>NC_054833.1:17925003-20325003 GCF_018345385.1 Vulpes lagopus
ATGAGAAGAAAAGGGAATCTCTCAATCAAGGAAGTAAAACTTAACCTCAGTCTTAACAACTGGAGTTTAAGTGAGGGCAGGGAGAGAGGGCAAATCAGGGGAAATAAAACACACACACACACACACACACACACACACACACTGTGTTGTAAGGTCTGTAAGTCAAGCCCTTGTCTACCTGCTGAGACTCACCTGCATATTGTCCTACCTACTGGACATCTCCATCTGGATGTGCCATAGTCACCTCAAGATTGACTTAAGCAAAATTGAACACACAGATTCCTTTCCACCAACCAGTTTCTCCTTCTCCTATGTACCTTCTCCACTGACTAGAACCAGTATCCAACCAGCTGCCCAGACCAGAGATCAGGAGTCATTCTGAAGTCCTCTGTCTCCTCCAACACTAAATCTATCATGAACTTCTCTACGTTCTATTCCCTAGACATTCTCCAAATCCTAAAGGCCATCACTAACTTTCACCCAGGTTATTCCAACTGCTCATAACAAACCTTCCTCAATATATTCTTGACTATTCCAATCTCCAAGAAATTTTCATGTTGAAGAGAAAAAAATGCCATTTACATATAGCATTATGTAAAGTTCTCATCCTTTCACATGGTCCAGAAGGCTTCAGTGACCAGGTCATGTTTCCATCTCCAGCCAGGACCCAGTGAGCCAGCACTACCAATTTTTGTTCAGCTCCTTGACCCCACATGCTCTCCCTTACTTATAAGCCATACTACAAGTTATTTTCTCTGACTGGAACATTTACATTCTCCCTAAGCCATCCCCATTCGAATTTCTGTGGCACCTCCGGTCTCAGCGTGGACCTCACTTCCATTGTGAAACTACCCTCAATTTCCCAGTTCTGATTAGGGGCTCTCCTGGGGTTCCTTGGTACTCATATTCTCTATTAAAACACTCAACAAATGGTTTTATAATAGATTCACTGCTTTTTCAACTCCCCACTAGACTGAGCTACATAAGCTTTGTTTAATGTCGAATCCCCAGTGCTCAGCATAGTGCCTGGCACATAGCAGGGTCTTCTTCTTTGTTTTTTGTTTTGTTTTGTTTTTCTGAAGATTTTATTTATTCATTTATTTATAATATTATTATTATTATTATTATTATTATTATATTTTAGAGAGACATGCAAGCAAGGGGGAAAGGCAGAGGGTGAGGGAGAGAAAAAACCTCCAGCATACCCCCCCCCCACCCCCACTGAGCACAGAGACTGACACGAGGCTCGATCTCACGACGCTGAGATCATGACCTGGGCTGAAATCAGGAGTCAGATGCTTAACCAACTGAGATGCCCCATGTAGCAGGTTCCTAATATATTCTATTGATGAACTACTAGGAGAAAGGGAGGGGAGGAGGGAGATATGAGAAAATAAGCAGCTTTAGTAAACTGCAGCTAATTTGAAATGACTACAGTAATGCATTTGGAGGAGTGGTAGAGCTGAGATCGAACCAGCCAATATTGGCTTTTGGACAGACAACAGGGATGTCTTTGAAATCATGTAGAGCACTTACCAAAACTTCATAAAGCTCTACCTTTAGATTGTGCTGTAACTCTCAGAGCAAAATTGATATAATTCATTGGTGAGACCAAATGCACAACTGCTAGAGAGCTTGAGAACAAAATAGGAGGACAACAATCAAGTTTAAGTGGTATGGTATATACAGGAAGTGCAGCAAAGCTCTTAGAAGAGAGATATCTGGGTGAGGATAATCATGGAAGAAATGTGACTTGTTAGGCTTTGGGTAGGGCATTTGCCTTAGGAGTAAGAGTATGTACAATAATGACAATATGAACATTAAATTGCTTGAGAACTGTGTTCCAAGTATTATATTAGCTGTATACTTGCAGCCCATGAGGTACGTATTATCATCATCTTGACTTTATAACTAAAACACTTGAATATTGGAAGTGTCATAAGTGGTAGAGCTATATTTCAAACCCAGGACTGCACGTCCACAAAAGGACATAGCCTGGCCACTGGGCTGCAATGCTTCCAGTAGAGAGTGTGGACGTTGCTGACAGATAAACCTGAATTTGTGTCTCAGCTTCCCCATTGCTATAGGATATGGGGAAAGCTGCTAAACCTCTCAGAGTCCTCAAGGGCTAACTTTCTTATTCCCCTATAAATGGGAGATAACATTTCCTTTTCAGATTGGTTTTGAGGATTAATTAAGGTAATGTTTCTAAAGGCCTAGCACAGTGCTTGGCATATTAGAGACATACAATGTACATTAGCTATTTCTAGAATAATTTGACAAGTGGATAGAATGTGATTAAACATTGGGCAGGAAAGGCTAAAAGGCTGAGAAACGGCAGTAAAGGAACATCTTCATGCAGAGAGAGGATGCCTGCCCCCTAGAACAGATTTCAGGGAAACCTGTAGATGATATGGTAGGGGAAGAGCTGACAGCAAAAGAAAGTGAGACCAAGGGGCTGAAGCAGAGGCAGAAGCATGACCAGGCTCTCAGGATGGTCTGGAAACCAAGAGAGAAAAGTGCACAAAGAAATCTGACCAACAACAGAATCAAACAGCAGAGAGAGGTCAGTGAAAATGAAGACAGAGAGGAGACATCACATTTAAAAGTAAGGAAGTCAATAGTGAGCTTGCAGAGCAATTGCCAAATGGAGAGGCAGGAGCCAGGTTGTGGGGGTTTTGGAAAGGCACTGAGGCAACTGGCAGACACAGTGATACAAGCTGGATTCTTGGCCCCCAGGCCTTTACGTGACGTTAATCACATGAATGTGCTCAATTAAAATTAATAGGTTGGGACAACAAGGGGGAAACTCAGGCATCTGCTCTTTTTGTGGCACCTAAAAGGGCTTGTGTGAGTGATGTGAATTCGCTGATACCTGTGCCACATGCCTGGGACCACACACAAGCACCTGCTGAGCACACCGGCCATGGCAAAGGTGGGGACCGGCGCTTGCCGTTACCTCGTCAGCTGTGACACCTGAGTTGGATACAAGAAACCATCTGGTTTTCTCAAAATTAGTTGATGTACTGAAATACATTCTATCTTTCTTTTGACACTAAAATGCTGGTAACCTGACCCATCAGGGTACATTAATCCTAGCCCCAGAGATGGAAGGCAATTGTGTTTTATTAACTAGCCTGCCAGCACTATCCACAAATAGAACCAGGAGGGGAGAAAATATTTTTTTAAGTTCCACCACCAAAGAGATCTTGTGGGTTTATCTCTCTCAAGTGTATGACTTCCTTAATAGGACAGAGAAGCCAAAAGTGCCCAACTGCTGTTTGATATAGGATTCACTTATTGAACTTCCTGCCACAGTCCTCCATGGGGTACACAGAGGCCTCTGAAGGGTCTAGGGCTTTGCCACTTGGAGGCTTCTGCTGTGTTTGAAATGTGTTGTTGGCAGACACTGGCAAAGCTGCTCGGGGGGTCCACCTGCATCCAGCACACCTGAGGAGCTCTGCTCCTGGACCACTGGTCCAGGGTGGCAATCTCCATGCTTGGAGAGTTGCGTCTTTCCTTGCGCAGCAATCTGCGTTTATCCATCTAACTAAAAATATGGGATTTTTTCCACACTTTTGCCGTTTGGTAGTTGAGTGAATTAACTCTCATCTTGCTCTGAGTTTGCAAAACCAGTACTGGGAAACTGACGTGTAGGTGACCTGACACGTTGGGGCTGAGAGCTATGAAACTGGAAACAAACCTACATGCTGGTCACTGTTACTTAAATATTCAGTGACTCAGTTCCACTTTGCTACCATGGAGGTGCCCTAAGTGGGTGAATTATCAGGAGTGACTGACATACTCTGAGATAAGCTAGGTTCAGTGGTAGGAAAGAAAGTTATTTACTCAGAAATGACTCTCGAACATTCCGTTACATAAAGTTTCATGCTAGAAGATCTGACACCCAGCTTCTAATATGCAGCCTTCATTTAAGATGACAAAACAAAACAAAAACTTCTAAATCTGTCCAGCTCATTTCTGATGAAGCATCTGTGGTGGAGACAATAAGAATGCCATGAATTGAGACACCTGGGTGGTTCCATGATTGAGTGTCTGCCTTCTGCTCAGGTTATGATCCTGGGATCCTGGGATCGAGTCCCACTTTGGACTCCCTGAGGGGAGCCTGCTTCTTCCTCTGCCTATGTCCCTGCCTCTGTGTGTGTGTGTCTTTCATGAATAAATAATTTTTTTAAATCTTCAAAAAAAAAAAAAAGAATGCCATGAATTCCAAAGGGAAAGGACCAGGTCCAGGGGTAGGTGTGGGAAGAGCCAATCAGCAAAACAAATAACTAGCAGCTCACCATTACTCTGTTCAGTTTTCCTAGAAGACATTATTAAGAGAATTTAATGTTAACATTAATATTCTGTTTCCAGTGTTTAATTTTCACATCATTGATAGTCAATAATAGTATAACAAGTCACTGAGCACTTACTAGGTGCCGTGCTCTGACAGAGTCTGTCTTGATAGAGTAGATTATAAAGTGACTAAATAGTACATGTCAGGCTATAGACACTATGTTACCACCTGGAGTTTTCATTCCAATTTGGGAGATTGACAGTAAACTCATAGTTATCTAAACAATCATTCACTTGCACTGGTGTTCAATGTTATGAAGGCAAACTGCAGCGAATAATGAAAGGGCACCACAGGAGAACTTCACTTTTTCTGGAGATCAGACAAGGCTTCTCTGATGAAGGGTTGTCTAGGCTGGAACCCAAAGGAATAGAAGTTAGGAAGGCTACTGTTTCAAGAAGGTGAGAAACAAGAGGAGAATATATCAGCTGAGGTAGAATCATAGAGCTTAAGATGATGCAGAGGTTTACACGGGGTCTTCTGGGCCATTGCAAGAACTTCAGACATTGGAGTTGAAGAGGAGACATTGAAGGAGTTTAAGCAGAAGAGTGTTTAATCTTTATGCTTCTCCAAGAATATTCTGGCTGCCAAGTGGAGAATGAGCATGGGGATGTGGCTTCCACACAATGTACAGAGATGATTTAGGGGCTCTCTCAGTAGTTAGTACAAGGGACAGTGGTGGCAGTCAAGATCAATGGGAATAGATAGGGTTTAAACGTATTTTGGAAGTAGAGTGATGGAACTTGGTGACTTAGAGGCAGAGCGGGGATGAAGAAGGGTGTAAAGGATGACACTCTAAGTTCTGGAATGAGCATCAGAGTGGACGGCAGAGTCATTTACAAAAATAGAGATGGTAAATGAAAGTCAAGTTGAGAGAAAGAATACTGGTTGCATCTTGGACATGTTGAATTTCAAGAGTCTGTAAGTAGAAGTACTGACCACAGCTTTGGATACGCACATGCGGAGCTTGTTGAACGTCTGGGCTGAAGACACATTGGACATTAGAGAGTCACTAGAGAGTAAGTAGGTGGGTGCTGAGCTCAATGTGATCACTGAGGAAGAGAGGGTAGAATGAGAAGAACATGGGGTCAAGCATGGAGCCCAAGAACTTCCACATCAGGAGGTCAGATAGGAGACAAGGTGCTAGCAACAGAGGGGAGAAGGATCAGGCAACAGAGAAAAATGGAAAGATCTGGTGTCAGCAAGCCAGGAGAAAAATGTTTTGGTCAAGTGGAAGGGGGATCATTGGGAACCTTAAGAAAGACTATTTTGTAAGACTGGGAACAGAAATTGTAGGCAACTGGGGCTCCTGCGTGATTGGTTGGTTGGTTAAGCGTCTACCTTAGGTTCAGATCATGATCCCAGGGTCTTAAGATTGAGTCCTGAGTCCCGCATCAGGCTCCCTGCCCCATGAGGAGCCTACTTCTCCCTCTCCCTCTGCCTGCCACTCCCCCTGCTTGTGCTCACTCTCTCTCTCTCTGTGTTAAATAAATAAAATCTTAAAAAAAAAAAGAAATTGTAGACAGCTTTAAACATTTTTTTTATTATGAAAAATTTCAAACTTACAAAAGTAACACATGAAAGCTAAATAACACACTACAGAACAATGAATGGGTCAATCGAGAAATCAAAGAGGCAATAAAAAAAATACATGGAGACAAATTAAAATGAAAATACAACAGTCCAAAATCTATGGGATGCAGTAAAAGCTGTTCTAAGAGGGACGTTTATAGCAATACAGGCCTACCTCAAGAAACAAACAAACAAAAATCTCAAATAAGTAGCCTAATCTTATACCTAAAGGTGTGGAGAAAAGAACAAAGTCCAAAGCCTGAAGAAGGAAGGAAATAATAGAGATTAGAAGAGAAATAAATTAAATAGAGTAAAGAAAAAAAAATAATAGAACAGCTCAATGAAACTGGGAGCAGGTTCTTTGAAAGGAAATTTTTTAAAAAGTAGACAGAATAGTAGAATAACCCCCAATGTACCTAGAATCCAGATTGATTATGAAGATTTAGCCACCGTTGCTTCATTTATCCTTTTGTTATTATTTGTTCCTTTTATTGTTTCTGGAGTATTTTCAAGCAAAGCCCAGACTCATCTAGAACCCTAAGGTCATCATCACACTGACAAAAGGAATATTCGTCCATTGGTATCATCCGATAGTAAAGTCATATGCAAATTTCCCAGGTTGTGTGGACCCTTGCTATAGGAGTGTGGGTCACAGACCAGCAGCATGGACATCGCCTGGGAGCTTGTCAGAAATGCAGAGTCTGGAACGCATGGGTGGCTCAGCGCTTGAGTATCAGCCTTCGACTCCGGGCGTGATCCCAGGTCTGTGGATCAAGTCCCACGTCGGGCTCCCTGCATGGAGCCTGCTTCTCCCTCTGCCTGTATCTCTGTCTCTCTCTCTGTGTTTCTCATGAATAAATAAATAAAATCTTAAAAAAAAAAAAAGAAGAAATGCAGAATCTCACACTCTAATCCAGACCAACAAAATCAGAACCTGCTTTTTCACAGCATCCCTGGGTGACTCCTGTCGAGTGTATGTGTACTGGGAGAAAGGACTGTCCCCATTCCCGTCCACGCCCACATACCCACTAACTACTGTTACTAGATGGCTTTTTTTCCTCCCAAACTTCTCTTTTTGCATATATCAACAAATACAGAGATCTGCATATGTCCTACCCTTTCTCACAAAAGTTATTATTACTCATTGTTATGAATCTTGCATTTTTAACTTACTGAAATAGGTTTAGAGAACTCTTTTCACATTTAAAAATGATTTACTCTAAACACTGTGCTTTTTCACAATTCCTTTTTTTTTTTTTTCTTTTTCACGATTCCACCAGTCATCCTTACTGTCAGCATTGTTAGCTAGTTGCTGCAAGGTGTGCGCATTCTTTCACCTTAATTACCCACATGGCAGGACTGCAAGATGAGTGCTTAGGCTGATGGCATCCTCCATGACTTTCTCTAAATATGAAATCAGGGAAACCAAGATAGTAATCAAGACTATTCCCCCTAGAAGCTTGCTCCATCTCAAAAGACTTTTAAAGAACAATTACAGTCAAATGACTACTCTCCGCAGTTCAGGTCTGAGCAGAAGGAAAGTTGGAGGTCTTTTTATTTTAGTCCTTGTACTTAATCATCTACATCTTAGATTTGGCAACCTCCACACCTTTACCCATGCTGTCACCCCTGCTGGAATTACTCACCCTTGAAAACCCTCATCTATTGAAATTCTTCCCATATGTCAAAATTCAACTCTCATACTACTTTTTCAAGAAGGCTTTTCTGACCACCCCATCCAGAAGAGCTTCCTCTATCTTCTGAAATCTGAAATTGTTTTCTAGAGGGCCACCTCACACATTCTGCATAATTACCAATGAAGAGAGCTTTCCCTTTACCTAACTGAGCTTCTTCAGTTCAGAGACTGTCTTAAAAATCTTTGTATCCACTTTTGTGCCTACTATTTTACAAAGTACAGCATAGGTTCCTGATAAATATTTGGTAAGTGGGTGAGTGAAACTGTACAGAGCCCCATTTTCATATAGCCCTGTGCTAAACTCTATATTATCTACTCCTCTTTTGCTCTGTCTGGCCCCCCAAATTTGTCCTAACCCTCTGCAACAAGACCACAACCCTCAGCCATGAGAGCAGAGCAACCATTATTCATAAATATCTTCAAGGCTAGATTGTTAACCAAATTAATATTTGGCTTGTGTAGAAAACCTTTCCCCCATATGTTATAATATCTTAAAGATTATTATTTCACTTTACCCTTAATATTTCTGTGAGATAGACACTTTCAAAATTATACACTACCTCCAGCTAAAAGAGATTGAAATTGCAATGATGACTGAGTCATATAGAACCCAGAGATGCTACAGAAATATGAAAAGTGTGAATATATAACTCCCAAAGTTCTTCTAAAATCCAGCAATCCTTTGATGTGCTTGAACCAGATTTGTCATAATCTGACATTCTTAAAATTCAGATTAAAAAAAAGTCAGATTTAACCCACAGTTGAGAAAATTGATAAAAATACATACGACACTGGATTCAGCACCAGTATGTTTGTCGATGACATGAATAAATACGTATAAAATAAAGATTAAATTAACAAAAAGTGTCTAAACAATAACTTTATCACCTAAATGTATAATATATATTATACATTTCCATATTACCTTCAAAATGAGAGTGAAGATTATAAAACACTATATAATTAAAATAGCTCTACAATTTTAGAATTAGAGTATATCAGGGCCACTCTAGACAGATTTTTTTTTTACAATAAAATCTTATTATTTCAATTTTCCGTCTACAGAGGGAAAACAAATAAACAAACATTCATGGATGCCATCACATACCTCAGCAGGAACAATGAACTTCCCAGCTATCTCCCTCTCCCCCTAAAAAGCAATTTAATGCACCACTGGAGGTTGCCTATTAATTGGACTAGAAATAAAGTAGCCTGTGAGTTGGCAGGGGAAAATACAGTTTGTGTGTATGTGTGTGTGTGTGTGTGTATGTGTGTGCACATGTATATAAGTATATAAGTATATATATATATATATATA
Organism: Vulpes lagopus; assembly: GCF_018345385.1. Taxonomy (NCBI): domain Eukaryota; kingdom Metazoa; phylum Chordata; class Mammalia; order Carnivora; family Canidae; genus Vulpes; species Vulpes lagopus. The sequence goes on from NC_054833.1 coordinate 17,933,947, forward strand.
TATATAATATTTCACCCACAAAGTAAACATGCAACACTAGTACGTCATTTTCTAATTACAGGGCTGTTTCATAAACTATAAATGCTAACATGGGAGAGGTAAATCATAGCAATTTAATTAATAAAACAGTTTAGACACTTAAACCCATATGTGCACCCCTGGGGGCACCACATCAATAATAGAAGCTTGCAGGCATATTTTAGAAATTTTATGCAATCATTTGCAGATCTTGTAGTCAATAATTGTTACAAACTGCATTAACTCTTCTCTTGCCATACCCGAGGAGTGAATTTTCATTTGTTAAATCTTCTTTTCTCTTTGGATAATCTTTTAGAGTTGCTAAGAATGGAGGAGCAAATGGTTTCTTTCCCTAAATTAGCAGAGCTGGCTAAGGCGAGACAACCCTCTTCCAACCAAAGAGCAAAACGTGGGAGGTCAGAAACCTGGGAAGGCAAGAACAGGATTCTCCCTCTTTCCCTCCAGTGAAGGAGATATGTAGAAGATATAAATTTCAGAGAATGGAAATTCAACATTTGAATTTGTACTTTTTATATCCAGATCTTTCTCTTTTAACCTTTTAAAATGACGTCTGTAGTTCAAAATGGTGCAGTCTCTTTGGAAAATAGTTAAGCAGTTTCTTAAAAAGTTAAATATAAATTGATCATATGACTAGCAATTTCACTCCTAAGAATTTCCTATTTCCTAGAAGATATGGAAACATATGTTCACTGAAAAACTTATATAGGAATGTTCATAGTGACATTATTCATAATAGACCAAAAAATGGATACAATCCAAAGAGCCATCAATTGATGAATGGATAAGCAAAATATGTATACCCATAGAATGGAATATGGTTCATCAATACAAAAAAAAATACTGATACATGCTCCAATATGATCAGAAACAAGGTAACTGTAAGAAGCCAGACACAGAAGACCACATACTGTATGACTCTTGTTTGTTTCCAGAAAATGCCAAGTCATAGAGGAAGAAAGTAGAATAGTGGTGTCTGGAGCTGGGAAAAAGAATTCTTACATTCTTAAAAGATTTTTAAAAAGTCAGATATAACCCACAGTTGAGAAAATTGATAAAAATACATACGATACTGGATCCAGCACCAGTATGTTTGTCGACGACATGAATAAATACGTATAAAATAAAGATTAAATTAGTAAATGCTCAGTTACACTTAACTGAGCATGAAGAATCTTATTAGGGTGGTGGAAATGTTCTAAAACCGGGTTGTGGTGATGGTTGCACAACTCAGTAAATTTCCTGAGAATCGTTTAATTGTACATTCAAAATGGGTGACTTTTATAATAAGTAACTTCTTTAATAAAATTATTTTTTAATGTGCCCATAATTTTATTGATGTTCCTTCTAATTCCCAAAAACCAAAAAGGAATTCATATGGAATTTTACCCATATAAATAATTAGTGGATTGTGAAGTGTTTTGTCAGTGGAAACACTAAGTCTAAACAAATGCAGTCATTTTGTAACTGTGGCGACCCTTGGTACAGTTTGTATATATTCAATCACCAAAAGATCATTCTTCACACTTTTGCAGTGCTCATCAGAGAGATAACAACAGCTATTATCACTGAGAATTTACAAAGTGCTATGCATGCGGTACAGTGTTAACTTCTTAATCAACATAATAATCCTTATACGACACTGAACTATCCCCCTTTATACATGAGTCACTTGAAGCAAAGAAGCATTTTTCCCAGTTTTGAAGTAAGTGAACACAGACAACTGGCTGACTCCAGGCTGCACTCTGACCTGCCACCATCACTGACCCCCACCATAGGGGCTGAGTTCTCTCTTCTGGAATGTGAGATTGGTCAACTGTTTGTGAGAAGCTCTAAAGGAAGCAAATGCAAACTGAATGAACTTGTTCAAGAAGGAGGTAGGAAGTACACAGGTAAATTGTCAATATTGGCTGTTCTGGGGCATCACTCTGAAAGACAAGTGTCGGTGACTACACTTTTTCTTCATAAGCCTCGCCATAGTTTGACCTATTATGATGAACACGTATTACTTTTATGATTAGAAGCATAAACTAGAAACACTTTTCCCCCAAGAAAAGAAGTAAGCAGATAACCAAGCTATTGGTATGCATCAGTTTTTCTGCATATGATTTTTTTTCCAAATTTACCTAGTTTACTATCTTCAGTAAGAAAAATCAAATGATTGTTTTCATCTTGTGACCTGTCATGCTCAGAGGTCATCAAACCTAAAAGAAAGCAGGCCATGAATAAAAAGCCTGAATTTTACCAGAAATGGGAAATGCCATCTGCGGCAGGAGCCCCGTGTTCCCCTAGCATGTGGCTGCTCTCTGGTGTCGGGCAGCATTCTTAAAGAGCTGCACGTATGGCTACTGGGAGATGTCTTTAAATGGGGGAGGGTCTCCTGAAAATTCTTGAAGATCTATGTTTTTGTGGGTATCAGGAAAGTCCCAATTTATCAATAGATTACAAGGGTATTTTGAATGTTTATTTATCATTTCAATGGAACATGTTTTAATCTGAGAGCAATAAAATCAAACGGTAGTTAGGTTGTCCACAGTGTCTAGACTGACACAGAGAAGAAACATATTGACCATAATAAATGGTGGAGAAAGTGCTATTGCAATGTCAGTAACTAAAAAAAACAAAAAACAAAAACACCCAGAAATTTTTAAAAATAAAGAAGTATTTTTAAAATTAGCTTTAAGGCTCACAATATACTATGACTTGAACCTGATTGATAGCGAGGTGTCATGAGAATGTTCCCTCTGTTATCACAGCATCCTCACATTTTTCTTATTTCCTCACATGTGCTGAATCTTCTTTTCTCAGTAACTTCCAGTCCTTCAGCCCTTCTGAACTCCCCATCTAGCCTTCCCACCATCCACCCATCTGTGTGTCCATGTATCCATCCATCCATCCAACCATCATCTGTCCATCCATCTATCCATCCATCCATCCATCCAACCATCATCTGTTCATCCATCTATCCATCCATCCATCCATCCATCCATCCATCTGTCCATCCATCTATCCATCCATCCATCTGTCCATTCAGCCAGCCAGCCAGCCAGCCAGCCAGCTATCAGTTCATCCCTTCCTAACTCACTCAATTCCTATTATACTTGGAACATAGAGTTAAATATTTTAGGATATCTTCACCACACCCCTAAAGACCTCACCCCCTTGTCCTCCTGTTCTGTCCTATACAACTTAATAAATAGAAGTTGACTGGTTGACTTCCTACCTCGCCACTACCTGTTGGTGGAGAAAGTAATAAAACTGTTTTGACTGAGTTCATTAAAACATGCTGAAGTCTAATGTCAGCTGAACTTGCTCCAAAACCCTCCCATTCCACTCCAGATGACACACACTAACTGTCCAATAGGAGTATAACACTTTTATACTCAACCGTGCCCACCTTTATAAAATCAGTCTCGGGACCCCTGGGTTGCTCAGTGGTTTAGTGCCTGCCTTCGGCCCAGGGCATGATCCTGGAGTCTCAGGATCGAATCCCACATCGGGCTCCCTGCATGGAGCCTGCTTCTCCCTCTGCTTCTCTCTCTCTCTCTCTCTCTGTCTTTTGTGAATAAATAAAATCTTTAAAAAAAAAATAAAGTAAATAAAAAATCAGTCCCAAGCCCCATTCCAGACCAATTATTAAACCAGAATATCTTGAGGTTTTGACCAAGGCTTCTGCATATGTAAAAGCCTCCCGAGGGTGTAACCAATGTAAGGAAGCCAGCATCCCATTTCCATTTTCCTCACTCTGAGTAGTAAGAGGAACAAGCTGGGTCATTCTCTGTTATTGAGAAAGACATCTGGTATATGGTTTTTCAATTTTCCTCTTTACTGATATCTTTTCGGAGCAGGAGCAAACTTTTTCCTATCAAGGGCCTGATAATAAGCAGTTTTTAAGCTTTCAGGCCAAGAAGCAATACCCTTGACTCTTCCAGCAGCTGTTATCATTGTTAAATATTTTATGCTTAAAAATGTAAAAATCACTGTTGTGCGCCAGACAAAGGCAAGCAGCAACCGTAGTTGGCCAAACTCTGTTTTAGAGTGACTGATGATGTCCTAATTGACAAATGATTTGGTTTGCTTTGGTTTTAATATTTTTCTACACCCTGATTTTTCTGAAGCTCTTGACCATCCTTTCCTTCTTAAGCCTTAACTTCCATGTCATGAAACTACGTTCATTATTCCATCTGTGCCCTTCCCTCTCTGTCCCACGCACCAGCTCCTGTATGCATGTGTGGGTGTATGTACACGTGTGCATATGTATGTGGGCGTGTGTATGTGTGTGTGTGTGTGTCCCAAGCTGCTGACCTGAGCTACTTCTATGGCCATGGTGTCAGTCAAGCCAGAGAAACACTTTTTTTAGCCCAGTTGTAGCTCCCCACTAGAGCCTGACAATGCTGGCCCCATCTGCTCCTCAGATAGACTGCTCTCATCAAGCTGTGCTGCCCCTGCAAAGTAGGAAGAACAGCTCTGTCTCCCCCAGTAGTATGCGCTGCAACCTAAGGCTGCTGACCCAGGGTTTAGTGCTCTTCCTAATTGAAACCCAAGGCCATAGCTACACAGTCATAATTGGTGAGAACAGCAGTGGCATCTCGTTTCTGTAGTACCCCATGCTGCAAGAGTTTATATTCTTATCAAGGTCAGCTGAACGAGCAAAATTTATTTCCTAATGCGGAAAACTGACATAGACTGTGTACTGAGAATATTTGTCAGTTGCTCAATATATTCAAATCTATATTCAAATGCCATCTCTGTCTCAAACAGTTAGTGGCAGGGACAGCTGTGCAGAGGAAACTACTCTTCCAGCTGGGAACCAAGCCTAGGAAAGGACTCTCGCCTGATTTTGAAACTACTAAGCATTCTAATGAAGTTGACTTGATTTACATTTTAACAATATCACACAAATGTACTACATGGCACTTTTCCAATAACCACTTCAACATCATTCATTTTGACACCTCCCATTGTTATGAAAAGCAGAATGAATAAAGCAGCATTCTGTGATAGGGTGCATGGGGGGGAGCTAGATTTCATTCGATTTTTAAATCAGATAGCCCAGCACACACACCTTTTTCGCATGCAAAGTTCTCATTTGACTGAAATTCCATGACTTACCTTCCTCATCCGCATGACCCTGAGTTCTGAGCTCTTCCTGCCCACCTGCCGTCCAGGACAGCTGTACAACAATTAACACTCAGTATCTGATCCGTTCTGGGAGTGAAGCGTATCATACTTCCCCTCCACCTCAGCAGCAGTCTTCCTTGCTTAAATCTATCGCTTCAGGACAGTTACTCTCTTCTAATGAAATAACCTGGCCAAGGCTCCTTACTTCTTCTTCTCTATGTCTTTTTTTTTTTTCTTCTCTATGTCTTGATCAGAAAATGAAGAGCCAATTCTACTTCCCTATTGACAAAACCCAGAGCAGTTGCAGTGTGGCCCCTAGAGGTTTTGATCAGAAATTTTCATAAGATTCAATGTCCCTAAAGAAACAGTCCTCTTGACACAGATGGGTTGGTGCTAAACTGTCCTGAGAGAAAGAGATCTTCTACTTTCCTTTCTAACCTCTCTCCAGTCCTAGAGGAAGAAGGTGGTATTACCCAGCATACCTCAGGATATATCCATTTGGATGTTCCCAAGATTTAATATGTCAAAAGCCAAACCCAATATCCCCCTGCACACCCAGGACAAAAAAGTCTGTCTCCGCAGAGGCATGAGCACCTTCAAAGGCCACTGAGGACTAGTTTGACTCTCCCTCTGGCTCATCCTTTTCCTTCACAGAGCTGGAAATGTAATGTCTGTGCAGTGACTCCTTGTTGATTGCTAAAGCATAATCTCAGGTTAGTGGGAACCAAGGACAGGTCATCTGGTCAACCTTCATGCGCCACATCAATCCCCTCTACATTATCACCCATTAGTGGTTACTCAACTTTTGCTTTTGGTATTTAACCAACAATGAGAAAGTCACTGCCATGTGAGACAGCATTCGTATTTATGATAGCACCATCTTCCTTTCCCATCTTCATATGGAACAAAAACAAAAGAAAGGGAGATTTTCCTTCCAATTATACTTCTTATGAAAAACAAAACAAAACAAAAAAAGCACAGTAGCATAAAATGAGCCCTACAGTGTTTTGTGATTAAATGAACATTGGAGTAAAATGAACATTGGAGTCGAGAGGATCCTAGGCTCATATTTTGTGAGCCCACAACATAGGTGTCTGACTTTTAGCAAGTTTATTTCTTATATTAAAAACAAAAAACAAAAACTGTGTTGCCTATTTATCTCATTTATCCGTTCATTCTTTCAACAAATATTTAATGAATACACAACATGTGCCAGGCACACTCTTTAACACTGAAGACACAAGAGTAAATGAAAGAGACAAAATCCTCACAGTTCTGCAGCTAGCATTCTATTTGGGGGAGTCAGGAAAAAGTGTAAATTATATAGTATGTTAGGTGATATGAGCTATAGAAGCAGGGAAGGAACATAAGAGATAGAAAATTAATGTTCAAGCAAATATTTGAAGAAGCAGGGGTAAGCAATAAGGATATCTGAAGGAAGTATTCTTCAGGCAAGGGGAAGAGCAGGTGCAAAGGCCCTGAGGTTGGAAGGAGCTGGCATGATCCGGAATGATAAGGAATCCAATGTGGCAGGAGCAAACATAATGAGGGCAAAAGCAGAAAGAATTGTCCTAAGGGGATTTCAGCTTTAAATGTAAGGGTTTTAAGCAGAGAAATGACATGATATGACTTATATTTTGATAGGATCACTCTGCCGTACTGAGAACAGATGGTAACAGTCAGAGCAGAATTAGGAAAATCAATGAGGAGGATTTTGCAAAAGATAAGATATAATGGTGGCCTATATTTGGGTAGTAACAATGAAGGTAGCTGTACTCTGGATATATTTTGTAGGTAGAGCCAAATGCTGCCGATAGATTGGATGTGGGGTGTATTAATTACCTATTGCTTCGTAACCACCCCAAAACTAAGTGGATTAAAACAACAAAGGTCTCACGGATTTTGTGGGTCAGGAATTTCATACAGTTTAGTTGAGTAATTCGGGCTCAGAGTCTCTCGTCAGGTTGAAGCAAAGGTGTTGTCAGGGGCTACTATCATCTGAAGGTCTGACTTGGGCTGAATGATCTGCTACTCAGGTGCCTCATTCACATCAAGCTGTTGCTTCGACACTTCAGTTCCTTGCCACATGGGCCTCTCATAGGCTAGTTGAGTGTTTCTATGACATGACCACTATTTCCGCCCATTGTTATGAACTGAATGTGTCCACCTCCTAAAATGTATATGCGGAAACCCCAACCCATGTGAGAATGGAAACGTCAGGTGTGTGCAAGCCAAGAAAAGAGCTTTCACAGAAACCAACCCTCCTGGACTTTGATCTGGGATTTCCAGCCTCTAGAACCGTGAGAACCTGAGTTTCTATGATTTAAGCCGTCCACATATGGTATTTCGTTATCGCAGTCCAAGAAGACTAATTTACCCAGAGTGAGAAAAGAGAGTGAAGAAAGAGGAAGCCAAGGTGTCTTTTATGACTTAATCTTCAAAGTTTCACCCCTTCACTTCCATTTTATTTTATTTGAGCCCTGACAGTGAGCCCAGCTCATGCACAAGAGGAAGGAAATTAGGCTCCACCATTTGAAGGGAGGAGTATCAGATTTAGTAGGGATATTGTAAAACCACCATATAGGATACAAAAGAAATAGAGGCAATACCAACATGCCAAGATTTCCAGAAATAATAAGGAAGAATGGAGTTAGCATTTACGGAAATGTGGGCAAACGTGAGTGAATAGGAAGATCAGGAGTTTAGTTTTCAACATATTGAAATTGAGTTGCCTAAGCACATTAAAATGGAAATAAATAAATAGCTGAATGTGTGAATCTGGAGTCAGATGCATAGTCTGTGCTAGAAGTACTAATTGCAGAATCTTCAACATAGAGATAGCATCTGAGGCCATGAAACTCAGTGAAGAGAAAAGAAGAGGGATCTAAAGATCTGGATAGTCCTACATTAAGGGCAAGAGGTGTGAGGAGAAATAAGGAGTTGTCTGTAGGGTAAGAACACCCAGGGGAGTGATATTTTGGAAGCTGAGTGAAGAAGGTGTTTCAAGGGTTGGAGAGTGATTCACTTTGTCAAATGTTATAGATGATGTCCTGAAGACTAAAAATTGACCCCCTGGATTTAGCAATGTGGACGTCCCTGGTGACCTCGATAAGAACAGATTTAGTAGGGCATTAAGAGGATGATCTAATCATATTACACTTAAGAGATAATGGGAAGAGAGGAATTATTGACATGATTTAAGCCATCTGGTATATGTTTCTGTCTTCACTCTACTGAGATTTCTTTATGGAGTCACTGGTGATCTAATTGACAAAACAGGGGCTTTTTTAGAGTGTTTTACAAACCTTGATCTTTTTGCAGCCCTGGACATCATCAATCACCCTTTTCCCTTTAATCCCTGACTCCCAGGTCATTTAAACCATCTTGGTTATCCCACCTCTGTACTATTCCTTCTCTATCCCACTCACCAGTGATGGTGTGTCTGTGCTTGTGTGTTCATGTATGTGTGTGTGTGTGGTATGCTGTGTGTTTTGTGCTTGTGTGCATGTGTATGTATCTAGTCCTTTTCGCATTGTTACACATATGGTACAGACCATGATTCTGAGGCTAGACAGATCCAGTAACAAGCTCAGGGTCACCCAGATAACAGACAGTAGGGCTGATACTCATTTCTGCCTCACTCCACACACACTACCCAGTTCCTGGCTCATAGAGGGACCCAAGGAGCACCCATTTTTGCTTCTTCTGTCTTTCCCTCCTAGGTAACTATTAGAGTGCAGTGCATAGAGTAAAATGCTCAATAAATGGAAATTATCTTAAATGAAGATGGAAAGTTATGGGGAAAAAAAGGAGTATAAATATTGAGCTGTTTTTGATGAAGTCCTTGAAGGGCACTCTGCTATTCAAAAGTTCTTCCCAAATTGTATCTTCCTTTTATGAAATTAAAATAACTGAGGATATTATCATTTAATTTTGCTGATTCAAATTAGCCTCTTTAATGTATAACTTCATACTCAACAGCCGTGCAATTCAATCTGTAGAATAAAATTTCTAACATTTGCAAAGCAAACGATTATTTGCCTAGAATCATTGGGCATTAGGGAATCTGGTTGGCTGAATAACATGAATGAAATTTTGTACCATCTGAAGATTACCAATTTTCAAAGAGAATACATTCAGAAGCTATCCTTAGCACCAAAACTCACCCTAAGATCTTAATTTGCTGCCTATCAATAAAGGGTTTCTTCACAGGCCTCAGGGCTGTGGTTATGAAAATAAATTATCATGTATTTCTGTGAAAAAGACATCTAGTTATCTCATCTTCCTGGTTTTCTGAATTCTGAATCAAGAGAATTCTGAAGCAGTGTCAGAAGAAAGTTCTGTTAGTCAACCAGGACAGGAAACCGAAGCAGCCTGGTGGTACAGCTTTCAGAAGTAAGCAAGTGAGCCCAAAAGAGAAGCAGGCTTTTCCAAGAGCAATGCTTCTGCCCCAGATGCAGCCTTGGCCATCCTGAGCAGCAGAAGTTTGTCGCTCACCATTCTGGAGGTTGAAAGTCCAGAAGAAGAGTCCAGGCTCTCACTAGAACACAGTCAGGGTCTAGTGAGAGCCCTCTTCTGGGTTGCGGATGACCAACTTCTCACTGTGTCCTCACATGGTGAAAAGGAGCAAGAGAGCTTTCTCTTGATAAGGACACTAATCCCACTCACCAAGTCTCGGTGCCCAAGACCTAATCACCTCCCAGCGACCCCATTTCCTCTTGCCGCACCTTGTTTTGGGGTTTTAGGTTTCAACGTTTGAATCTAGAAGGGACACAAATATGCTATCTATCAATAGCAGGTTCTCTGTAATTCCTGTAATCTTACAAAAATAACAATCGCCTCTATCGGCGCTTCATGTGAGCCAGCCCAGTGCATTAATATATAAATTTTATGTCTACAGCTAAGCATTTTTACCATAATGTGGTTGCTAAGTACCATCATTATAACAGTCCTGGTACATCCAGCAATAATTGTCATTCTATTGAAACTTTTCCCTGGTAAGTCTCAGCCAAAGACAGTTATACTGGGGAAGTCTGAACCAAATTAGTTGAATTGCTTTTGAGTTACATATGAATGTGAGAGGAAAAAAACCCCAAAACTATAGTTTTCCTTTATTAAAAAACTGTGTACAGAATTATTTGTTTCCTTTTAACTATGGTATTATAAGGTAGCAGCACAATTGACTGCATTTAATTTCTTTTTTGCTTAGCTTTATAAGTTCACTCTAAAATATATTTTAAATATATGCTAAGCTGTTCAATAAAGCTAATTTTTAATGATATTCAAGAGACTTTCTTTCAGTTCCCCAGTCGATGTCAATGCTCCTCAATGAGGAAGGAAAAATCAATTCAATTATCAAAGCACGGTTAATTGCTTTCAAGATTAGGGTGATTTAAAGAGCGGCAAAGTATTTTATCTGTACTCAGCAGTTTTGGCTAAGGATATTCTAAGCACACTAGGAAGAGAAGCTTCAAATTCTGTCCGGTTCCTTATTACACTCCTTCCAGATTTCTTTCACCCTTGCCATCAATAGAACGAAGGACAGGGGCTCTTGCACCCAAAAATCACAACACAGGGGTATTGTTTTAACTAGCATCATCTGTTTCATCCCTCACAAGACTGATAGTCCCAGGCCTTTCTGCTTGGCACTACAACTTTTTGAATAAGCAAAATAGTTTCTTGAACACACATAGAATAGAGAAAAAAAGTCTTTTATAAATAGGATACTGTCGGGGTGCCTGGGTGGTTCAGTGGTTGACTGTCTGCCTTTGGTTCAGAGCGTGATCCCGGGGTCCTGGGATCAAGTCCCACACTGGGCTCCCCACAGGAAGCCTGCTTCTCCCTCTGCCTGTGTCTCTGCCTCTCTCTGTGTGTCTCTCATGAATAAACAGATAAAATATTTTTTAAAAAGAAAGAATTGTCCCACCTCGTATATTCACTGATGGTTAAAATTATTTTAGCAGTGTCATATGAATTTAGCTCGATTTTTGCAGTTTGTATCATGCTGAAAGAGCCTTCTAGAAGCTATCAATGTGAAGAAGAATTAGATATGGCTCCTGCTCTTAGGAAGCTTATAATCTAGTGGAGAGGATGGATGAAAACACAAATCATTTCCAGAAGTAAAATGCAGTCAGGCCTCAGGGAACACTTCCCCAGGGAGATTACCTGGAGAACTGCTGCCTGCTCTGAGGTTTGGAGGTTGGTGGAAATAGCCAAGGGAGAGGAACCCATAGATAACCAGCACTAACACTGTGAAGCTTTTTTCTAAAAATCTTTCATATGCATGCATATACATATATGCATGTATGTATGTAAATTAATGATGTAGAAAATATATATTCTTAACAGATGATTTTTGGAAGAGAGCGGCCTCAATGAGAAGATGTTTTCACAAGCCCAATGAAAGGTAGAAAAAGGCCCTGGTGTTATAAAAGGAAGGGGAAGAGTCCTGGAAAGAGAGACAAGCAACATACAGCTGAGCTTCACATGTGTGGAAAGGGTCAAAAGGAAGAAAACTCATATTCAGATGCATGGTATTTAAATGGGATTGATTAGGTTGTTCGCTGTGTGATGCAAATCTACTCCTCTCTCTCTGCTAAAATTTCTTGAGTCAATTCTACATTGCTCATTCACTCAAGCTTTTGTGCTAGTAAAATTTTAAGGACACTTTAAAAAAAAAAGGACAAGATACTATTAGATGTCTAGGAAACATATCTGTATCTGAAAAGAAATACATGTTGATTTATCTCATTTGAGGAAAGAATACACTATGATTAGGGAAGGTACATATCACTTATTAGTGGAATGAATACACCATATTTTTGTAAAACTCATATTTGGATCCATTTATTTCAAGTTATCTATCCAACATGCAAGATGAGAAATTAAGAATCTTTTTAGTTCCCCTTATCTTACCATCTCATGAACTTCAAGTTTCTGATGATATGATCTGAAGTTTTAGACCTAAATGATTTTATATATTTATTTCATTTAAATTCCATTTGCCAACCTATAGTATAACATCCAGCTCATCTCATTGTGCACCCTCCTTAATGCCCATCACTCAGTTCCCCTCTCTCCCACTCACCTCCCTTTCTGCAACCCTTTGTTTGGTTCCCAGAGTTACGAGTCCCGCATGGTTTGTCTTCCTGTCTAATTTTTCCCCACTTAGTTTCCCCACCTTCCCTGATGGTCCATCTCCCTATTTCTTATATTCCACATATGAGTGAAGCTATGTAATTGTCTTTCTCTGGTTGACTTATTTCATTAAGCATAATACCCTCCAGTTCCATCCTCATCAATGTATATGGTAGGTATTCATTCTTTTGATGGCTGAGTAATATTCGTGTGTGTGTGTGTGTGTGTGTGTGTGTCTGTGTGTCTGTGTGTGTGTGCCACATCTTCTTTATTCACTCATCTGTCAAAGCACATTGTGGCTCCTTCCACAGTTTGGCTATTGTGGACATTGCTGCTATCTAAATTGTTTTTTAATAGGGAATATTATATACCTTATATTCCAAGGATTAATTTTATATTGAAATTAAATTTTATAGAAATATAAATATTAAAATATTATACTTAACTCTGTTTTCTAATTTTATTATTTAGTTTTCATTTATAAAATAGAAAAAATATGTATGTATGTGTCTATCCATAGATGTACATGTGGATGTGTATATATAGTTTTCTATCTAGAATTCTTTGTTTTTTGTTTTTTTTAAAGATTTTATTTATTTATTCATGAGATATACATAGAGAGAGATAGTGAGAGGTAGAGACACAGGCAGAGGGAGAAGCAGGCTCCATGCAGGAAGCCTGATGCGGAACTCGATCCTGGGTCTCCAGGATCATGATCTGGGCTGAAGGTAGCACTAAACCGCTGAGCTACCCAGCGTCCCCTAGAATTCTTTGTTTTGATTATAGCTCTTTTGGCTAGATGATATTATGTACCTTTAAGGAAGCTTTCTGCAAAACTAGTAAATGAACAATAATAACCAATATTTACTTAACACTTATCTAGTGCCAGATGCTATTCTTTATCTGTATTAAGTCAATTAGTCTTTACAACTAGCTTATAAATAAGTCATTGTTATTATGCACCTTATATGGATAAGAAAGCTATGACACAGAGAAGTTAAGTACCTCATCTAAAATCCCTAATCTATCAAGTGACAAAGCTGGGATTTGAACCCAGGCATTATGAATGCAAATATTCATTGAATTTGTCAGTTAGGAAGTCATCAAATGACACAACTATTTTCATAGGAGCCACAGAAATAGACACCAGATTAGAATGGGTTGAAGAACCAGGTGTGCTGTAGGTTCAAGGAAGTATGTTTAAATATTAAAAAAAATCTATCTAAATCTATCTATCTACCTATTTATCTGAATATGTATGTATGTAGATATGTGTATATGAGTGTGTGAGTATGTGACATACAATTGGTACCTTTCCTATAGATGAAAAAATCATGGGATTTACTCTTCTCCTTAGTACTTGAAAACTGAAACTTAGTACTTGAAAAGTTTTGATTTGTTGAAATCAAAACTCTCAAATTCAGAATAAATTATTTTATGGATCTAACAAAAAAAACTGTTAGGAAAGAAACATCAATTGAAAACATTGCAACATGATGTGCTATGATGGGGAACCTCACATGTCTTTTCTAGCAAAAGCTTCAGGCTGAACTTAAGTCTAAGTGATCGAGTCCTACATGATAACAAGTTTTTATGGAATTATTTACACAAGTACTACATAGGCATATTTTCCAGAACCTCACAACCTGACCTCAATATACCTTCAATGCCTCATTGAATCTACCATTCTGCTTATTACTGTATTTCATCCAAAATGCTGAGGAACCCCAACAGTTAAGGTCCAACTTAAGAAGATAAGTCAATGTCATATTTAAAACTGATTTTTGATCACTCATTTGGGCCACTTGGCCATTCTGGAATAGATAATTAGGTGATTGTCTAACCTAATTGTTGTTTCCACAATATCCATCCCACATTTTTATTACAGCATCTATCATAACTTCTTCCAAATGCTAGTGTGCCTCTAGTTTCTCCAACTCATGGAGGATAGAGAGAACATATTATGATTAATAGATTGGGATCTATTAGAATATCTGCTAAATAGTAGGTGACTTGTATATGTTTAAAGAATGAACAAAAGAATAAAGGAATGAATGTACAACCAAACACTAGGTTTTATCTGAACCACATGTGGTTGTACAGGAAGGTGACTGTCCAAATAAATCATGACTACCCTAAGTTAGCTGGATATTTTAAAATGCAGTATAGTATATAAAGTAGCTTTAAGTTTAATACTGATAGTTACCAAGTAGAGGTTCTGATAGGCTTGCAATAAATAAGACTTAGTTCTTTATCCCAACGTTTGAAGTTCTTCAATATGAGCTCAAACCATCTTTCTTATGATATTTCTCTGTATTTCCTTAAAATACTTGTTGCTTCAAACAACTTTCACTGATCTTTCTTTAAACCCCTCCTCCTCCATATTCTTCTCACTACCTGGATCAAACTTTTTTCTATATTTGAAAATTAAAATCTTCCCAAGCTCCAAGCTCAACTCCTACCACCCTCTTGAAACTTTCTGACATTGCTATGGTTGAAAGAAATTCCTTTTTCTGCAACATCTAACCTTTAACCTTTTCACTTATTGCACTTGGAAATCTCATGGTGACACGGACGAAGCATGCCTTCACATTTGAATTTGGGCTCAATCACTGGTGAATCTTGTGACTTTAGAAAAATCACTTAAACTCTCTGGGCCTCATAATTTTCATCTACAAATGAAGGAGAATAATACCTACCTCCCATCGTTGCTATAAACACTACAATAATTTTGAATATCAGTAAAATGTTCTTCCTTCTTGTATTGTTCGTGTTTGGCTAAGTTTCCAGCTAGTAGGGTTCAAGTTCTTTGAAGGCAGAAGTACTCTTTGATGAATCTTTATAATACTCCAGACACATGATACTCAATAAAAATTAACATGAATATATAAGTTCTCTGTCTCCTTTTGATGTAAATAGACACTGTGAAGGTAATTAGAAACAGTTCTTTTTTCCTTAGTTAAGTTAGTTTCTCTTATCATTGTTATCCCAGTTTATTTTTTCATCCTTGTTTATTTTTTATCAAAATCTCTCTTAAAAAAAAAAAAAAGAAAGAAAAAGCTTGGGGATCCCTGGCTCAGCAATTTGGTGCCTGCCTTCGGACCAGGGCATGATCCTGGAGTCCCGGGATCAAGTCCCGCATTGGGCTCTCTGCATGGAGCCTGCCTCTCTCTCTCTGTGTCTCTCATGAATAAATAAATTAAAAATATTAAAAAAAAAAAAAGCTAGACTGTGTTCAGTTAGTCATTAACTGCATAAGTAGTGATTTTATCTATGAGCTGTTTATTATGTATATCCTCTAATGCCAGTACAATTAACTGTCAGGTTCTTTGATTATAAATATAAAATTAACTCTGCCAATCTTCAACAAGAAAAAGATATAAAAATATCCTATTTATATTAATGGTTCCTAATAGTTTTCAGAATTAGAGGAAAACTGAAAAATCAGAACAGGAATCTCAGTTTCCAGAAAGCATGGATCACTTCTCGAGGGCATTGCTATTGGATGATGATCTCCAGGAAAGATACATCTTTGATTTATATTTGATTGAACTTGCACCCACCCAGAAGAGCAAGGATCATAAATGACAGCACCTTCTGAGCCAAATGCTGGAAAAGCAAAAGGGCAGGAATTACATGTCACTTACAAAATTTAAAACAGAAAACAACTCACCATTATTTGCTTTTTTAAATTTTTCTGAATTCCAACTGTCTTTTTCAATTAGCATCTCCCCATTTATAAGAATAAAAATGCAGGGAATCATAGACTACAAATGCACACTTTGTCCTGACTAATAAACAATGGAATTCATTAAATATTATTTAACTAAGGAAAAGATACCCTAAAGCTCAAAAACTACTCTAGATAGGTTCCTAAGCAGAGATGGTAAGGCACAATTAACCTTATAAATACATTATTGTTTTTCTGCACATTTGGCAATTAGATTTTTATTGGTTATTATCTGTGGCACAAAGGTTTTGAGGCTAAGTCTATTTACGGATAAGCAAACACTAATACGGAATACTTCCTGTAAACCTCATTTATTCATTCTTTCAAAAAGTGCCTATTGTGAGTGCTATAGCTGGAGCTGGGGGTTCAAGAGTGAGCAAAGCAGACACCAGACTTATTCGCACAGAGCTTACAGATAAGAATGAAGAGAAAACACATTCAAGATCACACAGGTAATATCCAGCAATAGAAAAGGATGAATTCTATGAAGGAAAAGCAAAATTCCTATAATACATATGAGTGGAAAAGACTTTTATATTGAGTAATGGAACAAGGCTTTTATGAATAAGTGAAGGATTATAATTTTGACCGTGGATATGAAGATAGGGATTCAAGATACATTTTAAGATATAGAATATAAAAGAGTTCATACAAATTGATTGAGAAACAACGATTCTCAAGTTTATGGCATGAGACACTAAGTGGTGGTGCCCTTACCTGAGGGGCCATCACTGGAGTAGCAGTAAATCCTGAAGGAACTGTCAAGTGTTAAAGTTGTTAAATTTGAGACCCTAGATGATATTCAAGTGGAGATGTCATGCAAGCAGTAAGATATATAGGCTTGAGCAAAAAAGAGGCTGGAATGAAGATATAAATTAGGATGTTGTCATTTATAGGCACTAATTGAAGTTAGGGGCCAGAGTAAGATTGCTGGAAAAGAAAGTGTGGAATGAGATTAAGTGGGGACTCAGGACTCAGCACAGGGAAATTCCAACTGTCATTGAGAATAGAGGAAAAGAAACTCAAAACAGAGACTGAGAAAGAGTGTCAAAGACACATGTGGACAGAAGATGGACAGAAGAATGTGGAATATGTAAGAAACAAAAATGAAAAATACCATCAAAGATTTCATACTATGGAAACTTAGGGAGAGATGATATCCATCTTGGAACTAGCTGATTTGCCTCTAGAAAAGACTGGAAAGCATAATTACATTCTAAAACAATTATTTTTCTTTCTTGCCTTTTCTGGATCGAAACTCATTCCACTGGAATATATACTTGCAACAACTCGCTTTTTCCTAACAGATTGATGGCACTGAAATCTTGGAAAACCAGAGTATGAGAAAGGATCAGAAATCTCTCCTTCTAACTCTTTTAATCACATCATTACAGACAGGAGCCAAATTGACTTAGGAGGCATCTGGCAAAGTTACCTATTTTTTGCAAAAATGTGTCTCTCTGCATTCAGCTTGGACATGGCCTCTTCTTGCCTCTTTTAGGTGGAGAACACAATGTCCCAGTATGCTATCTTAAAATTCAAAGACTCTCAAAGGCTGTGGAACCTATGAAAAAGGAAGATGGTTTCTGTTATCCATGACATGGACATCACAGTGGAGATGACTTGTGAGCTGAGACTTGATCATGGATAAGCTAGGACATTCACACATGGGAGTGAGATAACAAAAGGCAAAAGGTACCACATGCAAACATGTATGTGGACAGATGAGTTACTCAAAGTGGCTGCACATGAGTAGTCTGAATGAAGTAAGCAAAAGTTGTTCAAAGCCTGGCCACCAACAACATTAGCCACTGGGAAGCAGTAGGAAAGAGGATACTCTTTTGGGGAGAACTGTGTTTCTTAAATAGATCTATATTTTTCTTCTCTTTGGTGCTGCCTCTTGATATGAAGAGGAAGAAATAGTTTCCCAGGCAAACCATTGTTTGGGAATAATGGTCCCCAGTCAAAAGTAGCTCGTGACAAGGGCATGGGGAGACCAGCAAAGCAGCAAAGAGCTGGTAGCAGGGAAAGATAGAACTCATGAAAAATTTCACTGGCCAAAACCCCATGCTAATGACTACAGGCCTAAGTCATTTCCCAGATCTGACAATTTGGTGACTGTGACCTCTGTATTTGGAAGAGAAAGAAACAAAACCATTCTTTCCTAGATCATTTGCTTTTATTTCACTCTTCTAAACAGTTGTCTGTCTTTTGTTGCCAATCTACCTTCTGTTCCCTCTCCAAATCCTCAGGAGTATTTTTCAGTAAAAAATTGACATGGTTAAGTTATAGAGAGATTACCAAGTAGTGGCCCTTGGGATAGATTGAAGGAAGCATGACTAGAAATACAGAGATCAATTAAAGGCTCTAACAAGAGACTTGATGAGATAGAACTAAATTTTGGTGGGCTAAAATTAAGAGACAAATTTGAGAAATATTGTGGAACTGAAAATGGAGCACATTGTTGGCTGATTGGCTATAGTAGCGAGAAAGAATCATGAGTATGGTGACCAACTCTGGTTTGTCAAGGTCTCTAAGTTTCAACTAATAGTCCTGCACCTGGAAGAACCAAAATGGTCTGTCATCCTTAGGAGGTAGTAACAGTCCTAAGATTTCAGTTCTGGGTGGCTTGGAGAATTACTGTGTCTTTAACAAAAATAGGATATGCAGGAAGAAGGAGGACTGAAGGAGAAAGACAACCAGTTAGGGCTTTGAGTGTATTGAGTACAAGGTTATCTTGGGGCAGCTGGCTGTGGGCCTCATGCTCACCACAGACCAGATCAGAGTTAGAGTGACAGGTGGAGAGTCCAGTCACTGAAGTTCTGATACTAAGTAAACTTGCCAACGGAGAAAGTGTAAGGAGCACAATAATAAGAAAACGATGAGTCCTTGCATGAGCCCATTTAGGAGATGAGGAAGGAATAGGAATCTGAGAAGGAGACCAGGAAGGGAAGGACAGTGGAGCAGAAAGTAAGGCTGAGGGAAAAGGAGAATAAATGAGTGTGTGGGCATCTATTCTTCAATATTACAAGATTTAGAGATATAATACAGGAAATAGATTATAACATAAGAACAGAACTTTGGATTTAGTCACGAAGATGTGATCGGAGTCCTCCATGGAAAAATTGTAGTGTTAGCAAGGGCTGAAGCTACTCAGCAAGAGGTGCCAGAGTAAAGGAGCAGGAAACAGAGGAGGCATGAATACGGACTCTCAACGAGCCAGGCAGCAGACAAAAGGAGAATGATAAACTAGTAGTTTACTCTTTTAACATTGCATGAACTCTCAAAGCACTAATGGACAATTTATAAGCCAGCTTTATGAAGAAAAGCATGATGTAAAGAATTTCATGAAATGTACGCCAATAACTGATTATAAGATTCTTGACAAGTCGCTTGTCCTATGCCAAACCCACCTTCCCTTAGGTCTGTAAAACAGATGGCTTATCTCCCATGATTTCTAAGGCTGCTTCCAGCTCCTTTGGACCTCTTTTCTAGGATTCGAGGCTGTGAATCAACCATTTTTCTACTTTGTGATGCAAAATTGTAATTTTGGAACTCCAGATGATTTTTTCCCAATTATGTAAAGTTGCATCGTCCAATAGAACTTACTATGAGGATGGAAATGTTTTGTATCTGTGTCGTCCAAAACAGTAACCACTAGCCACATGTGGCTACTGAGCAATTGAAGTGTGTCTAGTGCAACTCATTAAATGAATTTTAAATTTTACTTAATTTTAATTAATTTAAATTTAAATAGTCGCATATGGCGAGAGCCTACTCTATTGGATGGTGCAGCAATAAAGGATTGTAATGAAATTCTCAAAAAGTTTCAAACCCAAATTAATTTAGAATAATCATATACCAAGTGCCATATTTTGTTGGTAGCAGGACTCTGAAACAGGCCAGCCCTTGAGGGCATTAGCTGCTAAAATGTTTTACCAAACAAATGCAGGATGAAAGAAAGCACATTGACTGCTAACTATGGTGATTGTCCTGGCTAAAAGTGAGCTTTTACAGCTGAAGGAAAAAATGCTCCTGAAAAGGTTAGTGCCATTTTCTGTTATTACCAAAAGTACCTCCAAGTGTGTTAGGCAATGTTATCTGGGTGGGGGAGGGGCTTCCAAGGAAATAGATCATTTTGTCCTAAAGCCAGTGTGCACCCAAATTAGTTCTAATTGCTTAACTGAGTATAGTAGAATAAAAGCTACTAGACAAAGTCTAGACAAAGCAAAATTTCTTATCTAAATAATACTGATTAAAAAGGAAGAGTTGTTCCTCTGGAAGTTTCTCCTCTGATCACCCCTCTTGACTCTGTTCATAAAAATTGGGGATCCAGTTTCAGAAAAGTCAACCTTCTGTTCTCATAGTTGGTCAAGGTATTAATTAGCTAAGAAACCCTGTCACAGTCTTTCTAACTATAGATATAAAAACACAAAACAGTGTTTCATTAATCCATATGTCATCATTTCTCATCTGAAGGTGAGAGGATCCCTTTCTTGAGGCACACCAGTTGGCCAGCATTCAAAGGATGGATGCAAGGGTAAAACTTAGATGAGGAATACAGTGGTTGATTATTTAAATTCTTGGAGAACACTTTTGTCGACACAAACCCTAGCCAGTCATCACCATTCCAAAGGTGCCATTTGTCATAAGCAACCAAAATGGATGACTAAGAACTAATATGGAAAAAAGTTAAAACCTGATAAATACATGTCATAAAACAATACAAAAAGGCACTCCTATTAGGCATGGATTCTGGTCCTGCTCATAGCACTTATGAGTTACAAAGCAAAATTAAGATATTTAAGCTCTCTGGATCTCAGTTCGTTCATTTATGAAATGAATATGCTGCTAGTTTTATTTCCCACCCTGCATTGTCATGAAACTCAAATGAATAATCATTGTCAAAGCATATGAGCAATCACAAGTAACCTTATAAGTGTGGTTCTAAACTAATAAGAATAATTATGATTATTAGTACAGTGGGTCCTGGGATGCCCAACTCTGCATTTTTATTGAAGTAGGAAGCCTCTCACATATATTACTTTAAAGGTTCTCTGAAGAAACATTCACATGGCAAAAGTGACACCCCAGTCTAGAGGCTCCTTAGTAAGTTAAACATATAATTATCACAAGACCCAGCATTTCTACTCAAAAGAATAAAAAAAAAAAAAAACAAGACAAGCGTTGAAACAAAAACTTGTACAAATTACAAATTCATAGCATCACTATTCGCAAGAGCCAAAAGGTGGATAAGCAAATTGTGGTATATAGATACAATGGAATATTACTTAGCCATAAAAAGAAATAAAGTTCGTATACTTGTGCCAACATGGACGAACCTTGAAAACATTATGCTCAGTGACCAAAACCAGACAAAAGGCCACATGTTTTATGATTCCATTTAAATAAAAATGTCCATAGTAGGCAAGCCTATATAGACAGGAAGCAAGTGGTGGCTGTTAGGAGCTGGGGGGAGGTGGGTAGTGAGAAATGACTCCTCATGGGGATGGGGTTCCCTTTGGCGATGAGTATGTCTGGAACCAGTCAGTGGTGATGTTTGTACAGCATTGAAAGTGTACCAAATGCCACTTAAATTGTATTTAAGATGGATGTTTCAAATGGTACTTTCATGTAATGTGAAAATAAATTTTAAAAATTGCTATTTAAAAAAGTAGAACCACTGGTTTGAAAATTGGCTCAACTTAGAAAAATAAGATTTTCCTGTGGGTTAACAGTAATTTCACAACATAGTAATCTGATAATCCAGTAATGAACTCAAAGCATCGGTTAGAAATGTAACAAATGTATGAGGAGGGGACAATGAATTATCAGGACCAGCAGGTTCTCAGCCCTGATGTCAGAACACACAGCTTTCAACAAGTTGGATGAGAAAGGAAGAACTGCACGTCGTAGGTTGGAATTGTGTATAAGCTACAGTCCATCTTACCCATGAGACAGTCCCCAAGCTCAAACTATAACTACCTTGGAGGGAGCATTCCTCGTGGAAAAGGGTTTTGGAATTCCTGATGTAGATGACAAAACAGCTGCCATCCAGATGATTCCACACAGTTACAGAACAACGTCCTCATGGTTTTCTTAGCACAGAGCCAAGCACATGGTCTACACAATGAGTAGTAAGGCCAACCACTTTTTCCCAGGTGTGTTCAAAGATATATCAACAGATTTAAGAACAATTCCATGCATCCCATCCATTGGGAAATTCCACAGCTAGCAAGCCATAGAGCTTCCTCGACCTCTAGAAAAGTTCTCAATGGCCTGCTAAATACCAAATTAAGGGTTTCACAGAAAAAAATACCAAAGCAGATGAAACCAGGGCCCCACAAACAACTCAGAGAAGATGGAAGAAACAAACTGAGGGAAGGAAAAAGAAGATGTTGGAGGCACCAAAAGAATGACTCAAAATTTTTGCCCAATCACTGCAATTTTTCTAGAGAAAACTTTTAGTATGGATAGGACTAGTTTCTCAGTGTGCAAAATATTCTCCCCTTAAGCTACAACTTGCACTAAATGCTTTGCCATTGACACAGGTAATGTAAACATATTTGGAAATGTTTTCCACTTCTTGAATAGGAAACTAAAGAATCTTTCCAAGATGTGAGTCGACATTTTCAGTCTTGACTACAGCAAATTTGGACGACTTTCAAGTAAATGTTAAAAATTAGAAGTACATTTTATTCCCTATTCTTCTGACTTTAGAGTTTTGAGATTTATATATCCCCCAAAACTAGGTTAGGTACTTTGTGCAGGTTATTACACATCCTAGACCTTCAGTCAAAATGTAATACTTAAAGGATCTGAGAGAGGTGAGAATCTGTTGTGGTGAGGTGAGGATCTGTTTAATCCTCTTAAAACTTGAAATGCCCCAATGCAACATTTTCAGTTGAATACAACATACGCAGTAGGCATTTAAAACATGGATTTGGGCGGGAGATGCTTTATATTAAAGTTTTCCTTTTTTAAAAGCCTTAATTTCTCCATTCCTACAAAAATAAGATTCACTGAAAACCTCAAGCAGTCCTATAGATTTAAATCTTCAGTCAGGGAAGGGAGACATCTACTGGTAGATAAAATAAAAAATTTAAAAGATGTATTTGTAGAAAGATATATTTATAAATGTATATAAAATACTATCATATATACAAATTATAAAATAGTATTTGTGTATAATAGTGTATTTATGTGTGCATATGTATATACACACACATTCTAATCATGTAAAACAAATATGTGACCAAAGGCATTTTATAGATACTAAAAAGGACGCAGTTAAAAAAAATCTACTTTCTTTATATAGACACCATGACCTAAAGCAGTAAGATACAAAGGAATGACACAAGCAAGCACAGTTGGTTAATGTGAGACAGAGGAAATACAAGTCTGAAACCTCCATTGATGACAAAGGTAATTATATAATCCTTTCTCCCTAAAAATTTCAGTCTCATTTCAACTAAGTAAATTTTGATTTTTAGCGTGGTTTATTTTACTCCAACAGAGTAACTACACCGGATTATTAATTTTTTTTTGTTTACCTCTGACATTATTTGGTGGCATTTATAAGTTCCATTTTGGTCTCAATCTTCTTAGAGATCATCTTGAATTCTGATTTGTTTAGTTTGAAACCGATAATACTGAAAAGTGTCATTTTTCTAAGGAGGTGTCAAAGAATGTCACTGTGCCTGTATAGACCAGCATCATTCTCATCTGCTCGATGATCAGGGAAGCAGGGGCAAGAATTTCCTCTCAACACAGCAAGCCCCATACCTTCTTGCTATTTCTCTCTCTTTTCTAAAATGGGAGGAACAAAAAAAAAAAAAAAAAATCCTTTCCCCAACCAGCAGTAATCTCTCCAAAGGTCTTTTAATTTCAAAAGTCATAAGTGTTAATTAGCTATTATTAAGTGCCCTCTGTATAAATTAACATGATTGATGAAAAAATTAAGGCTAATGAAAAATGTAGCAATGCATGTATTTTTAAGTGACTATATTAAAAGATGGTGGTCCCTCTGGACAGAAACTAAGGCCCTCTGTTCTGTATCCTGACTTTATTATTATCTCTTGCTATCTTTCTTTCTACCACTTTTTTTTTTTTTTTTTTTTTTTTTGGTATTAGGAGAAAAGGCTGAATGTTTAATTCAGTTGTCTTACAATTTTAGTTTTTAAATTTGGGACACTAAATTGCACACCTTATTTAATATTGTCCCATGAGGTAAAAATGCCCCTAATTTTTAACCCTCCAAATGGAAGTAAAATGTCCCCTGCCTTTAGAAAAGATCAAATTCTTAGCATCTCCAGAGTGGATGGGAGGCGGCCATATGAGCAGCCCTGCAGGGCGCCCACACTGTGGAGCTGGTGCCCCACTTCCAGGGCTGATGAGTCACCACCTGCCTGCCTTTCATTTCCTCACCTCACTCTGTGGACTATCTGGGACATAGTTCAAAATTAACAAAAGTTTTCTACAAAAATTAAAGTGGAACCTACAAACCTATACCTCCAACTGAAAGTTAAATACTGTAAATTCTGTACTGAAGATTACTCAGGTTTAGGGATTTTTTTTTTTTTTTTAACTAAAATACATAGGATTGTCACAATGAGAGCAATTCTATAATTGAAGATTTGGAGCATCTAAGACCACATGTGATTTAATTCAAAGTAGATATCGGTGAGAGTTTTTAAGAATAAAAGGTGCTCAAAAGTCAAGAGATAAAATTACAAAAAAAAAAAAAGTTTAGGGATAAATAATTGTTCATTTAAAACTATGAGCAGAGATTTTTTTTTTCATATAAGGCATGATAATGGATTTTCATGTTTTTCTATAGATAATTGAAGAGGAAGGTAGGTTGTAGACTCACATTTTTTTTTAAATCACACTTTTATTCAGAATCAAATCCTACCCTGAGAAGATAAAAATCTTTCTGTCTTTAATAAAAAATGGAAAAGCAACTATTCTATGTTCTTTTAGTAAACATTACAGCATTTTGCAAGTTTGCCAACCTTCCAAAAGGCGTCAGAATAATTTGAATTTCCACATTCCCTGAACTTTTTCTAAACATCCAAAATGCCTTCACAATATATTATCACATGTTGGCAATACGCAAGTGGGCTGGCCTGTCTGCTCGTATTAATGGTTTCAGCAGGCATGCCTTCATGTTCTTTATCAATCTCTCTCCCTGCCTCCCAAATCAATCTCTCTTTATAAATACTTAAGAAGCCAGTGATGATGAACATTTGAAACACTCTACACTACCTCACGTCTCAACTGTGGGACAATGTTGACTTTGATGAGTTGCACATCAGAATTTTGTGACTTGCATCTTTTTCCTCTCTTCCACTGCATTTTTATGTTCTCTTGGAGCTCTGTGCTTCCTGCACATGGTCACTCCTTTCTCAAAGGTGTCCTAATGTGCATCCAGGACGACTGCTGTGTTCACTGTTGAGGGGGCTGTGTTAATTAGCTCACTGCCTTTTCCGTGGAAGAAAGCTCTGCAGCTGAGAACAGCAGACCATTTGTGAGATGCATTAACATATTGCTGATAGGGACAAAGGAAAAGAGAGCAGAGTGGGGGGCAACAGAGATGAATCCAAAATCATATTCACAATTATTGACTGGCCTAGTCATATCTGAAGATACAAAGGCACTCAGTGCTAGGAAGATTTTGATGTTGTGTGTCAGCCTCTTCTTCCAAATAAGGGAGCAAGAGGAGCCCCCATTTAAATGGGGAGGCTGTAAAAAAAATAAAAACTTAATAATGAGATTTGAGAAAACAAAGTAATTTAGGGCCACTTCTGTTTTGATATGATTTATAATGTCTGTAGATCTGCAATTATGCCTTATTGTGAAAACAAATAGAGCAAGATTAATGTAGAATGCACTGAATGTGTTCCTCACCCACACAAATCCCTTTTAAAGTGGAAGCACCGAAAAAAGTCTTTTATGGACACATTCAGTCAGCACACGATGCCATTTTCAGAAAAGAATAGATTGGCCGTATTGTGACTCAGATTTCGAATCTGAAAAATGCTTTTGGGTGCTCTCAAGTATTTTCATTAACATCTTACCCCAGAGGGGATGGTAATTAAGTGATCAATGATGTCGCTCCATTGCTATCATGAAAAAGTGAAAGAAATTCTTCCAAAGAGGAAAGATATATTTATGGCAAATTTCTACTAAGTATAATTTTTAAATGAAGCCTAGAAAAAAACTCAGTTGTTTTTAAAATATTACATTCTGGTAAATTAGGGAGACATAACATGTCATGAAAATCTCCCCTAAGTAAGAAAAAGTATCTGTTTCTTACCATAGTTGGCTAAGTCCCAGTTGCAGAGAAAAAATAATGCTTTCTTCTTAATTTCATATTGTTAGATGACACCCCCTCTAATACGTAGGTATTTAGATCTAGCACTTCTCAATGAGTTCACTAAGGAGGTAACCATTTAAAAAAAAAAAAAAACCACTCAATGTGCCTTCCTATTTTACCTTCCCCACACACAAACTTCCTCTCTGCTCAGCCCAATGTATCCATCTGTTGGAATGGGGTGTCAGGTGGGCATCCTTAGGATTGCTATAGAAGGATGGATCTCATGTGTGGTCCCCAGACCAGAAGCATCAGCATCACTGGAACCCATTAGAAATGAAAATTCTCAGGCCCCTCTCCAGCCCTACAAAATCAGAGACTCCCAGAACAAATTCCAGCAATTTGTGTTTCAATCAGCCCTCCGGGGTGATTCCGATATGCATTCAAGAGTCACTAGAGCTGTAAAAGAATCAAAGGAGAAATTGGAGTGAACATGGTATCATTATTTCATCTGACATCAAATCTAGAATTTAACAGTAGGACAATGATCTTAAAAGGCTAGTGTTATTGAGGAAGAAAGGATTTTCTAGATTTCTTTAGCTCTCAATTATCCTATCAACGGTTAAGCCCAGTGAGCACATCCTAGATTTTTTTCATTAGGAAAGTCACAGGTAGATAGATTAGGGAAGCAAGAGAAAATCCCTTCCATTGCCACCAGAGGAGAGACAGGAAGAAAAGAAGGTCAGACGGGAGAAAGAAGAGATATGTCCTGGTAGCCCCATCCCCAAGGGGGATGGAACAGCTATATGAACAGCACTCACCCCACCATAGTGAGGAAGGTAGAAGCACAGAAAGGGTCTAGTTTGAGTTTCTGAGCCGTCCTTGATTTGGATTGAGAGCGAAACGGTCTTCCATGAGGCTCACTGTGGTTGAGAACAAAGTGAGTTCAAAGCTGAGCCTGCACGGTGGCTAGCCTGAGACACAGCAGTGACTTGGAAGGATCTGCAGCATCTGGAAGGCCAGGGGCAGGGGGCAGGCACATGGGGAAGGTTCTAGTCCCCAGTCCTAACCTTAAACCATGCTTTAAGGAATAGAGAGTATCACAGATACACACTCATACACACCCAGGCAATAAATCAGTTAAATAAGGAATAAAAATTAAATATTCAGGGTTAAGTTACATAAAATAATTGTGAAGAATAAAATATACAACCAAGCAAATATTATCTTATTTTTACGGACTGTAAGAAATCGCCCAATTCTTCCAATGACCCATTCCCAGGACCAAAAAAGCTGCGTGCCTACATGGGCAGTTCTGTGGGATAAAAGCACGTGGCATCTCCACGGCTTAGGATCTGGGGCCTGGTGCAGCTGCACAGTGTGTCCAAACATCCGCTCTCAGGAATGACACTGTTCAGGTGGTAGGGAGACACCTCATGTGCTTTACCCTATGTCTTCAAAACAAGATGATGCTTCCCAGTGCTGGGATGGTTCAAGGTGGTCCTGAAACTGCCCCTTAGCGTTAACCAGGCTGAAATCAGCAGAAAGTCTAAAGTCTGCTTTTCAGAGATGTTTCCCCCCCATCAGCTAATCCTGTCTCACTAACAAGCTCTTCAGCTATCTCTGCCGAAGCCTGGACTCAAGGTCAACTGATAGGGTCCAGCCTATGAACAAGCAAGGCCCTGTATTCCTTACCCAAGATAACGAGCCCGAGACCTCATCCAGGTTACACCAGCTCTGAGCGCACACCCACAGCCCCTTCTCCTTGTCCTAAGGTAACCTCCTGACATCAGGGACTGCGTTTTGCCTCATTCTGTTGTTAAATCTCTACCCCAAAGTAAACATGGGAATATATATTATATATGTTTGCTCCATGTGCATGCACCAACTTGCCTCATGAATAATCATAAATTTCCCCACCTTTTTCATCAATATGTATGTAATCTCAACCCCTGTGATTATAAAACACTTGTTCTTTCCCTCTTCTGAGAAGCAACGTTGAGGCTTGTCCTCCTGTCTCCTCATTTGGCTGCCTCTTGAATAAACTCCTTCCTTGCTGCAAACCTGGAGTCTCAGTGATTGGCTTCATTGTGTGTCAGGCAGATGGACATGGGTTCCGTTACAGTCCCACTGCTTGCTGAGTGAGAGATGGACACTGCTTCAAAGCAGGGAGACTCTGAGCAGAGGAAGCACTCAGTGTATCAAATCCTCTCAGCAAGAGTACAACAGAATTCTTGTGTAATGAGGTGTCATTCCCCAGAAGTGCTAAGTGTCCATTTTCTTGCTTCTCTTCGTGCTCTGATTCATGACTCTGGAGCACTTAAGAACAAGCTCAGTGTTCACAACAGGTGTATATGATGATTGGGAGACAGACATCAACTATGTCATAAGAACAATCATAGATCGTATACAACATTTCCAGGTACACCGAAAGAGGAGAAATCCTCATGAAACATCTGTTCATTTTGATTTTGCCACCACTTACTGAAGTACACACAATATTAAGCAAACCAGCATGAGATGTTGAAGAGAAGATGCTCAAATAAAGAGGAAATTGTAACCTGTGGGAAAATGAAATTGATTTCCTATTAGCACTGTCCGCAGTATGGAGATTGAGCTATTGCTTCCTATAAATTTAACAAAGAATGTCAGAAAAAAAAGAAAAATCTCTAACTTTGGTTATTTTCCCTTTAAAGGAATTAAGATTACTTTTTAAGATTTTAGAAAAATATGGTATGCCTGAATTGAAACTACATATGAATATGGAGTTTCCAATATTTAGAGCCCATTTTCTGGCCATTATAGATCAAGGGACAGTCTATAAGCAAGAGAGAGGTGAATATATTGGATATAGTTATTTTCACTTCAAAAAATATATTCAAGAATTGAAAATTTGAAGGAAGAAAAACTTAAGATAAACACTATGGATCTAAAGAGATGGTGATGATCATCAGTAACATAAGTAGCAATGTTTATAAGATAAAATTTAATAACTTGTATAATTTTTCTTTAGTAACAATTTTATTATATACAACTCTGCTACAACATTTACACATATGTAAAATTCATGGATTCATTTGAAATAAAATATTGTTTTAAAACTTTTATTGAGATTCTGGTTGCTACTCCCCTCAGCAGAGTAAGAGTTCTCCAAATTAAGACAAAAGATAAATGTATAAATACAATAATTATTCAGGAAATGTCTCATTTGGCATTATTATCAATGGAACCAAGTCATGAGAATCTTGATCATAGTAATGTTATTAATGGTTCTGCTGAAATGAAATCAGAAAAATTAAGTTAGGAAATAAATAGGTAATAATATATTGAATTATGTATTTATTTTACTAGTCCAACTATCACCAAACCATCAGCAGAACACTCAGACATATATAAGTTTTTCTACAATATTTTGCCAATTTTCAAGCATATGAAAGCCATAGCTTTAAATATATTTTTCAGCAAAGAAAAAGACATTATCAAAGCTATGAGAATAGAACATATTTAAGAGTGCCTTAGCTTGATTTATATATATATATATATATATATATATATATATATATATATATATATGTATATTCATACATCCTGGTAATTTTCCTGAGATCCTGCAAATGTTAGAGGTGAGCTGGCCAGGCCCTCAACGAGTCTGAGAAACAATAGACCATGGGATTGCCAGCTTTAGATGTTAACTGATAGGTACCATAGAGTGGCCAGGGATGGGGGCACATGAAACATACCCCAGCAGACTCCTGCTCAAACACACCAGGAACCAAGAGGAGACTGAGCAACCCCTTGTTCCAAAGCCAACTGGTCATGGGAACCTCTCCCCCAAATCTCATATCCCACACACCATCTTGGAGAACAGCAGAATGGAATCTAAGAGTCTGAAAACTGATCCTAAAGAGTCTCTATTAAACCTTTAAAAAAAACTTGTTAGAATGATTTATTGAGGCTAAGGGTTTGATTGGATTGTACCAAATGTGTTTTCAACCACCACCACCATTACCAAGTGTTGGTAAGGAATGTTGGGTTAATAGTTGAGAAATTAAAGGGTGACAATATCCTTTGCACATCCAAATGATAAAGATCCCTTCTGCATGTACAACGTCAAGTAGCAGGTAACAGCCAAAGGAAATGCAGGTCCAATATGGCAGGAAAAAGAATACAATCACAGACACGATCATCAATTTCTGTCTTCAGACGTCATTGGACAACTTTCCTTACTTTCAAGCAAAAACCCAGACACCTGTTTCCTTGATCAGACCTCTGCACTAGACTGTAACTTGATGAATGGCCAATGGCACTTGATTCAGGGAGAATGATTCTCTAATTTCCCCCCACCTTATTAGGCACCTCTGCCAACAAAACATTAGCCAAGGCAGGTAATTTATTGAGTTTTTAATTTGCATTTTGTTCTTCATATAGTTTTCTTTTCCTCTTGCAGATGACCTGTGTGAACAGGGGAACAGAGGACCCTTGCCTAAATGTCCTGCAGTGCTTAAGCACCCTCTCCTAAATTTTTACCCAGAAAGGAGGAATCCCGCTAGAGAATCTGTTGGTTGAGCAGGATAAAGTGGAAGTTGGCTAATTGGATAAAGAAAGGAGTCCTATGAGACTTCTTGCCTCTTATTGTTTGGAACAAAAACTTGTTACACTATCATTGGCACAACAGGAGTCTCAAAAACTGAAAATCTTCTAAAGCCAACAGTAGGAAGTGAGGCGACCTACCCCTGGATGGAAGGAGTGGGTGGAAAACTGAAATCACCACAGTAAGTGGTTCCATTCCCTCCCACCTGAAAATCATCCACGTTGCAAAACAGATGCCTTCGTAATACAATGTTAAATAGAACTTTAAGCCTAATTTGCTCATTCCGAGGGCTCCCTTGCGTAATTATAAGCCAACGTGTCAACACAATACCACTCCCATCTTTTTCTTTTCTTTCTTCCCTTTGCAGCACAGAGATGTTTAGAAATCCAGTTGGACTAACAAGGCAACAAACAACAAAAAGCTGTCATCTTCACTTTTAGCACTAAAAACCTAAACCCTGAACTTTAAACACAAAAGAAATCAAAGTGAATAAAAACAGACTGTGTAGTCAGGCTGATTAATAAACAGATTAGTGTGAAATGAGGTAGGAATTACATGAATCAAATCCCCAAGATAGTCCCGTGTACAGTCTTTCCACTATATGGGCCCTTAAAACAACAACACGTGTAATCATTAAAATAGGTTCTTCTTATGAAAACAGCAACCAAATGAGGTTCAGCATTTGTTTTTGCAGAATCTTGCAACAACAATGCTAAATGGTGGTGTAGGAAGAGCTTGTAACTTTGATGAAGAAATTCTGTTTATCTGGTTTTCTTCCAGACTTTTTTTTTTTTTTAAGAAAGAAACATTTTAGCCAACTACAAGTCTACAGAGGAGCTAGTCTTGGGGAAGAAAATTTGGAAGATGTAAGAAATCTGGGAACTCTGTTGTGCTAATGGTACGTATTAAAATTGTGAAGTGTGGAGAATCAGAAGGGATCCTAATTAAACTTTTGCAAATTACAATTTCTCCAGGAAGGGGCAAACAATTGATGTGAATTTATAAAGGGCCTTTAAAAAAAAAAAAAACCTGTGAGTAAATAAAAAACAGCACGGCATCTGGAATGGAACAAAGGAAGAAGAACCAAAATAGGAAAATGCTGTCAAGAAAATCAATTAAAGCTGTCCAAGAGATGTCAATGGCTGAAAGGAAGATTGGGTCTGTAACAAAGGGAATAACTATGTGAAAATAGAAATATGGGGAGAAACATGATAGTCTATTGACGTTTACAACAACAAGCTTGGTTTTATCGTGGAAGTATTTTTTTTTATTGATCCATTCTTAATTTTCACAGATTTTTCTAAAAACATTGTCATTAACTAGAACCTAAGAGCTAACATGGAAATGCTGGATGCCACTGGATTAAGCAAGAGAAGTATCAGCTGTACCAATCAGTATAACTAAAATAAATTTTAAAGATGAACCATTAGCAACTCCCTTGTTGCATCTATTTATGACTTAGACCAGAATATATAAATAGTACCTTGTGGATCACTGCTGAATCTCCCATCACTGCATGCTTAGCTTGCTTACAGGTTCGCCTCCTTGGGGCACTTGGGTACCTTATTCAGTTGGTCAACTGCCTTCAGCTTGGGTCATGATCCCAGGGTTCTGGGATCGAGTCCCACATCCATCAGGCTCCCTGCTCAGCAAGGAGTTTGCTTCACCCTCCCCCGCTCGTGCTGTCTCTCTCTCAAATAAATAAATAAAATCTTTAAAAAAAAAAAAAAAAAAAAAAGAACCCACTCTTTGCTGAGAGAATGTATCACATGCTTGGCTATTCCAAGAGAAACCAGAGATGTCAAAAGATAAAATTTACTTTTAAAACCAAGAACAATCCTAATGAAGAAGAGAAAGCATATGTGTGGTAAGGTATGGGGTTAGGATGCAGGGAAACCAAAGTCGCTGGTGTTTTGGCAGGGAGCTTCCCCATAAGCTCTGGTTTTTAAGATTTGTAGACAGTTCAGAGAAAAGAAAACCACAAATGACGTTGAAACATCAGACAAAAATCCTTAATTTCACTCATAACTTAAAATGGGCATGAAAACAATACCACTATCAATAATCTGATTGGCAGGGATCCCTGGGTGGCGCAGCGGTTTGGCGCCTGCCTTTGGCCCAGGGCGCGATCCTGGAGACCCGGGATCGAATCCCACGTCAGGCTCCCGGTGCATGGAGCCTGCTTCTCCCTCTGCCTGTGTCTCTGCCTCTCTCTCTCTCTATCATGAATAAATAAATAAAATCTTTAAAAAAAAAATAATAATCTGATTGGCAAAAGTCAAAAAATATGATAGCTGACGTGGGCTAGGATGCAGGGATATCTGGCACACCCATCACAATTTTGGCAGGCATAAATCGGAATATAATGTCTATGCAGGGCAACCTGCAAATGTATGTAATATATTTTTATTTGTGATATAGATAATGCTTTAAATTATACCTCTTATTTTGAAATCATTGTATATTCACATGGATTTGCAAGAAGTAACACAGACCTCATGTACCCTTTACCCAGTTCCCCTCAAACAACATCTTGCAAGATCATGGCATGACATGACAACCAGGATATTGACACGTATACTGATGAGATATAAGCCATTTCCACTACCACCAGGATCCCTTGAGTTGTCCTTCTATACCACACTGATGTCCCACTCTCACCTTAATTCCTACAACCACCAATTTGTTCTTCATTTTTTATAATTGCGCCATTTTAAAATGTTATATAGATGGAACCAGACAGGATATGGTCTTTGGGTATTGACTTTTTCCGCTCAGCCTAATTCTCGAGATCCATTAAAAAATCATGTTATCAATAGTTCATGTTGTGTTCTTTTCATGTATTTTTTTCCATCACTGAGTAGTATTCCATGGCATGGATATACCAGACTTTGTTTAACCATCCACTCATTGAAAGACCCATGGGTGGCTTCTGGTTTGGGAGTATTATAAATAAAGCTGCTGTAATCAACTGTGTTCAGGTTTTTGTGTGAAGGTAAATTTTCATTTCTCTGGGGAAAATCCAAGGACAGCAGTGTTTCAGTCATGCATTTTTAGATTTTTAAGAAACTGCTGAACTCTATAAGAGATCCACTTTCTCCACAACCTCACCAGCATTTGGCATTATCACTATTTTTTATTTTAGCCATTCTGAATAGGTATGTAGTGAAAACTCGTTGTGATTTTAATTTCATTTCCACAATGGCTCAACATGTCAAACATTGTTTCATGTACTTATTTGTATCCATATTTCCTCTTTGGTGAAATAGCTCTTCATGTCTTTTGCCTATTTTCTGATTGAATTTTGTTTTTTACTGTTGAATTTCAAAAACTTCCTCACATATTCTAAATACTCATTCTTTTTTTTTTATTTATTTACTTATGATAGTCACAGAGAGAGGGAGAGAGAGAGAGGCAGAGACACAGGCAGAGGGAGAAGCAGGCTCCGTGCACCAGGAGCCCGACGTGGGATTCGATCCCGGGTCTCCAGGATCGCGCCCTGGGCCAAAGGCAGGCGCCAAACCGCTGCGCCACCCAGGGATCCCTAAATACTCATTCTTTCTTAAAAATGAATATGTTTGTAAGCCTCAGTGAATCTGTAATCACTGATCACAGATCACCATAACCAATAAGATAATGATGAAAAAGTTTAAAATATTGTGAGA
The DNA here is from genome assembly GCF_018345385.1 of Vulpes lagopus. NCBI lineage: Eukaryota > Metazoa > Chordata > Mammalia > Carnivora > Canidae > Vulpes > Vulpes lagopus. Next base: position 17,968,542 of record NC_054833.1, read on the forward strand.
ATTACTAAATGTAGCACCGACATGCTAAGTGAGCCAATGATGTTGGGAAAATTGTGCCAACAGATTTACTCAACACAGAGTTGCCACAAACCTTCAATTTCTAAAAAACACAGTATCCATGAAGCACAGTAAAGCAAAGTGCAATAACATGAGATATACCTGTAAATTGCTTTTGTGCCTTTCTCAGAAATCAGCTGGGCAGATTTGGGCAGGTCTCTTTCTGAGTTTTTTATCTCTTCCATTGATCTACATCTATTCTGCCAATGATGACACAGAGTCCTGACAACTAAGTAAGAAAGTCTTAAAATTGGGTAGTCTGATTTCTCCCACTTTACCCTTTTTTAAAAAAAAAAATTTAGAATAACCTTCTCCATTGCTACAAAAAAAAAGTCCTGCTGTGATTTGGGATAAGAATTAATGGTAAGCCCATATATCAAACTGAGGAGAATTGACATCTTTATTATATTGAGTATTCACATCCACAAACATGCCATTTCTCTCCATTTATTGAGATCTTTGATTTCTCTCATCAACATTTTATAGTTTTCATGATACACTTTTTATACATGAGAATCTACACCGAAGAATTTTTTGTTGTTGTTGTTTTGAGTAATTGTAAATGATGCTGTATTTTTTATTTGGTATCCACATGTTCATTGCTAGTATATAGAAATTCAGTTGATTTTTGTATGTTTGTCTTATATCTTATAATCTTACTTTACCAAATTGGTAACTCTAGGAGTTTCTATGAATATTCTTTGGGATTTTTACATACAGAATCATATCGCCTGCAAATAAAGATAGTTTTATTTCTCCCTCAGTAATTCTTACGTCTTTTATTTCCTTTCCTTGCCTTAATTCATTGACTAGAACTTCTTTTTTTTAAGATTTTTATTTATTTATTTATTTATTTATTTATTTATTTATTTAAGAGAGAGAGAGATAGTGAGAGAGAGCACAAGCAGGGCAAGGAGCAGAGGGAGAAGCAGACTCCCTGATGGGCAGAGAGCCTGTTGTAGGGCTCAATCCCAGGACTCTGGGATCTTGACCTGAACCCAAGGCAGACGCTTAAATGACTGAGCCACCCAGGTCCCTAGTTGACCAGAAATTCTACTATCCCATTTGAGTAAGAGTGATGAGCTCAAGCCTCCTTGCCTTATTTTGACATATAGAATAAAATGTTATCTGTAGGATTCTTGCAAAGTGCTAGAGCACTTTATCAAGTTGAAGAAGCTTTCCACTATTTCTAGTTTTCTGAGATTTTTATCATGAATAGGTGTTGAATTCTATCGGATGGTTTTTCTGTATCAACTCGTATGATCATAGGATTTTTCATCTGTAGCCTACTGACATAATGGATCACATTGATTGATTTTCCAATACTGAACGAAGATTGCATCCTTGGAGTAAACCTCAGGTCATGACATATAATTCTTTGTGTATGTTGCTGAATTTTATATGCTAATATGTTGTTAAGGATACTTCCCTCCATAGTTATGGTCTGTAGCTTTTCTGCCCTGTGTCTGGTTTTGGTATCAGAGTAACCACAAAATGCATTGGGAAGTGTTTCTTCCTTTTCCATTTTCTCAAAGGTATTGTGTAGAGTTGGTATTAATTCTTCTCTAAACTTTTGGTAGAATTCTCCGGGGAAACCATCTGGGCCCAAGGAATTTTAAAGTTACTAATTCAGCTTCCTTAATAGTTATAGTGCTATTTATCCATTTCCTCTTGGGCAAGTTGCAGTAGTTTTTGTTTTTCAAGGAATTGGTCTCATTTATCTAAATTCTCAAATATATGGGGGCACCTGGGTGGCTCCATCGGTTATGTGTTGAACTCTCGGTTTTGGCTCAGGTCAAGACCTAAGGGTCTGGAGCTCGAGTCCAGGGTTGGCCTCTGTGCTCAGCAAGGAGTCTACTTCAGATCCTCTCTCTCTTCCTCTGCTCATCTCTGCTCATTCTCTCTCTCTAAAATAAATAAAATATTTTATAAATAATAAATTAATAAATTTTCAAATGTATGTGTATAGAGTATTTCATAATGTTCCCTTTTTATTAATTTCTTTTTTCTCTTTGCTTTGAGCTTATTTTACTTTTTTTTTCTTGGTTCTTGAGATGGGAGCTTAAATCGTTGATGTGAGACTTTTCCACTTTTTTTTATGCAAACGTTGGTTTCATAACTTTTCTTCTCAGTATTACTTTAGCTACATCCCACAAGTTTTGATGTGTTGTGTTTTCATTTCTATTCAGTTCATTTTATTTTTTAAAATTCTCCTTAATTTCTCACTGACACATGGGCTATTCAGGAGTATCTTAATTACTTTCCAATTTTTCAGAGATTTTCCTGTTATCTTTCCATTACTGATTCACAGTTTGATTTCACTGTGGTCGGAGAACATACTCTGTATGATTTAAATTCTTTTAAATTTATTAAAGGTTGTCTTGTGGCCCAGGATGTTTTCTATGACTGTGTGTGCTCCAGCAGTGCCTCAAAAGTGTACTCTGTTGCTGAATACAATTATAAATATATCAACTTAGATATAAATATAAATCTATAAATATTGGTTAGATATGTGGTAGATGCTATATTGATCAGAGTTCCTTTGCAGAAAATAGAATCCACTCTAATCCCATGATTTTACCTAGGGTTCTGTAGAACCCCAGTCTTGCAAAGTGTTTCTATTGATGTTGTGATTTTGTTATAACGCTACTAAACAAAAGAAACATCATATTTGAACTTGGCATGTCATGTGATGCTACCATGTGATGCTAGTCTGTTCACTGGAGATCTTTCATGTTAAAAAACTGATAATGCAAGCTGTCCTATTTCATTGTGCATTTTTGATGGCAATAAATTAAAAGGTAGCACTTACTCCAGCACAATTGGAGACACTTAGCCATACTTGGCAATTTGATAAGTAAGGGACCAATTGCTTTTAATGGCTATTGGAATCTCCAAACAGAGTAAAATTCTTGTTTAAAAATTGACAAGTTGCATTAATAAAAAGTCTCAAGAAGTAAGTTATTTACTAGTAAAACTTACTGCTTAAAAAAAGAAAAGTGAGGGAGCATCTGGCTGTCTCAGTCAGTGGAGCTTGCAGATTTTGACCTCAAAGTCATGAGATTGAGCCCCATGTCAGGTGCAAAGATTACTTAAAAATAAATGTTCCCTTTTTAGGGAACACCTGGGTGGCTCAGTTAAGTGTCCGACTCTTGATTTCATCTCAGGTCATGATCTCAGGGTTGTGAGATTGAGCTCTGCATTGGGCTCTGCGCTGGGCATGGAGCCTCAAGATTCTCTCTCCCTCTCTGCTTCTTCCCTTGCTCATACACATGCACTCACACTCTCTCTCCCTCTCTAAAAATTAAATTATTTAAATTTTAAAAAGAAAGAGAAGTTGGATTCTACTCTTAAATAATATGATAAGTTGTTGGGCAGCCCAGGTGGCTCAGCAGTTTAGCGCTGCCTTCAGCCTAGGGTGCAATCCAGGAGACCCGGGATCAAGTCCCATGTCAGGCTCCCTGCATGGAGCCTGCTTCTTCCTCTCCCTGTGTCTCTGCCTTTCTCTGTGTGTGTCTCTCATTAATAAATAAATACAATCTTTTTTAAAAATAATATGATAAGTTGACTTATTAATGACAGGTCACCTGAAGCTGAAGAGGTTCTGTATAGTAAACTGAAAAACAACAGCTTCTCCATCCAGATTGATGAGACAACCTACTTTTCTAATAAATGTCATTCTGTACAGTATTTGTGAGATTTTTAGATGATAGTAAAATTCAAGGGATTTTTTGTTGCTGTTGTTGCCAAGAGCTATCCCAAAGAAACAATGACCAAGATATACTCAATATTTGTTCTTCTTCCCTGGAAACAAAAAAGTCTGTCTTCAGGGAGCAACCTTGACCAGACACTAGTGATGCCCATCAATGGTTGCCTCCAGGAGAGGTTTTGCCTCTCAGGTATAAAAAGAAAGTCCTAATATTAACATGACACACTATCTTTTTCACAGGTGAAGGTGTTTTTTAAAAAGTACTGGAGATGGAGAAAGTTCTGGACACTATAAAATGTGTTAACTGTTATACAAGGATCAGATCATTTAAGAATGTCTTAAAACTTGAGAATCTGGACAAAGAGTCTACGAGCCTCTTGCACCATACTGAGATGTGGTGACTTAGGAGGAAGAATGTTTGCATGTCAAGAGTTCTTCAAGGACACATCAGGCCATGTTTTGCAGAGGATGTTGAATATGAAGACTGACTGCCAAAGCCAGCCTACCAGGCAGACTTCTATTTTTTAATCACATGAATTAGTTGAGCAAATTTTTGCAAAGCTTTGAGAAAAAAAATGTTTTTACTTCAAGTAATCAGATTCTTGGATTTTTTTTAATTTTTTTTATTGGAGTTCAATTTGCCAACATTTAGCATAACACCCAGTGCTCATCCCGCCAAGTGCCCCCCTCAGTGCCCGTCACCCAGTCACCCCAACCCCCCGCCCACCTCCCCTTCCACTACCCCTTGTTCGTTTCCCAGAGTTAGGTGTCTCTCATGCTTTGTCACCCTCACTGATATTTTCACTCATCCTCTCTCCTTTCCCTTTATTCCCTTTCACTAAGTTTTATATTCCCCAAATGAATGAGACCACATAATGTTTGTCCTTCATGAGGATAGGTTAAGGGAAATAAATGACAGCCTCAGAAGGAAAAATCTACATTTAATTGGGGTTCCAGAGGGTGCCGAAAGGGACAGAGGACCAGAAAGTGTATTTGGACAAATCATAGCTGAGAACTTCCCTAACTTGGGAAGGGAAACAGGCATTCAGATCCAGGAGATAGAGAGATTCCCCCCCCTCCCCAAATTCAATAAAAACTGTTCAACACCTCGACATTTAATAGTGAAACTTGCAAATTCCAAAGATAAAGGGGATTTTTTTAAAAGATTTTATTTATTTATTTACGAGAGAGCACACACAAGCAGGGGAAGCTGTAGAGGGAGAGAAAGAAGCAGGCTCCCTGCTCAGCAGGGATGATGAAAGGCTCAATCCCAGGGTCCTGGGATCATGGCCAGAGCTGAAGGCAGATGCTTCACCAACTGAGCCAACTAGACGCCCCCAGATTCTTGGATTTTAAAGGAAACTGAACTGTTAGAAAACTCATGTTGCAAAGGGAACTCTTGAAATGTTTCTACTGCTACTTTGGCTTGAGAATAAAGGAAATCAGTAGGTCTCGTGTCTTACTGTAACCTACCTTGACGAACTGAGAACAAAACTGAATAATGTTCTCCTTCCCTTTTAGTATAATTGTACAACTACATAGGGCATCCATCTCAGAGCCGTTTGCTCAGCTGAGACCTTGACTTTGAGAAAAGAGGAAGAATTTATAAACTGCAAGACTGTATACTCAAGATGAGGTTTACCAATATCTCCCTAGACCAATTCTCTAGTTCTGTAAAAGGAGAAGATCCTGCCATTCAGAAGAAACATGTTGCTCTTTTTCAACTTCTTACATGTGTGAGCAAGACTTTTATTGCTTCATAAATATCAAGAACTGGGACAGAAATCTTCTCATTTCAACTGAAAATGAAATCCATGTGTGTTTATCTCAAGTGCAATCTGGAATTGAGTATTTGCACAGAAGAAAGAAAGAAAGAAAGAAAGAAAGAAAGAAAGAAAGAAAGAAAGAAAGAAAGAAAGAAAGAGAAAGAAGAAAGAAAGAAAGAAAGAAAGAAAGAAAGAAAGAAAGAAAGAAGAAAGAAAGAAAGAAAGAAAGAAAGAAAGAAAGAAAGAAAGAAGAAGAAGAAAGAAAGAAAGAAAGAAAGAAAGAAAGAAAGAAAGAAAGAAAGAAAGAAAGAAAGAAAAGAAACCAGGATAATCCTTAGCAATTTAGTTCATAAATATTCCCTTTTCCTGCATTCAGATAATTCAACTGAAATCCCACATACATGGTTTTTAATTAATGTATATTAGTAATGAATAAATGTCTTTGGGATATGCCCATCAGTTAGGTGACTTCAACCTTGCTACCTGGACCTAACAGGGTCATTTATTCAGCAAACATATATCCTAAGCACCTGTTCTATAGCTGATACTTCGTAGACCATCCTTAGTTTTCTATCTCCCACTTGTGTGGATTCCAAACTCAAAATCCAGTAAGTCTCTAACTATAACTTTGATTGGAGATGTGTTGTTGGTACTTATCTGCAGAGTGGAGGTCACATAAATTCTGAAAATCCACTTAACTCCCTTAAAAACCCATTTAAGTTCCACTTTGATCAGCTCTAACAGCATAAGCTGATAGTAATTCCAATAATACTGTGTTCCAGATCTAAGAGCTCTTTCAAGTCCCCCAAGATTCTATTGTCTTCCTCCAAAACAGCAAATTTTTGAGCCACCCTCTCTCACTACTTCTCATATTCAATAGACGCTGACCTTGTGACTCTCACTACAATGTAAATATTCTGGTGTTAACTAGTCCTCCATTTATTTGCCAACAGTCCCAAATATTTCATAGAATTTGATGAACTCCTCCCCACTCCCATCAATTTACATAAGCCAACAAAGACCGCAAACATAAAAGAGAAAAGCAAAGAACCTCAACAAGAGACATCTTGATAAAGGACAAAGCAACAATAAATTAAGAAGTCCCTGTCAATAGAAATTTAGAGCACAAAATTTTATTTTCTTTTTAATCTGTTGCTATAAAGTGTCAGCCATCTTCAGAAACAGAGTGAATCTGACAGTTTAGTGTTGGCTCACATTTCCCATTACAGACACCTCTCATGGCTGTCCTGAAGCAAAAATAAATTTCCCTTTTTAAGCTTTTGATGATAAAAATCTCATCTGAAGCCTCATAAATGATCCTTTATTATCTATATTAATAATGAATAAATGTCTTTTGAATACCCCTGATCTTTTGCATTAATATCACCAGATGTATTATAGATAACCTTTTGATTTAACAGCACAAACTCTGAAACAATATTAAATACTCAAGGATTGATCTTATGGAGTCACCTAGGTCAGAATTATAAACGTATCTTTCAGTTCTATGTGTCCATTAGGTGACACGAACACCTATCAGTGTTTATCTTCTGAACATGCGTGTGAGTTGTGTGTGTGTCTGTGTGTGTGTATGCATGCGTGAGAGAGATAGAGCCCTAGAAACCAAGCCCATAAATTTTTATTTTCTTCAGCCTTTTCTTTTTCACATATTCCACATCCCTTTTCCAATGTTTTTTAGTGTGAGCTAAAGATCTCAATGGAGACAGAATTTAAAGCACTCCTGTAACTTTCCGCTTTATTTCTAGCCTCTTTTATACAAAGGTTTTTCTTTTTTAAGATTTTATTTATTTATTCATGAGAGACACAGAAAGAGAAGCAGAGACACAGGCAGAAGGAGAAGCAGGCTCTGTGCAGGGAGCCAGATATGAGACTCGATCCCAGGACCCTGAGATCACACCCTAAGCCAAAGGCAGACACTCAACTGCTGAGCCACCCAGGTATGCCATCTAGCCCCCTTTTTAAAATAAAGTTAATCTAAGTGCATTTCCATACGGAAATCTCCAGTTGTGTATCACAAAAAAATCATGAATGAGAAACAGCTATTCTTTCTTCAGGTTTTTTATTCAATGTCACTGAAGACTCATCTATGACTAGATGCCTCCTTCCCTCCACCCCAGCCTTGTACAGATGAAGGAATGTCAGAGGATAAGATGGAATGAGTTGCCAAGCCACAGAGCTAATCAAGGCAGAGCCGCAACAATAACCAGATTCCTGACTCAGATCAACTTTCTTCACTGTATCCAGTTTCAATGCCTTCCATATGCCTTGCTTCTTGGCGTTGGAGCTGGAATACTGCAGAACACAGTCATGGCTTTGTGGGTTCACTCTAAGAATGGAGGATAGGGAAGGGAAGATGGTAAGACAAGAAAGCATGTGTTCCCTCTGGAAACTTGACTCAGTGGCTTGACATGCAATTATTTACCATGGAGAAGTTTTTTGCCGTCACCAGGATGCATATATTCACTATTAGAATATCTGGGAAGCTGATCTCTCAATCAGAAAGTGATTGGAATGAAAATAAGAAAAGGTAGATGGCCTTGACACAGATTCTCTGCCTTTTCATACTTTCCCTCTTCCTACCCTAAAACTCCCAGAAAAGGACCAGAATTCAGAGTAAATTTAAATTCGGAATAAATTTAAACCTATGTATTACCTCTTTCAAGACTATTTGCCTTTTTCAACTTTGTAAATAAGCTTTGTAAATAAGCAGATTTAGATGTACAGAAAGTTGTGAAGGTAGTTATATTAATTAGGGTTCTCCATATAAACAGAATCAATAGGATGGATGCTAAATGATAGATAGATAGATAGATAGATAGATAGATAGATAGATAGATAGACAGACAAATAATTGGCTCACACTACTATGAGGCTCAGAAGTTCAAATCTGCAGAGTGGGCTGGCAGGCTGGAGACCCAGGAGAACTGATGTTATAGTTTGAGTCAGAAGGCAATTCACTAAATCGGGAAGAACCAATGTTGCAGACGAAGTTCAAAGGCAATCTAGCTGGAAAATTCCCTTGTGCTCTAGAAAAACCAGTTTTTTTGTTCTAGTCAGGCTTTCAACTGATTCGATGAGGCCCACCCACACATGGTAAACAATTGGCTTTACTGAAAGCCCACTGATTTAAATGTTAATCTTGCCCAAAACGCCCTCACATAAACATCTAGAATAATGTTTAACCAAATATCTTGTACCCTGGGACCAGCTAAGTCCCCTATTATGAACATCTTGGATTAGTAATGTATATTTATTATAATTGATAAACCAATATTGGTACATTATTATTAACCATATTTCAATCCATACTTTATTCCAATAAAACCTCTTATACAATGTCCTTTCTCTGTTCCAAGATTCCATCCAAGATATCACATCACATTTAGTGATCATATCTTCTTCGGCTTGACAGCTTCTTAGACCTGCCTTATTTTTGATGATCTTGACAGTTTTGAGGAATACTGATCAGATACAGTGTTAAGACACCTCTCTGCTGGAATTTTATGTTTTCTCATGATTAAAATAGAATTGAAAAGTTTTTGGAAGGAAGATCACAGAGGTAAATTGATACTTTTCTCACATTATATCAAGGGTAGATGCTATGAACATGATTTATGACTGTTCATGCTGACCTTGATCACCTGATTGAGGTGGTGTTTGTCAGGTTCCTCCTGTCTGCTGCAAAATTACTCTTTGTTTTCCCCTTTCCATTCTGAATTCTTTAGAAGGAAGTCACCATGTGAGGCTCACACCTAAGGGGTGGGTTGTTATATTCCACCTCCTTGAGGAGAGAATAATCATATAAATATAATTATTTTTAATTATTCTGTAGGAGACATTTGTCTATTTGCTTTTAAGGGGCCCAATATCTTATGGAATGAAACCTTTGCTCCTCTCTTTCAAAAATTTCAAGTTTGGGGGTCAGAGTAGGGATGAGGGTCAGGGTAGGGACGCCTTGTGCCATTGAAATCAGACTGTTTGGGAAGCTTTTCATCATGTTTCTAAACATGATACTACTTTCCAGTCACTGGGTCAGCAGCAAGGGAAAGTGCTGTGTAAGAGCTTGTGTAGGAAATTAGAGTCATAGTTGATTACAAGTCACGTAAAATCATTTTGGAAGGAGATACAGCAAAATCAATGTAATACAGTAAGCTGACCAAATCACACCTGCAATGCTAGGCTCAGTTCTGGACACCAGACATTAAGGGAGAAATGAGAAAAATTAGTATGGCCAGAGAAGTGACCAGTGCCAAGGAGTTAGAACACCATGCAATAGAAAAGCCTTCCAACTGTATAGCTTTCTACAGTTTACCAAGTCAAGCATAGTCGTCTACACTATGTCATTTACTCCCTTTCAAAATTGCAAACCCCTTGGGACGCCTGGGTGGCTCAGTGGTTGAGCGTCTGCCTGTGGCTTAGGGCATGATCCTAGAGATCCGGGTCGAGTCCCACATCAAGTCCCACATCGGGGCCCCTGCAAGGAGTCTGCTTCTCCCTCTGCCTATGTCTCTGCCTTCTCTCTGTGTCTCTCATGAATAAATAAATAAAATCTTAAAAAGAAAAAGGTTCAAAATTGCAAACCCCCAACCTGGCAATCCCCATCTCCACTTTCTGCTTTGCTTCGTTCATAATACTGTTGCCAACCAACATTCTTTATAGTTTATTTCCTGTCCTTCATCCCCCATAGACTCTAAGCTCCAAGAGGGTATAGGGGTTAAATCTGTCTTGTTCATTATTGTATTCTCTGCCTAGTGAACATTCAATAAATATGTATTGAATAAATTAATTCTAAAAATATCCCCAAGGAATGATTTCTTTTAATTTTATGATAAATGGATTCTCAAAGTAAGAAGATGTGTCCACTGTCAGACAACTAGCAAATAAAAGAGCTGAGGCTACTACTTCAGAGGTCTGCTTCTTCTGTGCAGATGAAGTACTATTAAGAAAACTCAAGAATTTTATCCTAAAAATAAGGATGCTCCGTGAAGCACAACAGTACTCTTTAAATACTCACAGAGCTGTCGTCAACAAGAGGGCCTATGTCCCCCCGGAATGATTCCAGAGGGCCTCGCTGGAAATAAAAGATGGAGAATAAATGGAGGAATATTTTAATTCAACATTAGGAAAATGTTTGAAACCCTGAGATCTCTCTTGTTCCCACCCTGAGGTGAGTTGACTACTTGGAATGACCTGTCTGAGCAGAGACTATTGAGGACAGGCTCTGTGTTCACTTTTAGAGAACATGATAGAAGGACTTTATGTATCGGACAGATCATTTGGGGGATCATTTTTTAAAAATTTTATTCACTTGAGAGAGTGAGAAAGAGAGAGCGAGTGAGAGAGAGAGAGAGAGAGCACAAGCCGTGGGGAGGAGCACAGGGAGAGGGAGAAGCAGATTCCCCGCTGAGCAGAGAGCTCGACTTGGGGCTCAATACCAAGACCCCGGGATCATGACCTGAGCCAAAGGCAGATGCCCAACCAACAGCTACCCAGCACCCCAGGGGCGTAATTTTTAAAGACTATGCAGGGTTTCCTGAACCAAAGATTGCAAAGCATGAGTTGAAATGCCTTACAGCCCAATTTCACACAGAATAAAGCATCTCTGGAACCAGATAATGAAGATTCTGAGTGCCTACTTCGTACAAAAGAAGAGAATCGGGGATGGGATATGGACTTGCCCAAGTTGTAACTTGAGAGTATTTTCTGATAACAACAACAAAAAAAAATCTCGAAAACAGATAACAATACCTGGCACCTCCATTCCTGTCACCATCTTTACGTTAAGCCCATATTATGAACAAAGCACTTGGTATTCATAGGTTGCATTTGTTTGTGTGAAGTTCCTTCCCCTGGTTTCTCTGGAACCAATTTATCTACAATTTGTTCTTTCTCTACTTCAGACTTTCCACGAAACTCAACTTTTAATTAAGTTTCTTCTGTTTCCCACCAAACGTAATGCCTGAAAACTATCTTAGTGAGGGAACAAAACCATAATTCCTACCTCAGTTTTGACATCAGTCTCATTACTCTATCTGCTACCATTAAAGGGAAAAAATGATTTTAAAAAAAACATGGGTTTTTTTCATGAAATAGCCAATAAACCAGAGTAATATAGAAAAAAATAGAAATGATGCTTCTGAGCTATAAGAATAACCAGGAGGAAAAATATACAAAGGTGGACTGTAGAATTTATTTACGTGGTATCCTGCAACATGAGCTCTACTAAAACACTAATATTTAATAGAACTTTTTTATTTTTATGAGACTTTTCTAAATTAATGACTTTTAAACTACCTGGTTGAAAGCTTATGGTATCTATCATTTCCTATTACAGATACTCCTCTTGAACTGAGTGGTTTAAGAGTCTAAATGGGAAGTCTTTTAAACTTAAATTTCAATGTGGAATAAAAGAAATAGTGCAGAGGATCATAGGGTAAGGGAGGAAAAACTGAATGGGAAGTCATCAGAGAGGGAGAAAAACCATGAGAGACTCTTAACTCTAGGAAACAAACTGAGGGTTGCTAGAGGAGAGATGGATGGGGAGATGGAGTAACTGGGTGATGGACATTAAGGAAGGCATGTGATGTGATGAGCACTGGGTGTTATATGCAACAGATGAATTACTGAACACTTCATCGGAAACTAATTATGTACTCTATGTTGTTGGCTGATAGACCAAAAAGTTTAAAAAATTAAAATTTAAAAAATAGGAAAATAAAAATAAAATAAATACATCTTTTAAAAAATAAAAATAAATAAACTTAAATTTCATCACTGAATGATGGAATCAGTGTATCCAGGGTCTTCTGTGCCAACAAGCAAGCTATGTGTTCAAAAGAGAGAAAGAGAGAAGAGGAAGGGGCGGACACAAAGGCTCTGCCCTCATGGAGCTCATAGTTGTACTGGAGAGAGAGAAACAGTGGATAATTTCAATATAATGTCCTGAGTGCTGCGGTAGAGTGTAGATCTGTTGTCATTAATTCCAGAGCTGGGTCAGGTGAGATTGGAGGATAAGTCAGAATTTTGCAGGTGAATAACAGTTTGGAATGACATTCTAGGAAAATAGAAGAGGAAGACAAAGGACACAAATTAGGAATTTCATAGCTGGTAACTGCACAAGGTACAGGTAGCAGGGTCTTACCTTGGACCCAAGATGATGTCAACCAAGGTGGATGGTGCAGATTTCTGAGAGCCTATTAGTTAATAACCCACCATTAGGAAAAAGTTGATGAGGTCCAGAAATGTGGTTCAAAGACAGAGCACTGGCTCATCTTCAGAGGGATAAGAGGGATTCTGAGAGACACATCCACTCAGATTTTCCACTGACCAGCCCATGCAATCATATCTAGGATAAGTGAAGCATGGAAACAATCGAAAAGGTGTTAAAAGCCAAAAGTATCATAGCTCCACATGTCTAGGTGTCACTGGGCATGGGCACCACAGGCACCATTGGTGACCACAGGGATGACAGTCACAGTCAGAGCACTAGGACTATGGAGGCAGCAGGGATTAAGGTCATGTATTAAAAATTAAGGCCACATTGACAGTAGAACTTACACTTTTGGGACCAGTATCATCTCAAGATATTAGCACAGAGTTTTAAAATATGGGGAAAAGGAAACTCAAATTTTCTTTGCAAATCCAAAGAAGTCCCTGTGATGGGAAATCAGCTCTCAGAGCACACAGGAGACCCCACTGAGGCACTCCCAGAGTCATCATGGAGGAGCTTGGTCATTGGGGACTTCTGCAGAGAAGGTCACCCAATCTGCAAAATGCCTTTTCAAGCTTCAAAATGCGTGGGTCTGGATTGGTACCAGAACAAACCGGAGAATGTAATATTTCTGGATATTTGCAAGTTTTTATCAACACAATATTCATTGCCACTTCCCAGTAGCATCTTCATTTCTTTTTTGAGAAATTCCTTCTTCCCCGTTGTGTGGTGTCTCTGTGTGATAATAAATTCAGGTGCATACCTCTCACTATTGGTAGGGCAAATCCTTCCTCTCAAACACTTCATACTGGGAATGGTTAGGCAGCAAATACTCTTTTTGTGATGTTAAATCAGTAGACAGTGACACAAGGCAAAAATAATGGAAGCTCAGGTTCCTGCTATAAGCCCAGCTCTGCTGGTCAACTCTCTGGAGTCGCCCTTGCCCTTCCCTTGTCAATCCTATTTCTTCAGCTCTCCCACTACTGTCATGACCTCCAGACATCTTTCCAATGTAGGATCTTTGCTTAAATTCCCCAGGATCAAGTTTTGGTTGGTGGCCCCTAAACACCCTCCATGATATAGTATTGTATACCATGTTGATCCTTGAAGTTGATTTTTCCTGTTTATAAATGGTGGAAGATGGAGACAGATTCTCCTGGAAGCCTAAACCCTGTCTGAGTAAACCTTGCACAATAGGCTGGTAGACAATGGGAAACCACTCACTGTGACCAAATGAAGTCCAAACTCCTTCAGCTGGTGAAGCATCTCAGGTAGGCTTTGGCACTAATCATGATGGGCAGGTGGGGAAGATAAAAAGCCCAGGCTGCACAGAGATCAGCATTTTCAAGCAGGAGGTGGACAAGAGCATTGATAAACTGAAGAGACCACTAGCATGTGGAGGTCCAATGGGGTCTGATATATAGTTTTATTCCTAATTCTATAGTGGATCAATACCAAGACATCGAATTAGCAATTTAACACAAAGCAGGTGCAAATCCAGCCAAGAAGCTACACAGGTGTGGGAGCAATTAATCCACAGGTCACAAGGCCCAGCTTGTGGGGAATGAGGTGAGAACCCCAGAGGCAGAGATTGTTAAGAACCATACAGGATCCCAGGGCCCAGCCTCAATGTGCAATGATTCATTTCGAGGGGGCAAATGTGATACCAAGCACGGCGACCGGGCCGATTATGGAAGAGGGAGCAAGTAGAAGCTCAGTTTGGTATGAGGCTGGATAAAGCAAGGAGTCCCGTGATGTGGGAGCTGGTTGGGCGCCAGTGGTGAGACAGGCTCTAGACCTCTGGGCCCTGGGCTCTCTATATGGAGTAGAGAACAGCTGAAGAACAGAAGCCAAGGGCATTTTAGAGCCTGCCTGTGAGGCTGGGCTTCTGGATTCTAACTACAAGGAACATGATGTACATCCAAACCCAAATGGATGAGGAAAGCTTCCACATATTCACACCAGGTTGGCTCTGACCTGAGACCCCAGCTGGAGGCCAGCAGTGGAATAATTTTGAGAAAGTGTAGATAAATGGAGAAACAAAGCCGAGGGTGGCATCTAGAGTCTTCACAGATTGCATGCAACCTACCACTACAACCTCATTTCTTCCTACCACCATATCCTTTCTCATCTTTTAACCAAAATGGACTATTAGTATTCTCCAGGCATCCTCTTATTTCCTAACTCCTCTTTCATTTTCTTTTGTTACATCTGCCTTGCCCCCACAATACCAGCTTCATGAACTCTTTCCAGTTCTACAAGGCTTATCTGAAATCCAATGTCTTCATGAAAACTTGAATAGAAATTGAATTTTTCCTGCTCTGAATTATCACATACTCTGTTTTTCACTTAATATTCTGCTTTATAATAAAGTTATTTGTGTATGTCAAGTTGACGTTCACATGAAGCTTACTAGGAACAAAACTTACTAAGAACAGTGACAACCCATCTGTATCCTGTGACATGGGCACGTCCTTCCCATCAATGTGGGGTGTCTGTCCTATAGGGACTTAAGAAACTCACAGGCAACTCTGGACCTAGGCACAGTGTGAACTGTGAAGGCTAAGCCCATGTGAATCAGTTCAGCCTTTATTCTACTGTCATTTCTTTAATCCATGTCTCTAGCCTGCTCTCTTTGATTAGGGGGGTGGGGGGAGCTCCCCTGACTTTCTGACCCTTTCCACTTTTTCCTGACCAATACGCTGCATGACTGTTCCTTCTAATAGGTATTGTTGGGTTTGCTTTGCTGCCTCCTGCAGTTCCTTCCTTTCCCCACATTAACCTGCATTTTCTGGGTAATGGCGCAGTCACCAGCAGCATTAAAGCTCTCCAGTCTGTCTGCCTCACTCCCTTCTTCCTGCCATGCTCCCAGTGGGACTTCACTGGAATCAGCCAAGTAGGAGCTCAGAGGTGAGGCTGTTTCCACACAAACAAAAGCGAAAAAGGAGAACTTGTTCAATCAGAAAGACCACGCTCTCAATCCTTATACAATTTTATATCTAATAAAAGACCACAATTAAGAGGGCCACAATTGTACCTTGCTTACCAGAAATGACTACCGAGGAAGTCTTATATTTAGTACATGAAGCCATTAGTATAAAGTCACTTGATTAATGCTTGGCGTGTACCACATGCCAAGGTTACAGAGATAATCCAAATTAAAAAAAAAAAAAGACTACAGATTTCATATACTTAAAATCTTAGGGAAAATATAAAGCAATATTTTCATGCACTTAGATGATCAAATATCTGAAATGGAAATATTTGTACATAGGCACATGGCTATATATTATTATATATGTTATGTTTATCTTATATATTATGTTAATTATACATATATGTTATTATGTTTATTATAGAAACTAGCTAACTACTGGGTTACAAGAGTGGCCAAAGACAGAGGGGAGATGATCTTGCTATGTTGCATAATGAAGTGATGGTCAAGTAATTTTGAAAGTGAAGCATCCTAGCATTTGAGAATCAATCAAAGAACTCCAAACTCTCAATTTTATATAATAAAAAACTGAGACAGAGAATAATTATGGGTCACACAGCAAACGCCAAAGTGAAGACTTGAGTTTGAGTCTTACGGTGCTAAGATAGGTGTACTTTTTTATATGCAACCCATTAAAACAGGACTCAAAGGCAGAAACAAAAGAATCCCTACTGGAATTATACAAGTTGCAATTCAGTGGTTAGGCTACTTGCTCACAGCCACAATCAGATGGCTGGTTTTCGGGTTAAAAAAAAAAAATCACCTCTTGGAAAGATTTTATTAGTGCAAATGTTATATTGTTCATCTGAAGTGTGCCATCTGAATTTTCATTCACTGGATGGTTGAGCAAAGAGAAAAACTGTGAATAGATGCACTTCTTCAGAATAAATACCCCAAATGTAATTGAAGGTGAGGACTATTGAAAAAAGGAGACTCAATGGATGGAAGTTCCTATAATTTCTACCATTTTAGAACCCATGTCACTGTACCACTAGCCTATTTCTGCTACTAGACTATAAGCTCCATGAGAGCAAGGCTATGACCAGCTGTGCTTGCTGCACTTTGCATGGTACATTGTTAAAGCCCAATGAATGTTGGTTGAGTGAATTAAATGAACTAGGTTGATACTTGAGATGAAAATCTGGGAGTAAAGGTAGAGATGGCTCTAAGTGAACTGTATATGAAATAAATTAAAATGAGGAAGTTCTGAAAGCTACCTGCCATGCTAATTAATCCAGAGATGTGAGGTGAGTAGTTGAAGAATGAAGAGGTCGATCCAGAGGTGTAGATAGCAAAGAAATGAATCAGTTAAGCTAAAAAAAAATGAGGGGGGAGCTCTCAGGAGTTCCTGTGCACAGAGGTGAAGCCACACAAGGCAAAAGCTGGTACTAATCAGCATCACAAAATTTGGTCCTATGGCTAAACTCTACTTGGCAGAGTATTAGCCAGGGCATCTGCAACCAGCATGGTCCAGTCTGTGAATATAAATGGTCATCTAGGATAAGTCCCAAGTGTCAAGCTTAATAAAGAAGCATGAGACTAAAAAACAAGAGCACCAGTAGTGGAGCACTGCTCTTACCCACTACTGGAGCTCTTATCCATAAAATGACACAACCACTTTAGAAAACAGTTTGGCAGTTTCTTAAAAAGTTAGACTTACCATATGATCCAGCCATTCCAGTCCTAGGTATGATCCCAAGAGAAAATGAAACATACATCTACACAAAGATTTATGTAAGGATATTCATAAAACATTGTTTCTAAGAGCCAAAAACTGAAAACAATCCAAACTTCCATCAACAGGGGAAGTGATCAAAGAAATTGCTGTGTGCTCATACAATACAACATCACTCAGCAATAAAAAGAAATGCACTCTTGGTAAAAGCACCAGTATGAATGGATCACAAATAATTATGCCAAGAACCAGACAAAACAAAAGACATTCTGTATGACTCCATTTATATAAATCTCTGAAAAATTCAACCTAATTCATAAGAACAGAAAGTAGATCAGGGTTATGGGGAGGAGTGAGGAGGAATTACAAAGTGGTATGAGGAAACTTTTGGAGCTGATGGATATGTCCACTCTATTGATTGTTGTATTGGTTTCATGGGTGTAGATGTATGTATGTCAAAATTCATCAAATTTTCTTGTGTCCACTATATCTCAATAAAGCTATTTTTTTTAAATTTTTATTTAATTATGATAGTCACAGAGAGAGAGAGAGGCAGAGACATAGGCAGAGGGAGAAGCAGGCTCCATGCACCGGGAGCCTGATGTGGGATTCGATCCTGGGTCTCCAGGATCGCGCCCTGGGCCAAAGGCAGGCGCCAAACCACTGCGCCACCCAGAGATCCCTAAAGCTATTTAAAAAAAAAAAAAAAAATCTAGGACCAGAGGTCCAGAGCCTAAGACCTGAAAAAAGTCACAAGATATAAGACAAAAATATTGGGATAGAGGGTTCAGAACAAGGGTGTTAGCAATGGTATTTACTGTGTTCCCAGTCGGTGAAAGTGCAGCCTGGCCTGCTAGCCAGGTCAGAACAGACAGAAAAAAACAGAAGGACAAAAAGAACAGACTGGCACCAAGCTTGAGGACTAAGAATCAGGGGAGCATGAAGAAATGTTGGAAAGGAACAATAAATTCACATAGGCACAGATTTAATTATATTATATTATATTATATTATATTATATTATATTATATTAATTATATTTATATATTTACTATATGAGTATTTACATGTAGACCAAAATAAAGTTAAGTCCATGCAAAGTACAAAAAATACGCTGCAAAGAATGAGAGATCCACACAGGAAATCAATTTTCAATGATGTGAATGTCAAGTGGTAGTTGATTTCAGTATGAAATGTGGTGCTACCGAAATTCTGTAGGTTATATTTAGACAGAGAAAACCTAGCTGCTCTGAATTCCTACTTGAATTATTGAAGAGAGAAGAGGACAAACCAACAAAGAAACAAGAAATGTTTCAAACAGGCAACAATCTGCACACAGAAGTGAGGAAAGGGAAGAGAAAGGTAAACAAGGAGAGACTATACTTTGGCCATTTAAATAAATCTCAGAAAATAAGAACAAAGAGGCCAAAAAATTTGACCAAGAACAAGCTGTTGATAGTTTAGTGAGTACAATCTCTACAGAGACGTGAGAACAAAATAAATATAACTTCCATGACTATTCGATCTAGTGGAAGCTTTAGAAGCACTACTGAACACACGGTATGATCATCAAGTTTCACCTCCCCACTGACCCTTCTTTCAAGGATATTGGTTAAAACTGTGGACCAAAAATAGGGAGAGAGATAAGGGGTCCAGTTCGCAGGCCAACCAACAGTCACTTCTCTCAATGACCTCCCAGCCCTCCTCCTCTCATGACCTGGTCTTACAATCTCACGTGCCCCTCCTCTTCCACAATGTGCCCTGAGCAATCAGCAAGGGGTTTAATTAGCATAAAAGTGGCTCCTTGGTTGGTATCTGGCTGCAGTGGAAGCAGGTGCCACAGCAACAGTACAGACACATGTGAGAAAAAACAGGGACTAAGACAATGATTCTCAAAATCAGTGACAACTGTTTCCACCAAAAGCCCCATAATCCAAACTGTTGATTTATGAAGTCCCCTGGGCAACAGATCAGGATCACTCGGAGTGTTCACTTGTGTCCTCGTGTGAATTAATAAAAATAATACATTAGCAGGCTCATGGGAAAGAAACACATAACATTCAGTTCAAAAGACGGCATAGATGCCTCCTTGCTAGACAGTGGTAATGTCCAGAGCATTCTATCTTGGAGGAAAGCTTTGCTCATTGAAACATTTTAGTGCTCAGCATGGATAGGCATTGTTGGCTATCATTCAAGGCTTATTGGGTGAGTAGTAAGGGCTTATATGTGAGTTATAATATCCTCCAGGCCAACGGAAGGAAGAGACAGCACCTAAATGGCCTTACCAGTGGACGACAGAACATGCCTACCTGGCCTTACAGAGAGGGAGGTTGGCTATTTTTGGAATTAACCTGATTGTATATACCAGACATGTTGTCTGGAAGAGGCAGCACTGTGGAGGCAAGGTATGTCAGACCAGGACCTCACTTTCTCCCCTTTTTCCAATGGTTTGTGTTTCATTCCAGATATAGGATGTTTCAACAGGTCCAGCTTGCAGGAGGACAAGATTCCAGTGGAGACTGAAGAGCTCCCCCTCACCCAGGGGTGTGAAGTAACTCACCCATCCAGGCAGGATGTCCCACTGCAAATTCCAATAGATGACTCCCTTCCCAGTCGATGATCGGCTTGGTGTTCTCAGTAGCAAAGTACACTGATCCATAGTAAGAGCTGGAACAATGGCTGTTTTCCTAAGACTTCCATACCTTTGCAGTATTAGGGGCCTCAACAAGGGTCCCCAGTCTGGTATATAAGGCTACAAGCCCTACTGGTCAACATATTGACCAGTCAAAGGTATTAAAGCCTGGGGCATTATAGTAGTTCACCCAGCCAAAGTGGTTTTACTGTTAGTAATTTACTTGCTGCTTTAATATTCCACTTTTTCTTTCTACCAACCCTGCTACTGGCAGGTTATTGGGGAGATAAAACCTTTATTCAATGTCAAGTTCTTTTGCCTAATTTCACACATGATGACCTTTGAATTGTGTCTCTCCCCATCACTGTGTAATCTATGAGGATACCTATACAAGGTACACAGCTTCTCTAATCCCCTAGTGGTGGCAGCCTGGTTTGCACAATGACAGAGGAAAACAAGTTAGGCCAGACCCATTGTCTACACAAACCAAGGCATATTTAGAGCTCTCACCTATAGGGGCCAATACAATCAATTTGCCAATTGCTCACTGGTTGGGAACTCTAGTGGATGACCCCAGACTCCTTTGGCAGTTACCTTGGGTGTTATTCAGAACACACAGGACATGCTATTATTGTTCAACCAAGTCACTGTCCTTCAAAAGCAATCTGGCATCCTTGGCAACCCTCTATCTCATGTGGGCTTATCGTGGCTATACTTTCTGTGCACCTCTGCTGTCTCTACTGAAGGATCAGTTCCTAAGGTTCATATCTGAACTAGGGCATCAGCTTCTGGAATACCAGGGGTTGTCAGTGTTTTATAAGCCTGGATAGGAAAACAATGACTACCTCAGGTTCTTAGAAGTAGACCCAAATGTCTTTCCATATATCCTGATACGTCAAGGACTCATCAAGGGCTTATTGATGACCATGTACCCCTTGGCTTGCCATCATCAGAGACATAGAGTTCATCTCTTTAGAACAGCTCAACTTTCAGTGCAAAGGGTTAATGGCCAGGCCTCATGAGTGATCACCAGCCAACTGAATTCCACTTGAGTTAAGCCCACTGGCTGCTACAGTTTCTTTCTTCTCCAGGCTGCAGATGGAGAAGTGTTGGGTACACTGCAGAAATGACTGGGATTCCCTTCCAGAGCTGGGGCCAAAATCCTGAAGGCACTCTCCTTCTGTTTCTCTGCCACAGTGCCTGACCTACACCTTCCTGAGTTACAGGCACATCCAAGTAAAATAGCAGCCCTACTTAGATGTCCAGGCCTTTAATCTGTTTCATTAGTATTTTTGCCTTCTCAAAGGGAGCTTGCTGCTCTAGTTGCGAGTCCCACACATGCCCTGATAAAGACGAAGCACACATGGGACTGAGACACTGTGTCAAGTGGGGAATAAAAGGTCTCCCAAACCCCCAAATCCCTATAAAGCCTCACATCACTTTCCATTCTTAGGGGTTGGATTGGCTAGCACCTTATCAAACATAGCATCTGGGACAGTGAGCATCTTACCCCACTAGACAATGTCTGAAACCTTACTGTAGTGATTGGGCCTTGAATTTTCTCATTCCCAACTCTCTAAGAATTTGTTGCATTTGCTCTATAGATTTCCAGGGACCCACATGCTCAGGGATGTCCCCTTCATTGTGCCAAGACTCCATGCAAGATAGAATAATCCAATGTATGAGAGGGTGAGTACCTTGAACCTCTCAAGTGCTATGCAGGTGGTGCCAGAGGCAGGGTGTGTGGTGATGTTGTGCATCATCTTTGCCTACTGGTAAGAGACAAGCCATCACCTCCTGAATCCCACAGCCACACTAACCAAGCCTGGATACTCTCCTTAGTCTTTTGTTGGAACTTGGCAGCTATATCAATAAATTCAGTGGGAGTATATTTTCTCACCATGAATGTTTCCTCACCTGGAGGCTGCCTTACTGGCTGGGATTGCTGTTGTTGTGATTTTGCTTTTCTTTGTATCAGAGGTTGTGAGCATGGGGTATTTCATCTGTTTCACTGTCAATCACCATATCATCCTTCTCCTTGCTCTCATCACTTTCCGGAGATTATGTGCACAGTTCTCAAACAAACCCATTAAAGCAACCAGTATCTCCAGGATGGCTGTCCACCCAGTACTCATTAAGTGGTCCACAAGCATCTGACATAAGAGCCACCCTTCTCAACATAAAAGTCATAGCCAAGTTGGGATTTCACTCTGGGATGCCTCTTTCCCAAAGCTCATATATTTGACCCCCTGGCTTGCTCACCAACTATCAATTCATAGCCTCCCTTGTGTGAAATACAAGGAGCCAAAATCCTTGTAATGCAGCAAAAGCTGTTCTAAGAGGGAAGTTTATAGCAATATAGGTTTATCTCAAGAAACAAGAAAAATCTCAAATAAACCCCCTAACCATAAGGAGCTAGAAAAAAAAGAAGAACTGATAAAACCCAAAGCCAATAGAAAAAAGGAAATAATAAACATTAGTGGAGAAATAAATGAAATAGAAACTTAAAAAAACAACAGAACAGATCAATGAAATCAGAGGCCAGCTCTTTGAAAAGTTCCACAAAATTGATGAACCTTTAGCCAGACTCAACAGAAGAGAAAGAAGGAAAGAGAGAGAGAGAGAGAGAGAGGGCTCAAAATCATAAATGAAAGAGGATAAATCTCAACCAACACCACAAAAATACAAAAGTTTATAAAAGAATATATGAATGAAATTTTATGAATGAGATGAAAAATTATATGTCAAAAAACAGGACAACCTAGAAGAAATGGATAAATTACTAGAAACATAACCTCCCAAAAGTGAATCAGGGAGAAACAGAAAATTTGAAGAGACCAATTACCAGCAATGAAATTGAATCAGTAACTGAAAAACACAAAAGTATAGGACAAGACGTCTTCACAGGTAAAGTCTACCAACCATTTAAAGAAGAATTAATGCCTATTCTTCCCAAACTATTCCAAAAAATAGAAGAGCAAGGAAAACTTTCAAATTCATTCTATGAGGCCAGCATTATCCTGATACCAAAACCAGATAAATACATCACAAAAAGGAGAGCTACAGGCCAATATCGCTGATGAACATAGATGCAAAAATCCTCAACAAAATATTAGGAAACCACACCCAAAGATACATTTATAAAAGTCATTAACCACATCAAGTGGAATTTATACCTGGGTTGCAAAACTGATTCAATGTTCACAAATCAATCAGTATGATACACCACATCAAGAGAAAGGACAAAAACCATATGATCATTTCAATAGATGCAGAAAAAAAGCATTTGAGAATTTATAATATCCATTTATGATAAGAACTCTCAACAAAGTAGGTTTACAGGGAACATACATCAACATAACAAAGGCCACCTATGAAAAACCCACAGCTGAATTACACTTACTAAGAATAAACTGAGAGGCTAACCCATAATATTAGAAACAAGGCAAGGATGCCCATTCTCACCACTTTTATTCAACATAGTACTAGAAGTTCTAGCTACAGCAATCAGACAATAAAAAGGAATAAAAGTCATCCAGTTTGGTAGGGAAGAAGTAAAATTTTCACTATTTGCAGATGATATGATATTGTATATAAAAACCCTAAAGATTCCACCAAAAAACTACCATAACTAATAAATGAATTCAGAAAGGTTTCAGGATACAAAATCAGTATTCAAAAATCTATTGAATTTCTATACATTAATAATGAAGTAGCAGAAAGAGTAATTAGAAAACAATCCCATTTACAGTTGTACCAAAAATAATAAAATACCTAGGAATAGTCACGCCTGGGTGGCTCAGCTGTTGAGCATCCACCTTTGACTCAGGGCATGATCCCGTGGTCCCAGGATCGAGTCCCATATCGGGCTCCCTGCATGGAGCCTGCTTCTTCCTCTACCTATGTCTCTCCCTCTCCCTCTCTCTCTCTCTCTCTCTCTCTCTCTCTCTCTGTGTGCTTCTCGTAAATAAATAAATAAAATATTTTTTAAAATTACCTAGGAATAAACTTAATCAAGGAAGTGATAGGCTGGTCCTCTGAAAACTATAAAACAATGATGAAAAAATTGAAGACTATACAAATGGAAACATATTCCATGCTCGTGGATTGGAAGAACAAATATTGTTAAAGATGTCCATACCTCCCAAAGCAGTCTATGGATTTCACACAACCCCTATCAAAATATCAAGAGCATTTTTCAGAGAACTAGAACAAGCAATTTTAAAATTTGTACAGAACCACAAAAGATCCCAAATAGACGAAGCAATCTCAAAAAAGAATGAAACTGGAGGTATCACAATCCTAGATTTCAAGATATACTGCAAAGCTGTAGTGATCAAAATAGCATGGTACTGTCATAAAAACAGACACATAGATCAATGGAACAAAGCACAGACCCTGGAAATAAACCCACAATTATATGGTCAATTAATCTTTGTCAAAGGAGGCAAGAATATGCATTGAGAAAAAGACATTCTCTTTTCAGAGACAACAAATGGTGCTGGGAAAACTGGACAGCTACATGCAGAATAATAAAACCAGGCCACTTTCTTACACCATATACAAAAATAAACTCAAAATGGATTAGGGATCTAATGGAAACCTAAAACCATAAAATTCCTAGAAGAGAGCACAGGCAGTAGTTTCAATGACATTGGCCATGACATTTTCCTAGATCTATCTCTTGAGGCAAAGAAAACAGAAGCAAAAATAATCTATTGGGACTTCATCAAAATAAAAGCTTCTGCACAGCAGAGAAAACAATCAACAAAACTAAAAGACAATCTGTGGAATAGGAGACTATATTTGCAAATAAATATATAGATATACCTAAGAAAAGCTTAGTATCCAAAATATATAAAGAACTTATAAAACGCAACACTAAAAAAAAAAGAAAACAAATAATCTAGTTAAAAATGGGCAGAAGACATAAATGAATATTTCTCCAAAGAAGACATACAGATGGTGAACAGGCATATGAAGACATGCTCGACATCACTCATCATCATAGAAATCCAAATCAAAACTACAATGAGGTATCATTCACACTTGTCAAAATGACTGAGATAAAAAACGCAAGAAACAAGTGTTCGTAAGGATCTGGAGTAAAGGGAACCCCCATGTGTTGTTGGTGAAAATGCAAACTAGCACAGCCACTGTGGAAAACAGTACAGAGATCTTCAAAAAATTAAAAATAGAACTACCCTATGATCCAGTAATTCCACTACTGGGTATTTACCCCCAAAAAATACGTAAACACTGATTTGAAAAAAGATATTCGCACCTCTATGTTTATTGCAGCATCATTTATAATGGTCAAATTATGGAAGCAGTCCAAGTTTCCATCAATAGATAAATGGATGAAGATGTGGTATCTTCTATATCTGTATATAACAGAATATTACTCAGCCATAAAAAGCATGAAATCCTGCCTTTTGCAATGACATGTATAGAGCTAGAGAGTACAATGCTAAGTGAAATAAGTCAGACAGAGAAAGATAAATACCATATTATTTCACTCATATGTGGATTTTTTTTTAAATAAATGAAGAAAGAAAGAAACAAACCAAAAAATAGAATCAACTACAGAAAACAAACTGATGGTCACCAGAGGGGAGGTTAGAGGGGGTGGGGTGAAATAGGTGATGGGGATTAAAGACTGCAGTTATCATCATGAGCACTGAGTAATGCACAGAATTATTGAATTATTATATGGTATACCTGAAACTAATAGAACACTGTATGTTAACTATACTGGAATTAAAATTGTAAAACAAATAAAGCACAAAAAAAAAAAAAGTCCTCACCAATAAGAAAGCAATCAATTAAAAGCAGGCCAAAGATCCTAATAGCTCACCAAAGAAGATATACAGATGGCAAATAGCATATGAAAAGATGCTCAACATTATATATCAGTAGGGAATTTTAAATTAACAATGAGATACCACTACCAGGGATCCCTGGGTGGTGCAGCGGTTTAGCGCCTGCCTTTGGCCCAGGGCGTGATCCTGGAGACCCGGGATCGAATCCCACGTCGGTCTCCCGGTGCATGGAGCCTGCTTCTCGCTCTGCCTATGTCTCTGCCTCTCTCTCTCTCTCTCTCTCTCTCTCTCTGTGTGTGTGTGTGACTATCATAAATAAATAAAAATTTAAAAAAAAAAACTTAAAAAATAAAAAAATAAAAAAGAGATACCACTACCATCTATTAGAATGGCCAAAATCCCAAACACTGATGAGGATGCCGAACAACAGGAATCCTCTTTCATCACTACTGGGAATAAAAAATGGCACAGCCACTTTGAAAGGCAATCTGGCAATTTCTTACAAAATTAAACAGACTCTTGCCATACGATCCAGCAAATCATGCTCCTTGCTATTTACTCAGAGTTGCTGAAAACTTCTGTCTACACAAAACCTCCACATGAATGTTTAGAGCAACTTTATTCATAATTGCCAAAGCTTGGCAACCAAGACGCCCCTAAATAGGTGGGCGGATGGATAAATAAACTGTGGTTCATGCAGACAATGAAATATTTTTTGGTACTAAAAAGAAATGATCTACCAGGCCGTGAACAGACATGGAAGAAACTTAAAATGCATATTACTAATTAAAGAAGCCAATCTGAAAAGGCTACCTATTATCTGATTCTAACCGTATGAAGATCTGAAAAAGGTGAAATTGTGAAGACAGTAAAAGGACTAATGGTTGCCTCAGTTAATGGGGAGGGATGGACGGATAAACTGGGAAAAGATTTTTATGGTAATGAGACTGTTCTGTATGATACTATAACGATATATCCATGTTATTATACGTTTGCCAAAACACATGCAATGTGCAACACAAGAGTGAACCCAAATTTAAACTATAGGCTTTGAGGGGCACCTGGGTAGCTCACTTGGTTAAGCATCCGACTCTTGGTTTCAGCTCAGGTAATGACCTCAGGCTCATGAGATCCAGCCTTGTGTCAGGCTTCATGCTCAGGGCAGAGTCTGCTTGAAATTCTCTCTCTCCCTCTCCCCTCCCACTCATGTGCACTACCTCTCTCTCTCTCTCTCTCTCTCTCTGGTAAATAAATAAATCTTCAAAAGAATAAGCTATGAGCTTTGGGATTATGATATGTCATTATAAATTCATTGCTTATAACAAATGTGCCACCCTAGTGGGTGATGTCGATAAGGAGAATGCGACCAATAAAAATGCAGGTAGATTCCCATGTTTGAGAATGGGAAGATGGTGAAACATTCCCATGTGGAATTACAAGGATTCTTTGCATAATAATGTATTATAGATAGGCTCTCCAGCCTTCAATATTTAAGAAAAAACCACCCATGAGGTAGATGAAAACACCAATATCTGCTCTGTAGGGCCATGGGAATGAAGCTCCAAACTAAATATAATCTAAATTACTATTCTGACTAGAGATTTAGTCTTTTCCAAGGTAGTAAGTGAAGCAAATGTGCTGGCCTCAAGAGTATTATTTTGTAAAATAGGGCATTTATGGCTTCAGTAATTGGAAGTTATCAAGGGCTTGTGAGAACTAGATAAAGGTGTTTAAGTGGTTGAAGTAGGGGGTCGGGGGTGGTGTGCACCCATGTGTGTATTTCAACAAATAAATCTAGCCTTTACTGGCAAAAGAAAGAAGTATTTTAATTATCAGACGTTACAGAGCCATCATTTTTACAACTGCCATTTAAGAACATAGGAGTTAAATTCCTTTGATGGCCTGTGAGATGCTGAGTGAGGGCTTACTCTTTCGGATCATAATAGGACCATCTGATGCATAGTCACACTCCTTGGGCACGCTTTAAACTCCGCTGACTTTCCCCAAGCCTGGCTGGCTCTCAGTGATACATATGCGCATGCACATATAATCCGAATATTAGCCACTTTTCTGCATAAATGAATAGAAGCTATTTAATAAATCTCTTCCTTCCTTTTCCCCAGTCCCCAATCACCTACTATAATTATTTCTTAATGGGCCAACTTTCCACTTTACCATCTGCCCACTGAATATATGTTTGAGGAAACCCATTTGCTCACTGAATTATTTTCATCCTCTTGGATTACAGCATTTCTTCTTCTAATTGCCCTTGTAAATGTTCTTGATCTTTACGTCACTTCAGAACTGCTTCCTATTCCTGGACTGCGGACTCAGGTCTTGTGGGGGTGATTTTTTTCAGATTTTGAGATACCGTACAAGAATTTGTGGTCAACATAAGAAAATACAATGCATTGCAAGGTTGTACTCTAAAGACTGAGCCCTTTCCAGTAGATGTCTTTTTCCCCCCTGAAAATATAGATTCTAAATCCTGAGTAAACAGTAAAATTGGTTAAAAAGAAAAAGGCATTTCTTAGGCCCCATCCACAGAACACATAATATACATTTGTAGAGGAATCTGCTTTTTAACAAATATTCCAAGAGATCCTGATATGGGGTTTTCATGGGCCACTCAGAGAAATTCTTCAAAATAAATGCAAATAGTTGGCTGGCATTACAGGAATCCACAAGTTTCTACTTTAGGAAATTAGAAATGAGAGTTAAAAGAGCTTCAAGATTGGTATATTCTATAGTTCCACGAAGTCTTCAAGAAGCTAAATTTCTTCCATCTTTCAACTCTGCCATGTGTGACCTGCTGACCTGAGTTGGCTCCCCTCATAGATGCCAGATGGCTGCACAGTGCCAGATATCACATCTCACATCCAGAAATCGCAAGGAAGTCATGTTTCTCCTTTGCTTCTTCTTTTTTTTTTTTTTTACTTTCTTTTTTTTTTTAATTTTTTTTTTTTTATTTATGATAGTCACAGAGAGAGAGAGAGGCAGAGACACAGGCGGAGGGAGAAGCAGGCTCCTTGCACCGGGAGCCTGATGTGGGATTCGATCCCGGGTCTCCAGGATCGCGCCCTGGGCCAAAGGCAGGCGCCAAACCGCTGCGCCACCCAGGGATCCCCTCCTTTGCTTCTTCTAAAAAGAATCCTTTTCCAGATGCACACTCACACATTTCACTGGCCTGAGCTGGGTCCCACATCCATCCCTAAGCCAACAGATGGCATGAGAAATGGGACCACTCATTGCCTCAGATTGGTTAGGAGCTAAGTCACAGGATGGGAGCAGTGAACATGTAAACCAAATGGAAGAAAAAAAAAAAAAAAAGAAAGTTGGAAAGGCCTTGAGGAGGTAGTTCTCAATGTTCCTGCTATATCCTAGTTATTTTCTACAATGTAATTTCATATACTTCCTCCAGAGCAGACTGCTGTGGTTTCAATGATAGTAGAAGTCACTGTTAAGATAACAAGGACAGCAAGAAAAGACCATCTAACCTCTGGGTTAGGGTATTAGCATTCTCCAAAGGGCTCTTACTGCTCTTGCTAAATCCTAGGAGACCCTCTAGAGTGAAAATCAGCTGCATTGGCTATTTGAGACAGTGTCAAGTACGCAAGTTCCCCTGGTATAAAGGCACAGTCACCATGTTAAATGCAACCCACAAAACTCCTTTCTTATGGTACATTCTCCAAGCAAAGAAGAAAAAACAAAAAAGGAAAAAGTTGACTGCCAGTTCTCACTGAAACAAACAAAAAGACAGGAATAATAAGCACACCCATCATGTCTCGGGAAAGATAAATATTTAGCTAATTGTTTGTTTTTAAGAAAGTGGAAGAAATTCGAGCAGACCCCCTGGGTGATGTGGGGAAGCGGCCTTGGGGACAATAGCCCTCACCCTCCCACCCGCACTCAGGGGAGCAGCCCAGGATGTGATTGAAGAGGACAGATGAGCAGCTCTCCCAGCATGGGACATCCCCTGGTGACACCTCTGGTGGGCTTCATCCCACCCGTGACTCCGAGCATCTACTGTCACTAGAGGAACTGAATCAAGCAGAGCTGGTCCGGGCACAATGGCCATGGCCTTCACTCCCACCATCCTGCACTGCAGCGTGGCCACCTTTCTGGCCTGTCCAGCGAGGTCAGCTTCTGTGCTCCCTCCTTCGGCATTTTAGATGGACCCACGTGGGAGTACGCAGTGTCCAGGCAGCCCTGGGGAGCGCCCTGCCTGAGGGGGTGGAGCAGGGCGACAGTGGGCTCCCTGTCCTGGCCCCCGCTGCACCCAATGCCCCGTGGCCTTGTTTTCTTGAATCACTGACCATGAGTAACCTAATATTTTACATTTTGTAATAAGCCCCTAATGTAAGTTCAAAAAAGAAGAGGAAGCAGAAATTGTATTATCCTTTTCTGAATGTTCAAACTAGCCTGTGAAAATGAGATTTAATAGCCAAAGTTCTTTTCTCTTGGATTCACACAAATGGAACTTTTGGTATTATAAAGATAAAGATGGACATGATACTCAGTTTGGAATAAACCAAATGGCCTCCCTCTTCCTGTACACCTGCCCCCTTGCTCTCTCTCTCTCTCTCTCTCTCTCTCTAAAATACATAAATCTTTTTTTAAAATGGGGCACCTTGGGGCGCCTGGGTAGCTTAGAGGTTATGTGTCTGCCTTTGGCTCAGGTAATCCAGGGGTCCTGGGATCAAGCCCCGCACCAGCTTCCCTAGAGGGAGCCTGCTTCTCCCTCTGCCTGTGTCTCAGTCTCTCTTCCTGTGTCTCTCATGAACAAATAAATAAAATCTTAATAAAAAGAAATGAGGTACATGGGTGGCTCAGTAGGTTAAGCGTCCGACTGTTAATTTCAGCTCAGGTCATGATTTCAGGGTCCTGGGGTCAAGCCCCATCTCAGGCTCTGCACTTGGCAGGGCATCCACTTGATGATCTCTCTCCTTCTCCCTCTGCTCCTCCCCCACAACCTCTTAAATAATAAATAAATAAATAAATAAATAAATAAATAAATAAATATTTTTTAAAAACAAAATAAGTCCAATGGCAAATTAAATAATTTCATACCAACTTCATAAATGATCACCTGGGCCAGTCGAGACTACAGACTGCTTTTTTAAGATTTTATTTATTTATTCATGAGAGACACAGAGAGAGAGAGAGAGAGTCAGAGACACAGGCAGAGGGAGAAGCAGGCTTCACTCAGGGAGCCGGACGTGGGACTTGATCCTGGGACTGCAGGATCATACCCTGGGCTGAAGGCAGCGCTAAACTGCTGAGCTGCCCTAGACTACAGACTTACCTCATTTTATTGCACTTCACACATATTGCTTTTTTTTTTTTGCCTTTTTTTTTTTTTTTTTTTTTTACAAATTGAAGGTTTGTGGCAGCCCTACCTCACACAAGTCTTAGTCACCATTATTCCAACAGCTTTTACTCACTCTGTGTCTCTATGTCACATTTGGGTAATTCTTTCAATTGTTAGGAGATAGTTGCACAGTTAGGTAGTCAGGACCGGTGTCCGCAACAAGAAAACAGGGATCTGGGACAGCTAAGACAAAACTGCACTAGCATCCTGTTTTGCAGCTTAGAAAAGACCACAATAGCATCCTGCCGAATGGCTTCTGCAGAAGTGACTTTTGCAAAAGATCTTAAGACAAAATTTTGTCACTGTCACAAGTTAGGTCATAAGTCTCCAGATGTCAGCCCAAGAAGACCATCGGCAAGTAAACATTAACCTGATAGGTAGACAGGTGCATGATCAAGGCCCTGATTGGCACAGCTCTGCACACCCTGGTTGCCTAATATAGCTCTGCAGAAGAGTTAGATTTGGGGGTGCCTGGGTGGCCTCATAGGTAAAGCATCTGCCTTGGACTCAGGTCATGATCTCAGTCCTGGGATTGAGCTCCACGTCGGGCTCCCCACTAAGCAGGGGGTCTGCTCCTCCCTCTCCCTCTGCTCTTCCCCCCACTCGTGTTCTCTCTCTCTCTCTCTCAAATAAATAAATAAAATCTTTTTTAAAAAGAGTTATATCTGAATGCCAAACAGCATCTCAGCTCCCCTTCCTCTCCGGGAGCTTTGTGCTATCACTGAATAAACTTTGCCTTGCAGCCCATCACTCTTCATCTGGCCTACCTCTTCAATCTTCAAAGCAGCACAACCAAGAACCGTGGACACTAAGGAAATAGAAATCCTGTAACACAATATTTCAGATTTTTTCATTATTATTATCACTTGACCACTTGATCTGTGGTCAGTGATCAACGACTGCCTGAAAGCTTAGAGCTCAAGATGATTAGCATTTTGTTGGCAATAAGGCATTTTTTTACATTTTACATTTTTTAGACACAATGCTATTGGGTGCTTCATAGACTCCAGTATAGTACAAATAAGACTTTTATATGCACTGGGAAAGAAAAAATTCATCTGACTTACTTTATTGCAATACTCACTTCCTGGCAGCGGTCTGGGAGCCCACAGCATCTCTGAGGTGCCCTCACAGGACCTCTCTCCCTGTGTTACAGAGGCACCATCCGAAGACCTTGGTGCACACAGGCCAGCAGCATGACCAGCTCATCCCCGTTTGCCCAGGACTATCTCCATTTTAAAAATGAAAGTCTCAAGGCCCTGAGCAAACGGGAGCAGCAAAGCCAGACCATGCCAGAGAAATGCAAGGAAACTGAAATCAAACAGCAGACACAAGACTCCAGGACGCACACATGACTTTAAATAATGCTGAAAGACATCAACAGATCATTTTCAAAATGATTTTGTATGTATTGTGTGGGTAATTATGATAAATGAAACATATACCAAAAGATTCAGAGACCAACAAAACTACTACTCTTCTAATAAGGGAAATAATGAAAAAAAAAATAAGGGAAATAATGTATTTTAGGAAACATTCAGGCCAGTAATTTTAAAGTTATTTAACTCCATTTAATTAAATTCAGTAAGCAATTCCAGTAGAATGCTGTCCAACAGATATTGGTCTCTAGTTAGTGATCACATCTGAAAATAAACATATTGTTAAAAACAGGTACGAACTACAACACGAATGAACCTTGGAAGACACGGTGCTAAATGAAATAAGCCAGTCACAAAAGGTCAGACACCGTATTATTCTTCAAATTCATAGACAGAAAGTGTAATGGTGTTATTATAGGTTGGGTGGAGGGAGGAAAGGGGAGATACTATTTCATGGGAATAGAGTTTCAGTCCGGGAAGATAAAAAAGTTCCGGAGACCCTGGTGGTGGTGGTTGTACAACATTGGGAATATGTTCACAGAAAGCCTTGTAAACTGAAGAAAAGTGAAATAAACACAAAGAACCTAGATATACTTTCTGAGAAAAAGTACCAACAAATATTCTTATCATAGTTTGAATAATATGGACCTTGTCAGTAAAACACCCATCAACTGGTTTCTAGTCAAATGAGGGAAACAAAAATAATAAGAGAAAGAAGAGGGGCAAGGGAGAAGGGGAGTGGGGTTTGTAGGGAGAGATTGATTCATTCAATCAATGTAAATAAATTTCACTGAAACTCATAAAATCTATAAAGTCATTTCAGCATGAGAAGGGAAGTTGAGATGAGAGTACATCCATTTAGATACAAAATCATGACTCATACTCTGCTGTCCTTTCTAAAGACCACAAGTAAGCCAAAATGTTTTCAAAATTACATTTTCCACATCACCTGAGCTGATATACCGGTAATATGAACTATTATAAATTTGATTTTCAAAGAGGGTGTTTCAACCTGTATTTTCCAGTGTGGAAAAATAAGCCAATCCTTCTGAATTGATTAACTGCAGAAAAGAGACGCACAGCAGGGGGAGGGGTGGGGGGACGATATATTTTCTGACTTTCTAGGCTACTCTTCAGGGGAACGTATTTTTGATATTCTCTTGGGAAGCAGTGATGCAAGGTTGTCACTTAAAAAATCAAACATCACATTTAGTTACTTATGACAGTTGCCAGACTGTAACCCAATTTTAATTGGGGCATCGGTACAGTCCCTTTATGGATATTCTAAAGGTGGGTGTGCGTGTTTGTATTTGTTTTGTATTTGTTAGCTGGAGTGACAAGGACATGAACCGTGAGTATCCTGCACAAGGCATGGCGTAAAGTGGCCATGTAACAAATATTGTTGGAGAAAAGGAAAGAGAGGAAGATTTAGAATAAGGTCAGGGAAAGAATCACCACTTTGTATTTTTTATTGAGCTCTTCAAGATACTCATCCCATAGCTATCCGATGGCGGGCCCGGCTAAGGGGCAAGGGGAATCTTATGTGTATCCATCAACATTTTAAACAGATGCCTGCAAACAGTGTTTCAAAGAATAAAGGAAACAAGTGAATGCCCTTATGGGAGTTAAAAATGTGGATTATCAAAAAAAAAATGTGGATTATTTCCCTAGAAGCAAGACTGTTTAATGTGCTTTTAACAGGAGCAGAGAGTAAATGGCCCCTGGTAGCCCTGGCCTCACCCTTTTGCAGATTCCAGCCTGTCTATACCACACAGACCTGAGGCCTCAGGTCCTATGAATGCAAACTGGGAAGATTTAGCCTTTGGCTCTCTCTCTCCCTTCCCCTTTCCATCACCCTTTCCAATTCTTCCACCAGCCATGGACACCATTTGAATCACCTTCGAAGAGGTGTTTGGCAAGAGGAGTTTGAGGGAGAGGAAGGGACAATGCGATGATCATTCTTACACAAAGGCAGGGAAGGAAGCCTAGCAGAGAGGAGGGATGGCAGAGCCTCATCTGTGATGCAGGGCCCGCCATCCCCAGATGTTGCCAAAGCATCAGGATCTCTCCCTGCAAGAAAAATTGGATTAGTCACCGTCTTGTCTCCTAATGGACACACTCTGTGATCTTTAGAGCTTCATTTACTGGGTTAATAGTGCTTTGCCTGAGTTCCTTTGCTATGGAAGGGAAAAAAAAAAACCTGTAAGAAGAAATATTCTGGGTGCCGTCCGCAACCACTGACACGAGTAATATCGTATTCATCACAGACAGACCTCGTATCTCATTACTGCTGAAGAGTTGCCCCGGAGGCATCTGAGCTTGGCCAGGCCAGACCTCTCATGTGGAACCGTTCAGGTATATTGTGAAATGATTTAATGCGATAATAATGTCCACTTTGCGAGATAGATTATGTTTTTCATAGTGGCTGATGGTTAATGAATGATACATTAGCAAACATCACTAAAACATTATTGGGAAATGCAGATGAAGGGATGGAGTTCTTGTGCCTGCTTCTTCTTGGCTTTCTCCCCAAGCGGTCCTCCCAAAGCCCTTCCCCCGCTTTGATGCATAAAGATGGAAAGCAAAAGAATTTCCAAGAATCAGAAAACTTAATTTATTTAACAGGAAAAAAAAAAATCCCAGCTGTGTGTCCCTGCCTCTCGGCCTCTCCTTACAGAAGGAGGGATGAATACTAAAAACATTCAAACATGAGCTGAAATATCTCTTCTTAAATCAAATGAGAATCAATGAAAGTGCGAACCTGAACAAATACATTATATGTTGACCCAGTTTATTAGATGAAGCCGTTTACCCTGATTTGATTTATCTGGCAATACACAGCTCAGCTGTGAAATGAGATAAGCTGAGCCCATTCACCTTATTTACTGTATTATCACAGCTCTTGCTAGCACTGCCATGGTTAAGGGTCTGTCAGCATTTCCATTACAAATCCCTCTTTGCAGTCGCAGAGATTCCCTCCCAGCTGCTCCGTGGCAGAGCAGACCCTAACCCAGGAACACAGCCTCTGAAAAGATGGATGTCATTCCGTTTTATTATTCATAGTCTCTGTTGCTGAGTAACCCAGAGGAACGTGAATGCCCCCTTGTCCATGAGGCTTGCTCTCACCTGCCGAAGAAGCCAGGCCTATCCCCAATTATACTTTATTTTGATTCTTCCCTCACTGACCTTTCCTAGATAGACATTTCCAAAATATTCTCTCTTTGTTTCCATCCAGCTTGGATTGCAAAAGCATTTGCGTTTCACAGGAGCCTTCCCCACCCTTGGCAGGTCTTCCTCCACAAGGCAATGAGGGTTTGGGATAATAGAAGACGGAGATAGGCACCATAGGAATAATGGGTGGACCTGCCCAGGAGGCAGGAGGACTGACCCGTTATTTTGAGTTTTTCAATAAACATCTACAAATCCAGATGCCCAGACTCAATGAAGTTATACACGGAGAGAAAGAATCAGGGATAGAGGGAGGCTTCTATTATTAAAGTTTTGTTTAAAGAGGCAATAAAAAAGCATTCTTCTCTTTTGGTCTCATTCCTGTTTCTGAGCCACAGAGCATATAACCACCATGAAACCTCATGTGGGTAAGAATCTTCTATGTGGTCCTTCTTGATCCATCTCCAGACTTTGATGTGTGGCACGATAAGGCACAGCAGAAAGGTGGGCAGGAAGTCCCAGGGAACTCATGTTCAGCATGAAAGCCATCCCCTCCTTCCCTAGTGAGATTCCCACTGGTCTCAGGTCTGAATGGGGGCATGATCACTGGGCGCAGAGAACACTCGGTCATGAAACCACAGGAACGTCTGGGTAATATGGTGGCCTGGCCCCATGTTTTATCCCTGCTCCCTCTTGAAAGGCCATTAGAATAGGATAAAGGGAATAGAATAGGCACAAACCCATAGAGACAAAGAAAACAGGATGATGAACATTTTTGGCCAATTTTTTGGAAGCTGGAAAGAGAGTGGAAGGCTGGTAACTGACTTAGCAAAATAAAAGAAACTGCTCTGCAACTAGAACACCTGCAATGCTTCCCCACAACAGAACGAGAGATCACAGATTTAGTCTCTGAATAGATTCACCTAGAAAGGCTCCAGATGCTGTTCATGGTGGAGAGTGAGTGATATCATCCTAAAAGCAGAAAGATAATGGAAAGCTTATGGAGTCAGTAA
Organism: Vulpes lagopus; assembly: GCF_018345385.1. Classification (NCBI taxonomy): domain Eukaryota; kingdom Metazoa; phylum Chordata; class Mammalia; order Carnivora; family Canidae; genus Vulpes; species Vulpes lagopus. The sequence goes on from NC_054833.1 coordinate 18,005,359, forward strand.
TGGGTCCCTTGACCCCCTTGCCTCACTCTGCTCCAAAATGCTGGTGGCCATGCCTGTATGTGCTCCCAATGCAGGAATTTTGTTGTTGCTGGGTTTTTGCTTTTCAGATTGGATGGAAAATGATAAGGATACAGTGAAGCCAAAAAAGAAATGAGGCAAAGTATTAATTCAAGCAAGAAAAAAATAACCACAGTGTACAGTACACAGTATGAGTGATATTCACAAAGTTCATGATCCTGAGTGATGTAACAAATGGTGATTATAACCATGTTGGGAAGATAGGGAGAGTGAGGTGGGAAAGCAGCGGGAGGAAGCTAAGTCTTCATGTACATAATCAAGACAGAAGTGGATGGGTTTAAAACTGGTAGATGAATAAATAACAATAAAGAGCATTTAGAAATGTGGAATGAGACCCACAGAAACAGCAAAGAGTGTGGTTAATTGCTCAAGAATGGGAAATATGGGAGTCAGGTAGGTAAAAGTTAAGGGCAGGATAAGGATAATTCCATGATGACTACTGGAATTAATTATAAACTTTTTAGTCTTCATAAATTCAATGAAACAATATGCACAAGAGCAAAAATGTAACCAAAACTAAGAAAAAAATTCTGTTGGGTGAGTAGGCTCCAGCTTCCTACTCTGCATCTGGATTTACCTATGACCTTGAGGATGGCCTGGTTGCGGGAAATGGGAAGGGGAAGAAACAGTCCCTCCATACATCCCTCCCCATCTCCGCTCTACCCACACCACTCTTCTTTCATTCCTAGAATACTTAGGACCTCTTCCCATCACATGGCCTATCTCCTCAACATACTCTTTCCTCTCCCTTTCTTCTCCCTCTTCCCCACTCTTCCTTCAGCTCTCCACTCATACTATGTTCCTCGGGGAAACCTATGCCACCCACCATCAGTCACACACCCCATTGTCAACCCCTGTGTCACCTTGAACAACTCTTCTGAAGCCAACTCACAGTGCTTTCTTTGATCCTTTGATTCATGGCAAATACTAAGCACCCCTTGCCCTATAAGCAGCAGAGTGTTTATGACTTTTCTCTCTCCTTGGATTCTAATGACCCGCATGGTACTTCCCATAGAAAGCACTCCAAAAGGTGCTGAGTGCAAAAAGAAATCAAAAACAAAAAAAAAAAAAAAACACAAAATAAGGAATAAATGAAGCTGACATTCTTTTAATGAAGAGCCTCGGTACTACCAAACTTCTATAAATCCAGCAAGACCTTTCCCTAGGGAAGTTTGTCATGAAGATCACACGCAACAGTAATTAAGTGAAAAGAAAAACTATATCCTTGACTCTGTAGTTAAGAAATTCTCCTTAGGAACTCTTTTATGCTATTGGTGAAAATGTAAATTGGTATAGCCATTATGGAAAACAGTATGGAGTTTCCTCAAAATCTTAAAAAAAAAAAAGAGAACTAGCATATGATCCAGCAAATCTATTTCTGGCTATATCCAAAGGAAAGGAAGTCACTACCCCAAGAGACACCTGCACTGTCATGTATTAGTTTTGTTTTGTTTTGCTTTGTTTTGGGAGGAGGTTTTCGCTGCATTCTTTAAGATTGCAGAGATATGGAAGCAACCTAAGTGTTCATTGGCAGATGAACGAATTTTTAAAAATGTGGTGTATATGGAATACTGTTCACCATCAAAAAAGAAGGAAATCTTGCCATTTGTGAGGTGGCAAGGGTGAATCTAGCTAATATTATGCTAAGTAAAATAAGCAAGACATAAAAAGACAAATATTATACAATCTCACTTATATGTGGCATCTAAAAAAGCCTGACTCAAAGAAACAGAGAATAGAATGGTGGTTACCAGGGATTGAAAAGGTGGGAGAAATGGGGAGATGTTGGTCAAAGGACACAAACTTTCAGTTATAAGGTGAATCAATTCTGGAAACCTAATGTACAGCATGGTTACCATGATGGTTAATTTTATGTGTCCACTTGACTGGCCTAAGGGAGGCCCAGACAGCTGGTACAACATTATTTCTGGATGTGCCCATTTGGGAGTTTTGGAAGAGATTAGCATTTGATTCGGTAGACTAAGTGAAGAGATCCACCCTCAGCGATGTGGGCAGGCATCACCCAATCTTTTGGAGGCCCAGATGCAACAAAAAAGTGAAGCAAGGGTAAATTCATTCTCTCTTCTTGTGATGGGATATATCTATCTTCTCCTGCCCTTGGCCACCAGAGATTTTAGTTCTTGGGCCTTTGGACTCTGGGACTTATACCAGCTGCTCACTGACTTCCAGGCCTTTGATATGGAGATGGAAGTTGCACCATAAGCTACTTTGGTGCAGAGGCCTTCAGACCAGACTAAACTACACCACCAGCTTTCCTGGTTCTCCAGCTTGCAGACAACAGATAGTGGGACTTAGCTTCCTTAACTATGTGTAAGTCAATTCCTATAATAAATCTCCCATCATATATAATCTCTCTCTATATATATATATATCCTATTGGTTTGTTTCTCTGGAGAACCCTAACTTATACAGTTACCATAGCTAATAATGATTCATTATTGAAATTTGCTAAGACAATAGATCTCAAGTGTTCTCACCACAAAATAAATAAATAAAATAAATAAAATAAAACAAATGGTAATATAAAATAAAATGGTAACTATGTGAGGCGATGCATGTGTCAATTAGCTTTATTGTGGCAATCACTTGACAATGTGTAAGTTTACCAAAACGTCACACTGCACACATTAAGTGTACACGATTTTTATTTGTCAATCAAATCATACCTCGGCAAAGGTTGGAAAAAAATGCTCCTTAAATATCCAGTACCCCTCCTCAATGATAAATCATCAGTATCGTAACTCAAGACACAGGAAAGAAGTGGCAATAAAGGCTTAATGATCCCTTGACCAGTAGCAGTTCAGAAACTGGTATTTGAATCTATTTTAGAGGTGAACTCAATGACATGTAGCAGATGTATTTTATATGTCTTGAGGTTATACCTGACGATAAGTCCCAAAGTTTTTATGAGAACAAGTCACTGATTTGGGACAGATGATTTCTTTAGGACCTTATGGGATTCCAAGGTTAATTTCTCTCGGTGCTCAGATACCAATGGGAAAGTATAACAGTTTCCAACAACATGCCCAGACCCAACCAGCTTCCTTTTCCTCTGGGGTAGAAGGTAGTGTTTGGTTTTGAAAATTCCGGTGTCCAAACCCTGAAGTTTAAGACTCTGATATTGTAAACCACACTACTGTGTTCAGTTCAGACTGGTATCAGCAGAGCTGGGTGTGGGTCAGAGAGCTCTTCAGATGCCTAGAGATAGCTCCAGAAGACCAAGCTGTGTCAATGCAGATGGCCCATCAAACTGTATCAAAGCCATATAGTCGTACTTCATTCAAATTACTTCCACATTGTTGGCCATACAGGGAACGAGCTATGGGAAAACCTCTGGCCTTCTGAACAGTGTACCAAAGATATATATCTACCATGACAAGATTCAAGTCTTCTCTTGAGGTGAAATCTGGGAGCTAAAGGCTGTTAAACAGCATTCCCTGAATTTAACACTCAACCATATGAATATCTGATTAGAGTAGGATGCTGATAAAGGATAACACCCTCTTGGAGGCATTTGGATTCCAACCTAACCAACACCCAATTACATTCTGTTATTCAAATTTCCTCAAGTATCATCTTTAAAAAAATACATTCTTCTAACACCAAACCAAGCTGTTTCTACATGGGGATTCCCAACCCACCTTCAATTTGCCACAGATACAAACGGTCCAAGTTTATTTCTCACATCTGTTCTGCATATAAGAATCTGCTAGAGTATTTGGATGCTTGGAAATTGTTTGGATTGTTTACACTGGCTGCCCACAGGCTGGAACACAAATTCAGCTGGGAAGTACTTTGTAACTGTTGTGAAGGCTACACAACACTGGAGAAAGGGCTCCAGCGCCCCATTATAGTCACACCAAATTCTTTAACCAGGACAGCAATTTTTCTTTATATTACAGAAACACCACTTGTTCCCTGTTAAATTACTTTTATCCACCACCAAGCGCTATTCTAGCACAGGAGAAACTGGATAGAGGCCCTCACATCAAGGCTACTTCTTTCCTGAAGTCCAAAAGTTTTTGTATATTTTGAGGAAGCATGAGATATCTTGAAATGGCGAGAACATGAATCTTGAAGCCGGACACGTCTGGATTCCAGACCTGTCTCTGAACTTGAATGACCCTTCTGAATCACAAGGATAATGTTACCTACTTCATAGATTTGCAATAGTAAATTCAATAAGACATTTACCATCTTTGTCTGAATGAAAGACATGAATGAGCATAAGATACATCCCAATTTACCAGAAAAAGATTTTAGGGACAAGAGAAGTAGTTTCACAATATATGTATCAAAATTTATTGTAATGTGACTTTGGAAAGGGGGAGCATGACTAGTTAGTTTCAATATTTTTGTATCATATACTGAAATCATATTGGATGGAAACCAGGTGAGATGGTTGGAAACCAGGTCCTTCTTTCTTCTGATCCCCATGTTTTTATTGTTCCTTCCAGATGTGATACGTGCCCCAACTGCCCATATTATATCCACTACTGGTTTTCCCTGTCTTCCTTAGGCGTGGAAACCTTTGTTTCTTAGCTAGGCACATTTTCACCCAGATTGAGGATTCACCCCCTTGCAGTTCTTTTGCTGGACATAGAAGTGGTGGTATGAGTAACAGCTTCTAGGAAGCCCCTTAACATATAGCCAGTTCCTGTCCTTTGATGCTTTTGTACCTCTCCCTTATCCTTCCTGGTAGATGAAATGCAGCTATATTGTCTGGAATTCAGGAGGCTTCCTAGATCAGAGAACATTATACCAAGGATCAATGAGAGTGAGCAAGCTGAATCCCTGGCAATTAAGGAGCTACCATACCAGGATGTACCATCTACCCCAAGGCTCCTTCTTTTTTCTTTTTTTTTTTTAAGATTTATTTATTTATTCATGAGAGACACAGAGAGAGAAGCAGAGACATAGATAGAAGGAGAAGTAGGCTCCTCACAGGCAGCCCAATATGGGACTAGATCCTCGGACCAGGATCACACTCTGAGCCGAAGGCAGATGCTCAACCACTAAGCCACCCAGGCGTCTCTCCAAAGGCTCCTTCTATGGAGAACAAAAAGTAAACAACTATCTTGAATAAGACACCATTATTTCAGGTTTTCTGGCACATGCAACTGAATCAAATCCTGTTCTTGACATATGTTTTTTTCCGTTTATAAACACTGGGAGCAGTGTTTACGACATCTAGTAGCTTTCAACTTATTTCTTCTTTCCCATTGTCTTGGTTGGTGGCAAGACCACTCTGCAACCCATTTGCCAGGTTTCTTTATAAAGTTTATAACATGGAAGTTTGAACTTTAGCAATGCCTTAGCTGTTTCTAAATCTTCAGTTACAGTAATAAAATTGATTCCAAAATATTATTATAATAACTCAAAATCCACCTCATTTTTATAAAATCTCTCTCATTATGTTGTGTCATTATGATGCTCACTCAGCAGCCCTCTGTAATGTGGGTCACTAGACACAGGAGATTTTTGAGATATATACCTTGAAAGGAATATTGGAGGAAATATACCCTCTAAGCCCAAAGAAAAACTATAAAAAAAGGGCCAAGTACAGTGCCTAGTGTATAGCCAGCTCTAATGAAGAGAAGTGGATGGTGATTATAACCAACCAGGACCCTGGGAACCCTTCCCTCCACAAAGTAAGCTTGGACTCAGATAAGAGTCCTGGATGCCTAGCCATCGTTCCCATAGGAGAAAAGCAGTCTCACAAGTTTATGACTGCAAAATAATCCTTTACCCCAGAGTTCTCAGTTGTTATATGAGGAGATTCAACTTTATTACTGTTCTTGTTGTTATTATGATTTCTTAAAAGCCTCAAGAGAGGTGCTCATTGTAGCACTTTTCTGCTAAAGACACCCAAACATCCCTTGGCGAGCTGGAAGGCAACTGAGCTCCAACGCTGGCAAGTGTAGCCAATTTCTCATGACTGATGTACAGGTCCCTATTGTGCTGACCGGATTATTCCCTACCGTAGCAATAAATATGAAAGTGTTTTCTAAGGAATCTCAACACATCAGCCTATGTGCATTGCGCGAAGCTGATGCAAAGATCCCATCTCAGACCCGACTCTGCTCCAGATGTTCAAGCACTTGAACACCTGTCAAGCTAGCCAGTTGTGTGAAATCAGCATGCTTCCGTGATGCTGAGAAAAAAATGGCATAAAAAATGTTCAGGGAATCCACCTCTCTGCGCACTTATACCATGTATCCATATCCACAGGAACTTCCTCTCGGCTGCAAGAAAGAGGACGTCCATCTCAGAATCTTGGCAGGATCATTTAATTAACTAGGTAACTTTTCTCAGCCTCAGTTTCCTATTATTAGAAATAATAAACTAAAAGATGGGATGTTATGAGGTTCAAAAAAAATAATGTGTGGGTGCATCTGAACATCCATCCATACGACAGCTTAGGTAGGAAGTAGAGGTGACGCTAGTGTTTTCTAAGAAGCTGCGGTACATTCTGCATAGTTCTTTCCAGTCAATATGCTTAGACCAAAGAAGAGAGAAATCCAAGCTCCCCTCTGGAAATCAGTCTTGCGATGATGATTCGTCAGTTTTGCCACAGCGCCTCCTATATTACTGGTCCCAGTTGCTGACACAATGTCTGTCTTCTAGCAAATTATGCAGCAAAAATTATAAATGAATGAATGAAGGCATGTTATATGAAAATCCCACTCATCTGCTCGGTTTCTTTTAAGATGACTAGTCAATGTGACTTTGGATTCCATAAGGAATCACTCCGTTTTGTATGTCAGGACTGATAAATGATTGGATCCACCACAGAACTAGGATTTTGATAGTTACCAGATTGAATATAAGCATAGAAACATGATGGTGTTGATTCATAACCAGCAAGACATGAGTCTTCAAAATATTATTTCCTGAAGTAAAATGACAGCCCCAAAGTTTTTGATATTCCTCGCATACAGAGGTGGATCTATGCCTTAGCTTTACCTAAGACTTAAGAAACTGGAAGCTTCCACTCCTCTGTCTTGGAAGACTCTTTGGATCTGGCATGTAAGTTCGGTGCGCAGCTCTCAGACTGGAGAGGCCCCAGCAGGCACTCTGTTCAATAGTGTCAGTACAGTAGAGTCTTCAAGTCACCTCTGCTGTTAGTTTCTTACGGATGTTGTACCTAAGTTGGTAGCTTAAAGCAACACACATTTATTATCTTTATAGTTCCGGAGTCAAAAGCCCAAAATCAGTTTCCTGGAGCCAAAATCAAGCTGTCAACAGGGTCTCCCTTCCTCCAGAGTCTCTAAAGGAGAATCTGTTTCCTTGCCTTTCTCACCTTCTAGAACCACATTCAGTGCATTCCTTGATTCTTGGCCCCCTTCCTCCAGCTACAAAGCCAGCAATGCTGCTGCTTGCTTTGATTGTCTATGGACTTCTTCAGTAGTCAAACCTCTGTCCCTCTTATCAGGACACTTCTGATTACATGGAGAGCCTGTCTGAATAACTCAGGATAATCTCCCCATGTCTAGATTTTTAATTGAATCACATCTGCAAAGTGCCTTTGCCATACAAGGTATCCTTCACAGATCCCAGGGATTAGGATCTGGATATCTTTGCGGGCCATTATTCAGCCCACCACACCCACCATGCACCTGACCTGTGAGTGAAGCTGTCCTGGATCCTCCAGACTAGCGCACTGACAACCGAATGCATCACCAAGTGACCACTGTTGATGCCATGCAGGACAGAGGCACCACCCAACTGAACTGAAATTCCTGACCCACAAAATGATGAGGTATAAGAAAATGGGGGCTGTTTTAAGTTTTAGGGTAATTTATCACTCAGCAACAGGTAAACCAGAACAAATGCTGATGGATTTGGGTTGATGGATTGCACACTCCTCCCACAGGTGCATCTTGTGATAGAAGCACATATCACCCTGAGATAGCTGTCAGGGTCAAGAACACTTTGAGGATTACTGCTTCCTCTATCATCACTGTTTGATATGAGGGGAGAAAAGAGAAATAGCACATCTATTCTATTAGAGGAATTAGTGTCCAGCAGGTGAAAAGCACTCTAGAGCATCTTCCCCCCAGGACTTCTCTAGATTCTCTTTCCACCTTCTTTTCTCCATCTTTCTCCTCTGAGTCTAAAGTAGGAACGTGCTTTGAGAGTAAAGTACGAATCATGGATCTGAAATGAAGCATTTCCATTTCCATTTTTCCTCATTTTAGTCTCTACCCTCATGAGCAGTAACAAGCTCACCACGTACCTGTCGGAAAGCCGCCGCCATGGAGCTGTTCTTCACTCCCAGCTCCAGTGGTCCCTCTTCTTCTGACCTGGAGAAGCCTATTAGGGTGTTTTTAATATTCTAGGAGATGAGTTGTCCTAATAGCCTTTGCTCTTACTCTGTCTCAGTGGGAACAAGACATGCTTTCTAATTTTCTTGTTTGGAGGACTGAAATCCTTGATGCTGGCTCTTAAACGCACTATGTTAATAAATCCTCCTCAATTCTTCAAAGCACTGGTGAGTCTGTTAAAAATTACTAAAAGACTTTACAGATGAATTACCGAGTTTGTTTACTCAAGCTGCGATGCGGACATTCTGTTCCTTGTAAGCCACTTCATTTCTTCAGGGGCACAAATCATACATTTGTTTAGAGAGATGTTCATGTCCTGAGGATTGTGGAGGAAGAAGGAACATGGAAACAGAAATACAAAGTCATTACAGCCTAACCCCAGCCACCCTAGAAGTCCTTGTGTTTGAAGCAATTTGTCTGGAGCTCAATGCTAATATCCCTGCCCCCTTTTGATTTGTAGTTAACTGAGTTTAAGCTTATCTTCAACCAGGGTATTTGCATTTCAATAGGTAATTTCCAAAAACTTTCAAGAAAGTGAATATAATTTACTAGAGAACCTCGTGAAGAGGTGGGGGCATTTGCTGGATAGGCATAAAAAAATGAATGAATGAACGAATGAATGAATGAACAAATGAATGAATACTCCATACTTTATACATTATCTTACCATATGTCTATAGTCCTAAATCTACCGCTGACTTTCAAAGTGAATTGTTGGATTCAGATCCCCAAAATAATCATTTTGAATAGTGATTTTCAGCCATCTTTTTGCCCTTCTCAAGTAATGTTTGTTGAGGTCATAAGGACATTGAGAATGAGGGATGATTCCACTTTATCCACATTAACCACTACTCAATTCTGCTTAATGCAAATATTTTGAGGGTGTCCTGGATGCCAGTCACCGTTCTAGATCTGGGGGTACGCTATAAACAAGGCTGGGGTCACCAACTGTACTGGTTTATCCAGTGCTGAAGCCATGGGATTTGGACTTGTAAAACTAGCTATGTCCCAAAGCAACCTGGAAGGGTGGGTCACCCCTCTGCCATTCTAGAGCTATGGGTAGAAAATGGAAAACAGACAGTGAACACAAAATTACAACTGGTCGGTATGCTGTGAACAGGGAGGATGACAGTGCTCTAGTTTGATGATAAGAAAAGTATTTCCCAGAAGAGACACTTATGTTGCTATTAGTAGAATCTGTGGAAGTTACCTAAGAAAGCAAGAGAAAAATATTCTAAGAGAACCTAGGAGCACATGTGAAGGCCTTGATGCTGGAGAAAGCTTGGGTACATGCAAGAAACAGGACACATCCCTTGTGACAAAAGTCTAGAAAAGGAAGAAGAGATCATGTCATGGAGAAGATGCCAAAAGGCTACAACAGGGAAAGCCTTGCTCCTGATATCCTGGATTCTAGATTGTACCCCAAGGGCTATGGGAAGTCATCAGAAGGCTTTAAGAAAATCTGTAAATAAAGTTCTCATGCTATTAGGTTTCACTAAAGCCCTCTGCTGCCAAACTATTTCTTTGTGAGGGGGACCAATTATATACTCAATAATGGATCTCAACCAAAAGTCATTTCCGGCACAGTGACATAAACTACCCCTGGCATTGACAGAGCTAAACATGCATGTAAAGGACCCAATTTTAAATACCGAGTGACGGATAAGTCTGAACTACCTGTACAGACATTTATAGCTATTTGAAACCACCCTGGAACCCACCCAGCTCACTCTCAGCCATATAAGAATGCCCCAAATCTTGCCCTGGTGGAACTTACTGTAACGCAGGCTCCCAATCACTCCCCAGTCATGTTTACTCTGCCTCCTGGAGCTACCATAGTGGATGAGTTTCTTCTGTCCTCATCCTCCTCAATTTCATGGAAGCCTGGCTTTTCCTAGGTCACTGTTCCTGGACGTGTGGTTCCAGGACCAGAGCATTAGCATCTCTCAGGAGCTCCTCAGAGAAATAAGCCCTGGGGCCCCTCTCAGCCCTGCTGAATTTGAGCTTCTGGGGGTGGAGTCCAGAACCCTGTATTCTCACAGGCCTTCCAGGCAATTCTGACACAAGCTTCTGTTGAGAACCATGTCTTAGGGAAAGCACTTGCTCCACAGCCAACTACAATGGCAGATGCTGATCCCTCCTCAGCTCACAGGCCATGCAAAGTGGCAACTGCTCCAAACCTGGAATCCTCTCCACTTCCTCACATTCCTGAGCCTTTCCCTCACATGCAGTGAGCTCTAGCCCACTGGCCTTACTCGGTTTTCCTGGTCTGCTGGTCTCCTTTGTTCACCTGCCTTCAATGACCCTGCATTTTAACCTATAATTATAGACAGCCACAATCTCCTCTGCCCCTTAACTCTTGAATCTATCTGCCTTTCTCTTTTCCAATTTCAAGTTAATGTAATTTATTTTCTTTGCTTTGTTTCTAGATTGCTAGGCTTTATTGCAAAAATTCATACAGCCAGCATTTAATAAGTGGGACCTCTGAACCTAAAGCATCTCTGCCTTTCTTCTTCCTTCCTTCCATCTTCACTTACTTCCTTCTTTCCTTCCTTCCTTCCAACTTCCTTTCTTTTTCCCTTCCTTTAATCTTTTCTTCCTTCCATTCCTTCCCCTTCCCCTCCTCCCTTCCTCCCTTGCTCCTTCCTTACTTCCCTTCTTTCCTCCTTCCCTTCCTCCCTTCCTTCCTTGTCCATCTTGGCTGGCCTCTTTAATTCTTCCCATCAGCTCTTTATTCCCAAGCACCCAAACCATTTTATAAAAGCCTAGAGGAATCCTTCCTATAACCAGGATTGCTCCAGTCACCCTTCTCACCACAAAATGTTTGCCTAAGGATCCCCTGGGAAGTATGTGAAAGATGCAGGTTCCCAGTCCAAAACAGTATCATGTCCTGTTTCAAACTGACTTTTAAATATTTGAAGACAATTTATTATCATATCCTCCAAGGCTCTTCTTCACCAAGTCAATAAGGCCAATTAGTTCAGTCATTTTTCTCATATACTAGATAACTCACACCTTATGTACTGCTTGTCATGCTTCTCAGTGGTTTCTGATTTTTCATTCTCCCTTTTAAAATGTGCTGGCCGGGATCCCTGGGTGGCACAGCGGTTTGGCGCCTGCCTTTGGCCCGGGGCGCGATCCTGGAGACCCGGGATCGAATCCCACGTCGGGCTCCCGGTGCATGGAGCCTGCTTCTCCCTCTGCCTATGTCTCTGCTTCTCTCTCTCTCACTGTGTGCCTATCATAAATAAATAAAATTTAAAAAAATAAAAAAAAATAAAATGTGCTGGCCAAAATCACTGCAAAATTAATATTTCTATTTTCCCTTTGGCTCTCCCTGCATGAAGTGTTACTCTGGATAAAGGGCACTATTTTTCTAGATTCTATCCCATTTTGGAAATGTTCCAACTTCTCAGTTAGATACAGTAACCAAATATGGCCAATCACCTATAGTTGTTTAGAGAACTTTAGGAAAATATACACATCCAGGGGCCCCAAATTTTAAGGAAGTAGGGCACAGGAGGCTGGGACTTTCTAAAGCTCTCCAGGCAATTCTGTTCATCAACCAGCTTCAATTGTACCACTGGGTTAGACATTTTGAAAAACTTTTTGCATTGAACTCTGGAAACTGCCTGTCTCAAGTAATGTTCAAAGATAACAAAGGAGGAAAAAGTGCTAAATAAAATATGAATTTTGTTTGATATATATATCCTGAAACTGAAAACAGAGTATTTCTTTTTGCCTCCTTCCCCAGATTATAGTTTTTCAAACCCTGTATTTTTGCTGTATAATTTCAAATAGAAATATAACAAGGCAAACATAAATTATCAATATATTATCTCATTTAAATGACCCACAGAAAATTATATAAAATCACTTTGGGATCTTCACAAAAGACTTTGGTCTGAAATTATTTTTAAAACTCTATTGATGGAAAAATAAATAAATAAACTCTATTGATGGGATTTCCCATTGGAAATTATTTCTCAAAATCTATCCATAACATAGGCCCATTTCTTTCTGCTCCTCCTGCCAAGTACAGCTATAAATCCTGGAAACAGCAGCAAGTAAGGAGAACTTTTGGAGGAGTGAGACGAAAACCTCCTGATTTGAGATCCAAGGCCTGGAGGAACAACATGGAACAAGGTAAAAAAAAAAAAAAAAAAAAAAAAAAAAAAAAACATGGAACAAGGTGCCTCGTATCTCCCAAGAACAGAAGAAGGTGACCAAGGCCCATCATTTCCCAACCCAATCTAGTAAGAAAAGGTGGCCTTGGTAGGTTCATTCCTTCTCTGGAATGAGCAGGAATGCCCTCCAACAACAGGACGCAAACTGGCACCACCTGTAAGGAACTTAAGCTGCCAGGAGAGATGTTCACCTTCTAAGCATGGCTGGAGGATCTTCTCCCCCATAGACATGCCCACAACAGGGAAGCTCTCCTCCACACCTGCAAAGACCCCTCTCCCGCAAAGGTGGGCAGTGGAGAGGAGGATTCCCTGAGGAAACCCCTCCAGGCCCCCTCAAGCAGCACCAGCAAGGACCAATGAGATCCCTCCCCCCATGGCAAAGATAAACCAAACAGACAAAAGAACATCAAAAATGCTCAGAAAATCAAACTGACACTAAAACCACAGCCCATCAAATCAAGCCAGGACCTGGGACCTAACCTATGTTGGATGACTGCCTGCTAAAGTAAAAGATTTCCCTGGATCCCTTAACATAACAACTAGAATGTCCAGGAGACAATAGAAAATTATGTGGTAGGGATGCCTGGTGGCTCTGGGGTTAAGTGTCTGCCTTCGGCTCAGGGCGTGATCCTGGAGTCCCAGGATCGAGTTCCACATTGGGCTCCTTGCATGGAGTCCGCTTCTCTCTTTCTCTCTCTCTCTCTCTCTCTACCCCCCCCCATGAATAAATAAATAAAATCTTTTTTAAAAATTATGTATTATACCAAGAAAATCACAACTTGAATGAGAATCTCAATAAAGAAATATATTATTTTTTTTAACAAAATGGAAATCATACATATAAAAACAGAATAACTAAATAAAAATCTATCTATCCATGAAGAAATCCAAGAAAATACAAAGAAAAAAATTTTGGAAAGGTTGTTTATTTTGTAGCTCCATCCCTGGGCATAGTTTATAAGTAGTATCATGTATTCAATAAGATTTGTTGGAAGGATAAAACACATAACACTGCAACTTCTTTCCAGAATTCTCAGGTCCAGAAACATGCAATTTTCAACAAGTGGCACAAGTAAGGATAAGGGAAATCTTGGAGAAGATGATGGTTAATTTTATGTGTCAACCTGAATGGTTATCAGTGCCCAGATTAAACACTATTTGGGGGTGTATCTGATCCTAATCCATGGGTAGGCAACACGCAATCCTTTGAGGTCCTCAACAGAACAAAGGGTGAAGAAAGGAATTCATCCAATTTTTTCATCACCGCTTGAACTGGGACATCTTTTTTCATCTCCTTCTGCTCTTGAACCAGTATTTACACCATTGGCTCCCCTGGTTCTCAGGCCTTCAGACTTGGCCTAAATTACAACCACCTGTTTCCCTGGGTCTCTAGCTTACAAATGGCAGATAGTGGGACTTCTTAGCCTCCTTAATCACATAAACTAATTCTTCATAATAAATAAATATATCTATGTCTATATAAATATATATCTCCTATTGCTTCTGTTTCTCTAGAAAAATATTGACCAATATAGAAGAAAAAGTTATTTCAAAAAACACCAATAAACTGAAATTCACTCTACAACGTTTTCATAGATTCTGAATCTCACCAATGGTCACTGTGTTTTGGGATGTCTGTTAAAACAACAGAGGCCCAGGCCTGATCCCCAGAGATTCCGACCCAGTGTGTCAGCCCTGAGCCCTGTATGTACATGTTCAACAAGATTCCCAGATGATATTGAGGCAGCCTGTCTGTGACTTGATTTGAGAGAACCAAACATCAGAGACTACCACTCTTGGGTTAAGAGACTGCCCAATTTGTGGCCCTTTGAATGAGGCTATCTCTGTGAGTCTCCCTGTGACCATGAAATAAAATATATCATCTCGAAAATTCTATGGCATATGCTTTTCTCCTTCTTTGCATAAGAGTTATGATCATCCATTCTCCTACCAGTCCAACAGGGTACATTGGAACTGTATTAGAAGATAATTGTGGTGTTTTCTAAATCATGTCTCCAAAACTGGGTGCTGATATAACAGATCCTGATAACATGGTTACATTATTTGAAGGTGTTACCAGGGCGTTGGAAAATCATATTTCACAGCACCTAAAAGAAGTGATTTGCTATAGTTGTCCAGCAATATCCATTTCCAGATGTAACCCTAACTCCCATATTTTAAAAACTTAGCCTTAAAGAACTTATGACTAACCACTGAAAATAATTGACAAAGCATTAATTTGACAAGAGTAGTTGTTCATGCAAGTAACTTTGGGCATAATGGAGTTCTTGGACTGGGTCTTGACCTTGTCCTAAATGATTGCTTAGATTTTTGTAAGGTCTTTCCTTGGGTCCATCTAAACCTCCTCAAGACTATAGACTCAGAAAGTTCTTGATGAATACAATCCATTTTCATTTTTCATTAATTAGTTTTGGTAACAACAGTTAGTGAAGAAGTGCTACAGAACCATCTTATGGACTCAAAAGAGAGTCTCTCAGATCCTCTCAGGTTCCCATTTCTCACTTTAGAAATTTCCATTTCCTTTCCCCAAAAAAGTGGGGGAGGGAGGGCCCTAGTTGACAAGCCCCTTTCCGGGACTGCACGGTGTCAGATAGAGGGACACTCCAAAATAGCATGTTCCCGGACTTGATCAGGCTTGTTTTGTCTGGCAAATGAATTATGTAAACCTTATCCACTAGAAACTGTTTCAAGTCAATTAATTGTTGTAATTACTTAAGATTTCTTTTTAATGAATATGGCTCTCCAGGGACTCAATGATATCCTGTCATCTGTAGGGCCTGATAAATGAAATGTGATTTGTGGCTCACTGCAAACTGAACCCTTGTACTTGAGCAATGTCTGCTTCCCGCGTGCTCGTTAAATGGAAGAAATGCCCTTGATGGAGGCAGGGACATTCATTAGAAACAGTTCCCAGTTAGCTTAAAAGTGAGCGGCTGAATGGCTGCACTCACCCTTCTCCTATCCTTCTTCCTTCTGTCCCTTTGGAAGGGAATTAACCAAGCCCATGACCTCCTGAAGCTGCACATTATAATCATTATCAGTCTCACCATTCCATCTCTCATCTCCATTAGGTTCAATAAATTGAGGTCTCAAAGAGCTATTTGGGGATGATATTTGGAAGCTAATATAGAAAGTGCCAGATTATTTTTCCAGCCTCTGCTTTCTCCCCACTATTACTTCTCTCACCTTTAAGGGTTCATCTCTCCAAGAGTTGATAAAGTAGGGTGGCTTCTCTCACACACGGACACCCCCCTTCCAAGTGATTAGTAAACTACAAATAACCACATATAAGAAAATCTAAAATGGCACGACAAAGTACTGGAAACCAGTTTCAATTTTCTGCAGTGTGCGCACCATCTACACTAGCAAACAAGACTCTATACTAAAGAACAATTTTTAAATATATCTGCTGTCTTCAGTGGCTTCACTTTTGGCCAGCAAATCATTTAGTCTACCTTAATAAAATAATGCTTTTCTGGGACATTTCTACTCAGCAACCGTTACAATCATAAAGCTGTCTCAAGCGAAAATTTCCAGAGAATATTAAAATAAGTGAACATTAGTGACCCCCACAAAACTCATAAAGCAGCATTGTTATCTTCATCATCTTAACTCAAACATTTGATACACAACTGAAAACAATCGTCAGAAGTACTGCAAGTAACATATATGTTTGTTGTGAAATCCATCACTTTTTTGCCAAAATTTACAATTTTATTGGATTGTGTGATGGTTATAATTGTGTATCTGTAATAGAACACATGAACCAGAGTTCTGGAAAGTAATCAGTTACTACCCCAAAACATTCAAGCAATGTTTGTTTATTCAAAGTGAATGAGGCTTTCACTTCCTTTATTTCAGGTTGTTACCATTACAAACTCATTAGTTCCAAACCAAATTTAGATAGGAAAGATTACGTAATAGACAAACACTGATTTATGACCACAAACCTTTTCACTGCAGCCTATCTTTCACTGTCTTAAAATCATAACTCAAGGAAAACCCAGGAATATCAAAGACATTGGAAAATCAGAGATTGTATTAAAGCACTGATTTCAATCAGTAAATATTTATTGAGTGGATGATAAAGAATTAAGTGCTCTGCTAGACCCTTTAGTTCCAAGGGTGAATGACCACACTGATAGACTCATTCATTGCATGTTTACCATGAACTATCCTAAGTGTTTTGCAAACAAGGCACAGTCCCTGACCTCAAGAATGCATTGAGCCCTAAAACAATCCTTTGTTTAAATAAAGGTCATACAAGACAGGCAGCTAGATCACAATATCCAACTTCTATTTACTGCCTCTGCAATAGCAGCACCCATATTTCTATTCATCTGTTCTAATCCAGATGCGACATTCATTACCAAGTCCTTACCCTTATACAAATTGTAGTTCCCTGATGGTGAAGAGCTTTCCAAATGCTTTCTTGATGTCCACATTAAACAACTGTGACTTTTGGCAAGTTATAGAAATATCTTTATCTCTGCTTCTCAAGTGCAAAATGTAGATAATAACCATAATCAAGATGATAATGATGATAACCATCAATGATAATCATAATGGTACCTGCCTCTTAAGATCGGTGTGAAGCTTTAAATGATTTAAGGATTCACGAACACCTTGTGCCTGGGACCGAGTGAGTGATCAATAAATTGCTTATTATTGTTATCATTATAATCATCATTATCTGAATTATCACTGATAAGAAAATAAAGGCACAGAGAAATTTGGTAACTAACATTCCCAGTATTATGTAACTAGAAATAGGACTAAAATTCAGAACAGCTTTCTTTCCCCAAACTGATGATTATGTCTTAGATAAACTGCTGTGGAAAATGCTGTAGCATATCAAGAAAAGGTTATACCTATCAATCTTCTTCCTCAGCATCATCAGTAAGGCATCATATCTTGCAATTCTAGGTGTACTAGGAACATTGGATTTAACATAATTTTAGTTAGATGAAATCCTCTAGTGAAAAGTTCATAGAAGGGTAGAAAAGTAGTACAGAACAAATTCTAATCCTTAAAGAAAAAAACCTAGAATTATTATTATTGTATTGATTTTATGATAGATGTTCAGATTGACTAAATCACTTGCCTACAGTCATACAGAAAGTGACTGAAGCAGGACACTTCATTTCCCCAAATCTTGTGACCTACAAACACTTAGAAGGGGCAATGGGCTGGCACTGTTTTGACTAGGATATTTCTCCTGAACCTTAACTCCCTTCAACTGATGGCACCTACAATTAAATATCTGAGAGGTCAATTTCCTCTCATTTCATTTATTTACAAATATGTTTTTTTCCAGGAATTCTCTCCCATCTATTTTTCTGAATCGTCATACATTTCAGAATCATCCTGTCAAACACACAGAGCTAATCTTCTTGGAATTTTTGTTAGTATTACACTAAACCTATCAATTAATTCGAGAAAATTGGCATACATATAGTCTTTCCAGTTGGCAATTTTGTCTTTAATTTCTCAAATTTTACTGTCTTCAGCATATATGTCTTAATTATCTTTAGGTAGATCCTAACATTTCTGGTTCCAAATTTTCTAAGCAGATATTAAGGATGTTTTGCTGTTGTAAACGACCCATTTTCTATTATATTTTATAATTGGCAATCACTGAAATCCAGGAAGGAATTGATTTTTTTTAAGTTCTTATTTTAAACAGTAAGTCAGATTTATAGTTGTTCCCATTCACATATATTCTTCCCTTTTTCCTGGCCACATTGTTACCCGGATTTCCCACCCCGCCTTACAACTGTGTGTAGTCAGGTGACTATGTTTGGCCAGTGGGATGTAAATTAAAGTTATATGTGCAACTTCCAGTCACCTCCAAAAAAGTTATTTGTGTTTTTCTCCTGGAACATAGGCTTGAAATAAATCATCTTCACTCACAAAGCAGTGAACAACTATAAAGCACGAATTAGCAGACTATGGCCTGTGGACCAAATGTAGCCTGATCTTCGCATGGCCCATGAACTAAGAATGGTTGCAAATTTTTAAATGTTGCAAAAAAAGAAAAAAAGAAGTAAAGAAAGAAGAAAAGAAAAGGAAGGAAAAAAGGAGAGAAAGAGAAAGAAAAAAAATTTTAAGAGAAAAATATGACAGATTCTATGTGCACTCAAAACCTAGATTATTTACTTTCTGGACAATTATAGAAAATATTTGCCAATTCCTATTCTAGAGGACTGATTATTGGACCACTGGAGCAGAGCAGCTCTGCTTCTCTTGACCACTGATCTCTGGGCTATTGTAAAAGATGAAAACAAATTTCTGTCTTATTTAATCCATTATGTTTGGGGTCTCCCTGTTACAAGAGCCATTAATCTAATTAATCAACTAACTGACCTTATTAGTGTTAACAGTTTTCCAATTGAGCTCTTGCAATTTCTAGAAAGATATCCACGCCATCTACAAATAATTGGTTTTTCTTTTCCTCAGTGACAAACATATTGCCTCTTGTATACTTTTTTGGTCTTATTTTTAATAGCTATAAGTTTCAGGACAACATAAATTGATAGTGGCAATAGCCTACATCCATGTTTTATTCTTAATTTTAGTGGCAATGCCCCTAGCTCTTTACTGCCTACTAAACTATTGCCTTTTGATTGTAGATATTTGTCATTATCTTAAGCATACTCAGAAGAAAGATTGTTCCGTGGTTTTTCTCATTTTTTATTTATCCTTTTTCAAGTTTTGGCATCAAGTTTGCAATATTTTTATAAAATAAACTTGAAAGTTTCTCATCTATGCTTGGAAATGGCTTGTGTAGTGCAGGAATGAACTATGATTTGAAAGTTTTAAAAAAGTTATATCAAAATAATCCAGCCCTAGAGCATTTTAAAAGTAATTCTTCAAAAGCATTTTCAATTTCTTCCTTGATGATATTCAGCCATCTATTTCGTGATTTAATTATGGTCATCATGTTCCTTAAAAATCACTCCTTTTGCCAAGTTTTTTCAAATTATTAGCAAAACATGCACACCTTTCTCACCATTTTATTTCCTCAATTTCTGATGTAATAATCTCTTATTTTGCTCCTTTGTCTTCTCTCAATTCTGTTTTTTTGTTGTTATTGTTTACCAGAATCACCAGACATTTGTTGGGGGTTTTTTAAAGATTTTATTTATTTACCCACAAGAGACACAGAGAAAGAGAGGCAGAGACATAGGCAGATGGAGAAGCAGGCTCCCTATGGGGAGCCTGATGTGGAACTTGAACCCAGGACCCTGGGATCACACCCCAAGCTGAAGGCAGGCACTCAACCACTGAGTCACCCAGGAGTCCCCGTTTGCTAGGTTTCAATCATTTCCAAAGAACATACTCTTGGAGTAATGAACTACTTTTAATTTTATTTTTTATTTGCCTTCTAACTTTTATTTTTCATGTGTATTTATCTGTATAACTTTCTTATACTTACCTTTTTTAGGTATGTTTGTTAGTTTCTAACATTTTTAATAAATTACTTCTTATATTTTTTTCCTTCTTAATAATAAAAATTGGTAGTGCTACAAAATTTATTCAGGGTGTATTAGTCACATACTGTACATTTTTGAGAGGTATTGATCTTCTTTCTATTATTTTAAGATAATGTATGTTTGGGTTTCCATGTACTTACAACTCTGCTTTCCTTTTTGCTTAGGAATATTTTCCCTAAGTGGTTTATTGGATCTTAATTTTTTTAAATGTGTTTATGCACTTTTAGATGTAAATACAAAGACTCATTATATATTAAAATACTATTCTCAGTTGTAACATGCAAAGTTTTCTGATCTTTAAATGAGAGAAAATATTAAAGATTAATTTTTAGAAACTTGTAAATTTTAGAATAATAAACACATTTTTAGTGTATCCGTTCTATAGATTTCTTGCATCCCTTCAATAAGTATCCGAGTTTGTTATTGTTCAAATAATTTAATACTTTTATATTCATATCTTTAATTTTTTTATTTTGACACAATTTTAGCCTTGAAAAAAAATTGAAGGAATGCTACAAAGAACCTCTCTATAAACACATAGGTATATTATTTCTCTTCATCCAAACACATAGGCATATTATTTCTAGGCTCCATTCTATTTTATTGATTTATTTGTCTATCCTTTTTATAAGTATCATGCTATCTTGATAATTGTAACTTTATGTTAAGTCTTTTTTTTAAAGATTTTATTTATTTTAGAAAAAGAGAGACACTGCTTGTGAGGGAGCAAAGGGAGAGAAAGAGAGAGAGAGACTCAAGCAGATTCCTTGTTGAACACAAAGCCCTCTGTAGGGCTCAATCCAATGACTGTGACATCATGACCTGAGTCAAATCAAGAGTCAGTCGCTTAACTGACTGAGCCACCCAGGTGCTCCTATGTTAAGTCTTAAAGTCAGAGGGTATAAGTCTTCCAATTTGTTGTTGTTGTTGTTGTTTTTCATTATTTTGGCTTTTGATTCCTTTGATTTTCATAGAAATTTCAACATAAGTATTTAAAGCTATAAATTTCCCTCTAAGCCTACTTTAGTTGTATCTAACAAATTTTGATAGGTTGCATTTTCACTATTACTCAGTTCAAAATATTTTCTTATTTCCCTTGTAATTTCTTCTTTGACTTTTGGATTATTTAGAAGCAAGTTGATTAATTTCCAGATTATTTAGTGTTTTCATAGATACCTTACCTTTTCTTTTATTTTAATGTGATTAAAATATATTTTTAATGTAATTTCATTCTGTGATCAGAGAATGTAGTCTGTCCTGTTTCAATCCTTTTAAGTTTATTGAGATCTGTACTGCAAGCATATGCTGACCAGGCTATTACATCTGTGAACATACCATGTACTCTTGAGAATAATATATATTCTGCATTGATTGGGCATAGTATTCTATATCAATTATAGGTCAAGATGATTGATAGTGCTGTACTGATACTTATGTATTGATTTTCTTTCATCTAGTTGTTCTATCAATTTCTAACAAAGGCATGTTAAAACTTCAAACTACAAGTATGGAATTGACTATCTCTCACTTTATTTCTATCAACTTTTAGTTAATATATTTTAAAACTCTGCTATTAAGGTTATACACAGTTATGACTGTTTATCACTTCAAATAGATACTATTATCATGATAAAATGTTTTTATCACCAATAATTGATCTTTGTCTTGAATTCTGTTTTATTTGCCCTTAATTCCACTCAACTCTTCTTTTGGTTACTATTTGCACGTATATATTTTTCTGTCTATTTCTGTCTATGTCTTTATATTTAGAGCACATTTTCTGTAGATTGTCCATAGTTTCATTTTGATTACGATCCAGGCTGATCATCTCTGCCTTTTAATTAAAGTCTTTTGTACATTAATATTTAGTGTACTTGTTGATATGATTAGAATTAGGTCTACCATTTTATTATTTATTTCTGCTTGTCATCTTTGGTTTGGAGTTTCCATTTCCTCTTGCCTTATTATGGATTCTTGGAGGATTCTTTTTAATTCCATTTTAATTTGTCTATTGACTTTTTAGATTTACTACTCTGCATTATTTTTTAGTGCATATATAAGGATTACAATATATATCCTTGATTTTTCACCATCTTTTTAAAATTGACATTGTACCTCTTTCCATTTTCTATGCTATCATTGGCATACATATTATATCTACATACAATGTACATCCCACAAGAAAATGTTATAATAATTGCTTTAAATAGACTTACATAGTTTAAAAGAAAATAAGAGGAAAAATTCATTTATATTTGTCCAGATAGTCACCATCTCTAATGCTTTCCATTCCTTCCTGAAAATATGAGTTTCCATCTGGTATTATTTCCTTTCAGTCAGAAGAACTTCATTAGCATTTCTAGTGCAGGTCTGCTGCTGACAAATTCCCTTGATTGTTTTTCATTTTAAAATGTTTTTCTTTTGCCTTCATTTAAAAAGATATTTTCACTGAATATAGAATTTGGGGTTGACAGTTTTTGCTTTTCTTTCTGCACTTTAAAGAAGTTATTCCATTCCCTCTGGCCTCCAGAGTTTCTGATGAAAAATCAGTGATTATCCAGAATGTTGTTCCCTTATATGTGAAGTGTCATTTTTCTTTGGCTGGTTTAGATATTTTCATTTTATATTGTGCTGACTGCACATACTTTTTCTGCCAATTCTCCCTCTCCTTTCCTTCTGGGACTCAAATGACACGTCTATTAGACATTTTGATATTTTCCACAGTTTCATGTGGTTCCATTTGTTTCTGTTTAAATTGTTATCTCTTTGTTCTACAATTTGGATAATTCCTGTTGATCAATCTTCAAAATCACAAACTCTTTTTCCTGTCATATTCAGTATGTTGTTAAGCACATACGGTAATTCTCAAATTTTGGACATTGTGTTTTTTTCAGTTATAGAATTTCCATTTGCTTCTTGTTTTTATGGTTTGTATTTCTCTGCTGGGATTTCCTATATTTTCATTCATTTTGACCATATTTCCCTCTATACCTTTGAGTATAAATATAATAGCTGTTTCGAAATCGTGGTCTGCTAATGTCAACATCTGCATCATTTTGACATCCCTTTCCCTTGATTCCTTTCTGTTGAGTATAAATCACATTTTCATTTTTCTTTATGTATCTGGAAATTATAGAATATATCTTGAATATTAGGAATGCCAGATTATAGAAACTATAGATTCTGTCCATTTCTCTAAAATGTATCTTCTTTTTAAACAGATAATTTACTCAATTAAACTCAAATACCAAACTCTGAAACTTCAGATTGGTTCTTATAGCTTTAACTGGGCTTCTCGAAGTCTACCCTTTAGATATGTTGTTTAAGGGTTATCTAGAGATCTGAACAGAATTCTTACTCTCATTTCAGGGCTTCCCCTCTTCTCTGGTTCTGTCCTTTCAGAGATGGATTTCTTGCCTCATTTTCCAGGTGCTGTGGACCTGGAATTCTGTCCTAGGGCTCTTTAAACCAGTAAGCTGATTTTAGCAACCCCACAGGGCACCAACTGGGACTTGCCCCAAGCTAAAACCTAAAAATGCGAGACACACTAGTTTCATTCCCTTGGCCTGACTTTTAATGTTTCTAGTATCTGCCTGCTTTTATTTGCTCTCTTAATGTTTCTAGTATCTGGCTGCTTTTATTTGCTCTCCAATGCTCTCCAATATATATATATATCCTCACCCAAGATTATAGTCATTATTTATGGAAGGACTGATCTGATAGGAGCTACTCTACCATTACCCAATTAATCATTTTTTAGCATTTGTGTGTGTATAATTTTTATAAATTGGGGATATTATGCAACTCATTAGTCACAATGAAAGTGGGCATTTTGCAAACTTAAGACAAAGACCCAAGTAATATGAAAATATATAGCCCAAAGAAAAATGTATCTTTTTACATGAATATTAGCCAAGATGACCACAATACAGTCCTTCTAGGGCATATGCTTCTTTTAATAATGTTGCAATTATTTAGAATGCAATTGGATTTATGGGAATTATGAAAGTCTTTCAAATTTGGGTAATGTATGTGAATAAAATAATGTACTCACTTTTTGCTTGAAACTGCATTTTGCCTGTGGACATCTTTTAACTAGCAGGAAGTATTAGAAGTCTGTAAGAAACTCATCCATCTATCTGTTTAATAGATGTACCTTTTAAAATTCTATTCTTCCTTATCACATTCTACTCTTTGTTTTCCTCTTTATAATTCCACAGTTCATATTTACTCATATCTCAAATAAGCAGGCATTCCAACATTTGTTCTCAAAAAATAAAATGAAATAAATCCGAAGTGTTGATTTTGAGGTGCTTTATACTAATATTTACTCCTCCATTTCCTCTATTCAAGTATATAACAAATGTCACCAACTACTGCTGCTTCCTCCTTCAGAACAATACTTGCATTCTTCTTCATTCCCAAAGCAAGACTAACAGAGGCTAGACATGTAGTATGTGCTCAATAAATACCCAAGTGAATGAAGGAATCTCATCCTCACTATGTTTTGTAAATGTATTTTCTTGAGCCACAACTTCAGCCATTAGATTCCTTTGCTAAGAAGTAAAATTGTCTTATTTAAATATTGTGCTTTGCCTTGAGTCTAAATCTCAAAACCCAAATTAAGCTTCCTTAACTCTTCTCCTAGTAAATACTTAAATCTCAAATATAGTTGACAAACTAAAAACAAAAAAGGCTCAGAACTTCATCAGGCATTAAATGTTCCTCCCTTTCTTCTTCCCCAGTTCCTGGCTCATTTACTATCAGTCAAGAGAGGCTAAGCAGCTTCCCGGGGCCATTGGGTAGATAAGCAGGCAGTAGGAATATTCCTCAAGGAATTCAGAGGTGAAAGATATCTGAGATCTGCTCTGACTTGGACTCACTTGTGTTGTGTTTCGAACCCATCATCTGGGAGAGTCCACTCTATTATATACAACCATGGTACAGGAAGTGGTCACTTCCCAGAAACCTGTTCTTTGGTGTCAACTGCTGACTTTGCAGTGAGTGGAGGCTCCTTTCTTCCCATCTGCCCATGAGGCCCCGCACCCTGACAGATCTCCTCCAGTAGCCAGGGCCAGTAGCCGGGACCTCTTAATTATTTGCACTCTGCTGTGATGCATACATTTCCTTTTTTTATATGATTCACATTTTCCTAGCTAATAGCTCATCTCCCAAATAATAGCTAATAGTTTTAGAGTACCTTCTTCAATGCCATCATTTTAGGCTGCTTAAAATGTTGAATTACAGATAGATTAGGTAGATGATAGATAAATAGATAGATAGACTTTTATTTACTTAACTAAAGAAATATTTTTTACCCTGTTCACCTCATACTCATAAGTCTGTGCTCATATACAATGTTTCTGCAGCACTGTAAGCAGGAAATTGAATTGGTACGAAGAATTGTGATAAGTAAAGCTTTTTCACAGATAGGGGGCTCCTGTGTCCACAGGTCATCCCCTAAACCAACTCTATCTACAACATGCATTAAAGTCAAATTTCTTTGCTCATCCTCTGCTCCAGGGCTTCTAATGTCATACAACTCTCCAAACCACATTCCTTCTAATTGCTGCAAATGCCCATACAACTTCTCACCTCTCTTGCCCTCTAGAAGTTTAAATTCACAACCCTTTACATGACAGATTTTTCTTTTTCAAGTTGTCTGAGATCCACTGCCTCTTCTTTCAAACACTGTCCCTGCAATCTCCTTTTTCATGTGTCCGTTTTGTCCCTATTGCTTTCCAGCATGCTCTTAATTTTGCCTTTTTATCTTTTTTGAGTCTGTCCTCCATATGTATTGAAACAATAACAAAATAACCAGCCAATTCAGGCAGTCTTGAGGAAAAGCATATAAGCAATGTATGGCAATGATAAAAGAGGCAAAATTGGATTTTCCCCTTTCAGCCAATTATTTGTAGATGTATATCCCACTCTCTATTCATGCACGAGGTCTTTGTTTATTGTATTGAGGTTTCCTGGCCACGTCTGCTAAATTTGGGTAGCACCATATTTTATTATAATGATCATTATATAGATTGGTAATACCCTCCCTCCAAAATCTGTCAGAAGATAAAGTGTCACTGCACCACTAACTCAAGCTGTTCATATAGAATGAGAGTAATCAGAATCAAGAGGAAAACTAGGAAAAGAAATAAGAACCATTTTCCAAAAGTGCAGGAGCACATGAAAACTTGTCTAGGCTAATCATCAGGAGTGTAAAATTTTTATTTCTCAGTTAATAAGCACCACCTGTGTTTATAAAAAGTCTCTGATGACTTGTTTTGTCTCTCGCAAAGAATGTAAAATGTTCCTAGAATGGATTCCACAGAGAACACAGATATTATTAATACACTTTAAAATCCTTCCATATGACTGATGTAACCTTCATTATCCTCTTTCTACTTCCTACTACACACTTTCATCTTTAATTTTTTCATTGAAATGATACAATATAAAAAAAATCATTGGCTACATATAAATCAATTGCCTGTGACATGTTACAGGGAAAAGGAAAACATCAAGATTGCCAATAACAGGCACTCAGTCTCATAAAACTTGTAATCAACTTCCAAGCCAAGGCGTAAACTGTAATATATTGCTACAAACGTATAACAATAATAAACTATTTGAATTGCACCTTCACATTCTCTGTCGTTAATAACAAATAAGCATGAAAAAATTTTGACAGTCATTCATTTTAATGGGTGTCTGCTGTTTATCAGATGTGTCATCTGGCATTATGGAATACACCCTTCTCTTTGGGTGGGTACCAGGAAAGAGGGTGCCTAAGCTTTGGATACTAGCTACAGATAATGAGAACTCTATTCCTAGGAAAATTCTAAGACTAAGGGGTTTTGTGTTTTTTGTTTTGTTTTGTTTTGTTTTGTTTTGTTTTGTTTTGTTTTGTTTTGTTTTATTCTCAGCTCAAACAAAGATGGTATCAAGTGTTCCCCTGGCCCTATGTGAATATAAAAAAAGCAAGTCTTCAGTGTGATTACTGTCTCATTACTTGGACTCTCTCAGACATCTGTTGCTGCATAAAACCACTCCAAAGTAGTGGCTTAAAACAATAGCAATCATTTGTTTTGCTTATAGATCTGGGGGTAATGGGGCCCAGCGACCTCATCTGAGGTCTTCCATCAGTTGCAATCATTCCATAGCAGGAACTGAGATCTGACTCAGGGCATGCTGAAAGCCTTTGATGCATGTTCAGTGCCAGGGCTGGGGAGCTCCAGACAGCTGGGTGCTGGAACAATGGGCAACCCTCCTTCCTCTCTCCCTCCCACATCCTCCTGCTCGTTCTTCTCCAGTTGTCTCTGCACAGGTCAGTCTCAGGGTAACCAGACTTCTCAGTGGTGACTGAAGGCTCAGAGCAAGTGTCCTGAGACACAGCACATGGAAACTCCCACCTCTCTCGATCCCAGAAACCACACTCCTACTGTGCTCTACTCCTTGAGGCTGTCACACAGGTATTGATTTCATTGGAGGAGAAGAAACATAGATCCCACCTTTGGATGAGGAGCCAGCCAGGTTCTGAGAGGTTCCCATATGGGATAGGAAATAATGATACAGCTATTTGTGCAAAATAAATGAGTGAATGACAACAAAAAGGGAGCAGAGAAAGAAGCCAGCTTATGAATTAAGGGAACACAGTGAGGAGTAGCCACCATTCTGTTCTCTTTTATGTGTAACGCTGCTGTCCACCCAGAGAGCCTGAGGACAAGCCTGGGTCTTGTGCAAATGGGAGTTTTCTATGGCAGCCAGCGTGGAAGGGGACCAGTGGTCATTTGTCACCACATAGTCAAGGTGGTGCAAACTCTGGCAGCCTTTTTTTAGATCTCCAGCCCCTTCCTGTTCCTCCTTCCCTTAGCCAGCAGCAGTCATTCCTTTGTGCATTGTGAAGAAGGAAGAGGAGGAAGAGGAAAGGAAAGAGGAAAGAAAGGAGGGAGGAGGCAGGGGAGGAGGAAGAGGTCAGAGGCTTGAGGAATGTGGGGCTGATCAAGGAAGAAGACAGGAGGCACAGTGGTGGTCCTCCCCTCACCACTCGCAAGAGGAGGACAGCAAGGGACTTCTTGGAAGAAGAGAGGGCTTATGAGTCTAGGGGATGGCGCTCGGCAGCAGGGTGGGGAATCTCTGGAACAGAGAGCTCAGAAGGGCATAGCAGCTCGGAACCTTGGAACCACAAGCCTTATCTTATCAATAGGTAACAGCAAGTGGATGAGGCTTCACCAGGTTTCTAAATGGCTAAACATTTGCTCATTCAGCTAAACATTTGCAATTTTTTTTAAGTAATTGGTGCGTAAAGCGTTGAGCTTGGCATGGGTGAACTTTTGAGCTAACAGTGAACTAATAAACATCACAGGAAACAATCCTCAGAGGCCATCGATGGCTCCTTCATGTATCAGGGAGGAGCATGGTTAGCTGGGAGGCAGAGAGAACATAGAGGGGACTGGGGACTTTTTCTTAGCAGCTACGATTAACCAGTTACACCAGGAGTAACCCCATGTGGCCCAACCTGTACTATCCTGCAGCGACCATTCAAGAATCACTGGACTCGACCAAAGCATTAAGAAACCCAAATTGCTCATTTCAAAATTCTTTGGAAATGGTAGTGACATACCAAATCCTATCATAATACCTATGCTGGTTGAAAAGATCTGATTATTCTGCTTGTGCTTGACTATAAAATCTGAAATGTCAACCAGAATTTCTCTTGCTTATGAAAATAGTATATACACGGAAATGTGGCTGCTTTATGATGACACTATTGGCTGGATTTCGGTTATGCATTTTTTTTTTCAATAAGGAAATCATTTTAGTGGAGTTTGTGTTTTATTTAAAAAAAAAAAAAAAGAGGCAGTATCATTAGTTGAGCTCTCAGACTGTATAACCCTTCCCACAACACGCTCAGTCACCAGGAACCATATAGATTGGAAAAAGAAACACATTACTGCACACCCATGAAAGGCATCTTTGTAAAAGCATTGGCAAGAGGGGAGGGGGGATGCATCTAGATTAATCAGCCTCAAACACAGGATGAGATAGTATCAAAACAGATTTCACTCAAGCTAACAGCAATCAGCTCTCAAGTTCAACTGTTGCCTAAATACGTTGAACTTCCCATTAAAAGGTAAACTCTTAAAAAATAAAAATAAAAAGGCAAACTCTTGGTAGCATTTGGGGGTGGGGAGGTGGGGAGTGTGGAAAATAATAATGCTAGAATGTTCACGTCTCCTTCCATGGAACAAAAGGAAGGGCTTTTCATAGCCAAGTAACCAGTGCACTTTGAGAAACATAAAGCCTTTCATGTTGGAAGAAAAATAAACCAATTTTTATCCTCGAGACTACAATAGCTATTTCCGTTTTCAACCTGGTGGTTTGTTTAAACTGTAGGGACCATTAGAGGTCTCCTGCAAAGCAGACGAAGTGGATTTCGGTTTTGCTCTTATGATCCATAACAGCTGTAGCACAAGAAACAGCAATTTCCCTCCTACATCAAGTTCTGCTAAGTGAGGAGATAAAATGAGGGAATTTACATTAACGTGGGAATTATAGAAAGGAGTTGTTTAGACAAAAACCACTCCTAAGTTCAGCTACCTATTTTTCAATGCACCGGGTTTGAATATAATAACAAACAGGTTTACAGATGCAAGGCAACTTGATCCAAGGTGACCTCTTACCATCTCTGCTCAGAAATACATGTTTGTTACACATTTGACTTTGAGAACAATTAATCCCACCTAATAACTCACAGAATCTATTGGTGGGGTTGGACAGTGTAGATCTAATTTTTCATCCTGGGAAAACAAGTCGCAATGTGGAAAGAAAAATAACAATGTTAAGGCTGGTGTCTAAGACATGACAACACCATCAGGCCGTTCCTGGACGGGACCCTCACCTACCCAGTCACCCAACATGCGGCTCACCTGCCCTGTCCCCAGAACCCCTCCTGATGCTCCCCAGAGATACAGGAAATTAGGAACATTTCCTCAAGGTGAGACTTTAGATCCCTCCTGCCAAAGCTTGTATACATACATAACTTTGCAGAAGCTTATTTATATCAAAAGTCAGAAATCGAGGCGGACACTTGACGGGATGAGCACTGGGTGTTTTTCTGTATGTTGGTAAATTGAACACCAATAAAAATTAATTAAAAAAAAAAACAGAAGTCAGAAATCTTTCCTTAGTAATGTCCTCAGAGGAGAAATCATTATATCACTAAAGGCCCAGGGAATTTCTGGTCTTACATAAATACATACACCTACACAAACATACTCAACCCATTTAAAGGCAACATCGTCATTAAATATTCATGCAAAACCTCCAAAAAGCAGGGCTTTGGGAGGGGAAGGGGGAGATATAATTCCAAGATGGTCGGCAGCCCCTTCAGATTCCCGCATCCTGGGTTCCTGCTCATCATTCCAACCCTCTCGGGGTGCAAATCTACGAGCAGATGAAAGTTTGTCATGCAGGTGCATTTCCCATACCTGCCACAGTGTGAGGCCACCCCGGTTCTGGCCCTGAGGAGAAGTTCTCTTTCCTTGCAGCAAGATAATGTTTTAAAAAGCTGACTTTTAAACCTCTTACTGAATTTTTTAATGGATTAAATTCATCATGTCACCAGCTGCTGTGCAGCTAATAGAGCCATAAAACACTGTATTAAAGGATTACCCATGCAAAATTTCCTCTTGTGCTAATGTGAATTTTAATACTTTTAACATTTAGTTGAGATGGGAATGTCCAAGAACAGCTTGTTCAATAGGTTGTTCTATAAAATTAAGTTCCTCGTCTCATCAGAAATGCCAGGACTCCATTAAGTTAAAATTTTACAGAGAGGCTAAGATGATTCACTGTGTAGCATTTGTGAGGAGGGAGACAACATCTGCTTCTACATTAATGCTCTAAAAAAAAAAAAATGTAAGAAAGAAAGATAGAAAAGAAGAGAAAAGCAAAACAGGCATGAATCCCCTAAGTTCATGGAGACCGGCCTGAGCAGAGGAAAATGCTAACTTAGGATTTGTAGAAGATCAATTTCTACCACCCAGAAATGATGCTAATAATTGGGAACGCTGGCATTTATGTCCTCCTGAATGTCCTTTGTCAGAAGTTCACGAAGTCTTCAGCTATACAGAGTTGCGATTATGCAAAATCACAAGTGTCTCATATTTTGCAGGACAAAAATGTGATTATGTGTATCATCTAGATGAGGAAAGAGAAAACAGAGGGAACATGTAGCTGGTGGAGGACGGAAGACTCATAAGAAAGGATTCTGGAAATTACGTCGTTCAACTTTGTTTTATAGGTGGTGGATGCTGAGACCCTGGGAGTTCCCAGAATGTTTGAGATCACATTGGGGGGCTAATCAATGCAGAGTGGGGAATAAAGCCCGGGCCTCCCGACTCCTGGACGAGAGACCATTACGTACCTACAAGTATGCACAGATCGATCTTGCACATACGAAATGACTCGTGTTAAACAACAATAAAGAATCAATAAGGAAACAGTGACAAGATCACCTTTCCTCTTAGGAAAGCTTTATAAATAAGGTTAACAAAGCTTTCAAAATCAGACTACCGCCCCTCCCTGAATTTAACTTGCAATTTTAAATCTTTCATTACATCTCCTTACGCTGTTTTCATGAATGCTCCTTCAAAGCCTGATTGTCACTGTCACCTGCGCATCTCAAAAGTTACAGCATTTCATCACTTCCTAAGGAAATTGCATCTTAAATGAGGTTGCTAGAAACAACATGGACTTTTTCTTTAAAGCTGTTCAGTCATTGGTCTAAATTTAATCATCGACAGAGGCTCCAAGAATCTCATCCCAATTCAAGCGGACATTAGGATGTGCTCGGTGCCTGATTTGAAGGAAAAAAAAAAAAAAAAAAAAACAACCCCAGATGATCAGTTTCAATGGCAATTCTCCAAAGCCAATGTTCTTTACCCCAGCTGAATTTTGTCCACAGCTCCCTATTTTGTACTCTGTATGTATTACTGTTCTGAGAGCCTGTCATTTCTTATCAGAATGAGAAAGGCTAAAGAGATAATATTTCAATAACATACTGGCCTGATCATAAAATAACTCAATGGAAATGTGTAACTGCCTCAGGCAGCCCGGCAGGGTACTCAGCGTCAGATGATTTCTATTCTGGGTTTTTTTTTTTTTTTTATGGTTACATTTTCTGTTATATCAGACATCCCCTCAAGTCTTAGTTATGCTTTTATTCAAAAGGGAGAACCATAGTATAAAGACCTACAAAACTTATTATGATATATTACTATAAAGAAATAAAAGTAGCTGCCACGGTAGCATATTGATAAGGACAGGCCTGCCACATTAATTGACCTTTTTTCATCTTACCCACCAGGGCTGAGGCCTGAGTTTCTCAGTTGCTAGGCAACAGGGGTCACAGTTTTCAGGTCTTAAATGCACAACCTAGTCAAAAAAGAAGATGATGTGATCTTCAGAGAGAAAGCAGATGCTTGGCAGTAGCAAGAATTTCAATGGGTACAGAGGTTTTGAATTTTTTTTTTTTTCCTATCACGCTAAAGGCTGAAATGGAGAAACTTAAACTTGTCAAAAGATGGTGGGAACAGATTTTTTTCAGTTCTGGTGATTAGAATCTATGGCTCCACGAAACAACACGAAGAGACTATAGTCAGGCTTCTCTTTGATAAACGCGCTGACATATGGCTCAGAATTTTAGCTGCCGGTAGAACAATGATCAAACTCTCCTTCAAAATGCGCCTTATACCCACAGACATGTCCAAACCACAGAGCGATCTCAGGAGATGAACGGGGTGGGGGGAGCTAATCTGGGGGTGAGGGAGGGGGCGGTTTCTGCTTCTGGTGTGTTTTTTTTTTAACATTTTTTTCTCCCACCTTACTGCATCCCGTCCTGCTTAATGACGCTGCTGCAGGCACACAGCCGCTAAAGGGCAGCTCCCAGAAAGCTCATTCCCCACCCCTTTCTCTACCACCAAGTCAACACTTCCTTTAAACTTTAATAAAGGCCATGAGAGAGAACCTATTTCTCAACCAGAAAGAAACGCTCCATCCTCTATGTAATTGCATCTGACTATATATTCCATCGGTAGGTATTTAACTTGAGTGATACGACCCTAATCCCATTGCAACGGTGGCAACTTTTTTTTTTTAACAAGAAATTTGGTAGATCTCAGTCACTGTCAAGAATAAGCAAGGGAAGGATTCTGAACTTTCCGTTCCATCATTCCCTGCACTATCTTACCCTAGGCAAAGAGCAGCTCTTTTTATTCGACTTCATTTCAATACCCGTTCCGTAAGTACAGTGATAGCTTGTGGACGAGGCCTGGTAATGAACTCCCCAAGTTATCATCTGCTCAACGTGATGTTTTGGGGGAGGGAAGAATTTAAAAAATGTGCAGTGTGTGTGGGTGTGAGTGTGTGTGTGTGTTGGGCGAAGAGTAAAATACAATTATAGAAGGGTAACTAATTATAAACTAAAGGTGAATAATTTGGAATCCAGAATTTAAAGATAGATATCAGGGTTTGCTGGTTTCTTTCACTCTGGGCCATATCTGAGTTCCTAGAGGTCCCACCTGAATTAAACCCTGGCTACAAGACAGACTTCCTGGCTCATATAAATAGCAATGAGATAGCCAGCAGGCAGGTCACATGCCTGGAGACTGAGGCTGTCAGATAGCTCTAATGATTTCTTTGGCCCTTCAGGGTGAAAAATTTACTTCATACTTTTTTTGTCTAATATTTGCCACTTTCCTTTCCCTGAAGATAACTGTCATTTTTAGATAAGTCTGCTGCCTTTCCTGAGTTGTCAGCCTTGAAAGAACATAAAATGAAGTAGTTGGGGGAAAAATGGAGATGCCCCCCCCCCCTTCCACTGAGTCAGGTGTAGACACCCGCCAAACAGAATGGGGAGGACTCTTCTCAGCGATTGCCAAGGGGCCTCCTCCGAGCCATCCTGCTCCTGGTTCTTTCTGATTCACAGACCCTACTTTTTTGTTAAACCTTAGCTGTATCTTCCAGAAACTCACAGGTCAGGAGGCAGGGGTGGGAAAAACAAGCTTTCTCCAGGGCTGTCTCCTGCAATCACGGACCATCTCAATTGGCATATTCAGAGCAAATGTGGACAGTGGGCCAGAAGCTGCCGGGAAAATGTTTGGCTTGTCTCCAACAAGTACTAAATGAGGAGTTTAGAAACTTCCAGGGCCCTCGAATGAGCTGATTTTATGCCTGCTGAATCTAATAAAAATATTTGAGCCACTGCTTTGTCAGTCTTTCTCTAACAAACTTTTTTTAAAGATTTTATTTATTTATTCATGACAGACACAGAGAGAGAGAGAGAGGCAGAGACACAGGCAGAGGGAGAAGCAGGCTCTCTGTGAGCAGCCCAAAGTGGGACTCGATCCCAGGACCCCGGGATCATGACCTGAGCGGAAGGCAGACGCTCAACCCCTGAGCCACCCAGGTGCCCCTCTAATAAACTTTAAAAAATATATTGTATTTTACAAATTATGGGTTCACAATAAATTGATGGGGGAGAAAAACTGGTCCTTAAGAAGTAGTGTCCTAAAGTTGAAGTCCTTATACTCAGCTTGCGATGGTCCTGGTATGACCGTGACTGATGAAACCTCTGTGCAGGGGTCTTTCCAAAGGCAGAGGCAGGAGCCTAGTAGGACCCTGTTGGCCGACATCTGTTTATTTTTGCACGATGCTTGCAATCTGTTATTTTGAGCTAAGCATTCCTTCTCTGGGCGCCGAAAGGGCCAATCAGGGCAGGCATACTGATACCCACATGGAGTCACCGTTCAACTAACTTCCTCTGAGTCCAGAAGGCAGATTTTTGAGCTCTGCTGCAAGAGGAAAGAGTTTGGGTCTTTTTTTAATTGTGTTGAGAGAGGGACTTAGTAGAGATGCCAAGAATCTTGGTCCTGAAATAGCTCTTTATGAACTATGCCTCCCGCACTGCTCTGACCTCCACCTCTCTGCTGCTCTCTGTGGGGTCCATCTCTCCATGTCCTCTACCCCACACCCAACAGGATGTGATCCTGACCTTCTCTCAAACCCTCTTATCCTGACCCAGGTGATGAGAAGTTCTGTCAGAGGACAGCTGAGTTTGTCCCCATTGGACCATCTGTTCTCAGATCCATTCTCCACTTTCCCCTGTTCAATATCACAGGGATGGTGCTTTCAAGACCCCCTTGACCTCTTGGTTCTCTTTAGGTTCAATAGAGGGCAAGGGGGAGATGCTAGCAGAGGAATGCAGTGTACCTCTACATGCTACTCCCAGTATGGGGAATGCTCGCTCTGTACGGTCCTCAGCAGAACCACAGACACCACCTCCCGGCGACAGCTCATCATCATCCAGTCAAAGGAGCCCAGAGAAGTCACATCGTTGGTATTCCTCAACCCCACTCCAAACACCAGAGAAAGAGGCAGCTATGCAGCCCGGAAAAGAAGCTAATGATATTTCTGAAGAGTTGAATGGCAAGTGGAAGGTATCATAAACAGGTGTGGGTCTGCTGTCATCTCAGCAAGGAGAGAGGGTCCCACCAGACACAAGGACAGCTCGAGAGTGCAGGCCACCGACCACGAGGATGGGGCCTTGTGAGGCAACCACCACTGAGACAGAAAGAGAACCGAGACTTCTAGAGAGCCACCCACAGCCGAAGGGCCTGTCAGTAATAAAGAGCAAACGTTGAAAAATACTAATATCCAGGCGTAGCTTGGGCAGGAAGATCTCTGACGGAGAGTGTAGTACACACACGTTAATTATGACTAAAGCTTCTCACTGGCCTAGAAGCTACTTGGGCATCAAGACCTTGTCTTGTTCGTCCCTGTATCTCCAAGGTCATGTGCCAACACATGATTCACTCGCAAAGACAATTACTTGAATCAATTTAGATGAAGGAATATTGTAGCTTAAATATTTTTAAAAGCAGAAAGAATTACATGTTCAGTTTCTACTGTGCAAAAGTAAGATGGGGGGGGGTGCTTCATTTAATGTTTTTAAACCACAGGAATCCCTGCTCACACTGTTTTATCGACCAATAATTGGCCCATCCTTTGAGTATGATGCAATGAGCCCAAAGGAACTTAATTTTCCAATTAAAAAGAAGTCCATCAGATTTGCCTTCAAAAAGCAAGAGAGGGGAGGGGCAAGATGGCGGAGGAGTAGGGTCTCCAGGTCACCTGTCCTCAGCAAATTACCTAGAAAACCATCCAATCATCCTGAAAACCTACGAATTCGGCCTGAGATGTAAAGAGAGACCATCTGGAACGCTCCAGTGAGAAGAGTTCGCGCTTCTATCAAGGTAGGAAGACGGGGAAAAAGAAATAAAGACACAAAAGGCCTCCAAGGGGGAGGGGCCCCGCGAGGAGCCGGCTGAGGCCGGGGCGAGTGTCCCCAGGACAGGAGAGCCCCGTCCCGGAGGAGCAGGAGCTGCACCGACCTTCCCGCGGAAAGGGGCTCCCGGGGAATTGGAGCAGGATCCCCAGAAAGGCGGGGACGCCCTCGGGCTCCCTGGGACAGTAACAGAGGAACTGCGCCCCGGGAGATGCGCCGAGCTCCCTAAGGGCTGCAGCGCTCGGCGGGACCCGGAGCAGCTCGGAGGGGCTCGGGCGGCGGCTCCGAGCTGCGGGCCCCGGAGGGGGCTGCTGGGGGCTGCAGCGGGGCTCGGGAACAGCTCGGAGGGGCTCGGGCGGCGGCTCCGCGGAGGGGGCTGCGCGGCTCCGGGAACAGCTCAGCGGCGGCGGCTCGGGCGGAGGAAGAAGCTCCGCGCGGAGGGGGCTGCGCGGCTCCGGGAACAGCTCGGAGGGGCTCGGGCGGCGGCTCCGCGGAGGGGGCTGCGCGGCTCCGGGAACAGCTCGGAGGGGCTCGGGCGGAGGAAGAAGCTCCGCGGAGGGGGCTGCGCGGCTCCGGGAACAGCTCGGAGGGGCTCGGGCGGCGGCTCCGCGGAGGGGGCTGCGCGGCTCCGGGAACAGCTCAGCGGCGGCGGCTCGCGCAGAGGAAGAAGCTCCGCGCGGAGGGGGCTGCGCGGCTCCGGGAACAGCTCGGAGAGGCTCGGGCGGCGGCTCCGCGGAGGGGGCTGCACCGCCGGGAGCGCGAGTCCAACAGCGCAGGCCCCGGAGCACAGGGCGCCGGGACACAGCCCAGGATCCGGCCTCCCCCGGGACAGGCAGAGGCCGGGAGGGCCCAGGACAGCAAGGACGCTCCTGCCTGGAACTGAGCAGATCAGCGGCCCCGCCCCGGAGCCCCCAGGCCCTGCAGAAGGAGAGCCCCGGAGCTACTGCGGGGGCTGGATCCAGGGTCCCAGAGCTGCCCCCGCCACTGTGGCTTCCTCCCGGGGCCTCACGGGGTCAACAACCCCCACCGAGCCCTGCACCAGGCAGGGGCAGAGCAGCTCCCCCAAGTGCCAACACCTGAGATCAGCACAGCAGGCCCCTCCCCCAGAAGACCAGCGAGACGGACCAGTTCCAAGGGAAGTCAAGGGACTTAAACTACACAGAATCGGAAGATACTCCCCCGTGGTTTTTTTTTTGTTTTTTGTTTTTTTGTTTTTGTTTTTGTTTTTTTTTTCTTTTTTTTTTTTGTTGTTTTGTTTTGTGCTTTTTTTTCTCTCTTTCTTCTTGATTTCTGATTGCTTCCCCCACCCCCCCTTTTTTCTTTTTTCTCCTTTCTTTCTTTTTCTTTCTTTTTCTTCTCTTTTTCCCCTATTTTTTTCTTCTTTCTCTTTTTTCTTTTTCTCTTTTCTTTCCTTCTCTCTCTTTTTCTCCTTTTCCCAATACAACTTGTTTTTGGCCACTCTGCACTGAGCAAAATGACTAGAAGGAAAACCCCTCAAAAAAAAGAATCAGAAACAGCCCACTCTCCCACAGAGTTACAAAATATGGATTACAATTCAATGTCAGAAAGCCAATTCAGAAGCACTATTTTACAGCTACTGGTGGCTCTAGAAAAAACCATAAAGGACTCAAGAGACTTCATGACTGCAGAATTTAGATCTAATCAGGCAGAAATTAAAAATCAATTAAATGAGATGCAATCCAAGCTAGAAGTCCTAACGACGAGGCTTGACGAGGTGGAAGAACGAGTGAGTGACATAGAAGACAAGTTGATGGCAAAGAGGGAAACTGAGGAAAAAAGAGACAGGCAATTAAAAGACCATGAGGATAGATTAAGGGAAATAAATGATAGCCTGAGGAAGAAAAACCTACGTTTAATTGGGGTTCCCGAGGGCGCGGAAAGGGACAGAGGGCCAGAATATGTATTTGAACAAATCCTAGCTGAAAACTTTCCGAATCTGGGAAGGGAAACAGGCATTCAGATCCAGGAAATAGAGAGATCCCCCCCTAAAATCAACAAAAACCGTTCAACACCTCGACATTTAATAGTGAAGCTTGCAAATTCCAAAGATAAGGAGAAGATCCTTAAAGCAGCAAGAGAAAAAAAGTCCCTGACTTTTATGGGGAGGAATATTAGGGTAACAGCAGACCTCTCCACAGAGACCTGGCAGGCCAGAAAGGGCTGGCAGGATATATTCAGGGTCCTAAATGAAAAGAACATGCAACCAAGAATACTTTACCCCGCAAGGCTTTCATTCAAAATGGAAGGAGAGATAAAGAGCTTCCAAGACAGGCAGGAACTGAAAGAATATGTAACCTCCAAACCAGCTCTGCAAGAAATTTTAAGGGGGACTCTTAAAATTCCCGTTTAAGAAGAAGTTCAGTGGAACAATCCACAAAAACAAGGACTGAATAGATATGATGACACTAAACTCATATCTATCAATAGTAACTCTGAATGTGAACGGGCTTAATGACCCCATCAAAAGGCGCAGGGTTTCAGACTGGATAAAAAAGCAGGACCCATCTATTTGCTGTCTACAAGAGACTCATTTTAGACAGAAGGACACCTACAACCTGAAAATAAAAGGTTGGAGAACCATTTACCATTCAAATGGTCCTCAAAAGAAAGCAGGGGTTGCCATCCTTATATCAGATAAATTAAAATTTACCCCGAAGACTATAGTGAGAGATGAAGAGGGACACTATCTCATACTCAAAGGATCTATCCAACAAGAGGACTTAACAATCCTCAATATATATGCCCCGAATGTGGGAGCTGCCAAATATTTAAACCAATTAATAACCAAACTCAAGAAATACC
The DNA here is from genome assembly GCF_018345385.1 of Vulpes lagopus. Taxonomy (NCBI): domain Eukaryota; kingdom Metazoa; phylum Chordata; class Mammalia; order Carnivora; family Canidae; genus Vulpes; species Vulpes lagopus. The sequence goes on from NC_054833.1 coordinate 18,044,657, forward strand.
TTGATAATAATACACTTATACTTGGTGACTTCAATCTAGCTCTTTCTACCCTGGATAGGTCTTCTAAGCACAATATCTCCAAAGAAACGAGAGCTTTAAATGATACACTGGACCAGATGGATTTCACAGATATCTACAGAACTTTACATCCAAACTCAACTGAATACACATTCTTCTCAAGTGCACATGGAACTTTCTCCAGAATAGACCACATACTGGGTCACAAATCGGGTCTGAACCGATACCAAAAGATCGGGATAGTCCCCTGTATATTCTCAGACCATAATGCCTTGAAATTAGAACTTAATCACAACAAGAAATATGGAAGGACCACAAACACGTGGAGGTTAAGGACCATCCTGCTAAAAGATGAAAAGGTCAACCAGGAAATTAAGGAAGAATTAAAAAGATTCATGGAAACTAATGAAAATGAAGATACAACCGTTCAAAATCTTTGGGATGCAGCAAAAGCAGTCCTGAGGGGGAAATACATCGCAATACAAGCATACATTCAAAAACTGGAAAGATCTCAAATTCAAAAGCTCACCTTACACATAAAGGAACTAGAGAAAAAGCAACAAATAGACCCCACCCCCAGCAGAAGAAGAGAGTTAATTAAAATTCGAGCAGAACTCAATGATATCGAGACCAAAAGAACTGTGGAACAGATCAACAGAACCAGGAGTTGGTTCTTTGAAAGAATTAATAAGATAGATAAACCATTAGCCAACCTTATTAAAAAGAAGAGAGAGAAGACTCAAATTAATAAAATCATGAATGAGAAAGGGGACATCACTACCAACACCAAGGAAATACAAACGATTTTAAAAACATATTATGAACAGCTGTATGCCAATAAATTAGGAAATCTAGAAGAAATGGACGCATTCCTGGAAAGCCACAAACTACCAAAACTGGAGCAGGAAGAAATAGAAAACCTGAACAGGCCAATAACCAGGGAGGAAATTGAAGCAGTCATCAAAAACCTCCCAAGACACAAGAGTCCAGGGCCAGATGGCTTCCCAGGGGAATTCTATCAAACGTTTAAAGAAGAAATCATACCTATTCTACTAAAGCTGTTTGGAAAGATAGAAAGAGATGGAGTACTTCCAAATTCGTTCTATGAGGCCAGCATCACCTTAATTCCGAAACCAGACAAAGACCCCACCAAAAAGGAGAATTACAGACCAATATCCCTGATGAACATGGATGCAAAAATTCTCAACAAGATACTAGCCAATAGGATCCAACAACACATTAAGAAAATTATTCACCATGACCAAGTAGGATTTATCCCTGGGACACAAGGCTGGTTCAACACTCGTAAAACCATCAATGTGATTCATCATATCAGCAAGAGAAAAACCAAGAACCATATGATACTCTCATTAGATGCAGAGAAAGCATTTGACAAAATACAGCATCCATTCCTGATCAAAACCCTTCAGAGTGTTGGGATAGAGGGAACTTTCCTCGACATCTTAAAAGCCATCTACGAAAAGCCCACAGCAAATATCATTCTCAATGGGGAAGCACTGGGAGCCTTTCCCCTAAGATCAGGAACAAGACAGGGATGTCCACTCTCACCACTGCTGTTCAACATAGTTCTGGAAGTCCTCGCCTCAGCAATCAGACAACAAAAAGACATTAAAGGCATTCAAATTGGCAAAGAAGAAGTCAAACTCTCCCTCTTCGCCGATGACATGATACTCTACATAGAAAACCCAAAAGCCTCCACCCCCAGATTGCTAGAACTCATACAGCAATTTGGTAGCGTGGCAGGATACAAAATCAATGCCCAGAAATCAATGGCATTTCTATACACTAACAATGAGACTGAAGAAAGAGAAATTAAGGAGTCAATCCCATTTACAATTGCACCCAAAAGCATAAGATACCTAGGAATAAACCTAACCAAAGAGGTAAAAGATCTATACCCTAAAAACTATAGAACACTTCTGAAAGAAATTGAGGAAGACACAAAGAGATGGAAAAATATTCCATGCTCATGGATTGGCAGAATTAATATTGTAAAAATGTCAATGTTACCCAGGGCAATTTACACGTTTAATGCAATCCCTATCAAAATACCATGGACTTTCTTCAGAGAGTTAGAACAAATTATTTTAAGATTTGTGTGGAATCAGAAAAGACCCCGAATAGCCAGGGGAATTTTAAAAAAGAAAACCTTAGCTGGGGGCATCACAATGCCAGATTTCAGGTTGTATTACAAAGCTGTGGTCATCAAGACAGTGTGGTACTGGCACAAAAACAGACACATAGATCAATGGAACAGAATAGAGAACCCAGAAGTGGACCCTGAAATGTACGGCCATCTAATATTCGATAAAGGAGGAAAGACTATCCATTGGAAAAAAGACAGTCTCTTCAATAAATGGTGCTGGGAAAATTGGACATCCACATGCAGAAGAATGAAACTGGACCACTCTCTTTCACCATACACAAAGATAAACTCAAAATGGATGAGAGATCTAAATGTGAGACAAGATTCCATCAAAATCCTAGAGGAGAACACAGGCAACACCCTTTTTGAACTTGGCCACAGTAACTTCTTGCAAGATACATCCACGAAGGCAAAAGAAACAAAAGCAAAAATGAACTATTGGGACTTCATCAAGATAAGAAGCTTTTGCACAGCAAAGGATACAGTCAACAAAACTAAAAGACAACCTACAGAATGGGAGAAGATATTTGCAAATGACATATCAGATAAAGGGCTAGTTTCCAAAATCTATAAAGAACTTATTAAACTCAACACCAAAGAAACAAACAATCCAATCATGAAATGGGCAAAAGACATGAAGAGAAATCTCACAGAGGAAGACATGGACATGGCCAACATGCACATGAGAAAATGCTCTGCATCACTTGCCATCAGGGAAATACAAATCAAAACCACAATGAGATACCACCTCACACCAGTGAGAATGGGGAAAATTAACAAGGCAGGAAACAACAAATGTTGGAGAGGATGCGGAGAAAAGGGAACCCTCTTACACTGTTGGTGGGAATGTGAACTGGTGCAGCCACTCTGGAAAACTGTGTGGAGGTTCCTCAAAGAGTTAAAAATAGACCTGCCCTACGACCCAGCAATTGCACTGTTGGGGATTTACCCCAAAGATTCAGATGCAATGAAACGTCGGGACACCTGCACCCCGATGTTTCTATCAGCAATGGCCACAATAGCCAAACTGTGGAAGGAGCCTCGGTGTCCATCGAAAGATGAATGGATAAAGAAGATGTGGTTTATGTATACAATGGAATATTACTCAGCAATTAGAAACGACAAATACCCACCATTTGCTTCAACGTGGATGGAACTGGAGGGTATTATGCTGAGTGAAATAAGTCAATCGGAGAAGGACAAACAGTGTATGTTCTCATTCATTTGGGGAATATGAATAATAGTGAAAGGGAATATAAAGGAAGGGAAAAGAAATGTTGGGAAATATCAGGAAGGGAGACAGAACATAAAGACTCCTAACTCGGGGAAACGAACTAGGGGTGGTGGAAGGGGAGGAGGGCGGGTGTTGGAGGGGAATGGGTGACGGGCACTGAGGTGGACACTTGACGGGATGAGCACTGGGTGTTTTTCTGTATGTTGGTAAATTAAACACCAATAAAAGTTAATTAAAAAAAAAAAAAAAAAAAAAAAAAAAAAAAGCAAGAGAAATAACCTCAGCAGAATTCCTTTCTGAAACCCAAATTCAGAGTTAAACTCTACCTGGCAAAGTGTACTTACTTGTAGGAGGTAAATTATCACATCATAAAACTGTCTGGTAGGATTCTAGCTGTTTGAGGTGTTAAATACCTATGTCGCCTTCAAAGAAAACTACTTTTGACATTTACTTCTTAGAAGAAAGGCAAGAACTAACACAGGCAGGGCTGGCCTGAGGCGAAATTGGGAAGTCTTCGAGATGGCTCTTGCTTGACCCGCCTCCCTTCCTACCCTCACAGATTCCCACACCTCTCTCTTGCCCTCCCTGTGGCCGCCTCCCCACCCCCGGGGGCAGGGTGTGCCCTCAAAATCCTCACTTCCCTAAGCAACCAGCAACTGATAATAGCTTTGAAGTCTGTCCCTCTCTGGAATACATGCATTTTTACAGCATTTCTGAAATTCTAGCAAACATCAACATCACCTAGAAGACTCTTACAACAGAGATTTCTAGGTACGAATGGAGATTCTCACTGGGTAGTTATGGATGGAGCCCGGGCATGGGCATCTTATGACACATTCCTAAGTGATGCTGATGCTGCCACATTGGGGGTCACCCTGAGAACTACTGAATTAATGGGAGATACCCACTTGCTGCCTGAGGCAGGTTCAGATCTTTCAGGGCATAGGAGGTCTGCTCATCTCCATATTTCTCAAATACAGTTGACATCAGAATTTAGCAAATAAATGAATACCCTAATGTGTCTTAAAAATACAAATTCTCAAGAATTTACCCTCAAGATTCTAATTTATTAGGGCTATGGGGGTACTTCGAATTGTGTCGTGGTTTTTTTCATTTTTGTTTCTGTTTTTATTTTTTTGCAGTTTTTTTTATTGGAGTTCAATTTACCACCATATAGTATAACATCCAGTGTTCATTGTTTTTTGGGTTTTTTTTTTTTTTTTCAGCTTTCTCCGTTTGACCCTGAGTTTCAGAACTTGGGGAATCCCACTCTTGGAAAGTCAGTGTTAACAGGGAAATGGAAAAAGGCAGATCTGAGTTCAATCCCAGTCTCACTTACCACCAGTGAGACTTTTGATATATTCTTGAAACTCTATAAGCTTCAGTGTTTATAAAAATGTAAAAAAAAAAAAAATTTTTTTTTTTTTTTTTTGTCATTCTACAGTTTTATTTACACAACCAGTGAAGGGCATGTTCTTAGAATACCAGCTTTAATCCTTTTCAAACATATTAATATAAGAAGCCAAATTGTAATGATACAGCAAATGAGGCCACTGGCATTAATACAGGTAGCAAAGGTCCACATCCAGATGGTACTGACATCAGGGTAATTTCCAAAACCAGTTGCTGCCTAAGAGTGGTTGCCACTGACGAAAGCTTGAAATAACCTGTATTCACAGGGGGGTATTGGCATTGCTGCATGTCATAATTAGGACCTCTTGCAACAACTCAACAAGGAACAAGGCAGCCTTAAAATTGCCTCTTATCAATCTCCTGCCCCATCTACTTGAAAAGCAACGCCTAACTCTGGATTCTATAGGAAACAAAGAAGGGAAGGTAATGCACCTGTTAATGGCAAAATTGTAAACTGGGGGTGGCCAAACTTTCAGGAGTGGGACAGGAGGGAATATGCCCCCTTTTAATCTTTCTTATTTGCAAAAAAAACCCACTTTGCCAACAAATGAACAATCGCCTCCTTACAAAGTGGTGGCTGCTTGGGCAATCTGCATACACCATCATATGGGTTCCTTAACTAGAGTAAGGCTTATGTCTGTTGATTACTTTTAACAACGGGCTTTGCTCATGTAATTATTACCCCTGATTCCTGGCTTTTTTTTTAATTGGAAAACCTATTATCAAAAAACTTAGGCAGCCCAGGTGGCTCAGCGGTTTAGCGCCACCTTCAGCCCAGCGTGTGATCCTGGAGACCCAGAATCGAGTCCCACATCGGGCTCCCTGCATGGAGCCTGCTTCTCCCTCTGCCTGTGTCTCTGCCTCTCTCTGTGTGTCTCTCATGAATACATAAATAAAATCTTAAAAAAAAAAAAAAAACTTAGAAAAGGAATTGGAGTCATCCTTGTCTTAAAAGCTCACTTAATTTGTTCAAAAAAAGTTCACTTAATTTGTTCAATAAATAGTCTTCAGAGTGTCAGGCAGGAGGGCTGTGAAGATGACTAAGACCAAGTCCTCAAAATGTTCATGGTCAATGAGAATTAACAGTCGTGTCCGCAAAGCCCTCAAATAAAATGCGTAGGTGCCTGGATAGAAGCACGAAGAGGATTCAACGCCTTGCTCAGGTGAGCGCACAGTTCAATCCTATAGGACACGATGCTAAGGGTGTTTCAGAAATCCCTGGCAGCTTTCTAAAATAGAGACTAAATAATTTATGCTTGATGCAGAAACGAGTTAAGACAGTGCTCTCTGCTGGGGCGCCTGGGTGACTCCGTGGGTTAAGCATCTGCCTTCGGCTCAGGTCAAGATCTCAGGGTCCTGGGATGGAGCCCGAAACCCAGCTCTCTGCTCAGGGGGGCATCTGTGTCTCTCTCTCCCTTTGTCCCTCCCCTCTGCTTGTGCTCTCTCTCTCTCTCAAATAAATAAATACAATCTTAAAAAAAAAAAAAAAAGACAGTGCTCTCTGAGCTTCAGCCTGCCTATAGATCTTCTAGAAAGCTTGATTAAAACCACATTGCTGAATCCCAGCCCAGAACATATGTTCTGTGACAGCAGAACAGAGAAACGTGCATTTTCACACTCACAGACCTGAGTTCAGGTTTCAGCTCTGCTACATTCTGGCTGGGTGAGTTAAAGCCAGTTACCCAGTCTCCCAGACAGTGTCTTTGTCTTTGAGATGAGCAACACAAGGCCAAACTCCCAGAGTTTTTATAAAATTATAAAGAGATGATGCACACAAGGGAACTTGATTCTGTGGCCAGCACACAGCTGGCCAGAAATAGTAGTGGTTTCACACAAGGATGATTCCAGTAAATGCTGTATTTATGGCTGAAAAATAAAGTAAGATTCAGTAGAAGAACAGATTATTCATAACAACCACCTCACAAGGATACTTTGGGGAATCAATGAAATAAAGCATCCAAAGACCCCAACACGTTCTAAGATTCTTATTTATGTTAATAGGCACTCAGCAAATTGTCAGTGTCTTCCTCCCTCCCTCCCCTTGATTCTAACTGAGAAAATGTCTAGGAGAGTCTCATGAAGTGGACGAGGTTTAAGCAAAACTTAAATTCTCCTAAGTGATGTTGCTTGTGTGCTTTCTCCCAATGTTTTGAAGGGAGGCCATCCCATCAGGCTGCCAGACCGCCCAGATACCATTCCACTGGCTTCCAGACCCCGGGACGTTCAGCATCCCAGACTGCAGTCATGACCTCAGGGTCCTGGGATGGAGCCCAGGTGGTCCACGACCACCAAATCGCTCCTGTGTCTCGGTGATGGCAAGTAAGAGGGAAACGCACTAAAGTGTAACATTTGGGATCAGAGACTTAAAAACCTTTTTTAAAAATTCTATCAGAAAGATCATGAGAACTGCTTCGGTCAAAATTCACCGTACACGTAGAGGCCTTTTTGAACTTTTTACCTCTTGGTGATGCTTTTGATCTGCAACGCGCACGATCTCATTAAACACATATTATTTAGCTTAAACTTCGAACACTTACCATTTTTCCCCAGTAGCCTGGGGCTCCGGGCAATGTAAGGCAGTTCATGCAAGCTTTGTGTCAACGGCAACGTGTCATAAAGTATCTGCCAGGACGTCGCTGCAAAGGTATGCTGGAAAAGGGGGCAGATTCCGGCTCACACGCTTTAGAGAGTTTGCAAGGTAAGGTCAGTACCCACCTGCCAATGAAGTGACTCCTAATTACTCAGGAATGCTCAGCCTGGGCTGGCTGACACACAGGGCAATAAATCTTAGTGGAGAAACCAGACACCTGGTTTGCAGACCAGAATGACTCTCCTAGGTCCAGTTAAATTAATTATCTTGTTTCTCAATCCTCATACAATCTTGGGAGAAAAAGCCCCACCTAAATTATGAAACCAGCCATTGATTTGTGGCGTAGCTTCCCTCAGCCAACTGAAGCCGATGGGGGCCTTGCAGGGCAAAACCAGCCCCTGTTACCAGGAGTACAATGTATTTACACAACCACTCCTGTTATTTATGATTATATTTGATAGAATTTACTGCACATGATTCTTTAGGTATCTCCCTGTTGTGCATAGAAAATAAATAGAAGGGCAGTCCCGGTGGCTCAGCGGTTTAGCACTGCCTTCAGCCCAGGGCGTGATCCTGGAGACCCAGGATCGAGTCCCGCATCAGGCTCCCTGCTGGAGATTGTCCCAAGAGTGTCAGAGAACTCAGTGGGCAGGGGTTCTGGGCTGCTTGCCATCTGGGTGTGGGATGTGAGGGATATTAATGATTATGTTGAATCTAGGCTCTACTCCTCTGAGGAATGGAACACAAGGTAGTCACCTATCACTTTAATTTACAATTCCAAAAGATTACTACAACCATGTCCATGCTCAGATTCAAATGGTTTTTCATATCACTTTCGGGTAGTAAAATGATTTACATTTTTTTCTTAATTGGCAGCACCAATTGCCATTCCTTACACTCTTTGATTTGTTTTTGTTTTGTTTTTACTGAGCTCTTGCATGATTTATCTTGTGTTACCATCCTAAATAAACATTTTATTAAATGTAGAAAAAAAAATTTAAAAAAAGGAAAGAAAAGAAAAGAAATAGAAGACAGGATCTGCAAGGGCACAGGGCTGCAGCACTCTCATTGTGAAACACTTTTAGTCAAGGAAATGTCGAACGCCAGATAATCATTTGTTTTGTGCAATGCTACTTTTCTCCACTGTTTTCTCTCTGGATTCAAGTCAGCCCCTTTTCTGCTTCAATAACGGGATTACCTGCAAGGGAATAAATAGTTCCTTAATGATGCAAAAGTCAAGAACCGTGTGGATCTGATACAACAAAGTGTCCAGAGGTCTGAGGTTTGGAGTAATCCGTGGGCCCGTCAAGTGACAGACACAGACAGCTTCCTTCCATCCTTCCTCCGTGATCCCGCTGACCACACCTCGTGAGGCTTCATCAGATTGCAGTTAGAGGCAGTGAGACATAAGGAAGGCAAACAGCAAGGGTTGGCATGTGCCACTTACACCTGGTTTTCTCAAGAGCCTCTACCATTGACCTCCTCTGGTCTCATTGGCCAGAAGTAGGACACATGGCACCTGCCATCTGCCACAGAAGCTTGGAAATAGGATGGAAAGATTCTTATAATTGTTTGGACCAATCACGAACCCTCCCCAGGAATTAGACACATTGCAGCCCAAACGTAATCAGGATTCCATTAGCAAGAAAGAAGGGGGTAGGGGCACCTGGGTTGGGTGTCCACCTTCCGCTCAAGTCATGATCCCGGGGTCTTGGGATTGAGCCCTGCTGAGCAAGGAGCCCGCTTCTCCCTCTCCCTCTGTGCTCCCCCTGCTTGTGCGCTCGCTCACTCTGTCTCTCAAATAAGCATATATAATATTAAAAAAAAAAAAGAAAGGGGGTGACTCATGTCAGGTAAGTAATTAACAGGGTGGACCTACACTCTCCATTTAGGGGTAATTAACACTCCTATATAAAATCATACATCAGGCAGGACAAACTGACTCACCTGGATACACAGAATCTTCTAGATCTCTTTGTGATAAGGATCAAGGTTTACTGGGTTTGTGAATGATTCAAGATGTGAGCTTAATCTCAGTCCTGCCGACAGCCACCCTGTAACCCTGACAAAGACCAAGGCCAGGCCTCTTCCCTGAGCCCCAGTGCAAGCCGACGCGGTGAAGCCAAAGCTCTGCCAAGGAAAAAAAGGAAGAAAAGGAAAGGGCTCTTCATAGTTTTTCATCAGGACAATTTTCTTCCTCTCCCCTTTGTTCTTGACCGTCACATTCCCTCCATCCCAGCGTCCCAATAAGTCCCCATATGAAATGCCCGTTGGCTCTCATAAAGAAAACTCTAAAACGTCTTTGAGGAACAATGATCCGGTCCCGTTTGTCAGAACCACTGGCAACCTTACCAACTCCTGGGCTTTTATAAACTGATGAGTAAAATTGTGTACATGTCTAAGAAGCCATGTGGAAGGAAGGTGCAAAACTCTTGGGCCGACCCCAGGGCACTCCCTCTAATAAATTATCCAGGATACCTTCACTATGAAAACTTGTGTGATAGTTCACGAATAAAAGCTCCAAGCTCAGTGCCTCACCCAGGGTAGCACCATCACTCAGAGCAACAGGAGCCCTGAAAAAACTTCACAGTATATTAAGTACAATTAGCAGAGCAAACATAAACACCACCAGCCCAGTAAAGAAGTAATCACTCAGCCTTCATTCCAGCACCCATTAAGCCTTGAACCATTTCTCAAACCAGTGATCTTTTTAAGTGATCATTATCATGAACGCCCTCCTAAATTAGGGAAATCCTCATTAACGGGTACCATAATGATATTAAACTTCAGCCTTTGCTAAGAAGTGGAGGTGATAAAGCTTCCCAAGAAGTGACAGCTTCTATTTTTCGATCCAAACCATAAAAATAGCTAAGTACTTTCTAATGCTTTGATAGGCTAGGCTTTTTTAAAATATGCCTTTAAGAAGCATTTCCTAGAATGACAGACAATTCAGAGTTGGAAGGGACCTTTGAAAGCATATAGTTCTGGGACGCCTGGGTGGCTCAGCCGTTGAGCACCTACCTTCAGCTCAGGGCCTGATCCCGGGGTCCTGGGGTCGAGTCCCACATCGGGCTCCCTGCATGGAGCCTGCTTCTCCCTCTGCCTGTGTCTCTGCCTCTCTCTGGGTGTCTCTCATGAATAAATAAATAAAATCTTTAGAAAAAAAAAAAAAGGAAGCGTATAGTTCTGCTCCCTCCTCTAACAAATAAGAAGACTGAGGCAGACACATCAAATGATTGCACGATGGCTTACAGCTAGCTGGTTGCAGAAGTAGCCTAACGTGTAAATATAGTCAGAAATAAACCTCATTGAGACAGAAGCCTAAAAGCATGTGCACTTCTCAGCTCTTGCCTCCTCTACAAGCACCAGAGAGAATCTGCTCAGTTCAAGTCAGTGAGCTCGGCCATGACAAAGTCACTCCAGAAAGGCTCGTTAGATTCAGCAAATAAATACGAGGGCAACCACGCAAAGGGGCCTTTCGGAGAACAACGAATAACTTTTGAGTGTCAGGGTGTCTCGTGCGATGTTTGGGGCATCCTAAAAAGAACAGTTGCTTTTATCTGAAATGGACATTGAACAAAGCACCTTACCTATTATCAGACAAGCCCCCCTCGAGCTCCCTGGAAGATAATCCCAAGAAGTCATGAGAGGCGCTAAACCTATGACATCAAGTTTCGGATGTGTCAGGGCTTCCGTAACCACGTACCACGGGCTGGGCAGCTCTAAGCAACAGATATTTATCGTCCTCCATTTCTGGAGGCTGGAAGCCCAAGGTCAGGGTGTTGGCAGGGCCGGTTCCCTGCTCTAGGCCTCTCCCCTGGAGGCTGGTGGTTTGCTGGTCCTCTTTGGCATTTCTCGGCCTGTGGACAGCATCCCAACTCCGCCTTCGTGTGGCAGTGGGGTTCTCTCTCTGTGCACGTCGGTGCTTCTATTTTCCCTTTCTCTAGGACACCAGTCATGTCCAATCAAGCCCAACCTAATGATCTCAGTTTAACTTTAATTATATCTCCAATGCGCCCATCTCCACTCCACGTAAGGTCACACCCTGAAGTACTGGGGGGAAGGAGGAGGGTAAAGACTTCAACCTGTTGATTTGGGGAGACACTCTCCAATCCAGAGCACACCCTGATGAGACCTACACATGTGATTCTACATACCAGTGTACTGTCATACACTTTCAAGTACAACAATCTACTAACGGTCCACAGGACAGATCTGATAGCAGTCACGGTGTCCTCCTCAGCCCAAGTGACAGCTCTACACCTGTTTTGGTGGGAAATACTTCAGAACTAACCTGGATGCTTTTCTTTTCTTTTTTTTTTTTTTTAAGATTTTATTTATTTACTCATGAGAGACAGAGAGAGAGGCAGAGACACAGGCGGAGGGAGAAGCAGGCTCCCTGCAGGGAGCCCGAAGCCGGACTCGAATCCAGGACCCCAGAATCACGACCTGAGCCAAAGGCAGATGCTCAACCACTGAGCCACCCAGCGTCCCACCCAGATGCTGTTTTAGCTCTAATTGTTTTTCTCCGAATGTGCCCCTCTTGCTACTCATTACCAAGCAAGGAACTAACTGTACTTAGAGTTTGCTTTCAGGCACTGTCCTTGGGGATCAGGGCTCCGTTGGAGTTTGATTCCCTCCAAAGGCCGGTTGTTCGTTTACTTACCAAGGAAGATAAATGCATCCAGCCTCTACATTCTTTGCCCCCCTCCCCACCCCGTCTAAGCCTACATACTGTATCCGTGTGCCCTTGAGTGGCCTTGTGCCCTCGGACCCCATCAGCCTGGTGGGAGCACTGGCAAAGCTAAGAGCACCTGAAAGCCCTGCTATCGAGGTGCCTCACCTCCTGAGCCACAAGCAGACCACAGAAGCAGGTAGTGGTAATTACTGCTTCTCTGCTTCCTGTCCCAAGTTACTTTATGCTCCATCTGAGGCCCAGATATGTCGAATGATTTGCTCAATGTCTTATAGGTAGTTGCAGAACTAGTCTAATACAGAGGAAATCCACTCAGAAATAAACCTCCTCTGGGCACTCGGGTAGCTCAGTTGGTGAAGCTCTGCCTTCGGCTCAGGTCACGATCCCAGGGTCCTGGGAGCAAGTCCTGCATCCCAGTCCCTCTGCCTCTGCTCCTCCCCACCCCTTGTGTTTTCTCTCTCTCTCTCTCTCATTCTCTCTCAAAAAAATAAATAAAAATATCTAAAATAAAAAAAATAAATAAAAATATCTAAAATAAAAAATAAAAAAAATAAGGGATCCCTGGGTGGCGCAGCGGTTTGGCGCCTGCCTTTGGCCCAGGGCGCGATCCTGGGGCCCCAGGATCGAGTCCCACGTCGGGCTCCCGCTGCATGGAGCCTGCCTCCCTCTGCCTGTGTCTCTGCCTCTCTCTCGTTCTCTCTCTGTGTGACTATCATAAATAAATAAAAATTAAAAAATAAATTAAAAAATTAAAAAAAAAGAAATAAATAAAAAGAAATAAACCTCTTCTGGCAGAGCAAGACTCCAAGCTAAATATTCTTTACTCTCCACCACACTGCCTGCTACTATTTCCTGAAAAGTCAACAAAAAAATGCAGGGCTTCCATGACTATGACCTACCATCTAGTGAGGATGGTTTACTCTGATCAGTAAGGACTTCAGGCAGTGACCTCCATACCCTTGAATGAATTGCAACATTTGCTTCAAAGATTGCACCCAAAACTGGGGGTGCCACTCACTAGCAACATTTCATCATCTGGCTCTGTACAAAGAAAAGATGAAAGGCAGGACTTATTATAATACAATATGACATTATGCCCTTGACATGACATTTCACTAATGCCATTATGTTAGAAATGGAGACAGATTAACAAGATATTGTCTCTTTGGCTGAAGATGATGGAGTGACCTCAGAATAAAGAACATCAAAGTTTCAAAACCAGAAATGAATCATATTTTCTATTTCATGTGCTTACACAAAAGAGAATCATTATTCACAATTAATATTTTTAGGCAATCAGATGCATGAATTTTTCCCATTGTGTAACGATGCCTTCTTGCCTCGTCTTTTACTTAAATAGACGTAAATGCATGCTGTAACTTCTGGGATTGTAACCTATTTAAAAGTCTCCATAACTTCAAAGATCCTAGGTGTTAGAACAGGTTAAAGAAGACTGTTGGGGTTTTTTTTAGCCAAAGGCTTGTGCAAAGCTACAGCAGAAAACTAAAAAACAAATAAAGGTACAATTTAACCTTGAAAAAAAAAGCCTTAAAGTTTCCCAACAAAACAAAATCAGGATTTCATTGGCAGTAAGAAAATATGTGATTTCAAGTTCCATTTCATAAAGCGAATCTTAGAACACTACCTCATGAGGCTGATTTAGCTGCACTGTCTAAAATTCTCTTGGGCTTGGAATTTAAAGGCAGTCTTTGGGGAAAAAAAACCAAAAAAAAAGACCAAACGATATAGCCAGGCCTGTGATAATCATTAAGTTACCATTCCTGAAATTTTCTCTCAGGGATCCTGATTGGAGTAGCCCCAACACCTAATGAGACTTTAGCCAGGGTTTCAGATATATGAAGCATAACACAAGATAGAATAAAAATCTTAAAATCCAATAGACCTAGCTCAAGGATGATACGCAATAGATTGGGGGAGCTTGAATTGTGCAATGGATCTGCCATATGCATGCCATGCCCATAACCATAGCCTGGAATAGAAAAACCTTCCCAGACTTCAGAAAGGTGAGGTTAACCATAGGGAGTAATGTTTTGTGATCATTGTTGATTGTGCTCTACCAAACAGACAAGATAAGACACTGAAAAGACTGAGCATTGAGCATCTGATTGCACATCAAGCAACAGGAATCAATGTTTATTTGAAAAGCGAACTGATAGTCCACAGAGATGAAATGATTTCTAATATCTTAATAAAGGATTCCCTACACGTACGTAGCTGGGGATGGCATAATTTTTATACACAGTCCTTAGTGGTATCCAGATTTAATTAAGTATCTTTATTGGTAGAACTCAAATGGTAAACGGCCACAGACATGCCTAATCGAAGTGATTACTTATTTTAATTTTAAAATGTATTTTTGATCTTTAAACAGAATCATAATTTTGATAAGTATTATTTAGAGTAAAAAAATAAAATAAATAAGCACGGCCGAGGAGGAAAGAATTTGTAGTTAAGGAAATGTAGGTATGCTTTAACTTAGGATAAAATGAGAGTCAAAAAAATAACAACAACAAAAAAAATAACAAAAACAAAAACCCACTGGAGTCTATCATGCCAATCCATGTTCAACCAGCAGGTGGCACACTAGTGCCTTCTTTCCAGCATTCAACAGAAGAAAGAAAATATAATCAGAAGAGTGGTTTGGTTTTTTGTTTGCTGTTTTTTCACCTGAATACCCACCAAAACCGACCTAGCATCATAAAACTATGAATCTTCAAGGGGTTCTTCCTCAGCTTTATGATTTTTATTACTATCGGTGGAAGTTATGTTGTTGTTTTTTCATTAAACTTTGAGCCAATAAGATAGAAACATACTGAGGAGCAGAAATACCAGTAAAAATAAGTCCACTGATGACTCTTCGCGTGGAAACAGAAACAACTGGAGCAATCACTTTACCTTTCAGGATACCCATGCAAGGATTGCTGATATTTAACATCCTGAGCTGGCACTTCATATTTGCAAAGTGTATGACTGCAGATTTATAGGTACTTACTCATAAAAGTGAGTATGATCAAATAAAAAATATATATATTCCATCTGGTTAGAATTCCGAACATTGTAAGGATTTCGGTAGATTTTTCCAACATTTTTTAAATGACTTTGTTGCCAAAAAAATTCATCAAAATCACCCCGGGGACCAGGGTGGCTCAGTGGTTGAGGGTCCACCTTCAGCTCAGGTCATGAACCCTGGTCCTGGGATCAAGTCCCGCATCGGGCTCCCTGCACAGAGCCTGCTTCTCCCTCTGCCTGGGTCTCTGCCTCTCTCTGTGTATCTCATGAATAAATAAAATCTTTTTAAAAAATAATCAAAGTCACCCCAATTTTTAAAATATTTCAACAGAATCCCCCATTTACGCCAGTTCAGATTTGTGGATAGAGACTGTCAAGATGCCTCTGAAATACTCCTTCCTGCCTAAAAGTAACTATGTCTTTCATTTTTCTTTTTTTTTCTTTTTTTTTTTTAACTGGGATATAACAAACACAATTCGGATTTACCCCAATTGACTAAGAACTAGCAAGTAGTAAGTTAAATAGCACTTTACCCAGAACTTTTAATGGCCATTGTCCAAATAGGCTGCACAAATGGGAATTTTGCTTCCTTCAATTCTAAAATGATCACGAGGTAGAATGAGATGCCACTAACCAGCTGTGCCACCTTGAGCAGATGAAAGTCTTTATGCCTTCTTTTCCCCAAATGAAAATTTAAATAAAGTAGAACTTTTTTTAAGATTTTATTTATTTATTCCTGAGAGACACACAGAGGCAGAAACATAGGCAGAGGGAGATGCGGCTTCTTGTGGGGAGCCCAATGTGGGACTGGAATCCAGGACCCTAGGATCATGACCTGAGCCAGAGGCAGGTGCTCAGCCATCCAGGCGCCCCAATGTAGAACATTTCTTAAACTCCACTTATAAAACTACAATTTGGGGGGAGCCTGGGTGGCTCAGTCATTTAAGCGTCTGGGTGGCTCAGTCATTTAAGCGCTCAGGTCATGATCCCTGGGGTCTTGGGATGGAGCCACATTGGGCTCCCTGCTCCCAGGAGAGCCTGCTTCTCCTTCTCCCTCTGCCTGCCGCTCCCCCTGCTTGTATTCGCGCTCTCTCTCTGTCAAATAAATAAATAAAATATTTTTTAAAACTACACCTTTTATCTATGTTTGAATCTAATTATAAGCATAAGAAGGCTTTGCAAAGTAATTGAGAAAAATAGGAGAAGCTTGGAAAAACCAACTGTAACCAACCCTACCGAAGACAAGAATGTGTAGGCCGCCTCCCATCTTCTCCATCTTCTCCGATGAGCACGATCAAGAGCTCTAAATGTACAAAGGATGAAGAAATGCTTTGGTTTAGACTTTGTGTACTCACTCCGGCTAGCGGGCATTTAGCCACCTGAGAATGAACTTGTTAGGCTCTTGCCCTAGCTCTAGTCTCACACAGAATCTTCTGTAGCACAGATCTGCTTAACAGATCCCAATTCCTGGAACCCACAACTTAGGTGTCCGACAGGTTGCCGTGGCTTTAGATGTATGTGCTATGCCCATTTCAGATGATCCTGTAAGCACTAAGCCTCTTTTCGCATAACATGTTCCTAAATTATTCCCATAACTCAGAGCTGCATTGTATCTTTATATTTAGTTTACAAAAGCAAAAAAAAAGAATCACTGAGTTCCTCAAATTTGAGAATGATTCTATAGCGTACACATCCTATCTACAAAATCAACCCTGAGCAAACAACGGATCCATGTCTTTACTTACAAGCATATCTCTTACCTTTTCCATGATAAACTGATTACCACGTGGATTTACAAATGTGTTCAAGAAACACATTTAATGGCCTAACCATAAGAAGGTATGTTTCTTTTTTAGCAGACAAAGGCTTCTTTCTCTCTTTATTGTGCACTTCTGATGGTATTTTAAAGAAGACTTTCACGAGAGATAGGTCCTTAATTAAGACTTTAAAATGAGGGCAATAAATATATTTTATTGGTTATAGTACCTTTTCCTTTATTAGAAGGATAACAGACTGCTGGTTAACTGGTCATGAAATATTAATTAAAAAGAAAAATATATGATGGAAGCAATCTCGGTTGGTGCTAACTCATTTTTTTCACTAGGAATTTTTTTTTTCTGCATAAAGTTAAAGGCATATGGACTCAATCGTGTCACCCACAGGGAAAGACCAACTGGTCTGGCGGTCCTCGCATGGCCGCTCCCTGTCTGATAGCAGGTTCTGAAGCTCCTCTGCACCAACACTCAGAAACAAGAGGAAAATCTCATTGGGACGTTAGTCAGAGACATGCTCAGGACAAAGCATCCACAGCAGAGCCTCCCACAAACGTGTGTATGAACACAGCAGACACGCATGGAACAATTCTGTCCCTACCAAGCAATGTGAGACATCTTCCTGCCCCAGATGCCCATCGTTGCTAGCCAGTACCTTTTGCAGGTAAATACCACATTTCTCCCAGATTCTACTCTCCCCCTGTCCTTCAGCCTGTTTCCCTCAACCTGGCTAAGGAGGGGATTATAACACCAACCTGGAGGATGCTCCAGGGGATAGGGATGGGAAAGGGCGGGAAGGGGGTGCAGGGGAGCAGAAAAGGCGATATAGGTGAATGGGAGTGGGAGATGCAGGCTTCCAGTTGTGGAATGGATAGAAGGTACCACTCAGGGGATATAGTCAATGACATTGTGATAGGATTGTAAGTGACAGGTGGTAACTACACTTAAGAGTGTAGCATGACGTCTAGGTGAGTTGAATCCCTATGTTGTGCATCTGAAACGAATGTAACATTGTGTGTCAACTATACTCAAATTCTTTTCTTTTTTTTAATTTAATAGAAAAAGCCGCCTTTTTAGGATACATGTAAACAGTTTAGGGGAAAGTAATCCTCAAAGACTGTCTGCAATATGTAAAATGGAATTAAGATAAGCGTCTTTGGGCAAGTCTGATATGCTCTGGTCTCATGTGGCTGGAAGGAATTCTGGGGAACACACCCTGACTCTCAACTGCAGGGATCAGTAGAGGTGTGTGTGTGCTGGTGGTCACCCTCCAAGGAAGGATTTACTCGGGGCTTCTGCAGCAATCTCCATGGCAACCAGAAGTCTCCAACCAGTCTCAGACTCTCATGTGAATAGGAGTCCCCGAGGGCTAGCTTGCTAAAAGGTAGCTTCTGGGGATCCCTGGGTGGCTCAGTGGGTTAAGCATCTGCCTTGGGCACAGGTCATGATCTCAGGGTCCTGGAATGGAGCCCCATGTCAGGCTTCCTGCTCTCCCCCTCCCTCTGCCACCCCCCCTCCCTTGTGCTCTCTCACTTTCTCTCTGTCAAATAAATAAGTAAATAAAATCTTAAAAAAAAAAAAAAGGCAGCTTCTGGTGCAGCAGGTCTGCAGTGGGGTGGAGGCTTGTGGTCCTCAGACCTCACTGGGAGCAGTTAGTGAGGACCTTCTCTCCAGGAAGCTCTGAACTGGGCAGCCTTTGCCAAGTAATGGGATAGAAGAGCAGAGCTTCACTAAATCCTTTAGGATTTTTTTTATGCAAACAGATTTTTGGTTCCTTTTAAAGTCTCATTTATATACAGTTATTACAACATCATTTATTTGCACAATATCTAATAGTTTTTTAAAACTTAAAAAAATGTAAATAGCTTCTGAAATAACTGACGATCCCACAGTGCTACTTCCATTTTCTTTGCAGAATTTTCAATATTCATTCACTGGCTTCTCTGTACTTTCAACCTTGGAAAGCCCTAGAAGGTTTATTTTTCCCCTGATTAACAATTTACTTATTTTTAAAACTGTAACACAGTGACGTTGACTTTTTCCTTTGGTGTACAGGTTTATGAATTTTAACACATGTATAGATTTGTGTTAACACCATCACAGTCAGGACATAGAACAGGATTTTGGTTTCCAGATTTCCAGTTTTTTCCTTTTCCCTCCCTCTGCTCCCAGATTTACAGGAAATATTATAAGTTTGGTTTTTTAACAAAAGTGAAATGAAATTAAGTATTGTTTGAGAAACTTTCCAGAAAATTCACATACTCCTTGAAGTAACAGAAGACACCGGAGGGTTGGAACTGAGGTTCAGAACCATTGGGATAAAATTATGGAGGTCATTGAGTCTAGACTGGAGCAAACACATCCTCCTGGTCTGAGCTCCCAGGCAGGGCCCCATTTGCTGATGCCCATGGGCCCACCCGAGGATGGGAGATTCTCTGCAATGTTCTCTTTATTGTATTGCCAGAGTCAACCTAGAAAAGGGTGCAGGCTGCCTCAGAGCCAGTAGCCACCTAGAAATGGCTGATCCTCTAGGCTGGAGGGTAAAGCACCCCGCTGCATTGGGAGAGCCCCCAAAACAGGTCATTGACAGAAGGCAGAAAAATGAGCTAGGTAATTTATTGTCCCAGTGTGTAGGTCCATGGAAATCATCGAATCTGTACCCAAAAAAAGTTTCAAATCATGGAAAAGACTCAGATTCTTTAATGATTCACATTAACAACTGGAGGTAAAAGAATAAACCTTCAGGAGATGATAGAAGTGCTTTAATTTGGGGGCTATTTCCAGCCCCTGTATACTTTTAACTCCATTCATGCCACAAAATGAAAGGTCTTGTAATACCGCCTTTGATTTATGGAAGGGAAAAAAGATGATATTACTAAAAAGACCCATTACTCCTGTGTCTCCTCATGTAGTTCAATGTTAAGTACTCTACAAAACTGAATCCTTGGTGGAATGCAATTCTGTAATTCAATCGAGAGATCTTGCTAATGTCCCAGTCTGCAAGAACATAGCTTAAGGGTTTTAGGTTTAGCAGGAAACCTTGCAAACCAGAGACAGAATTACAGCCTGCCTCTTCAATCAGGAATAAGGGAGCGTTGTTGGCAATGTAGTATTAAATAATTATTAAGATTTTTAACAGGAAGGGCAGGAATTAAAAGGTTAAGATAGTCTCAATCAGGGATTGGGGCTTGGAAGGTAAAGGATGAAGACAAGACACCGGATACACAAAACACTAATAATTGATGAAGCTGGATGATTAATAAGTGGACAGTGAGTAGATCATTCTATTTCTGTGTATATTTAAAAATGTCTATGATACAAAGTTTAAAAAAAAAAAGATACCACCCAAAGTACTATCATGGGAAAATGATAACTCACAGAATTTGTAGATGCTGTTCATTTTATGTAGTAAATGTAAATATGAATAAATGCTATGTCATAACTTCTGCAAGATTACAGGTCAACTGAATGTGTAAATGGAAGCAGTGTACATGCAGGAGTAAGAGACCTTCTCTGCGCTCTAAAGGCGCTCCCTTGCATCACAAAGTCTGTGGATTTGTGTCATTCATACATTATTTATACACACAATTATATATAGACTCAGATTTCCAAATGGAAAATCAGGATGGTGGGAACACTGGTTATTTGTGTCACAAAAGGGTCATTACACTATTTCTTTGAACATCAGTGCGTATCGATGACATGACTCAAGAATTTCTTTTGCATCACAAACTGTTTCTAAGCTGTAGCTACAATTATAACCACTTAGGAAGCATTTGAAAATACTTTATTAGCTGATTCTAGCTTAGTCGAGATTAATCAAGTTGCTTAATCAATTAATTACAGTCTCTAGATTGTTTAATTGGGGGTTACTAGCCTGCTGCTCTCAGGAACACAGTTAAGGCACAGAGAGAGAAATTGTCTTCAAAACCTATTAGGATAACTCATCAAGATTAGATGTTGTTTGGATAACCTCAAAGATCCATGCTAAGTAGAGAAGTGTCTGCTGTGGAGAAATTAAATTATAATGGAAGTCATGGTATGCCTAATGTTAAATAGAATAAAAGGAAATAACATCCGGAACTGTGGTGGTTGGCCAGTTGGCCAACGGTGGATCGGTGATCAGTGATGGCTTGGGAATCTGCTAATACAACAGGCAAATGAGGTAAATAAAGATATAGGAACAAGATCTAGGACCAGGCTATCCTAACAATCACCATTCCCATCGTACTATATGTTAGCAACAACTCCAAGAAGCTAGAAAGCCAGAGCCTTTTCGATCTTTCTTCCAGGGAATCTCATATCCATAGACCTGGGTTAGATGGGATTTGCATAGCTTGTTGATTTTGTTCATCTCATCTCAGATAGGATAGCCTTTCATTTTCTCTTTTCTCAGCATAAATTCCTATTTGGATGAAGGTGCTTCTTATGCTCTAGGCTATTTGTTGCTGAGCCAGCAATCTGAGTTATCACACAGTGTCAGGAGAGAAGACAAGGTATCTTGGCTTTGGACTGGCCTGAATCCAGTTGCAACCACGTCAAAAAAAAATAATAATAACATTAGCTCATCTCTATTCCATTAAGGCTTTGGAGGATCAGTTCTTTCCTTGGATGGGAATGCCTCAAATTCAGAAATGATCCTGTATGGACTGTATCACCACAGCTAAATTCAAGAAGTCCTTGCCCAAACACTACAGCCCATAGTAATTCATTTGATCCTGATCCATCCAATTCACTTGATCCCATTATACAGGTAGGACGTGAATTACCCATATTTTACATACGCTCAAACTGAAGTTCAAAGAGATCATGGCTTACTCACTCTCAGTTGCCTGCCAGAGCACAGAGAAACCTGACTTTATGATTTCCAATCTAGTGCCCATTCCACCAGGTGACAATTGCCCCTCCACAGCCACTAATTGACACATATGTGTATTGAGCAAAGCATGACAGTGGATGCTACGGAATAGGCAGGAACAAAATGTCCCTGTCCTGCAACGGCTTCAGATCTAATTGGAAGGATGAGACATTTCATTTTGTGAACAAAATGAAGAAATAACTATAATGCCAGTATTAAATGTTGGAAAACAGATCACACAAGACAGTACAGGCAATAAAAGCCCCAGGACCTGTGGATTCAAACTGAACAAACGGGAAGGTTCTTTCAACAAATATTTCTCCACAAGTATTTGCTGAGCACCTACTATGTGTCAGGCACTTTTCTCCAAGGCACTTTTCTCCCAGATTCCTGCAGCATTTTGAGAAGAATCTGGGTGGGAGAGAGTCACACAGATGACTTTTCAGGGCTTACAGGGGGCAGAGGTGATGAGGCCTTCCACGGATACTGAATGGTGCTGGGGCTGGGACCCAGGACATCACACCGAATTACACATGGCCAGATGTTCCTTTCCTGCCCCTACCGCATCTCTCTCTTGTCAAGTAATCTGTACCTTGATGAAACCACTGATAAGTCGTTCATTGGACCAGATTAGGTTTTAAAATCTACCTAATGTACCGTGAAACGTGTAGTGTTGGGTCCAGCAATCAAAGAGGCCATGGGGACCCGTTCTGCTCTGTGGCCCTGTTGACCTGTCAAGCTCTGGAAGCATATTCTTCTGTTTTTCCTCCTGTCAAGTTGCTGAGGGAAGAGAAGTCTCTGTGCAGCTCCTTCTGGCTTGTCTGTCTTCCCAGCTCACCTGTCCATGCACACATCCTTTTATTTTTCTGTTTTGCTGGGGCTGTTTCTTCTGCGTTTCGATCAGAGCCTCCTCCCAAGCAGAAGAGCTGAGGAGGCAATGCCAGAAAGGATCAGAGGATACTATTTTTAAGAGGAACTGTGTTTATTTAATAAAATGTGTTTTATTTTATTTGTTCCTCACTGATGATAATTGCTACAGAGAGAGTTTGCATGCTTAACCCTGGGCCCTGAGCGGGCCATAAGTCATCTTTAATTGAATTAAATTAAAGAAAATTAATTTAACTAATTCATTAATTTAATGAAGCAACTGCTGTCTGCCTACTATGTGCCATGAATGTGTCAGGAAAAAGAAATGACTTTTTCATTCCACAATAATTCTTCACAGTAGATATTATTAGGTCGATTTAGGTAGATCATAAAGATTGAAAGAGATTGATATTTGACTTAGACACCATTATCCCATTTTATATTTACCTCCCGCCACCCCAACATGGACCTTCTGTTCTGTCCGTCCAGTCATCTTGCTCGTGGCTCCTCAACCCCTGAGTCCTGGGGTCCATCACCCTGACTTGGAATGTCCTCATACATGCTTATTCCTACCCTACTTCACCTCTATGGTCAAGTCTATTCTCACAGCCTATTCATGTTTTCTTGAGCACTCAGTCCTCCAAGGTCTCTGTCTCTCCTCTGATTTCCCTTCTACAGCAGACATAGGTTTTACTTCAAAAGTGCATATGCAGGAACTGCGAAGGGCCATATGCCGTATTTGGTACTGTTCACAGAGTTGTATACTCAGCCCTCAACAAAAACTCGACCAAGTGACCAATCGACTATAAACCAATCAGTCTCCTGTGTTGTTAGAGGACCTAGAAAGAAAAAGTAGGTCCTATCAATGTATACTTTCAATAAATCTTTTATCCTTACATTAGAAGATAGTAATCAATCCCATTTCTTGCATTCTATCCCTCAGCACACTTGGTTGAAGACTCTCCGTTCCAAATTACACTCTTTTCTTTTCTCTGTCCTTCTTCTTACCCCACCAGTAATAATTTAACCATTTCCATTTCCTGGACCCAACCCAAAACCTAAACTTGGTAATTCCAATTACTTGTATTCCGATTTGGCCGTTCTCACTAACCGAATTGAGGATTCTCTATCCAGAAACTAAGAGCTAGTAAGAGTCTTAAAATCCACCAAACAGATCTGCAACTTCTTACATTGCCAATTCCTACTCATAGCTTAGCTATAATCAGAGCTGGGTTGCCTTTGTTCCCTTAGAAATTATCGGCTGCCACCCATCAGATCAGTTCCTGTGTACACAGGGTTAGGTAAACCAGGACCTCGAAGATTTCTACACGCCACTCTGTGTGTCGCATAACCATACACAATTTTAAAGATCTTAACCCACCTCTCCTTCTCCCTGCCCCCCAGAACTAATCTATATGCTAATTTGCACTTGATAATGCCGTCCCACAATATGGTAATTGCTGTAATGTTTTCCAGGGAGAAAAAAAAAAAAAAACCTAGAAATTGAGTCGTGGCTGGATCTCTGAAGTCTGTACATTCACAAGAACCTCCACACGAAGAGCGAGGTATAAAGCCTGAGCCCACATGGGTGGCTTGCCACACTGGGGTCAAAGTGAAGCCACTCTGGAATAACTGGAAAGATGCTCCTAGGCTCCACTGTTTTGAAATGATCCCCAGAAGCATGATGTGTACTGGGAGCAGGTGAGCTGTCGCCTGTTGGAGATGAGTTAAAAATGCTTGCATTCCCTCACCGGAGAGGACCTCCAGATTTGCAAGAAATCTGCAACTGCTGACTTAACACTTCCTCCTCTGAAGGATGGCCAGGACTCCCCGGCTTCTGGCTTCCCCACATCACCTTTCTGTGCACAGATTCTTGCCCTGTTTCCCTACATGTGCCCTCCAACGCTATTAAGATATCAAATGCAGAGATGACAACAAGAGAGCCCTAATTAAACAGCAGCAGCAAAAGGCCCTCGAAGGAACAGCCTGAACCCAAATATGAGGAGCTTGGGGCTGGAAGCAGGGGGGAGAAAAGACAATGGGGGCTTTGAAGTCAGCTGGGCTTAGAGCCACGGGTTTGTTGTGTGTATTTAAAGGGCCAGATGACAGAAAGGGCTCCCAGTGCTGTTAGGCCAGAGACCAAGCTCAGGATTCACGGAGACAGAAGGGGTAAGAACACTCACCGAGTCCTGCGACCAGAATCAAATTGTAATTGGCCTCCGAGATCACTTATGGCAATCAGGGAAGTAATATGCTTCTGAATAATTATGAATAATTAGGCACATTTATGAATAATTACACTGATAATAACTATCTAACTCATTCCATTTTAAAATTGTAATTCAGTCATTATGCATTGGGTAGTCATTCCCCTCATCCTGCTTTCTGCATATTCATGGCCTGATCCATCTGCCAATCTTTGGGGGACTTGAGCCCCTCTCCGGGTCAGGACTGTAATGGTAACAGCCGGGTCCTGGACTCAGCCTGGGGACAAGGGAACATACTGATGCTCAGTGTTGGAGCTTCGTATCTTCCTTGCTTGACTTGAGAGGCCTCTGGGCAGTAGAAAGCAGCAGAAAGAACATGAGGAAATAGCTTCCTAAAACACTGGAGCTTTTCCAACCCGTGACTCATTTATCAATCTGCAAATGATGTAAAGTAATGTCCAGGAGCTCCTTGCTGTTTTCAATGCTGGTAAAAAGAAGCTGTTTCCACATGTTTCCACATGGCACTGCAAAGAATGCCAGGACGTTGTACAAGAGCTGTCTTTTAATAGTGTCTTCTGATCACAGAACCCGGCTGTTTAGAAAATCAAAAGTCCCAATTTGAAGATGAAGTCGGAGAATAATGGACATTTCCTCAGGCTTCGAAACAAAATGCACCCTTGTCTTACTGCCCAGTGCTTTTCTTCTTCACCTTCTGTCTTTCCTTTTTCTCCCCCTCTGTCTCTCCCTCTTCCTCTCTCCCCTCAGCACCAACCTCTCCATCACATTTGCATCTCATTCTGCTCAAGTTCTAACCCTGACAATCATAAAGGCAAGTTTATATTTTCCAGGAGCGGTATCTGCTCACTCAGAAAATTTGGAAAGTATCAGGGAGAGAAACAAAAAAAAAATTTTAAAAATCAATAATCTCAGCACCTGAGAGAACTCAATATTCTAGGGCTTCCTTTCCTGTGCATATTGTACATGAGCGAGAGAGATTACAAAAGCAATTTTGCATCTTGACATTTTCTTTAACCATATTTCTTTTTCCATATTATTAAAATAATAATTTTCCATATTAGTAAGTAATAAGCATTTCCCATATTATTAAGCTCATGTTTAAAAGTCGCATGTTTGATATGGCCAAATGATAACATAAGGAAGTGCCCATGATAAACATTTCCTAAATTGTTGAGTACCTGTGTTTCCCATTTTGCCATATTATCTTGTGGGGCAGCCTTCTTTTGTTCTTATTTATCACCGTATTATTTCCATGTTTCTTTCTCTTCCTTTTAAATTAAGGCTTGACCCGGGCATAGAAACAAATAAGACAAGGGAATAATGTAACTGGGTTAATGCATGGGCAGGCTTACAACATTGAATCTTTCAAGGTATGAGTAACATTGATATCCTGCAGTTTAATCCTTTTTATGCAGAATTAACCATACCAGGATCCCATCTTGGACCCAAACCATGGTGGCTCAGTAACTGAAATACATTATGATGCATTCTTTCCTGAGACTTGATTACAGAAAAATGGAGGCACAAATAGCAATTTATTGAGCCGTTAGAAAAATAGTTTCCAAGTGACTGTTTCTGATGCATGAGAATTGCCTAGAGACCCTTTTAAAAATACATCTTTCTGGAATCCATCCATTGATACTGTGACTCAGCAAAATCTGGAGTAAGGACCAAGCTGAGAATG
Organism: Vulpes lagopus; assembly: GCF_018345385.1. Taxonomy (NCBI): domain Eukaryota; kingdom Metazoa; phylum Chordata; class Mammalia; order Carnivora; family Canidae; genus Vulpes; species Vulpes lagopus. The sequence goes on from NC_054833.1 coordinate 18,071,211, forward strand.
GAAGCAGGCAGCAGATGATGAGGTAGTGCATGGATGCCAACAACCCCGGACTTTACTGTAGAAGCAAGGTGGTTCGTGAGTACATGAGTGCCACGGTCAGATGGACATCTGAGAAAGGTGACTCCGACCCCAGTGCAAATGAACAGAAAAAATTGAGTCATTGTGGGATTGGGCATGATAGGGCACAAAAAGGACAGACATCACTGCATGAGATTGACTATGGTGGTTTCCCAGAAATCTGGTCAACCAGCAATAAGAACATGAACTGAGATAGTGCAATGTGGGTAGGGGAGTGGAGAAGTAAACTATGAATGGTAGAATTAATAAGATCGATCACGTCAGTGTAGATTGTGAGAACTGAAAGACAAATCTAAGGTGACTCCCAGTTGTCTAATTTGGAATAACACGGTGGGAGGGGAAGAGCTGGTGGGTTTGGTGTGTAGGGCCATGATGAAGTCACCCAGAAACAGAGTTATCAGAGAAAAAGGAAAACACTGTTCAAAAATTATCACTTTCTGAATTATTGTTTGGATTTTTAATAGTTGAAATAAAAGTTTTATCCCCCCCCCCATATGACTATTTCTATTATGACTGCACTGCAATAGCGCCCCAGCCTTCTCAGGTGGCTGGCCATTAATGAAGAAGCCAACAAAGAGAGGAGTTCTCTTGATACAAATCCTTGGCATCACCTGTTTCTCGGTGATTTGGAAAGAAGTGCTCAAATAATCCTTCACTTTGTCTCCCCGGTTGATCTGGAGACAGAAAAAGCCACACATTTAATCCAGTTGTGCCCAGTTGTAGATCTTTGTGTGTTCTCTCCCCTGGCGTGGTCGGACACCGGTAGTTCCTTGCATCAGGGAGCTCTAAATAGATTTGATGTCTCTGTGTTCCAGCAGGATCTCTTGTAGGCTTTGAAGGAAAGTTAATATCCAGAAGAATTTACCAGCAATCCTAGGAAGAAAACTTAAGGAATGCTCCTTCAGATATATTAATCCAAGAGTTGGAGGAATCTAATGCTTTGCTTAGAATTTATAGGCAGACTACCTTTAAAAAAGGATGAACCCATTTTTGTTTTGTTTTGTTTTTGTTTGGGCAAGAGCAAGAGCAAATCCGAAGTGGGGGAGTTTTTCAGTGGAAAAACTGTATCTCGATGCCAGTATCTTTTCTAGGTGGAGTAAACAGAAGGGACGAAGAAATACATCTTGATATTATAAATCATGGTTTATGAAAATAATTCAGCGGCACAGGAGAAGGCATGGAAGCAAATTACAAAATTGGATATTCTCTGCTATGGTGACAGTATTTTTAAAATGTAAAAGAAAGAATGGAAAGAAATACAGCAAAATACTAACAAGGATTCTGTTACATCCATGATAATACATTCTTTTGTCTATTTTACAATTTTTTTTATAATATGTTCACATCTAATACACAGCAACAACAACAACCAAACAACCACACTCTGGCCAGATGAGAAGAAACTAGGAAGGGGGGCACCCAGCAAGGTCATTCTTCTTTCCCAAGGTGATACTGTAAATCAGTCGAAAGCGCTAAAGATAGAGCATATGATTAGTAATGAGAATCATACCCTCTCTTGGCCCAGCAATGAGAAAAATGAAGCCCAACCAAGCCAGAACCGGGGTTCCTAACTCCTCAGGCATGATGGGTGCAAAGAGGACAGACATCACTGGATGAGGTTGGCTATGGTGGTTCCCCTGGATGACGGTCCCTGCTTGGAAAATCAGAAATGTGTGCCCTTTGGGCAGCAGCTCCTGAGACCGCCCCTGAGTGTGTGGAGGTCCAGCCACAAGAGCAGAGGGATTTCTCTCCTTAGCAAAGGGGGCTGCACTCACTCACTTTGGAAGCTGTCACCAAACACCATCACCATCTTGAAATCAGCTTGAGGTTGATGTCTCAGAGAGGCTCCTTATCCACCCTTCTATTTCGCCTTCCCCTTCAGAACAAAGGGGCCATTATTTTTTGAGGGTTTTTTTTTTTGAATGAAGTATTTGGATAATGATTCCACTGCCTATCCAACCCTCCTCCCCCACTTCCCTGCTGCCAGCTAAATTCCTATGATTGATGGGGGCAATACTCTTTGAAATTTTGAGATGTGGGAGACTAAAGGGGCGAGGGCAGGGAACGCCATGGACAGGAGAGAGGCAGGAGGGGGTGCTGCTGACATGCTAGGGACATTAGGACTTGTCAGGGCTGGTAAATGATTCATTGAGGGAATGATGATAAACATTTGTCTCTGAGCATATATGTACATTGTACCTAACGATCTCAAGCGTCTGTAAGCAAAGAAAGGCTTAGAAAAATCAAATGAACAGAACCTAAATGGGAATCCCTTAGGAATGGGATCTGAATTGTAAATGCCTACTGGAATTTCACACATCAAATTACAATAAACGGAATGATATTTTAAGCAGCTCAGTACTTAAAGGGTACTATGTGGAGTCTTGAGGATTTTCTTCTACTTCAAGATGTCTCTGTGTTGCTGGTTGGAGCTTTGCACATCTCTCACCTTCTGGAGCTCTTCCATTGTGGATTCAGCTAAGGAGAGATTTTCAACCTGTAAATGACCTGGGTGGCAAACTCACTCTTCATGGCCCGTCCTCCTGTTGCACATGCTTAGTTTCCCTGATGTCAGGAGCCTTTGCTACCCAACGATAATGCCCAAGACTTGTATTCCGAGAAGAAGTGTTATTGAGGGACTATACTTGACCCACCTCCAAGGTATGGGTCCATATTATCTATCTTAGGATTCCCTATGCCTAGCATGTGGTAGGTTTTCTTTTTTTTAATATTTTATTTATTTATTCATGAGAGACACACAGAGAGAGGTAGAGACATAGGCAGAGGGAGAAGCAGGCTCCCTGTGGGGAGCCCGATGCAGGACTTGATCCTAAGACCCCAGGATCATAACCTGAACTGAAGGCAGACGCTCAACCACTGAGCCACCCAGGTGCCCCAGTAGGTTGCCAATAAATGTTTTTAACTTAATTGAAAGAGGAGTCATCAGTTGATAACATTTTCCTGTGAAACCGTATCTTCCACTTGCATTCCTATGCAACAGAGGGAGCAGGGCAGTGCGAGTGCCGGGAGACAAGAAGAGACTGGACACAGCGGGCTGACAAAGAGAGAGCACCAAACACCAACACTGCCCTGCGTGATAATATTGTCCAGGTTTTCAAGAGCCTTCATGGTGACAACCACTTGTAATCAAAAATTAAAGGTAAAACATACAGGACTGATCTTCTTTCCCCACAAAGACAGTAGTAAATATCCCCTTGCTCATAATACATTCCCAAACAGAATCATCATAGACAGGGCTGGCTCCAGGCACAATTGTGTTATGGGAAAATGCTTTAGGTTAGGTTCCCCCAAAAGTTGACTTTGAGAGCGAGCTATTTATTTGAAAGGTGATCCTAGAAGTACCCGAGTGGCTCATCAGTCAAGCGTCCGCCTTTGGTTTAGGTCATGATCCCGGGGTCCAGGGATCGAGCCCCACGTCAGGCTCTCTGTTCAGTGGGGAGTCTGCTTCTCCCCTCTCCTTCTGCTGCTCCCCCTGCTTCTGCTTTCTCTCTCACTCTGTCAAATAAATAAATAAAATCTTCAAAAAAGACAATTCTAAAAAATAATAGGAGAAAGAGAGGGGAAAAGAAAGAACTAGAAAAAAAGGAAATCAATAAAGGTGTGCTATAGAACAGGTTACCACTGGGAGCAGCTGAGCCTCAATCCCATGGGGAGACTCCGAGATAGTAGAGAGCTAGTGGTTCTCCAAGTGCCATCCTTGGACCAGCAGCATCAGCATCACCTGGAGTGATGATGGTTAATTTCATGTGTCAAGGGATCCCTGGGTGGCGCAGCGGTTTGGCGCCTGCCTTTGGCCCAGGGCGCGATCCTGGAGACCCGGGATCCAATCCCACGTCGGGCTCCCGGTGCATGGAGCCTGCTTCTCCCTCTGCCTGTGTCTCTGCCCCTCTCTCTCTCCCTCTCTCTGTGACTATCATAAATAAATAAAAATTAAAAAAAATTTAAAAAAAATTTCATGTGTCAATTTGGCTGGGCCATAGAGTCCTCAGATATTTGGTCAAACGTTATCCTTGATATTCTATGAGAGTTTTTCTGGATGAGATTAACATTTGAATCTGTGTAGGCTGAGTTAAGCTGATTGCCTTCCCTAAAATGCAGAGGCCTCTTGCAGTCAGATGAAGGCATTAACAGAATAAAAAGACTAAGAGGAAATTCTCTCTCTCTGCCTATCTTTGAGCTGGGACATTGGCCTTCTCCTGCCTTCAAACTTGTACCTGGACTGGGATTTACCCCCATCATCTTTCCTGGGTGTCCACCTTGCTAACTGTAGATTGATCTTGTGCTCACTCTCTCTCATCATCTATCTGTATACCTGTATCTATACATCTGTATCTACATATTTCCGGCAGGTTCTGTTTCTCTGGAGAATCTAGATTAATACCCCTGGGAACTTGTTCAAAATACAAATGCTCAGGCCCCTGAATCAGGAATTTTGGTGGTGGGTTTTTAAACTTCTCTTCATTGTCCATTTGCCTGATGACACACAGAATATCAGAAACTTAAAATCATTCTGCCTACTCAGATACTTGATTAAACATTCCAGTAAACCAAAAGTCATTGTAGAGAACATATAAACCATTTGGGGAATCAGACATATACTATAATATACATATTACTCAAGCCATACTGCCCCAAATATAACTTTCTTTGATAATTCAAGATAATTCTGAATTTTCCACTGCCTTGTGATCATGGTTTCAAATATCATTTATTTTAGGAATATTCATCATTTTTCTGTGGTAAAGTTTTACAGATGAGAAAATATTAAATAGCCAAGCGTCTCTATAGAAGGGTAGTAATGATAGTGATCATGGACTTGGCAACATTAGGGGGTAGAAAGAGCACCAAACTACATGCCAAACGTATAACTCATTTTCTCCCACAGTTATCCTGATGGATGGACTATGATCCCTTTTACATTCAAATGGAGATTTCAAGGGACTAGCAAGCCTGCCCAGGTCACAAAGCTAGTAAAAGACAGAGACAGGAATGTGAACCCTGACCTGTCTACCCCCAAGCTCTTTTATGAAAGGCTCTTGAGCTTCCACAGCAACATTCAATATGCAAAGAACTCAAAAGAAAAAGAAAGAAAGAAAGAAAGAAAGAAAGAAAGAAAGAAAGAAAGAAAGAAAGAAAGAAAGAAAGAGAAAACGAAAAAATCATTCTATTGATAAGCAAGTAGGGAAATAGCCCATTTTAAGAGGAAAATCACAAGGCTAAAACTTTATTTAAATTTTTTTCCCAAGTGAAAACAGCTAAAAGAAAACCATGTTACAATGGAAACAATGTAAAAAAAAGTGCTCTATTATCTATAAAGGACCTTACAAATATTTATACTGTCTCTTTAAGCTGATATAGAATTTATAACCTTATTTTTTATTAAGTTGGAGTTGAGATATGGTAAGCACTCTTCAAGCTTCTATTTCTAATATAATGGCTAAATTCCATTTAACTTTTATCTCCCTATATCCAAAGGCTGAAGGAAAAAAATGAATTAAATGTGAGGGGATTAGTAGAACTTTGAGTAATGTCAAATAATACCTTATGTGTTGTTTCTGTTTTAATTGGATAGCATCTTATGGACCTTAGTCCCTGCCAGAATGATCAATCTGTCACTTGAGTTATTTGACTATTGATTCATTTTCAGAAATATGTTGACATAAGTCTTACTGTAAAAAGAAAATCAGCTCCCCTGTCTCCTGCCACCAGGATTCTGGGGCTCATGCCTTTGCCTTTTTGCATGATTAATGTTGTTCTGAGAAACCTGAAGAATCAATAAACATTTTCAGAAGCAGAGATATCTACATCCCCAAAGAGGGTTGCCTGTTCAGTTTCCCACTCAATCTACAAAATGCATTACCCTTTGGAAAGGAAGGGGCAGGCTTGGCTGATTGATGAGAGTCAGGAATTTTGTTCAGATTTGTTTATCCTTTTCAGTATGGAAGTCCTAGGGTGAGGAGTACACCAAGAGTCTCCCTGGTGGCGGCAAAGAATAACTCCATCCACACAGGTTTACACACATGCCTGGATGCCCCAAGTTCATTCTGTTGCTATTGTGATATTGTATTCTTAAAAGACCAAAACTGAGAGAGAAATCTCTCAACCTTCCTCTCTCTCTCTCTCTCTCTCTCTCTCTCACCATATAGGATTCTCTGCAATAGACAGCATCAACCTGCTTAGAAACCCAGCTCATCCTAGCAAACATAATTCATTCAGACTGAGAAAAATTCTCTTCTCTACTGAGGCTACACAGCTGACCCTTCAGGGGAAAGATGTGGCCTCACTGTTGATAAACCCAACTGTGTCCAATGGGCAAGAGCCCAGGAAAGAGAACAGAACTAACAAGGCAGTAGATGTAGAAGAGACAAGAGAAGATTTCTTTGGAATCCTCTCTTCTTTGGCACCGTTGCATGAAATTGCCATGAAGACAAAGCAATGATTTCTGATGCTTTTCCATGTTAGGGCTCCTTTCTAAGTAAAATTAATGAAATAAATTTGGAGGAGAGGCTAAAGGTACAAAGGGAAAGGGGGAATTCACCACAAATGCCAAGTTCTCTTGGCTCCCCTGCCCCCTACCCTATACCTGCTCAATCATACCCACTCCCACCCCACCTACCCCCGTGCCCAGGAGCGTGACTAGAAGGTCCAGCCTTGAGTAATATCCGACACAGAACCCCTGTCTTGCACCGTGTCACTCCAGACCCAGGGAAGGATGAGGAAAAACGGATGACTGAATGCACGGCTGAGCCCTTTGTCTGGTGGAAATGGGATTCTTGTTGTAATTCTGGTCTCCTGAGTTAGGGCTGATTCGAAAAATAAAGCAAGACAAGGGGAACGTGATCTGATAAGCCAGGAAATGACTCTGGCAATTCACCCAGCCCGAGTGAGGTCCCTGCCGGGACCTTGTCAACACATTGGATTTGAGCTCAAGAGTTGCAAGGAAAATGGGTTTTCCTGTGTGCTCAGTCCTCGGTCACCAGCTCAGAGAGAAAGAATAAGAAGCCTAAATCCTCTTAAAGAGGATGCCCTGGCTCTGCCTTCCACACAGCCTTGATTCCAAAATCAGCAAGCTTCTGAGGCTATTTGTGTCACAAATCTTCAGAGAGAATTCTCTCCGTGCCTGGAAAGAATAAAAATTAGCAGTCCAGCCATGTCATAGAACCAACCTGGGACGTTATTTAATATATCTAATTACATGAGAATAATTTCATTAGCACCAGCTTTCGTTTGAATACGCGACAAATGCTCAAAAAAATTTATATTTCCTTAGTGGAACACATCCATAATGAGGTTTTTTTTTTTTTTTTTTTTTTTTTTTTCCCGTGGCTGAAGATCTGCTCCATGTGACAATCACAGGTACCATGTTTTGAGCTAAATGGACACAGGCATTGTTGGCTTCCTAATTATCATTATTTACGAAGTATTCTTACAACCACCCGGCGAATGTTGTTAGAGTTTCATGCGAGGTGTTAGGGAGAGGATCTGGGATCAGGGGTTCCTGGCTCCATATCAACCATCCATCTTTCCCAAGGTAGAGAGGGGCATGGGATGCTTGGGAGCCCTGTGCAGTCCTCCTGGGTCACCTCGCAGGGCCAAGGAAGCACCTGCTCTCTCTAATCAGCAGGCAGTATAGTGTGTCTCCTGCTCTGGACAGGCTTCAAATGAAATGTGACGGAGGAAAGTAAGGCATTTCCTCTCTCCTTCCTTCCTTTCTTCCTTTTTTCCTCCCTCTCCAACTGTCCCAACACCCCAGAGAAGGTAAACATTCAATAATGCAACTTACTACTTCGTGATGAAAACATTCTGATTTTAATTTGAGCACAGCAGAGAGTCCCTGGATATTTTTTTTTAAGATTTTATTTATTGATTGATGAGAGACACACAGAGAGAGGCAGAGACACAGGCAGAGGGAGAAGCAGGCTCCACGCGGGAAATCTGACGTGGGCCTCCATCCCAGGCAGGGCCCAGGATCACGCCCTGAGCTGAAGGTAGACACTCAACCCCTGAGCCACCCAAGCATCCTGACTCCTTGGATATTTAGCTAGGTGTTATTGATAGAGAATTCGACCATTCCATGACATCCCGAAGACTTACCAGTAAATATTTTACAAAGCACAGCTTAGGCAGCTGCAAACTGCTAGCTCAGGAAGCTGTCATTAACATCATTTTTCATTAACTTTCCCGTGACTCGGCCAAACTGCCGTCCACCCCTTCAGACCCTTCTATTACCAGTGACCCTCTGTGTTTTATTTTCCTTCTGCACCAACTTGAAGCCTGCATGCTCTGTAAATTGCCACCAAGTCCCCTAATTACTTAACCGTATCCGGTACCCAGTAGCACAGAAATGCCATTCTGTTGGAATCAGCAGGAAGGGGACTGCTGTTACAGATGAAAGCAGGCCACCAATAAAACCTCATTAATACCTGCAGCTTTAGAGAAAGAAGGCGAGCCATGGCCATGCTTCAAAAATGTCAAGACTACAAGATGACAAAGGGAGCCTCCTTCCCCGCTCCCCAGGCCTACCCCCCAAGAACAGATCAGTGTTTTATCCAGACTGAGTAAGAAAGAGAAGGTATCCCCAAAAAGAAACCCAAGGGGGGGAAATGCACTAAATTCTGTTCTTTTCTCCTATTGAGCCTCCTGCCACCATAAGCCTGTGCATCCGGAGAGAATCTCCAGCCCAGCAGAAAGAAAGAGTGCTTCGGGTGAAAGGTTACCTACATTTATAATGTCAGGCACCGAGCCTGCTGAGGTAAAAGGTAAATGGTAATTTTATCATTAGCATGCCTGACCCCTTGGCCGCACCATATCTCACAGGAAACGTTAAGAACAGCTCACCTGTCAAGACGCAAACGCTTAAAGGTCAATGCGCACAGAAATCTTCCAGAGCTTACAACTGAATTGCTGACACCTTTTATTATTGCCGCTTAAATAAATGATTCAAGGGGCAAGACAAGAAAAGACGGGCTTAATGTCGAGATTTCCATGAAGGATTCTAGGGGTTCCTGTTTCAAAACTATCAAAAATACCTTCACTGTGTTTTGGCGTCAAGGAGCAAGCCAAACCCTGAAAATTCGTAAATATTCCCAGACTTGAAGGATTTTTTTTTTTTTTTTAGCATCCTGCAAAAATACACTCTCACTTGGTAGTGTAATTTTGCAAGGCCTATCCCCTCCTATTTTGCTTTTTTGCTATGTCAAGACAATTTCAACATTTTTTCCCCTCCTTTTTGTTAGGGATAGGAATGCAGATAATAAGGGGGCTTTCCGCAGCATTGCATGGATGTGAGTTAATTCGAAAAACAAGAGCAATAGTGATTTGAAAGATTGCTCCACTTTTTTTTTCAAAATTAAAATCATAGAGAAAAATACGTTGCTTAAAAGTAAGCATAGCATTAAGTATTTTTCAAATACTTAAATGTGGAGTTACCACCTGGCCCAGCAATATATATATATCACTTCTGGGTATCTAACCGAGAGAATTGAAAGCCGGAACTCCAACAGATAATCGAAACCCATGTTCACAGCAGCAGTATTCACAACGGCCAAGACGCAGAAACAATCCGGGTGATGCCCATTGACAGATGAATGGATAAACAAAATATGGTACAAACATAAAACAGAATATGACTCAGCATTAAAAGGGCATAAAATTCTGACACATGCCACAATCTTGAAACTTGAAAACATTATACAAAGTAAAAGAAGTCAGACACAAAAGGACAAATATTATATGATCCCACTTATACAAAATGTCCAGAATAGGGAAATCTACAGTGATAAGAAGTAGATTAGTGGTTACTTGAGGCCAGGGATAGGGAACTTGGGAGGTGATGGCTCAGGGGTGTGGAGGACCTTCGCAGGCCAACAAAAATGCTCTAAAATTGATTGTGGCAAAGGATGCATAACCCCTTAAATTTAATAAAAATCATGAAATTATGTACTTTGAAATGATTGACTTGTACAGTATGTGAATCATATCTCAATAAAACTATTTTTACTTAAAAAGTAAAGATGATGGGGCACCTGGGTGGCTCAGTTGGTTAGGCAGCTTTTTCTTGATTTTGGCCCAGGTCATGATCTCAGGGTCCTGGGATCCAGCTCTGATATCGGATTCTGAGCTCAGCAGGGAGTCTTCCTGACTCTCTCTCTCTCTCTCTCTCTCTCTCTCCATCTGTCCCTCCCCTCACTTACACTCTCACTCTCTCTCTAAAATAAATAAATAAATCTTTTTTTAAAAAAGTAAAGATGATATATTTAGGTGGATATACTAATATTACTAACAGGATGAAGGTAGGATTCCCAAATAAGATACCGATATTTTTGTTTGTTAAATCTTACAACCCTAGATAAAAGATCTCGGATAAGTGCTGCAAAATACACTCTGAAATTATTATTCCCATTATGCCTGTTTTGTTTTTGTTTTTAAGATTTTATTTATTTATTCATGAGAGACATAGGCAGAGGGAGAAGCTGGCTCCTCACAGGGAGCCTAAACCGGGACTCGATCCCAGGACCCCAGGATCACGATCTGAGCTGAAGGCAGATGCTCAGCCACTGAGCCACCCAGGTACTCCCCCATCATACCTGCTTGATTCATTCTCCACATGGATCAGAATTTTCTTCTGAGAACTTTCGAATTTTGCCATTTATTGTTATAAGATATGGAGAATCCTTCTGAACTTGTGTCAGCACAACAGTCGTCAACCCTAGTACTCATGTAGACAGACTATGGCAATCAAACACCACAGGAGCAAATTGGAGTAATGGACATTTGCAGCTTCCACCAGTAATGGTAAGTTGCAGGACCTGGTTAGGTGTTATCCTTTGTCAAGTGTTCCTGCTAAGCCATAAAAAGGTTGGTGTTTCCAGCCTTCTGGAATTATTTGGAAAAGTTAGCTACCTTTCACTCGCTCCCCACCAAGGGAGGAGTGACTTCTCAGCACAGTGAGCTTGGGAGGAGAGTCCTGAGCATTTTAACCTCACCCTCTCTGGGTTCTTTCTCAGTCTCACAGGCCCATAGCACACGCGCATTCTTCCCCAGGTTGCAAGCAGCGTGCACCTGTCCGGTGTCTATAGGTCCCCAGCTGTTCAGCATGCAACTGCCTAGTGAAGCCAATCCGATTCAAAGAAGAGAAACCAGAGGATTGTTTCTTACTGCAATGATCTTCTATATCTTCCAATCCAGCTTTACCAGCAAGAAAATCAATAAAGTGGTTCTTATCACGCTCTTGTATCTCAGTTGGGGCCCCGAATGGGATGGAGCAGTGACCACCTATCACCTTCCCCGGTCAGGAGAACTGATCATCACATTTGAAGTAGCCATTCACCTTGTATTTAAATAAAACCTTAATCTCTTTTCAACTATTTATCACAGCTACACTGCTGGAGCCTGAGGCCACACAAGAAAAAGATCACCAGAATGCCAAAGCCAAAAGATGGGGTCGGTCATTCAGAGGTTTATTTTTTAAGCTTCAAAGGACCATAAAAATGGGCTCAGAGAAATAAGATATGCAGGAGAGAAATACACAAATCATTTTCAATATAAAGTTATTAAAAATGATTTTTTAAGGCTACCAGAATTTCACCCCTTCTCATTCTATCTTGAAAAACCATCTTTGGGGCAACTGGGTGGCTCAGTAGTTGAGCATCTGCCTTCAGATCAGGTCATGATTCCAGGATCCTGGGATTGAGTCCTGCATCAGGCTCCCTGCATGGAGCCTGCTTCTCCTTTGCCTGTGTCTCTGCCTCTCTCTCTCTCTGTCTCTCATGAATAAATAAAGTCTTTAAAAAGAAAGATGAAGGAAGGAAGGAAGGAAGGAAGGAAGGAAGGAAGGAAGGAAGGAAGGAAGGCCAACTTAAGGCAAAAGGAAAACACCAAACCTGAACCTTCTGCCTTAGAAAATTTTTGCCTATTTTCAACGGAGACAACTCACTTCCAGGAGGATCTGTTGTAGCCTCTACCTTCACAGACATCAGTGGCCACTTCATAGTACAGTACCTAGAGGCACTAGTGTCTAGATGATTGGGGGAGAAGGGTACGTATGAGTTTTTGAGGAGCAAATGATCCCAACCAGAAAAGCATCAGCCTAAGCCTTCTCGGGGACTTTTCTCCCAAGAAGTCCGAAGCAGTTCTTTGCTCTAATAACTGTATTTCCCCCTCATCCATCAGACCATCCCCAGGGTCTTATAGCTGCCTCTGGACCATCCCATTGGCTCTGCTTTCCATCTGCACTCCTCACTCATGTCACCTTCCTGACTACAGAAGACTCTTACCATCCCCACAATTACAGAATCCAGAGAGAGATTCTTTCTCTTCTGAAGGCAACTGATATTCTAGGTGGGCCTCATCCTACCCATCTCTTCTCTTCCTCTACTTCCTCTATCTTCCCCACCACCACCTGCTTCTCTCTCCCAGTCTCCTCCCCACTCCACTGCCCCATATGCCCACATTTTTGCATATTTCATGCTGCTCTCTGAGAAACATTTGTTAAAGAACTTACTGGATGATGTTGGCATGGAGGGCAAGATACTCTGACAACTAGCATTCTATCATAAATTCATACTGCTGTTGAGGTACCAATAGCCTGTGAATAAAATGGGGTTTTATGAACCCTCTCAAGATCATGCTTGGTTTGTTGACAGGGTAACTGACCATCAGGCGCCAAGGAATGGGAGACCCAATTTGTAAACACTACTTAAAAGTTTGGGCTCTAATAAAACTCTCTATGGTACCCAAGGCTGTCCTGAAATGGCAGAGATAGACTTTCCTTCAAGCTTACCTTTTTTCTCCCATATTCCAGTTATCTGGGATTAGAAGGAAGGCAGTGTGAGGACTTCATTGGGCTGGTGTATGAGTAGATTAGTTTAAATATTTAAAAAATGTTACATTGTGGTCTTAAAAAGGTAGTCAAATAAGCTATTTGCTCTCTAGTAAGTTTGGGAGTTACCATTAAAGTTTGCATGAAGAACAAAGAAGCTACTCATACGGACACGATCAAATCTGAACACCTTTCATCCCCAGCAAGGAAAACTCAATTGTGTTTTGTGTCATAGTTTATTTCAAGAACAAAGCTCAGCTAAACTTTAGGTCTATTCCCCAACTGTCTGCAAGGGCATCAGAACACTTATTTAGGTAATTTCTAGGGAATATAAATACAATCAATAAATCCAGCCAAATTCTAGAGAACCATATACCAGCCCAGCTTGCTAGAAGGCTGCATGCAGATCAGGGAAGAAAGTGAGTTCTTCTCTGTTTTATTGTCAGTTTCAGCAATGATTAAAGATAGTTTGAATATTATTTTACTTATTCGCTTGAACGAATGAAATAAGTCACCAGAGATTATTCCATGCTGGATGGCTTGAGAATAAACTTTCTAGTTCAAATTCTAAAATCAAATCAAATCATATCATGCCCTATGCTGCTATAAAGTATCTCTGCACAACCCAGTGATCAAAATCCCCCACATCTGTAAATGCGATATTTATTGGTGTGTAAATATATGTTTGGATGCAATTATTTGAGCATGGAGAAAACTAAAAATACATCTAAGTTGTGAACGCTGGTTGGGGTATGACATGGAAGAAAAAGATGCAGAGAGGATTTGTAAATCAAACAAAAAAGCAATGACATTAATGATATGAACACATATAACTTTACATATATATATTATATACTTACTTATTTATATATTATTTATATACTTACTTATATACTATACTCAAATAACTTGATTTATAAATAATGCCAAGCAAATTTTTAAAGAGAGAGACCACAGGCCCTCTACATTTGGGTAAAATTCCTGGGTTCCTCCTGTATTCTCGATCCCTGCCATCAGAAATTGTAGCACTGAATGACGACTACTTCTGTGTTTGCTTCCAGAACTTCTCCATGTGTCAGCAGTTGAAGGCAGGGCTATTTCATATTGTCCCTCCACTGACATGCACAGTTCCTGGCATACAAATGACACTCAATAGATTTCTCTGCCTAAGTGACTGACCAGGCACTCACTTCCAGTGGATGCCCTAATTTGCCAGCAAGGAGACAGGTGGCAAATCCTACTGAATTGGAAAAAAAAAACACACACACACACACAAGAGAGTAATGTTACAGGAAGAATGTGAATTCTAAGACCGCAAGTCAATAACAGAATATACCAATTTGAGGAATTTTTTTAAATGTTTCCCTTCTCTAATTTCAGATCCAATGAAGATATTCCTATCTTGTTTGACAAATAAAATGGCTTGGTAATGCAAAATGAACTAGGGGTGCCTGAGTGGCTCAGTCGGTTAAGTCTGACTCTTGATTTTGGCTTAGGTTATGATTTCAGGGTGGTGAGATCGAGCCCAGTGTCGGGCTCCACACTCAGCATAGAGTCTGCTTGAGATTCTATCTCCCTCTCTGATAGATAGATAGATAGGTAGGTAGGTAGATAGATAGATAGATAGATAGATAGATGATAGATAGATAGATAGATAGATAGATAGATAGATAGATAGATGGAAAAATCTTCAAAATGAACCAAAGTTAGTGTTACTTGCCTCTTGGACTAGATAAGCTTTCTCATTCATCTTTTCCTCCCTCATTATCTGTTGTTTGGTGTCCTAAATAAAGCTCAGAGGTGAACTTTCAGGAGCACTTTTCCTCTGAACATAGAGTTAGGAGCTGAATTTTCCACTTCAGCCCACCACTGGTACCTTCATCATTCAGGACTTACACACTAACCTTCACATAAATGAGAAAAAACTCAATGCAGCCATACTTGACAGTTGCTTTTAAAAGAACCGCCACTGAATCATAATCATATTTCTGCTTTGGTTGTGGGTGCCTGTTTAATGAGAACCTCTTTATAATTTTCTAGCACATGGTTGATTCACAAGAATTTATATCATTAAGGTCATTAAGCTATGTTATTTGCTAAGGGCTATAAAAGAGGATGCTAATAATTTAAACTTACTCCTTAATCTTGCAAAAAAAAAAAAAGTTGATGTTGTGTCCCATTTCATTATAGCTTCACTCTCGCCTTTTAAAAAAAACTAGGCATCCTTATCTTCGATTAATTTTTTGAATTTTTGCATTTTTCGGTGTCAAAAGATATCATTTTGTTGGGAAAAAAATACCTTCGACGTAAATGAAAAAGTTTCCCAAAACATTAGTAATATTGATTTATGTCAGTCCACTCATTATTTAAAAGTTGATATTTCTACTTCCCTCCCCCACTCCCATCACCCTCCCTCTGCCAGCAACTGTACGTGGCCTCGTAAACACAGCTCACAGAAGCAAATATGTTTAGCTGTGTCAGGTTCCACTGGTTTCCAGAGAGCTTCAGACAAGGGACATAAAAAAGGGCGACAGTTTCAGAAGCCACTAAAATTTTATACTTGGCTTTGTGAGTAGGATTAACGCATTTTAACAAAACTCTGTGAGGAATGCTGGCCGTTCTGCTGTGCGTCTGTCACAGCCATCAAAACTCCCAACATGTTGGCCTTCCTCATAAACAGTAAGTATATTGTAAAACCGTTTATAGCCTCTATAAAAATATTTTGACTATTTTACCCAACTACCTGAGTAGGACACCTGGTAGTAGTTAAGGAGGGAAAAAAAAAAAGATTCCCCTTTGCAGTCAAGCATTTTGAGTTCGGGGGGAGGATAGAGAAGAGAAAGTCACTTTTCTGTGAAAGTAGCATGCAGCTATGCCCAGGCAGCACATCTGTTATAACAGCTCATCAAAACAAAGTCTCCTTTCTTGTCATAGTTTATTTCTGGCAGCAGCTATAAGAGATCCAGTTCCTGGCTTCAACTGAGAGAGGCCAAGCATATTATTGGGATGGACTCCAAATTACTCTGTATCAAAAGGAATGTACAAGCCAACAACCCATATAGGACACTTCCAGGGAGGTCCTAACTATACCCTGAGCTTTGAAAGGTGTCCCTTGCTTCAGGGGATGCAGCCCCTAGGAGTCCCACTCCAGCCCCTATAGCCTGGTGCCCTTGTGAGCACCTGTGACCAACCTGGGCCTTGCATGTCTCCACTCGATATGCAGCTCCCCCAACACCTTTTCTATCTGCTATGTAGTATGTTTACCAAACAGACTCTACTCTTAGCACCAACCAAAACTCCAGAAGCCACTCCTTATTTCATGTCTATGGACTGAAAGCCTGTATATATAAATGGACAATGGCAAGACCATATACACAAGTAGAGCTCTGACTCACAACCTGCAGGTACCAGCCCAGGAGACCAACCCATTAACTACAATAACCAGCCCAGGAACCCAGTCCACTATCTGGAAGCCAGACTTAGAAGAATTCAGACTACTCCCTGTAGGAACAGTTCAGGACACCAAACAATGTGTTAATTAACTGACAGCTTCCCTAATTTTCATCCCCACTTCCAACTTAGGTCCCACCATGGAAAAGTCAGATATGCACCCTTACCCAATCACATGGGCACCCCACTTCTAGTTAGCCCAGCTCCAGCATCCCCAGGTGAACAGCCTCCAGTCAGGGCACACCTGAAGCCTTTCCTCTTTCCTACTATAAAGCTTTCCCAGTCTGCCCGCCTGAGTCTGCCAAAACACAATAAGCCATGGTGGCTGGCTCCCTTGTTAGACCAAGCTCTGAATAATAAATAGCCTTTCTCTGTTCTTCATGATCTTTATTTATTTCCATGGGACAAGAGAAATTCTCTCCCAGTGATTTCAGTCATTTCTTCAAGGGCAATTCTGTTGAGTGAAGAGACTCACAAACAGATTACTCCCAAGTTTCTCTGGGATTTTCCCAGAGGTCTATGCGAGGTGAATGATTTGCTACACTGTCCTGCAAGGAGGTCAAGAGAGGAGGATAACAGGATAGATTCTACAGAACTGATGCCCAAGGACTCAAGGCCTAGTGTGACTATTCAAAATCCTCCCGGACTCTAGTACTCATGTCAACATCTACATCCTCCAAAAAAATCATTCCAAGCCCTTCTGGAAGAGGGCCCTCATACCACCCTCGAAGTCCAGCTATCCTGGTCCTACCGTGTCCCAAATATAAAGGACACATTCATCTCTCCTAGAATGGAAGGAAATGTTTCCCCAATGTTCAAGGCCAAATGAAATGTCACTTCCTCTTTTTCTCTTGTCCTCATTTCTCCAGGCAAAATGATTTGCTCCCTCATCTGTACCTACAAAACTGGACATAAACCTCTATAACACAACTTGCCATAGGACATCATAGCAATTTGCTTATATGGCCATCTCCACAGATGGATTGAAATTCCTCAAGGGCAGGAACTGTATCTCCGTCCATCATATCTCTAGATGGAGAGAAATATACAAAGGGAGGGAGGAAGGGAGGGAGAAAAAAGAAAAAGAAAGGAAGGAAGAGGGGGAAGGAAGGAAAAACAGAAAGAAAGGAGAGAGAGAGGGAGACAGAGGGGAAAGACGGGGGGGGGGGGGGGGGGGGGTGAGGGAGAGGGGCAGGGGGAGGGAGGGGGAGGGACAGGAGAAGATAGACTTTAAGAATTGCTTAGCACACCCAGCCTTTATCATGTGCTTCAGTTTTCTAGTTAAACCCTTCTCCCTTTCCAAGCGCCGTCTCCGGGCAGGCATCCCTCATAACACTGCAGCAGATCACAGCGTGTATAAATCGTTCACAAGAGAACATTGTGTGTATACCTCCCTGAAGTCAGTGAGACACCAACGCTTTTTCTTAGCCCAGTAGCAGGTCAGATGGATTCCCTTTCAATCCCTGCCCTCCACGGGCTCTGTGTTCTGCTTCCTACACTCCCTGAACTCTTCCTTTGACATCTCCAGCTTGAGAACAGGGACACCGACTCAGAGGGCCATTCTGTGCAAATAAATGAGACCAGTAGGTAAATTTTCTGGCACATATAAGGTAGTCAATATATATTCATATCTTTCTCCACTTTGATTTCCTTTTTATTCAGATATCCAGGATCAGAATTCAGTAGCTCTAGTTGCTTTAGTCTTTGATGGCTTCAGGCACCAAGTCACACAAGTTAGTAATAATTTGTTTCTCAAAAGGAGCCCAACTTTTAAGTGCCTTAATATTTCGGGGGATGCCTGGGTGGCTCAGTGGTTGAGCATCTGCCTTTGGCTCAGGGCGTGATCCAGGGACCCTGGGATCAAGTACCGCATTGGGCTCCCTGCATGGAGCCTGCTTCTCCCTCTCCTTATGTCTCTGCCCCTCTCTCTGTGTCTTTCATGAATAAATAAAATATATATCTTTTTATCACCACCTCCAAAACAGGAACTTGCATTTCAAGCAAATCCATCACTGATGAAAGAGGGTCACTGATCTCAGAGAGCAGAGCATGCTCAGTGCTGTTGTCTTAGAAACTCATTTCTCCCTCCTGGACTTGATTTATCCAACCTTCCCTCCCACCCCCCACTCCTCTCTGCGTCAGCAGGAAGGCTACCCAGACACAGCTCGACAGGTACAAGCCTCCAAAAGAGCTCCACATTCCAGGGAGCTGAACAGCAAACAGCAAAAACAAAAATATTGCCCGAGGTGAAGACAGCAGCAAAGGAATGGTGGGGCATGAAATAGGCTGTCCTTTTGACTTCAAGAGAGCCCAGCCGTGCTCTCAAAGGGCAGCTTCTGTGACCTCACCCCTCTCCTGGAATACCTGCTGTCTCTCTGGTTTTATTTATAGTGGTCGCTGTCAAAGCAAAAGGTGAAAAATGGTTTAGGCAGGTTGTGGGGTGGGGGATGGAGAGAGTAGGAAGAGGTGAAGGGGGAGGGAGTAACAGCTGAGAGAAAGGGAATTTAAGTTACATTAAATCAGAGAGGGGGAAACTCTCTTAGGGTACTGTTTAAGTGAGGGCAATGAAGGGCTACTAAGAGTAGGCAGAAGTTAGCCTGGACAGGGCAGGTCCATCCTGGTGCCTTTCCCAAATTCTCTGTTTGGACTTCCTGTCTATCGGAATCAGCTCAGGCAGGCAGAGGCAGAGGGTTCTCAGGATGCGTGACCACAGGTCACAGTGAAGGCTGGCATCAATCCCCCTGACATTTGCACATCTGGGAGCAGCCTTCTTCCAACACTGAACAAGTGAGTGTGCAATCTATTGGCTTCCATCCTGAGGACTGCCTTACCACCCCAAACTAGGAAGTGGGGGCAGCCTCAAGAGCAGAACCCGTCTGGTTTATGTTAAGTTGACTTTATTTTCAGATTTTCCCCCAGGAAGCAATGCATGTGGGAAGCCCGGGAGAATGGGAAGCATCAACGGTCATTTGACTTCAGTTCTGACAATATGTGTCTTTGGAGGAGACCCTGCACAAAAATGGTGGCGCAACCTGCAAGTTGTCCATGCAACACAGAGCGGAGGCAAAAGATTCATGAATGCTCAGAAAACCTCGGGCAAGACCCTGCATCGACTTTTGTCTTGATCCCAACAGAGCTGACTTTTCCCTCATCCATGTTCCCTAACCATGTAATCCACACCCCAATTATATCCTAGATCATATTTTTATAACCTGTAGATTTGCATGTCTGTCTGCCCAACAGAGCAGAAACCTCTCAAAGGCAAGGAATATGCTTTGTTCAACTTTTTACCTCTGGCTTTTAGCACTGTGCCTGATATTACAGATACTCAGGAAATGTTCGTTGTATAAATGGATTGAATGAAACAAAATCTAAAAGAGGGAACCTCTTCCCCAGCTGGTCCCAAAAGTGACAGCAGAGTGAAGAAGTCATTAATTCATCAACTTTTATATTTCTATCTTTCAACTTCTGTTATACTTATTAAGGACTGCCAATGTAATTTTTTTCTTTTTTTTTTTTTTCTTTTTCTTTTTCTTTTTGAGAGGAGGCAGGGAGGGGCAGAGGGGAAGGGAGAGAGAGAGAATTTAAACAGGCTTCACATCTAGCCCGACACAGGGCTCTATCTCATGACCCTGAGATCACGACTTGAGCCGAAATGAAGAGTCAAGCACTTGACTGACTGAGCCACACAGGCACCCTGCCAACGTAATTTTTTAAAATAAACTATAAATATCAACAACTCTTGTAAAACAGTAAACATTTTTACTTACGTTTATTTGTTCTGCTCCCCAAAACAGCTAGGTTCCTAGAATTTTAATCAAGAATTCTGACGATGATGAAAAAAAAAAAAAAAAGAATTCCGATGATGATGTTCAAATAGAGTAGTCTCCACCAATTCTCTAAGGCTGGTCTTTAAACTAGACTCCTGGGTGCTGCCCCAGCCTCCCTGCATTAGGCAGACAGGAGAAGGATTCAGGATTTTTTTTTTTTTTTTTTTTTTTTTTTTTTTTTTTTTTATTTATTTATGATAGTCACAGAGAGAGAGAGAGAGGCAGAGACACAGGCGGAGGGAGAAGCAGGCTCCATGCACCGGGAGCCTGATGTGGGATTCGATCCCGGGTCTCCAGGATCGCGCCCTGGGCCAAAGGCAGGCGCCAAACCGCTGCGCCACCCAGGGATCCCGGATTCAGGATTTTTAACAAGATCTCCGAGTGTTGGGATCCTGTGAGCTGAGGAAGTGCTGCCCTTTACTGGATAGATCATTTCACACAGTTCTTTAACAAAGTTTGCTTATCTGTAAAGGAAGGAAAATAATGCCTGCCTTATCAGCTTGCAGGGTTGGGGTTGGGATCAAATGCAATCAATGCTTTAAGAAAGTGACTCTGTGCTGGTAAGGCACCATTAGTATAACGAACTCTGCCGCAACCAAAATTATTCAACTTACTGAGAAATGCACCTTCTTCTGGACCTAAGGCAGCGAGATCTCTCAGAGTCGAGAATAAATCGGTATTTCAGTGCTGAGCAATATAATCAGGAATGCCCAAAAACCTTCAAATGGATTGGTTTCCCGGTCATGTGAGTGACAACCCAGAAACAAAACTACTGATGTGCATAGTCTGAATCTCATTAACACAGAACAAGGAGAGCATAGCAGGCAAATGAGAGAGGTCCTACCCTTCTAGAACCTTCCAAGGGACTCAAGAGCAACATCTGCCCATCTGAGGAGTAAAGGATGAGCAAACGCAGTGGTAGCAGAAGATGAAGCATCTGTACACCCATGGAGACATGGGAGAAAAGGGAAAGGTTCTTTCTGTCTTCTGTTTTCACCGGTCATCTTTGATACAGTTCTAACTACGAATCACCCCATTTAATTAGGTTCTTTCAGTTAGTCCGGGTGGGGGAAATGAGAACCAAGAGGCTCATGCTCCTCCTGTTTGGTTTTTAATCAGACCCTGCGTAAACTGACAATGTGAAATTCGTCTCTCAACCTTTTGTTTTCCCACGCAGCTCTCCAAAGGATATTTCAATGGCTTGTTCCTAAATTTGCCTGCTTATGGCTGACAGCCTGGGAAGTTGAGTGGGTTCTTTCGTAATGGCACCAGGCATTCTGGTTTTGAGAAGGCTGCTTCATGGCGCAGTCCAAGCTGCACAGACAGCTGCAGGGACAAAGGCAAATCAACATAGCGAGGGCAACATCACATAGGACCAGGATGTCATAGGAAGGAATAAACATCACCTGAACATAGTGATTCTAACAAGGTTAGCATGCGAGGAATAATTTTATAGTAATTAGGGCTGCCAGATTTAGCAAACAAAAACACAGGACATTCAGTGAAATTTGAATTCCAGATAAACATGTAATTATTCAGCATAAGTATGCTTCAAGCGATATCTGGGACAGACTTATACTTTAAAAAAATGTTTGTTGGCCATCTGAAATTCACTTTTAACTAAGCCTCCTGCATTTTACCTGGCGATCATGATAGTAATAGCGTGCTCTCGCTATTTCTTCTCCTGGTGATTCTCAACCTTGGCTGCCCACTAGAATCACCTGGAAAATTTTGAAAAATCTTGTTGCCTAGATCACAACAGCCCAGATCAATTAAATAAAATCTTTAGGGGTGGAACCCAGGCTTTTGTATCTTTTAAATTTTCCCAGGCAATCCTAAATCTCAGCCAAAGTTGAGAACTTTGTTCTCACTGTCAGACTCTTGTTTTTTAGCTGAAGAAACCATAAAAGGGATAGACAGATCACTGATTGTTGTTTTTTCCAAGACTTCTTTATTTTTTTAAAAAGATTTTATTATTTATTCATGAGAAACACAGAGAGAGAGGCAGAGACACAGGCAGAGAGAGAAGCAGGCTTCATGCAGGGAGCCCGATGTGGGACTCGATCCCAGGACCCCGAGATCACGACCTGACCTGAAGGTAGAAGCTAAACCACCAAGCCACCCAGATGTCCCTCCAAGCCTTCTTTAATTGGGAAAAAGTTCGAGCTTTTCATCTGACTCTATCCTATCATGAAAGTATGAGTAATGATCACTTCAGTAAATGAACATTGCGTGAGCACTGTGCTGGGTGCCGGAGAAACAGGAATGGATGAAACATGGTTCCTGCTCTGATGGAGTTCATGCTGTATTACACTTTGATCAAAAAATCTTTCCAGGTAAAGCCTTTTCTTCCCAAGGAAGAAGCAATTTTAAAAGGGAATCTGAAGAATGATGCCCATGTATTGTGGACACTTGATCTATGATAGAATGACACCGAAGAACAAGGAAGAAGAGATGAGAAAGAGAGAGAGAGAGACAGTAGGGAGGGTGAAAGAGAGGGAAGAAAAAAGGAAAAGAGGAAGGGAAGGAAAAGAACAGTCTCTGCCTCTTATCATACACAAAATCCAAAAACTAATCCAAGAGTTTAAAACTAAATTAATTTTAGATTAAATGTGAAAGGCAAAATGGGAGGATTTTATAAGATAATGCTGGAACTAGGGAAAGTTTTGGTTTTTTTTTTTTTTTTTTTTTTTTTTTTTTTTTTTTAGTGCTAAAAAGTACAAACCACAAAGAAAAAGGGCACCTCGGTGGCTCAGTCGATTGAGTGCCTGCCTTTGGCTCAGGTCATGACCCAGGGTTCTGGGCTCGATCCCCAAACTGAGCTCCCTGCTCAGCAGAGAATCTGCTTCTCCCTCTGCTCCTCCCTCACTAGTGAGCTCCTGCTCTCTCTTTCTCTCTCTCTCTCTCTCCTGCCCCAAACAAAAATAAGTTTTTAAAAAATAGAAAGATTGGTAAATATGACCACATTCAGTCAGATTAAGAACACCTGCTCTTCAAAAGACATCAGTAAGAGAATGAAAAGAGAGTGAGACCAGATATTTGCAATTATATCCTGCTCCTATCAAATATATTTCAAAGGAAAAAAGCGCCTGCAAATCAATAAGAAAAACATAGACCACCTGATATGAAGAGAACGTGCAGGAGACTTTACTTCATAAGAGGCCATGCGAATGGTCAATAAACATGAAAAGGAATTCAACTCATTTGTAACAAGGCAACTGCAAATTAAAACCACTTTCAGATGTCACTATATCCCCACCAGAATAGCTCAAATTCAAAAAAAAGCAAACTGCCCCTGACCAAGTGTAGACAAAAAGATGGACCAAGAGTAATTCCCATCCCTGCTGGAAAGAGAGGAAATTAAAACAAGCATTCTGAAAGATAGTTTGACACAATCTATTAAAAATGAACAAACAGATATCCTGTGACCCCGCAGTCCTAGTCTTAGATGTCTGCCCCACAGACGTGGCTGTACCTGGACACCAGGATACCCGCACAGGGACATTCATAGCAGGGAAGAACCCAGATACCCATCAACGGTACAATGAGTAAAAAATTAAAGGTATTTGCTCCGTGGGATATATAATAATGCAAAAAGAAAACCACAGCTACAAATAACAATCAGGATGAGTTACACAAACACAATGTTGAGGGGAAAAGGCCAGACATTGAGTAAAATAAGTAAAAATATAGTTCACGGATATCCACACATACACAGATGCAGAAGGAATGAAGAAAGCCAGGAAATTATCACCGTGAAAGTTTGGAGGGGGGTTACCTTTAGGGAATTGGGGGTGAGCTAGAATTGGAAAGAGATATACAGGAGCCTCTGAGGTCATTCAAATCCTTGACCTAAGTGATGGTTATATGATTTTCTTTATTATAATTCAGTAAACTATACATCTATGGCTTGTGCACTCTCTTGTATAAGTATGCTATATTAAAGATTTTTAAAATGACACTCAGGATGTCTGGGTGGTTCAGTGATTGAGCATCTGCCTTTGGCTCAGGTCATGATCCCGGGGTCCTGAGATCGAGTCCCACATTGGGCTCCCCGCAGGGAGCCTGCTTCTCCTTCTGTCTGTGTCTCTGCCTCTCTCTGTGTGTCCCTCATGAATAAATAAATAAAATCATTTAAAAATTAAAATAAAGGGGATCCCTGGGTGGCGCAGCGATTTGGAGCCTGCCTTTGGCCCAGGGCACGATCCTGGGGACCTGGGATCGAGTCCTACGTCGGGCTCCCAGTGCATGGAGCCTGCTTCTCCCTCTGCCTGTGTCTCTGCCTCTCTTTCTCTCTGTGTGTGACTACCATAAATTAAAAAAAAAAATAAAATTAAATAACGCTCAGGACAAATTTATATGTCCTGGGTGAAGACTTTTTGCACCCCATTCTCAAAAGAGGTTTTACATAAAACTGCTCCTGAGGACAGGTCTGTGGGTAGATGACTCTGGGCCTGTGCCAAGCCCCTAGATAACCAGCTTTCTTCCCCAGAGGTTTTTCAGGTGAATTCTGGTTAAAAATGAATTCTAGTCACAAATGTGAGTTGGGTCACGTCATTCCTCTGCTTCCAGAGCTCCCCAGGACACCCAGGTCTTTCTAAAGCTGTAAACCATCTGTGAGCCAGCATGAGCTCAGCCCTCTAACCCCTCTGCAGGCATACAGGATGCATCCGTGCTTTGCTTCAAACTGGCCCCATGGTCTCGCACCTTCTCCAGACTCTCCCTCAGACTACCAACTCTCCTCCCCGATATTCATATGGTCCACTTCCTCACCTCCCCTGGGCATTTGACAGAAAGTCACCTTCTTTTTTTTTAATATATATATTTTTTGTTAAAGTTCGATTTGCCAACATATAGTATAACACCCAATGCTCACCCTGTCAAGTGCCCCCCTCAATGCCTAATCATCCAGTCACCCCTTCCCCCGACCTGCCTCCCCCTTCACTACTCCCTTGTTTGTGACCCAGAAGAAAATCACCTTCTCATGGACGCTTACTCCAGCCACTTCATTTGCAATTGTTACCTCTCCCCACTGCAATCCTCAACTCTTTGGTCTGGCTTTTATTTTCCCCCTGTAGTACGTATAACCTTCTACCATAGGATTTTTTACTTTTCTACTAATATCTATTGCCTATCACCTCCACTGGAGGGTGAGACCCATGAAGGCAGGGGATTTTTGTCCATTTTTTGTTCACTGTGCCTCCCTTCCATTTAGAAAAGGGCCTGTCGGGATCCCTGGGTGGCGCAGCGGTTTGGCGCCTGCCTTTGGCCCAGGGCGCGATCCTGGAGACCCGGGATCGAATCCCACATCAGGCTCCTGGTGCTTGGAGCCTGCTTCTCCCTCCGCCTGTGTCTCTGCCTCTCTCTCTCTCTCTCTGTGACTATCATAAATAAATAAAAATTAAAAAAAAAAAAAAAAAAAAAAAAAAAAAAAAAAAAAAAAAAAAAAAAAAAAAAAAAGAAAAGGGCCTGTCGTGTAGTAGGCATATAAATAAACGCATATTGAATGAGAGAATGGATGAATGACTGTATGGATGAAACAATTTATCGAATGCAACTTGAAAAAGATTAAGAAAAGTAGCTACCACCAAAGAAGCAACACACACATTGAGAAAACACGAAGGATGAGATTGTCAAACCAGTCTCATAGGAGTCAGAAATTCTACTCAATATCAAGCTTTACAGGTCATTTCAAGGATTCGAGTCATCCAGAGGCACAGATGAGGCAAAGAAAGCCCTGGAACCATCATGGGAGCTCTCCAGTTTCTTCTCACCCCATCAGATGCTCTCTGGCTTATATTAACACATGGTGTCTCTAAGCAATGTGTATAGCTCATGTCACGGACAGAAGAGTTCCACGTTCTGTATAACACTCCCATTACTCAGATAGTTCATGTGGAATTTCCCGGGGAGCCATACTCCATAAGTGCATACATCCCATATCAATTTATGATAGGTAATTCTATGCAACCAGACACATTCTGCTAAAAACAATCCATGGACAAGGACTCTCCTGCTAACAAATGCCATTCAATTGTTTGCCAGAAGGTCTGTCATTTCCAGGTTTACAAGGAAATTAGACTGAGTTTTCTTTTTCCTGGGGACTTTCCTGGACCCAATATCCTCACGGTAAGGGGACAGAATGGACTGAAGACCTGCTGCTTAATTCTAGTCTTCCCAAATATAAAGGGAACACAGGGTCAGAGTTGCTGTGAAAGCAACCCCTGGGTTATTTGAAGTAAGAAAAAAAAATGGTAGAAAAAAAGGCAACTAAAAAGAAAGAAAGAAAGAAAGAAAGAAAGAAAGAAAGAAAGAAAGAAAGAAAGAAAGGCAACTAGAATAGCCTAATTAATGCCACATGGGCTTTAAGTCTATTCTGAACCTAACTACACGTCCTACCTCATATTGCTCATCCCCACCTTCTGCCTCCTTGTCCTCATTGTTAGAATACAAGGAGTCAAGAGTCACTGCTCCAAATAGATGTGTCAAAGGAACGGGTTTGGATTTCTGATTTGAGACTTAGGTTCCTAGCATTACTTCCTTCAAGCTGGCCTGGAATGGTTTCCAAAGAAGAGGGAAGCAGGGATTGGTGTAAGAGAAAGTAGGGAAAGAAACGCCTTTCTCTGTCTCTATGTACAAAGAGGCACATATAGCCAGCCCCTACACATGTCATAAAGGAATAAAAAACACTCCTGGTGTAAGTCACTCCTTAACCATGAAGCAGACATTTCTGGAAATGGCCCTAGCTCTTTTAGACACTGGAGTAACCCTTCATGAATGGTTGCTTCTCTGCACTAATGTTGCCCTGGAAAAGTGTAGCTTCCAAAAATCTCTTGTCCAATTAGGGGCTCTTGTGTGAACTATGGCCCAACTCAAGTTACATTAAGATACACACGTAGGGCCAGTCTTGGGTTCTTGTATGGCAGCCATTCATGTGATATGACCTCAGCAGTTCTAGTCAAACAAACACACACCCCCAAATACTTCCCTGTGTCCCAGTGGATGCCTCAAGTCAAGCTTCATTTCTGCGGTGTAAGGCTTTGTCAGCTCCACTTCCATTTAAATGCCATATTCGAGGGTAACATTTTTAGCCTGACATTTTAGCCTAAAATTAGCCTAATGTTTAGCCTGTCTTTCCCACCTAGAATCATGGAGACGAAAGTGTTCTAGAAATATCACTCACCTAGTTCAACCCTCTCATTGTATCAGTGAGGACCCTGGAGCCCAAAGAGGTGACACAGTTCACCTGACATACACCCCAGGACAAAGTGGTAACGAAGCCAGCATCAGGCCTACGGCCCCTTATTCCCTCTCCAAGGCTGTCAGAGTCTTGGCTTCGGTGTAAATAAATTTAATGAAGTATTTCCTAAGAGCAGAGTGAAAGAAATGGCAAGAAGGTGGGTATTGGATTCTTGAAGTAGGTAGAGACGCAGAGAGAAAATGAGTAGACTCAATTCACAAATTTTGCCTAGGGCTAGACCTTTATACATTTAATATATGATAATAATAATAATAGATCCACTCATTCCTTCTTTTCTTCTGAGGGACTAAATTCGCCAGTTCTTTTTGATGGTCAGATAGGAATGATATTTGAGGGCAATGACATTCCATATACATTATGCCCTTGACGTCCCAGGGTGCATCTTCCTTGAGGGTTATAATTCTTTAGCCGGCTTCTCGTCTACTCCTGGTTCTCACACCAATGACTTACACCCAAGAGTGTATATCTATTATAATTGCTACCTAAAGAGAATAAGAATTACAGATAAGTAATTTTCTTTTTCTAATCTAACCCCCTGGAGGCATTTCAGCAGCTAATACGGGTGATGACAGGCATTTCTGCTATAATTTATACAATTTCATTTTTCTTAATCATGAATTTTAGTTCTCTTACGTCACCTGCTTGAAATGGAAGCAGGGCTTTTTTTTTTTTTGTCACTGCTTTTGCATTTGTAGTCTCTCTTGAAAAGCACTTAAAATGTCCGCACAATTATGAGAAATGTGGATTAGCCTCTTCTCTGAAATAGCTTGCCTCTAGTCACCTGTAAATCCTTTTCAAACAATGTATAAAGCATTAATTTAGGTGCTTCGGTGGGACAACACAGTTTGAGTATTTAAGAATATATGTGAGAAGTTGCTAAGTGGATCTAACAGACGATTTATAAATAGCTATTTGCCTTGGCAGAGAAATTAGTGATTAAGAATGGATATTTCATATAATCCATATAGCATAATTTGGAAGAGAATTTAGGGAATGCCTAGGGTGGGTTTGTACAGTTCCTTTTTGTGGTTTTCATATTTGACACAATGCTTGATGCATGAAAAGATGTCAGTAAATATTCATTTGCGTTTAATATAATTAAGAGGTTATTAAATAATGTAGCATTCTGATCACACCCTTAACCTCCCTACCACTCCTTCAAAGCCAATTCAGTTCAGCCAGCCCTGAGGAATCCAAGACAAATTAGTGTTCTCCAATCAAGAGAGTCTAAACATTCTGATATAGCCCAGGATCCTCTGAGATCTAGAATTGTTGGTGAATTGTTGACCTGGCAACAGGTCATGTGATCAATTTAGTAGATCAGTAAACAGGATTTTGTTGAAGTAGCCCACAATGATGTAGAATAGAATGAAACATAGTACATCTCACATGTACTATGAATGGTACGGTAAGAGAAAGTACCGTTTCTGTAAAACTTTTTCGTTTCCATGAGGCACTTGGGTGGCTCAGTCATTGAGCAGCCAACTCTTGGTTTTGGCTCAGGTTGTGATCTCAGGGTCCTGGGGTGGAGCCTCACACTGGGCTCCATGCTCAGTGTGTCTGCTAGAGGTTCTCTCCCTCTGTCCCTCCCTCCATTCATGTTCTCTCTCCTGCTCCCTCTCTCCCTCTCTTTCTAAAAATAAATAAATCTTTTTTAAAATAAATAAATAAAATTATTTCATTTCCTGTATGCAGGGGAGCTAGATTATACTGTAAGCTGTATTTCTTCCCATGATTTAGAAGGAGTTTGAAAGCTACCATAGCAGGTTAAACAGAGGCTCCCAAAAAGATATGTCCACATCCTCATCCCTAGAACCTGTGAATGTTATTTTATTTGGGAAAAGGGTCTTTGCAAATGTAATTAAGGTAAGGATCTGAGAATGAGAAGATCATTCTAGATCATGCAGGTGGGCCTCAAAATCCAATGGCCAATGTCCTTATGAGAGAAAGGAAAAGGGAGATTTGAGACAGAATGAAGAGGAGGAAGCAACATGATCATGGAGGCAGAGATTTCAGTGATTTCACAAGTCAATGGACACCTGGAGCCACGAGCAGAGGAAGGAATGGATTCTCCTTAAGCCTCAGGAGGGAGCACCTGCCAACACATTGTTCCAGACTCCTGACCTCTATAACTGTGATAGAATAGATTTCTGTTGTTTTAAGCTCCCCAGTTAGTGGTGATTTGTTACAGCAGCCACAGGATACTAATACAGCCATTGATCGGAAAGATCCAAAATCCTAGTTGTTTTAAAAAACTCCAGAACCAGCCTTATCCCACCCCAAAGTTACCCAAAGAATGAAGTCCCATTTATTTAGTCACCCAAAGTTCACTAATATTTCTTCTTTTATGAGAAACATAGATATCCAAGGCCCACAATCGGATCCAGCCCCTGTGGAGGGAAAAAGGACCTCCTACTCTCACAAAAACCAACTAAAGACAATCCTCAGCCTATTCCTCTCTGAAAAAGAAATTTTATTGAGCTTCACTTTTTGTGCAGTAGGTATTTTTTTTTTTGCAGTAGGTATTTTTTTTAATTTTCCTATATAAATTTATAATAATAACTATGCATTTTCAAACTGAAATAATGGATTAGAACATCACTATTTTATTTTTTTTAAGTTTATTTATTTATTCATGAGAGACACAGAGAGAGAGAGAAGGAGGCAGAGACACAGGCAGAGGGAGAAGCAGGCTCCATGCAGGGAGCCTGACGTGGGACTCGATCCCAGGACTCCAGGATCATGACCTGGGCTGAAGGCGGTGCTAAACTGCTGAGCCACCCGGGCTGCCCGAACATCACTATTTTAAACTTCTCCCTAATCACTAGAGCCAGCCAATAAAAGGAACTTGGCAAGAATGAGGAAAGATGGCTCACTTAATAATAATAAAATTTTCAATTCTTCCTATATTTTTTTCCAAGATTGGCCAGGAGAAATGTTGTTTCTAGAAATGTCCACATATCAATCACCATGGGGCATGCTTACCCATTTTGCTGGTATTAGCCATAGGCCTTAGCAACCATAAGATATCTAAGCTGTATGGCATATACTTTAATTGGAGCATGACAAAATGGAGTTATAAGTGCTTATAACTAATCCATTGTCCTATTTGTATCAGCAGTAATTAGTGTTATAAATTACCAAGTTCCTATCATAGTTTTAAGGTCCTGGAATTCTTTGGCTTTTCTCCAGCTTTACATGAGGACTGCCATGTGCATCATTCCAAGACCAGCACCTATGTGAAAAAGGAGGCAAGACAGCCCAAATCTCCATGAATTCATTTAGCAATCATCATTTTTCCATCTTCATGTAGCGACTCATTGCACTAATTTTAGAAAACCTAATATAATGCTTTGCACATAGTAACCATTCAATAAATGTATATAACCTAATTGAGTTATATATTTTGAGAACATGATGAAAATTAGATGGTAAAGATAATTGTCAAGTGGTGGGGTGGGGGGAATGAAAGAAGTTATAAGATGAATTATGACAAAAAAACATCAAGTAGTCCATTGCATTTCTGATCAGCATCTTTTCCCGTTACATCATAAAAAAAAAAAAGTCAAGACAAACAACATTTTCAAACTGGCATAGGTCTCCTCTAATAATATGTCAGTTGAAGTTCAAACCTCTCACCAACCATAACCCCTCCATTGCCCAGCAAACCACGGCAGATGAAATTCACTAGGGACTCTCTGGACTGGCAAAGACAAACCACCCTTCATCCAGGACAGGTTGGCCTTCAGGGATTGCTCTCTCCAAACTCATGACTGTCTGTAGAGGTGATTTGTGCACATCGGATGGTTGTAAGAAATGACATGAGAACCCCTTAGGAATGAACTGAGACAAAAAGAAGAGATGGCTGGGAACAGTCAAGGAGCTGCCAGAGTTGATGGGGCCAGAGATGTTCAGGGGAAGACCACTTTCTCAGATAGAAGGATTGAGCAGAGACTTTTTTAAAATTAATATTCTTTCAGGTTTTTAAGCAAATAGCAAGAGATAGAATAGCACAAAGTTATATAAACATACAGTCCTGGATTTGAAGATTGTCTGCCCCATTTAACTCTAACCTTGAACAATGAATTAATAACATCTCTGAGCCTAAGTTTTCCTTTCTGTGAATCATGATAACACCAGACTTCAGGTGGTTATAATTACTCATTGAGCTAATGTCTGTAATGTGCTTAGCACAGTAATTGACACTACACTCACTAAGGTTTTACATGTTTTAAATGCAACCCTGTTCTTAGCTTCCCTGGGTTCACTTAGCCTAGTAGAATCTAAGGAAATGAATACTATTAACTTTTCTTCAGACACAAATTAGCATATTTCTTTTTTGAGGATAATACTGATAAACTGTATTTTCTCCAGCCCAGCCTACACACTTCCACTAGCTTCCTGAGCAAAGAGTTCTAATACTGCCACTCTTCTACTCAAAACATCCCTATAGGCTCCTCTCCTACTGTTACATTAGAGTTTCATTCAAGACAGCATGGAAATATGGAAAAAATGTGTGCATCAGATCTGGGCTTAAATGCTAGTCCTGCCGCTTAGTGAGAGGTTACTTCTAGCAAGTTCCTTAATTGCTCTATGCCCCAGATTCCCTTTGTAGAAAAGGAACAGTAACACTTTACAAAAGGAAAAATAACACTTATTTGAGGACAGTTGGCCTAGAGATTAAAAAAATTATGACATCCTCAAAAAGATATATCAATGCCTGGTACAAAGTAAGGCCTAAGTAAATTTTAATATTTTCATTCTTTTCCAGCTTTATTCCACATCTCCCATCCTTCCATCCCATATTCCTTTCAAACTGAAGGCTCCCCTTCAATGCCTGTGTTGCCTCTCCTTGGCTTTGCCTACACACTGCATTCTGCCTTTCTGGAATGCCATGGCCCCAGCCCTAAGTATCCAAATCTTGCCTATTCTTCAAAACTCAAGTTAGGTGGGCGGAGGGTTGGGGTGACTGGGTGATGAGCACTGAGGGGGGCACTTGGCAGGATGAGCACTGGGTGTTATGCTATATGTTGGCAAATTGAACTCCAATTAAAAAAAATTTTTAATAATAAAAAAGAAAAAGAAATAAATTCACATTTTTACAAAAAAAAAAAAAAAAAAACTCAAGTTAAGGTTGCCTAGATGGCTCAGTTGGTTATTTGTCTGATTCTTGGTTTCAGCTCAGGTTGTGATCTTGGGGTCCTGAGATCAAACCCCACTTCTGGCTCACGCTCAATGTAGAGTCTGCTTGTCACTCTCCCTCAGCTCCTCCCCCCAGTGCTCTATCTCCTTCTTGAATAAATAAATAAAATCTTTAAAAAAAAATAAAACCCTCAAGTTAAACACTATCTTTCCCACAAAGCCTTATTATTGCCCAGAAGAGATAATTGCCTCTCTGAGCTTCCTGGACCATTGTCTTTGGCCTTCATGTAACCCTTCACATTGCCTTTATAATCATTGCTTTGAGTTTTATCTCCCCCCAAAAAAGTAAATTCCCTAAGGGCATAGTCTTCTGCATCTTCTTCCTTACAGACCTGGCATACCTCAATCACTCAAAAAACATTTGTTAAATGAACAAATCAATAACAAATTATGTGCATTTAAAGAAAAATGTATATAAAATACCTATACTTAACAAATAAGAAATTTAAATGAAATATCTGCACTAAAGCAAAGATTCTTTCATCTTACTTTGTATGTGTAAATAAAGGTAACTGCCTATGTTTATAAGCAAGCTTAAAAAGATTCCCAATGCCTGCCTTCAATATTTCATTTTTAGGGTTTCCTATTTCCTGTAAAAAGCAAATGGGGAGTGATGTCACCAAGACTGCAACATGGGTTGTTCCTAACTTCATTCCCCTTCACAAGAAGAACAACTAACAACTATTCAACAACAAGATGCTAGTGAGGGAATCTTAGAGCACAGTGAACCATCCCCTGCACCATAGAGACCAAGACAGACTGTATCAGAGGAGTAACAGAAGCAGTTATATGTGGACCACACTGCCTCTCTCCCAGGCCAGTGCAACACCACACAGAGAGGGCTCTCCTGAGCCTTCAGTTCTTCCGTGGGAAAAGACAACCCAGAAGAGACAACCAAACCCCCAGAATTATGGGTCAATTTGTGGAGGCCTCTGCTCCAAACTCACACCACAGGGACTGCAGGGGCATCTGTGTGGCTCAGCACTGGGAATCCGAATATTATAGAGAAGGGAGGAGGGGCTTGCAATAACCAGCACAGGGATCTTAGCAGAGCAAGTGCATACCTGCAGTGCCCAAGTAGGAATCCCGACTAGCAGTTTTGATCATCTGCAGAACCAAGTCAAGGATGCACTCTAGCCAGGGAACAGAGTGGGATGCAGATCTGCCTGATTTTGGCCCTAAAGCCTAGTCTGCCCATGCCCAGGCAAGGAGCTATGTCAGCACCACCCTAGTGGGGAGTACTTTCTGCCTCATCTGACCGGAAGGGCTGGAGAAAACTGAAAGAAATCAAAGCACACTGATCCCAAGAACATCAAAACACAAAAAGACAGCTGTATAAGAAACAAGAATCTACAAAACAGGAAACAATTAACAAAATGGTGTTAAATTAGTGTTTACTGATGAATTTATAAAGCATTTAAAGAATTAACACTAATTGGTGTTAAATCTTTACTTGTCAATAATTACTTTAAAAGCAAACAGATTTAATTATTTAATCAAAAGACACAGAATGCCTGAACTGACTAAAACAAACAAACAAAAACCAAGATCCAAAAATACACTGCCTACAAAAGATTCACTTTAGACTTGAGGACACAGATGGAAGGGATGGAAAAAGACATTCAAAGCAAATGGTAACCCAACAACAGCAGGAGTAGGTAGCTATCCTTATACCAAACAAAATGAACTTTAAACCAAAAATGATAAAAGACGAAAAAGTCACTACATAATGATAAAAAAGGTAAGTACATCAAGAAGAGGTAACAGTTGTTAATATTTATGCACCCAACAACAGAGCACCTAGATACATAAAGCAAAAAATAACAGCCAAAAGGAGAAATAATCATAATACAATAATAGTTGGGGAATTTAATAGTCCAAAAATATATATAGATAATCCAGACAGAGAATCAATAAGAAATCCGTGGATTCGAACAACACTATAGATCAAACGAACCTAACAGACATGTACACAGGGAATATTTTCTATAATAAACCATATTTTAGGCCATTGCAGTCTTACAAATTCAAGAAGATGAAATCATACCAAGTATCTTCTCTGACCACCATGGCATGAAACTGCATATGAATAACAAGAGGAAAACTGAACAATTCATGAACACATAGAAATTACACATCACTCTCCTAAACAACCAATGGATCAGAGAAGAAATTAAAGGGGAAATTAAAATGTTTCTCCAATCTAACAAAAAACAGAACTTGCAGAATGCCACAAAAATAGTTCTAAGAGGGAAGTTTATAGCAATAAACATCTACATGAAGAAACAAGAAAGATCCCAAATAAACAACCTAACTCTGTGCTTTAGGGAACTGAAATAAAAGAAGAACGTGAGCCCAAAGTAACCAGAAGAAAGGAAATAAGAAACATTAGAGCATAAATCAGTGAAATAGAAAAAAGAAAAACAATAGAAAAAAATAACCAAACTAAGAGTTGGTTCTTTGAAAAGCTAAACAAAACTGGCAAACCTTTAGCTACACTAAATAAGGAAAAACAGGAAAAAGTCAACAAAATTATAAAATCAACAAAATTATAAATGAAGAATGAGACATTCAAAATCAACAAAATTATAAATGAAGAATGAGACATTAAAACTGATACTACCGACATTCATATACCACTATGAACAACTATATGTCAATAAACTAGACAACCTAGAAGAAACAAAAAAGTTTTGGAAATCTTATCAAGATTAAATCAAGAAGAAATAAAAAATATGTATACATTAATTATTGGTAAGGAGATTGGATCATGAATCAAAAATTTCCCAAAGAAGAAAGCCCAGAACCAGATGTCTATATTGATGAATTTATAAAACATTTTAAAAATTAATACTAATCCTCAAACTCTTCCAAGAAAACTGAAAAGGAAAGAACACTCCCAAACTTATTTTAGGAGACCAGCATTATCCTTATACCAAAATCAGAGGGAAAAAATTTTTTTAAAAAAACCACTGTAGGGGATCCCTGGGTGGCACAGTGGTTTGGCGCCTGCCTTTGGCCCTGGGCGCGATCCTGGAGACCCAGGATTGAATCCCACATCGGGCTCCCGGTGCACGGAGCCTGCTTCTCCCTCTGCCTGTGTCTCTGCCTCTCTCTCTCTCTCTGTGACTATCATAAATAAATAAAAATTAAAAAAAAAAAACCACTGTAGGTAAACTTTCCAATGATATAGATGCAAATTTTCCCAATAAAATACTAGCAAACTGAATTCAGCAGCATAATAAAATGATCATTCTCTGTGATCAAGTGGAATTTATCCCTGGAATGCAAGAATGGTTCAACACACACACATATCAATGTGCTACATCACATTAATAGAATGAAAGAAAAGAATCATATGATCATTTCAATAGAGGCAAAATAAGCATTTGACAAAATTCAACATCCATTCACGATTTTAAAAAACTTTTAAATTAGGCATAGAAGGAACATATCTCAACATAATAAAGGCCATTTATGACAAGCCCATAGCTACATCATACTTGGTGGTGAAAGCATTTTCTCTAAGATCAGGAAAAAGAGAAGAGTGTCCACTCTCATCACTACTATTCAACATAGTATCAGAAATCCTACTAGAACAATCAGGAAAGAAAACAAGATAAAGGGATCCCTGGGTGGTGCAGCGGTTTAGCGCCTGCCTTTGGCCCAGGGCGCAATCCTGGAGACCTGGGATTGAATCCCACGTCAGGCTCCCTGCAAGGAGCCTGCTTCTCCCTCTGCCTGTGTCTCTGCCTCTCTCTCTCTCTCTCTTTCTCTCTCTCTCTCTGTGACTATCATGAATAAATAAATAAAAATTTTTTTAAAAAAAGAAAACGAAATAAAATATATCAGAATTGGAAATTAAAAAGTAAACTTGGGGGATCCCTGGGTGGCTCAGCAGTTTAGCGCCTGCCTTTGGCCCAGGGCGCAATCCTGGAGTCCTGGGATGGAGTCCCGCATCGGACTCCCTGCATGGAGCCTGCTTCTCCCTCTGCCTGTGTCTCTGCCTCTCTCTCTCTATCATAAATAAATAAATTTTAAAAAATAAAATAAAAAGTAAACTTGTCTCTATTTTCTGATGACATGATTTTATACATAGAAAATCTTGAAGACTCAACCAAAAAAAATCTGTTGGATCTAAATCAATCAATATAGGCAATACAGTAGAGTGGCAGTATTCAAAATTAGCATACCAAAATCAGCATTTCTATACATTAACAACAAATTTTCTGAAAAAGGAAGAAATCAATCCCATTTAAAATGGCATCAAATCCATAAGATACTTAGTAGCAAATCTACCTAAGGAGGTAAAAGATCTCTATTCTGAAAATTACAAGATATTGATGAAAGAAATGGAAGGAGACACAAATAAATGGAAAGATATCTCATGTTCCTGGATTAGAAGAATTAATAGTGTTAAAATGTCAACACTACCAAAAGCTATCTATAGATTCAGTGTAATCTCTATCCAGATTCTATTAGCATTTTTTGCAGAAGTAAGGGAAAAAAAATCAAACTGAGAAAAAAGAACAAAGCAGGAGGTATTCCAGTTCTTGATTTCAAGCTACCTTATAAAGCTATAGTCATCAAAACAATATGGTATTGACATAAAGACAAATGGATCAATGGAACAGAACTGAAGCCCACAAGTAAACCCACACATATATAGCTGACTAATATTTGACAAGGCAGCCAATAATACTCAATGGAGGAAAGACAATGTCTTCAATAAATGGTGTTGGGATAATGATTCACATGTAAAAGAATGAAACTATACCCATATATATGTCACCCACAAAAATTAACTCAAAATGGATTAAAGATTTAAGTGGTGGGGAGATGAAGAATTAGAGGAAGTTGGTCAAAAGATACAAGCTTCCAGTTATAAGATAAATAAGTACCAGAGATATAATGTACAAGGTGATAGCTAACACCACTGTATGATATACATACAAGTTAAGAGAGTAAATCCTAAGAGTTCTCATCACATGGAGAATTTTTTCCTTTATTCTTTCTTCTTTTTTTTAATTGTGTCTGTATGAGGAGATAGATGTTAGCTGAACTTACTGCAGCAAACATTTCATAATATATGCAAATCAAACCAATGTGCTTTATACCTTATAAGGTGATATACATCAATTATTTCTTAATAAAATTGAGAAAAAAGTAAATGAATTTAATTATGCTACTTGATAGCATTTGACAGCTTTGGGGCTTTGTGTAAGAGAAATCAAAGCAGTTATTTCATTAATTCAATGGCAAGAAATGTCAAAATATCACCTGCCTTTGTGTACATTAGTGCATTAACTGTATTCTTCTCTTTTAAATTGCTTAGGGATCACATAAACAACACTTCAAATGCAACTAAAATATTTGGTTTCCTGAAAATCCATCTTTACAAATTCTTTGTTTTATTTAAATTTTTAAAAATCTTTAACAGTTAAAAAAATGAATAAATGTTAATTGTTCGAAGTCGTACAAGGAAAACAATACTTTTCCTTTAGGACAACCAAAGATCAAGAAACTGAGCCCATCAGCTAATTCCAAACTATAAACAGTAGAAATGCAAGTCCTACTGTCTTGTGTAATTGGAACCAAATTCCTCCACCCCATTGTAGTGTCCTGAGTATGAAAGGTAAACTCTTTACTCAGGACAAGGCAAAGAAGAAGCCTAGTTATATGAAAGGTCAACAAGGTCTTACACTTTCATCCCACCTTATTATATATTTTGTCTTTGACAAGAGGCCCTGGGACAAGAAACCTTGTGAGGCCTTAGATCCTACAGAAACCACTCCTAGTGCATTATTATTTGGCTACCATTTGCTCAGGATTTAGAAACAATCCAAACAATCCATTGATACAGAATTACAAAACTGTGAGATTTTTGACAGATATATTTTGATTCCATTGTCCTGCTTATAGGAAGGCTGTCATGATGTAATGATGCAGACACTACCAGCCTGAAATCTAAGCTTGTCTTGTTCCACAACCTCTAACAAATCCTTTTTCATGGCAATGACTCCCTTTTCAAATGCAAAGCAACATATTTCTGCCATCTTCTAAGAATATTATTAGAGCTGATTTTTTAAACATTTTATTTATTTATTCATGAGAGTCACACAGAGAGGCAAAGATATGGGCAGAGGGAGAAGCAGGCTCCCTGCAGGGAGCCTGATACGGGACTCTATCCCAGGACCCCCAGATCATGACCTGAGCCAAAGGCAGACATTGAACCACTGAGCTACGCAGGTGCTCATGAAAGATGATTTTTAAAAATATATAGCATTTTCCAAAAAAAAATGCTTTGTTTTGTTGACAAACCTCTGAAACTGTTAATGACCAATGTCATTATATCAATGCTATTCTCTCCAATGTTAGAATATACCCAAATCTCTTTTTGTGATTAAAGTGTTTTCTGCTGAACCCACTTAATGTTGTAGAAGACTACCTGACGTGATAGACTACAGGATGAGACTGCACACCTATATCAAGTCTGACCTTGTCACCTGGACCTTATCTAATTCACTGCCATTAAATTGTCGAAGAAAAGAGTGACCTCAGAAAGATGATAAGCAAGGAAACTCCAGGCCCTTGTTCACCCATAGAAAACATTGGGAAAACAAAAACAAAAATAGAGACTGACTAAATAACTTTATAGAAAAACAAGTCAAAGTCATAGGAACTAAGTAAATATTCAGGCAAGAAAAAGCCACATTCAAAATAGTAGGATATTTGGTGGTATTTTACTTTCCTTTGTCCCACTTTCTGCTCAGAACTGCACAATCAGAAAGAAGGAGCAGAACAGAATTTATTAGCAACATGTCTGTTGGCTAGAATTACTTTTCTGATTCTGTATCAGTAGGTTACCTCTCAATCCTCAAAGGAAAGCCCAGAAACAGATGGCTTCATTGGTGAGGTCTACCAAACATTTAAAGAAGAATTAACACCAATCCTTCTCAAACTCTTCTTTAAAAAAAAATCAAAGAAGATAAAACACTTCAAAATTCATTTTATGAGGCCAGCATTACTCTGATGCCAAAGCCAGACAAAGACACTGTAAGAAAAGAAAATATAGACTAATATATCTAATGAATAATAATATAGAAATACCAGCAAACAGAATACTAGCAAATAGAATTCAGGAGCACATTAGAAGAACTATACATCATGAACAAGTTGAACAAATTCCTACAATGCAAGGATGGTTCAAGATATGAAAATCAGTAAATGTAATATACTGCATTTGCAAAATGAAGGGAAAACCCCACATGATCATGTCACGTCATGCAGAAAAAGTGTCTGGCAAAATTCAACACTCTTTCATAATAAAAACACTCAACAAGCTAGGAACAAAGGGAAACTACCTCAACACAATAAAGACCATTTATAAAAAACCCATAGCTAAATGATTAAACCCAATGATTAAACATTGACTTTTCTCCTCTAATATCAGCAACAAGACAAAGATGCCCATTTTTGTCACATCTATTCAATGTAGTACTCAAAGTCCTAACCAGAGCAGTTAGGCAAGGAAAAGAAACAAAAGGAAAAGAGGTAAAAGCATTTTTCTTAAATGCAGAAAATCATAAACTCTACCCAAAAAAAATCCATAAAACATTAGAACTAATAAATGAATTCATCAAAATTGCAAGGCACAAAAAATTGTTCTTATACACTACCAATGACGAATCTGAAAAGGAAATTAAGAAAACAATTCCGTTCACAATAGCACTGAAAAGAATAACATATTTAAGAATAAACTTAACCAAAGAGGCCAAAGACTTGTACCCTGGAAGCTACAAAACATTGCTAAAAGAAATGAAATTAGACACAAATAAATGGAAAAATATAATCTGTGCTCAAGGACAAGAAGTTTAAATATTGTTAAGATGTCTATATGACCCAAAGAGACGTACAAATTCAATGCAATTCCCATCAAAATCCTAATGATTTTTTTTGCAGAAATAGAAAATATCATCCTAAATTTCATATGGAATCTCTAGGGACCCCCAAAATAGACCAAACAATCTTGAAAAAGAAGAAAGAAGTTGAAGTCTCATACTTCCTGATTTCAAACCTTACTACAAAATTATACTAGTCAAGAGATGCCTGGGTGGTGCAAACGGTTAAGTGTCTAACTCTTGACTTTGGCTCAGGTTATGATTTCAGTGTCATGAAATCCAGCCCCACATCAGGCTCTGTGTTGAGTGAGAAGTCTGCTTCTCTCTCTCTCTCTTATTACTCCTACCCCCTACTTTAAGTAAATAAATAAATTGTTTTTAAAAATTACACTAGTCCAAAAAGTGTAGTACCAATATAAAGACATATATGGACCAATGGAATAAAGTAGAGAGCCCATGAATAAATCTTTATATATATGGCCAAATGATTTTTGACCAGGGAGCGAACCTTTTTTGCAACAAATGATGCTGGGAAAACTGGATATCCACATGCAAAAGAATGAAGTTGGACTCTTCTACTGTATACAAAAATTAACTCAAAATGGGCCAAAGACTTAAACTAAGATCCAAACTATAAAACTCTTAGAAAGAGTTTTCTTAGAAGAAAACAGAGGCAGGGCTTCTTGACACTGGATATGGCAATGATTTCTTGAATGTGACACTGAAAATGCAGGCAATAAAAATAAAAGATAAATTGAGCTTCATCAAAATTTTAAAACTTTTATATTTGAAAGGATATAATAAACGGACTGAAGAGACAATCTATGGATTAGGAATAAATATTTACAAATCATATATGTGATAAGGGATTTATATCCAGAATACATAAAGATCTTCTACAACTCAACAATAAAAAAAAAATGGGCAAAGGGCTTGAATGAACATTTCTCCAAGGAAGATATACAAATGGCCAAAAAACACATGAAAAGATGTTCAACCTCACAATCACTAGAGAAATGCAAATCAAAATCACAATGAGATATCACTTGATATCCATTAGGATGGTTATTACTTTTGCAAAGCTTAAAATAATAAGTATCGGTGATGATAGAGAAAAAAAACAGAACCTTTGTGCATTGCTGATGGAAATGTTAAATGGTACAATTCATATGGAAAATGGTGTGGTGGTTCCTCAAAAAACTAAACATAGAATTACCATATAGTCCAGCAATTCCACTTCTGGGTATATACT
The DNA here is from genome assembly GCF_018345385.1 of Vulpes lagopus. Lineage (NCBI taxonomy): Eukaryota > Metazoa > Chordata > Mammalia > Carnivora > Canidae > Vulpes > Vulpes lagopus. Next base: position 18,113,026 of record NC_054833.1, read on the forward strand.
CCAAAGAATTGAAAGCAGGTACTTGAGCAGATTTTAGTACAACTGCATTCACAGGATTACTCACAGTAGCCAAAAGTTTGACAAATCCAAATGTCTATCAACAGATGAATGGAGAAATAAAATGTGATGTATACATACAATGGAATATGATGCAGCCTTAAAAAGAAAGGGAATTCTGATGGATGAACCTTGAAGACCTGCTCAGTGAAATTAGCTGGACACAAAAGGACAAATACTATGTGATTCCCTTATTTGAGAAACCTAGAGTAGTCAAATCATAGAGACAGAGAGTAGAAGGGAATTGGCTGGAGGAGAGGGGGGCAGTTAGTGTAATGGGTACAGAGTTTCAGTTTGGGAAGATGAAATTATTCTATGGATGGTGGTGGTGGTTGCACAATAATGTGAATGCCACCTGATGCCACTGAACTGCACACTTGAAAACGGTTGAAGTAAAAGAAATTATGAAAAAAACAATAAAAAAGATCTGAATCCTTTTCACATTATCAGAAATACTAAACATATGATACTACTGCTGCAAGAAATGTTGTGCTATAAAATATTTAAAATTGGGGCATCTGGGTAGGCTTAGTCAGTGAAGCATCTGCCTTCAGCTCAGGTCACAGTTCCAGGGTCCTGGGATTGAGCCCCACATCAGGCTTCCTACTCAGCGGGGAGTCTGATTCTCCTTCTGCCTCTCCCCTTGCTCATGCTCTGTCTCTGTCTCTCTGAAACAAATAAAACTTAAGAAAATAATAATAAATATTAAAAATTCCTTAAAAGATGAAAGGATATACTCTATTCGACACACAACGGTGTGTATTGCTCCTGGCCAACAGTATCTCTCTATGATCAAATAATGGTGAGACCTCCACATTTCATATCTCCATACTTTCCTCTTATTTTCTTTTCTTTTTTTTTTTTGTATATTTTTTATTGGAGTTCAATTTGCCAACATACAGTATAACACCCAGGACTCATCCCGTCAAGTGCCCTCCTCAGTGCCCGTCACCCAGTTACCCTATCCCCCCACCGACCTCCCCTTCCACTACATCTTGTTCAGTTCCCAGAGTTCTTTCCTCCTATTTTTCAAACATCTTTTACTAAACCATGGTCCTGGAAAAAAAAAGAAAAACCTATACACTTAAGACCTAAGTAGCATTGAATTATTAAAATCAGAGTGAATTTGCAGAATTTGTAGTAAGTGAAATCACAGGAATTCAGGAAAGTAAGCCCTAAAACAATCAAAATTAGCAGACCATTCTGCAAAGAAAAGCTAGATTCGAGTTTTAAAGAAGGTGACAATACAGGGGTAGCACGTGGGAGTATTTCTCATGTGCTTGTGATTGCATGACTAGCTCTGCATGTGTTCAAATTCGTACAAGAAGAAGTAAAAATGTCTTTCAACAGCATAGATCCCTGTGTTTAATTTAATGATTTCTGTCTTTTGCATTTTCTCTCAGTCAGAGAATCCACATCCTAGGCCTCTCCATGAGCCACGAGAGTGTACTTGCACTTCTACAGGATAAGAGAGGAGAGCTAATAACCACCCTCAAGTACTAAACACTCCACAATCTCTTTAAGCAATTGAAAGAAAGTTAATCTAAATTAAGCATATGATATGACATTCCACTCTTGGTCTCTCCTAGTTCCCCCCTTGATCTCTCTGAAGCTTCAGAAGTGTGCACCCAATAAATATTAACTACCAGACATAGGCCAGCATCTCCTGTTCCAGAATGTGCCTCTTGTCAGCTCTCCTTAGGATGTAATCAGACCTACATTTAATATACTTGTAACAATAGCAAAGCGCCTCCGGGTTATGATGTGAAAAGTAGAAGTCAGAAATCATTTTTGCTTTATTTATTATGCTGTCATTTACTGTCATGTGGTAAAGGCCAAAGAATCTAATTCCCTTCACTACTGGGATTATAGCAGCTTGTCTTTTTTTATGCAGATTTCATATTGGAAAGATGCTTACCTGGGCTCACACTGTTACCTGATGCTGCTGATCTGGTCTTCCCTTCCCACTCTTTGGCTCTTAGATGGAGAAAAGTGACTTCGGCCTGAGTCATCTTGCTGAACCTTGTCATCTCTTGCGGTGTCTGCCTGAGACAAAACTGAAATATAATATTTTCATGTGAATATAATTGCATCTATGCCCTTCATTATATGCATTTTTAAACTTAGTTGTATTGTTCAGATGTTGACAGCAGTGCCACACCAGGCCACGCTGAGGCAAAAGGAAAAATGGATAATACTGTGAGTCCGTGTTCAAAATTTTGAGATTTTTTACACCTGGGTGGCTCGGTGGTTGAGTGTCTGCCTTCAGCTCAGGTGGTGATCCCTGAACCCTGCAATCAGGACCTGCATCGGGCTCCCCACAGGGAACCTGCTTCTCCTGCTTCTCCCTCTGCTTCTCTGTGTCTCTCATGAATAAATAAATATTTTTTTAAATTTTTTTAAATAAGATAAAATTTTGATATTTGGTTCACCGTGGCTTTCTTGCATTAATTTTGATTTTTTTAAAAAAAATATTGCAAAAAATTTTTAAAAAATAAAAAATTAAAAATATAAATAAATAAATAAATAAATAAATAAATAAATAAATAAATAAATAAATAAATAAATAAATATTGCCCCCGTATGCTATATATCTGAATTGTTGAGCCTTTGGGAGCTGAGGAGAATGCATGCCTTGCTCACCTCACTCTGGTCCCTGATAGCAGCACAAAAAAACCTGAGTGAAAAGTAATGGAATTTCCTTAAGAAAAACAAAAAATGCAAAAGACTGAGAAATATAATTTGATTCTGTCGTTCAGAATTGTGTTTTACCAACTATATTCATTTCCTAGGGCTGCCATTACAAAGTACCACAAACTGAGTAGCTTAAAACAACATGAATTTATTGTCTCAATGATTCTGGAGGCCGGAAGACTGAAGTTAAGGGATCCTCAGGGTCTTGTTCCCTCTAAGGACTTTAGAGAGAGAATCCTTCCTTGTCTCTTGATGGCTTCAGGTGGTGGCTGGAAACCCTTGGCTTTGCTTGGCTGGCAACTACATCACTCCATGTTCCGCCTCTTTCATCACATGGCCTTCTCTCTACGTGCCTTCCTATCATCTTGTAAGGACGCCGAAGGTATTGGATTAAGGCCCTATCCGCCTCCTCCAATATGACCTCATTTTAACGAATTACATCTATAATGACCTTATTTCTCAGTTAGGCCAATTCTGAGGGCTAGAGGTTAGGGCTCCCACGTGTCTTCTTGGAGGACACAACACAGCACAGAACGTGCACCAAAAGAGTTGATAATTCTTATGTAACTAGTTATCTAACCTGCCAGCACACAAGCAAGTTCCTTGGTGGGATTTGTGTGCAATGTGGCAGCGTGTTGGTGGCAAAGGAAGGTCCCACTGGCTGTCTGGTGGTCCCCCTCTGCTTTCTCAACCACCGAATACACTGCCTCAGCACCCCCTCCTGCTCTCTTTTTCCTCTCTGCTCCTACTTGCTGTCTGTTACCGCCTACCCTCATTCACTCTATTCTGACTCTCAGCACAGTTCCCTAATCTCTTCTCTTCCCAGTGCCCCACGGGTGCAGAGCCTGTATGTAGCCTAAACAGCCCACCATCCTTTGCTTAGCTTCTTCCTATACTCATTCAACTGACCTGAGCCTCCTGCTCAAATCTTGGGCCTCAACTCTGCAACAGCTGGGTTGTGGAGACCTCACATGAGGGGATTCTCATGCATGCTATCTGTTTTCTACCAGCTTCCTCTCCTCACTACATGGGGAGACTCTCCCAACCTGCCCCTGTGAGCCACCATCAGGCTCCAGATTCCATGAGGGTTGGGGGGAGCAGGAAAAGAGAGAGAGCTAAGACTTAGAAACGCCACATTTGTCTATCAGCCCCACACACTGGTTTTCTATTCTTCTTGGCCAGCCACCACCTAAGAGCAGTAAACCATTTGTTTAATCACTTTGCTTTTCCCCGACTGCTAGTAATGAAATGCTGCCCTCTCTAAAATAATTTCCTGACTATTTGCTAAGATTCATCTCTGACATTTCATTAAATATGATCATTTAACTGTACAAGTACAAATGCATTTTTAATTTAGCTTACTGCAGATATTACAGATGTGGGGAAATGAATTCGTATTGCTCTAGGACAAATATATCATTCACATATGCATGCGACAAAAGAACAAATTATTAAAAATTACTGAAACTTCCATGAAGATTTATATTTAACTTTTCCATTTTCAATCTCCATGTCATTGTGAAAACATATAGCATGTCACTTTGTCAGCCATGATTCTGTGAAGAATGTGGGAGGGATTCCGTAAGGATCTTGATCAATAGCCTGCATCTGTCCTTGACACAGTGCAGCACGAAAGAAGATGGAGACCAGTTTCAAGTGTGAAGTTATGAGGTTCACAGTCTTATTGCTAAAGCAGTGGGTTGTTTGCCTTCTCCACAAAAGAAAACAGCAGTAGGAAGTGTGTCTTCTATCCCATGTACTCTAAATCCAACCATAATACATGCTAATGTTTTATTTAGTAGAAAAATACTGAAAGTGTAAACTGACATTCTTGGGGCTCCTGGCTGGCTCAGTCCGTAAAGCATGAGAATCCTGATCTCAGGATTGTGGGCTCAAGTTCCATATTGAGTATGGGGCCTACTGTAAAAAAAAAAAAATGTTAACTGACATTCTTGAATGTCTTCTTGTTGTCTATCATCATTGGACTCAAAATTGACCAATGGAAAGCACAAAGTTGGCTTTTTTGGCTTCGAGCTGCAAAACCTAGAACTGACAAGTCAGGAGCTAACAATTATTATCTTATAGGGTGCCAAGTATTTCCAGAGAATGTACTTTTATTACTACGGAAAGAAATAAGCTTATTTTCAAAAATCTTTATGGTTTATTTTAGACAGAGGACAAAAGCCAAATAATAGGGGTTTGAGGCAGAAGAAAATTCTTTCCAAAGTAGGAGTTAGAAGTTTGTCATTTCCAGATATTAAAAAGCTAAAAGAATTCAAATAATGCTTTACACGTAAGACACCAATAAAAGAAAAATAGTTTTCTAGTCATCTACCGATTATAAGATTTGAAGTTTGGAAGAGACTTTGGAGATCATGCAAGTTATGCCTGACTTGGTTGTTTTATAAATAAGAGTAATGAGGCTCAAACAATTTGCATGAACACAAGGAAGTTGGTGGCCAAATCCAAATAAAAAGCCAGGCCACCCAATTCCTGGTCAGCACATGATTCTCAAGGTATTTCTACCTAAAGGCCACACAGGCAGGGAACGTAAGCCTCACTGTTTATGAGGATAGGAAGCTCTGCAAAGGACCAGTATGCAGCTGAGCAATTAGCCACCAACTGAGTGACCTGTGGCTCACCCACCCACATTGGCAGGGGTAAGAAGGTTTGTGCAATAACAAGGAGTTAGAAGAATTTGCCTCATCAGCCTAGTGAAAAAAAAGCTAACCTCACAGATCTCTTGACTCCCCGTACTTTGTTAGTTGATGCCTGTGATGGCTAAGTTTATGTGTCCGTTTGACTTTGTGTGTCAACCATGCCATTCTGGGTGCATCTGTTAGTGTTTCTGGATAAAATTACTATTTGAATAGGTAGACTGAGTAAAGCAATTTGTTTTCCCTATTGTTGGTGGGCCTCATCCAATCCAGTTGAAGATCTGACTAAACCAAAAGGGTTTGACCCTTCACCAGAGTCACAGAGTCCCTCCTACCTCATTGGCTTTGAACTAGGACATTGGCTTTTCCCTGCCTTCAGACTCAAACTGAAACATCAGCTCTTCCTTCAGGTTCTGTACCATTAGCTCTCCTGGGTCTCCAGCTTGCCAACTATAGACTTTGGGATTTATCAACCTCTAAATCACACGAGCCAACTCCTTACAACAAATCTCTTCCTCCATATACATGAATCCTATTGATTTTGTTTCTCTTAAGAACTCTGCTACAATGTCTGGGGTATCTTTCCTTTTCTTAAAGAAAGAGAGAGTGTGCAAGCACGATGGAGGGGAAGAGAGATAGAATTTTAAGAAGGCTCCATGCTCAGAGCTCCGTGTCCAGCGTGGAGCTTGATGGGGGCTCAATCTCATGACCCTGGCTCATGACTTGAGCCATAATCAAGAGTCAGACCCTTAACTGACTGAGTCACCCAGGCAGCCCTCCCTGACATCTTTCAATTTCACACTGTTTATAATTGGTTTTTTTTTTTTTTCATTTCCAGTTCTCCATTCAGAAGAAAGTTTAACTCAGGCAAACATTGTAGAAATCCAACACTCAAAAAGAGTTTGCAGAAATACAAAAACTTGCATACCAGGGCTATTAGATTACAGTTCAAAAATTGATGGCACATAAATATCACACATAAAATTTTCTGTGTTATAATGAGAAGACTGTCATCCTCCCCGCCTCTGTTTGGTGTGAAACTGACCAACCCAATCATCTTTTGCCAACAGAGGAGGTTTTGAAATATCACACTGAGTGATCACACTAGTTTGCAAGATTACTGGCCCTGCTCCAGTCACTCACATTTGATTTGGTTTTTCTCTCTTTTAACGAACAAAATATCTTTCTCCCTCACCAAGCTGTGAAGGGGGATGTTTCCAGGCACAGCGTGTTAAAATATAAGTTCTCTTACTTTTGAGTAGTAGCCTAGGATCACCTTGCTATGTGATGAAGCAATGAGGCCAGCCAGTAAGAGCCTAATTCATGCGCTCCAGGCTTTACAATACCTTCATTCACTAGTGTTATTTTTCTGCTTCTGTTACAAGTGATGGCACTGAACGAGACTGTGTGCCTGTGAGGACTTTGTTTATCGCCAGTGAGGAGGAATGAGGGGCCACATAAGCATCCCAAAGTGATAAAGTTGAAGTGAGATGATCATTGACAAAGATTTTTTTAACATGGGAACACATATGCCATTTTTCAAGAGCTGAACCATAATCTGCTAATGCAAACAGATTTTTGAATGCAATGTGTCAAAACATTAAGAGAATAAGTCTGTCTCTTCGAGAATTAGCAAACAGCTGGACCCAAGATAGAAATGAACAACTCTCCTGCCATAAGTGTTTGTTTTCAAATATTTTTAGTGTGCAAGTCTGCTGCTGAGTATAACATGCAAACACATAATAGTGAGGACTTGTACCACACCTTTAATTTAAGAAAGTGTGGTGACTGCCTCTTTTGTCTTTTATGGGAACAATAGCATTGTTTCCATTACTTGTAGTGTGCAGAAGGACGTTGAATCCTCTGGTTGCTCAAACAGAAATTTTCCTTTTCATGATGAATGGTAAGGAAAGAGCAACTGCATTTTCATGGAGGTGGGAATAATAGAAATGATCCACTCACCTGAAAGGAGATGAAGCTGTAACCACCTACAGTGATAACCCAAGGGGAAGTACCAGTAGACTTATCCTGACTTCATTCTCATCCTCTCTTCCTAAGAATTTGGAGTGCCAAGCAAAGCCTTATATGGGACGTACAGTTTGACCCCATCACCAACCCCATTCAGTAGCAAACAAGCCTCTGTAAAACAAATGCCTGCAGTTTCCCAGCCCTGATGCAGTTTGGTCCAGAACTTCCACATCGCCTCAACTTGATCCCATACATGTCTTGACTATTATAGATTTCTACTCATTTGTCAATCACCATTCTGGTGCCCTCCCTCTGTCCCAAGATCCATGTTCAAATTTGCTACCCACACCCCCAGCCCTTTAAATTCTGATCTCTTCTGTCCCCTATCAGGAACTGATAAGACTGATAATGACCTCACTGTTGAGAATCAACTCCCCCACCTGTGTATGATGCTTGCATGTAGCGCCTTTTAGAAATGAGTTACCCTTTGGATGCATGTGAGTGGTTACACCATGAAGGTGGAGGAAGATAGAAATTCAGCTTCCCATCCAAACATAAATCCTCACAAGTTTTCCCCACCCATGTAAGCAGGTTATCCCAACCTGGAAAATCTACAACATCAGCAAAGTTCATCTCCATAGGCTTAGCCTCCCTCTTGTGTGTTCCTATTCATCCTCCAAAGCCCTGCCTCACCCCATCTCTCTTGCAGGCATCAAGACTCTCATTACCTTTCTGCTAATCCTTCAACTTTCTATCAGCTTCCACTTTCAAGAAAGGATATACTACCAATTCCTCACCACCCCCCCAACAGTGTGAAATCTATTTGTGTTGCCTCTACTGACAAACAATTATTTGGTGCCCAGGAAGCTCACTGCTCTGCCTAATAAGAGAAGCAGCAGGGAGAGAACAGACTGCACCTGCTCAGAGTCCAGAAACCTGAGCCCGGGCTTAGCCACACTAACCAGTTCTGCAACTTTGCCTCTGAGAACATCAGTGTTCTCACCTCTTGAACAAGAGCTCTGGCCTAGGGTAGTACCTAAAAGATCTGTCCTTCTTTGTACCTGTGGACTTGAATCTGCACAGTGTTTTATACTTTTCAACATTTTTTCACATATTTATTCAACATATATTATCTCATCCTTAGCTTCAAAACAGCCTGTGGGGTAGGTTGGGAAGATATTAGTAGTACTCACATATTACAAATGGGAACTTGAACGCTCAGTCAGATTACATGGCTTCCACTAGGTTACGTCTCTTAAGAGGCTTGCTAGGTGGTTAGAATTCATGCGAGAAAGAATAAATAATAATAAAAAGTAACATTTGTTTTGTAAGGCAGTAAATACTGTGGGGATTCAGAAGAACTACCCCAATCTTCCAAACCCTAAATATCACCAGGGACAGCTGTGGTTGAAAAAAAATACCTCCCAAAAGAGGAGTAGCCCAGGCCAGACCAGAATGGAAGAGCAGGTTTTAGTAAATGATGGTGACCCAAAAAAGGCATTTGTGGCAGGGAAATCAGCATGAGCAAAGGACTAACGAGTAATTATCATTTTTCTAGATCTATACTTGGCAGAGGATCTTCCTTTCAATTCTCCCGGGAAACATGTTGATTTCAGAAAGGTAAGAAGTAACTAAACCGCTATTTCTGGACCCTAAATGAGAGAAGTGCCCACTGAGTTCTAGGGTGAGGTGGTACTTAAGATAAATAGAAATCAGGAGAACATTTTCACTGAACCAGATCAAGTAAAATACCTTGCCATGTAGCAGGGCTACTTTTGATCACCAAAGAAATGACTATCCCCAACTTACCATGACTGCTGTCCAGGATCAGCCAAAGGAAACAATCCCACTTTCATAAAAATTACTTAGATAATTTTACTTATTTTTTTAAGATTTTATTCATTTATTCATGAGAGACACGGAGACAGAGACACAGACGGAGGGAGAAGCAGGCTCCTCGCGGGGAGCCCAATGCGGGACTCGATCCCAAGACCCCGGGATCACGACCTAAGCCAAAGGCAGATGCTCAACCACTGATCCACCCAGGGGTCCCCTAGGATGATTTTTAAAAAGGTGTCAGTGTGGCTGAAATACCCTGTCAAGCAAGACATCTGCTTCCCTTTTCCAAAGCATTTTCTAAAATAATGGTTTTCCTCATTATCCGTCTGACAAATGAGAGGAGAAGGTAAAAACATTCTCCTGCCCCTGCCCTGTATGAAGTACACAGCAGTTGTAGTTTCCCTCACTCCTCATGCTTTAAAAATAAAATAAAATGTTATATGTAAGGGGAACATTTCAATTATTTCTGTGATCTAAGCTCTTGTTTATTCTTTATTCAAAATGCAATCGTTTATTGTTAACTTATGTATGAATCTGTTGCCTTGAATTGCATGACAGAGAGGCAGGATTTTGTGCATTTAATTCCATCTTTATGGCATTCCTAGTGCTACGACACATACACACAAGTACCCAGGGGCAGTGAAAACACGGACAACGCTGGTGAGACGATGCTGTTGAAGAGGAGGAGGAGGATGGCAAGGCTCACAGGATTAAAGATAACGTCTTCCTCTGCGGGAGCTCCTGGATCCAATATAAGCCATTTTTCCTGGCTTTCCAATTTCTTTCCTCCTCAGTGACACCAAGTTTCATTAAAAGGCGTTCACCAGCTCTTCAGGATGAAAGTGCTTCCCACTTTCATCCTGAAGAGCTGGTGAACGCCTTTTAATCTTCGGGATGATTTGGTGGGACGAAAGAAAACAAGAAGTTATCCATAATTCAGGAGAACTCTTGCTTCATCACAAGGGAACTCTGCAATAAAACATGTCAAGTGGGATAAAGGAGAAATTACAGAAGAGAAATAAATCAGTAGGAGCCCCAGATGACCTCCATCTGAGTAGGAGGATTATCCAAATAGAACAGCAAAAAAATGCAAGAAAGTTACGTTTTTGCCAATAAATGTTTGAAACTTGAGCCCATCTAAGGAGATGCTGGAGGCAAAGATGCCATCGGATAACAGCGCTTGGTCTGAAGAGGCAGGACGAGGCCACCTCTTCCCATCAGCCAGGGCCAGGGCTGACTGGCTGTGACAGGTGGCTTTGAATAATTGCTCTAATCGCTTCAGTGAGCTCTCTACCTTGTCCGAGCACAGGAGTGATGCGTTAGCCGGCCTCAGAGGCCAGACGCCCCTAAACCTGACATCTCTAACAAAGATGCACTTATTTTAATGCGACCATTCCTTGATGTGGTTCATTGGAAGAGGAGAGGCAAAAGAGTTCTTTGGAGACCTCAGTGTTGGGTGTAGATGTAAGGGCCTCATTAAATGACTCAGAGAGTTTCTATTTGCAAGTTGACTTGATGTGATGACCAGTCAGTGGAGAATGATAAGAGCAAGAAGGCAAAAAAAAAAAAAAAATGTCACCCAGAATTGGGTTGTGGATCCAGCCCTTCCAGAGAGTAGGGATAATTAGGGCGGTGTGTCATCTAAACTTTTCATGTCAACTAAGGAACGCGCTCTCTCTAAATAAGAAACTGTCAGATCTGTTTAAAGCGATGAGCGACAGGGACTTCTTCCCAGCCTGTACCTTCTCACTGGAAATGCCAACTTCCCTCAGAAGGCTACGTGGTGAGATGCTTCACTTGTTTCTTGGCCTCTTTGCTACTAAATAAAACATAGATGATAAAGCTTCTTAACCCTTGAGGGATCGAGTGTCCATGGCTTTCCCCAACACTCAAGCATGTTTGCCTCACTACCCAAATAATTTTTAGAGAAGCCAAAATAACTGATCCTGAATCTGAGCAACAAATTACCCCACCTGCCCATCCAATGGCAAGGAATGTTCGTGGGCGAAGAGCACTGCATGAAAATCTCTGTAATGTGCTGGAGACTGTGGGAGCTCACAAAGCTTCAGCTGAGTAATCTGTGTAGTGTCACATCACCCATCCGCTCCCCAATGTGTGAACTCTTCTTTGTTACAGAACTTATCCTATTTTATTGGAGATAATTGCTTTTGCATCTATTTCCCCACATGAACTTGAGCTCCTGGGGGTTGGAATGAGTCTGCTTACCATTTAATCCCTTGTGCCCGTCCCAGCACCTAGCAATTCATAGGTGCTAAACAAATGTGGCACAACCCATTTTTCTTTAAAGCCTGAATTAATTACTTTGGTTAACACAATGCCAATAATCATTTTAGCTAAACTTGTGCTTCCAAACTAATTTTTATGTCACGCTGACACAATTCCTTTATTCTTTTTTTCTTCTCTTTTTTCCTCTCTCTCCCTTCCTTTTTCCAGGGCTTCATTCCTTCTATCTCATTCATTATAAGGTTAATGTAAGATTTCCCTTAAGGAAAGAGTATGTCAGAGAAGAAAGTGAAAAAGAATGGATATTTATTGAGTGACTATTGTGTTTGATGAAATGCTAATTTTTTTATATATTGTCTCATTCAATATTCATAAAAAGAGAAGTGGCTAATACTATGTCAACTGAGAAGCTGGGTCTTAAAAAAAGACAGACACTTTGCCCTGTGTCTATTCTAATTCCAAATGGCGTAAGCTTTTCCCTGTACCAAACTGCAAGGAATAAAATAGGAAAGTTGCCAACCAAAGTAAGGGAAAACATGTTCTTTAAAAAAAAAGGCTCAACGTGCCAGTGGATTCCTTTATCATCCAGCCAAATTTTCTATACCTCTCTTCTAAGGAAACTAAATTTTGGACCAACCAAAGCTCTTCTCATCTTGCCTTCAGCCTTACTGGCTATGTAAATGTGGAAGCTCACAGGGTCTGCTACATAAAAGAATATTTTAGAAAATATACACATACTCACACAGACAGGGCCTCTGCCCTTCTTTCCAGGAAACCTATAAAAATTCTATGTCCTTTTATGGGGGGAGAAGGTAAAAATTAACGAAGAACTAATCCATCTGCAGATTAGTTAACATCATACTTTTAATTACAGAAATGACGACTGATAGAGCACACCCCTAAAATTTGGTTAAAGCTGCTTTTCCAAGGATAACACGTGGTTAAGAAAAAAAAATGGATGCTATTTCAGTAGTGAACAAAAATAAGTCATTCTCAAAAGGAAGCATACTGTAACATTTAGAGCTTTAGCCAAGAATTGGAGGGTCTCCAATGCCATGTGACTTTACACAGGGGATGTGCGCTCATCGAGACCAGCATCCACAGGACTGCTTCCCAGTTGAATGCAGCCAGGCTGCAGAGCCACTGGAGCATTTGGTTAATAATCTGACAGTTATCTGAGAAACAGGACATTAAAAAACATAACCTTGAGTGAAGTAACTGAATTTTCTCTTCAGCACAGAAAGACACCTGAAGGCCCCCTAAAGCCAGGAGGCACAAAAGTAGCACGACTTTCGGCTTCTTTGTAAACAAGAACCTTTTATATTTTTGTTTAAGCTTGTATTTCTTAAATAATCTCTATACCCAACATGGGGCTCAAACTTACAACCCTGAGATCAAGATTCGCATGCTCGACCAGCTAGGCCAGCCTGGTGCCCCTACATGAGCATGTTTTCATGGGGCTATTACACCCATCGGTGTCCAGCTCTCCAACTTTGACCCTGTAAAACAAGCAGAAGGCACAACCTTGCGAGCCTCTCCAACTGGGATTCTGATTAACTGATTGCAAGCTAGTCTGCCTTCTGAAGGTAAGCACTTGGCTTTATTCAGCTGTGCCTAACCTCAGACAATCGTCACAAACATTTAAAAAGACATTAATGGGGGAACCCTGGGTGGCTCAGCGGTTTAGCGCCTGCCTTTGGCCCAGAGCACGACCCTGGAGTCTTGGGATCAAGTCCTATGTCGGCCTCACGGAGCCTGCTTCTCCCTCCTCCTGTGTCTCTGCCTCTCTCTATGTCTATCATTATAAATAAATAAATAAATAAATAAATAAATAAATAAATAAATCTTTAAAAAAATGAAAAGACATTAATGTATCTTTCATACATGGATTGAGTGGCTAAAGCTGAGCGGATCAGGCAAGAATCTGGAAAGTTAGGACCTCCACTTATAATTCTTATGCCATACACGTAGGTTGTTGTTGCTGTTGTTGTTGTTAATCTATAGGCCAAATATTCAAGAATTGCCTCAAATTGTTTGGGGATGATACCTATATAAAATATGTAAGGATTTGGAAATGAAGAGTAAGATCCCTAGGAGAAAACATGCCTTTCCATGACATGGGAAAGCTGATTCCTTGCATGCCAGGTCCCCACTCCATAAACTTCACTGTAGACTTCCCTCTTAAGAATTTAGGGAAAGCCTCCAATCTCCCTTATAAATCTATGTAATTACACATAACATGTAGCACTAAACTTCTCCCTCTAATTTTCTCTTTTACTTACAGCGACTAGTGACATTTGCTGAAAAGATAACTCTTGAGCTTAAAGATCCATGATCCCAAATCTTCCTTTCTGATTCTCTCGGCAACAAATGTTCAGACCCCTTTTACACCTGCCTTCACCACTTTTTGGATCAAAGTCCCAGCTGCACAGACCTTGCTTTATACTTACAACTGCTACTATCACAGAAACCAGACCCACACCACAGGATCAGAGCCCATTTCTTCAGCTGCTCCTTCCTTCAACTATTCCATTAGCATCCCAGAGACAAAACAAGACAGCACGTGGATGCATGGGAAGACATAATAAAGCACAGAATAAGAACAAACATTGTATAATTACTGCCAAGAACCGACTCCTGCAGGATAGCCGTAACTACCATGCAGGAAACTTTAACAAACAGGAAACCAAACCTACTGATACAATTAAATACCAGAGTTTACATGTTACAATTCCTTAATTTGGACAAAAATATTGGTACATAACTCTCCCTGCCCCCACCCCCAAAAAAGGATGCATTTTATTTGCTTGAATTCTGCAGACTTCCACTAAACCATCTGTTCCCAATCGTGTCATCTTGAGCACCCAAAAACTGGATGCAGATACTCCCCCTGCATATGGTACAGAATCTGCAAACAGATCAGCTCAAGCTGATAGGCATCTTAAAGCAAAGGGCCTGGGTGCTAACTTCATGTCAATCCATTTCTCGAAAGCAACAAATTCATGCATCTTCATGGGAATACTTCTGACACGTCTCCCTCTGAGCTTAATGAGGATTGAGCTAGGAAGCTGGAGGGAGAAGAGGGAAGGAGCCAGATGCAAGAGGAGATCTGAGAGGGAGGTTCCCTGGACCACATCTTGGTCTGGAGAAAGCTCTCTCTCCTCCTCTCCTTGGCTAACCCATCACCCTCAGTTTTCTTTCCATGTATACCTGAAAGCCTGGGCAGCATCTGGTTTCACACAGAAGTCACTTGGGTGCCAGCAAAGCTAAGTTAATCACTATTTTCAGATTTCCCATTTCCACAGGAAATTGAGATATTTTAACGTTCCATATTTTGTATAATATTTTATGATGTAATAGAGTTACAGGCATCAGAGCAGGTTATACTGGCTTAACAAGCTATACCCCAAATTTCAGTGTCTTGCCGTATCATGTATCTCTTTTGATCATTTTATTTGTCCACAACATGTCACCTGAACATGGGGAGATTACAATCCTACCAGATTTTTAAATGTATGTGCTTTAATCTTTGAGTCATTACATATTGAGGTTTTTTGGTATCATAATTAATTTTCAATGGAGCATGGGTAGGAAAGAAACTATGGAATATATAGAATTTCCAGTAAGTTAAAATTTTCTGACAAAATCTTAGTGTATGTTAGTGATTTCCATTTTTCCAGGAAAAAAAAAAAAAAGCAATTGTGTTTAATGATGTTGAATGCCAACTTGTGACCTAAAAAGGAGATTTCGCTGGACTAGTCATATCTTTCTTCAAAAATACCTAGACCAAAGTGATAGACCCCTCTGACCTGTCCCTTACAGGACAGCCCAGTCATCGTCCCACAGAGACAATGTGACCATGTCACTCCTTCAGCTTACAAACGTTCAGTGGCTTCCCAGTGCTCTGAGACCGTGGTCTTTGTGGTTGTCACAGACTGCCTCACATGGCCCCAGCTCCCTTCCCCAGCCTCATCTTTTGCTGCTCCCAGCTCCACCTAAACATACCTTCCTTCTACCTTTCAGCCTCTCAAATAAGCCTGCTATCGACACATGCTATTCTCTGCCTAGAACATGTGCTCCCCCTCTCAATCCCCCGCTCTCAAAATCTCTCTGCACTTGGCCAGGTCACCTCCTTCCTGAACACCCTTCAGACTATAGTTTGACAGCAACTTTTCTCAGAAGCCTGTCTTGGGAACTTGAGACTGAGTCCAGCACCTCTGATTCACACATCCCCTGATACTCAGTACTTCCTCTATCACAGCACTTATTATACTTTATGCAAATTGCTTCTTTAATTATGAGCCTCCTTCAATAGACTCTTAAGTGAAAGTACTAAGAGAACCAATAGCCCATGGAGGTCTAGAGTCAGTTCAAAGAGATCTCAGAGTTCAGGGACCGCTGAATTCCCCAGCAGGTGCTAGGAGGGTGCCCAAGGCCAACGCAGAACCCACTGTACTTCAGCAGAATCCCTGTCAAGGTACAAAGTGGCCAGGAAGGAGTGGACACCCCAGCCCCTAGGAGTAGTCATGGGCTTCTCCCTTCATTCACATGCCATCTTGAGAAGAGTGAGTGACAAAAGAGCCTGAAAGGGAATTTGAAGTTTTTGAGTTAAACCAATTCATTTGAAAAGGACTATTTTAAAGAGAAAGAAACCAATACATTTAGTTGTCAAATGTAAGTGTATTCTGGGGCGCCTGGGTGGCTCAGTCAGTTAGACATCCAACTCTTGATTTCGGCTCAGGTCATGATCTCAGAGCCATGAGATCAAGCCCCATATCAGGCTCCACAGTCAGTGAGGAGTCTGCTTGAGATTCTTTCCCCCTCCTGTACCTCTCTCTTTGCTCATACTCTCTATCTCTGAAATAAAAAAATAAAATCTTTTTTAAAATATGTCTTCAAGCATCAATGAGAATGGGGCTCAAGAGTAATACATGCGTGCCTGGGTGGCTTAGTCAGTTAAGCATCTGCCTTCGGCTCAGATCATGACCCCAGTGTCCTGAGATCAAATCCCAAGTCAGGCTCCCTGCTCAGCGGGGAGTCTGCTTCTCCTTCTGCCCCTCCCTCCATTCATGTGCATGCTCTCTTTCTCTCAAATAAATAAAACCAAAAAAAAAGATATACATATTTAAGTTAAAAACAATGAGGACAACTACATTTTTTTCACACATGTATAGTAAAGTGTATTCGATTTATCTGCTTTATCGGGTTTTTTTTCACACATCTATAGTAAAGTGTATTTGATGTTATTCTGCTTTATCAATGGGCAAATTATCAACTCAACACCTTTGACCAAATTATTGTATTTGAACAGTACAGATGTATGAAGAATAATGAATTTCATACTTTCAAGAAATACTCATCATCCTTAAGGAGGGCACTTGTTATGATGAGTGCTGGGTGTTGTATTTAAGTGATGAATCACTGAATTCTACTCCAGAAGCCAATATTGCACTGTATGTTAACAACCCAAAATTTAATTTAAAAAAATAACAATAAAAGCTATCAGCCTCAAAAAAAAAAAAAAAAAGAAAGAAAGAAAGAAAAAGAAAAGAAAAGAAGAGACTTATCATCCTTAACAGAAACTTCCTTATTGTGATCAATTTATGGGATATATTTTAGAATTCTACAAAGGATAACATTAACCTAGAGCTCACTATTTCTCAGGGAAAGCATTTTCATGTTATAAATGAAGAACTTGAGGTAGAGGGAGGGGTAAACGTACCGCCAAAGATCCCACAGTAGCATGAGGACTTTAAGGCTCCTTATGTTCAATTACAAAGCCTCTGCGGGTTCTACTTTTTCCCAAAAAAGTAGTTGGAATTTCTGTCTTTAAGGCATGTAGTTAAAAATATTTTTTTTAACCTCTAATACAAGATTTGAAGTCCTAGAAGTACGGAGTGTCATTGATACAAGTAAACAGCATGATTTTCTAAAAAAAATAAATAGATAAATAAAGTTTCTATTTTAGGAATCAAAAGCTTGACTCTTCTATTGATAGCTCTGTGACACCTTGGACAAGTGATTTAACCATTTTGAGCTCAGTGTTGCCTCAGTGGTAAGATGAAAGGAATGATATTGACATCAAAGAAAGTGCTGGAGGTGTAGTAAACATTAAATGAATCTGCCATTGAACTCCTCCCTTCCCTGGGGGAATCAAGAGGAAAATGAACTTTCTTTGAAGAGAGTGGAGGTCAGATCATGGTCTGACAAAGGCTTCTTCCATCCCCCTGCACTACATTGCTCTGGTTGTTGACATGACAGTTCTTGATGTGCTTCTCCTCTCTAGCTGCAGGAGCAACAAAGATGGGCTATTCCTCTCCAGCATTGGTCTTGGAGCATGTAGAACAAGAGCAGAGCTTGGCTACATGTCCCCAGAATCAGACCTACAAAGAAGTCCTTGTGCACGTGCCTCTATGTCTTCCAGAGCAAGGACCGCGGCTGTTCACAGTAGACTTCCATTCCACGAGCAACAGCATGCAGGACCAGAGAGAGAAGATAACCTCACAGAAGAGTGCAGCAAATTTAGTGCTGATATCTTGATTGATTAAATCTACTAACAGTATGATGATTTTACATGGCCACTGTTCACTGTTCACTGTTTGAGGACATACTTTCCCAAAACTTCATATTAAATTAGGCTGACCTGGTGATAAAAATGTGGTTGCCCAGATGACAACAAGCAAGCCTGGGCTATAACACATACAGTCGACCCTTGAACAACATGCGTTTGAATTCTGTGGTCCACTAATACATGGATTTTTTCCCCAATAAAAACGGTACAGTACTATAAACGCATTTTCTCTTCCTTATGATTTTCTTAATAACATTTTCTTTTCCCTAGCTTGCTTTATTGTAAGAATATAGTATTTAATAGTTATATAACTAACAAAATATGTGTTAACAAACTGTTAATGCAATCTGTAAGGCTTCTGGCCAACAGCAGGCTATTAGTAGTTAAATCTGGGGGGAGTCAAAAGTTACACGCAAATTTTTTACTACATGGTGGAAAGGGGTTGATGTACCCAATCCCAGTGTTTTCAAGGGTCAACTGTATACATTTTTCAGGATGGCAGGCACTGTCTTTTGGCTATAATCCTACTGGCTGGTATTAACAGCAAAGAAAGAGAAAGTCTTTTAAGCTTAAAAAAGAAAAGCCACCCATGTTTAATCAAGAAACTACAGTTTTTTTAAATAAAATTAATAATCAGACATAAGTATAAAAAGGAGTATAAATGAAATATATTATTTTATATCTATTCTTTTCAGGGTTTTTTTAAAAAGGCAAGTCATAGTCCAACACATAGATATCACCTTACCATTTAATATATGTTTTAAAATAAAAAATAGAAGAAAATAAAAAACCTGCTCAGCGGTTTAGTGCCTCCTTCAGTCCAGGGTGTGATCCTGGAGGCCCGGGATCGAGTCCCACATCGGGCTCCCTGCATGGAGCCTGCTTCTCCCTCTGCCTGTGTCTCTGCCTCTCAAACTCTCTCTCTCTCTCTCTCTCTCTCTCTCTCTCTCTCTCTATCTCTCATGAATAAATAAAATCTTTTTTTAAAAAATAGAGGCAGTTCAGAGGGGATGCCTGGGTGGCTCAGCCAGTTAAACGTCTGCCTTAGGCTCAGGTCATCATCTCAGGGTCCTAGGATCAAGCCCCAAGTCAGGCTTCCTGCTCAGCAGGGAGTCTGTTTTTCCTCTCTCTCTCTCCCCACTTGTGCTCTCTCTGTCTCTCTGTCAAAAAAATAAATATATTTTTTTTAAAAAGCAGTTCAAAGAAATTAAGTATAAAACATAACTCTCCAGAGTTAGAATCAGGACCTTTGTTGTTAAGAATTAAGGAGCACATTTTCCCTAAACATATACTTGAGTTTCAGGAATGTTTGATAAATAATATATTATTTGTAATAGGAAATAAGTAGAATAACAATAAGAAAGTTTCCTCATAAGTAGAACCAACCTTCCCAGGAAGAAAATTAAGAGGTTAGAATTGTGATGATTTAAGTTTTCCTACATGACCTGTGGGTGGCGTGGTAGAGACCAAGTTTTTAATTTCATGATTATGACCTAAAATCTGTTAAAAAAAAAAAAAAAACTTAATTACCTTAAGGCACTGATTCCACTTAAAATACAAAACATTTAATAAGGGGGTACATTTTAAGCTTTTATCAGTTATTTACCACTTAGTGTAAGTTTTCTCCTAAAAGCAAGTGTTGGCAGCAAGAATGTGTAGGGGAAATTGGGGCAGGAAGAAAGATGGAGTAAGGTCTTAGAGGCACTAGGTCCTTATAAGGTGATGTCTAGAGCACTCACCAAAAAAAAAAGGAAATTTACCCAAAGTGTCTGACCTCCTGAAAGCTATCTTCTCCAATTGCTCAATGCAAATGCTGAAAGAACTAAAGAATCCCCAAGTAACTTTAGCGAGAGGCAACTCAACTCCATTTATAATGTCTATTTATTTCCTTTTTGAGTGTGATTCAAATGATGACAAAGGTTCACATCCTTTCTGACATATTTCACATTACTTTTTATCAGTTGAGCAAAGGAAGCAAAGGGAACCAGGAAAGGTCTCCCCGGATAGATGGGGAAAAGCTGGATCAGTACTCCATCATGTGTTGCCCTCTGAGGGAGGGTACCATCTCTCTGCCTTCTTTGATCCTATGCTCCCAACACCAAGCACAGACCTTGGACATGGTCCTCAGTGATGGATCATATGAGTAATTATCAGGTGTCCATCACTGAACCCCTAAAAAATATGGGGGGCTGGTATGATTTGGCCACTGAGGATACTGAGACTGAAAGAAGTTAAGAGATTTCCCCAGGACAAAAGAGTCACCCAGGACAAAAATACAGGTGTTTCTGTTTCCTTCTGCAAGGAAGGGTGGGTGCCTCTCTTAATGGACTGAATGTTTCCTTCCTCCCAAAGTTCACATGTTCATATGTTGAAGCACCAAGCCCCAGGGTTTTGGTATTTACAGGTGGGGCCTTAGAAGATAATTAGGTTTAGATGAGGTCATGAGTGCAGTCTCCATGATAGAATTAACCACCAGAACACACAACCCCACACACTCTCTCTCTCCCTCTCTTTCTAGATACAGCAAGTAGGGACCTTTTGCAAGCTAGGAAGAGGATCCTGCTGATCAGGAGCCGAATTCAAATCTGCAGGCAACCTTACCTATACTTCCAGCCTCCAGGACTGTGAGAAAAAATCTGTTTGTTTAAGCCAGCCAGGCTGTGGCATTTTGTTATAGCAGCCTGAGCTAACTAATATGACCTCCAAGTCTACTTTGAATTTATTTGAGTCACTTATTACTACCTGACACAGCACCATATTTCATAGAAATCTAAAATACTATTGAGGGATGCCTGAGTAGCTCAGTGGTTGAGCATCTGCCTTTGGTTCAGGTTGTGATCCCAGAATCCCGGGATCGAGTCCCACATCGAGCTCCCAACAGGAAGCCTGGTTCTCCCTCTGCCTATGCCCCTGCCTCTCTCTCTGTGTCTCTCAACAACAAATAAATAAAATCTTTAAAAAAATACTATTGAGACATGCACCAGTATTTTATGTGACCACCAAAAGAAAACCTACTTCCATTCCAGGAAACAGTGCTTCCTTATCCCACAGAAAATCTTTTTACACCCACTAAGAAAGCATTTTTAAACAGAATTAGGCATGGATTTTATCAGAGATCTCTTATGTACACATTTGTAGAAAGTGAAATAAATTGGTTAAGATATTCCTCAAACAAATGGGAAGCCTGGGTGGCTCAGCGGTTGAGCATCTGCCCTTGGCTCAGGGCATATCCAATGGTTCTGAGATCTGGTCCCACACCAGGCTCCCTGCATGGGGGCCTGCTTCTCCCTCTCTCTGTCTCTCATGAATGAATAAATAAAATCTTAAAAAAAAAAAAAAGATATTCCTCAAACTTTTCCATAAAGTCTAACTTTTTGAATCATTTTTTGATCCAGACCGGTCTCTTTTCTTTTAATTTTTATGTAAAACTCAGCCCCATCCATCTTATGTTTATGTCTTGTCATGCAATGTCATGTTTGGTGCCTTAAAATCTTTGGCCATACAACATTTCTCACAATAAATCCAGAGACAGGGACGCCTGGATGGCTCAGTGGTTGAGCGTCTGCCTTTGGCTCAGGTCATAATCCTGGGGTCCTGGGATCAAGTCCCACATTGGGCACCCTGTGAGGAGCCTGCTTCTCCCTATGTCTATGTCTCTGCCTCTCTCTCTCTGCATCTCTCATGAATAAATTAAAACTTTAAAAAAAAAATAAATTCATAGACAACCTTAAACTCATGGAACTGGGATCCTGCTCAGCTTTGCATCATGCAATGTGGGCCTGTCTTGGAGCCCTTCTTCCTGAAGGCTGCTACATTCCTCAGACTCATCACTGTCCCAACCCCCACGCCATGACCAACCATTCAAAGGAGTTAAAAGACTGATAGCTGCTGTCCCCAGAATTTTCTTCCAAGCTCTTGGTACTACTTGACTACTGTGAAGTCTCTGATGTCACAAGTTTTAGGCAGTGACCAAAATAGACCAATGGTGACTATAATATGCATCTCAGTGTCAAAGATTTTTAAAAATTAAATGTATTTGGAATCAATGAAATGCACTTTTATGGATTTTCTACTTGCTCTGTGTCTCTTCATTCACATGTGAGATCAGAGATTTTCCCTATTTATTTACAGCCGTGTCTCCAGCCCTACAACAGTCCTGGCATGGACAGTGCTCAATACCATTTAAGGAAGACATGATTGAATTAATTTATTCATATAGCCTATCAAGTTACTAATTTAGGAGAAGCTTCGTTCTTTTCAGTTTATAATTTGTTCTTTGTTGGAAAACAGTATTTATAGTATGATATTTTCAGAGAAAATTTTTAAAAAGATAAATAACCCTATGTTAAGAGTTGTAGCTAATTGATTTTTCTTCCTTTTATTTATCTATAACTTTCTAAATTTTCTAACATGGCATTATCATGCTACCAATTTTATAATAAAAGTATAATATCTGCACATTATTTTAACTTGCATTGCTTTCATTTTATTTGGTAAAAGGCTAGAGCCATCTATACTACACAGCAAAAGCACAATCTCAATCCAATTATTTTCGCATTAACTCTATTTTCAATAATTTAAGTTTTAGAGCATCTTGGTATAGGGTTCCTAAAAAATGCATATCTACAGCCTGAGGATAAATGGAAGGAGTCCAAGTTAAGGTACTTTGGGATCAATCAAAATCTCATTATGAACCCCAGGCTTGAGGCTCAGCTCCTGCTGACTTGAGTAGATCCCTGTTCTCTCAGGTTCTGTGGTCTTCAGGGGGTATCCCTAGTCATCCAGAAGTTCCCTGAGATCTTATGGTTCTGAAGAGACTATTGTCAAGTTTATTCTATGCTACTGAAAAAGACAAAAAGAAGCTAAGGAAATTGAAAAACAGTTCTGTTGAATAATCAGCACCCGAGATGATCTAGCAATCTAGATATTGATTATGGGCTGAACTGTTTTCCTCCCTAAAATCCACTTGCTAAAGCCCTAATCCCCAGTACCTCTGAATGGGGCTACATTTGGAGACAGAGACTTAAAGAGGTGATTAAATTAAAATGAGGCCCATAGGGTAGGTCCTAATATAATCTAACTAGTTTCTCTGTATAGAGAAGAAATTAGGACATACACGAGAGACACCAAGGATGCTCACCTATACAGAAGGGTGGCCATGTGAGGACACAGCTGAGGAGAAGAGCCTCAGAAGTAACCAATCCTGCCCCCACCTTGATCTTGGACTTCTAGAAAGTAAGAAAATAAATTTCTGTTGCTCAAGGCACCCAATCTGTGATACTTTATTACGATGACTCTAGCAAAGGACCCCAGGGGGTGTTCAGTTAGTGACCCTGACTCAGTAGGACTCTTCTTTTAATACAACTTTAAAACTGAAATATAAAGTGATCCCTGGTGGGGGCCTTGGTGGCTCAGTTGATTAAGTGTCTGACTCTTGATTTAGGCTCAGGTCATATCTCAGGGTTGTGAGATCAAGCCCTGCTTCCCTGCTTCAGGCTCCACGCTGGGTGTGGAGTGTGCTTATGATTCTCTCTCCCCCTTTTCCTCTGCCCACATCCTCTCTCTCCTTCTCTAAAAAAATAATAAAATATAAATAAATAAGTAAGTAAAGAGATCCCCTGTGGCCTCTGAGAACCTGTATTTGTCACACTGATAGGACAAGGTGGCATCAATACCATCTACTTCTGGATAGTTCCAAAACTCTTACTAGCTCTTCCTCTCAAAGTTTCCCCCACGGTTTCTAAAACTTTGTGACCAACAGACTGATTTGAAGTCTCACGTCCAGCTGGGACTCTATGATAGCCCAAATAGATGAAGGGCAGGCACAGAAAAGGATACAAGGACATAAGTAGTTTAGAAAATACACCATCCGGTTAATCAGCCCCTTTAGAGATAGTTCTAAGTTAGTTGTACCTAATGATGGAAATGAAAGCTTATGGCGTAGGAAAAAGAAACTGACAGATTATTAGCCTGACACTCTCCATTTGCTAAACAGAGATAATAGATTCATTATCTCGGCCCTCTCTCCTTAACAGTATGGGTTTGATTGCCTTCTTGCCTACAGGTAATCCTCCATCAAAATTAAATCCGTCAGCTAGTTCTCAATTTTATAAACTATGCAGGCAGGGGGAGAAAGGAGGTCGGGGCGGAGGCTGGCGCTGGGTGGGAGGGAGGTTATCTTTCCTGGGGCTGCTAACGTCAATCCAAAGTTTTTCTGAACCGAGGGCCTTGAAATATGCCTGCATTCACAGTCCCATAGTGACATCATCTGGTCAGATCCCAAACAACAGCCCAGCTAGGGAGGAAAGGGTTCAGGAAAATGTTTAAAAGTCAACTATAGCCAGGAATCACTGGGTAAACATATTGTTTCAGCACTGGCACATAAGCTAGATTTTCATATTTCTTCCAAATATGTGCAGGCAGGCCTCATTTTACTGCACTTGGCTTTACCATGTTTTGCAGATACTGCATTTTCTACAAATTGAAAAAAAAATGTGGTAACCCTGGGTCAAGCAAGTTTACCAGCACCATTTTTCCAACAGTATTTGCCCATTTCATGCCTCTGTGTCACATTTTAGTAATTCTCACACTTTAAATTTTTTCAATATTATTGTGATTATTATGATGATCTGTGATCACTGATTAGGACACACTTGAAAGCCGATGATAGCATTTTTTTGCAATAACGTATTTTTCAATTTAGACATATACATTGTTCTTTTAGACACAATGCCATTGCACACTTAACAGATTCTACTGGAGTGTACACATAACGTCTGTATGCACTGGGAAGCCAAAAAATTCATTTGACTCGATTTATTGTGATACTCATTCTATTGCTATGGTCTGGAACCAAATCCACAATATCTCCTGGTGTGCCTATACAGTTAATAACTGGTGGTAAGTAGAAATTTAGAACAAGCTCCTAGAAATGGGACTTGAACGCCTTCCAGTGGCAACAGTATGATAATAAGTCCAAATTAGATACATGAATATTATATATCAGGAGTGAGTTTTATGTTTATAATATTGAGTGACAATTGAGTGCAAGTGAGCTAGGATCTCCAACAATATTAAGACATAAAGTGATTCCTTTTGGAGAGCTACACAGCTGTGGTAATTAGGCCACACCCAGTTGAAAATACAGGACAACTAATGATTCAGGGGTTTCATCATAAGAAAGTATAGCAAAGCCTATGTTAGACTTCTTCTATTGGTTTACCAGAGGAAGGCCTGCGGTAGGAATTTTGGCACAGTGCTGATAATTTCTTAACCCTGTGATTTCCATTTTTTTTTAATAGTACAGGAGATTCAGTGGTTGAACCTGAACCAGAATGCAAGGATGAAAGAAGAATCTAGAGCACTATGCTTATAATGCACAGTGGGGAGCAGAGGAAAGATTAAAATATGTTCTTGGAATCAACAGCACAGTTTGAAAACAACTGTCTAAAACCTAACAGAGTACTGAGGAAAAGAAATCAGATGACCAGGTATTAAATGAAAGAAGCTAAGAACTCAGGAAATGATTTATTTAAAAACTCATTGTAAGAGTAAAGGAAATATATTGTTAAAGAAAGAATAAGGAGATTTATTAAAACTGAAAAAGAGCCTTCAAATTTAAATCCTGGAATATTGTGTCATCATTAAAAACACAATCAATAGTTCAATAATTTCAGTTGATTTTCTTATGCAGAAGGTAGCTACGCTCTTATTTGTCATGTCTGCCTACAATAACAAAGATTTCTTGCTCACTATCCACCTCAGCCATAGATCTGCACTTGCTTTGTTCTATGTGCCTTCTTCATCCAGATTCCAGGCTGAAGAAGTGCCCATGTCTAGGACACAGTAATTTTGTGGCAGAGAAAGGAGCTAAGACCAAATCCCTTGATGGCTTTTTAAGTTTCTGCTTCCATTTCATTGACCAGAATGAGTCAAATATCCACCGCTAGCATCATTGGGGCAGGGAAATATAATCCTCACTTAGGGAGACACTGTGAGCCACATAGCTACAAACAAGAGTATATAATGCTCTTAAAGAGAGGGAAGAAAACAATTAGAAACAATAAAGCAATTCACCAATCCACAAAATGCTCAGTGTCTAGTGCAAGGTCTTATGCAAAGTAGATGCTCAATAAATGCTTTGAATTAGTGTGTGAATGACTTAACATTAACAGTGACCTCACACTAAATGTAGATTTATCTTCACTAGTACAGAGTTTTATCCCATGGAATGTTACAGAATAATTTCCCCTTTTCTCCCACAGATGTCTTACTAAGAATGAATCTCACAAACATCATGTTGACCAAAAGAAGCCAGATGCCCAAAAGTACTTACTAAAAGGTGCATGGGTGAAGAAACTTTGGTACGTCCATGCAAAGGAATACTACTCAGCTGTAACAAGGAATGATCTTTTGATACACACAACAGCACGAGTGAGTCTCAAAACGATTATGGGGAGTGAAAAAAAAAAAGAAGAGTACATTCTGTAAGATTATATTTATATAAAATTCTAGAAAATGGCAAAGTAATCTGTGGTGACAGAATGTGGTGGCCTGAGGAAAGGAAAGGTAGGAGTGGCAGAGAGTGATAAGGAAACTCGGGGGATGATGGATATGCTCATTATCTTAATTGTGGTGATGGCTTCATGAGTGCATCCATACGTCAAAACCCATCAAATTGTATACTCCAAACATATGCAATTTATTTATGTCAATTATGCCTCGATAAAGCTTTTCAAGAGAACTTGCCATATGATTACATTTATATGACATTCGACAACAGGCAAAACTAATCTATAGTGCTTCCTCTTTGGATAGATCATGACTAGAAAGGGTGCAGGAAATCTTGCTTCTTGATCTGGATGCACATTCGAGTTACACATGTGTGTTCTATTGGTGAGATTTCATTGAGTCATATTTTTATGATTGGTGTACTCTTCTGTAGGCAAGTTGTGCTGCTATTCTTTTAACAAATCATAACAAATAGCAATTATCCTTTTATAAGATTTATTTATTTATTTGAGAGAGGGAGAAAGCATGAGGGTGGGAGGGGCAGAGGGAAAGAGAGGGGAGAGAAGCAGACTTCTTGCTGGGCATGGAGACACAACATGGTGCTCAATTTGTGACCTTGAGATCATGACCTGAGCTGAAATCAAGAGTTGGATGCTCAACCAACTGAGCCACCCAGGTGCCCCCAAATAGCAACCATCTTAAAAATATGAAAGAAAGTCATCCTCATCAATAATTTATGACAGAAAAAATAATAGTTATGTTAACTACACAGATTCATAGGCTGTAGACAAAGGGAGTGAGCAATCACAGAGATGGACCAGTGGAGGAATGCATCAGCATATTGAACACGGGGGCACTATCTGTCCCTAAAAATGTGTAAATGCTCATGCTTCTCTCTTTTGTGTCCCTCATTTGAATTACTACCGCTTGCACTCTCTTTTAAGGCAGGGACATTGGGAGGCCACATATATATACAGATGGTGCACAGACACCAAAAACAACTCAAAAAGCAAGTGAGCTATGTCAAACTCCCACAGATGGGATCATACTATTGTAGAAGGCTGAGCTAAGAAATGAAAGTTCCCAGCCATGTTTATGAACTCATCATTTTCACCATTTACTATATTTTAAAAAGAAAATCTCATTCTCACTGATTGATTACTTTAATGAATAAATGTAATGTAGAGTCAATAATCTGATGGTCGAAGTGGATTAAATTTCACTTCCTGATAAGAATGAACTTAAATAAAAATGAGTTGAAAGTTTATTATTTTCAACAACTCCCACCCCATGAAATGAAGATAGAAAATCAGTCTGAATGTCAAATGCCTTTGATCTTTGTGTTTATTTTATAAATGATTACCTGGTAATTGTGAAAACTCCTATGCAGTAAAAACACATTGCAGTGTCTCAGATTGTTTATGTAATTTTAAATTACTTAATAATTAGTCATAAATAATTGTAAAAGAAAATTTCTCAAAATGCCATTAATCTGCTGTAAAAACTACTACTACTCTCTTCTCATGCATAAAACTTTAAGATTAAGACTCCATTTAATTAAAAAAAATGAAAATAACATAACCACTATGATTATCACTGAAAATGTGAAAAAGACAAAAATAAAGAGCTCACAATTCCATTCCACATCAGATGTCCACTACTTACCAAGTGCTGAGCTACAGACAACACAGATAAATTAAAAACTGATTTGGGTACGCAAAAGTGGGCTACTGCTGTAACCAAATCAGAGAATATATGTAAGTTTTCAGGACACAGTGGTTGGTAGGTTCTCCTGAAGACCTAGGAGAGGCCCTTGAGCAGAATATTAATGATAGCCTCAAGGACACAGTTGCAGAGAGCTCAAAGTAAAATGAAGAAAATGTTCTGAGAAGCTAGAGGAAAGGGGATCCTTGTGTTGTAGTATCAGGAAATTTAGCAACATCATGGCTATGTAAAGGTAGAAACGTGCTTCTGAAAAGAGATAATCTAGCTAAGGAGATACTCAACCAAAGTATTGAGAATGCCACCTGCCTCTATTTGCTGCATATAGGAAAATGTCAGGAGAGAAATAAAGTAAATTGAATAAGCTAAAGGACTGATACATATAAAGGATCCGGGGCTTGCTAGGTTCAAAAATAACACTCTTGGGGCACCTGGGTGGCTCCATCAGTTAAGTCTCTGACTCTTGATTTCGGCTCAGGTCATGATCTCAGTGTCATGAGATACAACCTCACATCTCTCTCTCCTCTAAAAAATATAGATAGATAGATAGATAGATAGATAGATAGATAGACAGATAGATAGAGAGATTTTTAGATGATAGATAGATAGATAGATAGATAGATAAATAATATAAAATTCTCCTTATTCCCAGGCTTTCCAGACAGCAAACGATGATGAGACTAAGAAATACCTTATGGGCAAAGATCAAATCCAAAGTATGATCAAAAAAACATAGTCTAAAGATGAAGCCAACAGCATGACTATAAAGCCTTTTGTTAAGATCTCAGAAGACTTTCAAATAGGGAAACATCTCTCTGAGGATCTTAAAGTCACAGTCCCTCAGCTTCCTTTCAGGGCTAGGCTGCAGAGGGGTTCATTCAATGGATTTGTTTTTGTCTAAGGAATGGTTGTAAACCAATTTGTGCCCCCCCCCCAGAAAAAATCTATGAATTTTTAAAAGGAATAATATTAGTTTGAATTGAGAGAAACAGTACAAAATGAGTGCTAAAATTCACACAGCAAGGAAGTAGACTGAAGAATGACTCAGCTTCCAACAAGGGCAACATCGGAAGGAAAACTATTTCAGAGGACAGAGCCAAGAACAACACTGAATCATTCCCAAGCATTAATCATGGAACTGGCCTTTATCATGAAACCCAACTGGGTTTCAGGATTGTCATGAACCTGTAGGGGCGATGTACCTTCACCTTTTCTGAACAGGAATGTCTACAATGCTTATCCCATTATTATCCCATCACTGTGTGTTGGGTTAAGTGGGGTCAAGGTAACGTATCACTGTACTTACAGGTGTTTCAGTCAAAAAGGAGAGTTCTCAAGGAGTTGTTTGAGAGGTATAATGTTCAAAAGCCTTATATTCGCCTGGATAAATAACTTAAATGAGAGGATACTGGACACTGAATTGAAGCCTGTGCTCCAGGTGAGGCTCTGAGCAACTATAGTTTCCATACAGGAGTCTTGAATTATTGTGGCCAGAAGGTAGACTCTAGCAGATGGTATTTTCAAAAAACTGGCTGCAACAATAGTTCCAATCTCACATGCTCTTCCAGAACTTTGCGACTGCTCTTCCAGAGATAGAGTCTATTTCCCCTGTCCCTGAATCAGGGCACCCTTGATTAATAGACTGGGATAAAACTGATACTCTGAGACTCCCAAGCCTTGGTAATTTTAGAAGTAAATTTTTCAAAATGTCATCGATCTGTATGAAAGCTGCAACTATCTTCTCATGCATAAAGCTTTAAGATTCCCCATGAATCCCCACCAGAAAAGAGGAAAAAATTAAAACAACCAGAATAACCTATGGCCATCACTTGCAATGAAAAAAAAAAGACCAAAAGAAAGAAATAAAAGTACACTCAGAACTGGATATCCACCACTGGTCTGGTGCTGGGATAAGACTGGGTGTGCCCAGATAGATGAGAAGCAATTTCCTCATGTAGTTCACTGACAGGAGGGACAGCATGTGACCATTAACTATAAAAGATGCCCACATACAATGCTTTAGATATTAAAAAGGACAGCAAATAATTCTTTGGTGGAGAAGCCCCAAAAACACTAGTTTCAAAGAGATTATATATGAACTAAGTGTTGAAGGATGAATAGGAACCTTCCAGGTGGCAAAAGTCATTCACATAAAGGCCCTCAAATAATTAGGACTAGGTCGCACAATGCGTGTGACAGGAAAACACACACACACATTACTTGGCTTAACAAAACAAGATTTTATTTCTCTATCACAAACAGGCATCTGGAGCTGGTATGGCATCTCCATGATCATCAGTGAATCAGACTTCTATCTTGCTTATCTGTCATCCTCCAAGTGTGGCTTCCTTCTCATGGTCCAAGATAGTTCTTCCAACACAAGCCATCACATCTGCCTTCCAGCAAAGAAAGGAGAGCTCCTGTGTGTGGCACTTTAGCATAAATCATGCTAGCCAGAATGTGGTCTCCCCTGGATGCCTGAGAAACTGGGCAATGGGGTCTTTATTCTGGACAGTCACGAGTCCAGGGGAGAATCAAAGCTTCCATAACTAAGGAAGAAGTATAGAACACTGGAAGATACTAAGAGTCTCTGCCACAGCTGAGGAGGAATTAAAGTGTGCCACTCATGGAAGGAGGGCGAGCAATTCAGCATCTTAAGAACATAGCAAGTGAGAAAGTTAAAAAGGCGGCTGGAAGGTAGGTGGGAGCCACTTGATGATGCGTCCCCAGCTGAGCTATTTAGAGAATGGCTCCCTAAACAGTAGGGAGTCCCATGGAGATGTTTACACAGATAAACTACATGATTAGAGCATTGGTTTATGATAATTTTGGCAAGAGTGAGGTGATAGCTCTCAAAGTGAAAGAGGATACAGGTAATATAGTACATATTCATCACATGTGGCCAACTAGCACCTCTGAACATCTTCTCTACATCCTGGGAATTTCCCTAATTATGGGTTCCACCATCTCAAGGTAGAAGCCAGAAACTCTCAACCCCAGACTCCCTTGGGGCTGATAAATGGAATCAGGTCACAACCCCTAGTGAAATTGTATAAATCTCTGAATGGAAGAAATGAGATTAGGATTTGGAAATACCCTTGAGGGTATCCTGGGTATAATTCCTCAGGAATTAGGAATTCCTGGGATAGGGACCAGTTCTTGAACTAACAAGCCAGTCAAATTTAATCTTCTTCCTTTTGTAATTCCCTGTAGGTGCCTTGACCCTTCAGTACTCAGGTGGTGTGAAAGAAAAGAGAGGAAGAGAGCAGAAACAGGTGTGGGGTGTGCCTATCTTGACCCCTCCACAGGCACGTGAAGAGGAAGTACTATGTATCCAAAAAATGTATCCAGCAGAGAAATGAGTAGATGTCCAGGGGAAAGATGGGAGCAGAGATGAGAGGACCAGTGGCCAAGAGAACAGTTCAGGGAGAGCACAAATCAAAATCTTCTCATTCAACTTATACCAAGACCCTTCAAGACATGAAAGCTTAAGTTGCCTATAAAATTGAATCATGGGAACCTGAGACATCACCCAAACCAGCAATTTCTAAATTCATGTTCAGTGGCAGCACCTCCCTTCAAAAGAAATGTTATCATTGTTGAAACTGAGGTATTGGTATAGGGATTCATTATATTATTCTACTTGTGTAGAATAATATACTACTTGGTGTATATTTGAAATTTTCCATAAATCATATTTTAAAGAACTATTGCATTGAAATTTAATCTACAAAACAAACTGAATGCATGCAATTTAAACACAGTCAAATTATGCTTCCAAGATTCAGCAGACTTGCTAAGAATCATGTCCAAGGTGGTCTACCATTGCCTACATATTCACAATGATAATTCTGAGGCACTCAGAGGTGGATAGCTCTTCTTGTCAGAAAATGATATTTATCCACAGTACGACCCCTTATAACTTCAAGTTAGAACCAGACAGTTACCCCATCAAGAAATTATATTTATCCTTTTTGCTTCATTCAGTGCATTTTCAAATAACCCCAAGTAATGGGCAAAGTTTGGTATTCTGTATCACACTAATACACGCTACAAAGTTGGCTAGAGAGATGCTGAGGGCCATGTTTCCATCCTCTGGGTTAAAAAGATGTGAGCAAAATATTTAAGTTAAATTAAGATACCTACAGGCAAAACCTGACAGAGTGTTTCACATTGTGCTACATAACAGATTGAGATTTTTTTTTTTAATATCATGCTACTCTCCATCTTCACCTACCTGTCAGCCCCACATCATTTGTTATTAATTTAACACCAGAGAGCCTGGAAAGAGCTGGAAGCTAGTGAGGGCACACAAATCAAGAGCAAAGATGGCAAAGCCTCCCTGGCGATTCTTGTTCGCAAACTTTAAGGGAATTTGAAAAATGCCTCTCAATTTGGAAAATGCTTGATATGAATCTAGCAACACAAGTTTCAGTTGGTTAATCTAAATGCAGCTACTGAGAATAAGGTACAAGCAGCCAGGTCATCTGTGGGATTCCAAGACCAGTGTAGGAATATGTATCTGTCCTCCTGATTGTCTTTGGCATCTCCTTCCTTAATTACATGGACCTATTTCCAGCACCAGCTGATTCTAAGCCAGGGGCATCTAAGTGCACCTCAGCCAGATGAGTTGGAGGAAACAGTGTGTCTACTTTGCAGGCTGATCTTTACCACTGCTCCTTTACAATCTTGATTGGCCTTGCACTGAAAAATTACATGAAACATCCTTGTCCCATGTGAACCAAGGTCCAGTCTCAGGTGGGTAGTGTTCATTCCAATTCATGTCTAAATGCTATCCTACCTTCAAAAATGTTTTAAAGCAAAATGACACGTTAGAGTCCAGTACATGGAAAAGACCCTCCTCTACTAAATGTCCTAACCAAATCCCATCTACTTAGGTCGGCAAGCAAATGTATCCAAATATGTTGAAAGTCAAGGATAAAATCTAAAGGTTGGCACTGAGCATCATGTGATAGTAGCTGACTAAATGTTCAGCAAATCTGTTTCCTCTTCTACTGTCAGTCAGGATTCTTGCAGGAAACAGAACCCAACTCTGATGAATCAAAAAACTTTAATGAAAGAATTATTTATAGAAGTGTGGAAATGATTAAGAAAATTAGTAAGGGGGATCCCTGGGTGGCGCAGCGGTTTGGCGCCTGCCTTTGGCTCAGGGCGTGATCCTGGAGACCCGGGATCGAATCCCACGTCGGGCTCCCAGTGCATGGAGCCTGCTTCTCCCTCTGCCTATGTCTCTGCCTCTCTCTCTCTCTCTCTCTCTCTCTCTCTCTCTCTGTGTGTGTGTGTGTGACTATCATAAATAAAAAAAAAAAAAAAAAAGAAAGAAAATCAGTAAGGGATGCTGAGGTGTCCAGGGACTAGCAAGAAGAAAAAGCCATTACCATTGCTAGGTTGCCAACTGATCTCAGGTAGCGTGGCCCATCTTCTTGTCCTCCCATACACATAGGATGGACCCCTCCTCAAAAAGGGCCATCTTGACTGATGACACTTCTTTACTCATGAGAGTTGGAAGGAAGTCTATTACTCACACCCAAAGGACTTCAGGGGAGAGAAAGGTAGATGCAAGGCTGTCTAGAATAGCAAGCAAAGAGCCAAGAGTGGTTTTAGCCTTCAGCATGCCTAAGGCATCAGAATGAAGGAGGGTTCCCAGGCTCAAACTAGATCTAGGAGGTTCGAACTTTCCATTGACATCGAGGCTCAAGGAGGTGTGTAGAGTTTCCTTACATAAAGTATCAGATGTGTGCTGGTGGGGAAGGGTTAGCTGGAAGCCTAAATGCTGTCAGCCATCAAACATCAAATAGGGAGTCAGATTCTACCAGATGGCTAAATAAATGCAAGAAGGGAGCAAGGCATAGAAACTCCAAACTCCAGCCATCCAATCCCTTAGCTGTGCTTCCCACACTGAACCTTTCTGGAAGCCAGAGATGAGAAATCATGGGTAATGCCATCCATAGGGTGATGTCAGTCTCTGGGGCCCAGAGTGGAGCTAAAGAGAGTGGAGTATGCAACCTGGGAGCAAATATAGAAGAAGCAGAAGATATACAGATACCATTACTCAGCCTCTCAGTTGGTGAGGCTTCATAACAGAAGTGACATGCGACATTTCCAGTCCTAGCCCATGCACTTGGCATAGATAGACTATCCCATAGGATATTCTTGTGTTTTCATCTATAGTCTGGATTGAAAGGGTCCAGAGGAGGATTCTGAGGTCTTCAATGATCATGGAGCCACTAGACTAGCTGAGCCTGAGTTCTTAAATGACTGTCTTGACTGACGTGAGAAATCAATTTATATGTGCTAAGCTTCTGAGACTGTGGAATTACATGTTATGTGGACAACTGCAACCAATATGCACGTGAACATTGCAGGGAAAGAAAATGAGCTGAAGTTTGCAAAAGAGACTAAGAATAACTTTTTAAAATCCATTCTAAAAAATTATTAGCAAAAAAGGACCATGAAAGAAATAATAAGTTCCTATTTGGGGCCAAAGTGATCAAACCTTTGTTTCATTAGTTGTGTACATTCTGGAGGGATGAAAGAAGGTGTGCTCTATTGTATGGAAGAAAAGGAAAGAAAGTAGCTTTGGGGTAGAAATCCTATCACATCTGCCACAAGTGAGGTCCTTCAACAGCAGCATGTGGGCTGCTAGTCCTTGCAGGTGCGTACAGTTTGGACCACTGTAAAGCCCATCCTCTTCCTTCAATGCTATCCTGTCTCCCTAAGATTTCATTCCTAAGATTACTATTCATTTAATCTTTGTTCACTCATTTGAGAAATATTAATTGAATGGCAACTCTGTGCCAGTCACATTCCCAGTGACTTAGCATCTACTTGGAAGAGTCCTAGATGTGAAGTGTAGCAAGTGCTTTGTTGAAAGTACTTTGGGGTTCTGTGGGACCCAAAATGGGGAGTGGAAAAGCTCTGCCTTGGTCAGGAGCAGGAGTATGGATGGATTAGGAACGTCTTCAGAGAGGGACACCTGGGTGGCTCAGTGGTTGAGCACCTTCGGCTCAGGGCATGATCCTGGGATCAGATCGAGTCCCACATCGGGCTCTCTGCAAGGAGCCTGCTTCTCCCTCTGCCTGTGTCTCTGCCTCTCATGAATAAATAAATAAAATCTTAAAAAAAAAAAAAAAAAGGAAAGTCTTCAGAGAAAAGGTGACCCGGAACAGGTTGAAAGAAAGTAGCTATATGGGCACATGTCCTTCCAACAGCCTGTACTCCCCTTATGAGAAAGAATTAGCCTGTCCCAATGGATGGGTCAGTGTATGTTGGTCACAGGCTAACTCTTGACTCTAAGGGTAGCACAGAGGACATGCTTCGCCTTTGGGCCTTCCTCCAGAGAGGTTGGGCAGATACTCTGCTGCTACAAATCCTGTGATTATCTGCCATCATCACCCCCAGGGCTGAGATTGAAGCTGTGCCAACAGCTCTTCCCTAACACATTCTCAGCTCAGCAACAATGTTGGCACCAGCAGCAGCCGCTGGCAGGCAGGCAAGCCACCACTGCGTGGCAGTGACCCCTGGATGGCTCTCAGGCTGAGCTCTAGCTGAGTTCTGATGAAGTGCTGTCCCCAAGAAGAGCCTAGAGCTTCACTGAGTTGCCACTGAGTCTGAGACGTATGAGGCTGCAAGGAACACGTCCAGCAGGGGCGGGCCTGAAAACCTGGGGGAAATTGTGTTCTCTCATTCTTCTAAGTTACTTCCCTCTCTGAATGTTTTGAAAATTCATTTTCTGGCCCTCATGCAAGCCTCAATTTTCTCATCTGTATAACGGGGTTTCATAATAGTATTTGCTTCAAAGGTTGTTGTGAGGACCCACAAGTTAACACGAGTAAAGAGCTTAGCACAGTGTCCAGGACACAGCAGTAAGTGACAAATGTCTGATCATACAATGACAGGGACGACAGTGAGATGGTGCCGATGCGATGATAAAGAGCCACTTTCTGAGCTCAAAGCAGGTGGTTCAGGTGATCGGTGAATGAATGATTGGGAGCCACTGAAAGGAAATGATTTCTCCTTGAGGAAACTGCTTGCAAACTCCCGATTTGTAGTTTTCTGAATCATTTTATTTGCACTGGCCTACTGACCACCTATGGATTTCTTGCGTTTGGGTTTTTAACATGCACTTAAAGGCAGGACTCTATCATATCCTCACTATTTGCATGTTCATCATTTTGAACCATTGGCCTAGCTTTCCACATCATTCTGTGTCTTTGTACTTTCATTTTTCCCATTCAACGAATGAATTTGAGTCTGCACTTCTGTCCTGAGCCTTGTGTCAAGCGTTGATGACTCAGCAGTAAACAGAACACAGTCTATACCCTAAGCTTGTGGTGGTGGGCAGAGAGACAAGAAAGAGGTTTCAGTGCAGTGGGTACTTCTTGTGGAGGGACCATTCCCAAGGCAGTCATGAGAGCTCAGAGTCCCAGCACTAGATGAGGGCAAGGGTGGGAGGGTAGGGGCATTCCTGGTGGAGACAACCACAGATGCTGAGACTCAAAGGCAAGAGAGCACAAGGGGCCTTTCAGGACTGTGAGGAGACAGGCAAGGCTGGAGCAGACAACACTGTGTAGGAAGTGATCAAAAGATGAATCAGAATAAGTCAATGATGTTCAAGTTATAAAGGACCTTAGCTGCTGGGCCAAGGAGTCTGGACTAAATTCTCAGTCCTTAGCAGGGGACTGACAAAATAGACTGGCAATTTAGATAGATGTCTAGAGCTGCAGACTAGAGGACAGAAAGGAAGAGGACAAAATGGATATTGGACACATTGTTTATCGTATGTTTCTAGTGCTTGGTTCAGTGCCTGGCATGTAGTAATGGCTTAACAAACACAGAGGAAGGACAACCATAAATATGAGAGCTATCTGTGACAAAGAGAAACCAGCACATGTGGCCCATCTACCACCTATTTATCTCACAGTTGATGTCATTTGAACATGGGTTCAGAACTCCAATATATTCTGAAATAGAAAGTTACACTCTTGGGACGCCTGGGTGGCTCAGCGGTTGAGCATCTACCTTTGGCTCAGGGTGTGATCCCTGCGAGGAGCCTGCTTCTCTGTCTATGTCTCTGCTTCTCTCTCTCTCACACAAATAAATAAATAATTTAAAAAAAAAAAAGAAAGTTACACTCTCCTTAAAACTGAAACTTGTCTGATAGGCACAGCTAAGAGCAATCTGATACAATAACAGTTTCTGGCATATGCAGCTCATTTTAACAGATGCCAATATGACATACAGAAAGCTGTCAGGCCTGCTCCAAAAAGGAAAGTCAGCCAGTTCATGTTCCACTTGCCAAATTAATTTCATTTGACGTTCAATTTGTATCCTAAGGTACTGTGGATTTAAGACAGCAGATTAGAGAAGTGTTCCATCTGACAAAATCAAATCCTCAAGTTACTTTTATTGTGAGTGAGGCAGTCTTGACAGAGATATCTCCAATCAAATATGTAAATCATCTAAGGAAAATATTCCTTGATTATTTTAAATACAATATCTTTTTCCTCTTCCTTATGCCTATTCTTGAGTGAAGAACATGCATCAGCTCATCATAATCACAGAGAAAGGAGACAGCAGGAAGTTCGAACTCTATGGGTTTGAGAACAGAAAGCTGAGTTGAAATCTCAGATCCTCTGTCTATTAAAGGGGGTCGCAACCCCAGTTGCACATTAGAATCACCTGGACTTAGAGGTGTCTGGGTGGCTCAGTCCATTTTGGCTCAGGTCATGATCTCATAGTTGTGGGATCAAGCCCCTGAGTCAGCCCTGTGGGATCAAGCTCTGCCTTCAGTGTGGAGTTTTCTTGAGATTCTCTCTCTCCCTCTGCCTTTGCCCCTCCCCCCCAGTGAAGCTTGCTCTCTCTCTCTTCCTTTCTCTCTCTCCCTCCCTCTCCCAAAATAAATAAATAGAGTCTTAAACAAACAAACAAAAAAAATCACCTGGGGTTTGTTTTCGTTTTGTTTTCTTTCAGTACCAATATCTGGTCCCAACCCAAATAAAGCAAATCATAATCTCCTGGAATAAATGGCATCATGCTTGCATTTTTTTAAACTCCAGGTGATTCACATATGTATTTATTAGACAGGTGAATTTGGGCAAGCAATTTAATATCCCTGGCATACAAAATGGAGTGTAATACAAAATATAATACATAATACAAATATAATACAAAATGACATCCACCTTTATCATGGCTGCCAACCCGACTTTTTTTTTTTTTTTTAATTTAGCAGGGGTTTTTTTTGCTAGAATTGGGCTTAAGAAAATAGCCATACATTGCAGGTAAGGAGTTAAGATGGTAGAATAGTAGGGAAATCCTAATAGTAGGGAAATTCTCACCTATTCTGATGGGAATGGTGCCTTTGTGGAGGAGGGCAGAGGCCTGGAGCGGACAGCCTGTCTAGGATCCCCTGGGTTACACTGGGAAAGACCGTTCCCCTTCTTGGAGTGCATTTGGGAGAGGTGGCACTGCCTCTCATGGGACAAAAGATCCTATGGGTGCCATTGAGTTGTCTCATACTTCAGCAAGCAGCGGAGACACCTGCTGAGGACAGCTAACCTGTAGGTCAGCTTTTGGCTGCACTTTATCATAAACCCTGAGCCCCTACATAGTTATGCGACTGCTTTTCTGGGACAAACTGGCACCAGTCACAGCATGGCAAGACCCTTCCCCAGAAGATAAGTGCAGGTCCACACTGTTGTAGTCCCTAAAATCTGGAGTTTTTAAACCCAGATGCATGCCTGAGATAAAACACAGGAGCACTGTGCCACCAGGTGGGTAGAGGGCTCAGATACAGACAGGATCAAGATAGAAATCTTACAGAAACCTGGAACACAGCTCTTCTGTGAGGGCTTCCTGAATAGCAGTGGGCACAAACTCCCCTCTCCAGAGATGATACCAGGCTCACACCATTTTTAGCCCTCCCCATCAGCATGGACTTCAGCAAGTGGCACAGTGCACATAGTGGAGGTTGAGCTGCTTACACCAAGCCCCACTCACTCCCTGCACTCTGCAGGGACTTTTTACTAGGGCAAGTGTGTGTAAAAGTCAGAGCTGCAGTGGACCCCTCCCCCAGAAGACCAGCACAACCTCTGCATGTGCCAGGTCTATTGATCATAGAGTGCTGCAAAGCTTCAGCTCTAGTGGAAATAAACAGGATCTCCTAACACACTAAAGACAGAAACCTAGACCAAATGCCAAGATGCAGGAATTCATCCATCTCAAAAGAAGGAACAAGAAGAGGTCATGGCCAGGGAGTTAATCAAAACAGATATAAGTAACATGCCTGAACCAGAATTTATAACAATGATCATAAGAATACTAGTTGGGCTTAAGAATAGCATAGAAGAAACAAGAGAGACCCTTACTGCAGAGATGAAAGATCTAAAAACTAGTCAAGCCTAAATAAAAAATGCTATAACTGAGATGCAAAACCGACTGGATGTAATGACCACAAGGATGGAAGAATCAGAGGAAGAAATAAGTGATACAGAAGCTAAATTAGGGAAAATAATGAAGAAGGAAAGAAAAATATTGAACCACGAATGTAGACTTAGGGAATTCAGTGACTCCACAAAGTCTAATAACATTCATATCACAGGAGTCCCAGAAGAAAAAGAAAGGGAAAAGGAGGCAGGTTTATTTGAGCAAATTCTAGCTGAAAACTTCCCTAATCTGGGAAAAGAAACAGACATCCAAATCCAGGAGGCACAGACACTCCATCAAAATCAGTAAAAGCCAATGAACACCAAGACATATCCTAGTAAAATTTGCAAAATACAGAGATAAGAGCATCAAGGGAAAATAAATCCTTAGCTTACAAGGGAAGACTCATAAGGCTAGCTGCAGATTTATTAACAGAAATTTGTCAGGCCAAAAAAAAAAAAAAAAGAACTTTGTCAGGCCAGAAGAGAGTGGTATGATACATTCAACATGCTGAATAGAAAAAATTTGCAGCCATGTATACTCTATCCAGCAAAGCTGTCATTTAGAATAGAAGGAGTGGTAGAGTTTCCCAGACAAACAAAAACTAAAGGAGTTCATGCATACTACCAGCCCTGCAAGAAATAGTAAAGTAGACCATTTGAGTGGGAAAGAAAGACCAAAAGCAACAAAGGCTAAAAAGGAGCAGAGAACATCTCCAGAAACAGTGATTTTGCAAGTAATACAATGGAACTAAATTCTTATCTATCAATAATTACTCTGAATGTAAATGGACTAACTTGCTCCAAGCAAAAGACATAGGACATCAGAATGGATTTAAAAACATATGCTGCTTACAAGAGACTAATTTTAGACCTATAGACACCTCCAGATTGAAAGTGACAGGATGGAGACCAATCTCTCATGCTAATGGAAAGAAAACTGGAGTAGCCATTCTTATATCAGACAAACTAAACTTTAAACCAAAGACTGTAACAAGAGATGAAGAGGGGCATTATATCATAATAAAGGGGTCTATCCAACAAGAAGATCTAATAATTATAAATATTTATGCCTCCAACTTGGGAGCAGCCAAATATATAAAACAATAACAAACATAAAGGAACTCATTCATGATAATATAATACTAGTAGGGAACTTTAACACCCTACTTACAGCAATGGACAGATCATCTAAGCAGAAAATGAACAAGGAAACAATGGCTTTGAATGACACACTGGCCCAGATGGACTTAACAGATATATTCAGAATACTTCATCCTAAAGTAGCAGAATACATATTTTTTCAAGTACACACGGGACATTCTCCAGGATGGATCACTTACTGACTGGGTCATGAATCAGGCCTCAACAAATAAAAAAGATTGAGATCATGTCATGCATATTTTCTGACCATAACACTATGAAACTGAAAGTCAAACCACAAGAAAAGATTTAGAAAGACCACAAATACACAGAGATAAAAGAATATCCTACTAAAGAATGAATGGGTCAATCAGGAAATTAAAGAAGAAATTTTAAAAATACCTGGAAACAAATTATAATGAAAACAGAATGGTCCAAAACCTTAAGGGTGCAGCAAGGGCAGTTCTAAGAGGGAAATACTTATCAATACAGGCCTACCTCAAGAAGCAAGAAAAATTTCAAAGACACAACCTAACTTTATACCTAAAGGACCTAGCAAAGGAGCAAGTAAAGCCTAAAGACAGAGCAGCCCTGGTGGCTCAGCGGTTTAGTGCTGCCTTGGCTCAGGGTGTGATTCTGGGGTCCCGGGATCAAGTCCTGCATCAGGCTCCCTGCATGGAGCCTGCTTCTCCCTCTGCCTCTGTGTGTGTGTGTGTGTGTGTGTGTGTGTGTGTGTGTGTGTCTCATGAGTAAATAAATAAAATCTTATAAAAAATAAAATAAATTTTAAAAAACAAAGCCTAAAGCCAGCAGAAGAAGGGAGAGTAAAAAAGACTGGAGCAGAAATAAATGATTTTTAAAAAACAGTAGAACAGATCAACAAAACTAAGAGCTGGTTCCCTGAAAAAATTAATAAAATTTATAAACCCCTAGCCAGACTTATCAAAAAGAAAGGAGAATATCATGAAAAATTATATGCCAACAAACTGGGCAATCTGGAAATGTATAAATCCCTAGACACATGCAAACTACCACCATAACTGAAACAGGAAGAAATAGAAAATTTGAACAGACCCATAACCAGCAGAGAAATTGAATCAATAATCAAAAATCTCCCAACAAACAAGAGTCCAGGGCCAGATGTCTTCCCAGGGAAATTCAATCAGACATTTAAAGAAGACTTAACTCCTACTCTTCTCAAACCATTCCAAAAAACAGAAATGGAAGGAAAACTTCTAAATTCATCCTATGAGGCCAGCATGACCTTGATTCCAAAATCAGACTAAGACCTCACTAAAAGGAAAATTACAGGTCAATATCCCTGATGAACATGGATGCAAAAGTTCTCAACAAGATACTAGCAAATTGAATCCAATAGTACATTGAAAGAATCATTCATCACAATCAAGTGGGATTTATTCCTGAGCTTCAGGGGTGGTTCAATATTTGCAAGTCAATCAATGTGATTCACTACATTAATAAAAGAAAGGATAGGATTCATATCATCTTCTTGGTAAATGTAGAAAAAGCATGTGACAAAAGACACCATCCATTCTTGATAAAAACCCTCAACAAAGCAGGGAGAGTGGGAATATACCTCAATATCATAAAGGCCATATGTGAAAGATCCACAGCTAATATATATCATCCTCCTAAGACAGGAACAAGACAGGGATATTCAGTCTCATTATTCTTATTGAACATAGTAGTGGAAGTCCTATCCTCAGCAATCAGACAACAAAAGAAATAAAAGGCATCCAAATCATCAAGGAAGAAGTCAAACTTTCACTCTTTGCAGACTACATGGTGTAGAACACCCAAAAAGACTCCATCAAAAAA
Source organism: Vulpes lagopus (assembly GCF_018345385.1). Classification (NCBI taxonomy): domain Eukaryota; kingdom Metazoa; phylum Chordata; class Mammalia; order Carnivora; family Canidae; genus Vulpes; species Vulpes lagopus. The sequence continues at coordinate 18,155,718 of NC_054833.1, forward strand.
ATGCTAGAACTGATACATGAATTCAGCAAAGTCGCAGGATACTAACACACAGAAATCTGTTGCATTTATATATACCAATAATGAATAAAGAGAAATCAAAGGACCAATTCCATTTACTATTGCAACAAAAACCATAAGGTAATAGGAATAAACCTAACCAAAGAGGTAAAAGACCTGTACTCTGAAAACTATAGAAAGAAATTGAAGATGACACAAAGAAATGGAAAAACATTCCATGCTCATGATTTGGGAGAACAAATATTGTTAAAATGTCTATTTACCCAAAGCAATCTCCACTTTAATTCAATCTCTATCAAAATACCACCAGCATTTTTCACAGAGGTAGAACACACAGTCCTAAAATTTGTATGGCAGCACAACAGACCCCAAATAGCTAGCAACTCTGAAAAAGAAAAGCAAAGCTGGAGACATCACAATTCCATACTTCAAGCTATATCCAAAGCTGTAGTCATCAAAACACTGTAGTACTGGTACAAGAGCAGACATATAGATCAATGAAACAGAATAGAAAATCCAGAAATGGACCCACAACTTTATAGTCAACTAATCTTCAACAAGCAGCTAAATTATGGAAAGAGCTCTTATGTCCATCAACTGATGAATGCATAAGAAGAGGTGGTATATATATATAATGGAATATTACTCAGCCATCAAAAAGAATGAAATCTTGTCATTTGCAATGATGTGGATGGAGCTAGAGTGTATTATGCTAAGTTAAATAAGTCACTCAGAGAAAGACAAATCCCATATGATTTCACTCATATGTGAAATTTACGAGACAAAACAGATGAACATAAGGGAAGGAGAAAAAAGAGAAGGAAGCAAAGCTTTAAAGACTTAATGATAGAGAATAAACTGAGGATTGATGGAGGGGAGTGGACAGGGGATGAGCTAAGTGAGTGATGGGTATTAAGAAGGGTTGTTGTGTTGCAATGAGCACTGGGTGTTATATATAAGTGATGAATCACTAAATTTTACTCCTGAAACCAATATTATATTATATATGTTAACTAACAAAAATTTAAATAAAGTTTTGAAAAAAAAGAAAATATCTATACATTGCAATTGGTTAGATATGTCCCTAGAACTCTTTAAATTTATAAGTTTTACCTCCCTTCTTTATTTTTTTAAATTTATTTAATGAAATAGATCATTTGTTCTTTAGAGCTTTCTATGATAGAATTTGCTGATTGTTTGTCCATGGTATTAGTTAACATGTTCCTCTTTCCCCGTTACTTCCTATAAACTGTTTGCTAGAGCAAAAGACTTAATCAGATTCAAATTCAATTGGCAAGACTACATCAACTGTCAAGACTACTTGTTAATGAGCAATGTGAACAATCATTAATAATCATTGCCTAGATCTATATTTCCATTATATGATAATAATAATCATCACCTAGATCCAAGTGTATAGAATATTATTATTCTATTGTTTTATCTTGACTTATTAGCTGGAACACTTCCATAAAGAGAAACTTTCCCTTCAACAGTATTTGGTTTCCCTGAAATATAATATCAATAGAATAATCAAGAAAAATGTTTTTTTCCATTATTTACCACTTTTCAAAATAATGAACTGGATCACTAGAATTATCCATAGGTGATCAATGCTTTGAGTCTATTCTTTTTTGTTTTTTAGTATCATTATTAGCTCACAGATTCAAATATATTTAAAGTGTTTTAATCCATTGCAAATATTCTGACACTCAAATGATCCTATCCCATCCTTTGACACTTTCTCATTACTTTTTGATAAGTTCTTTGCTTTCTGCTATGACAAGATGACCTAAACTCATCTTATACATGTCTTAGCCCAGACCTGGAATCGGTCAATTCACCAAAGAGCCATTATTTCTTTTAGTGGAAATAGTATTTGAAACTAGAATCTGGGTACAATTGGCTCTGAGTGTTACTGAGTTGTCCCCATTTCTAAGACTTTTAAGCGAACAGAGCTAGATAGGAAATACTTTTCATTTTCTTTAAGATAAAATCATCATGAACTCATATTGATATTTCGATTCAAACTCAGAACTGAGGAGTTTTGATTTAGCTTGTTATCTTAACATCTGTTTCTCTTTTCAACCATACCAAAACCCCTACTTTCTAGCAACAGCACATAATTACTCCTTTGCTTTGTGCCACAGCACACATGCCTTAGAATAACAACACTGCCAGTATGCTAATCCAACAAAAAAAAAAAGAAACCTGACATTTTTTATTGAACTTTTTTATTTAGAATGTATCTCACTAAGAATGTACAACTAAATAACTGTGTTATAAAGTCATTTAAAAAAGTTCCACACTATGTGATTATGCCACCAACTTGATGTGCCATTTGCTTTATTTTGTTTTCAGTTTTTAGGGATAACTTTTTAAAATTTAGTATGTTTATAATTATGTGAAAATATGTACGTGGCTCCAAAGTCAAACCTATAAGAAAAAGTATAGTCACAAAAGTCTAGTTTCTATTCCTGTCCCCTTAATTTTTTTAAGTTTTTGGTTTATTATTCCACTTTTTACATAGAAGCAATAATGTGCGTATATTTGTACTACCCCCTCCTTCATTAGATGAATGGTAGCATACTATAAACATTTTATCCACCTTACTTTTTTTTACACTTAACAATATATTCTGGAGATCATTCTGTGCCACTGTATAAAGGTGGTCTTCATTCATTTTTGGAGCTACATGGAACTCTGTCCCCTATTTCAGGACATTTGGATGTTTACAATTTTTATTATCATAAACAAGATGGCATTCAATAGCCTTATACATACATCTTTTTGTTGCCATATTTTTATCAGTATTCCATGGAATCAATCCTAGAGGTAGAATTTCTGGGCCAAAGGCTAAACATGTTTGTAATTTTGCTAGGCCCCACCCAATTCCTCACATGGGGATTGTATCATTGTGCTGTCACCTGAAGTGTATGAGTTCCCATTTCTTCACATGACCCACCATAGAGTGTGTTCTCATCCCTTTGGATTATTGCCAATATGATAGACAAGAAGCGGTGTCAATGTGGTTATAATTTTTATTCCTCTTATTATTATGAGTACATAATACATTTTGTGTTATTATGAGAACATAGTGTAAGTAGAAATTACTCATATTTTCTTTTAGTACTGGTAAGCTTTATTTTATACCTTAAAATCTCTAATAAATTTTGGAATTTATCTGTGGGGGGGGGCTATTGAATACCATTTATTAAAAAGTCTATCTTTTCCCTCACTGATTTGAGATGCTGACTTTATTGCATATTAACAAATATAGCTGGGTCTATATCTGGATTTTCTATTCTGTTCCTTTGATCCATCTCTTTTTTTTTAAGATTTTATTTATTTATTCATGAGAGACACAGAGAGAGAGGCAGAGACATAGGCAGAGGGAAAATCAGGCTCCATGCAGGGAGCCCAATGTGAGACTCGATCCCGGGACCCCAGGATCACACCCTGGGCCAAAGGCAGGCGCTAAACCGCTGAGCCACCCAGGGATCCCCTGATCCATCTCTTAGTATGTCAATAGCATCTTGTTTTGATTATAGAGGATTTATAATTAAAGTTTTAATATCTTAAAGTGCTCTCCCAGCTCCTACCCTCCATTGCTCTTTTTTCACCCATGGAATTTTTATGTTCTTTCTGAATGAACTCTGTTCTTCTAATAAACTCTTTACTTATCCAGTTCCATATATTTTTTAAACTACCTGTTATTTTTTACTTGAATTTAGTAATTTATAAATTAATACATCATGTCTGCCGATGTACTTTTCAATGCACTTTTGCAGCTTTGTGTTTTTATATTGTTATTCATATGACTAACACTATATTTTTATATCTCCATTTTTAAATATTTAATACAAATGTCTTCTCTTTAATTATAACTTCTAACTACTGATTTTTTACATTCTTATTATAATCTGCTGCTTTGATAAATCTTATTATTTGTAGTTCTTCCATTGATTATCTTGAGTATTCAGGATATAAAATCAAATTCTCTACAGATTTTAAACTCTCATTTCTATTTGAATGCCTCTAATTACTTTTTCTTATCTAAGAGCATTGGCTGAAACTCTTTCACACAATGTTATTAAATAGTGGAAATGGTGCTTTTGCTTTTTTCCTGATTTTAACAAGAAAGCTTCCCATGTTTTCCCATTAAATAAAAAGTAAACTCTACCTTTGGGATTTTGGCACACACGTGCACACACACACACGTGTACATTAACTGCTATTTTATTGAGTGTTCTTAATGTGAATGAGTATTAAATAATGTCAAATGGTTTTTCTGAGCCTACAGTAATGATTATATGATTTTTCTCATTAGCCATGTTAACATGATGCATTATATGAACAGATTCCCTAATGTTGGACCACCCTAGCATTCTTGGAATGAATTCCATGTATTCATGATATATTTCTTAATATGCAATTGGATTATATTTGCTAATATTTATTTGCCATTTTTACACATATATTTATAACTGAATTTGTTCTGTAGTTTTCCTGTTTAGAGAAATCTTTGACAGGTTTAGGGATCAATGCTTTAGGCTCTTCATAAAACAAATTTCCAAGTTTTTCTTCTTTGCTGTGGAGTAATCTAATGAGCATTAAGATGATCTGATCTTTAATTTCGGTAGAATCCCACTGTGAACACATCTGGAATTGATACTTTTTTGTAAGGCAGCTTTTACTACTTCCTCTATTTCTTCCATAGTAACTACAATGGAATCTTTAGGATTTCTTTCTCACTGGTGTCAATTTTATTATATTGCATTTTTCTAGAAAACAATTCAAAAATTTATTCTAGGAAACTTCATCCAAGTTTACATTTATTTACAGAGACTTATACAAAATAAATCTCTATGATTTTTAAAATTCTGTTATGATGGTTATTGCCTTCTTGTCACTTTTAATTTTGTGTATTTATGGTTTCTCCTTTTCATTATTTTTCATTACATACAGTAGCTAGTGGTTTGTTAATTTTGTGAATTTTTCAACTTTTATGATTTGAATTTATTCATAAGTTCTACTCTTCTGTTATTATTGTTGTTTTCTTATACATTTCTTTTATATTTATCATTTCTTTCCTTGTGCTTTCTTTTGGCTTATTTTTAAATTATTTACATTTCAGTTTTGGTTTATTATTCATTTTTATTCATATAAATATTTCACGGTATAAATGTTCCATTCAGAACTGCATTCATAGATCCACAATATTCTATTTCACCCATGTTTCTCTTTGACCCAAAAGTTGCTTATTAAAATGTTTTTACATTTCTAGAAGACATCTTTTTAAATTTTCATTTTTATTAGTTTCTGATTCTACTGCATTGTGGGTCAAAAAATTATGTTTTCATTATTTTTATTTTTAGAATTTATTACTTCTCAAATTTATTTTCTTCATGACCTAAGATGCAATCAATTTTCATGAATGTTCACGTGCACTCAAAATGAAGGTATAGAAGGCTGACAGTGGACCCCAAATATATTAGGTCTTATGCTTAGAACCTGGAAATATACTACTCTATAAAGGAATATAAAAAAGGGTCTTTGCAGGTATGATTAAGTTAAGGATTTATAGATGGGGGATTATCCTGATTTATCCAACTGGGCCCTGTATGCAATTACAAGCATCTCGGGATCCCTGGGTGGCGCAACGGTTTGGCGCCTGCCTTTGGCCCAGGGCGCGATCCTGGAGACCCGGGATCGAATCCCACGTCGGGCTCCCGGTGCATGGAGCCTGCTTCTCCCTCTGCCTGTGTCTCTGCCTCTCTCTCTATCTCTCTGTGACTATCATAAGTAAATAAAAATTAAAAAAAAATTTACAAGCATCTTTATGAGACAGGGACAGAGAGAGACTTGACACAAAGGAGAAGGGTTTCTAAAGATGTAACAGAAAGAAATTTGAGGATGCTGGCCTTTATTGGAATGATGCACCCTGCCAACATCTTCATTTTGGTGTAATGAATTTTGGACTTCTAGCCTCCAGAATGCAATGGAATGAATTCCTACTCAAGAGGGTAGGAATTTGTCACAGCAGCCATAGGAATACTAATAAATAAGGTGTTTCCTTTATGTATCAAGATTCAGGGATTTGTACATATGTCTATCTTCTACATTACTGCTTATCTTTCTGGATTCTATATTCTTCTGATTTTTTTTCCGCACTTACTCTGTCTCAGATTGAGAGAGATATACCAAAGCCTCCTGAGTTTCTGCTTCTCCTGCATCTTCTGTTGTTTCTGCTTGGGTGAAAATTTTGTCACGTTTTTTGGTACATAACATTAGCATTAATCACTATTCTATCTTTAGCCCATATTGTAGCCTTTAGCCTTTAGCATTATAAAGTGCCCTTTGTGCTCTTGTAAACAACAGAATGTGAGTGTTACTTTGTTAGCCAATACTTAAATTCTTATCAGGGTGCCTGGGCAGCTCAGTCAGTTAAGCATCTGTCCTGGGATCAAGCCCTGCTTGGGCTCCCTGCTCAGCAAGGACACTGCTTCTCTCTCTCTCCCTCTACCCCTCCTCCTTGCTTGTATGCTCTTTCTGTCTAATAAACAAATAAATCTTTAAAAAAATAAAATCCTTTTATAGGTGAATTAAACCTACATATTTATTAATATAATGTATATGCTTGGTCTCAGTTCCATCAGTACAGACAGACAGTCATCCATGGTCTGCTTTATTTGTATGCATTCTCTCTTTCTTTTGGTGTTTAGGAAAGCTTATATTTTTGCTCTAAGGTTACCTTTATATAATAACCAAATCCTCTCTTTTTTGGGATACTGCCTATCACTTGCCTATTACGAACAATGTTGGAATTTGCTAGAATTTTTTTCTTTCTCCTTCCCTCCTGCTTCTTCAGCACTTAATGTAAAATAATGGCTTTTTTTCTTCTAATCAGCACCAATAGAGCAATCAGCAAGCTAGTCTCATTTCCAAACATTCTTTATCTTATCTCCCCACTTTTGATAGTTATATAAATAGTTATAGTTTTGGATAGTTATACATTTTTTATAATTCTATTGTTCCTACAGTGCAGAGCAGATAAGATTGTAGAATGACCAACCATTTCCATTATTTTGATCACTTAGGCATGGTAGTAGAGATTAACATATAATCAATTCCCCTTGAATATGGAAGACAAAATTCAATTTCCTGGGTTATCTTATAGACTGGACACAAGCAAGTGACTAAGTTCTGACAATCAGAACTTTGATCCAGAAGTAAAGAATGTTAGGAAGCCACTGTGCATGCACCTGCCATTTCTCCTGGAAAAGCTAGTAGCCCAGGCATCCAGCTTCCACAGGTAATGATGAAAGAGAAGTTTCCTAACAATTTGAAGGTCATATTCCTGAGGCAGAAGTGGCATTGGTGCTGGTAGCAGTAGTAGCTGTAAGAAGATCTAATTTCTGGTGTTTGTACTTTGCAGCCAGGATATAAGTGGTAGAAGTTTCCTAACGGGTCAATTCTCCAACTTGGCTTTGAACCCTATGTTTGAGATTGTTTCTTTAGCCTCCAGCTTAACATTACTGTGAACTTCCTAAAATATTTTCCTTTATTCCCCAGCTCTGCTTAAATTAACCGGAGTAGATACTGTAGTTTGCATCCAAAAGCCCTGTCTCAAATCATACCTGAGGGTCACACACTTCCTATTATTCTTGCAGAAACTGAAGGATAAATAAGTTATGCTAACGCATCGAACACACACACACACAATAGTGCTCAGCAAGTATTAAGTTTCCCTCTGGGTTCCCTGAGGAGGTAAATAATGGGTACACAAGCAGCCATGATAGATGATGTTGAAGTTTCTGAAATAGATCTGCATTTACTAAAGATCTATTTGAGCACTGGACACAGAATATCAAAATCTCAAATGCTTCTTGGAATCTTCTTAGTCTATTAAACTCAAGAGCAAAGTTGACAAGCTTTACAGGCACGACTGGCTAGAAAAGTCATGGCGCCCACTGCAAAATGAAAACGCAGGGTGTTAAAAAAAAAAAAAAACTTCAATGGGGAGCACCTGGGTGGCTCAGTTGGATAAGGGCCTGACTCTTGATTTTGGCTCAGGTCATGATCTGAGGGTTGTGAGATCAAGTCCTGTGTGAAGCTACATGCTAGGCATGGAGCCTGCTTGGGATTCTCTCCCTCTCACTCTGCCCCCACCCCCTGCTCATACAAGTAGGTGTGTGCATGCATGCATTCTCTCTCTCTCTTTCTCAAAACAAAACAAAACAATAATGAATTTCAATATGGCAACGGTATTAAACCAAGCACAGGGTCCTTCTAAGCGTGCGTGTCCATGAAGCCTGCCCTGTCTACATGAAGTACTTCTGATCTCTTTCTCATCTGTTGGTGTTAAGAATAGAGAATACGACAGGGACGTCTGGATCCCTCTCTCTATTGCCACCTCTAACTTCTGTTTAAAACAAGCAAGCCGTGATATTTATGTACGACAACTGGCACAACAAAAGGCTTTCCAGCCAACCATACAGAATTACTTTAGTGGTGCAATCACATTTCAAAATTATAATTACAAAATTGCATCAGTCATACAAAAACACATGTTCACTTTAAGGCAAAAGTATACAATAATGAATGATCACTTTAAGGCAAAAAGTGAAATACACGTGTTCACCTTAAATATTGAAAGACAGGATGTCAACGCCAAAAGGAACCAGAGAGAATCCAAGCCCACTGGGGTTATATTTGGGGAAACTGAGTCTTAATTAGGCTAATTGCCTGCCTACAGCGACATAACCAGTTAGTACTGAATAGAGAAAAGAATCTCTGGCTTCTGAAATCCAGTTTAAATTTGCCTCTTTTTACGTAGTGCCACCTCCTTTGCCTTTCATCTCAGAAGTACTGGAGTGGTTAATCAATTTTCTCCCCCAGCCACGTGAACATCCACAACAAAAGTAAGAATACCAGAGAATTTAAAAAAAAAATTTTTTTTTACCCTGAACCTCAAATCACAGTTCAGATCATTTAGGTCAAGCCTTATTTTATAAATACCATCCACTGATATCACATAACTGTGTAATTTTTTTAAAAAATGCTTTATTTTAAGCAGAAACTGAACCTAGACCCTGAAAATATATATGTAAATTTTCTCAGAGGGCTGGCCAATTCTCTGTATATGGAGAAAAGACAGAAAATCAATGTGCAACAGCAACCTACTTACACTGGAATTTCCTTTGGATTTTATGTTGATTTGGCCAAATTTCCTTTTCCTTACATTTAATTCTGCTGCCAGTGTTAGCTCATTAAATATTTGAGGGTGGGGAAGGGACAGCCTTCCCCCACGAAACCTCCACATTTCTGAATTAGTAATGAGCTACCTTGTAGTCCTTCTTTTCCATTTCTCTCAGACTAACACACATTTTGTTTATTCGCTTTTCAATGTGGGAAAAAAAAAAACGTTTCCAGAAATCTTTTGGAAGTAGTCCAAGCTTCAACATACCTGCTCATTTTCTACTTTGAAGATATAAAAATAAAACAGCTCAGGGAAGAACTGCTAGGTGCATTGCTTATTTTCATGCCAAAAGCTACGTAAACCACATCATCACTTTACCTTTGCGGGATTGCAAATAAAGAACATCCAAACTATTAGCAGCTGATTTTCTTGGGCCTCGGGAATTGCTTGATGGTTTGCTTGATGGTATCTAAGGTATCCAGGGCTCTATAGCAATCCTTACATTTATAATGCTACTGCTACTATTGAGCTGCAAATGGAAAGAAGAAAAATTAGTTTTTCCAATACACCATTACAGCGCAATTAAACTCCCCACGAATAATGCCGTTAGAAACTTCTACTAAGATTGTGAACCCTCTGCTCTTCCATTTGAGTGTGCAAATTCACAGGTTCCCAAGGCAAGCTAAGGTACATCTCGACTCCAATTATGCATACAGATTTTCCCAGCATGCCAAATCAGCTAAGCCGTTAACTCTGGCAGCCTAGAAGTTGGCAGACCCCGTCTACCGCGACACCAAGGCCCGCTCTCCCTCCCAGAGATGTTTGCCATCATCACGTCTCCACCTGTCTCACCCTCATCCTCCCGCCCCGCCCCTTACCTTGGTCCCGCCTCCCGCGCTCAGGCGCGTTTTCCACGCCCCCTTACGTTCAGCCAATAGTTGGCCACGTTTGTGGGAGGGGGCGGGGCCTTCCCTCCCAGCCAATGGGGGGAGAGCCTTGCTGTTCTGGTCCCGCCCCTGCCAGCAGCTCCTGCCGGAAGATGGCGGCGGCCGCGGAGTTGACGCTGTTGGAGAAGTCCCTGGGGCTGAGTAAAGGGAACAAATACAGCGCTCAGGGCGAGCGCCAGGTGAGAAGCGGGGAGTGGAGGGGAAGCGGTGGACGGGAGCGCAGGGAAGACGGGATGGCCGGCGGAGATGGAGGATGCGGTCCTGTCCTCCCCACGTGTCTGCGCCGCGGGGCGGGCGGGCTGGCGTCTCTCGGGCTCCTGCGGCCCTGGCTGCGCCCCGCTCCGGCTTGGCCTGACCTTTTCTTTTTTTTTTTAATTTTATTTATTCATGAGAGACACACAGAGAGGCAGACACACAGGCAGAGGGAGAAGCAGGCAGGGAGCCGGATGCGGGACTCGATCCGGGGTCTCCAGGGTCACGCCCCGGGCTGGAGGCGGCGCTGACCACTGAGCCACCCGGGCCTCCCTTGAACCGCGGAGACTGTCGTCCCGTCCTGGGAAGGCGAGCAGGGCCGGGACACCAGCGTGGAGGCCCCGCATTCGCGTCCGGTGACAGCGCTCGCTGCAGCCCGGCCTTGCGGTCCGAGCCGCGCCGTGCCGGGTGGGAGGGACCGGGGGCCGCTTGCAAGCTGCGGTGGAGGAGCCCGACCCCCTCCGTCCTCGGGGAGCCGGGTTGTCCCCTAGGAGGACACACCTGGCTGCTCTTTTTTTTTTTTTTTTTTTAATAACGGCAGTAAGTGGAAAGTGCTACGTGGGAGCGGAGGCTGCAGACCGAGCAGCACATCGTTGGCCTTGGTCCCGCCTGTAGGAGATTCCAGGAAGGTTTCTTCCTGAGCTGCTCGGGGTCAGTGTGCGACGTGCGCAGGACCAAGGGGAAGGTTAATACAGCCTCAAGTTGGTAAGGTGCTTGGACTCGGCTTTCTCAGGCGTCGAAGAGCTTTTGCGCTTCGTAAACGTGGTGGTTGGACGTGGATGGAATGAATGCGTTAGGAAAGGAGGAGGATGGTAGGGAGGCTGCTCTGGGGAGAGAGCGTTTTTGGGCCCCCTTGAAATCCCCACCCCACCCCCATGTGATGTTTCTTTTTTTTTTTTTTTTTTTGTTCTTAGTTTTTCATTCTTCGTTTGGTTTATGCGAGAAGCAGTCAATACACATCAGTTAAACTGAAACCGTGAAAGGTCTTGGAGACAAAGCCGCCCGCTTTTGCTTTTTCCTCCAGCCTCATGCGGATTCTGGTTCCTTCCCTTTACCATCTGCTCCCCCAGTTTGGTTTCTGTTGTTGTTTGTTTTTTTTTTTTTTTTTTTTTTTTTTAGAGAACGTTGCCAAGTCAGGAATTTTGCCCTCAGGAAGCTTATCTAGTATGAGAAACCGTCATTGGCAATTAATTTAAGGCAGAATAGAATATACACTAAACAGAGGAAACGTTGTTGAAGAATGAGGGGGAGAAAATTCATTTCGATTGTAAGGATGGATTTGTAAAATGCACAGAGAAGCTGGTGTTTAAAGCATGTAAGACCAAAATTACGGAAGCTTGGGAAGTTTGGGGCAAGAAGCAGATCCACATGAAGTGCTACAACACAAAGTAAGCCCAAAATTATAGTTTGAGCCCTCTTGGGAGGGCTTTGGGGTTCAGAGTGTGGTTTCTTATTTTATTTTAATTTAAACTTTTTTTTTTTTTTTTTTTTTTTTTTTTTGGTCTCAGCAAAGGGCAGCTATTAAAATTTTCTATTTATATGTTTGGAGAAAGGGATGGGAATATATGAAAAGATTCAGTCTTTTTATTTATTTATTTGGTGGGAGGAGGAGCCCACTGACAGCAGTAAGCCAGCAATGATGTGAAAATATTGGGGTCCTAGGATGAATGGTCAAGTAAGAATTCTTGAAGCATCTTTGATGCAAAAAGGGTGGTTTTGTTAAAGCATAGGGACAGGACCGTGGGCAGAAAGAGCTGCTCTGGGGTTGTGAGGAGTGTCTGATTTTGTACTTTCAAGTTGGGAAGGGGTTAGGGAGAGTGTAGGTCTCTAAGGCATTTGGAAGCTAGGTTTCCAGGACCTTGAGGAGGTCAGCTATTGTTAGGAAAAGGTCATTTACTACTGTCTAGTAAAACCCCTAAGACCCTTCAGATGTATGTCAGTGGGCCATATGCTTGGAGGATGATTGCCAACATATATCTTGGGGGGTAGAGATAAAGGAAGTTTCAAAAGGGATTTTTATACATTAAAGAAGACTTAAAGGATCCTGGAGGTCGGGCTAATGTTAAGCCAAAATTGGCTTTTGCCCTTAGCAAAGTATTAACATCGTGGCAGTTGAGTTCCTAGAGGAATATCACTCTGCCTGTCTTGAACACCTGTCAATGGGCTGCAAATCACAAGGAAACAATTTTTTTCCTTTGTCTTTGTTCTCCATATGAAGCAATAAGGCATTCCCTGTAACATTATCAACTATATAGTAGTCACCCTCCCTACCCATGGTTTCAATATCTGCAATTTCAGTTACCCAGGGTTAGCTATGCCCAGAAACAGATACTCCTCCTTCTGACATAGTGTCAGAAGGTCAGGAGTAGCCTAGCACTGTGTCACAATGCCTACGCCATTCACCTCACTTCATCTGCTTACATGGGCATTTTGAAGTCTTACATCATCACAAGAAGTGTGAGTTGAGTAGAACAGGATATTTTGAGAGAGACTGACCACATTCACATAACTTTTATTACAGTATAAATGTTATACTTTATTATTAGTTATTGCTGTTAATCTCGTACTGTACCTAATCTAGAACTTCAACTTTATCATCATATCATATTTATGTATAGGGGAAAAACATAGTATATATAGGTTTTGGTACTATCCATGGTTTCAAACCTCCCCTAGGGGTATTGGGACATATTCCCCACAGGTAAGGGGAGGGGACTACATAATTGAAAACAATCTAAGGTAGTCTGGCTGGCTCAGTAGAGGATGCAACTCTTGATCTCTCAGGGTCATGAGTTCGAGCCCCATATTGGGTGTAGAGATTATTTAAGGAAATTAAAAAAAAGGAAAACAATCCAGAGGTCCAGCTTTAGGAGAATGGTTCATTAAATTATAGTACATCAGCACATTGTAATAGTTCTCATTTGCCATCGTCAGTGATTGCTTAGAAGACCATGGCATCCTAAGATGAATATGGAAAAAGTATGTGTCTCACAATTGCAACTACTTAAGATTTATGTACCTGAGGCTGTATGAAGCAAAGACGAGGGACTTTCCAGTCAATCTTACTTTATCTAAACTCTGATCTTGCCATGACAAAGCAGGTGACCTTGGTTCTTTGTCCATACGATAATGACATAATTACTCACCAACTTAGAAGATGCAATGAGAAGGTAACTGGGAAGTTTTTGAGTTAACAGTATAGGATTGTGGATAATTTATTTTTACAAATAATTCTCTTTAGAATTAAATGTCATTTCCCCTCACACACTCATTGATTGCAAGTTCTTTTTCGTTTTTGTTTTGTTTTATAAGTATAACATACCTTCAGAAAAGCGAATAAATCTTGATGCGTTCCCACAAAGTGAACACAGGTGGGTAACCTCACACAGAACCAACCAACCTGGAATAGAACAATAGAACCAGCACCCCCAGGGGCTTCCTTATTATTTTCTTTCAGTGCATTTTTTTGAAAGAATATTATTGGTGATCATAGAGGTAGAGGCTTCATTTGAGTATAAAGGCAAAAGTGAAAATTAAGCTAAGTAGTGAGTGGGAAGTAGGTAAGGAAGTAGAAAATCAGAGTACCTTTCATTAATTCCTATAACATGTAGGAGATAACCTTGGAATTTGTATTTGTAAAATGTTAATCTCTCTGTACACTTCCCAGAGTCCTGTTGACCTAGATGTGAGCCTGGAAGTGCCCTGCAAGGTGTAAATCATCTTACAAGTACAAGATACTATTTAATGACTGCAAAAACCATCCATCTTCCCAAGAAAATACTCTTTTTTGGTTTGTTTGGGTCGTTTAGATTGTTTATTATTATTTGTAACTGGTCAGTCTCCCAGTCTGATTATCCCTTCTATATTCTTTTAAATTTCTCATAGTGCTTTGCCTGGTTGTGCATCAAGAACATTTAAATTAATTGGCAATTTCTTACAATCCAAACCTTTGTATTGCCGTTCTAATAAGGGAAACAAAAACAGGATTATTTTTCAGACGATTACCTGAGCCCAGGCTACTATCAGTGGCCTCAACTGTATTTCGGAACATTTTTTAAAATATGAAATACTGGCCAATAGTGACTTCACTCTAAATGATTCCAAAATTGATGGATATGCAGTTCATGGCAACCAAGTCACTGTCTCAGTCCATATCTACCTAATTAACGAGATAGTGAATTACATTAGATCACATATCACTAAAACCAGCCCAGATCTCATTTGGTGGTTCTAACTACATCAACATTAAGTCACTGTTACTATAATAGTATCCTTTTGTTATTACAGAAGTCGGATTTAAGTTTGTTCGTCTTGCTAAAATTAGAGTATTGGTAAGCTTGACTAAAATCAATGCAGTATTCCAGGTTTTCCTTTTTTTCCTCTTGTATATGCACAGTTGTAAATTATATAGAAATATATTGATTTTTGCAATGTTACTACTGGTTTCACTTCAAACATCTGTTATCAAATTGTAAATAACATAGCTACTATTTTCCTGATTTTCGTTGGAATATGATTTAGTGTTTTAGAGTAGAATCCTACGGTGTTTGAAAGAAGAGTGAGAGATTTAGCGATTACTTAGAACTTAGGGTCATGGGCACCTGGGTGGCTCAGTCAGTTAAGCATCTGCCTTCAGCTCAGGTCATGATTCCAGGGTGCTGGGATAGAGGCCCACATCAGGCTCCCTGCTCAGTGGGGACTCTCCTTCTCCCTCTACCCCCTCCCTCATTTTATCTTTTTCTCTCAAATAAATAAAATCTTTAAAAAGAAGAAGAATTTAAGGTCATGATGGTATTTGTGTTTTAAATTTATCTGAAGAACTTCTTTTTCTTAAGATTCCAGTTCTTCAAACAAACAATGGTCCGAGTCTAACAGGACTGACAACTATAGCAGCTCATCTTGTCAAGCAGGCCAACAAAGAATATCTGCTTGGGAGCACTGCAGAAGAAAAAGCGATCGTTCAGCAGTGGTTGGAATACAGGGTAACTCGAGTAGATGGACACTCCAATAAAGATGATATCCGCACTCTGTTGAAGGTACTGTGACTTCTCTTTTAAAATGCATGAGCTATTAGTAGCAGGAAGCTCTCCCCCTTGAGATTCACTAGCCAAAGCCATTGGCCTTCTTGTTTCCTTCTGCCTTAGGGTAGTTTTTACCTGTTACTACCTGTACTAGAGACAAGACTATGCCCACCTTCCCCCTTAGATCTCAGCCCCTTCCCCAGAAATGTTCTTGACCACCTCTCTCCCTTACACATATGGGTCCTTGTTCTATATGCTTGTTCTTAACACTCAACACAGTCAACAGTTATTTGTATGATTTTTTTTATTTTTTTATTTTTTTTTAATGTGATGTCTTAATACTTAGTTTCTCCACCCAGCAGTAAAATACTTTCTCAAAGGCAAGAAGGGAATCAGAATCTTTGAGAGCTACTGATAAAAACTGTTAGATCTGAGAAAGCCCATGTTTTTTTCCTTGACACTTACTGCTTTAAGATTTGTATTTTCTTTCCAAAGAAGCAAAATCAGAATGAAAGGCTCTGTTGGTACAAGGTATAAGCTGAATATGGCACCAGAGTCACCAGCAGTGAAAAACATTCCAAATGATGTTTATTAATTATTTACATAAAAATAAAGCAGATTAAAACCAAATTTTTAATAGAAGCTTAGAATTTGAAGGAAATTTAGAAATCATCCAGACAACCACACATCACTGCAGGAATCCCTTCCGTTTTCTGATTTTATTCCCATCATCATATAAATTGATAGTGTAAGTTGTGCAAGAAGGTCTCATAGAACTGAAAGCATTTCATTTGTCAGTCTAGGGGGAATGGTTTTAACTATATTTTTGATAGCTATCAATCAAGATAACTGGTAGAAAATAAATTTTAGGACTTGTACCTTTATAGGTCTATTCATGCTCAATATCCATATTGACCCCTCCCACTGGTCTCTGCCATGCTCAGCAGCCTTTCCAGAGGGAAGCAAGCATGTCTTTCCTCTAAGGGAATGTAAGATTTCAGCCAAATAAAATATAAATATAACTCTCTCATAATTTTCCAGAAGAAAGGATAGTAATAAAGTACTTAGCTCTAAAAGATATGAACAGGATTTCACTGAATTAGGTTTATAAATTCAAAGTTGTATTCAGAGATTTGGTATTAAGAACATGGAAGTAATTCTACCAAACCGTTGTATTTGGGATATGTAAATATTATTTGTAATTCCAGTCAAGAGACTCTGACTGGAGATAGTACCATTTTTGAAATGTACAAGGGAACAGATGATTTGGTTGTCATCCTTGCTCTGCAGGTTTGCTTATCTGTACCTGCACTGATGTGCCAGATGCGGTTCTAAGGGCCAGTGGTACAGTAACAGTCCCTGCCCGTGCAGAGCTCAGAGCAGTGGGGGAGACAAATGTATAATGTACATTATACATAATGTACTACAGTTTGATTTTTGCCATATGAGCATAGATGAGAAAGGGTTGTTTTCTGTTTTGTTTTGCCTTTTGCTGTTTTTGTCTTAAAATTTAGGAGATATAAATAAGGGGAAAAAATTCCAAGCATTAGTAGTTCCACTAAAAGAGAAGTGCTAATAACACTTATATTTAATCATCAATTATTTATTGAACTCCCTTTGTGATCTTCCATGCTTTTCCTTTCCGTATAGATATGTGTTTTTTATTTTACAAGTGGGCACCTTGTTGGAAACTGTAACTTGCATTTTTTCATTGACATTGTGTTGTGAACATCTTTTGTGTCCACAAAGTACTCATTTATACTATCTTTTTGAGAACCTGTGAGTAAAGTATTGCATCATATAGTTGTACCAGGATTTAAATCATTTTTATTTTTTTTATTTTTTTTACAAGCAATCATCTGATTTATAGAAAGATGCAACAATACTTAAAATGATACAAAATACTGATTTCAAAACATCAAAAAATGAATATATTTAACCATACTCAGCTCGTAACAGAGCAAATGGGTAAGAAGAGTAATTCATACTATAGCATATTGCTAATATGAACTGGCAACAGAAAAAGTTGGTATAAGAAGACAGAAAAACTATCTTTTAAGAATTAGAACCCAGGGGCTCCATAATCATCTGGCATCTGCTCAATGTTGTACCTATGGTTAGAAATGTGCATGATGGGAACTCCAGGGTTCTTCTGGATCCTTCTAGGGTCCAGGTCAACTGTGGCCACAATGTAACACTTGTGCTGAGTTACTCTCTGTACTAAGCAGTCATCTGCATAGGTTCCTTTGTGTGTGCATGGCAATCGTTCAAATCTCGGATCCTTGGCAATCCTTAGAGCCACTCGATACTTTTGCCCCAGTTTCTCAATTTCAGCCATTACACAGTCAGTTATACAAGGGATACACTTGGCATACAGACAGTCCATCATTGACTGTACTAAGTCAAGTTTGGCTTTAATGGAAAAGTTGATAAAGCTGGTATCAACCAGGATGTGGTAAGGTGGGCCCAGCTGTGTGTTATATTGGAAGAATAAGCAGGAAGGATGTTGGGGACTTCTCTTTCCTTGAGTGCACTGGGATCTTTCTTTTCTTTCTTTTTAGGTTTTAATCTATCCTTCTCTTTAAGCCTCTGATCTCGGAGACTAAGCATTCGCTTCATGGTTGCATACTTTCTTGCTTTCTTTTGCTTCTCCCATGTTCAGGCCGCACCCTTGCTTCTTCCGGAATCCTAAATCATTTTTAAAAATTTCCTTGTATGTATGCTTTACCCCTTTTAATACTGGGCTATTTATCTTTTTATTACTTATTTTTACTTCATACTCTCTAAAGTTCCATTTTAGGCTAAAACCACGACTCCAAGCTTAAATGGCTCATAATTAAGGTAATACATAATTTCAAAATGGCAGGCATTGCAGAGCACTCATATATTGAATCTAGATGGAAGATATATAGCTGTTTATTATACTGCTTTTTTAATGTTGCTAGAAAATGTAATACTAATTAGAAAAAAAACTCAGGTAGAACTCTAGAGGAGGGGGAATACTTGATAAAGTTTGGAAGTGGCACGGGAAAGTCTTATTTAAAACAAAGGAGTTGAACATTGTTAATTTTGGGAATATTCTGAATATATGAAATTCTGTAATATAGCAGAGAAAATTTGAATATCACTAAGAAAAATATACTTAGGGCACCCCCGGTGGCGCAGCGGTTTAGCGCCGCCTGCAGCCGGGGTCTGATCCTGGAGACCCAGGATCGAGTCCCACGTCAGGCTCCCTGCATGGAGCCCGCTTCTCCCTCTGCCTGTGTCTCTGCCTCTCAGTCTCTCTCTCTCTGAATAAATAAATTTAAAAAAAATATATATATACTTAATTATAAAGATGTTTTAAAGACAGTAACCTTAGAGTCTCTATTACTAAAACTTACACATGGATTCTATTTTAAGAATATATACAGTGTACAAAAGCAATGTTAAATTATTTAGACCTTTTTAAAAATGCTTCTTAAAATTAAATCGAAGATAATCTTATTTTACTCTTAAACTTTATCCAAGCTGTTTCATTTGAAGACATTTAGAGAGAAACCATCTACATTCAACAGATCACTATATAAGTGGTAGCTTCTTATATGCCAGTCCATTTCACCCTCCATACCCGAACTTTATTTTGATTTTTCTGCATTTGTCTCCTTTTTGTCCATATTCCTTTATGCCCTCATCTGTAACACCCCTAGCAGTTCCCTGTTTATATAGCATTTTGAAAATTACAGTCTTCAGATGAAGACATGGGCATACTCAAAGAGATTAAATTCAGTTCAGCAAATAATTACTACTTATGGAACTACCATTTGCCAGGCATTTGGGATGTGATTTGAGAAAACAAAATGTTCTCTCCAGTTTACGGAATTTTTCTGGAATAAGTACTTTTGACCACTGACCACTAAGGATAACTAGTCCTTAGAGGGCCCTCTGAGGATATCTGATAGTAATCCATGTAACTGATTTATAAATCTTTGTCTAAAGTTATATGAATCTTTTGTCGCATTTGATTTTAATGTAATGTAATGAATGCAGCATGAATTCCTGTGCTGTTAAAGTACATGTTAATTTTGAGAGGAATCCAAAGTACTCATATCTTTTTTTTAATCTACATTTTTTTCTTTTCTCAGGAAGCTAATTGGTTCATTCATACTGGTCTGTCAGACTACTTCTAATTTAGATTAGGATCTCTTAAGATTTTTATTTCATTTTTTAACATGTACTTTAATTCTTCTTTTCCTTCCAGAGTACCTATTGGCCACTGAGGGAGCTCCGTGCTTACTAGTATTTTGTTGTTAAAGATTTTAGATCAATTATTTTGTGTATATTTAACATTGCCCTTTGAAAATTGATGATTATAGTTTGGAGAACAAATGGCAAAGAACTTTCTGCAGCTTTGGTGTTTAAAACTGGAGTCCTTCAGGGGTGGCTCAGTCAGTTAAGTGTGGGATTCTTCGTTTGGCTCAGGTCATGATCTCATGGGTCGTGAGATGGAGCTCTGCACAGACAGGGCTGTACAGTCAGCACACCCGCACGTGCATATATATACTCTCTCTTTCTCAGGTAAATAAATATTTAAAACAACAACAACAAAAAAAAACCCTGTGGAGTCTTGCAGATTTTGGAAAAACTGGATATCCAATTATAAAAGAATGAAGTTGGAATGTTACTTTACATGATATATAGAAATTAACTCAAAATGGATTGAAGTCCTGAATGTAAAACCTAAATTCATAAAACTCTTAGAAGAAAACCTACGGGAGGGGATCCCTGGATGGCGCAGCGGTTTGGTGCCTGCCTTTGGCCCGGGGCGCGATCCTGGAGACCCGGGATCGAATCCCACGTCGGGCTCCCGGTGCATGGAGCCTGCTTCTCCCTCTGCCTGTGTCTCTGCTTCTCTCTCTCTCTGTGTGACTATCATAAATAAATTAAAAAAATTTAAAAAAAAATAAAAAAAAAAAGAAGAAAGAAAACCTAGGGGAAAAAATACGTTGTTTGATTTGGCAGTGATTTCTTGGGTATGACACAAAAGTACAGGCAACAAAAATAAAAATGAATAAATTGGACTACTTCAAAATTTAAAACTTCTGTGCATCAACGGACACAATCAACAGAATGAAAAGGCAACCCATGGAATGGGAAAAAATACTTGCAAAGCATGTAACTGATACATAATTAATATCCAAAATATATAAAGAACTCTTACAACTCAGCAACAAAAAAACTAAGAACCCAGTTAAAAGTGTAAAATGGTGCAGCTCTATGAAAAACAATATGCTGGTTCCTCAAAAGATTAAAAAATAGAATTACCATATATTCAGTAATTCTACTTACGGGTATATACCCAAAATAATTCAAAGTGGGCCTTAGAGAGATATGTGTACACCCATATCCATATCAATATTATTGACAGTAGCTGAGAAGTGGAAACAACACATGCGTCCATTTACAGATGACTAGAAAGTATATATATAAACAATGGAATATTAGCCTCAAAAGAGAAGAAAATTCGAACCTTGAGGGTATTATGGTAAGTATAAGCTAGGCACAAAAAGACAAATGCCCTATGGTTCCACTTACATGCAGTATCTAAAGTCATCAATTCATAGAAATAGAAAGAATGGTGGTTGCCAGGGTCTGGGGTGAGGGGGAAGTGGGGAGGTGTTAATAGGATAGAGTTTCAGTTTTGCAAGGTGAAAAAATTCTGAAGACTGGTTACACAACAGTGTGGATACCCCTGATATTTACTGAATTATACACTTAAAAGTGACTAAATGGTAACATTAATTAAAAACTTTTAAATATACATATATTAAAAATGCAGCAAATCAATAAACTATAATTCTCTTAAGAGAATTGTTAAAGAGCTTTTTATATTTTAATGGAAAAAGTAAATCTGGGGCAGCCCGGGTGGCTCAGCAGTTTAGCGCCGCTTTCAGCCCAGGGTGTGATCCTGGAGATCCGGGATCAAGTCCCACATCAGGCTCCCTGCATGGAGCGTGCTTCTCCCTCTTCTTATGTCTGTGCCTCTCTCTCTGTGTCTTTCATGAATAAATAAAAATCTTAAAAAAAAAAAAAAAGAAAAAAGTAAATCTAACATGAACATAATTTACAAAATGATCTCCCCTTCTTCAAAATTGGTGTCTTTGAAATGGTCATAGATGGCATTTTGAATAGCATTTTTTAAAGTCTTCTTATTTCTTTAAAATAAAATAAGATTAATAATGTTTGCCCTATTTTTAAAAATGAGGTGATTGCCATATTATCTGTTCTTTTGAATAAAACTGAGTCTATGAATGTCAGATTCAATTTATCAAATTAAGTCAGTGTTTTGTTTTCTAATAGTCTTCTAAATGTTTGAAGTCCAATGATATGATAGTTAACTCTATTATTACTGGGTAGGTTTTTTTTTTTTCAAATATTTATTTATTTGAGAGAGAGAAAGAGCAAGCATGCATACGTGCGAATGCATGAGTGGGAGGTGAAGGAGGGACAGAGGGAAACAGAGAATCTCAAGCCGACTCCGCACTGAGTGTGGAGCCTACTGTGGGGCTTCATCAGATGACCTGAGCTGAAATCAAGAGTTGGATACTTAACGTGCTAAACCACCCAGGGGTCCCAATTATTACTGTTTTTTAAATTAAAATTTTATGTATTTGTTTTTGTTTTAGGATCTTAATTCGTATCTTGAAGATAAAGTGTACCTTACAGGATATAACTTTACCTTAGCAGATATCCTATTGTACTACGGACTTCATCGCTTTATAGTGAGTATTTAAATAGTCATTAGTTTTTTCCTCTGTAATGTTCAGAATGATTTTTTTGTCTTAAATTTAAGTCATTTTTGCATTTTTGCCTTCTCAAATAAAAATGAATTATTTTTATACAAGGTACTTATGTACGTATTCCTTCCACAAATCCATCAAATATAGTAGCTTCCTGTTTGCTTCCTGTTGTTTCTACTCTTGTTCACAACTACTTCTTTTGCTGCCCTTTGAACTTGATTGTCATAACCTGGCCCCCATCAACACGTCCCACTCCTTGTAACATCTTAATTCCAGTACCCCATGTTCTGTGTGACCTCTAATCCTTAGCTTTGAATCTCTTACTCACTAATCCCACCATTATCTGAAGCAACTAGATTCCTTCCCATTTTCCAAACTTAGGTACTTTTTCCCCATCCAACCTAGATCCCCTTTTGTGTAACTTCTGATACTTTTGTTAGTGTCTTCAGCTTTGCTCCACCGTACATTCACCACCCTTTGCCTATAAATCCCCACCTCTTGGTCACTTCTAATAATTGCCTTCAATCCCATATCCGGTCTGAGATCTGTTGGAGAAATCCCAAAGCCACAGATTGGTGCCACTATAAATTTATACTATTCAGTTTCAGCCAGGCTCTCCTACAGATCAGATCTTTCATTCCTCCCAGGCATACTTCCAGACTTCTAGCACTTTCCTTAACCCCATTCTTTCCCTCTCCCTTTATCTTCAGTTATCATGCAGCGGTCCTCCCTGTTTGAGCTAGAAATTTGAGACTGTTCTTTTCAATGCCCTCATCTCCCACCCCACCTGAACACTCCTCCTCATCTGTCTTGTCTCCTCCCTCTGCCCTCTTACTTGAACTCACCCTCCTGCCCCCCCCCCTTTTTAAGATTTCATTTATTTATTCATGAGAGAGAGAGAGAGAGAAAGGCAGAGACACAGGCAGAGGAAGAAGCAGGCTCCATGCAGGATGCCTAATGTGGGACTCAGTCCCAGGTCTCCAGAGCCATGACCTGGGCCGAAGGCAGTGCTAAACCGCTGAGCCACCCAGGCTGCCCTCCTACCCCCTTTCTGCCCCAATTTTGTATCCTTTCTTTCCCATATGTGCAATTTTTCCTTTTATCTGGTCAGTCTCTCTATTTTTTTTAAATTTGTTTATATATTTTAGAGAGAGTGAGAGTGTGAGTTGCGGGAGGGAGAGAGAATCCTTAAGCAGATTCCCCGCTGAGTGCAGAGCCCAAATCAGGGCTCAATCTCAGGACCCTGAGATCAAGACCTGAGATGAAATCAAGAGAAGCCCAGCTGACCAAGCCACCCAGGTACCCAATGGTCAGTCTCTAAATTGTATTAATTCTTCAATTTAGGGATCCCTGGGTGGCGCAGCGGTTTGGCGCCTGCCTTTGGCCCAGGGCGCGATCCTGGAGACCCGGGATCGAATCCCACGTCGGGCTCCCGGTGCATGGAGCCTGCTTCTCCCTCTGTCTGTGTCTCTGCCTCTCTCTCTCTCTCTCTCACTATCATAAATAAATTTAAAAAAATAAATAAACTTAAAAAAAAATTCAATTTATTTACAGACAATTATATGGTACTGGCTATGTTCTCTGTGCTTCCTAAATGTTAATTAATTTAATCCTCATAACAATCCTATGAGGTCGGTACTATTACTATCATCCCCATTTGCAAAGGAAGTAAGAGAGCCACAAAGAGCTCTGATACCTTCCTTCCAATGACCCAGTTAGTAGCAAAACCAGGTCTGGAAACCAGGCAGTTTGAAATGCTCCACAGCTTGTGCTTCCTTAAGTCTTTCTGCACCTAAAACATCTTCCCAACACCCATCTTCTCCCTGTGGAAAAAAATAACCTGTCCGTTTTTCTGTATTCTGCACCTTGTGTGTCCAGTTAATCAGATTCTTTTGTTTCCACCTCCTGGATGCCTCTCACACGTGTCCTCCTGTGATCCTGGGTGATATTGCCCTAGTTCCAGAATTTGTCCTCTGCTGTCACGGCTACTGAAATGGCCTCCTACCACCAGTCTTCTCTCACCCATCTTCTTTGCCACTGCAGCGATTTTTCTCATGATGTGGCTTCTTTTCTCAGAATAACCAAGTACCTCCTCACTGTCTAGGATGGGAGCCCCTTCTTCATGTTGACTCTGCCTCCCCTGCCAACCTCATCGCCCTCGTTCTTCCCACATGCTTCTCTCTCAGCCACAACAGACTCCCTGATCTCTCAGCCTGTGCTCTTCTCTTTTGCTCCCTGGGCCCAGCCTTGTCTTCCTCCCAGATTTGTTCACATGTCACCAAGTATCACTCAGCTACGGCACTGATTTCCTGATTTCCTCCTCAGGCTTCTGAAGCATGCTGAAGTACTCATTCCTCTATGCCTCACACACTCCCTCAGCTCTGGCTTGTTTCACTGTGTACTCTGATCCTTGGAAAACTTCTCTGTCTTTTAAATCATAAGCTGCTACAGATGCCTGGGTGGCTCAGTGGTTGAGCATCTGCCTTTGGCTCAAGTCATGAGCAGGGAACCTGCTTCTCCCTCTGCCTATGTCTCTGCCTCTCCCTGTGTGTCTCTCGTGAATAAATAAATACAATCTTTATAGATAGATAGATAGATAGATAGATAGATAGATAGATAGATAGATAGATAGATAGATGCTTGAGCGAGAGACTGCAGCAATTCCTATGTGTAACACTCCTGTCCAACATAATTCCTCCCACATGCATATAGTCTGCACTCCCCTCCGTAAACATTGAATAACCTAATTAACGGGTTTCTCTAGATTTGTCAGTTTTATGTATAGTTTTTCTTTCTACCTCATAACTCTAAAGAAGATGAGGCTAGTGGTATCATCCTCCTACTATAGAGAAGGAAATTAAGGCTTAGGAACATTGACTTTGTGCACAGTATGTGGGGACGCCTTTACACGCTGCCGGATACCATAATGTATGATAGTTTTTCTTTATCCCCCACACAAGCTCTAATTCCTTAGTTAGATTTACTCCACTTATGAAGCATTGTTCCTCTAAGATCCCCAAGGGATTGGGATGCCTGGGTGGCTCAGTGGTTGAGCCTCTGCCGTTGGCCCAGGTCATGATCCCGGGGTCCCAGGATCGAGTCCCACATCGGGCTCCCTGCAGGGAGCCTACTTCTTCCTCTGCCTGTATCTCTGCCTGTGTCTCTGCCTCTCTCTATGTGTCTCTCATGAATGAATAATAAAATCTTAAAAAAGAAAAAAAAAGGATCCCTGAAGGATTATGCTCAGTTCTATAACATTATTGCTGCAACCACCTAGTTAGATCCTTCACTCAGCCCAACAGTCCTTATTGAATTCATTGCATGTGTCCATACTACAGTCCTTGAGAGACATAAAAGAAATATAAAAACCTCTTTTCAAGCAACTCTTGATCTTTTCAAAGAGATGACTGTTTCACATGAAAAGAACTGAATAAAGCAAAGTGCTGATTTCTGCTCAGAATATTACATGAAAAGTTAAAAAAACAAATAAGTAAAATGTAGAATCATGAAATTGTCAGAAAAATATCTGTAGGATTCAGATGTCTGGCTACTTAAGGGAACTTGTATTGTTTTAGAAACCTTATGATAAGTTTGAATATAAATCTTGCATATAAGTAGGATGACCATATGATTTCTCATCCAGAATAATACTTTTGACAGTAAAAGGAAGGTTATTAATAATTATTCATGGGCAGCCCAGGTGGCTCAGTGGTTTAGCGCCGCCTTCAGCCCAGGGCCTGATCCTGGACACCCGGGATCGAGTCCCACGTTGGGCTCCCTGCATGGAGCCTGCTTCTCCCTCTGCCTGTGTCTGTGTCTCTCTGTCTCTCATGAATAAATAAAATCCTTAAAAAATTATTATTCATAATTACTGCTACAATAAGAATAGAGTAGGACAAATGTTCCTTGTACGTAGAAGAGATAAATAAGACACAATTTGAAGCAAAATAAGAGGACTGAAGAGAATCGTGTCATATTTCTCTTTGTAGCTCTCCAGCTCTTAGCACAATGCATCATGCAACCAAATGCTTACCGAGATCAGCAGGACTTTGCAGTCTCTCCCTCCTGTATTTCCTGTTTCAGGTTGTAGATCTTTGTAATGCTATCTTTAGTTTTATACTTCAGTATGATTAACTCTAAAATCATCTTATTTGAATGTGAAGACAGTTTAAGTAGAGCTGATATAATCTGATCGAACCAGCCTCCTTTTATTCCGTTCTAGATTCAACATTTTTTAGTCGCTTTTTTGAATGTAGAATGGTGACATGGCACATTTTAATATCATTTTAAAATGCAAAAGCCTCCAAACTAAGAGTTTGCTGTTATGATATCTACATATTTTCATCCTGGTGACACACCTAGGAGGTATCCATAACTTGACTTAGAGAGTCCACTGTTAAAAGCATGGCTACTTTCTAGGGGAGCTTAAAAACAACTTATATCTAACAACAACGGCACCCTTGGAGACACTTTAAAACATTTAAATGTGGCATTACTTAGTTTTAAAGCTTGCATTAGGAGAAATGTCATCTCTAATCCTATGTATGATGCTGTCAGCTGGCTAGTGAAGGCCTGTTGGGACCTTCACAAGGCCTGGCCTCTTGTGACATTGAACTCCTATTAAGAAGGACAGCATTTTCCCATTTAATTAAAAAAAAAATAGTAATAAAGTATAACTCTTGCAAACCGAGTGTGTATTTGTGTTTTTCTCTCTTCTGGCTTATGCAGGTCATGCAGTAGGGAAAGGAAATAGTCAGGAAGGAGCTTGTCTGGAATTTCTTGGCCAGCATGGTGAACAAGGTCATAATTCTATAAGGCAAAATATTCATATCACAAGCTACAAAGTTATTTAATTATGAGTCTAGGTACCCTGAGGGGCACTGGGTTTTCAAGCAGGTCTTAGAAGTGTCTTGTTCAGTGCAACATGTTAAAAGTCAGGTCACATTAACAATATTTAGTGATACGTGCCCTTTTATATTTCCTGTTTGGGAATATATGTTTTCTTTACATGTAGTGACTAGGATATTATGATGAAGGATATTATGCTTATTTTTTTCAAAACCAAAACGAATATAATGATACATAAATCATTCAGCTCGCCATCCTTTTAGGTTCAAGAAATGAGTCCATAACAAAAGTGTCTCTCCTACCCTGGTCCAAATGCAGGCAAAGTACATCAAAGAAATAAACACCTTCTCAAGGAACTCCTCACAGACTCAAACCTCTACTGTGATAGAATTGGACAGTGGTGTTAAATGACATCCCTCTTCAGTTAGGTGTAACTATATCCAGATGAGAAAAAGGTGATTATTCGGTATTAAATTTAGGAGAGTAGATGTGAAGCTCAGATTGGTTACCTGCTCACATTCATCAGACAGTTTCTTGTGCTCTGTTTGCTTTGGCAGTATATTTATTTTTGCCCTCACGCATTCTTTCATTTATTTGTTCCTGCTATTAAATACTTAAAATGTAATCAGGCCGCCTGGGTGGCTCAGTCAGTTAAGCATCTGCCTTTGGCTCAGGTCATGATCCCAGAGTTCTGGGATCGAGTCCCACGTCAGGTTCCTTGTTCAGTGGGGAGTCTGCTTCTCCTTCTACCCCTTCTCCCTGCTCATGGTCTCTCTCTCTCTCTTTCAATAAATAAATAAAATCTTTAAAAAAAAATACTTAATAAGTAATCAGTACCGTGCACAAGACAGCAGTCAGGGAACCTTCAAGTCATCAGATAATCCCACAGTATTTTGTTTCATTTGGAGCCCAATTTTAGTTGTGGCTAAGTTACTCTAATTTTCAGATCTGGTCTATCTTAATTCTCTTTGAGAATATTGCATTGTTCTTCCTTTGTGAAATTGCCAGTTAATGTGGCTGGCTGTTTATTATCCTACCCACTGACTCATTGCTTTCTGAGTGATTTCACCCGTAGATAGCGGTCCCTGTGAACAGGCTGTTACTCACAATTATTGAAATCCTTTGTAGCATGATGTGCCGCTTGACTCTGAGATAGTTATCAACTAAAATACATTTGTTTTGAAGTTTGGAACACCAGTGGAGGTATGTCGTCTTTTTAGAAAGAAAGAAAAGTACAAGAAGCAGCTGCAGTGCAGTCTAGGAGCACCAGCCGTAAAGAATGTCCGGAAGGGAGCAGACCAGCCTCTCACCCTGATGTGGAATGGGTCACTTAAAGTGGTGTCTCCATGGGAAATTAATGACTAAGAGTATTATCTGTTTGGCTTTAAAGGTTCAGACTAGGTGTAGAGAACCAATATAAATAAGAAAGGATGATTAGTTAGAAAGATCCAAGCTTCACCGCTGCAGACACAGTATCATGGAGGCCAGTAAGAAGCAGGAAATGGTGACTGGAAAGTCGCACTGTGTCTCCTGTTGCAAGAAAGGAAAAGGAAACTAGCCGAGTAGAGAGGGATGCTGGAAAACCAGTGTTGTAAGTGAAAGGGCCCAGGGGATCCTATCTGGGAAGTTCTAGAAAAAACTGTAAGGTTTTTGGGGGGAGGGAGTAGGGAATGGTAATCTGTTTTCTCTTTGTTTACAGTAAGGTCAGAAATAGAATGTCTACCAAAAATGTAGCAGAAATAACAAATAGAGATCAGTCCTAATTTTCTCAGATTCAAGGGACAAGCTCCAATTTAAACTAAAAGAAGAGTAAGTGGTCACCTGATCCTTTTGGAAAAACTCTTGTGTATTTCTGGCAAAATTTTCTGAGGGAAAATGAACAGATTTACATTTTCTGAAATAGATCATCTAGTTAAAAATTATTGGAATAAATTGGAAATGTTAGAAAAAGCTTTAGAAGCTCTTGGAATAAAAATTATTTTGTGCCTGAGTGGCTCAGTCTGTTAAGTGTCCAACTCTTCCTTTCAGCTCAGGTCATGATCTCAGGGTCCTAGGAGTGAGCTCTACATCTAGGTTCCATGCCCAGCAGGGAGCCTGCTGGAGAGAGAGAGAGAGAGAGTGTGTGTGTGTGTGTGTGTGTGTGTGTCCCCGCCACACTCACTTGCTCTCTCTAAAATAAATAAACCTTGGGGCAGCCCCGGTGGCCCAGCGGTTTAGCGGGATCAGGTCCCATGTCGGGCTCACTGCATGGAGCCTGCTTCTCCCTCTGCCTGTGTCTCTGCCTCTCTGTCTCTCTCTCTCATGAATAAATAAATATTTTAATAATAAATAAATAAATAAATAAATAAATAAATAAATCTTAACTTACTTTGTACACCCCAAAAAAATTAAAAAAAAAATTATTTCGTGCCATGAGTCTACTCGTAACCCTTTATTCTAAAGACTCTAAATGTGAAATTTTTATGTTGGAGAATATCGATTTTGCTATGTGTTGTATCTTACTGTTGTTTTTGCTATTTTAAATAATAGGCCAAGTAGCAGCATTGCAACCAGTCTTCTGCTCTGAAATATGAATAGTAAGCAGACACTGCCCTTTGACTCAGATCCAGAGTCTGAGTGACCAATCTGCACAAAGATCAAATAAGCATTAGTGCTATATTGTCTGGAAATGCTTCTCAGTGTATTTTAATTCATTTAGAAAAATAACATCTCACAAAGTGGCTGAATCGAGACTTGAAGAGTTTTGAAAAGAGTAAATTGTAGAAAATGGTCAGATATGAATCCTGTATTGCAGCAACTGACATGAAATCAGTTTGAGAGTGAAACTTACTGTTCCCTTATAATTGGGAAAGAGGTTTGCTGAAGTTGATTTCGAATGTATGTATGTGTGTGGGTGAAGAAAACTCAGCCCCTATTTCCCATTAGATTTGTAGCTATGTTTACTAGTGGTTGAGCTTTTTAAAAATCTTACGTCTTCTTTTGAAGTCAGTGGTGAAGTTCACATATGGGAAAGATTTAGAAAAAGAATGGAGCTCGTTTACAAAATGTGTTTTACCTTTTGAAATATAAACTGATAACTCAGTTTATTCTGCAATGGTTATTTGCCTCCTGTGTACAGACCAGACAGTTAGGCATAAGGTAATTCTTCACATGTGAAAGCCATGAATTCTCTTTTAATAAAAAATACCTTTTATATCAAAAAAGACATTTTTTGACCAGTTTTCTTGACTACTGTGCTAATTTTCTATTTCCATGCCATAGACTAACAATCTTGTAGGTGAAACAGTTATAGTAATATATTTCTGATAACTAGATGCAATCTTACACAGCCTTAAAGGAGATGAGTATATTTTCATAATATGTGTAGCACTTACAAGTAAGAACTTAAACCTGAAACTTAAAATTTGTTTTAGGTAGCAGAAGCAGGAGACTCTCCTGCTAATAATTTAAGTAAACTGAGCCAGCAGAATTGGATGTCTGAGGCCATCAAAGACAATGTTAAAAGATAAGATATTGATACAATAGTATCCTTCTATCAGAGGTAAAAGGAAATTTTTCCTCCTGTCTAAGGAAAGCAGGATTATTTGCATCAGTTTTTCTTTTTAAATTGCCTTATAGGGATCCCTGGGTGGCACAGCGGGTTAGCGCCTGCCTTTGGCCCAGGGTGCGATCCTGGAGACCCAGGATCGAATCCCATGTCGGGCTCCCAGTGCATGGAGCCTGCTTCTCCCTCTGCATATGTCTCTGCCTCTCTCTCTCTGTGACTATCATAAATAAATTAAAAATAATATTAATTAATAATTAATAATAAAAATAAATAATTGCCTTATAGTAAACATGAACTGGGAATAGGAGTTCAATGAAAGATTTTTTGAGAAAATACTATGTGTCTACCTTTGAATTTTATTAATATTATTTTGTATTCTGCAATACATTTTGCATACCATAGTGGTTTGTCCTTTAGTTTTGTTGACCCAGTAACAGTAGAATATTTGCCTGTAGACACAAGTACGCTCAGTTCTGACCAGCCACAGGACATCTGTCTCACTAAACCTCCTTCCATCAAGCAGGCTACTAATGGGTTTGAATCACAGGAGGGGTTTTTTCTTCCTTGTGGAAATATTCCAGTCAGTTTTACAGAGACTTGCAATGTCTGTTGAATAAATGTTGCTTTAACAACAGAAAAAGGAGATAGCTATACGACTTTTAAACACGGGTCATAGATGGTAGTTACTGTCCCGCTGGCTCTCTCTTACCTGACAGCTCTCTGATTCCAGTCCAAATCTCTGAATCACCTACTCTGGACTTAAAGCCCAGTAAAATAATAGGTACCAACTGTTTTTGTTGCACCTTTCTCTAACCAAATCTGGGCATTCTTGTAGCTTGACAGGAAATTGTGTGACTTACATCCACTGTAGATAGAGTTCAGCTTTTTAGCAAACCCAGTTGAGAAGATCTGTTGTTCATCTGAGGCATGTGCCACTGGAAATAGCCAGCTCTTCCTTCTTGTTAGGCAATAATCTCTTGAAATTAAGTGAGTCATTGTCTTGAGTAGTTTTTCCCCAGAATTTAATAGAAAGGAAGTTTTATTTATATACATATAAAAAACTGTAAGCTTTTTTGGGGGGAGAGTAAAGAATGGGGTAAGTTTCAGGTTTAAGTCCTTATAAAATATTATAAAGTTTATATATAAGTATATATATAATTATAAAATGTATGTATATGAGTTTACATAGTATTGCCTTGTTAAGAATGTTAGATCCTAACCTTGCTTTTACGTTTGCTAAAAAATGTTGTAGAAAGAACCAATGTCTTAGTCTTTTGGAAGCTATTCTCTTCCTTTCTCCTTTTTTTTTTTTTTTTTTTTAAGATTTTATTTATTTCTGAGAATACGCAGAGAGGAAAGAGAGAAGCAGAGACACAGGCAGAGGGAGAAGCAGGCGCCATGCAAGGAGCCCGACGTGGGACTCCATCCTGGGTCTCCAGGATCAGGCCCTGGGCCGAAGGCGGCGCTAAACCTCTTGAGCCACCCGGGCTGCCCTGCTTTATCCTTTTGAAATATAAAGGGAAAATATAAATTTTTCTCTCCAAAAAGTAAAAAACAAGCTCTTTGTATTAGGAGTTAAGACAGTTAGGTAGTCAGGGCCAGGCTCCCCAACAGGAAAATATGGAGTCAGGACAGCTAAGATAAAACTGCACTGACATTCTGCTCTGCAACCTTTGCAGAAATGACTTCTTCAAAAAGTCCTAAAATAAGACAATGAACCACAAATGCATTTGTCAGTATCACAGGCAAGAGGCAGTTAAGACCTGAGCCCGCAAATGTGAACAAGAAAAGACCATCAGCACATGGACATTAACCTAATAGGTCAACAGACATGTGACCAAAGCCTCCATTGGCATGACTCAGCACACCTGATTGCTTAAGATAGTTCTGCAAAAGAGCTTATTAAAACCCCTAAACTTAGAAACTCCCGGGGCAGCCTACTCCGCCCCCCTCCCTCTCCAGGAGCTTTATACTCTTGCTCAATACACCTTGCTTTGCTGTCCACCACTCTTCGTCTGGTCCACCTCTTCCTTCCTCAGAGTGGCGCGACCAAGAACCCGGGGCACAAAGGAAACACAAGTCCTGTGTTGTTTGGACCTCCAGATGCTTGGTTAATGTAATTTTTGCATTTGTTGAAAATCTGAGACTTCTCTAAAAAGCGTGTCTGGTGTTGAACAGAACATAAAAGCATTAAACAAATGGCTCTTCTAACTGGCTGAAACTTTTTGCTCCCATCTAAATATGTTGGCTTTTCTTGAGTGTTTATCTTCTACGCAAATGATACTGATGATTATTCTTATGCACTGTCTGTGTTGTGTGTGTTTTTAATCTCTATTTAGGTTGACCTCACAGTTCAAGAAAAGGAGAAATATCTTAATGTGTCTCGCTGGTTTTGTCACATTCAACATTATCCAGGAATCAGGCAACATCTGTCCGTTGTTGTCTTCCTCAAGAACAGACTATATACTAATTCTCTCTAGAAGCTATCCATGACATACAGAAGCGTGATCACAAATATTTAAAATGGAAAGTGTATTCTGGACCAGAGAGCCAATGTAAATTGAATCACAGTCATTCTTTATTTGCTGAAGTTGATGGAATAAACTTATGTCCGAAAGTTTTACTTGTTCTCTAGTTGAAAATTTGCAGCTTTTATGTAAAAATTCAACTGTGAAAACTTGAGTCAAGATCAAGTTATAAATTATAAGTTAAAAATTATAAGTTATAAGTTATAAATTAACCTTTTTTTTAATAGATGAAATTTATTTTAGTAAAACTTGCAAATCAGTGGCTTAATCTTAAGGAAAAAATAGTCCTTTCAGTAGCTGACATATTTGGCTGTTTATCGACCTCCCTCTCATATTTTAAAATTCATTTTCCCCTATGGATATTTACAGTAATTTGTTTATTAAGGACTATAATAAATTGTGCCAAGGATACAGAAAGGGAAGACAGATGGATTTGTTTTCAAATATTTATGTGAGCCAGTAAATGTGGTTGAAAAAAAATTTTTTTTTTGTTTCTTTCTTTCCTGTAGTCAGTATTCATTGAGGTGAAACTAACTACTGAACTGCCCTGGAGGGAGCTGGAATAAGATACATTCAGTGGAGTTAATGGTTCTTTTGTTGTTGTTGGGCATATTGGAATAGAAGTGGCTAAAAACAAGATGGGAAATTCCTGCTATCCCACTAGCTTTAGACCTGACAATTACTAGATCTTTCTAAACTAAACTGGCTTCTAAACTAAAAGCCAACTCAGGGCTGCTGCCGAAACACAATAAAGAACAAAGAGACGTGTTATTAGCAAATCTATACATCTTACAACTTACTGAGTAAGTAAGTGATTGAGAGCTAAAGAGCTTATATTTCCAAATAATAAGAAAAATAGAGCCTTTTAGGGGTGCCTGAGTGGCTCAGTCTGTTAAGTGTGCTTTTAGCTCAGGTCATGCATCCAGCTCCCTGCTCAGCAGGGAGTCAACTTTTCCCTCTTTGCTGCGCCCTTTAGTTCATGCTCCCTCATGTGCTCGCCCTCTCTCTCTCCCCGTGCTCTCTCGTGCACACTCTCTCTAAATAAATAAAATCTTTAAAAAAAAAAAAAAGAGCCTTTGAGTGTTTTACTGTTTCATACTACTATTTTGATGCTGATGGTGAATCTAAATAGTATACAGTCAAAGGTCAAGTGAAAAAAAACAGAGATTGGGGAAATATACAGCCCTTTGGTTGAGTTCTGCTTTTATCACTAGCTATATGACCTCGAGCAAATCAGTTAACCATATTCCTTAATCTATAAAAATAAAATGAGATAATATATATGGGAAAAGCCTAACATAGAGTCCATGTCTATCAGCAAAGTTTTCTCTGTAAGATCCTCCCCTTCCTATTTTATGTAACTAAGATTTAAGAGACCAACTGTGTGTGATTGTTTTGTAATAGGACAATTTTTATAGGATTAGATCTCATAATTCATTGCCCTTGGGAGCATATTTAATTTTATAATACAGCCTTTAAAATAGAAACTGTAAATTTGTATTTGCACACTGAGACCGGAGGAATCTAGTCTTGGGAGTTAGAATGTGTGTCATAGAGGCAGACCCAGTCTGATTTTCATGCAAAAACACCAGCCCCAGCTGGGTCTACTACAACATGCCATGTCATATTTTACTGCTGCAAATTCCTCCTTCCCCTAACACTTCCTTCTCTGCCCAGAGGACTGCTGGGGGAGGTAAGCAGGACAGACAGGATGGATGATAGATGGACTACCAAGCTTTTCCTTTCCAGCCATTTCCTTCTTTCCTTCAGGTTAGGTCAGGTTTAGGAAAGACATGACACACCTGTCTACCTCTTTGTCAAATGTCCCCTCTCCCCATGTCTATCTTGTGAGTTTAAGTATCTTTACAACCGCAGGTCATTGCCTTTATGCAAGTACACAGTATTGCTTCCACAGAGATTACCTGGTGCTATTATGTGCTAGCTAATTCTTGTCACTAACTTGGAACTTACAGGATGACAGTATTGCAGAAATGTAAAGACCTAGCTCCTGAAGCAGCAGCTAGATAATGTTCTCAGCATTTAATGTAGAAATGTTGCATTGCATCATGGTTCATTTGTCAGGTCCTTCTATGCCAGAAATGCCCTTCCCTTCTCACCTGATACTCTTCAACTGTGTCATGTCCATGTGAAAGTCAGGTCTATCCTGACCAACCCATCTCTTCCTACCCCTGATTCTGGCCCTTGATGTCATTGTACTAGTATGATGATTTGTCTCTTCTACCAGACTGTTGATTCCTTGAGCGCAGAGACTCTTCCCTTACATATCAGCCCTCAAAATAATGGCTGGCATGCAACCACACACAGATGCTCAGCGTATGTTTGTCAAAAGAATATAGTAGGGCAGCCCAGGTGGCTCAGCGGTTTAGCTCTGCCTTCGGCCCAGGGCGTAATCCTGGAAACCCGGGATTGAGTCCCACGTCAGGCTCCCTGCATGGAGGCTGCTTCTCTCCTCTGCCTATGTCTCTGCCTCTGTCTCTCATGAATGGATAAATAAAATCTTTTAAAAAAAAAAAAATATATATATATATATATAGTACTAAGTCCATTTTGCAATGGCCAAGGAAAGTATAAGGATGAATTGCAATTACATACAGCTGTAGGTAGCAGAAAAATCAAGTAAAGTGGTTTGTTTTCCTCTCATGTGAAAGAAGACAGTTCACAATTGGTATAAGGCATCCATCCAGCTCCCATCTTTCTGCTCCATCCTGAACGAATCGTTACATTTCTCAAGTTCAACTTCTAGTCCAAGATAGCTACCAGAGCACCAGACATCACATCCATGATCAAGACCCAGAGAAGGAGGAAGAGAGGAAGGGCAAAATGTCTTCTCCCAGTTGAGACAACCGAAGGACCTTTCCTGGAAGCCCCATTCGGCAATAATCTGTTTACATCTCTGGCCATCCCAGCTGAGAAGAAGGCCAGAAACATAATCCGTTGGCCCACATATTGTCATCCAGAATAAAATCGGTGCTCTGTCAATGATAAAGAAGGAAAGATGGGATACTAGGCAGGCAGGTAGGTACCTCTCACAGTAATATTTAAGTGGGAAAATACCTTCTGAATACCAAATAGTTTATAAAAGATTTTTATCAGTAAAGTGTTGACACTCCATAGATCATCAGTTTGCAAAGGATTAGAATATGGTAAATACTTTTCACTGACCACGATTTACAAGATGCAGAAGCTATTTTAGAATTCTGCAATACTAAAGAGCTGCCAGGAGCATCTATTGTGCTTTTAATAATAATAGCTAACATTTATTGAGCATTTAATATGTCCGGCAGTATTCTAAGTACTGTGAGTGAGTTCACTCCTTTAATTATTACCCTTTTTTTCGATCCTGGAGACCCGGGATCGAATCCCACATCAGGCTCCCGGTGCATGGAGCCTGCTTCTCCCTCCGCCTGTGTCTCTGCCTCTCTCTCTCTCTCTGTGACTATCATAAATAAATAAAAAATTTTTTTAAAAAATTTTACCCTTTTTTTGCAATGAATGAAACTGAAGCACACAGATTGGTTAAGGAACATGTACAAGATCACACAGTATGCAGGAGCTGGGATTCAGACCAGAGTTTGGCTCAAACTTAACCTGTAAACTAACCGTGTGCAAGTAAGGTCCCACTTAAATCATTTTGAGAAATTAGTTTTTACCAACCTTAGGAAAAAAAGCTGCCTTAAGCATTGGGTGAAACAAATGAGTACATAACTTCAAAAATAAATGAGATACACACTGAATATGCTAAAGCCCACTGACTTGTACACTTTAAATAGGTAAACTGTCATATGTGAATTACAGCTAGGTAAAGCTTTTTTTTTTCTTTCTTAAGGAATGGAATTCTGCATCAGCCTCTCCATATATTATGAGGCCTTGAAGAAGTCCGTGCCCATGACATCTCTTTTATGAAACAGATAAAAATTCCTGATCTCATGATTTAATTGGCAATGAAAATGTATAAAAATTACCTTGTATGATGCTAAAAAAATATGTGAGGGATTATTGAATGATCAGTGATGCAATCTAGGTAAAGTGATCAGTACAGACAAACTGCTATGAAGGTCATGATTTCATGACCTACAATTTTATAAACTCAATTCTTTTTTTTTTTTTTTAAAGATTTTATTTATCCATGAGAGACACACAGAGACACAGGCAGAGGGAGAAGCAGGCTCCCTGCAGGGAGCCCAATGCGGGACTCAATCCCAGGACCCCGGGATCATGACCTGAGCCCAAGGCAGATGCTCAACTACTGAGCCACCCAGGGGCCCCATGAACTTGAACTGTTAAACTAATTCTTAAGTCTTTCCCCTTTTGTCCCTAAGGCACCTGTGCATCGTGCCCCATCAGAGATGAGACAGGCAGAGCATGGTGTGATTTTGGTAAAACATGAATTTCTCTTACTACTTACAATTCAAAACTCTCTGGTCCTCAAGTCTTTCAAGCTGTTCAAAAAAAGGACCATACTATTCATTGTTTTGTTTTCTAAAAGAGCAGTGAGAGGACTCTAAAAGAAAGTGGGGCAATCTTTGTGCATGCCATGTCTTCTGAAAGGTAAATGCCCCTTTACCAGCATTTTCTTTCTGTGATTCTCAGAAGCCTGCATCACTGACCATTCAATAATCCTTCAAATATTTAATACCTACTATATATCAGAAACGGCTTGTCCCTGAGAATGACAATGACATTATTGCTCACACTTACAATCCAATAGCCGGTGACCAAATTTCTGAAAAGCCATGTAAAGTTTCTTTGGGAGGCTGCTGTTACTCAGCATTGTTAGAAAGCAAATAAGAACAGTCAGATGCCACTTACTGAATGTCTACTATTTTGCAGGGGCTCTATACCAGATACTACATGTTCAAGTTATATTAATTGAGGATTTAGGATGGGGGCATAGACCAATCTACATGCTAATTAATACCTCAATTAAACCATGGGTGGCAAAGATTCAGATGCAATAAAACGCCGGGACACCTGCACCCCGATGTTTCTAGCGGCAATGTCCACAATAGCCAAACTGTGGAAGGAGCCTCGGTGTCCATCGAAGGATGAATGGATAAAGAAGATGTGGTCTATGTATACAATGGAATATTACTCAGCAATTAGAAACGACAAATACCCACCATTTGCTTCAACGTGGATGGAACTGGAGGGTATTATGCTGAGTGAAGTAAGTCAATCGGAGAAGGACAAACATTGTATGTTCTCATTCATTTGGGAAATATAAATAATAGTGAAAGGGAATATAAGGGAAGGGAGAAGAAATGTGTGGGAAATATCAAAAAGGGAGACAGAACATAAAGACTCCTAACTCTGGGAAATGAACTAGGGGTGGTGGAAGGGGAGGAGGGCGGGGGGTGGGGGTGAATGGGTGACGG
Organism: Vulpes lagopus; assembly: GCF_018345385.1. Taxonomy (NCBI): domain Eukaryota; kingdom Metazoa; phylum Chordata; class Mammalia; order Carnivora; family Canidae; genus Vulpes; species Vulpes lagopus. The sequence continues at coordinate 18,194,256 of NC_054833.1, forward strand.
GCACTGAGGGGGGCACTTGACGGGATGAGCACTGGGTGTTATTCTGTGTGTTGGGAAATTGAACACCAATAAAAAATTAATTTATTAAAAAATAAAAATAAAAATAAATAAACCATGGGTGGAATGAATGGAAATTGTACAATTCCAGAGTCAGAGGACATGGTCTGTCACCATATTTTACACACAGGTTGATTTGACTGCCCTGCCTCTTCCACGTGGAATTTTCAAGATCAGATACAAAATTTCAAATAGAGAAGGAACATTCTTTAGTCTAATTTTTTCATTCATTAAAATGAACACTGATTTTAAAACAAAAATAATAGGACAGGAAGCAATATCAAACGTCATTTGCCTTTAGGCACAGTTATATTCAAAGCGTCTAAGATGTCATGAAGTATTTTATGAAGTTGTGTGGCTGTAAATCTCAAGTAGATGCTGTGGTGATATGATAGAACAAGTTAACATAGATTCAGGGATGACATAATCACCCATCCATGACCTGACTTTCTGATTAAAACTCCACTCCCTCCCAATCCAGATTCAGCAATGAGATTATTGGACTGAGGTTTTTAACAGATAGGTGGGCATTCTCATTTTTACTCTCTGTTAAACATAGGTCCTCCATCGGCTCCACCCAGTTACATCTGAAGCCATAGTTAAGCACAGTCAATGATAAGCACACAAGGTGTCCTGTAGGGATGAAGGCAGGAAAGTAGGAGCAGAATGAATGGGAAGATCACCTACTGCCAGGGCATGACATGAAAGCCCTGCTGAAAGTCCTTCAAGAAAAGCCTCAAGATGCATTGATAAAAATTTAAGCAGATCTATTGTTGGGAAAGAATAGAACTCTATTATAACCAGGTACAGGTACATCACACTGAAATATCAAATACGCAACTATCTGACAAGTAATCAAATTAGGATTATTGTGAAGTATAGCTTTTCCATTTATATATTTTTTTCATTTAACTTCATTCCTTAAAAAAAAAAGTCAGACGTTACATGAACTTTAATATTAATCTAGCTTTGGCAGAGGTGTGGTGGTTTAATGGATTAGAGCATTTAGCTTTTTATCCCCAGAGAGCAGTATTTCTTCTTTCTCTCCATAATTAGATAATCTGCTCCTACCCATTACCAGGGCACTAAATTTCAAATTCTCCATACACCTGAGCAGGCTGCTACATATCTGGCCATCTTAATTTTAGTCTTGATTTATTGAAGCTGAATTACATTCCTAACTTCCTGGAGCTCTGGGTGAATTTTATTGCAAAAGCAATGGGGAGAAAGTTACCATCATATATCTCTCTTGCTGGGCAGAGCTTTTAGGTACACAAGGGGCTCTATATCCCACTGCTCCATGTCTTGTATGCTGAATTTATAACACTTCAAAGCCCAGCTCTAGGGTTACATACAGGCATATCAGAGATGAGATGGGGAATTTGATTTTGCAATAATGATTACTTGTTGCTGGAGCCCACATTCCTGCAGGCTCTGCCTTTATTCCCAATACTGCTGGTGAATAAAACTAATTCCAACTGCTACCTAATCTAGCAAAACTCATCTTTCACTTACAAGAGAGGCCAAAAGAAGGTTAGACAGGAAGTCAGGTGAATTTGAGATGTTGGCTATTTTTGCTATTAAGTCTCAAGGATTTCTGCTTCCATTATCGTGATTCCTTTAGGAATATTTTAATCTTTTAAACTTTCATTTCTTTTCAGGGAGGATGAAAGCTTTGCATCTTTTCCAGCCTGGTGAGTTAATGTGATGGCTCGTTCGTGCTGTCTCTTCCACTTCAAAGAGACTGGATCCCCAGGGCTAGCCAATTGTATTATGAATCCGGCAGATTTGGCTTGCCATTCCTGCTGAGTGTCATCTGTCCTAACAGTCTCGCGGTGGATAATTTTTGTCCTCCCTAACATCATCTGCTTGAGAAATTTGTGCCTGGCAGGCCTGTCTGTCCAAGTTAAGCTTGAAATACAGTAGCCACACAGCTAATATGACAAGGCATAGCTCTAAACAATAAGGCCAGAGGCTTGCTTTGACCAGGACCAGAAACTTCCAGCCATCTGATTACCAATTCCAAAGTTTCTTTGGTGTAGTCCATGAACTAGTCTGTTCATATAACATAGGCTACCGATCCTCTATTGTCTCATTGTTCCTGACCTTCTGCAACACACACACTCTTATCCCACAGTCACTTAGAGATTTTTAACCATCTGGTTGGCCTCATAAGCTTTGTAGTATCTGACTGCTTTCAGCATTTGACTTCAGCCCTGTCACTTCCATAAAAGAACTCTAGAGTTGACTATCATTGTCGGAAGTTTGGGGAATGTGTAACAGACATTACACTAAAGCAGTGGTTCTCAGACTTTCACATGCATGGTAAATCACCTAGTACTTTTCAAAACAGAAGTTGCTGGGCTCCAATTTGAGTTTGTGTGATTCAAGACATCTGGTCTGGTGACCACGCCATAAGGACCATTGTACTACAGCTGTCCAAAGCTTGGGTGGCTGGCAGTCAGGCATAGAGTAGCTCTAGCACTCAACAACTGGTACCTTGGAGGCACCTGGGGGACTCAGTCGGTTAAGCGTCTGTCCATGATCTCAGGGTCCTGGGATCGAACCCCGCATCAGGCTTCCTGCCCAGTGGGGAACATGCTTCTCCTCCTGCTGCTGCTTCCCTTGCTTGTGCATGTGTGATCGCTTTCCCTTTTTCTCTCTGTCAAATAAATAAAATCTTAAAAAAAAAAAAACTGGTATTTTTTGTCAAATTCTCTGAAGATTTGACCAGGGGTGGTGATGGAGCATTCTATGTTTTGATTGGTTGGCCCCATCACAGGAACATAGTTCCTCTTTGGGGTGGCCCTGCATTACACTCTCTAATCTTTTTCTCTCCTTTGCTTTTATTAGCTTCTTCTGTTTTAAATTTTTTTCATCTGCTTCAAAAATAGGTTAGACAAAAAGGGATAAATAGTAATGTCAACAAAAAATGTTTCAGAGGAAATCTCATGAAGTGGATACGATGAAAACCAAAATAAATGTAGGAAATCCCTTTCCCCAATTATGCTTATCCTTGGTGCGCTTATACCAAGGAATGAATTTCAGTTTTCTCAATACGTATATAATTAAGTGCCCCTTTCATTTCTATTTTCTGATTTTTGTAAGCTTCAATATGGATTTAGCAAATACTACCCTGAAGTCAGAACTTTACTCCTACTAAATTATTTCCATGATTTAGATGTCTTAATTCTCAAAAAACACAATAGTTGGGAAAAGTCTCTTGTAGTTCCATAGTTTAAAAGTGTCTGATATTGAGTCTCTGGAAAGTGATCTTGTATGGTGTCATATGAAGAGAGCAGCTATTTTTAAAATCAGGATATGAGAACAGCTCTTCTTAAAAACACAGAAGTACCTAGTATATGCTTTGTAATATTTTTTGAAAAGACAGAACGTTGGAATTGGAGGATATAATATAGGTTGCCACAGGCTGGGATGGGGACAGAGAGGAAGGTAGGTGTGACTTCAAAAAGGCATCCTGGGGGACCCTATGGCTTTGAAACTTTTCAATATATTGACTGTGATGATAGAGACATGAACCTACATGAATAATAAAATTATAGAAAGCCAGGGGCACAGGGTTGCTCAGTCTGTTGAGCATCTGACTCTTGGATTTAGCTCAGGTCATGGTCTCAGGGTGGTGAGTTCAAGTCCCACATCAGGCTCCATGGAGTTTACTTGGGATTCTCTCCCTCTCTCATTGTCCCTCTCCCTCCTCTCTCTCTAACAAATAAATCTTTTATTTTTTAGATTTTATTTATTTATCCATGAGAGACACAGAGAGAGGCAGAGACACAAGCAGAGGGAGAAGCAGGCTCCCTGCAGGGAGCCCAACGTGGAACTCGATCCCAGGACCCCGGGATCACGCCCTGAGCCAAAGGCAGACACTCAACCGCTGAGCCACCCAGGCGTCCCTCTAATAAATGAATCTTTTAAAAAATTGCATACAGCTAAATACACACACACACACACACACACACACCATAAATACAAGTAAAATGGGAAAAGTGGATAAGATTAGTGGATTGTATCAATGTTAATATCTTGGTTGTGATAGTAACAATTAGAAAATGTTACCATTGGGAGGAAAACCCGGTGAAGTGTGCAAGGAATCCCTCTGTATTATTTCTTGCAGCTCTGTGAGAATCCATAATTATCTCAAAGTTTTATTTAAGGATACAGAAAGATCTCATCAATCCAGACAACAAGAGATAGCACTAGACCTTCTGCAAGATGACACAGTGTCCAAGAACATCCTGATCCTAGCTGGAGATGCAACAGCGCTGCTAATGTGGCTCTTCTCTGACTCCTTGCTATGGACCTATCCATCCCAGAGAAGGACATAACTCAGCGGTGTGCAGAACGGTACAATCAAACAGCTAGGACATGTATCTGCAGACGGTAAGCAACACAACTGCAGAAAAGTAATTGTGTCCTGATTTAATATTGTTCTCTTTGGTAGACTGTACCCTCACTGAGGAAGGGAAAAAGCTGAGCAGTCTTCCTCACTGCTCTGTCTTGGCTCCTAGCACTGCACTTGGTACGTAGAAAGTGCTCACTACATGCTTCTCAAATGTGTTTGAATGAAAAAAACACACAGCCCATACGGCCTGTTAGAGGCAGAATGGCTTCTCTCTTCCCTCTTCCCAACTTCCCTTCCCCTCTCTCTCCTCACCCACCATCTACATGTAAACACACACACACAGGGATCAGGGTTCCTTCTGCCACCAGTCATTTAACTTGGGACCAGTCATTTAACCTCTCTGTGCCTCAGCATCTTCTATCCTCATTGAAGATGAGGATAATAATAACAATTATGCCTCCCTAAAAGGACTGACATGAGGGTTAAATGAATTAATATGTGAAGAGCACTTACAGCATTATCTGGCAAGTCATGGATGTCATGTAGGTGTTTGTTCAACTGCAACACAACCCTGACACTGACTATAGGAGTTAGCTTAGACCCCACAGGTAAAGGACACCATCCTCTACAAGATTGCCCCTGCTTCAGATACCAGGCATAAGCTCCAGGTTCCCAAGCCACCTGTGTTTCTGACCAGCTGTCTACAAATTTTGGAGGTTCCCGCTCTACCCCTCTTGGGTTCAATAATTCATTAGAATGGTTCACAGAACTCAGGAAATCACTATACTTATTATTATGGTTCTATTGTAAAGGATACAAATCGGGGCCAGCCAAATGAGTATATGCATGGGGTAAGATCTGAGAGGGTCCCAAACACGAAGCTTCTGTATCCTCAGTATGCCCCACCCTCTAGACACATCAGTGAGAGATTACCGACTTGGAAGCTCCCTGGAGCTTGTGTGTCCAGGAGGTTCTCTTGAGGTTGCATTACTTAGGCATGGATGCTTGTATTGGCCACCTGACTGGACTCAGTCCCCAGTCCCCCTCCTCTCCTAGGAGGTCAGTTTGATGTTACATGGCCCAGAGCCCCAACCCTCTAATCGCACGCTGGTCTTCAAGCATGGCCAGGTACCATCTTGAAACCATCTAAGGGCCCTTGAGAGTCACCTTGTTGGCATAAACCCAGGCCACCATGAATAACAAAGACACTGCTGTCACTTGAGATATTCCAAAGATTTGGAGGTGATCTCCAAGGAACCAGGAACCTGAAAGATCAGCCCAATTCTTTATTATACAACATAAATAAAGTTTACTGAAGTAAACAGGCAGAAGGGGCAAGGAAAGCATTTTCCTTGGAAAATGAAGGGAGTGTCTATAAAAAGAGTAAGCAGAAATATGCCTGGCAAGTCATGGCACAGTGGAAAGAGCCCCTAGCTGACTGGGCTTTGCTACACTGAAGTGCACCAGCCTTGTAGTCTCAAGACCAGAGCTGTGACTATGGTTCTGCTGTTTGATAGCTACGATGCCATCTTCCAGGAGTATGTGGATCATTGTAACCCATCGTAAACCCTGTCTATGGGAGGTGGGCATAATTGAAACACACACAATTTAGTGAATCTATTAATTACTTCTCAAAATTTTATTATTTCTCAAAAATGAATGATTTCTCACAAGATTCATTATCTCTCACATTCCTATGGGTCGATTAGGCAGTTGTCTGGCTTCCTGTGGTGGTATCAGCTCCACTGCAGTTTGTGACTCCATTCCAAAAGGCTGATGGCTGGGATGGAAAGAGCCAAGAATGGCTCCCTCACACATCGGGAGCCTTGTGCTGACTATCTGGTGCATCAGTTCTCACCCACACAGCCTCTCTCTACCCATGGTGTCTCATCTTCCAGTGCTTCTCCATGTGAGGCCTTGCTACAGAAGGACAGCCTGGACTTCCTGACAAGAGAGCAAAAGTAGGAACTACCAGGTGTCTCAAGGCCCCAGCCTGGGAGGCCGGGAAACAGGCCAGGCCAGCCTGGGAAACATCTTTTCCACCGTGTTCTATTTGTCCAAGCAAGTCACAGAGCCAGTGCAGATTCAAGGGAGGGGAAACAAACTCCACGTATTGATGGGAAGAGCAGCATGTTGCATGTGTACGCAGGTAGAGAAGGAATCACTGCAGTCGCCTTTGGATTCTCTACCATATTCTCTGAACCTCAGTTTACTCATCAAAATGGGTATTTTGATAGCTACCTCAACTAGATTCATGAGAAGATTAAAAGACATGGCATACGTGGTAGCATTTTATAAATGGTAAAGTGCTTTTAAAGAGTACAAGATGGGCGGCCCGGGTGGCTCAGCGGTTTAGCGCCGCCTTCAGCCCAGGGCCTGATCTTGGAGACCCAGGATCGAGTCCCATGTTGAGCTCCCTGCATGGAGTCTGCTTCTTCCTCTGCCTGTGTCTCTGCCTCTCTCTCTCTGTATGTCTCTCATTAATAAATAAATAAAATCTTTAAAAAAAAAGTACAAGATATTTTAGTGGTGGGTGATAAAGGTGGATTGGAAGAATGAGAACAGATTACACAGGGCCTTAAAAAGAGATGGAGGAGGTTATTGTAGTCATAACATGCATTGAGCATTTGCTATGTGCCAATCATTGTATTAAGTGCTTAGTGGGAATTACCTTCTTTAGTCATCACAGTCTTATAAATGGATATATTTTTAAAGATTTTTTATTTGTTCATGAGAGACAGAGAAAGAGAGAGACAGAGACACAGGCCGAGGGAGAAGCAGGCTCCATGCAGGGAGCCCGACGTGGGACTCGATCCTGGGTCTCCAGGATCACACCCTGGGCTGAAGGGAGATGCTCAACCACTGAGCCACCCAGGCTGCCCTTAGAATTCTTCTTTCAGTTATAATCAGGGAGGTGGCTGCTACCCTAGAACTACTGAAACAGAATTTTTGTTCTTTTTTTTAAAAAGATTTTATTTATTTATTCATGAGACACAGAGAGGCAGGGATACAGGCAGAGGGAGAAGGAGGCTCTTCGCAGGGAGCCCGACATGGGACTCGATCCCCAGAGTGGGATCACGCCCGAAGCTGAAGGCAGATGCTTAGCCGCTGAGCTACCCGGACCACCCGAAACAGAATTTTTCAATGTGGAACCTAGAATCTGCATACTTAGCAGCCTTGTTATTGTGGAAGAAGCATTAACCTCCCTCTACTATTATGAGCCTTCTCAGGTTTTTCAGTATTTCAAAGGCACTAAGAAAAAAAAAAAGGCACTAAGAAGACAAGCTGAAAGGAAATTTAGACTAGCAGGTGAAGAAAATGTGAATAAGAAAAGTACTTAAAAGTGGGGAAAATAATGACCGCTCTAAAAATAATTACATTTTCTAGAGATTGCTGCTAAAACTTAAGGAGATGAAATTGAGTCTAGAAGGGTCACAAACCAGACTCAACCATGTGCAATTAACCAAATGTGCACTTCATGCATTCATTCATCTACTTTAGGCCTCTTTGCCTTTGGGCTTGCTATTTCCTCTGCCAGAAATCCCCCAAGTTGCATCTTCTCCTCCCCCAACCTAACATCTCTTCGTTCCAGTTCTGAGGACAGGTGTGTGTCGAGCACGTGTACTGCACCTTCCTCCACACTATCACTTGTAGGCTTCCGATTGAAAGCGTTGGCTTCTGTCCCATCCTCAACACTAGACTGCAAGACCCTTGAGGGTGAGAGGGCTGAACAGGGGGAGAGGGACAGGGGGAGGCTGGATCATCCTTAGAAAGAGCCCCTGGATGAGCGCAGGAGTGAAGGAGCCACTGGGAAGCTGCACATTGAACTGTGAGCAAACACGAAGACTCGCTGAGATCCCGGGATGAACTTCATGGAGTTTTCACAAACAGCAGCAATCAGATGCGTGCAGCCCCTAAGCTGACCTCATGACCACAATCCAAAGCAGCCTAGCAGGCCGGTCCCTTCCATAATCACATGCACTTTATTTTAGCCTATGTAACAGCTGGCTGAAATTTTGCACATACAAATGCCAAGGACACATGGGCACGAATGAGCCTAAGTGGGCAAGGTACCTAACCTTTAACCCTATTTCTTCATTTGTTGGAAAGAGACGATAAAACCCTTTCCCCAGGTTGCTAGGATGACCTCAGGTGGCAATGCACGGCAAGGTGCTTTGCAAAACACTGGTGGCAGGTAAGAATAGAGATAACATACTTCTACTACCGTTAATATTATTCCGCGACTGTGTCCCGTCTCTCCCAACCTCTCTAAACCGGAATAAATTCCAGCGGGTCTAAGGAGAAGTAGGAGTCTCACTCAGCCTTGCAATTCCAGCAGCAGCTGCCCTCACCCAACATGGCCGCAGCTGCTTCCCGCAGTTCCCGTCTCCGGCTACGCTAACGCAGCTGCCCGCCCGGGAGACTCAGCTCTCCCCCGCGCGCTTTGATGACGCCCCGAACCCGCGCCCGGAAGGCGGGCAGCGCGGGGCTGCGCAGGCGCAGGGCAGGAGGCGGGTGGGCGGAGCAGGCCGCGATGAGTGGCGGAGGGACAGGAGACCTCTGCGGGTGGTGAGGCCGCCCCGGGCGGCGGCGACAAGAAGAAGGAGTCGCTGGGGACGGCGGGCTCGCCCGCGCATCTCATTATCAAGGGTACGGAGTGGTAGGTGTGCGGCTGTGGGCGCGCCCGGAGCCCCTCCACGCCCCGGCGGCGCCCTCTGACCCTGGCCGCTCCCAGGGCGCCGCCCCGCCCCCGCCCGGGCGGCCCCGCCTTCGTGGAGGTGGGAGTCGCGGCCGGCGTCCGCCGGGCTTCCTGCGCCAGGTGCCTCCCGGGGACGGCAGCCGACCCGGCCCCTCTTCGCTTTTTCGAAAAAGCCGCGGACGCGAGTCGCGGCCCCGCCCCCCTCCCCCTTCCCAGGCCGGGGACCTGTGGGCGCGGAGCGTCGAGCCCGGGAGCCGGGACGGGCCTGCGCCCCGCTGCGGGCCGCTCAGCGCCAGGGCGGCTTCGGGTGGTCCCGCCGCCGTCGGCCCCTGCGTCGTCGACGGGCAGTGACGCGACGTACGCGACAGCATCTTGAGCCTTACGGCGCCCCCACGTGCGCCCACGGCCGCGTGTCTAGTCGGCCCCGCGCCGGCAGGAGGTCCCGCCCTGGGTCCCGGGGCGCGCGGCCCTGCTGCCCTGTAGCAGGGCCTTGGCCGCTTGGATGCTGCGCTTTCTCATCCCCCTCGTTCCCCCTCCCCTCCTCCTCTTCCCCCTCCTCCTCCTCCCCCTCCTCCTCTCCCTCCCCTCCTTCTCCCCCTCTTCCCCCTCCTCCCCTTCCCCTCATCCTGTTCCTCCCCCTCTTCCCCCTCCTCCTCCTCCCCCTCCTCCTCCCCCTCTTCCCCTTCCTCCTCCCCTTCTTCCCCCTCCCCTTCTTCCCCCTCCTCCTCCCCCTCTTCCCCCTCCTCCTCCCCCTCCCCTTCCTCTCCCCCTGCCCTCCCCCTCCTCCTCCCCTCCTTTTTCCTCCTCCCCCTCCCCTTCTCCCTTCCTCTCCCCCCTTCTCCCCTTCCCCTCCTTCTCCCCCTCTTCTCCCTCCTCTTCTCCATTCTCCTCCTACCCCCTCCTCCTCCCCCTTCCTCTCCCCCTCCCCTCCCCTCTCCTTTCTCTTCCTCCCCTCCCCTCTCTCCTTACCCCTTCCCTCCATCCTCCCCCTCTCTCCTTACCCCTCCCCTCCATCCTTCCCCTCCTCTTCCTCTCCTTCCCCTCCTCCCCCTCCCCCCATGCTGATCCTGTCTGTCCCAACATCTTGCAGCGTTGAGGCCCCCAGAAGGATGCCAGAGTCCTTCAGCGCTGCCAAGGAAATGACGCCCTCTGGTCGCTGCCTATCTCACCTAAACCTCCCCTGTGGGGATTGTCGACAGCTCCAGCACAGCTGGCTGGGGCTGTTTCTGAGACTTCAGGTTGCCTCTTAAACCTGATTAGGAGTGTGGGAGTGGTGCGGGGGTGTTAGCGCTAAATTATAAATGTGTATATGTGCGATCTAAGAGAACTGCTCTTTATTTAAAAAAAAAAAAGTTTTAAAAGATTATTTATTTATTTATTCATGAGAGAGAGAGAGAGAGGGGCAGAGACACAGGTAGAGAAGCAGGCTCCATGCAGGGAGCCTGACGTGGGACTCGATGCCGGGTCTCCAGGATCGCCCTGGGCTGAAGGCGGCGCTAAACCGCTGAGCCACCCAGGGATCCCCTAAAAGTATTTTTTTTTAATTTTTTAAAATTTATTTATGATAGTCACAGAGAGAGAGAGAGAGGCAGAGACACAGGTAGAGGGAGAAGCAGGCTCCATGCATGGGGAGCCCAACATGGGATTCGATCCCGGGTCTCCAGGATCGCGCCCTGGGCCAAAGGCAGGCGCCAAACCGCTGCGCCACCCAGGGATCCCCCCTAAAAGTATTTTTAACTGCAGTGGAATACATATAATGTAGACTTTCCCTTGACCATGTCTAAGTGTACAGGTCAGTGGCTTTGGTACATCCACATTGTTGTGCAGCCATCACCACCATCCATCTCCATAACGTGTCGTCCTCCCAAACTCATTGTACCGGTGAAATACTGACTCCCAAACTCCCCTTCCCGCTAGTCCCTAAGTTTTACTTTCTCTGTATGTGACTACTCTGGGTAGTTCATGTAAATGAATCATACAGTATTTGCCCGTTTTGTGACTGGCTTATTTCACTGTGCGTAATGCTCCCAGGCTTTATCCATGTAGTAGTATATGTCAGAATTTCTTTCCTTTTAAAAGCTAAAATTCTATTCCGCGGAATATATAGACCACATTTTATGTATCCATCTGTGGATGGACCAGGTTGCTTCTACCTTTTGGTTACTGTGAATAATGCTGCTGTGACCATAGGTATGCAAATATCTGTTTGAGTCCTTGCTTTCGATTCTTTGGAGCATGTACCCAGAACTGGAATTGCTCCATCAAACGATAATTCTATTTTTAATTTTTTGAGCAATCGCCATGTTGTCTTCCCTAGTGGCTACACTATTTTACAGTCTCTCGCAGGGCCCAAGGGCTCCAATTCTCTACATTCTCACCAACACTTGTTTGTTTTTTTTTTTTAATTTTTTAAATTTATTTATGATGGTCACAGAGAGAGAGGCAGAGACACAGGCAGAGGGAGAAGCAGGCCCCATGCACCGGGAGCCCTACGTGGGACTCGATCCCAGGTCTCCAGTATCGTGCCCTGGGCCAAAGGCAGGCGCCAAACTGCTGCGCCGCCCAGGGATCCCACACTTGTTTTTTTGTATCTTTGGTAGCAGGCCTCCTAATGGTTCATAAGTAGTGTCTGGTAGTTCCGATTTGCATTTTCCTAATGGTCATTGATGTTGTGCATATTGGCCATTTGTATATCTTTGGGGAAAGGTCTGTTTGTCCTTTGTCCATTTCTCAGTCATGTAGTTTTTTGTTGTTGAGTTGTAAAAGTTCTCTATATAAACTGGATATTAACTCTCTTGCTCATGGATGACTTGCATATATTTTCTGCCATTCCATGGGTTGCCTTTCACTCTGTTGATTGTATCCCTTGACATAGTTTTTTTATTTTCACGTATTTTTTAAAGGTTATTCAAGTAAAGTTTTTCAAATTAATTGAAAATGGTTTTATTTTAGAATATGTCTAGAATTTCCTTGGCTTTTTTTTTTAATTTATTTTTATTTTTATTTATTTATGATAGTCACAGAGAGAGAGAGAGGCAGAGACACAGGTAGAGGGAGAAGCAGGCTCCATGCACGGGGAGCCCAACATGGGATTCGATCCCGGGTCTCCAGGATCGCGCCCCGGGCCAAAGGCAGGCACTAAACTGCTGTGCCACCCAGGGATCTCTCCTTGGCTTTTTAAATGGGACCATTCACTCTTTTCATTGTGAAAATCTGTTTTTAGCTCATCCTTATTTGAAGACCTTCGGTTGTGAACAGATGACTGCTGCTTTTAATTGCCAGAGTCTAGTGAAAAGGAAACATATAAATGATTTCACTACTTGTATTCTGGGTCTTTAAGGGTTTCTGGCCCATGGTTTGGGTGTTAGGAGGTAAGGACTGGGAAACAGGAAGGGATTCCTGGACATTGGAGTGTCTGGTCAGAGTCTTGAAGAGTAAAGTGTTAGCCCTTAAGAGGGCAAAGGTGTTTTGGACTGAGTTTGGAACAGCATGAGCAAAGCCAAGGTGTGGAGGCCTCAAACAGCATGCCACGTTTGCAGAACTACATGTATTGCTACGACGTGACACAGAGAAGTGGAGTGTGGTGGAAATCAGACCATAGCAGATTTCTCACCTTTTTTTTAAGGGGATTGGACTTTTTCTTGAATGACAGAAACTATCTAGCAGTAAGTATGAGAATCGTGTGGTTAAATTTGTATGTTAAATAAAGCACTCATGCAGGTAACAGTGGCTCCTCATCTTGTGGATTGGGTGTTTGTGAATTAATTTGTCTCATTGGTAAAATGAATTTGTAACTCCAAAATCAGCGCCGATGGTGCACATTTGTAGTTGAGACCGAACAAGGCAGTATTTGTTTTAGCTCTTATACCATAAATAAGTGTCCTGTTTGCTTTATATTTAATGCCATATATTTCACATTTTTGTGCTTTTTGATGGTGATTTTTCATTTTAAAATGATTCCCAAGGTGTGGTGCTGAGTTTTCCCTGATCACAAGAAAGCTACGGTATGCCTTACAGAGAAAATATTGTATTCTAGAAGTTTCTTTCAGGTATGAGTTACGGTGCTGTTTGGTGTGAGGTAAATATTAATCAGTCAACAATCTAGAAAAAAGAAGGCGGTTCACCAATTTGTGTGTTTGCCATTTCGGAAAGTGCCAAAGTATGTGATGAAGTGATGAGAAAGCAGCTAAATTTGTGGATTTCTGGAATGATTGAGAGAGCGTAGTGGACAGCATTATGGTGAAGCTGAAAGGCACAGAAATTTATAGTCAGTTGGAAGAGATCAGGAAAATGTTAAACGCTTCTGGTCTAGTGCTGGCCGCACTTTCAGACGTGGTGTAGTGTGAACCAAGTTCCACTTGCGGGTGAAGTAGGTTATGCAAGTAAAAATGCCAGGTAAGTGTTATACAGGAAACATTGTGATATTGGAAGAGCGTTTTGGAGCACTAAGACTGACATGTTTTACAAGGATGTTGGTAAACAAACCTGTGTGATACAAATGGCATTTTAGTTTGACAAAAACGTGACCAGTGGTGTGCAGGAAACTGATCCTGTATTTCCTCTTGGAGCAGTAGTTCAGTGCTTGCTAGTTCAGTGTTCGAGGCAGCTCTATAAACATTACTGCTGCAAGCGACATGAACTCTATGTGAAGTGGGTTACAGAGAGGTGTGACTAACTGTTCACATAGTCCTAGTGAGACAAGCAGGTGCGGAAACAGGAATGGATTTGAGAAGTAGAAAGGAAGAGCATCATCTGGTGATGCAAGGGATGCTATCAGAAAAAATTGCAGTAAATTGTTCCATATGATATTACATTAAAGGCCTGGAAATTCAGGGCCAGAGGAGAAACTTCTTTTATTGGGTAATGAGAGAGCTACAATTGACCGTTTCTCCTTGTTCCATAGCCAGCGCATATTGATCTTCCATTAAAGTGCTTATCTCTGACTTTTGTGTAAAGGGATGTTTGTCCAACTCCCACCTTAGAGGAGGAACATCTGGAGGACAAAAGATTATGTCCGACAACAAAAGAATGCTTTGCACACAGCAAGGTTAGGGTTGAACTTATGTGAAAATCTGTAGCTTTTACATTTACACTATCAGACTTGGAGAATTTGTAGTCCTTGGGACTCCTGCATTGTGATGTGCTTCCTTGTTGTTATAGTGTTATATAAAAAAAAAACTAGTTAGTGGCTTAATTTCTTTTTTTTTTTTTTTTTTAAGATTTTGTTTATTTATTCATAAGAGACACAGAGAGAGAGAGGCAGAGACACAGGCAGAGGGAGAAGCAGACTCCTTGCGGGGAGCCCAGTGCAGGACTACATCTCAGGACCTCAGGATCATGACCTGAGCCAAAGGCAGACGCTCAACCACTGAGCCACCCAGGTGCCCCAGTGGGCTAATTTCTGTGGTAATGTGTTTTTTCTCCCCAGATCTTTACTCTCTTAAATTTTGGGGCACAGTCAGGTTTTTAGAAGTGATCACTATCTTCTTCCAATTATCCATTATCAATTCCAGAATTGAGTTCTCTCTCCAAAGGCCAAGAAGGTTCTCATTATATCAGGCTGCAGAAGATCTCCCTCCCCAGTTCAGCAAAGCTTAATGGCTTCTCCATTATATAGAAAATACATGTTAACCCATATATCTTCTGTAGATGATGTAAGTATTTGGTCTGAGATACTCACTGGAAGAGAGATGCAATTTCAGGACAATATAGTGAGTAGTATGACAGAAGTAATTGCCCTGGGTGCTTTGGGAGCAGAAAGTAGGGGCACTCCTTGAAACCTAGGAGGAAGCTGAATAGAACAAATGAAAATTTCAAGGACATGTGATGTCTGAGCAGTTTTGAAGGAAGATCAGGGTTTGGGGGAGGGTTCCAGAGCATGAACTGTGGCAAGGATGCATGAGCAGCATGATGTGTTTGGAGAACTGCAAGTAGTTCAGAATTGCCAACACGGGGGAGAGGAGGCTGGAGCCAGACATGGAGGACCAGATGTGACTACTAGGAGGCTTCAACTTCAGCATGTTAGCCACTTGTGTTTCAGGGACACTGGTGTTTATTTAAATGTAAACAGATACTCTCTGCCACATAGGTTCTCTTATCAAATAAGGTCCATAAATTAATGCATACTGCATTAATAATTCATATAAGTAAACTATAGGCTCTCAAAGTCTGAGGTAAAGGAAACTCTCTAACCTGATTTTATCTAATGTTTCCCAAACTTACCTAAGCATAGACTCAATCTTCTTTTCTCTTCTCTTTTTTTTTTTAATTTTTTTTTTTTATTTATGATAGTCAGAGAGAGAGAGAGAGAGAGGCGGTCCCCAGGAATCGCGCCCTGGGCCAAAGGCAGGCGCCAAACCGCTGCGCCACCCAGGGATCTTCTCTTCTCTTCTCTTTCTTTCTTTCTTCTTCTTTCTTTCTTTCTTTCTTTCTTTCTTTCTTTCTTTCTTTCTATTATTTTCTTATAGAGGTGTTCTTGGTAATGAATCATTGGAGGTCTTAAGCATAAGTAATACTCTATATTTTTTTACTTAGCATACTTGCCAATATGTATCCTATTAAAACTCCTTAAATAGAGAATTGAAATACTGCCCCATTGCCTGTTGCAAAAATAAAATTTGGAGGAACAGGTTATGACAGTCAATGAACATGAATGGTATATGTTCTTATTTGTAGATTTGATTTCCTCCAGGGGTTTTGAGTTTTTTTTTTTCTTAAACTATATAGTTGTTACAAAGTAGGATGAATAGAATAGAACCAAAAACAGTTAAAATTCACAACTTTTCCCCTTAATTTTAACTTTTTCAGACTTCTCAAAAAATAGACCTACAATGAACACTCACCACCCATCTTAATAAACATTCAAAGCCCACTAGAGTACCTTGCTCTAAAATATTTTTTTTTAACTTTTTTATTTATTTATGATAATCACAGAGAGATAGAGAGAGAGGCAGAGACACAGGCAGAGGGAGAAGCAGGCTCCATGCACCGGGAGCCCGACATGGGATTCGATCCCGGGTTTCCAGGATCGCGCCCTGGGCCAAAGGCAGGCGCCAAACCGCTGCGCCACCCAGGGATCCCGAGTACCTTGCTCTAATTGCATTGCTCACCCTCCTCTCTGAAGGCAAGATTTGGATTTGCTCTTTATCATTCTCATGCATTTTTTTCTAGTTTTATTGTTTCTGTATGTGTCCCAAAAGGAAGTGTCTTTTGCATACTTTTAAAATTTATATAAATGGCTTTATCCTTCTGAAACTTTTTGTTGAACCTTATATTTGTGGGACTTATCCACGTTAATAAATGTAACCCTAGTGTATTCATTTTTACCAGCTGATTTATAGCATTCTATTATAGGAGTATGTTAGATTGTTTCCCTTTTTTTTTCTTTTGACATCACACTCATGTCATAGTAAACATTTATAAATGTCTTTCATTTGTGTGAGTTTCTTTCTGGGGTACACATGTAGACATGAAATTGCTAGGTATACATGTCCTGAGTTTTATCAGTTATTGCCAAATTGCTCTCAGAAGTACTTGTACCAATTTACTGGCAATGAGTGAAATTTCTTCTCAGTCCGAGTCTAAGCTAGATTTTAACCTACATCTATTCATGGGAATTGGGAAGAATAAAACAAACTAGAGATGCTAGAGATTGTGCCACCCAGTGTGGATTAACTCTGAATTTCATTTTGTTTTTATAGACCTTGGAGAAATTCACTCAAGGCTTTTAGATCACAGACCAGTTATTCAAGGTGAAACCCGTTATTTTGTGAAAGAATTTGAAGTGAGTATTTGAAACTATTTTGTAAAAATATTGCCCTAGTTGTTAGTATGTTAATATACAGAAGGGGAATTCTCTGGTTTTTAAATCTCTGATTTCCATTCATGTGTTCATAAAATAGGCAAAGTAAAACTCCTTAAGAGGCATTTACCATTCATGGAAGGAGCATAAGACTAGACAGCAGGTGACCTGGGCTCAAGTTCTGGTGCCTCTGGGGTATTTAGTATCTGTTGATCTCAATTTTTTCGTCTATAAAATGAGAATATAGTGGAAAAAATATTTTAAAGACTGATGGGTATAGGTCTTCCAGATCCATTTTCTATATTTTCTTCTCAGTTGGAGCATCAGCACCCACCCAAAGCACTCAGGTTAAAACAGTAGACTCATCTTTGGCTGTTCTTTCCCAGTTAAGGCCCACATTCAGTGACCATTTCTTTTGGATATTACTCATAACTCACCATCCCTTCTGATTTGTGTGCCTGCCTCTTACCCAGTCAAATCCAGTCTTTACCAGGCTGCCAGAGTGCTCTGACATTTTTTCACTTTTTAAAATCCTTTAATAATATTTGCTGTCTACAGGATGAAGTCCAAACATTCTTCTATAACCTGACCCTTACCTTGCTGGCTTTACCATCTGCCACCTGACATTTCATGTTGTGCTCCAGCAATACTGATGGCCTCAGCCTGCTATCCTGTTTCATTTTGCTGTTGTTTTACACATGTATAACTGGTTCATTGTACATTAAACAATAACATCCCAAGCTACTGTCAGATAGATGGTAAATGGCGTTGCACAAAAATGTATGTAAGTTGGGGTTCTATTTTCAAATAAGACTCCAGCCAAAAAGGAAATCTAAACCTGCCAAAAGGAAAGAACCTTTTCACAAATCCTTTAAAACTACAGAAAGCCTGTGGTGCAGAGCACTCAAAATAGAGGAACAGAGCTGTTCAATAGACTCTTATGTAAAAATCTGCGTAATACCTAACTCTCAGGATTGTTGTACAGATTGTATGTATGTGTACATAATGCCTGTATGTGTCTGTGTGTATCTTAGAATATTATCTTTTACCTAGGAATAAATAAGGAAATGGGATCTTTGGTGTGATATGGATAATCTGGAACACACAGAATATTATCCAGACGTGATGCCCTTATCATGCTCTATGAAGATTATTAACAGTTCCTTAGTGAGAATAAAGTCTAGCCGTGGCATGGCTGGGTTCTGTGCTTATGAGTCTCTCAAGGCTAAAATCAAGGTGTTGGTCAGACATCACTCTTCTTTGGAGCTCAGAGTCCTCTTTCTAATTCACATGATTGTACCAAGACTCAGTTCTCTGCCCCGGTACAGTAAAGTTCCCATTTCCTTATTTGTTGTCAGCCAGGAGCCCCTCTGAACTCCTAGAGGCCGCTCCACATTCCTTTGGCATGTGGCTCTTTCCATCTTCAAAGCCATAAATTGGGGGCCTGGTTGGCTCAGTCAGTAGAGCATGTGACTCTTGATCTTGGGGTTATAAGTTTGAGCCCCACATTGGGTTTTTCTTAAAAACCATAAGTCAGTCTCATTCAAGTGATGTCCCTTCCTCTCATGCTTGTCAGGAAGAGCCTAGAGTCTGTAAAGGACTCACCTATTTAAGTCAGACCCACTAAAGATAATCCCCTTTTCTTAAAGTCAGCTGATTAGGGACCTTAATAAATCTGTAGAATATATATAGTAGCACCTAGATTAGGGTTTGATTGAGTAACAGAGAAGGTGTGTGAACACTAGGGGTGGGGTCTTGGGAGCCATCTTAGAATTTTACTGCCATAAGCTCTTGTAACTACCCAATATTTTTCTTGTTATGTGTTTGTTGCTTGTCTTCCTTCGTTAGAATAGAAGTACCATAAGAGTTGGAACTCTTTGTTGTATAAATATACCTTATTTTCCATTGTATTAAAAATGCCTAAACCAAGGGAACTTGGGTGGCTCAGTTGGTTAAGTGCCCAACTCTTGATTTTGGGCTCAGGTCATGATCTCAGGGTTGTGAGATGGAGCCCTGTGTCAGGTTCCATGCTCAGCGGGGAGTCCGGTTGGGATTCTCTCTTTCTTCCTCTGCCTCTGTCCCTCTCCCTACCCCCACACGTGTGCCTGATTTAAATAAATAAATCTTTTTAAAAAATTGCCTAAACCAATGTCTGATGCATTGTGGGTGCTTAATATGATTCAAGAGAACAATCAGCAGAGCCTTGACTAAAACTTGAGTTTTCTGACGTCTAGTGATGTCATAAGTCATCTTTTTCGTAAGTGTGAAAAGTTACACATTGCTAATTAGTGGCTCTGTGTCGTCATACTTACATCACTGTTCTTTAAATAATATAGATGATTTATGTGAAAGGGCCATCTATATAAATGAAACTGAGTGTTGAGTGGAAAATGAAAGAAGTGTTAGATTTATGCTGTTGAATATCTTACGTTCAAAAGCTCACTTTCTGTTGAAGCCAACACCTGTTTTCACTGGGATAGAAGATAGTTGCCAAGAGAAGATGAGCTTGGGTCTGAGAGGAGAGGAATTACCTGTGTTTCACAGTGTGTGAAGCCTTCCGAGGTCTTTCTGGAAAGGAGGGTATGTTGAGTGGGAAAAGAACACGGACCTTGGAGCTTGATATCTCTGGGTTCAAATCCTGCCCCCCTTACTGGCTCTGATTACCTGGTTTACTAAGGCTTAAGGTGCCTAATTAAAAATGAGAACAATGACATACACGATACTGTTTTTGTGAAAATAAAATGGTATGTTATTTTTAAAAATCCCTGACACAGAGGTGTTAAATGAATGTTGTAAACTGTCACTATTAAGAGAGAGATGGTAGCAACTATAGGAAAATAAAAATGGGTTAATTCAGATTTTGTAAGAAGTTGAATGAGGTTGGGTTCCATTTTAGTAATTTTAGGGAAAATAGAGACTTGCTAAGCAAATGGCATAAGCATTATATTAGAAAAATGTTTACTAGAGAATAAGATTACCACACTGGGCATGACAGAAACAAGCTTATTCTGTGTCTCAAGCAGTTATTTTGTGTGAGACATAATGTCAGCAATCAGTGCTGTACTGGTGAAGAAGACTGATACAGACCCACCCTTCACAAAGTGTTCTCATATTGTCATTAAAGACTGGCTTCTGAAGGTCTCAAAAATATCTTGTCAGCTAGGTTTAAGCGACTGAATGTAATATAACTCCTTTTCTTTCTATTTTTTTTTTAATTTACTTTAGAGTGTGAGCAGTGGGGGGAGGTGGGGACAAGCCGACTCTGCACTGAGCATAGAACCAGATGGGACCCCAAGATCATGATGTGAACCGAAACCAAGAGTTGGATGCTCAGCTGACTGAGCCACTCAGACATCCCAACTCTTTCTTGCGACATACCTGATCCAGCCTTTTTTACATTGATAATCTCCCTAGTTGGTCTTCTTTAGGGTTTAGAGTCAGATGGAAACTTTCTGTATATCAGGTTTAGTTACCTTTTCTGGGTATTGTGTTCTGACACTGCTCCTCAATTAGAAGAAAAAAGCTGAAAGCATTTTCGAGGTTTTTGATTTGAATACATATCTGCATTATTTATAGTTCTTTTCTGCCTTGATCCAAACAATAGCATCCTCTAATTCATCCCCAGATGACATGGTTGGACAGTGAGGAATGATGAAGCAGAGTTATTAGGACTTCCTAAACTTTCATCTCTCTCAAATTTAAATGTAGTTCACCTTAAGAAAACGTGGCTGATATTTCAAACTAAAGTTGTTTATAGTTTTTATATTTCAAAAAGTTAATGCACAGGGGAAAGATCATCTTTTTCTTTACAAAATTTTATTTCTAGAAGAGGGGAATAAGTGCCACATGGTGGCAGCATTACTTAAATTATTGAAGTTCATTTATATTTAAGCTCTCTTTTTGTTTGTTGGTGTTTCTGGACAGTTGACTGTCTTTCTCCTGACCTTATGCAGATCTTTTATATCTTTGATTCCAGTGCACAGAGATCCCAGTAGGGCCTTTTCAGTGTGCATCAGTTTAGTAGTGGGTAATGACATTGTCTGCTGTACCATTATCATTCTAGCCATATAGGAAATGTCATGGCCTCTCTCATGTGGAACAGAGTAAAGACCCATGATAGTGGGCATTTCTGAAGTACTTTTGTACAAGTTCCTTACTTTTTTTTTTTTTTTTTTAAGTTTCACATGTCTCCCTGTTAATGGAAAAAGTTTTTTTATTGAATCGTAGTTGATACACAATGTTACATTCATTTCAAGTGTACAACATAGTAATTCAGCAAATCTCTACATTATGCTGTGCTCCCCACAAGTGTAACATCACCATATCACCATACAATGCTATTACAGTACCTTTAATTATATTCCCTGGGCTGTACCTTATATCTCTGACCTGTTTATTCATTTTATAACTGGAAGCTTCTGTCTCCTCCCCTTCATCCATTTTGCCCATCACCCCACCTCTTCCCCTCTGGTTGCTTATTTCATTTTTAGCAAATTTTATTCTTTGAATGCTTTAATTGAATACTTACTGATTACCTAGGTATATCAGTAAGGACCGTGTTTAGTTACTAATAACAGATACTTGAAAAATAGTGTCGTTTTAACAAGTTTTTATGTTTCTCTCACAATACCCAGAGCATAGGACTGGAGTGGTTGCTCTATGATGTCAGCTTTTTCTTAACTTTGTCTTCCACCTGCCTGGAGTGTTTTTCCTATCTTTGTGCTTACAGGGTAGCCTTGGGATTTCCAACCATGACATCTGCATTTCATGTAGCAAAAAGAAATGGGAAATAGCAAGCAGTCTCTATACAGGCATATTTACCATTCCAAAATAATATTTGGGGTTTGATAGGAAGAAAGGAGAATAGATCCAGAACAAATGAATGTCAAGTAGATATAAAAAGAGAGAGAGAGAGAGAGAGAGAGAGAAACAGTCTATCTCTAGGAAGTTTACAGTTTAGGGAGAAAAAAGATATAAACAATGAATTTTAATGGTGGATTTATTATAAAATAAGCACAAAGCACTTGAGATCTTAGGAGGAAACAACTCCAGAAACAAATCCCAACAGAGCTGGAAGGAAAATATTCTTAGAGGGGGTAGTGTTTAAGCTAAGAAAGAAAAATGGATGTTAGCCAATAGGAAAAAAAAAAAGGATGGTGAAAATAATTAAAATTAGAGGCCAAAAAAAAACGTATTCAAATAAGTACAGTAATTACAGGAGCCAGGAGGGATTATGTTGATGAGTTTGAATGTGGATTGAATAAGAAAATCCCTTAAAAGGCAGGACAAACTAGAATTTCACTTGACATCCTGATCTCTCATTTTTGGTTAGATTATTAGAGTAACTGTTAGATTATTAAGTATCAGGATAAAGTGTGCCCTACAAGGCATGTAATAAACATATTATACACACAGACAATATGGTTTTAAGCCTTAGGGGACTGACCATTTTAATGTTTGAAAGAAAATTTTAAATTATTGTGTTGGTCTCTCATTTCTTTTCTAATAGTATCAAATTATGTCTTAAATATAAATATTATAGTAATTGCACTAACATTATTAGTAATTGGTAGTTTGTTTAGAGGGAGAGAGCCTATGCAGGGAGTGTGGGGGGAGGGAGAGGGAAAGAGAATCTCAAACAAGCTCTATGCTCAAAGTGGAGCCCGACATAGGGCTGGATCTCATAACCCTGAGATCGTAACCTGAGGTGAAATCAAGAGTCAGATGCTTAACTAATTGAGCCACCCAGGTGCCCCTATTGGTAGCATTTTTTTTAAGATTTATTTATTCATTTATTTATGATAGACATAGAGGGAGGGGGCAGAGACACAGGAGGAGGGAGAAGCAGGCTCCATGCCAGGACTGGGGCCAAAGGCAGGCACTAAACCGCTGAGCCACCCAGGGATCCCCTATTGGTAGCATTTTTAAACACATAGTGGCAGGCACTGTTTTAATAAAAGTACATTACATGAGCACTTGTTATTAATCTCAACTTAGAAGTTAACTGTGTGTGTAATATTATGGGGTGTTATACATCAGAAGCCAAGCTTCATTAATGCTGAACTTTGTTCTGAGAATTTATGCCCCAGAATATATGTGTATATATACACAACTAAATGGTAAAGTCCTGGGATTGAACCCCACATCAGGCTTCCCATTCAGTGAGGAGTCTGCTTCTCGCCTTCCTCTCCCTCTTCTCCTTCTCTGCCTCTCTCTCTAATAAATACTTTTTTTAAAAGATTTTATTTAGAGATCCCTGGGTGGCGCAGCGGTTTGGCGCCTGCCTTTGGCCCAGGGCGCAATCCTGGAGAACCGGGATCGAATCCTGCGTCGGGCTCCCGGTGCATGGAGCCTGCTTCTCCCTCTGCCTGTGTCTCTGTCTCTGTCTCTCTCTCTGTGTGTGTGTGACTATCATAAATAAATAAAAAAATAAAGTATGCCTTCTTATTAAAAAAAAAAAAAGATTTTATTTATTTATTCATGAGAGAGAGAGAGGCAGAGACACAGGCAGAGGGAGAAGCAGGCCCCACACAGGGAGCCCAATGCGGGACTTGATCCCGGGACTCCAGGATCACACCCTGGGCCGAAGGCACGTGCTAAATCGCTGAGCCACCCCAGGATCCCCTAAATATTTAAAAAAAATAAATGGATGTTATAGTTTTCCTTTTTTAATAAGTGTCAACAGTACACCTTGGTCAAAAATATTAGCATAAAAACAAGCACATACCAGAGAGTAAGTTTAACAGCAGAGACTGTTTTTAATATCCTGTCTTATGTAGCACTATCATTGGGCCTATTTATTATTTAAATGAATGAGGCTGAAAACTCCCTTTCTACAATGTGAGACTACCAGTTTGCCTGCTAGAAGAAATAACCCTCTAAATAAGTGGTTCTTTTAAAATTTTTATGGAAGTATAATGGACACACATTACATTACTTTCAGATATACAAATTAGTAATTCAACAAGTCTATACATCATGCTGCGCTCACAAGTGTAGCTACCATCTGTCCCTATTTAATGCTATTACAATACCATTGACCGTATTCCCTTTATCCTTGAGATGTACTCATTCCCAAGTGGAAGCCTGTATTTATTACCCTCTTCACTCATTTTGCCCATCCCGTCCTTTCCTTCCCCCCCCCCCAGCAGCCATCTCTGTTTTCTGTATTTATGGGTTTATTTCTACTTTTTGTGTTATTTTTTTTTTAATTTTTATTTATTTATAATAGTCACATAGAGAGAGAGAGAGAGGCAGAGACACAGGCAGAGAGAGAAGCAGGCTCCATGCACCGCGAGCCCGATGTGGGATTCGATCCCGGGTCTCCAGGATCGCGCCCTGGGCCAAAGGCAGGCACCAAACCGCTGCGCCACCCAGGGATCCTTTTTGTGTTATTTTTTAAAAATTCTACATATAAGTGAAATCATATGGTGTTTGTCCTTTTTTTTGACCAATTGATTTGTTGGGGAGGAAGGGAAGAGGGAAAGAATCCTCAAGCAGACTCCCTGATGAGCATGGAGCCTGATCTGAAGCGTAGGGCTTGATCTCATGACCCTGAGATCACAAGAGCTGGGTGCTCAACCGACTGAGCCACCCACGTGCCTCTGTCCTTTTGTCTGACTTATTTCACTAAGCATAGTACATGCTGGGTCCATCCATGTTGTTGCAGATGGCAAGATCTCATCCTTTTTGTGGCCGAGTAATATTCCAGTGTGTGCGCACGTGTGTGTATGAACACACATCTCACATCTTCTGTGTCCATTCATCTATTAATGGACATCTATTACTGTGTTGCTTCTGTATCTTAGCTATTAGAAATAATTTTGCAGTAAACATAGGGACTTATGTATCTTTTTAAAATAGTGTTTTTGTTTTCTTTGGGTAAATATCCAGTAGTGGAATTACTGAATTGTATGTCGTTTCTATTTTTTTTAAAGATTTTATTTATTCATGAGAGACACAGAGAGAGATGGAGAGACATGGGCAGAGGGAGAAGCAGGCTCCCTGCAGGGAGCCCAATGTGGGACTCGATCCCAGGACCCAGGGATCATACCCTGAGCCAAAGGCAGACACTCCATCACTGAGCTACCCAGGAGTCCCTGTTATTTCTATTTTTAATTTTTTGAGGAACCTCTATACCGTTTTCCAGAGTGATTGTACCAGTTTGCATTCTCACCAACAGTACATAAGGTTTCTTTTTTCCCACGTCCTTGCTAACACTTGGTATTTCTTGTTTTTTGATTGTAGGCTTCTGACAGATAAAAGGTGATATCCCAGTGTGTTTTTTGTTTTTTTTTTTTTTTATCTCACGGGTTTTGATTTGCATTTCCCTGATGATGAGTGATGTTGAGCATTTTTTCATGTGTCTTTTGGTCTTCTGTATGTGTTCTTTTAAAAAAGGCTATTCAGTCTCTGCCCATTTTTAAATTGGATTATTTGTTTTTGGTGTTGAATTGTATAAATTTTTTATGTATTTTGGATATAAACATCTTATCAGATATATCATTTGCAGATACTTTCTCCCATTCAGTAGGTTGCCTTTTCATTTTGTTGATACTTTCTTTTGCTGTGCAGAAGCTTTTTACTTTGGTGGAGTTCTATAGCTAATTTTTGCTTTTGTTTCTTTTGTGTAAGGCCAATGTTAAAGAGATTACTACCTATGTTTTCTTCTAGGATTTTTATGGTCTCAGGTCTCACATTTAGGGTTATAGTCCAATTTGAGTTTACTTTTGTGTATAATGTAAGAAAGTGGTCCAGTTTTTTCCTTTTGCATGTGGCTGTCCAGTTTCCCCATCACCATTTATTGAAGAGACTGTGTTTTTGTCGTTGCCTACTCTTGACTCCTTTGTCATAGCTTGAGCCTATAAGTGTGATTTATTTCTAGGCTCTGTATTCTGCTCCATTGATATATGTGTCTATTTTTGTACCAGTACCATACTTTTTTTGATTATTGTAGTGTATCCTGAAATGTGGGATTTTGATACCTCCAGCTTTTTTTTTTTTTTCCTCCTCAAGACTGCTTTGGTTATTTGGGATCTTTTGTGATTCCATGCAAATTTCACTATTATTTGTTCTATTTCTGAAAAATGCTATTGGTGTTTTGATAGGGATTCTTAACTTTATGTCTTATTTTAACTCTGATAGTGTTTCTTTGATAGGTCATAGTCTCCTTGGAGAATTTTTTTCTCCTAGAAAAATGTGTAGAGGACATATATATTCAATTTGAGTACAATTTCAGGGGGATTCTGGAATCCCAAAGCCCATCCATGGACCTCAGAGTAAGACCTATACTTTGAATAGAACTGCAGACCTCTCTGTTCATGGTCTTTGTATTTGAATTGAGAGGCCACTCCTTTGCATCTTGATAAAGAAAAAAATGTACCATAAGGAATGCAATAATTTCAGTGTTCTTGATTCATTCAGATTCCAAAGCGATGGGGTTAAGGTGGCAGCAGTTATGACATTTTTTTTTTTTTTTTTGCTTCAATCTGTCTATAGAGATAGAGCAACTAGGATAGCAAATTCAAGCAATATCTGTAATAAAACCAGGGGACAAGGTACCCCCAAAATACCAAATGACCAAGTCACCAACAGCCAAAAAGCTCCTGTGGAATCAGAAACTGGAAGAAGATGTAGAAGAATGGCCACAGGCCTTATGAAGCCTTGAATGCCAGAAAACTTCAAAATTACCATCAGGAATGCTTGAAGGCCATTCTGAGGAGAAAGCAAAACCTGGGAGGTGACTTCACAGGCTCTAATTTATAAGTGAGTGGTAGCAGACTCCAGGAAAGTCTAATGGGCTGAAGCTATCTGTGAGTTTGAAACTCACAAACCAAAATACCCTTCCTGAAGGAGGCCCTGCACCTTAGAGAAACTAAAGGAGATTGAATACTTTGTAAAACAACGGGAAAGGGGAGTTCTAGAACTTGGAAGTTAGAAAGGCCCTCCTGATCACCCTTCCCCACCTTCTAAAGATAGAGGAAAAGTAATTTCACTGAAAAGTAAGCAGGAGTCCAATCCCACAACAATGTCCTTTAAGGCAATAAGTGTAAGTATGACAGGAAAGAAAGAAAGAAAAGAAAGAAAAGAAAAGAAAGGAAAGAAAGAAAGGAAAGAAAGAAACTGTAACTTGATATTTTAAAATGAGCTTGGGAAGCATAAGAAAATTATTAGAAGTGAAGAAAGTGAAGAGAATTATTAAAAGTGAAGAAAGAATCAGAAAAACTCAAAATTGATTGGCTAAAACAGAAATGGAAAAAAATAGAAGGTAAGGCAAAAAAAATCAGGAAAAATAAATTTTAAAAATTATTTTGGGAATGAAAACTAAACTAGAAGGAACTCAAGAGTGAATAAACACAATGGATAGTCCTTATGTGAAAATTAAAATACATAGTGAAAGAGAGAAAAAGAATTCAAGAGAAAGGAATAGTTACTGATAGGAAATACAAAAGATGCAATACAATATATGCATGATAATCAGCCCCTAGAGAAGAAAGCAATTGCCAAAGCAATGTAATGTAACAAATGTGAAAACTAAAATTTAAGAAAACTTTCCTGAAATAAGATACTAGTGAAATTCTGTGGAAGGGCACACAGCTGTCAGGAAAAGTTAACCCAGAACAGCCTACCCTGAGAAATTTTTTTAATATATTGAATTTTACAGAAAAAATTTTCTTTTAGGTGGAGAGACAAAATGGCTAAGTCTTTTTTATTAGGGGAGGAAAATCTGATTGTTAACAGATTTATCTGTCTTATGCCAGAAGACGATGGATTTGAACAGCCAGGGATTTTGTCTAGCCTAACTAACCCCTAGCTATAGGGACTACAAATCCACTATTGCTGGGTCTGCAGAACTTCGCAGATATTTTTCAAATTAGCCTTTTCTGAGGAATCTATTACATAATCAACAGAGAGAATTTTACGTGACCAAAATGATTAGCAATAGTTGGTAAGCATTAAATATATATTTACTTCCAGAACTAAGACTGAATGGTAGTTGTAAGGGAGAGAGTGTAACGTGCACTGGCTCCTTTCTGACAATGCAGACCGTCTGGATCAGAAAGTGGAAGCAGAGGGAAGGGTATATGAAAAGTAGAATATCCTTTCCTGTTGCTTTATAAACATTAACTTAGTAAAAGGATACTGTTTCACATTGGACCCTGAGGGAGTGAGAAAGGCTAGAGAAGGAGATGATCATAATACTAATAGTGCTTTTAGTAGGGAACCAGTAGGCACTAACCAAAAAGTGGAGACAAAGGATGTTGTGTAGAGTATTAATATAAATGTAACCACGACAAGAAAAACACCAAATTCTATTCAATACAGAAAGATATACCAAAAAAAGAAATCACATGACCACAAAGAGAAAAAGATTATATACATTATGTGTGTGTTTATGAATTTCTCTCATAAAGTAAAATAAGAATAGTCTGTATGTTACCATTTAAGAAGGAAGGAATTGGAAAAATATATATACTTAAATATATATGAATAAATATGACTTAGGGAACAAAGGCAAAAGAGAAAAAAATTAAATTTCCTTAAAACTTACAGCCCATTGACAAATCCTTGAGATAGGCAGAGTGACATTCCTCTAGGATCTCAACTGCCTCCATGTTTGATAAGGGCAAAAGGCAGCCTTTGCTTAACATTAGCCCAATCTCCAGGATCGTGTAAGTCTCCTTTAACATATAAAAATTCCTTTGGAAACTTACTTTATCCTCCCATATCTCTTTATATGTTAGCAGTCATCCCCCAAGTATATGGCCCCCAGATACACATCTGAAGGGTCTCATGACTAAGGGTTTACTAGATAGTAATAAATGACCTTTTCCTAACAAGGAAGCTTGAGCTAGCCCCTCAAGGTCCTGGAAACCTTGTTTCCAAATTCGTTGGAGACTTAGGCTCTCCCTAACCCCCTTTCCAAATTGAAAGTATATAATCTGCCACTCCTCACAACTCCAGTGCAGCTCTTTCTGCCCACGGGTCCTGTCCTCGGGCTTCAGTAAAACCACCCTTTTTGCACTGAAGACACCTCAAGAATTCTTTTGTGACCGTTGACTTCCCACCCCAACATTTTCACATCAAATTCTTCTATAATACATTTATATATGCCTGTGTGTGTGTGTGTGTGTGTGTGTGTGTGTGTATTTATATATATGGGTGTGGATGTATATATCCTTTTACCTAAGACAGTGTAGGATAAAGTTTTAAAATTATCTAAAGCAAGAATTAGGAAGGAATACAATGCAAAGGGCATGGATAGAAGCTAGGCTTTTTTTAATATAAATATATTTTTTATAGATGTAGTTTTGGAGACATGTAAATATTTTACATAAAATTAAGTTTTAAGGAACAAGCCCTAAAATTCAAGTAAAGTGTAAAAAAGCAAACCTGTGTTTCTGGAAGGTGGCATTGTCACGCAGAGAGAAATTGTTCCAGGTTTATTTTTTACTATTTTTTTTAAAGATTTTATTCATTTATTCATGAAAGAGACACACAGAGAGAGGCAGAGACACAGAGAGAGGCAGAGACTCAGACAGAGGGAGAAGCTGGCTCCACACAGGGAGCCTCATGTGGGACTTGATCCCCGGGACTCCAGGATCACACGCTGGGCTGAAGGCAGGCGCCAAACTGCTGAGCCACCCAGGTGTCCCCTTAAGCTGTTTTTCAATCATCATTTTGTTGATGCTAGTGTCATTGTCATTTTAGTGAAGTGCTGATAAAGTGAATGGTAGTTCCGTTGATGTTTTGAGAACTACAAAGAAACAGGTAAGAAAGGAAGGTAATTAAAAACCTATTCTTAATTTGTGTGTATGAACTTAATAAATGTATCTTTTCATAGCACATAACTTGTTTTGTGGCCTTGTCCACCAGAAGGCCTAGAAATAATGACTGATCAGTAGCAGTGAACACCCCTCGTGATCATTCTCTAAATACCGTTCTAAATATTAGTGGTGATTAGAGACCTGCTGATTCTGAGTCCAGAAATGTATAAGGTGAGCTTGGAGCACCAAGTTAGAGTATCAGAAAGCAAAGAGGCTACTAAAGAACATAGAATTTTGTCTAAAGTATTGCAGAATGAACTTGTCCGGGCTCCCCCTGGACAAAGATCGGACAGTTTAAACACCAATAAGGAAAAATACTGTAATGGCTTGAAAACTTCAAATATGTTAATTCTGTGAGTCATAGGAATGCATAGAAACAAACAGAAACCTCTAGAGAATATTAGGGAACCAAATAATTTTTTTAAACTGTTAACTAAAAGGAAATAATCAAGTGTTTTATTTTGCCTTTTACATGTAAGCATTCCTCAGAGTAACCAAACAGTTGAGGGGAAATATCTCTTTCCAGAGGTATGCATCCTGCTGAATACGCAGACGGAATGCTACCAACATCCTGCTGCAAGTACACAACCCACCTCTGAAATATTCTTGCAAACAAAAAAACAAAACCCTGAATCTGATCAAGCCTTTCGTTCTACCTACTCATTTACAGGAAAGAACAGACAAAGGGATACGTTAAATTACACCACAGGGATTCATTCAGCCAAATAACAGACTGTGGGAAACTGCAGAATAGATGACTCACTTTTTTTCAACGAGTTGCTAAGGAAAAAGTGATGGAGGAGAAATCTATAGATTAAAAAATATTTAAGAAACATATTGGCCAGTTGCAGTATATAAGTTTTACTTTGATTTTGGTTTAAACAGGGATAAAAAAGAACATTCACGGGATATTTGAGGAAATGGGAATACTGCCTTGGAATATAAGAGTATTGAAGAATTATTTTTGAGCGTGTGTGTGAGCATGAGGGAAGAAGGGGACAGAGAGGTGGTCTTCCTGTGGTTTTTTTTTTTTTTCCAAGAGGAATCTTTGTCTTTTAAACATGTTGAAATATTTACAGTTGAAATTATGTGCTGCCTGGGATTTGCTTCAAAAGAATCTAGGATTGTGGGTAGATGTATGGAATGTTACAGAGGGAACAAAATCAGCCAGGAGTTGAGAATTGTTGATTGGTGATAAGTTCAGGATTTAGTTTTGATTCTTTTTCAACTGGGTATAACATTTTCATTTTTACTATGGAAGAATTGGAATAAAAATCTGGCCATAGCTGCTCCCTAAGAATGGTTCAAAAGGAAAACACCAGTAATACACCTGATTTATTACTTCTGTACAATCAAGTTTATTATCCTTTTTTAAATAAACTTTTTATTTTGTGTGAATTTTAAACTGAGAGTAAAAGTTGCTAAGATAAATATAAAGAGTTCTTGTGTTCCCCTCACTCCATTTCTTTCCTTATTAATGTCTTATGTTATCATCTAAATGGGTTATGACTAAGAAGCTAACACTGATACGTTGCTATTGATGAAATATCAGTTTATGAGTTTCACTAGTTTTTCCATTATGGCCCCCTTTTTTTTTGTTCTTGGACCTAATCCAGGGTACCACATTGCATTTAGTTGTCTGTCTTTCTTGTCTTTTTTGGTCTGTGACAGTTATCTCTCTTTCCTTGTTTTTCATGACCTTTATAGTCTTGAATACTGGCCAGTAGCCTGTAGAATGTCCCCTAGTCTGGGTTTGTCTGATGTTTTTCTTAAGATTAGACTGGGCTTATGGGTTTTAGGGAAGTGCCCTTCTTGTCACATTACATCAGAGGGTACATGTTATCACCATGACATCACTGGTGATGTCAACCTTCATTGTCTTCACTGTGAAGTCATTATTTTTCTCTTTCCCTACTCTGTTCTTTGGAAGCAAGTCACTAAACCTAGCCTACCCTCCGTTGGTGGTGGTGTAGTGTTTAAGTCTGCTTTCTGAAGGGGTGTGTGTCAGGGGTCCTCAAGACTACATCCAGGTTCATGATTGACAAATAGGCCTTAGCATATGGTCATAGTGGTGGGTAGGCTTTATTACGGCAGAAGGATACAGAGCAAAATCAGCAAAGGGAATAGGTGCATAATGAAGAGTTTAGGGAAACCAAGTAGAAGCTTGCAAGGGTGTCCTTCCAGTGGAGTCACACAGAATGTGCTTCATTCCCTCAGCAATGAGCTGTGACAGCACATGTGAAATGCCTATCAGAGAAGCTCACCCAAGTCCAGGAGTATAGGGATTTTATTGGCAGTTGGTCAGGTAGCAGTCTCTGCCTGCATGTATCAAAATTCCAGATTCCCAGAAGAAAAGATGTGTCTTATCATTTATAGAAAGTTTTATACTAACGTAGGGAACTATTTACTACTGGTCAAGTTCCCAGCCCCTGGCCAAAGGTCAACTTTGCAAGCAGGCCTTTCTAAGGAGAGCAGTTTCTGTATAGGGAGGTATCTACATATTGTTACCTTTACCACACATTTTTGAGAAAAATAGGATTAGATTAAAAAAAAAAAACAGCGTAATAATGGGAGCTGTTAGTTCAAGAGTGTCTAATTTCTTTGCTGTACAGAATGAAATATGTGGCAATTTAAGCCTCTTTTTTTTCATTTAGTGTTTCTCATGCTCACTTTTAAACATTGCTATAAAAATATTACTCATATTGCAACTTTTGAAGCATTTCATAATAAAAAAATGCCTCCAGGTTGTGACCTCATTTATTGCCAAATAATTGGAAGAAAGCTGTGTAAATTTCATTAATAAGTAATAACATAACAACCAAAACCTGGCAGGGGATCCCAGAAAGTAATTACTGAGATTTAAGACACAGTATGTATTAGTAATTTACTTTCTTTTAATAGGAAAAACGTGGTCTTCGAGAAATGCGAGTTCTTGAAAATTTGAAGAATGTGATCCATGAAACAAATGAACATACTCTTCCTAAATGTAGAGAAATAATGCAGGACAACTTAAGCCAAGTTCTCCAGAGATGTAAGCCCGCGTTGTTTTTTTTTTTTTTTTCTAATACTGTTTTATTTCAAATGAATGCTATGCCAAAATGTATTTCCTTCAGTATTTTGGTAGTAGGTGGGGAGGGAATTCTTAACTGAAATATATAAAATGGAAGCCCTGTCACAGAGAACATTGACTGTCTAGTGATTAATGTTTGTTGCTGTTGATGTTAAGAGCATTAATATCCAAAGTGAGATGCGTGCATCTGGGGTGCACAGGACAATCAGTCCTTTTAGGATGTGAGAAAATTGCAACATTTTTTGCCTTTTAAAAAAAATTATCCATAAGAAGTTTGATAACTGGGAATTAGGATATGACACAAAACTGCTTTTTCAAACAGGATATTACCGTTTTTAACTTTTAAAAAAATAATCCTGTCATAAATGTTTCTATTTTATAACATTTTTCTTTAAGCAAAATATTATAATGTGGAGATTCCAAAAGAATCCTTATTAAACATATCAGACATTAATATAAAATAAAAGAAGTTTTATTAATAACTGATTTTACTCAAGGCCTCCTTGAATCTATATTGACACTATTCAGGTTGTCCAAGGATAGATAGGGCTGGTAAATAATGATGGATTACTGAAAAAATATCTTTCTGGGAGAAAAAAAGAAAACAAAACTAGCCAGTAATATAATGACCTGTGAAGGAAAGTAGCAGAGAGAGTTGGTTAATAATTGAATTAAGCAGGTCTTTGTATTCAAATCCAAGGTAGTCTTGTGTACTATAATGCTAAAAGGAGCTTGGAGAGAATTAATGCCCACGGATTACATTTGGTTTCTTTGAGTGGAACAGTAGAAAGTCTAAAATTGACTGTAGGCTTTTGTACTTTACTTCAGACTGCCCTTGTTTGTTTATACCAATACTTCTTAACCCTGGCTAACATTCTAGATGTTATACTAAAAGTAAAACTTGAATTATTCATAAGAATACTTATTAACGCATTTGAGATACGCCTTGAGCTTTCCTTTTCTACACTTTGAGTATATAAAAGTAAATTGGGTAAAATTTGGTAAAAATCTGTGGTTACTTTGACTTACTTAATTCTTGGGCTAATGTTCTTATTGATTTGAGGGCTAGCCTCTTAAAAGAAGAGTTCACAATGAAAGAGAAAGATATTACTGGTAAAATGAGATTCAGACTATACTTGTATCCTAAAAAGAAGACCTGAAACACATAAAATGCAAAGTTGATAGTTAAGGTTTTAAGATCTGTGGGCTACTCGGGGTGTAGTTAGCTCTATGAAATGGCTTTTGGAGGTGTTTTCCTGCCAGAAGTAAGAAAGGCTTCTTCACTAGGCTTCCACCCAGGGATTTTCTGGCAAGTATTATGAGCATGGGTAGAATGGAGATGATGATCTGCATTAGTTTTAACGATTTACCTGGGCCCAGCTGTTGTTCCTGGGAAATTGCACATTTAAAAATCTGCTATTTTAAGTCAGAGTGCTAGCTTGCTTATTTTCAATACTAATTGATCAGGGAGTTGTACAAAATCATGCAAACAAACTTATATGGAATATATTCTGGTCTAAGTAGCACTTTACAAGCCTAGGGATGAGTTTGTGCCTGTTAGCACAACTGCCACATTTACCTCTTCCCCATGCAGAGTGGAGAGCTGCGTGCCCAGAATTCTGCAGATGTGGCCTTAGGCTGGTAGTCCCACATGTTGCACAGAACTAAGTAATTATTGAGCAGTACAGTGGGGATGTCTGGATTACGGGAATGTAGACCCATGAAGGAATCCTCAACTTGGAACTGTTTTCGCTTTGGGCTGGGTAGCCACCCACCTTGCAGAGTGGCTCAGCGTTGGATGACCAGGAGCTTTAGAAAAGAAACTGACCTGTGTCTCCTTTAAAATCACAAAATGTAAATGAGAGCTGTAGGAGGGTACAGAAAAAGCAGCCCATAAGGCTGCCTATAAGCAGCCTTTATGTTATTTTCATCCTGAAAACAATATTAGTGTCTATGCCCTGCTTACGAATTATTTCACAGACTCATGGGCTTCACCAACTTTGTGTCTGGAGATCTCACCATGACCTTGATTTGAGAATACGAAGGGCAGAGCCTCTGGATTATTCCTTATTCACATTTATTAGCATGCAGTTTTCTTTCATTTATTTCCTCTCTCTTTTTAAAAAATGACTTTTTGAATCATTATTTGAACAGAAGGATATATGTTTTAAATAATAAGAAAAAAAAAATGAAAAAGAAGAAAGGAATCAATTACCTTAGTAACCTCCTGAAGGTAACATTGCTTAACTCTGGTGTACATCATTTCAGACATCTTTTGTGTGTCTCCATATAGAAGGACTGATAGAGAGATGATGGCTGAATGATATATTAGGAAGATATGAGGGGGAAAGAGTGTTTGATAAAATGGGGTCATACCCTTTTTAAGCTCAGGTATTAATTTTAAAGTTTATTTTAATTTAACAGAACAAACACTTAAAGCTGAGGGGAATACCTTAAAATAAATGTTTCTTTTCTGTAAAAGATAGTAGTTAACTAAAAGATCAAAGAAAAATAATTAGAAAAACAAAAAAGTTATAAATAACATTCAGAAGCTAGTTGTGTTGTTATTATTTCTGCATTGATTGAGGCCCCAAGAGTTGGAGGCGTTAGGAATCTCACTGCTCCTCTCCTGCCTTTCTTCCCCAACTTCTTACTTGTGAATTTTAACTTGATTGAGGTTTATAGTATTTGCTTTCTGTCCTGCAGTTCTAGTGCTGCCAATTGTTTATTTAGCCTTAGACCATTTAGTTCCTTCTGATTTATTAGATTTGTAATGGTATTGTCACAATTCTGTTTCCTCAGCACTGCAATTTCATTTTTCATTTCATGTGATGTGTTTGCTTTCTTTTAATACGCTCATATTGTTATTTTATATAATGAGGTACTTACGGAAAACTATCAGTTTTTCTTTCAGAATAGGTGCTTTGTCTGCCTTATCTGTCTCTCAGCTATCATGTGCTTTCTCCACCCTCCAAATCTATTTCTGTACAAATTAAAGCATATTAGAGTTCTAAGAATTTTGTCAACTCGTTTTCTTTTTCTAACTTTTGCGAGATGAGGTAATTACAGTGGGGTTAGGAGTCTGAGTTCTTGGCCGCCACATTTCACACTTTATAGTATACAGTTCGGATTAGTTGGTTCAGTAAATCATGGAATTTCTTACCTTTTGTTTTTCTTAGCTTTTTATTTATTTTGTGCATTATTTAGGGGACTAAATTTCCTTGGTTTTGCTTTCACTCTGTCTCTACCTAGAAATCTTTAGGAATTCAACAATTTAAAATACTAACCAGTTTTTTTATAGCACTTTACCAGTAAGAATTTTCACCAGTATTTTGTCTTTACTGCCTGCCTCTTCCTCCCCCCATCTCTGTCCTCTCCTCCCTTTTCTGTGCTCCCTCTGCTCCTTCCCTCACTTGTATCTTCTTAACAGATTTTCTTGGCTCCACTTTGAGACTGCAACCAGAATCTGACCACCCTTACCATGTCCCTGACTGCCACCACCTGGTCTGACCTATGACCTCTCACGTGGATTGTTCTAGTAACCACACAATTGATGTCTTTCCTCCCTTTAGTCTCCTCCACACAGGAGCCTGCATGATCCTTTTGAAATGTGACAGCTCTTGTCATTACTATATCGGAATCTCTCCACCTTGTTTCGAGAAAAACCAGAATCCTCACGGTGGCCTGGGGATTTCTTCATGACGGCCCCCACTCTGACTTTTATTTCCTTACATTTTTTTTTCCCACGTTTCATCCTAGCTACTCTGGCATTCTTATTCTTCTAGTATGTGCTAAATGTACTCCCACGTCAGCATTCCCTCTGGAATAGTCCTCTGTCAGGTTTTTGTACGTTCTCATTTCCTATACATCTCTGCTCAGATGTCCACAGTGTGACCCTCCTAGCTACTCTGTAATATTCATCCCCCCTCACTCTGGCATTTTCTGGCCTCTTTACCTTACTGTGTTTCTCTCCTGAGTATCTGCCACCACCTGACATGCTCAGTGTTTATCTATATGTTGTCTGCCTCCCTAGTGAAAATATAAGCTCCATGAGCTTAGGGACTCTGACTGTTCTCTGTAGTACCCCTGACACCTAAACAGTGGCTCATTGTAGTCTCGAAGTAATTATTCATTGAAATGAATGAAGGAGGGGTGTCTCGTGGCTCAGATGGTTAAGTGTCTTCCTTTCTTACCTTTTGTTTTTCTCAGCTTTTTATTTATTTTGTGCATTATTTAGGGGACTAAATTTGCTTGGTTTTGCTTTCACTCTGTCTCTACCTAGAAATCTTTAGGAATTCAACAATTTAAAATACTAACCAGTTTTTTTTATAGCACTTTACAAGTAAGAATTTTCACCAGTATTTTGTCTTTACTGCCTGCCTCTTCTTCGCCCCATCTCTGTCCTGAATCTGGGGTCCTGGGATTTAGCCCCATGTGAGGCTCCCTTCCTCCCCCTTTCCCTTTCCCTCTGCCACTTCCCCTGCTTGTGTTCTCTCTCTGTCAAATAAATAAAATCTTAAAAAAAAAAAAAAGGAATGAATGAGAATTCAGCCAACATCTTCTGATACCAAACCAAAATTATTTGCTTATGTATGTATTTGAAGTTTACATATACACATCGTGGTAGAATGTTTTTGCTTCTCTTGTGTGAGGACAGTTGGGATGTTGTTAGCTGTTGTCTGTGGCACAATTTCCATATGTGGTGCTAATTTCAAAAAGTTTTGGTTTAGAGAATATAATTTGATAAATTCTTGATGCTTTAAAATCAGTATAGTCTCCTAAAATACTGAGACAACAGGGGAAACAGCTTCCTACTGAATTAATATAACCAGTAGAAGTGATAGGAAGGTTTGCATAATACACCTTTTCCTCTTGGGGTCTCTAATCATGAAGAAGGAATGTTTGGTATAGTCACATGATTTTCTTGTATTTTAGAAAAGCAAATTGCATGAAATTTAGAAAGTAAACCTTTATTAATATGTGGCTAAAGAATTAAAGTCAGTTACTTCTAAGGGACTGAAATTTCTAAAAATGGTCATTCTGTCTGAGTATAAAGACAATCCCTATAAGAACAAAAGTGTGCCTCTGTCAGATGTGTTCTAATTAAAAATTTAAAGGACATAACAAATGACAAAATAATGTCATAGTCTTGTAACTCTTCTTTTAGATTAAGCCCAGAATGATTTGAAAATGATAAAGCACCCAAAGACTACAAAATGGATTTTTTAAAGTTATGTTCAGCGTCAGGGGAAAAAATCCAATCAGGAAATGATAGAACCACTGCTTGGGAAAGATGATGTAATATTAATATGCCACAGAAAGAAGGCAGATCTAATCAGCTCCCATTTTGTTTTGTTTTCATCTTTTCTGTTAGAACAAACAATGATTGGGAACATAATTTTCAGTCCTAAAGTATTATCTTTATATAACTAAAATAAATAGTTACTGATAAAAACATTACTTTTGAAAAGCAGAATCCTCCTCTTTTACCATATTCTCACAGGGAGGGACCTAACATTTTTCAGAAAGGGAAATCATAGTCCCTGCCCTGTTTTGGAATTTGTGAGCTATTTGGGGCTAGGTTTGGGTAGGATAGGAAAGCAGAATTATAAGACACTAGGCAAACCTCTGTTGAAGCAAAGGCAAGATAAATGGTAAAATTTATTTTACCTACCTGATAAAGGAATTTCAAATAAGAGAAAAATCCTTACAGGGAAAGCATTAATCTGGGAGGGCTTTATTATGAAGGCAGTTAACCTTGAACTGTTCTTTGAAGACAAGTAAAACATTTTCATTAGAAGAAAGGAGTAAGGAAAACATTTTCAGTAGGGATAGTACAGTAAGAAGAAAAATAGTAATAATCACATTCCTTGACTGCTTACACTATGTGCAGAACTGTTACCAGGGGCATTAATATTTCAATTATTTGTAAGCTTAGTATCTTATTTGATGTCAATTCTGAAGTCCTCTTATTAGTTGTTATGTTCATTTTATAAATGAGAAATTAAGGCATCAGGAACAGCAACAGTCAAGTGCCTGGCACATAGTAAGTGCTCACTCAGTATTTGACAAGTGAATGAAGGAGCAGGCACACATGCTAAGTCATGCAGCTAAGTCCTCAACTGTAGATTTGACTCCAGCTCACTGTTAACCTGCATGTGAAACAATGAAGTAAGTGAGACATTTGTGTATGGAAATACTATGGATTCAGTCAATGAAGAGGTCTGAAAAACTGATGGATGAAGACCAGTTTGATTGATGAGGTCATAGGAGGAGTTGAGTGTTGAGGAGAGAATTTTGAGCCAAGTTTTTAGAGGTTTTTAGAGGATTTTAAATCCTGCTTTCTGTACTTACTAGTCATATCCTCTTTGTACCTCAGTTTTTTGCCAAAAATCTGTAAAATGGGACAGTGATCCTCTCCTAAGAGGAAAGTGGGATTAAGAAGAATAATACATGGCAGGTACTTAGCGTGGGCCTGGGCACAGAGTAATACTCAATAAATAACTCTAATAATTATTACTAGTAGTAGTTCATTAGGAAGGGAAATCACTCAATGAGAATAGTGCAGGGAAATTTGAATCTGGCAGTGGCAGCCAGGGTGAATTAGCAGATGAGAGAGCAGAAGCAGGAATAGAAAGTTGTGGAAGTGTTGTACGAATCAAGTACTGTCTGCAAGAGAGAAGTTTGTATGAATGAGGTAAAGGGGAGAGAGAGTGAATGAATCGGAGAGACACTGTAAGACTAAAAATGTAATGATAAATTTTCTTGGCATTTTACATCTTTTTTGAGAATTCTGAAGTTTTTGTTGACAACTTGTCACTAGAATTAGTACTTAAATGCTTGTATCTCAAGGCTCAAGAATGATGGTGGTTCTGATTATGACATCCTGAATATATTGGCAAAACTTCTTTTTTTCCCTTCTAGCCATGACCAAAATACTATCAGTTCTTTTGCATAGTCTCTTAAGATCTAAAACAGTCCAAGTTTCCTTTTTTTTTTTTTTCTCCAGGTAAGTCTTAAATATGAGCTGATTGAAACCCATTGTCTGTTTTATTTCAGTGCAAGCAGCTTCTGACTCAGTCTGTAGACTCCAACAGAGGGAGCAGGAACGAAAGAAGGTAAAAGTAGATCATTTGGATAATGGGGCCTATAACTCATATTATTAGCAGTTGCTTTGATTTAAAAAAAAAACCTCTAAATTTGTTTTCTTTATGCAGTGATTTAAAAATATTTAAAAATGGCTAATTCATTGAAGATATGTTGAGGTATGAACACATGATTGCACCATGCATATTTTTATAAGTCAAATTGCAGACCTTTTTTTTTCCTTTTTCAACACTTCCATCTTTTCCCTGAAAGTAGTGTTCATCTGATGGAAAACAAAGAGTAAGACTTTCATATGGAACAAAAAATACCCACCAGATTGGAAATACACATTTTTTTCTTTGAGCCTGAAACATTGATGAGCATGTTATATATATTCCTTCTAGAAAAGGAACCATTCATGCCTGTGAATAGGTTATTTAATGAAAAGTCCTAAGAGTATGTGAATCACTTGCTGGGTAGTGCTTTGCTTATTGAAAATGTATCTTAAGTAAATTCAGATGTGGACAAATAGCATAAAAATTTAAGTTCCTGTGATAATTTGCTCTTTTCACTTATAATTTCCAAAAAATATATTTATAACTTATTCATTGTTCTAAACTAATAAAGATATATTTTTAAAGAAATGTTGAAAATACGAAATCACTCTGAATGGAATGCCTTTTCTGTATCAACAAGTGTTGCTATCTCCATTTCTCTGGAATGTGTTGTGGTTTATCTACAATAATAGTTCAGATCTGCACTGTATAAAAATACAGTGGAATAAATAAAGCTTGCCAGAGGTTAAGTTTCTACCCCCTCAGTTCAACTGTAAATATTGATACAGAGTTTTAAAATGCAACAATTTGATGAATTAGGCCTTACTGAAAGGACTCAACATTTCAGGCAGGTGGGAAGACTGCCCAAGAGGAGGAGGGTCCTAGCAGGCTGGGTCAGAGAGCAGAGCCACTGAGCATGTTGATAAAATGGCAAGGTACAGCCGTGGCCAGGAAAATCTGTCTGGGTGTAGTACTTGGATAGTGTCCAAAGAGCACTTATGCAGGCACGAGAGCTTAACATGGGCAGTGCCAGACTGGAGAGCAGATATTGCGAGGTGCCACTGGGGAGGAAAGATTTTAGTTTAAGTTTAAGGCTGTTCATACACTCAGGAACTAATGGTCCAGAAGAGGAGTCCCAAACCACTAATGCTAGTATGATGTAGGATAAAGTAACAGCTGTTGGTCAGGTTACAAAGAACTTCATAGGATCTTGGCAAAGGGGTGGTAATAATGTGTGAGGAAAAATGGTGGCATTCCAGCCCAATCTTGGTCAGTGAGTAGGAATTCATTTATTGTAGGGTGAGGGATACAGTGTAGGCAAAGACAAAAGATATGAGAAGTCAGTAGTCTCACATAGCTGTATGTGAGTATCTAAATGGATATTTCTAGAAGATGATTGTGGAGAATCTTCAGTGCTACATTAAACAATTTGTTGAGGGCACCAGGAGCATTTCTGGTTTTGAGAAACAGAAACACTCTGATAGAGCACTGGCTGCACTGGCTGTTACTCACTGTAAATAAGCAATTCTCTATATTTTCATAATAAAAATTAACAGTGTTCTGTGTAGCATGTTACTGTGTGATTTAAGCAGATTCATGTGAATATGCACTCATACATTATTGATCTTTCTTCCTAAGACATTGTCAGAGCAGTTATGATTGTGATAAAATGTCAATTCTTGTCATTCTTGAGCAGAACTAACCTAAAATTAAATTATATTTGGAATAGTTCCTCTTGTCATTTTGAACTTTTTCACATTTGGTATCTTAACTGTATATAAGTATGAAAATGACCAGCTTAGATGAAAAAATATCTAGAGTCTTCTACTTCTGGTAGTTCCTTTTGTTGGCTACCTGTATGCCCTTACATAAATCCCCTTGAGCTTTAAGCTCCTCATTTGCAAAATAAATACCAGTTCTACTTACCAGATAAGTTTTATTATATAATCTATGTGAAACAGCTTTGCAAATTGTATATGACTCCAGATGGAAGGCACAATTTTTCTCCTCCCAGATCGATTTAAGATGCGGGCAGTCACTCTATGGATAAAAGCCCTGCTGTTGTGTCTGTTAGAATTGGTGAATCACTTGAGAATCCCACCCATTCACAGTCTCATAAATTAAAAGGCTCTAAGATACTGTACCACGGTTTGAATAAAAACGGCCTCAGGAAATAAAGTTCTTAGATTATGTTAGTCTTAAATATAGGTATTATGTCAGAGAATATTACTAAACTTTTGAATGTGGAATATACATTAAAAATTAGTATTTTAGAATGTACTAAAGTGTGTTTCACTTAGAATTAGTATGGCATTTATGAAACCTACATTTATAAGAATCCACTCTGATTATTTTCTTTTTTCAAGATAATTTAATAAAATAAACCAGCTGAATGTTACACAAAGTGCATTATCAGAGCTCAGAGAAAAGTAAAAATTCTTTATATTTTGCAGGTCAATCTTTTTTAGTGCTCGTATAGTTAGTAGAACATCTGAAATATGTATTAAGGACTTTCTGGTTTTTGCTGAAACTGACATGGTAGAGATTTCAGATCACATATATAGATATATAAAAGATACAGACATGAAGCTTCATTTTTCATCTGGCAAATGTGTACAAAGCAAAATTGACCTCTAGCTGCGTTTTACAGTCTAATGTTAATTGTTGCCCTTGGTTATACTGTTGGCTACATTTTATATATTTGAATGGTTCTCAGAACAAAGAAAGATGGGAGTAGTAATGGAATAAAATAGACTATTGCCGTTAATCTTTAATTCTTTTATGTCAAGACAATTTGTGGAATTCTGTGGGAAGTAAATTATGATAAACGTCATTCATCCAAATTATACTTCCCACAATTGATACCTAAAAGTACATTCAGAAGAACAATAAATGCACATTCCCCAGTTGTTTGACATGTGTCTTGAAAACTACCCACTAGTACAAAGTTGCATTTTGAAAGCTGGCATTAAAAGTAGTGAAATGAAAATACAACTAGTTTAGAAAATTCACTGACTCTTAAAAATATACCACCAAAGGAAATGAGCTGTGAATATCTGTCAGTAGTTTAAACTTAGGTTCATGCACACATGTCAACTTTTGAAGCC
This sequence comes from Vulpes lagopus, assembly GCF_018345385.1. Taxonomy (NCBI): domain Eukaryota; kingdom Metazoa; phylum Chordata; class Mammalia; order Carnivora; family Canidae; genus Vulpes; species Vulpes lagopus. Next base: position 18,237,322 of record NC_054833.1, read on the forward strand.
ACATTCAACCAGACTAGAGATAATAATAAAGTAAATATGGATCCTTTGATTCATTTTGTCTGCAGTTATTTACTAGATTTAGTTCTACTCCTGCATGATTTTTTTCATGAAAGCAACAAAATAGCACATACATTGTTTGTGATAGAGTCTGAAAATACAAAGGAATAGATCAGTATGTAGTAGTCTGTTTAAAGTTGTTACTGACAGCTGTTATTCTGAGACTTTTTACGAAAGTAAATTGTTTTATTTATTGGTGTAAGTCCTAGGTAAAATTAATGACAGCGTATTACTGATAGATGTTTGAAAGGGCCTTTTAGGCCTTAGTTGGCTTATTCAGAGTTTCCCTATAGACCAGGGTTTCTCAAACTCTGCCCTATGGACATTTTGGAACAGATAATTCTTTGTTGTGGAGGCTGGCCTGTGCTTTGTAGGATGTTTAGCTGCATCGTTGGCTTTTACCCACTAGATACCATAGCGCTTCCCCCTAACCTGTGCTGTGATGACCAAAAATTTGAGGGACAAGAGGGTTATAATACACCCCCCACCCCACCCCCCAGTTAAGAATCACTTAAAATTTTGTGTTTATTATGTATCCCAGAGTTCATTTATAGACCAGTTCCTAGACACAGGTTAGCCTCAGGATTGGCTTCTCTTTGAATGTATCTCTAATGAGATATATGTAAGCCATTTTTTTATTACTATTTCTTTCTCTCTTGTAGAAAGAGACAAAATCATCACAGCTAAATACTCTCTGTACATGGTTGTAGCTCATTTATAAACTTTCTCTTCATTTTCTTTTAAAGTTGGCATTTTCTAATTTTATCTTCAAAGCAAATGTATCCACTCATTAAGAATGAAATTGATTCATTTAGAAAGGACTCTCTGAAATCTGATTTGAGAATTTTTTTTGTTGTGGTAAAATACATACAACATAAAATTTACCTTTTTTATTATTTTTTAAGTGTACAGTTCTGTGACATTAAGTACATTGACATTTCTCTACAACCATCACTACCATCCATTTCCAGAACTTTTCATCTTCCCCAATGAGACTGTACCCATTAAACACTAACTCCCCCTTCCCCCTCCCTTTATTCTTGGCAACCACCATTCCACTTCCTGTCTATAATTTGAGTAGTCTAGGTACCTGTTCTAAGTGGAATCATACAACATTTATCTTTTTGCCACTGACTTATTTCTTTAATATAGTGTCTTCAGGGTTCATCAGTGTTGTAGCCAGTATCAGAATTTCATTCCTTTTTAAGAATGACTAGTATTCTTTTATATGTATAGTCCATATTTTACATATCCCTTCATTTGTCTATGGATAGTTGGGTTACTTCCACATTTTCACTGTTGTGAATAATATTGCTATTATCTTGAGTGTACACCTATTTGTTTAAACCCCTGCCTCCAGTTCTTTTGAATATATACTCAGAAGTAGAATTACTGGATGAAATGGTAATGCTATTTTTTAATTTTCTGAGGAACTACCATCCTGTTTTCCACGTTTGCATCATTCTGTATTCCCATCTGCAGTGTGCAAGTGTTCCATTTTCCCTGCATCCTTGTCAACACTTGTTATTTTCTGTTTCTTTGATAGTAGCAGTCCTAATGGGTGTAAGGTGGTATCTTACTGTGATTTTGATTTGCATTTCCTTTTTTTTTTTTTTTAAGATTTTATTTATTTATTTATTCAAGAGACACAGAGAGGCAGAGACACGGGCAGAGAGAGAAGCAGGCTCTCCATGGGGAGCCTGATGTCAGGACTCAGTCCCTGGACCCTGGGATCATGCCCTGAGCTGAAAGCAGACACCCAACTACTGAGCAACCCAGGTGTCCCTTGCATTTCTTTTAATGATTAGTGATGTTGAGTATTTTTTTCCTTTGCTTATTGGCTATTTGTGTATCTTCGTTGTAGAAATGTTCATTCAAGCCCTTTGCCTATTTTTGGATCAGGTTATTTGGTTTTACTGTTGTTGAGTTTGTAGGAGTTCTTTATACATTTTGGATATTAACCTCTTACGATATATATGATTTGCAAATACTTCCTCCCATTCTGTGGATTGACTTTTACTCTGTTGATAGTATCCTTTGATGCAAAGTTTTTAATTTTGATGAAGTTCAATTTATCTATTTTTACTTTTGTTGCCTGTACTTTTGGTGGGATAGCCAAGAAATCATTGCCAAATCCAATGTCATGGTGCTTTCCTTCTGTTGTCTTCTAAGAATTTTATGTTTTAGGACTTAGATTTAGATCTTTGACCTATTTTGAGTTTATTTTTGTATGTGATGCAAGGTATAAGGGTCTGTTTTCACTTTTTATTTGTTTATGGTTATACATTTTCCCAGCACCATTTGTTGAAAGGATTGCCCTTTTCCTACTGAATGATTTTGACACCCTTTATCAAAATTCACTCGACCATATATGTGAGGGTTTATTTCTGAACTCTTCTTTTCTGGTGGTCTCTGTGTTTTTCTGTATGCCAGTACCACACTGTTTTGACTACAGTAGCTTTGTGGTAAGTTTTGAAATCAAGAAATATATTTTATAAAATGTAGGTTTTATTATTAGATATGGTAAGGCCAACAAATAAGGGGATGATTGCCATAGAAAGATTGTTGATTATAGTTTCCAAGAGGAGGATGCATGTCATACCATGCCACATAGGACCATATGAGGAAGCATCAAGGTTAGTCGGGGGGTGGGAGGCGGAACTGGTTATTAATGGTTTCAGCAAGAAGGGACATGTAACAGGCAATGTTTAGCAGGCTTAAGATTGGCCAATTTGAATAATTTTAGCACAGTCTGGGGGATAGGGGTTGTCCCTAGCTGTCTGGCCTTGTGTAATTAAGACAAGTAGATAGTGGCCAATAAAGGTGGTTGGGGTATAGGCTCTGGATTGATTGACTTATATAAGAGGTACACTCACAGGGGAGTCATGAGTCCTAGTTCTAGGAATAGGCTAGCCTGGGAAGGACAGTCTTTCCAGGGTTAGCGAGGCCCCAGATATCAAAGCCTTATGAATACATGGTTAATACAGTGTGAGACCTCCAACTTCCTTCTTTTTTCAGGATTGTTTGGGCTTCTTGGTGTCACTTGAGATTTCATATGACTTTTAGGATGACTTCTATTTCTGTTAAATAGATGAATTTAATAGATGACTTCTATTTCTGTTAAAAAAATAAAAAACACCAAAACATTATTGGGATTTTAATAGGGATGCCATTAACCCTGCAGATCACTTTGGATAGTACTGACATCTTAACAATATTAAGTCTTCCAATCCATGAACATGAGACTTATGTCTTTAATTTATTTTTTAGGAATATTTTCTAGTTATCAGTGTATAAGTCTTTTGCCTCCTTGGTTAAATTCATTTCTAAATATTCTTTTCAATACTATTGTAAATAGAATTTTCTTAATATCCTTTTCGGATTATTCATATTAGTATATGAAAATGCAACTGATTTTTGAGTGTTAATTTTGTATCCTACAGATTTGCTGAATTTGTTCATTCTAGTAGGTTTTTTTGTGAAACCTTATGGTTTTCTACATACAAGACTATGTTGTCTATAAGCACAGATAATTTTATTTCTCCAATTTGGGTGCCTTCTTTTTTTTCTCTCCTAATTGCCCAAGCTAGGACTTCTAATACTAGGTTGAGTAGAAGTGACAAAAGCAAAATTTTGTTGTCTCCTTCCTGATATTAGAGGGAAAACTTTCAGTTTTTTGCCATTGGATATAATGCTAGCTGTGAGTTTTTACATATTTGCCTTTATTCTGTTGAGATAGTTTCTATCACTAGTTGTGGAATGTTTTTATCATGGAAGGATCTTGAAGTTGGGATAAATATGTTTTCTGCATTAGATTGAGATGGTTATGTGTTTTTTTTCCCCTTCATTCTATTGACGTAATATATTTTACTCATTGATTCTCATGTGTTTTAAACAATCCTTACATTCCAAGAACAAAATAGTCTATGATCCTTTTAATATGCTGTTGAAGTCAGTTTGCTAGTAATTTATTGAGGATTTTATATCAGTATTTATCAGAAATATTGATCTGCACTTCTTTTTTCTTACATTGCCTTTGTCTGGCTTTGGTCTCAGTACATTGCAGGCCTCATACAATGAGTTGGGAAGTCTTTCCTCCTAGTCAAATTTTTTGAAGAGTTTGAGAAGGATTAGTATTAATTCTTCCTTAAATGTTTGGTAGAATTCACCAGTAAACTCATCTGGTTCTGGAATGACTTGATTTTTAATACCACATGCTTTCATATTTTCTCTTCTTAGAAAAACTATTTCAAAGTTAGTTGCACTTTGTTTTGAAAATTAGTGGAAGCCCCACATATAAATCCCAAAGTGGCTTATAGTGTGTGCCTGTAGACTTTTTTTTTCTGCCTATTCAGGCATATTCAGTTAGTTTTTTTAAATCTCTTAATTACTTTTGAAATTGAAATGTGAAATACTTGTTAGTTTCTCTCATTTTTAAAAAACATTGCCAATCCTAAGAGCCTAATAATTTAGTATAGTTGGTTTAAACGGCATTATATAGCAAAAAGAGTAGAAAACTGGAGTTTTACTCTTGATTCTACCCTGTTCTCACTGTGTGTGTGACTTTTGGAAATATGTCTATATAGGAACAGTATATGTACCATATTTGACACCTAGAACAGACCATTTTTTAACACTCCCCCCAACAAAATTATGTTTAATAATAATCCTGATATTAAAGAATAATGACAACAAAAATGCAGGTGGTGGTGTTTTTAACTTCATGTATGTAGTCACACCAGTAAAAAAATTTAAAAAGTACTGTCACACCAGAGAAAAAGTAAGAGATTAATAAATTTAAGTACATCGATTAGTTTTGGGGGGGGGGGGAACTGTTATTTACGATTGGTCTATTATGGTAATGAGTAATAATATTATAGTTTGCTTTTGATTCTTATGCAGATTTGTTAATAATGTCATCAAATTTGACCTTTGACTATTCAAATTAAATAGTAGAGACAGATTTATTAATCTAGTTTGACTCACAGTTGATTAAAAATGCTTTTTTTAATTATGATTTTGAAAAATTTCTTTCACATGAAGCAATAGATACATAGTTCAGGAAAGTTTTAAGCATAAGAAAAAGTCTGGAAGAGCTTCATAAAAATGACATGTCACAATAAATTCCAGAAATTGCAATACTGTCTTTGTTCTTTGGCAATCATTCTAGTGGCTCCCAGTATCCCCACAGGATAAAAAATTTTAAGTACAAATAAAAACATATGCAAATTTAATTATTTAAAAATGGTAATATAGAATAATGGATTTGAACTGATTCACATTTTATCTCCATTTGCTCTACCATCATTGTTTAAGTCAATAAAATTTATTACCCAGGAATTGGAGGGGCTGAATGGCCTAAAGAAAACTGAAATGATTCTGGACTCTTTGGAATTTACTTTTGAAATAAACATGTATAGCCGACTTCATCTTGGTGCAGGACTGGCTATGTAACTGGAAGTCCTCTAAATTAACTTCAGTGTAAAATACAAAATTTATTAAAGGATAAACAATAAAAATGTGTTAATTAGAAACATTAAAATTCAACAGTAACCAATTGTTTAGAGCTTTAGACTAAGGAAAGATTTTTGGTTTAGGAGTATTTTATCACCTACATTTTTCAGTATTGTCAGTGCCTGGTGATGATAAAAAACAGTCTTTCATTTGTTTGTGTCATTGATTTAAATTCTATACAGACAATACACCCTCTTATTGCTTGCACCCAGGGCAGAGCTCTCCCACCCTCCTGCTGCTGCTGTGCCCCTGGTACATATTGTATCATTACTGAAGAGGGAAAGCTGCAGACCATCCTGTGTAATGTGACTTCATTTTGTTGTTGTTAAAGAAATATATTTGTACAAACATCAGGAAATAATCTTTAGTACTCATGAACTATTAATAATACCAGGAAAAAGGATTCTAGAGAAAGGATTTGGTATGTATGTAGAGGAGCTATGACATCCTATCAGACTTGTATGAAGCTATTTGAATATAACTGTAATTAGATGGGATCATTGTTTTTCAAATGAGGAACACCTATTCCAGACTAAATCTCATGTAGGACCCCATTTCTTGAACATAAACGCAGAATTGCTGTTGCCGAAAGTGATGTGCACAGGTGATGATGGTCTACAGCTCTCTTAGTATTTACAAAAGATTTTTCCTTATTTCTGAGAGTTCTTGTAGGTATGAACAAATTCATTGGTACATCAGGCTGAATCCTTGGATTTAGTGACTTCCTCATGTGTGAACTGGGGTGCACACCAACTTGAGAAGGGCTTCAGTGGAGTTGAGGAAGTATTGTGGCAGACGGTTAGGAGGCGGTGTATGTGCTGCTTTCGATTAAGCAGCTGCTCAGCTCCTTGTCATTCTATTCCAGGAAGTTACAGCTGAGCCAGACTGCATTTCCCTGCATTTTGAGTAGCTGTACCCTAGGATAACCTTCACTCCTGTCGGCTTAGAATACTCTTAATTTTTTGTCTAGGTGATATGTAATATACAGATAATTGGGGATTTTTCTGCTGTTACATACATTAAAACCTTGTGTGTCTAGGAATGTTAGAAAAATGAATCATTCCATCTAGCCAAGTTTATCACAAAGCTGAGGTTTTATCTTCTTCAGGCACACCACTTTTATAACTTTATTTTGGGTAGAAATCTTTAAAAATATATTTCATACTTTTCTAGTTTTCACAAAAAAATATTAAATATTATAGGCTAAATTTCTTTATGAATTAAGAATTGTTGAGAATAGGCAGTTTTACATTATGGTGAATATGGGGGGTGGTCCTCAGGGAATTAAAGAGAATGAGAGAGTGTTTCTCTGTACCAAATGCCCTCAAATACTATGTGTTTTAAGTTTTTTTTTTTTTTTTTTAAGTTTTTGTATCTGTGTTCTCCTTCCCCATAAGGCTGATGACTATAATTTCTTCCTATCTCATTTATCAGCATTTTTGTTCTAATTTGTGACTTTTAATATAGTATACTTTTGGAAACCAGTTAATTAACATGGTTAGAACTGTGTGTAAAGTAAAGTAAGTCGATTCAGAATCAGAAGAGCTTTTCACGAATACTACAGTATTTGTAATTGGACTTGTTGGTATCTTTTTTTTTTTCTTTTGATAGTTTAAAAGTCTTACCATATAGTTCTCAACTAAGTTTCAGGTAGATGTTATTTCCAGGTAGTCAGATTTTATTAATGTAAAGATTGTGGTATTGTCAGTATACATGAATGTATAAACTGCCCCTTTTTTCTTTACTGTTTGTTAAGAAGAATGCAAGATTATGTAGCACTTGCTGTTATTAAAACTGAGAGGCTAAGATAAAATATAAGTAACTTCAAGAACTTGATCAGAAAGCAAAACTAGGGGCAGCCGCCCGGGTTGCTTAGTGGTTTAGCACCGCCTTCAGCCCAGGGCCTGATCCTTGAGACCCAGGATCGAGTCCCATGTCGGGCTCCCTGCATGGAGCCTGCCTCTGCCTGTGTCTCTGCCTCTTTCTCTCTCTCTCTCTCTCTCTCTCTCTTTCTCTTTCTCTCTCCTCTCATGAATAAATAAATAATCTTAAGAAAAAAGAAAGCAAAACTAGATTTTCAACTGAGTTAGAGAGTAGTCAGCATTCAGCTTCTTTTCACCTGAACTGTGAGGCCAAGAACTGATCTATCATATATGCAAAAGCTTAGAACTACAAAATAAACATAATGATATTTAGTGACATCGTAAAGTCTTTTTTTAGAGCCAGATGGTAAATAGAATCATCAAGGAAGATTGAATTGAGTTTAGGAGTGAGAAGGGGAAACTCACTTTTATTTGAGTTGCCTGTATTGTTCAAATTATTAGAAGAATCTATTGCTTAAATTAAATTACAAAATTAGGAGCACCTAGGTGGCACAGTCTCAAATAAAGTATCTGCCTTTGGCTCAGGTCATGATCTCAGGATTCTGAGATGGAGCCCCACATTGGGCTCACTGCTCTTTGAGGAACCTGCTTCTGCTTCTCCCTCTGCCTCCCCATCTGTGCATGTGTGCTCTCTCTCTCTCTCTCTCTCTCTCTCTCGAAAAATAAAATCTTTTTAAAAATTTATTAAAATTAAATGACAAAAAAATGGAGAGGATAAAAAGTGTTTTATCTTCCTTTTAGATGTTTTGCTTATAATTTGTATAACAATGATAATTAATTTTCATTAAGTTCCACAGGCACTGAGCTAGGAACTTGACATGTATTACCCCTGGTCTTCATAAATATTTATTTATTGAGTGTAAAGTATTATTTTCCTCATTTTAAAGTTAAAGAAACTTTAACTTGCTCAGGGTCATGCAGCTGGTAGCAAATGAACCAGAATTTGAAGTGACTTTTATATGCCTCCCAAATCTTCATTTTTCCATTGAGTTGCACTGGAAAAAGTGCTCTCTGGTGGGAAGTGGAATCAGGGTTGTTGCCTTGTGGTCCAAATCACAGGGTCGGCTGAGCCAATTATGGTGCATATCTTAAAAGAATAAAAAGAAAAGAAAAATCTATTAAATAGCATCTGAGTGTGCATAATTTTTCTGTACTTATTAAAAAATAATTTACAGCTAAAACAGGATCCTATTTTGAGGAAGTTTATTTTCATCTTCTTCTCTCTTTAGTCTGACTGTGGCTTTTCTCTTAGAATATAATAGTTTTTGCCAAAGTTCCATGAAAAGAGTTTAACAAACTCTTCATGTTTTATTCATCTTTTGGAGAATTACAGTCCATGAAGCTGTAAAGTTAAAAAGTAAAGTTTTGAGTTTTGTTTAACCTATTTCCCAAATGTATTGCATCAGCAAACCCCTCCCTAACCCTCTCCCCCTCACTGTAGAGCCTATGTGGATCCCAGGGGTCTGAGGCCCATATTGTAAGGGAATGTTTGACTTTAACACAAACTTCAGACTCACTTCAACCTCTTTTCACTTGGAAAGCCTCTGTGCAGAGGAACAGCTGATCAGATTGGCGGAAAGAGCTCTCACAATAGTTGTTTTTGTCTTGTGAAAGAGACTTCTAGCTACCTGTGTAAACCTTCCTCTGGAAAGATCCAGTTTGCACTTTGGATAGAAAAGGCGTAGATCGGGTGTCATGGAGACCTAAGTTTGAATCAAAAACGTAATAGCTGAGTGACCATGGAGACATACATTTAGTGTCCTTTTCACCTTAATTTCTTTATCTGTAAAATGAAAATAATGTAATTTTATAAGAGCAGTTTTTAGGAGTAGATGAGATACGCAGAACAGCTAGCAAAAATGTGCATTTCATAGATACTTGGAGAACGATGGATTATCCATCCACTTTTCATCATGCTTATCATGTCAGATGAAAGAGAAAATGGAGCAGCAAGGACATTATGACAGCAGGAAAGCACAGTTTCCATTTTTTTCCTAGCTATCTTTTTGGTATGACCAAGCATCTGGGCACTAGTATCTGAGTATAGTAGGTGTCCTCTTTTCATGAGCATTTCTAGAATTTATCATGACTTCGGGTGCTTTATAACTTTTTATGGTTTGTATCTGTCACAAGTTTTTTTTTGTTTTTTGTTTAATAGGATTTAGTCTGTATCAAAACTTCTAAAGACATGTATGTGGGACATCTAAAGGCAGGGATATCATTTTTCATACTCTTCCTGTTTAGCTCCTCTTTGTTGTATAATAATTTAAGATAATTCTTGAAATTGTACTAAGCTTATATCTTTTTCACTTATACATTATTTTATCTTTATTGTGGTACTCAAAAGAAAATTTTTTCTTCTTCATATTGAAATAGTAAGAAACATCTCAAGAAGAGCTGAAGATAGTTGCACAGATGCTTTTGGTGTTCATTTGCTTTAAGGAACGGAGCTGAGCCAGAAGGGATGTCTTGAGCTCTCGTCCAATGATTAATCTATGCATTTTTAGTGCATCTAAAAAATATTTTATGTAAGACACATACTTTACTTTCTCATAATAATGATTTTTTTGGTATATATTCTTTAAGCTTGATTTTAAAATTACTTACAGTTACATGGAATTTGAGGAGAAATAAAGGCATGAAAATTTACCTGGATTGTGTTTGATTTTATCATTTAAAGATATTTGACATTATTGAAATTTCAAAAATATGATTACCCATCCATATTCAGTCATAGTAAGAGAAGCCTTAGATGTTTCTAATTTATTAGTCATGTTCTTGTTGGACATTAAAACTGTAATGCAATTTTAGCATTGTGACTTTCATATTGATTGCTGTAGTAACCAAATATCAAGAGGTAAAATTATGTTTGTCTCTTCTGCATAGAAGAATAATTGTCTGGAAATGTTATATGATTTTCAAATTTCTTTTCTCAGATTCTTAATGACCATTTAATAGCTAGTGAAAAACAGCATATAATCCAGTGGGAAGATTTCATGAAAGAACAACACAGCAAACAGGCTGAAGTGGATGAAGAACACAGAAAAGCCATGGAGAGGCTTAAAGAACAGTATGCCGAGATGGAGAAGGACCTAGCAAAATTTTCCACCTTTTAAGAACTTTAACCACAACGGTGACAAATTAATAAGAGAACATTGAGTTCCCTGCAAAAAACTGTTGCCACCAAACCATTTAGCCTCTGCTTCAAGCTTAGCAATATATTCAGTGGCACTCTTATATCAGAAAAAAGAAAGTTCTACTAGTCTTTAGACTCTAAGTGTTTAATAGAAGAAGAGTGCTACATCTTCCCAGTTTTAAGTGCCTATATATGATTATTTGAATGGGGAGGAGTAGGAGGAAAAATGAGATAAATTTGCTTTTTGTTAATCAGAATTGGGTCTTTTCCATTGATTATCTCAGAGGACTGTAAGTATAGACTTATTAGAAAAATGATTTAATTCATTCTCACACAGGGTGAATATTAGTTATTGTGGTTTAGAAGGCGGATGTAATAGCTGCCTGTCATAATGTCCTTGGCTATTATAAGAATGTATACAGTATTATTCCATGGGCAATGTGGACAAAAACAACTGTCTTTGGAGCAGAGATCACATTTAAGAGAGGCAAGTGTCAAAACCTTTTCTCTACTGAAGCAAAGATGGCCACGTTGGTCTTTGAATTGCCCATTGGGAAAGGTTACAGATTTTGCAGTACAGCATAATACCATGTGTTTCACTGAATGACAAAACACACTTGTTAAGTTTTGTGGCCTTCCAGCACTTAATATTTTCAGCTTTTAAAATATACTTAGAAGGAAAAGCTTACCAAAAATATACTTGACGTTCAGCCTTTCCAAGAACCATAATCTTGTCCATAGTATTTACCTCATTTTTGTCTGTTTTGCTGTGGGTAAGCTTTGTAAGATAAATAATGTCTATACATGTTTCAACTGTTTAATGAGTAATCAGCAAAATCTGCCAAGGAGTCCCTCTGGAACCATATAAAGATTCTGGCTCTGAATAAACCAGAAGTGTTTGCCCACATGGCAAATGATCCATGTTAAATGTAAATCCTTTTTTAGTGTTTAACGTCTGTTCTCATAAGCAGGTGTATTATGATGAAACATGTACCAATTCTGTCATCACTGTGATCTTTAAAAAATCTGCATTTAATAGTCTAATTAAGGAACTAAGTTGATTTTTTTATTTGCCGTAAACCAAGCAAAATTAAATGCAATAATTTCTGAGACTTATGGCAAATGAATTGGAGGTATGGATAAATCTTTCAAATATTTTTTACTGCTCTTCAGTAAAGAAAGGCACAAGAAAATACGCAACTCTCTTGTGTTATCTCAGCGTTGCTACTGCAGAAAAGTGACAATGCTTACTTGTGTAAATTTATGGCTTACTGTCAAAGCTTCATTCTTGGCTGCATGTTGAAAATGTGATTAAAGTTAATAGAGGAGATGAAATAAGTATTTGAGATTTCTTTCAATAACACTGAACTTCTGCCAACTTTCTCTGTCCGCTACTGTAGGCTTGACAGGTTCATCAATCATTCTCTGGTACCTGGACTAAAAAAAGAGCACTTGCTGACACTAAGGCATGTTGGAATTTTCTTAATTCTCTTTCAGTGGATGGAAAAAAATAAGACCGTACTTCCAAAAATAGCCCACACATGAAAAGGGAGGGGAACCTTAAATGAAAATTCTCTTTGTACTGTAGGCAGTGTTTGGAATGCTATTAATTGCCAACGCACCATTTGAACAGATGTTATAACCAAGAAGTCAGGACTGTGTGTGAGAGCAAATGTGCTCTTAACTGTGGTTACTCCACTTGTGCAGCAAAGGTTTCTGATGGTATATGTTCCTCTCATATGAATAATAAATACCATACAAGGTTGTATATTTTAATGAGGATCCAAAGGACTTCCTAAACCAAAATAAATTGGTAGGCTTTTTGAACCATAAACATTAAGACAGTAAATTCTTCCTTTGTAACCTTGTTAGCTCATCAACATAGTGTATAAATAGGACACTTGATTTGCCTTCCCCTTAATATTTTCACTTATATTTCACAGTTTCCAAATCATTTTTGATATTTTATTTACATATAAAAATCAACTTTAGTAATTACATAATTTACAACATTTCTGTTTATGCTGTTGAGCAGAGATAATATGGGTTCTGTGTAGCTCACAGGATTATTTTGTAATGAGCAAGTGAAGTAATGTTCTGGCCTTTTAAAGTACTATAGAAATATTTATTTTTAAGGTCTGAGTATTGTCCTTTTTTTTTTTTCTTTTGACTTACATGTTTGTGGGTTGTTTTTTTGTTTTTGTTTTTTTTTCACTTAACCTGTAGATTTTTAAATTGTTCTTGTTGATTTAAGCTTCAGTTGGATTGTGGTTAGAAAATAGGTTGGTATAAGACCTATACATTGAAATGTGTTGTCTTATGACCTGTAAAGTATTGTTAATTTTTGTGTTTCATTAGTCCTTAACATAATAGTGTTTTCTAGTTGTTGGGTATCCATTAGACCAAACTTACTCTGTTGTTCAAATAATCCCTTACTTTACCGTTGTTTTCCTTCCGTGTAATCCCTGAGATGTGTTGAAATTTCCTATACTAGTGAATTTTCTAATTCTTCCTGTAATTCTATCAATTTTTTTCCTATATTTTGTAGCTTTGTTATTAGGTACGTAACAATTTTAAAATTTTTTTTTTTTTTTTTTTAGAATTTTTTTTATCTTTCAAGCTTATAATTGAATCTTGTAGTCATAGCCTCTATTTCTAGTAATGTTTTTATTTCGTTTTTTATTGCTTTTAAATATTTTTTTTAAGTTCTATAGGCTACACACATCAGCTGGTTAGTATTTGTAAGTTAAAAGTTATAACTGGATTTTTTTTTTTTTATCTAATCCATTTAAATTTGTTGAAACTATTAATGTATTAGGACTCATTTGTATCATCTTTTGTGCTTTTTGTTCTACTTTTTCTGTTTCCTCACTGCCTATTGTGTTGGTTTTTGTTTTCTTTTGCTTTCTTGAAGATTAATTTTTATTTGCTTTTCCCATTTATTCTACCTTGACTAGTTGAGAGGATAAAACTCAGTTTTTAACCTTTAACGCTTACCAAGAAATTTAACCTGCATAGTTAAAAAAAATCTAAAGTTAGTAACGTTACTGTGTTCCTAAACACGGGAGACTTTTGGGCAAAGTTTGATTCCTCAATTAATTAGTGTCTAAAATTTTAATTTATCTCAGTTTAACTCTAAAAATAGCTCTTTTATTTTATATGATCGGTATTTTTTAGATTTACCCACGGTTTATCATTTTATTATCCTTGAAAGTTAGCTGGCTCTACAATTCTAGATTGATGGTTATTTTCTCTCAGTATTGAGTGATGTTCTTTCATTATCTTCTTGCTTAAGTGTTGCTTCTGAAATCTCAGTTGTAAGTCTGATCAGTACTCTTTTGAAGCTAATCTGTCTTCTCTCTCAGGTTTACAGTCTGTATCTTTGGTGTTTCATAATTAAAGTCCATATAATAATATGTGTCTAGCTGTGAATTTTTTTATTATTTTAATTCTAGTGTTTTTAAGTTTTTTAAAATTTCTTTTTATTATCCTGTCCACATTTTTTGAGCTTCCTAAACCTGAAAATTAGTGGTTTTCATAAATTCTGGAAACTTTCAACCATTATCTCTTTTAAATATTGCGTATCACTCATTCTATCTGTTCTCTCCTTTAGGAAGTCATCACACCCTGTTCTCTGTATCTCTTTTATATCGTTCCATATTTTCAGTCTCTTTTTCTTTAGTGTGTTGAATTCTGAATAATTTCTTAAAATCTGTTTTCCATTTCCCTAATTCTTGTGTTCTCACCATCTCTAACCTATTTATAACCTGTTGAGTTTTTAATTACAGGTGTTCTTTTTTTTCTTTTAATTTCCAAAAGTGTTGTATTTTTCCTTCTCAAACATTCCTGATCATTTGGGATAGTTCCATTATTTCCTTGTTTTCTTTTCTTAAAACATATTAAATGTACTTATGTTCTATATATGATAATTTCATATTTTTCTCTTTTTGTGGCTGTAAATCTACAATTTGTTGTGCGTTGTTTTATTTGAAACAAGTCTATGGTGATTTGTTTTCTAATAAGATCAGTGGTTGTGAGTTCTATCCTTCTAAGCTTTATATTGGGAGATTTTTGTTTAAAATATGTTCTTATAGAGAAGATAGTTTTTCTTTTTCTTGAACTACCAGTTTGTTTCTTGTGGCATGACAATCCCTGGATCACTTCATTTTCCACTGCCCTTCAGTGCATACACATACATTTACTCAAAAGTAGTGTGAACTTCATCCTCAAACATATGTATTGGCATTCCCCCCTTCACAGATCTACTTAGAGTAAGGTAGGGGACATTTGGGTACTTTCTGGTTTACTCATTGAGAGTACTACCTTTTTGGTGAACCCCCAGTCCTGCTGCTCATTTAGGTCTGTCCCTGTTATGAACTAATTGTTCCCCCACAAATCATTATGTTGAAGCCCTAACCCCCAATGTGATTGTATTTGGAGATAGCACCTTTAAGGAGGTAACTAAGGTTAAATGAAGTCACAAGGATGGGACCCTAGTTGTATAACACAGTGCCCTTATTAAAAAAAGAGGAAGAGACAGCAGAGCACTCTCTCCACTTGCACACAGAGAAAAGGTTCATAAGAAGATATAGCAAAAATTGGCCATCTGCAAGCCTCACCAGAAATCAGATTTTCTGGAATTACGATTGTGGACTCACTGCCTCCAGAACTGTGAGAAAACCGGTTTCTTTTGTTTAAGCTACCCCATCTGTAGTATTTTGTTATGGCAGTCAGAAGGGAAAAATACAGTACCAAACTGTAATTCCTGTCCTCTATGCAAGCATGGCTCCTTAAAACTGGGTCCCTTCTAGGATAGTTACCAGTTCCCAATCTAAATTATGCTGTGGATTTTCACTTTTTTCTGTCTGCCTTCAGTTGTTTACCATTACTCAACCAGGAATAAATGTTTTGTCCAGTGTTTTTGATACTCAGTAGCTAGTGAGATTTCTCTGTACAGAAATGTTAGACAAGTATGTGTTGATTTTTTAAAAATCTACCTCCAAAAAGAAATGTCCATATTCTGGTATTGAAAAGTGATACTTTTCCTTTTAATTATTGTGCCAAATATTGTCCATTTCATATTTATTTTCTGTGAACTAATTATTTCTATTACTTCTGTTGGATTCTTTCCTTTTACCATTTGCAAACTACTGAAGATAAGAGCATAGTAGTCTTGTTCTGAACCTACGTCACTTTTATCTGAATACTTCACTTGGATTCTTTTCTGTTTAGGACATTACTGTGGTTTGTGAATATGTAAATAGATATTATCGATACGTAGATAGAGGTGTACTAGATCTGTGGTATTAAACCTGACCTGCCATGAAAACCTGAGGAGTCACAAATGCCTCCAAAATACATCATAAATTCTCATAGGGTTTCCATCTGAACACTCCCATTCACTTTCTGAACTGTTTCTTAATGTATGTGTATTTTGATGTATTAGGTTCTGGTTGCCATTGCAAATTAAAAGTAGAGGGTTTTATTGCTTTGGAATTTAGCATAATGACTGCCTTTCCTGAAACTGTACCCTAAGGCTCTTATGTTGCCATTTGATGCTGTAAGTCTGTATCTCAGGATGAAAAATACCTGAAAAATATTTTAAACATTCATTCAGTTAAAATATTTGAAGTTACCATTATAGAAAATATATTTTCTAATAGTTCTTATTTCCTCAGAAAAATTTTATGATCATTTTCAACTCCCAATTTTCAACTCCAGTAAATATGGATATTAATATTTTATTGATTTAGGTACAATTCAAGGTCATAGAATGAATGGAGAGTCAAAAGCAGTCATATCATTTACTTCCTGCTCTTCTTTTTCATTTTTAAACTTTAATTGCTAGAAACAGTGCTTTCTTATGACTGATCTGGCAAAATTAACAAAACAGTATTTCCCTTTGATATTTTCATATTTATAAAAAGAGGAGAAACTGACATTTTCACATACAATGCACTGCACAGAGTAGTAAATTAATAAGAACACTAACATCTGATCCTCACAAAAATTCAAGATTCAAATGATCTCTTCAGAAATAATCAAAATCAATTTAAGGTAAGTAATCAATTCACATTTGTATAACCCAGCATATAGCTTACAGTTTACATTGCACATTTAAGTTATTTAATCTTATTTCATCCTTGTAACCAAAATTTACACACTTTGTTCTTTTGGAGGAAAAGTAAAATAGTAGAAATAACAGGGAATATAGTGTTTTCATCACCTAACATTGAGCCAGCAGCATTAGATAGATAAGTACTACTTTTATGTTTTTTTAATTCCATAAATGATATCATGAAAATCCACAGTATAGATGTGTCCCCTAATTTTTCTTTACCATTACATAGTTGTTGTTTTTTAAATGTTTCATGTACTACAAAGATTAATAGTCAATATGTAAAATTTCAGTTTTCCAAAATCTTCTGAATTACTAAAGGTATTTACTGTTTCTGACTGTGCCACAGGATAGAAAATTATATGAGTGTGGCCAAGGTTAAAAGGCAGGTAAGTGCCAGTAGGGAACAGACCACTGTGTGATTTGAGGTCACTGAGAACAGTCAACAAACACACCAGGTCCAAATGGTCTAGCCTTTTCTTAAAGAAGAAAGGGAATACAAGAACTAGCCCTTTGCGATGCAGTTAGCCTTAGCCTTCCTGGCCACTCCATAGCCAACATGGTCAGTACTATATAAAAATGAAAGTGAATACAGATATGTGATTCCCATTATTCCTATAGAGTAATTGTTTTCCTCCCTTAAAGAAAAAAAAAAGTGTAATTGAGGCCAGGTGGGCATGGATAAGTTTAGCTTTTATAGCAAATAATCACCGTGTATGGTTGAAAAATTTGACTGTAAAAGAAGTCAGTGTCATCTGCAAATACAGTTTTACTTCTTTCATGGTATTATATATATAGAAAACTCCTGGCAATTTCACCAAAAAATTAGAACTAATTTAGAACTGTTAGAACTAATCAACGAATTCAGTAAAGTTACAGGATACAAAATGAACACATGAAAATCAGTTGTTTCTGTACACTAACAACAAAAAAAGAAATCAAAGTGAAATTAAGAAAACAATGCTATTTACATTGCATCAAAAAGATAAAATACCTAGGAATAACTTTAACCAGATGTAAAAGATTGGTACACTAAAAACTACCAGACATTGATGAAAGAACTTGAAGAAGACATAAATAATTGGAAAGGTAATTCATGCTGAAGAATTGGAAGACTTAAACAATTTATAAAATGTCTGTGCTACCCAAATTCAGTGCAGTCACTGCAGATTCAATGTAGGCCCTAACCAAATTCCCATGGCACTTTTTTCACAGTAACAGAACAACCCTAAAATTAGTATGGGACCACAAAAGACTGAATAGCTAAAGCTATCTTGGGAAAGAAGATCAAGGCTGGAAGCATCATACTTCCTTGTTTCAAAGTATGTTACAAAGCTGTAATAAAACAATATGGTATTGGCCTCAAAACAGATAAATTATTGGAACAGAATAGAGCGCCCAGACATAAACTCATATGTATATGGTCATTTAATTTATGACGAAAGACTCAAGAATATACAATGGGGAAAGGATAGTTTTCTTCAATAAATAGTGTTGGGAAGGGATCCCTGGGTGGCGCAGCGGTTTGGCGCCTGCCTTTGGCCCAGGGTGCGATCCTGGAGACCTGGGATCGAGTCCCACGTCGGGCTCCCGGTGCATGGAGCCTGCTTCTCCCTCTGCCTGTGTCTCTGCCCCTCTCTCTCTCTCTCTCTATCATAAATAAATAAAAATTTAAAAAAAAATAGTGTTGGGAAAAGTTGACTGCCACGTGCAAAAAAAAAAAACTAGATCACTACTTTATACCATACACAAAAATTAAAATGGATTAAAGACTTGACTGTATATCCTGTAACCATAAAGCCCCTAGAAAATGGTATAGCGTTAAGCTCTTTGACACTTGATGATGATTTGGGTTTGATACCGAAAGCAAAAAGGGAGACTACTTTAAAAAGTTTCTGTACATTAATAAAATGAAAGCTGTGGAATGGGAGAAAATATTTGCAAATCCTATCCGATAAGAGGTTAATAATCAAAATATATAAAGAACTACAACTCAATAGCATAAAAGCAAAAATTTAAAAAAAAATGGTCAGAGGACCTGAGTAGACAACTTTCCAAAAAAGTCATACAAATGGCCCACAGGTGCGTGATGAGGTGTTCAACATCACTAATTATTAGAGAAATGCAAATCAAAAGCACAGTGGGACATGACCTCACACCTGTTAGAGTGGCTACTATCAAAAAGTATTGGCAAGGATGTGAAGAAAAGGGAACCTTGTGCACTGTTGGTAGGAATGTAAGTTGGTGCAGCTACTATGAAAAATAGTATAGAGGTTCCTCAAAAGATTAGAACTACCATAGGATCCAGCATTTCCACATCTGGGTATGTATTTAACAGGAAATCTTTTTTTTTTTTAATATTTTTTTTTAATATTTTTTTACTTATTTATGATAGTCACAGAGAGATACAGAGAGGCAGGGATCCCTGGGTGGCGCAGCGGTTTGGCGCCTGCCTTTGGCCCAGGGCGCGATCCTGGAGACCCGGGATCGAATCCCACGTCAGGCTCCCGGTGCATGGAGCCTGCTTCTCCCTCTGCCTGTGTCTCTGCCTCTCTCTCTCTCTCTGTGACTATCGTAAATAAATAAAAATTAAAAAAAAAAAAAAAAGAGAGAGGCAGAGACACAGGCAGAGGGAGAAGCAGGCTCCATGCACCGGGAGCCTGACGTGGGATTCGATCCCGGGTCTCCAGGATCGCGCCCTGGGCCAAAGGCAGGCGCCAAACCGCTGCGCCACCCAGGGATCCCTTTAACAGGAAATCTTAACACTATCTGGAAGAGATAACTGCACCCCTATGTTCACTGCAGTATTTACAGTAACCAAGATGTGGAAACAACCTAAATCCTCAATGGTTGAATAGATAAAATGTGGTCATATACACACAATGGGATGGTAAGCAGCCATAGAGAAGAAGGGTTATTTTGTCATTTGTGAAAACATGGATGGGCCTGAAGAGCATTTTCTACCTATATGTAGAATCTCAAAAAAAAGATCACAACAAACTGAACAGGTTGGTGGTTGCCAGAGGTGGGGGTGGGGAGTGAATGAAATGGGCAAAGAAGATCGAAAGATAAAAATCTTCATTATAAAATTAAGTCATGAGACGTACAGCATGGGGACTGCAGTAAACAGGACTATATTGTGTATTTGAAAGTCGCTAAGAGAATAGTTCTTAAAAGTTCTCATCACAAGAAAATTTTATAACTGTGAAGTGGTGGATATTGTGGTGAACATTTGCCAGTATATACATGTATCAAATCACATTGTACACCTGAAACTAATGTTACATGTCAGTTACATCTCAATAAAGCTGAGAGGAAAAAGTCAGTATATGAGGTTAGCTAGATCGTATTTAAAAGTTTCTCTATTGCATAGATGTAATTCTCAACTTTTATGAAATTGCTTACATTGCAAAAATTACAATTCTACAAAGTATCTTGTAAATGTTTTTAAGGTTTAATATAATGCATTCCCTTAAAATATATTTGTAGAGAATTTGAAAAGGAAGCCACAAGGCAAATTACTTAAAAAAAAAAAAAACAAGGCTTACACTCTGAAAGGCTTACACAGCTTTTTTGAAAATGTATCTTTTTTAAGAAAATAGTTTGTGGGGATGCCTGGGTGGCTCCGTGGTTGAGCGTCTGCCTTTGGCTTAGGGAGTGATGCTGGGGTCCTGGGATTGAGTCCCATATTGGGCTCCCCACAGGGAGCCTGCTTCTCCCTCTGCCTGTATCTCTGCCTCTCTCTCTGTGTCTCTCATGAATAAATAAAATCTTTAGGAAAAAAAATAGTTTATATAGTTACAGTAAGATCACTGTCACAAAATTTTAAAAATGTGCTCAATTGCGTATTTGTTTTTAAAATTAACTATATATCAATTTATTAAGATGGAAAACATTAATGTTTAACTTTACTAAGCACAATTTTGATGCTAAAGAGGATCTGCCCTTCACTTGGAATCTAAAATTATAACTAAAGCCAGCAGGTGTCACTGTGATAACAGATTTTTTCCCCCCTTCATCTAAGCAGTTCAAATACCATCTATGAACAAAGATATGTAAGCGATAATTTAAGTTACATCACTGGACAAAAATACCAAAATGCAGGAAAGTATGAGCTGGATTTCAGGAGAGTTAGGATTACTTTTGAGAATTATATTCTTTCTTTATTCATGTCACAAACATAGATTTCTTTCATTATATTATTGATGTGAGGGTTTTATTAGTGGTAACAGCGTATAGTGAAAAACCCCAGGTGATGTTTTGGACTTTATACTAAAGTATAGACTAGTACACAGATAATTGGGTTTCAGTTGTGTAACCAAAACCAAATCAAGAAGCAGCATTCCCAGGAATGTTTTCAAATGAATTTTGAAAAGCCCTTGGTCTTTTCCTCCAAATTAAGGTAGAGTAATTTCTAAATGAGTGTTTAGAGACAAAAATATGTAATCAGTGGAAAATAATAGGAATTGAAGAGCTGGTTGTGAGGGCAATTTTCCCCTACCTGATATGGAAGCCAAGGTAAAATTTAATGAACATCTGTTCACTGAGCATTGTGTAGTGTCTGGATTTTATTCCAAGAGAAATATAGTCAACATAGTCCTCAATCTTAAAGGAATTTATGATCAAGTTGTGATATATAATAATAAAATAGATCAAAACAATAATATGAATCAAGGACCATACTAGTATGTCAAAGACCATTTTTGGCATATATATACACAGACACACACACCCCCCCCCATTATATACAAGCAAGTAGTTTAAGCAAATTCCAGGTAGGGACTATCTCTGTGAATTGTAATCAGAGAATTGTTCTATTATTAATACAGGTAGAACTTGAATTCACTAGGATTTAGAGAATGAAAAGGATGGCAAAATATTTCCAGTTCAGTTTAGTTCAGTATGCATTTATGGAGCACCCATGTTCCAGCCACTCAATTCCTCAATACGTACTAAGGCTAAAGAAGTGAATAAAGCTTGGTTTCCACCCTTGTTTACTGAAAACACAGGAATGCTCCTGGCAAATTCGATGGATAACTTGCAGACTCTTCAATGTGGAAGACAGTGATAGGGAAGACTAGGAATTGGAAAGCTCACTGTTTTGAGAGCCAGAAGACTTAGGTTTCAGCCATGCTTCCATCACTAAATTTATACAGGGACTTAAAGCACATCACTTAGAAAATTTTCACGTCATTTCGAACCTGAGTAATTTGTGTTTATCCTGTAGGCAGTGAGACTGTTAGAGTAAGTGGCACAGCGAAAGTTACAGGAAGCTTACTCTGTGGACTCAGATGTATGCCTGATTGATAGAGGAAATTACTAACCTGCTCGTGGATTTTGAGAATGTAGCTGAAAACGGCAATTCCTAGTCTAGACAGGGCAGGGCTAGAGATGAAGATCTGGGTTTGGAATTTAAGGTAGTGGGAGTTCTTAACATCCATATATAGATACATTTGTGTGCTGTCTGTGTTACATATGCCAGTCACTAGCACAGCTTCGGATTTAGATATTTCCTTTTCATATACATTCTTAATTGGTACCCAAGTGACCAAAGTTTTGCTTTTGAGAATACCATCACTATAAGTTAGCAAAGTAAAATGGTACCAAAGGAAACCATTCACCTTTTAGGTATTCTCTTCACCTTTTAGGTATTTTGCTTTTATAGGATTAGTGAGAAAGTACGATGGGGTTTTATTAAGCAGCTAACCCCTCATTAAGGATTTCCTGTTTCCTTTCCCAGAAGACTAAATTGTTCAAGGACAAAGAATGTGTTTTACGCTATTTTATATCCCATGCCGAAAACATGTGCTAGCTATGTAGTAAACAAGGGAAACTCCCTATTTCAGAGCTAGTCATGGGTTTGGTTAAGGAATATTTGAATTATCCTCACTGTTTAGTGTTTTGCCAGTGATTGAATACGAAGAAATACGTAGACTCGATTAACGTGTTCCATTATTTTTAGTCTACACCATCAAGCTTCTGGTCTATCACCATCTAATTTATAATATTTGCTATTTTTCTTAGGAAAGCTTTTAAAATGACCTATCTACTGCAAAAATAGAAACATGAAATCTTACCTTTTTGTGAAGCACACACACATAATTACTCCCAATTAACCTATATTTTTTTTTCTAAAAATTTAAGTCATTTGTTTGGAACTTGAAATGGATCTCTAGATGGAAACAATGATGTACATAGTGATTAGGCTCTTAGCTAGCCCACAAAAACTAGTATGTCTCAAAATATCATGGTACCAATAATAGTGCCAGTAATATGTAATGCTCTAAGCCACTATGTTTATTTATTTATTTTTTTAAGAAGTCCAGAGTTTCAACTAGAGAGACCTGCCATGAAAATAATGTTGCCAGGTAGGGTCAGAGGAGCAGGAATTCCTCAGTTCCTGAAGAGGGACTAATACAGTATAGGCCAAACCCTTCTGCAACCCCCGTCCTGGCCTCCCACCATTCTGCTTGCCTCTATTGTTCGACTCACTGTCCTGAAACAGAATGTTCTGCATCTCATTTCCAAATGAAGTCACAGTTTCTCTCTTATCTGGTGTTGAAGAGATTTTGGAATTCTTAATAGAATTTGGTGAGAAGCAGCAGCAGATGACAGAAGAGAAGCACCTTTCCCTACCACCACCATGCACACTCACACACTTTTGTAAACGTACCCGGGTGACAATGATACTTTTTAAAACCCTCCACTGGATAAAATAAAGGTATCTTCATTTGCAGATTCAATGAGCTTCATACATTTTTGTCTGAAGTTCTCTAAGTGTAGGATGTTCTGTGACGTGGCTGAGCCGGCTGTGAGGTTGCTGCCTACAGGCTTACACTGGAGCTTGAGAAACGACAAGTGGCTGCAGAGAGCAAGGGAGTTGCTCCCAATTACACTACTTTGGCTTCTTCCTTTCCCTCTTGCCCAAACTGGTCCTGCCATCACAGACCTAGGTTACCGTGAAGTGCGTTAGATTGGTGGTGGAGATCCCGGGTCCCAGTGGTGTCTATAAGATGGTAACAAAACACCTTCCTGTATCTGATATACGACGTGTAGCTCTTGTGTTGATCTTGGGTTTATTGTCTTATAATCTCACATAAGTATCTTCTTGAGGACACAGACTGTACTTGAGTCCTGGAATGCATGGACATTACTGCCCATCACCTGAGAAAGTGGAGATTCTTAGGACCGGTGGGGTTGAGGACCTCCCCCCGCCCCGCCCTCCGTTTCTCTTCTGGATTTTCAGAAATCTAGTTACACTTAGCATTCCTGGTAGGTTGGGGTTACAGATAACCCGTACCACATGGAGCTAGTCAGGGAGTCCTCTTGATAGGAGTGCTTGACCCTAAAATGAGTGAGTTATATTTTATTTTATTTTATTTTATTTTATTTTATTTTATTTTATTTTATTCTATTTTATTCTATTTTTTTGTGAGTTATGTTTTATAAACCAGATTATCTGATCAGGGAAAGGAAAATGATTATAGTAACTGAAAAATAGGAGGCGGTACTCATAGTTGCTGCGGCCACCTGACTGGCTGAGCCAAGTCTAGATGCCCATTTGTATGCTACCTTGTATTTTAAAAAAGCAACAAAACAAAACCTTGATTAAATGTATGCAGAAGAAAAATGCATGTTTCAAACATTAGTTAAGTTAAACTAATTTTATTTATTTCCATTTTTTCAGATGAAGAGAAAAATTTAGAGACCATTGCAAAATCATTAATTTAACACATTACAAATGTCTTAAAACTACCACTTAGACCCCAGATGCCCTCCAGAGGCTCCACATTTACCCTTAGCTACTGCTCCATTTATCTGCTCACATTCAGAGTAAAATGCCTGAATATTTGCGCCTCTGCACTTACCTTATAGTCCCTTGAGGCCTTTCTAGCCTCCTTTTCAGTACCACTCCTCCATTGAACCCCCTCTTGTCAAGGTCAGCAGCAACACCTATCAAGCCAAATCCAGTGCTTGGTCCTGAATTCATAGTAATCTATCTCAGCAGTTGACACAGTTGATTACTCCCTCCTTCTAGAAACACTGTCTTCACTTGGCTCTCTCTGATCGCCATATATTCCCAGTGTGCCTTCCACCTCTCTAGATATTCCTCTTCTTTCCAGCCTCTAATTTTATATGTGCCTCAGGGTCAGACCTCCAACCTATTCTCTTCCCAACAGCCATGACTTTAACCAGCCCAATTTATTGCTGGCTCTTCCCCTCACCCATTCAAAAATCTGCCCGATGAGCATCTCTACTTAGATAGCTAACAAGGTATCAAACTTCAGTGTCTAAACAGAACTCTTGATGCCTCTTGCTCCCAAACTGTTCCTCCCCCAGTCTTCCAAATATCAGTATGAGATCCCACGGTTTGTGCAGTTGCTTGGATCGAAATCTAGGCAGTGTGCTTGGTTCTTCTGTCACACATGACATCCAGGACACCAGGTAGCCACATTGGCTCTGCCTTCGTAATATATCCCAAATCTAACCGCCTGATTTTACCAGCTCACTGCTGCAATTCTGGTCTAAGCCACTATCGGGTTTTTCTCCTAGACTCCTGCTTCTTAACCAGTCCCCTTGCATTTGCTCTTGTTCCCCACTGATTCATTTCTCTCACTGCAGCCATGTGTCTTAGAAAGCATTGTCATGGTCATTCACCTGCTTAAAACTAATGATGGCCTCTCCCACTCAACAAAATCTATACTCATTTGCATGGCCAGTGAGGTCCTGTCTATGTCACATTTTATCTTCTGTCCCTGTGCACCTTGCTTACTTTCATCTAGTTACACTGGCTTTCTTGCTGATCTTCAAACATACCCAACCCCATTCCCACCTAGGCGCCTCTGCCCAACATGCTTTTTCCCCATATCCAATTAAGACTCCCTCCTTCACTTTCTTTAGCTCTCTGTTCAAGCATCACCCCCTCAGAGAGGCCTTCCTTTGATCACTCAGTCTAAAATAGTTCCCTCACATTTGTGTTTAATGTCCCCTGACTGAAATATGAGCTCCATGAGGGCAGGACCCTCGTCCTTCTTACCCGTTCTGTATTCTTAGTGCCTGGCATATGGGACTCATTGATTAGATGGGTGGATGCATGGATGGATGGATGGATGGATGGATGGATGGGTGGATAAATAGTTGGGTGGGTCGATGGATGGAAGGATATGCTGTAGTCTAGCACTCTGAATTTCTTCACACCTGATTTTTTTTAAAGTGTAATATGGAAGAACTGAGGGATTTCTTAATAATTTAATTCCGGCTCAGCGGTTAAGCGTCACCTTCAGCCCAGGGCGTGATCCTGGAGACCTGAGATCGAGTCCCACGTCAGGCTCCCTGCATGGAGCCTGCTTCCCTCTCTGCCTATGTCTCTGCCTCCCTCTCTCTCTCTCTCTGTCTCTCGTGAATAAATAAATAAATAAAATCTTTAAAAAAAATAACTTAATTCTGCATTTGGTAATGGATTGTTTAAGGATAGTACATCCTTAAACATTTAATAGTACATCCTTAAACATTTGAATGACAATGCCAGGCCTGGATACTCCATAGAGATGGCTGTCTATTTACGACATCCTACCTATAGTAATATACTGTTCAAAGGGAAATGAATTCTCTACAACAACTATTGGAAACTAATGTTGAGTCATAATAGAGACTCCAACTAGAAAATTTTCAGTACTTCCCAATTCATTAACAAACCATTCAATCTATTAGGAGATACGACCATTGTCTGAGTCAGACAGAAGTGTCTGAGAACCATGAGAGATGGGATAACCGAGGTGGTGAGAGTATTCACTGTGAGTTCAGTTCTGTCTTGACTACTTATTAATTAGGGGACCGTGGGTAAGTTACTTTGCTTCTCTGTACCTCAGTTTCCTTATCTGTAAAATAGGGGTGGTAAAAGTATCAAAACTTACCTCATAAGTTTGTTCTAAGGATTAAATGAGCTAACTTATGTAATATATTTACAACATAGCCTGACGTATAAGTGCCATATTTAATGTTTGTTTTTTAACAGTTTTATCATCATTAACATCATCACCATTGATTCTAGATGTCCATCTGGGAATTTATTCTTTGCAATCCATCCATAAAAATGTTGATAGATCATGATTGTAAATAGTTTAAGTTTCTTAAAGTGAAGTCCATAGCAGTTCCCCTCGGAGCACTTAGCTGGATTAGACTGCTTTCTATGATCTTAAAATACATATTAAAGCAAAAGAAATACTAGTTTTGTAAATCCTTAGATGGCACACCCATACAGCTGGTACCACAAATGATGTCACATTTCAGGAAGATCGGCTAATATATTCCATGGAATCAAAGGTACTTCTCAGGATGAAATGTTTTACTTCTAGCTCCCAGGCTGGTCTTTGATTCAGACCCAAATTAGAGAAAAACCTCGCCTTTCAAATAGGTCTTTGCTGAACCAATTTTGACAGCACTTAATGTACCAGCGTTATTTATTACCACATTTAGTAATTTTGGTGAAATTTCTCATTTCTCAAAACAAGTTTTGCTTACACCCTTTCAGAAGAATGTTATTGGTATGTGGGTAGGTTGTCTGGGGCCAGCCTCTTATCTAGAGCCCAGATTCAAAAAGTCTGAGTTCAGCGAAGTGACTTAGACTGCGTGCTTTTGTTTTGTTTTGTTTAATAAGCATGTATGGGTCTTGCTAAACCACAGAGCTACCCCCATCCAAGAACAATGCCGCACACATCATTTCCTGAAATAATGGAGTTGGAAGGCAATTATCTACTCCCAAAACAGGCTGAAACAACAGTTCCTGATATTCTTCTCAAATACTTTAACTTCCCAAGGAATCCGGAAAAAATAATTCCATGAGCCGGTGTTGTGAATGAAGGTATGACATTTCAGTTTCCTCCGCTGGAATCCAGTGACCAGCAGTAATGAATTACTACCCACTTGGCGTTACTAAGAGGGGCTCTGGCTGGGTAAGTTGTTTGTCTTTGCTTTGGGAACACCGCTCTGGGTTATTTAGCCTCTTGTGAGATGGTGGCCTTGGGTCCTTTCTTGTCCACTTCTGGGAACCATCTCAGAGATCACCTGCAGCTTCTCGAACTATGCTTATTTATGGCATTGTTTTTCTTTTACTCCTGAAGAGAATTTGGGGCTCCTGTTTCAGGCTTTCCAAAAGAAATGTACACTTTCTAGAGAGCATTACTATCCATTTCATCAAAACCTGTTTTTGAGTAGTGTGAGAGCTTTTTGAACCCTGTGGGTCCTTTATCTTTAGTGCGGCTTGGTAGATATTCACAATAAGAACTGGCTTCTCTGTGATCCTTAACCATCTGGACATCACCGAGGTAGCCTCATTGTGTTCATGGCAAACAAGAGAAATGAAGACTTCTAATATTTAGACATTGCCTTCTGGAATTCTCATCTGAAGGAAAACTGGCATCATAAAGGATTTCATCACAGGTTTTCTTCTTTGTGTCCTGAAAACCTGGGGACAGTCGTTTGGACTTTGAGCCTATACACTTTGGACTATGCCAACTATATACCTTTGGAAACTTCCAGAAGATTGCTTGTTTGAAATTTTATCTGAATACTGGCCTTTATATTGACACACTCCCTTGATGAAATAAGAGGTATAATATATTGTATGTAAGTGTCACAAGGAGTGACATTTAGCAGAATGAAGAGAAACTCGCGACACGTTACATTACTTAGGGAGGTTGCGTACGCTGTCTCCGGAAGTTTTTCACAGTTGGATAGACTAATTTCAGTCTGGCTGGTTTGGGTATTCATCCATCTTCTCCCTGGAAGCAGGGGTATTGATTTAGTGTCTCTTCATTATGATCCATCAGAATCAAATTGCTGGTCATGTTCTGTAGCGAAATATGTAACTTTTAGAAGTGTAGTGTGAAATTTTGCATTTGAAATGATTTATTTCTGATTGATTTAGAAATTGACCAGCTCTTCAGGAATAGTAGAAATAGCTATATTGAGGTTTTCTTCCTTTAAGATACCTTTCCATTTAGCCTGGCCCTTACTTGGCCAACCAGTATGGTTGGCAGCCTTCATCTAACTCCTCCTGTTGGTCCTGTGTCCACATGAAAGAATTCCTCACCCACTTGGTCTTGTCTTTTGACTCCCACTGACCCTTTTCAAGCCAAGAGACTCAAATTGAGAAACTGTAGCTGGAAATGGTCAATTAGAAATGGTAATAGATAAAATTAAGAACATCTAAAGAAGAGTCCATGACAACAACTAAAAACAAAAGTAGGGCCTGTGCCATCACACAGGACTTGATGGAAAGCAGACCTTGTGTGGATTGTGGTTAAAGTAGTCTTTCTGGGTGGAAGAGAGCCAGGCAGGAGGTCTTGGCACTTTGTTGCTTCTGTGGAGTGTGCCGGGCCAGGTTTTGGTGGTCTTAAGTCTAATTTAAGAACTTAGAATGGACTATGTCTGGAGCCTTAAATCAGTTGTCTTTGTTGTTTTGGCTGTGGTTTGTATCAGTGGAATCATTTTTGGCCTCTTATCTTGGCTCACTCCCAGGATTGGCTTAACACAATAGTTAGCCAATTCTACAAATTCCAGTTACTTTAATAGTCCTTATAATTACCTCAGAGGGAAATCACCAGCTATGAATAATTAACACGTCCATGAAGCCCTGAAATCCTAATTGCTGCCATACATATTTAAGGATGGGTGCTATTAATGTTTTCTAGTACCGACATGGATTCCTCAGTAGTACAGCGGTTCAGTAATAGAGTATAGCTTCCTAGATACCAAGAGTTTGTTAGCCTTCAACAACCAGGTACACCACAGAAAGAAAGTTAAGTTAGAATTTGTTCCTCGTTTTCAACTCATTGCTACCCAGGCTGGATAAATGATAAATTATGAATCTGTATTGACCATAATACTTTTGTATAAGCATTTTCTAAGATAGAATGCAATTGTTCTAAAGCAAGATCTATCTTAGTATCCAGGGGGCTGCATTGCTGGTGCAGCCAACATTTATCTAGTTCTTATGATGTATTTTGCAAAGCACAGGGGACGTAAATGAAGGTAAATAGGTTGCTACTGCCTAGAAAATATTTTAGATGGAAAAGCAAAAGCTAACCTAAATGAAATAGTTGGAACACAATTTAAAACTAAATTTTAGAACTCTTGGATTATACAGGAGGGAGAAATCACTGTAGGCTGGAATAGTTCATTCTTTCTTCCAAGGAGGCTTCATGGACAAGACTGAATGTGAAAGATGAGTAGAATGTAACTGGACAGAAAAGAAAAGGGACACAAACCATTTTTGGAGCCTCTGGAATGCCAGATTGCTTGATAGTAGCTTCGTATACATTATCTCATTGATCCAGCAGGGTGGGCATTTATTCAGGAGAGTGTTTTATATGGGAGGGTGTTAAGGATTGGACAGATTCAGCAGCTTTCTCAAGCTAATACGATACAGCTAGTGAGTTGGGAATCAGTAATGGCCAAGATCAGGGGCTCTGAGTTCCGGGCATTTTGGGATTTGAATCCCGGCTCCTCTGCCAACTGGCTGTGCTTAATTTCTTTGTGCTTCAGCATTTTCAGCATTTTCACCTATAAACTGGGGGGAAGTAAGAATAGCTGCCTCATAAGTTTAATTTACGAGACAAAGAATCGAGCTGTTTCTGATGTACTGTATCCAGTCAACAAATGTTTAAATATATCTCTCTATATTTAAATAAATTAAATATATGTGTGTGTGTATGTGTGTGTGTATACACACATACACAGAGAGAGAGAGACAGTGTTTGAGATTCTCATCTCTATCTTGTCTGACTCTGAAGTCTACATACTTGGTATTATATCACCTTGCAAAGGGAGTACTTTGAAAATTCCACGCAGGGTAAGAGCAGGCATTCTATGGCTAAAGAAAAGTGTAAAGTTGCCCACATGCCTGAAGGGTTGGGTTGATGAAGTAATGAAAGAGTGATGGGACAAATCATATGGAAGTGAGTTATAGAAGACCTTAGGAGCGAGATGCCACAGGGACCAGCAGAGCCAGCTCGTCTATGGACAGGAGAAGGGCAAGGTGAAAGTGTTGCTGTAAACCGTGTATGGGGTTGGGATGGATGGGGGGGGGGGGTGCTGGAAGTCTGCTTGGGAAGCTGCCAAGTAAAGCACATGGTATGTGGTCCTGCATGGGGGCAAGTCACAGAAAGTCAAAAGAAAGGGCACATATGGGGGATGCCGGTCCTAGTGGCACCACGTTGCTCAGTGCACAACAGGACTAGTAGGCTCTCCATGCCGTCCTTGCTGCTGGTGGACCCTGCCCACTACTGGCGCTGCCCCACCATGGTTTCTCTGTTCTAGACCTTAAACTACCAAAGCTGCATTCAACTTTAACTAAAGATGACCTGTCTTGAGTAAAAGAAGAAAATCAATGATGTTCTATCCTAGATAAATCACAAAACAAAGTGAATGAGAAAAACCAGTCTACTGCAGAGTCCCTTAATAGTTTTTTGGCTTCAGCCAGCCTCATCCCATAAATCTCCCCTCTTCCTGCAGCCTGGACTGTGCCCCAAACATGTCCTGGCCTCCCCACTACTTCTGAGCTGCTGCCCCTTCCAGACCTCTGGAGACTTGTCCCCCAGGGACACCTACTGGCTGAGTGGCAGGAGGGGAGGGTGAGGGATGGGGTACTGTTTTAATGCCTACCTATAATTTACTGAAGATTTAGTAAATTGAATCAACACTTCTCTCACTGACTTCACATTTTGAATTTCATAACCCATACGCCCCCCCCCTTTTTTTTTTTTAACATTTTTACCCAGTGATATATGTCCACTTTGAATATAATAATGCCCAGTCTTCTTTCTTAGCAATGTGGGCTGGTGGTTACACCAGCTAGATCTTAACAGCAAGCTACACAGGTTAATATTTAAAAAAAAAAAAAAAAAGTGACACGTTAGCTGAATGGTTCCTAAGCAAATCCTTTGTTATTTCCTTTTAAGATTTTATTTATTTATTCATGAGAGACACACAGAGAGAGGCAGAGACACACGCAGAGGGAGAAGCAGGCTCCCTGAGGGAAGCCCGATGTGGGACTCGATCCTGGGACCCCGGAATCACGCCCTGAGCCAGAGGCAGAAGCTCAACCACTGAGCCACCCAGGCGTCCCGCAAATCCTTTATTATTAAACTAAAAGCTATCATCTGTAGGTATTGCTGATCTACTAGAGGAGCCTAAGTCTGGCCAATGATTAATAATTATTGTATGTTCAGCCAGGAGCTGGAATTAAAATCTACAAGAATTGTAATAATAATAATAGTAATAATTATATGAGCAAGTAGGAAAGTGTGTTGTGGTGACTAAGAATATGGAATTAGAACCAGGCAACCAGGGAGTCAAGTCCTCACCTTACTCCTCACCAGTTGGATAAACCTAGCACATTACTTTATCCTCCTTCCGCCGCAGCTTCCCTCATCTGATGGCTACAAGGACTAGAGGGGGTAATATTGTATAAAACAGTGTCTGGCACTTTAGGGGCACCTGGCTGCACAGTCCGTTAAGCATCCGACTCTTGGTTTTGGTTCAGGTCATGATCTCGGGGTCCTGGGATGGAGCCCCGAGCTGGGCTCCACACTCAGCAGGGAGTCAGCTTGAAATTCTCTCCCTCACTCCCTCTGCCCCTCCCACTTGCTACACACTCTGGCTCTCTCTCTCTCAAATAAATAATAAAATAAACCTTCAAATAAAACAGTATCTGGCACTTTAGCAATGCTCAGGAAATATTTCTTTGGATTTTTGTTTCTTCTTAGTATGTGTTAGTACTTAAAGTTCATCTCACATTATACTTTACGAAAGAAAAAAAAAACTTGCTCACCTACTTGTTTTATTTGAACCTGTCAGTCCTGTGAAACAGCAGGGAAGGTGTAAGTCTTCTCATGTGATGTCAAGAACTGAAGTTCAAAGAGAGGTTAAGTGACTTAACTAAAGTTAATTAATGGCAAACCCAGGACTCAAAATCTGGTGCTCGTTCCTCTGGGTTTTTCAGTTGAGCAGGGAGCCCTGGCTTTCATGAATGTAAGAGCCAGGCCCTGATTCCAGTAATTTCTAAGTGCCAGTCCACAGGCAGTGATGATACGAGACCGAGTTTCGCTGCCTGCGCCATTCAGATCCTTGGGTCAGACGTCTGAAATGAGAAAATGAGGGTCAGTGTAGGGACTTTTAAACAGAGTTAATTGTACTCAGTTTAAGGACTCTGCCTTTTACTCTAAAGCTGCATCTTTCCTACTTTTCGATGTTAAAATATTCTTACAAGGGACGCCTGATGGCTCAGCAGTTGAGCATCTACTTTGGCCCAGGACGTGACCCTGGGGACCTGGGATGGAGTCCCACGTCGGGCTCCCTGCATGGAGCCTGCTTCTCCCTCTGCCTGTGTCTCTGCCTGTGTGTCTCTCATGAGTAAATAAAATCTTTAAAAAATATATTCTTACAAAATAATAGCAGAGTGTAAGTTATTCTTTTATGAACATCTCTGCCTGATGTCATAGAACTTGGACAAAACCACATTGGGCCAAAGATTTTGTTTTTGAAATGTTTTCTAATCGTGTGGATTTTAAGAAACAAAACAGATGAACATAGGGGAAGGGAAGGAAAAACAGATAAGATAAAAACAGAGGGAGGCAAGCCATGAGAGAGACTCTTAACTCTAGGAAACAAACAGGGTTGCTGGAGGGGAGGTGGGGGGGATGGGGTAACTGGGTGACGGGCATTAAGGAGGGCACTTGATAAGAGCACTGGGTGTTGTGTGCAACTGATGAATTACTAAATTCCACCCTTGAAGCTAATACACTATAAATTAACTAAACTGAGTTTAAAGAAAAAAGTTTTAAGAAACTAATCCAAAATTTGAGAAGCCATTCTAGCTCTAGTGTGATTTCATTATTTTATGTCTTAATAGTTCTAAGTTTGCAGTGTTATCTAGTATATCCACATTAGGACTTAAAATCAGGCACTTGGACTTGTGTGCAGTTTTACTTCTATGTCTTTCTCTCTTTTTTTTTTTATTATGTAGGTTACTGATTGCTAGCCTTTTGGCAGAAGTAGATCATTTTAGGAATCTAATGAAAATTGTGGATTCCTCTCTCCATCTCCACCCCTCAAAAGCACACACACACACAATTACTGGTACAGATTGAACAGTTCACAAACTTGGTGGTACTAAAACCCAGGAACCTCTAGGTGGCTCTAGTTGTTTGTTCCTGTAACCCATTTTATTTGTTTCATCTTTCATTTTACTTCTTTTTCTCTATCAAGTAATAGAGCTTTCGCAAGTG
This sequence comes from Vulpes lagopus, assembly GCF_018345385.1. NCBI lineage: Eukaryota > Metazoa > Chordata > Mammalia > Carnivora > Canidae > Vulpes > Vulpes lagopus. Next base: position 18,271,318 of record NC_054833.1, read on the forward strand.
AGATTGGTTTTACCAGAGTAGAATGTTCGGTGTCAGGACTCAGTGTTTATTTGGAGGCTCCTACACCGTGTGTGATTTTTCAGGTAGAACTAGCATTTGATGGAAGATTGTGGGAGATGAGGACTCTTAGGTAGAGTTGGTAAGAGTAGAAATTAATGTAACATCTTTGGAGGGCGATCTGGGAATATTTAGAACATGTCAAATACACATACTCATATTTGTATATTAAGGCATATATACAAAGATCTTTGTTGGGGCTTTTCATATGTGAGCAAACCACTGGGAACACGTAAATATCCATCAATTTGGAACTTATTGTTAAATAAATTATTCATATTCAAATTAGTATACGTTGCAGCCATGAAGAAAAGATAATGTCACAGACAAAATGGAATGATTTCCAAGATATGTGAAAATGCATTTTAAAAAAAAGGAAAAGCAAGAATCTATGGGTTTGGATATCTCTGCAGTGTACTCTAGCAGCTGGTGGGATCCTACTGCCTTGGGGTGGGGATTGGAAAGCCAAGGGTCTGCAATGGGAGAGATAACTAGCTTTTTTCATTTATTGTAATGCCTAAAGATTTTAATTAGGTCCATGTATTATTCCATTTTTTTAATGGCAGCTTTAAAAAATTAATTCCCTTTTTTAAGGTAAAAAAACTGGATTACTACGCACCATGAGAAAAAGAGGTTAGAGTCTATTTAGGTTAAGTTGCCTAGAGGAAAAGGGATAAGAAGTGCCTGGGTGGCTCGGTCGGTGAGGCCTCCAACCCTTGGTTCTGGTTCAGGTCATGATCTCAGGTGGTGAGCTCCAGAGTTGAATCATTGCCTCCTGGCTCCATGCTTAACAGGGAGTCAGCTGCAGATTCTCTCCCTCTGCCCCTCCCCGCACCCATGTGCTCTCCCTCTCAAATAAATACATAAATCTTTAAAAAAAAAAAAAAAAAAAAGAAAGAAAGAAAGATGATGCAAGATAAACAGACCTTTCTTTTGGCCTCGTTCTCTAATGTGGGAACCAGGGGGCACCTGATAGCGCTAAGAACTGGCAAATGAATAAATCAAAGGAAATGGCTGTTCACACGGCATGTGGCCAGGCTAAGGAATTTACCACCACAGGCAGTCATGGAGTCAAATATTGTGGCTGGAGCTTTTTTTTGGGGGGGAAGTCTGGTCACTTATGTCCAGTCATAACATTTGTGGTTATGCAAGAAAAGATAAGGATAATCAAATCTGATGGTGCAGGATGTAAGCTGATCATTACAAAGGAAGGAGTTTCTCCCCAGCCTCTTTTTTGGCTTCTTCCAATGCCTCAGAATAACATTACACAATTAGCTAGGTTCACTTTGAAGAATTGACAGTACTTCCTCTGAATCATTAGGTATTATCCATGGCCAAGGGAAGGATTCCAGACCTGACAGGGCAGCAAAGCTCATAACTCTTTTTTTTTTTTTTTTTTTTTTTTTGCACCCAGAGTGATGGCCCCTTGAGTTCAGAGTTAAGCATTTTGGCAGGGCAGCCCTCCCGCTGTTGTTCTGCTCCTGACATTCCCAGGAAAGAACATGTTCAAAGGGAATTAATGGGTTTCAGTTCTTCTCCTGCGGAGCTGGCAATCTCCTATAAACAGCCAACGCTAGATTATTGAGGGAGGGACTGAATAGATACTCAGGAAATAATTCATGCTTTTTTTTCTCTTTCTTTTTCCTTCTTTGGCTACAACTTGTAATGAGTCCCTCCACCAGGGGGTAGACAGAAGACATAAACTAGCGCCTACCAATCTCATTTAGCCGCAGTTACAGGTTTGACATTGTTACTGGTCTCATTTATCCACATGATGCAAGAAATACTGCACCCTTCCGTGTACATCTGTCTTGCGTTTTAAGATTAACAGTAGAATGTATCAAATTGACTTGGATTTTGAGCAAGTAAATGGAGTGTAGAAAAGCATACTATGGCAATGTGAGCAAGAGAAGTTGCACTTAGCAAAATCACTGCAGAATGACTCCATGCTGTGCCTTTCGTGTGATCAGGTCAAGGGCAGACCCTTACGTCTCATCACGTGAATAAAAGGACCCTCTTGTTCAGTGGGATTTCTCTCATATTATGGAATCCAATAGTAGGCAGACAGGCCAATTGTTCAATTGCAGGATGAATGTGCATCCTTATTTCGGTGCTTTGCTTTGAAGGGGCCTTTTCCATCAACCAGCGCCTGGAAGACCTGGAGACGACACAGTTAGTGACCCCAGGCCCATCTGGTAGCTGGACACAGGGGCGCGGCATCTTGCATACCCCACAGACACAGTTCGAACAGTTGGTCATCCAAACACTCAAAGAAAGTGTATCTCCATCTTTATTGTTTGACGTAATTACATGCTAGAAAGTTCCAAGTGAACTTAAAAACAAAACAAAACAAAACAAAAAAACACTTCTCATTCCATTGAATTATAATTCCTTTTTTTTTCCCCCAAATCCATTGACACTTGCAACCTTTTTAAGAGACCCATTCCATTTACTGTTTGCGGTGATGGAAATGTGCTGTATCTGTGCTGTCCAGTGTGGTAGCCGTTAACTCCACATGACTACTGAACACTCAGGATGTGGCCAGTGGAACTGAGGAACTGAATGCTTAGTATGATTTGGCTAATTAACTTGTGAGCAATAACGCCATCTGAACTTCAGCACTCCCTACGTCCCCGTCCGATTTTGATATTAAAAAGGTGACAGCCTTTTTCTTCCTTCCTGAGCAGATCTTTGACTCCCTTTTCTGTCATTAGGATTTAAAAGCAAAACTAAGATGTCATTTTGCTGTTTTTGCATGGTTTTAGCGAAAGCGATGCAGGCTTGTCACTGCATAAAGGCCCCAGTTGTTACTCAGATTCTGTCCTGAGACCTGCGCTTATACCTAGTACCTGAACAGCCATCTCAATGAACAGCCTTAGGGGGGCCTCTTTTTCTAAATGGAATAACCATGAGCGAAAATCTAGGAATCCAGTGTTTGCATAACCAAGAGCAACATGGGGTACTAGGAAATTCCATCAGTAAGCCAAGCAACTTCTTGGCAGCAGGGACCATGTCTTTTATCTGTTTCCTTAGTTCCTAGCATAAATTTTAATAAGTGTTTCTCAAATGAGTGAAATAGTATGTGAAGGGATAAATTAATAGGACTCCGAAGCAATGCTGGTAACAGAACACTGAAGAAGGTATCTTCATTAGCAGATACATTACGGAAACACCCGGTACGACCAATAATACTCTGCACTTACAGAGCAACTCCTATAAAGACATTGCCAACCCATCTAGGACTACGGTTGAGGCCTGTACAGAAGATGTGGTTCCTCCATTTATAAAATCTCTGAATCCAGAAAAAAATTTCCATTTCCCACAACATTTTTCCTTCTGTTTGGATTTAGTTTTTACGATGGCCTTTAGCCCTTCCTGGCCATCCCTTCCCTTCTGGACCTGCTTTCCACCAGGGCACTGACAGAGGTGCACAGTCAGCCGCCTCCCTTCCCTTACTCCTGCCCCCTTTACCATCATCATGGTTCACTATGTGAAAATACTTTGTAAACTGAAACACTTAAAAAACAAGAGCCTCACCTTTCTACCTTAAGATGCTTTCACAGGGTAACCTCCACTTTTCCTAGTCCCCTGTCCACTTTTTTCATTGTTCTCATTGAAACAGTCCATCAGCTTCTTTCTTTGATAACTCACTCCTGCTGTTACAGCTCCCCCCCCGCCCTTTTAGGTTGTATCTGATGAGACTTGTATGTGCTACCATTTCAAGGGCTTTAGCCACATTTCCTTCTCGGTGTGAAAGCATACTTGAGACCCCAGCTCATGTTGGTTTTCTCCAACAGCAAATGTGGTGTGTTATGGAAAAAACTCAGCACTCTAAGTGTCATAAACTGATACAAGAATTTCCTTGTGTCATTAGCTGGTTGTATGATAAACTCTACTTCAATTTTTTAAAATGTAAAAATAAACAGAATAGAATACCAAATGATGTTAAAAAATAGAGAGAGGGCGGCACCGGGGTGGCTCAGTCGGTTAAGCATCTGCCGTCAGCTCAGGTGTGATCCCATGGTTCTGGGATCAAGCCCCACATCGGGCTCCCTGCTCAGTGGGGAGTCTGCTTCTCCCTTTGCCTCTGCCTCTGCTCATGCTCTCTCCTTGTCTCTCAAGTGAATAAGTAAAATCTTCGAAAAAAAAAATTAAATACTAAAAGATTTTTTTAGATTCTCAGCAGTAATCAGGAGTGTTTAAGTGAAATTACTCCAAGGTCCCTTGCATTTAGAAGTAAAAGTATGAATGATATTAGCTTTTCTAAAAAAAGATTTTATTTATTTATTTATTTATTTATTTATTTATTTATTTATTTATTTATTTATTTATTATAGATGTAATCTCTACTCCAAGTATGGGACTGAAACTCACAACCCCAAGATTAAGAGTCTTGTGCTCTACCGACTGAGCCAGCCAGGCACCCTGATAATTAGCTTTTGACATTCAGTAATGCCTGTTTGGTAATCTCTCCAACAAAAATTGTAGAAGATTGAAAACTGCCAAGTTAATGGAAGAAAATTATCTTAAAATATTGAGTCAATTCTAAAGAAGGCAAAAAAGAAGAGGGCAAAAAAAGGACCTAGATCAGGCGAGATGAACATAAATCTGATAGGAAGATGGTAGATTTTGAAACAAATATATATCACAAAATACATTATATATATAGTGACAAAATGCTTTTCTTAATATATAAGCATTGATAGGCGAGTTTATTTTTAAAAACTATGATTTTGCAAGAAACACACTGAATTATGAGAACACACAAACGGTTGAAAGCAAACGAATAGAGATAGATAGGAAAAGGTATATTGTGGAAACACTAACGCAAAAAAAAAAAAAAAACCTAGTGATTAAATTAACACCAGAGAAAGGATACAGAGCAAAAGATATTCCAAGAGATAAAGAGAAATATTTCAGAATGATAAAATATTTAATTCACCAACAAAGTATAATAATTCTAAATTTCCAGTAAATAATGTAACTGCCTTAATAATGGACAAAAAAGGCACTTAAAAACCAGTAAAACAAAAGATTTGAACAAGACCATTAACAAGCTTGATCAGATTGGTATCCATAGGACAAAGACCTATTGCCGCACAATATGCAGCATATATATTATTCTTAAATACACAGGAGTATTTATGAAAAGTGACTCCATGTTGGCCATAAAACAAGTTTCAACAGATTTCAAAATATGAAGATAATACACACTGTGTTCTGACAACTTAGAATAAAGCTGCAAATTAATAAGAAAAGTATTACCAGAAATAAACATTATTTCTAAATAAGCCCAGGGTCAAAGGGAAAAATCACAGTGGAAGTCAGAAAAATACTGAAAACTGAAAGAGAATTTATGAAATTGAAACTTTGGGGATGCAAGTAAAGCCATGCTTAAAGGAAAATATGGGGCAGCCTGGGTGGCTCAATGGTTTAGTGCCGCCTTCAGCCCAGGTTGTGATCCTGGAGACCCGGGATCGAATCCCACGCCTGCGCCCTTCATGGACCCTGCTTCTCCCTCTGCCTGTGTCTCTGCCTCTCTCTGTGTGTGTCTCTCATGAATAAATAAATAAAATATTTAGAAAAAAGAAAAAGACAAAGGAAAATTGATGGTTGAAAAATTTTATTTTTTTTTTGGTTGAAAAATTTTAAACTGTGAATTTAAATTTCAATTTACCCAAAATTATAAAATAGTAAATTTACAAAATAATTTGAATTTACAGAAAAATCACATATGGAAAGGAAATATTAAAAAATCAGTTTTTCTAAGCACTCATCTCTAGAAGTTCAAGAAAAACAGCAAATTAAACCTAAAGAAAGTAGAAATAAGAGGGTGTGCCTGAGTGGCTCAGGGTAAGGATCTGCCTTTGGCTCAGGTCGTGATCCTGAAGTCTTGGTATGGGAGCCCCTGCTCAGCGGGGAGTCTGGTTGTCTCCCTCTCCCTCTGCCCCTCCTCCACCTCTCTCTGTCTAAAACAATAAATAAATCTTTTAAAAAAAAGAGTAGAAATAAGGAATAAATAGATGAGAGGTATTAAAACAGAAAATAGGAATAGAGAGGATCTTTGAGCTAAAAGTTGTATATTTGACAAGACTAAAGAAATGATGCAAGACCAGCTGTAAGAGCATGATTTCTAACAGTCCCCAATTGGAAAGAACCCAAATGTTTATTAGCAGCAGAATGGATAAATAAATTGTGGTGTGTTCGTACAATGCAACACTCTACAGATGCCCAGGAACTAACCCAGCTACAGACAATAATGTGGATGCATCTCACAAATGTAATGCGGAGTGAAACCAGCTAGATGCAAAATTATATATACTATATGATTCCATTTACACAGTGGTCAAAATAGTACAACTAGTAGTACCTGGTTATCCTTGGGGAAGTGAGAGAATGTAGGATTGGGAGGGAGCGGGCTCAAGGGGGGACTTCGGAGGTGCCAATAATTTTCTACTTCTCCACCTAGGTGACAGTCACTCAGGAATATTCTCTGGATTATTCGTTGAGTTGTACACCTTTTTTAAAAAGATCCAAACCCATGATTATGTTTATTCAAAATAGGATTTGTTATCTAACTGAACTGTGGGTTAAATGCTAGAATCGGAAAGGTGACTCAGAGGTAGTGTCTGTCTGGCTTCCAGGAATTCAACGGAGCTGTGGACCACGACTTAGAGACAGATCGCTGTGACATGGTGATGTGCTGAGTGCCATCAGGATCAATACACAGACTAGGACCCGTCTTGCCTCGTGGAAATGGGATTGGTTTCCCAAGGAGTCAGCAAATGAATTGGGTCTTAAAGTAGGATTGGCCTCAGAACGAATGAAGAAGTGGCCAGGGATGCTGAGGTAGAAAATTCATGAACAGAGGCAAAGTGTAAAGGTGCAGGCGTGTTCATTCAGCTACTGAAATTTAAAAAAATGATTAGAAAAACCAATACTTATTAAATTTTGCATTAGTGCCAAAGGCTGATAATAAGAGAGAATGGTCTGCTGCCCGGAGTCGTGTAAGTAAAAATAGAACCGAGGGAGAAGTCGTCTTTGTTAATCTCAAACTCCACGCGTGGATCTTAGCTTCTGTAGAGTGGATTTATTTTATATGTTTGGTAGTAGCCACGCACTGATAGGGCTAAATATTGAAATTAAAAAGTGTGTGTTTCTTTAGGGAAGAGGTGAGTGCTTCTATGCGCCGGCCTGTTCACACTCTGCTCTCCAGAAGCTTCCTGAAGCAAGAAACTTGTCTCCTCCAGGGCTTTATGGTTTTCTGTGCTGCCCCTGTCATCCCCACCTGCCAGCCAGCACGGACCCCAGATGATTTTCCAAGTGGAGGTTTTGAAGACACACCGAGGTCCTATTGTGTGTGTGTGTCTGCTGAACGCTTGACACAGGGCCCTCCCTGTTGTCCTTGTCCCTCAGACTCACATGGCCACCCCCCTGCCTACCACGGTGGCTGGCACCCCACGTGGGGGCCCAACAAAAGTTTGCCAAAACTGCATTAGATAAAAGCCCAGGTGGTGGGTGGCCCTCAGGGTGCAGCTGTGGCCTCAGGGATGCTTAGCTCTCGCTCCCCTTGGGGTGGGGACCCTTTACCATGCCAGTGAAGAAGACTTTGGAGTGTGAAAAGTGGTGTTAATAAAACATATGAAAAACAAACAAACAAAAAAAACATACGGCAGAGGAGGGCCTCCTGGGTGGCTCAGTGGGTTAAGCGTCTGCCTTGGGCTCAGGTGCTGATCCGGGGCTCCTGGGATGGAGCCGATCCAGGCTCCCTGCTCAGCGGGGCGTCTGCATCTCCTCCCCCTCTTTCCCTCCCCGACCTTCTTAAATCAATGAATGAATCAATCAATCAACTTAATGAACAAAAATACATATGGCAGGATTTTCTGGCGGAAACCAAGAGATCTGGTCAGCCCTCCTGCTTCCCTTAGCACAGGATTACTGCGGGATGTGCCTGTGCCCCCCCGCCCCCGGGAGTCCCGTGTCCCCTGTGCGCCCGGTCCCAGGGGACCTCAGAGTGTCCGTTCAGGATCTCGGGGAGGAGGGTGGCCCTGGGGACCCCAGCGGACCTCCTCCCCCACCCCGGGTTTCCGGACAGCCCCGTGCCGCTCGGGACCCGCACACTCTTCGGGCTGACCTCGCGTCTCTGTGAGCCCCGGGGTCCTACCCAGGGGCCGGGCGCCGTGGGCGGGACCCCTCCCCCTCCCCCTCCCCCCGCCGCCCCTCCCCCTCCCCCTCCCCCTCCCCCCGCCGCCCCTCCCCCTCCCCCCTCCCCCCGCCGCCCCTCCCCCTCCCCCCTCCCCCCGCCTCTCCGTCCGCCGGCGGGCACCGGGGCTGGCGGCCGGGCCGTGAGCTCGGGACTCAGCAGGTGTCCCGGGAGCCGGGCGCTTCCTCGGATCCGGAGCCTCACAAGAGGCAGAGGAGGGCAGCCGGGGCCCGGCGGTTAGCGCCGCCTGCAGCCCGGGGCCTGACCCGGGGTCCTGGGATCGAGTCCCGCGTCGGGCTCCCTGCGTGGAGCCTGCTTCTCCCCCTGCCTGGGTCTCTGCCTCTCTCTCTCTCTCTCTCTCTCTCTGTGTCTTTCATAAATAAATAAAATCTTAAAAGAAAAAACCAAAAGGCAGAGGAATGACGGAGGCACGGGTCTGCAGTCCGAGGGAGCAGCCCCCCCGCCCCCGCCCCCGCCCCCGCCCCGAAGAGTCCCCCCGGGGCTGTGTGAGCCGGGGCGCGGCGGCGCAGGTGTGGGCCGCGCAGGCGCAGGAGGGCCGCGGGCCCAGGTACGCGCAGGTGCTCTGCGGCCCGGGCTCCGCTGCGGGAGCGGGAGCGGGCGGACCCCCCCCCCCCGGGACCCGCCGGGGCCCTGCGCGGTGGGAGCGGCGGGTCGCCCAGCGGAGCCTGCCCGCCAGGCCGAGAGCGCGCGGGATGGGCCGGGCGGGGGCGCTCCCCGCTTCCCGGATGGCCCGGAGGACCGGCTCTGGCCCTGGCGGGGGTGGGGTGGGGTGGTGGTGGGGGTTGATTTAAAAAAAAAAAAAGATTAATTAATTAATTTACTCCTGAGAGACCCAGGCAGAGGGAGAAGCAGGCTCCCTCCAGGGAGCCCGACGCGGGACTCGATCCTGGACCCCGGGGTCACGCCCTGGGACGAAGGCAGACGCTCAACCACTGAGCCCCCCAGGGGCCCCCAGAGATGTGTTAAAAAAAAAAAAAAAGAGGGGACCCCTGGGTGGCGCAGTGGTTCGGCGCTTGCCTTTGGCCCAGGGCGCGATCCTGGAGACCCGGGATCGAGTCCCACATCGGGCTCCCTGCATGGAGCCTGCTTCTCCCTCTGCCTGTGTCTCTGCCTCTCTCTCTCTCTCTGTGACTATCATAAATAAATAAAAAATTATTAAAAAATTTTAAAAAAGAAAAATGGCTCTGGTTAGCGCCGCCTTCAGCCCAGGGCGTGACCCCGGGGTGCCGGGATCGAGTCCCGAGTCGGGCTCCCTGAATGGAGCCTGCTTCTCCCTCTGCCTGGGTCTCTGCCTCTCTCTCTCTCTCTCTCTCTGTGTGTGTCTCCCATGAATAAATAAATAATTTTTTTTTTTTTTTTTTATAAATAAAATTTTTAAAAACAGAGAGAGTGGGGGATCCCTGGGTGGCTCAGCAGTTAGCACCTGCCTCCAACCCAGGGTGTGATCCTGGAGTCTTGGGATCCAGTCCCACGTCGGGCTCCCTGCATGGAGCCTGCTTCTCCCTCTGCCTGTGTCTCTGCCTCTCTCTTTCTGTGTCTCTCATGAATAAATAAAATCTTCAAAAAAAAAAAATGAATGCAAGCCAATCATCTTGGACAGAGAATCTGTCCATGTGCAGTTGCTCTGGTTAAAGAAAAAAAAAACACCACACGATCTCCCATGAACGAATAAAACCTTAAGAAAGAAAGAAAAGAAAGAAAGAAAGAAGAAAGAAAGAAAGAAAGAAAGAAAGAAAGAAAGAAAGAAGAAAGAGAGAAAGAAATAGAGAAAGAAAGAAAGAAAGAAAGAAAGAAAGAAAGAAAGAAAGAAAGAAAGAAAAGAAAAGAAAAAGAAAGAAAGAGCACACAACAGTGTGATGAGGCGAGGGTTGGGTTGTCTTATGTCCCCTCCTCTCAAGGGCTGACCATCCTTTCACTCTTAAGGCCGGGCCCTGACCCCCGGGGGGCAGCTGAGGACGCCCAGAGCCGCCCTCCCGGAGCCGTCCAGGGAGCATCTGAAACCAGCATCAACTGCTGTGCTGGCCGGGCAGGCTCCCCGGGCTCCAGCCCTGCGGTGCACCCTTCACAGCTTCCACTGTCCATCTGCAATGAAAATTTCCTCCGTTGTGTCGTGGAACCTGCTGGAGCAAGAGCTGAAACAGCAGTAAGGGGACGACTCCCCTATGGGTAGATTCAGTGCAGGCCTGTGGGTCAGGCCACAAAGGGCTCCCCAAGTCCTGGCCAGCGGGTCGGTGCGAATAACCATCATGAATTTGAGGGAAGCGGACAGCAGGGAATCCGAGTTCTGTTCCCTCGGCATTCAAAGCCACAGGACTTGTTCTTCAACGGTGACTCAAAGCAAATGTCACAGCTGCTGGGTTATTGGAATTCTGATACATAATTGATATTTACATAGTGATTTAGGATTCCAGCCTGAAAGCTCCCACGTCAGTGCGAAGTAACTTAATTACACTGTGTGTAAATACAGCAGAGTCCTTCCCTGGCCAGCACTGCCTGGCGGGGACTCCTAGTCCCACAGTGACACAGTGGTCAGCAGGTGACCCGCGGAGCATTTAGCAGGCATCCGTCGTGGTATCGTGCTCCATCACCTAAAACGTACCCCTCCAGATGTTATTGCAGTCCTTTCTTTTAATATATGGGTAGGTTTGTTTTTATATGTTAGTTATTTAAATCCCCTGAAGAGGGGAAGCTCATCAGAGTGTGAGTCTTGCCTTTACAAAAGCCATGGTTTCGTTTCTTTTCTTTCTTTTCTTTTTCTTTTTCTTTTTCCTTTCTTTCTTTCTTTTTTTTAACTGGCTATCATACAAGGTGTTTTCAGTAAGATTTTGGCAGGTGAAGCCTAGATTTAGCTATAGATTGCTTAAGGGAGGGTAAGGACCACACACTGTGGGCAACACTTGGTCCTTAGTCTCTTGGTCTAATTAAAATTGTGATTAGCTGGAATGCCTGGGTGGCTCAGTCGCTTAAGCAGCTGCCTTGGGCTCAGGTCGTGATCCCAGGGTCCTGGGATCGAGCCCGGCATTGGACTCTCTGCTCAGTGGCAAGTCTGCTTCTCCCTCTCCCTCTGTGATCTCTCTGGGTCTCAAATAAATAAATAAAATCTAAAAAAAAAAAAAAAAAAAAAAAAGGACTGTGATTAGCCATCTGATCTCAGTAGTAGCTAGTTTCTTACACTGGGTGGTTCATTGATTTAATATAGAGAACTCAAATTTCAAGGTCAGAGCGGCATAAAATGGACTTACTTGTTATGAAGGGATTTTAATGCACAGAGCCCTAAAAATAGACTTCTGGATTTTGTGTCTCTGCCTCCCTTGGGCTGGCCATCTGGAGGGCAGGTGGAAAACGATATAGTGATCCAGCAGCCCTAGGGTTGACTTCTGAATCATCTTCTCCATATAGAAAAACAGGACCTAGTGGGCGAATAATACCTGCCCGCTCCATGGAAGGCCGGCGGTTTATCCGTATACACGAAACAAAGCTGGTTTCTGTTAACGTAGAATGTATCGTGTGATCAGTGAAGAATCATTTTCCAAAATTCAGTTAATGTAGAAAATTAAGCAGTTTTCAATTTTCAGAATGCTTGTTGTGGAATGAAATAGACCCCTGTCGTAGCCCCTAAGCCCCCAATCTAGACATTTTATTATAAACACTTAGGCTTTGAGACAGTAATGTTTAGAACAGAAAACTGGTTAAGGAAAAAGTGATTCCATTGAACACATAGGGCAGCTCATCTGATAGTCAAAGAGAAGCAAAGGTGGATCTTAATTATATCATCACGTTTTCTCAAGTCTAAGATGCACTTTATTATTTTTACGTTTCCAGCTCTGTAGTGGGTAATATCTTAGAGTGGATATCCATACTGAGTGTGGAAATGTTACTTTCCTCTCCCAAGTCCCCCCAAATTCCCCCCAAAATCTGTCATCAACTCATCCTCTGAAAAATCAGAGGCAACTTCGAATTATTTCAAAAATAAAGAAGCCAAGAACTAAGCAGAGATAAATTTTCCCACATTTCTGCAGAGCCTGTAACTTTATATATGAAAGTGTAAAGATTAAATATTGTCTTGTTTGATTATAGGAGTGTCCCAAATGAGGGGGATCATTCTACTCTGTATTTCTTTGATTAAAAATCATCACCTGTCATAACATTTTGAATTCTTGAATGATTGTCAGCAACTAAGAATAGTGAGAAATAAAATATAAAATCCATTAAAAATCTTTCCATTTGGAGCTAAGCCTCTAAAAATCCCTATAGACCTTAGCAACTGTTGTGTGATCCATGCAAGCAAACTATAGGCATTTACCCGTGTAAATGCTCCGTGTCCACCCCAAGTGGGTGTCCTGCAACACAATGCCCACACCAGCTACCTGGTTAGCATCACGCTCCACAGGTTTAAGGGCTCTTACAAGACTGTCCTCACTTCAGATACCACCTGAAAGTCTCAGGGCCACCCATGCTCCTTACCAACCATCTATAAATTTAAGGGTTCCCATGAGCCACTCAGGTTCAGTAACTCACTGGGATACCATAGAACTCAGGAGAGCACTATACTTAGGATGATAGTTTTATCAAAATGGACACAAACCATGACCAGCCGAATGGAAGACATGCTCAGTGCAAGGTCTAGGAGAGTCCAGAGCTTCCATGCCTCTCATTGTGGAATCGAGGTGCACTACCCTCCCGGCACATCAGTGGGTTCACCAACCAGGAAGTTCCGCTGACCCTGAGTCCAGAGTTTTTACTGGGGTTCCATTATGAAAGCACGATTGATTAAGTCATCGGCTACATGATTGAACTAAATCTCCAGTCCCACTTCTCAGGGATTGGGCTGGTCCATATTCCCACCTACCAGTTACATGGTTGGTCTTTCTGATGACCAGCCCCCCTCTGAAGCTACCTTGAGAGGGGTCCACCTTGAGTCATCTCTTTACCAGATCATTGACACCTGGCACTCTGGAAACTTCAAGGATTTCTGAAGCTTTGTGCCAGGAAAAGGAGTCAAGTGTCAGATATATATTCCCCATTATAGTAGATAGTATAATCCAGATTTTGTATAGGGTTCTCATTTGTGTTCCTTTCTGCTGGCTTACTCACAGGCTACTGCAGTCACTGAGACATATCTTGCTGCCATGTAGCTCAGCAAGCTCCAAATTATGCTTATTCCACAAATTAGCTTGTCCAAATTCCCCATAATGGTTAATAGAAATCGCTGTCCTCCTGGACATTACAGCTCCAAATTTCAGATTCATCCTTGACTCTCTCCCTAACGTTATTAAGATTTCCTACAAATCTCCTCCGATCACATTACTGAGATCACTTTCCAACCTTTCTGAACCTAGGCCCCTTGCTAATATATGTTAAAAATCCAAAAGCAAACAAAGCATGTAAAATTCCACAGACTTCACTTTGTCCTTTATCCCAGAGATTCTGGTACATCCCCTCTGGTTGAGAATTTCCGAGCTGGATGATGGCTGCATCACAAATATGACTTTAGTCATTTTCAGCCCTTCCAAGTCAAAGATCATCAGTAATGTTTCAGGGGAACTTGGCTCCCTGGGCCCTTGAACACACTGCCACTAGCTCTCAATTGAAAATAATAGTAAGGGACTTAAACATTCCACTTCATCAATGGAGAGATCATCCAGGCGGAAAATCAATACGGAAACAATGTCTTTGACCATCAGATGAGATGCACATAACAGACATATACAGTACATTCCATCTTACAGGACACTTTTTTTGGATTTAAATAAGCATAGGGGGACACCTGGGTGGCTCAGTGGTTGAGCGTCTGTCTGCCTTTAGCTCAGGGCGTGATCCTGGAATCTGGGGATCAAGTCCCATATCAGGCTCCTCACAGGGAGTCTGCTTCTCCCTCTGCCTATGTCTCTGCCTCTCTCTCTGTGTCTCTCATGAATAAATAAATAAATAAAATCTTAAAAAATATATATAATTAATGTTGGGCTGGGTAGTTTGAGAGCGGCCGGGAGAGCTTGCAGGCAGTAGGCAGTGGCAGGTTGCAAACACACTAATCTCATTTTTCCTTTTCTTTCCTCTTCCTCGTTGTTCTATTTTATACATCCCACAAATTAAAATTTTCCAACCCACTTCTTTTGGTGCATCCATGCACCCATTTGGGGTTTTTTTTGTTTTGTTTTGGTTTTTTTGTTTTTGTTTTTGTTTTTTGTTTTTTCATGCACCCATTTGATCCTTAATTTATTAATTCATTTGATAATCTCTTGAGCACCCCCAGGCCCAGGCACTGTTTTAGTATCAGGGTAGAGCAGTGTTTAACAATATCCAGCCCCTGGCCTCAGGGAGATACAGTCTCGTGGCAGGGGTAACAGGTAGATAAACAGACAGCATAACTTCAGAGTGTAATAAGTGCTATGAGAACAACATTAAAATAGGCTAAGGCGATAAAAGGGGGAGGATGAGGGGGGGGAGGGTGATGTGTAAGTTAGGTCGGTTATGCAGAGAATGTCTTTCTGAGTGGGCAGCATTTGAGGCAAACCCTGCATGACCTTGATTTGTCTCTTGACCCCTGTTTCCCAGAGGCGGCCCCCATTTCCCTATGAAATGGGGAGGGGAAGAGAGCATTCTAGGATCACACTGCATGGAAGCCAGAGTCTGCGGAAGTTGAGAATACGTGATTTGGAGACAAGCAGACCTGTCTTAGGGTCACAAAAGCTTTTTGATCTTAACTCTGAAATTAGAGAAATTGGGCCCCAGTGGAGTTTGCTCTTAGTTTGCATCTTGGGGAACTCTGTGCCCTGGGAGAGCCCTAGCATTCTTTCCTGGAAGCTCAGTGTGAGCAGACCACACCATCAAGCTGCTGCGTCCTCCTACACCGCTTCCCTGAGTGTCCCCCAAAGAGCCTTGAAGGGTGTATATGGGTTTCCTGCTACAGTAGGAGCTCAGCAATGAAGAGCTCTGCTTCTGCTCTCTTAGATTCTGTGGCTCTCCTTCTCTCTCTCCCCGCTCCGCTCCTCTCTCCATAAATAAACCTTCCTTCTGTTTATTTAGGGTGGTGAGCAAGTCGCACTCAGCCCCAGGGCCCTCCTTGAGGTCTGCTGCATTCAGGAATCTTTGTGGGGAGCACACCTCTGGGGATTAATAGGAACAGGCAGGGCAGTGACAGTGAAATGTGAAGAATGTTTGGGGGGTGGGGAGGGCTCTGCAGGCATAGCTCTGCAGGCATAGGGCCGTTTTCATAGGCCGGAGCCCCGAGGTGAGTGAATGCCTTATTATTAAGTCACGCAGAGGGGGAAAAAGTCACTTTGGGGCTGAAACCAAATATGGGAACTTTCAACACCAAAGGCAACTTTTATAGAATATTTTATTAAAGACCCCTGTGTCACGCTTCAAGCCAGTATATTATCGGACTTTATAAAAGACAGGCTTTTGTTGAGGTTCTTAATTGGAACTCATTTGAAATACAGGTACCTAGATTTGCATCTGCATGAATGCATCGGGACATCACAATATTTAACGCAAAGTAACGTAACAGATATAGGATACTTTTTGTAAGTGCTTGTGCCTGGAAGGTCTGGAAATTCCTTCTGGCTTCCCACTCCTTTCCCTCTTCCCAGCTCACGTTCACTCTGTTCCCACACCGCACCAGACCATCACTCCCTACGGCCTGGTAGCAATTCCTCTCCCTTTCTCTCTGTCTTAATTCATTCTAGAAGAAGTACGAATGGTGAGGAGCAGAAATTAAAAGAGCTTTCTTGCTGGTGTTTCCCAGGGATAAGCTGGGTTTCTTTTCAGGTTTCTTCCCTGCTATTTCCTGCTAAACGTGATGCTTACGCCCAGCCTGAAGCTGCAGAGAAAGAGAAAAGTCAACAGAGGAATCAAATCCAAACCAGAACTTTGCCCTAACTATACCGTAGCTGATTTTGTAAAGACTTCATTAAATATCAGACATGGCCTGCTCATGGCGAATTAAATTAAAAGTTGCCCATAGAGAATGCAGAGCTGGTGCAGCCACTCTGCAACACAGTTGGAGGTTCCTCAAGAAGTTAAAAATAGAGCTACCCTATGACGCAGCAATTGCCCTACTGGGTATTACCCCAAAGATACAGATGTAGTGAAAGACCAAGACACCTGCACCCCAATGTTTACAGCAGCAATGTCCACAATAGCCCACCTGTGGAAGGAGCCTCGATGTCCTTCAAAAGATGAATGGATAAAGAAAATGTGGTATATATATTCCATGGAATATTACTCAGCCATTAGAGAGGGTGAATATCTATCATTTGCTTTGACATAGATGGAACTGGAGGGTATTATGCTGAATGAATTAGGTCATTTGGAGAAAGACAATTATCATATGGTTTCACTCATATGTGGAATTTAAGAAATAGTGAAAGGGACCATATGGGAGAGCAGGGAAACTGAGTGGGAAAAAATTAGAGAGGGAGACAAATCTCAAAAGGCTCCTAACTCTGGGAAACAAACAAAGAGCTGCAGAAGGGGAAGGTGGGTTGGGGAGATGGGGTAGCTGGGTGACGGGCACTAAGGAGAGCATTGGGTGATGAGATGAGCGCTGGGTGTTACACTATATGTTGGCAAATTGAATTTAAATAGAATATTTTTTTTTAAGTTGCCCATAGCGGGGATCCCTGGGTGGTTCAGCGGTTTAGCGCCTGCCTTTGGCCCAGGGCACGATCCTGGAGTCCCGGGATCGAGTCCCGCGTCGGGCTCCCGGCATGGAGCCTGCTTCTCCCTCCTCCTGTGTCTCTGCCTCTCTCTCTCTCTCTCTCTCTCTGTCTATCATAAATAAATAAATAAATAAATCTTTTAAAAAAATTAAGTTGCCCATAGAGAGCATGTCACATTTAAGAGAATAAGTCGTATCAATGCTAGATGAACAAACAAGCCCGCAAGTCCAAAGACCTCTCCATCCACAGTGCTTTAAGCCTCTGAGAACCTGAAAGCCTCTGGGGTTCATTAAAGCTCCTGAAGCTCCGTTCCAGTATTGACCAGCTCCAACTGTTAGTTCTTTCGTGAGCTACAATTTCTCTCTACCCCCTGGAGATAGCTCTGCATCTGGTGGGAGGGCGTGCAGAGTAGGCCCAGTTTTCCTTTTGGTTGAAAACACTATCCTATCTCTAGGTTTAGCACATTTGATTTAAGTGAATATTTTTCACCTGATGTTTTTTGCAAGTCCCCTCAGCAGCCTGCTTTCTCTCTTGAATTCTTTCTAATTAGTCTCTAACCCAATTAGACTGGCACGTTCTAAACATCTTCTTTCAATGACCTCTCACTTCACTTTTTTGGCCCACTTTTCCTCTGATGAAACACTGGGATGATATCCACTAGCTGCTACCCCCACCTTTGCCATTTGCTTTTGTGGCCCTGCTCCTTTTATAAAAACAACCACTTAAAAACTTAGATGAGGGCAGCCCGGGTGGCTCAGCGGTTTAAGCGACACCTTCAGCCCAGGGCCTGATCCTGGAGACCCAGGATCGAGTCCCATGTCAGGCTCCCTGCATGGAGTCTGCTTCTCCCTCTGCCTGTGTCTCTGCCTCTTTTTCTCTGTCTCTTAAGAATAAATAAATAAAAATCTTAAAAAAAAAAAAAACTTAGATGATGTGTATGAATAGGAATCTATATTCTTGATGTAATAGGTAGTTCATATGTATTTGTCTCTGTGCTTCTATGCCTGGTAGAGGCAGACTATAGGAAAATCTGTTGTTCCAAAAGGAACTAGGACACTGAAATGTCCTAGGACACTGAAAGTGGCGCTTTCTTTCATATTGTGGGCTATTTGATAGCAGCCACTGTTCTGAAAGCTTCACGTGAGTATTCTCATATACTTTAATTCTCACAAATTCATAAGGTAGATGAAGCTGAGGCTTAGAAGGATTTCATGGCTATTGCATGGCTCTGCAGCTAACATGATGGAGTCAGGATTATAACCCACCTTCACAACCAGTGTGATATCCTGCAGCCATTCCTGTGGTCTTTGTCATAATGTCTAATATAAATACGTGTTGATTTACTAATTATCAAGTTAATCAAAACCTAACATTGTCTTCCAATTTTGCCCATCTGGAGTGTTCATCTAAATAGCTTTAAGAAACACTCCAAGTATTTTTGAAGCCCATTCCCTAGGTAATGATCCGAGGATTTGGCTCTTTCAGGACATGTGTTTATTTCCTCATGCTTATTCTCTCTCTTTTTTTAAGATTTTATTTATTTATTCATGAGAGACACGGAAAGAGACAGAGACATCGGGAGACGGAGAAGCATGCTCCATGCAGGACTCGATCCCAGAACCCTGGATCACAACCTGAGCCGAAGGCAGACACTCAACCACTGAGCCACCTGGGCGCCCCTCATACTTATTCTCTTAACAAGATTTGCAGGGTAATTATCACAAACACATCACAATTATGTAAATGTCTTTCCTACTAGATCAACTATAACCGAATGACTGCTTTTGTGTGTGTGTTTTAAATAAACTTTATTGAGGTGTACTCTACATACCATAAAATGTGTACTTAAAGAGTCGATGAGTACTGACAAATACATAAATCCATGTGATACCACCCTAATCAAGGGACAGGACATTTCTGTTAATCCAGAAAGTTGCCTGTGTCCCTTTCTGCAATAGGTCTTCCCTCTGCCCACCCGAAGTCAACCAGTAACCTAATTTTATCACTAAATCTGATTTCTATCACTACAGCATCACAAAGTAGAATGATACCTACATAGATGGGATCTTTTATTTCTGGCTACTTTCACTCAGCCTGAGGTTTCTAAGAACCTTTTGGGCTGTTCTGTGAGCTAGTATTCATTCCTTTTTATTGGTGAGTGGCAGTGTGTTGTATGAACATAGCACAGTGTTCATCCATTTGCACATTTGAGTCATTTCTACTCTGTGGCTAATATGAATAAAGCTGCTATAAATACAGACAAGTCTTATGTGGACATATAATTTCATTACCCTTTTGTAAAAATCTAGGTTGCAAGTTAAGTGTATGCGTAACTCCAAAATGATCATACTGTTTTATATCCCACTGGCAGTATATGAGAATTTCAATTCCGTATGTCTGCCAACACTTGGTGGTCAATTGGATTTTTTTTTTTTTTTTACTTTATCCTTTCTAGGGGGTGGTATCTCTTTGTGGTTTTAAGTTGCATTTCTCAGATGACTAAATATGTTGAGTATCTTTTCATGTTATTTTGGCCATCTGGTTATTTTTGGTCTTTTTTTTTTGGTTATTTTTGTACATCTTATTTTGGGAAGTATCTGTTCCTTTAGGTTTAGCTTGTTTTTTTTTTTTGGTGGGGTTTGTCTCATTAGTGAGTAATAAGAGATCTTTATATATCCTAGATGTAAGTTCTTTGTCAGATTCATTTATTACAATTATTTTCTCTTGGTTTGTGGCCTGCCTTTTTTGTTTGTGTCCAATTTTTTATTTAAATTCTAGTTAGTTAGCATCTAATGTAATTCTGGTTTCAGGAGTAGAATTTAGTGATTCATTACTTACATATAACAGCCAGTGTTCAACATAACAAGTGCACAGCTTGCCTTTTTAACTTCTCAACAACGTGCTTTAATTTTAATTTAATTTAATTTTTGTATTAACACAGCTTTATTTGAGGTGAAAAATAAAGCCACGCTTTTAAAAACAAAGTAAGCCTCATTGGCCATCTTTTTTATTTTTAATAAATAGGACTGACTCTGCTGATTGGATTATATGGTGGACGTTTTCCATAAATTCAAGGAACTTAAACCAGCACCGTAAGAGGGTGTTTTTTTTCCAGCTTTGAGATGTAATTAACATGTAATATTACATGTTTAAGGTATACAAAGTGCTGATTTGATACATTTATAAATTGTAAAATAATTATTACTATAGAATTACTTCCATCCTGTCACATAGTAACCATTTTTGGGGGGGCACTGAGAACATTTAAGACCTTCTCTCTTAGCAACATTCAGGTATATGATACAGTATTTTTTTTTTATAAATTTTTTTTTTATTTATTTATGATAGTCACAGAGAGAGAGAGAGAGAGGCAGAGACACAGGCAGAGGGAGAAGCAGGCTCCATGCACCGGGAGCCCGACGTGGGATTCGATCCCAGGTCTCCAGGATCGCGCCCTGGGCCAAAGGCAGGCGCCAAACCGCTGCGCCACCCAGGGATCCCCATGATACAGTATTATTAGCTATAATAGCCATGCTGTACATTAGATCCCAAAAGTTATTAATCTTATAACTGAAAGTTTGTACCCCTTTGACCAATATCTCCCCATTTCCACCACCCTCCCCAACTCTTGGTAACCACCATACTACTGTTTCTCCAAGTTTGTCTTTTTTAGTTTCCACATATAAATGAGACCAATACAGTATTTTGTCTTTTTCTGTCTGACTTATTTCACTTAGCATAAAGTCCTCCAAGGCCCATCCAAGTTGTTGCAAACTGCAGGATTTCCTTCTTTCTCAGGGCTGAGTAATATTCCATTGTGTGTATATGTATACACACATTCTTCATTAGCCAGTCACCTGTTGACAGGCACTTAGGTTGTTTCCATATCTTGGCTATTGTGAGTAAAGTTACTATAGACATGGGAGTGGAGAGGTCTCTATGAGATTCTGATTTCACTCCCTTTGGGTATTTACCCAGGAGTGGGACTGCTTGACATATGGTAGTTTTATTTTTAATTTTTTTTTTTGAACCTCCATACCATTTTCCATAGTGGCTGCACCAATTTATATTCCTACCAACAGTGCACAAGGGTACTCTTTTCTCTACATCTTTACCATCACTTGTTATCTCTTGTGGGTTTTTTTTTTTTTTAATAATAGCCATTCTAGCAGGTGTGAGGTGGTATCTCATTGTGGTTTTGATTTGCATTTTCCTGATGATTGGTAATGTTGAACATTTTTTTCATGTGTCTGACGATCGTTTGTGTCTTCTTTGTGAAATGCTGTTCAGTTCCTCTGCCTGCTTTAAAAAAGAGTTGTTAAAAAAAAAAAAAGAGTTGTTAGGGGTGCCTGAGTGGTGCAGTTGATTAAGTTTCTGATTCTTGGTTTCAGCTCAAGTCATGATCTCATGGCTCATGGGATTGAGCTCTGCTGCATCTGGCTCTGCACTCAGCAAGGGGATCTGCTTGAGATTCTCCCCCTGCCCCTCTCCCTACCATGCTCTCTCTCTCTCTTTAACATAAATAAATCTTTTTAAAGACTTTTTAAAAATAAAAAGAATTGTTAGTTTTTTTGATACAGAAGTGTATGAATTCTTTTTATATTTTGGATATTACCCCCCTATCAGATGTAGGATTTGCAAATATTATAAAATTATACAGTTTCAGGTCTTAGATTTAAGTGTTGAATCCATTTTGAGTTCAGTTTTGTGAGTGGTGTAAGGTAGAGGTTGAAGTATAATTTACATTAAATAAACCACATATGTTTAAATTGTAAAATTTGATTAGTTTTGATATATATATATATATATATATATATCATTGAAACCATCATAACAATCAAGATAATAAACATTTCCATCAGAATTTCTCTTGAAGAACAAAAATTTTTTTTAACTTTGTAGTTCACTTTATCAAATATTTCTTTTATGGTGATATTTATTTATTTATTTTAGAAAATCTGTAAAAAATTTTTGCCTAAGAGAGTGAAAGTTCTAGCCCATGTTTTTTTCTAGAAGAATTTTTAGCTCATATCCATAGGTCAAGAAACCATCTTAAATCAATTTTTGTGAATAGAGAAATAGGATCCAAGATTTATTTTTCCCTGTGTGGACATCTAATTGTTCAAACACCCATTTGTTGAAAACACTGTCTTTTTCCCCCCATTGAACTACTTTTGTGACTTTGTTGAAAATTACCACATATATATGGATATATTTTTGGACTACTATAGCCTTATCCTAAGTCTTAATATCAGATAGTATAAGTTCTCCAACTTTTTCAAAATTATTTTAGCTCTTCATTCTTTCATTTCTACATAAATTTTAGAATTAGCCCATCAATTTTGCAAAAAAAAAAAAAAAAAATCTGCCAGAATTTTGTTTGGTATTATTTGACCCTATAGATAAATTTGGAGAGGATTGACATCTTAACAGTATCCAATGATGATGGTAGACTTCTTATATTGAAACTTTCTCATTTATTTATTCAAATCTTTTATTTCTCTTAGTAGTGTTCGTTGGATTTCAGAGGTCTTACATACTGCTTGTTAAGTTTATTCCTAACAATTTATAGGGTTTTGATGCAACTTTAAATGGTATTGTTTAAAAATTCAGTTTCTAATTACTTGTTGCTAGTGTATAGAAAGATAATTCATGTTTGTGTATTGATTTTGTATCCTGTGACCTTGTAAAATTCACTTATTAGTAAATTAGTATGAGTAGTATTAGTATTATTAGTACTGTTTCTAGATTTGTTAGGATTTTTAAAATGTAATTATCTGCAAGTACAGATAGTTTTACTTTTTCCTCTCAATCTGTATGCTTCCTCTTATGTATTTATTTATTTATTTATTTGCCTTGTTCCACAGGCAAATGATCCTATATAATATTGAAAAGAAGTGATGGCACTGGGCATCCTTGCTCAATAACTGATCTTTGAAGAAATGTATTCAATATTTCAACATTAAATATGATGCTTGCTATAGGTTTCTCCCCATTGAGGAAGTTTTTATAAAAATAAGGAAATTTCTTCAATTCCTTGCTTGCTTAGAGTTTGTGTGTGTTGTTTTAATCATTAATGAATGTTGACTTTTGTAAACGCCTTTTCTGCACAACTTGAGATCATATGATTTTTTTCCCCTTATTTTATAATGTGTCGAATTTCATTGACTGATTTTTTGGATGTGAAATCTTGCATCCCTGAAAAAACCCTCATTTCACCATGATACATTACCCTTTTTATATGTTTCTGTATTTTATTTTGTGAGAATGTTTGCATCTGTTTATGGGAGATGTTGTGTATTGTCTTTGTATTAGGAAACGTTCCTCCTTTTGTATTTCCTGGAAGAATTTGCTTAAGATTATTATCATTAATTCTCCTTTGTTTGTTACATATATTTAGGCCTCGAGTTGTCTGTATGGGATGGTGATGGTGGTGATGATTAAATATCTTAAATAGGTATTGAACTCTTTAGAGTTTCTATTTTCCTTTGAGTCAATTTTGGTAAGTTGTGTTGTTCAGTCATATTCTCTGGTAAGTCCTATGTAGTATGAGCCTATACATGCGCAGCCTAGCAAAGGACCTGAAGGGAATTTTCACAGTTTTTTGCCCACATATATTCCCCAACTCCTAAGCAGCTCCCTTTTCTCTTGCACCCTTCCCATATAGATTCCAGCAACTTTAACAGCTCTAAATTCTGATCTCTGCCTCCTCAGCTCAAGGGGACTACCATGTACTGTTTGGGCTCCAGCTTCCTGCACCATGATCAGGAAATTGTCCCTGGAAAACAGCCAGAGCAATCAGAAGACACACTTCATGAGTTTTCCTTCTTTTAGAGCTCACAGTCTTATACTACCTTGTGTCCAATAGCAGAAAACATTAGTTTCATATCGCTTGTCCAGCTTTATAATTATTTATGGTGGGGAGGCTAGTCTGATCCTAGGCATTCTATTATGGCCACAAGTAGAAATAACTTTGTTGTGTTTAGAAAAACAAAAATTATTAGTGAGGGTGTCCAAATTTCTATATATAGATTATGTGACCTCTTGTGACCTAGCTTGTCTATCCTGCCTGTCCATCTAACCTTATCTGTTGCCACACTGCCACGCACTTTATGCTTCAGAAAAACTGTGCCTACCTAGTGTTACTCTTTGCTACACATATGCACAAATGAGGCTGGATTCTTGGGTGTTTGGTATACGCTGCCTTTTTTGCCTTAAATGTTTCCTACCCCTTCTCCCATGTATGCTTTTTCTTCGGAACTTTTTCTGACCCATATTGCTGGATCACAGAGCCCTCTTTTTTCTTCACTATGTTTTTACTCTCAGCATAGCAAATTAGACTTGGCTGTTCATCTTTTTTCTGCCTCTTCCACTTGCAGACAGCAGTCTTTTCTTATTTGTCTCTAGATAAACATCCAGAAAGTCCTTAATAAATATTTGCAGAATGACTAATGCAATACCATTAATAGAAACTTTAACTTAAGGCATATGTTTTAGTGTTTCACTGCTTCAAATAATTACCTTTAGTCATTTGGTTATTAATCTATCTTAGTGTGCCACACTAGAAATAAATTACAGTCTTTCAAGCCCAGCTCCTGCCCATCAACCTTAGTGAGACAGTGTCTTTAGGAATTAGGGGTAATAATGGTATCCCATAGGCCAGACTCCACAGCAGGATGGAGTGAGACCTTTCATGATGTGTCACTTTTATGTTTTTGGCTCATCTGATATCTTGATTCATGATCTTGGGACTGGTGATTCTTTTCTCTGACAGATCACCTGAGAATCTGGCTGCTGTTACTTCTGCAGAACTCCTGGTGCTCCAGGTTCCAAGGCCGCCCCACTCTGTGTTTTCCATTGCTTCACGCATTCTGCAGTGGCTGGTTTCCTTTGCTAGAGATTAGATGTCTGATATCTGAACATCAGGCTTTCAGTTTCTGGGGACTTCTGTTTGTATTCAATTTTAACATGTCCTAATTTTTCCTTGCTCTTTTATCTTAGAGTAGATGATTTCTTTCTTGGGTGCACTACTTTCTTATTTACATGAACATTCTACGAAGGATTGGAGTATCATATGCCTTAGAATTGCTCTAAATGTGACATTCTGAACATAGATTCTGATACTGAAACTGAAACTTTCTTAAAAGTGTGACTTCTCCCTCAAAAGAATAACTTATTGGTCAAAACCCGCTTGCTGAGAGATCTTGACTTTCTAGAGCTTCAAAGTTGGGTCCTTATAAGCAATGTTAGCCAGCTGCTGCCCTTCTTCTAAGGACCACGAGGCCTTCTTTTGTACCTTAAAACCACTAGCATTTATACAGGCAAACACAAGCATCTATGAAAGAGCTCATGACTTAAACTACTACTCAGGACTAAACTTATTGAAACTGAAGTTAATTCAATGAACAATACATAGATCAATCTGTTTCCTTACTATTTTCCAGTAATAACAAAATTTTATATTTACTTTATAGACATGAATAAATAACTTCCTGACTTCTATATTTGAGAACATGTATATACTTATATAGATTTTTTTTCTTTAGCAGTGGGATGACATCTACCAGCAGAAATGTCAGAACTTATCAGATGGATTATTTGATGACTTTCTACATTTTTTTCTTGATATTTGGTCTATTCAAAATTTCATCAATTTCAATCACCTTTTTTTTTTCTAGAATTTTTTTCTATTTCTGGGGCCCCTGGGTGGCTCAGTCAGCTAAGTGTCTGACTCTTGATTTCAGAACAGGTTATGATCTCAGGGTTCTGGGATCAAGCCCCACATAGGGTTCCCTGCTCAGCGGGGAGCCTGCTTGACTCCCTCTCCATATGCCCCTTCCCCTCCCTCTGATTGTGCTTACTCCTCTCTCTCTCAAATAAATAAATAAATATTTTTTTAAAGAAATTTTTTCTATCTCAACAAGTTTATTGAACCTGTAAGCAAGTGATTAAATAGACTCCTCTTATAATTTTAGCGAATTATCTGGTTATTTTTAGGAATTGAGAAGAGACCAAGGAGTTGATTTTTCTGATTGTTTTAAGATGTTATTTGGTCAGGAAATCCAGAAATCTCCAAATCCGGCCTTGGTCCAGTTGGTCCTCTTTTCTGAAGGGACTCCAAGGGAACTAAAAGAACAGGGAACAATAGCAAAGTGACACAAAGGAAAGCAAAGTTGAGCTTCAACTGGACTCTGCCTTGGCACTACAGAGCGAATGGCAGTAGGCTGCATTGGGTCTGGGTTGCACAGCCAGGTCTTCTGACTATTGAGAATGGGGAGAGCAAGTATCTCATCATCCCACTCTGATGATCCAGAAGAAAAGTAGACAGAAGACCCAGTATTTGCCCCCATAGCCAGCATTGCCCTGGGACATATCTGGTAAGCCAGTAGTTTCCTGCCCAATTGCCACATTGGAGAAAAGATACAGGAGGAGAAAAAGAAAGATGACCAGTGCCTCCTGACAGCCACAGAGAGGGACCTATGTCTTGGGGATGGGGGAGGTGTTGTGGAAGGAGGGCGCAAGTAATAAATTGGGGGAAACAAGAATCTCTGTACATTTTAAGATTTTCTCTTTTGGTAACAACTTTATTATTACAAATTTATTGTTGACAGATTTTAGTGTTGACATTTTAGTGGAAGCACAATTAACCTCTCCGCCTTCTCAGCTAGGGGTCTGCTGCTGAGTCATTGTAGTGCGCATTTTCAATACGAAATGGACGCCCCCTTTCAAATGAGGCCAGAGAAGGGAGAGTTAGGGGTTACTTCATTTTAATCTAATACTTTCTTCTTTCATATTTTATATTCTTTAACGTCTGGTTCAAATATGATTTATCATGGGTGTTATTTTACATAATTTAGATGTCTTCCATCCTTGTGAAATTTTGAGGTGGCAAAGTGGACCTTCTGCTTTGAATTCATCTTCATAAAATGTGAAGAATTGCCAGGTAGGGGTTTTCTCTTGACTTATGACCTAAAGGGAATGAAATATATATATTCTACTTTCTGTTGCTGTGAGTTTAATATCATAAATACTAGTACAAGAAACAATTCTGCAAAAAAATAGGCTTGTGATCCAATCTCCATTATTTTGCCTTGTTCCTGAAAATTGTAGAAAATGAGTTGGCTAAACAAGAATTAATACGGGTATCCTTGGGTGGCTCAGCGGTTTAGCGCCTGCCTTCAGCCCAGGGCGTGATCCTGGAGTCCTGGGATCAAGTCCCTGCAGGGAGCCTGCTTCTCCCTCTGCCTGTGTCTCTGCCTCTCTCTCTCTGTGTCTCTCATGAATAAATAAATTAAATCTTTAAAGAAAATTAATACTTTTCCTAAAATTATCTACCTAATACATTCGCTTACACAGTTGTTTTAATTGCCAATCTGTGTTCACAATTTAAATCTTGTTCATGATTTAACTGTTTAAAAGTTACGTTGTTTTTGAAAAAAATTAAATTTTTGCAGGCACTTTATTCTTGCATGGCAAATATACATCTATATTTTCACTGACTGATAGAATTTCAGCCTATAAAGTATATAAAAAGTTTCATCTAAGTTCCCTTAAATGAGCATTTTGATTTTAACAGTAAATTAGACTGGCAGGTCTCATTGTAAACTGACTGTCATGGTACTTAGAAATTTTGGTCACATGATCATCGACCATTCTTAAGTTCAGGAAGACTAAAATTGAAATAGAATTCAGCTATTTGACCTTCCGTGTGACCATGAGCAAAACTGAAACGAGTTTATACCTAGTTAAAAGTTGCAGCCAAAACTTGGTACTTCTTAATATTTACTTACATTTTTTCCTATTTTTTTTCTAAATAATTACAATTTTGATGTTATATTCTGCTTAACCATTTGGTTAGACTTTTTTGGGATTTCTCAGTAATTATTTTTTTAGACAAAAATTTTTTATTACTTTTAAATTTTATATTATGATCAAATAATGTCTACTTTTAACATATGACTCACTTTTATATTTTGTTCATTTCTTAGGTACTTAGTCTGTCTTATACATTAAGCAGTGAAGGTTAAAATAGTCTTACAGTGACTGGTTGTATAAGATGTTCTATGCATTTTTTAAAACAAAGTTTCCTATATATGTTTTGATGCCATGTTATTCATTTTTTTTTGCCATGTTATTCATGTATTAAAAGTTCACTCTAGGGGCTCCTGGTTGGCTCAGTCAGTGGAGTGTGCGACTCTTGATCTCAGGGTTGTAAGTTTGAACCCCATATTGGCTGTAGAGATTACTTAAAATGTTCAAAAAAAAAAAACAAAAAACAAAAAACGAAAACCTCACTCTACTGTTTTCTGTTGTGACCATGGCAAGTTGCTTAAATTTTCTGAGCTTCAGTTCCTTCTTTGTAACCCAGGGTTGCAAGACTAACTTTTCTGTAGCCTTTACTGGAGGATTAAATGAAATAATTTGCACAAAGGGAAAGTGCACATTTAATAGCGGTTATTGTACGTTCTTTGTGTTTTATGCATTTTGTTAATGGCATTTTTTATTCCGTTTGATGCATTTTCAATTTTGCCTGGTGTCAAATTAATATTGTTATACTTGTTTTCTTTTGGTTTCAGTATGCCTGAAATATCATTCCCCATTCCTTTATTTTTTTTATTGTGATAAGCTATACATAACATAAAACTTAGCATCTGAACCACGTGTAAGTGTACAATTCACTGGCCTTAAGTACATTCACAGTGTTACGCAACTACTACCATTATCCACTTCTGGAACTTTTTCATCATCCCAGGTAGAAAGTCCTTTCCCATTAAACGGCTCCCTATTCTCCTCTCCCTGTAGCCCCTGGTAACCTCTATTCTACTTTTGTCTCTATGAATTTGTCTTTTCTAGGTACCTCATATAGATGGAATCATGCAATATTTGACCTTTTGTGTCTGGTTCACTTAGCATAATGTTCTGTTTTCAGAGGTCATTCATGATGTGGCTATCAAAATTTCATATATTTTTATTGCTGAGTATTATTCCACTGTATGTATATTGTATTTGTTTATCCATTTATTTGTCAGTAGACCCTTGGATTGTTTCCTCCTTTTGGCTGTTGTGAATAATGCTGCCATGAATATTGGTGTCTAAGTATGTGCTTGAGTCTCCTAATTTCAATTCTTTGAGTATGTACCTAGAAGTGGACTTGCTAGATCATATGGTAATTCTATGTTTAACATTTTGAGGTACTGTCATAGTGCTATTCTTTTTTATTTTTCCATTACTCAGAGTTCTGTGTTAAGTGTATCTCTTGTGAGCAAGTATATAGTTGGTTTTTATTTTTTTCAAAACTGTACATATACTCTCATTTCACCCTCACAAAATACACATGAGATGTGCGTGATTATTTTTAACTTAAAAGAAATAAACTTTCACTAATAGGATAGTTTCCTCAAGCCACACAACTGATTAATTTCAGAGAGTTTAAGTGATTCCAGACATCTGATTCTAACTACAGTGTTCTCTTTTTATCTGATGGATCCCATTTCTCTCCCAGTAGATTTTAAGTTACTAAAAGATGGGCCTAAAAAAAAAAAAAAAAAGATGGGCCTATGTCTGATGCATTTTTATGATCCTCTGCGCTTTGATGAGTACTTTGCAAGCAACAGAAACAAACACATACTTGTTGGTTGGCAGATTCATCATGCATCTAGATCATCATGCCTAGAATATCCACATTTCTGACCAACCTTTTACTAAATCCTATGCATCAGCCAAAGGATATATCATATTTCACCAAATTTATTAGACCGTGGCTGCATACAACGTTTCTCCAAGTCTCTGTTCTCCTAATATACTTGCTTTCTGTTGGGCACTTCATCCTATGACACCTTATTACCTGCTTCACATCTCATGTGTCAAATATTTTATGTTTGTTATTTGATCATTCTTTTCTGTGCTTGGTCTGAGATATTTATTATTTGCAAAGAGGCATAACTCTTCTTAAGATTTTTCTCTTAGTCTTGATTCTCTGCAGTTTGAGTGTGGTCTGCCTCGGTGTAGATGTTTTTGGTGTTTATTATGCTTCGTGTTTTTTTTCTGAGCTTCCTGCATCTGTGGTTTAGCTCTGGAAAATTCTCAATCATTATTTCTTCAACTATTTCTTCTGTTCCTTTCTTGTTTTTTACTCATGTTCTGTTCATTGTAGTTTTAGGATATTCTGTTCATCTGTTTCATTATTTTTTCTCTTTACATTTCAAGTTTCAAAGTTTCTACTGACATCTCTTCAAGCTCATTGATTCTTTTACTGGCCAAATCCAGTTTACCAACGACCTCATCAACTACATTTTTTCATTTACATTACATCTTCATTTCATTACAGTATTTCTTTTATTTCTAACATTTCTTTTTCTTTATTTTTTTATTTTTTATTTTTATTTATTTTAATTTTTTATTTATTTATGATAGTCACAGAGAGAGAGAGAGAGGCAGAGACACAGGCGGAGGGAGAAGCAGGCTCCATGCACCGGGAGCCTGATGTGGGATTCGATCCCGGGTCTCCAGGATCGCGCCCTGGGCCAAAGGCAGGCGCCAAACCGCTGCGCCACCCAGGGATCCCCATTTCTTTTTCTTTATTGGAGTTTCCATTGCTCTATTTCTATTACTTTTTGTCCTAGAGCCCTTAACATACTAATCATAGTTATTTGAAGTCATTGGTCTTATAATTCTAAAATCTCTTCCATCTATGAATCCAGTCCTCAGACTTGATTCGTCTCATCACATTATGTTTTTTGCCTTTTAGCATGCCTTGCAATTTTTTGATGAAACCAGGCATGATGCATCAGTTAAAAGGAACTGATGTTGGTAGAGCTTTTGTGTCAAGTTTTATGTTTATCTGATTAGGAGTTAGGCTGTTTTTACTCTGCTGTAGCCTTGGTCTTAGAAGCTAAACTTCTCTCTTATATCCCTATTTTGGTCTCTTTTGTTATTTGTGGGCGTCCCTAAAATTTCTTAAGTCAGATCTGAAGCTCACAGTTTTGTTTTTGTTTGTTTGTTTTTAAGGTGTAGTCCCTTTTTTTTTTTTTTTTTTTTTTTTAACGGGAGCTTTCTTGATGTGGTGGTTAGGTGAGGAGGGAGGGGAAGCATTCTACAGTTCTATGATTGGGTCTCTGTCTTTTAGTGAACTTGAGTACCTCTCTTCCCCCACATGGAAGGCTAGAGGGGGCTGAAGTTGAGTGTTTTCCTACCCTCGGGTCAGTTTGGCTTTGGTATAACCCCAGTGGGTTAGGTTCTGGTAAAACAGTTTCCTTTCAAGGCAGGCCTTGTTAAAAAGAACAGAAAGCTCTGGGAATATTTCAAAATGGTTATATTTCCCCATTTTCCCCTGGAAGCACTAAGGGATTATTCTATTATCTTCACAAGCTGGTAGGGCAAAATGTGGGAGCTCTTCAAAGAATGGGTTCCCTTGGAGATTTTAACTCTAAAGAGAGTCTACAGTGAGCCTCCAGCAGTCAATCAGTCAATTGTTTAAAACGTTTAAAATGTTCCTACTGATATTGTCTCCAGCTGTGGACTTCTGGCTCTGTTTTGCTCCTGGTGTGCTGCGATTATCTGTATCCATCTGTCTGACGAGTTTTCAGGGCAGTTTGCCCTGTGACCTCAGTTCTGATGGATTTAAGAGGAGTTGTTGATTTTCAGTTTGTTCAGGTTTCTTTTCTTGTTGTGAGTATGGAAATGATGACTTCCCAGCTCTTTACATGTCAGGCTAGAAACCAGAAGTCAAATTTATAAATATTTTCCCAAGTGGTTGGATCTTCATTGCTTTCTCATTCACCTGAGATGTCTCTAGAGCAACCAAGACCCAAAAGATACAGGAATCAAATAATCCTAAGAGAATGGATGAGAACTTTTTATGTTTTTATGATGTTAATTAGCATTCTTTTACTTCCACTGAAAGAATTCCCTTTAGCACTTCTTGTGAGATAGGTGTGGTGGTAATCAAATCCCTCAGCTTTTGTTTGTTCTGAAAAGTCTTCATCCTTTTTTTTTTTTTTTTTTTTTTTTTTTTTTGAAGGATGGCTTCACAGAGGATAGAAGAGGATAGAAGTCTTGGTTGACAGTTATTTTCTCTTACTCTTTTGAACATGTCATCCCATTCTCTCCTGGCCTGAAAAGTTTCTGTTGAGAAATCTGTCACTAGTCTTACGGGAATTTCCTGGTATGCAATTTCTCTTTTCTCTTGCTGCTCTTCAAATTATTTGTCTTTGACTTTTGACAATTTAATTATAGTGTGTCTCAAGGTAGTCCCATGCAGGTTCAACCCAATGGCATTTTGGGCATCATGAACCTAGGCATCCATTTCTCTTCCCAAGCTTGGAAAATTTTCAGCCATTATTATTTTAAATTTTAAAATGTTTTTTTTTTTTTTTTTAATTCTGTCCCTTTCTCTTCCTCTTCTCCCTCTGGAATTCTCATAAAGTGAATATTGTTTCTTTTCGTTGTGTCCTGTAATTCCTGCAGGCTTTCTTCACTTTTTTCATTTTGTTCCTCTGAGAGTAATTTCCAATGTCCTGTCCTCCAGATCACTTATTCTTTTGTCTGCATGATCAAATCTACTTTTGAAACTCTAGAATTCTTCAGTTCAGTTATTGTATTCTTGAACTCAAGGATTTCTGTTTGTTTTTGATGGTTGCTGTAGCTTTGTCAAACTTCTCATTGTGTTCATGTATTGTTTTCTTAACTTCATATAGTTATCTGTCTGTGTTTTTTTGTAGGTCACTAAACTTCCTTAAGAGGATTATTCTGAATTCTTTTTCTGACAGTCCATAGATCTCCATTTCTTTTGGGTCAGTTATTGGAGCTTTATTAGTTTCCTTTAGTGGCCTCCTATTTACCTGATTTTTCATGATCCTTGATTCCTTACATTGGTAGTATCTGCACATTTGAGTAACAGAGCTCCTCTCTTAGACTTTACAGGTTTGTTTCAGCAGACACAGTTCTTCCTCACCAGCCAGCTCAGTTTGGATTTCTGGATGGGTCTGCTGGTAATGTTCTTGGGCATATGGGACCTATTAATCAGGTCTATTTGGGGGCAAGACAATCATTTGAGCTCTGAGGATAGGGATAGGGGAATGTGCCACTGGCTGAGAATAGTTGGGTAGCACTTCTGGTTTGGCTCACTACCGAAGTAAGGCTATAAGATGGGCTCAGGAGTTGCTTGGATTTTCTGGTCCTGCTTACTAGATGGTCAGGACTGGGTTCTAGTTGGTCAGGAGTAGTTGGGGCTACAAATTAGCTTTCCTGCCCTGGCAGGGCAGCAGGATAGGACCCCAAGCCCGTATAGCTTTGGGGAGCTGGATCAAGCCAGAGTGTATGTTGAATTTCCTGGTTAGGTGAGGCTGCCAGTTTCACTGCAGATGGGGGGAAGCCATGGGCTGTACTCTCTGTTCAATCACCTCTGCACATAGGGATGTTGAATTGGCTACAGGGCTTCTCACATGCTCTGGTTAAGTTCCCTGGTTGGACAGGCTGAACGCTGTGTTCTACAATGAGCAGGACAGTGAATAACTCTATCTGGGCACAGTGAGGAAAGCAGTAAGGATGTTTGTTCATTGTCTAATCAAGCCAACCTGCACCGCAGGGCCACTGGCTTTTTTCTGCAAACCATCAGCTCTGCCTGCCTACCTCAGCTTGAGTACCATTGGGTTGCACAGCTAGGAGTTGTCTCCAACTGTTCTGGTCAGATGAGGTCTGAAAACACTCTCCACAGTAGGTGGGGCTATGTCACAGTCTCGTGGCCTGGGTGGGAGGGTAAGGGCCACTCCAGGCAACTCTCAGTTTCCCCAACAGGATCTCCAGTTTGGAGGGGCCAGGGGCTACACTCAGCCTTGTCTGTGAATTAATCCTCCTGTTTGTGTGTAATGTGGGAATGTTGCACACCTGGTATTGGCTTTGCTCTGGGGGCAGTCAGCTCTGCATGCCCCCCTCTTGGTTAAAGCTACACAAGGTCAAGAGTTGTTGCCAACCCTTTTGGTAGGATGGGGCTGGAAAACTCTCTCCACAGTGGGCAGGGTAGGATTCAGTTCCTTGCCTGGGTGTAGACAAATCGGGCTCTAGGGCTAGTAAAACTCCTTGTTTGAGGATCAAAATCAGGCAGATCTGTACCCCACTGAGTTCCCTGGTCAGAGTGTACCCCTGACTTGGTTCTACAGATGAGCAAACCTGCTGGTTGGGATTACTCTTTGGGCACTACAGGTGTGAACTCAGTCTGCCAAGATTCATGTGCTGGTTCTTGCAAGCGCTTCCCCACTTTTCTAGCACCATCAGATTTCCAATGGTTGACTCCCAGGACTCCCCTGCCGTCCTTGTAGTACAAGATCAGCATGGGGCCTCCCACAAAACAGTCCACAATGCTGGGATTGGGAGCAGCCCTGGTTGACTTTTTTCACTGGAGCAACAAGAGGCTCAGGGAAAGCCTCTCCACTTGGTGCTGCCCTGTCTAGGGGAGAAACAATGCGGTCAATGTGTAGCCACCTCTCTTATCCGTCTAACGCAATCTGTCCTGTTCTCTGTGGTTCATGGGTGCTTCAGCTTCATACCCATGTTTTAGGATTCTCTCAGTGGTGTCTTGTTCTTGAATAGTTGTTAGTTGTTCTTATGAGGGGGTCTGAATTCAGAAACAGTCCACGTCACTGTCTTGGTGACATCACTTTGTTCTATTTTTAACCCCAAACTGTCTTTGATTTTAACTATCCCAATATTTTATTAGAGTTTGCTTTTAATGGTTTTTCAAAATTCCAATCTCCATCTTCAGACTCAAAAATTATAAATATGCCTTATGACCTACCCGTCCCACCCACAATTCCCATGTAAGGTGTGAAATTTAAATTGTTTCCACCTCTTCATCTTGATTGTGCTCTAATCCCAATCTTAATTAATATAATTAGGAGTTTAAAACTCAGGCTACTGTTATTATTTTATATTTTGTAAATATACACACATTCATTTTCAGATGTTACGTCCCACGTTTGCCTTGAGCTTAGCATCTGTATTTATGATAGTGTATTATCTATAGCCCTATCTTTAACTGCCTTTAGTGCTCTCAGCTAATGCTTTTGGTTCCTGATTTTCAGCTTCTTGTATGTTTATTTGCTCTCTTAGTCAACTAAATAGATTGAACCTTCAAGGAATTTTTTCAAGAGGAAATGAAGGCAGTTCAGATCAGAGGCAGCTTTACCAAGTGCCCCTGAAGGGTAAGCCATACGACATCTCACATAGAGTACCCCTACCCCATCTCCAAGGTTGCATTTGTAATGCTACAGATTTTTCGTGGGGAATGCTATATATTTTTAAAGAAGTTCCCCAAATTGTATTAGCTTTAGAATCCTCAAGAGGTTGGATCAGCCTTTGATTCTATTAATTAACCTCTGAGTGTTTGCCACTGTTACTTTCCCTTGGGAAAGATTTGTGGAGCTAAGGTTGAAAAAAAAAAAAACAATCAGAGTTTTAAGTCTTTTTAAGAAATACCCGATCCGGAATTCATGTGAGATCATTTTTTATCCTCAGAATTCAAAAATTTCACTAGATTATGTCCCTCCACCCCCCACCCCCACCACTTTCTATCCTGGGTATTTTCTTGAAGTTGTTATTGTCTCCAAATAATGGTAGAAAGAGAGCTGTGGGATGGGATGTGGATGGAGGTTTTATTC
The DNA here is from genome assembly GCF_018345385.1 of Vulpes lagopus. Lineage (NCBI taxonomy): Eukaryota > Metazoa > Chordata > Mammalia > Carnivora > Canidae > Vulpes > Vulpes lagopus. The sequence goes on from NC_054833.1 coordinate 18,306,915, forward strand.
TGGTTGTCTGTAGAATAACCAAAGCATAAAACCTAGTGTGAGTCTAAGTTTTGGTGGCAGGTTTCAGACAGTTGGGTAGGGATGATACTTTGGTCTATCTTTTTCCAAATATGGTAGAGCTGCCATAATTTGTAAGAAGCATGGGCTGTTTTTCTCAGTCCAATCCCACTAGACTTATAATTTGTGGCAAGATCAGCCTGACCATTTTTTTTTAAGTAACAGTTTTATTGACATATAATTCACATACCCCATGACTCACACTTTTAAAGTGTACAATTCAGTGGTTTGTTGTATATTCACAGATATGTGCGAAGCCCATCACGATCAATTTTAGAACATTTTCATCACCTCAGAAAGAAAGCCCATGTCCCTTAACTATTACCCTCCCTCTAACCATTCATCCCCGCTATCCCTAAGCAACCACTAATCTACTTTCTATACCTATAGATTTGTCTAGTTTGCACATTTTATATAAATGGTATCATGTAATATACAATCTTTCATGACTGATTCCTTTGGCATAATGTTTTTTTTTTTTAAGATTTTTATTTATTTGAGAGAGAGAGAGAGCAAGAAGGAGGGGTCTAGGGAGAAAGAGAGTCTTAAGCAGACTGCAGGCTGGGTCCCCCGCCTAATGCAGTCCCACAACTCCAAGATCATGACCTGAGCCAAAATCAAGAGTTGGATGCTTAACCGACTGAGCCATCCAGACACCCACAGCATAATGTTTTTAAGGGTCGTCCATGGTGTAGCATATATTAGAACTTTGTGACCAAATCACATTCCATTATGTGAATATTACCACGTTTTATTTATCCCTTCATTAGTTAATAGACATATGTTTCTACCTTTTGGCTATTATGAATGTTGGCTGATGTAAGCATTTGTGTAAATGTTTTTATGGGTGTGTATTTTCATTCCTCTTGGATAGATACCTAGGAGTGGGATTTCTTTTTTTTTTTTTTAAGATTTTTATTTATTTATTCATGAGACAGAGAGAGACAGAGAGAGACAGAGAGAGGCAGAGACACAGGCAGAGGGAGAAGCAGGCTCCATGCAAGGAGCCTGACGTAGGACTCGATCCCAGGTCCCCAGGATCAGGCCCTGGGCTGAAGGCAGCGCTAAACCGCTGAGCCACCCAGGAGTGGGATTTCTGAGTCATATTCTCACTCTGGTTTAACCATCTGAGGAACTACCACACTGTAGCTGCTCCATTTTACATTTGCTTCAACCGTTTAGGAGATTTCTGATTTTTTTATGTCCCCATCACCGCTTATTATCCTATCCGGCTTTTTGTTTATGGCAATTCTTGTGGACATGAAGTGGTATCTCACTGTGGTTTTGATTTGCATTTCCCTGTTGACTGATAATGTTGAGCATCTTTTCATGTGGTTTTTGGCCATTTGTATGTTTCCTTTGGTGAAATGTCTATTCAGATCCCTTGCTCACTTTTTAAGATTTTATTTTTATTTATTTATTCATAAGAGACCCAGAGAGAGAGGTAGAGACATTGGCAGAGGGAGAAGCAGGCTCCCTGCGAGGAGTCTGTTGCAAGACTTGATCCGAGGACCCTGGGATCACAACCTTTGAGCCAAAGGCTCAACCTTTGAGCTCAACCTTTGTGGCTCAACCACTGAGCAACCCAGGTGCCCCTCCCTTGCCCATTTTTAAGTTGGCTTATTTGTCTTTTTATTATTGAGTTGTAAGAGTTCTTTATAAATTCTGGTTATGGTCCCTTATCAAATATTCTACTTGCAAATATTTTCTCTTACTCTGTGTGTCAGCTTTTAACCTTCTTGATACTATCCTTTGAACCCTTTTATTTTGATGAAATCCTATCTATTTATTTTTCTTTTGTTGCCAGTGCTCTTGGTGTCATATCTATGAACCATTGCTTAATTCAAGGTTATGAAGATTTACGCCTATGGTTTCTTCTGTGAGTTTTATCATTTTAGCTCTTATATTTAGGTCTTTCTTTTTTTAAACATCTTATTCATTTATTCATGAGAGACACAGATTGAGAGAGAGAGAGGCAAAGACATAGGCAGAGGAAGAAGCAGGCTCCATGCAGGTAGCCCGATGCGGGACTCAATCCTGGAACTCTAGGATCACTCCCTGAACCAAAGGCAGATGCTCAACCACTGAGCCACCCAGGCGTCCCTCATTTAGGTCTTTGAGCCATTTTGAATAAGCATTTTTATATGGTGTGAGGTTAAGGGTCTCACCATTTTTGTTTTTGTTTTTTGTTTTGTTTTTTTGGCATGTGGAAATCCAGCTGTCCTAGCATAATTTATTGCACAAACTATTGTTTTCCTACTGAATTGTCTTGGAACCCTTGTCAAAAATCAACTGACCTCAAATATAAGGGGTTATTTCTAGACACTCTGTTGTGTTTCATCGATCTATATGTCTGACCGTAGGCTAATTCCACACAGTTTTGATGTCTGTAGCTGTGTAATTTTTAAAAAAGATTTATTTACTTATTTGAAAGAGAAAAAGAGAAAGGAGAGCTCTTTCTGCCCCCCCTCTTTCATTCTTGGATTCCCATTATGCATGTGTTGATATACTTGATGGTGTCCTAGGGGTCTCTGAGGTCATTTTTCTTCATTCTTTTATTTTAATTTTTTCTTTCCATCAGACTAGATAATCTCAATTGAACTTTCTCCCTCAAAGGGTGAGGGAGAGAAATCCTCAAGCCAACTCGCTCCTGAGGACCCTGAGACCATGATCTGAACAGAAATCAAGAGGGGTGCTTAATCAACTGAGCCACCCAGGCACCCCTGTAGCTGTGTAATTTTTGAAATCAGGAAGTGTTAGTCTATTACCTTTATACTTCTTTTTTAAGGTTGTTCTGGCTATTTGCAGTCCCTTCTGATTTCATAGGAATTTTAGGACCAGCTTGTCTATTTCTGCAGAAAATCCAACTGCAATTTTAATAAGGATGTCTCTTATAGATAGCATATAGTTGAGTCATTTTTAAAAATATTTCTAATCTACTCTGCCAGTCGCTGTACTTTTATTGAAGCATATAATTCATTTAATGTAATTACCAATAAGATAAAATTTAGGTGTACCATTTCCTAATTTGTCTTATGTCTTTCTTGTTCCTTTATTCTTCCATTACTGCCTCTTTTTGTATTAAATAGATATTTTCTAGTGTACCATTTATAATCTTTTTTCTCATCTTTTACTATATATATTTTAGTCATTCATTTTGGCGGTTGCTTTGGTAATTACAATTAACATCTTAACACAACAATTTTATTCAAATTAATACCAATTGAATTTCAGTAGTACATGAAAACTTTGTCTCTCCATAACTCCATTCCTAGTTTCCTCTTTTGGGTTATTATTTCCAAGTAAATGACATCTTTTATACATTTTATGCCCATCCTCAGAGATATATGATTGTTGCTTTATTCAGTTGTCTTTTAAGTTAGTTAAGAGGGAAGAAAAGAGTTGCAAAAAATACATTTGTAATGTCTTTTATGTTCACCCATGTAGTTACTTTTGCTGATACTCTATTTCTTTAGTGGATTCAAGTTACTGCCTATAGTCTTTTCATTTCAACCTGAAAGACTGTTAATTTCTAATGAATTTCTTGTAAAGCAGTTCTGCTAGTGACAGTTCCATTTTCATTTATCTTAGAGTGTCTTAACTTCTTACTTTTGAATGACAGTTTTGCTGTATATAGAATTCTTTGTTGGCTATCTTTTTCTTTCAATGCCTTGAATATGGCATCCCACTGCCTTCTTACTTCCATGGTTTCTGATAAGAAATCATCTCTTAATCTTATTGAGGATCACTTCGTTTAACACTTACATGTTTTTTGTTGAACTTGGATGTGTGTGTTAATGTCTTTCATTGAATTTGGGGAGTTTGGGGCCATTATTTCTTCAATTACTCTTTCTGCCCCCCTCTTTCATTCTTGGATTCCCATTATGCATGTGTAGATAAACTTGGTGGTGTCTAGGGGTCTCTGAGGTCATTTTTCTTCATCTTTTATTTTAATTTTTTCTGTTCGTCAGACTAGATAATCTCAATTGAACTCAATTGACTTTGGAATTCTCAAATTGACTTCATGAATGCTTTCTTATGTCTGCTCAAATATCCTGTTAAACTATCTAAAGACCTTTAAAATTTTCATGTAATGTACTTTTAAGTTTCAAAATTTCTGTTTGGTTCTTTCTATAGTCTCTATGTCTTTATTGATATTCTCTATTTGGTGAGACAGTGAGACATCATTCTTACACTTTTGTTTAGTTTCTTTTCTTTGATATATTCAAAATAGCTGACTTAAAGTTCTTGTCTGGTAAATCCAATACCTAGGTTTCTTTAGGGACAGTTTCTATTGATTGCCTTTTTCCCTGTATATAGGCCACTTTCTTCTTCTTCTTTATGTTTTATTATTTTTGTTGATTATCAGGCATTTTAAAAATATAATTTTGCATATATGGAAAGGAAATTCTCCTCTTCCCCAGGGTTTGTTGCTTTTGGTGTTTGTTGTGGTGGTGGTGGTTGTTTTAGTGACTCTCCTGAACTAATTCTCTAAAGTCTATATTTTTGTGTGTGATCACTGAAGTTTCTTTTCCTTTATTTTAGTGGTCAACTAGTTATTGGAGAAATATTTCCTTAGATGCCTAAAACATCTGAAAAATAAGTCTCTCTGTCTTTGCTGAGAATCTCTGTGTGCATGTTGGGCATGCCTTCAACACTTGGTCAGGCAGTTGACAACTGCCTTAGTCTTCAATTCCTGTTTGCACAGAGCTTCAACATTATCCAGAGGTGAGAGCCTGGGGGCCTTCCCAGGTCTTTCCTGAACATTCACACAGTCTTCTAGAATTCCAGGAGTTTGTTAGAGATTTTGAAACCCACCCCCCTTCTTTTTCCTTTTTCTTTCTCTCTCTCTCTCTTTCTCTCTCTCTTTCTTTCTTTCTTTTTCTTTCTTTCTTTCTTTCTTTCTTTCTTTCTTTCTTTCTTTCTTTCTTTCTTTCTTCTTTCTTTCTTTCCTTCTTCTTTTAAAGATTTTATTTGAGATAGCAGAGTGCATGAAAGAGAGAGTGAGCAGGGGTGAGGGGCAGAGGGAGAAGGACAAGCAGACTCCCTGCCAACCAGGGAGCCCAATGGAGGGCTTGATCCCAGGAGAGGCTTGATCCCCTGAGATCATGACCTGAGCCCAAGGAGATACTTAACCAAATGAGCCACCCAGGCACCCCCAGCTTTTCTTTCTTAAGTATTTTTGTCAACCTGTATTATGATCCCCAAATGTTATTACAACCTCAGGCAGCTGCAATATTAAGTAATAGCCACTAATTTTTTCCAACAAATACCCTCAGAGGAAAAGCTGTTTATATTCAATGATCTCTGAGTCAGATCAAATGAAGACAAGTTCTCTGAGTGAGATTTTCCGAAGAAATTCCAAGTGGGTCTTTAGGTGTGGGGATTTGGGGGTACTCCAGCCTCATGTGCCCCCTCCAGTGGCTGCTGGGCTTCTGATATTTGCCAAGATTGTGGGACTGGTTGGTTACAAGGCTACCCCAGAGGCTGGTAGAAAAGGATGGGCACGGAGCAAGTTAAAATACCTCAAGGTTGTTCTTATAATTGGAATTCAGGCTTTTAAAAATTTTTTAATAAATTCTCCCCAGATTGTTGCAAGCCTTTACTTAATTTCCAGAGTTTGAAAAAAGTTGATGTGGACAAGTTTTGAGTGTTCCCTTTGCTTTTTTGGAAGGAGATGATTTCCAGAAGTTTTTACTTGCCCATTCCCAGCCACATCACCCTTTTAAAAATCTTTAATCAAATTATATCACCGTGTCTTGAAAATCTCCCAAAGGCTGCTCCTTATAGTTCAAGTCCCAATCCCTTAGCAGGATGTATTAGGTCCTGTGTGAGTCTGCCCCTCCTGCCCCTCTGGTCACTACCTATTGCTCTATTTCTCTCACTCTACAGCCTCTCTATTCTTCTTTCCATTCCTTAAATACAGAAGGCTGTTTCCTTCTGGTCACTCATGTCTCGGTTCATTGCCGCCTCCTCACAGAGACTATACCTTTGCTACCCACCCTCCTTCTCTTTTTCACATTTCCCTCATTTATTTATAGCAATAAATAAAATATTTTATAACATTTTATAATGTAATGTTTATAATATTTTGTAACATTATATAACATATAAATAAAATATTTATAACATTTAGCACTACCTGAAAAGATTATGTTTTTTATTTCTTTACGTGAATGAGCTCTTTCCTTCAGGAGACTGTAAACCCAGAAGAGCAAAGGCCTCATCTGTCTTCTTCTCTGCCATATCTTCATTGCCTAGAGTGCATTTTCAGCATATAATTAGTTATTCATCGTAGAGTGAATTAAAAGCTAAGTTCATAGTTGCACGGGCCCCCCAAAGAGACCCACTCCAGTTTGGGAAGAGGATTAGAACTTCGTTTTTTTCCCCTAAAATTTCTCAGATCTGTAATCTAGCTGTTAAAGTGTAGTTACTAAACTTTCTCTTTAAAGACAGTTGTTACAATTATTTTATGAAACTAGTCATAGTCTGTTAGTTATGCCCAGTATACATCCTCAACCTCTACACTCCTGGCCTCATATCTTAAGACCTCTGTTTATTTTAGAATTCAACTTTATATGTTATATAACCCTACCTTCCCTTAACACTAGGAAAAAAAAATCACAGGAAATTCTGAAGAATTTCAGTCCCTAAAGTGAGAGACCATAAGATCTGAAAGGAAATTGAACTATAATAACCTATAGAGGGTAAGACCTGTGGAAGTTTTGGTTGTTAAGTTAGGGTCTTCAGCCTACAAATCTATTCTTCATGCTATCACTTAATACGCTTAGTGCTACAGTATTCCCACAGAATGAACAAATCAAATCTGTATTTAATATAAGAAAAATTTCCATCGTTCCCCTGCCACTCTTATGTTTAAGAACCATTTTCCTCTTATGGCACTCCTTGCAGACATGAAATCTAGATTATTGTGAGTCCTTTATTAGTATCCTAGTGTTGAGCACACTGAGGTGTGGCATTATGACTCATTCTGTGTAACTAACTCCACTCTATCCAGGAACTGAGCCGTATCCATTAGTGTAAGAGATCCAACACCAGATGTCAAAAAGTCAATGTTTATTTAGGAAAGGAAATATGTCATTGTGCGATTAACTCCTAAAAGCAATAGTAATCTTTTTAATCATCTGAGTTTGTTTTAAAGTGCCACTGTTCTTCTTTACTTTGTAGTTGGGATTGTTTACTAAATACTAGGTTTTCAATGAGAAACCAACATGAACACTTGTCAGCCTCAAGAGTTTCTTTCTGATGGTTAGTCGATAAAATTAGCCTGGGAAATTCAGAAGTTAATAATTTCCTGCTTTGAGAGAAGCGTTGAACCTTATCAGGATTGTACCTGGGTGGATTCCGCTGAGGTATATTCTCCTGGAGGCAGGGAGTAGCCTGTGTGTATAGAAGGAGGCTGGAAACCAGACCACGTGGCAGTGAATGGCACAGGCAGGTTATAAGAAAAGGTTCAAGGAACCTTTGATCCCCAAAGGCCTTCCGTGGTAGACATGCTGCAGGGTATCTCATTGACTCAACAACACACACCAGGCTGAGAGGCACTGGCAAGCATACTTGGTTGGTTCAATGGGTTGCAGCATGATGCTAACAGGGTCCAAGGACACCCTCCCTGATTCTTCTCAGGCCAGTTTGCCTGGTTCAGAGGTAGAGAGTCTAACCCAAGGCCATAAACATTATCCTTGGTTATTCACTTAAACCAATGCTATTTAAAATTCTGTTTCACAGTTATGATCTTGGTTCTATAGGGGATAATGGTAAACACCCTATAGAAGTCACCTTCTAAATGTTATTCTCTTAGTTTGTCCGTGTTCCAAGTTTATTTCTAGAGAGAAATATCTTGTGATGTGAATGGAAAAGCTACATATGGGAGAATTATATAAGTTGTACAAAACATATCCAGACATTTGCTAGCTGATTCATTTAACCAATATAGAGTATGTGTTTAGGACCAGGTTCTAAGAATACAAAGCAAGTAAGAAATAATTCCTGCTGTCAAAAACTTACAATATAATTAATACCCTGTTTTGATTATTTGGAATATACACACTTTTAGGGAGGAAAACAATAATATGAGGTCACATGAAAATCAAGTATTCTCACACAGTTCTACAAGTAAGCTCTTTATTTTTTCCCTTCTTATTAAAAATATCAAATCTATTTCTCTTGATGTTGCAAAGTAAATGGTTAATACTTTTTAAAAAACTGTATTTCTAATAAACATTATATATACACATATTATTATATATAAATTAGTTCCAGGTGCTTTAAAAAAGAAATCTAAATTGAGTATTCTATTTAAGAATATAATTCTGGGACAAGTAAAATCAACAACATAAGAAACAACAAGTGGTGGCTAGGATATGGAGAAAGGAGAACCCTTATTCCCACTGTTGGTGGGAATGCAAAGTGGTGCAGCCACTCTAGAAAACAGTATGGAGGTTCTTCAAAAAGTTACAAATAGATTACACTACTAGATTACACCCAAAGAATACAAAAACACTAATCCAAAGGGGTACATGCACCCTTGTGTTTATAGCAGCATTATCTACAGTAGCCAAATTATGGAAACAGCCCAAGTATCCATTAACTGATGAATGGATAAAGAAGATGTGGTATATATATATATATATATATATATATATATATATATATAAATAGATTATTACTCAGCCATAAAAAAGAATGAAATCTTACCATTTGCCATGACACAGATGGAGCTAGAGAACTTTTTTTTATAGCTGAGTAATATTTCATTATATATCTATTTATACCATATCTTCTTTATCTATTGATGGACACTTGGTTTGCTTCTATATCCTGCCTATTGTAAATAATGCTGCAGTAAACATAGGGGTGCCTGTATCTTTGAATCATTGTTTTACTTTTCTTTGGGTAAGTATCTAGTATTAGATACTAGTCTAGTATTAGAATTACTGGGTCATACGGTAGTTCTATTTTAAATTTTTTGAGGAGCCTCCATACTGTGTTTCACAGTGGCTGCATTGCTTTACATTCCCATCAGCGGTACACAAGGATTTCCTTTTCTTCACATCTTCACCAACACTTGGTATTTTTGTCTTTTTGGTACTAGCTGCTCTGACTAGTGTGAGGTGGTATCTCTTGGTGGTTTTGATTTGCATTACCCTGAGATGATGAGTGATGTTGAGCATCTTTTCATGTGTCTGTTGGCCCTCTGGATTTTTTTTTTTAATAAAAATATCTATTCAGATGCTGTGCCCATTTTTAAATTCTATTGTTTGTTTTTTTTAATGTTGAGTAATGTAAGTTCTTTATATATTTTGGACATTAATCCCTTATCAGATATGTCATTCACAGATATATTCTCCCATTTATTAGGTTGCCTTTTGGTTTTGCTGTTGGTTTCTTTCACTGTGCCTTTTATTTTGTTATAGACCCAATAGTTGATTTTCGCTTTTGTTTTCCTTGCCTGAGGAGATATAAATATGTTGCTAAGGGCAATGTTGAAGAGATTATTGCCCATGTTTTCTTTTAGGAATTTTGTGGTTTCAAATCTCACATTTAGGTCTTTAATCCATTTTGCATTTGTTTTTGTGTAGGATGTAATAAAGTAGTCTAGTTTCATTCTTTTGCATGTAGCTTTTCCCCATTGTATAATAATTCATGCTTCCTCTGTCATAGATTAATTGACCACATAGGTGTGGGTGTATTTCTGGGATCTCTCTTCAGTTTCATTGATCTATATGTCTATTTTTTGTGCCAGTACCATATTATTTGATAATAATAGAGCATAAAATCTAGAATTGTGATACTTCCAGGTTTGTTCTTCTTTCTCAAGAGTGGTCTGGCTGTTTTGTGGTTCCATACAAATTTTAAAATTATTTTTTCTAGTTCTGTGAAAAAAACACTACTGATATTTTGATAGGGATTGCATTGAATCTGTAGATGGTTTTGGGTAGTATGAACATTTGAACAATATTAATTCTCCTAGTCTATGAGCATGGTATACCTTTCCATTTACTGGTGTTATCTTCCTCTTCATATGTTTTGTGGCAGTTTATAACTTAATATATTGTGTAATACTTTCCTTTTCATTAAATAGTCTACTGAGGCATCATTCTGAGTGGCTACATGGTGTTTGTTTTTAAGATTTATTTACTTGAGAGAGAGAGAGAGAGAGAGAGAGAGAGGCAGAGAGTCTTAAGCAGACTCTATGTTGAGCACAGAGCCCAACACAGGGCTTGATCTCAGGACTCTGAGATCAGGACCGGAGCTGAAACCAAGAGTCAGAGACACTGACTGTGTCACCTGGGTGCCTCATGCCTGGTGTTTTAACCATAGATGTACTTAATCAAATGTTTAAATATTTTGAACTTTTTTTTGATAGTTATGTTGTTATTATAATAAGTGCTAATGAGAAGCATCTGTTGTTTATAATAGCAAATAAAACAAAATACAACAAGCAAGAAAGTATTTTGTAACCTCCCAGTTTATTTCCTTAGGATGAATTCTTAGCAACAGTTCTGAAAACAAGTGCTTGAATAATTTTGCGACTTGTTATAGAAATACCAAGAGCATATTCTTTTTGCATTCAGTGCCTATATTTCCAGAACATAATGGGCATAATGATGATCTGATATTTTTCCATTATAATCCATTCATTTAGTACACAAAGCGAACTATGTTACTGCTCTTGGGTTGTCCATCCCTTCAGCAGCTGCAGCTCTTGAGTTGCCAGGAACTCACTCGACCGGCAAAACCTTGGAACACTTTATTGGGCTCATGGTACCTACTTATAGCACTGGGGGAGATGATGCATTTCTTTCAGTTCAAAGAAATGAATTCAAATAAGTTTGTGTAAGTTTAAATGCCCAATGAAGGTTTTTATATGTTCAAACCTACCCTGCAACATTTTTTTTTCCATAGCCCCCTCCTATCATCATAACATCCAGGCTCTAAGACATACCTGAGGAATTATCAAGAAAAATTAGAAAAGGGAACAAGTCTAGTCTAACAATGTGGGGATATTTGAACTTGGAGATCGCTTCTGAGGATCTTAAAACCCTTCTGGGCTTGGGCATCTTGAGACATATAGCATTCACTAGCAGCCTTGAAAAAAATCCATGGAAAGTTTTGGATGCTCTCAACATCAGCACTGAGGAGACTGCCTAAATCTTCTATATGTCCTTGCCAGTGTTCGGCAACTTGATAAAATAAATACAAAAATTGTATAGAATGTGCACGTCAAATAGTGAGAGCATTAAGAAATCAACTCTAGGAGTACTTGGGTGTCTCAGTCAGTTGAGCATCTGCCTTCAGCTCAAGTCATGATCTCAGGGTCCTGGGATCGAGACCCACATGGGGCTCCCTGCTCGGTGGGGAGTCTACTTCTCCCTCTCCCTCTGTCTCCTGCCCCCCTACTTGCTCTCTATCAAATATATAAATAAAATCTTTTTTTTTTAAGTCAACTCTAATATGCCCCTAACACAAAAGGAGATTCTATTTGTTATTTAAGACCAAAGAAGGGATGCCTGGGTGGCTCAGCGGTTGAGTGTCTTCAGCTCAGGGCCTGATCCTAGAGTCCCAGGATCGAGTTCTGAATCAGGCTCCCTACATGGAGCCTGCTTCCCTCTCTGCCTCTCTCTCTCTCTCTGTGTCTCTCATGAATAAATAAATCAAATCTTAAAAAAAAAAAAAGAAAGAAAAAGAAAAAAGAAAATGCCAGTCTTGGCTAAATACTAGAGAGCTGTAAAGATTCCCTCTAGGGAGACAAAATGATGATGATGATGATTATGGTGATGATGATAATGATGATAAGTGATCAAGGCAAATTTGACCTCTAACCTCTCCCCTACTCATAATCTTCCCAGTTTCTTAATTCCTTTGGATTTTGTTCTAAAACTTTCTGGAATCATTTGGTCCTATATTTGTGACTTTGTTTTGGAAAATGGTGTAATGTAATTGGAAACTTTAAAAATAGTTTCTCACAAAAATACTAAGCACATAAGTTAAAACAAAACAAAACCCTACCTAATTCTTTGAGTCTCCTCAACTCCAGCCATACTTGAGTAAGTCTCATGTATGGATTCTACAGAAAGGGAGCTGACTGGCAATAGTGGTTCTTTCTTCTGTGCAGAATCCAGCTGTAAAAAATAGTTAAATATCACCTGCACTTTGGTGGGCTTATCAGTACTTTGAAATATTTAATATCATATTTCCTGTGTTAGCTTAGAAGGCGGGGAAGTAGTTGCATATTTACTTTGGTCTGCTGTGGGTGCTAGTGGCAAGTTCTATTGTGTCTCTGACAAGCCCTTCATAATGGGCTCTCTGACTTCCTACTCTACCTACACATTTCAGAGAAGCACGTAGAGTCAGTCTGGAATAGTTTCTAAGGTAATAGCGTCTTTAAGGCTGAAAAACCTTCTTGTACCGTCCATGGTACATTCTATAAATGTCCTTTGATAAGCTTATGGTTTAAAAAATGAACTTTTTGCCTTGAGGTGGAAATAAAATCACGGATTTAGTTAAAAGTAGGACACTTTCCTGGCTTCTGTAGATTTAGCTAGGCCCCAGGGAATACAGTTCCTGGTACAATATCTTAAGTCTCAATATTACACATTGAGTTATAAATGTTGATGTTGCTTTTTAAACAGGTTTTCCATTAAAGGCATGACTTTAAAAAATTTACCTCCTCCTTCACCGTGATTTTTATTGCTTTTTTTTTTAATATTTTTTTAAATTTTTTTTTATTTATTTATGATAGTCAGAGAGAGAGAGAGAGAGAGAGAGAGGCAGAGACACAGGCAGAGGGAGAAGCAGGCTCCATGCACCCGGAGCCTGATGTGGGATTCAATCCCGGGTCTCCAGGATCGCGCCCTGGGCCGAAGGCAGGCGCTAAACCGCTGCGCCACCCAGGGATCCCCTATTGCTTGACTGTATCACATGTTGGAATATACGTTCAATTTTGTAAGGAAAGCTAATGATGATATAATAAGCGTAAATTGACTTTCACTGGGGGCATCCGGGTGGCTCAGTGGGTGAGCATCTGCCTTGGGCTCAGGTCGTGATCCCAGGGTCCTGGGATCAAGTCCCGCATTGGGCTCCCTGCATGGAGCCTGCTTCTCCCTCTGCCTGTGTCTCTGCCTCTCTCTCTGTGTGTCTTTCATTAATAAATAAATAAACTTTAAAAAATTTATTTTCACTGAAGGATCTGTATTCCATAAAGTGAGGTATGACTTGGCTGGTGTAAAACGTATCAACTTGTAATGTAGATTTAATAATTATATTTAGTATTTTTTTTTTTTTTTTTTTTTTTTTTTTTTTTTTTTTTTTTTTTTTTTTTTTTTTAAAATTTTTTTTATTTATTTATGATAGTCACACAGAGAGAGAGAGAGAGGCAGAGACACAGGCAGAGGGAGAAGCAGGCTCCTTGCACCGGGAGCCTGACGTGGGATTCGATCCCGGGTCTCCAGGATCGCGCCCTGGGCCAAAGGCAGGCGCCAAACCGCTGCGCCACCCAGGGATCCCTATATTTAGTATTTAGCAATATCTTTTATTCTCTTACATTTATTACTACTATTGTTTATGGCATATATATGGGTGTGTGTGTGTGTGTACATATATGTGTATATATGTAGTTCTTCTTAATATTGGAAATAATATTTTTTAAAGAAAACATGACTCATATATTCAGCACGAACATTTGTTAGTCATGCATCAAACACTGATTATATGCTAAGTCCGTGCAAATAATTTCTGGTTAGAGATGATAGTAACTGCGAAAAGTCTTTATTGTGCCCTTTTCAAGGGCAGTTGAGCATTCAACTTTAAAATAGCTCTTAGAGCCGCTTTAGTTATTTAGGGATGCTTCTATTTTTAAAGACATCTTTACTAACCGTTTTCGAATTACACAGAAATGCTTAATATAGGATTTCCAAATTGTTCATGATGTCCTCTTATTATTATTGTGGCTGTGTGTGCATGCACGTGTGTGCGCAGGCGTGTGTGTGTGTGTGTGTGTGTGTGTGTGTGTGTTGTCACTCCTTCGGCTCCTTCGTTCTCCCCCACGTTCCCACTGTGTGGCTGGATTATATGCGTTCAGTATACCCAGTGGTGTTGTAAGCTACCTCTTTGTGACAGTTCTCCCTTCTCAGGTGGGTTTTCCTTATAGGTTCTCTCCTTAAAAGATGCTTATGCTCACCTGTATTAAAACCAGGACATCCAAGAAGCATTTGAGTATTTGAAAGAAGATAGAACTTAAGATGGAGTCAGGGTTGGGAGGCCTGGGTGGCTCAGTGGTTGGGCACCTGCCTTCGGCTCAGGGCATGACCCCAGGGTCCTGGGATCGAGTCCTTCATTGGGCTCCTGGTGGGGAGTCTGCTTCTCCCTCTGCCTGGGTCTCTGCCTCTGTGTGTGTGCATATGCCTCATGAATAAATAAATAAAATCTTAATAAAATAAAATAAGATGGAGTCAGGGTGACAAGCTTCCTGGAACCTGGCTCCCCAGAGTACACCGAGTACACCTCTTCCTTGTAGTACCTTCCAGTAACACCTGCCCGTTCTCCATGTGATATTCCACAGGCAGGGAGATGACGGGCCTCCTGTCTGCCCCTCCCTGCTGCTCTTGACGAGGAAAAGGGACAGCAGTAAACTAGAAGCAGCCTTTCCACCCTCACGCAAAAGCCCTTTACTCCTCTGGAATGGAAGAAATGCCACCTCTGTCATTAATTCACAGATCATTAGGAGGGTGCCAGGCTGGGGTTAGGCCTCGGGGAAACAAAATTGAAGAAAGCAACCTGACATCGCCGAGCTCCCAAGATAGGGAGGGAGATGGACAGTCCCCAGACAGACAGTGATGGGGGGACGCTCCCCAGGAGGGGTGAAGAGGTGGAATTGAGGGCAGCCCCGGTGGCCCAGTGGTTAGCGCCACCTTCAGCCCGGGGTGTGATCCTGGAGACCCAGGATCGAGTCCCACGTCGGGCTCCCTGCATGGAGCCTGCTTCCCCCTCTGCCTCTGCCTCTCTGTCTCTGTGTTTCTCATGAATAAATAAATAAGATCTTAAAAAAAAAAGATGGAATTGAGGACAGAGGGGTGCCTGCCTGAGTGAGGGGGTCAGAAAACCAGGGAATGTTCCTGGAGGGAGTCAACACCTGAGCCCCCCCCGAGGCACTGGCCTGCCAGGGGGACTGTAGACACAGACACAGCCGGGCCGGGCGCTGGACAGGAAAGAGAGAAGCCACGTCCCCGGGGCCTGGGAGCCTTCAGTGTCTAGGAGGTTCCCCGTCCAGGGAGGCCGGCAACGGGGGACGGGAGCGAGGCCGAGGCTGGAGCCCAGGACTTGGACCCTGTCCGGCTGCTGTGGGAAGCCGAGTGTCCTCAGCGGGCCACGAGCCGCTGTAAGCTGCACCTGAGCTGGAAGGATTGGCAGGGGTGCGACTGGCTGGTGGCCCTCGGCCCGGGAGGCCCACGCCTGGCCTGGCAGGCCCCCGAGCCTCAGGGGGCTGGGACAGGAGCCGGCACAGGGACAGCCAGCGGGGGGCGAGGGGGGGGCTCGGCGCTGGCCCCGCGACACCGTCCACTGTGCTCCGGGCTCGGGCAGGCAGTGGCTCCCTCTGCCCCCAGCGCGTGTGCCCCGAGCCCAGAGGGCGCCTGAGCCGTGACAGCGCTGAGCCCCGTGCGGACTCTGTCGTCCTGTACTCACGGACCCATGGTCAAGCTCAATGTATAAACTAGGTGACAGAGTGACAATAATAATAATAATAATAATAATAATAATAATAATAATATAATAAAGTAGGGCAGCCCCAGTGGCCCAGGGGTTTAGCACGGCCTTCAGCCCAGGGCATGACCCTGGAGACCCGGGATCGAATCCCACGTTGGGCTCCCTGCATGGAGCCTGCTTCTTCCTCTGCCTGTGTCTCTGCCTCTCTCTCTCTCTGTGTCTCTCGTGAATAAATAAATAAAATCTTTAAAAAATAATAGTAATAAAGTAGAGCAATTGTACAGCATAACAATATACTGTAAGAGCAGTTGTGCGAATGTGATGTCTCTCTCTCTCCCTCTCCCTCTCAGAATATCTTACTGGACTGTAGCCACCTTTCTTGGGATGATGTGAGGTGATAACGTGCCTAGGGGACGAGAAGAAGTGAGAGGAATGGTGTTGGCTTTGTGATGTAGTCTCAGGCCACTACTGGCTTCCCACACACTGTGATGACCTGAGGATCGTCTGCTTGGAGCAGAAAGCAGACCCCGGGAGAAGGCGGCGCTGCTGTTCTGGTGGCCCCCAGACCAGAGGGGCCCCCCTCCCTCCCTCTCTCAGCGCCCCAGCTCCGGCCTCACCACTCTCCTTCTCTTCCTCATCTCCCAGAGTAAAGCCCAGGTGGTCTCTCAGGATGGCTTGCAATCTAGAAACTTCAGACTCCCACTTCTCTCCTCCCTCTCACACAACCCCCTCTCCCTCTTAGTCACCAGATTTGACTGATGCTACTGACCGTTTCCTGGTCTGGTTCCTCTCGGGCCCCTGCTGCTGCTCTGAGTCCTTTCCCTCTGCTCCTTCATCCCTCCCTGCTCCCTGGATCTACCCCTGAAATCCTTGTCAGCACTGATTAGCAAGAAGAAAGATCAGAGAGGCGAGGAAATAAAACTCATTCCACCCAGCCAGTTTCAATTTTTGGAAGATTTAAGCAACGAACTAATGACATTTGGGGAAGTTTTTTTTTTTTTTTAAATCACAATTTAATCTGCCTTTTCAGGTCTATAAAAGTTGATCGAATAAAAGAATTAGGACAACTTTCTTTTCCCCAAAATACAATGAATTATATAAAACAGTAGGTCTTTTTCTAAAATTATTATTGAAGAAACTACCTGTCCCTTCTTGTCTCCTTTTCACCAAGAAAAAGCTAATGTATTTCAATGAGGAACAAAAGGTTTTTAAAAATTCACCCCTCTTGTATAGGAAAGTGATGATACATTATGAAAAACCCCAAAATGAGGGCACCTGGGTGGCTCAGTGGTTGAGCATCTGCTTTCAGCTCAGGTCATGATCCCGGGGCCCTGAGATCAAGTCCCACATGGGCCTCCCTGCAGGGAGCCTGCTTCTCCCTCTGCCTGTGTCTCTGCCTCTCTCTGTGCACCTCTCATCAATTAATAAATAAAATCTTAAAAAAAAAACCTCAAAATGATTGCAAGGGATTACTAGGATTGCAAATATCTAATTCCAATATTCTACACTATTGTATTTATTCTAAAACAGAGATGATGAAAACGAGAAAGAGTTCCCTAAGAACAGTGTGGCGAACGTCTTTTTGCGCAGATGGGACAAGTTCCTTAGGCACTCTTGCCAAATAGTGTGTGCTGTTTAGAGCAGCCACTAATACCAGATCTCGTTTCTTTTTTTTTTTTTAAAGATTTATTTATTTATTTATGATAGACAGAGAGAGAAAGAGAGAGAGGCAGAAACACAGGAGGAGGGAGAAGCAGGCTCCATGCCGGGAGCCTGACGTGGGACTCAATCCCGGGACTCCAGGATCACACCCTGGGCCAAAGGCAGGCGCTAAACCGCTGAGCCACCCAGGGATCCCCCTCAGATCTCGTTAATAAGCACTAATCTCTTTTTAATGGACTGCATTGGATATCACAGTCATAAAGTAAACTCTCACCCCGGGGTGCATGAGTAGCTCAGTAGGTTGAGCATCCGACTCTCGGTTTCAGCTCCAGTCATAATCTCAGGGTCCTTAGACCGAGCCACGCATTGGGCTCCATGCTCAGTGGGGAGTCTGCTCGAGGTCCTTTCTCTCTCCTCCTTCCCCTCCCCACCTCGTGCATTCTCTCTGTTGAAGAGGTAAATAAATAAAACGCTAAATAAAAGGAAAGAAACTCTCATTTCTCATGATGACACTTTGTTCCTGAGAACTTTCTAGGCTTGCCTCAAGGACTTTGAAGATTTTTATGTTTCAGAATATATCTGGAATACTTCTTCCTTGAATGGGAAAGGCTTTCTGTATTGCAGAGAAAAATGTGTTTCTGGAATGGGAAGGCTTAGACTATAAACCATAGAAGCCATTAGAAGAGGGAGGAGGAGGAGGAGGGGGAGAGGGAGAAGGAGAGGGAGAAAGAGAAGGAGAAGGAGAGGGAAGGGGAAGGGGAAGGGGGCGGGCTATTCCTTCTTAGAACTTGGCTTTAAGACAAATAGACAACATATGAATTTACATTCTTTGTTGAAGGTCATGATACAATTATGATCGTGAAAAAGGTGATTTGAGAAGATCAAAACTGGTGAATTGCATACCTTTGTAACACTATAGCAGCAATTATAAAACAAATGAAATGTCCAGTTAAGGCACTGCCATCGGTAGAGGATGGGACATTATTTAAATCTGGCAAATTTCCATCGGTAAAGTGCCTGAGAACTTCCAAGACTGTGCTCCGAGGTTAAACTGGCCCAGATGTTGGGGGGATGGAGGTGGGGCCCCCAACAAGCTGGGAGATGGCCTCCCTTAATCGAAGGAGACCCCCCCTTTTAGCTGAAAGCATGTCTCTGCACAATGGCCTCTGACACTAGGCATGGTGTTAGGAATCCACAGGAGAGCGGAATCTGATGGCAGAAAACACAAAGAACAGCAAGAGGGAGGACGTTTGGGTTGTGGTTCCATCATTTCTACTCGTAGGCTCTTTGTCACACACAGCAATTACCTTAATGTCTTTCATTCTGATTTTTCTCATCTCTAGACATGTGTGCGGTCAATACAGCATTGCTTATGTATGACCAAAAATATTGCAAGGAAGGGTTAAGGGGAAAGATGGAAATGAGGGCACGTTGCAAGAGGGCTTCATAAAGATAAGGTGGTGCCCGGTGCTTTGGTGTGTGTGCCTGAGGGGCTTTCTGAAGGCCAGGGAGTCCTGTGAAAGGAAAACTGAGATGAGAAGGGGAATCACTTCCATCTTTTGCTTCATCTCTATTATTGGCATTTTTAAGTAGAGAACGTGTATTAGTAGATTACTTGTAAAATTTTAAAACCTGAGAGTATAGAATTAAGACTACAGCATTTTTTAAAGGAATATTTTATCAGTTATAGAAATTTAACGTAAAAGAAGTAATTCATTGGTTTTTCGCTTTGAATATAGGTCAGTGGTCCTTCATTATTCTGAAATCCAAAAACTTTGAAGACACAATGTTTTAAGAGAAGTTTTCAGCAAACTTATTTGATGATAAAATATACCTGGACTGAGGTTAGTCTTTGTTCCTTTTCTTACACTTTTTGTAAATGTACACACTGAGAACATACATCATACATGAATCATTTTGTCTTGTGAAAAGCTAAAAAATTCTGATATAGCGTGACTCTGAAGTTTTCCTATAAGGAATTGGTGTATCTGAATATGTATATCAAATTCACGAATAAAACCAATAGTCTAGTGGCTCGCTTTCTAGAGATTTATTCAGGAAAAATCCAGGAGCCTCAGGTCTGGTAGCTTTATTCAAGGCATAATTCAAAACAACAACGTTTACTAAATTGGTACTTTGAGGGGAATTATCAAGATTAGTAAGAGGTGATTGTTGGGGTGACCTGGTGGCTCAGTTGGTTAAGCCATTGACTCTTGATTTCGGCTTAGGTCATGATCTCAAGGTTGTGAGATGGAGCCCCTCATGGGGTTCCACACTGGGTGTGGAGTCTGCTTAAGATTCTCTCTCTCCCTTTCCCTCTGCCCCTCCTCCCTCAAAACAAGCCTCAGAACAAGAGATGAGGGATCCCTGCGTGGCTCAGCGCCGCCTTCAGCCCAGGGCGTGATCCTGGAAACCCGGGATCGATTCCCACGTCGGGCTCCCTGCATGGAGCCTGCTTCTCCCTCTGCCTGTGTCTCTGCCTCTCTCTCTCTCTCTCTCTCTCTCTTAAATAAATAAATAAATAAAATCTAAAAAAAAAAAAAAAAAGACAAGAGATGATTGTTGTTCCCAAGGAATTCACATTATCATGAGGAATGCATTTGCACTGAAATTTAATATAAATTACATCAAAATCAATGCTGTCGCAGGACTATAATCAGAAGGCAAAGACCGGTGAGAGTCCCAGACTCCAGGAGGAGGACAATGGGTCTAGACTGGGGGACGCTGAGAGAGGAGACAGTTTCAAATTTTGAAAACTCAATTCCTTTTCTCTTTCTAAGTAACAGGTCGCGTTGCTGACATCCTTTCTGCAAGCTCTGGGAGGCCCTGGGGAGTCTGTGTTCCCGGGCCACCCCCCAGAGTTAGGAGACATATAGAAAGCGTAAACACTGGGGACTCCTGACCCGGTCGTTCACAGTGCTGGTGATCAGGAGTCAGGGGTCCTCCTGTTACCCAGGGGCCATCTCACCCAGGTGCACGAGTTCCAGCTGTCCCTGAAAAGATAAGCTTGCAGCCTCACAGTTTTGGTGATAGACACCCAAGCACATTGGCTGTAAAGCCACCGAAAGAGTAGTGGATAGTGAAGAAAGAAACTGATGATTAAAACACGATTAAAGGGGATCGCTGGGTGGCTCAGCAGTTTAGCGCCTGCCTTTGGCCCAGGGTGTGATCCTGGAGTCCCGGGATCGAGTCCCACGTCGGGCTCCCTGCGTGGAGCCTGCTTCTCCCTCTGCCTGTCTCTGCCTCTCTCTCTCTCTCTCTCTCTGTCTATCATAAATAAATAAATAAATAAATAAATAAATAAATAAATCTTTGATAAATAAATAAATAAATAAATAAATAAATAAAACACAATTAAAGCCAATTTTTCCACTGAAGCCTAAGTGGGCTACACCAAGCCCTGAGAGTGAGCAAATGAGAGACTTGTGATTTAAACGCCTTATAGCTTTAGTGCCATTCGTGCCCTTGAAATCGCTTCCTTTGGCTTATTTCCATTTTTATGATTATGATTATGGTGGTGGATTTACCGTGTCCAGAATGACGGTGCCAGGGGTGCTGCAGGTAGAAGCTTCGCCAGGTATTGAGAAGAAGAGATGTGTCCTGTAACGGAAGAGAATTCGGGCATAGTCCACATGGGCCGAGCATTCCAGCAAATGCATGAGAGCAGCTGCCAAATCAGCAGGCAGGAAAAGCTCTCTTGGGGACCCGGGACGACTTCAGGGTGCGTGGGGCAGGTACCAGCTGTGGCGGCCTAAGTGGAAAGTCCGGGGACCAGCGTTATAGGTGGGAAACTAGCAGTACTAACAGCACGAGAGTGTCTACACCCGCTGAAACGTCAGCCTCCGGAGCCCCATGTTGTGGACGCTCTATGGAAAAGGCCTCTGGGCTCTTGTCATTCCACGCGAGGGAGCTGTTGGCCACGGCTCTGGGGACGTTCGTGGCTGTTGTCGTGCTCATCGTGTTAGTGCGGTGGCAGCTGCCAAACCAAAACAGAAAATAGAAGAAAACAACTTCCATGAAAATATCTCCTCTCAAACACACAGAACTTGTTGGCTTAGTTGGCGTTGTGTTCCTTCCCGCCCGGTGCCATCTTCTGGGCTGTCACATTCGTAAGATTGGTGGGTGGCAAGATGATGTCAACTGGATTCGGCGGCTTGTAGTCATTTCCACTCCCGGCCCCGCTCACAGGTGGAGATGATTGCAGCAAAGGGCTCCGAGCTTACAGATGAGAGCCTCACCTTTCTTTTCCATTGAGATCACAATACTGTCCCCTCTAGCAGGATGACAATTGTGCTGTCACCAACATCATGTCATACCATCTCCCTCGCAGTGGCCTCGTCTAAGCGTGTGAGCGCGGCTGTGAGAACAAAACATACGTTACCGTGAGCTTTGTGAATCCTCAAGGCACGTATTAATGAGTTTGCCTTTTTAAAATAATGTCAAAAATGTAACGTAAGAGGCGTGGCCACTGTGAGGGAGGAGGAGCAGGACCCAGGAGGCCGGAGGGCAGTGACACGGGAGAGGGAGAGGTCGGGCCTGGCTGCTGGCCTCTTGCCGTGGGCCTACCTGCCTCGCAGGTGAAAGTGGGGGTTCCTCTGCAGCCTCGGGACACGTGCCCCTGACCAGCCCAGGGAGACACTGCTGAGTCACCCGGGACCTCAGGACGCGGGGGCCGCTTACATCACCAGGTTATCACCGGGTGATGACCGAAGGGACATCGAGTGATTGTATCGTGTTCTGGACACAGCATGGACCATCCAGCTCCCGAGATCTGGAGCGCTGAGTCCGTGCTACAGCTACAGGGCCCCGACCCGGAGAAGCACCAGCAAATACCCAGAACAAGTGTCCAAGGACCAGATATCGTCACCTGGCAGGCAGGGCAAAGCCAGACAAGGTTCCTGGTGTTGGAAATAAGCTTCAGCTGACCGGATGTTATGCTGATGGACGCAGGAGGATTAGACACAACTAACTGTGCAGGAAAACACCAACCACAGGAAGGTTCACTTCCTCTGTTCCCAAGTGGCAAAAACCGTCGAACGCAGAGAAGTGCGTACTTGGTGGTTAGCAGCAGTGCCTCCGTCCATACGTGCTGTGCGAAGTGCCCCTTCTGAGAAGCTGAGGCACGGCCCGGGCAGCCCGAGTCGGGTGGGCCCAGGTGGGCCGGGAGCAGCTGGGGCCCGAGGGGGTCCCGCTTCACAGAGAGCTGCGCTGCGCTGCGGCTGGAGCCCCCCTGGCAACCGGGCCTGGTCTCTTGCTCTTTGGTCTTGCCTTTTGCTGCGTTCAAATGTGCAGAGAGGAAAATGAGAAACAGAAGGTCACCATGATGTCAGACAAGGGTGCCTTGTTCCGAGGGCTGGGCATCGACAGGCAGAAGCTGTCTGGCCACCTGTCCTGTTCCCAGGGTGCACCTCACCCTCCCAGGGGGAAGGCTCTTCCGAGGCTCATCCTCACCAGGGGAAGGAAAGACTTGCTTGGTGTTTCGCGTCGCTGGGGTTGTGCACCAAGAACCACAGACCGGGTGGCGTAAACAACAGAAATGTGTATTCTAACAGTGCTGGCAACTGGAAGTTCGAGATCAAGATGCTGGCAGGACTGGTTTCTTCTGAGGCCTCCTCTGTCCTTGGCTTGTAGATGGCTCCCTGGGTTCTCACCTGGTCTTTCTGCGTGTCTGTGGCCTAATCTCCTCTTCTTTTAAGGACACCCATCCTGTTAGATCAGAGCCCACCCCACATGGCCTCACTCAATTACTTCTGTAAAGTTCCCATTAACTTAGATGCAGTCGCATTCTGAGGCACTGGGGGTTCCAAATTCAACATATGAATTTGGAGGACACACAGCTCAGCCCAGACCCGAGAGTAGCAGCCTCAGAGTCTGTGTCTCCCACCAGCTAAACTCAGGCATGCTGACTGGGCTGACCGGACAGGATTGCAGTGGGGTAACTCGGGGGACCACTCAAGAGCCTGCAAGATTGGCCCATTGAGATTGGCCTCAGGGCCCTAGTGTCAAATTCTGTCCCTAGTCCCCCCCCCCTTTTTTTTTGGATTTAAAAAGAGCTCTTAATGTCTTATATGAGGGACAAGGTTTCAAGCTGCTGTGGAAATTTTTTTCCTAGGGAAAGAGTGGATTTCTTCCTTGACTTCTTCCAAAAGAAGTTTCCAGGGTGTAGGGCATTTCTCAAAATCCATATGAGGTCCTCATTATTGTGTCTGTTTTGCAGACAAAACACTTTGCCAGGAAGTCTTTGGCAGAGGCAGCCCTGTAACTCAGAAATTCCAAAAAAGAAAAAAAAAGAAAAAAAAGAAAGAAAGAAATTCCAGACTCCTTGAGTCTCAGGGACACAGAAGGAAGCGGTTCCCAGGGCCGACGCGTACTGCCTGTCTGCACGGAGCAGCAACACGCACCCCACAAGGCCCCGGGCTTCTTCCTGTGATAGGGGACCAAGGACGCCACTGCGCGTGGAGGGCTTTGGCTGGAACAACAGGACTAGGACTGCTGTGTCTTGAAAACTGCAAAGAGATTTTTAGTGGAGCAGAAAAGCTACAGTTACATCACTGGGTTTGCCCATCATTAAATGCATTAGCTTATTTTATATTATGTCTGACCTACATGTGTGAGGCTGTAGAGTCTTCCCTGTTTAGTAAAACACGGAGCAAGAAGGCACAACTGAATAAATACCAGATATTCAAGACTCGATTTTTAATGTTGGTCGAAAGGTACACAGCCTCACAGCTGGCTCATTATTTCTAAGCATGAAGACTGAAGACCTGATTTTGTTGCCTTAGTGCAATCCGTTATTAAAATGTTTGAAACTTCGGTCTTCTTTATACTCATGGGATTATTATTTTTTTTAAGAGGGGAAAATAGAAGGTAATGACATATACAGAAAAAGACTAATTTGGACTGAAACTCCTTAAACAGATACTTTTATTTCTATGGAGACATAATTCTAACAATTTATAAAGAGAAGTAGATGAAAATGTTTTTTTTTTTTTGGAAAACATCTCTCCAAGTTTCCATGAGCGTCTCTGTTTATAAACAACTTTTAAAATTAACTTCAGTGCCTTAGGTGCCAAAAAGTTAGACTCTAACAAGGGACATTTGGATATATTCCTTAAATGAAATGGACACCCCGAAGGAGGCATCGCTCTGTGGAAGTTAAGAGGAATACACTGATGCTTTTTTCAATGCTTGACTATACCAGCTTGTTTTGGGGTAGATTTTTTTTTTTTCAGAGATGAATGCTAATTCACTCTGAATTAGTTACACAGAATAAGTGTTAACAATATTTCAAAATTAGCTGTTTATAAAATAAAGCACCATATGGGGGTGAGGATCTCTTCCATTGAAGAACGAGGGCATTCGCTTTTACTAGAACTTCTCGACTCAAAGCAAACAAACTCATGAACAGGCTGTCTTTAGTCAGGAAGGCAGCATCTTAACTTCCAGTCTATTTAATCCCATGGTGCAAAAGGGCAATGCAAGTTTTAAGTTTTCAAGTTCACAGTGTGCCATTTGGGAAAGGCCATGTTGTTTAAAAGCATCAAGGAAGAAGAAGGAAACCCTAGTGGAATCACTGTGCCTGAGATAATTCTACTCTCATTTAAAAAAATGTTCTGAAACTGCCATACACTGAATATTCATATCGCCCCAGATTTCATCTGTTGAAATCCTAACCCCTAATGTGACGGTGTTGGAAGGTGGGGCCTTTGGGAGGTCATGAGGTCACGAGGGTGGAGCCCTTGTGGATGGGATCTGTGCGCTTACAGAAGAGACCCCAGAGAGCTCCGTGGCCCTGCTCTGCCATGTGGGGCCATCTATGAACGGGGAAGTAGGGCCTCCTTACTACACACCAAATGTTCCACCCCTTGCTCTTGGACTTCCCAGCCTCCAGAACTTCAAAATAAACATCTGTGGGCTATAAGCCATCCATGGTTAGAAGCCTGTGGTGGTCAGTGAGAGCAGCTTGACTGGACTAAGACAGGCACTTTTGGGTAGAGAGGCTTGGCTTTTGGTCCCATTTTATTTCTGAACACTCGTCCTCCATCAATTCCCAAATAACCCAAAAACTATAAAGTTGAGAAAAGCAGCCATTTTTCAGAAAACTGTGGAAACAAATCATCAAAATGGCAGAAATAAACTTGTTCCCAGATGCATGGCTTGGCTCCTGGGAAGTAAATGGTAAAGTCCTGGCCTCCGTGGAGTCTCTGGGGGTGGGGTGAGGCGGGGGGAGGGCTGAGTTCTGGAGGAAAGTGTGGGCTGTGAGGCTCACCCTGGAGAGCACCCTGTGAAGTCTGCACAGACCCCCTCACCCACAGAGCCAGGGCAGGACTCAGGACATCCAGGCTGCGGTGATGAGTGAAGAGCTGTGGTTTCTAGCTCAGGAGAGGATATAAGTGTGAAGGTGGTTGTAACCGTGGTCGGCAGCCTGGGGGGGCTGGGACACCCACACACACACACCACCATGGAACAAGAAGCTGCTGGGAGTGGTGGGAGCCCAGTCTGGATGGTGGCCAGTCTTTGGGGACGCAGTGACAGCCATATAGAGAGATGGGACTGAGGAGACAGATATCCAGATGCCAGACAGGAGGCCTCCCCGTCATCCTGGTGCCAGGCAGAGTGGCTTCACTCTAGATAGAGACCAAACCCCCTAGTCAGCGTAGCCTGAGGCTCTGTTGCTCTCCGGGCTCCCTCAGGCTGGCTCACTGATTAGCAACAATCAGTGAGCAAGAACAAAAGTAATATGCTGTCCATGGGAAGATTCTTTCTCATGAAATCCTACCAGTAAGATCCAGAGAAAGTGTATAATTTTGAAAAGCATTTGTGGCAACAAAAAAAAAAAAAAAAAAAAAAAGAATTTCAGACAGCATCTACTCTTTACTGTCAACAGTAAAAAAAATATGCTCTCCATAAAATTAGATGAACTGTAAAATGATGTGACAGTGGAAGATTATGCTGAGATAGAGGCAGAACCATCCAGAGAAATAAATGAGGGTTTGAATAAATGTTGTAGAACTAAGCAGATAATATCAGAGTGTCATAATGCATCCAAAGCGATGAAGAGCAGAATTATGCCAAAAATGCCAAAAATTATTTCAGTGATACAGAAGACAGGCCAGGAAATATATATAACGCAAAAAAATAATGAAAAAAGAGAAAAAGAATATGCAGTATTTCATAGATATACAATGGAGATTCAGTATGTGGGTGGCTGTATTTCCGAAGAAGATACCAGAACAAATTGACCAAAACAATATTCAAATGCATATAAAACTTCTTAAAGACCTCAGTCTCCCGATTAAAATAGCCCACTGGATACTAAGCAAAATGAAGAGATTCAAACTCTTAATATGCCCTGGTGAAAGTTCCAAAATGTATGTAAAATTAGGAACTCTACTCTATTAATGCCCTAAAACAAGATTGCATACAAAAAAAAGGGGAGGAGGATTCAAACTGGTCCCAAAGTTCCTTTTTTTTTTTAAGATTTTATTTATTTATGAGAGAGAGACAGACAGACAGACAGCTGGGGGGTGAGAGGAGCAGCGGGAGCGGGACAAGGAGGTTCCACACTGTGCTCAGAGCCTGACACGGGGCTGGATCTGAGGACCCTGAGATCACGAACTGAGCTGAAACCAAGAGTTGGATACTTAACAACCGAGACACCCAGGAACCCCAGAATTCCCTAAAAAAATACTATAGATGCTGAAATCAATGATGCAATCCATGACCATTAGAGTTTTGAGGGAGAAACTCTGTGACCCCAAATTCTTTATATAGCCAAGTTGTCTCTCACTGTCAAGAACATTAAAATATTTTCAGAGACTCAAGGGCTCAAAATACACAACCCGTGTGCTTTTCGTGGGGAGAACCACTCAGATGTGGTCCACAGTCTGGCAGCATCATATCACCTGGGACTTTTCTAGGAATCAGAATTTCAGAACCAGACTCCATCTCAGATCTACCGAATCGGAATCTGCATTTTAACAAGATCTCCACATAATTTATATGCACATTAAAGTTCAAAAAGTACTGCTCTAATAAACCAAGTAATTAATAAAAAATGTAGCTACTCCCTCCCAAACAGTAAAGTCACAGCTTCTCAGCTGTGAGCATTTCAATTAAATACCCTAGAATCAAATCATTTTTTTAAGATTTATTTATTTATGATAGACACAGAGAGAGAGAGAGAGAGAGAGAGAGAGAGAGAGAGGCAGAGGCACAGGAGGAGGGAGAAGCAGGCTTCATGCAGGGAGCCTGACGTGGGACCTGATCCCGGGACTCCAGGATCACGCCCTGGGCCAAAGGCAGGAGCTAAACCGCTGAGCCACCCAGGGATCCCCTAGAATCAAATCTTAATAAATGTATATTGAAAGTCTTTGTATACGTTTATATGACATAAAATCATAACCTGAAAATTGATGTCTAAAATTTAACATAAATAGGGGAGGGGATCCCTGGGTGGCGCAGCGGTTTGGCGCCTGCCTTTGGCCCAGGGCGCGATCCTGGAGACCCGGGATCGAATCCCACGTCAGGCTCCTGGTGCATGGAGCCTGCTTCTCCCTCTGCCTGTGTCTCTGCCTCTCTCTCTCTCTCTCTCTCTGTATGACTATCATAAATAAATAATAAAAAACTTAAAGAACATAAATAGGGGAAAAGAGTAGATGACAGGAAGTAAAATGAGCCTACATCGTGTCTTATGGTTCAAAGGCACTCAATGGAATTCTTAAGTTGGGACATTTTATCCTTGAATTGGTAGACAGGTATGTCTTCTTTTTTTTTTTTAAGATTTTATTTATTTATTCATGAGAGACACAGAGAGAGAGGCACAGACACAGGCAGAGGGAGAGGGAGAAGCAGGTTCCATGCAGGGAACCCGACGTGGGACTCGATCCCAGGACCCCAGGATCACACCCTGGGCCCAAGGCAGATGCTGTAACTGCTGAGCCACCCAGGCGTCCTGATGGGCATGTCTTCAAATATGTTCTTGAAACTCTTAAAGAACAATGATGATCAAATTATAAATTAACAAACAAACTATTTGAGAGAGGGAAATTTCATAATTCATAATGTAAAGGAAAAAATAAAACATTTGAAAACTGAAGAATGAACCAGAATACATTCTTTGTGAAAATAAAGGTAAATGAGATTAGATTACTTACTGAAAGAATTAGTCAGGTTTTTGTTGATGAAAATAGTTTTGTTGCTTATCTTCAATTAAAAAAAATGGGAAGTACAAAGCACCACAGGGGTGAGAGCTGAAGTTCAAATCTGAGTTGACATTTGCAGTGGCTGTACCATTAACCACTAAAATGTACTGTGGTGCATGTTGTGACTGTTTTGAATATACCTTTCCCTTTTTAACTCAGTCCCCTCCTAAGGGCTGTAGGGTTAACTCAGTCCCCTCCTAAGGGCTGTAGGGTTGTGGGCTATTATAAACAATGCTGCAATGACCTTGTGAAGTTTTCTCCCAAAGATAAGGTCCTCAACCAACGGCTCGGTGAGGGGGTATACTTACTTACACTTAAGCTACCTATTGCCAAAGTGCAACTAAGAAGCATTTCTTAATTAAATTTAAACGGTTTCCAACGGCAAAATTACAAAAGTGATATGAAAACAGGCTTATTGCAAACATTTCAGATGAATTGTTAACTGCGTATGTATGTGCACATGCGTGCGCGCGCACACACACACACACACACACACACACATAGCCCTCAGATCCCGGTCTTCTCCTTGTGTCAGCCACTATCACAGTTTAGAATGTATAGCACCCAGGATTTTGAAAAGCAGGGAAAGGATTTCACGCCGAAAGCATTAGCATGAGCAGCATCTGACAAGGGCAATAGGAAGGCCAGCCTGTCTGGGACAGAGTTACATGATGCAAGAAATAAGTTTGCAGGGGCACCTGCGTGGCTCAGTTGGTTAAGCGTCTTCATCTGTTTTTGGCTCAGGTCATGATCCCTGGGTCCTGAGATCAAGCTCTGCATGGGGCTCTCTGCTCAGTGGCGAACCCGCTTCTCCCTCTCCCTCTGCCTCCTCCTCCCTACTCATGCTCATGCTCTGTGTCTCTTTCTCAAGTAAATAAATAAAATCTTATTTTTTAAAAAAAGAGTTTGCAGAAGCAGAGGGAGCTGTGAACTCCACGCAGATGATGTGGGGTGTTGAGTAGTAGGAAATACAGAGCTGTTCTTTATTTTGGGGCAAAGCAGTGGCATGACAAAGCTGCTTTTTAGAGTATTTTGGACTATCTCTGTTAATCTGTTTATATTGCTTATTAGTCATTAGTCATTAATTAGATTATCATGGCCAAGATGGTTGCACATGGAACTGGTAGTAAGAGCCAAGATCCTGGGGAGAGAATCCAGGGAGGAAATGAGCTCAAGAGTAGTAGCAAAACTCGAGGAGGACATGTGGAAGGAGACTTCTCAATAAGCTGACAGGTGACCTACTGGAAATTCCCAGCGTATCCAAGCTGCAATGAACCTGCGTACTGTATGGACACACGGCCGAGCACGACAACTTCTTCAGATCATCCACCCAGCTTCAATCCCATGGTCAAGTGGTATCATTTCCTCCCTGTGTCCACTCTCACTCCGTGGCCTCTCTCTGCCTCTGCGCCCTCGCTTGACTAAAGCAGCAGCCTGGCCAAGCTCAACAGCTCGGCTGCCCCACGGCTGGACTATACAGCGGATCCGCTGAGAGGTGCACCTGGAGAATGTTCCCATACGTCACATTGACTTCCAAGGGTCCTCAAGACCCCCAGGCAGTCGTACCAGCCTGCCCGGGTCCCTCACTTCCCCATCCTCTTCTGGACCTCTACCTCGGACTTCTCTTCCCTCCCCAAACCTCCAATGCTTCTTCCCCCATCTTCCGTCCCACCTCCTGACATTGCTTCCCATCACCATGACACAGTAGAAGCAGCCAGAAGAGGATCAGCGCAGGTTCCCATCTACCCACCTGTCGGGATCACTGCTCACCCCTGTGTCTGCCTGCCTCTTAATACATGCGACTGGCCACGCTCCTTGGGCCAGCCAACCTCTCCCCCTATGCAGCTAGTGGCCTCCCCCCACACTCACCCATGAACAGTGCCCCACAAACCCTCCCTTCTCTCTCGTGCACCCTCACTGCTTCCTTCTTTTCTGGATCAGCCTAGAAACCTGCTGGCTTTCCTTCCACGTTGAAGAAACAAAACCCTCTTAGCCACACTCTCTCTTCCTATTGTGTTCCTCTCCCTTTTTTTTTTTTTTAATACAAAAGAAGTTCTTAAATGTGTTTTTATACTCATTTCTCTGGTTCCTCTCTTCCTGCCCCCTGGAAACCACTCCAATCACATTTTTGTGGCCACCTCTCCACTGAGACTTACCACGATTGAGGTCACTGTGACCTCAATATTGCCAAATTCAAAGCCTAGTCCTCTTACCAAAGAGACAACACAGCCTGTTGGCCCATCACACCTGACTGATCATAGGATGACCTGTGAATGTGCCGTCCACGCTGGCACACATTTGAGAGGGAATGGGGTACTAACAATGATCACACCTGCCCCCCAGGTGCAAACAGGGATTGTCCAGGGCAAGTGAAGACATAGTAGCAGATTTACAACATCTGCACACTCCCTCCTCTTTGAAACATTTCTACTCTTTTTTTTTGTTTTTTTAAATTTTGTTTATTTATTCATGAGAGACACACAGAGAGAGGCAGAGACACAGGCAGAGGGAGAAGTGGGCTCCATGCAGGGAGCCCGATGTGGGACTCGATCCCAGGACCCCAGGATCATGCCCTGAGCCAAAGGCAGATGCTTAACCACTGAGCCCCCCCAGGCGCCCCAACTTTCTACTCTTGCCTTTTAGGGCAATGGTTACCACATTGTCCTCCCATTGTGCTCGCTGCTCCCTGTGAGTCTTTTTTTTTTTATGCTCCTCCTCACCTGCTGGTCTTCTAGACCATGAGGGGTCCCAGGGCTCAGCCCTTGAACCTCTTCTCTCGTCCAGACTCTCCCACAGGGATCTCGTCCTGTGTCATGGCTTTAAATTTCACCTACATGCTAAAGGCCCTCAAATTCCTCTCTGGCCCCATCTCTGCCCTGAACTCGAATAGCCAGCTGCCTACCCCACGTACCTACAGACACCTCCAGTTTCATGTGTTCAGTTCTGAGTGACTATTTCCCTCCAAAACCTGTTTTCCATCAAAGGGAATGACGTCTTGATCCTCTAGCAAAGAACCCCAAGGTCCTCCCTAACTCCTGTCTTTGTCACACAACCCTCCTCTGCTCAAGTGGCAAATCCTATTGGCATTTGTATCAAAAAGTGTGCGTCGCTGGCTGGCATGCAGTGACTTCCCTTCCCGTTCATAGAAGCCAGCCTTCTCCCTCTGAGCTGCCCTACCCTGTGGCTGTCCCCCCTCTGATCACCTAATACTCGCCCCTTTGTCCCTTCTGCTCTGAGTCCTCTGCTGTTGCTGTGTCCTCAGCTAGGATGCTCTTCCTCCCAATGGTCACTGACGTCCCTCTATGTCACCGCCCTTGCACCTTTGCTCAAAAACCACCTTCCCGGCGAGCCCTTCTTAAAACGTAAGTGCCACTGGGACCCAAACACCTCACATCTCCCTTCCCTGCCTCGTGCCTGCTCCTTGGCATTTGCCCCCGACAGAGGATGGATCTCCCTTATCTTGAAATTCTAGTAAAACAGGAGGGTTTTAGGGGGACCTGGGTGGCTCAGTGATTGAGCGTCTGCCTTTGGCTCAGGGTGGGATCCCGGGTCCCGGGATTGAGTCCCACATCGGGCTCCCTGCATGGAGCCTGCTTCTCCCTCTGCCTCTCTCTGTGTGTCTCTCATGAATAAATAAATAAAATCTTTAAAAAAAATTTTTTTTTTAAAGACAGGACGGTTTTTTTTCCCCTGCTTCGGTCATTCCTGACTTCCCCAGCGCCCAGAGGTGTGCCTGACACAAACTGGACCCCAGCACATGTGTGAGTGAATTTCCCTGCAGTTAGGTGCACAGGAACGGTGGAGGACATGCTGCACTTACAGCAAGCCCAGGAAGCCTGACATTCATCTTTGACTCTGGAATAGTACCTTAATCGAGCTGTTCACGAAGCGTTCTGCAAAGCATTAATGGCCTGAGATCTACCACAAATAAAAAGCAGTCTGTGATCAAATAAGTTGGGGAGACACTGCATATGATACTGTTGGGGATTCACAGGATGTGTCTACATATTCAAATTTCTGAGAACGCCTTTGGCAGGCGAATTCTTCTTATTTCTTCCCCATCCCCACTTCATCTGGCCACTCTCTCAGTCTTCCCAGCTTCTTGGCTCACCTTCCTGGTGCTTGTGGGGCTTCTAAGGTCACATTCTTGACTTTGAACTTGAGTGCAGGGCGCTGGTCCCTGATGCGGCAGGACTTCTGGTGGAAGCCAGTGTGGTGAAGAAGCAGGTGTCACGCAGAAGCCATTCCTGCCAGGGTGGGGGCAGGGCGGTGGGTGCGGAGGCTGAGTCCAGCATCCTAGACCCGAGGTGGGACAAACAGAGCTTGTGCCCAGAGGTGGTAGCGAAGGTGACTGCACCTGAGCAGTACTGTGGTGTGACCTGGAAATTGCTTCTGGCTGTTTGTCCCTGTTGAAACCCAGTGTTCTGCAAACATGTTGGGGTCAGAACCCTTTTCTTTCTTTCTTTCTTTCTTTCTTTCTTTCTTTCTTTCTTTCTTTCTTTCTTTCTTTCTTTCTTTTTCTTTCTTTCTTTCTTTCTTTTATTTATTTGAGAAATAAAAAAGAGAACACGAGAACAGGGGAGGAGCAGAGGGAGAGGGACAAGCACACCCCACGCTGAGTATGGAGCCCAGCACAGGGCTCGATCCCACGACCCTGAGATCATGACCTGAGCCAAAGTCAGGAGTCGGATGCTTAACCCACTGAGCCACCCAGGTGCCCCCTAGACCCCTTTTCTCAACCTCTATTAACCAGGGAATATCAGCATTCCTCTGCTGGTCTGTCCCACGTCTGTATCCGCAGGGCCCTGCAGCACCCTCTCCAGGGCCACCAGGGGCAGAGAGCCCGGCTGTGCATTACCTAACCCCCATGCCCCCCAACTCTGGGGGCTGGGCCAGGGGACCCAGCTGATCCTAGTATGCAGCCAGCGTTGAGAACCACTAGTTGAGGTGAACTCTTTTCCTGGATTCTGAAGTTGGAATAGCGTTCTGGGACAGAACCATTTTAGAGCCATTTCTCAGCACCGGGAGCGTAGGATGCCCCCCGGGCCCGAGTGAGACGTCCCAGGCCACGGCCAAGGCAGCCGCCAGCTGGCCCAGCCACGGGGGGGAGCGGAGCTGCCTCCTTGGGGCGAGGCCCGGGTGCTGACGGGCAAGGCTCCGCACCAGCCCGTCTCCTGCACCCAGGGAGCGTGTGGGACGGTGGTAGGAGGGCTGCCACAAACACGTCCAGCAGATGCGGGGCTGGGAGCAGGACCCAGGTGCTGAGGAGCAGGAGGGTCAGCTGTGCAAGGACTGCAGCGGGCCGTGGCGGAAAGCTAGAGCCCCAACCCCTGGGCCTTGGGAGACAGCCTCGTTGTTTCCGCTTAATGGTCTCAATCTGTTCGAGAACAATTTTTAAAATGCTCCCCCTGGCATGGATCCCACGTGGGTTGTTTTTTTTCTTTTAAAGATTTTATTTATTTATTTATTCATGAGAGGTGCAGAGAGGCAGAGACACAGGCGGAGGGAGAAGCAGGCTCCCCGTGGGGAGCCCGATGCGGGACTCGATCCCAGGACCCTGGGATCACGACCTGAGCCCAAGGCAGGCGCTCAGCCACTGGGTCCCCCAGGCCCCCTCCCAACATGGGTTTTGAGCTGAATCTGCTATGTCCCAGTGTCTCTCCCCGTGCTGAATAATTGTTCAGCAGGAGGTGGGCCGTGTTGCCCAAGGATGTCAGCAGGCCAACAAGTCACTGTCACATCTCCGTGGGCCTTTTTCAAACACTGAGAATAATGCTGCTCCTCTGAGTGATCCAGGCTGGGAGGCTGCCTCAGTCTTGAGACTGCCTCTGTAGACGCTCCCCGACGAGAGCGGTCCTCTAGCACGGCCCTCCCCCTCAACAGTCACATTGGAACAGTCACAAAAGCTCATTGAGAAAAATGGTTTCTCTCCTTCAGCTGCACCTTCCAGAATGTTCTGACCGACAGACCAACAGGATGTGAATGCTCTCAGTACCTGCCTAAAAGTAGCATTTTCAGCCCCATAATAACTCAGGATGCACCTGTTAAAGTGGTTCCAATGGTGGCATTTTAGTTTCCGTATTAACAAAATGTTCCGTGGGGTCCTCTTCCCAAAGTGACAACCTGCCGGGGTCACATTTTACTCTCAGAAGGTGGACAACGCAGGCTGCAGTTTTACCTCAATAGCAACTGCTCCCGCTTCAGCTCTGATTGCACTCCCTGGGATGAGGACAGCTTTACCAACAAGAGGCGTCGCACCCCTTGGGGCTGCTGTTGGGATGAGCGCACAGCTCTCTGAAGGCTGCGGGTTTACAGTAAAGGGCAGCGTAGCAGCACTATTTGTTCGGGGGTGATACTTGATCCTCGCCTCCGGGCCTATAGCCTTATCTGCTGGGGACAAGGCTGTGATTTTAAGGGCCCCAGCTGAAGGAAGCCCTCGTCTGAGAGCAATCAGCTGTGACTTTTCGTTTAATCCTTCGTGTATTCGTTCAGCAGACAGCAGAAGTGCCTGTACCAGGCATCTGCTCACAACCCTGACCCCATGGAGTCCGCAGGGGAAGCCCGACACTAAACAGAGAGTTATACAAATAATGACTGTCCTCTTCAGGGGTATGAAGAGAAAGGAAGGGTATTGTGAGAGCATCGTGGGGGTGAGGGCCGACCCCTGATGGGGGTCAGGAAAGTCTTCCCTGAGAGAGTTGTGTTCAGTTCATGGTATAAAAACTCCATTTCTCCATTCTTAGGCTTTCTCGAGCTGAAAGCCAGGCTGCTCAGAGGTGGGGTTCCGAAAGGGTAAGTCGTTTAGTCTTCCTGGAGCCTGGGAGAGACATGGGCTGGGAGATGGGCTCCTTCACCCAGCACTTGAGCGTCTCCCATGTGCCAGGCCTTTGGGCTCTAGGGAGAGAGCGGTGAGCGTGACGGAGAGGGCTGGCCTTCACGGGGCTGCTGGGCAAGGCCAGTGAACTAACTTAGCACGTGCATCTGCAACACAAGGACATCAGATTGTGAAAAGGGCCATGCAGCAGCTACGCTGCACAGTGACAGAGACTACGGGGTGAGCAGAGAGGGGCTGTTCTGGCCGGCTATGTGGGGAAGGTGTCCCTGAGGAGGCGATGTGGGGGTGAGAGAGCTGATGGGGCAACGAGACCGGTCACAGGAAAAGAGAGGAAACAAGCCTGGGGCACTGTACGTGGAGGGTGTTAAGAAGCATCCAGAAGGGGGGCTCAGTGGTTGAGTGTTTACCTTTGGCTCAGGTTGTGATCCCGGGGTCCTGGGATGGAGTCCCCCATCGGGCTCCCCGCAGGGAGCCTGCTTCTCCCCCTGCCTGTGTCTCTGCCTCTCTGTGTGTCTCTTATGAATAAGTAAATGAAATCTAAAAAAAAAAAAAAAAAAAAAGAATCATCCAGAAAGGCTGGAATCTAGGGGAGCAGGGAGCACAGTGGTATGGGATGAGACCTCACCTTTTCTGAAGGCCCTTGGAAGCCAAGGCCAGGAGTTGGGACGGCAGTCTAAGAGAAAAGGGTTAAGTGACCGTGTTATGAGTCAGTTGTAGCTTCTGTATGAAACCAGACTGGAGGGACCCATGGGTGAGTCGCATCAGGAGGCTCTCGTCGCTGACCCGATGAGAAGTGATACGGCGGGAGTGGGAGCAAGTTGTTGGAGGAGTGTTTCGGAAAATGGAAGAGACTGGGACACCTGGGGGGCTCAGCGGTTGAGCATCTGCCTTCGGCTCAGCGTGTGATCCCAGGGTCCTGGGATCGAGTCCCACAGCGGATTCCCTGCATGGAGCCTGCTGCTCCCTCTGCCTGTGTCTCTGCCTCTCTCTCTGTGTGTCTCATGAATAAATAAATAAAATCTTTAAAAAAAAAAAATGGAAGTGACTGAGCCTGCTGGTGTGAGCTGATGGCCGGGGTACGGCCTGAGACATAGCAATAAAGAAAATGGGATGGAAGGTGCACAGCCTGTGAGCAAACCCCCGGGAAGCAGCACTCACCAAGGTGGAGAAGCTGAAGGAGGAGCAGATGGCTATGGGGAGTCCTGAGCTCGGTTAGGGCCACGCGGGGAAGATAAACGAGTGGCGGTAATGAGACGACAGTGAGAGCTCGGAGGAAGGTCTCTGCTGGTATATGCACCGCGGAGTCACCAGCGTGGGTCCCATGGTGACCACAGCCACAGCCATGGCTCTGAGGGACCTCGCCTGGGCCCGTGAGTGTAGCGAGAGAAAAGTGGGTCGGAGGCTAAGCCCCCAGAAACTAACATGTTAGGGGTTGAGATGAGGGGCTTGAGGAGTGGGGAGTAAGGCGGGAGGCGAATCAGAGAAGTTGCCACCAGTCCCCATCATGAGTGGATCCAGATGCAGCCCACGTTGATTGTAGGCCCATGGAGGCGAAGAGAGCAGAATGCTGCTCTGGTGAGCCAGTATGGACACCTCTGGTGAGCCAGTATGGACACCTCTGGTGAACCTGGGGTCTGGTGGGTGTGGGAGCCACAGTGGCATGGACTCAAGAATGAGTGGGATGTGAAATGCAGGCAATTTTTTCTTTCTTTTAAAAACATTTATTAATGCTTTGAGAGACAGAGAGAGAGGGAGAGCGTGCACAAGCAGGGGGAGGGGCAGAGGGAGGACAGACTCCCCACTGAGCAGGGAGCCTGACACGGGCTCCCTCCTAGGACCCTGAGATCATGACCCAAGCTGAAGTCAGGCACTTAACGGACAGGCACCCCAGATGCCGATAATTCTGGAAAGATCTTGCCGTGAAAGAAAAGTAAGGAAATGGGATGGTAGCTGGGAGATTGTGAGGTTAAGGGATGTTTTTTATCTTTTAGTTGGGCGACCTAAAGTATGTTGTGCATGTGTGGAAATGTCTAGGAGAGACAGAGCAGTTCATAATCCTGCCAGAGAGAGAGAGAGAGAGAGAGAGAGAGAGAGAGAGAGAAGATACTAGCAGGAGCAAAGCCCGTGGAAAGGTGAGCTGAGATGGTATCAGTTTCCTCTGGCTGCTCTGAGTAACCGCAATGAATCTGGGGGCTTAAATAACACACTTACTCTCTTACATTTCTGGGGTTCAGAAGTCCAAGATTAGCTTCACTGGACCAAAGTCACATTGTCAGTAGGGCCAAAGATCCCTCCTTTGAGCCCGAGGGGAGAGGCCATGTCTCTGCTTTCTGGTTTTCAGAGCTGCATTCCTCGGCTCATTGTCACTCCCTCCACTTCAAAGCCAGCCGCGGAGCATCTTCGGATCTTTCCCTGCTCTGCCTGCCTCCTGTAGTCAAATTTCCCTCCGTTTTTCCCTTCTAAAAACACTTGTGATTACATTTTATGTAGATGTTCCAGAATAATCTCCCCACCTCAAGATCCTTAATCTAATTACATCCACAAAGTCTCATTTGTCCTATCAGGTAAGGCTCAGAGGTCCCCCAGGGATTAGGACCTGGATATCTGGGGCTGGGGCGGGGGAGGGGGTGTGTGTGTGTGTGTGGGGGGGTAGTGCATTACTCAGCTGGGCATGGATTGCTCTAGAGCACTGCAGAGGCCTGGCCTTGGCTACAAGGGGGATAGTGCAAACATGAAAGTTTGTGCTTTGGGCTGCAGTTTCCTGAGAGCAGTGTGAGGTCAAGTTCCACAGAAAGGTGAAGAGGGGAGTGGAGGCGGGTTTTGTTGGTAGGGGTGTGAAAGCACGGCAGAGAGCAAAACCCAGCTCTTTCTTGGGCCTTGCCAGTGTCACCGCAAGGGAACGTGGCACGGCACCAAGTATGAGAACTCACGGGATCCAATCTGGTCAAGAGGCAAGGGGGCACACAGCACTGTGGGCTGCAGTGAGCACGTGGGGTCAGGAGCTCGGGGCTCATGAGGAGGGCACATGAAGCCAGCGGCCTATGGGTAGGGACAGGTGTTGGGTGGAGTGGGGACGCCTGTGATGCAGGTTTTGGAGACAGTGCAGTTTCGGGTCATAACAGGTTCTAGGGATTCCCTTCGGGAAGGAGTCGCCGAGGGACACAGACAGGCCGGCCACCCACCTGGGTGCTGAAGACCCCAGAGATGAACATAGGAAAGGGGTGGCCAGGAATACCGTGAGCCAGGAACCAAACCTTCAGTGAAGGGTCGGGGTGGGGGGGGCAGATGGAACCCGGCAGGAGTTAGGTGACAGAGGGGGTGGGTGACAGGGCCCGCAAGAGCAGCGGACGTCACACCCATCACCCATCGGCACAACTCGAGGGGCGGTGGGGCCTTTGCAGGAGGGAGGGGAGAGGTGGTTGGGAGGCGACTGGGAGCAAGGAGGCACCTGCTTCACCCCCTGGCGCGGAGGGGCTGACTCGGGGGAGAGCTCCCGTGTTTGTGCGCGCCGTGGGGAGGGTGGGCGTCCCCTCCGCGTGGCAGCGGTCGGCAGAAGAGCTTTGGAGGGGAAGCCGATGGCTGGGCACCCGGCAAACTGCGGTTCAAGGTGGCTTCCGCGTGGCCGGCCGAGTGGGCCGAGGAGGGCCAGGTGAGGCACCGGGTACCTGCCCTGCCCGGAGACGGCCCGGTCAGGATGACCCAGGGCCCCCAATGGAGCTTCAGGTGCCCCCGACCCCCCCCCCCGGGTTCCGGAGCAGGGGAGCGGCCGCAGCCGGGGGTCCGGGTCCTGCGAGGCCGCGGGCGGGGGACAGCGGACGGGCTTGGGGCTCCGCGGCCGGCGGGCGGACGCTTGCCCGAGGCCGCTCCGACCCAGGGAACCCAGGCGGGGGCGGATGACACCGGGACCCCAGGTCCCCAGGTCCCCGAGCCCAGGCCCGGGGCGAGCCGGGTCCCGCCGAGTACCGAGCCCGGGCTCCCCCGCGCTTTCTTCCTCTGGCCCCGAAATCCCGGGGTCTCCCGGGGTCTCCTCGGGCCTGAGCGGGGGCAGCAGGGGGGGGAGCAGGGGGAGCAGGGGGGAGCAGGGGGGGGGCCTCCCGGGGGGGGGGGGCGGCCCTCCCCTCCCATCCCCTCCCATCCCTTCTCCCCTCTCTCCTTACCCCTCCCCCCTTCCCCTCCCCCTTTCTCCTCCCCTCCCTCCTTATCCCTCCTCTCCATCCTCCCCTCCCTCCCCTCCCCTTCCTCCTCTCCTCCCTCCTTTCCTCTCCCCTTCCTCCTCCCCTCCTCTCTCCCTCCTTCCCCTCCCCTGCCCCCTCCCTCCTCCCATCCCCCTTCCCTTCCCTCCTTACCCCTCTCCTCCTCCTCCCCTCTCTTCCTTTCCCTCCCCTCTCCTTCTCCTCTCCCACCTCCTTTCCCCTCCCCTCCCCCTTTCTCCTCCCTGCCTCCTTTCCGCACCCCTGTCCTCCATCCTCGTCCTCCTCCCCCCCATCCTCCCCTGTTTCCCCTCCCCCTCCCTCCTCCTCCCTTCCCCTCCCTCCTCCTCCCCTCCCCTCCCTCCCCCTCCCTCCTCTCCCCTCCCCTCCCTCCTCCTCCCTTCCCCTCCCTCCTCCTCCCTCCTCTCCCCTCCCCTCCCTCCTCCTCCCTTCCCCTCCCCCCCCTCCCTCCTCCTCCCTTCCCCTCCCTCCTCTCCCCTCCCCCTCCGTCCTCCTCCCTCCTCTCCCCTCCCCCTCCGTCCTCCTCACTCCTCTCCCCTCCCCCTCCCCTCCCCTCCCCCTCTCTCCTCCTCCCTCCTCTCCCCTCCCCCTCCCCCCCTCCGCGCGGACTGGGCCTCGGCCTCGGCGGGCGCG
Source organism: Vulpes lagopus (assembly GCF_018345385.1). Taxonomy (NCBI): domain Eukaryota; kingdom Metazoa; phylum Chordata; class Mammalia; order Carnivora; family Canidae; genus Vulpes; species Vulpes lagopus. The sequence continues at coordinate 18,347,243 of NC_054833.1, forward strand.
GGGCGGGGCGTGGCCGGGCCGGGGCGCGGCCTGCGGGGGGCGGGGCGGGGCGGGGGCGGGGCGGGCGGCGGCGGCGCGGAGGGGACCGGCCGCGGCGGCGAGAGCGCGCCAGCCCCGCCGTGATGCCCGCGCGCCCCGGACGCGTCCTCCCGCCGCTGCTCCTGCCGCTGCTGCTGCTGCTGGGCGATGGCGGCGGGCGCGGGCCCGGGGGCGCCTGGGCCCAGGGCGCGGCGGCGGCGGGCGGGGAGGACGGGCCCCGCGGGGACGCGGACGCGGGCGGGGGCGGGGGCGCGGGCGCGGGCGGCCGGGACCCGCACGCCAGGCACCTGTACACGGCCGACATGTTCACGCACGGGATCCGCAGCGCCGCGCACTTCGTCATGTTCTTCGCGCCCTGGTAAGCGGCCGCGCTGCTCGGGGCCCGCGGGGCGGGGGCGGGCGCGGGGGCGCAGGGGCGGGGGGCGGGGGGCGCTCGCGGCTGACGTGGCGCAGGGCGGCGGGCGAGGCTGGAGGGCGGGCCCCGGGCCACCCCGGGAGGAGGCCGCCCGCCCGCCCCGAGGCCCCGCCCCCACCTCCCACCCCCCCCCGCCCCCCCCACCCCGAACTTCCTGCGCGGCGGCGGCGGCCTGCGGGGGCGGGGGCCCGGGGCCACGTGCGCGGGGTCTGGGTGCGCCCCCCGCAGGCCCGTCCCTGCACCGGGGGTTACTTGGAAAACACGGAAACTCGCAGAGATGTGACGGCGCACCTGGTGCCCGGGGCGGGGGTGGGAAGGGGCAGCTCGGGCGGGGGGGCCGGGGACCCCCTCGCAGCTCACAGTGGACGGGGAGCTGTGCCCGGGGCTCCCGGCCCCCCCCTGCAGCCCCCCCCCACCTCCACCCCGCTGCTCCCTAGGGGCCCGGTCCTCTGCTCCCGCCCCCCTGCAGCCCCCCCCCACCTCCACCCCGCTGCTCCCTAGGGGCCCGGTCCTCTGCTCCCGCCCCCCTGCAGCCCCCCCCCACCTCCACCCCGCTGCTCCCTTGGGGCCCGGTCCTCTGCTCCCGCCCCCCTGCAGCCCCCCCCCACCTCCACCCCGCTGCTCCCTTGGGGCCCGGTCCTCTGCTCCCGCCCCCCTGCATCCCCCCCCCCACCTCCACCCCGCTCTCCCTTGGGGCCCGGTCCTCTGCTCCCGCCCCCCTGCAGCCCCCCCCCACCTCCACCCCGCTGCTCCCTTGGGGCCCGGTCCTCTGCTCCCGCCCCCCTGCAGCCCCCCCCCACCTCCACCCCGCTGCTCCCTTGGGGCCCGGTCCTCTGCTCCCGCCCCCCTGCATCCCCCCCCCCACCTCCACCCCGCTCTCCCTTGGGGCCCGGTCCTCTGCTCCCGCCCCCTGCAGCCCCCCCCCCACCTCCACCCCGCTGCTCCCTTGGGGCCCGGTCCTCTGCTCCCACCCCCCTGCAGCCCCCCCCCCACCTCCACCCCGCTGCTCCCTTGGGGCCCGGTCCTCTGCTCCCGCCCCCTGCAGCCCCCCCCACCTCCCCCCGCTGCTCCCTAGGGGCCCGGTCCTCTGCTCCCGCCCCCTGCAGCCCCCTCCCCGCACCGCCCCCCCCCCCGCACCTCCCCCCCGCTGCTCTCGTGGGGCCTGGTCCTCCCGCCCGGGCTCTCCGCTGGGCCGGTCGCGGCGACCCTTCCCCGGGACCCGGCCTCCGGGGCCTCCCGACGCTCGGGAGCCGGCTCCAGGCCCAGGCGGCTCGCAGGCTCACGGCAGCATCTGGCATGTTTCCCCGGAGCGGGAGAGAGGCTCGCGGAGACGTGGGGAAGGGATGTAGGCAGGAACCGGGAGAAGATGCCCAAGAAAAACCGGCTTGTTCCGAAAATGTGCGGGCGGAAGTTGGAGGAAACTTTTTTTTTTCTTTTTCTTTCCATAATCAGGCTGTTCGTGCATTTCAGTTCTTTGCAGATAAATCAGCTTCGGGGGTGGGGGGTGGGGGGGGAGGCAGGTCTGGGTCAGAGCTGTCACTTATTCACTGTGTTTCAACTGCCCAAGAACCGGTCGGGGGTGAGGTTTTAGAGCTGCCCGAGGCCTAGAAGATACTTTGTAGCAACAGATAATCGCTCATTATTCATAGTTCTTCTGCGGAGGAGTATTTTCAGAGTAACTACTCCAGTTAAATACGCTACTTAATGGGAGCCTTTTTCAGTGGGATAAGCCCATGGGTTGTTTTTCTTTATTGTTTTAAAAAACTGACCCATAGACATATAAAGTCCGTAGGGTGCCGATGGAGTTTTAATTTTGGAGTCTCAGTAATACCTACAGCTAGTCCTAGACAGAGTGAGGCACAAGACTGGCAAATCTGGGCATTTGCTATTAAGGAAATTCCTTTTCTAGATGGACGCTCCCAGAAAAATTAACTTTTGAAGGTTTTTTTCTTCTTCTTAAGAGTCTACTACAGTGTACTTAAATAGAGACGCGTGGTTTCTCCAATGGCATTTAAAAGCCTGACTTTAAGAACACACTGGAGCTCACGTAGAACATGCTGTGGGCTACCCATTTCCCCCATCTCTTTCCAGTTTCCGTCTCTGGAATGTTAGAAGCCCACATGTGATCTGGGGGCAGGGGTGGCATGTAACAAAAATATTGCTCTGCATATTTTTGCTCTGAACCTGGTGGATGTAAGGACGTCCCTCTGCTGTAGATTTTGCATTAACATCAGGCCACAGCTTCTGTATGGCCAGTTGTGGGTCACCTTGAATCTGGTGGACAATGAGGTCAAGGCTGGGGCCACCTCCTGGGGGGGCACCAGGTGGCTTTGCTCCGTTACATGGCCACAGTGGCTTTGCTCCATTACATGGCCACAGACTGCCTTCTGAATGTAGCTACTGTCTCACAGGTTCATGTAGAGCCACAAGGGGCCCAACCAGAGGTGCCGACCACATGGCACCCACGGATCGATCCATCACTAAGAAATCGCCGGGCTTAGTACCTGCCAAGCATGTGCTGAGTGCTGGGAGTACAGCTGTAAAAAGAACAGTGCTTGTCTTCATGGCACTTGCACCATATAAATTATGTAACTTAATACATAACAGTATAACTTACGTGTAACACTGGTTTTCCCTCACAATTACTGTCCAGGAAAGAAGGAATCATACTGTATTTGAGCTTCTTGTAAAGCAGGGGTTCTCTTTGCTGGCCAGGAAAGTGCTTGCACAGGGAAGCCACATTAGCTTGAAGCCGACTTGTCCAGGGCTACCTTTCCGTGCTTGTTATGGAGGTCAACTGTCAGAAAAGAAGAGGCAAAGAAAAAAAAAAAGAGACGCAATTTAACACTGATTTTCTTGAGAAGTTACTTTGAGGACAGATGGACCATTTTCAATGTTGGGGCGTTCATATAAGCACACATTATAAAGATCACTTTGAAAGGTAATAGGGCAACTTTGTTCCTCTGTAGACATCGTGAATACACACTAGGTGAATGACCCCCTCCCCCCCGCCCCAGGCTGTAATTCTGTGTGACTGTCCTTGAGGCTCGAGACCCAAGTTTCCAGTCCCAGCTCATGCAGACTTTAGATACGGCATTGCAGGCAGCTGATAAGTAAGGATGGTCAGTTCTATCTGCATTTGCAGATACTTATTTAGGAGAGTCTCAGCTAAAAAGGAGCAATTAAGGCGAGCAGTGCAAGGTTGCTGCAGGAGAGCGGGGAGCCAGGGAGCTTTCCAGAACAAGAGAAGGGCACCAAGCAGCCTGGGAAGTCAGAGCTGACTTCTTGGAGGAAGTGACACCCAAACTAAACCTGAAGGGCAAATTCCTGTCTGCCCAGGTGGGCCTAGAGAGGCGGTGTCCCAGGGAGCCGGTACCGCTTCCTGGGGGGCAGGCCAAAGCGGGGCCCTTCCAGAAAGCGCGGGTAGTAGCATTTGGCTCCGGGACAGATGGCAAGGGCAGGCGAGCAGCAGGGGAGGTCCGCAGGCCCCGAGCATGGTGGGTGGCAGGCCCAGTGCCTTGCTGGGTGTCCCTTTGGGGCTGGGAACCCCGTAGGGGCTCCCCGGGGGTGGTGGCAGGGCAGCGTGCTGCAGTGACACCCACAGAGGTGGGTCCGGCGCCCTCCGGCCCGGGACTCAGCGTCCCCTCACCTGCTTCCAGGTGTGGACACTGCCAGCGGCTGCAGCCTACCTGGAACGAGCTGGGAGACAAGTACAACAGCATGGAGGACGCCAAGGTCTACGTGGCCAAGGTGGACTGCACGGCCGACTCAGACGTGTGCTCCGAGCAGGGCGTGCGAGGATACCCCACGTAAGTCGGGGCCTGGTCCCCTGCGCGCCCCGTGCTAGGCTTCTGGTAGCCCACTCTGTGGTCCGAGGGGGGGGGCGCTGAAGCTAAGCCCGGAGGGCTGTCCCTCACGCAAGAAGAAACGCCTTCTTGGGCTTTGTTTGGAAAACGCCTTTCATGAATCCGTGTGGGGTTTTCTTGTTTCTAAGAGTGTGTGTGTGTGTGTGTGTGTGTGTGTGTAAGTGTAAGAAGCAGAAACGGTGGCCTCCGCGGCGTCCCGTCAGCCGTGATGCTCACAAGTACTTTGACCCCACGAGCAAGCTTTGTCATCAGTTTTACTTTGAGTCTTTGGTCACTTCTGTTGTTGTCGAGCATCCTTCCTGGAGTAAGTTCCCAAGCGAGGCGCGCAGGGCTGCTTCTGTTGGAAGGAAAGGGGACAAAGGAATCTAGCTGCTCTAACAAGGGGCGTTCCTTACGGCCTTGACTGTTAAAATAAATTTTGGGGGGTGGGGGGTGGGGTCTTAAGAGACAGAAATTGATACTGGCCCAATAAGCAAAAGGGGATGAAATGGAAGGCGGTGGAAGAAGCTCTGAGGCTCAGCTCCTCCAAGGGTTTAGGGCCCCGTTTAGTCCCGTAAGTGACTAACCCTTCCAGCCCTGCATCCCTCGCAGTCACGGTGGGCTTGGGCTCACCACCGATTGCCCAGCTTCAATGGAATGTTCTTTGCAGTCCTTGTGGCCAAAGGGGCAGGGTGTCTTAGGCAGCAGCCCCCCTCAGACCACATGCAGGTGGTAGAGTGAAGGTGCTGTTTCCATATGTATGGCGGGGTGCTGGCCACTGCACTCCCCAGATATTGGTTCGTGTTGATGAAAGAAGGAAGTTCTTGTAAAACCTGGGCCTGTCTTCAGACCCGAGAGCCAGCATGGAAAAGTCTAGCGCAGAAGAGGGGAGGGAGCTCTGGGCTGGAACCTAAAAGCCAAGTCAGAATCCTGGTCCTACCCTTTATTTATCACGCAGCCCAGGTCACGCCATTTAACCTCGGAGTCTGAAGAAGGATGTTGATACCACCCCCTCCAGTAACACTGTTAGATGAAATAACATGTTTGCAGACACTGATCTGAACACACACAGTAAATGTCTAAGGTTTCCCCTAACATTTGGAAATCGGGCATTTTTCACAAAGGATCCTAGAATTCTTGGTCTTTGGTGACCACTGCTGATCTAAGTGCCATCATTCAGATCAGATCAGTGGAGAAAATTTTCTACCACGTGCACCTACCTAGAGGCATCATTGTCCTATGCTTCATAGCATTGCCTTTAAAGGAAACTCCGCATAGACAGCGTTGCCAGGAAGCCGTCTGAGTGGTGGGTCCAGGTGAGGAGATTGATGCTTACCTGTTGAGAGCCCGTTACTTTCAAGGTGCAGAGGCAACGGAGATGGTAGGCTATGGTGTCCACTCTTAAGGAGTGGGCCGAGTGTGGCCATGTGGTCATGTGTGTCACCAGCCACACCACTTGGGAGGGAGGCAGGCCTCGTGAGGCTGAGCAGAGCAAGTGTGAGGGGGCGACAGAGGGTTCCACCTCGACCTGGTCATCTGAGCTATCTGGCTGCGACACCACTTGCTCCACAGATGTTATCCACAGAGTTTTAAATATTTCATTTATTTATTTGTGAGAGGTGGAGCGGGGGGAGGAGCAGAGGGAGAGGGACAAGCAGACTCCAAGCTGAGCACAGAGCCTGATGTGGGGCTCGATCTCCTGACTCTGAGATGGTGAACTGAGCCAAAATCAAGAGTGGGATGCTCAGCCAACTGGGCCGCCCCGGTGCCCCATTATTCTCAGATTTTAAAGAGCCCCGTTGAATCACGTGTCCTGATTTAGGAGATACGGTCTCCCCGAGAACACCATGCACTGGTTTTGTGTCCTTAAAAAGAACTGAAGTGAGCTCGCACGACAGTGAACATTGTTTGGGAAGGAAATTCCTCTGCGACCCTCACAGCCCTGAGCCGGTGCTGGAGGACAGATTTCTTTCGGGGAATGCAGGAGGCAGGGTGCACCGCGTTAACCCTGGTCCCGCCAGGCATTCACGTATTGACCTTTGTGAGATTTGCTTCCCCCCGACACGGTGCCCATCTCAGGGAGATGCAGCAGATGATGGATGCAAATGCCTGAGCACACGGTGTGGGGTCCTTCTAGCCATGGGCCCTCCCACTGAAATAAAGGGTTGCACGGGGAGAGAGTTGGGGTTCCCATTCTCCTAGGATTTCTCAGGGTGCTTAGAAAAGTGTTTTGAGGTCATGCTGTTGAGCCGGTAAGGAATCCGCATCATCTGGGGGAGGTTTGCTAGGGCTGCCGACACAAGCACTGCAAACCAGGTGACTGAAGAGAACAGAAATTTATCGTCTCACGGTTGGGGAGGCCAACAGCGCTCTGAAACCCAGAGGGGAATCCTTTCTTGCCTCTGCCTAGCGTCTGGTGGTGGCTGCACCCAAACCTCCGTCCTCACGGCCTTCTTCCTCTGTACATGGCTCTCTCTGTGTCCAAATCCCCCCCCGCCCTTTTTTAAAAAGATTTTATTTATTCATCCATGAGAGACACAGAGAGAAGCAGAGACATAGGGAGAGGGAGAAGCAGGCTCCATGCAGGGAGCCCAATGTGGGACTCGATCCGGCCAGGTTCCTGGGATCACGCTCTGAGCCAAAGGCAGACGCTCAACTGCTGAGCCACCCAGGTGACCCAATGTCCTCCTTTTTATAAGGACCCCAGACATGCTGGATTAGGGCCCACCCTCATAGCCTCATTGTCATTTACTTATATCTGTAAGGATCCTATTTCCAAATAAGGCTACATTCTGAGGGACAGGCGGCTAGGACTTCAACAGGTCGGCTTTGGGCGACCCAAGTCAGCCAGTAACACCACCTCTTCTGTAGCGCTAGGACTGCGATCCTAGATTTCCAGAGTGACCCACTAATGGAGCTTTTTCTCCCCTGCCGTCTCCTTGAAAGAAAGACAGATCACCAGGAAGAGCAAACACCCATGTGGCAATTTAGAAATAGCGGGAAACGTTTGGGGCTGTCCTTTGGGCTCGTACCCTGTGGCCATCTCCCCATCGCCTCCCTCAGCCCATCTACAGCGAGAACTGGGGCCAGATGCCCCGGACAGTCTGTAAAGGAAGCCCTAATTCTATCCCTCGGCTCTCTGAACCTAAGGAAGAGCCTCTGGCGTGGGCAGGCTACAGAGATTTCTAATCCAACGAGAAGAGATTTCAAAAAATTATTTGTGTGTTGCTTAGCACACACCAAATCAGAAAAAAAAAAAAAAATCACAGGTGAGGTTTTACTGCATTTTAATGTTAGCAAAGAATTGGAGGGAATGGGCCCGATTGTGCTGGTGGTTCCAGGCCTTTTCCACTCTGAAGAGCTCTGGTGAGGGAGGCCCCCCTGGAAGAGAGACGGGGCGGGGGCGGAGGGGGGCATGGGTGGGGGACTCCACTAAGCATCTTCTAGCTCTCGCGGGCACGGCAGGTTTCCAGAGCTTCCGGAGGTCCCAGGGGTGGGTGCCGGCCTTCGTAACCGTGAGATCATCCTCGAGCTGCTCACCACGTATAAGTTGGTGAAGTAGCGGGGTCGTAGCCAGGCTGCCGGGAGTCCGGCCGGGAGGGCCGTAAAGGTCCGAGCTCCCGAGGAGGCAGGGCCCGAGCTCTCCCCGGAGGCCCGTGGCGACGTCGCCGAAGCTGCACGATCTCAGGGTGGGGAAGGCCCGTGGCCCGCGGGGATCCGACCGCCTCTTCCAGCTAACGTGCTGGTCTCGAACCTTCATTCTGAGGCCTTGGGGAGTTAGCTCTTCAGCCCTGCGGCGCCGAAGCCCGGGTACCTTGAGTTCTGACGCTGCGCCCCCGCCGCCCGGCCTCTGCCGCCAGTGCCCACGCGCGTGCCGCACAGCGCAGGGTGATTTGGAGGAAGAGGCGCCCAAAACTGCTGGCCTCTGTTTCCCTCCTCCTGTGGTTGCCGTATATTCCTGCTGCATCCTCGACGCCTCCTGTGAAGCGCTACCTGGAGCCTGTTTTTCCGTCACCTCGAATGGCACAGGGTCTGGAAGTGTGCTTCCCGCCCCCGGCGGGGCCTCCTGCTCGGCCACCAGAGGAAGGGCTGTGCACTCTTATCTGCAGCCCCCTTCGGAGGCTAATTTACATGGAAAAAGAAAATTCCTGCTCCATGGGGGAAGTGATAGACCGTATCAAGCAATGTCAAGGCTGTTCTCATGCTGGAAATGTAAATTCTCCCAGAACCTGGGCATTCGTGCTTTGTAAGAGTCGAAGAGCTGACAGGGTAGCCCGGAAACACGTTTATTGCCAAACAGTACTATGTCTACTACAGTTTTAAGTTTTTTGTTTAAAGATTTTATTTATTCATGAGGGGATCCCTGGGTGGTGCAGCGGTTTAGCGCCTGCCTTTGGCCCAGGGCGCGATCCTGGAGACCCAGGATCGAATCCCATGTCGGGCTCCCGGTGCATGGAGCCTGCTTCTCCCTCTGCCTATGTCTCTGCCCCCCTCTCTCTCTCTGTCTATCATAAATAAATAAAAATTTAAAAAAAGAAAAAAATAAAGATTTTATTTATTCATGAGAGAGAGAGAGGCAGAGACATAGGGAGAGGGAGGAGCAGGCTCCATGCAGGGAGCCCAACGTGGGACTCGATCCCCGGATCCTGGGATCACGCCCTGGGCCGAAGGCAGGCGCTCAACCCTCAACCGCTGAGCCACCCAGGGATCCCCCCACCTTTTTTTTTAAGATTTTATTTATTCATGAGAGACAGAGAAGCAGAGGCAATAAATTATTTTCTTTAAAAACTGTAAGACTGTAAGAACTACTAAAGCCTGGGAAGGATGATGAATACCTAGCAAGGAAAAGCCTGGAAGTCCTGTCGCCCAAACCCCAGTGGTTTGGGGTTTTGTTCACAGCTTCTTGGACTTCATGTGTTCTCCTCGGTCTTATTTTTCTTGAATAAGTTAAGAGACTTCTTAAACGTGTGGGATTAGGTGGATATGTTTTCTCCCGGGACATCATTTCCCTGTCTTTCTGAGGTCTAGCGGAGGGTGGCAGACCCGTGCCTGGCTGCGTGCGGCCAACTGAGGGGTCCCAGGGGTCCCAACGGGACAGCGCCATCCACTCGGAGCGCTCCCACCTGTTGAAAACTGCTCTGTCTTGTCCTCTCTCGACCTTTCAGCTTGAAGTTTTTCAAGCCTGGCCAGGAAGCTGTGAAGTACCAGGGGCCTCGGGATTTCCAGGCACTGGAGAACTGGATGCTGCAAACGCTGAACGAGGAGCCTGCGGTGAGTGCAAGGAGGCCTCCCCGCCTCCCGTCCTCTCTCCCTTCCTACAGTTCGGGGTAGTAAAGAGGCCGGTAAGGTCCCGTTTCGAAGCACCTTTATAGTCTTAGAAATGGATCGACGTTTGTAGGTAGAAAGGGACTCTTTTTCCCTTCCCAGTTTCTGTTTATTGTGGTAGAATACACATGGTACGAAATTTACCATCGTAGCCGTTTCTGAGCACACAAATCCGGTGGTGGCCGGCGCGCTGACCCTGTTGCGCAGCCATCCCCAGCCCTCTCTTCACCTTGCAGAACCGAAACCCCGTCTCCACTGAACACCAGCCCCCCCTCACCTTCCCCACCCCAGCGCCTCCCGCCCCTCGGCAACCCCTTCTTTTGGTCTCTGTTCTCACTGCTCTGGGTAGCGTAGTGGAAAAAGGTGAACTGTTACCGACAGAGCTTTTTATTATGGAAATGCTCAAACACGCACACGAGTAGAGAGAAGAGTAATGAGCAGCAGTGCGTGAACGAGGGGGAGGATGACGATGGTCCCCGACTCTACCGGTTCTCCCCGTCTTGCTGACCTTGTGCTGTGCCCTTGTCTGGCCACGGAGTCAGCCCTCGGAGAGCATCATCTGTGGACACCCCAGGGCACATCTCACAGAGGTGCACTTAGTACTTTTTAACATGAACCTCTGTGCCGTGCTCACACGTATACAGGTGACACTAATTCTTTAGCATCACGGATTGACTCGGGGTCAGGGCCAGGCCTAAGCCCAAATATCCAGTCCAGGCCAACTTCCCGCCTTCTCTTGCCGTGTGAACCCCTCCTTTTCCTCTGAACTCTGAGGACCGAGGTGCTCGCCAGCGTGGCCGATAACGTCATTTAATAAAAACCTTTAATACCCTCAGTGTCTGCCCTCCCTGGCCTCAGGGTAGTGAGATCAGGGCGGTGTGGAGACTCTAGGATTTCTGAGAGAATTTCTAAAGATGCAGCTGTGTGTAGAATGTTACTAAGAAAATTCTACAGTTCTTCCCCTCCAATTGATGTTGGGGGTCTTAGTTTTGTATCACAAATCAGTACGATCATAAAGCATCCAGTAAGCATCCCTTCGTGTGCGGCGTGTTCTGCTTTAACGCAGATGCTCAGGAGGCTGGGTTGGGTTTGACGGCTCATGGCGCTGTGTCGTGAGGGTCCGGAAAGACGGCCAGTGTCCCGTGCTGTAGGATTCTGACGAAATAAGAACCCCTGAAGTCTAACTTCAACAGAATGGTTCAGTGAGACGGCTTTTGGGTTGGAGGTGGGCGCTTGCTGCCTCCAAGGTGGTCCGCGCCCACATGAGGGACCAGCAGGCTTTGGGGACTCTGCTGCTGTCGGGGTCACTGCCCAGGGTGACTGCGTGGTCCTCTGGCTGTGACCACGTTGTGCGTAGATGTCACAGCCTGTCGGAAGCGCACCTGCTACTCCGGTGCCGGGTCCCCTCGTGCTCACCAAGGCTGCAGCTAACTGCATGGTGCAAGGCCTCGAAGGAGGGTTGAGCAGAGACTTCATCTAATTTTAGGTAACGGGGAAAGCCACAAGCCCTCAGAATCCATCTGCATGTTTGTCAGGGCCAGAGAGTTACATGGGCAGGTGGGAATTTCATACAGATTTATTTTTATTTTTTTGTTATTTTTTTTTAAGATTTTTAAAAATTTTTATTTATTTATGATAGTCACAGAGAGAGAGAGAGAGAGGCAGAGACACAGGCAGAGGGAGAAGCAGGCTCCATGCACCGGGAGCCCGACATGGGATTCGATCCCGGGTCTCCAGGACCGCGCCTTGGGCCAAAGGCAGGCGCCAAGCCGCTGCGCCACCCAGGGATCCCCCTTCATACAGATTTAAACTTCAGTTGGTTTCCTCTGTGAAAATGTTTTCTGATTGGAGGAGACCAGCTTTCAAAAAGTCAATAGTCTCACAAACACGTTGATCTCTTTTCTCATCGTTCTTTGGCGCCAAAATGCCAGTCTTCTGTGACGGCTTCGCTCAGGAAACCCGGAGGCACGTGAGGACGGCAGAGGGACTTGGTCTAGTGCACTGAGCTCCCCTCTCAGGCCGTGGCAGCCCCAGCGCAGGTGGGGAAGGACCGAGGCCGGGCCTCTGCCCGCTGGCGGCGGAGACGTCCCGAGCCCAAACGGGTGTCCCCTCCGGTGAGGGGCTTGGCTGCTGGGGTCCACCCACACCCCATGCCCTCGCTTCCACAATCGCTGGGAACAGTAACCGTGTGCCTCATCGTAGGAAAGTTCAAATACGCCCACCTTATATTGCAAACCGAAAATTCTTTTCAATTTGGAACTTGCTTTTTATTGGAGGTGTAAACGTTTTAAAAAGTTCTTCATCCGTATTTATACCTCAGTAACTTGATGTATACGTTTTTTGTGTATTGAAACAGGATAGCTTTAGATTGACCCCACCCAGTGTTGTGGCAATAGTAAAGAAACTGGAAGGAAGGAAGGAAGGAAGGAAGGAAGGAAGGAAGGGAGGGAGGGAGGGAAAACCTGCTACTTTGTTTTCAATTTCCCTATTTGCTTCTGTATTTTTTTCTTAAATAGTTAAAACCATATAAATGTGGTTTTTTCACAAGTGATATTTTTATACAGTTACCTTTATACTGATCATATATTTTTTAAAGATCTTATGTATTTATCCATGAGAGACACACAGAGAGAGGCAGAGACACAGGCAGAGGGAGGGAGGAGCAGGCTCCCTGTGGGGGGCCCAACGTGGGACTCCATCCCGGGACCCCAGCCCGAGCCGGAGGCAGACGCCCACCGCCGAGCCATCCAGGTGCCCCGTGTGTATCATATTTGATACTGTCATGTGGGTTTGCCAGAACTCAGCTCCTTCTTGTCAATGGATATTTAGGTCATTTACAATTTTTCCATCAGAAGTGCTCAAGGAATGTGATAATCTTTGTAAAAGACATCTTTTCCTTCTGAGTGAGGTTTTTTTCTTAATTTATTTAAAGATTTTATTTATTTATTCGTATAAGACAGAGAGAGGTGCAGAGACACAGGCAGAGGGAGAAGCAGGCTCCAGCAGGGAGCCTGACGTGGGACTCGATCCCGGGACCCTGGGATCACGCCCTGGGTCGAAGGCAGGCGCTCAACTGCTGCGCCACCCGGGGATCCCCCAGAGTGAGGTTTTTAAAAACCTGTCACCAGACAAAATTGCAAGGCCAACCAAGCCAGGCCAGTCGCAGGTGAGTAGGGCAGGCTGCCATCGGGGGCTGCGGCGTGGCCCGGGAGCAGGTGGGACCACAGGCCTCCCGCAGCCTCCGGCTGTGCGCTGTCAGCGCTCCTCATGGCTTCACCTGGGTGTTATCCTTCAGAGAAACAGGCGCGGCCAGGTAGGACCTGAGTGGCACCCACCCCCGTGCGGGGCTCCCTGTCGCCTCGGGCTCTTGGGTTGAGGCCCCCGCTGTGTGGTGCTGCGGTGACAGGACGGCTCCTGCTCTGGCGCCGGCAGACGTGTCCCCCAGAAGGCCCCTCGCCGCTCTTCGGGGCCAGCGCTCAGGGAGTTCACCTCGAGCTCCCCGGGGATCAGGGGCCCTGCGCCAGGGAGCGGGCGGCATGCCCCTTGGGGTGGGCCTGGCCCCTGCGTCTGCCCGCTCTGTCCCAGTGGGGATGCCGCCAAGGGGCTTTCTGCTGGAGTGTGGATTCCCGCCTCGGGTTCCCTCCACACAGCAGCATCCCACGGAGTCTGATGTAGCCAGGTCAGGGAGGAGGCCTGTGGAAGGTTCTAGACAGACACGAGTCTCCTCCTCAGCAGGTCTCACTATGTCTCTGCATGGAAACCCAGTGACCGTTGTCTCGTTTCTCCCCATTAGACACCAGAGCCGGCAGCAGAACCACCCAGAGCCCCTGAGCGCAAGCAGGGCCTGTACGAGCTCTCAGCGAGCAACTTTGAGCTGCACGTGGCGCAAGGTATGCCGGGTGAATGGCGTGGCTGTCCGCGGCGGGAGACGCACCTCTCAGAACCACTGAGCATCCGCCACTCCTTGATCGGCCGGGCGTTTCCTTCTTGGCATTTGAGGGCTCACGGGAACGTCTGTGGCACTGAGCCTGGTTTCTCTCTTCCAGACCCGTTAACATCCTTGTTCGCGCTCTTCCTCTTGGCAGTGATTCCTCTGGTCCCTGTCCTTGGAGAGAGGCCAGTTTTAGGCTAGCCGGAGCCTTAAGCTCACAAATCACAAACGGGCACACTTAATTTGTACACCAGCTGGACGGTGCATCCTTGGCTGAGAAAGGGTTTATTTATATTAATGTGAATCGTGCTTATTGACCTGAGGCAGAAAATAGAAGTGTCTTATGTATTTACCCTAGAATTTAGTGGGACCGTCGTGTGCAAAACAGAATGGGTGTTCTTTATGCTTAAAATACTTTTCTGTATCACATCCCTTTTTTTTTTTGAAAATGGTCTCCCGAATACAGAATGACCTGTGTACAGTCTCTAAGGTCAATGGCACGTAAGTCCCCGATTCGCACGTTCCCGAACAGCTGGCTCGAAAGCACATGCGGCCCCCTCGTCCATCTCCGTGCTCAGAGGCAGCCGTGGAGAGAAGTCCTCCCAGAAGACTGGGTTGGAAAGGTGGGGAAAAGGGCTGAAAATCCTGCCCGGCCTTGTCTCTCCACGGCCGCCGAGTCGCAACCCCACCCCACCTGAGGCCCAAGAGGACTTCCTGCGACACCTTGAGCTGTTCTCCCTGGGGTGAAAGGTGGCTGTTTGTCCGGGCGGGGACGGTGCGGCCTCGGAGTGTTTTCCCTGACGGGGGCTTAGGTTAGTGCCCACGAGCTCCGCTGGGTCCCTCCCCGAGCACGGGCCAATGACCCTCCAGTGGGCTCCTTCCCGGACGTCTCGTCCCCGCCTCACGGACAAGGCCAGCACCGTCCCTGTCTGGGGAGGCGCAGCTGCAGCCTTGCAGATCAGGTGCCGATTTGTTGCATGAAGTTTTTCACCATTTCCCTGGAACGTGTCGCGGCTGTGGTGATAACACGGCGTGGGCAGGTGGCGCGGCCGAGTCCTGCACACGTTGGTACTGGGGGTTTGTTCTCTCTCTGGTCACGGCCTGATTTGGGTCTCGTCTCAGCCAAACATCTTTTAGTCTGGTCAACGTAGAACAGCCTAGAAAAAATCTTCAGTATCTAAATAATGAGGTTGTGTGGGTTTGGGTTGTGTGTTTTTTTTTTTTTCCCTCCTGGCGAAGGGGGTATTAACTCAGGTTTTAAATCCGTTTATTTTTATTGTCAAATAAGACACAAAAAGCAAATGTGGAGCTTAGTGAATTGTTCTAGAGTAGCCACTCTGTAACCACTGTCCAGTTCAAGAAATAAGACCGCCAGCCTCTCCTAACTCTGGCCACGTCCCAGCCCTCCTGCCCTCACGGAGGTGGCGTCCTGACTTTTATGGAAACCACACCTTACTGTATCATTCTCCGCCCAAATATGCATTCCTTTTTTTTTTTTCTTTTAAAGACTTTATTCATGAGAGACACACAGAGAGAGGCAGAGACACAGGCAGAGGGAGAAGCAGGCTCCCTGTGGGGAGCCCGATGCGAGACTCGATCCCAGGACCCCGGGATCACTCCCTGAACTGAAAGCAGGGCTCAGCCGCTGAGCCACCCAGGCGTCCGCCCAAATATGCGTTGCTAAAACTAATGTTTAGTTCATTCTTTCTTTCACATACATCTCTCTCGAGTCTCAGTCTACGTGCTCCCCCAACATCTCATTTTCTTCCTTGCGCTCTGGTTGCTGAGCACAGAGGTCATGAGACCTGCGGAATTCTCCAGCCCGGACTTCACCAGTCCTGTCCCTGTGGTGCAGTTCGACGTGTTTCCCTAAGTCCGTTAATTTATTAGGGTTGCCAGATGCTGATATATTCTAATGAAAATGTCCTTTTTTTCATTGTTTGACGGAGAGAAACTTGCCTTCCTTCGTCACACGGTCATCCGGCGGTACAGCTCGTGTAAGACAGGCAGGGGAATTGCCCGATTCTTCCCCTTTATTGCCAGTTCTTCAAATGAGGAGTTGGTTCCCTGTTGTCCCCCAAAGATAACAAACTAGAATTTGTTTTGAGGCTCCTCGTGGACTCAAAGACTTTGTCGGCAGAGTCCCTTGTGACCAGCAAAAGGGTTCACACTGACGTTAGCGTAGCAGGAGGACCACGATGCCTCCCTCCAGTCTCTAGTGTAAGGTGTGACGTGAGTAACCCTCCTTCTCCCTTCTCTGCCCTGGCTCCCCACCGAAGGCGACCACTTTATCAAGTTCTTCGCTCCGTGGTGTGGTCACTGCAAAGCTCTGGCTCCAGCCTGGGAGCAGCTGGCTCTGGGCCTTGAACATTCTGAAACTGTCAAGATTGGCAAGGTAAGTGAAAGCCCTTATTACCCTGGAAATAGACCGCCTTTGGCTGGATTAATTAGCAGAGTAGCCCATTATTCATTCTGTGTGCAAAGTCGCAAACGTGATTTATTAATTCCATTTAGTGTGCCACTTGATAATTCATTTCGCCTTCACAGATGGCAGGCTGGTTTCAAATGTGCTGGCTTTTCCACAGCCTACAGATAAATTATGGCTTTGGCTCCTTTGTTTATTTTGAAGCAAAGGCCAATTCTGAATTGGCAGCCCCAGAGCCCTTCCTGCAAAGATACGGGGCACAGCCTTCGTGAGTGCTCGCTGGCCGGACTTGGAGGCCATCCACATTTGACCTCACCCAAGAGCTGTCACCGAGAGGAGCCTGAGCTCCGTGCTCACAGAGGCCTGCACAGGGGCCCCCTCCGGTGAGCCCCGCTCTCCCTGCTGCCTGGGAGTCTTTCCAGCTTCCCCCACTTTGCGGAGAGAAGCCAGAAATGGTGTCTAACAACTTCTGTGTAAGTGGATTTTCTGGAAATATCCAGAGCAGCTCCTGGACCGTCCAACACTTTCGGTCTCACCCAGCCTTTAGCACCCACCAGACATCCAGGCACGGGTTTCCTTTTATGAAAATCCCATTTTTTGCTTTGCCAGCGGGCTGATTTGTTTACAGAAGTAATGCTGCGTGTCCAGGAACTGCAGTTAATGAGATGCTCCGCCCAGTACAGGGAGATGGTCCGAAGTGTGAGCTTAGGAGCCGGGTAGACCTGGCCGGCCGGCCCTCGGCCAGCCCTCGGCCAGCCCTCGGCCAGCCCTCGGCCACCCCTCCACACCTCGGTCTCCCCACTGGGCAAAAGCGCGAGGAGACCTGCCATGTGGCGGGTGGTGCGGGTGAAAGTCAGATGCTTCGTGGGACGCGTGGCATGAGGCACGTGCCTGGTGAACTGTAAGAGTTGTTGTGAGTTCAGTGGATTGAAATACTTTCGATTACATATTCTAGTTATACATGTTATGCTTTTGTGTTTAGTGAACATTTCATGGAAGTGGTCAGAATTTTCTTGTCTTCTATCTTCCCAATTCCTTGCATCCTTAAATTTATGAGTTTTTATGGGACAGAACTTCCAGTTTGTGTCAGTAGAGGTTTCTGGTAGAGTCAGGCATGAGCGGCACAGTCTGTCCCTCCAGGCTGGGGCTCTTCATCTCTGGACCCGCAGGCGGCTGGGTGGCCGGGTTAGCCTGGACCAGCGTCATGCCCCCCGCCCCCCCCCCCCCCCCGACTTCAGGCTGGGCCTCCTGGGCTTCCCCTTGATAATCTAACAGCTGACTTCAGTCTTGTGTGTGAAAGTGATATTTTCATCCTACTTTTTTGACACAGTGAAGAACAACTTAGTGTCCCACTAGCTGATTTTAACGCCAGTAGACAATCAGAAAGAAGTGACTTAAGATAAAATGTTTCATGGAAACGTTGAACAGAATCTAGAAAAGATTTAAATGAAATAAATTTAAAGAGCTGTGATAGTTGGTGAATTGAGTTTATAGAACTAAGAACATAATATAACCTTAATTTGATGTCTTTTCAGTTATCTTTATACCAAGTACTGCTATTTATATACATTTTAAGATTTTATTTATTTGAGAGAGAGAGAGACAGAGAGTGCATGCACGCATGTGAGCACGTGCAAACGGGCGGAGGCAGAAGCGGGCTCCCCTCCGAGCAGCCTGACGCGGGGCTCCATCCCAGGACCTGAGATCGTGACCTGAGCCAGAGGCAGACGCTGAACCCACTGAGCACCCAAGGGCCCCTAAATACTCCTATTTAAAATTCACTGCCTGCTCCTCCTTGATTCCACAGTTCCCTAGGTTGGAGCGTGAGGGTAAATCTGCAGGCTAGCATCGGCCTGGGCCTCTGTCACCCACAGCCAGGCCTCCCGTCCCCAGACGTCAGGCTAGGCTCCCCTTTTCGCTCTGCTCACCAGCTCCAGGTAAAATGTTAACCCAGCACTAGCACGCGTAGGTGAGCTGAGTGAGTCGTTTCTCTAAATCTCCCCACCCTGCTCCCTCAGCTCAGGTGGACCCTGGGGTGGCTCTTAGGAAGTCTGTCCCCAAACTGCACCTTGCTGGCAGGGGTGCCACGGACCCAGAAATCGGTGTGGCAGGAAGATTCTTGAAGAAACGCACGGTGACTGTGGTCTTACTTTGTGTTCAGGTTGACTGTACGCAGCACTATGAACTCTGTTCGGGGAACCAGGTCCGTGGCTACCCTGCTCTCCTGTGGTTCCGAGACGGACAGAAGGTACGTCCACGGGGCCGGGGCTGCCCTCCCCGCAGCGGGCTGCTGCTCGGTGGCTTCAGGGCCGTGGCACCTGCCAGCGTGGCTCGTCTGGGCATGGGCTTGAAGGCTTAGGTGATGGTGGAACCGGTGTCGCTCCCTTACCTGATAAGGTTTGGGTGGTGGACAAAACCTGTCCGTGGTCCTCCCGTTTGGAAACGTTTCGGTCGGCTCAAGGTAGCGCCAGATGAGCTGCCCTGCTGTAGCTGCGGGCGGGTCACGGTCCCCAAGCGGGGTCAAGGTGGGCTCCCGGGAAGGTGCTCGCCCCTGGCCGACGGTCAGCTTCTCAAAGAGCGGAGCGGGCCCGATCGGCCTGGTCCCCACCACCCCGCTTAGGAGCGTGGCTCCACACAGCGCTCCCATGACGGCCTCGTGAAGCTGGCCGGCTGGGGTGAACTCTGAGCGGAGCGCCCAGGTGAGCTAACCCGACGGCCTTTTTGGGTGGCCCTTTCCTCGGACAGATCGACCAGTACAAGGGGAAGCGGGATTTGGAGTCCCTGAGAGAGTACGTGGAGTCACAGCTGCGGAGCGCCGAGCGCGAGGCCCCGGAGACCATCCAGCCGTCGGAGGCCCCAGTGGCAGCTGCTGATCCTGTGGCGCAGGTGGGTGCTGCTGGGTGCCGCTGGGTGCAGCCGGGTGCTCGCTGTGGTCGGGAGGGCCCACGGCAGCTCCTCTGCTCCAGCACCACGGGCAACGGGGCAGCGGGAGGCAGGTCACAGTCTCCAGGTGGGTGCCCGCTGCTGACGTCTCCACGTGAACGGTGCTCTTCGCACGTGCTGGCAAGGGGTAAACCTACCAGCTTCTCTGAAGTCGCTGGGAGCATTTGGTGGCAAAGGCTGTGAAAGTCTCCTCCCTTTGATTCGGTAAGCGCTACATTTTTTTTTTTTCTTTTTAATTAATTTTTATTGGTGTTCAATTTACCAACATACAGAATAACACCCAGTGCTCATCCCATCAAGTGTCCCCCTCAGTGCCAGTCACACATTCACCCCCACCCCCCACCCTCCTCTCCTTCCACCACCCCTAGTTCATTTCCCAGAGTTAGGAGTCTTTATGTTCTGTCTCCCTTCCTGATATTTCCCAACATTTCTTTTCCCTTCCTTTATATTCCCTTTCACTATTATTCATATTCCCCAAATGAATGAGAACATACACTGTTTGTCCTTCTCCGATTGACTTATTTCACTCAGCATAATACCCTCCAGTTCCATCCACGTTGAAGCAAATGGTGGGTATTTGTCGTTTCTAATTGCTGAGTAATATTCCATTGTATACATAGACCACAGCTTCTTTATCCATCATCTTTCGATGGACACCGAGGCTCCTTCCACAGTTTGGCTATTGTGGCCATTGCTGATAGAAACATCGGGGTGCAGGTGTCCCGGCGTTTCATTGCATCTGTATCTTTGGGGTAAATCCCCAACAGTGCAATTGCTGGGTCGTAGGGCAGGTCTATTTTTAACTCTTTGAGGAACCTCCACACAGTTTTCCAGAGTGGCTGCACCAGTTCACATTCCCACCAACAGTGTAGGAGGGTTCCCTTTTCTCCGCATCCTCTCCAACATTTGTGGTTTCCTGCCTTGTTAATTTTCCCCATTCTCACTGGTGTGAGGTGGTATCTCATTGTGGTTTTGATTTGTATTTCCCTGATGGCAGGTAAGCGCTACATTTGAGGGCATTTGCTAGGAAAATCGGCTGCCGCCAGTTAGGGCCCCACCTCTGTTCGTCTTCAGGACCTGCTGCAGTAATTTTACCCCGTGGAAAGGCCCTGAAAGATCTGCAGCAGCAAAGCCTGAGAGGCCGGCCGCTGGCCCTAGCGCACTCCGTTTGCTGAGGCCGGCCGTCTCTGACTCACGGCCGTGCTGCCTTTATTCAGAGAGTGGAAGGTTCTAGATTCACTTGTGCATTTTTTGAGCACATTTCAGGCACTGTCCCAGGCCACCAGGAAACAAGAGCAAATAAGAGCGCCTTCCCCCCTGGTGGGGCAGACGGAGGCCGCACATACAAAGAGAGGCCCTGGGGCCGTGACCCACGCGTGCGTGCCAGGCCGTGCCAGGCCGGTCAGGGCTGTCGTGGGAGCTGGGGGCAGGCGGGCAGGGAGTGTCACCAACTGAAAGGTGCACTGGTATTTGCCGGAGCGCTGTGGCGGCTGCAGAGACAAGGCTTGTCCGATGGAGGAGAGAGCGGGAGCGGGAGCCCGTGGGTGTGCCGTGGCCGGGCACGCGTGGGGCTGGGGCGGCCGGCAGTCGGGGAAGGGATCACAGAGGCCTGTGTCGGCTGGCCCAGGACTGTGAGCTTCGCCCTGTACGTATTGGGAGCCAGGGGAAGGTATGAGTAGATTTGCATTTTAGATGCTTGGCAGAAAGAGACGGAAAACCAGCGCACTGGGGCCGCAGGATGAAGCAGCCCCCGAACTAAGGCCGTGGTGGGGGCAGAGGGGAGAAGGCAGGAGGTGGAAGGAGCCCCGCTCTGCTGAGCGCAGTCGGGAAGGTGGCGTGTCTGGGGGGATGCCTGGCGCTCTGGTGAACCTGGCGAGCCACGGTGCACACCACGTGTGAGAGAAGCAGGGGCGGGGGGAGTTCAGGTATCAAGTTGCTGATTTCCAGGGCTGTGGTGGGGACCAGGCCGAGGGGTCTAGTGGACACCTGTAGGCTTCTGCATCTGCAGCCATAGGTGGAGGCCAAGGCCGAAGCCTTGGGCACAAAGGACATTATCCAGAGACTCAAAATCCTGTCCTAGGAAACCCGTGCTTGATTGCCTGCCTACCTGAGAGCCATAAAGCCTGTCAACCTATTTCCAGAACAGAATGTTCAGGCTCGTACGACTGTCGTGCGTGGCACGCCGAGTTCTTAGCTGGGACACCAGGACAGGGTGGGCGAAGAAGGGGCTGTGTGGCCTGGTTGCATGGGGCTGGGGCAGTGAGTGTGCAGACACCACCCCCCTTCCACTCCCCCCCAGCAACTCTCGAACCCTCAGCGTTTACGTAACAGATCCTGGCTCACCGGGACCACTGCTCCCTGGGCCGCCGTCGTGTGGAATTGGAAAACACCGAGTCCTCCCCCCCCCCGCCCCGTCCTGCTAGAATGGGGACAGGGATGGGCCTCCTCGCCCCACAGCCCATCCCTGACTTGGATTCTTAGGTTGGGGACGACCTGGGTGTTGGTTCCAAGTTGATGTTTTGGTCTGAGAAGCAAACAACGGATTTTGTAGTAGCCGCAACCACGTATGTTAGGGGAGCGTGTGTGTCACGGTGGTTACGAAGGTCACCCCAAATTGAATATCATAATACACCGAACAGCTTCCATTTATAATACACTTTGCCAGCCTTAGGTAGGCCTCTCCGGGAGCGCGGTGTCGTATTTCTGGACACAGAGAAAGCTGGGCTGTGCCCTCGAATCACTGACACGCGTTACTCGACGCCAGACTCAAGGGGAGCAGCCCTGTGCTTATCACACGATAAATCGTCACGTTCTTGCTCTCGTGAGAGAAGCGCAGATCCATTTTTGGAAAAGCCCACGGACGTAATTCCGTAAAGCCCTGTCAAGGCCACGTGGCTTTAGAGCAGGCTGCCGTGTGGCACCTTCCCCCGACATTGCCCAGCCAGAACGATGAGCGGTTGGCACATTTACTTTGAATTTAAAACCAGAACGCAGCCTGTGAAACGTAAAACACGCACCGTTGCCTGTGGTTTACCAAGGAGGTCCGTGGTAAGGTCAGTGCGCAGAGAACTTTCACAGCTCCGTGTGCTGGGGGGCCGGAGGGCCGGCGAGGACGGCGTGTGCGCACGTCAGGCGGGCCAGGGAGTCGGGGTGTTGGACCCCTGCTGCGGGGGCTGGGGGCTCCGAGCCTGGGAGGTGTAGCCCGGAGCCCAGGCCACGCAGAGCCAACCGGGCCGCACCCCAGAGCCCCGGAGAGCGGCAGCGGCACCCGAACCCACTCGGGCTGGCCGAGGACCACGTCCTGCCTCCTCCGGGGTTCAGGACCTGGGGAAGCTGTGACGAACCCCTGGCCCTTCTGGTGTAGCTTGTGAAATGCAAGTTGCGTATTTTTGTGCGACCCTGGAGCGCGCATGGCAGCATCTTAAAAAGATTCTCGATGTGTGTTTCTGCTACCCCGAAGCACGGCCCTGCTCTGCCTAAGGGATGCATTTGAACCGCGGCTCTTCTCCCCCCCCCCCCCCCCCCAACACGCAGGGCACGGTGTTGGCGCTCACGGAGAAGAACTTCGAGGACACCATTGCAGAAGGATTAACCTTCATCAAGTTTTATGCTCCATGGTAAGTGGCTGTTTACCTAGAAACTTCTCTGTCCCGATGCTGGAGTCCCATCATCGCCTCCCGCTTGTCAGCCAGCGCGCTCTGCTCGGCGTTGGCGGGGGCCACCTTTACACACAGGCTCTGTTGTAGGAAGTAAGAGGTGGCTGTTGGCGCCTCCGTTCAGCTTGGTCGAGGCCGGTTTGGTGGTGTCCACAGCAGTTATCTATGGAGGATGAGGTCAGTTTATTTTAAAGTTCAGTCTGTTCGGGGGGAAAACATGAAAACGGAGAATTAGGATGGCCACGTGACAGCTTAGGTTTTGTGGTATCTGTCCTTTTCCAAATTGATTGTTTTTTGGTTAAGTCCATCAAACCACGAGTGTCATGACGTAGCTTCACTCCGTGGCCTCTCGGACGTCGTAGAGCAATCCAGTAGTGAGCCGAACCTTCCTGCCACATGGTCCTCGGGACCCAGGCAGAGAGGGAGGACACCTGGTTGGTGCCCAGGGCCACCTGAAGCGGGGCAGCTGGCAGGGGCCAAGACTCCGCGTGCCCTCCCTATCCTCTGAGCCTCAGTTTCCTCAGCTGTAAAAGGGGAAGAATGCTTTGTCTTCAAAACAATCCCCTTAGAAAAGCAGAGTCTCGAGGAGAGACTGTGAGATTCTCTTTCTAAACACGAGCGAGTAAGCCCACCAACGTGTCACTTCTCTGCAGTTTGTTCCATTCTGGGTGTTTGTGAGAAACCACAGTGGCAGAGATAAGAAGTCGGTGAGCCTGTGACTTGCGGGAGTTGTGCAGGGTTTGTCCCTAATGAATAAAAACACAAGGGGCGTCTGGGCGGCGCCGTCAGTTGAGCATCCAGCTCTTGATTTTGGCTCAGGGCAGGGAGATCGGGCCCCACATTGAGTTCCATGCTCAGCGTGGAGTCTGCTTGAGGCTTCTCCGCCTCCCTCTGCCCCTCCCCCTGGTCACTCTCTAAAATAATCATTTAAACAATAGAATCACTAGTAAATGATACCTTTAAATCTATTGTTTTCTTTTTTTTTTTTTTTTTTTTTAAGTGTTTAGGCTATACAGGTCAAATCTGAGGACAGGAGCTCCCTTTTCAGTGAAGGGGCGCCGTGACGGGTAGGAGGGCAGGCTGGTGCAAACTTGGCATTGGCTTCAGTGCTCGCACCAAGCAGATGAAGCGCGAGGGAAGCCTTAAGGTGGTCTTGAACTTGGGACCATAGCAATCAAACCTAAAATGAAGTGTTTTTTTTTTAAAAAAAAAATGCATCGAGTTGGTTTGGCTTCCTGTGTGTCACTTGTGCTCATGTCGCATCCAGCTCCCACGTGGGCCAGTACGCTCCGCTTACCGTCCTGGAAAGGGTCTCAGAATCGAAACTTGCTTCCACATGAGCTTTGCTGCTACCGGGTTAGCCAAAAGTCTGCTTCGGATTGACTGGAATTCCTTGTTTGGGACGGGAGGAGGAAGCGTTAGTGCTCCTCTGGGCAAATCTGATGTTTTACGAACTTCTAGGCAATGGCTGCCTGCCTCCCACGGCAGAAACAAGGCTCGGCTTGGCGGCAAGCTGCAGGGGAGCCAGCCTGACCCAGGGCTCCCACAAAGCTGTGTCCTTCTCTTCCCAGGTGCGGTCATTGTAAGAATCTAGCTCCCACGTGGGAGGAACTCTCTAGAAAGGAATTCCCTGGTTTGGCAGAGGTCAAGATCGCGGAGGTGGACTGTACTGCCGAACGGAGCATCTGCAGCAAGTACTCGGTGGGTACATGTGTGTGGAAAGCCCCCGCGGGAGCCCTGGCGGGGAGGGGGGTGACCACATGGAGCCGTCGTCTGAGGTGGTCGTCACCGGGGTGACCCACGCTGCCCTCAGCTTCTCAACGAGGTGTTGCTTGTGTCCTTGTGAGGTTCCCGCTTTGTGTTCATTTTGAAAAGCAAAAGAGATGCTGAGTCAAAGGAAGGGCTCTCTTTTTCCATGAGCTCTCCACCTGTCCTCATGGGGGGATTTGGGGTCTTGCTGTCTGCATAGGAGATGGCGCAGTGGACTCCAGGCTTGAGAATGGGGTGCTCCCTACACGGCCGCTCTGGCTGGCCGAGCAGTCGGCGGACGGGTAGCCTTCGTCTCAAACCCTCGAGTGGATTACTTTGCAGACCTAAGCCCATGTTCTCAGTAAGGGAAGCAGCCGCACTTCCTCCTGCAAGGGCCGTCCCAGCAAGCCAGACCGCGCCCGGGCTTCTTACTGGGCTGTCGCCCACTCTCTGAGCCATCAGCACAATCTGCGCACCCAGAAGATTTGTAATTGACGTTTTTGCTTCTATGGTATCTTGTTAAAACATTTGGAGGCCCTGGAGTTCCCTCCCTCGCTAGATTCAGAGTAGATGTGGGGGCGCCCGGGTGGCGCAGTCAGGTAAGCGGCAGACTCTTGGTTTCCGCTCAGGTCATGACTTTAGAGTCGTGAGGTCGAGCCCCGCTTAGTGGGGAGTCTGCTTGGGATTGTCTCCTCCTACCCTGCTCTCGAGTAGGCTCCAAGTAAGTAAAATCTTAAATAAAAAAAACTTCTTACAAGAAGATCTTATTTTTTTGGTACCTTAGTCTTAGAAAAGAAGTGCGTTGCAGCTGGAAAACGTATCCTCAAGGATGTTGCTGCCACACTGCGGGGGCCCCCAGAGTGGGGGGATTCACCAGGGGCTTGCTGGGAATGCAGAGCCCCAGGACCACCTGGCCTGTGCACCGGGGCTCCGGGTGGTGGCCTGTGCACGAAAGCTCCAGACGCTCCCCTTTTGGGTGACGTCCTCTCTTTGACATTAGTCTTGAGTGTATTTTTGGATGGGAAAGAGAAGAGCCCCCAAGGCTTTGCTCTTTGCTTTTTTATACTTTTTAAACGGTACATACCTTTCAAGAATGTACCCATGAGCTCTCCTGGTCACGACGATAGGAGCTTTTCTGGTTTTATTTAAGAAACAATCTGTATGTGACCTGGACCACTGGTTTTCATCTTTTTTTTTTTAAGGTACGAGGCTACCCCACATTGTTGCTTTTCCGCGGAGGGCAGAAAGTCAGCGAGCACAATGGAAGCAGAGACCTGGACTCCCTGCACCAGTTTGTCCTACGACAGGCCAGAGATGAGCTGTAAAATCTGCGCCCGGGCCGTCGGAGCGGAACCGCGCGGGTGCCGTGGAGGCTCTGCTGGTGGCTTTTCAGAGAGCTGAATGTACTAAACTTGTGGTATCCTCTTTGTGTGTGTGTTTTTTAAGCCAACACACTCTACAGATTCTTTACTAAGTTTCTCTAAGTAAATGCGTAACTCATGGTCCCTTCGCAAACTAAATATTTTCAGTGGCCGATCTGTCGTCCCCTTCAACCTTTTCTTGATGAATCTAAATGGTTTCCTTTGAGACTAAAATAGAGTTGAGGAAAATCAAATTGCCCAGCTATTTTTGGCTCCTGAGTGATTCTGGTGAAAGCATCCTCTAAAGCATCGCTGGTGAACTGCCCACGAGCTCTGGAAAGGCGGCAGTAGTGCTGTTCCTCTGATCTGAAGGGCAAAACTGCTTGATCGCACGCTTGGTCACTAGCTTGGAGCAGATCTAAAAACAGAAACCCCAGGCCTCTGGAAGATACCTCCACGCCCACCCCTGGCTTTGTTGCCTCTGTCAACGCTTCTTTCATCGCAGAGCTCAGCCATTGTAATGAGAGCAGTGGGATTTCTGACACGTGCCTGAATAAGAGAATGTTGGTGCCATAACCGTGTGCGTGCGTGCGCGTGTGCGTGTGTGTGTGGATGCCTCTGTCAGTCATGGGAAATCTCATGAGAGATGTCTTTAGTTAGGTCCTCGTGAAGCCTACAGTCCATGTGAACGTTAAGACTTGACATCTCCCACAGAAAATGTGGGCAAGGAAGTTCCACGAGGCTTGTCCTGACTGTCCTGTCACCTCCCAGAACATTTCTGGTTGGATTTGCCACCTGGGTATGGGGACCGGGAAGGCCCTCCAGCCCCGCTCTGCGGAGCCCCTGCTGGAAGCAGCTCCAGATTCTGCTTCTAAGTCATTGAGAGGCTGACTGGGCTGCTCTCCTCCGTGGGGAGAGCGCGATTAAGTTGGCCTCAAGACCCAAAGACTGAGGTGGGGGTGGGGGGTGGGGGTGCTGGGCCAGGGCCGCACAGGCCACGTCGCCACCAGTGCGGGACCAGTCTAAGCCACGCCGTCCTGGTGGTTGAGCATTTCACACTGGAAAATAGGCTCCCTTCGGACTAGGCTCCCTTAGGATACGGACCTGTATGTCCTTTGCCATCGACTCCCTTCTCATAACAACCCTCCATTTCCCACACGCTCTGCCCCACTTCCCATGCTCAGGGTGGGTGCGGTCCGTGGACACCCAGTAACTGGTGGTGGGACTCTGAGAAACAGAACCACGTCTGCTGTCTGGGGCAGGAGACCACAGAGCAGGATCTCGGCCAGCCTCTGCCTTAAAGGAAATCTTTATTAATTATGTATGGTTCACAGATGTCCTTTTAAAACCCCAACTTTCTAGAGAAGCACAATCCTCATGAGTGGCTTCAGCTTTGCATCATGAGTCTTGTATTAAAATCCAAGTGGTACAATTTGTTTACACTATGATACTTTCTAAATAAACTCTTTTTTTAAAAAAAAAAAAAGTCTGGTCTCTCCTTAAATGTTACAGCAAAACAGATATAAAATAGACAATAAATTATAGTTTATATTTACAAAAAAGCTGTAAGTGCAAACGGTTTTAGATCATAAATGTATTATTTAATCAGTTTAGTATGAAATTGGCTTCCTAGTACATGATTGTGAAAAAAACACTTTAAAAATATTCTACGGTTTCTTCTGAGTCTTCCTTTCTACAAGAGAAACTGGGATTCAGGTTCATAAGGGCAAGCCCACTGGACCCCCTCCTGGTGGTGGGGGTCACCTTCCTCGTTTCCTCTCCTTTGCTGGGTCTGACCCCGCCACCCGGCACGTGGTCAAAGGCAAGGGACCGTTTTCCTGAAATGCGTGAAATCCTAGAGCCGGCCTTCCTGGGGCTAATGTGCTTTTTCCAGAACCCGAGAGGGGCAGGGCCGGCCCCGGGGCACGGTCCGCGGCCAGCACCCGTGTACGGGGCCGCCGATGGGGGGGGACGGGCTGAGGTGTGGGAGTGACCGAAATCCGTGTCCCACACCTGTGGGCCTCCACCCTGCTAAGGGCAGCGACAGAAAAGGCACTTCCACGCGGCCTCGGGGGCGGCCCGGGCCGCACACCTGCATGAACTGCCCTTCTCGGGGTGCATCCCCCCCCCCCCCCCCCCCCCCCAGTTCCAGTTGTGACAAACTACGGACCGGGCTGGCGCCTCAGCCAAGATCACTCTTCCTCCTCTTAGGGTCATTTCCCCTGTTCACTCACACCACAAATAGCTTCATCTAAAGCTAAAGCTAGTTTGGGTGGGCTCTTGGGGGGGGGGGCCTCAAAGCGATGCTTCTGTCGTTACCAGACTCTGCGGCCGACGTCCAAACCCTGCTCCCCGCACACCAGTGACTACCCGCGCCCTTTACCGTGTAAGCAAATTCTTCGGAGGCCCTGGGAAGCCGCCTTGGGCAGTGGGGCACCAACCGGCCTGGGGCCGCTTCAAGGCCGCGCCTCCCCCATCCCATCCTCCTGGGTTTTTTTTTTGTTTTTGTTTTTTTTTTGTTTTGTTTTTTGTTTTTTTAAGGCAGATGTTATCTGGGAACCCAAGGCTGTATGTGTGTCCCCAGCAGCTGGTTTTGAGGAGTTAGTGGCATCCACAAGCTCTGACAACCATATTCCGGTATTTTTTCAAGATGACATTGGAGTTGTCATCAAAGTAAAGAACGGAGATGGCGTTCAGCTTAGTTGGCGCGCAGCACGGTTTGGGGACGTACTCAGGATTCATGAGGTGGACCTGTTGCCAAACAGAAGGGGAGAGGCACCGTTAAGGAGCCACACCTGGTCGTGGCTTCCTCCTCCCTCACGTGCAAGGGGCCCCTGGGTGCTCACCAGCGTCTGCACGATGGCGTGGTTCGTCGCGTTCATGTGCGCGTTGAGTGGGAAGGAACATTCTCCATCACAGTAGTTGGCGGCATAGCCCTTGGGTGCAATGATCCAGTCCTTAGTTGAAGGCAAAGAGACACAACCTACGATCAGCATGCGCCCCTTGCGTCATCCGTGCTCTCAGGAATCCTGGGAGCGGATACCCCTCGCCCGGGACAGTTGGACACACAAACCCTGGGAGGCCAAGTTCATGTTCAGGCGGCAAAAGCTAGGGCGTGAACCTCGCCTATCTGGCTCCAGAGCCTTCTCTCCCTCTGCAGGCCCACAAAGCCTTCAGTCGCTACCCACCTGCTAGGCCTGGGAGCACACAGGTGGGTGCTTAATGCACCTGGACCCACAGGAGCGGTCATCATGATGCCACCTGCTTATGGACGTTCTTTCCTATCACTCGTCACCTGTAACTCGCTTCTCAGAAACTAGTGGTAGTTCTCAGGTGTGGGGCTAATCGTCCGTGCTCTTCTAGATAATTCGGATGAGTCCATTGAGAGCCACTGGACCGTTAGAGGAGTTTCTCCAACCCTTTCTCAAAACACCAACAAGGTCCAAGTCCGTATGTGCCTCATGGACTTTGAAAGACCAGGGGCAGAGCACCGGGAGCTGTGGGATTGATTCTGACAGAACGTGGGAACCTGGCTCCCTGGGAAGGTTGCTGGGGGGGGGGGGGGGGGAGGGAGGGCGTTGGGGCACAAGGAGGCCGGCCCCTCATCCACCTTCAGCTGGAAGCCCAGCCTCCAGAAGAGCTCACAGGTACCGTCCCATGAGGAATCACCTGGGCCCTCAAGCTCAAGATCTTCGAGGACAGCCACTGCCATCAAGAGGGAAGGGCCTTGGTCTCCCTTGCTGTCCAGAGAACTCACCTGCCATCCCAGGTCTTGGAAGCTCACATACAGCTCATGCTTCCTGCAGGCCGTTTTCAACTCACTGCTGTTGTAATCTGTCAGAGGAGAGCAGAAGATGCGCCCATCAGCTCATCCACTCTTTCACTTCACCACTAATGCGGGGCGGGGGGCACCTGTGGGCCAGGCCCCATACAAGGCACATGATGGCGGGGAACGAGGCCCCCGCTAGATACACGTGTGGTCCCCAAACAGCTGTCGGGCTCCCAGTGGCCTCACTCAGGCCACCTTGTCCATGCAGGTGCAAGTGCTGGGCCGCCTGGCACCCAGTATGTGATCACGGACTTGATCATGACCTGAAGCCCTCCTCGGGCTCCTGACTTGGGAGACCTCATGTTCACCAGACAACTACCCTAGGTGGGATCTGCTGTGATTCCCACAGGAACAGCCTCGAGGCCACACCGGGGCTGTGGGAGAGCTGGGCCCTCACAGGAGAGCAGCATGAAGGGAGGGCAATGCAGCAGGGCCTAACCGAGAGGCCTGGGAGCCTGCCAGGGAGGGACACCCCGCGGTCGAGATCACGTCCCCAGTCTCACTTCTAGGGTTGAGCCCGCTGACCTGCACTGAAGCACGGGCTCCTGGGACAGTGGAGCCTGGTGGGACTACACGGGACGTGCACATCTGGCCTGCGTGGGGCAGCCGCCGTGAGCCTGGCCTCACCTAGAGGAGTGTGGGAGCACCCGGACCATTCAGGCCAGTGGGAGCAGCTCTCCTGGGAGGCGTCCTGTGCTGGGCGCCACGGGGAACAGGAGGCTGGCTCCCTCCAGGAACTCAGAGGCCTCAAGGAGTGGCGTGAGACCAGGAACTCACCCAAAACAATGTGGATGCTACGGGCAGGCATCTGGGGAGTCCCACGGGGAGTTCAGAGAAGGGTCACGGTTAAGGGTGGGAGCGAGGGGGAAAGTGAGTGGTTCTGGTGGAATGAGTTGTAAGGACATGGGGCGATGAGTCAGGCGAGATAAAGTTGGGGAAATGAGTGGCCTGGAATGGCAACCAGCATCATCTGGACTTTCTACCAGAGGCATTAAAGTAGGCCTGTGAAGGCGTTTGAGCCAGAGGGGCCTGCGACTGGCTTTAGGAACTACTGTCATAGTGAACCGTGAGGCCAAAGGATCCATCTTGTGCTGGTGTCCAGAGACATGAGAAGTAGCCTCCAGAGAAAGGTTCTGAACCAACTGAGCTAGCCAAGTGCCCGAAGACTCCAGAGAAAGCTTCTTGATCTACAACGGACTTCGATGGATGCAAGAGCAGGAGGTCCCTTGCACGCCACCTCTGCCCTTTTTAATCACACGAGCCAGTAAATCACCTAATTGTTGAAAGCCTACTTGACCTGGGTTCCCTGCTACCTGGATGCCTGGGCCCTGAAGTAAGATGGGGCGTGCAGATCTCACGAGTTTGGAAGGCAGAGAATCAAAGGGCATGGACACAGCTCAGTCAGCTCTCCCGGGAGGAGAGACCGGCCACCTTTTGAAGGTGATTTGGTCATTCTAACTTTATTCGTGCTCCCTTCCTGCCTTTTCAGCTTGCAGGGCAACCCAAGCTGTAATTTCAAGTACCCAGAAGTTGAATGCAAAGCCACCCCGGAGGGAGATTTTCACGATGAAGACTCTGTAAAAAATGAAAAAACAAAAAACAAGAAACCACCCACCAGCCCCCATCCACAAAGCAAGACAGGACCCTCCTGCCGAAAATAATCCCTCAAGAAAACAGCAGGCACACAAAGGAACTGTCCCAAAAGGAGAGTTAGGATAGAAGAGAAAATACAGGGACCGCAGGCAAGGGTCATCCCTGAGTGGGGTTACAAAACGGAAGGGATAAAATAAGAAACAGAAACCCTAAAGCAAGGACATTTTGGATAAACAATGGGCCAAAAGAACACGTGGATGTGAAAGACAACAAAATAGAACTTTATAAAATTCTGCTGGAGAGACAAATGAAATGGATGGGTTAGACAGCAGATTAGACACCAATGAAGAGAGGATTAAAGAAGTGAACAACGAATTTGAAGAAATGCCCCCCCAATACAGTTTGGAGGACCATGGCTTGAAAAT
The DNA here is from genome assembly GCF_018345385.1 of Vulpes lagopus. Lineage (NCBI taxonomy): Eukaryota > Metazoa > Chordata > Mammalia > Carnivora > Canidae > Vulpes > Vulpes lagopus. Next base: position 18,378,779 of record NC_054833.1, read on the forward strand.
AGAACTCTCTGTCTCTCTGTGAAGAGATAATGAAAGACAGAATGAAAAGTCCAATGCATTTCCAATAGGAGCTTCTGAAGATAATATTGGGGAGTTATATTTGAATACAGGAATGTGTGGGAATTTTCTAAAAGTAAAGGAAGGCCAGCGTCTTCATATTGAAAAGCCTCAGTGAGTCCTGAGCAGAGTAAATAAATTTCTACCTGGCCGCACATGGTGACACTGGAGTATATATTAAATGCAGAGGAATTCTTAAGAGAATTCTGGTAATTCTTCTTATCTTTACCAGAAGATAAAAAGAAAATGAGCCACAGAGGAACACCAAGCAGATGGGGAGCCAACTGCTTTGCAACAAAAATACACAACATAAGCTGTTTAATACCCTGAGAACGATGCCATCAACCCAGAATTCCATACCTGGCTATGGCAGATGTTTCCTGCGTGGGCTACCCGGGTTCCAGTAACACCTCTCCCCTCTCACCCAGACAGGTGGGAATCAAGGCCCCATCTCCCATGAGGTAGCTCCTGCCTTTGTTCCCTGGCGACTGAGTATCAGCGTTTGACGACAAGTCATGCAGATGCCCCCACCTTTGACAGCATGACTCCAAGGGGAAACCAAGAACGGGTGGCATGGCAGCGAGTGTCCAGGGTGATAGCATCCAGAGCACACTGTCCTTGTAACGGGGTCGGAGCTTGATCACTTAATTCCCTATGTGTGGTTCTCCAGCCTTCTTGTTGGCGGGATGAGTGCCTGCTACTCTTATTTTTCATTAGAGTCTGCTTCTTTTTCATGTAGTCAAGAAGGGCCTTGACCCGCTAAATGATTATTCAGTAGTTGGGAGACAGGGAGAGCAGGGCCCAAGCGAGGGGTCACTCTCTCATCGGGGTTGGTGGGCCTGGCTCTCTGTTAAGGTGTCTTCTAAGCAGAGACCCGCAGGAATGTTGGGAGCAAGGCGGGAGGCTGTCTGGGGCAAGGGGAGTCTGCACGGTGGGAACAGCAGATGTGAAGGCCCTGGGGCGGCCTGCTGTAGAACAGCCCAGTGAAGTCTGCTCTGTGTTCATGAAAGACCCCATCCCCTGTCCACCCACTGGGCGCACAGCCCCTGGACGCTTCCCATTGCAGTTAGGCGTGCCCATGTGCCTTGACCCTGCCCACTTAGGCGGGAGGCAGGGAGAAGGGAGGCGTGTGCTCCCAGGCCTGGCCCTTCTGAACTTGCCCATAGCCCTCTGCCCCTGCATGTCTTCTCCTGCCAGCTGCAAGTCTGAAGACTCCAAGGCCCCAGTTCCTTGCATTCTTGAAGTCATCCTGGGTTATATGATAAGTGATATGACTCCCCAACTTACAGTCTCAATCTAGAATTTTCCTGCCTGATCAGGCCAATTGGCTTGTGTCCCCACAAAGTAAACATTCCCCACAACTGCCTTCTCTGTGCTGGGACCACGATCTCCCCAACATCCAGCTTGGAATCATGAGCCATGGAAAAGGCAGAGAGTTCTGAGGTGCCTTTCCTTCCAGGCCAGTGGACATGGCGGGGAATATTATAACCCGGGAGATACAAAAGCCATGAAGTTGCCCGACGGTTCCAACTCACGGGTCAGCCAACAGGTTTAGGAGGGGGGCTGGCCGCCAGGAAGACCAGCCAAGGTGTCACGGCCAAGGATCTTGCTTCTACCTTCCACAGCTCTAGCCGTCTGTGAGCCTCCTGCGAGTCTGACTCTCTCAATGCGCAACAAACAGAACTTTCTCCGTAAGAACCGCTATTTCTTTTAGAGCTAGACACTGGCATTTTTGTTGTTAAAATCGGGGCCAGAGAGAGGAATGGAGGGATTCCACTCCGTTTCCCTCCCACGGACCCTCTCAGGCTGCACTTAGGATGCCTTGGGACTCCACGTTGCGTGCGGGCAGAGGGTGTATAAATATTTGGAAGGTCAGTGCTCCTCAAAATACCTGTGCCTGCCACCCCGGGGTCGGTGCCCTGGGTCGTACAGTGGAATTACACGGCCACGCCCCGTTCCGTTGGGTTTTAGGAGGGCTGGCGGGTTGCGGGAGAACGTCCTCCCGCCCTGGCCGCTCGCTATTTGTTGAGATGCAGGGTCTGGAGAGGGCCAGGGAGAGCTCCTGCAGCAACAGGAACGCGCCCGCTGCAGTGGGGAGAGGAAGGCAACCCAGCTTTGCCCAGACGGGGGGTGCCAGGCACGGGGCAGGCAAAGGAAAAGCAGCCGCGCGGCTGGGCACAGGCACAGGCAGGAGGCGGGCCACACGCCCTGAGGGCAGCCGTCCTCCGTGGGACCCACGGGCGGTCCCATGCCCACCTGGTGAGACGCATCAGGGAGCGCGAGCCCCGTCTCCGACCGCCAGGCCAGAGTCCTTGGAGCCGGGCCCCGCTGCCCAGCTGAGCGTGCAGACTCTCGAACCCGGGTCACAGGGGAGGGGTGCGCGACGCCATCGCCCGCTTCACCCCCAGAGCCCGTCTTCAGACCCCAGGGCTGCCCGGGCGTCCCCGGATGCAGATGTGGTGCAGGCTGGTCTGGGACCTGAGACACATTTTCGAGGAATCTGGCCTTTCCGAAGTTGAACAGCAGGAAGTGAAATCTGGCTTCTGCTCGTTCCATGGGATTCTTCGGCCTAACGCGGAGGGCAGGCCCGGGGCAGGCCAGCGGGGAGTCAGGCGCGGCCAGACCAGGCCCAGGGCGGCTGAGCCGAGGACGGGGCCGCCAGCGCCTGGCCACACGTGGGTTGGGGCAGAGAAACCCCGCTACCGGGTGACAAGACCGGAGGGACACAGGAGCCCCCGGACCCATCATAACCAGACAAGGGCAGCTCCACAGCTGCCTCCAGCAGGAGAGAAACGCTTTCCCTCACAGGGAGCTCGGGCGGCCCCACGCTGGTGGGGAGGGGAGAACCTCGAAAGCCCCCAAAGCAGCCCTGCCTGTTTGCCCCCTAAGGGAGGAGCGTCTGGCAAAATCCTCCGGCCTCTGTCCCCGCGGATGCTGCGGAGCGGAGCAGAGGGGCTCTGGGGGCGCCGATGCGGGCAAGGGCGCGCTCCCCGCGCAGGCCCCCCCACCTCGCCAGGCCTTCTGGGCCGTGGAGCGGCGGTGCAGACCCCCCCCCACCCCGCCACCTGGATGCCCCGGGCCGAGCGGGGCTGAGCGCCCTGGGCCGGGTCCTGGCGACCCTTTGTCCCTGGCCTCGGGGCCGTGGCCCCGACACTCAGGTTCATGGGTGACAGTCTCTGCCCCCCGCCACCTCAGCATCCGGGCTTCCCTGCGATGCTCCAGGGGCGTTTCCCCCAAGGGCGAGAACTAACGAGACTAACGGGGCCTGGCTGAGCCCTGGGCCGCCTCCCCCGTCCCCGGGACCCCGCAGGGGGGCACTTCTGGGGCTCAGCACGGTGAGGACAGGGTGCTCCTGACCCCGCTGGAAGCAGGTGGCGTGCCCAGCCCCGCTCACGGCACCCCTGTCCCCAGGCAGCGGCCACGGGCACCGCACACCGGTCCTGCCCAGGCACGAGGGACACATCCCGCCACCCCGGAGGGGACCCCACTCCTGCGGCCGTCCCCCGGAAGCTGCACGCACCGCAAAGCCCACCGGAGCCACACGAGGGGAGGCCTTGGGCCCGGCCACTGGCTTCCTCCTGCCGCCCTCTGGCCACATGGGATGGGACCCAGGCTTCCCGGGCACCAGGGGCCAGGAGAGTCTCGGGGGCACGAGTCCTGGATGAGCAGGGACAGCACCGCCATGACCCTGACCCGCAGGGCTGCGGGGCCGGCTGGCTCCAGGGGCACCACCTGGCCCCAGGGCACCACGGGAGGAGCAAGGCAGAGAAAGGACAAAGTCAAGGCAACCCACGAAACCGGGGTGGGGGGAAGCAGGCCGGGGCTCCTGTGCGGGCTGGACCCTGTAGGCCGGGCTCCTGCGCAGCAGGCCGCACACCTGCTAGCAGCTGGGGACACAGTGACACGCCCCACAGCCCCCAGTGTTTGAGCCCAGGCTACAGGGACTTCCCAGAGGAAACTCGTGTTTTAGAGGAAACAATTCGCGGCTCTCATTTCCCCTCCCTCCTAGAAGGATGGGGCCAAGAGAAGCCCCACCGTGGGAAGGGCCCCTCCGCCTGCACATCCCCCGCCCTTCCAGCCCACCTCATCCAGACGAGGCTCTGGCTCCCCCCGAGCTCACGGGGTGGCCGTGGCGCACACGCCGGAGGAAGCCCAGGTCCTCGAGCCCTGCTGCTGCGGACAACTGCAGGTGGGGGTCATCTCACAGAAAGCGGGGGCGGGGAGCCTGATTTTCAGAATCTAGATTTTGTTTACAACCAGGATGGTTAGACTGGGTTCGAGGCAACGGGGAGGTCTTGTCCTTTTTGTGGGGCCAGGATTTCAAGATCTCCTGCTCCATTATCTTGGGTGGACTTTGGTCTCTTCTCGGCCTTTATCTCGAATTACCAAAGAATGCAGAGATTAAGGGTCTTGAAAACAAAGGCTTCTCTCTCGAAGACTGAGCACTAAGACTCCCAGTACTTTAAGCACCTCTGCTCTCCCTGTTTCCTCCTAGACTGAGTCTCCCGGCCCCCAGCACCCTCTCAGGAGCTGGTAGTGGTTGAACTATTCAGGCCTCCTGCAGCTCCTGGTCATGCCTGTTACTGCCTTTCAGCATCACCTGCCATCAGGACATTCATAAGGGGTCAACCTAGGGATGGGGTAAAGAGGAACCTATCACTCCTTGACACCTTTTATCCCAAAGGAGCTTAATGGCAAATGAGAGTCAGGTATTATAAATAGGGAGTTCGCCATGATTCTGTTGAATCACTAACGTCCTGTCTGTCCGCCACAGCTGTGGAGAATTAAGATTTGCTTTCTTTTAGAAAGCCCCGAACAAGCCTCTACCTCTTGACCAAGACATCTGGAAGCCAAGCTGCAGGCCCTAAAATTTTAATTTAAGATCAAAATGACAAATTACAATTCCCAATTCCTTTGAAGAACCATAAAGAGCTAATTCAAAGCCCTGACCCACATCCATTCTTCTCCAGCTCTGGATGTCCATGGGGGTGGGGGTCGGGTGGGGGTCGGGGTGGGGGTCAGCTCACTCAGTGTTGGCATGCCAACCTATGCAAGCACATGACAACCTAGTGGGGACACTTGCCAGGAACTCATAGGCCAAATACACACTGACCGGTCAGGATGAGGCCCCCAGCTTACTGCCTGGAGTTCCCTAAAATCTACAGCAAGGATTTCATAGTCACAGCAAAGGACCCAAGCCACTATTTTGCAAGTGGTGAAGTCCCGGTTGCCTTTCCTATGCTGAGAGCATGCTGAATGGTCCTAATCGGGAAGTTCAAGAGATACAAGATCAGATCAGAACTGGAACTCTCAGTAAGGTCACTGGCATATCTATATGTACCAGAGCCATACTCCCCTCCCACACCCACCCAGGACCCTTAAAGACACGTGTGTGGCTGGGTTGGAAAGACGTGGAAGGAGGAAGGACTCCGAAATGCTAACACGTAGCATTGGAAGCAGCAAAGGACTCCTTCCAAAGGACAGACAGGGTCTTGAAGGCTCGCTGGTTCGCAGATGGTTGGCAGCGGTGCGTGGTGGCAACAAAAACATCAAGGATGAAAGAGGCCTGAAGATCACCGAATTTTACACGAATTGTTAAAAGTGGCAGAAAAGTTCCCAAACCCTCATCTGCCAAAACCAAGAGCAATTCCAGGTCACAGCGTTGGCAGCCAGGGGGTTGACATGGCATGGCTGAGACTCGGACTCACATCGTGTTAACAACTCCCTCCGCAGTAAGGTCCAGAAAGATCCTGGGAAATTAGCTCGACTGGTGTCTAGAGCTCCCACATGGAACCTTCCCTCAAGGCCATTTGTACACAGTCCTGGTAGTGAACTGGCCAGGTGGTATCACAGGCCCCCAGAAGATGAAGCAATGAACCGCAAGAAAAAGTTACCATAAAAGACGGTGAACGGAAGCCACTAGAAAGATGGGAGCTAACAAACCCGAGGGCAGGCTGGTGCAGGGCAGTAGGGTGGTGGAATTGGAGGCTGAGAAAGAACTGCCAGATTCACTGGAATCCCCAACGGGCTGCACAGCACGGCTTGGACCATGACTCGCAAAACATGTGCAAAAGTGATCAACAATACTGTCCAGATGAGATCCAAGCCGCTGGAGAAGTGCGACACAGCCAACACCCGTCATTCACTGGGAGCAGACAGCTGCAGAGAAGCAGGGGCAAGTGAAAACCATCCAGGGAGCCTTCGATCCAAACCCACACTTCGGTGCATGTGTTTGCAAGGTCCGCCTTGAAGGCCAATGCAGACGTTCGAGCAGATTCTGGTGGGCGGTGGGGAGGAGGCCGACGGGGCTCTTGGCCTTTCCCTCGCTGCGGACTTGCCCTGTCGGCCCAGGCATCTGCAGCTCGGTTCCAAAAATAGCCGCACATTTCCCTGCCATGTTTCACCCCGATGACAGGCAATTTGATGGATTATGTTCACTTCTCTGCCCAGATGCAGGATGGTCTCTGATGGGCTTCCGGTGGTGGTTGTCTCAGCGGAGAAATATTAATTCCCTGGGAGCACTCTGTGGAAGAAGGGGGGCAGCAGAGGCAAAGTAATCTCTTCCTTCAAACTTCCAGAAGATTTCCAAAGGGAAAGTCCTGCCTCGGGTCACACCAGAGAGGACAACTTTCTGTCTCAGCTGCGGCTCCCTGCTTCACGAAGGTGGGCAACATCTGGTCCCACGGCGGCTTGGCACAAACCAGACAACCCATTTCTCTGCGTAGCAGGCTGTCTTTCTGGAAATCCTTTCTCCAGGAGCAACCTCTCCTCTTGTACGTCTGCTCCCATTAATGGCAAGGATGAATAAGGAAGAAAATGCCAAATATCTAAAGTAGCACTTCCGTGGGCCCGACCTGAGCAATTTCTCGACCAGCTTCAGAGGGTCTTTGAAGACACTAAGAGGGAAGGAGGGTCCTTCCTAGTAACACTCTCTTCGGGGGTCTGGGCCTTTGAAGGAGTGAGGCCAGGGGTTCCCGTTATGAACTCTCTTGTCCTAGTACCGCGGGAAGGAGCAAAGCGTATGGGCGAGGACCAGGCTGGGAGGTGGGGGTGGGAGGACCAAGAAAGAGCAGATACGCTGGCTTCTTAATACACGTTCGATCAACTTTCATATTCCTATTTAATAAACTTGTCAAATGCTAATTTTTAAAAAAAAGCTGAAAGAGACATGGAAAAAGAATAGTTGGATGATCCTGGTAAAACCCAAATCAGAGACATGTTTTTCCAATTACAAAATCTGTTGTGTGTACTTGGGGGAGGGGGTGTTGAATAAATCAAGTGAAATTTCAATTTTAAAAAAGCAATCAACATTTCAAGAGCTGCCTTGGCGTCTGGGGCCCCAGCGCCAAAGCGACCGCACTTCATTAATGAATCGACGCCCGCCACGGGCAGCCTCCTTCATGGCGCCCTGAAGGGCAACAGGGACATGAAGGCCTCTCTTTAGCAGGCTTCCTCAGAGGCGAACGAGGGAAAGCAATCATTTCTTCTTCTTCTTTCTTCTGTTTTTAGTGGTAAACACGGGAACACCCACGCTGCACGAGGCTTCCAAGAAACACCAGGATGACAAAAGCAGCGAAATGTCACCTCACACTGGGTGGTGGATCCTCTAGCTCTACAGCTCAGTTACTCGTAAGAGGGATGGCTTAGTAGGTCGGAACCTAAAACGGAGATGCCTCTTCCCAAAGAGAAATGGAGCACTCTGGAAAGCTGCGTGAAGTCTTTCTGGCCGCTGACGAGGACACTCTTAAATAGTCACCTGGTAGAACTGGTGCATCTTCCAGAAGCATCTGACATCCTTTCTTGGGTCCTAACATACGCCCTGGGGACCTGCTTCCTACAACTGGATGCAACTACTCTGGGCATTATGAGGGACCAGATCAAATACTTATTTAACCCCAGCAAACCGACCGAGTGTGCCTCATCCCCACTTAAAAGACAAGTAACCCGGAAGCTGAAATAGGTTTGCCCAACGTCACAGAATAGTAACAAGGGAAGCAACATCTCTGACTGCAAATCCCACCGCAAATCTTCATCTTCATGCTTGAATCCTGGGCCAACTCAACAGTTCGAGACCCAGGACTTGTAAGCCTTGGCTTTAGAGCAAGATGCATCTCTTTGAATTTGGTGCCTACTAGTGATGTGAGCTGATATCAGGAAGCAACACCTGCTCCCCCCACTTCATGTTTTGATGAGTGGACTTCCATATCCCTTTCTAGTAAGACACAGCATGGGAGGGGGGGGACACCTCTGAAGGACTACTGAATTGACACTCAAGCAGTAGGAGTTCTTCCTCTCTCTAGCCCTCCGAACCTGCTTGTTTGGGGCAGGATGGGGCTGACCCCATTCCCTAGCTCAGAGGTGAGCACCTGGCCTCAGCCTGGTTTTCTACGGAAGCTACTACCACGAAAGAGATGTTCTCTTCTGAAGCTGAGGTTACCAAGCGGGATAAAATCCTGGGACTACCGGTTGCCTCCACCACACAGAGATGGTCTTTCTGAGAATGCCACCAATAAGGGAAAACAGAAGAAGAGAAGGCAAGGGAGGTCACACTGTGTGAGCCCATGAATCTAGCCAGGCCTAAGATAGAATCCGCAACTTCCAGTTCAAGGCACCAATGAAACCGGTCAGAGATGGTCGTCGGAGCTGAGTTTCCATCACTTTCAGCCAAGAGCATGGACAAGTACGAGTCCATCTCACACAAATACACCACGTTTGTTTGTATGCCACAGCCTCCCAGGAGTGAAACAGCTAGAAGAAAATCTAGGTGTCCTCAGGACCTTTGTGTGAATGAAAGAGGAGTTGGAGAAATCTCATCAGACGGAAGGATGCTCTTCTAGAAAACCAGATGCTCAGGTGTCTGGCCTGCAAACTCAGTCCCCGGAGAACAAACATCCCCTTCTGATGGCTCTAGGAACTCTTCTAGGTAATTGGTGGCTGTGATGAGGCACCTGTAGGTCTTTGTAGTTCTGGGCAGAAGCCAGGTAACAGCTGACACCATCAGCACATCCTTGTTCTCATCGAGACCTGAGTGCTAACCAGGCTTCCTTTCTGGAAAAAAAAAGGGGGGGGGCCTCCACCCAAACCTACCTGAGGCGCTGGAGACCCGTGACACATCCTGGGACTGGGTAGAGCGATTGCGGCTCTGCTGGCGGCGCCGACCGGGGGCCGACCTTGTGGTGCGCACGTGGACCTCACTCACTTTAAAGAAGGCCACCATGAAGGGCTGCTTGTCGTAAGGCCCATCTCTGCCCACCAGGCCTGCGGCTCGGGGGTTGATGGGGAGTCCTTGAATGCAAACCACAGAACCGGTCTTCAGTCCATGGAAACTTGTTCCTATAAGCTACATAGCTGAGCCTCCCTCACCGCCCAGGTGTCAGCCACAAAGAAGGAGCGTGAGGGAAGAGCACCAGGCCTTCTCAGAGCCCTGCTGCCTCCCTTTGGATGGGCAAAATCAAAACACTCCTTCCAAAGCTCCATGAAACCAAAGCAAGGACTGGTGTGAACTCCCAGGCCCTCCCATTCCTGAAAGGCTTCCTGATGCAACCGTTCTTTTCTGATCATGTGCCTCCCAAACAGGAAGGAGACTGACTTCACGGGCAGTGTGTGCCCCGTCTGAGGACCTGTGTGGGGAGTCTGAGCTGCTGAGCTTTGGTGCTGGGGGAGTAGGGGGCGCTGGAAGGGTTTCTGTGCAAACCTCCCCTCCCCGGCCCCCCACCCCAGCCAACAGTCAGAATGTAGCCTGGCCTCCCCTGCCTCTGCGAGCGGTCTTCCCATTGTTACTGGAACTCAGACCATCTACTTATCTCCAGTCCTTCCTGGAGACCTCCAGGAAAGATTTTGCTTTTCAGTAGCAGTTATGAAGGAACAGTCAGTGAGGTCACCCTAGAGCTGTGGTCTCCACCGGAAACCATGGCTCTATCCTAACTGTTGGAGAGGAAATGGAAGAAAACTGTTGGCCGATTTTGGCAAACTTACCATCCCGAGTCACCACGCTCAGCTGTAGCCCCATGTTGTGCTGTGGGGTCACGACCCACAGATTGCTAGTGGCTGTGATGTCAAATTCCAGCCAGCCTTCTTCTGAGGCCCACACCACGCGGGTGTCCAACAAAAATAGGTCAGAGTCTCTGAAAGAAAGAAAAGATGGTGTGGTGAGTCGCGTGCTGCCCTCTCGGCCCACCCTCTCTGTCCTGCCTTGGCGTTAGGATGAAAACACCAACGTTGGGTTATGTGCACACAGGAGGAGCCACGCACAGTGCCCTACTGCAGCTCTGGCTCACGTGACACACCGGACACATGCATGGCATGATCTGGAGAGGAATACATGCTAGGGAGCTTCACAGAAATGAGTTTTCTCCCCAAAATACGTAGATCTCTCAACTTCATCAAAGGTTTTGCTATGGCTGTTCACTCCAAGTCTTTCTTGGAAATAAGGAAGGGAGGGCAGGAGGAAGAAAGTAAGTCATATTGTTGCTTACTTTATGGTAAATGAACTCTAAAAAAAGAGCAAGGAGGGGCGTGAGGGAAAGGATTGGGAAAATATTAAAATCAGGAATCATATGAGCAAAAAAAAAAAAAAGGGGTGTGCTTTGTTCATTTTTCTCTTTTGTAAAATGAGGACCCGACAATCTTCATATGTTAGTTCCTGTGAAATAAGAAGAATTGAGAGGCCACATCAAATCTGTGAGTAATCATCAGTTCCTTGCTTTTAATTACGGCCTTTGAGCAGTCCATGCTGAGTGTGGGCTCCTTTCTTGTGTGGATGGTGTAGCTGTGGGTGGATGTTGAGTGATTTTAAAGTTCATCCCGGTGCAGCTGTGAGCCATGGCTGGACTTCTTGTAGGAAAACCTGGAATCCATTCTTTCCACTGGGCTCCAAAAGGAATAGTTTTACGTATGTATGTATTTCTTATAGTTTTCAACTAACCCTGGAGTTGTGGGAAGATGGATGAAGGTTTCTTCCCACTCGTGCAACACTTCGTGATAGAGCGGTGTTAGGGGATGGTCCCCTTCGTGTGTTTCAAGGACACTCTGAATCTGAGCTGACATCCCAGGGTCACGGGCATGAAATGGCCAGGCACTCCCAGGACAGGGAAGGGCACCATTTTGGCCATGGAAAGATTGAAATCCTCGGGTACCATCTTTTACAGGATAGAAAAATTACTAGCTCCCTGCATCATTAGGATGAGCACTGCAATGCAAACACTGTATGTTGAAATTGGTTACAAAGCGCTCTTGTGCACTTCACTCTCCTACCAACGATCCTGAGAGATGGTTGAGGATCACGGTCCCCACGGGACGACGGGGGAATCGGACTCGTCCTTGAGGTTATAGCCGTGCAACTAAGATCAAAAGCTGGTAAATGCAAGAGCTAGCTAGCGAAAAGCAGCAAGCACGTCCAGTTTTCCGTACTATGTCCCCTGCTGTTCGAGATTGTTAAGAAAGGCCAACCCATGGCAAGGGAGTACAATTTCTCTCTGCCCCATAAAATCTTCGTGAGGCCAGTGAGATGTTGGGAGTCAAAAGTCCTAGATTTTGGAGGGGAAACAATTTTTCCTGTTTACGTGGCTTAGAGTTAGAAGGAAACTCTACCGTCATCTTTTCCAAGCTTAAAACAGTAGGTACAGCTAAAAGGAGTTTACTCAGCTGCCGACCAGAGTCTGCGGGGGGCCACATGCGGGCCTGCCATCTTTAAAGCACTCCCTGACGTGCATGTGTCATACCTCCTGTTGACAAATTACCCCCCAGGCCCTAGGTAACTGTGAGCAGGGAGACAGGGGGTGTTCATAGAAAACAGCAAGAGCGGACTGCAAGTCCAAAGCTTTGAAGTGAAGATATAAAAAGACATAAATTCTCTTCTGGAAGGTTGGAGAAGACCCTCATCCAGGAAAAACACAGACATGACGAACAGCACTGTGGGAAAAGGAGCCCTGGTCCCCTGGCAGGGCAGGCACGTCCTTCTGGCACCCTCTAGAATGAGAGTCCAGGGCGCCAAGCTGCCCCTGAGTGAAGGGGGTCACTCGTCGCTGTTTACAGAGCTTAGGTGACGCACCTGTGCACCTGGCAGACAATTCTTAAAGACTTGGCACGAGGATGCAGAAAACTACAGTCTGAGATAGGAGGGCGGCGGAGCTGGTACAAAGAGCTAGAATGAACTTTTATTTGGAAAAAGTAGGGTCTATGAAGAAGGAAACGGGAGTCATTACAGGAGACAGTGTGGGGCGGGGTGGAAGTCCATCGTCCCACAAAGGAGAGAAAGCAGAGAGAAGGAGAAAAGGGCACGGATTGAAGGGGAAAAGACGAACCCCAAGTTAATCTTGGGATAAAGGCGGAAGGCTCTGAGGGGAGGAGGATTAGCAATCGGGAGGTGGAAGGGATGCAAGCCACAAGGCGAGTGGGGACCCGTAGATGCGAGCGGCCTGGCTTACTCTCCTGCCTGCTCCTGAGTCACGCTGGGTCCCTGGGCACCTGTGCTGCTTCTCCACCTCCGACCCTGGCCGGGCAATGGTGAGCATGTTGGTCCTCACTGCTCAGGGGCCAGGGGGAAACACACAGGCAATCAGATAGCTGAGCCCGGAAAGACGAAAAAACTGGCTCACCAGCAGTGAGGCAGCCTCAAATTTTGATGCTCATGACATCATCTAGGAGGCTCGGGTCCATGGACGGAAGGAGAGGCAGGGCATGCACTTAAAACAAATGGACTAAATGGAAGAGAAGCAACAAGAGTTACTGTGTGCTTCCAACATGCGGGATGCCCCAAGAGCCTCGCCTTTATTCCTTGGGGTCCGCAGAGAGCCAGATCCTCTCCCCGTCTCTCTTCTACAGCTGAGGGCATGGAGCCCACAGAGCTTAGGTGTGTGACCAGAACGTAAAGTCAGAGCCCACGCTCTTAGCCACCACATATCTAAAAAGCAGAGTCCAGAAAGGCCCAGGGCACAGGTTGAAAATACTGAATGAGGGCTCAGAAGGAGGTAAGGGATCAAATCTACTGCACATAGGTGCCAACATCAGCTGGATACAGAACCATGTTAAGATACTCAGAGCTTGCGGCAGCCCCGGTGGCTCAGTGGTTTAGCGCCGCCTTTGGCCCAGGGCGTGATCCTGGAGACCTGGGATCGAGTCCCGCGTCGGGCTCCCTGCATGGAGCCTGCTTCTCCCTCTGCCTCTGTCTCTCATGAATAAATAAATAAAATCTTAAAAAAAAAAAAAAAAGATACTCAGAGCTGGCACATGATCAGAAATCACGAGCAGGTTCTCCTATCCAGGCCAGGGTAGGAAGGGGCGAAAGATGGCTGCCACCTGCTGTTGGAACTCCAGTGACCTTCCCAGTCTTGCTCTACTCCTCCTCTCCTGCAGAAGGCTCCCCCATCTAGACTGAGAACACTACCGACATGCATTCACAGCCAGGGTGAAGAACTTAAAAAAAAAAAAAAAATTACAGCTTTAAGGAGCAGCCTCTTTGGCTCAGCCTCAACGCTCCCAATAACACAGGTATTTAGGAAACACTATTTATGGCAAGTCACTGAAATGGGGTGGGGCCAGCTGATACCTATTTACTTGGCATCAATGACCTGCAGCCCGCCCAGTGTCCTGTGCAAGTGTAGCCTCCAACAGGATGCGTCTGATTTTGCCAGGTGAAAAACACAGGGATTCCCTTCTAAATCTGACTTCAGCAGACTCAAGGCCTGTTGTTCTTTCTAAAACATGTGTTACCAATGGATAAAGAACCCTAGGGTTTGGCCAAAGTGACCACCATGACTGGATTACTTGGATCTTCCTCTTGGGATGACTGACGTGCTCAAGTTCATGTATCATGAAAGAAAATTCTGAAACAAGACAGAGAATTCTGAAACAATTTACTGGCTGTTTCGTTCTCTACCAACTCATAGAACCCCATGTTTCATGATGAATATGCATTCTATCTTCGAGGATACAACAATTTTATTTTCGGTGTTAGCCCACTTGAGGTCATTAGATCTTCCTGGGAAAATTAAGTTCTTAACAATTAATAAGCCTAACAAGGGATGTCTGGAAAATCTAGAAATTTCTAGAAAATTTTACAAAGTCACCCTGAGGCTAGAATTGACTGACTAGCAAGTCACTCATAGTAAGACTTGTAGAACTAGTGTTTTGTTGTCAAGGTCACCCTACCTGGTCTCTCCTTTTTTTTTTTTTTACCTGGTCTCTCCTAATACAAGCTCCCAAAGCCCCCGCCCTTGCAGACGATACTGCATCAGGCTGAGAGGTAGAAAGCAGCATGGCAAACACAGTGGGTCCTTTTTCTTTTCACCCTCGAAGAAGAGCAGGAGGTATCCGAGCTCCTAGTGGCTGGCTTTAGTCTTTCCTGACAAATGGCACCCATTAAGGTCACACTGCCCTAGACAAAGTGCCACTCTGCTTACTACTGTTTTACTAGAAAGAAATGTCCTTGATCAAGTGAAATTTATATGCTTGAAGCAAACAGATTTATGAGATGTTTGATAAGGTGAGCCTGTTGTCTTCTTCCTTTATTTCTTTACAACATCCCTTTGCAGTACGGCTGGACTTCACGGTAAACTAAGATATGAAACAGCTCTCATCAAGTGATGGACCTGCTTTATGCAATGAGGCAAACTTAAATTTCAAAAAGAACGGAAGCCAAAAGCCAACCATTTTAGAAAATTAGATAGTAAATAAAGCAAGCGGTTTTACTTTCTTCTTATGTAATATATCATATACAGAGGATTATAAGTTTAAACTTTTACCACTAAAAGGAGGAAAGAATAGGATATTTGAAAATAGAGCACTACAAATCACGGTAAACTGCTACACACTCATGGATTTGAGTAATAAGAGTGAATGCACATTATTATTATATAATTAAGCTCTCACTGATGTTGCCTCTCAGTATCAACCAATATTCACCTCAAGGACTAGCAGGGTATAAAGAGATGGTTTAAATATAAAAAACACCTTAACTCTGTATGAGTTAAGATTTCATCTTCAACATACGGATACAAATCCGTTTGCTGACACAGTATTAACCTAGCGAGCCCTTACTTGGTGTTTACTACATGGATGCTTTTCCATATGCTAAGTCCTCACAACCACCATAAGAGGTAAATACTATTAATGCCATCACAGGTTTACAGAGAGGGAACCTGAGGCACAAGGGGGTTAAGTAGCTTGCTCCTAGTCACAGAGCCAGTAAGTACAGAATGGGGATTTGAATCCAGGTAACTTGGCTCTAGTGTTGCACATCCTTTAATCATCACAGCAGTTGTTCTCAAGTTCACCCTGTGTTGGAGTCACCTGGAAGGCCTGTTAGCACAAAGAGCTTCTGGGGTGGGGCCTGAGAATTTGCATTTCTAAGGTACCCAGGTGATGCTGCTGCTGCTGGCCTGGGCACCACACTGTGAGAGTCTGACCTACAGCAGAGTCCTGCTCCTTTAAATATGACTAGTATCATCCTCATCTGGTTTTTAGACTTAAGGTTCAAAGCTAAGTGCTCTCAAGATTTCTTGCTCCTCTCCCTAAAACAGTACAAAGCAAACAAACGTAGAACACTCCGCAAGTAAATGTTTGATTGTCTTATGCATTGGCCCTACCCTCAGGGAGTTATCAAGTTAGACTAATCATCAGAATCACAAATAAGATCAAGTCCAAAGTAGCAGTATTATTAGAAATTCTGCTTCTCTGTGTCCAAGGCAGAGAGGGAGGGTGGAGGGTGGAAAGCAGATTATTTTTTACGAATTCAATGGCAACCTAACCTGACCTCCTTGGCCACAGAAACAAAACAATGTCCTCCTTCACGGGGATATACACTCCAACACGCCCTAGTGATCAAGCACACATTGAATGAGACGTCCTGCTACCTTTTAAACATGTGACGTGCAAATGTTATGTTTTCACCACCAGTCCTACATTTCCATATCCTGTATGATACAGGGAAACAAAACAAGAAAAAAGGTGTTCATTTGGGATTTATTTATTTTTTTTTTTCCATTTGGGATTTAAAAAAAAAAAAAAAGATGTCTCAAAAGATAATCTTAGCCTCCACCATAGCCGGCCTCCCACAAGGCTGGACATCCTGGAAAGAAGACGCATGTCTTCCTTCTGGGGCAATCTGTTTCTGGGGATGAACACTACAGAAGGCATAGTTTCCAGAAACAAAGACTGATCTTTTCTTTTCTTCTCTTCCATGTTTACCAAGTGTTAGGTAAACAGTCCCCAAATAACTGCTTCTCTTGCCCACTGCACCTGATTCTCCCTTTCTCTCAAATGGAGCATTCTTTTGAGTGTACGTACCTCTTTATGATAACCTTAATTCCTCCCTGTAATATGCTCTTCTACACCACGGCTCTGCAAAGAACAGAACTTAGATAGGCTAAGGAATAAGGTTTGGTTGAATTTTTTGTTTTGATTTCAGGTGGATCACTCTAGGTATAATAGGACTTGACTAAAAAGACAAAACTAGTTACATAACCTGAGGTGTTGTATTATCCCCTTTTCGGGGGCAAAGCAACAAATACTGAAAAGCTCATTGCTTGCCTGAGGCCCACACTGAGTGTGCCAGAGATTATCAAATAAGCAAGTAAGATTTCAGGAGTCCCTGAGGATCACACTTGTGAAAGCCAGACACAGAAAGAGAAACAGGTGTGGCTGGGCACAGCGATAAAAGGCTTTGATTTCGCTCTGCCCCAACCACAATAAGGTTCTCCCATCCTCGCTTTCTCAAATTTGCCCTTCTCTTAAAAAAAAAAAAAGTCTCAGGTATCTCACTTATACCTCAGTTGAAGATAAAGGTTCATGTCACTTCACTTTGGCCAGCAGCACTGAAAATCCAGTAGCACTCTAGAGCAATCGATCTGTAAGAAATGCTCTTCTAAGGAAATTACTCTCCCAGATCTTGGAACTGGACTGACTGCCCGGTTCAGGTCTTTTTTCCCAAACTACACTATTTGGTTAATGAATCACACATATCAACATTTGTGGGGATTCATTACAAAGATTTCAAAATAAAAATAATAAAAATATTATGTTTCAGAGACATATGCTTCTGGTTATGATGTATCAAACTAACACTCCCACTGAGGACAAGTGAAAAAATAAACTTGTTTGTAGTCATCTTAAAGCAACTAAGACAGTCAACACTTGATGGGTCAAGATCACAGGGAGAAGAAAAATACATGGAGGTGAGCCCTACATTTGTATTGTTTTTGTGTTGCCTTTTCATTTCAGTAGATTTGATCATTCCTGGCATGATGCATGGGTATCAAACAGAAAGGAGCAGAAGCCTACGGCTTGGAGCAACATCACTGGCAGGGACAAAAACTGGAGCTTTGGGAAGTTTGGACCTGGAGGGCTAAGGTCCCAGGGGAAAGGGGCTGCATAAAAGTGAGCTCATACAAGTTTGGTTTCACCTCCTATAGAACTTTGGCTCTTCAAGTCCTGGCTGCCTTCAACTCCAACATTTCCATTTGAGAGATCTGCCAAATATGAGGCTGTGAATGCGTGGAGTAGGAAGCTGAGAAAACAAGCAGATAGAAACTGCTTAAAGGACAAAAAGCTAAGCAGAGTTTTTGGCAGTTTCTCAATGCTGGAAGTTAAAAATTAGAGTGCAGAGGCCACCAAGGAAGAGGAGCTCTGGTAAACATCCTAGACCTTCAGCTGAGACCCCTAGAGGGCTAAACTCTAGGAGAAAGGGAAAAACCAGAAACAGATCATTCTTAACACATCCTTAACTACCCTTAAATACCTGAAAAGAATGAGAGATCACCCTGTATTTTGTGTGCCTCCTAGAAGACAATGAAATCTACTCTAGAAAGAGATAACAGCATTTATAAATATTTTCCATAGATAATGGCCAGAACTGAATTAAAAAAATGATCAGTCATGCCAAGAAATAAAGTCAAATGAGGAAAAATCAAGGGAACAAATAGATAATGGGAACAGACCCACAGGTGATCCTGAATAATAGAGTTATCAGATATGATCTCTGAATCTAGCTTTATGTAAAAAGGATAATAAATCACAAGTTAGGCTTGTTCCATGAATGCGAGGTTGGTTTAACAATTGGAAATAATTTAATGTAGTATATCACATTAACACTTAGGGGAAAAGATCAGAAATTTTTTAATATAAAATTCCACACCAATTTCTAATATTAAAAAACTTAACTAGAAATAGAGAACTTCTTTATTATAATAAAGAATACCTATAAAAATATTATATATATATATATTACATGCAAATTCATTCAAGGATTTCTAATCTGAGACAGAAATCTGACTCAAATTCAAAATTGTACTGCATGTCCAGTCAGTACAATAAAACAAGAAAAATGGAGAAAAAAATGTAAGAATTACAAAAGAAGAAATAAAACTGATATTTATAGATGACATGATTATATTTATAGAAATTCCAAAATTTTGCACAAAAAATTATTAGAATGACGGTGAATTTGCAAGGTTGCTGGATATAAGATCAATATACAAAAATCAATTGTATTTCTTTGTGAGCAGAAACAATTAGACACTGATGTTTTTAAAAGCTAATAATATTATTTACAATAGCATAAAAATCGTCAAAACCGGGAATATTCTAATGATCTATAAATCAGAATCATCTAATAAGAATATTTAAGACACAAAAAAATCATAAAATATTACTAAGAAAAGTGAAAGAAAGCCTAGGCAAATACCACATTCTTAGATTGGAACATTCAATATTAGTAAGAGTCAATTCTTCCAAAATTGATCTCTAGATTTAATGGAATTCCAATTAGAATTGGAATTTCCAGCAAGTTTCTTTATAGAAATTAAAATGCTGATTTTACAATTTATGTGGGAATGCAAAAGGCCATAACTAGCTAACAGAGTCTCAAAATTTAAAGAATCTATATACAGTTATCAAGCCTTCTTATGAAACTAAGAAAACGAAGAGTATAGATTGGTGCAAGAAAAAGACAACCAATGGAACAGAATAAAGGTCTTAGAACCAGACTCACACATACATGGTCACCTGATTTATAACAAAGATGCTACTGAAGTGCATGGAAAAAGAATATTATTTCCAATAAATGATACTAGGGCAATTATTTATTTCTATTCTTACACAACTAGGCTATCTAATCTACTTTACTAGTTCATTTAGAATCTCAAATATCTACTACTCCAGCTAGCTCATTATGCTGAGCTAAAAACTTTCATATTTCACTGCCTCTTGGGCATCCACTCATGTCTCAAACATGTCCAAACCTGAACTCATCCTCATTGCCCTTCCCTCACTTATTCCTGTGTTCTCTATCTCTGTGAATGGTTCAGAGGAGCATTATCCAACTAAAAATTCTGGAAAAATGTGTTTTTGCCCTCTAACAGTGATTTTCTCTCTTGAAACAATTACATTCTATCTGTAAAATATGTAAATGGCGAACTTGGTGAAAAATTTAGTTTAAGCAATAATTCTGTCTGGGATTATTCCCAGGGACTGTACTAGCACAGCATCTGGGTGGCCTAAGGAAATCTTTCTCAGTTTCAAAATCCATTTCTAATGCTCAGTTCTCTTGATTCAAACATTCATTTTTCACACCCTAAGCCTAATGAAGTTAGGATGAAACATGAACTAAAAGAAAAAAAAAATACAAAGAAGAAAGAAAAAACTTTGCCTGTTTGGAAACAGAGGAGTAGGTTGTGATATTGCTTACACCAGGACACACTGAATTTTAAATTTTGGAATTAATTCTTCCTCTACATGTCTTCCAAAGACTGCAGCATGATAGAACACAGAAAAGTTATATGCACAGAAGACAGACTATCACTTCCAGCAATGTAATTTCTGAAACATAGTAGTATATGGGATTTCAAAGCTAGCAGAAACAAGTGGGCAAATTCAAGTACAAAATAGGGCCATCATAAAAACAAAACAAAACAAAACAAAAACCCAAAATAGGGCCATCTTTCAGACACTGAAAACATTTCTGGCTGGCTTTCAAGAGATGCTATTTGACTTTAACTTCTAATTATATGAAATTCAATTAAGAACCGTAAAAGAATGTCTTTAACCAAATAAGTGTAGATGAAAATGATATTTTTGAAAGGCCCCAAAACTGCACTATTAATCTACAGGTGCTATAAAATTAACGATCCAGTGCCTAGGTGGCTTGATCATTTTAAACATCTGCCTTCAGCTCAGGTTATGATCCCAGGGTCACACTCTCTGCCTTGTGTGGAGTCTGCTTCTCCCTCTGCCTCTGCCCGTCTCCTTGTTCATGCTCTCTCTCAAATAAATATTTAAAAAAATATATAATTAAAGATCATGAGTACACTTTCTGAAAAGCAACAGACTACAACCACAAATATAGAAGGTCAAAGGTATTCAGAGCAGCCTTTACACTACAAGCATGAAGACAGCTTAGTGTGTATGAGATGTGGGAGAATGAGGTAAAGTCAATGGACTTTATAGGTAACACTCAGAATAAGTACAAATACTTTTGTATAGAATTATTCTAGTCTTTTTTCTTCTCCATACCTTTCCCCTAGAAAAGCTGCTAACAGTTTTATGGTTTCTCAGTAGGTCAACAAACATTTCTGAAGAAAAGCCTGGAAAGTCAAAGAACCAGGGTCTGAACTCTAGCAGACACATCTGCACCCCCAACAGAGCCATCTCACTGAACACCCACACAGAAACATCTTTAGGATGTTTGCATCAAAGCTAACCAGATGGAGACGAAGGGCATGCCCTAAGGGGATTGCTTACCTCTTTCTGGCACTTCACCTTTATCTTGGGACTGTCCCTTTGTCATCAGGGTGACTTGGGAAACAGCAGACAACAATGCAGGCCTAATTTGGACTTGGCAAAATTCTTATGTGCCACGTTTCATTCTCTAAAAGGTAACATGCCTGCCCTGCTTATCTGATGGGGGTCAGTGGTTAAATCCTAGTGAGGGAATATGTGAAAAGGCTCTTTCCAAATTCTAAGTGCTATGCAAATGCCAATTTTTACCAGCGTCATCATAAAAACATAATGATTTATAACACCAGATATTAACACCCTTTGCTGCTCTGATTTTACTGTATGTGCTGTTGGGTTGCTGATCCAATTCTGCTCTATGGGTTGCTCCAGATCTTTTTAGGACTTAGATTCTATCTCAAAGCTTATTCTCAGGTATTGAATAAAGTATCAAATGTTTCCCTGTTCTTACTCAAAGCACCATCTATTCAAGTAGTCACTTTTTTGAACTTACCTGTTCCAGTGATTTCTTATCAGTAAGAGGAATATGTTTCTGCACAATTCATAGCAATGGCCTATCTTCCAAGAATCTTTTCTGACCCTCCCCTGGGTTAGGCTTCTTAGCTGCCTTTTATATCAAGAGGCCCAACACATAACTTCTTTTGCCTTAGCTGGAGGTACAATTCAGCACTGAAAAACCTGCCTTTTTTGTAGTTTTCTTTTTCAAGGAGGCCAACTATTTTGCAAAACAAACATTTGTTAAATTAAGTGAATCCATCAAATACTACAAATTTCACTTACACACAGATTAGACAAATAAGTTTCTTCACAAGCTTGGCGGATCATTTTTAGCCAGGAAACCCCAAGACGGTACAGATGGGGAGATCAAACCTTCCCCAGAAGGAGCCCTGCAGTTAAATCTGGAGGCCTCTGGAAGAACATCAGGAGACAGCAGGAGACCTGGGCTCCTAGCCCACCGATAAGAAAAGAAAATCTCCTGTTGGTCAACCTGAAGCCTTTCAAAAGCATGAGAATTTCCTAATTCTCCCATATATCCCCTTTCCTATGCACAAAAGTTAAACACATCCGATCGCCAAATACTCCCATCCTAGAAGGCAGAGAAATTACAACTCTGCTTTGACAGAGTCATCAAAGGTTGGGACTGTTTGGGATTTTGTTTTCCAAACTCACTGCTGGCCCGGAGAAAGTATGACACCACCATCTTAAGCACAAGGCAGCTGTTCGTTTTTGGCTGGAGTTCAATATAAACCTTACAAATGGTCTGCTAGCTCTATTTTTTAAATAATAATAATTTTGAAAAATCCCATAGTTACACAAAAATCCCAATCTAGTGTTTTCACTATAAAGCCTTTCCTGCAGAACAGAGAAAACCATGGATTCCAAACAAATGTCTGAGCCAAGAAGGTACTGGTAGGTTACTTCTGCCAGATAAATGCAGTGAACATATAATTAGGCAGACTGACAATCAATGGCTTAAAGCAGGCCCAAAGAATCACCACTGAGTATCAATTCTTTCTGAAATATCAAAAGACAAAAATCTACCAACAAATAATTTGTTATTTCAAAAGAGGCCCTTGACAGTTAAGTCACTGATGATACTTTTATTTAGGGGTGAAAATCAGACATCAGAAAACCTTGCCTTCATTCTGAAATTCTAGTCTGTTATAGATACCAATGTGGCTGTATTTTACTTATAACTATCCCAACAAAGAACTCACATACAATGCTCAGTG
Source organism: Vulpes lagopus (assembly GCF_018345385.1). Lineage (NCBI taxonomy): Eukaryota > Metazoa > Chordata > Mammalia > Carnivora > Canidae > Vulpes > Vulpes lagopus. Next base: position 18,401,296 of record NC_054833.1, read on the forward strand.
CGTATATTCAACACCACAATGTGCCCCCAAAGCCTGGCACATGTTTTCCCTTTCCTGTTTCCCTCAGGACACACTCGAATATGCACAAGGGCCACATGTTGGTAGTGCTTTCAAAATAAACCTTTTATGGGGCCAGTTTACATTCATTATTATTTTAGTGTGTGTATTTGTGGCAGAGCCACACATAGATCCGTAAGTCCAGGAGAAACTGAAGTCATTCCTAAACCTTTGGACGTTCTTGGGAAGTCAACAGATTTCCAAGCCCAAAAGCAAGAATCTTGACTTGGTGTGTGAAACCAAAGCTGGCAAATCCCTTACAGAGATTGTAAATGTGGGGTTCCCTCCATCTCTGTACTCTCTCCCTTTGTTGTCTGCCTATTTACCGTATAATTGCCAGGCTGTCCCATCATATGCTGTGTTCTCCATCCTGGGCACTACGTATGCAGCGGTGCTGACCTTTGCATCAGGCCCACCAATTCTCAAGAACTAACTGATTGACCCCCAAATACTAAGCACAAGTCAAGATCACTGGCTTGCTTTCTATGTGCTACAGGATTGGATCAGCTGCTGTAATATTTCTTCCCTTGGCCCTTCTAATCCTCCAGAAATCACTCCATGTTAGTTTTTCTTTATTGGTAGGCAGCCCCAGGAATATTAGCTGTTGAAATTCTTTCATAAAAATGGTCTAGCCTCATTTCAAAAAACAAGAATATTCCAGACATGGGGTGGGAGGGAGCAAATAGTCTATTGTTCCTTTGTATCCAAATGAGAAGAGATACATTCGAGATACACACCCATACACACACTCAAAGATAGCTCACATATATGTATTAGATGCAAACACACAGCTTTCCACTAACTTGAGTATCACTTATAAGCATCCTTACATGACTTTCATGTATGAATTGATTTTAGCCACCCTCACCCGTCGAACCACGGTGGGCAATGTTTTAACCCCAATAAGGCATATGTTCTCTGATCACAAAGGATGCTTAGTAAATACCGTCCATTGGCTTGCTTAGGAAAAGACAACTATTTGGAAAAAAAATCTTCTTGCTGGCTAAACACTACCATTCAGAATGCATTCCTCATCATGCTCGTGTGCTGCCCCTGAACTCCAAATCACCTTCCACAGACATACTCGGGGTTAGATGATGGCAGGGTGAGAAATGGGGGCCAGCCCCACCCGTATGGGTGCCTTGAGCCTTCATACCTGTGCTGATGCTCCTGCAAGACTTGATAAATGCTGATAAGAAAAGTTTGGTTTTTAAAACTCCCCACAACACAGTCCTTGTAGATTCGGAATTCTGCAGCCGTCACCGCCTCACCCTCAGGAATCTGGGATAAGTTGAACTTGAACTCTTTGTGGTGTCGCTGGCCAGGGGAGAACTCCTTCTCGTACTCCACTATAAGATTAAACAAGAGAGAGTGACAACTATTGTTACTTGACTAGGTGCCACAGGCTCACCTCAAGAAAGCTGCCCCGTTTTCATTCAGAAGTGGATCACCAGTTAGCAATGGCTTGGGAGCGGGATGTGTGGGTGGGTGGGTGGGTGAGTGGTCCCATGAACCAACAGTGGCTGGGCTGTCAGGCTGAGATTCAAATCCTTCATCTTACCCAAGGAGTAAGTAAAATTCTTAGATTTTATTTGGTTTCAATACTTTACATATTTGGTTGAAGTACGTTGCAGGAAAGCAAGTTATTTAAACTCTTGCCTTCGGGTTTCCTCACCTACAAAGGCATGAGTGAACTGGGCTTCCCGAGGAAGTTGTGAGAATGAAGAGAATGGCGAATAAAAACATCCCTGGTGATCCTGGTCCCGGTCACCCCCTCCCAGCCCCCTTTCTTTCCTGTTGCCTGGCCCCCTCAGGTTGGGTCACCTCCTGCCATCAACAGTTGGTACCACTGAGGGTAGGTGTGAGCTGACCTTTGGGAAGAGGGGTCCTAGGGTGGTAGGGGAGTGAGCAGCGCCTTTGGCCTCAACCTGAAGCTCAGCGGAAAGTTTCACTGGGGAGGGGGTGGTTAGGGTAAAGCTTCAGAAAAAATCCAGCTAGAACTCAAGAGCACTGCCCCACCTTCTCCCGGAGCAGAGGGGGAGCTGCAGGGCTCTGAGGCTAGGGCCCCTCCACTCAAGCTGCACACAGAACTCAGGTGTGAGGACACGGGTGTGGAAGCAAATTACCAACAGCATACCTTGCTATTTTCTCTAATGCTTTTTTTTTTTTTTTAAGATTTTTTGTTTATTTATTCATGAGAGACAGAGAGAGAGGCAGAGATACAGGCAGAGGGAGAAGCAGGCTCCTCACAGGGAGCCTGATGCGGGACTTCATCCCAGGACCCCGGGATCATGACCTGAGCCAAAGGCAGGCGCTCAACCCACTGAGCCACCCAGGTGCCCCTCTAATGCTTTTCTAAAAACTGGGGAAGAATGGAGTCTGGAATCTTTTTTTTTTTTTTTAATGAAATCTTTCCCCTGCATGAAGACAATCTATGGAAAACTTCAACCACTGATGATCACTCTTCAGAGTCAGCGAGTCAGCTTCCACTGAATCTATATAAAGTCCTCTGTGAGAGAAGTGGTATCGACCTCAGATGCTTCACTCCTAATCACTGTAAAAGAGAAAAAGGACTGCTCTGCTTCCCACCGTAAATCCTTGACTCTTTTCTCCAGGCACTGGAAACACTTCTGGCCTACTGTTCCTGTTAGGTGTTTTTTTTTTTTTTTTTTTTTTTTTTTTATGGCAAGTGCAGTGAAATCGCATGAGCAAATTACTCCTTTATGGCAGAGTTCTCCCCAGGGTTGTGGGTAAGGGGGGAAAAAAATCAAATTATTTGCCACCTCCAACTGCCCATTTTCTCCCACATGTGTTATTCTCCATGATCACCAGAGAAAAACTTCAGAGATTTAGCTTCTTTAACAAAAAGAAAGGAGAAAGAAAGAAAGAAAGAAAGAAAGAAAGAAAGAAAGAAAGAAAGAAAGACAGAAGAGAAAAAAATGTCAATGACTCTTTATAAGAACCTAAGGCCTCAATGGCATTTGCAGAAGCTAAGGAACTTTAAGCCATCTATAGGTAGGAGGTTTTAAATAAAGAATTTCTGAAACTGCCATAGGACTAAGCTAAAATCTTTTAGAGTCAAGTTATCTCTTTCTTTCCAGGGGAATGGAGTGGTAAAAAGAAAAAAAAAAAAAAGCTTTGGATTGTGTAAGAGAGCTTGATATAAATTTTAAAAAAATAAATAAATAAAAGGTCTAGCCAGAAAATAAAGCACGGTTCAGTCCCAAAAAGAGAACAGGTTTTCAAATTAGTGGCTAAGCATGAAAAGCAATCTTGTGGGTGAGTTCACTGAAGGACACCCATACATGAGGGTGTATCGCTTTTCCCTAAAACTGATCTGCCTTTTAAGTGTGATATGTTATCATCAGTGGTTAAAAAGTGAATCAAATCTGATTTCCCAAAGAGACTTTCTAAAAAACAGTCATGTAGCTTTTCTATAGGGCCCTCTGGGTGCTTAAATTTTAATATCAGTAAATAAAAATATATTGTTAAGATTCATTTGAAAGAATGCATAAGAATTCTTCAAAGAAGTCTTTCAATCACTAGTAGTATAAACAACAATTAGAAAGAAGAAATTAAAAAATTAAAATAAGTAAAAAGAAGAAATCATAAATCATGGATGTGACACAAGACATGAGATAGTAACTTAAGATATTTCAGTCATAAGGAGTCAAATTTCAATAAATCAGAAATGTGGTAGCCAGGTTTGCAGAAGTACATCATCCCCATAAACCATACCTCCCTGTATTCGTATAGGGTCCCTCTCCCCTAGAGTGGGTTTTGTTCTGACTTTCTCTGGACCAATAAAATGCAGCAACAGTGGTGCTGAGTGACTCCCAAGCTTTGAACCTCCTTCTGCTTCGGTTTTTTGGACTGCTTATCTAGGGGAAAAATCGTCACCATAGAAGACCTCCCACTACTCCGAACCTCCATGCTGTGAGGAAGCCCAAGCTAACCATGCAGAGAGGCTGTACGGTACATGAAGGGACAGATGGAGGGAGAGAGGGAAGCATCCAGTCAGCCTCCCACTACTTCACCTGAGGCACCACAGCTGTTCTACCGAGATGCCATCTCAGGTGCCCAAACCAGGGGAGACGTTGGAGGACTCCAACCCCAGCCAGCCTCTGACTGCAACTGCATGAGGCACCACGCTCAAGAATCACCCTCTAGAACCTGGGCATTTCCCAAGACTGTGGGAGACAACAGCACATTGCTTTACGCCACTCTCATTTGGGTGATGTGTTACACAGTCACAGGCAACTGACTGACACAAGAAGGAAAGGGAGGACAGGAGAGGACAAGAGAAAGAAGGGGAAGTCTGAACTTGCTAGGAGGGGGAGAAACCGCATGCAACTCTTAAGGATGTTGAGATGCTGGGAGGCAGTATGCATGACTGAGGAGGAGCCCTGGCAGGCGCCCACTGACAAATGTGAAAGATAAAGAACCTAAAAGAGAAAATACGAACATCGTTCAAAGCCTTCACTTTACTACAATACCAATTAGAACTCCTGGCCTTATGTGAGCATTTTCCCATTTCTCTACCGAGATAACATTATCTGGAAGCAGTCTGAACTGTCTTTTGCCTTTCTTTTGTCCTTCTCTGAGGAGGTTCAGGAATCTGAGCCTCCACTCCCCTATCTCGTTATAAGCACTCTCACTCAAAAACTTCACTCCACTGTCTTCGAAACCTCTCTTGAGGCCTCTTGGCTGGAAGCTGGACCACCTTCTTCCCACTCCCCACGATACTTCAGCTGTCAGCCACGGGAGTTCGCCTGGAACTCCTTTCCCCCAGTCTTCGATTTCTATAGTGAATTTATATAGTGTGTTCATGAGTGTCTGGGAGGGAAACAAGACATAAATGCAGTTAGATCCCTGCCTCCATGTGCATTTTGAAGACCTCAGTGGTAAAACTGTAATGTTTCCAGTGAACTCTGCATTCCCCGCCTTCAAGCTCTATGATTCTGGACTCTACAAATGTCAGAAAATCCAAAATATGGGAGGTACTGCAAGGGACCGGGCCAAGTTCTGAATTCAGCTCTCAGGACTTGTTTTGTAGCCCTTAGCATTTTAGCTTTGCACTGGGGGTGTCACATGTGCTATTCAATTGAGTAGTAGCTATGCGTGTTGATGAAGGGTCGTGCTGCCAAAGCGGTTCTGAATTTTTAGCTCCCCTTTCTCTGACTTACGTGATGCCGAGCAAGACATTAGCCAAGGTTCCAGTTATCAGGGAAATGGCAATAGTGCATTTCTGAGCTTTAAGTGGGACAAGTTCTACAAAATAGTGGTAGAGAAAGTACTCAAATGTTAGTTTTGATCATCATCAGCTGATGTTTGAGACGCTAGCTCTACTGACTTGGAGTAGGTCTCTGCCGAGTTAATTCAAATTTATTCAGGAGTCTTTAGGTAGGGCCGATCAGCGGTTCCTCTAAATCACCTTATTAAGTTGAAGAGCTGCATTCTGTGTCAAAAGTGGTAAGTAAAATCACTACCTTGAGTATCATCAGCTTTGCTGTTTGGCTAATGAATGCCGTTTCTGTTCTCTGAGGCAATAATTCCTAGAATTTTTTATTTCAAGGACCATAACATTTTTCAATGGTAATGACCTTATACAAGGTCATCTACTTTTTTTGTTTGCCATTTGTAAAGACAATAAAACAAACAACACAACAAACTGCATCCTTTTAACTCTATGATCATTTCTGAAGGCTCTTTTCATACCAAATTAAAGAGGACATTAATTGAAAAACACAATCCTTGAAATCGAATAAACTTAGCTTTATAAAACTCACTCTATTGTCTCTGCCTTATACTATGCCAGCTGAAATTCAGACGAGCACCAGATCTTTGACCAACATGTAAGAACCAGAGCTCTAAGTAATAAGAGTTACTGGTTGAGGATTAAAAAATGTAAGTTATGTAATACTAAATATGAAAAGGATATATGCAATTTATAGAGGTAATGAAGCATCATAATAAGGACCTAAGGAAACCAGCACCCAACTTAAAAACCAGAACATGACCAATACCACGGTATTCCTCTCTGGTGCTATCCCCAACTCTTGCCCGAAAGGTACCTAGAATCATGAATAATGTCTAGCATTTTCCTGCCTTTTAAAAACTGATAGTTTTACTATATATATGTACATATCACTAAATCAGAGTGTTTTCCTTTTTTCTCTTCAAGTCCTTTAGAGCATAATGGAAATTTTATAGGCACACATGGCAAATATAGGCATGGTCACAACTAAGAGTGAAAGCAGCCCAAGCAGATGGCTATACTGCCTGTCAGCTGGTGGGGACCTGAAGTCCCATGGGTGGGGCATGACTGCTCTGTAGGCAATGGGTGACTAATAATTCTTCTTCAACTCTACCTCATATAAATCCATTAAAAACAGACATTTTCTTAACAAGCGTTGGCAAGGATGTGGAGAAAGTAGAGCCCTTGTGCCTTGCTGGTGGGAACGTGAAATGGTGCAGCTGCTGTAGAAAACAGTCTGGCAATTCCTCAGACACGCGCAGAATTACCACATGGCCAGCAATCCCACTTTTAAGTGTATATATAGGTATCTGAAAGAATGGAAAACAGACTTGAACAGATATTGGTACACCCATATTCCTAGCAGCACTCCCAGTAGCCAAAAAAGAAGCCACCCAAGGGTCCATCAATGGATGAATGGATAAACAACATGGCAAAGACAATTCAGCTTTAAAGAGGAAGGAAATTCTGATGCAGGCTACAACATGGGTAAATCTTTGCAAAGGACATTATGCAAAATGAAGTTTAAGCTGGTCAGAAAAGGACAAATATTGTATGCCCTTATATGCAGTGCCTGGAGTGGTCAACTTCATAGAGGCAGAATGTGCAAGGGTGGCTTCCAGGAACTGAGGTGGGAGGGACAGGGGGTTAGTGTTCAGTGGGGACAGTGTTTCAGCATGGGAAGGTGAAAAACATTCTGGAGATGGATGGTGGCGATGGTCGCACAACAATGTGAACACAATGCTGCAGAACTTGTACATTTAAAATTGGCTAAAGTGCTAAATTTTATATGATGCATATTTTACCACCAAACCCCCCGCCAAACCAGACATTTTCTTACACAATCACAATGCATGACCATACCTACATTAAAATAATTTGCTGTTTTTCTCTAATACCCAAACCATAATCAAATTCCCTCCCACAGCTCAAAAAAGTCTGCTTTTGGCTTATTGGAGGCAGGAGCCGAATAGGATTCACTCATGACACTTGGTTGTTCTGTCTCCTAAGTCTCTTCCAAACGAGCAAACCAGGAACAGAAAGAACTCCACTAATCTGATCAGGAGTCCATCTAAAAACCTACAGCTAACAACATTCTTTTTTTTTTTTTTGCTAACAACATTCTTAATGGTGACACCCTCAAAGCATGTCCTCTAAAAATCAGGAAGAAGGGAAAGATGCTCATTTTCCATCTTGAAGTCCAGTTCAGTATTGCTAAGATTAAACAATAGTAAAGGAAAGAAATCGAGTCCAAACTGTTGAACCTGATAAGAAAATGCAGCAGACTGCTTCCTTGACAGTCTCAGTGAGTTTGGGCTGCTATAACGAAAATACTAGAGACTCGGGGTGCTGAAACAACCAACACGGACCTCTCACAATTCTGGTGGCTAGAAGTCTGAGCTCAGGGTGCCAGCATGGCTGGGTTCTTGCTAAGGTTGCCTTCCTGGTTAGGTCTTCACTTCGGCTTCCTTGGTATGTGCATGCAGAGAGAGGGTGTGAGCTCTAGTCTCTTCCTCTTCCTGTAGGACACTAATCCCATCATGGGGTCTCCACCCTCATGACCTCATCTAGACCAGATCACATCCCAAGGCCCTACCTCCTAAAACCGTCTCATTAGGAATTAGGGTTTTGTAAAAAAAAGAAAAAAAAAAAAAGGAATTAGGATTTTGTTCATAGGAATTTGAGACACACACACACAGTCTGTAACACGGAACTTAAAGGTTTCACATTACTTGCCCTGTTACCTTTTGAATTTGTGGCTTGGAATTTTTGCATTTGTGTTTATAGGCGACACACGTGATGGGCTCACCTCATACAGTGTTGTTCGGTTTCTGCAAGTTATACTTGCTCTTGGAATAAGTTGGGGGAAAATGCTCCCTCTTTCTCCTCAGGAAATGATCTCTTCCTTCGAAGTCTCGAAAGCTTATCTGTAAAATCATCTGATTCTGTGTTCTCCTTTGGGGAAAATTTTTAATTACCCATTCATTTTCCTTTAAATGTAGAGGTATCTACTATTAAAAAGTATCTACTTTTTAAGTCATTATGCATTTTCTAGAGGTTTGTTAAGAGGGGAAGAATTTATCCAATTTTCAGTCTTATTTAATCTCTGCTCTAACTACAGCTTTTTCATTCTAATATTATTTGTGAATTCCCTTTTTTTGGATTTGTCTTACTGGAGGTCAGTTTTTTCCCCACTATTGCTTAATTTGATTGTCATATTTTTCTTTTTTGAAAGGTTGAAAGCAAAGAACTTTTTATTACTTGTTACAAAACAAGGAGACAGGGAGATAATTCTCAAGGCACTGTCTGTAATATTGATATTTTAACGTATTTTCTGAATAGCATCCTGCTAACTCTGAATGATTTCAAGTTGTCTAGAGAAGCAGCACCTGGGTAGCTCAGTTGGTTAAGTGTCTGCCTTCAGCTCAGGTCATGATCTCAAGGTCCTGGGATCAAATCTCGCATCTGGCTCCTTGCTCAGTAGGGAGCCTGCTTCTCCCTCTCCCTCTGTCAAATAAATACATAAACTCTTTTAAAAAAAAATAAAGTTGTCTACAAAAAAAATAAAGATACATCCTGTTTCAAGTGAAAATATAAAAGAGAAAAGAAAGAGGGCAGAGTGGATGGTAAAAGAATAGAACAATCACAATCTTCCTGTGTTTAAGAAAAGCCACATACTCATTAATTTCTCATTATCTGGACTCATTAACTGGTTAATTCGGCATGGCTTATTTAAGGCAAAATTACATTCACTGACAGTAAATTCTACATTTTCCAAATGTTTCATGCTTCCACTTATAGTCCTACACCAAACTTGAAAAACTTGAAACTCTTTAAAAAACAAAAACAAAACAAAACCCTACCATTCCACTGACGACGGTAAACAATTTTTTATGCTATGGCACAAGTGTATTTAATTTTAGGCAACAAGGACAGTTCCAGCTGGTCTTTCAAGGTATGTAACAACAGTGGCCTTCTTACTTTTATGTTGCAAGCATTCAACCTGAAACAGCGATAGAGACAATAAGCTGGACTCTCCAGCTCACTTGTTAACCACAATGAGACAACAGACTTTACCCTCTGGGGTGCACCAAATATTTCTAAATATTTGTTTCTATTAATGTTCTATTAGAATCAGAAATATCAAGAAGAATCTATTTTCCTGGCTGCCATTTTTTCCTAAACTTTCATTTTTTAAATAATTACAGACTCACAGGTAGTTGCAAAAATAGAAGAAAGGATTAAAAAAACACTAAAGAGATCCCATGTAACATCTTACATAATTGAATAACAATAACAAAACCAGGAAACTGATGTTGATATAATATCTTAAGTGGACTACAGGTCCGTACTCTGATTTCACCAATTTTCACATGCATTATCTGGTGTGTGTATATACGTATGTGTGCGCGTGTGTGTACACACGCATACATAATTCTGTGACATTTTATCACATGTATAGATTCCTATGACCACCACCACAATCCAGACACAGAACTATTCTGTCCCTGCAAAGGAAGTCCTTTGAGCTATGCTTTCAGTTCAAAGGACATTTTAGGACTAGACCTGGCACATATATTATAAGAGCTTTAGGACCAACGCTAAGTACCTTCATATCGTCGTTAGCAGTAAGGGTTAGACAAGTCATTTTTTATTTTAAAAAACATTTTAGAATCCTTTTCATACCCAAATGCAGATGTTACCATCGCTCTAGGTTGGGAAGACGCTCAGTAGCGTCTACACATGTCTCAACTATGCAACTATATGTGTCTCACACGTGTTTCACAGACACAACTGTATGTGTCTCACAGTGGAAAAGTTGCAGACTCCAGCTAACGTGGTAGGAATACACTCAGGCACTTAAGTCAATAAACATGTGTCATGGGGAAACACTTAAACTGAATGATTGCAGCCTTGATAGAGTTCCATTAATATGAAATAACCACATTTTTGCCCACTTATAAGGACTACTATAAAGTAGCAATCAGACATTTAGTATCAATATATATGGTACACATTTTTTTTTCACTACCAAGAAAAACTAAACATCTTTAGTCAAAACACAGAACTGGGACAGCCTAAAAAGAACGGTCTCCCATACCTCTGATTTATAAAAAAAATTGTATTCAATTAAAAAAAAATAAGACAGTTCACCCATTTCTCCCACCCTCTGCCCTTGCCTCTTGCAACCACCAATCTGTTCTCTATATCTATGAGCTTCAGGTTTTTTGTTTTAGATTCCACATAGAAGAGATAGATAGATAGATAGATAGATATAGATATTACAATTTCTTTATCCATTGATTGACATTTAGATTGTTTCCATTGCTTTGGCTCTTATACAGAAGATGTGGTTTATGTATACAATGGAATATTCCTCAGCCATTAGAAATGACAAATACCCACCATTTGCTTCAACGTGGATGGAACTGGAGGGTATTATGCTGAGTGAAGTAAGTCAATTGGAGAAGGACAAACATTGTATGTTCTCATTCATTTGGGGAATATAAATAATAGTGAAAGGGAATAGAAGGGAAGGGAGAAGAAATGTGTGGGAAATATCAGAAAGGGAGACAGAACATAAAGACTCCTAACTCTGGGAAACGAACTAGGGGTGGTGGAAGGGGAGGAGGGTGGGGGGTGGGGGTGAATGGGTGACGGGCACTGAGGGGGGCACTTGACGGGATGAGCACTGGGTGTTATTCTGTATGTTGGTAAATTGAACACCAATAAAAAATAAATTTATTATATAAATAAATAAATAAATAAATAAATAAAGCTGCAGTGAACATGGGAGGGTGTATATACTTCTTTCATTTACTGTTTCATTTCCTTGGGTACCCAGAAGTGGAAATGCTGGATCATAGGGTAGTTCTATTTTTAATTTTCTGGGAAGCCTTCATATGGTTATCCACCGTGGCCACACCTTACATTCCCACCAATGGTTCACAAGGGTTCCCTTTTCTCCACATCCTCGCCAGCACTTGTTATTCCTTGTCTTTTTGATGTTAGCCATTCTAAAAGGTGTGAGGTAGTACCTCATTGCGGTTCTGATTTGCATTTCCCTGATGATTAGTAATGTTGAACATCTTCTCATGTGCCTGATGGCTATCTGTAGTTGCTGGAAAATATGTCTATTCAGATCTTCTACCCATTTTTTGATCTTTTTTTTTTTTTTTTTTTTTTTTTTTGCTATTGAGTTGTAGGAGTTCTTTTATATATTTTGGATATTAGCTCAGGTATATGATTTGCAAATGTATATTGCAAATATACATATCAGGCATATGATTTGCAAATATACTCCCATTCAAGTAAGTTGCCTTTCATTTTGTTGATGGTTTCCTTTGCTGTGCCGAAAGTTTTTAGTTTGATGTAGTTCCACTTGTTTATTTTTGCATCTCTTGTTTTTGGTGTCAAGATTCCAAAAATCGCCAAGTCCTAGGTCAAGGGGCTTATTGCCTATGTTGTCCTCTAGGAGTTTTACGGTTTCAGGTCTCATATTTAAGTCTTTAATCCATTCTGAGTTATTTTTTGTGTACAGAGTAAGACAGTGGTCCAGTTTTACCATTTATGGAAGAGACTGTCCCTTCCCTGTTGTGTATTTTAGCTCTGTTGTCATAAACTATTTATGTGTGAGTTTATTTCTAGGCTTTCTATTCTGTTCCACTGATATATGTGTCTGTTTTTATGGCAATACCGTACTCTTTATCACTATAGCTATGTGATGTACTTTGAAATCATGGAACATGATATCACTGTGGTCTTCTTTCTCAAGATTGCTTTGGTTATTTGGGTCTTTTGTAGTTTTATATAAATTCTAGGATTATTTTTTCTATTTCTGTGGAAAATACCACTGGAATTTTCATAGGGATTGTACCGAATCTTTATATTGCTTTGGATAGTATAGACATTTTAAGAATTCTTCTAGTCCGCGAGCATGGGAATATCTTTGCATTTATTTGTGTTTTCTTTAATTTCTTTAATGTCTGATAATTTGCAATATATAGGTCTCTGAGCTCTTGATTAAATTTATTCCTAGTTATACTTTCTCTTTTTACCAAAATTAATGTGTGTTTTCTTTTTTAGTATAGTTGACACACAATGTTACATTAGTTTCAGGTGTACAACACAGGAATTCATGGCAATACTGATTCATGTGTTACTCTATGATATTTTATTCTTTTTAATGTAATCGTAAATGGGACTGTTCTCAATCTGATAATTCATTAGTGTGAAGAAATGCAACAGATTTTTGTGTATTGATTTTGTATATTGCAACTATATTGAATTTATTATAAAGGTTTTTGATAGTCTTTAGTTTTTGTTTGTTTTTACATATAACATCATGTCTTTTGCCAATAGTAACAGTTTTACTTCTTCCTTGTGAATGTCTTTTTTCTTGCCTAATTGATCTGTCCAGGATTTCCAATACTATGTTGAATAGAAGTGGAGATTCTCATCTTAATCCTAGTCTTAGAGAAAAAGCTTTCAGCTTTTCAGCATTGAATATGGTGTTAGCTGTGGGCTTGTCGTATAAGACCTTTATTATGCTGAGGTACACTCCCTCTATATCTGCTTTGTTGAGAATTTTTATCATAAATAGATGTTGGGTTTTGCCAAATGCTTCCTCTGCATCTATTGAGACGATCGTATGATTTTTTTTCAAAGATGAGAGAGAGAGAGAGAGAAAAAGAGAGAGAAAGCGAGCACATGTGAGCAGGGGAGAGGTAGGAGAGGGAGAGAGAGAATCTTAAGTAGGCTCCACATCCAATGTGGAGCCCAGATATGGGGCTTGATCTCAAGACCCTAAGCCTAAATCAAGAGCCTACCACTTAACTACTGAGCCACCCAGGTGCCCTAGATAATCATGTAATTTTTATCCTTTGTTAATCACATTGACCGATTTGCAGGTGTTGAATCATCCTTGCATCCCTGGAATGAATCTCATTTGATCATGATGTAGGATATATATATATTTTTTGCACGTCTTACCCTCTTCACCTATTTCACCCATCCTTTAACCCCGTCCCCTCTGGCAACTACCAGTTTGTTCCTGTATTTATGATTTTGTTTGTTTTTGTTCATTTGTTTTTTAAATTTCACTTATAAGTAAAATCATATAGTATTCATCTTTCTCTGTTTGGCTTATTTTGTTTACCATAATACCCTCTGGGTTCATTTACCCTGTCACAAATGGCAAGATCTCATTCTTTTTTACAGCCTAGTAATATTCTGTTGTGTATATATGCAATATACACAAAACAGAATATTACTAGTTGATAACAACTAGGTTGTTTCCCTATCTTTGCTATTGTAAATAATGCTGTAATAAACATAAAGGTGCTTATATCTTTTCAAGTTAGTATTTTTATTTTCTTTGGGTAAAAACCCAGTAGTGGAATTACTAGATCATATAGTATTTCTATTTTTAATTTTTTGAGGACCCTTCATATGGTTTTCTACAGCGATTGCACCAATTTACATTGGTTTATGATCCTTTTAATGTATTGTTGAATTCAGTTTGCTAATATTCTGTTGAGGATTTTTGCATCTGCATTCTTCAGGGATATTCCTGAAGATTCACACTTCCCATTCAACTGCAGAGCACTAATGGGAAGAGTGTCTTCACTGTAACTGAGAAGAAATTTACATCTGTAATTCACTCTATCAGATTAACCCTTTTTTTAAAAAAAGATTTTATTTATTTATTCATGAGAGACACAGAGAGAGAGGCAGAGACACAGGCAGAGGGGGAAGCAGGCTCTATGCAGGGAGCCCAATGAGGGACTGGATCCCGGGACTCCAGGATCACGCCCTGGGCTGAAGGTGGGCGCTAAACCACCGAGCCACCCAGGGATCTCAGATTAACCCTTCTTTAGTTGACCTGGTTTCTCTTGTTGCTTTCATAATGTCACTGCTCCTGGTATGCCGCGGCTTCATTACAACATGCCTAGCTCTGTTTCTTTTTATTTATTCCACTCAGATTACATTGTACTTCATGTATCTGTGGTTTCCTATCTTCCATTAGTTCTGGAAAATTCTTAGCCTTTAGCTCATTGATTAGGGCTCCCCTCCATTCTCTTTAGTGTCTTTTTCAAGAATGATAATTAGAGGTGTAGAAGATTTTCATCCTAATTTCCACTGCTTTTTTTTTTTTTTTCCTTAAGTCATTTACCTCCTTGTCTCTTGGTGGGGAAATTTCAGATTTATCAAGTTCACCAATTCTCTCTTCACTTGTGTTTACTGTATAGTTTAAACCATCTATTAGTTTGTCATTTTAATGAGTTTTAAAATTTGCTACTGATTCCATCTGTTTTTCCTTAAGTCATTTACCTCCTTGTCTCTTGGTGGGGAAATTTCAGATTTATCAAGTTCACCAATTCTCTCTTCACTTGTGTTTACTGTATAGTTTAAACCATCTATTAGTTTGTCATTTTAATGAGTTTTAAAATTTGCTACTGATTCCATCTGTCGTCATCATTGCTTTGGGGTGTGTCATTTTCTTTCCTTTTTTTTTTTTTTTTAAAGATTTTACTTATTATTCATGAGAGACACAGAGAGAGAGAGGCAGAGACACAGGCAGAGGGAGAAGCAGGCTCCATGCAGGGAGCCCAATGAGGGACTGGATCCCGGGACTCCAGGATCACGCCCTGGGCTGAAGGTGGGCGCTAAACCACCGAGCCACCCAGGGGATCTCAGATTAACCCTTCTTTAGTTGACCTGGTTTCTCTTGTTGCTTTCATAATGTCACTGCTCTGGTATGCCGCGGCTTCATTACAAACATGCCTTGCTCTGTTTCTTTTTATTTATTCCACTCAAATTACATTGTACTTCATGTATCTGTGGTTTCCTATCTTCCATTAGTTCTGGAAAATTCTTAGCCTTTAGCTCATTGATTAGGGCTCCCCTCCATTCTCTTTAGTGTCTTTTTCAAGAATGATAATTAGAGGTGTAGAAGATTTTCATCCTAATTTCCACTGCTTTTTTTTTTTTTAAAGATTTTATTTATTTATTCATGAGACACAGAGAGAGGCAGAGGCATAGGCAGAGGGAGAAGCAGGCTCCCCAGGGGGAGCCTGATACAGGACTTGATCCCAGGACCCCAGGACCATGACCCGAGCCAAAGGCAGACGCTCAACCACTGAGCCACCCAGGTGCTCCTCCAAAACATTTTAACCATCCCAAAAGCAAGCCTCTTACCCATTAAGCAGCATCTCCCCATTCTAGCCACTGGCAGCCACCAACCTACGTACCTCTATGAATTTGCATAGTATGGATATTTCATATGAATGGAATCATATAATCCTTTGTGACTGGTTTCCTCTCACTTAGCATGTTTTCAAGGATCATCAATAATGTTACCATATATCAGTAATCCATTCCTTTTTATGGCCATATAATATTCCTTTGTATGCACATACATTTTATCTGTTCATACACTGATGGACATTTGGGCCATTTCCACCTCTTGGCGATTGTGAACAATGCCCCTGTGACATGCATGCACAGGTATTTGAGTGCCTGTTGTCAATTCTGTTTCTCTTTTGCTTTTCCTCTTCAGTCTCCCTTCGTAGCCCCTGATTCCTCAGAATTAATGTTGGGTGGGTTGATGATTATCCACCAGACTGAAATCAGAGCCTGTTCCAAACACAAGGTCAGGTAGCTAGGCACCCTCTTCCCCAGGGGCCAAGCTAGGTAGGCCATCTAAGAGGAGGCCAGGGAACCAATGGGTGGTTGAGTGAACATGCCCAGCACGCTCTCTGGCACGCAGCAGGTTCACAGTAAACGTTTGCTGAGTCTGAATATAAAGGTCACTCCAGATGAGTTACGGAAGAGATGAAGACAAGAAGAAGTAGATGTTGGAAATCGACAGTCAAAGGAACAAAAGTCAGAGGTCGACACAGAGGAAGGGGAGATGAGAGAGAGGCTAATGATCATGCTGGCGAGAAAGCATCCTGCCAGAAGGAAACCCTGGGAATGCTGAAAAAGAGAGGAGCCCTAAGCAAAGGGCGTGCTTACATTTCTGAAAACCAGGAGTCTAGCGTGCAGTCAGAACACCTCAGCCTTGAGGTGAGGGCAAGGTGCGGCAGTGTCTCTGCGCCAAGTTACTTAACCGTTTCAGCTCTTGCCATATGTATACAGTGGCCATAAAATCTGGAAACAAAGGTACTATTATCATGGATGACAAAGTAATATTAATACATCATTTATGATGGATTTGCCCGTGCTCCCAGATCTGGTGATGCCCTCTATGTGTGCGGTAGGAACATCCATCCACAAGGGAGCACGAGAGCCAAATGAGAGCCTACGCGCCCAAGTGTTCTACCCAACAGGGCAATAAGGTGCTAGACGATGCATCCTTTTTATCCAGATCACTGCCATCAGGATTTTTCTTCATCTTCAACCCCTTCCCCTGGCCAATAAACTGTACTGCTTCCATCAAAACTTTTGCGGAGAAAGAATGCATGCCAACAAGCACGTGAAAAATCCACAAAATGAAAAATCCGTCCTTAAAGTATCGAGACATGAACTGTGTGGGGCCACAGTTTCTCTCATTTAGTGGCAGCTTATGTAAACATGAAACCCTGTCTTTCTCCACAGTGGACTTTTGACCATGACAATGGAGCTATTTGGTTTAATGAAACGTTCAAGTTCTAAAAGTTAAAAGTAACTGACAGGCCAAATCCTTGCTTCGGTTCCCAGGGTTACCAGGGTTTCATATTCCTATCAAGTTACACTGCATCAGATGACCTGTTATTATTCAAGGCCCAGCATCAAGCGTGCCAAACACGGGGACGTGGGGAGAGTCCTTTCTCATGATCCCATTCGACCTCTCCTCCCCCCGATTGGTCCAGGATGGCCTGACCCCAGGAAGTCGGGGCCAGTGTGTGGCCCTACTTGGAGGCATCTGCACCCCCCCCCCACCCCGTCACCTTAACAACCCCCAATCCGGTGGCTATGGAGAAAGAAAATGCAGGTGTGTTACCGCTGAGGCCTAGAACTCGCCTCCAAAGTATGCCGCAGCCCTATGTGTCCCGGGTGCCCAGGGTGCCCAGGGCAGGTGGTCCGGACGTGTGTGTTGACGGAGTGGACGACTCGTCTAGAGCCAGTGGAGCTGTACTTCTCAAGCACCGGGCGGCCTGGCCTGGGACAGACCCTTGACCCTCTCCTGGTCAAACGAAGACCAGCGGTTCCAAACTGAGATGTGACCACGGCCCCCGGGCTGTGTGGGGGACGTGAGCCCATCAGGCCCAGGGGTTCTAAATAAGAGAATGGAAAAATAACCACCGTGGGGGGCCAGACTGACTCTGAAGCACAGCCGTGTGATGTGAACACACAAACACAGAAAAGGGCCATTCCTTTCCTTTAATAGACAAGACTTGGATCCCCACATCCTTGCAAAAACACAACCAATGCATCTCCCAGAACTGTTCTCAGAGAATCTCTTTCCTTTTCTGGGACAATAAGCGCCCTCCTGCTTCCTTTGGAGCAATAGCTGGGCTGGTCTGTTTAGCCCTATGGGATGCCCTGTGCTTACAGGCGATGCTTCCTCAGTCAAAAAAACAACCGCCAAAGAGAGCTCAGCAAGATTAAGCACTTGGATATATGGTTCGGAGAAAAACAAACAGCAACAAAAACAAAGAAACAGAACAAAACACAAAAGCCAACTCTACATAGGAGAGGCCTTAAGGGTGTGGGGGAAAAGTTAAGTCTATGGCTCCTGCCTTCCTGTTCCTCCCAGCGAGCCACAGAAGCCTCACCTCAACAATGTCATTGCTTAGGCAGCTTTATTTAGGGGACTCCAGCGGAGTCTGATCTGCCCAGGTCCCCCTGGGTGCTTTTACTCCCCCATGAGGACAGCAGCAGATGATATGGGGTCAGCGAGACAGGTCTAGGCGGGGAAACAGTCAAGGGTGACAGATGTGCGGTATGCTCCTAGTTGTGTTTTTCATTTGGTTCTGATTTGCTCATTAACAAACGGAGCAAGAGAACTGCATTCGGGCCGAGCTGGAAGCGCCCGCTTTAACAGCTCCGCATCACTGCTTTCTGGAACCTTCGGTGAAACGATCATCTGGGACTTGCTGCTCCGTGATAATTTCCATGCCTAACGTGGCCTCATCATTTCAACTGCAGGATTGAGTTTAGGAAAAACCAGGCTGCAGAAGAACATTCTTATCCAAGCATCTATCTGCGGGGAGGGGGGGGGGTGCAAAAGGAGCAACAAAGTAAGCAGCCAAAGGTTTCTCAGTTACCCGCTCTCCCCTTCTAATTCAAAACATTATACTTTATTATTGGTGCGGCACCAGAGAGCACATTCTTTGCTCCGGTGATTCACTTCATTTTCCTGAGAACACAATGGAGAGAGTCTCCCAGTGTAAAGTTACTGATTTGCCTCCAGATTAAGTCCAAGCTAAACTGCTCACTTAACATTTTGTTTTCCCTGAAGCACAGCAGGTCCACATGGCGGGTGGCTCCTGCCGCCAAGTCACAAGGTCTCGATTCTTTCAGAGGCTCAGATCACAGATGGATGAGACCGGCACACAGGCCTGGCACAACTGGGCTTGGGAAGGAACCGAGGAGGGCTATGACGATGATAGAAAAATCACCAAGGACATTGGCTGCTGGTTCTCAGATTGACACGGGGCTGTGGTTTCCTTGGACCAATTTTCCAGCCTCCTTGGGGTAGACCGAAATGATCAAAAGTCGGTGTGGTTCATAGGACACACACACACACACACAGAGGCAGATGAGAGGAAATGAGTGGATGGCGGTAGACTAGGGTACCAAGGAGCACCCCGCAAAGTCAGGAAGCACGTTAATCAAGAAATCGTCCGTGCAGCCCTGGGAAGACCAGTGTGGTCTCATATCGTGGGCCATGGCCCTGACTCCTAGCACATGCTCGACGCATGTGGCCGTGGGGCTCATGCATTTGCAGTACTGTCTCGGGCCGTGTCTTTGGTTCACCCACATTGGGTTCTTGCTGGCCTCTTCTCTTCCCACCTGGTATCGGCAATAACCACGCAAGCCAAATTAAGAGGAGCATAGGAAGAAGAAAAAGTCAGGGTAATTATTCAAATCATCTTTGTTCAGTAGTGCCTTCCCCGTGAAACCTTCCACCAAAGCAATTAGTTATCAGGGCAACTGATGGTCTGAATTCTAATCTCCCTCTTCTCACAGCTTTCGGATCCCAGGAGTTGGCAGTAAGGAGCCAAGTGCAAAATTAACCACGAACAAAAATAAGTAGTTCTCAGGCAGTTCAAACCCAGGCTGACAAAGGGCTTTTCCATAGGGCCTTTCCAGGGGTTGGGACCAGGCCGGCCCCCTGGACGTTCTGGGAGATAAATACACGATGTAGGAGAGAGTAAGAATAAGAGAAAAAGGAAGGCAAAACCTTCAACAGAAAGAGCCTGACTTCGTTGTAAGTGACCTCTTGAGTAACAAAAAGGAAGCCACTGCCTTACAGCCCTTAGGATTCAAGAAGGAAGTCTACCCAACAGGGCTCAGAAATAGAGAGAGAACGTCGTGTAACACAGCACAGCCACTACCAACCAGCCCCAAGCCTCCCTGAGTAGTCTGGAAGGATCCACAGCCCCTGTGATGTGGTCTCAACTTACAGGACATCCAAAGTCCCCTCCACCTCTGGGATCCTTCCAGTCTCGCTCCTGCCTGGAGTGTGACCGGATAGAGCCCAGACAGGAAAGGGGAAGCCAAACTGTAGCATGGGGTAACTATAGGAGAGCTGGGGATGACCTGCCTTTTCCGTGGCCCTGCCTCACCCAAAACATTGATGGGAAAGAATAAGATGACTGGGGAACATTCTCCAACAGGCTGCCCCCTGGATTATAGCTGATGGGAATCTTTGTTAGCCACACGGTTGAAGAAGCAATGTGCACTTCAAATTAAACCTTGGGGAAACACTTTGTCCCTTAAAATCACTACAATTCTAGAGGCTACCAGAAATGAGCAGATTTTATTGTGACCTGACAATGTCAACCAAGTCCAGTCCAGCCAAAGAAGATCCTTAGAAAGTGAGCAGGGGTTGAAGTCTGCACGTTTTGAACGAGCAGTAAGTGTGTGGGTCCCCGGAGCACATGCCTGGGGTTCAGCTGGGAGATTCTCCTGCACGTTCCCCGCCCCAGTGATGAGGAGCTAATGGCATCATCCAGACCAGTTCCTCCCATTTCCCACTTTCTCCCATCTCAGGCCCTCACTGGCAAAGTGCTAGAAACACCAACCACTAATCCCACCTGAAAGGAAGTTGTGGCGCTAATTGCTAATATTAGGGGATGGAAATAGACATGTTTCAGAAAAAAGCCAAAATTCCAGTTTCAACTTCAAAAATAACTAACTTCAAAAAAAAAAAAATAACTAACTTCAACAGATATTACTGAACATCTATGTTCGAGGCATGCGGCTAAACCTTTGGGATTATTGGATCATCCTCTATATGGCTCACACCTGCACATGAGGTAATCGTTAAGGTCATCAGTGGGCTTTTAAAGATGCGACAAATACACTAAACGGTATGCTGCTATTTAACTGGATATTCAGTTAGGGCCACCCTCCCCAACCATGACCTTGAAATAAATTAAAAGATTACACAGTAATAACTTGCTAGTGTCCTCCCTCTATTGTGTACCAATCAGGAAGGGTCGATAAATGTCTGTGGTCCAAAGTGGGTCTGACCGAGGAAGAAAGGTCGCAGCTGCATCCATTCTTAGAAGGCTCACAATGGCCACAGGGAAAGGGGCCAAACCAGAGGAAGACCCCCGCTATTCAATGACCCTTGCTCAGAGTGTTCTGGAAAAAGCACAGGGACATCCGGGTTCATCAGGAGGGGTCTGGACCTGCCTTCAGCCAAACAACATCATTATTATATCATTTCTTGAATGCTTCCTCTGAGCTCAGAGCCCCCCGGGCTCCCCTCTTTGTCTCACACCTGCTGGAAGATACCAGAACAACCTGCCCACTCTGTCTCCAAAATCTATCAGAATCCAATCTGCTCACCATCTCCACAGCCACCATCTGTTACCTAAATGATTGTGGCAGCCACCTGACTGCCTGGCTCCACTTTGCCCTATAGCCTTTTCTCTACACAGCAGCCACAGGGATTCCTTCAGAATACAAATTAGATGGGTCCCCAGCACATAAGTCTCTAGTACCTTCCTCTCTCAGAGCAAAAACCCCTTCAGAATAGAATTCAAAATCCTCAGGGTGGCGTACCAAGTCCTGAATTAGTCCCTAGCTTGCTCTCTGACCTCATTTCATACTACTGAAGAAGCTTTTCAATAGGCCAATTCCAACAAGACACCCAGCACACCCCTGCCACAGGACCTTTGCACCTGATACATCCTCAGCAGGAATGCTGTGACTCCGATAGCCATACGGCTCACTCTCTCACTGCTCGTGTCTGTCTGCTTACATCCTTGCACAGGCCTTTCCCGACCACCAGTAACAGCACGTCCAGTTACTCTGTCCCCTTAAAATGCCTGTTTTACTGACCTCCGCTGCATTTGTCACCAACCTGGTATGATATTGAACTTATTGCCTGTCTCCTTGCCTAGAAGGCATGTCCCAGGCACACCAAAGCTTCGTGCTGTGCATTTGTACACTGTGCACCTAGAACTGTGCATGGCACATGGGTGATGGTCAGTGTTCTTTTGAGCGAATGAGTAACTGTCTTGATTTTATTTTCTTCATTGGCTAAAAGGAGGAAAATAATTCATCTTCCTCCGAGGGCTGCTCAATGCTTAAAGTGAGATAAATGTGTGGAAGCACCTTGCAAAGTATGGGATGCAGGACCCTAAGTGAAAAGCGCTCTTCCCTTCTTGCCCACCTGCCTTGGAACGAGGCAGAGTCTGTAACTCCACCAGCATCACTTTCTGCAAGTGACATGCGTGGTGGCTCCTCATGTCCTGGTCACTGCAGCCCCTCGACTTAGAACTTTTGCCAGGCGGAAAGGAAATCAGGGTGAACGTGAGACCGGGAGATCTGGGGGTGCTGTTTGTCATGGACAGTGTGGAGCAGGCCTTGCTATAATCTGCAAATCCCAGACTCCGGAACTTGACAAGTGAATCCGCGCCAGAGGGAAAGGAGGAAGAGCGTTCACTGGAACAGGTGAAGCAGCCCCATCCCGGGGCAGCGCCGAGGGCCCGCTGCGGTTTCCACAACTAAAGGGCCCGGACGGGCTAGTTGCTAGGGCTCGAGATGCCAGCACATCAAAAGCCTCCTGAATGCTGGCACGAGTGACTTCTGGAACTCGGGCCGTTGAAAGCCACGCCGCTCCTTCAGTCATCTGTCCCATTTTGCTTCACTCTGTACCGCGGCTCCCCGGGGGAGTGGGACCGATTAGTGGGGAGGAAAAGAGCAAACAGGCTCCCAGATGAAAGGGGGGATGAAGCAGGGCCTGGGAGCCTCGGCGGCTGGGGTGGCAGGTTGGGGCTGCAGGTGGCAGGCAGCAGGGCCGCAGCAGGGCAGCTTCAGGAACATGCCCAGAGGGCAGAGGAAAGAAGGCACCGCCTATCTCGGCAGCCTGTCTCCCTTCCGAGAGCCACGGTCCTCTTAGAAAGTCCCTTCTGGGGCCCGCGGTGACCGGTGACTGGCAGGCAGCCCCCGTTTGCACAGGGAGGAGGGAAAGTCACAACCCCAGGCCGATGCGAGGTTCCATGTCATCCCTGGCAACTCGTGCCCTCAGAGTCCAAACAGCCAGTCCCTTCATTGACCCCTTTGTAGTGCACCCAGTGTCAAATATTCCTAGAAAGTAGACAGCGTTTTGCTTCAATAAGAATGCATGGAATAGGGACGCCTGGGTGGCTCAGCGGTTTAGCGCCGCCTTCAGCCCAGGGTGAAGATCCCTGGAGACCCGGGATCGAGTCCCACATCGGGCTCCCTGCATGGAGCCTGCTTCTCTCTCTCACTTTCTGCCTGTGTCTCTGCCTCTCTCTCTGTGTCTTTCATGAATAAAATAAAATATTAAAAAAAAAAAGAATACATGGAATAACTGACCACCTGCCAGCTAACCTGCAAAGTGAGGGCTCTTCCTAATGCCCGCATGCAGTAGTCCCCAGCACCCCACACCCACTGCACGTTTGGGGAAGCAGACTCTCAAAAGAGGGAAGAAACCTGTCACAGGATAGATAAGGGCACCGTCGGGACCTGACCCCAAACCCAGGCATCCTCATCGTGCCCCACCCAGCACCTCCAAGTAGCTACAGGAGAGATTCTGAGAACACAGGTGGCCCGAGAGGTGACCCCAGGCTAGGCAGTCTCGATGGGCACAATGCAGAAACTCTAGGAGCAGGAGCACCTCTGAGTTCTCCCACTTGGACCAGGAGAAGCTGGCCCTCAGGTGGGGACAGGTAAGTCTGAGCCCAGGACCCCAAACCTCACAAATCTTGGTTCCAACAGCCAGACCTGGATGAAAGAGTGAGGCAGAAGAGTGCCAAGAAGCCTGGGGCCCCCGGAAGAAAGGATCACGTGGGGAAACAGCCCACACCAGGCAGTATTACTTTCTGTGGGTCACAGATTCCTGGGGAAAACTAAAAGATGAAGGAGTAATTTAGTGACTAGTGAATGGACCTTCTCCCCTTGGACAAGCTCATCTGTCTTAAGGCATGAGCAGACAGGTCAGGTCCTGGCTGCCTCTCCTCCACCTGACTCACTTTGGGAACACAGGTACTATGCATGCGTATGGTGCCCTGGCCACAAAACCACCACAGGGCTAGTAAAGCTCCCAGACACAACCTTCCTTGTGCGGGGAAAGAAGGGCCACATGAAGCAAAGAGCATCTAATCATCACCAAGTTCTGAGACCCACGGAGCTCCTGAACTTCCTAACCCTCTGCAAACCCACCTGGGTCTGACTTCATCATCTACAGGTGAGAGCTTTAGTCCAGGGTCAGTGAGCCCTGCCAGACTCAGAGCAATCTTCGTAACAAAAAAGGACAAACCTGTATTGTATATGTGGAAGTTGCACAGAAAATAGATCTTGAAAGTTCTCATCCCAAAGGAAAAAAAAATTATGACTGTGGGTGCTGGTGGATGTTCACGAGACTTCTTGCAGTGATCATTCTGTAATACAGACAGATCTGAACCCTTACGCTGTACACCTGAAACTAACGTAAGTTAATTACATCTCAAAAAAATGTTGTTGTTTTTTTAACAGAACAGACCTTGGAAAGTATTTATAAAACTATATACATATGATACCATTTGCATGCATGCACATAATACAAAAATGTACACACATACACACACTTTTTAAAAGACTAACAGGGTATATAACAAGCTGCTTAGCCAGGATTATGGGATTATGGATAGTTCCTATTTCCTTATTTTTTGTTACTTCTATTTTAGATATCGTTCACAAAAAATACAGTCGATTTATGATAAAAATACATTATGTAAAGCAAAAACATTAAGCGGACCACAACTGCCCCCAATTTCACCAACTTTTCACATTAACATTAACATTAACATTAACTAACATTAACATTAACATTTCACATTAACATTAACATTAACTAACATTAACTTTTCACAAAGTTAAATACTCTCAGATGACTAGAAACATAGTTGGAATGCCTCTTTCCATCTGATAAAAAGATTATTCACTGTAGTCCAATTTATGTTAACTCTGGTAAGGAAAAAAAAGAAGAAAAGAAAAGAAAAGAAAAGAAAAGAAAAGAAAAGAAAAGAAAAGAAAAGAAAAGAAAAGAAAAGAAAAGAAAAGAAAAGAAAAGAAAAGAAAAGAAAAGAAAAGAAAAAAAAAAGAAAGAAAGAAAGAAAGAAAGAAAGAAAGAAAGAAAGAAAGAAAGAAAGAAGAGGGGATCCCTGGGTGGCGCAGCAGTTTGGCGCCTGCCTTTGGCCCAGGGCGCGATCCTGGAGACCCGGGATCGAATCCCACATCAGGCTCCCGGTGCATGGAGCCTGCTTCTCCCTCCGCCTGTGTCTCTGCCTCTCTCTCTCTGTGACTATCATAAATAAATTAAAAAAAAAATTAAAAAAAAAAAAAAAGAAAGAAGAAAGAGGAAGGGAGGGAGGGAGGGAAAGAAAATGTAGCTTCTGTTTCTTGGGGAAAATCACAGTATTACCTCAACTCCAGCTGGACAATGGAAAAACAACATTTAGGATTGAAAGACCACGTTCATTTACATTCTGAGTTTTGGAAGGATAGAATATGGAGGAAAAAAAATAAGTACAACTAAACGTGACTTCTAGAACAGAGCCTTGGTTCCCGTGGTTGGCTTCACTTTGGTCTGCGGACACTGCTGTGACCTATGCCACACCGTCCAGGGGCCTGCACCCCACCCTCCAGTCCTTCTCTTGCTTCCTTTCTCTCATCCAACTTTTTCTCTTTTTCACTTTTCTGCCTATTTAAAGTTTGCCAAGTTCAAGTTTAAACAACTGCTAGATCTCCAGGCCTGACAGTACGAAGACTACAGTCAGGCATGCCATTCCTAAAACCTTAGCACAGACCGGCCTGGATGAACTCCAGCCAGTGATCTGTGAGCAGTGGGGCATACAATGCAAGAGGGATGCAACTGGACCAAATGTCTGCATTTTTTCTGGACCATCCTCACCAGCTAGAGCTTAAGGATGCATTAATAAACAAGAGGTACGGAGACCATCCATGCTGGTTTGTCCAAGACGGAGGGATTTCCCAGGACACAGGCCTTTGAGTGCTAAAACCAGGACGGTCCCAGGCCAACTAGGATGTTGATCACCCGAGGCCTTAGGATAGCTACTTCAATAAAACCTCAGATTCTAGAAGGTTCCCAGATTGGAGATCACACGTGCACACACACAGACTCACACATGGTCACATGTACTCACATGCAGCCACACGTGTGCCTGGTCACAGCTGGTCCCTTTCTTCCCCTCATTCTCTTTTCCGGCTGATTCTTACAATTCACCTTGTCATCAGGAGTGAACTTTCTCCCTCTGAGCACTCACGTTCTCACAACTTTCTCTGGTTGGGCAGGGGATATCCCTCTCTGAAATCTGAAAAGAGCATCCTGCCAATTTCGTGTGTTTATGTTTTTATACAATGCAATCATCAGCTCATTAAAGGGCTCTCCTCTCCCCAGAGAGGGATGGCCTTTTCCTGTTTTGATGATATCAGCATGTCTACAAATGAACTCTGACCCAGGGTGCAGGACCTGTGACCCTGGCAGTCAGATGCGACATGGTCCTGAAGATCCTAAGGACCAGCAGCCGCTGTTCACATCAGAAAACACAGGACATGGAGCGAGGCTCCAGAAGCCCAAGCCCAGAAAGGCGCATCCTTATTTGAGAAGACAGTCAGTGCTCTGACTCTGTGACCAAGCCAGCTAGAAGCATTGCCCTTTCCTGGCTGCTTTGTGATTACTGTTTAATGGCAGACAGTGCTTGTCTACATAAAAAAGAAACCTCTGAAAGCACCAGGCCACAATAAAGAACGCTCCGCTGTTGGGTACGATGACAAACCACAAGTCATATAAAGATGTTCGTTATTGCCTACAGCTGCTAGCAAGTTTGGGGGAAAACTCCCCAAATCAGAATTAGAAGTGCTGAAATCTTCCACAAGTGGTGGTAGTAAGTTAAATAATATGATTCTACAGGGAGTATTGAAGATTCCAAAATCCCTTCTATTTTTTCCCCAAGCCCCGTTCAGCAGAGTATAAAATGCCCCAAAAGCATACAACGAACACAATGTTGCCACTCTTGTCTTATATAAAAAACAAAATGTTTAGGAACTTTTTTTTTTCTTTAATGCTTCTGTGGCAGGGAGATTAGAAAATCTGGAAAGCTGTCCTGGCTCTGATTTGTTCATATTTGCTTATTTTTGATCTACTGTGATTCTTGGTATTTTGTAAATTCTGAGAAAAATCAGCAGAACAAAACAGTCTAAGCCATGGATTTAGTCTATTTTATGCCTTTTGAAACATTTTTTCGAGGAAACAGTCCAATTACAAATGTGCTAAAAAAACAATGTGTGGGCATGAAGACATGATCTAAATTTATTCACCTGTTGGATCCATAAAGCGATTACCCGTGACAGATGGGACCAGCTGGCTGAGCAACACCGGGCAAATGGCCTGGGCATTCAGGACCTCCGTTTCCTGACTTTGCTAGGTAAGGTGGTGCAAGATGATTCCCAAAGCCCATTCATTCCAACCCTACATTTCTATCACTACAGGAAGTGTTTGGGATCATCTAATAATCCACATTAGACTCAGCTAATATTCAGCTGAAGGGAACTTGATAAATGAAAAAGAATTTTCTTAAAGATTGTATTTATTTATTCATGAGAGACACACAGAGAGAGGCAGAGACATAGGCAGAGGGAGAAGCAGGCTCCATGCAGGGAGCCTGATGCAGGACTAGATCCCAGGACCCCAGGATCACGACCTGAGCCAAAGGCAGACGCTCAACCACTGAGTCATCCAGGTGTCCCAAGATATTATTTTTATTTTTTTTATTTATATATTTTTTAGATATTATTTTAAAACTTGACGGAATACTCGGTTGGCCAAGGATCTGCCTAAAAGTTGGTTTCGTCAAGTCAAATGGTGGTAGGCTTGGGAGGGAGCCTACATTTTGACTTGCCTTCGTTTTCGAGTGTGTGTCCGTCTTCTTTAAGTACAGCTCCAGAAACAGACAGGCCTGGTGAGCTGAAGGATCTGATCATAGTAACTGAAGTAATCACCATAACAGAAAGACCAATCAGCTAATAACTGGAATCAGGCACAGGCCAGCAATAATTCCTTGCTTCTATAGCATTCTGTAGTATTTTTCCCTAATGCCATAGTGGGTTTTCTTTCTTTCTTTCTTTCTTTTTTTTTTTTTTCCTAATATAGAACCCCTCTAGGGAAACCTGACATTAACAGAAAAAAGTAAAACCAAAACCCACCACAACCAAAACAAACTGTACACCCTGATGCGCTAATGCACTGCATCCGGGTTGCGCTGGTCCTCACGGTTTCCTTAGTCCGTCTAAAATAAAGGTCAGCAAGGACAGGACATGTAATTATGGATAAGACTTTGAGAGACATTCTAATGGAAGGGATTGCCTCAAATACGTTTTCAATTTCATCTTCCCCTCCAGAATCACCATGGTGAAATATATTGGCACCTTCTTCGTTATGAATTTCACTTTGGGCCAGAATCTAAAGCTGGAACAGTGGAAAATGCTTAGGTTTTGTGGTCAGACAGATCTATGTTTAATTCAGCTCTCTCACTCATCAATTCCTGTGACCTTTAATAGCTCTTTGACCTCTGAGCTGCTTGCTTACCTTTAAAAGGGGGAGAGCATCATTCTGTGGCTTGTCCAGAGGATCAAAGGTAAAAAGAACAAAGAACCGGGTATTATGCAAATGTCAATGCCAAGGTCGGTCTGTCCCCACCTCCTCTACTTCCTCTCTTCCCATTCTCCCTTCTCTAATAGATTTGTTAGGAAAACATACACACAAGTCTCTTTAGGCAGTTTTCCATCTTACTAATGGATGGCTGTGCAACCCCGGAGGGCAGGACTTCCTCAGGGCCTGTCGGAAATGTCCTAACATAAAAGCACAACCCCACCCAGAAATGTCACGAAGTCAGACTGTGACCATTTTGCCAGCAAGCATGGCTTAGGCCATATCAATACACAAGCGATTAGTAAAATTTCCCTGCCAACCATTTGGTTTCCAGCCAGAACTACTATTTCTATGCTATGTTCTATTTCCTCTGGTCCTATTTTTGGATAAATGGGCTGTTATTAGGAAGTCCAGCTCCTGGAGACAAAGGAAAATGTTAATACAAAGCACATCTTTGCTGTTAAATGCTTACTATTATAAGTGGAATGAACTAAGCCATTTTCTTCCATTCTGCAAAGACCTTATTATAGTGTCTATTCTCCATTTAAAAAAATTTAATATTAACTTATCATTCAATGATATGGTCTATGGTCATTTTAACCTTTAAAATGTTTCATTAATAATGTAATTTCAGGGGCTCCTAGATGGCTCAGTGACTGAGCGTTTGCCTTCGGCTCAGGGGGTCCTGGGGTCGAGTCCGGCTTCGGGCTCCCTACAGGGAGCCTGCTTCTCCCTCTGCCTGTGTCTCTGCCTCTTTCTCTGTGTCTTGCGTGGATTAAAAAAAATAGTAATAATAATGTAACTTCAACCAAGACTATGGCATTATTATTGCCACCACTGATTCTTAGCAAAATAACAGTAGCTCTTATTTACTGAACCCTTATTATGTACCAGGCAGTGACAGGCTCTCTACAGACATCTAATCTGTTTTCTGCAACTCCTGATGAGAAATTCGCCCTAATTCCTAAAGGTTATCAGCGTCGAGAGCCAGGATGCAGGCCAGAGATTTCTATGGTGAAGTTGGTGGTGTTAAACCACGCTGCTATTCTGCATGCATAGAGGTAGTCGCCACACGTCCAAAATTACTTCCATGCTTGTCAGTTCATCAGTGTTTTGGTTCTCCAGCTCTCGGTGGAGGTCTGAAATGTGTGGCTTCCAGGAAGCACCCAGAGTAAAGGCTCTAATTGCTTGGGGAGGCTGATCCCTTGATTATATCCTAGGAGGTCTCATGCTTACCATGAGACAAGGGAAGGGAAAGAAAGGGAAGAACGATCTCACAGTAGGTGCCTTGGAGCCTGGCATCCCATAAGTGACATTAATTTGAATATTTAAAAAAAAAACCACTTAAATTAGTTCATTTGATACCTCAAACAGGTGAACAGAGGCACACTGGTTACTGCCAGCTGAGAAATCTAAGGCAGTAAGAGATGGAGCCATATACTTGCCTTAGGGACAAGGGTCTCCCAGACCACTTCATTTCTCCACCCAGCCGCCTGAACAAAGAGACAGAGACAAAGCAAGAAAGACAAAGGTGGAGAGAGAGACTCCCTGTGGTCGCTAGTGAACAATTCAGGAGATGGCGTGAAAGGATGGAGCAAGTACTTTACACAGAATAAAAAATCCCTCAATGAAACTGAAGAACAGCAGGAGCTAGTGCACAACAGAAAGACGGAAGTGGAGACTACAATAAATACCATCTTAAGGATCAAGAAAAGTTAAAAGCGTTTTTGGCACTTGGCTGTGGCAGGCAGTTTCCTAAAATGGATTCCTGGAACTTCCTGCCCTAATCCCCAGGACTGTAATGTGATGAGAGATCATGTCCTAATTCTCATGACAAAAGGGATTCCGCAGATGGAATGAAGGTAACTGATTAGTTAACATGGAGTTAACCAAGGGGGAGATGATCCGTGTAAGGGCCTAAGGTAATTCCGGGAGCCCTCTAAAGGCAGAGCTTTCTCCAGCTGGTGGCAGAGGTGGGAATTGGAGAGATTCCAGGCATGATGTACCGCCACTGGCTCTGAAGATGGAGGGATCCTCGTGTTGAGGAATGGGGAATGGTTCTAGAATCTAAGGGCAGTCCTGCCTGGCAACTAGCAAGAAGATTGGGACCTCAGTCCTACAACCACAAGGAACTGAATTCTTTCAAAACCTGGTATAAACTTCGAGGTAGATTTTTCTCTGGAGCTTTCAGATCAGAGGCCAGTTGGGCCAGTATCTTATCATCAGCCTTGAGAGACCCTAAGCAGAGTACCCAGCCATGCCTCCCAGACTTCTGACCTACAGGACAGTGAGCTAACAAATGGATGCTGTCTTGAGCCTTTAAGCCTGTGATAATTTGTTAAATGGCAGAAGAAAACGGATACACTGACTGGCTTGGATTCAAACCTTAGATCTTTTCATAATTTGTTTGGTCAAGTTACTCAATCTCTATGCTTCCCCATCTTTAAATGGAGATAACTATACACAGCTCAGAAAGTTGGTGGGATGACTTAATTAGCTGGGCTGGTCCTGGCACCTAGAAGCTAACACCTGTTACCTGTGAGGAAGAATCCAAATAGCTGGATTTCCCCCCGGAAATTGGCCACCAGGTGGTGCCACTAAACAAAAACAGCTGGGTTTCCACTCCTGAACCCCTGGGTGGACTGGGGTGGGAGTGTGGGGCAGCAACAGCAGTGGGGGGGGGTCATCACCCAGCTAACTATTTACACACAGGGCTTTTTACAACCCAGATGTACAGAACATGGGAATTCCACAGAGAGAATAGAGATGCTATAGAATACATGTGTTAAGAGACATTTTATGTCATGATTTACTTAAACCTGTATCATTTTTTAAAGTATTTGAGGTGGTTTACAAAATAAAACTCCACATCAAGTTAAAACTTAATAAGTTAAATAACAGGGAAAGAGAAAAGCCAGATGTGTGCAAACTATGCGCCATTAAGATCTTTTTTACTCATGCTAAGGATGGTGTTTGACCTTCCCGGAAATTACTGAAAACAAGGAGACATGGCCAGGGACCCAAATCATGGAGAAACGCTGCTCAGAAAAAAACCTGAGCAGCTTTTCTGCTGGTGGGAGGTGTGTGTGTGAGGGTCCTCCTGTGGGTCCTTAGAAGTGGGACAGCACACCATATTGTGAAAGAGTGCTTGGAAATACACCAGGGATAGTCACAGCTCTTTCTCAATCTCTTTTTGTGCCTTTTGCATATTTAAAAATCAATTTTAGTATTTTTCTTCATGATCTGTATGGGTTTGTTACACAAGAATAGCTTTCATCCCATTTGTTGTCTATCGAATGTACAACAAATATACCAAAGGGTTCATATCATGAATGTATTTGTTTATATTTGGACAGAAGTGGGATTTTAAAAGCTTATCTAGTCTAACGTACAGGCATATATTCACTGACATATTTATATGGAATATGTATATATGTACAAATACATTATACAATCTCATACTACTTTACAGCTAGAAGGCATTTCTCCATCTAGAGACAAGTTAAATAGTCACCTTGGGCTGGCTCAGATGCCAGCCACCCTTGAGGGTGGGGAGAAGAAAGGGAACAGTAGAAGGGCGCCTGGGTGGCTCAGTCAGTTAAGCATCTGACTTGATTTCAGCTCAGGTCGTGATCTCAGGGTTGTGAGATCTCACCACCCGGAGATCAAGAGCCTTGCGTCAGGCTCCATGCTGAGCATGGCTTAAGATTCTCACTCCCTCTCCCTCCCCACCCCTAAAAAAATAAAATAAAAGTAATATAGTCACCTTTATTTCCTTCCAGGTTCTAATGGTTTAATTTTGGAGATATGTCACCTAAAGAGTACTGAATTTCAAAACATACCTGAGGCTCAGTGTTCGTCAGAACTGGAATGGATAGTGTTCTTTAAGCAAATAAAAGGAGATTTTTTTTTTTCCCTAAGACTGAAAGTTTAAAATAGATACTTCTTATCTGGAATGGATTCACGATCAGTCCTGAGAGCAAGCAGGAGTTATTTCCTTTCCCTAAAATCCTTCCATTTCCTCAATCCAATTATAACACAGTTCTATCAAAGTATATAGAATGTGCCAAGCCCTGACCTAGCTCAACCCTAACCCAACACAACTAAATCAATGTTGAATTTGGAATGTCAGTCCTGGCTTGCAACCCCCACCCTGTTTTCTCCATTTGAACACCTGCCTATGTCGACACAGAGCTCTGAGCAGAGGCACTACCCTGTTCTCTTAGGACCATCTGCAGAGCAGTCATTTCATACATATTTTTCCCCCATTGAGTTTAAGGAGCCCAACTCGGAAAACAAAAACATTAAGGATTGTCATCGCCAGAGCTTTGACTGCCCTAAGAGAAAATTAGGTGCTTTCACTACAGAAGTTACCTGTAGTGAGTTCTCACCACTGCCAGAGTTTAACAGGGAAGGGCTTAACCAAGGGCGTAGGGAACCCATGTGCAGGAAGGTGTGGACAGATGTTAGGGTAACAATGAGGAGGCCTGGAATCAATCAAGTCAAATTATACCCTGTATTACATGTGCAAAACTCCTCCTGCTACAATCACATGCAAGAGCAGAAAAGAATACTACCCTGAACTTAGACCCTATTTCGGAATACAGAGTGCTTTATAAATAAAGTCTCCTTAATCAAGCCTTTTCAGTGAGAGCGGGTCAGAAACTGCCAGCTGGAAGAGCTTTCCTCTAGGGGATATACACCGGTCCTAACAGGGGGTCCATCCCTATGGCGACTAGTTACCAGGCCAACCCTTATACCTACAAACCAGACCTGCTTCCTAAATGTTTCCTCTTCCACCACTGATTTCCTCCTCCCATCATTTCATCCCTCAAGCAAGCGTTTCCCACTCCATAACCCACTAGATGCCCTAAATTTTTGCCCCTTGAGACCCCCACGCCCGTTTGACTCTTGCTCCTGGAACTGGGCCCTTGAGACTGCCCCATGCATGCCACAGAAGTGCCAGGGATGCTGAGCACCGAGGAGGGGGAGTCCTGGGGTTCTGGGGACAGGGTCCAGCAGGGTGGGGGGGGGGTGTATCTGTTCACTCAGGAATCACTATAGTAACTGAGGCCTGAGAACAAGTCAAGAGCCTGTGACACAGGGACAGGCGGGTGCCCTCTCAAGAACAGACCTTTGACAGCATCTAGCATGAGCTTCAGAATTTACTAAATAGGGCTCTAGTCCCAAAGTGTGAGCGGTACCGAGGAAACCACATACTTTTTTGGGCCCTCGATGTGGCATTTTTCAATCCAGGGAAAAGTGGCCTCAAGGGGTCTCCATCGGATGCCAGGTTTCAAAGTATGACTGTGGCTCGGTGAGAATTCCAGGCCCAAGCCCGGCTCCGTACTGCTGCCATCCTCATGGGAACTCAGGGGATGCACAGCTCATCTCGAACCACCAACCCCCGAGATTCAGAGCTGCTTTAGGTAGCAGAGAAGCATCTCCCATAGACTTTGAGAGTTCCCTCCTCTCAAGAACAAATGCATTTTAGCGCCTTCTAAACACTCCTGGTATAATACCAAATGCAACTACTAAGTATAATCCTTCAGAAAATAATCTTAACAGATCCTCAGGTTAATTTTCCCACTTTGTGAGCTTCCACTTTGTAACATTTGAGGAAGAGATCCAAGGCAAATAAAGGCTGTGTGTGAGCTCAAGAACAAAGACTTCTGATTTTTTTTAGTCACTGAATCTGGCTCAGGGGCTGAGGCCAAGTCAGAACCTCCGTAGGAGTTTGGGGAGTATAGAGCATCTACCCTGAGGGAAGCAACACGGCCCCTGTGCTCGGCTAGCTGCTCCACCGGCTGCCTCTGTAGTCTTGGGACAGCCGCTCGGCCTAAGCTCAGTGTGCTCATCTGTAAATTTAGGATAGTGAACTGGATGTTCTCGAATATCCCTTGGAGCTTTAAGAGTCCATGATGCTATATGTAGCTGCTTCCTTAAATTTTGAGAGTCACACAACTTGAATGGATCCATCTTGCTCTTTATGGATACGATGAACAACTTGGCACAGAGCAAATGTTTAATCCGTATTCTTCAGTGAACCAAATAAATGTGAATTTTGGGGTTTTTTTTCTATCAATACAAACGATTAACCAGGAAAGTTAGACTCAACTTTGGGAATTTGTAGAGCAGGAAGGGTAAACATATTTATATACATACATTTTTAAGTGGCTTTAAAACGTTGGGCAAACAGTATCTAGCTTTGTACATAATAAGTAGCCAAAAAAATGTATAAATAAAAGTGATCTCACAGTGTAAGAGATTTTGGAGAATGCAACATATTTTCATGTGCAGATTCAGTTTCCTTTAATTTTGCTGTCTTTGATAATGTTTTATGCCCTAGAAACTTCCTGAGCATTAAACCCAATTAGGCCAGTTTGCATACAGTCTTTTTCTCAAGCTGAGTGTAGTATAAATGCAAACACAATCACACACTGTTCACCCACTGGGCTATAAGCCCTAAAAAACAACAAATAGCATTTGCAGTAATAACCATGTCAGCCTATCTTACAGAGTCTGAAGATTTCCACTGAATGGTGGTGGGTGGAATGTGGTCAATGGTCAGGAGTATC
Organism: Vulpes lagopus; assembly: GCF_018345385.1. Lineage (NCBI taxonomy): Eukaryota > Metazoa > Chordata > Mammalia > Carnivora > Canidae > Vulpes > Vulpes lagopus. The sequence continues at coordinate 18,436,526 of NC_054833.1, forward strand.
TCCTGGATTAAATGTTTTCTGGCATTTCTCAGAGGAGAGCAGTTAGTCTGCATTTAATTTTTAAACCGCATTTCATCCCCTTTCCGCCTCTACACAGCCACACACAGGAAAAAAAAAAAAAAAACAACAAAACCCTGTTGCTCATGCTACGCATTCTTTTTCCAATTCTTCTGGGCTGTTCTTCCATTTCTGTTTAGAACAGCTAATCTTCCACAAACCTGGATTGAGTGCAAGAGGCACATCTTGCACATCCCTAATCACACAAACATAAATAAGGTTTGGACACCATTAACCCCTTGCACAACAGCTCTTTCCTGGCCACTGACCCAAGAAAGGTTCAGGAAACATATGATATCTATTTCCCACTCATTCCAATGAGTTTATTACAGGTTGCAAAAAGCTACCAGAGAGTTCCATTTAAATAAACTCAAGCCAAATTTTACAGGATTTAAGGATGAATGTTCAAGCTGTAGTTTTTTAAATCTTTATCAACACAGACATTCTAAAGAGAGTATATTTCTATACTGTACACCCATTAGAAGAAACAGGACCCTTGCCAAAGCCTTTTATTTTAAGAACTAGCTCTATGGGATAATTAGGTGATGGGAATTTAAGAGGGCACTTGATGTAATTAATGAGCACTGGGTTTTTTTTTCTTTTAAGATTTTATTTATTTATTCATGAGACACAGAGAGAGAGAGAGAGAGAGGCAGAGACACAGAGGGAGAAGCAGGCTCCATGCAGGGAGCCTGACGTGGGACTCGATCCCAGGACTCCAGGATCAGGCCCTGGGCTGAAGGTGGCGCTAAACCACTGAGCCACCCGGGCTGCCCAGTCCTGGGTGTTACAGGCAACTGATGAATCACTAAACTCTACCTCTGAAACTAATATTACACTATATGTGAACCAACTTAAATTAAAAAAAAAAAATTTTAAAGAACTCACTCTAGATTTTCTTTATGACAAGTTCTCAGGAGTCTCAAGGCCCAAGGAGTGCTAATGGCATCTGCTTGCACATTTGCCTGGCTTGCTCTTCTCAAGGTAAATAAAATCTGACACGTTTGGTGTCTTTTGGAAAGGAAGAGGGAAGCTGTTTCAGGGACCATCTGAATCTTCTTTAGACCTACCATATCCTAAGAATTAATGCAAAACTTAAAACTGGTAATTCAGGGGCACTTGGGTGGCTCAGTCGGTTACGTATCTGTGTTCAGGCTAGGTCATGATCTCAGGGTCCTGGAATCGAGCCCTGTGTCTGGCTCCTTGCTCAGTGGAGAGCCTGCTTCTCCCTCTCCCCCCTGTTCATGCTCACCTGTGCTCTCTCTCAAATAAATAAATAAAATCTTTTAAAAAATAAATAAAACCAAAAAAAAATAAAAATAAAAATAAAGAAAACCAACAATTCGGAACTTGTAATCTTAAAAAGTGAGCTGCAGGGACACCTGGGTGGTTCAGTGGTTGAGCATCTGCCTTCGGCTCAGGGAGTGACCCTGGGGTCCTGGGATCAAGTCCCACTTCAGGCTCCCCATAGGGAACCTGCTTTGCCCTCTGTCTGTGTCTCTGCCTCTCTCTGTGCCTCTCTCATGAAAAAATAAAATCTTAAAAAAATAAAAGTGAGCTGCAGCACAGACATCCCAGGTTTTGGTAGGATTGCAATGCTCTCCCCCCACTCCAAGAGGCACTGATCAGTTTTTGGTCAATGAAATGCACATGGTTAAAGGTCTATTTGAGAAAAGCTTCTCCATCCATCAGTACATGTTCAGATTTTGTAGCAGTTTGTCGTCTCCCAACCAAAAGTATGATTTGACTTTATATGAATATTTATTTTTTTCTACTTTAACATTTCAAGACTTTAGGTTAGGAACACATAAAAGAACTGGGATTGTTCAGAGGAATAAGATAGAGTATGGCTGCATCCAGTGGTTGGCTTCCAGAAGTGCGATGGAAGATGCAGAGGGTCTGCTCTTCCCAGGGCGGTTTGAGTTGTCCTCTCTCCTTTATGACTGCTTTCCCCCAACCTTTTATATAGCCAGGGTTCTCAAACCTTGCACGCATCAGAACCATCTTGAAGGTCAATTAAAACACCCATTGCTGAGCCCAACCCTGGAATTTCTGATTTAGTAGATCTGAGAGGAGGGCCAGGTGCCCAAAATATTCATGTCTAACAAGTTCGCAGAAGCTGCTGATGCAGCTGATCTGTGGCCCACAGTTAGAAAGCCACTGCTACGTGTGTCCAAAAGGTGGAGATGAGACAGGAGATGCAAGATTCTTGCAGGACACTGTTCCCTCCCTCAACTACAATCATAAGGAGAGCATTACCTAGGGTGACCCACTATTCCCTGCTTATAAGGGTAAATGGCCAACTGACACAGAGAAGCAAAATATGTCGAGATTGGCTGTTCAGAGAGTTGTTGAGCGTTGCCATGGATAACAGAGGGATCGCGGAACCCTCTTGTCAGGAAGTTATTAAGACTAGGGCTGACCCTTAATTCAAAGGTCAGATTTAAACTGAAGACGAGGGCATTAACCCATCCATTCCCGTCCTGCGATAGGTGAAGTTTTTCCCTTTCCTACCCACCTAACTTTCTGAGATTAATCAGTCTCTTGATAAAGCATGAAGCTTTTATTCTAAGCTACATTTCTCTTCTAAAAATTGAGTAATCCAATCACAGTTTAAGAAGATAGACTCCTAAATGGAAAATATTAATTTCATTAGGATGTAAAGTCTTTAGAGATGTCCAACCCAAAGAACAAGGTACCTAAGGAAAGGCCATACTGAAAGTTCTCTAGACTACTTTGATATGCTCCCTTTATTTAAATCTCTTTCTTCCTTACTTGTCAGGACCAGAAGTGTGTGTTCCTTAGAATCAGAGAAAATAAACAAGAGCCAAGAAATTCATTTACACAAACCACAAAAACCATACAGTTGCGAGTCAAAAATCTGGAGAGGGGAAGGAAAGAAGTTACGATTTACACATGAGAAAAGCTGCAAACATTTTCACAATGAGAATGTGAAGGATTATAAAGATGTTTGCACACGAGGAAATTAAATAGTTAGTAGTCCTAGAAATGGGTCATAGAAATTGTAACTTACACGCTATTTATGCTAAGAAGTGACCACTATAATAGAAACCGGTTTCATCAAGCTGGGTTGGATAACAACATATATATCCAATTCTCATTTGAAGATCCTGCCCCCCACCACCCCCGGCCCCCTCCAAGTGAGGAGGAGAGGAGAAAGTGTTCAGGGTCCTGGAAATCCAGAGAACAGCACTTGTCTCATGTTCCCTGAGCCTCTGAAGGCTGGCACCAAGTGGTTAACTTGATGTGTTGAGCAGGCTTTTAGAAATGTGTTCGATGTTAATCTCCTAAAAAAGCATCCAACCACATTGCTGACCCCACATCTCAGAATGCGGCAATCCTTATGTGTGGAAGACTGCATGCATTCTTTCCAAGTGGACACTTCACACTTCAGCAGTAATGAGACTAAATGTGACTGCAGTCATGTGTCATTCCAACTGGAGATAAACAGACTCAAATGTGCCTTCCATGGTGACCTCGCTTAGTGTGGGAAGCCTCACTGGGACATTTTTCACATTGTGGAACGGTTAGGATTTTAACGGCCTTTTGACTTCTGTGCTAGAATATTTTATGATCTCTAGTGACCCTCAAAATGCTCTTTCTGGGGTTTTATTTTGCCTTACATGGTCCTACGAGCTCTCTTCTAAAAGTGACGAGCTCTCAATCCAAACATCGACACGGTTTTCCCCATCATGATGAAATATGTGCCCACTGGTTCACATTCATTCCTGTTACTTGACACCTCTACAAAACTCTAATAGATGGATCTGGTTTCCTTCCAGAGTATCTGATGCAGCTATACAATTAAAATTCCATCTATCCTAAAGCATTAAAAGAAGACAGCAGGACAGGCTTGCTTGTTTAAATGACCCTAGCAGAGAACCACAGAGAATAGTAGCATCTCGGTGTTTCACATTAAAAAGACACAAATTTCATTCTAACTTTTTAAGATGACTGCAGCCAAGATAACCATCTTGTAGGTGTTGAATATGACATACCTGTATGTCAGTTGTAGCTCTGTAATCCAAAAGATAACATTTACGTACTGACAACCAGCTCAGGATTATTCTGGCTCTGCTGGAAGGGTGACAGACGGCACGGCCAACAAAGCTCTTTTACGTGGGGAAGACCTACGTGGACTCCTCTGCATGGCTCTTTGTCTACTGGATCTCTAGGCCAGGGATGAAAAATGGAAACTGGGTTGGGGATCTCTGGGTGGCTCGGTGGTGTAGCACCTGCCTTTGGCCCAGGGCGCGATCCTGGAGTCCCGGGATCGAGTCCCATGTCGGGCTCCCGGCATGGAGCCTGCTTCTCCCTTCCTCCTGTGTCTCTGCCTCTCTCTCTCTCTCTATGTCTATCATAAATAAATAAACAAATGAATAAATGAATCTTTAAAAAAAAAAAGAAAAATGGAAACTGGCACAGAAGGTTTACAGCAGATCAGCATCAGTACTACGTAAATAGGTCACATTTTGTTTTTTTTTTTTTTTTTTTTTTTAATAGGTCACATTTTGTTTTTTTTTTTTTTTAAAAAAACATTTTTTTAAATCTTTATTTATTTATGATAGTCACAGAGAGAGAGAGAGAGAGAGGCAGAGACACAGGCAGAGGGAGAAGCAGGCTCCATGCACCGGGAGCCTGATGTGGGATTCGATTCCGGGTCTCCAGGATCGCGCCCTGGGCCAAAGGCAGGCGCCAAACCGCTGCGCCACCCAGGGATCCCCTAATAGGTCACATTTTGAATAATAACTTGATTTCTATGAAACATTGCATCACTTCAGTGTGACCTGGGAGTTTACAAGCATCAAATTGGTGAAGAAGAGGGGACACTATCTGTGGGCAATGGCTGTTTTTTAAACACTAAAACGTGGCCATACAAAAAGATGGAAAATATTTTTAAATCACTCAGTCTGGTGGGGGAAATAACCTAATTTAAACCCATCAGGACAGAGGTTGTCAGGACATGTTTACTAACAGTCCTGAACATAGCCTTTCCCTCCCTGATATTGAATAAATGACCTACTAACCAACTCTCTTTGTGTTTAGAATAGAAGCTGCTTGAAGGAAGGAAGCATATCTTCATTTGTCTATTTTCTGAACCCAGCATAGCAACCAGAGTTCAGAAAACACCAGATGTTTGCTGAATGACTGAATTTTCCAATGACAGGGGAAGAAAAGACTTCCAGAATTTTTCATGCACCTCTGGGTTCTAAAATGTTTATTCCCACTGAAGTTCAGGTTGACTGTGAAATTAGTAATTTAAATAAAGGACTTGGATAATTGGTCCTGACAGTCATAGAACTGCCTGAAAACTCTGCCTTGACGTTCACTACACACAAGACTAGGGCCTCTACTGAATAATGAAGAAAAAAAGCAAAGGCAAAAGAAGAAAAGGAAATGTTGGAAATCCAGTTTACATGGCAAGATGGCTGGTGGCAAAGGGAGGCAAATTAAAAAAAAATATCTACGATGTTTTAAGTAGGGAGAATCATGAAAAAAAAAAAAAAGATCAGAAGTGAGGGTTGAAACCAGAAGAGAGGAGGTTAATAATAACCCTCTTGAGTCTTTTACTTCTTACTTAAACCTCTGCTTTAACGTCCTACCTCAGCAGCTGTCTTAGTTCAGGCTGCTTTAATAAAAATACCATCATCTGGGGGGCTTATGGACAATAGACATTTATTTCTCCCAGTTCCGGAGAGTGGGAAGTCCAAGGTCAAGATGCCAGCAGATTTGGTGAGAGCCTGCTTCCTAGGTCACATGTAGAAGGAAGAAGCAAGCACTCTTGGGACTTCTGGAAGAGTGTTAATTTCATTCTTTGAGGGCTCCACCCAGATGACCTCATCTTAATCCTAGTTACCTCCCAAAGACCCCCATCCTTATATCACCACATTAGGGTTTCAACATAAGAATTTCGTGGGGAGGGCAGCCCGGGTGGCTCAGCGGTTTAGTGCTGCCTTCCACCTGGGGCGTGATCCTGGGGACCGGGGATCGGGTCCCACATCGGGCTCCCTGCATGGAGCCTGCTTCTCCCTCTGCCTGTGTCTCTGACTCTCTCTCTCTCTATGTGGGTCTCTCACGAATAAATAAATAAATCTTTAAAAAAAAAAAAGAATTTCGTGGGGACACAGCACTTGGTTGACAACAGTGACTTTGCATCTAACTTGTCTGAGATTCCTCAAGAGGAGATGAGAATTCTTTGGCCTGGCATTTGGGTTCTCTACTAATGGGTCACCCACCCCATTCTAGACAATTCCATCTCTTATAATGCTCCAATTCAGTCCCTCAGATCTAGCTGGAGTAAATTCCTTGTTGTTTCCTGCACATTCTTCTCTCATCATTTCTCAATCATTGTGGAGCACCAACTTTGCATGTCAGAAAGTGTGCCTCCCTTGGGATATAAAAAGGGGCAGCTACCATGTGGTCCCTGAACTCAGAACCCTTATCTCAGAAGGGGAAAACACAATCCTACAGATTACAATAGCATATGGCAGACTGGTTACCATGTTTATTCTGATCTAAGGTGCCACTGATTGAAACGCAGACTTCATTTACACAACCTTGAAGTTAAAAAGCACTTCCAGCTAAGCTTTGTTGGCATCAACTGTTTGGCACAACCTAACTTCAGGAGTTGAATGTGGAAAAAAACATGCACCTTGAAATTCCTGAAATAATAGCGGTACTCATGAATTACAAAAGGCTCGTGGAGGAGGGAGAGCACATCTGGGCTGAGAAGACTATGAAAGAGGGCATTGTGATGGGGAAGACTTGTGAGCTGGTCCTTGAAGGTGGGGAGTTTTCTGGACACGGAGATCATGGTTCGGACCAAGGCTTGAGGTGGGAAGAGCACAGGATGCAGAGGTTGGTATTAAGCTGGAAGTTAGTTTGCCTGCAGGCAAGAAATGAAAGACAGGACAAGCAGAAGGACACTGAATGCCACTTGGAAGTTGGTGGGGCGTCCTGGGTGATTTTTGTGTAGTGTAGTAACCCACAGAGACCGTTAATCTGGTAGCAGTATCTAGGATTACATCACAACTGTATTCAAACACTTCAATGGATTCTAGTTAGGACACATCCAAACTCTTTTTCAAGAAATCCAAAGCCCTGAATGATCTGGCCACCGCGTCTCTCTGCAGTTCCACCTACCTCTCCCCCTCAACCACGGATCCAGACACACTTGAACCAGCCAGGGTTGCCTGCCTGGCGGGCATTTGTGCCTGCTGCTCCCTTTGCCTGGGAGGCTCTTCCTTGGGTCCACACTGAGTAGGTCCTTCACATCCTTCGGTTTCCTACTCACCTTCTCAAATGGGGGGAACTTCCCTGGCCAACCCCACCCAACGCCTGTTATTTTCCTATTCATCTTTTTGTGTGCTTCTTTCCTAGCACCCAATCACACTTTGAGGTGGTTTCTTTATCATATTCATTTGTTCAGTTGGCTTCCCTCCTTAGAATGAAAGGTTCATCATCCCAGGGACCAGGTCTCTCTTATCGTCTGCTATCCCAGCACTAGCCATGTCTGGCATGGAGCAAGTGCTCAGTGAGCACTCATGGAGTGGATACACGAATATCTACCATGCTCATCCCCTAGCACATACACACTCTAAGCCAGAGCGCCAGATGGGCCCAGGTCTATCTAGTCTCACCACTGGAAAGAAGGCATTGCCTAAGACTATCTCCCTGGAATAAAGAAACCATGAAGATGCTGCATGGTCAGATGACAGTCCAAAGGAGGGCTCTCAGGGCATGCAAGGGCACTGCCACCTCCCCTTCTTTTTAGCAACCTGCTCGGAAGAAGCATACATCCATGGATGCAGTTTCTCTGCTGGTCAGGGGACTCCCTGTCCTTCCCTCTGTCTCTGAGGTCTAACTCAAGCTTACTGAATGGTCCTCTTCTAACTCAGCCATGTCACAAACCCAGGCTCCGCTGAAGACTGTACCTTTGCCATTATTTTTGACAACAATTGGAAAAGCCCCTTACTAATAAATATCACAAACCTCTAAAAACAAGGGTTCAAGAAAGATGAGCTCTGAGAGCTGTCCTTAGTCTCTGAATGATGCTCCATCATACGAATCAACAAATTCCAAGAGGACAGGGACATATCTGTTTAATTCACCACGCAGAGCTAGTACCAAGAACAAAGAAGCATTCATCTAATACTTACTGATGAGGTGAATGAAATCTTCCAATAAGACACTCTTCCCATTGGGCTTAATCACAACTTTCTTTGAAATGTAAAATATCTATAAACAATAGACTTCCCCCCCCCCCAAGAATGGATATTAGTAAGAGATGAGCTGAATTAGGTGGCAAATTAACCGGCTCACATATGGCTCTTCTTCAAGCTGAAGATCTCTTGAGCATTCCTCCCAATGTCTTCTCAATGGTCTGTTAGCAGGTTCTCTTGTGTTCAGGAAGCAAATTAGGAATCCACCCCTGGACCTCTAGATAGAGTTAAAGGTACTCCCTATCTCCCTGATAGAAAGGGCTTTCTACAGATTTCGGGGCTGTACACATGCCTCCCTGACCTAGATCAAGCTGACCTTATTCGTGAATTCTACTGCAGAACCATCTGCACTCCACCTCGCTAGATGTCAGGGCGGCTGCTGCTTCTGCCAACCAGAACCACATCATTATGTCTGCAGTGGCTCCGGGCCCCACGAAGGCATGAGAGGCAACCTCATGTCTAAGTTCCATAAACCTCATGGAGATATAGAAGGGATCTGTATTCACGTGGCATCCTGTCAACCATCTGAGCTTCCCACCCACCCCAGTTTGGCACACATCTCCCAAGCCGAGAGGGAAACGCGGAGGGAAAATATTTCCTCTGACACTACTCTATTATCTGGATAGACCTTTCCAGGCCCTGAACTATTTCAAGAAACCACCTGAGATCACGGGGGATGCCAAGCCTGTGGGCGAAGCATGACTTGGCAACATCCAATTGTCCCGGGCCCCAGCATTTGATCACTGTGGATCTCAGAGCTCACTGTTGACCAGAAGGAAATGATTTCCTGTTCACCTGGCTTTGCTCTTAAGAACGTATTCAGATTCAGTCTGGCAGGGCCCAGCCCGAGCGTCAGGCCCTGCAGGTGCTTCTCACTCGAGTTTCTCGGTGCGTCACTGCCCAACGATGAAGAGCTGGCTTTACGTCCAGTCGTATCAGGCAATGCCAAAAATAAGAGGACTGGTCTTCAAGAAAGCAATAAACAAAGCAGCTCGAACATTCTGCAAGAAAGCTTCTCAGAGGGCACAGTTTGGGTTGGTAAGTGCGCTGCGAAAAAGTTAATGCCAAGCTACCAGAATGAAGGAACGCTATTCATTTGCATGGGGGGGGGGTCATCAATGTAGAAATATTTTGCTTCATCATCTTAGCCTTCATTGCTACATCCCCCAAACAGAGACACATTTCTTCTTCCAAATTAAGTGGCCAAGGGAGAACAATCTCAATTTCTGAAAAGATTATTATGTAAGCTTCCCCCAACCCGAGGCAAACTAACCCTTTGCCCTGAAACTGAAACAGACGTGGCTAGCAATGCCCCAGCTCAAGTGATTGGACTCAAGGTCAGGGATTCGTGGCCCACTTTTGATGTGCTTCATTTTATGGCCACAACTCTGTCCAGTTTAGGTTAAAAAAAAAAATCAGTGCAGGTAAAGAATCATGGGCACTAGAAAATATGGGTTGAATTTTTTAGACCAATGAGGTTCTATTGAATCAATTTCATCAGTTAGTTTATGAAATAAGGCTGCTCCAATAAATACTGCCACTATGCTCCTGAACGTGGGGATAAAATGGAATAAAAGGAACTTCAGAATAACTAAATAACGTATCTACGTAAACTCACCCTCAAGCCCCAAAGGAAAGAAAAACGTCTTTGCTCAATAGGGAGAGCTGCCACGGAGTCCCTAAGCTTAGTAAGAACAGATGCAAGAGATCCCTCCATCCAGATATGGTTTAAGACTTAGCTTCCCAGAACTGTAGGGCAAAGGAGGGAAGCAGAGAAGAGTTTCTTCAGGATATGAGTATTAACACAGTTTGTGAGACATTTGGGCTATGGAAGCAAAGACCAGTATGGGGGATGGAAAGGAGACGGAATGCAGTATTTTATGGATATTGATTACCTAACAAAGTCTTCCTCTGGCATTACTTGGATTTAATGAGGTAATTTTTAAAATGTGTATTTAAAATCTTTCTCAAGAGTCCAAAGAATGTTCATATTTATTACCTCCTTTGTCTCTACTACTTACTCTGAAGTAGGAAAGAGAAGGATTATCCCCTTTTAAGTCTTTATTGAAGATAAAGAACAGCAATCAGTGTGATGTTTGGAGGTGGTCATGTGAGGAGTGAGGAAATCATGTGGCAAGGTGGCTATTCTTAAATAAAACACACACACACACACACACCTTCATTGTTTATAACATACATAAAGATAATATAAGCAATAGAAAAACTCAAAAACCATCATGTACTAGAATCTCATCAAGTCAAGACTTCATTAATTTGCAAGGTCTGCTTTCTTTTTTTTAAGATTTTATTTATTTATGAGACACAGCAGGAGCAGGTGGGAGGGGCAGAGGGAGAAGCAGACTCCCCTCTGAGTAGAGAGCCTGACATGCGGCTCAATCCCAGGACCCCGGGATCACGACCTGAGCCAAAGGCAGCCGCTTAACTGACTGAGCCACCCAGGCACCCCTGGCTTGTCTGCTTTCTAGGTGGCACCTGACCCATCACCATATGAACTGACAAATCAACAATGGCCCCTTTAAGTAAGTAAATGGAAATAACACATATGAAGGGATGAAGATGAAACTCAACTGTTAATGAGGCTGTGGACTAAAATCAAGCACCTTTCAAATTTTAAAGATTCTAATATTACATCCTTTTAGGTCCTCCCTAGGGACGTTATTGTTTTTCACAAACACTCTAATTCTGTAGGTTTGGCTGGTGCTGCTGTCAACTATAAATGACAATTTACTAAAGTAAGCTAACTGGCTGGGATGCTTGACTAACTCTACCAGTTCCTGCAGGCTTTTTTAAGTACCAGTCCTATACTTATAAGGCACTGACACTGGAAGACACCTGAATATTCATTTTGGTGAATCAATGACGGGATGGTCAGGGGATTTTTTTCATTTGTTCATTCATTTGTTCGTTCTCCTTATTTATGGGTAAAATCCAAGGCCCAGAAGAGTTAAGTAACTTGTACAATGATATTCAGCTAGAATTAAATAGGCTTTCTTTGGAAAAAAAGAAATCTTTAATTTCTTCAATAATTTCATCAGGCCTTCCCTGAATTAATCCAAGTTACTGGCAGTTTTCTAAATTCTATCTTACACACAATTACAGATCCCTGACCCCCTGCTTTGATTGGCTGAGACTCGGTGATCATTGAAAATCCACAATGTAAATAATCCTTGAAATGGATAATTGAGAAGCGAGTACAGTAATTTTAACAAATTAGCTTGGCACTCTGGCCTGAAAATGAGGTTATTCTGTTGAATAAGCTGTTCTCTCCTCTCTGCCTCCTTTGGAGTCCTTGCCAGATTCTTCCCATCCAAAACCCTGGAATTCGCAGTAGCCGAAGTTTTCATGCTCTATGTTGGAAAGTTCGAGTAAGCTTGTTACTCTTCGGCTACTGACCAATTAAAATCAGTACATGATGTGGTGAGAGAAAGTGAGTGAGTGAGGTCAAGAGGTAATAATTAAACATGATGTAATGAGATGATCCAATCTCCCTAGGCCTGCCAGAGGGCCCATGGTGACCACGGTCCTGGTTTCCCTGTATCACTCTGGCATGTAGCCAGAGAATCTGTGAAATGAAGCCACCTCTAATCCTAGCAGGGGTTTCTCTGGTTCCCGAGCTGAGGCCAGTTCTCGTAAAGTCTGAATCGAAGGGAATTACTTTAGAGATCATCTTCCTCAAGCTATGTGTGGTGTGGGGATTAAGGACTATTTAGAAATACTTCATATTGACAGGTGTCTGATTTGCCCTTGAACTCCCATCCTTGGCCCAGTGTGTGGCACACAGCAGTCTTCAGTGCTGGACTATGGAAGGAATGTGGGAGTCCTTACTCCCACGGATGTATGGGAATGGCAAAATGTCACTGTCTTTGGGAACAGGAAGACAGATTGTTGGGAACACAGGAACATATGAAACAGGTGTATTTTTGCTTGCTTCCAACAATAATATGGGATAATTTGCTGAGATATCTGTGTACCCTATACCAGAGGAGAACTGGATGGGAAGTGGTCATCCCGTAGCAGCTCTGAGAGACCATGTGATTGTGAACATGGACTTGACATCCTTGGGCCTCGGGTCTCCATCTGTAATGTGAAGAAAATGACCCAGATCATCTCTGCTAGAGACTGAATGTGTCTCTCAAAATTCCTATGTTGAAATCCTGAATCCCCACCCAATGTGATAGCATTAGGAGGTGGGCCTTTGGGAGATGCTTAGGGTCAGGAAGGAAGAATCCTCTTGAATGGAAGCACTACACTTATGAAAGACCCCCGAGAGCTCCCTCACCCCCTCACCAGGTGAGGACACAGCGAGAGGATGGCTGGCTAAGCCTGGTTAGGAAGTGAACTCTCGCCAGACACCAAATCTGCTGGTGCCTTGACCTTGGACTTCCCAGCCTCCAGAATGGTGAAAAGTAAATGTCTGTTGTTTATAAGCCACCCAGTCTATGTCTTTCTGTCATAACCACCCTAACAGACTAAGGAAATCTCTGTGATTCCTGCTGGGCCCAGAGCCCTCAGCTCTCTGGTCTTGCATCCAGTTCTACCCCATGACCCATGACAAGGAATTGACTGATTTGGCCTAAAAGTGTAGCTTACAGTCTTAAAATGTTAGGTTAATGGACTCTACAGAGATGAATGCACCTGGTACACTTATATGCATGTGTGAAATATGAGTTTTATATTTAATCTAAGACATTCTCCTTAGTACTTCGCTCAACCAAACAAGTCAACTAATAAAGAAACCAAGATTAAACTAGTAGACCGTTTCTAGAGGCAAATTTGGCTTAAGGGAAATAATATTAGAGAAGCACTGGGTCCACAAATAACGGCAAGCCCAAGTCACTCTATCCCAGGAGAGGATGGACCGACCAACATGTCTGACCTTTTCAATTGCTAGTTTCTACATTTCTCAAAGCATCATGATGGAACAAATGATCACAGAGGAGTTCACTTAGTAAAAAAAATACACATAAATCAAAAAAATAAAGTCTAAAATAATTTTTTCACTTTGGGGTTCTCTAAAGCTTGCGTCAATCCACTTTTTTGTTGCTGTTATTAATAAAGTTGAAGTCTAAGAGATGAACCAAGCAATCTCCTGGCACATGGAACTTACTACTCATGCAACTTGTACTCCAAGAAAGAGATTTACAGACCCAGTGAGAAAAATAAATCAAAGGTACACTTGTGAATGATGTCCAATAAGAACAGTGGTGTGATGACATGTCGCCATTTGAAGTTTGATGGTTTATTACTCCCTCTCAACACCCACTCTTGTTTCTCATCTAAAACACAATTTCACATTGAAATAATTTATAAGCATCAATTTGCCAAGGTTGATTGCTATCCTTAGCTTTTCACTCAATGAATTCTTAGGTGCTTATTAGAATTAAAATACATCACCTCTTAGAATATTAGTTCCGTAGCTTTATACGCCAAGAGAAAGTTGAGGCAACTATACACTTCACTGCTTGGGATTGGTGACAGCCCATGTTTTGTGTAGTGGATGAAAGAGGGGGTGCTGCTTGTGCTGGAGGATTTATTTTGGAGTCTGTGAACTTAAGGACACATTAAATAGAGCATACATTTAAAAATAAGCACCACCTGAAATTTCCAGTGTGTCATCTCCACAAAGAGTATGATGATGTATATTTGTTGTACTTACTGCAAAGTTTCCTATTGCTTTACCAAACCTCATTATTGGATTTGTGAGTCTGCATTGAAGCTTATTATGAATAGGGAGGACTTCATAAAGTATTCTTTAGGGAAGATACTTTACAGGTCCAGGGTTTTAGGACTTAAATTGATGAAAAATAAAAATAAGCCGCAACCCAACCCAATAATGAATCTACTTGGATTTTTCTTTTGGGAGCCCAAGACTGGGCTGATATCTGGAAAACAGAAGCAATCATCCAGGAAGATGTGGACAGCTGTGAATTGAGAATAACAAGATTATTTCAGGTAATTATTTCACTAATTTACAAAAATCTAAAGATTTAATTGTGAATCCAGCAGCCTTCTCTTATCAAAAAGAAGTCTGCTACTAACTTTCTTACAAAGAAAATATTAAATGAAATGAAGCTAAAATTCCAGTATGTATTGATTATACTAGGAGTTAAGTAATAAATGAGGAAACATTATTTTGTAAGTATTGTATTTTCTGGAAAAATAGAAACTACTTCACCATGAATTCTAGGCCCCATGAAAGTTAAAACATTCAACACATACAATTTTTCTTCTCTAAACAGAATGTCCATAATATAACCGACAAGAATTTGGGAAAAATTAGCTAAGATATTCTGGCATCAAGACAAAGTCCAGAGTGAATACTCCTACACACAAGGGAGAAATACTATTAAAATGCCTTAATGCAACAATGTGGAGAATGGGGTGAAAATAACATTTTTTCCACCAACCCTGAAAGGACTTTCCTGCAACGGAACCAAGACTCTCATGGCCACGATGGCTAAGTTGGGCTTCATCCTCCATATGTCTGCCACAGCATTTCTCCCTCTAGTCACCAATGAGCTCCCCAGTGGCAACAAAGATGGCACTCTTCTTTTTCTTTCAGGATCTCTCTGCCGGAGATGACGTGACCCTTCTTGAATGCTTGCTGCCTCTTTTGCTTTTCGGATCCCATGCATTTCTGATTTTGTTCAGCCTCCTTCCCAGGATCCTCTTCCACTTCCATCTTAGTCTACCCCCAGAGCTATTTTACCTTCACCCTACGGACTCTCCCGGGGCAGTCACATCCATTTTACAGTGTCAACTTTCACTCCATGATGTAGACTGCAAAATCCAAACCTCTACTTTTGACCTTTCTTACAAATTACAGACTGGATTCCAACTGCCTACTTGGTATTTTCCAAGAGTATCTCAAACTCAACATATTTCAAACTGAACTCAATCTTTTCCCCAAACCTACTGTTGTAATTCCTCATGATTTTATGGGTCAAGTTGGCCACCGGTGCCCAGAGCAAACATCGGGTCTGGGAGGGCGTTTCCAAAGGGGACATTTGTTTGAATGGACAGAAGGAGGAAAACAGATCCCCTCCACAGTGGTGGGGGGGTGGGGGGTGGGGATGGTGCTCATCCAGTCTGTCAGGGCCTGAGTAGAAGGAAAGGTGGAAGGTAGAAGAATTCACCCCCTTTTTTTCTCTCTCATTGCTTGAGCTGGACATCTCATCTTCTCCTGACCTCAGACTGGCATTATATCATTGGCTCTCAGGCCTTTAGACTCTGTCTGAATTACTCCACCAGCTTTCTAGGGTCTCCAGCTTGGGATTTTTTTCATCTCCATAATTGCATGAGCCAATTCCTCATAATAAATCTCCTTTTCCATCTATATAATGTAAGCCTATAATATACATTTAATATAGTTATGATTGATTGTTTTAATATATAAATACATAATATACAAATTTATATAAATAGATAAACCCAGGATATATCTTATAAAGATATAAAAATAGCAATTTATACATTTATATACATTTGTGTATATTATATATGAATATATGTTATAAACTTAAATATATTAAAATATATAAGCATATATTATAAATTTATGTTATATATACACATGTATAAATATGTATTTTATATATAAATGTATATATGTAAATATATTTTATAATATACAAATATCTGTATCTCCTACTGGTTCTGTTTCTCTGGAGAACCATAACATATCCCTCATTCTCTAACTCATTTAGAGGTACCACCCTCCAGCCATGCACCTAAGATAGGTGTCCGGGAGTCATCTCTAACACCTCACTCCCCACCATCCTTTCCCCTTTCCAATCAGTGCTAAGTCCCACCAATTGGACGTCTCCAGTGCCCTTTGGCTCCTGCTTCCCATCTGCACTGTCACTGCCTCAGCCCAGGCCTTCATCTCTCTGCTGGACAATATGATAGCTCCTCATCTTCAAGTTCTGTCCCATCTACCCTCCTCACAGCCAGCCACTCAGCAGCGCACCTAAAAACACAACTCTGATCACATCACTCCTGATTAATACCCTTCAATGGCTTGTCATCACTTACATAGTTGAGTCTAAGTAGCTTCATGACAAATCAGCCCCTGTGACCAGGACCTTGCTTCCCTGTCCAACCATAATGCTCTGTGCTGAAAATCCCTGAACTAACAGAGCAGTTTACAACTCCATAACCTGCTTCCCTTTTCTCAGCCCGGGACCACCACCCACCCTCTGGCCCAATCACACCCTCCAAGATCATCTTCCTGGGACTTGACTCTTCTTTCCTTGGGACTTGACTCCATCCTTGGGGAACCAGCCCCTTCACACTGAGCCAGGGTGCTTCTCTGGGGCTGCTGTGCCCCTTGTGCAAGTTTCTTTCAAAATCCCAGATTGTGTGTAAATGGAAATATCCTGCCTCGGTGTTTTTCTTCCCCTGTGAAAGGTTCTAGACACAGAGACTATGCTTCATTCCCCCTGTGACCACAAAAGCAAGCACCCTACGATCTAACAAAGTGTGCTTATTTTTTCATTAACTGGGAAGCAGTTCTGTTATTTTGCAGTTTAATAAAAACTCAGAAAACATAATTGTTTAAATGTCTGTTTCCTACACAGTACTGGGATTCTGAAATCTAGAAACTTTCCCCTAGGAATATAGAGATAGCTGACTCTCACAGTTCTTTTCACACTGTGTCCGGTATCCCTTGGAAAATGATTCCTCCTTGGTCTATCTCCTTACAAACAGCACGGCACATGAAGCAAGACCAACCTGGGTCCGAACCTCTGCCCTACCACTTAAGAATGTGGGCAAGTCATAGCTCCTCAAACTCTCTGCACTTCCTCATCTTTAATCTGGGGGTGAGAGTGCTATCTCCTGGGGTTGCTGTAAGTGTGGCAGAAAGCAATCCAACTTTTGTCTTTTCTGTTTCGAAAGTCAAGATCCTTCCATAAATAGGTTTGGACAGAACACATGCTAAACCAGGTGTATCTCCCTCCACTCTTTCCCAGACACCTGAAAGGAAATTTCCAGGGCATAGGAAAGCAAGGAATAAGAAGGTATACCAAAAGGATAGGCACTAATGTGGGTCTCTGAGGACAGGGCTTACCCATAGGCAGAACTCAGGGATGAGAATAACAGAACTTCCAGATGGATCTGGGGATCCAGACTTTTGTTTCCATCTCCTAGAAGCCCTAGGAGATATAGAGCATCAGGGGACAGAAAGAGCAGACTAGAAGTGGCTGAATAGCTGGATGGAAGAGTCACAGAAAATTCCCTAGAGATCCCAGAGGGAATGGGAGAATGATACCCCCCCACACACACGTGCTTGAGAATGGAATTAGCAGAGATGTAGCTGGCAGCTCTGAGAAGGCTTTGCAGTGTGAGAGCAGCAGATGCTGGCCTGGGCTAGCTGGCTAGGATTCGGGTACCATCACAGACCCATCAGCAGACACCAAGGTAGACAGAGGACAGCGCCAGGGGATGAGATGAGGATACCTACATCCCGGCAGATATTCCTGGAAAGATGGAAACTGATGACAGATGCCCTCCCTTACCTCTTTGAAGTTATGTGAATCCCCACAAATGAGATGCAACCCCACTACTAACATTTCACTGAGAAAACTTTGAATTAACTAAGTGTTCCTGGCGCTGTATTAAGTTTCTGCCATCAGGCACATGTGCGGATGAGAGGCAAACTCATTTACAGAAAACTAAAGATATTATAATTCTTGAACTCCAAAATGAGTGACCTAGAAATGTATAATCGATACATAATGAAATATCATGTGACCATTTTCGAGTACTTCATATGGTACAGATAACTAGTAGTTGTTGCTACTAGTCCCTTAAGTATGAAATATTTAGCTACAAGGTGACCCATGTTTTCTTTCTCTTATGGTTTATCTGCTACCACTGGAGCCAGGCCCAGGCTATGGTAAATGCTGAAATGTTGGTAGTACAGTATATTGAATGAAATATTGTCCATGACCTGAAAACCGTCCACTGCCATCAAATGTCATTCATTGGGGCACCTGAGTGGCTCAGTTAAGCATCTGACTCTTGATTTCAGCTCAGGTGATGATCTCAGGGTGGTGAGCTCTGCACTGGGCATGGATCCTGCTTAAGATTCTCACTCTCCCTTTCCCTCTGCCCCTCCCTCCACATGTGCAGTCTCTTAAAAAAAAAAAGTTATTTGTCACTAGTCCTACATCACTGAGACCATTGTTTGCTTCCTACAGATAATCCATGAAAACACAACTAAGAAAATATTCATACATTCACCTTGCTCCTACAAATGTATAAGTGTGTGTGTGTATGACTGTATGCCTGTCTGTGCATTCCTATTTTATGCAGGCATTAAGTAGACAACACACAATCTCTGCCCACAGTCCAGTGGAGACACAGATGAGTACACAGCCCATTTAAATATAGTGAAATATAGGCTAGAAGATGTGTTCTATGGGAACATCCACCCAGGAGGAGAACTATAATGGTTAGTTTTATGTGTCAATTCAGCTAGTTAATAGCATCCAGTTATTAACAAAACACAAGTCTAGGTGTTGCAGTAAAGGTGTTTTGTAGATGTGGCTAATCTACAATCAGTTAAGTTTAAGTAAATCAGTTAAGTTTACGTAAAGGATATTTGCCTTGAAAACATGAGTGGGGCTTAATCAGCTGAAGGCCTTCAGAGGAAAAACAGACATTTCCCTGGGTAAGAAGAAATTCTGCTTCAAGACTGCAACATCCATCCCTGCCCGAGTTTGCAGCCTGCCAGCTTGCTCTACAGTTTGGGATTGTCAACACTCACAACTGCATGACACAATTCCTTAAATAAATTCCTATACACCCATCCATCCATCCATCCATCCATCCGTCTGTCCATCATCCATCCATCCACGCACCTGTCCATCCATCCATCCATCCATCCATCCATCAATCCATCCATCATCCTACTGGTTCTGCTTCTCTGACCCATGCAAAAACCCTACCTGTTTTTGTGAGGATGAGAAAGTCTTCCAAGATAATGACTCTTAAGTAAGAGGTAAAGTGTGGAGAAGGATAAAAACAAGTAGACAGATGTGAAATACATCTATTTTAAAGATTGTATTTATTTATTCATGAGAGACACACAGAGACAGGCCAGAGACGTAGGGAGAAGCAGGCCCCCTGTGGGGAGCTTGATGTGGGACTTGATCCCAGGACCCCAGGTGGAGCCAAAGGCAGATGCTCAACCACTGAGCCACCCAGGCACCCCCAGATGTGAAATATATTAAGGAGGCAGAACTGATTATTATCTGGCAGTTGAAGTGGGTAGGTGGGCGGTGGCAGGAGGAAGGGAAGAGGAATCTAAGAGACACCTTTGCTGCTGGCTTAGGAAGCTGCGTATGTGGCTGCCGATTGCTGGACAGGGAACACAGAAAGAGCGGCAGGACTGGGGCCATGAGAAATGCATTTCCTACATGCTGCATTTGAGGGGTCCCTGGGACTTGCCAGCCCCAGTGTTCAGAGGGCAGTTTTGAAGGGTCTGGCAGGGGAGGAGGGAAGGATTAGACAGATTCACAGACATCAGCTCAATGACAAATCGAAGCCCTGAGAGAAGATGGCTTGCCACAGAGAGCGAGAAGGGATGAGGGCCAAGGGCAGGGCCCCCAAATCTCCCAACATTCCAGTGGTTTGTAAAGACAACAGGGCAAAGCAGGAGTCAGAGAGAGCAGAGGGAAAACCAAGAGTGGGGCCGCACAGAGCCCGAGGATGATGATGCTCCCCAAGGGGAAGAGACGGAGCAGGCTCCTCGAAGGGCCCACCAGGGGCAGGTCATGCGTCTCCTGGAAACACTTCAGGAGTGTGCCCGGCTATGGTACAAAACTCAGCATTTTAACAGAAGAGAAAGCTTTGCCGTCTTCTCCCGTAGGTGACCATGCCCCCCTCTGCCTGCTGATGGGCTGGGGGGGCAGCCAGCTGGGGGAGGGACGGCAGGAAGAATGCAGACAACCACCCTCAGGAATTCTGTCCAGACAGGGGAGGAACAAGGAGGCATGTGCCGGAGGAGGGGAGGCTGTGAAGGGCTCCCGTGGGAGACGGGCCACAGGAGCATGTTGAAATGCCCGCTGGGGGGCACCTGGGCCGGTAAGATAAGGCCCAGTGGCTGGCATCTGCCTTCGGCCCAGGGCGTGGCCCAGGGCGTGATCCCGGAGTCCTGGGATCAAGTTCCACGTCGGGCTCCCTGCGTGGAGCCTGCTTCTCCCTCTGCCTGTGTCTCTGCCTCTGTGTGTGTCTCTCGTGAATAAATAAAATATTTTTTTAAACAATGCTCACAGGAAGGAGCTGCAGGATGGGGGAACATGAACCTGTGTGGGAGAAGTGAGATAAGTGGACGTGGGGGTGGCAGGAGTTAGAGCCTTTCCGTGTGGCCAAGAGCAGGGGAGGCAAAGACGTTCCTGCGGCAAAGGCGGAAAGCGTGGAGGTGGGGATACCCTGGGGAAGCAGTGGGTGACGTTCGGACACGCGACAGGGCCCGGTGCAGGGACACTGGACGGGCCCTGAGAAAGGAACCCGGTGATTTGGGTTCTGTCCCGTGTCGTTTTCAGTGCCAAGGCCGCAGGACCACGAGGGACAGCGACAAACTCGACCAGCCCTGTTGCCTTATCTTCTCTGCCAGATGCTAGAAAAATTCCGAAGTGGATGGGGCAGGAGGAAGGGGACCATGTGAGGGAAATACTTGAAAACAAACTTGAATAAACACACACACACACACACACACACACACACAGCCCAGTAAGAACAGCTGTGTGTGCGGGATCTCGAGCCAGCATCAAAACAAGTGGCACAGGTTCAGAAACCTGGCTGTGGCGATCGGTAAAACACAAGAGGTTTCTGGAACACAGGGTATTGCTCAGAACCGACGGAGGGAACCTGACAAAGCCCGAGCTGGCAGGGATGCTGTCAGCCCAGCGGCCCCCGCCAGGGTGCAAAGCGCCGCGGCCTCCGGGTCCAGTGAGGCACACTGCGGCCTGGCCGTGCTCATCAGGCCGCTTCTAGCATCTTCTGAATCTTAAAGAGAAGGGTAATTTTTTTTTTTTTTTTAAGGCCAGCCAAGGAGAGTCTCTGAAGAAATCCTCCAAGCTGGGGAGTGATTACCGGCCCAGAGTCCTTCCAGAAAGGAAGTTGTCAAGACATTTTGGAACTGGCCACTTAGGAGCACGTTGCCCGCTCTCCGTGAGACTCGCGCAGCGTTTGCCAGCCTGTCTGCCTGTCTGTCTCCGTCTCTAACTTTATCTACACTTTTGCAGTTCGAGGATCCATGTGAACTACATGAGTCTCGTGGGTCTCATTTTTCTTTGCATTCTTCTACCTATTTTTAAATTTCTGTCTACTGTTCGGTTAATTTTTCACAGTGTCCTCGGGGATGCTTTCCCTTGACCTTTCTCTCTACATATATGCCTGCTAAGAGTCATGTGCTCTAAGTCAGTAATCTCCCAAATGGGGTCCATAAACCGCTGGGGAAGGACAAAGATTTTTCTGGGGGAGGTAGCAGCATGGAGGATTTCTAAAAGTAGATCACATTTCCAGAACCTTTTTTTTTAAATTTTTTTAAATTTTTATTTATTTATGATAGTCACAGAGAGATAGAGAGAGAGGCAGAGACACAGGCAGAGGGAGAAGCAGGCTCCATGCACCGGGAGCCCGATGTGGGATTCGATCCCGGGTCTCCAGGATCGCGCCCTGGGCCAAAGGCAGGTGCCAAACCGCTGCGCCACCCAGGGATCCCCAGAACCTTTTTTGATACGAGTTCTTTCCTAAGACTGATAAGTCTGGGATTGTGCTGGTTTCTCCTTTCCTACCTTTCCTACTCTCGCCTCCTGCATCTTCTTCTTCTTTTTTTTTTTTTTTTTTAAGATTTTGTTTATTTATTCATGAGAGGCAGAGACATAGGCAGAGGGAGAAGCAGGCTCCCTGCAAGGAGCCCAATGTGAGACTCGATCCCAGGACCCCGGGATCACGCCCTGGGCTGAAGGCAGATGATCAACCGCTGGGCCACCCAGGCGTCCCTCACCTCCTGAATCTCAAAAGCACACTGACAGGAGTTTAAAAGCCTCTGGGGGTGCCAAATAAAAGGAGTAATTTGAGAATGCATTCCCAAGGAAGAGCCCTGAGGAGTAGAGCACAGAAAACTTTTCTTTATAATAAACAGAGATATAATAAGGGGGGAGGGAGTGTGTTTTATTTCTTCCAGGTGACAAATTCACTGCAAGGCCCTTGCTTTTCTGACCTATACACTTTAGATATAAATCCAGAAGTCAGATGGTTGTTTGAAGACTTCTTAACATGTTTTTTTACATTGAAAACCAGAGTGACCACTTCTGATTTGCTCAATTAGCTTAATTACAAGGATCGGTCCTGCCACCATTTGTTTTTATAATGCTAGATGTATTCCAAATATGAAAATTCGTGACTTCAACATTGTTTTTAAGTAGGCTCCACACGGGGTGTGGGCTTGAACTCACAACCCTAAGATCAAAACCTGAGCTGAAGTCACGAGTTGCATACCTAACAGACTGAGCCCTTCAGGTGCCCCCGTAAGTTAAACATTTTGATGAAAATATATCTAAAGCATATACACAATGGTATAAGTCTTAGAACACTGTCACTTTAAAGCTATTCAAATTCATAAAAAATCTTTAACTGTTGGCCCAAAAAATGTGTGAAGGGGTCTGCAGCTGTTTAGCATATATATGGCAGACGGTATTTAGAGCACGTGACTAATCATTTCCCCATTTTATGCCAGTATACATAGTAGTACACACTTGTGTTTCTTCTTACTCATAATTTACATACAGGCGAGCTGGAAAGGCAAATGTGTGAACTGGGGAGTTCTTTCCATATTGGATGCAAACAATGACCCTTCTTTGTCGAGTGCCCTCCACTGATGGTGACTAAGCCTCTGCCCAGGGACAGTGAGAGGTCTAATAAATTCAAACACTTCCAAGGACTCCATCTTATTCTGCTGATTCAAGAAATACACTCCAGACGTGTACAAGGACCACCCACACATGAGGGACTGAGCCACTCCTGTAACTAAACATTGATCATCACTCTCTACAATTTCTAATAGGTCACAGTTATTGCATGTGGTGTGAAGCTATACTTGGAACAGGCACCCCAGCCTCATACAATTGCACCAAAATGACTTTTGGTTAAAAAAAAAAAAATCAGTCTACCATATTCAGCAATCCAGAAGGTGGTTAAATCATGCCAAATGTAAATGTGAACCCACCAATCAGTAAAAAGAAAGGAGAGTCCTAGAAGGGGAATGCCAAGATCAAATGATTCTGGGTAAGAAATCTTGTTATTTCCATAATCAAAGTGATAAACATTCCATAGGAGTTAGGAAATATGAATTCCAGAGAAGTTCTAATATTTACTAAATCGAGAGTCTTCATTCCAACCTAACACACAAATATGCTGGAGTCGAAAGTGGCCTTGACCCTTTTAGACAGAGCAGCCTCGGCTGAGAAAAAGTAGCCAAGTGGCACACCACACAAAGCACATGGCCCCTTGGTTTGCTAACAGGGATGCAAGCAAATAGATCCCTGCTCTGAGTAAGGAGTCGATCGGATTCCTCTTAGAGCTTTTTTGCAGCCTGCAACAATTCATCTGTCAAAAAAGTGCATGAATGGGAAAAATCCAGCATCTGAGCCAAGGACTGTGTTGCAAGTGTCTAAGATTTTTGAGAGCTGGCCAAACACGCCTTTATGGATTGTTTTCACTCTCTTGGCTTTGTAGCACCTCATCCCTAAATACTTGATAACTGTTTTAGAGGTGTAACTCCATTTCAGACACTGACTCACTTAGGCTCTTCCAGAGAAATCCATGCACATTTCTCAACACAGATGGTGCATTTGCATATGTACGACTGGCAAGAGGACAAATAAACACATTTTCCTTCTACTAAGCACTGATCTACACTTAGCTATTCAAAGACTGATTTCCCGAACTCCTTATTCCAGTTGCCTCTCCAATGCTGCCCCTCTTCCACTGGACTTTTGCTTCTCCCTAATATCTTTATCGGGGTAGCAGTGGAATGGAAACTGAACGTAACTGAGTCAATTCAGCTCCATATGGTAGCTCTGGGGAAAAGGCTCCTGGGAGCAGGATGTGAAAACCATTATCAAGCTTTGGGGATTATTTGTAGATCTTAATTATGCCTGTTCTTCCTACTTGGAAAGGTCAGGGATGATTAACAGCTGGCGGCTGGTGAAGTTCCACGCGGGACGGATGTCCGATTGGTGGACCCTCAAGGAAATCTTCCCTTTGCCCCCGACCTGGGTCACCTGCATGGGGTTTCTACCTAATGCTCGGAGTGAGGGTTATAAACTACAAATCACTGCTTTCCTCTCTGCTTTCTGGGTTGTCTCGTGAAATGCGAGGTACGGCAGGCTCGTCACTGGGGGCCGTCTGTCTGAGGCTGATTGAATCTACAGTTTTGGTACACACTCACAGAATCCCTTCTAACGCACGGACCAGCAACCTGCTAAATCAATGACCTGCCTATGGTAACAGGTGCTGGGCAGGAGAATGGCATGGCACGGAATGTGAGGGGCTTTACTAGGGAAGCATTGCCAAGGATGTGAGCTGAAAGGTTTCCGGAGGGATTTTATTTAAAAAAGAAAGAAAAAGAAAAACAGACTAAAGGAGGGAGAAGCAGCTGTTTGGAAATAAACTGTAAAACATCTGTAGCACACGACCAGAATTCTCTAAGTATG
Organism: Vulpes lagopus; assembly: GCF_018345385.1. NCBI lineage: Eukaryota > Metazoa > Chordata > Mammalia > Carnivora > Canidae > Vulpes > Vulpes lagopus. The sequence goes on from NC_054833.1 coordinate 18,461,574, forward strand.
AGCATGAGCTTTTAAAGGGACCTCATCTTTCAGAAACACCACCCCAAGGGCACAGCATACACCCAAGGCAACCAATCCTTTGAAGGGCACCTGGCAGGAAGGAAAAAAAAGGTGTACCCAGATGTGCTATGATGCGGCAAAGTCCACTTTTCCTGGCAACCACTGAGCATAGCTGTCTTTTGCTGCATCAGGCCACACAGAAGGAACAACTCAGAGAAAACTTAGCTATGGGGCAGCACTGTCTCATCGCGGATGGAGTTTAAAAAACCAAACACACATGGACCTGCTCTCCCTCTACTGGGAAGCCTGCACTTCTGCTTCATGAGCCTTCAGGATTCTTTGGGGTACGTTAGTTAACAAAAGAGCAAACAAACTTTCTGCACAGCTTCTTTGGCTTTATTTGCATCACTGCAATAGAATTCAGAGATTTTTTTTTAAAAAAAAAAATCAAGGTTCAAGGGTCTAAGTAGCTCAATTTATTTTTCAGTAACTAAGTTACCAGAAACTTGTAGCGTGGCTGTATTTATTTTCTGAAGGAGGCTCCAAGTTGGCAAAAGGGTCCTTGGAAGGACATATTTCTTCACGTTCTCTTGATCTCAGTGTGTGGAGATTCGCTTAACAGCTGTTTTATGTACAAGTGTTTTTTCAGCCACGTCCTCCCCCTCCATAAACAGATTTTTTTTTCAGGCAAAAGAAGTCTGCGAGACACAACAAAATACTAGGCTGCTTCTTCATGCTTCGTCCAGCAGCAGACACAGCAAGAGTTTAAGACGATCATCATGTTGCATGCCACCATTTATTCCTTTAATAGTTTAAGATGAACTGCACTGAAAACAAAAGATGCTCCTTCTCCTGTATCAGCTAGGGAGGCCTTTCCAGGCTCATCATCGCTCAAAAGGCAATCTTGACGTAAGATCATAGGAAATGCCAATTTTACTAAGTGTTTGACAATTCTGAATTTCAAACAGGAACGGACCCTTTTCTCATTTACCAGAGAAACTAGTAACAGGGAGTCAAAGTTGTGACGCAGGAAAAGAAATGAAGAGAAACAAGTAAATGAACCATCCTTTAAGCTGTATATATTTTTTAATCACAGCAATAATTCCTTGCATTTTTTAGACATCAGGTATTTGAAGAGTGCCAAACTCAGTAAATCCAGCACTGGTGGCGGGAGACAAGCACTGTTTTTGTAAATACTGGAAGCGGACCGTCATGGAAGGCTATCTGGTATACCATCACACTCTTAAACCTCCAGTCTTCCTCTAACTGCCTAAAACAGGTGTCTAGGGAGGAAATCTCTTCTCTCTGGAATTCATCTCAACTTTCTAGTCTCCATGACTACTCTTCTTGCTTCACCAGTAAAGTATTAGCTATCCCTTGCTAAGTAGGTGGCAGATGGTTCTAGAGACTTCCCCTTCCAGGACTGAAAAGTTCACCTCAGACTATAAGAAACACAAACCCTCCTTTCACTTCCTCAGTACACTCCAGAGCTCTGGAAGGAGGAAAATGACTGTGGAACTGGCAACTCAGGATAGGAGGCAGCCCATCTCTGTGGAGACAACTGGTCCCTCCTTCCCTCGGCTGCTTCTATAAGCTCAGGGTTAGCATCCCTACTGAGAAGTAAGAGGTTTTCTTACACTTCTTCCAAGATCAACTTCCTACACTTCCTTCTCTTTTATGTTTGATCTTCCCCCATGCTTGTGTCAAATACTATCATCTAAAGTTCAAAGGATTTGGTAAGAAAAAGTGAATTTTGCCAAATGTGTTAATTAAAAAAAAAAGCAGAAACCATGGGAAAAATATTTGCATTGAGGCATGAATGTAAAAAAAAAAAAATTATCCTGACACAGAAAAGTTATATTTTGTAACACCTGTGATAACACCCTGAACACTTTATTATCACATGATTTGAACATAGCCTCAGACAGATATAGACCCAGCGAGTTATACTTGAAGACAGCCAACTGATTGAAAAGAAACTGTCACCAAAGATTACTAACTTTCACGTTTCTTTAAAAATAAGATGAATTTAGATACTACGCAGGGGGAGGTGCAAGAGGACGAGTCACACATTTAATGATGAAATGCAAAAATGTCAATAGTCACAAAAGCAAACTGAAGAAGGAAAGAACTGCAACTAGCCCCCAACTAGCCTGCAACTAGCCCCCAACTAGCCCCTCTAGTTTTCTACGTGCAATACAGAATGTTACGGCTAGAAATGATGGCACCTTTAATTTTTAAGTATAAAAAGTGACCCAAACTGCTAAGGAATGTTCATATCCACTTACCAAATAATAAAAAATACTGAATTTTCGAAAAGAATGAAAATTCAAAGGAACCATTTCTCCATGTAAAAGAAATAAACAGCAAAGAGAAGTCAAATGAAATTGGACCAGACCAGAAAGATGGAGCCTTAAAAAGAATCCAATAAAAATATACAACAGCATAAAGGATGGGAACATCAACTGTTTTGAGAACTTCATGTGTTATCTCATTTAATTTTCACAATAATCTTATGAGAAAGATATTTTCAATTCCGATGCCCAATCATCTGTTCTCTCTCTCGGAGTGTCAACCACTCCCTCTCAACCAGCTCCTTCCCAGGGACAATTAAAACAGATCAAATCTCTCCCCAGCATAGCTGCACACACTCCCATCCTCTCCAGTGCATACCTATTCTCTCTCCTCCCCTTCACAAGCCAGAGTACATGAATGTTGTCTCAACTCTAGGTGAACATTTCCTAACCTCTTATTCTTAGCCTTGTCCATCCCAAATTGGCTTTTGCCTTGATCTCTGCAACAAGTGAATCTCAGTAGTCAGTAACTCCCATGTTGCAAAGTTCAATGGACAATTTTAAGTTCTCATACAGATTTCTCACAGCAGCATTTGAAACTGTTCATCACTCCCTCCTCCTCAACACTCCCTCTTCTCAATGCTCCTGGGTTTCTCTCCTACCTCCCTGGCTGCTCCTACACAGCTTCTTTTGCACGTTCTATCTGGACCCTCTTCTCTCTCACTCTGCACCTTTTCCCTGGGCGAGTGCATCTATGCCCATTGCTTCAGTTACCTTGCATCTCTCCCATCCTCTTGCACCAAGTTCTATCCCCACCTAATGTCTCCTCTTCAGACTTCAGATCTCTAAAAACCAATGAGTATTTAACAATTTCTCCTGGGTGACTCAAAGATCTCTCAAAACTCAACATGATGATCATGACCCAGATATAATCTATCCACCACTAACGTAGTGTTCCAAATCTCCCTATCTCCATGAGTGACATTCCCTCCATCCACGTCTGCAAGCTAGAAACCCGTGCATCACCCTCCATGCCTCCCTCCTGCTCAATCCTTCATGTCTTATCTGTCGCTAGGTCCTGTCTGTTTACTCTCAAAGTTTCTCAAAGTTTACCCCCACTTCTCTCCATCTCCTCTGCCATTCAAGCCACTATTTCTCAACCCAGCTACTAAAACTGCTTCCTCAGTGGGCTTCCCATCCACTCCAACCCCTCCATTCTGTCTCTTCTCTGCACCAAACCACAGTGATCTTTCCTCAAATGCATAGTTGACCAAGTCAGCCCCCAACCAAAACCTTTCCATTGCTCTTAAGATAAAGGTTAAAGTCCTTTAAGCTTATAAGACCTTGCACTTACTACCCCACCTTTCAGTTCTTCCAAAGACCCACACCCCCTGCTGACACAGCCTTTGGCGGAGCACTATTTATTCCATGATAACATCCCAGAACTCACCGTCTTGCCTAATAGCTTTTACTCCTTCTGAGAACTTAACCACAGCTTACCATTATACTCAGTACTAAAATTACTTAGTTGATATTTATGTCTTTCTTTTTAAGATTTTATTTATTTATAGAGACAGAGAGAGAGGCAGAGACACAGGCAGAGGGAGAAGCAGACATCATACAGAGAGCCTGACGGGGGACTCGATCCAGGGTCTCCAGGATCACGCCCTGGGCTGCAGGCGGCGCTAAACCGCTGTGCCACCGGGGCTGCCCTATTTATGTCTTTTCTTATTTAATTGCATGCCCACACACAGTTCCTAGAGCTTGATACACAACTGTTCTATGGACAAATGAATGAATGAATGAATGAGACTCATTTAAATAACGTGCTAATTCAGCAGGTGACAGAAGTTTGATTCAGAGGCAGGCCTACCAAATGCTAATGGTCATCTCTTTCCACTTGTGTGTATGTTTGTTGAGCCTGAATCCATACAAATACAGTAAAAATGGGCTAAGTCCCAGAGTCTTGGTCCACATCACCAAAGGCATGCCTTGAAGTTGGCAGAGATAGCAATATGACAGGTATGAAGGAACGCAGGTTTGGGCACTCACTGGCTATGTGAACTTCAGCACGTTAATCTTTCTGTGCCCTGGTTTTCTCATCTGTAAAGTAGGAATAAGAGTAACTAATACAGAACTTTGGTGAGGATTAAATAGAATGCAAACAGTCTCTTGACAACTGAATGCAAGGCATTCAAGGAGAAGGGGCCAGAAGCAGCAGTGGAAGCAGCTTTAATGATCATGTTAGGGCAAATAAAGAGAGTCACATAGTGCATTATACTGTTTGGATTAGAAAGTTCCTAAGAGGTACAGGTTAACAAACATAGTCTCAAATTTAACAAATATCCATTGATCACTTACTAAGTAGAAGCGGTTTGGGATATAAAAGAAGGATTTAGATTAATTCAAGGATTAAGGGAAACGATTGAGTTTGAAGGGTCTTACTTTTTAAAAGGAATTAAAAACGCGATTGTGGTAGGTGAGCGGTCTGGTCCCGGCAACACACACCAGGACACGTGAAGTTAAATCGGTCACAGACACTCAAGGGTGAGAACATCTTGATTCCCCCAGAAAAGTCATGACAAATTAGTACCACAGTTAAGTAGAAGCGGCACAGAAATAAATTACTGGGTGTGTGCACTATCTAGATTCTACTTAATTCAAACACACACTCAGCCACACACAGCCTATGAAGTAAGGTAGAATGAGGTGAACCAGAGCAGCAAATTGGTTTCCCAAAGGCAGCCTGTGGTTTCAGGGCGGAAAGACCATACGCACCCAAACACTCTCACCAGACACCACAAAAAGACACAGCGAGCGCCAAGGAGCTACCAGAAAAGGCTGTTTTCTCATCAATCCCTTCTTGACCTCAGATGGCATGTCTTTGCTATTTACGTGTCCTTTCCCACTTTGGTGTCCCCATCTCTAAAATGGGGACAATGGCCTCCGGAGAACACACCCAGTTGAAGGGAAATACTGCAGCTGGGAGCCCTGTGTAGGACACAGAGCTATCTATGCAAGAGTAGTAACGCTTTTTTTCACTGTTATAAATACACGGTTTGCAAATTAAAAGCCCATTAGAGATTAAATCCCCCCAGGTGAGGCGTGGAGGCACCCCCCCCCCAGGGGTGGTAACTTGGCAATGTGGCCACCACCCTGGAGCACAGGGTCAGGTTACTTGGGAGAACACCTTGCAGGGCTGTAACCAGGGTCCTAGGGCAAGCACTTGAGTCCTTTTGCCTGGCTTTGTAGGATCCAGAGGATCCAGAAATTGCCAAAATAATCCACCCAGCAGCCCCAAGTCAGGAATTACCATTCTGCAAGAAGCAGAGCTGTATGGCATTCCTAACGCATATGTGAAAATCAGAAATATTTGAATACCTACAGGTTTGAGGCACTGGCCTACGAGCTTGGGGGAAACAAAACAGATGGTACCTGCCCTCGGAACGTTTCTCATCTTGTTGGAGAAACAAGATGGGTCAGGAGGCAGGATGACTGAAGACCAACCCCGCGCTGGAGTTACCAGAAATAAGAGAGTGCCCTCCTGGAGGGGACAGGATTGAGGCCGAGTGGCATAAGGCGGGAGAGTCTGGCATCCCAGACTCAAAAACAAGCTCTGCTCCTGTCTCCGTGAATCTGGGAAGTTGCTTCAGAGAACCAGACTCCAGTGAAATGGTGGGGTGGGCTGGGGGGCATTAAATTTTAAACCATCTCAAACTCTTTCCTAGCTTGAAAAACCTAAGACTATAAACAGCAGTTCCGATTTCTCTACTTCTTTCGTTTTCCCCATCACCCATTTTCAGAAACTTACCAAAGCACAGTCACAGAAATGGAGTCTAGGAAGCAGCTCTATGCTGCTCACTTCAAGGTAGGCAGAAACTTTCTAGTGGCCAAGGGATGGGGTTTGGAGTCAGATGCACCTGACTGCTGACTGAACTCGGCTGTTGCTGGCAACGCAACCCCAAGCCAGGTGCTGAGCTTCTTGAGAGCCTCAGTCTCCTTATCTCTAAAATGGGGATGACACCAACTATGTCAAGGGTTGTTGTGGAAATCAAGCCAGATGGAATATTTAAATAACAGTGTGCAACATTTGGTGCGCCGTACTCCATGTATGCTGGCTGTCAATGATGTTTGTGTTACATTTCCCTATAGTGTGCATTTGTCCCATGTAACCCCACCACCTTGAGATGAGGCTACCTCAAAGCTGTCACATCCGCTGTAACACCTCTCCCTTGTGCTCTCAAGGCCTGCTGATAGTAAACCGTTATTTAAAATAATTTCCAAATGGCACAGTTGCTTGCTCCGAGGAGATGCTCCTCTGAATAGAAGCATGTAACCAGACTTCTGAACTAACAGGTAATGTTCCTTATATAAAAGTTATTAGTGCTCATTTTGGGAAGGAGGAAAAACAGAAAGCAATGCTATCACTAACGTTCTGTGGGCCAAAGAAAACACTGATGTATACAGCCGTGTCTCAGGCGGGGGCCCGGAGGAGGGTTGGTAGGCTGGAAGTCACTGCTGCGCAAGCAAGCAACCTCCGAGAAGGGTCACTCCCCGCGTGGCTCCAGCTCTAAATATAAAGGTATGTTTGCACACAGTACTAATTTGGTAGTTCTCATGTGTTTACTAGGGTTTTATGCTTTACTTTCAGCTTTTTCTCCCGTTTTTTTTTTTTTTTTTTTTTTTTTTTTAATGATTCCAGAAAGATACAGTCTTCATTAGGTTTCTGTGTTTGTTTTAATATTGGCCTGAAGTTCCTCCCTCTCTTCCCGGCTTCTCTCTCCTGCCTAACCCTTCCCAAACCTGCAAATGCCAGAAGTCTTCTAAGAAACAAGGCAATTCCTATTTGTGCAACTGGCCTCAGGAGAGCATGATTGACTCTGTATCTTCCATTTTCCAGTACATGCACTGGAGAAAGAGAGAGGGCATTCCATTTGACAGAGTTACTCAAGGGGAGCTTTAACATGCTTTGGAGAACACACTCTTATAAAGCAAGGATTCATGCACTACTTGTATAACTTTTTCAAAACCACAATGTGTAAAAATGTGTCCAGTCTACTCTCTCCCAACTTGATGGCTGCCTATTTGAAGTATCCACACATGGATGTGTGTCCCTGCGCAATGCACGTGTAGGGTGTTAATGGTCTGAAGTTGAAGCACACCCAGGGGCCACCTGCCAGCACTCGGGCTGAGCTGGCCAACTCAGCCAGCACCCCTGTCCTCCTTCACATTACCAGGTACCCTGACCCAAAAGGTGCCTGCCCATCTGGAGGACAGCCTTCTCAGGTATAAGATACTTTCCTTGATCAGGGGCATAGGGAAGGCTCCACATCCCTGCTGGAACCTTCAGGTGAGTCTGTCATTTAGAAAGCTAAGGAGCCATTCCTAGCTCCACAACATAAACAGTTTCTGGTTATGACCACCCCCTACTGTGGTAACACGGTGTGTCGGGTCTTTTAAGAAGAACTCTGAGACTACGTATCAAGTTGTGACCAGATTAAAACCCTGAGGACTCAGTTATCACCTTACCATAGGTCTTATCTTCTCCTTTCTCTTCACTCCTACCACCATAAACTAGGATATAGTCCTGAGGGGCTTCCCATATCAATAAAAATGACAATGTAAACCACAGTAACTATATTGTACTTCCACTCTTTTATTCTGACAACAAATCAATAGGAAAGTTGAGGAATGAAAAATAAGAACTAATTTTGGGGAACAGACTAATCCAAGTAAACAACCCTAGTGACTAAATGTTTTTTGTTGTTGATGATGCTTGCTAACCTAATTGTTTTATTTTTAACTTATTTTTTAGGAGTTTATTTATTCATGAGAGACAGAGAGAGAGAGAGAGAGGCAGAGACACAGGCAGAGGGAGAAGCAGGCTCCATGCAGGTAGCCCGAGGTGGGACTCAATCCCAGGTCTTCAGGATCATGCCCTGGGCTGAAGGCATAAATGTTTGATACTGAGGTTCTTCCTCCTAAAAGTTTGGGACTCGGCAGGGCTGACTAAAAAGAAGAGGCTCCTTGGAACCATCATTTTTCCTGGATCATGAAAGCAGATTATACAAGCAAAACAGAAAACTAAGCTTTATGTTACTTTCTCTATGAATTTCTCTTTTATTATATCAAAGTTCTATAAAAAGTCTCTTTTAGATGTTCTGTCCAGTTCCAGATAGTTAAGGCTCTTGGGCCAAAGTGGAAAAAAAAAAAAAAAAGTGGAGCAGTGTGAGAAGTTGTCAACGTCTTCATGTATAACTTAGGCAACTACCTCAATGGCTAAATTCAGCTCTGAAATTTGTTTAATCAAGTTGGGAAACCACTCCTCAAAATTATTCCTGTTCTGGTTACATAAAAAATTAGGGGCACTCATTAATGCTTTATTTAATATTTTTAGAACTACAGAAAAATACAGAAAGTTTCAAGTGCTAGTTCATCCTAAAGTAATGGAAAAGAGTGGAGACTAAGTTACAAAAATATATATATATATAATTTCTTCTTAAGAATTAATGGAGAGGGGATCCCTGGGTGGCGCAACGGTTTGGCGCCTGCCTTTGGCCCAGGGCGCGATCCTGGAGACCCGGGATCGAATCCCACATCGGGCTCCCGGTGCATGGAGCCTGCTTCTTCCTCAGCCTGTGTCTCTGCCTCTCTCTCTCTCTCTCTGTGACTATCATAAAAAAAAAAAAAAAAAAAAAAAAAAAAAAAAAAAGAGTTAATGGAGAATGATACCTTCTTTGCTACCCCAAATGCTTAGTTTTAGAATCATGGAAGAGAGATTATCAGTACCGAACTAAGTCACTGAAATTGATGAAGAACATTAGCAAACTTAGCTCCCAAAATTAAAAAAAAAATGCTAATCTGACCTGGAATGCAATGAAAGTCATCTTGATTGGCAGGCAAAGGGGGAAGGTGATAGAATCAGAGAGCTGACCTTGACTCATTCCTCCAACTGGGGATATAAGCCCCAGGTCCCTTGGCTCTCTAGCAACAAGTGAGTAGTTTCATAGGCTAAAGGGCTCATCTTCTTGGGGAGTCAATTTCATTCATCAGGATACAATTTAAAATATAATTTTATGTTAAAAACAAACTAGATATATTATGGACAGAAAACAAAACTTGCACAATTTTTTGAGAATGCAAGAAATTCGAAAAATATCACAGGCTCTTGGTGGTGGCTGTGGATGCTCCAGATCCTTCTAGAATACAAATTTGGTCATGAAAGCTGCTGTAGCAGACCCACTATTATCAAAATTTCCCACTGATTTCATGCTTGAAGCAGTGGAGAGACAAGTTTAATAATGTAGATATCTCCAGCTTAGCTAAGCCCACAGTTTAACACTTCATTGCTTATCTTAAACATTTGCATGAGTTTCCAGTATGCTCCACAATATATCCATGTTTATTCTGATAAAGAAATAATGTCTTAAGGTCTTTATCATTGAGGGTCTGGGGAAAACATGCTGTTTTGATCCTTTATACCTTAGGAAACCTCCAGGATATGTTCTCCTACTGTAGAAGTAGGTAGAAAGAACCCTGGAGTGGAACAGGTGGGTACTATTCCAGTTCCTGACACTAGCCAGCTGTGGGACCTTAGGTCAGTCACTATCTCTTTGGACTATCTGTGCAACATGATGGTTAATTTGATGTGTCTACTTAATTGGGCCATGGGGTGCCCAGATAGCTGGTCAACATCATTCCAGGTGTTTCTGCAAGAGAATTTTGGGATGGGGTTTACATTTAAATTGGTAGACTGAGTAAAGCAGATTGCCCTCCCTAACATGGGTGGACCTCACCTAACCAGCTGAAGGCTGAGTAGAAAAAAGGCTGACCCTTCCTCCCTGGAGTAAGGGAGAATGTTCCTGCCTGATGCCATCAAAACAGAACATCAGGGGTACCTGGGCGGCTCAGTCTATTAAGCATCTGCCCTTGGCTCAGGTTATGAATCTTGGGGTCCTGAGATCGACTCTGAGCCAGCCCCATGCCTGGCTCCTTGCTCAGTGGGAAATCTGCTTCCCTCTTCTGCTTGCTCACTCTCATGCGCTCTCTCCCTCTCTCTCTCTCAAATAAAATCTTTTTTAAAAATGGAACATGAACTCTTCCTGCCTGATCAATACTGGCTCTTCCTGGTTCTACAGCAGCTTCCAGCCTTTGGATTTAAATTGGGACTTTGGCTCCACAGATGTTGGACTTGCCAGCCTCCATAACTGCATGAGCCAACTCCTTATAATAAATCCCTTTCTATACACACACACACACACACACACACACACACACACACACACACACCTCTGGACAACCCTGACTAATACAAACTCTAAATCTCCACCATTCCAAAATATTATAATTGGAATTGCACATTCAATGTTTCTCACTGCCTCTTTCCCCCACCCAAATTCTAAGAGTAATTGGACACACTTGGCTCTTTCCTTCTTCTAGTTTTTATAGTCCTAGAGCCAGTGTCACTGGGGAGGCCAGGGAGGCAGGGATAGGAAGGGTGGGGGGAGGACTTAAATTTTTTTTTAAAGAAAAATATTACATGTTTTAGAATTTCATAATACAGTTTAATGTGAAAAGACTAAGTTTGTAGTAAATAAGTCCTTTACACTGTTTGGAATCCCTTTCTAAAAAAGAAAATATAGAGGTACCTGGGTGGTGCAGTCAATTGAGCATCTGACTCTTGGTTTTGGCTCAGGTCAGGATCTCAGGGTCATGAGATCGAGGCCTGCATTGGGCTCCATGCTGGGCATGGAGCTTACTGGAGATTTTCACTGTCCCTCTGCCCCTCCCTGCTACTTGCTCACTCTAAAATAAATAAATCTTAAAAAAAAGAAAAGAAGGAAAATATGTCTGTTAGTACCACCACAATAGCTCTTCAGCACACATTTTTAAAAACAGCAAATTGGAATAATTTTTCAGGCCCCGTATATCGGCATCTCTCTCCCCACCTGCCACCTGGTAATGCAGCCACCAGGTAACTCTGTTGTGATTCACCTAGGTGGCCATAAAAAGGAAGTACATGGCTCAACTCTAAGAAAACTGGTATGAACTTGGCAGGGAATTATCCCTGGCATCTCTCTTTGTTACTAAAGCAGCAACAATGCTTGACTTACTCCTCCTGACTTCAATTCTCTCCAGATGCTCTTAGTTTTCAACTGAATCTAAACTCACCTATAGGATTCAGAATAATTTATCCTTGACCCATACAGCCCATTAGGATATATCTGTTGGTCAGAGGTGGTATTTATCCTCTATCTTGATGGGGCTTTGTCCTCAGCATAGTCCCTAAGCACATAAAAAGCACATATGATTTCACTCATATGTGGAATTTAAGCAGCAAAATGAACAAAGGAAAAAAGAGACCAAAAAACAAAAACAAAAAACCAGACTCAACTCTAGGGAACAAAGTGGTGGTTACCAGAGGGGAGGTGGGTGGGGAGATGGGTGAAGTACGTGAAGGGGATTAAGAGGACATTTATCTTGATGAGCACTGATGTACAGCATTGTTAAACCACTACATTGTTCCTCTGAAACTAATACAACGCTGTAAAGTATACCAGAATCTTAAAAATAAGTAAAAATTTAAAATATTGGCCAAGTAGCAAATGGGAGGAGACATTAGCAACAGATATATATATTTATTTATTTATCTTTTAAGAACCTACTAAATACCTGTAGAATATGTGAATGAATGAGTAAAAGTGCAAAGAGCACTTGAAATACTGGAAATTTCCTCCACAGTATGAATGTAGCTCTGACTCGGGTTCATGACAATAAGGATTAATGGCCTCCTGGGATCTGGGGAACACAGAAAGGCACGCTGTGCAGTATCCTGTGAGGCCAAAACAGTGGATTCAGGCCAATTTAAACACCTCCCAGTGAGGACTCCTCTTCTCACCAGAGTCGGGAATGGGGGCATCAGAACAATCTGAACTCAGTGGGTACAGGGGCATGTCCCACCTATCATGGGCAATGGATCTGCCCCTTAGCTGTCCACAAAATCAACCAGGCAACTGACACCATTAGGGTGGCAGCCACAAGGGCCAGTAATAAATTACAGATTGAAGCACTGGAAGCCAGGACTCCAGAATTATCCATTCAATCCCTATCGTTCTACAAACGAGAAAACCAAGGCCAGGAGTTGTTAAATAACTCACTGAAAGTTTCAGATTTCAGAGCCAGAACTTAAATCCAACTCTTCTGGTTCCCAGTCCAGTATGTTTCCTACAACACCACCCTGCTTGGGCCTTGCTCAAGCCTTAAACCTGTCGCTAAAGCTTTTAACACAAATGTTTTGAAATTGTTTTAAGAAATTCTTGGAAACATCTGCTTACATTCTTTCGAGTTGTTGGAGGATCCAGAACAGAACAGCAGCAGAACCCATGTGCAATCCACCCAACCACAACACACAAGGTGAAGGGTTTTTCATGTCCTGTTGCAATTACTCTCATCTCCATCAGGACATCAGAGCCACTATTGCTAAATGGTAACAGCAGCACCTAGCTCATCCATGGCTGCATATAAAATTATCACAAACATATGTTGTTACTAAAAACGGTGTCACTTAATGGGGTCTTGGGGAGGCAGGGTAGCAGGAGCATAACCAAGGGGGCTGTCCTTGCTGCTTCTCTGTGCTCATCACACAGCATTATGCATAGAACTAAGCAAGATGCCAAACCCAGGAGTTCCTTAGATGGATTTTATTTCTTTTCCTGATACTTTGGAAGTGTTTTTCTTTTGGTTGGAGAGATGGGAAAGAAAGATACAGGCTTCAGGTTTTTGTTTCTTTTTTTAAAGATTTTATTTATTTATTTATGAGAGAGAGAGAGAGAGAGAGAGAGAGAGAGGCAGAGACACAGGCAGAGGGAGAAGGAGGCTCCTTGCAGGGAGCTCAACATGGGACTCGATCCCAGGACTCCAGGATCACGCCCTGGGTTGAAGGCGGCGCTAAACCACTGAGCCACCCAGGCTGCCCAAGCTTCAGGTTTTACTGTTGCAAAACATGCATAATGCTACAAATTCTTTCATCCAATTAGTTCACATCATTGAACAGACATGACTTCACACTTTTGTGAAAGTCTAAGATTATTTCAAAGTAAAAAAGTTAAAAAAAAAAAAAGAACAAAAGATGGCAAGGAGAAAGGAGGAGGAGGAGGAGGAGGAGGAGGAGGAAGAGGAGGGAAGGTGGGAATCGGCACGTGAGCACGAGGCCCTGCTTGCTCTGCAATCCAAGCAGGCAAAGCATCTGTGTCCCACGGTGCAGTGACCCGTCCATACGGTCAGGGTGCAGTCGCATGTAACACAAACCAACTGAGCAACTTGAAACAGAAAGGATCTTAAGGCAGGCAAGCAGGTGCTTTGAAAGTTGTGGGAGAGCCAGAGACACAGGCCCTGGGGCTGGGCCTCTGAGAAGGGGGCCTGGAACGACACCCCAGAACGGGGCTGCCAGGGGAGCTGTCAGCAGCACAGTCAGAAAGCCAGTGCTCCAGGCTGGCCCCAAGACTCTACCCCACTCAGCCACCCCCAGGCAAACAGGAAGCTGCTCCAGGAACACACCAGGCATGCAAGACACGCACTAGCCAGCAAATGGATGCCTCAGGCACCTGCCCCTCCTCCCTCAAGCTGGTTCCAGCTTCAATTCCCCCACAGCACATCTGACATGGGAATGAAGTCGCGTGCAGAGCTACAACTGGCTGCATGGGGTCTCCCAGGCTCCGCAGCACAGCAAGGCACACCAGGAGGAGGGTGGAGCGGTACATCCCACATCCACCAACCAGAGAAAGTCCTCCTTCCATGGGGCAAATGTCCCCGCAGGCTGACGGCAGGTGGAGGTGAGTTCAATCTTCACTCTGAATGGTCTCTTTCTAGAAGACCCCAAGCTCAAGCATGAGCCTTCTTCTGGGTTAGCCAAACCGCCGCAAAAACAATATGCCCCAATGACAAATTCCAAAGAAGACAAGCTGGCCAACAAAATGCATGGTAAGGTGCTCAGCATCACTCACCTCCATCACTCACACCTCCATCACTCGCCTCCAGGGAAACGCAAAACCACCAAACCACCTGACACCTGTTAAAATGACTAGTATCCAAAAAGACAAGAAACACCAGAGTGTTGGCGAGGAGGTGGAGGAAAGGGAACGCTCGTGCGCTGTTCATGGGAACGTAAATTGGGGCAGCCACTGTGGGAACCAGTGTGGAGATTCCTCACAAAGTTAAAAGCAGAGCTACCAGAGGATCCAGCAACCCCACTTCTGGGTGTTAATTCGCAGGAAACAAAAACAGTAACTCAAAAAAATAATCGCACCCCCACGCTCATTGCACATTACTTACGATGGTCAAGACATGGAAAGAACCTAAGTGCCTATCAACGAACGAATGGATGGAAACAACCTATCAATGAATGAATGGATAAAGAAAATTATATATAGGCACAGACACACAGTGGAATATTACTTGGCCACAAAAAGAAGGCAATCCTGCCTTTTGCGACAACATGGATGGACCCGGAAGGCGTCGTGCTAAGTGACATGATCAGAAAAAAGACAAATACTGTATGATCTCATTTACATGTGGAATCTAAAAGCCAAAATTGAGTTCACAGATGCAGAGAACAAACTGGTGGTTGCCAGAGGCAGGAAGGGGTGGAGGGTAGGGAGAGGGTGAAGGGGACCTAAAGGTATAAACTTCCAGTTATAAGACATATATCCTGGGGCTGTGCACTACCAGGTGACTGAACAAACAAAACCCCAACAGGCACACAGTAACCTCACTGGAGCCAGCTGGGGAATCTAATCCGGGAACAGCCATCTGCCTCCACCTTAGCCACTTTCTGACCAGAAGAGCCCGACAAGCAGTGCTAGAGACAAGATGTCCAAAGGTGAACCAGGTCTGTGGAAGTACTTGAATCATCCCTCTTTCCTGGACCGCACTGTGCTCGTGCCCATCGCTTTCTCCTCACCTTTCCTGCCCACACGTGCACACCTGCCATCAACTGCCCACCTCTCTGGACTTCCTCCTCTGCTTGTCTGCTGCCAAGCAGCATCCCAGTCTGCAGCCCCTTCCCGGGCCCCTTTTGAGCCTGGTGGTTTTTCAACCACAGTGAGTCATAACCAGATGTAATAAAACACTGGAGTCTGCAAAAGATTCACATTTTTCATAAATCAGATGAGTCGAGGCTATCCCCAGTCTCACTCACCTACTTGAATGGAAGCTGGCACACTGAGACTCATCCCGGCCATAGACCCGAGAGAGAGCCACCCAAACCTTGGGATGTGGACTGTGCACCATGTATGAGACCCTTTGGGCGAAATCCAGGTTCCCCACCACAAATTCATGTCCACACATCGGCTTGGCTCAAAACTAGCCCTCCCTGGGGCCAGGCAAGGCTGGGATGATGTAGGCCCCTCTGGAAACACACAGGGGGTACGGTTAAAGGCACTCATGGCACCTGGCCCTTTCATACATTCCCAAGAAACCACTACAAGCGGGTTTAATAGGTCATTTACCCTAGAATTCCAAGTGGGCTCCAGAAAAGGGTTTCTCCCAGGAGAATGAAAGGGAAGCGGGGAGAATCTGTCCCATTAACTCTAGGCCAAACGTGAAGACCAAGGTAGGATGGTGAACACATGGACATTCCACATGATCTCCTCGGCTGCTTCGGAAAAAGTCACCTGCATATGCTTAGTTTAACCCTTTGTTCACATTTCTCTTCATCCATCCCTCTTCCTTTTTAAACCTTTGGCTTTAGGATGCTCTTCTGAACGTCTACAGATGCACATATGTATTCATGGAACAGATTTATGGTGCACCTCCTAAACACACGTGAATAATCTGCATACTCACCGTGAGCCTGTGTTCATGCATCATGCAGGCCTGTAACAAAGTC
The DNA here is from genome assembly GCF_018345385.1 of Vulpes lagopus. Classification (NCBI taxonomy): domain Eukaryota; kingdom Metazoa; phylum Chordata; class Mammalia; order Carnivora; family Canidae; genus Vulpes; species Vulpes lagopus. The sequence continues at coordinate 18,477,753 of NC_054833.1, forward strand.
CGGCTTACCCGTCCTTTCTCTGTTCCCGATCTGGTCTGTAGGATACTCGCCACAGTGATATCTGCTTTTCCTGTTCTTCCCTAGGACCCTGCCCAACCACATTCACCAGGAAAATGCTCTGTGATGAATGAACACGATTGATAGCAGATGTTCTCTGCTCCGTCGTTCCTTCTCTAATTCCCTTTGGAATACGGGAAGTCATCTGGCTTCACCAAAAATGCCATAAGCAACAGTAAAACGGGGCCTACTGGATTGTATACATGTGCATAAATGGAGATGAAGGACAGAGGGAGGTTTATGTGTGTACCCCCTTGAGAGTGTGTGCAAGCGGAAACCACTGAAAGAGTATCAGGCATTAGTTAGGAGAAAGTCTATAAACACAGAATCTAGGTTCTTCTAAGTATCTTTCTTCTGTCATTTTCCTAACTGTGAACAGCATATAGGGGCCACAGCCAGGAATCCCCTCCAGGCATCTGAGAAAAAGAGAAAACTGCCCTTGGAAAATGAAATTTTTTAAAAAAAGAACCCATAATGAATCCAATTAAGGCACCAGAAAGAGAAAGATTGGTTCCCAGGCTTGCAAGGCATGAGGGTAATCAGATCAAATGTTCTATAAAATACCTAAAGAAAGAATGTAAGAATGTGCTAATCAGCAGTGGGCAGAGGGGGTGCCTGTCACCTGTTGGTCACTGGATCTTAGAAAATGAGGGCATCCAGAGATTAAGACACACAGGTTCTACCCAAGCACTCACAGCCCAAAGTTAGGGGAGCCCTGCCCCCGGGGAATTTGGAGAAGAATCCCAGTTTTAGAAGTCTAGTTAACTCTTGCATTCGCGTTTTCATTTTGCCTAACCATCTCCTGGTTCTAAGTTGACGCTTGTGGCATCAAACCATCTCTCCTGCAGGAGAGAGCTGGAGAACATGTTCTCGAGGACACAGTGCTTAGTCCTGCTGACACTTGGTCTCACTGCAAATCAATAAACTGGCAGCATGTTTGAAGTTTGGCTTGCTCCGGCCCCCACCGACAGGGAGGCAACGCTCTGCTCTCTGGCTACATTTGTCTGGCCCTGCCAGTGATTATACGCTGGTCCTAAGTTCATTATTGGCAGAATGGGCTGTGAGCCTTTACAACGATGGGACAGGCTCGATCTTGACCAAGGAAAAGAATCCCTGATGGGTGTGATTCTGCAGCAAGAGAAAGGACACATGGGAACACACCTTTAGTGTCTGTTAACCGGAGGCCTCTCTGTTGGCTTAGGACCTGGATGCGTTTGCTCAGGCAAGTAGAAAGTGGAGGTGCTCTAGCAAATAGAGGAAGATGACTATGGAGTTCCCAGGGAGATCCTGAAGTGGGAAGATCAGAGCGGGGGTTAATAAGGCTGGCAACACAAGGGATACAGACCAAATGACAAGCCCCTTTTAGTGACAGCTGAACAGACTTCTAAGGAAGCACTGATTGACACACAGTTTCAGATTTCCGCCATATGACCTGCTGTGGCATCATTCCCTGCGACATCCCCCCCTTCCCTCACCCCCCTGCCCAAAGGCTTCCATAAAATCTACTGCGAGGCAAGGTTGCAGGACCATAAAAAAAGCATCAAAACACAGACAGTCTCTGGGGCTAGGATGCCTGGGCTCAATGTCTCGCTCCACCACCTACCTACTGCACAATCTTGGAATAAGTCATGTAAGCTCTCTGCCTCAGCTTCCTCATCTGAAAAATGGGGATAATGATAGTAGCCACCTTACATAACCATGCCACATGTATATCGTACTCAGGAGGGAGGGATGATTTCACAGATGGGTCAACTGAGTACAGGATGCTTCTAGGCACAGAAGCCAACACCCAGGGGCTGCCGCCGACAGAACCACACCGACACCGAGGAAGCAGCAGGTTTGAAAATGGCCAAGTGGGGACTGGGTGCAGTCAGGTCCGGAGCACGAGGAGTGGGATGAGCCCTGCCGACATCTGGATTATACCATTTATCAAACATTTGCTGTGTGTCGGGGACACATCTGTTTTTCTGCAGAGCTTTAGCCTGGTTGATCAGGATGGTTTTCAAAAAGAATTACACTGAAAAGAAAGAAATAGAAGAAGGAGGAGGAGGAGGAGAAGGAGAAGGAGAACAAGAAGGAAGAAAAAGAAGAAAAAGAACTGGAGCAGAAAGGGGGTCTCCATCTCCTTCCTGTTATGCAAAGACACAGAATCCACTCAGGTATATCATCTTGATTTTCCAAATAGACAAGGAATCAACAATGATCTCCCAGAATTCCACTCAGTTTTCTCAAGAATGCTGAAGGTCAAGGACTCCCAGGCTGACACTGAACATTTAAGAAATACTGCTGCCCAGGCCCCATCTCCAGAGATGCAGTCGCCTGGTGAGAGAGGCCTGGGCATCAGAATCTTTAAATCCCCCCACTTGATTCTCCTCCCCCCCACTTGATTCTAATGTGCAGTCAAGCCTGAGAACCACTGGTCTGATGAATTTTAATCTATTTCCACACACAAGTTGTTTATCAAGCTTTCCTAACAATAGAGATCACCTGGGACAACTGGTTAGGGGACCGATCCCCTGGGTCCCCTCCCTAGGATTTCCGAGTCAGTAAATCGGGGACGGGGCCCAGGAATCTGCATGTTTACAAGCACCCTGGGTGACGCACATAATCAAGAAGATTCAGAAAACAAGGTGCAACTTTCCAGAAAGGGTGTGGAGAATCAACAGGGGAGTGAAGAATGACTCTAAGTACACCTATTTATATCCATAAACCCAGTCTCTCTGAGGTTTTGTGCCAATCCCAGTCTATGTCCAGGACTCAGATGATAGACAAAATGTGGAAAAAAAAAAAACAAAAAACAACCCAGTTCTGCAGATACCCAATCCTTAGTGGGCCATGGGCCCAGAGAGAAGAGAACCAATTGTTACATGTGGTTTTCTGTCTTCCCTTAAGGGATCATTTCTCTTCACTACTATTTGAACCAAATCACCAGGACCTAGCATTTAACAATGATGTAAGCTAGACACACATCACTGAACATGCGCTTAGATATCAATTCACTTGAAAGTATGTTCAACCACTTAAAAACAGGATGTGGCTTCTTTTTTTTAAATGTTTTATACTGTATTATTTCAACTGTTCCATGCATTTTTTTAAAAAAAAGGCAGGTTTCCAACTTCATTCTTTAAGTTCACACTATGAGTGGCTATAAAATCCAGATACCAAAACTGGGCAACAACAGAGAAAAAGTGGAAATACATAGCAATCTCATTCAACTATATCCAAAGATCCTAAAATAGTAGTTTATTAGAATAATTATATTATAAAGGATTATTCCGGGATGCAAGAATGATTCAACAGTAGAAAATCTGCATAAATCGCTACTTTGAAGGAGCCCATGGTTGCTATTTTTATATATTTTGTAATAGAACACGTTTAGGATCTCTCAGAGGTCCCAGACACTGAAAGACAAGGAAAAGAAAATTATCAATATTGGAAAGAAAAATACAAAATTATCTTTATTTGCAAATGGGATGGTGGGCTACCTCAAAAATCCAAGAAAAATCAACCACCTTGCATTGTTTTTCTTCTTTGATTTAAATACTTGTAAGTTACGGTTTCAAAATTATACTTTAACAAATTTGCTTTTTTCCTGACATTCCTTAACTCTTATGGCAACTACCTTAGGTATTTTCACATGTTTGATCTCTGTGACCCTATCAGATAAGGTTTTAAAATTCAAAGGCCATGGAGACACCTGAGTGACTCAGTGATTGAGCGTCTGCCTTCGGCTCAGGGCGTGATCCCAGGATCCAGGATCGAGTCTCACATCGGGTTCCTTGCAGGGATTCTGCTTCTCCCTCTAACTGTATCTCTGCCTCTGTGTGTGTGTGTGTGTCTCTCTCATGAATAAGTAAATAAAATCTTTTTAAGAACCAATGGCTCAAGCAATCTTCAGCATGCTCAGCTTTTTGACAAATGTAGGCTATGAAGAGTTGGTCAGCATAATTCCACTTTGCCTTTCCAACAGTGAGCTCTGTTCTCTTACTTTTAACCACTCTCTCTTCTAAATCAGAAATGATCTGGGACATGTGAGTATTCTGTTTGCCTTCGGTTTATATTTTTTTCAATCTGCATTACTGTACTAACTCATTACTCACTTACTGAGGATGTTTGGTTTGGGGAGGACATGTGTATCCCTGTAGAACTGTTTTATCTAGCCAGTACAATAAAATTTCTATCAGATTTACTGACTGCCTGCCATGCAGGTGCTGGGGGAGTAACAGTGATGAAGGAGACCTAATCTCAGGCCCCTTGATGTGCACAGTGTACAATGTGCAGAAAAGGACACAGATAACTGTAACACGTGACAAAGCATAACAAGCTGTGGTGAGTTCAACACGAGAGGAACAAATGAAGTGTACCAGGAGTTCAAGGGAGAAATATTCTTTTGCACTGCAAAATGTTGAGATGGAAAAAAGTAGCCAAGCCTGAGGCAGGGGTTGTGGAACCATGAAAAAGGAAACTGCATGCACACATGCACACACACACACACACACACACACACACACACACTGGAATATTACTTAGCCATCAGAAAGGACAAAAACCATTTACATCACTGTGGGTGGAACTGGAGGGTATTATGCTGAGTGAAATAAGTCAATCAGAGAAAGATGATTATCATATGATTTCACTCATATGTGGAATATAAGAAACAGCACAGAAGATTATAGGGGAAGGGAGGGAAAACTGAATGACAAGTCATCAGAGAGGGAGAAAGACCATGAGAGACTCCAGGAAACAAACTGAGGGTCACTGAAAGGAAGGTGGGTGGGGAGATGGGGTAACTGGGTGAGAGCATTAAGGAGGGCATGTGATGTGATGAGCACTGGGTGCATACACAATTGATAAATTACACACTATATCTGAAACTAAGTATGTACTTTATGTTGGCTAATTGAATTTAAATAATTTTTTATTAAAAAGAGAAAGAAAGAAGAAACTGTCAGGCCCTTGAGCAGGAAGGAGAGATGTGACAAGGTGATGCCAGAGGGGCTGGGGTGACACCTTTCCAGAGGAGCCATGGCAATCAGCAGGAATGGGAGGAAAAAATGGGAATGGTGAGCACTTGTGACAAGGACACCCAAGTAAGGCCTCTTAGAGGCTCAAAAACCTAGGTTCAGAGCAGGTGGACAGAAGACAGCCTAGGGAAGCAGATGTGAAGAACCCAAGCCATGATGAAGGCAGGGCACTGAATGCAAGTGAAATGAATAATTCTCACTTCTGTTTCCAGTTTGGCAGGTAAGGATCTTGGAAGTCACCAGGCCATCCTAACAGGTAAAAAGTTGAACAAACTGAAAATTAACAGCTCTTCACAGGTCCATTTGAGAGGTGAGGTCACAGGATGAGCCACTGCTCCAAAAACTGGAGACATGGACAGGCAGATATAGAGAATCGCAGTTTACCAGAGCAGAAACCTCCAGGGGAGCCAGGACCCAGGGAGGAAAACCTGACCTGTAGCTGAGCCATTGCTGGAGGCTCCATGTGGACAAGCATGAGAATTTACTGGTCCGGGGGAACCCCATACTTTTTTGAGTTTTAGCTTCTTTCTGAACCTGACCAGGTTCTCACAGTGAAGATCCCCTCTGCTTCCAACAGGAGGAAGGGAAAGTACTCATTTTAAAATACACTAGAGCTCTCGCTTTTTTTTTTTTTTTTTTTTTTAAGATTTGAGAGAGAGAGAGAGAGAGAGAGAGAGATTGCACAAGCAGGAGGGGCAGAGGCAGAGGAGAGGGAGAGGTAATCTAAGCAGACTCCCCACTGAGCATGGAACCTGATTCAGGGCTCAATTTCATCACCCTGAGATCATAACCTGAGCTGAAACCAAGAGTCTGATGCTCAACCAACTGAGCCACCCAGGCATCCCTGGAGCACTCTCTTCTAAAGACCTGCACTCATGAGAAATTTTAACAGGAGAGCCCAACTAACCTGGGGGAGGAGGAAATACTGACTCCAGCCCCTCTGGCCATCATATCCTACCTAAGCAGAGAAAAAACTGAGAAGCACTGGTGAAGTTCAGGGCCCAGGGCCCAGGCACAATAAAGACTGTGGAATTTAAGACAAAACAGAGGATCAGAGGGGAAGAGAGGAAAGAGTAAAATGACAAAATCAGAGAGGGAGACAAACCATAAACTCTAAATCATAGGAAACAAACTGAGGCTTGCTGGAGGAGAGGGGATGGTGGCATGGGGTAACTGGGTGATGGGATTTAAGGAGGGCACTTGATGTAGTGAGCACTGGGTGTTATATAATGCTGATGAATCACTGACCTCTACCTCTGAAACCAATCATATATTATATATTAATTAATTGAATTTAAACTAATTGAATTTAAATAAATAAAAAAAAAAAGACAGACCTGGTCATAGGACCATAGAATGTGGATATGGTGTCCCTGCTCCAACACCTTATCACATTACTGAAGATTTGTTTACTGAAGTTCCTTTTATCCAGCACCTCAATTTTTTTCAACAAAAAGTTACAAGGCATACTAAAAAGTCAAAACAAAAAACAGTTTAAAGAGAGCAAGTATTAGGATGACTCAGATAGAGCTGGGATGTTGGAATTAGATCAGGAAATTAAAATAACTATGACTGTCAGGTACAAAACATTTGCCCTACACTAACTGTTACATTCTCACCTAACACGTAAAAAATATTATTTTGTAATTAGCTTTGTATCTGGGAGAAAAACAGCTGAGAACTGAGTTTTCTGAGTACCCATTCCCATCCTGCACCTGCTGAAGCTGAATCGCCAGGGTGGGACTCAGACCTCTACACTTTACAAAGCCCCCCGGCAGCCTGATGAACAAGCAGTTTACAAATAAATGCTCTGTTTCAAGAGAGGCCCAAAGGTTACTGTTATCTTCTCTAACAAGCGTAGTAAGCACAAAAACATCTTCCAAATATAGCTGACCCTTGAACAACACAGGTTTGAATTGTATGGGTCCACTTGCACGTGGATTTCTATCAAAAAATACAGTACCATAAATGTATTTTCTCTTCCTTGGGATTTTCTGAACATTGTCTTTTCTCTTACTTTATTGTAAGAATATAGTATATAATACATACAGCATACAAAATGGGCATTTATCAACTGTTTATATGATTGGTAAAGCTTCCAATTAACCCAGTTGATTGTAGTTAAGTTTTGGAGGAGTCAAAAGTTATATGTGGATTTTTGGTTGCACAGAGGGATTGGCACCCCTAATTCCCCCATTGTTCACCAACAGTCCACCATACTATGCTAGTTTCATACCTTTTTGGTTTGTTCTTTACTGGGGCATCTCTAATTGTCTGAAGGTATCGGATTCATTTTTGCTCATTTGACTTTAAGAAGTCCTCAAAATGGGGCAGCAGGCTCACCAATAGGATAAGGATGGTATCTAAAATATCTTTATACACGTCACCCTGCAAAGTCTCCTACATAGAGGATATAACATCAAAATATATACTGGTTTTTACTTGTGTACATTATTCTAAAAACAGCAAGCCTACATCTAGGCACAAGGAAATAATCTGTCATTACATGTCTTCTGATTAATGATTTCTGATAATCTACTTTATTTAGGTCATTAAAGTAGATTGAAAAACCACTCAAAACCTGCAAATGGGATGTACTCCTCAAAACTCTCCATAGGATCCTCCTTCCTTCTGCTTGAAAAAACAACCAGAAGCACATACTACACGCAAATAGAATCTCCCACTTGAAAAAAAAATGTAAGTCATCATAAAGGCATCACACTTACTGCAGCAGACAGAATAGTGCCTGCCCCACCCCCAGTGCTCACATCCTAAGGGCTGGGACCAAGGAATGTGTTACGTTTATATGGCCAAAGGGATTTCAAGTGTGTGTGATTAAGCTAAGAGTTTTGAGATGAGGAGATAATCTCGGATTATCCAAATGGATCCATAGTAACCTCAAGTGCCCTTATAAGGGAAAGAGAGGTGGGAGATGTGACATAGAACCTACCCTGCTGGATGTAGTGTAACATGGAGGAAGGGGCCATGAGCCAAGGAATGAAGGAGCCTTCTAGAAACTGGAAATGGCAAGGAAATGTATTTTCCCCGAGAGTTTCCTGGAGAAAACCCGCCTGGAAATCCAGGGAGACCCACATCAAACCTCTGGTCTACTACAGAACTCTAAGAGAACAAGCTTGCAGAACTTTGTTACAGCAGCCGCACGAAGCACCCTTGCCACCTGCCAGTGTATGTGGAACGAGGGTCAGTAACTTAATGAGAGAACTGGAATCGGGGTCTGTCACCTTGGGAGGTGCTGATGCTCATGAGGTGAGGCATGTACCTCGGTTAACGTGTGCTTCTGACAGGCTTATACATACATAATTGTTACCATTCGGTGGGATCATGGGATAGAATTTACCCAACGGAACCAAGCAAGGATTGACCAGCCAAGGTGGCTGTTTTTGGGGGAGGGAGAGGGATTTTTCTTTTCCCCTCTTAAACTGTAATGGTGAGAGTTGATGCAATCGTGCCCTGCCCTTCCTACAATCCTGAGAAGAGATAAAAAGCAGTAAGTATGGCTGAATATAATGGTGGTTCCCCACTGTGGTAAACTAGCGTGGCCTTTTGTGAGGAATAAAGCCCCAACCCCCAGGGAATCTCTGTGCCAACCAACTAACTGAACCAGTCATTGGGGGCGGCGGGGGGGGGGGGGGGGCTGGTGGTGGTGCAGAAAACAGTCATGGGGAAATTTGAGGCTTTCAGGTCTCAGGACTGGCCCATTCGGGAACATTTTATCAGTCACTATTTGTTAAGAGGACAGATTTATAATGAAAGGGAATGAGCTACACATGAGTGAGAGTGAAACAGGGCATGTATTGTGTCTGTGTGTTCAACCAAACTATTATGAAGGTGGAGCCCGGGATGAGAGCGTCGCCATAGCTCCAAAGCACAGCCTTTCCCCTTTGGTCCCACTCACCAGGCGGTGTGGGCGCCACGCTGGCCTCCACGAACCAGTCATGAAACATCAAGGGATCAGTCTTAACAATTCCAGGGAACCATTAAGGAATAAGACTGGATTTGCACCCTGGAGGGGACTCAGGTTATTCACGTCAAACATTTTCCAAGTTCAACCTACGACCCCTCTTTAAAACCAAGAACTGATGGGGCACCTGGGGGGCTCGGTCGGTTAAGCATCTGTCTTTGGCTCAGGCCGTGATCCCGGGGTCCTGGGATCAAGCCCCACATTGGGCTCCCTGCTCAGTGGGGAGCCTGCTTCTCCCTCTCGCTCTCTCACTCTTTCTCTCAAATAAATAATAAAATATTTAAAGAAAAAATTTTTTTGAGAAGAGGAAACCCAAGAGTTGAGGACAGTGACTCATTGAAAACGATACTGCAGGTTGGAAGAGGAGGGGAAGACCGATGGGGAAGGAGACAAAATTCAAACTTCTCACCAGCCCTCGAGATATTGAGAGAAGACTCGGTCTTGAAGTCAACCAATCACCTGCACACAGTTGAGTGCTGAATACGCGTCTATTAAATAAGTGGAGGCCTCAGTAGAGCTCCTCGAGCTGTCCAGGGCCGAAGTGACAAGAGCTCCACGCACAAAATGAATCCCTCCCTGGCTTCACTCTTCCCTGTGGCTCTAGTAGGACCAAGTGTGGTGACCAGACACCCGAGTTCACCCCCATGCAGCCATCTGACCTCTGCAAAGGGTCATCAGAGCACACAGTCGACACACATCACAACCGCACGCTCTCACCTTCTGGAGAGTGCACCATGAGCCCACATTTTGGCAGTAAAGAAACAGCACCGTGGTGCAAGACTTATTCTTGGTGGGAATAACTTATAAATGCAGGCTGCTGGGCCCATGAATTTCTAACATCTTTCTCCCAGAGTCGCAGATTATTCTAAAACAATTATAAATGGAGAAAGATAAAACTTCCCTCCCATGGCCTCCAGAGGAGGACAGCCGGGGGCTTGTCTACTAAACAGAGGTTAAATCTGAGAAAAGCAGATGAAATTTCAGAATTCCCTTTTCCCCCAAAGCCTTCCCACACTAATCATTCTAAATGCTTTACTGGCCTCCGTTGAAAACACAACACTGTCCCTCCTCACACCCAGCTTACCCTGGAACATGCGGCACCCCCGCCACCCATCGCCGCCCCGCCGAGGACCCAGGGCACAGAGTGTCTCTCGCCTGCCGTGGGCTCCCTGGCAGGGCAGCACGGGGTTGTTGTTGTTGTTTTTTTCCTTTCTCTTTTTTTCACCATTTCTGAGGACAGATCCTTCACTCAACAGCTGTGTTTGTTTACAGGACGAGGACTGAGCACAGGACACACACGCTTGACCCAACAGTCTTTCTTTTGGCATCTCCCCCTGCAGACTACACAGTATAGCCAGCCTTGTCGTCCAGTTGTGATTTGCCATCGGTGACAGCCAAGAGGGTGGGCAGGGAGAAAGTCACCGTGCGGGGGAGCCTGGTATTATTTGCCCTCCATTCTCTAGGACAGACAGATTTTTCCTTTAAGCAGGGCCAGGAGGCCACACCTGCACGTCCATCTGAACCTGCCGTTTCCTTACAATGGAGGGACACGGTCCCCACTGTTCAGACACAAGGGCCTGGTAAATACCCCTCTGAGTCCATCAGAGGTTGTGCAGGAGTGAGCCAACTTGCTAGTCACAGACTACAAACCACACTTTCTTATCTGGCAAAGTGTCCCCCGTAGCAAATGGCTTTTCGCGTGAAAACCCATTAGCCTTCATTTTGCAGGCTGTTTTAAAAGCAAGAGGGTTAAAGTCTGGAACACAGAAAAAAATGTGGATGTTTTCCTGAAACTTCTGTTCAGAAAACTTTTTGGTTTTGGTAGGGTTTTTGTTTTTTTTTTAAGACGTTTCTTTTTTTATTCCCCTAAGAGTGCCCTTCCCCTTCTGCAACTTTTTAAAAATAAAATCATCTAGAAGAGAACCATTATTATCTGTAAAAAATATGGAACTTTTATCATTACTTTTCTAAATGAATATTTATGGTCCTCTTGTTTCAAAGTAAAGGGGTATCTTGTGCTTTCATTTCTTTGAGATTCTTTTATATTATTCCTCCCCCTGGGGTTGGCTGCAGAGAGTGGAAGCTGAAAATATCGGCGAACTTTTTCCAAGTTCTAAATTTGCTTCTGAGATATACGCTTTGTACTTCAAAACACGGGTTTCTGAAAGCCAACCTATTTATCCGACGCTTTCAGAATATTTGCAAAGCAGAGCGTGGGGTGCAAACACACACGGGATTTTGTGGGGTCAGGCAGGAAGCAGGGCCTGTTGCACTTGGTCACATTTTATGGGCTGTGGGTGAATCTCAGTCATTCAAAGGCTCCCAGGATGCCATGACTGCACAAGGGCTGAGCAACTGGGTCACCAGGCGGCTTCACCGTCCCGCCAACTACCAAGAGTCCCTCTGTCATCTCACAGCGTACCCCCCAAGGGGAAACCGTGGGAATAAGGACGTACAGTCAATGTTTTGCTAGGACGTCATGGACACTGGAGAAACATTTATAACAGATGGACACACACTAAGGCAGGCACACTGAGCTCTATGTTTTGATTGCATCAGAATGGTCACAGACGCTATAATGCTCAGAGCTAGAAAGAACACTCGGTACGCCACCACGTACATGGCCATTTCTACGGTCTCTACTGACTGTTTCACTCAGCTAGCATTTAGAACATAGTGAAGTCCTGACTTATATTGTATATTTATCTTATCTTCCCTGACATGTCGTAAACTCTGAGGGGCAAGGACTGTTGCATAACGGTTTGAATCCCACACACGGCACCTTAGCAAGAGATGCCCAGTAACACTGGGAGAGACAACTCATTATTAAAACAAACCTGGGACTTTGAATAAAACTGGCAACCCAGGAAGTCACTGGCTAGGCCCAGACATGTCCTTTGAAAAACAGCACGTAACATTTCATTAAGACATGGCTATTCAGGGCAGCCCGGGTGGCTCAATGGTTTAGCGCCTGCCTTTGGCCCAGGGCCTGATCCTGGAGTCCCGGGATCGAGTCCCACATCGGGCTCCCTGCATGGAGCCTGCTTCTCCCTCTGCCAGTGTCTCTGCCTCTCTCTCTGTGTCTCTCATGAATAAATTAATAAAATCTTAAAAAAAAAAAAAAAAAGACATGGCTACTCACATCCTAATGAAGAACATCCTCTTTCCTGTAAAAAATCCAAGGTGAGGGAGACACTCTCCTTCCTCTCAAGGAGGTTACAGACAAGCAGCAGCAGTAAAGAATGAATGACAGCAGAGCAATGCTATGAAGACTGCAAGGAGGGGCGTCTGGGTGGCTCAGTCGGTTAAGCATCTGCCTTCAACTCAGGTCATGATCCCAGGGTCCTGGGATGGAGCTCTGCATTGGGCTCCCTGCTCAGCGGGGAGTCTGCTTCTCCCTCTGCCTCTCCCCCTGCTTGTGTGCTCTGTCTCTCCCTCTCTGTCAAATAAGTGAATAATATCTTTAAAAAAAAAAAAGAAGACTTCAAGGAAATGGAGTTTGAGTCCACTCAGAAGAGCCCCATAAAGACTTAATGAAAGGGGTACAATTTGACACTGGCCTTGAAGGTGGTCCAAGAGCAAACAAAGGAGAACCAGAGACAGTAGGGGCCTAAGATGGAGAGAGGCCGTGCCTGGGGCCCAGCACTTCACTGGCTGTATCTGCGCCCTGACCCCATCCATCCCTCCACCCGCTGACTGCATTAAGCAGCAACCGTGGCTAGGCTTGGTGATTCCCTCAGCTGTACTGGAATTTTCTATGCTATTAATTGATCACACTGAGGCTGCTACAGAATATCATATGTCCTTCTTAATCTTACAAAGAGGGAAATGCACTGGGAATTCTATGTTAAAATAATATAATGTGCTCCTTCTGTCTACTGCCCAATTATATTAGGTTGGAACACTCTACTGGAAAACTTACTATAATGACCAGCCAAGTGCTGAAGGGCATAATGTTTTGATTGTCAGACAGGTTGTACATGATGCAAATATATGACTTAAGGAGTGATTTCACAAACATTTTCGTAACAGTAATCTGAGTCATAAGCTCCAACGTAGTCTCATAAAACAGCTGTGTGTATAAGTAATCCAAAGATGGTCCTTGAGAAATGTTACAGAGAAAGGCCTTAAATAAGAGGAGAGATTTCTGTTTGAATCTTGAAGAGGATATCGTTTTACATCGTAACCTTAGTGTTCAATGGCAAAGGTCAAACTGACCACGCAAACAAAATGTACCGTTGCCGTTCAGATCTGTTGGCATTATTGATCTGAGGAGAAAGAATATACATGTAAATACAAATTTTACAAAATTTACCGGACATTTTCTACCCACTAATTACAGCGCTAGGCAAAGAAAACACATTTGGGAGGCACTGTTAAGATAATGCTCATTTCACAGGAAACTTTTTGATCCATTCCAGACTTTTACTCTGGTTTGTAAATTTTATTCACTGGGCATCCTATTTCCATGTGTGAAAACACTATGACTCAGGAGAGTCAAGGGACTTGCCCAAGGCTGCCCAGCACCAAAGTCAAGGTAGGAAAACGGTGCTCCTCCCTTGACTCAGATTCCTTTTATGCAGGCTGACAAAGATCCTCAGGAAAAGGGCCAAATAAATTATAATTCTGCATTTTTCTGTGCCACTTTCACTAGGCTCAGTTTAATCATGCCAGCATAAAAATTTTGAAATTCTGGTTTCTTAAAAACAAGAATCAGGTATCTATAATGGACTTCTTTGTTCTTTTACTTCAAAGAGTTAAAATCTGACTTGTTTCCTCCCATCTAATGTGTCTTTTATTTAAATTCCAAAGCAAATTTGAGCCAAGAGTTCATAGTGAGAAGAACCTTGAGGAGCATGTGTTTTATTGACGAGGCAATTGGGACTGAGGAAGGTCAAGTCCAAGGTCACCAGCTAGTTAGTGGCAGAAACAAAACTAGAAGCCAAGTGTTCCGGATTTCAGTATGCTGAGCAGTGGCTGAATATGAACTGTCTACAGCACACAGCCTGCATGTCTTCCCTTCATCCTCAGACAGATCTCCTCTACTTCCGGCGGCTCAAGGAACCATCTGGCAAAACTCATCTGGTGGAATTATTCTAGATACTGGAATAATGTGGCAATGTATGACCCTCCTAGGGACACAGGTTCCTGGTAGATTGAAGGTCCTGCTAGTGTTGAGGATACTTACATGGTCGTGAGGGACTTAGAGGACATGCTACTTCAGGGGATGCCTCTGGAGTCACTGAATGAGTCCCAAAGCCAGCAGGGAGAAGGAGAGTAAGTAACCATGTGGAAGAGAGTTCGACTGCTATTATGTGCCAGGCTATGTGCTTAAAGAGACACAGGAAGGAGAGTTTCTGCTCTTAAAAGCTCTCGGTCTAGTGGGAAACACTGATAAGTAAACAGATGACTCGTGTTGGTCTGACATGAGACACCTCTACTCCACCACTGCCACGTGGCCTCTCCTCAAACCACCGATGCACCTGTGGACAAGGTGAGCAAACAAAAGGGAATGCGGGCTCTACCTCCTGCCGCGCACATGAGCACGTGGGAGGTGGGTGCAGAAAGGGTGACGGGGGAGTTTGTGGTTAGGACAAAGATGAGACTGGATAACAAAACTGCTAGTCACAGCCTGACTTGAAGGCTACATTTTTCTAATACGTCAGGTTTGGCAACTGGCCTCCTGTGACCAATCCCTCTAAAGTATCCTAAAGCCTCACCTTTTAGCCACTACCACCACAGCTATTCAAAAGAAGTCAAAATTAACATACAAAGACCACAAGGCTGAGGAGGGAAGACAGGGGTCTTGTTGATCTTGTTTTAAATAGGTTTGGTTGCAACCCTAGTTGTCGGTATGGCCATCTTCCAAATCGCAGATCTAGCAAGGTCCTGCAAGGACCTCACAGAAACTCAGTTGAATTTCTTGGTCTTTACAAAAATGCCTGGTGGTGAGTGTTCAGCCAAGATTCCCTAAATCTATTCCTGATTCTGCCAATAATTTCTAGCCTTCAGTGAAAATCACTGTACCCTTATTCAGCTCTCTGCATGACAGGAGGGACAGTACTCATGTAAGTGTGGGAGCCACTCTACCTGCCTTCATGTTCTCGATTTGAATTCACAAAGATGCTGGAACCTGCACAGATTATCATCTTTCGAAAAAAGAAGCTGAGCCCTATGTAACTCTGTAAGGCATTATGTGAAATGTTTGTGAAAAAAATGTTATGTATTTGGTTGGTGTCTTCTCCATGCACGAGCATTCTTCTCTAACCAGACAGTCATTTGCCAGGATTCTGTTTCTCAGCTGCAGAACTCTGATCTGGAAAAGGAGCCACTTCCAAGGAAAATACGCCACAAAGGAAACTTGCAAAGATAATTGCAGGCAGGATTCTAAAATATGTGAGCCTTCAGAGAATGGCCATTTTAGCAGAATAGGGGGTAGTGACCAGCAGTTATGACCAAGGTTGTGAAAAGAATGGAGAGAAATGCTAGGTGAGATTTCCTCCCTGCTCCACAGTGCAGCGAGCCTTTAGGGAATGAGTGCGGTGGAAACAGCTATGGAGATGGAGCTTTGGGTGCACTGTGTATAAAAGAACACCAGCAGATTGCTGGGTAGGTGGCTCCCACATAAAGGAGAAGTCTGGAAATGAAGCAAGTGGTAACGTTGAAACTGGTCTTGTTTCAGCATAAAGAATTTCCTTATCAAGAGTAATACCTGATGTGAGTTCCTTTTCCCCTGAGCTATTTAATAACTTTGAGGGATCAAAGGGTCTCTGGGGACTCACAGTTGCCAAATGTATTGGGTTGGATAGTTTTCCCCCAAAATTCATGTCCTTCCCAGAACTGCAGAATGTGATCTTACTTGGAAATAGGATCCTTGCAGTTAAGACAAGGTCAGACTGGAGTTGGGTTGGCTGTTAATCCAATATGACTAACATCCCTGTAAGAAGATGTGAAGAGACACAAAACAAAAGGCCACATGATGACAGAGGCAGAGACTGGGTGATGCTTTACAAGCCAAGGAATGCCAAGAACTGCCAGAAGCTAAGAAAAAGGCATGAAACAGATTCTTTCCTGTTACCTTCAGAGAGAGTGGTACTTTGTGATGAAAGCTCTAGGAAATTACTACACTCTAGGAAATTAATATTATAGGACTTTCCCCTTCTACCCATGAAGGATTAACTGCTATAGAATTGCCTTCTCACCATAAAACAATCAGAAAACTGACAGTTACGAAACAAATGATGTGAGCCCACAACTGCCCCAGATCACAACCAGGAGAGAGAGTTCAGGAATGAGGACCAAATAGAACCCAATAATCTCACTGAGTTCTGGAGACAGAGACTGGAGTTTGGGGAAGCCAAGGTAGCTAAATTTGCAGGGCTGAATACCAGAAAAGAGAGCTATATAGAGAGACTGCTCCAAAGATTTTCAAAGGGGTCCTTCTTAGCCTTTAGCAGTTCTGAACTGCTCACATATTAGTAAGACTCCCAAGGCAGGAAAAGAAATGTGGAAAAGCAACAGGCAAAAGAAAAAAAAAATTACAAGAGCCCACACATGGCTGGGGAAATTCTGTGTAGAGACCTCTTATGGGAAATTTGGTAGAAACCTCAAAAAAAATTGTGCCTTACTAGTGGGATAAGCTATTCCCAAAATAGAGGCTGATCTAGATCCACCATAACAAAGCTTAAAAGCAAACCTCAAAAGGATCCTCAAACAGATCCACAAGTTACTTAAGTGCACACCAGAATTAGATCTAACTTTCCTTAAAAGAATATAACAAAATCTAGCACACGGCACCAAATCAAAAATTAGCAGGCATACACAGAAAAGTATAACTCCTAACCAAAAGAAAAAAAATTAATCAATAGAAACAGACTCAGAAATGAAAGAGATAATAGAGTCAGTAGGCAAGGACCTTAAACACTGTTATCTTAAAAAAATATGCTCAAGGGTACAAAGAAAAATATCAATATGAGGAAATAAATAGAAGATACAAAATATTCAAAAATGAAATTTCTAGAAATCAAATGAAAAATACACTGGATAAGAGTAACAGCAGTTTAGACACTGAAGAAGAAAATATTAGTCAAGTTGAAGACACAGCAATGGAAATTATGCCACATGACATAGCCTGGGAGAATAAAAGACTGAAAATAAATGGACAGGGTTCAGTGAACTGTAACATAACAGAGCAGTCTAGCATTTCTGCCATTTTTGCCATAACATCAAAACACATGACAATATAATTGCTAAAAGACAGTGATAAGGTGAAAACCATAAAAACCTGCCAGATAAAAGAAGACATTATATACAAAGGAACAAAGATAAAAATGATAGACTTCTCATCAAGCCATTCAGGGTAGAAGTCAATAGACTAACTCTAAAGTGTAGGAAAATAAATGCTGTCAAATAGAATTAGATTTTGAAAGTGAAATTTTTTGGAAAAATGGAGATACTTTTTCTGACAAATAGAAGCTGAGAAAATTTATTACCAGTACACCTATATTACACGAAATGATAAAAAAAATGTTCAAACAGAAAGGAAAATAATTCCAAGAAATTTAGATCTACACAAATAAAGAGCATGAGAAAGACTATGTAGATAAATACAAAACTTCTTTAAATTTCTTTAAAACAAATTAACTCGGATGCCTGGGTGGGTCACTGGTTGAGCGTCTGCCTTTGGCTCAGGTCATGATCCCAGAGTCCTGGTATTGAGTTCTGCATCAGGCTCCCTGTGAGGAGTCCGCTTCTCCCTCTGCCTATATCTCTGCCTCTCTCTGTGTGTCTCTCATGAAAAAATAAGATCTTTAAAAAATAAAATAGGGGATCCCTGGGTGGCTCAGTGGTTTGGCGCCTGCCTTTGGCCCAGGACACAATCCTGGTATCCCAGGATCAAGTCCTGTGTCGGGCTCCCGGCATGGGGCCAGCTTCTCCCTCTGCCTGTGTCTCTGCCTCTCCCTCTCTCTCCCTCTCTCTCTCTCTCTCTCTCTCTCTCTCTCTATATATATATATATATATATATATATAATTCATGAATAGATAAATCTTTAAAAATAAATAAATAAAATAAAATAATTACCTGCTTAAAATTTAAAAATAGGATATTAAACAATTTAGAACATATATCGATGTAATATGAATGACAACAATAGTACAAAGGACAGAAGGGGAAATTGAGGTATACTTTATAAAGTTCTTACACTACACATGAAATGGTAAAACATTACTTAAAAATAGAATGTGATCAGTGTAATGTGTACACTGCAAATCCTACAGGAATTACTGAAAAAAATAATAAATGTATAAACCAGTAATGGAGATAA
Organism: Vulpes lagopus; assembly: GCF_018345385.1. Taxonomy (NCBI): domain Eukaryota; kingdom Metazoa; phylum Chordata; class Mammalia; order Carnivora; family Canidae; genus Vulpes; species Vulpes lagopus. Next base: position 18,496,142 of record NC_054833.1, read on the forward strand.
AATAAAATCATAAAAAATACACAACCCAAAGGCAGCAAAGAAAGAGGGAGGAAAAGAACAAAGAACAGATAGGACAAATTAGAAAACAAATAGCAGGATGGTAGATTTAAACTCAAGGAAGTCCATAAGTCATATTAAGTGCAAATGGTCTAAACATGCCAGTTAAAAGGCAGAGATTATCAGATCATTAAAACACACACAACAAGATCTAATTCTATGCTATTCACAAGAAATCCAATTCATATATAAATACTAAAGACACAGAACTGTTTAAAGTTTGGAAAGTTATACCATGCATATATTAATCAAAAGAAAGCTGGGCTGGCCATTTTTTTAAAGATTTTATTTATTTATTCACGAGGGAGACAGAGAGAGAGGCAGAGGCAGAGGCAGAGGGAGAAGTAGGCTCCCTGCAGGGAGCCTGAAGCGGGACCCAACCCCAGGACCCCCTGAGCTGAAGGCAAACGCTCAACTGTTGAGCCACCCAGGCATCCCTGGACTGGCCTTTTAAATTTCAGGTACAAGATGGCCTCACAACAAGGAATATGACCAGGGGGAAAAAAAAGAACATTTCAAAAATGCTAAAGAGTCCAGTTCAGGGATCCCTGGGTGGCGCAGCGGTTTAGCACCTGCCTTTGGCCCAGGGCGTGATCCTAGAGACCCGGGATCGAATCCCACATCGGGCTTCCGGTGCATGGAGCCTGCTTCTCCCTCTGCCTGTGTCTCTGCCTCTCTCTCCCTCTCTCTCTCTGTGTGACTATAATAAATAAATAAATAAATAAATAAATAAATAAATAAATAAAGTAAAAGAGTCCAGTTCATTAAGACACATAACAATCCTAAATGTATATTCTCAAATAACACAAAAAAAAATTACAGAACTGAAGAGAGAAGTGGATAAATCCATAATTATTGCTCTAGAGTTCAACATCCAGTAATCAGCGGAGCAAATAATCAGAAAGTTGGTAAAGGTACAGGAGGCCTGAACGACACCATCAACCAACTTGACCTAATTGCCATTTACTGACTGCTCCACCCAACAAGAGCAGGCTGTCTATTCTTCTTAAATGCGCAGGAAACATTCACCAAGACAGACCATATTATGGTCTCCAGACAATATTCAAATTCAAAATTACTGAAATCATACAGAACGTTCTCTGATTACAGTGGAATTAAACTGGAAATCAGTAAATCCCCAAATATTTCAAAATTAAACAGCGTACTTGTAAGTAATCAACAGGTCAAAGAAGAATTCACATGGGAAATTTTAAAAAATATTTTGAAATGCATGCAAATGAAAACACAACATAACAAAAACCGGTGGTTAGAGGGAAATCTATACCATTTAATGCTTATTTAGAAAAGAAGAAAGGTCCACATACCAGAGTGATGAGAGTACTTGTAACTTTGGCACTCAGAATAATCGCATTTTGTAGAATTCTGGGCAAAGTCTCAGTGCCATGGGAAGTATGACTTCTTTCCTCCACCTTATCTCCCTAAAAACAAATAGGGACCTTTCTGAAACAAAGATAACCTTGCTGTGTCGCCTCTACAAAGGTGGCTGTAAACAAAATCAGTGGTTCTCAAACTTTAATGGGCCTCCGAATCACCGAGGGGTCTTATGAGAAATGAGATTCTGAATCAAAAGATACAGGGTTGGGCTGGTGATGATGCATTTCTAACAAGCTCCTTAGTGAGGCAAACCACAATTTCAGTAACAGGCGACAAGAACCATCTCCCCCAAAATACATCAGCTCGTTTTAATCACGAACTATTTCTCCTAATAAATCTGAATTTTCGCCTTTGGTTGTGTACTCTTCCTCTTTGTAAAAAAATGCCAAGAAAAGGTCAGTGGGTGATTAGGGCAAAATCACTTAATATGGATGAGACAGGGCTTGCCAGTGACCGTTTGATCAGCTAAGTAGCAGGTGCATGATTGAGGTCAAGACTGGCTTTAATAACCATTACTTAAAATGTTCTGAAATCTTTCATTTAATTACTTTGGACTCAGACCAGTAAATTTTTTTTTTTAAACAACGGCAGTGTTCTTACCTTATATAATGCAAGATCTTAAAAATGAAGCAAGTTCTGTGCTTCATAGTGTCTGCTGCTTTTGCAGTGTGATAGACTCTGACTCCTGGCCAACCCTGTTTCTTGATCCTCTGGGCTGTAGGTGTTTATTATGCCCAGCAGACAATACTCTGGCACTACCAGGGCCCTACAAAGAATGCTAATCAGTAAAACCGAAAGAGCAAGAGGAAAGGGGGAAAGCCATGGGAGCAAGGCTTCACGCAGCTATCCTGTGAATCCACCTAAACTATAATCCAAAGCTCTTGAAGGACAGTTGTATTCAGAGCCATAAAAACATTCTGCACTTTGGGGGCAGAGATTTTTTTTCCACCTGCATCTTCCTCATCTCCACATTACCAACCCTCAACTGGAAAAGCTCAGTGATCAAATGCTCAAAGCGCTTTCTTGAAGTTACTCTTCCCGACATGAAAAATTATGTAGCATTAAAATCACCTCTTTTAGAAAAAGAGAAAACTATCTTAAAGTCCCTCATAATACCATGCACACTTAGAACGTAATTCTACTTACACATTCATTTCTTGGACATAAGGACTTTAGATGGACATTCCAATAATTCATCCAGCAGAACAGGTGGAAACCAGCCTGGAACTTAAAGTTTAAGTAATTCACATCTGTAGTAGTAATTCACCTAGATTCTAACATAGCTCTAGAACAGAAGCCAGAAAACAATGGCCCATGAGCCACACACCTCGTGTGGTAAATACAGTTTAATTGGAATACAGCCACTCTCATTTGTTGGATTACGACTGCAGCAGAGTGGAGCAGGGGTGACAAAGACCATGCCTGCAAAACCAAAAACACTTGCTATCTGGATTATTCCAACCCCTGATCTACAAAAATTAGTAAGGATCAAGAATTTTTAAGGATGTAGAAAAACTATTACACCGAGCAGACAGCTATCAACTCTTACAGCACAAAATTTAAATCAAGTGTCTTTGTAAAGTAGTGAGTTTCCTGTAACCGGAAGCATTCAAGCTACTCCTTGATGATACTCGTCATCTCAAAAAAGGGGATACCTGCATGATTCAAATGGTTTCTTAATCACTTGAGATTCTGCATCATTTTATGCTATCATTGCACAGAAGTCCACATTAGACTTCTTGAAAAATAGTCTCACTTGCCTCACAAAGAAAAACAGCTTACATTATACCTAAGAGAATCTAAAGAAAACATACATCTTGAAAAGGAGAGCCCTGGGTATCTTCTGGTGGCCAGTTTGTCTGTAATAGGCCCACAGAAGTGACTCTACTGGACAGAAGCCATGTCTAATTCTGTGGCTATTATACCTCTTAACATGCTGTGATTGCTCCAGAGAGATTTGTAAATATAATTTAATGATGTCTTTGTGTAATCCAGATTGCCAAATCTTTCCGCAATCTTACTCTTGGGCAGAGAATGTATATGTCAACACAATTATATACTTTGAAATATCTGCTGCACTGTTAGGATCTCTTAAGAACAACAGTGAGCATTGTTTCCTAGAAATCCAGGTGGGTGGGCTAATGGAGAAAGAAGGTAAGGCTGGAAGAGTCAAAGATTCATCATTGTTTTTCATTTCTTAACCAAATTGCTTTCGTAATAAAGCAAATTAGGAGGGTTTTTTTAAGTTTCCAAATTAACGAGTTTGACATGTCTACTACATTTTAGTTAGGGAGCCCCATGAGGTAGATCTGGGCTCCGTTCCTCTGCCAGAGGAACACACTTTGCAATTCTCAAGCCAATTCTTTGACCAATTTGGCAGCGTGATTGGCTGGGTTTGCAGGTAGTAGAGCGAGCACTCTCAGCAAAACGTTCATTTTTATGGTGTTGGCTTTCACCTAAATATCAGCGGGAGGCAATACCACTTGGTCAAGTCTGCCTTTAAGCTACATCAAGGGATGGAGCTTAATGTGGCTGAGTTCAGAGCAATCCAACAAAATTCAAGGCTTTGGGTTGGAGGCAAGGACAAGTAGGTTGAGCATTTTAGCTCTGGCTCTAAGTTAAGAGCAAATTAAGTAGCATCCTGAGATGGATCCATCCACCATCATACCTGGCACAGTTCGAGAAGACCCGCAAGGTGGAAAGAACACTGCAGAACCAGGGGAGGAGTTGAGTGAGGAGGTTATCTGACATTCAACATCAATGCGTTTGATGACCACAGAAACCAGACTTAAAAGGAAATAAATAGCAGCCAGGTTATTAAAAAGCTATTTATTTTCTCTTTCCAATAAAGAATGTTCACTTTGTTTTTGAAGAATAGAGAATAGGGGCGCCTGGGTGGGTCAGTTAAGTGTCTGACTCTTGATCTCATCTCAGTCTTTTTTTTTTAATTTCTTTTTTAATTTTTATTTATTTATGATAGTCACAGAGAGAGAGAGAGAGAGGCAGAGACATAGGCAGAGGGAGAAGCAGGCTCCATGCACCAGGAGCCCGACGTGGGACTCGATCCCGGGTCTCCAGGATCGCGCCCTGGGCCAAAGGCAAGCGCCAAACCACTGCACCACCCAGGGATCCCCTCATCTCAGTCTTGATCTCAGGGTGGTGAGTTCAAGCCTCACTTTGAGCTCCACGTGGCACAGTGTGGACCCCACTTTAAAAAAAATTGAGGGTGCCTGGGTGGCTCGGGTCAGTTAAGAGCCAGACTCTTGGTTTCAGCTCAGGTCATGACCTCATGGTTGTGAATCAAGCCCTGTGTCAGGATTCCTGCTCAGTGGGAAATCTGCTTCAGATTCTCTCCCTTTCCCTGCACCTTCTCCAGCTCATGCTCTTGGCATGTGTGCTCTCTTTCGCTCTCTAAAATAAATAGAGAGAGGACAAATAAAAAGTAAATAACAAATAATATATAAATAGAGAATTTTAAAAATTAAAGAGTTTTTTTTTTTAATTTCAAATTCCAGAACCACCTGGAAAAATCTCAAGATACACTGAGGTCCCTCTATACAGTTCACTTAGTTAAGCAGCAAAAAGGCAGATAGAACACAAGCAAACCACCCCATAAAAATTAAAATGCTACTGCAAAAGTCATTCTGGGGAATCTCCAACTAAATCACTGCACTGTACAATTTTAGAAACTTTAAAGACCAATATCTGCACAACTTTGTTTCAGGATCCCTCTGCTTCCTCATCCCACTCTTATCATTCCCTAACTGATACACTCCGAATAGGTTTCTGTTGTAATGACAGCTACGCGTCTGCACATCAGCCTCTCCCTTCTCAACAACCTGCAGCTAGAAGAACGTGGCCTCTATATTTTAGTATTCTTGGTGCTTAGCAAAGCAGCCAGCACACGATAGGGACTCCAGTGTGAACAGATGTATAGGTGGCACTGACAGTAGGAAAAATGTCCTCAGCATGCATAGAATCCACACTTTGGCCCGTGTCACCCACCCATGCCCATTACCACGAGCTATGCCTTTCCTTCCACTAGTTCTGTCATCTGAGGTCCACTGCCCCTTACCTCTTTAAATCCTACCGACCCCCACCCTGTGAGGTACTGCTACCCAGAGTCTGGTCCATGAACCATTTCATCAAAAAAAGATTTAGGGTGCCTCTTCACAGGCAGATCCCTTGGTCCCAGAGCAGACATAATAAATCAAGACCTCTAGGAGGGAAGCCCAGGACTGTGCATGTTAAATAATTTCCTCAAATGATCCTGATGCCCACTATCCACTGGCCACACTGAAAGGCGAATGTCAAGTCAAACCTACCTTCAAAGCTAATCGACCAGTCAATGTCACATTGTCCCATCCACCCTGAGCACTGTGTGTGACACATAACCACTTGGCAGAAGACTCCAGCCCTACGCTCATGGTGACATCACAAGGTGTAGGCCATTTCTTTAGAGAAGAGTCCCAAAGGCACGGCCATAGAATAGGTATGGGACCTACTGGCTCCCATGACAACAGGCAACGGTTTCTTTGACAATTTATTATTGATCTTGAGCAGTAATTTGTTTCTCCCTAATTCTAAAATCAGACCTGAGACAATTTGCAGAGGTACAATTTTACGGAACATCACACAGATATGGAAATAGGAATAAAAGGTGGAAAGGGCAAGACAATGAGGTTAATAGAGGAAAATAAATACCATACGATAAAGAGAAGTAGTTCTGAGTTTCCTAGTGACCAAAGAATATGAAAACACGATCATTTATAATACTTCAGCATTCATAAAACACAAGTCGCAGTGGGGGGCGAAGGGGAAGCCCCTGAATTTCCCTGATGTTGGCAGTCTGACTCAAGCATAGATTCGTATTCTGAAAAGCCTATCAATAACATGAAACACCTATGCCCGCTACTGCCCGGGGAGGTGCAGTGGCTCATCCGTGGTTGCCTTTGGTAGGTGAAACACACAGTAGGTCATGGGTATCTACAGGAAAGTTATAAGCTCTTGTTACACTGAAGAACAGAGAACCAGTGGCATCGATGTGGGAATTCAAAGTGGTGGTACTAGAGATTTTTCCTCTTTTACTAGGATACCTGACTTGGCTAAATGAAAAAATGGAAATCTTTACATCAGTAGGTGCATCCTCCTGATACCAGCATTAGGACATCACCCTAACACAGTAGCACACTTGCATTTCTAGGGACTGGGACCATCAATGGGTGCAAGAGAACTGTAAGACTATGGAAATTATGGGACTGTGGAATTTCAAAATGATAGGCCTATGGAATTGGAATGTTCCTCGGTACGTGCTGATTATTTGGACATTGACAGGGGATCTTAATCATTCAGCCTGGGTAAGCTTAATAGTGGCAAACATCTCCACCCACTCAGAAGCTGACTATAGGCACAAGCTGACTCATCGAGTATCTCTGGTTCCCATAATCGGTACAGCTCCCAAATGCCCTGCTTTATTTTACCTTACGCCGGTATAGTGCTTTAGCTTTTTAAATTTCTCTCAAGCATTACTTCAAGTTCCAGAGAGTACATAATGTCTAAGTTCTTCCAGAAGAATATTTACTGCCTGAAGTTTCCCACTTGTTTTTTTTTTTTTATGGTTTCCTATCCTTACCATAAGAGGATGTGTTAAGTTGCATGACACGCAAAGAACGTAAAAATTCTTTGTATTGGCCCCTTACTACAAACAAGTCCAACAGCTGGTAACTTTGCACATAGGTACGTAGTAAAATGTACCAAGCGCTGCGCTAAGCTTGTTACGTGTAGCGTCTCAACGAAGCCTCACAACCACCCCAAGAACTAAATGCAGTTATTATGTGCTGTTTTTACAGGTGACAATACCACACTGACCTAATGCCACCCACTAAGGGATGAAGCCCAAATACAAACGCAGGCCTCCGGCAACTATTGGTATAACCCCTCCAGAAGGCTACCGTCCAATCACCAACTGGAGGGATTTCCAAGGGAACAAGAATGCTATCAAAGCCCTCTATATAAATAACATCATACTCCTTTTTTATTGCTGCCCTAACAAATTACCACAAACTTAGCAGCTTAAAACCACCACAGTTCCGTAGGTCAGAAGTCCAACATGGGTCTCACCAGGCTCAAAGCAAGGTGTCAGCAGAAGTGCTTTCCTTTCTGGAAGCTGTAGGGGAGAGTCTGTTTCTTTGCTCATTCAAGTTTGGCAGAATTTAGTTCCTCGCGGTCGTAGAACTGGTGTCCCCATTTCCTTGCTGGCTGTCGGCTGAGGGCCCAGGCCACCACAGCCCTTGGCCTGAGGCTCCTTCCTCCATCTTCCAAGCCAGCAACAGTGGGACGAGTCCCTCCCGCACCTGGACCTGCCTCCTCTTCCACTACGTCTCTCTGCCTCTTCTGTTGTCTTTAAGGGCCCCTGTGGCTAATCCTCCAGGACCATCTTCCTCGTTTGAAGATGGCTGTTGAGGAATCTTCATTCATTCCCTTCTGCCAAGGAAGGTGACAACAGAACCCCAGGCTAACACCAGGGGGCATATGCCATGGAGGCCAGGCTCCATGCACTCCAATACCAGCACTGACCATGGTCACATGTCTCACCCATCTCCCAACCACACGGTTGTCCTGGGTTTTGTGAACTGTGCACGTGAATAAAAATGCTTAGGAGAAGGTCCTTATATGATAAGTTAGGGAAGCATCTGAAAGGAGAAGAGCGTGTCACCTGCTTGAATTGACACCAGCTAATTCCCGGCCCCAGAAGAGGACACCTCTTTTTCACGTGACCTGTTACAGGTGTGGGCTGGCCAGCAGAATGGAGACAAACCAGGTGGGAAGTCCAGCTGAATTTCAATCTGGTCAGTCCATGGGCTGAGCGGCCTGTGAACAAGGCTTTAGTTCACTACTCTCAAGTCTCCTCTTGAGCCAATTAGTTTCAAAAATGGAAACATTCTCTGCAGCTTGACCACGATTCTAAGCTCAAACCGCTGCTTTTAATTGTAAGGAGAAATGAGGGAAGGAGTTCCAGGAAGACCAGGTTAAGTCTATTTAAATGTCTATTTAAATCACCGCATTTCAGATTTTAGTTACTGGAAGTAGCACTTTTTCCACGAGTTATAATCTCTTAGGTGCTATTTGTGAATTTGTCACCTAATTTCCCTTCTTTATTAAACATTCTAAACTTAACTGAAGGAAAGAAAAAAATTCAAAATACTTTTAAAATTTCAAAAAGCCCCTCGATGCCACAGATACACATTATAGGGGCCGGGCGTGCTTACCCAGACAACTGCAAAAATGTCCTGGCTGGCCTCCCCATCTCCAGCCTCTTCCACACTGCTACCAGAAATATCCTCCTAAGCACACATCAGCCATTCCACAGCCTTCCTGAAAAGTTTTAAGTAGCAACTCACTGCCTACAAAATCAATTCCAAACTCCTCAGAATTGTTTCAATATTCCTCCCTGAGGAATATTGAAGGCCTAAGCCTACCTTTTCGACCTCCTCACCCACCGAGTCCCATATCACCTCCAGGTCCACTTGCCTCAGCTCCAGCACCTCAGACCTCACTATACCCAACGCCCTACTGCCATTCCCCTCATGGTTTCATCAGGCAGGAATGCCTGGGCCTCCCACATCCACCAGCAGAAAGCCAACTCTTCTTTCTACACTCAGCCTGAATGTCATGTCTCCCCATAAATTAATCACCTCCTCCTTGGTGCTCCCATAATATCCTGAAAAAAAAAATAGGTGTCTTTATCACAGACACCACCATATTCTGTTTGGCGTCAGGGTTAGGTGCCCATACGTCTGCCTCCTTCTCTGGGGGCAGCAAGTGCATCTCACCCTCCCTACTAGAGTCAATGCTTAGCCTGGTGCCCTGAGGGAGCTCTGTACACATACGGGACAACCAAATTAAATCTGTCATTTCTACACTCCCTGGGCTTAAGGAACTTTTTTGTCAGGGTATGTCACCCAGTGCCTCAGATCCCATTCCATCCGAGGCACACTGTCACTGTATCTTCCAGAATTTAAAAGGATGTGACAATAGAACCTATATACTTGTCTTCATGTGCTATATGGGAACTTTTTAATAAACAGATTTCTTTTTCCTTTTGAGTTCTTTGGGGGGGGTGGTGGTATGTGGTCACTGTAAAATCTTTCCACTTTTCTGTTTGTTTGGAGTTTTTCACGATAAAATGTTGGCAAAAATTAAAAGATGAACTGCAACTTGGAATTTGCTTCATCAAGAAAGGTGTAGAAGTAAATCAAAATATTTGCAGAAATCAACATGGAGGAAGCCAAGAATTCATTGTGGAACTGTAAATGCAAAGCACTTAGGTAAGAGTTTGGTAAAACATGTTTGCTGCCCAGTAGGAAAAAGTATGTACTGTAGCTGACCTTAGAGAATCATGGAAATAAATCTCTCATTCCAGCGAAATGTTCTAGTGACATATTTTATTTTTGTAGCGTTAACAGGGCTACCCCGGTTGTCTCTGTGGTTTTAGTGATGCAAGGTGGTACTTCAGGAGAAGTTTCGATTCTGAGTTCAGGTTCCTATGAGCCAGGCCCCGAGCACCAGAAGGGCCACGAAAATCGAACACCCAATGAGACAGATCAAGTGCATGAGAAAGAGCAGGCATCTCTACTGTCCTGAAAACCCAGGTGAAAAAAAAGTCAAGGCGATGACCCATTTGCTTTAGGAAAGAGTGTCTACTATCATCCCACACTGAGACAACAGAAGTTAGACAATGGACCACAGACACAAGATAAATTGTGACTCTAACAAGAGCTGGCCAAGTGGGGAAAAAAAAAGTGAGAGGACAGAGATTACAACAGCCAAGATGCCTTAACCTTAGAAATCCTGAATAATGCAACATTATATACTATTACTTATTCCTAAACACAGCCCAAAAAAAAAAAAACAGTCAAGATATGGAAACAATCTAAGTATCCATGGACAGATGAATGGTAAAAGGATTGTGATACGTGCAGTAGAGTATTATTCGGTCTTAAGAAAGGAAACACCATGAAACACCTGACACACCATGGATGAACCTGGTGGACATTACGCTAAGTGAAATAAGTCAGACACACAGAGACAAACACTACATGATACCACTTATATATGGAATCTAATGAAACAAACTCAAGCCAAGAGTAGAGTGGTGGTTGCAGGGGCTGGGGCAGGCATACACGGAAATGGGACGACGTTGGTCATAGGGTATAAACTTTGTTACACGTGTTGAATTCTAGAGATCTAACGGATAGCATGGTGACTATATAGTTAATACTGTGCTGTATACCTGAAATGTGCTGGAAGGGTAGATCTCAGGTGTTCTCACCACATACACACAGAGAAAATGACCACTATAAAACATGATGGATACGTTCATTAGCTTGATTGTGGTGATCGTTTCACAATCACTTGTGTCAAATCATCATCATGCACACCTTCAATATATACAATCTCTATTTGTCACTAATACTTCAATAAAGTTGAGGGGGGAAAAAAAAACCCTGCCGAATTGGGTGGGAGTCAGGTAAAGGGAATATATACTATATAATAATACCTCCCTCTACATTTATACATATCTTAAAATTATATATGCAAGGTCATCACTGACAAATAGGAATCTGAAGTCATCTCATATCCCTCTTGGCCAGACTCTTACAGTTCATCGGACAAAACGTGGAGAACTGGATCTGCTCCTTTGATGGCCGGTATCAGCTCTGTCTCTCTCCCTCGGACAAGTGTCAGCTCGGTCTCTGTCCCTCGGACAACTCCTCTCATCCTAAGGCTACTATCTATCATGGAAATGAAAGTGGTTATGTCTTGCATACTCTGGTAGAGAGAGCAAAGTTTAAGTGGGAGAAGGGGGGGGTGTTTTCGGTTCCAGGACCTACCTGTCTCATTACACATAATTTAAGTACTGAAGAGCTGTTTAATTTTAAACAACTTTTATAACAGTCTATAAAAAAAGAGAAACATCACATCTTGCATGTGCTTACTACAATTTGACATTTTTTCCGACCTATTTGGACATGCTTGTGCCTACTTAGGCAGTCTCCCTGGATCAGCCGCTCAGAGATGAATTCTAATTTGTTTCACCAACGCTCTGGAAATACAGTGAGGCAATAACGCACGTCTGTTCGGGCAACCAACCAAGAGACCACCCTCCCCCTGGCCAGACCTCTCTGCTCCTGGGTAGGGGTATCTCAACCCTGCCCATGGCTTTGATCTGTCTTTGGGTTTTAAATGCTCCCTGTTGCCTAGTGGGGAGCTAAGTGAGTTTGCTTCAATAGACATTATGTCACCCCCTCAGCCCTTACGTAAACAGAGTGTCTAACACCTTCGCGATGTAAGCCAAGCCATCGAGCCTGAAGTAGAGGCTGACAAGATAAGTATTTTGTGTCGGCACCTGCAGGCGTCGTGCCTCCTCGCATGCAAGCTTTCTGCGTGGCACAACCAGGAAATTTAAATTCAGACTCAGCAGCAATTCTTTCTGACTCCTACTAATACTTATTAAAGTTATAATGACATCAGACAGAGGGAAAATAATATTTCTTCTTCCTGAGGGCTTTTTTGTTTCCCCTAAACCATCTAGAAAGTCACAGAACATAAAGCCTAAAGGGAGAAGGCAAGGTCCCTTTTTTAAAACTGTTGCAAACAGAAAGAAGTTAAAGAGCATTTCTCTTATCTGCAAGGTGTTTCACAGTTTATAATTCTCTCACTCAAATGTTTGAAGTTATTGGTGAAGAGACAAAGAAGACACGCATACACCCAGTTTTATTTTTGGACAAACAGACCTTTGTGAGCGCTTATTCAGGATCAAAAAGGTTAAGGTACCAGGTTAGGTACTTGGGGGTGGGAGGTGTCAAGATGAATAAAATATTACACAATAGTGAATCTGAGAAGTTGTGGCTGAAGGTGATTTGCCCAAATCCGGGCCAACCCTGGAATTCAAGGTTCCCACACCCTTCCTGTGAGCCACACGGAGCTCATGTGCAAAGGCACATCTGAAGTTACCAAGCTGCTCTGTGGCATTCTGCACACTAAGGAAGGCTCCGAACATTCTTCCAAAGGGTCATGGCATGTGGGTGAGCCCCTGTCAGAAAGGCTACCAGGATGAGATGGATTCGAACCCAGGGATAAAGAGTAGAATGGAGAATGTGGAAATGGGCAGTTGTGCAATATCATCGTTAAAACTCGGGAGAAATAAAGGCCAAGAGGAGGCAATCACGGGGAGACTGGCTAACAGAAGGACAACACACACAAAGATGGGTGCAGGAGGGGAAAGCTCAAAGGGGTGGGACTCAGAGGGGCATTGGGGCTTTATTCAGGACACCATGAGGATCCAGGGAAGGGAGGGCTGGGAGGGCAGAAAGACGAGCCAGCAGAGATGCATGAGTGGGTTAGCCAGGGAGGAGAGAGCACACAGAAATCCAGGCCAACATCACTGAGACCTCATGCAGGGAACCTGGGGAAAAAATGGAGAAAACCGGTGGAAGGGAAAGATCTCAGAAGCAGAAACAGCAAGCCTAGCCATTGGCTGGATGTGGGAGGAGGGCAGAGATTGAGGCCTCATCCTGGTGCCCAGCTCCCTGGTTCCCAGACCCTGGTAGATTCCCACACCAAATGCCCCAGAGCCTGCCAGGTTCAAGAATCTGCTCCTTAACAAATACTCGAGATCTGTGCTGACCCACCAATTGTCACCAGCCCACAACAAGTACAAAAGTGGAGGCCGCTCAGTTTGACAGTAATTCAGTAATTTCATATCAATGGAATCCAATAATGCAAGATTGAGGGTTGATTTTATATGGATTTGGGTTTTTTTTTTTCCATTTCACTTTTCTAATAACTCATTTTTGGTGGATCTTAACAAAAGCATAGGTCCACATAAATTAAAAATAAAACCAAAAAAACTGGTTCTTGTGCAAAGATAGCTTGAAAAGCACAGTGCCAAAGGATTCTGGAGCCACATCACGCCTGGACCACACTCTGAATACAAAGGGCAGAGAAAGAGAAAGGAACACATCCACAGGTGCTCAGCACGGACAGACCTCCGCTGGCTCACTCTGGCCCTCTGACTACCCCAATTGCCAAACTCCCCATCCCCAGGCCACATCATCTCTGTGGCGGGGCACTGAAAGCCTAGCACCTGCCTGACATCATGCCCTGTGGCCACATCTCATCTCCTGAGTCCCGTACCTGGGTGTGCTCCCCCAACCCCCGGCCCCATGGCTATCTCAGCCCCACGGGTAGGTCTAATGCCACATGCCAACCCTTCTCAATCTTTTGCTGCTTTTCAGGAAATGTCCCAAAATACAGCAGGAGTCTATAGGATAGACAAAGAACCAAGAGGGAGCAAGTAGCATTACAGAAGCTAAGGAGAAATTTTTTTTTGCCTTATGGCTAGCTGTACAGTCCTTTCAGAGGAGGGGGTGGAAAAAAGGTCTCAAAGTGACAAAGTCTTGTGGAAAGCAAGACGACGACCTGGGACAGCAGAGTGATGGGGACAGAAGTCAAGGGGAAAGGAGAAAGTGGGTAGAAAGGCAAAAGCAGCTTCCCTTGGTCCAGAATTAGGACATGGCCAGGTAACTTCATGAAGCTATTCCATTATGAGACCTGAGCTATTAGGAACATTAATACAACTCCAAGTAACTTTCTCCAAATTCTCCCCTATCTTACTATCTACTAATATTCAGTATGAGTTTGCAGCTATAAAAGTCTCGGTTTTTGCCTTGTTGAGATAATAGGATAATAAGTGACATCAGTCATTCTTCCAGGCAAAGACCATAAAGAAATACAATACTTATGTTTTCTTGCAAAAAAAAAAAAATGTAGTTTCCACTTAAACTTACAGAACATTTGGAGAAGGATGAGCATAAGGGGAAAAGTTAGGGGTAAATTGGAGTCTACTTTCATAAATTTCTTGGACTTGTGCCCTACCTAAATTGCCAGAATTTAAAACAGAAACACAGGAAAGCATCTTTGTGATGTTTTCCAGAAGGATCAAATCTTTTAAACTTGAGTATTTAGAAACAAGATGTCAACAGGATCGCTAACAACCCAAAAGTACCCCAGTATGCTTGATCTCGAAATTAGAAAAGATTATTTGCCTATTTTTGCTATTATTTCCTAAAATAAATATGGGAGGTGAGCTATAGGATAAAAGCCAATCACAGCTGCAGAGAGCAAGCTTGACCCCAGGAAGGCTTGACCCCCACAGTTCTCTGTTCCAAGATAACCATTCACAAACATCTTCAGCAAATTCCTTTCTTCAGGATGTTCAAAGCTTGTGAGATGAATGCACGAAGAGCAACGTCATCCATGAAAAATGGGGATTTTCACTGAAGTTCCTGTGTTAGGATTATTTCATTCCCCGGCATAGGCAGGTGTTTAAAAGAATAGCTCAGGATATGTTCATTATCTTGACTGTGGTGGTGGTTTCACAGGTACGTGTCTGTGTCAACACTCATCAAGGCCTACGCTTGAAATAAGCAGCTTAGTCTATCAAGAAAGCGGATTTAAAAAATAAAGCATCATTCAGAGAAACGCAACAGGGCAGATTCCCAGTGTTGAGTCCTGACACTCTCTCCTTGGAGCTTCTCTGTGTTCCACTGAGTTAAGAGGTCATGGCCACCAAGAATCCAACCAGGCAAAGCAAAATCCCTGCAAGTGTTTACAACGGAGGGGATTTAATGCGGGGAGCAGGTGGTGTGGAAAGCTGTGACAGAGTCAAGCAGCCAAACAGGTTATGGCGAGACACAACCCCGTGGCTTGGCAGAAGCAGGAGGCCACATCCACCCTCAGGAAAGAGGAGCCCCCTGGAGCGGGGGGGGGGGGGGGGGGCGCCTGCAGGAGGTGGAATAAGGCAGCCCCTTCCAGAAACAGCTGGAGTCCCAGAAGAGCAAGGAGCAGCTAGCCTGGGGTCCCCCACCCCCAGCTCCACAAAGATGACGGGGGGAAAGTTCAGGAGTGGATCTGGGGGCATAGAGGCCTGAGTCTGACACAGAAAGCACTTACAGAGCAAAAGTGAATTCAGAGAAAACCCTATAAAAGCAAATAGGCAGACTTCTTCACTGCTGGGCTGGTCAGAGCTTTAATGCACCGGTAGACTTGTAACTCTCAGAGGGGAAAGAGATATAAATGAGATTTCTCCATGATCATCCTCTGCAGGACATTTTGGAAAAGTAGCGTTCCACAAAACACTATTTGGAAAATGCTGATCTAGCCAACGCTCTCCCATTTTACAAACGAGGAAAGCTATTTTACAAGGAAGAAGACCAAGAAATTCCCTAAGTGGCTTGAACAAGATAGGATAAAAAGGGACAGCACAGAGACTAGAGCATCAATTCAAGCATCCTAAATCTTAATCACGTACTCTTTCCCCAAGTCTACATTGAATTGGCCATAAGTACTTTCCAGCACCATTAAGAAAACCAGCAACTTAACCATTCTAGGGGCTGATGGGTCATTTTGCTTGTATAACATCACCAGACTCATGGGCACGCATATGAATCTGCTGTGTTAGGTCAATGAGCAACCAAAGGCATCAACACTATGAGGAAAGAACAGAGAGGAAAGAGGAAATTAATGCAACGGAGTTGCTAAATTTACTAATAGGAAGAAAAGGGAAAAGCAGAAGAGAGAAGGAAGCTATCCTCCACTGGGGACCTACCTACATCCCTGAAGCCATGTTGGATTCCACATCTTGTAATGAGGATAACAAATGTGCGTGCCTAACAATAGGCATCAAATGCCCTCAACTAAGCAAATGAAATAACCAAGGTGCCGGGATTTGTGGGAGCAGTTCCCAAAGCTGGTGTTAAGGGATTCCACTGTACACAGATCCCCATAAAAATGCAAAGGCCTATTCCGTGGCCCCCTGGGAGAAGTGCAACTCTCCAAAGGTCTTTGGCCGAGGCACTTAGGTCCTCCTCGCTATTCTTAGTCCTGCCCTGTGGTGTCCTTTCACTTAGGGCTCCATCAAGCTTCTATCCTACCAGAGGGCTGTACTTAAACCACAGCACATCCTAAGTCAGACGTTACAGACCCAAGCTAAACTTCTCAAGCGCGTTGATACCACCAGGGCCCCAAGATCTCCCCCCTTTTTGGGAGGTTTCATTGTGAGTGGGGGAGGGAGTGGGGAGGCAGGGGGATTGAGCTAGAATTTGGTATAAAATGGAGGGTTGCATGAGAATTGAGAATTCATGAAGTGTCTCACCTGTACAATGCTTATACATATTTTAAAAAAAAAATACCCACAAGTTCCCAAAACATCTCAAATTGCTGTTTGTTCAACAGCAACCTTTTAGAGTTATGTTATTTTCTTATTTACCGTTTATCTGTGTTGCCCTATCTTACAGAAAACAGTTCAAAGAAAACAAGCTTACTCTACATATCACTTACAAAGACATCTAGATTTATGGGGTCTCCATTAATTTAGTGTTAATCTAATCAAAACAGTCTCTCCTGAGGAAATCTTTTAAGGTCCCCTGATCCTGCCTTTAGGGCCAGTAAAACATATTTTTGTGAGTTTCTCAATCCAAAGGCACTCTTAAGTTCTAATATGGTTTCAGAAAGGAAGGAAAAATATTTCATCTCTCCCCTAACCCACCCCCCAAATTTCAACAATTTACAAGCACAGAATTCCTATAATTCTTGTCCATTCTTCAGGCTTGACTCCCCCAAATCCTGCAGAGCATGGATCAAACAGGGCACAAGCCAGGGAGAAATTTAATCGCTCATATCTCTGCCTAAGGGATTGTCTAGGTACTATGGTGACAGACACCTCAATGAAAGTATGTGGAGGAAAAAAGATTTTTAAACTCCCAGACTTTAAAAAAAAAAAAAAAAAAGGTGGGAGGAGGGATTTCTAATGGATTTGGGGTCAACACACACAGAAGCACAAAATAAGGTCTACGGAGTCCATCGAAATCCTTATTTATACACCAATGTGGTAAGACCACAGAAACAAAACAGTATTCAACAAAGGCATTTTGTTTTTTTCCCCCCACAAAACTGCCGATTTTGAATTTTCATATTCCCGTTGGTTTGTTTTTCTGGTTACATGTACAGCTTCTCCACAGAGGAGCTTAAGGGCAGTGAAATGACTCTGGGTGATACCATAATGAGAGATATAGGTCCTCCATCAGTCCGAACCCAGGGAATGTTTGAAATCAAGAGTGAACCCTAAGGTGATCAATGAAATTGGGGTGCTAACGATGATCAAGGTCAGTTCCTCAAGTATAATGTTGACAGCAACCCAGGCAATGGTTATGGGGGTGAGGAGTACATGGGAAATCTCCGGACCTTCCACTCAATCATGCTATAGACCTCAAACTGCTCTAAAAAATATAAAGTCCATATATATGTTTTCAAATGCACAGCTTCTCCGTTAACTTACTCTGACATGGGAGTGTTCAAATAAAACCTGGGGGGGGGGGGGGGAAACGAAGTAAAAGTACTTGCACCTGAGTTTGTAGTTCCCAAAGCTCTGTCTTTAGAATATTTCAACGTAATTCATAGATGTGAATGAGGGGAGAGGAAAGAACTGGTGTCCGAGATTGAAGCAAGGCCAATTATACAAAATCTCCCAACCTAATCAGCACCTAAACTCGCTCACACCAACCACAGGGTTATTAGCTCACGCTCTGCTGATGCACGAATCAGAATTTTTTTTGCCAGCCTGTGTTCATGGACAGGAAGCCAACAAGACTGTAAACACAGGAACAACAATCAACACACACAGATGTCTGAGGCTGGAAGTCACATTCGGGACAAGGTGAAAAGGGTAAGTGGCAGGAGAGTCATAATGAGGATGGAGGCGGATATCAAAGTTCAGTGTGTAGAGGGCTCAGGGCCCGGCTCGGCTCGGCTCGGGAGACACTGTTTTCTGCCTGCGGCAGAGCCTCGCACTCACCCCACCCCACCCAGCCACCCCCACCAAGCTCGCTCTCGGATGATGAGAAAACAATCTGAGCCAAAAAAAAAAAAAAAAAATCAGCAAAACGAAGCAAGGACGGCTGAGGCCCAGCCTATCCAGCAGGATCAGTAATCAAGGGCGTGTGCCCGTGAACCTGAAAGTCAGGAAGGCAGCCCCGCTCGGAACCAGAACCTCATTCTGCAAAAATGTCTAAAGGGGAGTCTTCTATCCAGTCATCTGGGACTGGGCTAGAGATAACAAGACCGTGGGGACCCATCAAGGAATTACCTGATGTCATTTAGATACCACTGCTATTATAAACCCAATCGTTTTAAGAATGGACTCGGGAAGGGCAGGAAGAGAATCAGTGCCTGGAGATATCAGTTGAACAATGCCACTCATAGCAACCTGGATTTCAACTCACTTTCAGAGCAGAGAACAATTCTTTGGGGTCCTCCGTGCTTCGGCATGCCAAACAAGGGGATATTTATAGACATGCCCTGCTTTTTCTTTTCCAAAAGCTGAGTTCTAGGAGAGAATGCTACCCACGAAGAGAAAACCCACAAAATTCCAGATCTGAGCTTCCCTACCTCTCGCCCAGGGCAGTGCTCTTGCATGCTTTTGTAATTTCTCCTTAATTATCCACTCCTGCCTGACCAGTGGCTCTATGGCCCTATTCCTCTGATGTATTAGGATCTCTGTGGTTGTCCCTCAGCCTTAAGATATAACAGCAGTGAAGAAGAAAGGGTCCTGACTAAATCAAACAAATTTAACTGCAGAGAAGTGATTAGATGATATGCAAAGCCTTTAAAGCTCTAAATCCTATGATCTATGGGTAATAGATTTACCAAAAATCCCAAACTTCCTACTTAGGATAGTGAAAACCTTGCTTTAAAATGGGGGTCTGGGGATGCCTGAGTGGCTCAGCAGTTGAGCGCCTGCCTTCAGCCCAGGGTGTGATCCTGGAGTCCCAGGATAGAGTCCCACATCGGGCTCCCTGCATGGAGCCTGCTTCTCCCTCTGCCTATGTCTCTGCCTCTGCCTGTCTCTCATGGATAAATAAATAAAATCCTTAAAAAAAAAAATAGGAGGTCTGTTGCTTGGGCACCTGGGTGACTCAGTGGATGAGTAGACACTCATCAAACCTTTGGCTTGGTCATGATCCAGGGGTCCTGGGATAGAGGCCCACATTAGGCTCCCTGCAGGAAGCCTGCTTCTCCCTCTGTAGGTCTCTGCCTTTCTGTGTCTCTCATGAAGATTTTTAAAAAATAAATAAAAAATAAAATTGGGGGAGGGGTCTGTTGCTTGGGCATGTTTCCCCAGATAAAACAATGTTATGGAAGGGAGCCATGTCCCCAGCCAGCTCCAGAGTCTAATTTTATACACAGGGGACTGAAATACTATATTTACAGTGGGGGAAAAAAAATGATAGAGAACAAAAAAATCCCATCAACTTCAGAGAACTACAATTATTTTCTAATGCTTCCAAGAGGAAGATGAGCAGCTACAAGTCTAAGTTCTGAGAATTTCTGACGCTCTCAAAAACTTCAGAAGGGTGATGGCCCTGCTCCTTGAGTGAGTCCTGCTTGCATTAAAAAAAAAACAAAAAAACAAAAAAAAAAACGGTTTTCCTTCTCCTTGATTTAACTGTCACCACTTTCCTATATTCCAGGTAAGACTGGAGCCAATCTCCAGCTTCCCAGTTTCCAGAGGGCAAGGGTTGAAAGACAGCACGGCCAGTGGGGGTGTTATTAGAGGAGAGAAGGGGCTTGAATAAAAGCAGCAAGCTGTCACAATGAAAACAGAGGAAAAGGTGTCAGCTTTTTGTGAAGAATACAAGAGAAGTGGGCAGCTGTGCCCCACACCAGGCCCTGGGGGACAGGGCCGTTGCCGGCTGCTTCGTTGGGCTTGGCCATGGCCACCGCCATGAGGGTGGGCACAGAAAGGTTAATGTGTGACAGCTGTTTACATCCAGGAGGACTGTCAATTGTTCATCTCTCAGAGTTTCTATACCGATTTCTACTCCTTTCACTTAGGTATTTATGGAAGCTTCTAGCCAGGAACACAATCGTCTGATGAAAATCCCTATTGCCTGCTTTCCTGCCCTATTCTTTGGAAGGGCCAAAGAATATGAGGTGACTAAAACTCAAGCAAGAGGAAAGACAGAAAAAGCAGGATGAGGCTCAGTATAGAAAAATTAAGAGAAAGCTGTCCTGGCTTTATATTAAGAAAAAAATAAGCATTCCATGCACTAACTTTCAAATACAGGAAGGGAGGGCAGAGAGTGAAGGACAGACTTGTGGAAAAAAAAAAAAAATCAAAGAACGCTGGTGAATCATCCAAGAAATGTCACCCTCTTCGTTTTTGTTTTTGTTTTTAAGATTTTATTTGTTCAGAGACAGAGGCAGAGACACTGGCAGAGGGAGAAGCGGGCTCCCCGTGGGGGGGAGCCCCATGTGGGCCAGGATCCCAGGACCCCTGGCATCAAGATCTGAGCCAAAGGCAGATGCTCAAACACTGAGCCACCCAGGTGCCCCTTTGTGTTCCTTTTCTAATTCAGCTCTTGCAACTGAGGGTGAGGCAGGATGTCCGGGGCTGTCATCTTCGGGAGTCTGCTAAGCAACCACCGTTGACACCCACATGCACCCACCCACCCCCGTATTTAAGTAAAATATTACTTTGAAATCAGACATTTAAAGTCGCTCAACTCTGAAAACTGTGAGGGCACCTTCTGAATAAAGTGTTGAATGTCATTCCTGCTCCCCTCCCCCGACGCACGGATTTTTCTATCAGTAGGAATCCTTCCTCCAAGCTAATCAGAGGTGGGCTCTTCAGGAGAGGAACTAAGCATGATTCAGCACATTTAAAAAGGACTTATACCCATTCTTAGAAGGACAACCAGAGGAAACACCATCTGAGGTCGAAACAATGATATCTGCTTGCCCTTTGATCTGAGTTTAAGAACACTTTGTACAACTTTTTTTTGTTGTTGTTGAAATACCACTATTTGAAATTTCTTTAGGACATCTCCTGCTCCTTTGAACCACACTCTGGCAACCAAATTCTCCAAATTACAATCGCTGTGAGTAGCTTGCAGGCAGGGATTTATTTTCTGCTAACAAAAATCTTCATAAGTACAGGCAGCCTCCATGAAAAATAGTACCACTGATTCTATGTTTATGAGAAAAAGACAGTACAGTGTATCTGGTTACAAATACAAGTAGGGAGTATTCCATTTTTCTTCTAATTTATGTTTCCCAAGGGTAATTTTGTTCAGAAGATTGCCAGTATTTTTAGTACAATAAGTTTCTTGTTACTTGTACTAATACATACCGATTCCCTTTTCTGAGCATAATTTGAGTTTTTTATTTCATTTTTACCCTAGCATCTAGAGATCAACACCTCATTAATTCAAAATAAATGAAGTCTGAAATGCAGAGATTTAAGGAAACCTCTGCACCACTCTTAAATGTGATGCACATCAGAAATACACATATGGGTAACTAACCAAAAAAAAGGTGTATTAATAAAGCATTACGATAGACATCAGATGCCATTAATTTCCACGTCCTAAATAAATGCCTTTACTTCAAATGTCTTTGACTTAACAGAAATCAGGTATATGACTTCCAAATAATCAGACCTTCCAGATTACTGAAATAGGAATTTTAAATGAAGGATAGGTCTTTCTTTTCATTAATTCAGTCTTTATTAAGCATCTTCTATGTGCTCCGCATGATAGTAAGACTTAGGTTTCAATGGTGGATAAAGCCTGACTGCCTTTTGAGGCTGCCACCCAGAGGAGTGACGAGTAAGCAAATTTTAAAAGGAAAAAAAAAAAAAAAAAAAACTCGTGATTAGCCCGAGCAAAGGGAATAAGCAGAGTTCTGTGACTGTAAAGAAGTAGGGGGGGGGGGGGGGGTGAAGACAGCACGTTTTTCTATAGAGGGGTTAGAGAAGGCTTTTCTAAGAAGGTGAATTTTAAGTCCTAAAGGATATTTCAGGATACTTCTCCAAGGTCACCAAATTGGCAGGCCTGCTTATGGGACTGCCAAGACATTTTTAGCATTGGAAAACAAGCAGAAAATGGCATCTGTGGCCCTGAATGAAGGCACCCACCCGTCCAGGCACCCTGCACACCAGCCAGTTGGTGCTACCGAGGTTACACACCTCCAGCCTATTCACCCAGGGCATTTAAGACAGTCAACTTCAACAACAGTGACCTGGTCGAGGGACCAGCATTTGGGATCTGTGGGAGCGACTTAATTGTTGATTCATACTTCCTGATGGCCACTCTGGCTGAGAAGGCTCAGGATGTTTTAAATGTGTTTCATGAGTAAATTGTTCTCTCTTCTCAGGGAAAAAAAAGATGTTTACAACTATGTGTCACTTTCTCATACTTTCAGTTTATTTACCTGACTCACTCAGGGTAAAAGTACTTTAAAACCTGTAACTTTCTGTAGGTTCTTAAATGAGTCCTGTGATGCAGCAGCTACCATGCCCCGGACATGGAAATCTGCAGAATTCTCCCAACATCCTTATTCAAAGAATCCATATTGCTAAGCAATTACTTTCTTCAAATGAACTGTCCTCATGCTCAGAGTTATGATAATCAGATTTTATCACATTTTAGCCTCTCATTCTGAAATCCTCTTTCCTACAGCTAAATGGATTACGATTAAACAGAATTGTTGGACTGGCAGGTGGCATGGCTTGTGACTTGGATTCTACTTACCTGGAAAAGGTCTCCCCCCCATCCTCATTCCACCCCCGCCCATGTGGACTCCACGGCTGGACCTACAGATAGTGACAACTTGTAGACGGAAAGAAAGCCCAGTGCTATGACAGGAGGGGCTTGGGGCAGTTTCCTACCCAGGAATCTCTGCCAGTTCCACATTAGCCTGTCCCAGGCCTGAAATGACACTTCTGTGGAATTCTCTTGGAGTTTCTCCATGTTGTTTTTTTGGAACCTTGAAGTTTCCCTTATGAGAAATATAAGTTAAGCCATCACCTTAGCAGGCTTAGTTGAAAACCAGCTCCAAGCAGTGTGACTCAGAACCAATGTGTACCTGTAGACCAGGAAAGGTCAGACAAGCAAGGAACGAGGAGAATTTAGAGGTCTTTAAACACAGTAAATGTCACCATCCTTTACAAACTCTGCCTCAAGCCAACTCTAACAATTGCAAATAGCACCTTGGCAGTGGTTCCCCAATACTGGATTCACATGAGGAATCTTTAAAACTACGGATACCTGGCTTCCACCCCAGACACTGGTTTAATCGATATGAGGCACCCCCTGAGCATCTTGACTTTTAAGACCCCCCAGGTGATTCTAATGTGCAGCACTAACATAAGGAAGCACTGCTTTTAATATTTGACTCGGATAACCTTAATTTCCATCACACATCAGCATCTCCTGTGTCCATGATGGCACATTAGAAATACCAAAGGTTCTTTAAAAAAAAAAAAAAATTACCAGAGCCCACCCCCAAAGACTCTGACTTAGTTGCTCTGGGAGCAGCCCCAGCATCCCTTAGGTGCCCCCAGGTGATGCTAATGGACAGCTAAGGCTAGCGCTCTGGTCTAATAAGCCCAGGAACTGTTCTCCAGAGACTGTAAATGAGTCTCCATCAAAGAGCCAGAAGTACCATTCTTCCACTTTGCCCAGGTTGGGACTACCCCGAGTGGTAATAAAACATCTTCCCCCAAGGCTGTCAGGACACCAGGGAGGGGGATGGCAAGAGATGGAATTCACTGAGCCAGAAGAAGCCGGGAAGGTAGCAGAATAAGAAGAGCGCTGGCCCTCCACACCGTCCCTCCCTGCAAACTTTACTGACTGCAGTCAGTCCTTAGAAGGCTTCCTGGAGGTGCCTCAACCTTGGATTTGATTCCAATAAATTGTGAAAAATCCTACCCAATCAGTACTCCTGGCACTGCAAGTAGCCAGATTGGCAGGCCTTGAGCCTCCACTCCCTGTGAGATTCTGTTTCATGAATTTCCCAGGAGGATTTCTGCACGGGTTGGATGCCAACGGGACCTCCCCCTTGGGCCCCCATTCCTTTCTTCCCCCAAAGCCCAGCAGAGCTGAGAACCATCTCACAGACCCAGTGATCGTTCAAGTAAATAATGTCAAAGGACAGACGTCTTTGACATGGCTCTGACAAGTGGCTGGTAACCCACTCTGGGGCCTGGGCAGGGCCACGCGTCTCACACGGGAAGTGCGCGGACACCCCCCCCGCCAGGTGACCCCTGCGCCCCCACATCTCCCTGCCCAGAACGCATCCCCTACATCCCTGATCTAGGCTGAGTCACTTTATGAATGAGGAGTAGCACAGATCAGACGCACTGATCCTGGAGGAGGAGGAGAAAAAAAAAAGTTTTCCTTGCTCTCACTTAGATGAGAAAACTCGAGGGAAAAAAAAAAAAAAAAGGCTATGTGACTCCGTCCGGGTTTGCCACAGAACATTTGTGGCGGAGCCCGATTTAGCCGCCCTTGAATTTCCATTCTGTTGCCTGGCAACCAGCTCAGACCAGCTCAGCGCCCAGCCCCGGCCCCTAACCCGCACCCTTTCTCTGCCCGTGCGGCTCGGGGAGCAGCGATCAGAAAAAAGTTCAGGCTTTAGGGGCGCCGGCCAACGGCACGTGAGCTAAGGGCCTGGGTGGGCTCCCCCTGGCTGGGCTGGGATCCGCTCCCAAACCCGCGCCAACCCCGTCTGGCACAGCTTCCCGGGTCCTGCCTGCACCTTCTCCTGCAAACCCTCCCTCCCCCCGAGTCCGCCGATTCCACTTAACGCGCTCACGACAAGTTGCCAAAGTGCTCGGCTGCGGCTACCAGATGCCCTACAAGGCCCCGGTGGGGAAACTTGCACTCGGAGCTTTGAGGGTGCAAAAGGAAGGAGGGGGGAGGGGGAAAGGGTGTTGAGAGCCTTGTGCTTCCCAGCGGGCTACACCCGGGCGGGCCTTCCGTGCACAAGCCCAGCTAACCTGGTCCCGGGCCCGGGCTTGCTGCAACGCCGCAGCCCGAGAGCCCGCGCCCCCCGCGCCCCCCGCGCCCCCCGCGCCCCGCGCAGCGCACGTGCAGCCGCCGCCGCGCAGGTGTCGGGAGCGCAGCCCGCCCGCCCTCGCATCCCCGCGCACCGGGGGGGGGCGCCCCTCCACCCGCCCGGCCCGGGCCCCGCTACCCCGGATCCTTACCCAGGTTCACGAAGCTCATGACCATGTCCGCGTCGTTGAGGAAGGCGCTGTCCTGCGCGCTGGTCAGTGCGGACGCGCCGCCGCCGCCGCCGCCGCCGCCGCCGGGTCCCGCGGCCACGAGGCTCCTGCTGCCGACCCGGGGCGCCGCGCCGGGGGGCGGGGACGGGCCGGCCCCTCCGCGGGGCCCGCGCGGCCGCCGCTGCTCGTCCGCCTCCCAGCCCTCGTCGTCGGCGGCGGCCAGGGCGTTGTACAGATCCAGCATGAAGAGGGGCGCGGACTTCAGCCGCCCGGGAGGGGGCTCCCCGCGAGGCTGCTGCTGCGGGAACGCCGCGGGCGGGGGCGGCGGGAGGCCGTGCAGGGGCCGCGGCCGGTGCGGGAGCCCCAGCACCGACAGGATCTCCTTCTGCATCTCGCGCTTCTCGTGCGTCTTGAGCCGCCGGTAGAGGAAGCCGGAGGAGGAGGAGGAGGAGGTGGAGGTGGAGGTGGAGGACGGCGGCGGCGGCGTGGGCTCCGCGTGGCCCGGGCTCCCGCCGTCCCCCAGCAGCGCCCCCCCGGCGGCGGCGGCCGCGGCGGCGGGCAGAGGCGGGGGCCCGCAGCAGCTGCACAGCAGCCCCCACCACCAGCACAGCCACGGCGCCCGCGGCCCCAGCATCCCCGCCCGGCCGGGCTGGCCCCGCGGGGCGCGCAGCGGTGGCCCTCGGCGTGAGCAGCCCCCGCCACCTCTCGGCGGGCCCGCTTCCCCTTCCTGGCGCTCAGTCCCGATCCCTCATCGTCCCGGGGGCGCCCCCGAGGGCCCGGGCTGGAGCGGGGGCGGCGGGGGCGCTCGCCCGCGGAGCCGCTCGGCGCGGGGCGGCCCCACGCGCGGGCGCGGGCGCGGGCGCGGGCCCCTCGGAGGCGCAAGGTCCGGGCCAGGTGCGTCCGAGCCGGGCCGCGCTGCAGCCGGCGCCCTCGCTCTCGCCCGCGGGCGGGTCACGGCGCGGTCACCGTCGGGCCTCGCGGCCCGCGCACGTGCGCCGTCCCGCGCCCTCCGGGCGGCTCAGCAGCCGGGGCGGGCGGCCGGCAGCATCCCCGCGCGCGCCTCCGCGGGGCTCGCCCCGCCGCCGGGGACCCCCGCCCGGCCGCCGCGGCGCCCCGAGGGGCCAGCCTCCTCCGCCACGCGCAACTTCCCCGCTCGCAGGCTCCGCGCCCCTCGACTCTCGGGCACCGCCGCTCGGCCCCGCGGGCGGAGGCGGCGCGGCTCTCGGCGCAGGGCTCCCGGGGCTGCCCCGCGAACGCCGCGCGCCGACCGGCCGGGAGCGAGCAGCGCCCGCCGCCCCCGCGCGCGACCTCGCAGCCTCCCGCCTCCCGGCGCCGCGCTCCCCGCAGCGGCCAACGTGGGCTCTCTGGTGCGCGTCTCGCTCAGGTACCGCACTCCAGCCCCGGGAGGCCCCGCCCCCCGCGGTGACGGACGGGCCGGCAGCCAATGGCGGGGCGCGCCTCGCCCGCATTTGAATAGGCCCGCCCCCTTCTTTCACCCTCCCTCTCCGGGGAGGCGTCGCCCGGGCCGCGCGTAGGTTGCGAGTCCCGGGAATTCTCCCGGAGGCGCCCGAACTAGGTCGACGGGGTCCGCGCCCTAAGGTAAACCGGCCGTCGTTTGCCATCGCCTAAGAGGCCTCGCTGGATGCTCTCGGTACACAAAAGCAAAATCAGCTGCTAAGTCACTGCCACCTGTATGAACAGGGGAAGGACAGCAGTAGTTCCTATTACTTAGTGTCTTTTTATGGGTGTTCAGCGGACACGTGACTGCTGAAGGCGGCTGCGGGAAGCTGGGACACACCCTCGGAGGGGGGGCGCAAAGTGGAAGCCAGAGCCAGGGTCCTGGGGGTTTGGGGGCCGGATACCCTGATGGATCTCTTGATTCTGGCCCTGCCTTGGCTTCTTAGGCTAGTATCTTAAAGGAAGGGTGGGGGTGGGGGGGGGTAATTAGGTAAATATAACAGAAAAGCCACCCTCTGCTTTTGGTAATGTTTCAGGGCTTCTCCAGTTTTTCTGTTAACTTTTCATTTTCATGCATCGAGATACAATAAGGCCTTTCGTGAATTATTATAGATAATTCCACATCAAACATCTGATGGGGCTTGGCGTGCTCCCATTCAGGGTGATAGACACGGGTGCTGAGCGTTGCCGGCAGCACTAGGCAAGATCAAGCGGAGGGGACACATGTTGCGCTTGCATGACAGGTACACTTCC
Organism: Vulpes lagopus; assembly: GCF_018345385.1. Lineage (NCBI taxonomy): Eukaryota > Metazoa > Chordata > Mammalia > Carnivora > Canidae > Vulpes > Vulpes lagopus. The sequence continues at coordinate 18,523,935 of NC_054833.1, forward strand.
CAGTCATGGAGAGGGCCCAAGCATCAGCACCACCATCTGCCATTCAGGATGCAAATCCTCTTGCTCTCACACTATGAGATCTATAGATCTAGAAACAAATTCACTTGAAACACTGGGATCTTTTACTTGGCGAAAAGTACATGAATCAGAAAAGGAAAACTTCGCTGACAGTCTTATTAGTTCACACAGTCCAAGGCATTTCTGAGCCGGTCAAATAGACATAAGCTGTGGGATTCATGGACTTCAAAGATCTTGGGGTTTCTGCTGATTGACATCCGATAAGCGCCTCTGATTTCAAAGAATCTATTTTTTCATGGGGAAGGGTGTTCACCTCCCCCCACCCACTGAACTGCTCTTTCTCCCCTCTGGGCCCAGACGCAGTGATCATTTAGTCTTTAATTCTACAAATTTAATTTCTTAATTCAAATTTAATTCTAAGAGTGAAGTCTTTAGTTCTACAAAGGTCCATAGCCATTGACCTCAGGCAACACAACTTCAACAACACTGAAGGCTGATCTTCAGCAGGGATTCTTTTCGTGTGAAAAGAAAATACATCACTACTCGGTCTGGGATGCCAGGATCCTTAGAATTTAAAAGCTTCCATCACTTCTTTCTCCTCTATGGGACTTGTTTGGGCATAAAATCATCGCAGTGCATAAAATCACAGCAGCCAAGAGCTCTGATCAAAAGATCTGAAATCTCAGCAAGTGTATGTAGGCTTCCTGCCAAGACCCTTCTCCCTTCTCAAACATAGTCACACCTTCGTCTTAAGACGTCTAGTGAGACACAAGCAGAGTAAAAAGCAGTTCCAACCTATGAGGCAGTGGGGAAAGTACTGGAAAGCTGCAAAACCCCTGAGCATAGACAAGGGCACCTAGGTAGGGCTGTGCCATTTAAAACACAAAGATAGGTTGTGACCCATCTATTATATGTGCACTTATTGTATATGCACGTATGATCTTGTGGAGAGCACTATATAGGTGTACACACATACAATCTTCCCTTTATCCTAAATATTTGGTTAGAAGTAGATGGACCTTGTGACCCGGGTTGAAATGGCACTGAATGTATCAAACATCTGAGCAAGGGTCCTGAATTGAGTCTGCCATGAGCCTCCCATCCCCATCAAGATGACTTCTCAGTTCCTGTTGAATAGTGCTGGAAAAGGAGGTGCCCCCACAGGAGCACACAAGACTTGTAAGAGCCAGAGGGAAAATATGTAAAATGAAACATGACAATGACCCTGAGGGCAGTGACATTCAGCTGAAGGCCACAGAAGAGGGGGTGCTCTCTTCATGTCCCCACCACTCCCAGCAGGTGCACGTGTTTGCAGGAAAACACTAGAAAACACCCTTGGAGTGGATAGTGGGGCAGAGGGGGGATAAAGAGATGCAGCTCTAACATTTTCATAACCTCGAAATTTTCCAAGACCGCTGGATCTCTAACCCACCACCTCACCCAGTCCCACTTCTCTGACCCCTCCCCAGCACCCCCTGAAAAGTCTCAGGTTAAAGAGCTGGAAAAAGTCCAGATGTGATTCCGGAAGGATGGAGTCAAGGGAGAAGGAGCAAGTGTGGTTGGGAGTCGGCTGGAAATGTGTGAACTGACTAGAGAAAAATCAGAGGTAACTTCGCCCCCTGCAGGACACTAAAAGATTACCGCCCCTTCCTCGGTGCCAGAACAACCTTCATTAAGTTCTCTGTATGTGTCTCCAAAACATCTGGGTGGAAAGAGGAGGAATTCGGTCAAGAAGCCGGATGTGGGAGCCAATCCACATCAAACATCTGGTTGCTTGGCTGACATCTCATGCAGATGGCCTTCAGTTTTCTGGAAATAGGTTGCCTGTCCCACTCCCGCCCATCTAATGAAGGAATGAGGAACCCTCACCATAAAACACAGGTTTATCCCGACTTCAGTGATGCTGCAGAGAGGGTGAGAATCCCATACCTGGGTGTTATTAATGCACCGGGTAATTCACACAACAAACTCCTTAGGACAGCAGTTCTTTTAGGAGGATTTCTGTTACACATTTAAAATACACACGGCCAAATGATTTCTATTTTTAAAAGATGCTGTTTATTAATTTAAATATCTCACACTCTACACTTCCCTTTGAACTATATCATTAGCAACAAACCGCAATTTGCCATCTTTGATTTTATCCTAAATCACGCATCGTCCTCTTTGAATTGTCTTGCAGTTGCAAGGAGGCTCCTTCTAGAATGAAGTTAAGTGTCATATCTTATGTTGCTCTTGTGTCAAGGAGCCTGAGGTTCCATTACCTTGAGTCCTTGGGAAATTCCACTTAAAATACTAAATTTTTTCATCTCTCATGTTCGTGTAAAGATGTGATTATTTCTTATGTGCTCTGATTTTAAAAACATCAATTTGGAGTTGAGTGGAAAGGAAATATGGTGAGTAAATGTTTGCAGAGTGTGAGAGATGAAACTTTGAGAGTTAAATACTGCTTTTGAAAGCTACACCTGTAAAGCAGCCTTCAAAATACGTGTCTCATCCAAAAGTCTGTGCTAGCAGTTACATCCACTCACACTTTCCTTTCTCTGTCAACTATTCAAAAATGCTGGGCATTCACACTTCAAAATATCATTCGAGCCATCATATTTTCCTACTCATGAAGGACATCTGGTGGCAAAGTGAAAAACTAATACATAAATCTGTTTCCAGAGATTTTTTTTTTTCCACACTGTAACCCAAATGGCAAATCTGTTACTTGTGTGTGCTTCAAACTTTTTGGCCAAGCTCAGATCTTTATCGTCCTAGGATTTAGGCTGTCTACATAATATTAAGCAACAGGTCTTTAAAAACATCCAAATGATTAAATGGTTTTTAAATGTTTCATTGGATAATGTACATGTGCAGACTAAGTCTTAAACTTTTTTTTACTGAGCAAAACAATGCTTAAGACATTTCCATGACTACTTCTACTATCCCCGAAGAGTTCTGTTCCAAGAAATCATTGGACACTTGGCTCCATGGGGGAGTGCCTGAGGCTCCACAGCTTGTGCTGGCCTCTGAGCTTCCCTCCATTCTGTGGTCCCCTCTGTACCCCATGTCCTCAGTGTGTCTCTTGTGGCAACTAGAAGTCTCCATGAAAATATGACATTACCGTGCTGCCAATTCCCTTAACTAACCGTGCTGTAAGCAATGATGTGTGGGGGCCAGGGAAAACCACACTGACGGGGTAAAATCAGATCAAAATAAAAGTCAGGACCATCTCTAAAAGAAGAAGAGAAAGTCTAAAAAGATGTGTGCCATTGGGAAAGGCAGATGTTTACACTAATCTCCCAGACTGCATTCATTCAAATATTTGAATGCCTGGTGTGTGTCAGGCAGACAAAGATCCCTGCCCTCATAGATTCTAGAAGGGCGGACATGAACAATCAATGGGACAACTAAGAAAATATGGGAGGCAGGATGTTGTCCCCATGATTCCTACCTATAGTGTTACACCTGCGAATATGTGACCTTCTGGTGCAAAGGGGACTTTGCAGATGGAATTAAGATGGGAAAACAGGTGATGTTACATTGGGAAGACTCTCCTGGATTATCTGAGTGGGCCCAATGTAATCACAAGGATCCTTAAAAGTAGAAAAGAAAGGCAGAAGAGATGTGGTAGCCTGAGAGGGACTCAACCTGCCTGGGCTGGCTTTGAGGGTGAAGGGGAGTGCAGGTGTCCTCCAGAAGCAGAGCGCAAACCTTGACCAACAGATGGCTAGAAAAGACTGACTTCAATCTCACCTCTGAATTCTGTCAACAACCTGAACAAGCCTGCAAGTGGATTCTCATCCAGAGATTCTGGCACAAGAGCCCCATACAGCTAACACCTTGATTTTAGCCTGGTGGGACCCAGGGCAGAGAAAGCCTAATAGACTTTAAAGTGATAGATGCGGGTACCTAATAGACTTCCAACCTACACAACTATGGGATGATACATTTGATTGTTTTAAACCACTGTGTTTGTGGTGTTTTTGTTTCCCAACAAGAGGAAACAAATGTGTATATAGTATGTTGGAAAGCGCTGTGGAAAAGAACCAACCAGGGAGAGGGAGTAGGGAGCAGGTGGGTGGTCTCCTGACAAGTCTTCACTGAGATGACAACACTCGAGTAAAGGTGTGTCACAGTAAAGAGAACCAGACAGGATCATATCTGGAGAAAGAGCTTCCCCAGCAGTGAAAACAGTGAGTGCAAAGGCCCTGTGGCAGGGGCGACACAAGGTGAATCGGAGGAAGAGAAAGGAGCCAGTAAGGCTAGGGCAGAGGAAATGAGAGGGAATAATTATAGGAACTTATAACAGAATGCCAAGGAGGGTTGGAATTGGAGGCCAACGTGGCACAGGGTCCTGGGTATCCTTGTAAAGTCTTCAGATTTTAAGAAGCATAAGGTGGACAAATCTCACAGACATAATGTTGAGAAGGTGCCATACACAAAAATATATATATATACAGTGTAACTCTATTTATATAGAATTCAGATACAGACTAATCTAGAAGACTAATCTAGAAGTAGGTTACTGGTTACCCTTGAGGAGAAAGAGTAGGAATAATAATTGAATGAAACCAAAGGGGGGTTCCCAAGAGTTGGCCTATTTCTTTACCCGGATAGTGGTCACAAGGGAGTGGTCAATTTTAACAGTTCACTGAGTGGCATACATATGATTTGTACACTTTTCTGTATTTTGTTGTATCATGATAAAAGTTGGACTAAAAAACAAGGGTTACCATCAAGGACAAGCACAAGAAGGGAGGGTCATTGAACGGTTTTGTGCAGCGTGACATGCGCTGACTTAAAATTTAACAGAGCCTCTCAGAGGATATACTATGGAGTGACCAGGGAAGAATCAGTGGGATCAGTGAAGAAATTCTCATAATGTTCAGGTGGGAGATAACGGTAGCTCGTAGGGGGCCTTAGATAGAAGCAGTGGGAAGAGAAGAGTGGTTGGATTCTGGACGTATTTTGAAGGCAGACGCCAATGCCAAGAGGATAGGCTAACTGCATGTAAAAACAAGTCATGTCAACAACTTCTTCCCCTGCATTGGGCCAGCAAAGCGTGGCTCCCCCCATTGCACCTGGCCTGGGGTAGCAGTGGGAAGTTGCTGTGGGTGGAGGAGAAAAGCATTCATGTTCTGGTGACTGTGGGTTAATACACGGATTGATAAGGACTTCATTTTTTTTAATTATTTATTCGTGAGAGACACAGAGAGAGGCAGAGACACAGGCAGAGGGAGAAGCAGGCTCCATGGAAGGAGCTGATGTGGGACTCGACCCCAGGACCCCGGGATCACTCCCTGGGCTGAAGGCAGACGCCCAACCACTGAGCCACCCAGGTGTCCTGATAAGGACTTTAAATAACCCGTCTCCATCAGCACCCATGCTACAAAAGCCAATCCGAATAAACAGCGTGTACCCACGAACAGTTTCAAGACAAGTGCCCTAATAGCTTTGCAGCAAGATTCCCTATGTAGCAATATAACAGCTCAACCTCTGAATATAAAATTTCTTCTAAGATAAGAAGTTTGGCCACTAACACTAATATTATAAGGACTCCTAAAAATATTGTATCCTGGGTGGAATACTGGAGCACAAAAAAGGATATTAGGTAAAAGCTAATGGAATCTGAATAAAATACAGAGCTTAGCTAATCGTAATATATCAATATTGGTTCATTAGTTGTGACAAATGCACCTTGATAATGTAAGATGTTAACCGGAAGTACTGGGTGTGGAATTTATAGGAACTCCCTGTACCAACTTGGCAACTGTTCGGTAAATTTTAAATTATACTAAAATAAAAGGTTTATTTTAAAAATTATTCCTGTAGCTTTCATCTTACGATGCAATAATTAAGGCTTGGCCACGTCCTTTGCTCCAGAAAGAAAGGTATGTCTTTATTCCAATCCAGTGAGCGTTTTATATCTGTAAGTATATTCTTTCAGTTCTAAAACTTCCACTTGGTTCTTTTTTTTTTTTTTTTTAATAACTTCTGTTTCTTTTCTAAGGCTTTCTACTTTTTCATTTGTTTCCAGAGAACTTGTAATTGATTGTTGAGCATTTCTTACAACAGCTGCTTTTAAGTCCTTGATGATTTGGATAATGTGGGATAATCCAACATCTGATTGATCTTGATGGAGGGGTCAGCTGATTGTCCTTTCTCATTAAAGTCAGGATTTTCTTCTTCATATGACGGGTGATTTAAAAAAAAAAAACTGAATGGGAAAAAGTCAGAGAGGGAGACAAACCATAAAAGATTTTTAACTCTAGGAAACACACTGAGGGTTACTGGACGGGAGGTGGATAGGGGGATGGGTAACCAGGTGATGGGCATTAAGGGGGCCCCTGATGGAATGAGCACTGGGTGTTATATGCAACTGATGAATCACTGAGTTCTACATCTGAAACTAATGATGATACATTAGCTAATTGAATTTAAATAAAAATTTAAAAATAATTGTATCCTGGACATTTGTTCTATTACATTAGGAGTCTTGGGTCCCATTTAAATCTTTTATTTTATCAGGCAGTTGCCCTGTTTAGGTTCAGCATGTAGGTCCTGGACTACTTTTGTAGCCCCATGGTTTCAATGGCAATTTAATTGTTAGATTTGTGATGTTATTTTTATCTGCATGGTCTATCTGGAGCTGTACTCTCCTTGCCAGTACTGCCTGAACGGACGGAAGAGCCTTCCCCAAACCAGACTATCAGGTGTCTCCTGGTGGCGAAGGGAGGCCTTCAAGATGAGGAGGATGGGGCCCCCGGGTGGCTCAATGGTTGAGCTTCTGCCTTTGGCTCAGGTCGTGATCCCAGGGTCCTGGGATCAAATCCTACATCAGGCTCCCTGCAGGGACCCTGCTTCTCCCTCTGCCTGTGTCTCTGCCTCTGTGTGTGTGTGTCTCTCATGAATAAATAAATAAAATATTTTTTAAATAAATAAATAAAAATTAAATTCCATTTGATATACATTAATATGTCTAACATAGTCTTTCTTAAAGTGGTAATTTAAATTTACCGAACAGTTGCCAAGTTGGTACAGGGAGTTCCTATAAATTCCATACCCAGTACTTCCGGTTAACATCTTACATTATCAAGGTGCATTTGTCACAACTAATAAACCAATATTGATATATTACTATTAACTAACCTCTGTATTTTATTCATATTCCATTAGCTTTTACCTAATATCCTTTTTTGTGCTCCAGTATTCCACCCAGGATACAATATTTTTAGGAATCCTTATAATATTAGTGTTAGTGGCCAAACTTCTTATCTTAGAAGAAATTTTATATTCAGAGGTTGAGCTGTTATATTACTACATAGAGAATCTTGCTGCAAAGCTATTAGGGGACTTGTCTTGAAACTGTTCGTGGGTACACACTGTTTATTCGGATTGGCTTTTGTAGCATGGGTGCTGATGGAGACGGGTTATTTAAGGTCCTTATCAGGACACCTGGGTGGCTCAGTGGTTGAGCATCTGCCTTCGGTCAGGACATGACCCCGGGTCCTGGGATCAAGTCCTGCATCAGGCTCCCTGTGAGGAGCCTGCTTCTCCCTCTGCCTATGTCTCTGCCCTTCTCTGTATGTGTCTCTCATGAATAAATAAATAAAATCTTAAAAAAATATATGAAGAGGATATCTTGAAGTCAACTCTTAAACACCCATATATTGATTACCCACACAATGTTGGTTCCAGGACCTCTTCCTCCAACGACTGTGTAATGTGTTCACTCCTTCTCTCTGTTGATGAATATATGTTCATTTTTCCTCTTACCTGGATAAGCCAGATCTCCTCTAGGATGGCTCCTGTGGTATATTCTAGAAATAAGTAGAAACTGCTGTTTGGATTTTATTCTGATATTATTTCCCCAAATTTCCTTTGGAGGTTAGTGAATTCATTGAGTGACCCGGGGTGGTGGACAGAACAGGTGGCAGGCAGCTAACTTATGTCAGTTTCCAAATATCTAGTCTGATTAGTGAGAATCCACTACACCTCACTTTCACATAGAAATCTAGACAGTAAGCTCTGTTGTATCTCAGCACTTAGCACAGTGCCTGGCACATAGTAAAGTGCTAAATAAGCATGAGTTTATTTTTTTAAAAGATTTTATTTATTTATTCATGAGACACAGAGAGAGAGAGAGAGAGGCAGAGGGAGAAGCAGGCTCCATGCAGGGAGCCTGACGTGGGACTCGATCCCAGGTCCCCAGGATCATCCCTGAGCTGAAGGCGGCGCTAAACCACTGAGCCACCTGGGCTGCCCCTAAACATGAGTTTAATGATAGAATTTTAATGGTTAAAGACTTGGCCTTCAGGAAGGAAAACACATAGGACCCCTTCCTGGTACATACTTCCTCTACCCTGAGAAGACCCCGTAACATAGAAAAAGTATGTGCATTTATAACCCTTAGACTAAATTGTAGCCAATGATAATAAGTGTTAAAATATTCACGAAATACAACTAAAATGTTAGGGCTTCAAGAGTATGTATATTATTCTCTTCCTACACAGACATTAGCATGGGATAACAGAAACTAATTTTAGCAGTCACCTCTACTACTTAAATCACACCCATAAAAATGAGACTTTCATACAGAAATAAAACTAAAATTTGCCAATACACCTCAGAGTAAAATGTTATTTAAGGATTAGTAAAACATTTATTTTCCTAGCATGTGAATAGGACACTTGTTCTCACAACTTTCCTTCACGTCTCTCAACAGAACTGAATCTTCTGGCATCTGGAAGAGATTCTTTCAAATGCATACATCCACCTGTTTCAAATTCAGACTCCCCAGAATCAGTAAAAGGAAGCTCTTCCAGATGACATCAGTGGGATGGGGCTCCTGTCATCCAAGCACTTTGCCAAGGAAAGAATGGGATCCATCCCTGTCATTAGAAGTGAGCTGAAGGGAAATAAAAATGCTACTTACTAAATCAAGAAAATTGTGTTATTATCACTTACCAAGTTTACAGAAGTGTGTGTGCCGTATAAAGCATTTTGCCATAATAAGCTTTGCTCTATGTCATTTTCTCTTGTTTTTTAGCAGAACAACTCAAACATTGTCTTCAAGACTGTTGTGTTCTGGTTATGCAAGATGAGTAAGTTCTAGAGACGTGCTATACAATATTGTGCCTATAGGTAAATATATTCTATTGTGCACTTAAAAATCTGCTGAAGGTAGATCTCCTAATAACTGTTTTTACCAAAAAAAAAAAAAAAAAGGCAGGGAGGGGGACATAAGGAACTTTTTGGAGGGAATAGATATGTCTAGTACCTTGATTGTGGTGATAGTTCCATGAGTGTACACATAGGTCGAAACCCACTGAATTGTGTATATCAAATATGTGCAGCATTTTGTGCATCAATTTCACCCTCACTAAAGCTGATTTTTTATTTTTTACTTTTTTCAGATTTTTATTTATTTATTTGAGAGAAAGGGAGAGAGTTCGAGCAGGGGGGTGGGGCAGAGGGAGAGGGAAAAGCAGACTGCTGGGTATACACCAGGCACTGTAAAGAGGGTGTTGGGTTCCTGCCCTTGAGGAGCTTATGGTCTCTCATGGAGATGGACGTGCAAGGAATTGTCAATATGTCATGGCAACGGCTACCAGTGGAGATATGTAATGTTTATAAATAATATAGCAGAGGAGTTCCTGGGTTAGCCTGAAGGAATGCAGGAAGGCTCCATGACCTGGGAAAGTTATTAAGAAGATAGTTTTTCAGTTCAGACTTGGAGCACAAGGGGGAGATTATTCATGTGTACACATATTTACTAAGTACTTACAAAGTGTTTAGTGGTGGGTATATGAGTGTGAACAAAGCAAATGTGGGCTTTGTCCATTTGGGGCTTACAAAATAGGTAATAAATAAAGAAATGGCTAAATCTGTAATTACTAGTTTTGACAAATGTATGAGCCCACTGTGGGGGAGTGAAGGAGGGTATTACAAGCTGAAGGAACAGCATGTGCAAAGAACTGGAAACTGAGAACTCAGTGTGCTTAAGAAATGAGAGGGGCACCTGGGTGGCTCAGTGGGTTAAGCGGCTGCCTTGGGCTCAGGTCATAATCTCCGTGTCCTGGGATTGAGCTCTACATTGGGCTCCTGCTCAGCGGGGAGTCTGCTAGTCTGCTTCTCCTTCTCCCTCTGCCTCTCCCCACCCTTGTTCTCTCTCTCTCTCTCTCTCTCTCTCTCTCTTCCTCTCTCTCTCTCTCTCTCTCTCCCTTCCCCTCTCTGTCTCAAATAAATAATATCATAAAAAAAAAGAATTGAGAGAGCCAATGCAGCTGACAAATAGTAAGTGCAGGGTAAATGCAATGATCTGAGGTTGAAAAGACAAACAAAAGACATATCATAAAAATTTTTGAGAAATTTAGACTTTACAAAGGATAAGGGGACAACACCAGAGAGTTTTATCTAAGAGAAACACAGTCTGAGATAGTATTTCTAAACTATTTAGTTGGCTGCTTTGCAAAGCAGAAAAGCCGGTTGGGGACAACTATAGTAAACTAGGTGACGAGATGGTGTCTTAGATTAGGGTAAAGATAGTAGTCGAGGAGAAACAGCTGGAGTGGTCATATATTTGGAAGTAGACAAAGTATAGGACTTGGTGATAGATTGGAATGAGGGATTGAAGAAGAAGAATAATTAAGGATTTATACTCAAGCAAACAGAATGGCTAGTGGCTCCACTGAGGAGGGGAGGTGGGGAACTCAGGAGAGAAATAAGTTAAGGAGACAGAAGTTGGAAAACAGAAGATCTGTTATAGACATTACGTTTGAGGCCCCTTGAGATTTCCAAGTGGAATTACCAAGTAAGCAGTTAGAGAAACGATTCCAAAGTTCAGAGGAAGCATTGGCTGCACAAATTCATTTCAGGTTCATCTACACATAAGTAATATTTAAAACCCCAGGAGTGGGTGAGATCACTTATGGAAAGAGGGAGAGAAGTAAGACACAGAACCGAGCCCTGGGAAACACTATCATTTAGGGTGCGGGTATAAGAGAAACCAACAAAAGAGATCAAAAAGGAACCAGAATGATTCGAAAATATGTCACAATGGAATGTAGTGTCATGGAAATCCAGAAAGGAGGAGGAAGGAATGGTTAAACATGTTGAATGCGATAAAAAATAAGGAAGAGCTCCTTGTATGTAGCAATATGGAAATCATTGGTGGCTTTGATGAAAATAATTTCAATGAATTAATGGGACAGAAACATGGTGGATTAGGGTCAGGGAGTGAATGGGAATTGAGGTGTAGAGGGACCATGTAAAGGCAACTTATTCAAAAAGTTTTTTGTAAAGGGAAGTAGAGCAGTAAGATGATAGTTTGAGGAGGACAAGAAGACTAGGGTCATTTTTTTTTTAATTTGTGACAAGGGAGTTGGGCAAGAAGAAGGATAGTTTGTCAGTGATGACAAGAGGAAAGATGGATAAAATGGCCAAAAATGAAAGGGTGAGACTTGGTTGCAAGAAATAAAAGATGGCTTATTGTCAATTTTCTTAAAGTTTCAGAGGCCAAGTCATCAGGTTAGAGTGGAAGTTATCAAAGGCAGAGAGTAGAGACCTTGTGGTGTGAGGTAAGAGAATTTAGTAGGAAGCCACTAACATGGCTCCCAATAAGCCTAACCTCCTGCTTGTCATGAACTTGTGTAATCTCTTCCCCTTAAGTGTGAACTAGACTTGCTAGCCTTTTTTTTCTTAAGATTTTATTCATTTATTTGAGAGAGCACAAGCAGGGGTGGGAAGGGGCAGAGGGAAAAGGAGAAGCAGGCATCCCACTGAGCAGGGAGCCCAATGTGGGGCTTGGTCCCAAGACCCTGGGATCATGACCTCAACCAAAGGCAGACGCTTAACCAACTGAGCCACCCAGGTTCTCCTGGACTTACTAACCTTTAATAAATAAAAAATGGCAGTGATGGGATGGAAAGTGAACATTCCTTGTGTTCCTTGTGGGATGGAATCTCAGAACATTCCTTCTAAGATTATGTTATGACATGAATTGGTTCCTTCTTGGATACTCTCTCTCTCACTCACTCTTTCTGAAGGAAGTCAACCTCCATATTGTGAGCTGCCCTGTGGGGAGGCCCACCTGTCAAGGAACAGAGGGCATGGAACTGTGGCCCTCAGTCCAATAACCCATGAGGATCTGAATCCTGCAAACAACTCCATGACCAAGCTTGGAAGGGCTCCTCCTTCACTTGATCCTTCAGATGAGACTGCAGCCTGGGTTGGCAGTTAGCCCATAAATGCATAAGAGACCCTCATGTCTGAGACTCCCAGGTAGGCTGCACCCAAATTCCCAACCCACAGAAACTGTGAGATGACAAAGGGTTGTTGTTTTAAGGTGCTAGACTTTGGGGTGATTTGTTATATAGCAATTTAAAAAAACTAATACGGAGAAGAAAATAAGGAACAGGAATCTTGAAAAATGAGAAATTTAGTTCACTAGAGAATTATGGTAGGACTGACAGCATTAAATAACCCAGTTATTAAGAAGTCTCACCTCAAGGGGGCACCTGGGTGGCCCAGTTGGTTAGGCATCTGACTCCTGACTTTGGCTTAGGTTATGGTCTTAGGGTCATGAGATCAAGCCCCACCTCGGGCTCCATGCTATGTATGGAGATTGTTTGGGATTGTCTCTCCTCCTCTCCCTCTGTCGCTCCCTTGCTCTTGCTCTCTTTCTAAAATATAAAATAGAAATCAAAGAAGAAGGAGGAGGAGAAGAGGAAAGAAAGAAAAGAAAGAAGGAAGGAAGAGGAAGAGAGGAAGAAAGAAAGAAAGAAAGAAAGAAAGAAAGAAAGAAAGAAAGAAAGAGAAAGAAAGAAAAAGTCGTCTCAATTTAGGGGGTTGCCTAGCTGGCTCAAACAGTAGAGTGTGCGATTCTTGATCTAGGGATTATGAGTCCAAACCCAGTTTGGGTATAAAGAGTACTTAAAAATAAAATCTTGGATAAAAAAGAAGTCCCAATTCCATGGGGTCAAAATATAAAATATTTTATATTTTTTTCCAATCTATGCATTCAGTTTTGCTCTTGCAATCCTCATTGCCCATTCCTTCATGTAGCTGGGGGACAAATCATAACTCGCCACTCACTTTCAGTTTAAAAGCCCATATGATTTATCATGCCAATCCCTTAATTAAAATGTCTAAGATTTTGAAGGAGTACCCCAAAACCATCTGTGTGGTTTACAGGTTGGATAACCAGTGCTCTAAACCGTTATAATAACGTGTCACCAAGGGTATCCCACAGAATACTATGGCTCCTTAGCATATTCTTTATAATTCTGCCAAAACAAAACCAGAAGGATATGCTACTTTCTATTTTCTCTAGAATTCATGTAAACTATAAGAACAACTATAAGAAAAATGTCTGACTACATTATAGAGTTGTGTTTCTTCATTCTTGATAAAACCTGCCTTTAAAAATGGTGTGTCCCCCCCCAAAAAATAAATAATAATCAGTACATGCTGAGAACCTTTGTGTGTGACTGCGTGGCTTTCATCTGTCTACTGATGCTCCTAAATTTATTATTGCCTCATGTATGTCTTGATTTGATTTGATGACCATTGATATGTACTAGATGTCTTGTTTAGCACTCCATGTCTTTGATACTTGGGTTTTTTTTCCTTAATATTTCTAATGTTTTAGCTGATATGAATGCATTTGGAAGGATTTTTGGAAGGATTAATTTATCAGTGAGACAGTACTTGTTCACTGCTTTAGTCCAAGTTGGCAAAATATCTCATGTGCTCCTGTTAGCATCGTATCAATTTTATCATTTAAATGTATTCAGTGCCTAAGAGAGCCTGGGATAGGCTGACCTATAGGAGTGCTTGAGCACTGGAATTATTTTTATTTCCAAATATATTTTCTTGACTACTAAAACTGTGTGTGTGTGTGTGTGTGTGTGTGTGTGTGCAATTCAGAACTATTATTTTCCCCCAACCTCCTCCCATGCCAGTACCTTGAATTGGACATAAAGATGTGATCCAATTCTACAACCTATCTTTCCCCTCTCTCTGAGTCTCCCCTCTGGGGATGAGGACTTGGAGACACAAACAAGAGAGCAGAGGTTATCCTGAGCAACTGATGTCTTCCTGGTGGTGGTGATGGGGAGCATCTTTGGTCCATTTTGTCTCATCTGATGCTGGTACCCTCTGCTAATATGGTGGCTTATAATATATACCCAGTGTATGTGGTTTGAGGGTTGGTGTCAGGTTCACCCCTATCTTCTCCAAGACTGAGGTTCCCTTCAGAGAGGAGCACCATGTGTCTCTTTGTCCCTGACAGTGGTCTACACCCTCAATCACTTCCCCAAGCTGGACATCCCCTGCTGGTCCAGAGGCTTCCTGGAGAGTCCTCCTTCCAGCCTCTCATCTGAGTTCTGGACTCCCTTATGTTGAGCCATGGAAGCCACTAAAGCCCTTTCCCACATTCCCTGAAGGCCAAAGGAACTACACTGAGGTTCCCCAACATCCATGTTCTTCATACAAAGCAGGTTAAACCATGGGCCTTACTTGCCCTGCTGGCAAGGGTTAGAAGGCCTCTCACCTTAGAAATGTCAGGCAGAGGAGACATTGTTTCTATAGACATATATGCTCCTAAACGCCAGGGGACACATGTCAAGTTCTCCCACAGACCCCTTTATCATGTTCCCCTCTGGTTCTATGGAAGGCATCAGAATAGAACAACAGGTTTCCACTTTGGAACCATGAAGCCAAAGAGTGAGACACCAGCCTCCTCTTCTTGCAATTCATTTACCTCTGCAAGTGACTCTCTGGATGCTCCCTGCACACACTTGACTGTGGGAAACAGCCCCGTGGCTCCATGGAGAGAAAATAGAAAAGGCAGGCATTCCCCCCACCAGGCCAATGACTCCTGACTACATAGATTCCCCCTCTCTGCCCTACTTAGGAATATGGGGGCAGGATAGGAATCATGGCTGAGGATTGTAGGGAAGCTTCTGTAGCCTCTTTAATAATCCATGACGGAGTGTCTGGCTCTAAATGTGGGCAGTTGCTGGCACTCACTGCTTCTCTAACCTCTACTTTGGAACCCCAGCTCCTGAGCCAGGAAAATAGTAAATGTCTCACTTTGTGTGGCAGACAATCATTGGAGGATATTCCGGGGAAAGAGAATAGCATATGCCAAAGCCAAGAGGCCTTTCAATAGCATCAAAAGACCACGGTTACAGATAAGTAGATCCATATGCTTGATTTGCAAGGACCTGAGTCAAAAGATGAGGCTGAAGACACAAAAAGAAAGCCAAATGTGACAAGATCTAGCCGCCTTTCCGAAGAGGAAAAAATATGTATTCAAAGTGATACAGAGTCTACTGAAAAATTTTTTGTAAAAGAGTTGACAAGACCCAATTTGCAGTGGGGGCTTAGGAAGGGGGCTCTGTGGCAGTGTGTCAGGGAGATTATGGGGCTGCATCTAGAAAGAGGACAATCTGTCTCAAGTGAGAGTGGAGAAGGGCTTGCTCTAGAGCATTAGTGGCTGTGATGTGCTACATGAGTGGAGGTGAAAGGCATTTAGGATAGACCAGACAAGGTCTTTGTGAGTAATTAGGTGCAGGGCAAGAGGAGGAAGGGACATTTACAATGGTCCATTGGTTTCTGAATTGAGGAAGCTGGTGGATGATATTTGCAAAGACAGAGAGCTCAGCAGAAGAAGACAGGAAGCTCCGCTTTGGATATACTAGGTTTGAGATCTTTATGGGACATTCACATGAAGCTGTCTGGTTGGACACGCAGGAACATCCCCCAGTGTCATCCTGGCTGGAGATGTTGATTTGGATGTTGGAGCCATGAGTGGGAGTGGGGTAAATATAGAGTGATAAGAGAACTTGGGATAGAGTTCTAGGGACCACTGACATTTTAGGAGTGGGAAGAAGAGGAGGAAACTACACACACACACACACACACACACACACACACACACACCACTAAGAATTTACCCCTGAGGTAGGTGGGAACTGAGAGAGAGAATAGTGCCACAGAAACTCCTATAGGAGAGGTCAGGTAAGAAGGCATTTGAAGAGTTTCCACTGGATGTAACCACCATATTATATCATATCTAGAAGGTGCTGAAGAGTTAATGGAAGGTGAAGTAGAGAGGGCAGAAGGAGAAGGCTACTGGGAAGGAAAGAAGAGAAAGAGACCATAAAAGCTGGAGGGGACTCGAGGTCAAGAGAGGATGGTATGTGTGGGCAAGAGGGCGTGCTGGGGGTTCCACTTTAATTCAGAGAAGGGGTAAGAAGCTGATGTTGAGGGCTTCCTACCCTTCCACATGCTGAGATGACCAGGAATTTTAGAGATGCGTATTTATGTTAGCCTGGGACTTGCTAAAGCTTACTTACCACTGTCATGAAGTCTGTCATACTTCAGTAGAATTTGGTAGCCAGAGATTTCCAACATCTAACTTTCAATTCTTTACATTAGCCAAATTATGGAAGCAGCCCAGGTGTCCATCAAGAATATTAGTCAGCCAAAAAAAAAAAAAAAAATAAGACCTTGCCATTTGCAAGGATGGAACTAGAGAGTATAATGCTAAAGGAAATAAGTCAGATAGAGAAAGACAAATACCATATGATTTCAGTCATATGTGGAATCTAAGAAACAAAGCAAATGCACAAAAGGAAAAAGAGAAACAAACAAACAAACAAAAAACCCAGACTCTTAACTCTAGAGAACAAACTGATGGTTACCAGAGGGTAGGTGGGTAGGGGAGATGGACGAAATAGGTAAAAAAAAATAAAATAAAGTAAAATAAAATAAAATAATAAATAAATAAATAAATAAGCAAGCTTCAATTATTTGCCTAAATCTCTACTTTTCCTCCCAAAAAAAGGAATATAGAAACCAGGAATACTATAACAGTGTCTCTGAAGACCTGTGGATCCACTTGACTTGCAGCGAAATATTCACATCTAGCATTTTGATAGAAACCATGAGCATCTTTGGAAGCATGCCTAACTAAATTAGCAGTCATCTGAATCAACCAATAACTCTTCCACCATTCTTCCAAATCTAGATGATCCCCAAATGCTGCTCAAGAAAAATACCCCATGTGGAGACTGGTCATCAGGTTCATGCTCGGTGGTTTCCCCCAGACGTTGCCTGTGGAGCCTTCCCTCCATCTCTGTGCAATGTCAGGGTCATACCTCCTCAACCTGCTGTGGATCCAGCTCCCCTTCTGCTCTTCCCTATGACCTTATTTCACACCTTATAGAGGCGAACCTATTGGGAAAAAATGTGGTCGCCTTCCCACGTCAACTCTTTAAACTCATTTTCTACTTCTTCCTTCATTGTCACAATGAAGGAGGGGACTCTTCTCTGATCCAAGGGGCAGTATAAAATAGAGCAGAATTCACCCCGTGCCCTTGGTCACATCCCCTTGTCATTTCTCAAACACGTTGCTCCTTTGATTAGCTGCCAGCATGTGTCTGACATCCTCTCCCTCATCCGTACACCATCCTCACCAGCAATCTCACCCTTCTGTGGCAGATGACTTTGGTTATTGTGACCAAATGCTTTAGTATGTTCCACGTTCAAGACCTTACCTTCAATCCCCACCCAACATGCCCCCTCTGGGGCCCTCCCCATCTTTCCCCTTCCCTAGATGGCTAAGTTCCTCTAAAGTGGGGTCTGCTTATGCTGCCTCCACTTCAACCACCCCAATCTGGCTTCCACCCCCACGATGCAGGCTCGGTCACTACCTGCCTCCACATTGTCAAATGCAGGAGCATCTTTGGAAATGTCTCAAAGCCATTAACTCAGTCTCTAGCTTATTCCTGAAATACTTTCAGCGCTTGGTTTTTATGAAACCCTCCTCTCTTGGCTTTGTCTTTTCCCTTCCTCCAGTCCCTTCTCCTACAGCCATGATGGTCTTAAATGTAAGAACCCCACTTGAATCTTCCAAAAGCCTCAATAAATCCTGCCGAGCTCTCCAGCCTCAAAATCATGCCCCTCTTTCCAATGCTCACTGCCCTCCTGTCACCCTAGATTCCTTCCATTTCTGAGAAGGTGGCTATATCTCCTGCCTCAGGGTCTTGGCTCATTTTGTACCCTCTGTCTAGAATACTCTTTTTCCCTCACCCTGACTCCTCACCTAGGTGAAACCTACTTTAATGCTTAAATGCCACTTCCTGAAAGACACCTTCTCAGTCTATAATTAGTTCTTGCAACCCTCTTTAGATTTTCTTTGTAAGATTTATCATAGTTTTTGCTCTTTATCTATTTGTGCATGATTGCTTAACGCACATCTTGCCGACAACCCTGTCACCTCCAAGAAGTCAGGGTCTGTGTTTATTTTCCTCCCAGGAGCCAGCATTGTTGTGGCTCCCAGGAGGTGCTCAACGAATATCTATTGACTAAAATAAATCACTATGTTGAAATAACTTTGTACAATTTGAGCATTATATTCTCAGTATCCTAATTATATCATCTGCAAAAAAAAAAAAAAATAGAAAACAATTCCTCCCCTCTCTGGTCACAAGATGGTATGGTGTTGTGGAAAGGTTGTAACCCATCTGGGGACACAGGGAGACGGCTCTGGCTCTGCCCGGAGTCACAGCTTTCTCATTTGTAAAATAGGGGTAACCATCATACCTAACTAGAATTAATAGAATTATCGTGAGGATTGAATAAAGAAAAAAAATAGGAAAAGTGCTTTGTAAACTGCAATGTGCTAAATAAACATAGTTATTAACATGACACTGCCGTCAGATTTAATTCTGTTGAGGAGGCTTATTTCCTTATTCGTTTTCCTTACAAAGAAATAGGCCAATTGGTTGTTTAAGTATTGCAAAAATATAGACCTGTCACCTGGCTCTAGTTCACACCTATTTTTTGATTCACCTAGAAATATACCCTGCACCTGCTGTTGAGGAGAAATCGTGGAAAGCCTCTACTTTTTAAAAATATTTTATTTATTCATGAGAGACACACACAGAGAAAGCCTCTATTCTTTAAAAAGCTGTATTTTGGGATGCATCAATTGGATTAATTTATTGAGACCAACATGTTGGAATGGGAAGTCACCTACAAGGAATGTATGTTGACATATGAAAGGACCTGGGCCATAAAAAGTTGAAGGAGCAAATGTCTTAAGCAAAAGGATTCCTCTGTTATGGCCAAGCTGAAAGGCCATCTAGTTCAAGGCACAGTATATTGGGGAAAGAGGGAGGGCTGTGTCCTTGCAGGAGTCTTAAAATTGTATACTTCTTTAATTCTAAATGATGGCTACATAAATATACATCAGCCTTTCTTGGAAAAGAGTGGGTAAAAACCCTAAACAAGTATTTTTTTTTTTTTTTTTTTAGTACAGCCACTGACAACCCCAAGAAAGTTTCCCATGAGAGGGTTATGTGCATCTTTCACCCATGATCCCTGGCATCCTCTCCTTTCAGTGACACACAAGACATTCCAGCTCCAACCAAAGGGGGACGTTTGGAAGCTCAGAACTATGATTTCTACTCTCATGTCAACTTTGAGGGGGATCAACTGTTTCTTTTAAAAATTCCATTTGCAGGGCACCCGGGTGGCTCAGTGGTTGAGCGTCTGCCTTTGACTCAGGTCATGATCCCAGGGTCCTGGGATCGAGTCCTACATCAGGTTCCCATCAGGGAGTCTGCTTCTCCCTCTGCCTGTGTCTCTGCCTCTCTGTGTGTGTGTCTCTCATGAATAAATAAATAAAATATTTTTAAGTAAATAAATACAAATTAAAATTCCATTTGATATACATGAATATGTCTAACACATTCTTTCTTAAAGTGGTATTCATTGAAATGGGATGTTTCAAAAACTGATTTAGAAAGATCATTGACTCAGCATTGAGTCAATCATGTTAAAAGTGCTTTCTCATAAAGCTGGCAAAATAATTCAGTAAACAGGCAGAGTGGTTCATGCTTGCTGCAAATTTCTTCAGTTTTACAAGATCATGGATATATAAGCCCTACCAATATCTGCAAGCATTACAAGTATCTGCAAGTTGGACATCATCCTGATGTCTAAAACATGCTTTGTAACTACCCAATATGTGATAAAACTGTCAAAAGTGCATGGAGGCAGCTGCCTAAATTCTGAAAGCAAAGTCAAGGTTTTATTTACTCTGTGACAGTGTAAAAGTTGCAAATTTTACAGCATTATGGAAAGTAAAACGCTCACCCCAACTTCTGTTTGGTTGTTTAACTCATGCTACGGGGATTTCTCCCAAGCACTAAGCATTTACTAACCTGCTCTATTTCTAAGATGAGATGCTACACATATTTTTAAACTTTTTATCGAAGGTACATTCCTCTCTACATACACTGCAGTCAGAAAAGGTACATGCGGAAAAGTGCTCACGTTGTAACACACTATTTGGTGAATGTTTTCCAACTGCTCACATGCATATAACCAGCACCAAGATCAAAGAAACGTGACCAGCCTCTCGGACCCCCTTCCAGCAACTACTCTTCCCGAGGAGAATCACCATCCTGACTTCCAACAGTCTAAGTAATTTTGCCTGTTTTTATATTTCATATAAATGGAATCAGTATGCTGATTTGTGTCTGGTTTGTTCTGTTCAACATTGTGTTCTATGTACTTCGTTAATCTGTTTATAGTCAAATGCTAACGTCCACAACATGGTAGTTCTTATCCGATCATTCAATAAATATTTGTCGGCCTCCTAATGTCTGCCGGGAACAAATGAATCCTCATTCCTAGCGATAACGTTTCAGGGCTCGCTTGTTTATAGAAGGTCATAAATAAAACTTTAGTTTACTAACACATCTTTCAAGGTTGATTGCTTTGCCAAACTGAATTCAACTGAAAAATAATTTTAAAATAATTATATACATAAGGACACAGGCAACACTATTTTTCTTTAAATAGTCCCAATTTCCATTGATATTAGCAGTCTCAATGTTTACTCAACAATCAGTGATTTTGCTCATGACATTTGTGATACATGTAATTTATTTTGTCGAAAGATTTATAAATCCAAATTCTTTGAAGCAGTCAGTTCTTTGGGCAGATTTTTTTCTCTACAGCAGGTGGTGTGGCTGCTTGAGGGACACACTGAACCAGGGCTGCAAATCCCCAATTTTGCCACATATTAGCTGTGTCACCTCAGGCAAGTTTCTCAACCTCTCTGAGCTACTTTCTATATTCTATTAAGAAGATGGTAAGCCTACATGATTTTGGCATTCTCTCCTAGAGCCAAATCCTATCCGTCTTTGTTAGAAATAAATACTACTTCCCAAACCAGTCGAATCTTCAAGTATAGGGAAGAATTTGCTACAAACAAGAGAGCCGCACCAAAGGAAGCAGGAGCTCCATCAGGTTAAAGAGGACTACCTGCTGCCATGTACTGAGCTGGCCCTGGACCAACCCAAGATGAGACATTCACTCAGTAGAGAAGCACCCAGAAGGGCCCAGGAGACAGTGCCTGACGGGTTTATCTACTTGCTTAAAGAGGTGGCTCCCTCCCACATCCAAAGAGTAGCACAGAAATGTAATTTCTTTTAGACAAACACCCCTGCTATTGGAAGGAAAGCTCCAAAATTGTGTTTCCACATTTTAAGCTTCCATTTAACTACCCAAATGAAAAGCCACATCTGGCCTCAGTGGCAGCATTTCGGGATCCATTTTTCCCAAAGAGAACAGTGATCAGAGGTGCTCTTTTTCCTTGGCTCTATGAATTTAGATTAATGACCTAATCTAGCAGATAACAACAAAAATAACACTTCAGGACTTCCTTCAGTCCTTACAATTCTTAAGCCTAAGCCCACAGCTAAAAAATTGCAGTTAGTAGATAAGAGACACGTTCCATTGCTGCTTCTGCGTCCTCCTTCCTATGTGCCCTCAAAGAGGGGGAAATGGGATATTCTTCAAATTTAAGGAGTAACTAATAAAATGGAGCCCAAACTGGAGAGGGCGTATGATAAATAGACTAATACATTGTCTGCTGAAGTTCATGCCTGCTTTCCAGCTGGTTAGCCATGAGCTCATGGCTCCATTTAGTTCATAAAGATTGAGGAAAAACCCAAGCCAGAACCCGTTGATAGGGGCTTTCTGTCCTCTTCAAATAGGGAATCACAAACATTTAAATCAAACCCCAATCCTATTTTTGGTTTATTTGAGGCAGAAATACATCAACACAGTTTTTTTTTTCTTTTACCTCTGAAAAGTAAGTCACTGCTTACGTAAAACAAACACCCCAGAAAGGAAAGCTTCATCATCCCCAGCCTGCAGTGGGATTTGGGGAAGCGTGCTGACGCAACTCAGGATTTCATTTGCCAAATAACAACTGAGCTCATCTGTACGGAGTTGGTAAATTTGAAAAGGTAAACTACTAGAAATGTTGCATAATGACACCATAAGAAAAAAAAGTCATTTTTCAGTTTGCTGTTCCTTAAACTCTTTGAATTCTTGCTTCAGTGGCTCTGTTGAGTCACAGCTGTGATCCATGTTGGCACGAACCAAAAATAACATGGCTAGCTGCAAAGGTTACGGGGTTTGGGCCAGCTTTTTATGGCCACACAGCAGTACCTTTCTGTTGAGTGGAAATGTAACATTTAGCTTGTAAGGGAAATCTTTCTCAAGCAGGTTCTTATTCAAAGTTGTCTTGGGTCTGGCTCTCTGCTGAGAGCCAGAGTGAGCAGACTGCTCAGAGGATAAAATACACAGCATTAAAAGAACACGCTTATCTTCAGGGCACTTCCTCTGAACATCCTATGCTGGACCAGACCACTAATGGAGAAAATGAAGCTTGTTACTCAAGCAACATGAAATCAGCTCTACATCTGACTTTGATTAGAAAACATAAGCCCTGTTCAGAAGCTTTTCCTCTTCTTTTGCTTACTCCCCCCAACATGGCACTACAGACTGCTTCACTTTTTCCAATCATACAGTGATATTTGGAAAGTTCCATTTGCTTCCATTAAGAAAAATACAGAGAAGGAAAAAATACATAATAGCCATCTATCATTTTGTATGTGGGGTTTAGTTATGGGATTTAAAAAAAAAAAAAAAACAACAAAAAACCCAAACACCAAAACAAAACCTATGTGTTGTAAGAATAATGTATCATAGTACTAAGCCTATTCTCCTTTAAAAAAATGATGTGTGTATTTAAGTAATATTTGGTTTTGTAATCTCTCACCAAGGGTTTGTTTTACCCTGATCTCTTTTTTATTCATTTTTGTCATTTATTCAACATAGATGCATTAAATACCTCTTGCACTTCAGGCATCGAGACACGAAGGTGAGCAGCATCAGCCCTGTGGCAGGGAGTCTAGTAGGAAAGACTGACGTGACTCACCAAATAAGTTTGGCAAAGCTATGGTAATAAGGACTCCTCAGAAAAACATCACATTTGGTAGAGCATGATGCTGGAGGGTTGAAGCTCATCAGGGAGGTCAAGAAAGCCATCTCCAAGTAATGGGGCACCTGGGTAGGCAGCCAACTCTGGATTTCAGCTCAGGTCATGATCTGGGGGTCATGAGATCGAGCCCCATGTCAGTCTCTGCTCAGTGGGGAGTCTGCCTAAGATTCTCTCTCTCCTTCTCCCTCTGTCCCCTCACCTCGTTTGCACTCTCTCTCTCTCTCTAAATTAAGTAAGTAGTAGCTGAGCAGAGAGTGAAAGGGTAAGACAAAGTCTACTTTGAGTAAAGAGGGAAGGAAGAGCAATCCAGGTGAACTGTTGCTTCCTGGTGCAAATCCCCTGCATCAGGAGAACTAGAGGCAGGTCTGGGTAGCCCCAGGGCACAGCAGAGCCCGAGAAGGACTTGGGGGTCAGAGAGGAGGCTGGTGAGCTGGGAGGCTCGGAGACCGTGCACGGACTAGTAGCCACTAAATAGACATTTAGTCTTTCTCCCCAGAACAGCAGGAAGCCATTAAGGTGTAGTAATGAGTAAGTAGTGGGCGACTTTGTCAGATTTCAGATTTATTCTTGTCATGCAACTAATGATTGAGTAAAAGAAAAAACAAAACTCTGGGAGATCCAAAAATGAATTATTGCCTTAATTATTAATTATTGTTAGGAATACCCCTAGCAACATGTATTAAGGATAAACTTGGCACACACACCAGTTTCCTAGCGAGGACAGACAATGATTCTTCTCTTCAAGGTCATAGAAGACTGTGATTTGACCCAATCCTGGTAACCTTTGCCATTAGTCATGTCGGTTTTGGCCAACCCAACTTACCTATTTCCAAAACACGGGGAGGAGCTCTGGCAAGACAGGTCCAATGCCCTCGCTAAGCCAGTGATTCCAAGGAGCCTCAGTCCCTGGGTATCTCCAAATAGAACACTTGTGTAAGGTAACGGGTGACTCTCAAGAGCCCCACTGAAGACTGCTTATCAGGATGCTAGAGCATTAGCTGGTGCCATCCTTCCAGAAGGTGTTTTTACATTCTGGTTTGCTTGGAGTGAAAGAGAGCCTCAGACTTTATAAAATTAAAGAGCAACCCCGCTGTGGTTTACCTCTGAAGTCTACCTTCCCAAGCGGGCTTCCTCACGGACTCCCACAAGCACCCCACTGCACATCCTACACCTTGGAAGTCAGCTTCCAGTGCCTTCCTCTCTCTCATGCCTACTTCTGACTAGTGAAGGCCTAGCCAGGTTCACACCCTTAAGACATCCTGCATCAAGAGAACAAACTGTAAGCAAAGTTCTTACAAGGGAAAAGTGGTTTTTTTTTTTTTAAAGATTTTTAGGCATATTTTCCAGAACGAGGAGGATAGGATGATAATGTATAAGCAAGGCCTCCCTCCCCAGGCCCCTGACACCAGTCAGCCGGTCCCTGCAGAGCGGCCCCAGTGCAGCTGAGGAAGTTAGCTAACCACACAAACCTGAGCAGGCCCTGGATGGGTAATGAGTAGGATGTTCTCAGCAGACCTGGAAGTTGGACTGAAGGAGCACATGTCACATGTCACATGTCACAAAGCTTAGAGCAGAACCCAGTGGAAGACCCGGCAAGGGCTTTGCCTTACAACAGATTAGTCTAAGCAGGGACTCATTATCACTCCCGTGGGCCCCAGGGATTTCTGCTTTTCTGGTCCCTTCTCCATTCTCTATATAATGTATATTATATACAATCATTATTTATATTCTATATTACATGTCTATATACTGCACGGGTGTAAAGACAAATATTATAGATTAAGGCGAAATCTTCAACGTGAGAGTTAAATTCAGACATTTTCACAAATTGGTAAGTATTGTGGGCTCCCAGCACGGAGCCTACTGTGCCCACTGGCTGGGCAAGAATGACCTTTACACACATTAAGGCTTCTCGGGCCCGGGGGTGCAGGTGGTCCTGTGTCCACACTCTCACAGCCCTGGTCGTACTGTGAAAATCACTGTCCCTCGTCCCCATCGGTCTGTGAGCTCTGGGAGCACAGAAGCGTATTTTGTGCAAGTTTTCTTCATAAGGAGGAAACTTAGGAAGAACGTGCCTGGCACTTCATAGGGACTTCCTAAATGTTTGTGAAATGAGTAAGTGAGTACGTTGACCGAGGTTTGGGCGTGGTGACGATCACGCAGCTGTACTCACTGGGCTCGGAGGGCCGGGAGGCTGCATCTGAGGCTCAGCGATGACCCTGTGTCAACACCCTCGGCAGACGGCTGGGAGGCAGGGTCAGAGTGGGCCTGCCCGCGGGGGAGCTCGGCCTGCAGCGCCTCCCAGCTGGCCTCCCCACGCCTCGGTTTCTCCAGCCTTAAAATGAAGAATCCTGGGGACACCTGGGTGGCTCAGTGGTTGAGCATCTGCCTTCAGCTCAGGTTGTGATCCCGGGGTTCCGGGATCGAATCCTGTATCAGGCTTCCCTGCAGGGAACCTGCTTCTCCCTCTGCCTGTGTCTCTCATGAATAAATAAATAAAATCTTTTTAAAAAATAAAATAAAATAAAATGAAGGCTCTTGGAATTGGGGTAGATGTCAAGGAGGATAATAAGCATGGGGAACTTAGCACGGAGCTGTCAGCACCTGTCGACTATTATTGTCAGTTCTCCTGAACCTCTTCATCCATGTAAGAGGAGCAAAGCTCTCCGTGTTACCGGGCCATGGTGAGAAGGCAGGGAGACAACGAAGACCCTCTTGCCTGTGCAGAGGGAGAGAGGACACCAAGACAGGCGGTGTAAGGCAATGGAGCACCTGAGTCTGTGTCCCGGCTCCAGTGCCTGCTGGCAGGACACTTCTGAGCCTCACTTTGTTCACTCACCAGATGGGGACGATGCCTACCTCCGAATGCAGCTTCAGGCCGAAAGGATGCGGTGAGTGCAGCAAGAGAGCTTTGTAAAGTCCAAGGTGCTACGGAAAAAAAATCACTGCCCAACTCGTGTCATGGGTCACAAGTATCCAAAGCAATCAGTTCACAGCTGAGGGTAAAGGAGGCAGGGCAGCCCGGGTGGCTTGGAGGTTTAGCGCCTGCCTTTGGCCCAGGGCCTGATCCTGGAGACCCAGGATCGAGTCCCACGTCGGGCTCCCTGCATGGAGCCTGCTCCTCCCTCTGCCTGTGTCTCTGCCTGTCTCTCTCTCTCTCTCTCTCTCTCTGTGTGTGTCTCTCATGAATAAATAAATAAAATCTCTAAAAAAAGAAGAAGGATGGCAGCATGATCTGTCCTGATCCAGGGCTCCCGGCTATCTCCTCCTCTGCTGTCCGCCCCCTCGGCCTTTAGCATTCCTTCCTTAGAGCTCTACCTTACAGCTCCTTTGTGTTCCTAGCCCCCAGACGCTGGCCAACCCGAGCCGCTTGCCCCCACGGGCCCCCTGGCAGCCTGAGGTCCCCTGGAATCACTCGCTCCTCTGGGGAGCTCGGGCCCGGGTGAAGGCCTCAGGCCCTCTGGCTGCTCTGGCTGAGCGGCCCAGGCCGCACCATGGGGGTAACCTCCAGGCACCACGGGCTGCCCTATTCCCCTTCCCTGCAATGCACAGACCCACGAGGTTTCCTGCCCGTTTATAAGGCTATTGTTCTAGGCTTAGGAGGAAGTTGTAAAACAGTAAAACAGAAGGAAAAAAAAACAAAAAACAAAAAACCCCCTGCTGATAGCTTTATCCTCCACAGGAAGGTCAAAGCGACCCCTTCCTGCAAGGGACAACGTTAAGCCCCCCAAAGGGGCACATGGGACTCTGGTGCGACTGCAGACACCGCCACCCAGCCGGTGACTCACCCTCCCGGAGGAAGGGTGCGGCTGCCCACGGTAAACAGAGCAGAGCACCTAAGCCTGAGAAGCCTGGGAATGCACCCCCCCACCCCCGGGACCAGGCTCCCACCGGGATCAGCAGTGTGGACAGTTGGGTCTGGAGGAGGTCGCGGCGGCCCCCTGCCCTCCACGCGTCTGGGTCTTAGTCCAAACGCCAGAACATTTGGCCTGCGGTTCAGCAGAGACCTCATCTCGGTTTTATGGTTGCAAAGTAGGATTTCCTCCAGTTTCTGAAATTATTTATTCTTTCTCACCAGGTCATCTGGGTGTCCACCCCCCCGGGCCCCCATCATCCCTCCCTGTACCCCAGACCTGAGTGCTTCCCCCAGGGAGAGCTGGTGCAGCTGGCAAAGGAAGCCTCCCTTGTGCAGGCACTGGCCCACCCACCCCGCCCGGGCCCAGGAGCCCCTCGGAGGACAAGCATCACCCCGGGCCTGAAATCCCTCTGCCCATGGCCTTCCCGGGTGCCCTCATGGCCTGGCTTCTCTAAAGGGCCACTGGCCCCGCTGGGTCGCCCCATCTTGTCCCACCCAGTGCAGGTGGGCCCTGGCAGCCTCATCTGGCACCATATGTCCTGCCATCAGGGCAGGTAGGTGGCTTGAGCTTGCCCAGAATGTCCGGCCAGGAGGGAGGAACTGGAAATCAGAGCCCACTACTCAGTCCGTGTGTTTATGTGACTGGAGGTGGAGGGCCACAAATTTTCAGGAGGTGAGAGGTGGCTGTCTCCCACACTGAGGTGCAGGATCCGATTGGCCTGCAGGTAAACAGTAAGGATCCCGTGATGAGGGGTGCCTGGGGGGCTCAGTTGGTGAAGCTTCTGCCTTCAGCTCGGGTCAGGATTTCGGGGTCCTGGGATCGAGCCCTGGGTTGGGCTCCCTGCTCAGTGGGGAGTCTGCTTCTCCTTCTCTCTCTCTATCCCTCTGCCCCTCCTCACCACTTGTTCTCTCTCTCTCAAATAAATAAATAAAATCTTTAAAAAAAAAAAAAAAAAAAACCTTCCCATGATGAAATAAAGCCAAAGAGAGAGAAAGGTGGAGCAGGTAGGGAGCGGAGGAGAGAAGGAAGGAGAGAAAGGAAGAAGTGACTTCTTGGTGTCTGATGGCTCTCAGGTTCTTGACTCCTGACCCTTCCCACAACCACACTCTTCCCCGCCCTCGGGTTCCATGAGACACACCTGTGTCCCTGTGACTTCTGATATTTACCCCCTTAGTAAGCACTGGGGCTGCCCCTTGTCTGCATTTCCCCTTTTTGGCACCCACCTCAATTTATTGTCCACATTTCCACCAGTGTCCTACGCCTGTTTCAGAGGAGTGTGATTTCAAAACAATACCTATGACTTGAGGTTAAGTTAGTCGGCATAACCTGATCACCCAAACACAGCTGCAGGTTACAAATGACCCATCAGCCACTGAGGCCAACGAGATGTGAGGAACAGTCTGATGAGAAGATCTCTTGGGGTCTTCCAGAATGACCCCCTTGCTCACGGCTTGGATCCTGATGAAGAGGCATGCACACCAGGGAGCTGATGGCAACTGTCATATAACCATAAAGAGATGACACCATGGAAAACTACATGGGAAAAATGAAAAAATAGGGGAAAATGTCTCATCTTGGAAGACATCATTGAGCTGTGAGATGAAACCATTTCTAAAGTCCATCCTCCCCCAGACTATCCAGTTATGTGGTCGAAAAAATTCCTTTAAATATCTTAACAAAAGTTCCGAGACACTATCCCAATGTACACATCTCTGTAGCAGTAATCCCAACCCACCTCAGTGGATTCTGGGGGAAAAAAAGAGTAAGACAGGAAAAGGTACTTGAAGACTTCCCAGGTACTAGCCTTCCTCTGCCACTAACTAGCCATGGGACCTTCAGGAAGCCGTGAACCTGCCCAGTAATGTATATGCTGAACGAAAAAGTAGGCTTCCAACACCAACATTCACTAATCTTAATTATAGACCATCAGCTCCCACTTTTATTGAGTCCTATGGGGTAGTTTAGCATTAGGTATCTGTACTATGCCACGTTCTCGAACTCAGAAACTAACAACAACAACAACAAAACATTTTAGCTGCATTAAAACTCTGTCAGGCAAGAGACCCGGGGTTAGAATTCTAGCGCAGTAAGGCGGAGAGGGGAAAGGAGGGAACGCAATTGAAGAGTCGCCTGGCTGAGCACTGGTCACAAAAGCCAGTCCTTGGAGCATTTGTGAGTTATAATGATCAAGGAATCTGTGGTTTTGGTGGCCCCGCTGGTCACACCCAGCCAGGGGACACCCTTCACTTGAGCTGTGTGGTTGTGGTTGACTCCAACAATGGAAAGAAGAGCTGGTCCATCAGGCTTTGTGAAAAAGGATCTAAGTGTAATATTTAACTTAGGCTTTGAGTTAGTTAGAGAATACATTGGCCCCTTAAAAGTTAGTATTTGTTATTGATATTATTTTTAAGACATTTTTTAATTGTCAGAGATTGTTTTGTTTTTCCCTCTGGTGGCTTGGTTACTGTTAAGAAAATAAAACCTGTCCCAACCCAGAAACTCAGAACTGATACTCCAGGTTCTCTCACTGGAAAGAATAACAAAAACAAAGACCAGCGTAATTGCCTTACACCACAAAGGGCACCTACAAGATTGTGCGTGCGCACGCACACACATATATATACACACCCCATTCATAGAGGATATTGGACCCAATCATACAGGAATCAAGCTGGGACTAGACTTGCCATATGGATTTATTTTCACTGGAAGTTTCCAAATATTCAAGTTTAGAGCAGACTTCAGTACCATGTTTTCAAGAAGTCTCTTCTCCCCACAGCTTTAAATAAGCTGCGCAGAAGTCAAGCATGATCTCAAAAGAACAAAGCAGGAAATGTTCATAGATCATCATTTGGTGAAGTACCAAGGATGTATCACATGACAGGATCAGTATATCAGGCCAATTTTAAGACTGATGCCTATCCATGCTAGAAATATAATACTGGAGAAAAATATAATTCTGGAGATTGTAAAGAAACAGTATGGTATGCATTTTCCAAATGCCTTTAGATTAGCTTTTTAAAAAAAAAAATGATGGTTGGTTTGGTTGGCCAAAAACGTATTTCAAGCAAAAAATATTTCATAATTTTCTCGACTCACAGACTCCAAATTTGAGAACTAGAAGAAATCATAGTGATTACCCAGTCCAGTCTCATCAGTGTTACTTGGCATATCTCTACTTAGTTATATAGAAAACTAGTTTGAAATAGAACTAAGCCTAGTAAGAGTGCATACATTCAATATAATTTTATTTACATGAAATCCAAAAATGGGTAAAACTAGTCTGTGGTGTTAGAAAGCAGAATATTGGCTCCTTCTAGAAAGGAGGAAGGAGAGAGGGGCACCTGGGTGGCTCAGTGGTTGATTGTCTGCCTTTGGCTCAAGTCGTGACCCCAGGGTCCTGTGTTTGAGTCCTGCATTGGGCTCCCCACGGGGAGCTTCTCACTCTGCCTGTGTCTCTGCCTCTCTCTCTGTCTCTCATGAATAAATAAATAAAACCTCTAAAAAAATAAAAGGAGGAAGGATAGACAGGAGGGGTCTCTGGTGAAGTTCTATCTCTTGATCCACATTATGGCTAGTTTTGTGCATGATATTTGTGATATTTATAATCAAGCTGCACATTTATAATCTGTACACTTTTATATATATGTTATACATCAATATAGAAGTTTACTTCCCCCCAAGAAGAGCATAGATAACCAAATCTAAGTAAAAAAAAAAAAATAGATGTCATTTTGTTCTCAATCCAACATTTACCTAAGAAACCCATTAGCTTTTTATCCACCTTTTAAATTAACATACAGTCAAATTCACTGTTTTTTGGTGTCTTCTTCTAGGAGTTGAACAAATGCATGCAATCAGGCCACCGTTATGAAGTTCCAGAACAGCGCTCTCAACCCCAAAGATTTTCTTGGGCTGCCCCTTTGCAGCTGACCCCCTCCCCCACATTCACCCTTAGCAACCACTGATCTGTTCCTATAATTTTGCATTTTCCAGAATGTCATATAATTAGAATCATACAAAATGTAGTCTTTTGAGTCTGGCTTCTTTCACTTTGCACAAGCATTTGAGATTCATCCATGTTGTTACGCGAACCAGTAATTTGTTCCCTTTTATTCCATCCTGAAGAGTATCCCTGTATTTGGATGTGCCATGATTTGTTTATCCATTCACCAGTTGCAAGACATTTGCATTGATTCCAGCTTTTGGCATTCACGTACAAGTTTTTTTGCGCACAAAAGTTTCCAGTCCTCTTGGGTAAAAACCTAGGAGTGGGGTTGCTGGATTATACGTTTGGTATATGTTTAACTTTATAAAAAGACAAAACAAAACTGCCAACGTTTTTTTCCAGAGTGGCTGTACATTTCATTCCCCTCAGCAATGGCTGAGAATTCCAATTTCCCTGCATCCTTGTAAGCACTTAATATTGTCTCTTTCTTAAAAAGCCATTCTAACTGGTGAAGAGGTCACGTTTGTAGAGAACATTTGTCCAAGATTCTGCTAATGGTACACAAAAAGTAGGTTTAAAATTAAGGAAGAAATATGTACATTAATATAGTTCTGCAGGCTGATCGAAAGGATTCCACTTCCTTTAAAATTATGAACTTTCTTTTCAATCTCAATCTCTTTAATAACTGATGTTGAATACCTTACATTCATTGGCCATTTGGACCATTCATTGGTCCCTTACTATGTGAATTGCCTGTTTAGATACTTTGCTCCTTTTCTATTTGTATTTTTAAAAGAAACTTGAAGGAGCTCTTTGTGGGACACCTGGGTGGCTCAGTTGGTTAAGCCGTTGACTCTTGATTTTGGCTCAGGTTGTATCTCGGGTCATAATCTCAGGTCATGATCTCAGAGTCCTGAGATAGAGCCCTCATCAGGCTCCACACTCAGTGGGGAGTCTGCTTGATTCTCTCTCTTCCTCTACCCTTCCTTGCCTTAAGCAGCCACATGCATGTGCATGCTCTCTCTCTTCCTCTTTTTCTCTCGTTCTCTTTCATAAATAAGTAAACAAACAAACAAACAAGCTCTTTGTGTCTTATGGAAATCAAACTGTTGATTGCCATTATAGTCAAATGTATGACTACTTTTCCCTATGGTTCCTGAGGTTGGTGTTATAATTAGAAAGCCCTTTTTCACTCAGGACTTCTAAAAAAGAAACCCTTTTCACCGATGTTTTCTATTCTTTTTGTTTGTTTGTTTGTTTGTTTCATTTTTTTTCTGTGTAAACACTGATCTACCTAGAATGAATCTTGAGGGGAACAACTAAGGAAAAGTTCTCAACCTACTGAGATTAAAATTAAGAAAAGAAATTGCAATCTGCAGGTAAAAGGTAGGGAAAATTTTCTTGAGGTTAATGAACTTCTTTCCCAAAATAATTTTTTAAATGTTGAGGTTGTTTTGTTTTGTTTTATTTTTTTAGTCACTTTCATTTGCTACCACATTCTGGCTTTATAACCTTTTAAGATTTTTTATGTTCTTCAGCTATATTTAAAACTGAATGTAACAGGGACCTCTTGGGGAAATGTGGTATGGAGGTCTGTTCTTAAATTAAATATTTGGGATATAAATGCAAATTTAAATGACACAATTTGATCTTGAGTAGCTAAACAGTAGATGCAACACCATTCATTATAAAAACCCCACTGGGAAAAATGTGAATTCCAACGGCAATAGTAAATGCAAACTCAAATGCATAGTTTATCCTCAATACATGAGAACTGTCCCATCACCATTTGTTAAGCAATTCATAGTTCCTCTCCACTGACTTGAAATGCTACTTTTCTTATATAATAAATTTCCACTTGTTGTTGGGTCTACTTCTAGATTCTCCATGATTTTTCCTTAAGCAGTCTATGAAATGAACATTTGTAGTTTCATCACATTATGCCTTTAAACATGAAAGAGACTAACCATTTTTTTTGTATTTTATTGTGAAAATTAACATTGATACAGAAAAGTGCATAAAATATATAAGGACATTTAAACACTTATAAAGGGAATCCCTGGGTAAACACCACCCAGGTCAAGAAATGGAACTAAAATTTATTATTTTAAGTTGTCTCCCACAACCATCCTATTTAAAATAAGAATTATCAGTTAGTTTTGATGATTAGGAAATCACACTCATTTAATAAAAATTGGAATATAAAATGATAGTGGGGGGCACCTGGGTGGCTCAGTGGTTAAGCATCTGCCTTTGGCTCAGGTTGTGATCTCAGGGTCCTGGGATCAAGTCCTGCATCGGGCTCCCCACAGGGAGCCTGCTTCTCCCTCTGCCTGTGTCTCTGCCTCTGTGTGTATGTGTGTGTGTGTGTGTGTGTGTGTCTCATAAATAAATAAATAAAGTCTTTAAAAAATAAAAAATAAAAATAAAAAATAAATTGATAGTGAAACTATCAAAGCTCTAAGAAATAGAAAGCACTTGGTTAATTTTGTTATTTTTATAAATAAATGGAGTTTAAGCTGCCTTATAATTTCATACTATACAAATGCAATGCAATAATCTTTCCTTATTTTACAAAAAGATTTTTCCAAGTTAATCAATCCTGTAAGAAAACAACATTTACAGTTGAGAAGGACCCCTTTTCAGATGTTCAGAAGCATTTATTTATAAATGGTTAGGCCTGCACTGTCCAATATGGCAGCTACTCACCACAAGTGGCTACTTACACTTCAACTTGTTAATTAAAATTACATAAAATTAGAAATTCAGTTCTTCAGTTGCACTAGCCACATTTCAAATGCTCCAGAGCCACATGTGGCTAATGGCGATCACTGGTGTTCAGCACAGATATAGAACATTTCTGTCATTGTACAACATTACATTGGATGGTGCTGTTTAGACCCTCCTTGGCCCCCACAAATGATTTGGAGTGTCTTAAAACACAGTAATTTGAGATGTTTTTAAAATATACAAGATCTACAATTAAAATAAATATAGGAAAGAGAGATCAGAAATTATATAACAGAGAGAAAAAGCAATGCACTAGGAACCAGTGATCTTATACAATGGAGCACTAAATCTTGTTCTAACCTTGTTTAGCCAAAGCTAAACAAATAAAGCATCTGATGAATCATATATAGTTCTCATTAGGCAGAAGGAAGCATACAGTTTTATTTGGCAAGACCTACTGTTTCCTGGCAGTAACATTTGGCAAGAAAATATCATGGAGAACCTTCTACCAGTGTAACCCATGGGTGGCTGGACCATTTGTGTGGTCTCTGTTCACCCTGCACACCTGAGGTTGGCCCATCACTCATCACATCAAAACAGCAGCAAAAATCATTAGCAAGATTTTCCCAAGGGTTTTGCAAGATGAAAAAAAAAAAAAAAAAAGACTATGTCACACAGAAGACATAACCTCCAACTTGTATTAGCCATGATCTCCGTTCTTGTCCAACCCAAGGCCTCCTCTCCACTTCCCCTTCCGCTAAGTTTCCTTTCCGTTCTCTCTTGCTATTCCCCATCCCCTCACCCACACCTCTAAAAATCCTCTGTATTAGTTGCAGCAATTCCGCTCATGCCTTTCCACCATACCTCACTCAGCAAAGTGCAAGCTCAGTGGGAAGTCAATTGGCCATTGAGAGTACCGCCTGCATCCTACTTCACAAAAGATGTCCCTTTATCTTCCCACTTAAGAAACACTGAGCAACTTTTGAATAATGCCTTTAATGGCAATTTTGAAGATAATTTTTTAAAAATAATTAATTAATTAACTTCTGATTTAGTCAAAGCAATACTTTGGCCAATTAAGCTACCTTGACCCAGGTATTTTGCATTCTGGTAAGCTTTGTAGCATTCAAGGCAAAACAGAAAAACAAATAGACACACATACAAGAGATGATGTGTTTCTCTTCTGACAGAGAGAAGCATACAATGTTTATGGGAGGACATTCTTTTTTTCCACCTCTACAGCTGGTGACATCTGGGACAGAGGGGAAATGATTTTTCCAATCACAGAGATCATTAAGAAACAAGTCTGAGATTCCAGCAAATTGCCCATTTGGACAATTCCATTACACCATCCTGCCACCCTTGTTGACTATAGCATGGGAGAGAGCAAGAGATACAAAGTTCATCACGGTAGCTTCCAAACCTGGCCTCTTCTTAGAACCCGGGAAGCCAGCATTGGGCACCATAATGAATTCCCCCCAGGGTGGCAGCCTCCTGTTGACACTACACATTTCAGAGGAAGAACATAAAAGATATGGTCCTTGTGTTTCCCACCTTCCTTGCAGACAAAAATTAATTAGAGGTCTATATAGACATTGAAATAATAGACTCATAGAACTAGGAAAAACTCTGCAGCTTACTGCTCCATTTTATAAATGAGATCACTGGGGTCCAGAGAAGCCATGTGATTTGTTTAAGATAACCAGTGGATTGGAGCCAGAAACAGAGTCAGAACCCAAGGTTGCCTGCAGCTCCAGTTATTTAACTCAGAGTTCACAAATCATTGGCCCATACTGTGCTTTTAATTTTTTAATCACCTGCTCAAATCTTAAAGTTGGGAAATTACACCCCCATATGTCTGCATTTCTGACTTTGAAAAGAAAATTAGAAGATTTGCTAAGAGGGAGTAGTGGCTGCTTCCCTTAGGGAAGCTATGAGCGCCTTGGTTCACTGCAGTTGCCACATATTCTCTACTTACTACACCTGCTGACGCCACCATTTACATGGCCAGCCTGCCCCCCAAAGTCCTGTGAGTCTTCAAGCTCTGCTTAAGATAACTAGTCCATGTGTCCCCCTCCCCAGTCAGGCAGTCAGCTCCCCAGGCTCAGAACCATGCCCAAGGTACTTCTGGAACTCCAGTAGCAGTGGCTGCCATATGATTGGTACTCAAGGCACGTCTATTTTTTAAATGAGTGTTGCCTGAATGATGGATTGACATTTAGTTACAGAGAGTGATAAGAAGAGGCATATCTTGCTCTGGCTCACAGCTCTGTCTCCCTTGAGTTGCGAGCTTCTGAGGGACATTAGCATCCGTGAAGACCACTTGGTAGCTTGCCCACCTCACTGATCCCTGAGCACCTCAGCTCCAGTAACTTCACCCCTACTTCCTTCACTACCCAGGCATACACAGAGCCTTGGGATTCCCCTGAAGCATTAGATGGCCAACATCTCCTTTCTCCGATGAAAGCTCCCATGTTGTTAGCTCTGTCATGCCCTTGCTTCCACCACAGCCAGTCTTGAAACATGCAGCGACAGACCTTCAGTGCTCAGCCACATTCTGGTCTCCCAGCCTGTCACAGTGCTCTCGATGGCACTGCCTCCCTGGCCAGCCGAGCTCCACGTCACAGAACCTCTAAATGGTTTTCAGACTCAAAAGAAGTATTGTGGTCTAATAATTTCAGAGCACTTTTCACAAACATTTTTCGGGTTCAAAATGTGTAATTTAGCAACTTTAAACAAATGCCCGACTTTGAGGAGGTTTTTGCCCTGCCTTTTATCTTTGTTTTTTTGTTGTTTTTTTTCCCCCTTGGGCACCATAATTTTTTCTTTGTCAACTATAAGGTTTGCATTGTGGGGTGTGTGTGTTACCCACCAGATAAAGCAATGCTCGAACCTTACCAAAAACTTTGGGTGCATCGTTTCTAGAACAGCTGTTTAGAAGTAACTATCACAAGCTGGACTTTTCTGACCACCATAGAGGCATCACATTCGAACATGCTGAAAATTTAGAAAGGTGGCTTTAGAGGCACCACAAAGGGATAACATAGGATTCAACTATGTGACAAATATATTTCCAAATAAGTAAAAGGGAAAAGTGGGAAAGAGTAGGAGCTGAAAAAAATCCAAATTCACAAAAAGAGTGGTTGCAAACAAAGCTGAATTAACTCTGAGAGCCCCATTTGCATGAAACATCTGTTATTCCATGTGTGTCAACACAACCAAACATCTAAAACTGAAGTATGAATGATCCATTGTTTCACCTGCAAAAGGGCAAGATTGTGTAAATGAAAACACAATAGGAAAAAAGGTACAAAAAAAAAAAAAAAGAAAGTTTCTGGTAGAAACCGTTTGATAGAAACTCACTCATATACACAAAAACTGTGCCAGAAAATTGACAAAGATAGACAAAAATCTTGACAAAGAAAGCAGCAGAATGAGGAAAGCCCACTGAGAGGCTCAACTGCCTAAAACAAAAATAGAAAGGAGGGGTCAGTTAAGCTGACCAGTTGGGAGGGAGGGATGCACACGGGGTGATGGGAGGATTTCAGCCTCCCAGGCTCCCCTCGGCTTCCTCACCGAGCCATTCCTAGATAAATACCCTGGGAGACGCAACGCCCTTGGATCCAGAATCATTCCCTGCTGTGTGAAGTTTCTGGGACTGCCACTTCAAGGAGGCTTAAAAAACGCCAGGAGTTAAAAAACAAACAAACAAACAAACAACAACAACAAAAAACCCGCCAGGAGTTGCTTAAACAAACAAACAAATCAAACAAACAGAAATGAGCGGGTGGGTTAAAAGTAAGCAATGAAAACAAGAGGTGGAAAGTCTTATTGCATTATCTTCCTGGTATAATAGCAATGGTCACTTATTATTATTATTATTATTATTATTATTATTATTATCATTATTATTATTATTGTGAATAGCTAAGAATATATATTTTACTCATTTGTTTTGCTCTCTACGTTAATCAAAAAAAAAAAAAAAGGCAATAAAGTCAACAATTAAAGCTGGCTGGGACTCATGATTCTCCCATTTCCAACCCTGTCTCATGAAGTGGTATATGTCCTTATGGGATTGGGGGGGTGAAAGTGGGGGTGGAAGGATCATCTACAGTCACTCCCTTTGGAGCCATTTCACCCAGATATGTACCAAACCACTGCTGAACAGCCAAAAAATAAAAATAAAATAAAAAATAAGAAGGAGAAAAAAAAAAAAGAAAAGGAAAGAAAAGAAAGGCAACAGACCAGCCAAGAGGAGAAGCTGACGCCCCCACCCACCCACCCACCCATGAGCTAGGACAGGCTCCGAAAGCTTCTTCCAGGGGACACTTGAAAAACAAGCAAGCAGCCTCAGAAGCACAGAGTCTCCGTACCAGAGACTTCTCACAACCACATTCGTTTACCACATGCCATGCTACAGCGTGTTCTACGAACTGCCCAGGTGTAGCACGAGGAAGCTGTCCAACCACTGGCCACTGCCACGGTCTTCCTGGACACCTTTGTCCCTCCACCTCTCCCCTCTGCTGACTTCTCTGTCACGTACATCCTCTCTTGTCCTTCCACAGAAATATTCAGAGCCAGTTGGGTTCAGTGTCTGGGCACATGGAGCCCTCCACCTTCCTCCCCCCATCCCTCTGGACATACACCGTAATCCTGCTCAAGAGGAACACTTGCTCCTTCTTGAACACACTCAGTGCCTCCCCTCGTGAAGCTCTCCTCATCTTTAGAGAAAAATGAACTCCCTGCCCGGGGAGCCCTCCAGTTTCCTCCCCTTCTTTCAGCACACCACCCCTTCCTTAGTTCTAAAATGTCACTATCCGGGTAGGAAGGAGACAATACTTCCCCTGCGGGCTTCTGGAACTTTCTGGCAGTTACTTCCTGTCATGCTTTCCACCCTTCCTGAGGATCTGCTCCTTGACGTCGAGAGCAGGCCTATCACACTCACAAGTTCACATGCCTCAAGCAGCGAATGCGGTGTCTTGTGCATTCTAGGTACTTATAAATACCGTTTGGATATTTGTGATTGAACTGGATTGAGTTGTAAAGTAAGATGTACGGGGTCTGAGCTTTGGGTACCTGGAGCTAGTTTCACAGAAGCAGAACTTTGATGCCAGAGAGAATCTAAAGACCATGCCGATGAGGAAGCAGAGGCCCGAGGAGATGATTGACTTGCCCAAGGACATGTGCTCAGAAACAGAAGTCCAAGATGGGGAGCAAGTTGCCAGGACTTAATTGAGGATCCCTTAGCATAGTAAGGCCAAATACGATAGGTTAATTTGAGAGTATCTCATGAGGAAATAGTCTGATTTTTCAGCCATATGGGGAGCCCTGCTGGGGCCCAGGCACCGTGCTAAATGTTCAGGGCAGGGGCCCACCGCCCTGCTGTTGTTACTGTCTTGAGAAAGGCGGAAAGACGACTGTCATTCCACCAAGAGCCCACGTGGGAAGGTTACGTGGAACCGAAACAGCTCCTCATTCTCTACCTTGGTGCTTCTCTTCACCCAACCATCCTCCTCCGTACACGCGAAAGTCCTCTCTGCTCCCCCATCTGCTCTCATCTGTGCCTTCTGTAATAAAAGCCATAGTTTCAATCCACGCCCGTATTGCTGTCTGCTTTCATTTTGGGCTCCTCTCAGATCACTCCTAGCTACAGCTGCGTGGCTTTTGCCTTTAATGTGGATGATAAATAAGACTCAGATTTTTGACATTAGGAGGTTTACGATGGGTCATTTTACTCTAGGAGATACACACTACCTCCCCGACTTCCAGAAGAGGGAAAGGAAAAGGGAGCACAAAAGAACAATTTCAAATGATCTTCACTCCTAACTTGGCCCTTCCCTTGTTTTCTCTCTTTCTTTTTAATTCTCTCCTTCCTTTGTAATCTTTTCAAACTCACCGTCTTCTTACGTAATGTGGAAAGAATGGGACGCTTCTTAAAATGTAGCCTAGATTAGACATCTGTAAATTGACCTCTCTTCTATGTGATTCTCCACGGCTTCTCGTGTTGTTTCATTTTAATTCCTTCAGCAGACACCAGTGCTCTGTGATGTGCCCCGAGGACCACGGCATAGGCAGCGGCTATGACACTGCATGGCTTCCTTATGGGATGTGGTTCCTTCTTCGTGCATCGTGTAGGAGGAGGTAATAATACCTCATGCGTACAAATCACCCTCCTAAAACTGACACTGGGTTCTTTGTGTGGCCTTTCTTGTTCAAATCTCCAACCGTCCTGCAAACCCGGCACATCACACAGGTTCAGAACTCTATCCAAGCCTGGGTGCAGAGAGCTAAGTCACAGGAGTCTAAGTCAGGCATATTGTAAATTTTCATTTCTTCCATTGGCTTGTGTCCTAAATGCTATTGAATAGCAGTCAGTGCCAATGTCCTTTGTTTCTGGGAATGTATTGAAGGTGTACCTAACGCAAAGTTAATTCCTTATCAGAGTAGAAATAAGAGTTTGCAAGAAGTATGCACAATCCTCTCCATAGATTTAAGAATGAACAGTTTGGGGTTCATCGCTGGATTATGGGTTCTCTTACCTAAGAGTGTTTTGGCTTCTCTGCCTTCAAGCACAGCACGCGGAAGTGGGACACATCATAATGGGTTTCTAGAATATAGGAGAATCCTGAAGATGGCTAAAGATAAGTCCATAAGAAACAGCAGATTCCTGGGGTGCCTCAGTGGCTCAGCTGGTTAAGCATCCAACTCTTGATTTTGGCTCAGGTCATGGTCTCAGGGCTGTGAAATTGAGCCCGGCATCGAGTCCTGCATCAGGCTCTGCCCTGGGCATGGAGCTTGCTTTGAATTCTCTCTCTCCCTGTCTCCCTGCTCTCTCTCTCTAAAAGAAAGAGAGAAAGAGAAAAGAAACAGTAGATTCCTTAATCAATTGGGTCAGTATATCTCAAAGCATATTTTATAGGTGTATAATTCCAAATATTTCAGATGCAAATTAGTAAATATTGTCTATTTCCTTTGTTCAAAAAATATCTCTATTAGTTAGTATTCTCCAGAGAAACAGAACCAGTAGGATATGTGTACAAACACATAC
Source organism: Vulpes lagopus (assembly GCF_018345385.1). Taxonomy (NCBI): domain Eukaryota; kingdom Metazoa; phylum Chordata; class Mammalia; order Carnivora; family Canidae; genus Vulpes; species Vulpes lagopus. The sequence goes on from NC_054833.1 coordinate 18,564,905, forward strand.
ACACATGCACACACCGAGAACCAGAGAGAGGGAGAAATTTGAAGGATTGGGTCATATAATGGTGAGCGCTGGCAAATCTGATATTTGTAAGGCAGGTCAACAGTCTAGAGACCAAGGGAAGAACGGATGTGGCAGCTGTGAGTCCAAAGGCAGTCTGGAGGCAGGATTTCTTCTTCCTCGGGGGGGGGGGGGGGCACAGTCTTTTCCTCTTAGTGCCTTCAAGTGATTAGATGTGGCCCACCCACAATTTGGAGGACAATCTGCTTTACTCAAAGTCTACTGATTTACATGTTACTTTGATCTAAAGATACCTTCACAGTGACATCTGCACCGATGTCTGACCAAATATCTGGGCACCATGACCCAGCCAAGTTGACACATAAAATTAACCATCATGCTGCCATGTGCTCAATCTGACATTCTCTACAAGAAATTAAAACATTATGTTATTTTATGCAACATTTTACAGTTTTCAAAGCACTTTATCACCTCCCCCTTAAAGACATAATGGCACGAAAATTTTATAATTGGGACCCCTTGAAAATCGGAAAGAATAGGCCCTTTTTCAAAAGTTTAAGTCCTTTATCTGGCACTTATAATATAGCAATTGCAACAACTGATGTAATAAATGGTTCAACTTCACCTACTTAATCCATCATATGCCAGAAAAGCGCGAGACTGGTGGTCCTCTTGCAGGTACGCCTATTCACCATTTATTTGTAAGACTGTGTCTGTGGGGAAATATATTCAAACCTGTTATCCCGCCTGTGCCAGCTTCCCACAAATTAGGGATGACCGTGGATACAAGATGAACAGAAATGGAAAGAGAGATGTGCTCCTGGCTGCCAGGCACTTCTCTCCTCTGCATTTTCATAATCATGACCAGCGGTCACTCTATCTTTTTGTTAGCTGATATTCTCTGACCCAAACCATCCCTGGTACCCAGGGGGTTATCACAGGAAACAAAGGAAATATGTTCTGGAGAGAGACCCTTCCTATTAAAACTCTTTGCATATAAAGGTTATTTATTAAGCAAGGGCCAGCTCATCTAGATAAAAGTAGAGGAGTCATTTTAAGTGTTAGAATAACAGCCTTCAATTCTGATGTGAAAAATTGCAGTTAATTTTTTTTGTCTTTGAATATATAAAAAGCATGGAAACAAGAATAGCAACTCTAACTCATGTCATGGAAAAAGAAGCCCAACTATGTGCTAACATGGTTATGCTGTCGCTACCATTGAGCTGTAAATAAAAGCTCCCGAACTGAGATGGGTAAGAAATATAGTCTTAAGCATTTACCAGATCCCATTTTATTTCTCTCCTACCCACCCACATTTTCCAGTAGTTGCAGAGGCAAGACTAGGTGCTGCTCTGAGAAGTTAGGCAAGCACTTTCTTGGCCCCCAGTGACCCACCCTGCCCCGCCGGCAGCATTGTCCACAAGCTCTCCTCTCCTGCCAATCTTACAGACCACACTTTGAAGATTGCAGGGTCTTGAGATAAAAGGATCCTGAAATCCCCAGACACTGCTTGATAAAGAGCCACCGAAGAAAGCCATCCTATCAGCGTGACAGGAGCGAGAAAAACCCTTTGTGGTAGTCAGCCGCTGAAATCTGTGGTTTATTTATTAGACAGCATAGCCCATCTTATCCCAGTAGAATGTTATCCAATTCTTGTCATCTGACAGTGGAAAACACCATTTCTTAAAGCAAATAGTATATTCTATTCTAAAGAAGACTTGTCATGTGGAACATTATTCAGAGAACAACAAATAGCATAACAGATCACATAAACTGTTCGCGGCTTTCCCACACATTTAGAAGCTTCCTTCATTCAGCTGTTTCTCATTTGGCCCAAATGTCTAGCATGGCATTTGATTCCCTGCACCGCCCAGGCATTTCCACCCTTTCTGGTCCCATCTTCCTCTCCCTGCTTCTCGTGTGGCTTCCGGAAACACCGAGCTCCCTGTGGTTCCCTGTATAGACTCCAACATTTTGTGAATCTGCTCATTCTGTTCCTCCTGCCTGGACCATTTTTTCTCCCCCAGCCATCTGTAACTGGTCTACCCACCAAGGTTGACCAAAGAGGTGTTACCACTGGAGTGATCTAGAACAAGGGGTTTCTTGCAGGGAATTGACCCTACACAACTGTGGGTGCTGGTCAAACGGCTTATGCGCAGCTCTTGTGTCTGCATCTGGTGCTGAGCCTGAAGTGAGCAGGACTGTGTTTGAGTCTGGGAAGGAAAGATGGATGTGAAATGGGGAGAGTCAGGGACAAACCAGAACCCACATGGATAAGCTGGGAGCCCAGAAGCATGAATGGAGCTCGTGATGGCCTCTCTTGCCTCAAACTTCAGTGGTGCTATGAGGGAAGCTGGCATCCCTCATCACAGAGCTAAACACACACATGGCCTAGGAGTCAAAGAAGTTGATGGAGGAAGTCCGGTGGGAGAGGATGGAGGTGCAGGCCTGGTTGCTTGCCTCACCTCAACTGGGCAGGTCAACAGATCTGTAACCACAAGTGTGAGCAACCATGACGTCTGGTCCTACGCTGACATTCTGGGCATAAATATGGCTGCTGCTTGTCCTTTACCTCCTGGACCTCATGCACATTTCTCTAGTAAGTAATCCTAACCCGGATCCATACAGGGAAGGGAATTCTGGGCAAGGTCATTTCAGCCTAGTCAAGTTGACAAGCACAAGCTCACCACACTGCCTAACTGGCTCTTCTTTTAAGACTCAGGGAAGGCAACACCTTCCTTGGGGAGTTACTTCCAGCTTCCAGATTATGCTCATCAGTGCTTCTCGGTGTATTATGACCACTTTTCCGACTGATTTAGAAAATGCAGGGAAAAGAAAGGCAGGAAAAGTTCCCCTTCTCTCTGTGTTCAAACCCAGATGTGCTTGTACCCCACCTCGAGCTGACTCAAGTGCGTGACAGTGCGGAATATTCGCCCTCGGTAGGGGGGCTGAGGTTGGTTGAATGTAGAAAGAAAACAGCCATGGGCCATTTCTAGGGTGCCAGGCGTCATCCAACAGAACCTCATGTGCTCAGACTCCTATTTCTGTTCTCCCCAGGGTCGTGGAAGGTGGGTACTATGAGCCCCACGGGGGACTCAGGGCCACTAAAGGAGCTGCCCACAACTGCCCCCAAACCACCGCTGGATTCGTCTGACTCCAAACTACACACACTCATCCTGCTGCCCTGCATTTCCTCCCCTGCCCCAGTTTGGGGACTGCAGGTGGCTGGGATGGCACTGGGACTCAGAGGGCCCCACACTAGAAGAGGGAAGTGGCGCCATCAGCTGGTGGGGAAAAGGCCTAAGGTGCTTATGAACAATCCTGTAGGGGCCCCACCATCCTCCCTCAGAGGCCTGGAGGCTTGGTGGCAGGGCTGAGGCCCAAATCACCACCTTTTCCCCTCCCCATCCCTCTCCCTGGTCCTCCACATCTGAGTTGGTAGGGCATCCCCTCTCCTTTAGCATCTTCTGGCTCCCATGGCTCTTCCTAAGGCTGGTGTCCCTGGTGGTTCTGCTGCTAGAAGTCTGCCTGGGTATTCCTGTGTTCAAGAGGGCCTTCCAGCGGAGTGAGGGAGTGCCTCATGGGCTGGGATGTACCTGCCATCCCAAATACCCCACCACTGGTTAAGCTCTAGTCCCAAGCTCCTCCCCTGGGGCCATACAGTCCTACAGACTACTGGGCTTCAGGAACAAAACATGATCCCTTTTCAAAAATCATGGAGGGCAGCCAGGAGAGGCGGCCTTGGCACTCAGACAGGCCTCAGTGTGGGTCCCAGTCATGCCACCCACTACGGGGTCTCGGGCTGCTCACCCTCTTTCATCTCCAAACTGGAGACAGTGCCCACTGTTGTTGGGTGGTTGGGAGGGTAAGCGGGACGGAGGCATGGGACACACTTAACACCAAGGCCGCACACAGCCCTTGTCCTCGTGGTGATACTGTGGCAGCTGCTAAGAGCACGACCTGATTTGGCAGGTGTGCAATGCCCCGCCTGAGAGCGAGTTCAAGGGTCCCGTAGCTCTCAATGGCTCAGCCCTCAAGGCCCTCAACAGTGCAGCTAAAATAAAGCTACTCCCATTTCTCAATGCAAAAGTCAAACTCTGCTTGTCTCTTTGGTTGGATGGAATTCACGCCTTCAGTGAACCCCACTGCGTGCCCACCGCAGCATCTGCCCTGCATGTGCGGAGATACCTAAGGACACCAAAGACGTAGTTCCCAGCTTGGAGGAGCTTTCTGTTTCTTCCAAGGAAGGCACTTGGACCATGTGAATAAGGAGTTAACAGCAGCTCTTTCTCCCTTTATGCAGTTGCTGGTTAACAGCAGTAAATTCTCATCTGAACTGCGATTGACCCTGTGCACACAATCATGTTATTCATATTCTTATAAACAGAGGGTACAGTATGTATAATTTCCTAGATTTCTGGGAGGGGATGTATCATAACTAAACTCCAACTTTTCCTTTGGAGAAACAGAGCCATTTGTTTCTGGTTAGCTTCAAAGCAACAACTAATTTTTTCCTTTTATGTGTCAGTAACTTGAGTGAAATTTGTCACTTGTTTTTATGAAAAATTCTTTGCCATTGCCTTCATTGCTTGAAAAAAAAAAAAAAAAAACCACCCACAACACTCACACTTCCTACATGGTACAAGGGACTTGAAAAGCAGTGACAGGATGGTGGTGTCATTTCTAGTCATGGAAACTAACAGGAGTCCCGCAGAATGGCCTGGAAGCCGTCAGTCCTACAAGAATCTATTTTCAAGTGCCTACTATGGGAGCAAGATCACTGGTGACATCTTGTTCCAATTTAAGCAAGGTTGAGCTGTGGGCCAGCTCCTTCAAATCATAACCAGCACAGAAATTACCTCCTACCAAAAAACCACAAGGGTTAGACTCTGTAAGAATGAATCCCGGAAAAGTTGGAACCCTCGGGTCCAGGCGTATTTCTGAAGCAATCCAGTCAAGAACAGCATTCTCATTTTCTTTGGTTGGGGCATTTCTTGTTTGTCCTGGGATGCAGTACAAGGGTGGTTGGGGTGATGAAGAGCAGCTTTATTTTGCCTTAAAAAGAACTAGCGGCTCCTTCACCGCTTTGCTTTGAGCCAGAGCTATTTAGAAAATGCTCAACCTATTTTTACCTTTCTATATACATATTTAATAGATACCATGTCATTAGCAAATTACCAAAAAACATGAGCTGCCACAGTCTCAGAAATGACTCAGAGTAAACAGGATATCTCTCTAGGAGCACACTTCTCTCTGGGGATGGTTTCCTCTGGGCCACATTTTCTTTCCCTGGGCATGCCTCGGTTCCCCCCAAAGGACCAGGAAGATTGTGATACTTTAGGGAGGTTCCCTGTCTACGTCCCAAACCCCAAACATCAGTATATATATTGTGGCTTTGAACTCACAGTTTGCTTAACCTCTTTAAGCTCAAGTGACCAATGAGCAAGGAAAGGAATAGGAGTGGCCCTAAGATGATTCAAATAAGTTGGGTACACCCAGGATAAATGAGGAGCAGTCAATTCACATTTAGGATTCAGGAGTGTAATGTGTGTGTCACTGTGGGAGATGACGTAAGGGACTGAGGAGGGAGGAGGAAGGGAGCTAGGTGGGCAGTGGTGGCCTCCTTGACCGCTCTTGCAGGGCAGGCAGGCCATGTTGGTTGTAGGCAACCACCTGGCTCTGCATCCTGAAATGGCCACCAGGGTTGTGGCCTAAATTGTGTCCCCCTGCTCCAAAAATTTATATGTTGAAGTTCTAACCCCCAGTATTTTAGAAGAGGACTGTATTTGGAGGTAAGACCTCTAAAGAGGTAATTAAGTTAAAACAAGGTCATTAGGACGAGAGCCTAGTCTAATCTGACAAGTGTCCTTATAAAAAGAGATCAGGACCCAGACACACACAGAGGGAAGACCAGGTGAGGGCACAGGGAGAAGATGGATAGAGTGCACAAGCCAAGGAGAGAAGCTTCCAAAGGAACCAGCCCTGCTGACACCTTGATCTCTGACTTCCAGCCTCTAGAACCAGGAGGTAAGTTTCTGTTGCTTAGGCTCCCCAGTCTGGTATTTTGTTCCAGAAAGAGCGGCAGCCCTAGCCCATGAATGCAAGTAGTGACTAGCATTTGCAACATCAAAATATTCTGGAATTGCTGGCAAACTTTGTATATTTTCAGAATTTCCTCAAAGTAAGCAAATTGAGAGAAGTCTTTCTTTGGGATTTTTAAAATGACGAAAGGGGGTAGCATTTGAGAAGCTTTTATAACCACAATCCCTAATATATTCCAATTTTCCTCACTCCTCCTCTGAGTCTCTACTTCCTCTCTCCCCAAGCCGCACTTCGTCCTCAATCACCTGGCCTCACCCTCCCACTGCACACGAACATCCCCAACAGCAGCTCTAAGCCACTTCTAAGCTCTAAGCCACTGTCTCCAATGATGGTCTTTGTGTAATGGCTGATATTTGACGTCATCATCACCCCCGACTTCACTCTCTGATTTCTTCTAACAGAAGGAATACTTGCTTTCTGTGAAAATTCTACAATCTACAAAAGCATATGGAATTAAAAATAAAGACCCACCCCTACTCCCCATCCTCGGCCTTCTTAAAATAGTGGGGTTTCCCTCCACTGATGAAGGGATAAACGAAAGGTGGCAAATTTATGCAATGGAATTTGACAGGAAAGGGAAATGAAGTATTGACCCACGCCCCAACATGGATGAACCCCGAGAACATTGTGCTAAGTTAAAGAAGCCAGTCCCAAAGGGCCACATACTATACGATTCCATTTACCCAAAACGTCCAGAATAGGCACGTCTACAGGGTGGAAAGTAGTTAGTGGCTGTCAGGAGCTAGGGGAAGGGTAAATGGGGAGTGACTGCTAGTGGATTTGAGATTTCTTTTAGAGGGGGCAATGAAAATATTCTAAAATTAGATTGTCATGACAGTAGTACAACCCTGCAGATATAAAGTATACATTTTATATTTAAAATTTTAAATTTAATTTAAATGTTAGGGATACCTGGGTGTCTCAGTGGTTGAGTATCTGCCTTCGGCTCAGGGTGTGATCTTGGGGTCCCAGGATCGAGTCCCACATAGGGCTCTCTGCAGGGAGCCTGCTTCTGTCTCTGCCTCTCTCTCTGTGTCTTTCATGAATAAATAAATAAAATCTTTTAAGAAAATGTAGATGCTGCTGTTAAAAGGGTGAGGGGGAAGCTACGTGTGGAAGCCAGAGGGTCCTCTGGGTAGCATACAGAGATCCTAATGTCTTGCAGTAAGAGGGCAGAGAAGGCCGAGGACAGACTCAAGATTTTAAATATTAAGAGTAGATTTAAGTTCTAATCGTCTTTACCAAGAAAGACCTGGTCCTTTTTTGAGAAACAACAGGACTCTAACACATGGGATGAGGACATCTGAGTGGATGCAAGCAAAAATTTTGAATTCCCAGATTTCCCTAAACCTTCTGAGCCCACAGAAGTGGCCCACTCCTCCCTATGAAGGGCTAGCACTCCTCACTTGTTTCAGGACAACAAAGGCCTGTTCCCACAAAATCACATACTTCCCCCCCACACTCAGAATCTGCCTTGCCCCCACCTCCCCACCTTACCATGAGGCCGATAACCAGGGTTAGGTACGTCATCGCACAGCTGGGATATGCTGGTCCAGCTACGTGGTAAAAGTAGGAGGATCTGCAGCACTGGCCTCCGTTTCCTACCAGGAGCTGGGAGGACACATGTAGCACTGGTTATGCTGGTGCTTCATCAAAGGAGCCAGGATAGAAGATTGGGTAAGAAAGGGTTTATAAGGGTTTGTTGCTTTGGGAGCACCCTCTTGGGATGCAAGATTTAATACCCTGTCAAGGCCCCAGAACATGGTGCAAACAGCCCTTAAAGTATGGAAAAGCAATGGCCCACACCAACTGAAGTAGAAATGCCTGAACTGTCATGGCAAATGGTGAACGAGGAGCAGGCACACTGGAGTGGACAGTGTGACAGAGAAAGCCTAGAGGATACCCTGCTCCCTAAAGCACTAAGGAAGGCACAGGTGAGAGCTCCAGCATCCCTCAGAGGTTCAGTGGTGGCTCCGCCACAGAACGGGACTCACCAAATCCCCTCAACAATCGAAGGCCAGGTGATGGCAATCACCATCAGGAGCGAAATGGAGGCAATTATCACATGAGTGCCCAGATCAGAGGGGCAGCCAGAGGGCCTGCCCCATGGGAAGCTCGGGAAATAGTTAACAGAATATAGGGCCCCAAAAAACAGAATAGATGGGCAGGCAGGAGGGATATGATTGGATCTGTACAATTATAAAGTCAAGGATGGATGAGCTAGATGCTGAGAATGGTGGCCCCGGTAGTCATTTTACCTTCTCTGTTTCTAGACCTATGACAGTTTATAGACCCAGAACCCATTTATTAAAGGAGAAGCCGAGCCCCAGGAAGAAGAGCCTGATATACCGTAGTAAGTGTGTACAGTAATGAGTCTGTTAGCTCTTTTTTAGAAAACACAGGTGACTGGTCACTCGAGAAAGGAAACACTCAAACATTTCAAGAGTATCAGTTACAGGGTCCAGGTTGATATTTCTACCCAATGACCCCAAGTGGTATCATGCCCCATCCCCTGTGACAGTGGGACTGGATATGGGGCCCAGCAGTCCTGGCCATGGCCCAGCTCACTGTAGGTCTGCTGGTTTTACAGACCCGCCTAGGAGTCATTTCCCCAGGCTCAGAATGTGTAATTGGTGCTTAGTAATCTCTTCCACCCGTTTGTTGGCCGGTGGGGTCAGAGCTCTCCTGGTAGTGAGACCAGCTTCAATAGTAAGAGCTGCAAGTTATCCCACTAATTTCCATCTTCTGAGCTTCCCTGGAAAAAAGGCCCATTGGAATCCCAGAGAAACTGCTCTCAGACCTGACATAAGATAATGGATTCAAGTAGCTCAGGGATGGAGTGTGGTGGGTGCTGTGATGTGCTGCCCAGACCCCCTCCCAGCTCCCTGTGGAGCTCTTCTTGGCTGAAGAGAGGTCCTCACTCAAGACCACAGCCACTTCCTAGAGGGGCTGGAATCTGATGTCTAATTGTTGTGGGCATATGAAGGCCACGCACTGTCATCCCAACTTGGGACAACGCTACAGACTTCACTCAGTTCCAGAACAACTGTAGTGCTGTTGGGGCCCCACTGAGACTGCACAGCAGCTCAGCTACTCCCTTAGCCCAATCCTGGCTCCTTCTCTTCCAATGTACTGATGCCCAAGAGCATCTCTAGTGAACCTTCAACTCCTCAACCTTCTCAGAACCTACGTCACAGGGAACCTAGCCTGTGAGAAGACACACCCGGCTCTTCGTGTTCTCTTACACGTAAGAGTAAGATTAAGATTCATTACTCCCGGGATCCCTGGGTGGCTCAGCGGTTTAGTGCCTGCCTGCCTTTGGCCCACGTCTGCGATCCTAGAGTCCCAGGATCGAGTCCCGCGTTGGGCTCCCGACATGGAGCCTGCTTCTCCCTCTGCCTCTCTCTCTCTCTCTCTATCATGAATAAGTAAATAAACATTAAAAAAAAAAAAAGATTCATTACTCCCCAGGACACTCCCCTCTCTCAAGAAACCATGTGTAAGTGCTCTGCCAAAATATGGGAGCAAACCAGGAAAGAGGCCTGGGATCCAAGAAACCAGGGATTTAGCAAAGCAAGGAGGTAAAAGGAAGCTCCGGGGCACATCTGTGAAGTGGCCTGTTCATTCTGGAACTGGAATATAGAGATATTCGGGAGGGACTTCAGCAGGGAAAGAAGAACGCAAAGGAATCAAACACCTGAGGGTGTCTGAGTATGCTTAGAACATACTGGACTTCCACGGCCTCAGGAAAGGTTTGGAGCCCATGAGATGAAAGGTTGAGGCAAATGAGATGACCACATGAGGCCGTTATTAACATCTGAAAGACCAAAACATTTCACAAGAAAGAAAATAGACTCTGAGCTCACCACTTGGCTGTGCCGTGACCACTATTTACCTGGTTCTCACAGCACAAACACTCAATATTGATTCAACCAAAAAAGCGAAGCGATTGGGAAAATAGGAGGAGAGGTAAATTTGTATGCGTGGAGGGTGATGTAAGAGCTAAATCTTCACTTTCTCCAGTGGGAAGCCATAGGTTTACATCTAAAATTGGAAAATAAGAGAGAAAGAGGGTAAACAGATTCTGACCTATGGAAATAAATAATCATGAGAAAGAACTACAAGAGCTAGAAGTTGCAGCTCTGGCAAGAGAAAATCCAAGTGGGGAAAGAGTTAAGCAAAGAGCAACTTGCCCTTTTTTATTGTAAATTGTGTCAAACTACTTGACGTCTTACAACTGTGTGTAATATGTTTGAAAGTGGGTGGAGGATGGGCTGCATGGGGAATGGGCATTACGGAGGGCACTTGTGATGAGCGTCGGGTGAGGTATTTAAGTGATGAATCACTAAATACTACTCCTGAGACCAATATTGCACTGTCTGTTAACTACCTAGAATTTAAAATTTTGAATAGAATAAAGTAGCAGGTGTTACTTTGCAGTAATAAATATTAACTTTTTTAAAGTAAGGGAGCCCCATAAATGATGATTGATTGATTGACTAGTTTGTCTAATATAACCAATGGATTGTTTCATTCTTGATAAAAAGTGCCAGGAGTAAGGAGTGGATCCTTGTTATCAGGTAAACTCAGAGCCTGTGCCTTCCAGCTTCAACCATGGTCTCCACCCACCTCACCCAGGGGAGAACTAGGAAAGCAGCCAAAGTCCCACCCTGAGTCACTCCTGGAACAACCGAGGATGCTGCCCCATGGTGCTGGCCCTTCATTTATTTACTCAGGAAAATCCCTTCATTCAGAAACGATGCTCTCTTTAACTTTTATTATGCTAATGTTCAAACATGCACAAAGGTGGAAAGAACCTGCATTTACCCACTTCCTACCTTCAACAATTACCAACATTTTACCCATTTATTTTATTTGCCCCACCCCACCACACCCCACCTCCAACCTACCCAATTTCTTTTGTTTGGCATATTTTAAAGCAAATCCCAGACATTATGGTATTTTACCCATAAATAGTTTGATTTACAGCACCAGCTGACAGGACCTTTTGTTTGAATCAGGATTCAAATAAGGTCCACACGTTGCATTTGATTGCTATGTCTTCTCTCTCTCTTTTCTCTTTTTTTATTAGTTTGAGAAGTAGAATTTGGTGATTCATCAGCTGCATACAACACCCAGTGCACATTACATTAAGTGCCCTCCTTAATGCCCATCACCCAGTGACCCCCTCCTCCCACCCCCCCTCCAGCAACCCTCAGTTTGTTTCCTTGAGTTAAGAGTCTCTTATGGTTTGCCTTCCTCTCAATTTTCATCGTATTTAATTTTTCCTTCCCTTCCCCTATGTTCATCTGTTTCATTTCTTGAATTCCACATATGAGTGAAATCATATGATATTTGGGTTTCTCTGATTTATTTTGCTTAGCATAATACCCTCTAGTTCCATCGACGTTGTTGCAGATGGTAAAATTTCATTCTTTTTGGTGGCTGAGTAATATTCCATTTGTGTGTGCATGCACACTCCTGTGTGTGTGTGTGTGTTTATGTATATGTATATCATATCTTCTTTATTCATTTATCTGTCAATGGATATCTGGGCTCTTTCCATATTTTGGCTATTGTGAACATTCCTACTATAAACACTGGGGTGGAGGCACCTGGGTGGCTCAATCAGTTAAGTGTCTGCCTTCAGCTCAGGTCATGATCTCAGGGTCCTGGATTGAGCCTCACATGGGGCTCCCTGCATAGCGGGGAGTGTGCTTCTCCCTCTGCCCCTCCCTGTCACCTGTTCTCTGTCTCTCTCTCTCACTCTTTCACTCTATCTGAAAAAATAAAATCTTTTTTTAATTTTTAAAAATTAAAAAAATAATAAACACTGGGGTGCATATGCCCCATCAAATCACTGTGTTTATCCTTTGACAGCAAACTCTTTGACCTCAGCCATAGCAACTTGTTGCTAGACGCATCTACAAAGACAAGAGAACCAAAAGCAAAAATGAATTATTGGGACCTCATCAAGATGCCTTTTCTCTTTTACTCTTAACAGCCCCTCCCTGTTTTTCTTACCGTTAATTTGCTAGAGAGACAAAATCATTTATACTGTAGAATGTTGAGTATTTTGAATTTGCCCAATTACTTCTTCATGTCGCTTAACTTGCTCCTCTAGCTCTTGTGTTTCCTGTAAATTAGTCGTCAGGATCAATGTTGGGACAAGAAGAGTTGCAGGGTGATGCCGTGTGCGTCCTATCCCGCCACAGTACGAGGCTCATCATTCTGCTTGTCCTACTTTGAGGTCTGCTGAGACTGGTTATGAGGTTCACACAGTGTCAGTCTCATCTCTGTAGCGTGAAGTTCTCCACAAACTTTTCACCTAAAGATTTTAAAATCTGTGATATGTTCTTTCCAAAGACCAACAGCAGCAAATCCTTTTTCTGTCTGGCCCCAGAATTGTGGGAAATGGTGAGGTGTGCTTGGATTCAGAATTGCTATGGAAACGTAACTGCCATGTGTTTCCCATTCTTCCCTCTTTTGACCAGCTGTGCCCTATTGCAGGCTCCCTATTGTATGTCTCATGTGTGGAGGGGGGATAACTTGTCTCCCTTGGTCTCAGATCAACAGGAGCTACACCTGAGGGCCTGATTTGGCTAACAAGACCCTGGACTTTCAACAGATATCAAAATGGTGGAGACACTTGAGGGAGAGTTAAATGTATTTTGCATGTGGAAGAGATATGAACTATTGTGGCTAGGGCACAGATACTGATAAGTGGATTCTGAGATGCCCATCCCTCCCATCAGAGCTGGAGTTCATTTCCCCTTCCTCTGAATCTGAACCAACTCCGTGATTTGCTTCAACCAACAGAAGGTGGCAGGGTTTAGTCCTTAAGAGACCAGTCAGCTTTGACCTCCCCATCCACCCTCATGGAAGCTGACCGCTATGTGAAGAAGTTCAGGATAGACTGAATGATGAGAGGTCTTCTGAAGAGAACCAAAGTTTCCTGGTGACAGCACCAAAGTCTACGATGTAAGTGGGGCCATCTTAGACACCACAGCCCTAGCTGAGCCCCTCAAAGAATGTAGCCTCGGTAGTGACCCCCAGTGGACCCACATGATGGTGGTTTGTTATGCATCAACAGACAACTAAAATACATGATAGATAGATGGTAGGTAGGCAGATATATATATCAATCCATTGATGGCCATTACCTGGACTCATTATGGGTTTCAAAATATGTTTTTTTCTCATTTCTTCCTCATTGATTAACTGGAAATCTGTTTAAAAAAAAAAAAGCACAACTTCCCATAACAACTATTTGTTTACCCTGAAGGGGTAAATGTAAGAAAGGGAAGACAGGGGATCCCTGGGTGGCGCAGCGGTTTGGCGCCTGCCTTTGGCCCAGGGCGCGATCCTGGAGACCCGGGATCGAATCCCACATCAGGCTCCCGGCGCATGGAGCCTGCTTCTCCCTCTGCCTGTGTCTCTGCCTCTCTCTCTTTCTCTCTGTATGACTATCATAAATAAATAAAATTTAAAAAAAAAAAAAGAAAGGGAAGACAAACATTTGATGTTACTTTTGAATTTTCATAGTGCCCGGTAATTCCAATTTGCCAATGGGATTTGGGGGGTTTTTTTGGAGGGTTTGGGGGGAGGAGTCTTTTGCTTTTATTGTTTTTGTGTTTTAGCATCATTACGAGCCCTTGGATATTTATATACTTTTTTTTTTTTAATTTTATTTATGATAGTCACACAGAGAGAGAGAGAGAGAGGCAGAGACACAGGCAGAGGGAGAAGCAGGCTCCATGCACCGGGAGCCCGATGTGGGATTCGATCCCGGGTCTCCAGGATCGCGCCCTGGGCCAGAGGCAGGCGCCAAACCGTTGCGCCACCCAGGGATCCCCGGATATTTATATACTTAACTTATTTCAACCTATGGCAGTTATTATCCTTATGGATACTCAAATAGCCCCCTCTTTGGCCCAGGGGAGGCTCAAGTTGATCTGTGTTCTTGTGCCAGAACCCCATTAGTCTTTTTTTTTTTTTTAAGATTTCATTTATTTATTCATGAGACAGAGAGAGAGAGAGAGAGAGAGAGAGAGAGAGAGAGCCAGAGACAGGCAGAGGGAGAAGCAGACTCCATGAAGGGAGCCCAACGTGGGACTCGATCCCGGGTCTCTAGGATCACACTCTGGGCCGAAGGCAAGCGCTAAACAGCTGAGCCACCCATGGATCCTCAAAACCCCATTAGTCTTAATAACTTCCTTGCTTGCTTCCTTGCTTGCTGGCATAAGAAGATAGCCTAGACTCACCACATTTCCTGATCTGGAGTCAGCCATTTCTTTAAGGAGTCCTAGTTCCTTTAGTGGGAAGTGGAACCTATCTACTCTTAATTTACATTCAATTCCAACAAACTTGGAAATTAAATTTCCTAGCCCCAGATGCTTAACAAGTTTACATTAGAAATAGGCTGCAATAGACACACTCCCCCAGCTCTAAGAGGGACAGTTAATAGCTGATTAATAGGAGAGAGAACTAGAAACAAATGATGAAGGGCAGACATATGAACTCCAAAATTTCAGCCACCTGGTCCCACTCCACACTTGGATTCTCCAAGAAGAGATCTTCAGTATTCCCATTTGAAATTAATCTCCTTTTCCAGCCATTCCTTAAATTTTATTTATACCTCTATTACAGTATTTATCAAACTGTTGTTGTGGTTTTGGTCTGGTTATCTAGATCTGTACCCCATATGTCCATTAGAATCATCTAAAAAGTTGCTTGTTAAAAAAATAATGATGAAAAGTAAATAAATTTTTAGATACCATTGATGCATAATATTGTATACCAGCATTAGATACATGACATAATAATTTGATAAATGTATGAATTACAAAATGATTGCCAAAATAAGTTTGACTAACACCCATCACTGCACATAGCTATAGTTTTTTTTTTCTTGTCATAAGAATTTTGAAGATCTATTCTTTTAGCAGCTTTCAAATATACAATACAGTATTAATTATATTCACCATGTTGTAAATTACATCCCCAGGACTTACTTATCCTATAAGGACGTTTGTACCTTTTAGCCACCTCCACATTTTCCCTGCCCATATCCTCTACCTCTGGCAACTGCCAATTTGTTCCCTCAGTTCTACGAATTCAGTGTTTTTAGATTCCAAATATAATTGACATCATACAGTAAAAAATTAATTAACTGAATAAGTTAAAATGATGTCTGGGCCCTATTCTCAGAGAGTCATATTAAGCAGGTCTGAGTATTTTTGAAACTTGCCAGATGATCCTGACATCACTAATCTATGATCCTGGACGGAGAGAGCCTCGCTAAGTAGTTCTTGTATCCCCCATAGCTCTGTTACGGAGAACTGCCATTCAATAAGTGCTTGCTGATTTGAAATGGGATTGAAATTAAGTAGCCTGAATCAGAAATGGTCAATCATTTTCAAGATAACAAAGTGGACAGAGTGTCCACCCCATCCCCTCAGAGGACTGGATCCATAGCTATCTAAAAAATTTGACTGTTGAGAATGACATATTTACAGAGGTGCTCAGAAAGCTCAAGTTTGCATTTATTTGGAAAACAAAATCACTCTATTGCAGAAGCTTTTATCCCAAAACATTAAATCTCATTAGACGCGTAGGTTGGAAAGACTCCTACAGATGCAGAGTTGAAATCCAAATGTAGACAATACGAATGTGGGAGGTATGATCATGTGGCTTGGGAGATAAAGCTACTGTGATATGGCCAACAGAAGGTTTTCTGAACAATGCCACAGTGACCCAAACTGCCTTTGGTGGCGCATATCCCAAACTGCCTTTGATTCTTTACTGTCCCTTATGTATATGTGGCTCATTGGAACTCCTGGTGGGAAAGAAAGAAACGTGTATCTTATATAGCATAATTTTTTGTATTCCTTCCACACTTAGCAATGGGTTAGACATAATACATAATCAACAAATAAGTGTTAAATATTTTAGGAAGGAACATGAGTGTGCTTGCCACCTGCCTCTCGTATGGGTCCTGTATCTAACCAGTTAGGATCGCGTATTTTTCCTATCTTCATTAACATGATACAGCCACAAAGGCATTGAAAATATGATCCTTTCTATTTTAGGAGAAACAAAGAACTACAATTTTCTCTAAAAATAACCTAGATTGGAATTTTCTTCCACCCATGAGAGCACTATGTTTATGAACACACAGTCCCAAGACCTGTGTCAACAACATTCTAAAACAATGCTTCACTGTGATAATCACATATAATAAGCATTTGGTTCCTTAAGTTTTCATTAGTTTTGGACATTTTTTAGCCTAACAAAGACAGGATCTTTTCCCCTCCATATAACACAGCCCATCTGGTCAACAGCAGCCTTATTCCAGAATGCCTGAAGAGGGACAGAGAGTAAATTATGGAAAATAGTGTCCCATGCCCTGAATCTATTTTCAATCTCCAGAAGCATAATAGTTTAGGATAAACTCTAGAGCCAAAGTCAAGCCTTGAAATGAGAGTGGGCAACTACCATCTCTTTGGAGAATTTTCTGGAACATCTGGACTTGAATCAAGAGCTTGGCCAATCTAAAGTCTAAGTCATATCATGCAGGATGAGCTACTTCTAGTGGAGAATGAGGGCATTATTTATCTGTTGCCTATCCTTTAGGATTCCTCATAAAAGGAAGTAGAGATTCGCCATGTAACTCCAAGACACTCTCTAGAAATCAAGTTCTCATTCCTTTAGTGCTCCTCAACCAGGTGAGGGATTTGAGAGGTGAAGGAACAGTTTGGATCATCACTTTAACTGGGAAGAACCCAGAAAGGCTATACGTCCAACAATGAGTAGGACAATCCCTCACACCAAAGAACTTTCTTGCCTAAATACCAGTAGTACCTCCTCTGAGCTTAATAATTAAGTTATTTAATTACCAAGTTAGAAATTAAGACCCATACTGCTTATTTGGCTCCTCTATTATAGGCAGGTCTCTGATCATCTACATATTACATTATTGAACGGAACAGCCAAATGTATCTGGAAAAAGGAGAAAATAATAAGTCTCTCCACCAAGTACAGGACCACCCATTAGTAGGGGACATACTCATCTGTATCTGTCATTAGCTGAAGCCACAGTTTAGAGACATTTAGGGAATGTAACAGTGAATTAACTCCACCTTCCACTCAGCCCATAGTCTGAATGTGAGGATGGTGATAGGACAATCTAGAAATCAGCTTCAGCAGAACTATGCCAACAAAAAGAAAATTAAACCAGAAGCAAGTCCAATACTAGGCAAATGTAATGGAGACAGCCAGGGAACTATCAGATGAATTAAATGATTGAATACAATGACTACTGACGTGAAAGATATTTCTGAAATGAAGAAGCCAGTCTAAATTCTCTTATATGCTGATAGTTACTAAATTGTTCTGCTTATGAGGCAGATGTGCTTGATCCTCTAGGTTTGTATTTCTTGTACCTAAAAACAAAAATGGGCACCTATAAAATCAAATAGAATTGCTCTCAAGAAGATACAACCCAAAGTGGAAGTTTTGAGATTTAGTGCTTGAGAGACATGCCTCTAATGGAATCCTACATTGTTTTCTCCTGGCTCAGGCACAAATGATGAGTAACATACTCAGGGCAGCCTTTAGGTGGAAAATATACTCCAGAAACCCAGATAAATTCTGAGTTTTAAGGCAGTGCTCCAAATATAATGAAGTGAGGTTCATTTTGATTAAAGTACTAGATGTCTAGGAATATTATAAATATCTGCCAAAAACATGTAAACAAACATACCTTCATGTATTAATCAAATATTTATTGATCCCTACTATATACATCTGCCATCTTGCCAGTAGAACCGGAGTCCCATCCCTCCCAGCCCTACCACCATTACGTATTCTGATTCCACAGAGCTGAACAAAAGGATAAACAGTGAAGGGGTGGGGACTACAGGAAATAGGAGAAAATGGATTATGTAGGATGCTGTGGGGCTGATTGCCTCCACAATGCAAGTCATCCTTGGAAACCATCTTCCGGTTTTCAGTAAAGACAGGTTGTGGAGGTATGTCCATAGGAGAGCCAGCAGCATCTCCTGTTAGAATGATCTCTCCTGGGTCTGGAGCCTGTGCTTTGAATAGCTTCTTGGGGGCCCTCAAGCGTTTGCTTCACGTCTTTTGGTTGGCCTACAAGATTCTGTGTTACAGAGAATCTCTGTCTGATTCTGTGTCTACTATAAATATAGATACTGAAATATTCTTCCAGGATATATTCAAGGACATGGTGGAATTTGGATAATACTTTCCAGAATCAGGATATGAACTGTAGGCCATAATAAGATGGCTGGGATTGTCTGCAAGGAAGAATCTTGTATCTGTTTATATGTGGCTATAGCTGGAATGGAAGGAGACCCAGCACAGGGCATAATATAGGCCATCTTTGGAAGTATCTGACATTGCTAAATATTCTTATTGGTCCAGGAAGTAGCATAAAATCCAGGTGGATGTTGCCAACAGAGTTCAGGAATCAGGAATGAAACTAACTCTCTGGGACTTCTGTTGGCCTGGGTAAAAATGTCATAGCTTTTACAACAAAGGGCACCATCCTATATACAAGATTTCCAAAAATTTCTGCAGACCATGATCAATATTTCACAGAGTAGGGTCATAGCCAAAATGCAACACTGAGGTCTCGGCTCTCCTTTCCCTGGTGTGTTAACTGGTTATTTGGCAGAACACGTCCTTCCTGAAAGTCGGATCCTTTGGGAGATACAGAAGAGTATTTTCAGGAATTGAAATGGTGAGGTTAAATGCTTAAAACTGGAGAGGGGTGGTGACGGATCTCTTGGGTTGAAGAGGCCTCTGCCCCTTCTAACTCTTTCTTTAGAAGGGATAAAGAAATTGCTGTTCAGAGGCCTACACCAGCTGAAGTAATGATCCCATCATCCCATTCCCCTTTCAGACTTATCTAAAGGACAAAACAAGAACAGATATATCTGGTTGGCAAGCCAGCTGTCAGCCCAGTTAGCTCCCAACATAATTTTTAAATTTCCTGATTAATTCCTACACATAGGCCTACACAGTTATCCATAGGCCCTGAGGAAGAGCCCTCTGCTACATGATATTTTTCCAGTAGAAAAAGGAGCCTAAGGCAAGAGTCTTCAGGTTGTCTCCCCACATTGTAATGTAATAACCTCTTGACCCGGTTTCCAGCCCATATTAAGCACAGGTTAGATTTGGAATTCAAGTATGTCAAGGTTTGGATTCACTTCATCAACTATGAGCTTTAGCTGTCCTGGTTTATGTCAGCTTCCTCATAAGACAATAGTCAGATTCCACGTTTCTTGAGTTCTAGATCCACCAAGTTTGGGTCTTCACTGCTTAAATGTTTTTGATTTTTAGAAATGTCTTATATCCCAACAGTAAATTTATCTTGGTCAAACCAGATTCTTTGAGAAGCAGATGTAGGGGCAGAAGTAACTTGTTCCAGAGTCCTCTTATGAAGGGTTGTTCTACCACCACGGTATTGAAGACATCAATTTGATTATGTGGGAGAGTTATATTAGAATAGGCTAGGCCCAAGATAGGTGTGAGTAGGTTCTTCAATTCTCATAGTTGATTTAAAGAGGTCTGTTAAGAGAGAAACTTGGAAAGAAAAATGGGAAATAGATCTTGTAGCTGATGGCTTTTGGCACACCAATACCACAGCCCTCTGGCCCATCTGGTTTCAGGGCATCTGTGATGGACATTTCTATGCATACCGCTGGCATCCCACGTCAGGAGCCTTTCTCAGGGTCACTCTGCTTTGCTGACTTTGAGACTTCGCTAAAACTACGGAACTCTGCTGAGCTTCAGCAATCTGCAATCCATATACACACTGAATTAAGACTCCTGGGATCATCCCTCAAATAACTGGGACAGGGGCCAGTGTATAAATGCCACAGACCCCCTGTCTCCAGGTGGGACACTTTTGAGGTGCATTCCACACAGTCCTCAGAAAATCTCCAGTGTGTTGGCCCTTCCTGTCTCCTTCTCCCTACTTTCCCATTTCTACGCCTGGAATCACCGCCCAAGTAAACTATGTGCACCTGAGCAAGTTCTTGTCTCAGGTTCTCCTTTCAAAGCATCACCTTCAAGGCATCTCCAAGGGTAGGGATATTTGTCTGTTGGATCAATCAAAACCTCTCCAATTGAAAATGGCAGGAAATCCAACAGGACATATATTTTGATAAATGAGAATGTATTGACTCATTGACCTGAAAATCTAAGGACAGAATTGACTTCAGGCACAGACTGCAATGTGGGGATTTCAAACCTAACATCAAGACCCAGCATTGCTGGGACACCTGGGTGGCTCAGTGGTTGAGCATCTGCCTTTGGCTCAGGGTGTGATCCCGGAGTCCCAGGATTGAGTGCCCTATCGGGCTCCTTGCATGGAGCCTGCTTCTCCTGTCTCTGCCTCTCTCTTTGTCTCTCTCTGTGTCTCTCATCAATAAGTAAATAAAATCTTAAAAAAAGAGAAAAAGATCCAGCATTGCTATCTTTTGGCATGGTTCTATTCTCCTCCATATGTTGGCTTTATCCTCAAATAAGATCTCCCTCTGTGGTCATAAGGTGATGATAGAATTTCCATGTCTTCTCTTCTTTAATCTTCAATTGCCACTAGAAACAGCAAGAATATCTTTCCCAGAAATTCCAGAAGGCTCATCCTGTTTATTTGACTTTGTCTGGGTCGGATGCAGGTAGGGAATTGGATGATCTAAATCTACATGTGGATATGTAAGCAATAGAATGGGTAAGGGGTGATCTACCAGAGGGAAACCACATATGGTTGTCAGAATAAAGGTAAATGGTTGCTGGGTGGCAAAATGCAACTAAAGTTCAAGAACTAAAGTTCATTACAGTCCACTCTTCTGGGCTTCCCAAAAAACACACACACACACACACACATGAATGCATGCTTCCTCCCATATCTTGCAAAGTTGCTGCACCTACTTAAAATACATTCACCACTTCTCCAAAAGGAGATAACCCAATTCTAATCCAGCACCAAACCTGGGATCTCTGGAAGATATGCAATCTTGTCAGTCAAGGCAAAATATTATGGCTCATAATCTTATAGCTAAATGATCATTTTATTTTTCAGAGATTTTGTTTTATATATTTGAGAGAGAGAGAGAAAAAAAAAAACATGACTGGGGAGAGGGGCAGAGGGAGAGGGAAACCCTGAGGACCCCAGGACCCTGAGATCATGACCTGAGCCAAAGGCAAACACTTAACCAACTGAGCATCTAGGTGTTCCTATAACCAACTGAGCCAACCAGGAGCCCCTAAATGATCATTTTAGCAGCCCCTGACACTCAGTATACAATAGTAGGACAAGAACAAGATAATTGCCATAAAACCATTTGGGAAAAGCAAGAATTGGAAATTACTCAGTGTTCACTAATCCAAACCAAATATCATGTTCTCCTGGATGAGAATAAGAAGGCTTACTTCCTGGCATTGGACCTTGATTCTTGGTTAGCCGATCTGGACAATCCTGGGAAGTTCTCCCTCAACTGTTTTCTCCCATGGCTCATGGTTTCTCTCTCTTGGAAGATCTCCTTGTCCATTATCCTCTGTAGTCATATCTGAGAGAGTCTTAAGAGGTAATGCCTTGCTTAAGAGCTATACTCTATCAACTAATTTCTTAGTGACATGAATTGAGGCTGAAGAGTGTCTTCAAAATCAAGCAATCACAAACTGTACTTGGCTGAAGCTTGTATTTTTATTGTAAGCCCTCATTGAAACCACATAAAGTAACCAGCATACTCTAACACCTGGAATTCTTCCTACCAAGTCTCCTGGTGTTACCTTTAGTAGTCCCTGGTGTGAGTGCCAACACACAGGTGAAAATTTGATCAACATTTTTAATACTGCTTAATTAGTATTGTCAACTTCACAACTTAGGGTAGGGAGTTCCTCTGACTTCCACCCAATGCTAACCCAGCCAGTTCCCTATTCCAGAATCTACTACGTGCTAACTCTTACTCCTGGTTCTAATTCATTGATCATTTATTTATTCAACAAATATTTCTTGAGTGCCTATTATTTGTCAACCATTGTTCCCAGTTCTATGGATACAGTGATAAATTAGGCAGGCAAGATCCCACGTACATGGAACATATAGTTAGAATTCATTCATTTCCAAAAGATACACACACATGAAAATCCAACCTTATAGGATTAAGCCAAAATGTAATTTATTAGCTAAGATAACTGAAAAGTTCAGGGGCAGTATTGGCTTCAAGCATAGCTTTGTGTAAATGCCAAACGATGTTGCCAGGACCCAGTTTGTCTTCTCACATGGTCTACTGGCTATGATCTATTCTGTGTTTTGGCTTTATTCTCAGACAGTCTCTCTCTTCCTGATCATAAGACGTCTACTGAAATCTAGATTGTATATCTTCCAGGCTTTAAGCCCAATAGGATTTCATTTTATTCACTCTGATTGAGTCATTTTGGGTCCCCAGCCAGGGAACTGAGACATGCTGATTGGCCGGACCTGAGTCATATGTTCTGCATCTCGAAGGAGCCAAAACAACCAAAAGTAGATGGAAGGAAAGTGGATTAGGGGTGGTTCCCCAGAGTGATATTGGGGTGTGGTTATCAGAGACGAGTGAATGGATACTGGGCAGCAAAATGCATCCACCAGATCCAGAGGAGTGTGGATGTCTTGACTCACACAAACACACCCAGTCCAGGATCTCCAGGAGTTGACCAGGAGTTGGTGGTGCTACATTCAGCGGAGAATTATCTGAATCAATGATTCATAACGGCCAGTGAGTACATGAAGTTTAAGTCCCAAGTTAGAAAGTTATTGAAAGAAAGTATGGGTGTTGTATATGCCAAAGGCTGTCCTGAGCTTGTCTGGAAAATTTGTTCCCCTTCATCACCCTCTAAGATCTGGGTGAGGTTATGTGCCCCAAAGATACAGTTTTATAAAGGCTTGGGCTACTCCAAGTTGCTTCAGAAGATTAGAGATTGGAGGGGAGGGAGTAGTAAGGCTGTAATGACATATTACCAGGCTTCTCAAGTGATTGCCAAGAATTACTCAAAGCTCGAGAATAACAGGGTAACAAGATGAATATGACACATCTTTTCAGAAAATATATTTAGTTCAATAAGAAGTAATTTAAAACAGTACTTATAAACATATATAATAGAGCAGAATGCAAAATTTACATTAATTTTATGAGAAACCATAAACTTCAAAGAAATTTTCAAGCCTGCTGGGGATACTCAAAGGAAAATCACTTGCATAATGGAGAGAAAAAAACCAACCTTTTTCCCCAGACGGAGATTAAGAAACATGATCCTTATCTAAGAAGTTAATCCAGCCTCTCTAAGCAGAAAATTCAGTGTATTGGCAAGGTCTTTTTAGGAGCCAGGGAAGCCACCATGGAATATGGCCGAGTAATGTGCCTGTTCCCTATCCCCAACAGACCTACTGAGAAACCACTTGAAATCCAAAGTGAACAGAACAGAATGCAAGTAGGCTTTGCAATACAGAACCATGAGGAAATCTCTTCTTTCTGCTAGGCAATCAGGAAAATAAATATGCACTTCCCCAACTCATACTGGGGAGCAGAGCATAAAGAACAACGTTGGGAAGTCCACCAGGACAGTGTCCGAGCAGAGTCCAACATAGGATACTCTGAAGCACTGGCACCAAAGCCCACCGAAGCCCCCTATCCTGCCAGAGTTGTTCAGGGGGACTTGAAGTGGCCGAGACCAACACAGCCCATCATTGTCCCAGATCCCCGGGATGCTATTTCTGGACTGACTACCTAAGACTCTGAGAAAGTACTGCTAAGTAGAAAAAGGTGTATCCTGGGCATAGCAGTGCCCTCCATAGGGTTTCCCTAATTCCCCTAATGGAAGGGGGAGAACCAAGGTGAAGCTAAAAGGAGGATATACATGGTAGAGGGGTTGGGGACCCACATACAGAAACTGGGTGTATCAGGACAGAGTCCCCTGTGAGAGGCTGACCAATCTGCATGCTTGTCCTTAGCTCCCAGACAATGCCAGCATATCGTTTGCAATTCTTCCTGCTGTAGGTTGTCATTCCTTTTTGTTTTCCCCTGTCCCTCAATAAAATCGGATCCATCCATATAGCTACGTGTGGAAGGCTCTAAAGAGAAGCTCCACAGAGCTACCAAGAGGGGTGTGAAGCCCGTCTCACTGTAGTAGAAACAGTCTGCGGATGAGGTGGTTGCCCAGCTTACAATTCCCATGGGGATCTTGCCTTGGCGTTTCTTTCTTTGAGGAAATTGCTTTACGCTTAACACGTGGTCCACCTGTGTGCTTCAGGATGCCACCGCATGCCACAAGAGCCCAACTGAAGCTCTCAGGCCCAGCTTGGCTCTTCCAGCTGGCCCAGGATGCAAGCCAGGCCAATCAGAACCCTACCCCAGCTTTGCCAGAAGAAGCCCTTTCCTCCCAGAGGGAAACGCTGGGAAGATGCATGCCCAGGGCTATCAGGACCCATGAGTCTAACCCTAAGGAAAACAATACTTCAGGAAAATGTTGGCATGTGAAAAAGAAAGCAGTGAAAGAGAGAGCCCTGTTCTTTCTACCATTTACTTATCTGAGTCAATACATTCCCCCCTTTCTCTAAGCTGCTTGGTATTAGATAATTATCACTTGAAAAGAAAGCTTCTGTTCAACTAGTGTCCTTTATACCACATGTGGACCCGGTGCACGCTGCAGTCAGCAGATTCCAGACTGAGACCCACGGTGAAGTAGGTGGAGTCTACGGTAGAAAAAGCGGACACAGAGCTCTGAGAAGTCACATCAACACCTTGCGAGCTGCTGGCAGACATTCATGCCTCTTTCCCAAATGATACAGAGAGAAGAAACGTTTTAAAGATGGGAGAAATCACAGCTTAGATTTGCAAGCCCTAGAGGGAGAGCTGGAACCCAAGCTTGAAGCCACCTAGACCAGCTCTCATGTTACTACACCAAGAGGGCCCCACAAGTGAAAAGGCATTTTGAATGGTACTAAGAATAGACACATAGCAATAATTTCTCAAAAAAAAAAAAGTGATAACAATCATTTAAAATATATTTTGGAAAAAGAAAAAAATAAATAAATAAAAATAAAATATATTTTGGAGTAACTTTTACATCTTAGGCCTCCGAGTAGATTTGGTGTCCCATAATATGTAGTTGTGATCTAAATACACTGACATTTCGGAGCAGTTGCTGGTAAGAATCACTTTTCAGATATTAAAACCAAGATACTGAGAAGAGTTCTCTTCCTGAATATGTCCCAGAAAATCAGAGCTCCTAGCCTATTCCAGACGAAAGATAATTAAGGCAGGTTGATATGAAATGGGTTGCCCCCCAAATTTATATGTTGAAGTGTTAAGGAGAAGGTCTTTGGAGATGGGGCCTTTGGGAAATAATTAAGGTTAGAATGAGGTCATGAGAGTGGGCCTTCATAACGGAATTAGTGCCCTTGTAAGAAGAGAACCCTCCCACACACCACCTCCACGCACCTCCACCACGTGAGGACGCACCAGGGAAGCAGCTTTCTCCAAGCCAGGAAGAGAATTCTCACCAGGAGCCAAATCGGCTGGCACTTTATCTTGGACTTCCAGCCTCTGGAACTGGGAGAAATAAGTTTCTGTTGTTTAAGCCAACCAGTCTAGGCTACTTAGTTATTGGCAAACTAATATGAGGCCAAGGCCACAGATGCTGCAACCTCCCAGGCTTCCTGGTTCCCAGCGTGGTGCTCCAGTATTTCGTCACAGTCAGATAAGGCACCAGACTACTCGCCCCCTTTTCTTTGTTTGAAAAAGAGAAGAGATAGGAATGAATTGTCCCTGAGGGTCTGGGGGTAGCAAACTATGAAGATTTTATAGAACCCTGATACTCATCCTAGCCACCCACAGTGGCTTCTTATTAATAATGATTCTTTTTTTCTTTTTTTAGATGGGGGTAGGAGCAGAAGGAGAGAGAGAGAGAGAGACTCCCAAGCAGACTCCATGCCCAGCTCAGAGCCTGACATGGGGCTCAATCTCACAACCCTGAGACCATAACCTGAGCCGAAATCAAGAGTTGGATGCTTAACTGACTGAGCCACCCAGGCACCCCACTAATAGCAATTCTTGACCTAAAGAATCACTTGAGCAGTTAGATATTTTTTAAATATGAAACATGGCTATAGATAAGATCCATTTTCACAAGAAGGAAACAAAACTATGAAATTAGAGTCACTTTACATTCAGAAAGTCCTGGAATGCCTGGGTGGGTCAGTGGTTGAGCATCTTCCTTTGGCCCAGGGCATGATCCTGGAGTCTCGGGATCGAGCCCCGCATCGGGCTCCCTGCATGGAGCCTGCTTCTCCCTCTGCCTGTGTCTCTGCTTCTCTCTCTCCCTCTGTGTCTCAAATGAATAAATAAATAAATCTTAAAAAAAAAAAAAAAAGATTCAGAAAGTCCCTGGCCACTGGTCTATTTGGAAACTGTAAGAATACGACCTAAGATCAAAAGTATACTTTTAGTCTCTTGTGGAGAATCAAAAGGTAGATTTGAAGAAAACAAAAAAAGCCCAAGTTCTAAAAAATAAGTAAGCCACTTTAGTCAAACATCTTTTTGTATGCCCTGAAATAATCAAAATGGTATGGATAGTCCGCTCTTGCAAGCTTATGCTTTTGAATCATTCCCCTGACCTCGTGTGCTCATTTTGAAGTGCAAAAATTGCTTCGGAAAATTGGTTGTAAACACAAGCAATGAAGGGGTAACCAACCGTGAAAGTAATTAATTAAAAGAGTTCCCACTTAGTTGCATGTTTTCTCTGGTAAAAAAATACTTTCAGAAAATTGCTCACATTATAGACTCAGATGCACTATTAGCTAAATCTTAATTTAGGAAAATTATAACCACATACAGTTACCCTAAGAAGCTAGCATCTGTGGGGCGGCCGCCCCTAACCAGGAGAGTGGTTTGCTGGGAGCCCCAGGGTATGGCTTAATTTGGAGAAACGTTAAGGCAAAAATAAAGTGGAAGGGAGACTTTGCAAGGAAACAAGTGAATGCCATTATAATAGCACTTGACACGCACAAAAATCAAGCATAAAGACAACACGGGGAGTAATTAAATTGCCAATGATTTTTTTTTATTGTGGCAAAAAACACGTAACCTAAGATCTCCCCTCTTAGCAAATTTTTCAGTGTTGCTGACTATGAGCAAAATGATGTATAGCGGATCTCTAGAACCTTTTCATCTTGCAAATTTGAAAGTCTATATACTTATTGAACAGCAACTCCCCATTTCTCTCTCCCTGTAGCCCCTAAAAACCACCATTCCACTTTCTGTCTCTATGAATTCAATGACTCCAGGCACTTCATGTAAGAAAAATCATACAGTATTTGTCCTTTGGTAACTGGCTTATTTCGCCTACCATAATGTCCCCAAGGGTCATCCGTGTTGTGGCCTGTGTCAGAATTTCCTTCTTCTTCCAGGCTGAATAATATTCCATTGTATGCGCAGACCATGTTTTCTTCATCCATTCATATGCCCATTCATATGGACATTTACGTTGGAGCCACCTCTTGGCTATTGTGACTAATGCTGCGATAAACATGGGAATGAAAACAGCTCTTCCGGATCCTGATTTCAATTCTTTGGGAGAAATACCCAGAAGTGTAATTACTGGATCATCTGGTAGTTCCATTTTCGATTTCCCAATAAGATGTATATAAATCTGCGGTAATGGTTTTCTAAGATTAAGCTCTATTCACCGTGTTCTAATAGCTAGAAGACTTTCATAATTTTCCTTCTCCTGGTTTTAGTGAAATGCTTTTTTTCCTTTATCACAGATAATGAGCATGTAAATTTTTTTGCATTTTTTTGGTAATCGATGTTCTGACATGAAATGTTTCCTTCTTGCTGTGATTCTAGAGACACAGAGCAACTTGTGTGTTTGAGAGGCTGGGTGTAGCCCTGTGCACGTAGGTATTTCTTCTTCAGCCCCTTCCCACTGCCCAGAGTTACAGAGCTTGACTTGCCCAGCATCCTTTCGAGGCAAATCAGGAGCTGTCAGCAGCTCTGATTAATGTTTCAGCTCCCTCCCTCCTACAGACAGGAGAAACTGTTCCAAGGCCCAGATTAGATTTTTCTCATCTTCCTTCCTTTATCCCAAGTTTGAGTGGAAAAAACTCTCTTCCTGATCTTCCACTCACTGTATATCCCTTTCTATTCCCAACCTCCTGATTTTATCCTTTTCTAACGCACACATGTGAGAAACAAAGTTCCTGCAGTTGACAGGATGGTACGCAGAAGTAAACCCCTGCGTGATGCAACTGTACTGGGAAGGAATTACTACTGTCTTCTGAAACCATGATTATGTTTTGTTTTTTAGAGAGAAAGAGAGAAAGCATGCATGGGGGGAGGGAAGGGGGGATCTTAGGCAGGCTCCATGCTCAGTGTGGAGCCCAATGTGGGCCTTGCTCTCATGACCATGAGATCAAGATGTGAGCCAAAATCAAGAGTCAGATGCTCAACCAACTGGGCCACCCAGGGGCCCCTCTTCTAAAACCATGTTTTGAGGGGGTCAGTTGAAATTTGAAAGCAAAAAAAAAGAAATTTGAAAGCAAAGCAACAGCCATGGGTGTCCACGAGCAACTGCATAGGCTACTCAATTAGGCATTTGTCCTATTTTTTTTTTATATTTTTTTTAATTTATTCATGAGAGACACAGAGAGAGAAAGAGAGAGACAGAGATACAGGCAGAGGGACAAGCAGGCTCCATGCAGGGAGCTCAATGTGGGACTCGATCCCAGGTCTCCAGGATCAGGCCACGGGCCAAAGGTGGCGCTAAACTGCTGAGCTACCGGGGCTGCCCCCATTAGTACTGTTTTAAAGATCTTAAGAACACATCAGTAACAGAAGTTTAGAAATTGTGGCAGACTGTATTTTCCAAAGATGGCTGCAATGGTATCTCATATCCCACACCATTTATTTGCAATTGACTTTGATAATCCTCCCACAGAGATGTGGAGTCTGTGTTCCCAGCCCATAAATTTGAGGAGGTTCATAACTCTGGTGAATAGGATGTATGACTTTAGAGACTAGGTTGAAAAAGATGATAAAGCTTTCCCCCTGATTCCCTTGGGACGCTTGCTTCTGGAGGCCTGAGTTACCATGTCAATAATCTATCTGCTCTGAAGATACCACTCTGGGGGGAAGCCCAAGCTAGCCCATGGGGGGAGACCACAAGGAGAGTATCTGAGACTAAATGAAGAGAGATGTCCAACTAACCACAACTATCCCGGTTCCAGCCACTGTCTGACTGAAACCCCATGAGAGACTTGAGCCAGAACCACCCAGCCAATTCCCGACCCACAGAAATCCCAAAAGACAAACCATGATATTTGGGGCTAATTTGTTACAGAGCGAGAGATAACTAATACAGAATTACTTACCGTTTCTCTTTCCTCTTAAATAATATTGTCTCACATAATCTTTCTTAAATTGAATAGGGGGAGCACCTGGGTGGCTCAGCCAGTTGAGTGTCTTGCCTTCCACTCAGGTCATGATCCTGGGGTCCTGGGATCGAGCCCCACATCAGGCCTCCTGCTCATGGGAGTCTGCTTCTCCCTCTCCATCTGCCTCTCCCCCTGCCTCTCCCCCAGCTCATGCTCTGTCTTGCACTCCATCTATCAAAAACAAATAAATAAAATCTTTTAAAAAAATGAATAGGGAATGGACTTGATGTTTACTCAAGTAATTTTTATTATAAAGATAATTAGATATGTATTTAGGGGTTAAGAGGGCTGACTCTGGAGTCAGTCTGCTGGACTGGATCCTAGCTACCACTTATTAATCACATGACCTTGGGTAACTTACTAACTAGTTGAAAAATGTGATTACTTCTACCCTCAACTCCATTTCAGCAGGCCCTCACTGTGTGGCAGCCATGCAATTTTGTGGGACTCCAAGTCTCCTTGGGTCTACTCCATGGGTAGACTTCCAGGGGCCTATCAGGATCATCTCACCCTCACTGGCACAGGGATTATCTCAAGCCTAAACCAATCAGTGCCAGATATTCTCTAAGCTACAGAAACTAGTTTGAAGCAAAAACAATCACAACCATTAAGAGGTATGGAAGTGACTTTCTCCCTAGGTATGAAGAGGAAACACGTGGTCCTGGCAGACGAAGCCAGTCATCTTGTGATCCTCACAGAAGCCAACCAGAAAATGAAGCTGACACATAATAGGAGTTGAGCCAAAGTAATCACAAACTGAGCCAGATCCCTGGCCAAAGTATATCTGAGGCTCACTCTACCTCTGGACTTGTCGATTATGTGAATTGACCAATCTCTATCACTATTTAAAAACTTTTGAATTGAGTCTTCTGTTTCCTTACGCTTTATCTCTCTATGCGTCAATACCCTCATATTTAAGATGAGGATAATACTACTATCTCCTTCATCAAGTTGTTGTAGGAAGCAAAGGTAATGATACACGTAAACTTTTGAGATCAGTGCCTGGCACCAAGAAATGAGCTTAATAAAGTGATACATATGCACACTCAAAGCTAGGACTAAAGTGAGAGGTATAGTTCTCATGCAACTACAAATTTAAAACAAATTTATGAATTAAATTCAAGCACACAGAGGCACCGAAAGTATGTGGCAGTACTTGGCTACAGTGTAGTCATTTAGATGATTCAGAATATGCTAATATTCATTTTCTTCTAATGTCATAGACATTAAAACAGAAAATAATCAATCTTTACCAAGAACTCGGGAGTCTCCTAGAACACACACACAATCCTAGCAGAAACCAAAATATCAATTCATTACATCCAGGACATTCCTACTGAATGAAGGAGCGTAACAAATGTGATTTGAAATCTTTTCTAGGGAAATTAAACCAGTTGAGTTTTTTGCCTTGCTTCCAGAAATCCTTGAAATCAAAACGTCGCCATTCCTTACAGGAAAAAGTCTCGAAAAAGGAACTTCAAAAAATTGATTGAGAGAAAATTTAGTTTCACGCTACATTTCCTAACAATGGAAAAGGTGTTATTAAAATCCTAAAATATAGTTCATTATGTCGATCAGTTTAACACCATTTCCCTTATCGAGAGATCCTGCCTCAGAAGTGATGCCAGTCCTTCAGATTTTTTCACACAGTTTCCTAATAAGCCATTACATTCAGGGGACCACCTGACAAGCATGACACAGCTAAAGGCAGCTCAAGTTCAATTACATGTCCATGGTGCTAGAGCCAGGAATTATTCACACTGAGTAAATAACATTGATTCTGTTTATTTCATTGTCTGTGTGATATATATTGAGGCTTGAACAGCTGGTAAATTTTGTAACTTGTTGAGATATTTTTTACTCTTATCTGCAAAGCTGCATTCCACGGAGTTCTTTTCTTTCCCTCAACTATAGCTGTACTTGCTATCAGAATTTGCATGGTGAAAATGTCCAGTTAAAGACCATTGCTATATAGATTCCGTTTACATTTGATGGAAGACCAACCTCAACCATCGCTTTTGTCAACACAGTAAAGGGGAAGGAGTCATTTGATCCAAGGACATTTCTGACAGATCAGAAACGCTGATCTAGGGTACAAGTAAGATACTGTGTTGACGGCAGACTCTGGCTTGAGCCCAAGCTCCATGATCAGAAAGATTCAGGCTTGCACCATGTGATGGACTGTAGAGACTGTCCATGGGAAGTCTATTTACGGGAGGGCTGAGATGTAGCAAAGAGCACAGAGTCTTGGGTAGACATGTGAACTCGGGCCCAAGTCAAATCTGGGTCTCTGAGGTGTACCTGTGACTCTCTTCTGTAGAGAGGGGGAAATGTATAAAAGAATCCCTCTTTCTGAGTTTGTTTTCTTACAGTGCAACGCCCAGGAATGGGCTCCATCAAGGTGCACCAGGATGATGTCTGCAGAACTCCTTTACTTCCTGGGTGGCCACTATGCCCGCCCGAGTTTTTTGCTACCATACAAACAAACTGTCCAAAATGTAAAGACTTAAAACCGCAAGTATCACTCACAATTTTGTGTCAGGAACCTGGGCAGGATTCAGTTGGGCAATTCTCCTGTTCCTGTGCTGTTGCCTGGGGTCACTAGATGCTATTCACTCTGGGTCTAGAGGGTCTGAGAAGACTTCGCTTACATGCTTGGTGTCTTGATAGAACGGTCTGGAATACTGGGCTCAGAGGGATCCCCCTCCCTCTCCATGGAGTCCCAGGATCTTTCCATGTGGTCTTTCCAGTAGAAGAGTTGGACTTGTTATCCAGTGGCTCAGACCTCCAAGACACCAGAGTGGACGCTGCAAGCCCCCCTCAGCCTAAGTCTGGAACTGCTATAGCATTGCTCCTATCACACTCGGTTGTTGCAGCAGACATAGGCCAGCCCAGAATCAAAAGAAGGGGGAGCAGACTCTAACTCTCAATAGGACAAATCCCAAGGGAATGACAGCCATTGTAATACTCTCCCTCTGCCTGCAAGCAACCTGAATGGGAACTGAGGTACCAGAGAGTCCTAGCTCAAGGGCAACATTAATGGATCGAACTGAGATCTTCTTCCTTAGGATCTGGGGTGGTTGGCCTCAGCCAGAGCCCATACTTTAGCAGTCATGTTCTTCGTACCTCACTGGAATATCCTAGATGATGAGCCAGCCTCTTATCCTTGTGCTGTTTCCATCATTCTCTGCTGCTCATCTGAACCCTTTCTGAGTTAAATGGATCATAAGGTTCTCCTGGAATCTTCCACCCCCATAGAGGCTTAACTAAGTAGAACAGGTCTCCAGTGTCTTCTAAAAAGCCTCACAAATATTCAAACAAGGTTTAATGAGATATCTTCGGAAAAGCAGATTTTTTCGCCACACCAAAAAAAGAAGGAGGAGGAGGAAGAGGAGGAGGATGAACTGCATGTTTGAAAATATATGTAAATATTTGGTCAGCTTCTGCAGAGCGTTTCAAAGAAAGAATGTTATGTCTAAATCAGAATCTGAACATAAAAGTTCAAAAGATAACAAGATAATGCTTGCTTGGCAACCCCGTCTTCCTCATGGAAATGCAAACAGGCAAAGGCAAAGCTTTTTATTCAGAATGGATTGTAAACACTAGGCCCTACCAACATGCTAATTTGAAGATTATTTTATTACTGTGTACTTTTCAGGGCTAAATTGGAAACATCTGTCTTCCTGAGAATTAACTGGAAAAAGATTATAGCTGAGCATGAGATGGCACAGCCCATTTCAATTGCCTTCTGCTGAAGATGGGTGTCCCTACCTCCTGGATGTTGGAATCTGTTTTGTGTGTGTGTGTGTGTGTGTGTGTGTGTGTGTGCACGCGCCTCATTATTTCCTAAACTATAATTGAGAACATACTACTAGTGTATAATGCACTCAGACTCCTCTATATGAAACATAAGTTAATTTTTTTTTAATTTCCATTTTCCCAAAAAAAGCATCTGGAACCAGGTAACCCCAGGCCTTACTGACTTATGCATTCAAATTAATCATGTTCTATTGACTCCATATCTAGACACTCTGACTCTTCATCTACTTGATACTCATTGCCTCAAACCACAGGAAAGCCTGTCTTTTCCCAGGATCACCTTTTCCAATAGTCTCTAAAGTCCCCATGGAAATGATACATGTAACCAGATTTTTTCCTTAGGCTTTCCTTCTATCTGTCCCAAGGGAACTTATTTATAATAAGACTGTCACCGGCAGCTCTCCAGACCCTCTGTTCCTGGGTCAATAGCCCTTTCCATCCTCTGCCCTTTGGACTCTTCTCTGCCTCCTTCATGTTGCCTCTCCCATCCTGACCATCACAGAGTTTGAAACCCCTTCACCTCTCAGTATCCACAAGTCTTCCACACATTCATCCTCTGAGAATCTCCTCCTCTGACCTATGGGAAATGCTTCCTGATTGAGACCAACTCTTGCAAAGAGACTTCCCGCATAAGAATTGTTGAGTTCCTAAGTTGGATTTGGTTGTTTTCTTTATATGGAAGCCCTCCTTTTCCTAGCATGCATGGGCACTAGAAGTTGGGGTGAGGGCTGCTGAAAGGGGAGCCTCTAGGTTGAGGATGGGTTGAGAATAGCTTCATCCTATACCTGGAACCATCTGTGCCTTGGTCAACTGAGCTGTGCTATTCATCCTGTCAACTCTTCCTGCCTTCTTTCTCATCCATTGCTGGTTATTTTTTTTCTCGGCAGCCAACATGTCCTTCCTAGAAATATGGCTTCCTTTAGAGGCTCCCCAGTCAATAAGGGCCATTAGACTCAAGTAAAAAGATCTTCATCCTGAGCCCCATGCTTTAGAGGGCTCCGCTTCAGCTTTCTAAACATGTTCCACCTCGGATAATGAGGAGTCAATGGGACCAAGGGATCATGCGCACTCGGAGACCATGGTCTTCTATGCTCCAAGTACCCTGGATCCCAGAATCTCTGCCCAAGTGGCCCCATGCATACCTTCTTATCTGTCTGTGCCTCTAGTACATGTAACCTAGACCTGGGAGGCAGATGAGGGACAACTGTTTGAGGGATACTGTGGACAGAGCTTGGAAATAGGGTCTAGGGTGTCTGCATATGTGCATTTGAATCTTCTTGCAGTGACAGATGGAGCTGCATGTGCAAACAGAAGATGGGCAGCACACAGCCCACACTGGCTCTCCCACACTGTGATGTTTAGAAGTGGAAATCCAAAAAGTTGTAAGAATTCTGAATCTGATCTTAGCCATCCAGGTTATCAGGAAAGTACATTTGTCAAAGTTGAAGAAGAGTATATTGTATTTGATAGTTTATTAAGTTAATTTATAACTGTGAAATATGTGAACATATAGTTGTGGGCCTTTGTTTAACTCTCTTGTCCGGGTCCTGGCCCATGTCCCTTGAACAGGTCAGTATATGCTTGAAGCTCACCTGTGGATAAGACTCAACTTACTTCCTTTGAACCTCTGAGTCACCACAAATCAAGGGAGGTAGTTGAGTGTCTACAGGTAATGAAATACATTGTGATCCTTAAGATGATACCCAAGATTGTGTGGGTGAGACAACGTGATCAAGAGCACCAGAGACCCTCTAGGGGGCAGTGTTGCCTAACCCTCAACTCTAACCCAGTTAGGGAACCCCAATATATCCAGAAAACTTAAAAATGGAGACTGCGTGAGTCACCAGCTCCTCCCAGATGTTTTGTGTCATAGCCAGGTGAAATCTTGGCTGTTTCTGAGACTCAGTTTTACAAGATGAAGTTCAGTGGAAAAGGAAGGGCCTCTTCCTTTCTCAGCCTTCCTAAGGGCAAACCTGAATATCACTTCCCTCCTTTTCAGGAAACAATAACCCTCTCCACCTTCCTCTCCACCCACCAGGGAAGGCAGTGTAGGGACCAGGCTCCACAGGGACACAATGGGACCCAGAAGGGAAAACTTTGTTGAGCAATGACTTTCATTCACCCTTTGGTCAGACAACCTCCATGGTCCTGTGGCTCTGAGTTCTTCCAGAGACTGTCCTAGGTATCACCAATGCTAGTTCCTCTGGGCGAAGTGCCAGGAAACCCATATTTAACGGAATCACCCTTCACCTCCTGTGTAGACTGAGCTATGGGACCCCTAATAGAAGGAATCCAGAAAGGTACCTCCAGATGCCTAAGGACTTGTGAAGGGCTCACAGAGAACCAGAAGTTACAGAGATTTATTCATCCGTGTCAAGAGAAAGAAGATGAGAAATCCTAGTTGATGAACCCACAAGAGAAATTTCCAGATAAATGGTCAGGTTTAAATATCTGCCCAATTTAGAACATGCCAGTGCTAGATCTCTAGGTTAGTACCAGTCAAGATAGAAGAAACATGAATCCTGCCCGAGAGTTCATTAAGGGCAGAGTCAGAACCAGCCTACCACTAGGGACCAAGGAACACAAGAATCAACCTACTTACTTCTGGGGTGCCCAGCTGGCTCTGTCAGTGGAGCCTGTTACTCTCGATCTCAGGGTTGTGAGTTTGAGGCCCATGTTGGGAGTGCAGATTACTCAAAAATAAAATCTTAAACAAAAAAATCAACCTGCTTCTGATTACCTCTCAAAATGATAACAGTGATTTTTTTTTCCAGGATATGGGACTATAGATTATTGTAATTTGTATACATTTATTCAACCATTTTTTAGTGTTTTCTGTGTGCAAGGTATCATTCATCTTATTTTGTTTTTTAATGAATGTTTTAGAGGGTTCATTTAGCAATATGGGGAAAGAAGTCCACGCAAGTGAAAGCTGTCCATGCCTGTTCCCTTGGCAAGCAAGATGGGAGGCAAGAATGTGAGTGTCAGAAGTGAGCACTTGGCATAAACCAGCTCTCCACGGGTCTCATCCAGAAAACACAGCTGCATAAGGATGATGTGCGAAAGCAAGGCCTACTGGAAACATCCCTAAGTGTTAACACATGTTACATAAAATAGAAAACTTGAGCTTCAGACTATTGACCCAAGGATCAAGAGTTTACGAGAGCAGACTCAAGCAATACAAAAGAGGGATGCTTGCATCGAAAGGGGCTTTTTCTCTGCATTGTACATTTTGTCATGTCAGCCAGGCACTTGAAGAGTGAAAACATCTCACCGACAGACCCTCTGCTCCCCAAATGCAAAAGTATACAGAGTAGTCCTTCCCCCACAGTCACCATGTAAGTAGACACAGGTTCAAATATTTACAAATGATCCCAAGTATTCATGCTTGTGTCTCTAGTCCTCTCTCCAGCTCGCTCTTCACACGCATGCACACACATGCACACACAATCTCTCTCTTTTTCTCTTCCCATTCCTCACCCCTCCCCCTTTTCCTACCCTCCATGGGTCAGTAAACTTTTTCTTAGTTTCTTAGATGCATCTCTTTAGCTTCTGTGCATACTCCCCCCACCCTTAATCATCACAAAGCCTCCCTGAAGCCCCAAGTCAGAGTTAGGTACAAGCCCACACATTGTCTATTCCTACATTTTAATCGTCTTTTTGTATAACCTCTAAACTCCAAGTTCCATGAAAGCAAGGAATTTGTCTTCCGAGCATGTTCTTAACAAATAAATAATGAGTATCTCTCTGTGCCAGGCTCAACTCTGAGTAAGACATTTGCCTTGCTCCCTGTCTGGAATACTGTGGGTCCCTCCCCCAAATTGGCTGACTAGGTGGTTATGTAGGTGAATAGGTATTGCAATTAGGAATGTGTTCAGCTAGAGCAAAAATAAAACCTAAACGTGGCTTAAATAAATAAGAAATAAATAAATAAATAAATAAATAAATAAGGAACGTGTTTGACTCACACAAGAAGGCACGGGCAGGCTGTCCAATGGTGGTAGTCCCACAGAGCTGTCAGGGCTTCAATCTTCCTATTGACTATCTTACATGTGTTTTATGGCCCCCCTCCCCCAAAAATGTATCCACGTCTTGACCCCTGGTACCTGTGAATGTGATCTTATTTGGAAACAGGGTCTTTGTAGATGTAATCGTGTTAAGGTGAGGTCACACTGGAGTAGGTAGGGTGGGCCCTAAATCCAATACAACTGGTTGCCTTCTAAGAAAAGAAGAGAGAGCGACACAGGGAGAAGGCCATGTGACAACAAAGGCAGACACTGGAGTGATGCTTCTACAAGCCAAGGAGCACCAAGGATCACCAGCAACACCGGAAGACAAAAAGAGGCGAGGAAGGATCCTCCCCTAGAGACTTCAGAGGGAGCATGGCCCTGCTAACACCTCAATTATTTTGAACTTCTAGCCCCCAGAACTGGGAGAGGATAAGTTTCTGTTGTCTTAGGCCAGTCTGTGGTATTTTGTTACGGTGACCCTAGGATATTAACAGCACGGGACTTCCATCTTCATAGTTACGGGACGGCAGCTACATTTCTAGACATCTGTGGTCTGGTCAGGGAGAAAAAAGGGGGAGAGCAAAAGTCTGATGGGTCATTCTAGTCTAGACTGTGCCTTTAGGAGGCTTTACTGGAAGTGCAGTCAGTGATACCCACGAACATCTCACGCAACAGGACTGGGTCGCAAGGTCACCCTCCAGCTGCAGGGAAGTCTGGAAAAGTGAGTATTTTTAGTTTTCGAATTCTACAGTTGAGGAGGGCAAGTGGGATTGTTAGAGACTCTGGGTTTGCTGATTCAAAATGACATCATTAATATAATAAAGCATGTCACTGCCCTGTTGAGGGCACTAGTGTCAATATACCTCCCATGTCTCTCCCGCCCCCAATATATCCTTATTCGACTCATAAATCCTGCAGTCACGAGAATGAGCGCCGTGGCATGGCTGACTGGGTGAGTTATTACAATCAGGAATAGGCGGGCCTCTCATAAATGGTAACAGGTGAGAAATCCCTCTTTGCCCGCTGATCCCCATGCCCCGGGCTGGGGGGAGCCCAGAGAAGGAGCACTGCTTGTGGGGGAGAGCCGCCAGCCCCTGGCTCCTGCTCCCTGGGCCTCTTCCCTCAACCACTAAGGTCCCTCTGCCCACGAGCTGCTATTTACCCCCTGGTACAACTTACCAACAATCACCCAGCCTGAATCTCAAGCTATTCATAGGCCAGGTCAGAAGTACCTGCAGCCCCTTAGTGTTTGGCTTTGACATTTTAAAGTTATACATGTAATAAATATAATATCCTCGAAAATCCACAATTCAAAGATTTATAGATTAGAAATGAAAAGTCTCCTTTTACGAGCACCCCTCATCCCCACCCCCAGCCACATGTCCCTTCGTGGATGCAACCGCTAATAACAGTCTGCGCGTTTCTTCCAGTTTGCCCGCATCCGTGCATTTACACACACACACACACACACACACACACACACACACACACGTCT
Source organism: Vulpes lagopus (assembly GCF_018345385.1). Lineage (NCBI taxonomy): Eukaryota > Metazoa > Chordata > Mammalia > Carnivora > Canidae > Vulpes > Vulpes lagopus. Next base: position 18,603,852 of record NC_054833.1, read on the forward strand.
TGGTATGGCTTGTAAGGATTTTCTACGATTTATTTAAGCTCTCCTACACTGGATGCAGGCGGTACAGCAAGCGATGCGGAGCACAGGCTCCTTGCCAGACCGCCCGGGGTCACATCACACAGCAATTCTGCGTCCCGCGAGCTCGAGGCCAGGAATAAACCGCTTCTTCCCCGTTTCGTGTCCTTCTCTGCACAATGAGGCTAATAAAAGCACTTACAGGGTTGTCACGGGGGATTAAGTGAGTTCATTTATGTAAAGTGCTTAGGCAAGTTCTGACCCAGAGAAGGCTTTCTGTAAGGCTTAGCTGTTATTCGCAGTAATGGCAATATTTCCAATTTTTCTACGACAATCCTTCAGCAAACTACTTGCAGGCAGTTCTGTGTGAGCACGTGTGAACCCTTCCGTGGCGCAGGTTTCTATCCCTGGACGTGGAATTGCTGTGTTCAAAGACACACACATTTTCACTTGGCTACACCGTGCTGAGCCGTATCTCCGAGAGAGAGAAAATGTGTGCGCGAGTGTGCATTTACTTGTATCTGAGCTGGTACTGGATGTTATCTCCAGTCTCTGGCAGTCTGTGGGTTGAAATGGTGTTTTGAAGTTCTATTTTGCATTCCTCAGATTAAGTGTCAGTGCCTTTTCACAGGCTTGTGAACCACTCTTCCACCCTTGTTCCCCTTTTTCTTCTGTGAATTCGCCAGCCACAAATTTTACCAATTTTGCCACTGAGTTACTTTTCTTTTTCTTCACGATTTGAATGTGCTTCTATATGTCATGGTTACTGACCTTTAGCAATTATAAATGCTACCCAGATTTGCACCCAGTGAGTTGTGTGCTTTTTATCAGACTGCCATGCAAAATTATCAAATTTTTAGTGGTCAGTTATGAGTCTTTTCCTTTGTCATTTTGTCTCTTGCTTAGGGAGGCTTTTCCCACCCCGGCATATGGAAAACAGTCCTCATTATCCAAGGATCATGGAAACAATGGGGGGGGAAGTCTGGGTTGAAATTTTATCTGGAACAATAAAATTAAATAAGTGTTTCTTATTTAATATCTAACAACATTTCCATTATAATTTGAACCATAAAGTACTTTTCAAAATGAATAAGAAAGAACTCAGGCTTTTACAGAGGGGGATCATTTTTCTGATTGAAATCTGCAATTGTGTAATATAGCAATTACAGGCTTCAATCAGAAGAAATAAGATTTTACAAAAATATCTGCAGACAACATCAGTTCTCCCAAGGGATCCTCTCAATCCGTGGTTGTTTAAATCATCCCCCTTCGAAGAATCTATCCTGATTTGCTTATAAACGTTCTCTTCTTCATTCCTTAACTGGTCTCCTGCTGCCAGAGCCTCCTCTGCTGATGGATCTGAGCAGGGATCCACCATCATTTTCATCAGCTGCCTGAAAAGCCCTACCTCTTGCCAGGTTTGCACCGTCACTGCGCAGCCCTCTTGCTTTGGCACAATATCGCGGAGTGTTTACAGCACCAGACTCCAATCAGAGATATTTGGTCCCCGGGACAGATGTTTGAGCCGAGGAAGATTTTTACATGTGGCCAATCCATTACTTAATATTTTCACGATGTGTCTATTTTTGCTTTTTCGTGTAACTCTATAACTTCAGAAAGTCAGATAATGAGCACTGGAATAACAAGGACTCCTGGAGCCTGCCGTTCCATTTAAGCGAACCGATCCTGAGGATGTATACTGAGCATTATTCTAGGCACAACAAATAAGGCACTGTAGCAGTCAGGGTTGTCTGGAGAAATAAATATAGATGTTAATAGAATAAATACAGATTATTACATAGACAGATACACAATACATAGATACATGCATACACACATGGATAGAGAGATACATACGTACACGAAAGAGACGTAGATAGACACACACATATTTACTCTAAGGAATCAGCTCCTGTGATTATGAAAGCTGTGAAGCCCTACGATTTACTACTGTCTGCAAGCTGTAGAACCAGGAAGGCCAGTGGGATAAGCCCCGGGCCAAGGGAGAGGAAGATGGATGTCCTAACTCAAACACTCAAGCAGATTGAATCCTCCTTTTCTCCACCTTTTTGTTCTCTTGGGGGTGCTCACAGATTGGATGGGGCGGGTGATCTCCTTTTCTCAGGCCCCTGATTCCAGTGCTGATCGCTTCCAGAAACACCCTCACAGTCATACCCAGAAATCATATTTAACCAGGTAACTGAGCATGCTGTGGCCAGGCAGACAGACACAGACAAACAACCACGACAGCACATCTGACAGCCGTACTGCCTCACCTGTGGTGTGTATTTCTTCTTCTATTGATGAAACAGTACCCACTTAACAACCTACCCCCAACCCCACCCTACATCCCCCTCACACTCACCCACATAGACCAACACCGCCAGCCTACTTCCTCCTAATCATTCCTATGAAAACCCTGAAAGGTTATTTCCAAAAACATTAGGGACAAATCAAACTCAATTCCCGTGAGAAAGAAAAATCCTCGTCGGGACAAGAGGAGAGTTGGGAAGTGCATTACATAATTAACATATGGACCTCATTCTCTCACCTGAAAAATAAGCAGATGAGGGTCAACCTGGGGAGAAGACAAACTCCTGCCCTGTTCCAGCGCCAGCATTCTACAGTTCAGTGTCTCACCCTCCTGGGCCAGGGACGGCCTCGTGTTAGACCAAGTTCCCAAGTACACTGTGTTCAGCAGCTGTGTCTGAGCCTTTGATGATGTCAAAGTTCAAAGAGAATGAGCTCTCCACCTCCAGCCAACATGTCATGGGTCTTCTCTGCCACCTAGACCTCTGGCCGGAGAAAGGGGATCATTCCCCAGTTTTGATACCTGAGCCTAGGTGAGTATGATTCTGTGCCAACTTGGCTGGGTCACCGTCCCCAGATATCTGGTCAAACATCATTCTGAGTGTTTGTGAGGGTGCTATTGTATGAGATTAACATTTAAATGAGGAGACCATGAGTAAAACAGATTATCCGCCATAATACAGGTGGGCCTCATCTAATCAGTGGAAAGCCTGACTAGAACAAAAAGACTGACCATCCCAAGCAGAAGGAATCTGTCAGCAGATGGCCTTTAGACTTGAACTGCAGCATTGGCTCTTCCCTAGGTCTCCAGGCTGCCAGCCCACCCTACAGATCTTGGACTTGCCAGCTTCCATAATAGAATGAGCCAACTCCTTATAAGAAATCTCTCTATATAAATATGTACACATCCTATTGACTCTGTTGGTCTGGAGAACCTTGACAGATACCGTAAATCAGGCCAGGCCTTCCTGTCCACTCATATAGGTCTGGTTTGGAGGATTCAGAAGGTCCAGGTACATTCTGTAATCTGGCATTGCAGGGCCAGGCACTTCAAGGGTCCATGGGCACTTGCACTATTGTCAGGAATAAAATCAATACTTCAATCCCTACTGGGGCTCCTTGCATCTGTTCTCTGTTGATTAAAGAAAAAAGAAAGATGAGCAGTAGGCACCCTTAACCTTACGCATTTATCCCAATTGGTTTCAAAAAAGATCTCAAATTCATTCACACAAAGTTATATAAGTGACAGAAGCCTAGTGTACTATTTTTTCCAAAAATACCGGAATTTCAGAAGAGAACAAATATCACTGATGCTCCAAGTAGGCTTTGTTTTTTCTTCTTAATACTTTTGTGATTCTTTCATGCAATCCTCAGTTAGGGATATTGTTATTTTTGCATTTGAAAAATAAAAAATAGGGGATCCCTGGGTGGCTCAGTGGTTTAGCGCCTGCCTTTAGCCCAGAGCACGATCCTGGAGTCCCGGGATCGAGTCCCACGTCGGGCTCCGGGCATGGAGCCTGCTTCTCCCTCCTCCTGTGTCTCTGCCTCTCTCACTCTCTCTCTCTCTCTCTCTCTCTATCATGAATAAATAAATAAAATCTTAAAAAAAGAAAAAGAAAAAATATAAATTTACTGTGTGTCACCAGCTCCACCTCCCAAAAATCATTGCTATCTTCCCCGTGTGTCTGATACTGACTTTTGATACTGATATTGGTATTCGATACTGAGACTGGCATCCCAGTCTAGAACCTCTTTGTTTTCACAGATTCATTTATTCATCAGCCCATACTCATTGAGCAGCACCCTTGTGCTTACCTGTTCTAGGCACCGTAACAGGTGCTGGGCCCTCTGAATTCAGTCTGCCCGAGATCGTATCCCAGTTCTGCCCATGACTAGTCCAGTCCAGTCACTTAATCTCTCTGTGCCTGCTGTTTGTTGGTTAAAGTGGAAAAGGCCAAATGGTAGATGAAGTGAGTTGGCCGGTGAAGCATTTAGGGCAAGGCTGGGTCATTGTAAGCTCGCTCAGCTATTATCATTCCAGACGTTGCTAAGGGAATAGCTTTGGTCGGGGGAAGTGAAAGAAGTTTCTGTCAGTTGGTTTCCATTTGCAGAGTGAAGGGGGAAGTGGTCAAGCTGTCATTTTGAGGAAAGCAAGCAACCCACGAAGAGAGAAGTTAAAGGATAGAGTGTAGTAGAGATGGGGGTCCTACACCTCTAGCAGCACTGGGCCGGGCCTCGTGGTGTCCTCCAGGGCACAGGGTGGGAACAAGGAGAAAGACGCGGAGTAGTCCAGGCCGGGTTTCACCTGGGGTGATGGAAGGCCAGCAGAATGATGTAGGCTGGCAGGGGGCCTGGGGACGGACGGAAGCAGGAACGCTGTGCCCTGTGTGTTACTGTAGAGGACACCAGACTCTTACATAACCGGACGGAGCCACCCCACCAGCCTGGATCACAAGGAAGGCAGTATCCCTTTTATTTTTCAAATTGAATTCGGCTCAGGCTGCAACGTGCAAGATTAGCAGGAAGTTCCACGTCTCCCACTTGTGGCTTCCGGCCAACGTCTTAGCGTTGTCCAAACGCCCCCCACCCTCCACGTGCTTATCAGTGCTCCAAAGCCAGTGCCCTCTGGTCGCATGAAGCAAAACTGAGACAAATGCCCTTGGGTCTGAAGGAAACCACACCACCCCCAGAACTCAGCTGCTCCAGATTTAGCTGCCTGGCCAGGCAGTGAGGATCTCAAGAGCTACAATTAAGTACTCATCTTGTCTGATTCAAAGAAATCATTGGTGCTACTGTGGGTTTCAAGACATAGCATTTCTTCAAGGCAGCAAAATCCCACTTTCCAAGGGTATTTCCACACAGGAAGCTACACACCCAAACCAGCTCGGGCTCCCAAGGACCCCCCTCCTACAGGCATGCACCCCACACCGGGCAGATAGGTGCCCCCACCCAACACTACTTCAGAACAGTCTTTCCCTTATTACAACCAAGCCATCCTTTTGAGCCCAGGTCACCAGGCCAGACTCCCCCTTCCCTTCCCTCATGGCCAGTGGCCTAAGGAAGGATCCGGAGGTCCCTTCTCTCAGTAGAACTGTCTCAGCCTGAAACCCTCTCAATCTGTAGGGATCCAAATAGCATTCAGCCTCAAAAGGGAAAAGATTGGAGTTTCCATTTCTTTCCCCACATGAAGTTTCTTTTCCTTCTACGCTTTGGTGACCAGAGGGGTGGGTAGCCTCAATCGAGCCATCTAAAGGGCCCTGCCCCATCCCCACAGGACAAGACTTGCTGCTTATTTCCACAAACGAAAGAGTTCACTTAACCCTTGCTGGAACAGAGAAAATCTGACTTGCTGTCTGCATCTCAACAGAGAAACAACTAGCAATGGCAGCTTCTCTCCATGAAAAAAAAAGGGGGGGGGGCAAAGATGAAAACTCAACAATAAACAGACAGGTCACCGAAGAAGATACAGCGATAGCAAACAAGGGTATGAAAAGGTGATCCACAGCATAGGACATCAGGGAAATGCAAATTAAAGCAACAATGAGATACCACTACATGCCCTATTAGAAAGGGCAAAATCCAGAACACCGACAATACCAAATGCTGGTGAGGATGTGAACCCATAGGAACTCTCGTTCATTCCTGGTGGGAATGCAAAATGGTACAGCCACTTTGGAAGACAGATTGGTGGTTTCTTACAAAGCTAAACATAGTCTTACCATATGATCTGGCAACTGTGCTCCTTGATATTTACCCAAAGGAGTTAAAAACTTATGTCTACACAAAAACCTACGCACAGATGTTATTAGCAGCTTTATTTATAGTTGCCGAATCTTGGAAGCAACCAAGATGTCCTTCAGAAGGTGAATGGATAAATAAACTGGCATATCCAGACAATGGCATATTATTTAGTGCTAAAAAGAAACGAGACATCAAGCCATAAAAATACATCAAAGAACCTTAAAGGCATATTATGTCTTATTAAGGCTTTCACTTTTACTAAGTGAAAGAAGCCAATCTGAAAATGCTACATACTGTACGCTTTCAACTATATGACATTCTAGGGAATTCAAAACTATGGAGACGGTTAGGGGTTATGGTTGCCAGGGGTTGTGGGGGAGGGATGGACAGGGAGGGCGCAGAGGATTTTTAGGGCGGCGCAAATACTCTGTATAATACCATAATGATGGATACAGTTCATTATACATTTGCCCAAATCCCTTGAGTGTGCAACACCAGGAGTGAACCGTAACGTAAGTTATGGGCTTTGGGGGATGACGATGTGTCAGTGCAGGTTCATCAATAGTAAACAATGTTCTACTCCGGGGGGAAATGTCGAAATGGGGGAAAACGTGCATCTAGTGGAGCAGAAGGTATATGGGAAATTGCTGTATCCTTGGGTATCTGGCTGTGAACCTAAAAGTGCTCTTAATAAAGTCTTAAAGAGATTTTTAAGTGAACAAAAAATTGGTCGAAGATAGGGCTGCTGTTGCTTCATTTGAGCAGAAGTAGATGGATTAGAGAATACATACAGTCCTTCTTTGAAAACTGGATCACCTAGGACAGTGACGCTCATCCATTCACCCAACAAACAGGTATTGTATGCCTACCATGTGAACTTTTAAGCAGAGGACTGCAGATGTAAGAACCAAGCTTTCCGGGCAGAAGGAAAGGGGAAGGCAATGGGTGGGACCAACCCTCATGCTCGAGGAGGCTAGGGCAGGGTGAGTACAGGGAGACACTGATAGGACGTGAGACCCGAAGCTTGGGAGTGGGCACAGACCAGGGAGGGCCTTGAAGATCTCAGTGAGAACCTTGTATTTTGCTCTGTGTGACATGGGGAGCCATTGGGTGATTTTGAGCACAGGAGTGACATGGCCTTACTTCCAGGCGAAAAGGACCATGCTGGTCCCTGGCTCCCGGTGGAGAGACAGGCCGTGAGAAGGATAAGGCAAACGCTGGGAGATCTAGTAAAATCTAACAATCTGAGGGTGACAAGGGCTCCAACGAGGCTGCTGATAGTGGTGATGAAGGAAACAGCAGAATGCTTGATCCAGTCAATGGGATTTCCCAAGGGGTCAGGTGTGGGCATCAGAGAAAGAGCGAGGGATGGAAGCAATTTGCTGAGAGGAGGGAAACTGGCAAAAGGCTGGCAGGATGGAGGGTGGAAGAAATCAAGAGGTCAATCTGAAATATGCTCGATCTGAGGACATGCCCTGGGCATGCGGTGACAATGTCCAGTCTGAAATTCAGGGGAAAAGGGGGAGCAGTTTGGAGCGGTCAGCATCTGAGTGCTACTGGGAGTAGAGGGACCGGGTGGGAGGGCCTGGGGAGCACCGATGTACGCAGGGAAGAGGCCAGAAGCTTGAGCGGTGGGCATTCCAGTATTTAAGTCTTAGCGATAAAAGGGGAACGAGCCATGGGTGCTGAGAAGGAACGGCCTGGGACCTGGGAGGGAGAGCCAGGGGAGAGTGGAGTCTGGGGGTGAGGAAAGGGTTTCGAGAAGGGACTCAGCAATGACATCACCTACAGTTAGGCCACGATGAGGAGCGAGACTCCATCACTGGATATGGCAACGTGGAAGTCATACGTTTGGCCTTGATTCAGCTGGTAGGTAGTGATCGAGGCAGAAACCCCCGGGAGCCGACTGAAGAGAGGACAAGACAAGAGGAGGAAGAGGAAAGATAAAGTGAGGCAGCACATTTAGGAAAGTCTTGAAGAGATCTGCCCTAAAGGAGAGCAGAGAAATGGGGTGGTCACTGGAGAGGAGAGGGGGGTGAAGGGCAGGTATTTGTGTTGGTTTAAGATGATGAGTAGCAGGAGCAAGAGGGGAGATGTCAACAGAAAGAGGAAAATTGACGATGCACGACAGAGGGAGATACTAGGAACACCGTCTCTGGAGGAGAGAGGACGGGGTCCAGCGCACGAGAACAGGTGGTGTTCTTAGATGGAGCACCGAATAATTCATCCATGTCACAGGGGCGAGGATCAAGCTTCTAGAAGTTAGCAGAACTTTTTGCATGGGGCTTTCTTTTCAACTTTTTACCATAAGGTGGCAGTAGATGGCTTCACATAAAGCCAACAATCTTTAAAGACCTGCCTTTGGGAAAATGGCAAGAGCTTAAGTTGATACTGAATTTTTTTTTTTTTTTTTTAACACTCAGTGGGTGTTCAGAAGGACTACACTGGTGCCTCCTGGTCCTTCCAGCCTCGTCTTAAATAGTATCTTCAGTGGGTCCCTCTCTGTCCAACCTTCCTAGGTAGATCTGTAAGTCTTCCTGGAGGAGGTGATAACCCGATCAAACTGCTAAAGGATGTGTGTGGTCCAACCCCAGGCAGAGCATGGGGGTGGGGGGTGAAGGGGTGTCCAGGCCATTTCCCAGGTAGCCACAGCCGGGACTGATTTGAGAATGATGCCACAGCACAAAGAGGAACCAGAAGGAGCTTGCAGCAGTCTGAGCCGCAGAGGTCCACGGCCTGGACTCGAGCAGGGTGGTGCAAACACATATTTAGGAGATCCTCCACAGCCGTCAAGAAGAGGGAGGAATCCAGACTGCTTCTCTGCTCTCTAGCCACTGGGTGAACAGGGAGAGAATCTCAAGCAGACTCAATGCCCAGCATGGAGCCCGACAGGGGACTTGATCCCACAACCCTGAGATCACGACATGAGCCGAAATCAAGAGTTCGATGCTTAAGCAACTGAGCCACCCAGGCGTCCATGCATCTTAAAATCACTGGGCCTTTGTGCTATGTTTAACTATCAAACCCCCGTTATGGGCTAAATTTGTCCCCCACCCCGATTCTCGGGTTGACATACTAACCCCTAGCACATCAGAATGTGACTCTTTATCTGGAGGAAGGACTTTGAGAAGGTGATTAAGTTAAAATGAGACCATTAGGGTGTTCCCTAATCCAACACGACGGGTGTCTTTCTAAGGAAGGACATGAGGACACGACATGTGCGGAAGAAAGTGTGAGGACGTAGATGGTGACATGAGCCGAACACGAGGGAAGACGCAGGAGGCACAGCCAGTTTGTGGGGAAGGTGATGACCTTGGTTCCACACTGTGGAGTCTGAAGGGTGTGGACAGCATTTGGGGAAGGTGTGCAGTTTTACACCTAAACATGGTGCTAGCAAGAGAGCAACTAGGCTGAAATCATCGGATTGGTTACCGTCAGTAGTTGAAACACAAGAGTGGGTGACATCTGCTGGGCAGAGCATATAAAAGGAGAAAGGTTGTTTACCCTGAGAATCACCAATATTTAAGAATGGGCAAAGGACAAGAAGTTGATCCAGAAAGAACAGTTGGAAAAACAGTTGGAGCTGTGGGAACCCAGGCAGGAGTAGTAGCAAGTTTCCAAAATGAGGCTCTGTACGTGCGTGGGGCCTGCCGTAGCCAAGTGCCACAGACAGGGCCCTCAGACAATAGAAATTTGTTTTCTCACAGTTCTGGAGGCTGGAAGTTCAAGATCAAGGTGTTGTCAGGGTTGGTTTCCTATAAGGCCCGTCTCCCGGACTTGTGGATGGCAGTCTTTGCCCTACGTCCTCACACTGTCTTTCTTCCGTACCTGTCGTGTCCTCGTAGCCTTCCTTAGAAAGACACCCGTCGTGTTGGATTAGGGAGCACCCTAATGGTCTCATTTTAACTTAATCAGCTTCTCAAAGTCCTTCCTCCAGATAAAGAGTCACATTCTGATGTGCTAGGGGTTAGTATGTCAACACGAGAATCCGGGTGGGGGGCAAATTTAGCCCATAACGGGGGTTTGATAGTTAAACATAGCACAAAGGCCCAGTAATTTTAAGATGCAGGGACGCCTGGGTGGCTCAGTTGCTTAAGCGTCCAACTCTTGATTTCGGCTCAGGTCATGATCTCAGGGTTGTGGGATCAAGTCCCCTGTCGGGCTCCATGCTGGGCATTGAGTCTGCTTGAGATTCTCTCCCTCTCCCTCTGCCTCTCCCCCTTCCGACCCACCCCGGCTCACATGCTGTCTCTTTAAAACATTTTTTTAAATGCAAACTGCCCTTTGGATTTGGCAATGCAGAAATCATCAATCTCGGTGCTTGCTGACACAAGACAGCAGGGCATTCATTACAGGAGGTTCCTGAGTGGGAAGAAATACTCTTTGGAGAAGAGCGGATAGATGCATATGCATGGAGTGTTTACAAGAGGAGCTAAAATGTCTCTGTTCACTTTCCTCATTTGAAAAGCAAGGTATTAGGATACTTGGTACCAAATAATTGAAATGTTGTGAATATCATGAGATTATCCAAAACAGAATAATTTCCCTTACTGAGCACTCTTGTGTGCTAGAAAAATTCATTAATCTTCACAACAAGTTGAGGAACTGAATCTTCTGGGGTTTAAGCAATTTGCCCGGGGTGACACGGCTGCAGGTGGCCAGGCTGGGAGTGACCCTCACAGCTGTCTGAAAGCTTCAAAGCTCTCGTCCTTACCCACTTCGTTATGCTGTCTGTTTTTAAAGTAGACAGCAAATTAGAGATGGGATATTTACTAAAAGTTCATTTGTAAGTCATTTGCTTGGATCTCAGAATACATTTTCCCATAGAAATGCGATCTTTGGTGATGGGGGCCCCCACGAGACCACAAGTGGACTGTTTCAAACACAATGTATGGGAAATGCTTTTTATATACTACCAAAAATAGAAAAATCTAAGGCTTTTGCCATACTAGTGATTAAATAAAACAGCAAAACAAGGGCAGCCTGGTGCGTCAGCAGTTTAGCGCCGCCTTCAGCCCGGGGCGTGATCCTGGAGACCCAGGATCGAGTCCTGCATCGGGCTCCCTGCATGGAGCCTGCTTCTCCCTCTGCCTCTGCCTCTGCGTGTGTGTGTTTGTGTGTGTGTGTGTGTGTGTCTGTGTGTCTGTGTGTCTGTGTGTCATGAATAAATAAATAAAATCTTTTACAAATGTTTAAAAAAACAGCAAAACAAGAATATCATCGAGCAAAAAGCTTTTGAGAGTTATCTTAAATGCTAGGCCTTGATTAAATGTCACTAAGGAAGTGAGTAGGGGAAGGTTCTGGGGCTTTTTATTTTTTAACATTTGTGTTTGAAATGTTTCTTTATTCTGCCCAATTTACTTCAAACATATGGTTCCCCTCCCTGATCTTTGATTCAAGTCATTCATTGGCCACGACTAGGAAGTTTCTCGACTCATGAATGTAATTTTAAGATGAATAAAACTTTTTTTTCAAAAATTAGTTAATATATGTAAAATAAAGACTAGTGTCTAGCATGTAGTAAGTAGTTTACAGTGCTGGGTACTCTTCTATAGGCTCTTTGAATATATTGACTCTCATATTCATTCATTTAATTCCTGTATAACAATCCTATTATTGCCCTGGATTTCTACTGGAGAAATGGAGGCCCAGAAAGACAAGTCACTATCCCAAGGTAACACAGCTAGCCAATGGCAGAGCAGAAGTGCAAACCCAGGCTTTAAATGGCTATAAATGGGAGGCAAGAGGCTAATGAAAATGCGTGATGGTTAATTTTATGTGTCAATTTGGCTAAGCTAAGGTAACCAATTATTTGATCAAACACCCGTTGAGATGTTACTATAAAAGTATTTTTTAGATGCGATTAACATTTACTTTTTTTTAAGAATTAAAAAAAAGGATTTTTTTTAAGAGAGAGGGAGAGTAGAGAGATTGATGGACAGAAGGAGAGAGAGAGAGAGAGAGAGAGAATTCCCAGCAGCCCCCATGCCCAGCATACAACCTACCCAGGGCTTGATCTCATGACCCTGAGATCATGACCTGAGACAAAACCAAGAGTCAGATACTAAACCAATTGAGCCACCCAGGTGGCCCAATGTAATTAATATTTAAATTAGACTTTGGGTAAAGTAGATCACCTTCCATTATGTGGGTGGGCCTCATCCAATCAGTTGAAGGCCTTAACAGCAAAGACTCCGAACCCTCAGAGAAGAAGAGACTCTACTTCTAGACCACCACATAGAAATTCCTCCTGAGTTTTCAGCCTTTGGACTCAAGATTGTATCAGCTCTTCACCTAAATTCCAGCCTGCTGGCCTGCCCTGTAAATTCCAGACTTGCTAGTCCCAACAATTACAGGAGCCAACTCCATCAAATAAGAGTCTCTCATTCTCTTTCTGTTTCTCTCTAGAAAGGTAGTTAGATACACGGACAGATGATAGATGGATAGATAGATGGATGGATGGATAGACAGAGAGATAGACAATACAGAGATCCTTGTTGGTCTGTTTCTCTGGAGAACCCAAATACACATGGGATAAATATTGCCCGCAGTCAGCAATAAAATGGTGGAGCAAAAGCTAGGAAAGAGGGGAAGGCTGAGCTTGCCCCCCTCTGCCTACTACAGAGGAAGATATGAGGGGAAGGGCTCAGGTTGGCTCCTGTTATACTGGGAGCCAGATACCAGTTAGTAGCGTTGAACCAAGGCATCATGGCTTCTCAAGTGAAAGAAGGGGTGTTGGAGAAGGTAGAGGCTCCTCTTCTGACCTGGAGCATTGGAGTCTGGGTGGGTGGAGACAATGAGTAATGCCAAAGCATTAAAAAAAAAACAAAAACAAAAATTGGCATGAGCAAGCCGGGGGTCCTTTACACAGGTCTCTCAGGTATCCAGCAACTAGTTACTCACCACCTTCATTCATTACTTTCATCTTTACTCCTTCCTTAGAAGGAAGCCCCCTTTGTCAGCTTTTTGGAGCTTTTTCTGACATACAATGAAATTCACCAATTTTTAAAGTTACAATTTGATAGGTCGTGACAAATGTGCATAATCATGGTACCAGTCACCACAGTCAGGGTCTGGAACATTTCCAGCACTCCCCAAAGCTCCCTCGTGCCCCTTTGCGGTCAATCCCCTCTCCTCAACAACCACCCCCCACCCCACCCACCCAACCACTCTGCTTCTTTCCCTGTAGTTTTGTTTTGTAGAGAATTCCGTATAGGTGGAATCATATGGCATGCACTCTTCCATGTTTAGCTGCTTTCGCTTTTGAGCTTCCTCCATATGGTTGCATGTGTCAATCATTCATTCATTCAGTTTGCTGAGTAGTGTTTCATTATATGGAGACACCAAATTTGGGTTCCACTTACCAGCTGGACATTCGGATCCTTTCCAGTTTTTGTGTATCATGAATAAAGTTGCTGTGAACATTCATGTACAGCCCTTTGTGTGGACATATGTTTTCATTTCTTTGGGATAAATACCTAGGAGTGGGATTGCCAGATCATGTGGTAAGTGTATGTTTAATTTTATAAGAAACTGCCAAAACCCTTTTTCAAAGTGGCTGTGTGTGATTTTTAATTGACAACGAGAGGAAAGGGAGAACGGAGGAAAAATAATCTTGCTGTCGTGTAGTGAAAAATCAACAATATAAGGCTTTAAATGAGGAAAAGCAGTTTGGAATTAGCAGTGGGTTCCATTTCTGTGTGCACCTCTTTTCCATGGGCCACAAAATCAAGAGCTGGTTGTACTTTGACTTCAAGTTAGCGTAATGTGAGACCAGTATGACCATTCTCGGGCCTCAGGTTCAAGTACGCCAGGAAAAATGCATTAATTTTTTTTTTCTAGATCAAATTAGTTTTGAGGTGGTGCCCACATTCCCCGGGCTGGTGGAAAACTCAACCTCAATCACTCTTAGGGCTCTTTCCCTATCTCCAGGGAAAAGGTACCAGGGACTTACCTAGACCAAGGCCAAGGGATGGGTCCTGCAGTGTCAGTCATCAGCTCTGGGACACCGACTGACCAGTCCTCAGGTCACTTGGCCATGCTAGAGAGACATTAAGATATTTCTGTCTATCTTGGAGGATTGATGACAGGAGGCCTCTGTAGGTCTAAATAGCTCTAAATGTCAAGCACTGCAGATATGCCCGTGAGATTCGTGGGGCACAGGAATATTTCTTGAAGATTTATATATTTATTAGAGAGAGAGAATGTGTGTGCACCTGAGGGGGGAGGAACAGAGGGAGAGGGACAGGCTGCTTCCCCACTCAGCACTTGATCCCACCACCCTGAGATCATGACCTGAGCCAAAATCAGATGCTCAGCTGATTGAACCACTCAGGCACCCCAGGGCACAGGAATATTTGACAAGGCTAGGGATCCACAACCCATTTCTCCTTGAGGGGTTGCCACCTCAAAGGGCAGGACACAGTGTCCAAAAAAAGGCTTATAAATAAAAATCAGGGGGAAAAAAAGTCTTGGAAATAGCTCCTACTTTCCACCCAAGGAACTTGAATGGGAGAAGAGAAAGAAAAATACACAGGAAGGAAAACATAAACCAACGCTACAAAATTATCCTGCCAACAGAGTAATGTTTGTGACACATTAATAATAATTCTTGTGTTTAAAACGTGATGAAATGAAGACAAAATTACTAGAAATATTGGCACCGAGGGGGGAAAAGGATTACTCGTCAGCTCACATTTTGCCTGGCAGAGATGAAGATCTTTCAGGAGACCCTCTAGCTCCATGAGTGACCTTCACCCGGAACCAGCAAGCATCCTTGACTCAAGGGAGACAAAGCCCTCAGGCTCACAGACCTGGTTGAAGCTGAGAGGAGGACCTGAAGACCAAAGGAAGCCACTCCTAGGAGTGGCGGTGGAGTGGGTCATCTCTGGCAGTGACAGCAGACTGCACTGGGCTTTGGGGCTCCTCTCCCCACCAGACACATGTCTTTTTCATCTCAGATTTTCGGCTTTTTCATGCAACAGAGGGTAGAAGCTAGACTTCCTGGAGACACCGAGAGAATTTCGGAAGAGAAAGGTGTGGTGCACACATGATACGCGTGATGGGGATGCTCGGATTACTGCATAAGGCCGATCATCCAATTCCACCACCACGGTGGTGACTGAGAATCGTGCTTGTGACGCTGCCTCCCTGGACAGTCGCCAGGCATCTATCTCCACCAACCACTGTAGATTGATGGCAGTGGGACCCCACTGGTCAAAGTGACTTTCAAGGTGGCCGAGAGTCATCAGCTGGAGGATCAGAGGATCTGACCATGCAAAGCCTTCCTGGTGAGGAAACTTGCACCCATTTGCCAGATCCAATGACCGTACTTAATGCTCACCCCAATGACAGTACTTAATGCTCACCCCAGGGCATCTGTCCAGAGCACTTAGCACAGCAGACTCATCCTTCTCCCCACACACCCTCTTCTCTTAGCCTCTCACATCCTGGTTTTCCCCCCTTCACCTCTGACCACCCTTCCTCTTTGCTGGCCCTTAATTCTCCACTTGACATCTAAATAGTGGCCTCTGCCTAGTTCAGCCCTCCTTGCACCATCCTGCTTGACAGTCACCTAGGTCACCTGTTGGAGGCACTGGCTCCCTGCCACTCCTCAGCAGCCTCTCTTCTGTCTCACTACAGCTTGGAGGTCATTTGTGCCATTTGTCAGGGTTTCATATACGCATTTCTCCCAGACAGTGTTTCTATGGAGGGTGGAGTTAGGACTGAGGGGAATGGGATGGAGCTGCGGAGCCGATTTCTGGACACTCTCTACTTACTTTGTAATTGACAATCACTCTTTTCTGACTCTCCCTCTTTGGTTGTTCACACTGTTTGGTTTTGGAGGAAAGAAGTTTCCAAGATCAGAGCTCCCTCTGTCAATGTCAATCAGAGGTCAGACACTCAAGGAATATGCTTTCTTTTTATTTAAAAACATCATTAGAGGATTGATATGTTTCTGTTGTGTCTCATACACCAGCCTATCTACTATTTTCTTTCCCAGCTCTTATCATAACTTATAATTACGTATTTATTTGAGAAGTTATTTTTTAACGTCTCCCCCAGCAGCTGGAAATTCCATGAGGGCAAGGATTGTATCTGTGTTGTGGTCTCAGTCATTACCAAGATGCTGACACATGTATACAGTGTATGAAATATGTTAGATGAATGAATTAATCAAAGAATCAGTCAAGCAATTAATCTATTAGTAGGACCAGGTTACCCTCTCTCACTCATAGTGTCATAGTAACAATTAATCAGGCCCCCACACATTATTCTGAGAAGTGTGTGTGTGTGTGTGTGTGTGTGTGTAATGTTACCATTCACAGACCTATTTGTGTAATATGTCCTTACGTTGAGCTAGCCACCCTGCCACATGGCAAGGTGAATGAACTCAAAGCATGAATCCTTAGTGTCTTTTTATCCCCATGCAGCTTATAAGCTAAAAGAAACAGCAGCTGGTAAGTAGTGTGTCAAAAGTAGAGGCCAAGGAAATACAGATCAAAACCACAATGAGGGATGCCTGGGAGGCTCAGTGGTTGAGCATCTGTAGTTGGCTCATGTCATGATCGCAGGGTCCTAGGATCGAGTCCCGCATCGGGCTCCCCAGAGGGAGCCTGCTTCTCCTTCTGCCTGTGTCTCTGCCTCTCTCTCTCTCTCTGTCTCTCATGAATAAATAAATAAAAATCTTTAAAGTAAAAAAAAAAAATTCAAAACCACAATAAGATAGCACCTGACATCAAAAAGACAAGAAATAACGAGTGCTGATAAGGATGTGGAGAAAAGGGGACCCTGTATGCTGTTGGTGGGAATGTATATTGGTGCAGCCACTATGGAAAACAGTATGGAAGTTTCTCAAAAAATTAAAAACAGGACTACCGTATGATTCAGCAGTTCCACTTCCATGTATTTATCCAAAGGAAATGAAAACACTCACTCGAAAGATTATCTGCACCTCTATATTCATTGCATCATTATTTACAAGAGCCAAGACATGGAAACAACCTAAGTGTCCATCAAGAGATGAATGGATAAAGAAAGTATGGTATGCATGGAATATTACTTGGTCATGAAAAAGGAGGAAGCCCTGCCATTTGTGACAACATGGATGGACCTACAGGGTATTATGCTAAGTGAAATAAGTCAGACAGAAAGGCAAATACCACATTATCTCACTTACATGTGAAATCGAAAGAAGAAAGAAAGAAAGAAAGAAAGAAAGAAAGAAAGAAAGAAAGAAAGAAGAAAGAAAGAAAGAAAAAAAGAAAGAAAGAAAGAAGAAAGAAAGAAAGAAAGAAAGAAAGAAAGAAAGAAAGAAAGAAAGAAAGAAAGAAAGAACAGATACAGAAAACAAACAGATTGGTGGTCTCCAGAGGTCAGGAGTAGGAGGAGAGAGAGATGAATGACTGAAGTTGGTCCAAAGGCACAAACTTCCAGTTATAAAACAAGGAAGTCCTGGCATGTAATGTACAGCATGGTGACTGTAGGTTGATAATACTGTATTGTATTTTTGAAAGGTGCTAAGAGAGTAAATCTTAAATTTTCTCGTTATAAGAATTGTAACTATATGTGGTAATGCATAGACTTACTGTGGTGATCATTTTGTTTTGTTTTGTTTTTTAATTTTTTTTTAATTTTTATTTATTTATGATAGTCACAGAGAGAGAGAGAGAGAGAGAGAGAGGGGCAGAGACACAGGCAGAGGGAGAAGCAGGCTCCATGCACTGAGAGCCCGACGTGGGATTCAATCCCGGATCTCCAGGATCGCGCCCTGGGCCAAAGGCAGACGCTAAACCGCTGCGCCACCCAGGGATCCCGTGGTGATCATTTTGTAATCATTATGTTGTACATCTGAAACTAACATAACGTTAGATGTCAATTAGATCCCACTTTTTAAAAGCATAGGCCAAAATCGTGGTATTTAGATCCAGTGGAGGATTATCAGTCTTGGATAAGAAGGAAATTCTAACACAGGCTACCACATGGATGAACCTTGAGGACGCTGTGCCAAATAACATAAGCCAGACACAAAAGATTAAATACTGTATGATTCTGGGACGCCTGGTGACCCAGTCAGTTAAGCATCCAACTCTTGATTTTGGCTCAGGTCGTGATCTCAGGGTCATGGGATCAAGCCCAACATCAGGCTTTGTGCTCGGCAGGGAGTCTGCTTGAGGACTCTCTCTCTCCTTCTCCCTCTGTCCCTCCCCCTCCCTCTCTCAAAAATAAATAAATATTTTAAAATAAATACTGTATGATTCCACTTATCTGCGGCACCTAGAGAAGTCAAATTCACAAAGATAGAAAGTAGAATAGTGGTTGCCAGTGACCTGCGGGGAGCAGGGACTGGGGAGTTATTTTTAATAAGTATAGAGTTTGAAAAAAGTTCTAGAGTTGGATGATGGCTACATAACAATGTACTTAATGCCACTAAACTGCACGTTTAAAAACAGTTATAATTGTACATTTTACCGCATTAAAAAAAAAAAACAACCAATCTTATAAAGTATAGGCTAAGTGCTGTGGGGGCTCAGAGGAACATCCTCTGTGTCTCTCCTAAAAGGATTCTGATACCAACTGCTATGATGATGTATTTTTTCATCCCTAGTAGAGAGTATTAAGATCATATGGGGGGAGGGCAGTGTTTATGAAGTTAATGAAAGATTCAGTAACATGGATGAGAAGTAAAATGCATTTGTTAAAGTGTTTTTCATGTGCCAGGATATCTGGAAGCTCTTCCCGAGCAGGTGTGGGGCACAGTTTCCAAACAGCAGTGATCTGATCCTGATCTTGAATCGCCCTGACTGTGGGCCACCATTTCCACTGGAACATGGGTCCCAGGCCTGTTCACTTCCGGAGAAACTCACCAGGGAGAACAGTGTTGCTCAAGTATATTTGCTGCTTCCAAATAATGGAGTTTTCTGTTCCATTTTTAAAAAGCTAACGTCCTAGGACTGCCAGCTCCGATCAGTACTTAACCACACAATGACCTCAACTATCACCAATGTTCCAAGAGGATGGAAAACATTCCCCCTGCACATATGTACGTGGCTCTGAGGCAAATGGAAAGCGCCAAGTAAGGGATGCTTTCAGGAGGTCGGGGCAGGCCTTAGAGATCCCTTCCCTATGAGAGCCTTGCTGTGGTAGGGAGTTTTATTTCCAGTGATTTCCCTGGAGTCCGACAAATAATAAATACCGCTCTTACCCCCTGCCCCTTTTTGTGGTTGACTCTCTCCTCCCCACTTTGACCCTGGCATGTGCATTGCTTATTCCCACCAAGGTGTCTGTGCGTGTTTATGCAGCCACAGGAGTGGGAGAGCCTGGAGGAAAGGAGCCTTTCCACCAGTAGGGACCACCAGCACAGCACAGCCATTCGGGATGCTTCTCATGAGAGCATAGATCCATTAGAACCGACTAGTTCCATCTGGTTACGTAGTGTTCCAGCAGTGGTGTTCCATTTTAGTTCCTTTTAGTATTAAATGCTCATAAAAGTTAGTAGGAATTCTCTTCGAAGGCACCCCGTCTTTTTAAAGAACACAAAAAAACTCCACAGATTTACAACCTGATTATTCAATTTCTTTAACCATCAATGTGATTATCTTTTTTTTTTTTTTTTTTTTGAGAGAGAGAGAGAGAGAGAGAAAGAGAGAGTGCAAGTGAGGTGTGGTTGGAGGGGAGGGGAGCAAGGCCAGAGGGAAGGGGAGGAAGAGAATCCCAAGCAGGCTCCACACACAGTGCAGAGCCTGATACGGGGCTCGATCTCATCACCCCTAGACAGGACTTGAGCCCAAATCAAGAGTCAGACGCTTCAGTGACTGAGCCACCCAGGTACCCTAACATGATCATCTTTACTAAAATGGAATTTTCATTTTTCCTCTACTTTGTTTTTATGATCTCTGGGGTAAAATCTGCACATTTGCTATGTACCCAAGACCACCTTTCACGTGGGAAAAACTATTTATCAAATGAAACATCTTTTAAGATTTGGATTTGTCCCCCTCTGGGTAAAACTCTGCTGACTTATTTGCCATTTGGGGCACACTTTTCATTTGCTGTTTATGGTACAGCAATCGTGGAAGCACTGGGATAAGAAAGGTAAGAAGTCAACAGGCGAGAGAAGGGCCAAGCCTCCCGAGACTTTGCTGCACGTTTGCCTGCTCTTAAATAACCCGGGTCCCAAAGACTGATGACTCTTGCCACAAACTGATCCCCATAGGGAAGAACAGCCAACCACTACTGGTCTTAGCTTAGTTATTCATGTACGTATTTTAAGTAAACTCCACCTCCAATGTGGAGCCCTACATGGGGCTTGAACTTGCAACCCTGAGATCAAGATCTGAGCTAAGATCAAGAGTCAGATGCTGGACTGAGCCACCCAGGCACCCCTTGGTTAATTTAATTATTGTTTCATCAGCCAGCTAGGTACAGCACTCTAGGTAGGAGAGCAGACCTTGATGGAGATTTAATGAAAATATATTTTTTTAAGTAGGTGATCCTCATTTCATTCAATGTTCGACCGGTTGATTAAGGATTAAAGGCCCACCACTGGTTACCTCACAGCCAATAGGTGCCCCACCTGTTCCCATGATCCAAGTATCCCCCAAGGCTGTTGTGTTCTGTGGCTCTCTCACCTGGCAGGATGTCTGGGGACTTGGGAGAAGCAATTACAATTAATTTAGCTGAAGCCCACTGTTTTTAACAAATGCTTTTTATCAGATCATATGGCACATTGATCCCACTGCTCTAATAACCCAGAAACTCCAGAAAAGAGAGCATCAGGGGTTCTGGTGACACAGCAGCTCCAACCTTATAAGCTTCAGCCGCAAAGTATCCCTGCCTCCATGACCTGGGCTCCTACTACTCCTGGACCACCCAGTTCCTTGCTTAGCTTAGCTGAGGCTTGCTGGTAAGAAGACCTTAAAAGATTATAATGCCATAATATATATTAATATAGAATATAGCATATAATTATATAGTATATATGTATATAAAATAAGGCAAACAAAAGGAAATATAGTGGCGAAATAGTTCATTTAGTAGAGAAATATTTCACCTTTACATAGAGTAGAGTGGCGCTTAGCAGGGGCTGCGGGGAGGGGAGATGGAGAGATATTGGCCAAAGGGTACAAATATCCAGTTATAAGATTAACAATTTCTGAGACACCTGGTGGCTCGATGGTTGAGCATCCGCCTTCAGCCCAGGGCGTGATCCTGGAGACCCGGGATCGAGTCCCACATCGGGCTCCCTGCAGGGATCCTGCTTCTCCCTCTGCCTGTGTCTCTGCCTCTCTCTCTGTGTCTCTCATGAATAAATACATAAAATCTTAAAAAAAAATTAACAAGTCCTGAGGGACCTAATGGACAGCGTGGTGATTATAGCTTATAATACTGTATTATATACACCTGAAAGCTGCTAAGAGTAAATCTCAAATGTTCTTACCATAAAAAGAAATGGTAATTATGTGACAGGATGGAACTGATGCTAGTGTGGTAATCACTTTGCAATTAAATGCATCAACTCATACAATGTTATATATCAATTATATCTCAATTAAGCTAGAAAAGAAATACCTTTTAAAATTTGGTTTAAAAAAATAAAAAGTAGTTCAGCCTTGAAGGTAGAAAGTTCTGGTCCCCCTAGAGTTTGCTTTACTTCAGGTCTTATCCAACACCGCATAGAATCCCCCAGTATGAGGACCCACAGAGGGAATCCTCTTTCTACTACTGTAGTTCTTCCTCCATTTCCTAGTTTTTAGCAGAGCAAATAACCTCCTTCCCACCTGCTTGTACACAGGAACTGGCATTTCCAGGGCAGAGCCAAAAGTTTTAAACCACTTCTTTTTTTAAGGTTGTAAATGTCTGATTTGGGAGACAGTAGAGATATAATAGTTTAAAATAAGGTATATAGGGGCGCCTGGGTGGCTCAGCAGTTAAGCGTCTGCTTTTGGCTCAGGTCATGATCCCGGGGTCCTGGGATCGAGTCCCGCATCGGGCTCCCTGCATGGATCCTGCTTGTGTCTCTGCCTCTCTCTCTCTCGCTCTGTGTCGCTCATGAATAAATAAATAAAATCTTTAAAAATAAAATAAAATAAGGCATATAAAAAAACAATAAAATAATGCATATGAATGCAACTGTTCATATATAACAAATATGCTATCTGGAAATTTTTTTTTTTTTTACAAAGAGATGCTTTATTTCAGATTCCAGCAGAGAAACACAAATACTCCTGACTCCGCACACGTTCTTTGTAAGATACAAAAGAGAGAGAATCCAAGTACACAAGGTGTCCATATTCCCTACAAATGATCCCTTCTGGTATATGCACATGTTCGTAGGAAATAAACACGGCTTTGCGGAAAGATAATTTCTATTTGCACTGGGTAATTAGGTGAATGTGAGTCCTGCTTCATGCACACAGGCACCATCTTCAGGACGTCCCAAGTCATGTATTTCCTACATATGAATTTTAAGTGTGGTCCCCTCATGCTGAAAGCTAGTGACACCATGAGGAAGGGCATGCCAATGAACTAGCAACTGGGTCCCAAATGTTTACAAATCCCGGAGAACCCCTTGCAGCAGTGTATTATAGATATTGTAAAAGAAAATAGCACTCACCAGATAAACCCGCTTGATACTATATTCTTTTAGTCTGTGACATTGGCATATACGCTTCTTTGGTAGCTCACGACCTAAGTCAAATATTCACTTGCCCTCTGACATTTAACGGAGCCTAACACATGATCTTGCTTAAATATTGGGCCCACTGCAAGGTCATTTGCAATAGGTCCAATATTCAAAACTGAATTCTTTTTTCTTTGCACATCATCCATGTTCCTTACCTTCTGCTTCCATGGCTCACATATTGATGGTGTAGATGCTTCTTCGGGCTGAGATGAGGGGCTGCATCACAAGGAGTTCTAGGATCCTTCCATTTAACTAGTTGATTCCAACTTCCAGTAACCATCACATGAATTCCCTCCTGGAGAGTATTCAAAATATTTTAGTTTCTCTCCAAAGCCGATCTTGAGATAAGAGCAACCCAAGCAACCCAAGTGTCCCTAGATGATGGATGGATAAACAAAATGTGGTGTGCACTGACACAGAAACTTATCAAGCCTTAAAAAGGAAGGAAATCTTGTCATATATTGCAACCTGGATGAAACCTGAGGATATTATGCTTAGTGAAATAAGCTAGTCACAAGAGGACAAATACTATATGATTGCACTTATATGTTGTACCCAGAGTAGTCAAATTCATGGACACAGAAGGTAGAGTGATGGCTGCCAAGGGCTGGGGTTTGGGAGACATGGGGAAGTTAGTGTTTAATGGGGATGGAGTTTCAGTTTGGGAAGATGAAAAAGTTCTGAAGATGGATGGTGATGGTGGCGGTACAACAATATGAATAAGCTTAATACCATAAAACTGAACACTTAAAAATGGTAAAAATGTTTAATTTCATGTTATGTATACTTCATACACATAAATAATATGATAAAAATAAAATCATATGGATCCAAGTAGTTCCCTAAAGAAGAAACCCCAGGAAGTGCCATAAGGGAAGAAAACCTTTCCATGTAGGGTTCCCACTGGGACAGGCAACTGGGCTCAATTTCTCTGAGCAAAGCACACCTCAGAATGGTCCCCCTGAGGGATGCCTGGATGCTCAGCAGTTTAGCGCCTGCCTTCAGCCCAGGGCATGATCCTGGAGACCCAGGATCAGGTCTCACGTAGGGTTCCCTGCATGGAGCCTGCTTCTCCCTCTGTCTGTGTCTCTGCCTCTCTCTCTCTCTCTCTCTCTCTCTCTGTGTGTGTCTCATGAATAAATAAATAAAATCTTTAGAAAAAAAAAGGAATGGTCCCCCTGAGAGTGAGGGAGCTGGGGTATTTATCCACCACCCGCAGTCCCATGCTAGCTCCAGGAGCATTTAACTCTCTGACCCTTCCAGCCTGCCTGCACCAGCCAAAGGCACGCACCAGAGGCCAGCGAATGCTCTGGCACAGAGAGGTGCAGGGGTCAGGGATGTGTACAAGGGCTGTCGACAGGCAGCCTCAGGGATAGGCCAAGGAGGTAGATATAGGTCAGGCACCAACCACGTCTGCTACAGGCACACAGCATCCAAAAGCTCAAAATTCATGTTCCATTAAAGCAGGTCTGTTGTTTCATCACACAAGGGCAGCATAATATTTTGGTTGGGGGAAGAGAATCTCCAGCCCCACACAATTTTCCTGGTCATCAAAGCTTTCTATGCGTAGTGGGTAGGTTCTTTAAAAGTGCCTTTACTGGGATCCCTGGGTGGCGCAGCAGTTTGGCGCCTGCCTTTGGCCCAGGGCGCGATCCTGGAGACCCGGGATCGAGTCCCACATCAGGCTCCCGGTGCATGGAGCCTGCTTCTCCCTCTGCCTGTGTCTCTGCCTCTCTCTCTCTCTCTGTGACTATCATAAATAAATAAAAATTAAAAAAAAATAAAAATAAAAAAATAAAAGTGCCTTTACTTGTCGCTTCACTCACAATAACAAACAACCTAGTTACGTGCGGAAAATGTTTCCCTTTCACTCCCTAATTTCAAACTGCACCCTCTGAAAACATTTCCTTTTAAAGATAAACATTTCCATGCTTAGAATATTCAGCCTGAGGGTATTCCAACTAATTTTGGAAGGACCGAAGAATACTCCTTTAAGCCAAACAAATGTAAGTTTAATATTAGGTTTGGTTATGTTTAAATTTGAAGGCTTCACACTGAAAATGCTGGGAACTTGCTTAGAGAAGGAACCGTGTGCATCATTGGGGGAGTGCAAAACATACATAACATAAAATGAAGCATTTTAACAATTTTTAAGTGTAGTTCAATGGTAATAAGTACATTCACATTGTTATGCAAGCATCACGACCACCAGGACTTCTTCCTCTTCCCAAACTGAAGCTCTGAAGTATTTGCTAGACAGACTCCCCACCCCCGTTCCACCCCAGGCCCTGGCAACCACCCTTCTAATTTCCATCTCTGTGATTTGACTACTCTGGGAGCCTCATCATATAAGTGGACGGTGTTTGTCCTTCTGTGAATGGCTTATTTCACTGAACATAATGTCCTCAAGTTTCACGCCTGTTGGAACATGTGTCCACAGCTCCTTCCTCTTTAAAGCTGAACCATATTCCATTGTATGCATAGACCACATTTTCTGTATCCATTCATCTGTCAACAGACACTTGGGCTGCTTTCATGTTTTGGCTACTGTGCTTCTTCTTCTTTTTTTTTTTTTTAAGATTCTATTTATTTATTCATGAGAGGCACAGATTGAGAGGCAGAGACAAGGGCAGAGGGAGAAGCAGGCTCCATGCAGGGAGCCCGACGTGGGACTCGATCCCGGGTCTCCAGGATCACGCCCTGGGCTGAAGGCGGCGCTAAACCGCTGAGCCACCCGGGCTGCCCATACTGTGCTTCTTTAATAAAGAGACTAATAAGATAAAGACCTCACACAGATTTACTTAATGCTCTCTGCTTCCTTTCTCTCATCAATAGAATAAGACTGAGAATAATAGTGCCTTCCTCCCAGAGAATAGGAGAGATGACGACTGGCTGAGTTAATACATGTGAAGGACGCGGAAGAGAGGCTGAGGCTGACATACAGTAGTCACTTACTGGATGGTAACTATTCTTGTTAGCATCATCATGAGGACTATTATCGAGAACCTATTTAAATCTGCTTGTTCAAATAAATAAATAAATAAATCTGCTTGTTCTTTTCTTGGTCTACTAGTCTCATGGGACCTTGAGAGTCTAGCACACAGCTTCTCTTTGTCATCACAAATCAGTTCCTGAAGCTAGTGTGTTTCAGGGTTACACAAGCAATAGTGACCAACCATTTATAATGGTAATTTGAAGAATATCAGCTGACAAAGAAACATGTTCATAATATGAACTGTAAGCTTAGTGGGTTGAAAGCTATATGTACAGCATAATCTCATTCAAATCTATATTAGATCTATAACAAATACCTTTTGTAAAGACATGTTTATTTTTTTTTCTTTAAAACACTGGAAGAGAGCACCTGGGTGGCTCAGTGGGTGAGCGTCTGCCTTTGGCTTAGGTCCTGAACCTGGGGCCCTGGGATCGAGTCCTACATCGGGCTTCCTGTGGGGACCCTGCTTCTCCCTCTGCCTAAGTCTATGCCTCCCTCTGTGTGTCTCTCATGAACAGATAAATAAAATCTTAAAAAACAGAAATAAATAAATAAATAAATAAATAAATAAATCGAACACTGGAGGAACAGTGATCCTTGGTTTCTCAGCTGGCTAATGTAATCCCCTCCTTGTTTTCTCTGCTCCCTCTCTGGCCTCCATTCATTCTCCATTCAGATTCCAGAATGTTTGAAATATCTAGATCCAATCCCAGCTCAGGGCCATAGCCTGTGAGGTCACCATCTGCTGGCACCTCACAACTGCTCCGCCTCCCCACCAGCTCCTTGCCCCCTCACTGGGCAAGCTCCTGCCACATCAGCCTTGTCCCTGCCTTGGGGCCTCTCTGCCCGGGATGCCTTCTCCAGCCACTCATTCTCTGCACATAACCAGAAGCCTCTTATCAGTTAGGTCCCAGCTCAGATGTCCCTTCACTGGGGAGGCCTTCCCCACCTCCTGACCACAGCCATCACCCAACCCTCACTATCACAGCACGCCCATTGTCTGCACAGAACTGTGGCATCACCGACAGCTTTCTTTGTGCATCTGCTCCTTGCTCCCCTCTGGACTGTGAGTTCCATGAGAGCAGGGATCTCGTCCTGTGCCTTGCTATGTCCCCGGAACGATGCCGGGAACAACTCACAGACACGGTGGGAGCTCAACATGGGTGCTCAATGAGGAAGTGAGTGAATGACAAAGGCCACATTGTAAACTGCGGTAGAATTTCTGAATGCTAGAATTAGACTACAGATTATTATTTTTTCTGGCATGTCTCTATTTCTCACATTTCCTACAATATGTAGAAAACGTGCTTAGGAAAGGTAAAGCTCTTTGTATTAGGCAATCGAAAGAAAGTAGTTTGCATAAATAATTGCTTCTGTGGTGTAATAAAACCAGCACAGGAATAAAATCATGAAGAAAAAAAAATGAATGAAATTTAGAGAAACCATGCAGAGGGCTCACCCACAGTTTTGGTTCCCTCGCTTGATATCTGTATCACCTCTCACTTCCTCAACCTCCTTGGGGCACAAACAGAAACGTCTCCCTTATTCGGGGCTTGGGACATGTGCAGGGACATAGTACCTGTCAACAGTCTCTCATTCTTGCAGAAATCTGAACTGAGCTCCATCAAGGTGCAAGGTGCAGAGCCAGTCACGGAACCGTGACAACACCCCTGATGTTATTCACCAAATAGGTGTTGAGCATGAGGATGCAGACTTGCCCAGACATCATTCTGATTTGTGATGAGTACACTACAAACATGAAGTGACACTGCCAGGAATTGGCTCTACCGAAAACGAGAGGGCGTCATTTGAGAAGACCTTTCCAGGAGACTTAATTTCAATCCTGGAGATGTTTAATGATAATCATTTGTATTCAGTCAGATTCAGATGGAGACTGAAGGATCAGTTTCCTCTGGTCACGTTCAATGCATTCTGGATACGGAGAATGGTGGATATGAAAATGTTTTAGGGAAGGGAGTAGAGGCAGAAAGAGGGAAGTGACACACTCAGTAGTCAGAGGAAGAATAGAAGCACCTGTTTCCTTATCACGATGTGCCTGGCACCTTATCTTGAATCCAATCTGAACTCCTAAGATTTCGATAAATGTGCCAAGTAGTGTATGAGCACATTCACACACACACACACACACACACACACACACACACACACACACACACACACTGATATGATGATGCCCTTGTGGCCAGAGTGGAAAGATGAACCCTGAAAGTAAGAGGTGAAACATTTAATATTTAATATGTACATTAATCCTGAGTAATGTGTATATTAAAATATTAAAATGAAACCAAGCAATTACAAAGGTTGAACCTATTCTGATTTATAGGAATAGTCTCAGTAACTGGAAGGCATAAAGGCAGAGTACAAACTACAACAACCCCCCCCCCCCCTCCGGAAGCACCATGCACTGTATTTGAAGCTGCCTCAAGAACTGCTCTATAACTCCAGGAAACCAGGAAGAAGATGGCTTGTAAATAGAAGTTAAAGTGATCAAAGTTATCTCAACCTCTTGCACTTTTAAATTTGTGTGAAGAGTCATATTCTGAAAGATATCACTTTGGCTCCATAGGACTGGCAATTCCAAATGGATTGGTCATAGGATTGGCAATTCCAGAACTCATGGTCAGGAGACAGTGGGTGAGTGGAAATAAGGGGCATCAGTGTGGAGGTGTTAGGAGATGGAGGAGCATGGAGATAATGAGGGGGAGTGTGGAGGTGATGGGGGTGAGTATGGAGACGATGGGACAGTTTGGAGATGATGGAGAGAGTAGAGATGATGGGGGAGTGTGGAGATGATGGGGGTGGGTGTGGAGATGATGGAGGTGGACGTGGAGATGATGGGGAGAGTATGGAGAAGATGGGGATGGGTGTGGAGATGATGGGGGGAGTGTGGAGATGATGGGGGTGGGTGTGGAGATGATGGGGGGAGTGTGGAGATGATGGGGGTGGGTGTGGAAATGATGGGGAGAGTATGGAGATGATGGGGGTGGGTGTGCAGATGATGGGGAGAGTATGGAGATGATGGGGGAGTGTGGAGATGATGGGGGTGGGGGTGGAGATGATGGGGAGAGTATGGAGATGATGGGGGGAGTGTGGAGATGATGGGGAGAGTATGGAGATGTTGGGGTGGGTGTGGAGATGATGGGAGTGGGTGTGGAGATGATGGGGGTGTGGAGATGATGGGGGGAGTATGAGATGTTGGGTGGGTGTGGAGATGATGGGGGGAGTATGGAGATGTTGGGGTGGGTGTGGAGATGATGGGGGGAGTATGGAGATGTTGGGGTCGGTGTGGAGATGATGGGGGGAGTATGGAGATGTTGGGGTGGGTGTGGAGATGATGGGAGTGGGTGTGGAGATGATGGGGGTGGGTGTGGAGATGATGGGGGAGTATGGAGATGTTGGGGTGGGTGTAGAGATGATGTGGGGAGTATGGAGATGTTGGGGTGGGTGTGGAGATGATGGGGGGTGGGTGTGGAGATGATGGGGGTGGGTGTGGAGATGATGGTGGTGGGTGTGGAGATGATGGGGGGTGGGTGTGGAGATGATGGGGGGTGGGTGTGGAGATGATGGGGGTGGGTGTGGAGATGATGGGGGGAGTATGGAGATGTTGAGGTGGGTGTGGAGATGATGGGGGGAGCATGGAGGCAGGTGGGTGAGTGTGGAAACGGCAAGTGTGGAGGCAATGAGGGGTGCGCCGGACAAGCCAGTCCTCCTCTCCTGCCTCCCCTCCATCGCCAGCCGCTACCAGGATTCCAATGCCCAAGAACAGAGCCTCTTCGGGCTTACTGCCTCAAGAGAGAAGATCACTCCCTTCTTGATCTCCGGGACTCTTCTTCACCAAGTAGTCCTTCCGGAGAAACCTCGCCCCCAGGGCAGGAATGACCTGGCACCTGGGGAAAGACTAACTAGGTGCAAATAGGCAAATACACGGCCACAAAATCCACCCCGATGGCTGCATGACGCGCGACAACGTCCACCTCCGGCTCTGGACTTTCGTCCAGCCATCTGCGACCAGCAGGGGACTGTTTCTTCCCAGAAGGTCAAATACTACCCCAGGAACTAGCTAAAGGGGGGGTGGGGATTAAGCACCCAGTTGCCTGCCAAGGACGGAGGGTGGGGGACACCTGCCCCTCGCGCTGCCACGTCCCCTCTGAGACCAGAGGCCTGAGAAGCGAGCCCATGGCCCCCATGGAAGTCCGACCATTGGCTGAAGGCGGCCTCAGGAGAAGGAGGCCCTTGGATCTCGGGGCCCAGGGCAACAAAGGAAGGGTTCCTGGCCACACGCTGACCTGTTGTTCAGTTTTACAAATGTGGATTTCAAGCACGAGGGAGGAAAAATGTTACTGCAACGTGGCCGGAGAGTTTGTAAAATGCCTGCAAACCAAGACAAATGGGGAGTTCCCACAACAAAGTTGTCATTTCACTCACAACAGGAAGGGACATGGCACCTGACGCCAGGGTGGGGCCCCGGGAGGGCTCCACAGGAAGCCTCCTGTCTCCGCCTTCCCTCTCCCCTCATCTGGGGACAGGCCCGGCTGCTGGGTGAGCTTGGGAGGAGGCCCCGGGGGTGAGGTGTGTGGTGCAGGAGCAGGGCCTGAGGGAGGGTCTGCATGTGCCCCGCTGTGCCAACCTGGAGGGGGGATGCCTCGCCAGGTCTCAGGATGAACATGGGGGTCCCCCATACTTCTGCTCTGTTCCCTTAGACCAGTAGCATTAGGAAAGCTGACATCACCTCTCCATCTGGCCCCTCTGTCCATCCTGTTCTGAATTTGGGTAGGGAGCAAGGGTATCATAAATCCTACCAATTAGGAGATAGTGGATGTCTAGTGTTTCTATGGAAACAGGAAGCAGGTTGGTGATTGCAGGGGTTGGGGGGAGTGAGGAAGGAATGGGGAGTACTATGGACTGAATAGTGTTCCCCCCAAATTCATAGATGGAAGCTAAGCCCCAGTGTGACTATATTTGCATATAGGACCTGTATGGAGGAAATTAAGATTAAATGGGATCAGAAGAGCGGGGCCCTGCTACATAGGGGTATAGGGCCCTTATACCAAGAGACACCAGGGAGTTTGCCCTCTGTCCCTGATCGTGCACAGAAAGGTCACATGAGCACATGGAGAGAAGGAGCACCTAGGGGCCCAGAGAGGAAGCCTCAGAATGAAATCTACCTTGACCTTGGACCTCTCAGCCTCCAGAATTGTGAGAAATAAATTTCTACTTTTTAAGCCACCCAAGCCAGTCTGGGGCATTTTGTTAGGGCAGCCCAAGTGGACTCATATAGCGAGTGACTGCCAAGGGGGCACAGGTTTCTTTCTAGGCTGGTACGAATGTTCTACAACCAATTATGGTGAGGGGCGCCCAACTCCACGAATATAGCAAAAGCCACAGCATTGTGCACCCTAAGTGGGTGAATCGTAGAGTACGTGAATCGCAGCAATAAAGCTTTTTTTTTTTTTTTTAAAGTAGTGAAAACATTTTGTACGCAGGTTTCTTCTACAATTATACGTGGTGAAACAGAGTTCAGGTCAACACATGGCAGATTCCACCTGCAAAACGATGGGGGTGAGCACATCAGATAGGAGCCTTGGGGGCTGCAGGTGCCTTTGCAACAAGAACGTTCCATCCCACACACTTGGCAAGTCCAGATGAGGGGCTCTTCCAGGGTTGGTTTATTCAGAGTCCCAAGAGTGCCACCAAGAACCAAAGTTCTCTGATGTTCCAAGCATCGTGCTTCACACACACACGTGCCGAGGTACAAGAAGTGAATGCTTTTTTCTGAGATCCCTCTTTTTAAGAGCAAGGAAAGCCTTTCCCAGGAGGCCCCTAGAAAATTGCCTCTTAGGTAACATTGACCAGATTGGTGTCACATGACTCAAAAAGCTGATTACTACCAAAGGGGGGGGTAGGGGGGGGGACGTCACATGACTAGCTTAGACCGCGAAGCCCAGAGAAGCCCTTTCCTGAGCACGTGGACTCTGTAGGCAAGAATGGATTTAGGCATGCCACCAGTGGTGTCTGCTAGTGAGCTGAATGATCCCGAAGGGTCCTCAAGTATCTGGTCGCCATGTGAAAAACCAACATGTAACGCTGGCCGACTAGGGCTCCTTATCTCTAACATGCACACATCATAAGATTTGCCTCTTTGTTCTTTTACGTCAGTTCAGATCTTCCACAGAGAACCTCAGGATTCATTCAAGAGCCCAGTTGAGGACAAGTATTCAGAGGCACGCGAAAAAGGAACCCAAAGTCGCTACAGTTAGGACAGCCTAGGATGTGCCATGGTAACGAATTAATCCTGAACTATTAGTAGCTTCACCTAATAAGGATTTATTTCTTCCTGGTGTCCCACAGCCCACGTGGGTCAGCAGAAGGCTCTGCGGTCACTCAGCCATCCGGGGTGACAGGTGGCCCATCAGCTCGTGATGCCCCCATATTAACACAGCTTCAGAGTCTGATGGGACACAGAGCATCCATTTAGGATACCCTAAAGGTTGGGTATCCTCATAAGGGCCTTGTGATTGGAAGTGACACTTGCTCCTGCCCACAACCCATTGGCCAAAACTGGTCGTGTGGCCCTAACATAACTGCTAAAGGTCTGGGAAGTCTTCCCATGTGCCCAGGAAGTAGAGAGAAACTGAACGCAATGAGCACATCTAGTCTCTCCACGGACACTTTCTTTCTCAAATCATCAGAACCTGGACTCTCCCTGAACATTTCCACCTTCTAGTTCTACGTTGACATGTACCATCTTCTAGTTCTATGTTGACATGTATCCTATGAATTATCAGTTAAGGCTCTTGCATTTATACATGATGACTTAACGCATTATTTTTTAAAAGCAAAACCATTTTTGTAGCAGGGGAGGGAGGGCCTGAGAAAGAGAGAATCCCAAGCAAGCAACATACACAGCACGGAGCTTGACACAGGGCTTAATCTCACGACCCTGACATCATGACCAGAGCTGAAATCAAGAGTCAGATGCTCAACTGACTGAGCCACCCTGGTGCCCCAAAGCAAAACAATTTTTAAAGTACTCTCTTAGTTGTATTTCCTTATTCTTTTTAAAATTATAAACATACTAGGTAAGCAGGTGATCAAAATAAGTGAACCTAAAGGTTGGGTATCCATGACCCAGAGTCTAGGACTGTAATCAAATAATTTTATATTAAATATATAAGTTCACATATTCCGTTACAAGTACAATCATTAGTTAGTTCTATTGAAATAATGCATGAAGATGAGAAGTCCTATAAAATACTAAAAATCACATTAATCCAAAAAATCATCTTAATCCTAGGCAAACCAGTATCAACTCTCCAACACCAAATGGGTGTCTTGCGACACAATTTTGACACTATCACAGTTGTGATACCTGAAGTCAGTATCACACTAACATAGGCTTAAAGGTTGTATCCTCCACAAGACGGCCCTCACTCCAGACGCCAGCCTCAAGTGGGGTTCCCAGGCCACATGCCCTTCTGACCAGCCAGCTATACATTTGAGGATTCCCATAAGCCCTGCAGGTTCAATAATCTGCCGGAATGACTCACAGAGGTCACTTAAAGCTTTACTTGTGATTACAGCTTAGTATATAGGATGCAACTCAGAAACAGCCAAGTGAAGAGACACGTAGGGCGAGGTCTGGGGGCAGGAGGAGGGGGCAGCCAGGAGGGAGCTCAGAACTGCCCTATGGAACGCCTTCTCCTAAAGGAATCTAGCCACGCCACCCTCCCAGCACACCGACAGGTTCACCCACTGGGAAGCTCTGCTGAATCTCAATGTCTGGAGAGTTTATTGGGGCTTCAGGATTACACACGATCCCATGCTTGAACTCAGTCTTTAGGCCCCTTCTCCTCTGCAGAGGATGGGCTGGCCCAAAGTTCCAACCCTTCTGCGTTTGGTCTTTCTGGTGACCAGATCTTACCCTGCAGCTATCTTAGGACCCACCACAAGTCACTTCGTTAGCATAACAAAGACACCCTGGCCACTCAGGAAATTCCAAGGGTTTTTCTGAAGCTCTGTGCCAGGAACTGGGGGCAAAAACCAGATGTCTTCTTTATTATACCATATAGACAAACCACATGTTCCGTCTTTCTCCTCGTGCTCTGTTAATCCCACAGTATTTCTGATTAGGGATGACAATGACCGTTTTTCTCATACGAACACAGACCTAAACTGATATCAGCAGGAAGGATCTTAGAGGTCCCCCTTTTCTACAGATCAAGAAAGTAGGATTCATAGAAGTGGCTTTACTTACCTAAAGCCATGCTAGCTGGTGAAAGAATTGGAATTAAATCCTAATCTTCAGGCAGCCCGGGTGGCTCAGCGGTTTAGCGCCGCCTTCAGCCCAGGGCCTGATCCTGGAGACCCAGGATCAAGCCCTGCGTCAGGCTCCCTGCATGGAGCCTGCTTCTCCCTCTGCCTGAGTGTCTGCCTCTCTCTGTGTCCCCATGAATAAATAAAATCTTTAAAAAAGAAAAATCCTAATCTTCTGTTTGGCCTGCATACTTCACAGAAAGCCACAATATCTCTTAATGCCACAGCTCCTTCAATCCAGAGTTCCCTACAAACCTACCTCATAGCCCTGGGCTAAGCTGCTCTTGCTCATAGTACCCACCCCAGGTGGCTTCTGCTTCCTGATGCCCCAACAGCCACCGCTGTCCCCAACTTCTATCCTGGTCCTTTCACAGAAGCAGAGATGACTGAGAGAAGAAACTGGTTCTGTCCCCCCACCATCCCTAGGGACTACAGAATGACTAGAGCAGACTTAAAGCCAGCCTAAGCATGCTTACTATGTTATCAGAACCCAACTCCCTTAAAAAAAAAATCCCTATACTATCATCTGCATTTTGCTGATCATTCCCTTTAAGGTAATGATCCCTTTCATTTTATGATGAGGGATATGTTCCAAAATTTCTAAACCCTGCAGAGGGAATAATACATTTATGCAAACTCTCACTAGAGTGTGATTGACTGCTATCCAATTATAGGTTTTGCTTTGCGTTTCATTTTAGTCGGAGAGCATTAACACTCACAAAGGTACTGAGTATATTAAGTGCATTCTGCAATTATACTCTGAGCTGATCACAGCAACATTGAATATACTTGAGATTTATTTCCAATCCCTTGCCCTTGTTTACAATGGACATGTTGATGAGGGTGAAGTAGGCAATGGGAGGAGAGGCAGGAGACGTATATCAACTGTAAATTGACTAGTAAAATCTTGAACGGTTTAATAATCAAGAATCATTGCCCGGTTGCCTATTAATCAAGAACAACCAAGAATCCTCATGAATCATTGCCTTCTTCCCTGCAAGACCCATGAATAAAGAAAGACAGGAGTTTCTAGTATGAAAGTAAAACTCAAAATTCTTTAAAAATTAACTCATCTAAACATGTGTTTGCTAAAAACACAAACATGCCATGTTTATTCATCTAGGTCTTTAATCAAGAGAAATCTCTACCTGTTTACATCCCTTCCCCTCTATGGAATAAAAGAAATTAGTTGGTTTTCCTTGACAATTCTTTCCCCTTCTTCCCCAACCTGTAATCAAACAGTTGCTTCAAAGATCACAATTGTCTTTTTAAAGATTTTATTTTTTTAAGTAATTTCCACACCCTATGTAGGGCTCGGACTCATGACCCGGAGATCAAGAGTTACGGGCTCAACCAACTGAGCCACCAGGCATCCCTCAAAGATCACGATTTTTAGGACCTTCAAAGAAGAATGAACTGTATCAAAACCTGATGGTTTTAAGCCAATAGATTGATCAGTGGATGGAGCACTAGTTCTCCAAGGCTGGCCAGTGAACAATGACCAGGCCTTTTCATCAGAATTACCTGGGGGCTCTGTGACAATGAGATTCTGAGGGCTGATTCTATGAATGTGTAAATATGCTATGCTCCTGTTTGGGGGCACTTATTTGATCTGTACTATATCAAAGTGGTTATTAAAAAACAGTTTGCAGGGCGCCTGGGTGGCTCAGTGGGTTAAGTGTCCAACTCCTTTTATTTTTTCTTTTAAAGATTTTATTTATTTGAGAGAGAAAGTGAGTGAGTGAGAGAGACAACAGAAGCCATAGGGGAGAGGCAGAGGGAGAAGCAGACTCCTCACTGAGCAGGGAGCTGGACATGGGGCTCGATCCCAGAACCCCAGGATAATGACCTGAGCCAAGGGCAGATGCTTAACTGACTAAGCCTTCAAGTGTCCAACTCTTGATCTCAGCTCAGGTCCTGATCTCAGGGCTGTGAGTTCAAGCCCCAAGTTGGGCTCCATGCTGGGCACTGAGTAATAATTTTTTTTAATTTTAAAAATTGCCCTTCGAGTTATGCATAGTTATTTAATGAAAACTATATATTTTATTTTTTTTTAAGTTTTTGTTATTCATTCATGAGAGACACACAGAGAGAGGCAGAGGGAGAAGCAGGCTCCCTGCAGGGAGGCCAATGCAAAACTCAATCCCAGGACCTCAGGATCACAACCTGAGCCGAAGGCAGATGCTCAACCACTGAACCACCCAGGCATCCCAAGACTAAATATTTTTAAACCTCTCTCCACATTTTTTCTCAAAATAGTAAAGTCATATAACACTTGATCATTATTAAGTGGAAAGACCATAAAAAGAAATATTTATTAAGTATCTGTAATATTACTAAACCTCTACCAAAAGGAAAATTCATAACTTTTGATGATGTTAGTCTTTAATTCCCAAACAAATGCCTTGATTCATTACCAAATAAATATTAGAGAATGTTAGTAAATCAAAAGAGCGATCATTTAAAAATGTTAATAGTAGGAGTAAGTAGAAATAAAAAAGCAAAGACAAGTAATTTATCTCCCTTTTTATGTGCTAAAACATTCTCTAATTTGGACAAATAGTTCCTTATATTCAATAAAACCACAAGGCTATGAGTCATAAGAGCAGAGCAGCTACATAATTTGCTGGGCCCTGGGAAAAATTAAAATGCAGAGCTCCTTGTTCAAAAAGCAGGAAAACAAAAAAGATTCTTTTCCTCTTTCATGATCTCTTTCTTGACCCGTCATGGTCGTTTTTGTTTTTGTTTTCAATGTCATGCTCTCACAGACATGAGGATGGTCACAAGTCAAGATCTGAGCCCCGGAGGAACACCGGGGTGAGTGCACCCAAGCTCCCAAGGAGCCAGGACAGCTGTAAGGGGCTATCCTAGGGAGGCAGGAGGTGAGAGAGCCACATGTGGACCAAGGTCCCAAACCCCATCATATGCTCCAGTGTCCCATAGGACTACTCTAACGAGACACAAATTTAAAGATAAAAGCTGTTAAGAATTCCAGAATGGAGGGCCACCTGGGTGGCTCAGTTGGTTAAGCGTCTGCCTTCATCTCAGGTCATCATCCCAGGGTCCTGGGATTGAGTCGCACATCGAGCTCCCTGCTCAGCGGGACACATACTTCTCCCTCTCCCTCAGCCATTCCCCCTGCTTGTGTGCTCTCTCTCTCTCTCTCTCTCATGAACAGGTTAAATTAAAAAAAAAAAAAAAAAAGAATTTCAGAATTCTTTTGCAACGACAGTGTATTCAGTGACAGAGTATTGAATGCCAAGCACAGATTCCCCTTCTGAGCATGGGACTCAGTGTGACATCCATGAGGCTGGCCCCATAAGAGTGTTGGGGTTATAGGAATATGCTCCATGGACAGAAACTTGTCAGAATAAAATTTGGAAGACACTGTTACATTCTTTAAAACACACACACGGACAGCCCGGGTGGCTCAGCGGTTGAGCATCTGTCTTTGGCCCATGGCCTGATCCTGGAGACCCGGGATCGAGTCTCACGTTGGGCTTCCTGCATGGATCTGCTTCTCCCTCTGCCTGTGTCTCTGCCTCTCTCTCTGTGTGTCTCATGAATAAATAAATAAAATTTTAAAAAATAAAAAATAAAAAAATACACATGATTAGTCATTCTTTCAGAAAAGAGAACAAAACCCAGCTTTTCGGATGAGGGGTGGGCAAACTTTCTTGAAAAAGGGGCCAAAAAGTGGGGGGGCAGATGGGGCAGCCTGGGTGGCTCAGCGGTTTAGCGCCGCCTTCAGCCCAGGGCCTGATCCTGAAGACCCGGGATCGAGTCCCACGTCGGGCTCCCTGCATGGAGCCTGCTTCTCCCTCTGCCTGCTTCTCCCTCTGCCTGTGTCCCTGCCTCTCTCTCTCTCTGTCTCTCATGAATAAATAAATAAAATCTTTAAAAAGGGGGGGGGGCAGCTAATGAATGTTTTAGGTCATACCGTCTCAGTTGCAACTCCTCAATTCTGCTCTTGCAGCGCCCACACCACCATAGGCAATATGTAAACAATTAGGTGCGATCGTGTTCCAAGAAAGAGTCATTCTGGACACTGAAATTTGAATTTTATATGATTTTCATGTGCCATGAAACACTATTCTTCTTTTGATTTTTCTCCCAACTGTTTAAAAATGCAAAAACCATTCTTAGTTCACAGACTCAACAAAAACAGGTGGCCTGTTGGATTTGGCTTGTGGGGAATAACTTGCCAACCCCTGCTTTAGAGCAATAGTAGATTTGACATGGATGATTAAAGAGCCCATAATGGGGGTGTCTGGTTGGTTCAGCTGATTAAGCATCTGACTCTTGATTTTAGCTGAGGTCATGATCTCAGGGTCATGAGAATGAGCCCCTCATCAGACTCCACGCTCAGCAGGGAATCTGCTTGAGATTCTCTCTCTCTCTCTCTCTCCCTCTGCTCCTCCCTTCGCGTGAGTTCTCTCTCAAATAAATAAATCTTAAAAAAAATTTATAAGCATGTCATTTTGATAGCATGATCAAGAGAAGCAATATTTACGAGTATTCAGCAGAGAACGGGAATCAAGTTAGAAATCTTGGATTGTAAACCTGGTTCTGTCCCATGCCAGCTGGACGTCATGTCCCCCCAAATCCAAATATTGAAGCCCTAACCCCCAGTGTGGCCGTATTTGGAGGTAGGGCCTAGAAGGAGGTGATTACGTGAAGCCATAAGAGTGGGACCCTGATCCGATAGGATTCGTGCCCTTGTGAGAAGAGACACCAGAGCTCACTCCCTCTGCCTCGTGAGGACACGGAGAGGGCAGCTGTCTACAAGCCAGGAGAGAGCTCCCGCCGGGGACCAGAAGGCCGGCATCCTCACCTTGGACTCCCGGGCCTCCTCAACTGTGAGAAAGTCCATTTCTGTTGCTCAAGTCTGTGTATTGGCATCGGGAGAGACTAATACGCCAGGCGACCTTAGTGTCTACCTATGATGTGACGGGAAAGAAATGATCAGATAAACTCCCAATGGCTTTTCTGGCCCTAAACATTCGGAGATGTACAAAAGTATTTAACAAAAGCTTTAAAGAAATATTTAAAAAAAAAAACAACACTCCTTTCTGGGGCTCCTGGGTGGCCAGGTGGATGAGCGTCTGCCTTTGGCTCAGGGTGTGATCCCAGGGTCCTGGGATCGAGTCCCACTTCAGGCTCCCTGCAGGGACCCGCCTGCTTCTCCCTCTACCTGTGTCTCTCTCTCTCTCTCTCTCTGTGTCTCTCATGAATAAATAAATAAAATCTAAAAAAATAAATAAACAAAAAAATAAAGCCCTCCTTTCCTTCATCCTTTCCAAGGAAAATCCCTGAGGGTTAAATCAGGGGGCAAGGTCATATGTTCCCATGTGCCAAAAATAAACCCGAGAGCTTTCCTTGGTCATCACAAAGTTTTCCCTCCTTAAATTGTATTCATTTCTATGATTAGTACGCATTGCGTGGGAAGGGGGTGTGGGGGGTGTGGGAACTGCAGTTTTAGGAGGCAGTGCTTTGGAAACACGGAGTTTATCTAAAAATTTGCGTTGTCTTTAGAGTCATTGAACTTAACACCAACAGAAAACGCACAAGGTGCGTGGCTGATAATTCCAGCGGAACCCTCTTTCCCCTTTTCCTTTCTGTCGGCAAATCTCTAACACAGGGTCCAGGAAAATGATCATGATCTTCATTCCCCCTAGCCGTCCTCTTGAATTAGCCACTTTCGTTCTCTGTGCTTTCTCAATCCAGTGAGTTTATACGTTTAACTCACATCAGAATTAGCTGGGACATGTGCTTAGACAGGCTCCTGGGTCCTATCTCAGGCCTGGAAATTGAGATCTTTGGAGAGAGAGCCCCCAAATCTGTATTTGTTATCAGCTGCCAGCGTGATCTCGATAGAAGCGGCCCCAGTTCAGGTTCCTGCGCCAACAGGTGGCATCAAACCACACAGGGCCAGTGCTCAGGGGTCACTGTACATTCCTGTATGTTAACATCGTGGGTCACAAAACATAATGACCACAGGTCCTTCTTCCGCGATCTCTCAGTGACCCACTGTAGAATCAGAACTAGGACAGCCAGCCCACCTCCCGCCCCTTACTGGGGATTCTGGTTCTACCTAGAGACCTAGGACATGATGAGACATAAGCAAGAAGATTGTGGTTCTTCACCTTGATCTTCCCAACAGTTAAGTAGAGGCAGGATGAAGATGTGCACCCCACTCCTGCATGCATCCACCTGCCCCCTTCCTTGCAGGTGACAACCCTGCCTGAGGCAGCAGCTGCTGAGGTGGGGGGGCCGAGGAGAAGAGCTGTGTGGTGGGACAGGTCACAGAGGGCGGTGGCAGCGGAGCACAGCCAGGCAGCGGGGTCGAGGTCCCAGAGGGAGACAACTAGCTCCCACAGCCCCTGCAAGGGAGATGAAAGCCAGGCGCAGGACAGAGAGCCCCGATGGGTGTGGCTGGATGTCACCGCATCACACAGCCCCTCTGTGCAGTGAGGATAGGATGCTCAGCCCCTGCCCGGGGACCTGCAGAGGCTGCCACGGAGGGGAGACCGACACGGGCACCAGTGTTTGACTTGGTTCAACCCAACGGAAGAGAAGGGACTGACGTGTGCACAGTGGTGGTGGCAGGGGGCACGGCGTGAGCAACCTGGCCTGCGCCCCAACATCATGCTGCCGGCCCAGCCGGGGAGAGGACACGCCGGGCCACCAGGGGACGGGCTCTGAAAAGACCTCAGCACTAACCAGGCTCCTTTCTTGCTGCTTCTCGAGATGGCCACTCGTAGACATAGGGAACAAGAGCTACGCCTGGAGCTGGGCACGGTGGGCCCGCACCTGCGAGAGGCCCCCCTCAGGCTCCAGGGAAGCCCTTGCTGTCTGTTGGAAAGGTCCTGGGCCACCTGATACCCCCAGGGGGGTGCAGAGCCAGGCCAGGCCAGCCGAGGAGGGTGGGCGGGCTGGTGCTGGGGCAGAGGTGGGGGGCTCGGCAGCAAGTCTGCAGGTGCGGGAGGGTGGGCCCGGGGTGCAGGGGGAAGCATGGCCAGCTCCCCGGCCAAGTCCCCTCTGGCCTCCGCCCGGGCCCACCAGAGAAACGGATACTGCCCTACGGGGCCCAGGGTGGAGGGTCACCCCTGGGCGGGCGCACCACCCCAGGGGGCGCCCTGGGACTTCTGCAGAGCAGGCCCCAGAGCTGAGCCTTGCACCCCAGCCCCCCGCGCCACCAAGCCCACCAGTGCACCCCCTTCTTCGCCGCTCCTGCCCCGACCCTGCCAGGGGCATCCTTCACTGGTCCCCCCAGGACTGCTGCATCAGCGCAGGTGTGAGCGCGCCCAGCCCACCCCGCGGCCACCCGTCCCTGGGGACATCTGTCCTCCGGACGCCGGCTCCGTGCGCACCACGGAACTTCACAGGGAGCTGGGGGGCGGGGGGGGGGGCTGCCCTGCTGTCCAGGCAGACCCGGGGGGGCCTGGAGGGCGCCTGCAGAGGGGAGACCCCCCCAATGGGCTGGACAACCTCCAGGGGTCTTCCATTGTGTCCGGTGAGATGCTCTGGCCTGGTCCTCCTTCCCCTCTCGTGTCCTCGTGTCCTCAGGAGGAGCCACGGGCTCCTTGGAGACGGCGAGGGTGAGGCCCCCCCTGGGGTGGGCGCGGGGAGGGGGAACCCACAGCCCCCCAGACTCTGCTCCGGACGCCGGCCAGGCCCCCGCCCGCGGTCACGGGGGCGCAGCTGTGGCCCGGGGGCATGTGAGCCACTGCAGGAGCCCCCACCTCTGCAGGCCCGGGGTAAGGGGGGGCGGGTCCAAGGGCCGCAAGGACAGTCACCGCCCCCTGGCCCCGGGAGGGCAGAGGCATCCCTGCCGTGGGAGCCGTGTCTCAGGCCCCGGGGTCCCCCCGCGGAGGTGGGGGCACAGCAGGCCCTCCCCGGGGGCACAGACGCCGCAGGTGGATGGAGGCGGGACGGAGAAGGCCAGAGGCCGGGAGGCTCGGCCGGGAGCCCAGGCCCAGCAGGGAAGCGGGAGGAGACCCCTGGATGGGGGGGCGCACAGGGCAGGGGGCACACACCACCCCGACACCGGGGAAGCCCAGGGCACCCCCCAGCCCCCCCCCAGCTGGACATTCCAGCCTTGAGGGGGGGAGGGGCGCTGACGCCACCATCCAGGCCCTGCGGGCTCCTCCGCGGGGAAGGTCAGGGCAGCCCCGGGCAGGGCGCTCACGGCCGCCAGGGACTCGAGGGCTGCGACTGTCTCGGGCCTGGGGGCGCACAGGGGCCTGCGGGGGCAGCGCAGCAGAGGGCGAGGGGCTGACACGGGGGCCTGGGGCGGGGACCTCGGGGTGACCCCGGGGCGGGGACCTCGGGGCCAGGGGGCGGGGACCTCGGGGCCAGGGGCGGGGACCTCGGGGGCCGGGGGGCGGGGACCCAGCCAGGGGCGGGGACCTCGGGGCCTGGAGGCGGGGACCTCGGGGTGACCCCGGGGCGGGGACCCAGGAGCAGGGGGCGGAGACCTCTGGGCCAGGGGGCGGGGACCTCGGGGTCAGGGGCGGGGACCTCGGGGGCCAGGGGGCGGGGACCTTGGGGCCAGGGGGCGGGGGACCTCGGGGCCAGGGGGGCGGGGACCTCGGGGCCAGGGGGCGGGGACCTCGGGGCAGGGACG
Organism: Vulpes lagopus; assembly: GCF_018345385.1. NCBI lineage: Eukaryota > Metazoa > Chordata > Mammalia > Carnivora > Canidae > Vulpes > Vulpes lagopus. The sequence goes on from NC_054833.1 coordinate 18,646,560, forward strand.
GGGACCTCGGGGCCAGGGGGCGGGGACCTCGGGGGCGGGGGGCGGGGACCTCGGGGTCAGGGGGCGGGGACCTCGGGCCAGGGGGCGGGGACCTCGGGGGGCAGGGGCGGGGACCTCGGGGGCAGGGGCGGGGACCTCGGGGGCGGGGGGCGGGGACCTCGGGGTCAGGGGCGGGGGACCTCGGGGCAGGGCGGGGGACCTCGGGGGCGGGGGCGGGGACCTCGGGGTCAGGGGCGGGGACCTTGGGGGCGGGGGGCGGGGACCTCGGGGCCAGGGGCGGGGACCTCGGGGGCGGGGGGCGGGGACCCAGCACCAGGGGGCGGGGACCTCGGGACCGGGGGGCGGGGACCCAGCACCAGGGGGTGGGGACCTCGGGGCCTGGAGCGGGGACCTCGGGGTGACCCCGGGGCGGGGACCCAGGAGCAGGGGGCGGAGACCTCGGGGCCAGGGGGCGGGGACCTCGGGGCCTGGGGCGGGGACCTCGGGATGACCCCGGGGCGGGGACCCAGGAGCAGGGGGCGGGGACCTCGGGGCCTGGGGCGGGGACCTCGGGATGACCCCGGGGCGGGGACCCAGGAGCAGGGGGCGGGGACCTCGGGACCGGGGCCGGGGACGTCGGGGTGACCCGGGGCGGGGCATCGGAGCCGCCAGTGCACCCCGAGGCGCAGCGACGCCAGGGCCTCTGCTCCGAGGAGCCGCCCGGGCCCCGGGGGCGAGGGGGCACGTGTTCGCGTCCCCGAGCGGCGCCGACGGGGACCGGGCCGGCCGCCCGCACCGAGGGACCCGCGGAGCCGCGGAGCAGGTGGCAGCAGGAGCCGGCCCATCCGACGGGCGGTGCTCGCGGGGCGCACGTGCCTGGAGTCCCAGGGGGACAGGAGCCCCGGGGCCAGCAGTCGGGGTGTCTGCAGGTGGGGGCCGGGCAGGGAGGCGCTGGCAGGGGTGACACAGGACAAAACCCCATCACCCCTCCCGACAAGATTAATCATCCCAAGGGACAACGTCGCAGGGTGGCATGTTCTGTGCAGCGCTGTTGTGAGGCGGAGAAATCGTGCACACAAAGTGCTTGGCACCAACAGGTGCCCTAGAGCGATGCTAATATTCTTACTGTGGTGGGTATTCAGACCAAGGTTCCTTTGCTCTAAGCACTTACAATCTAGGGAAACAAACAAACAAACCAACCCTGAACATATCCACTAAGGGATCAATGGGATGACAGAGGTGCTTTAATGTTGAAGAGTGGGAGCTGCCCTAACCAGGAAGCCTTCTAGGTGGGACCTGGGGAAGTGAGCATGATTCTGTTCAAAGGAAAGACGAGGGACACCTGGGTGGCTCTGTGGTGGAGCACCTCCCTTCGGCCCAGGTTGTGATCCCAGGGTCCTGGGATCGAGTCCCACATCGACCAGGGGTCAGGAACCTCAGGAGGGAGCTCCATAGGGAGCCTGCCTCACTCTCCCTCTCACTGTGTCACTCATGAATAAATAAAATCTTAAAAATAAATAAATAGATAAATAGATAAATGAAAGACGAGAAATTTAGCTGAAGTCAGGAGGAAACAGGTATCATGCATTTGTGGAAAAGCTTATAGCAGGAAACTAAGAAGAGATCACATTTAAAAGACACTTTTCAAAAAAAAATTTAAAAAATTAAAAAAAAAAGACACTTTTCAAATGACAACATAAAGTGAAGTCATTTGGAAGATGGGTTTGCTGGCATTTTTCCCCCTTGCAAACATCTTGTACCAGAAACAAACAGGAGAAGCAAACATCCTGGTGACCAATGTAGTCCAGGCAGGGTGGCATGAAGTGACAGGGTGGGGGTGATGCACCTGGGCTTGCACTCCGCCTCCCCACTGACAAGCTGGTGACCTTGGGCAAGTCACTTGAGTCGTGTGAGCTGTGAACCTGGGTCCAGCGGTGCCTGCCTCGTCGGGTACTTGCAAAGGTCAAACGCAGCAGTGCAGTGGCTGCTGTTCGGCTTCCACGCAGGAAACCCTGCTCGCTCGCTCTCTTAAGTAGAACAGCTCCCAGGGAACTCACCCCAAGACATCTATGCCAAGGGCCTCGTTGGTAGAAGGCGCTCAAGAAAGGGGAGCTACCCTATTTCAAGTCCAGGAGGCCTCGGTCACACCACGCATGCTGTAGACTGAACATCTGTGTCCCCCCCCAAATTCATATGTTTAAACCTCATCCCAGTGTGACGGTATTAGGAGGTGGGGCCTTTGGGAGGTGACTGGGTCGTGAGAGTGGAGCCCTCGGGAATGGGGTCAGTGCCCTAGTGAAAGAGGCCCCAGAGAGTCCTCACCCCTTCCGCGGTGTGGGACGACAGCGGCCTGTGAGCCAGGGAGCAAGCTTTCACCGGACACTGAATGTGCCGGCGCTGTGATCCTGGGCTTCCCGGCCTCCAGAGCTGCGAGGACTAAGTGTTTGTTGCTTAAGCCAGTCTGGATATTGTTACAACAGCTTCAATGGCCTAAGGCAAAGTATGTTATTTTTTTTTTTTTAAAGGTTTTAGTTAGGGATCCCTGGGTGGCTGAGCCGTTTAGCACCTGCCTTTGGCCTTTGGCCTTTGGCCTAGGGCGTGATCCTCGAGGATCAATTCTTGCATCAGGCTCCCTGCCTCGAGCCTGCTTCTCTCTCTGCCTGTGTCATAAATTTAAAAAAAAACTTTTTTAAAGATTTTATTTATTTAATCAAGAGAGACACAGAAAAAGAGGCAGAGACACAGGCAGAGGGAGGAGAAGCAAGCTCCATGCAAGGAGCCCGATGTGGGATTCAATCCCAGGAATCCAGGATCACGTCCTGAGCCAAAGGCAGACGCTCAACCGCTGAGCCACCCAGGCGTCCCAATAAGTAAAATCTTAAAAAAAAAAAAAAAAAGTTTTAGTTATTTGAAAGAGAGAGAGAGAGCAAACACGCACGAGCACACAAGCAGGGGGAGGAGCAGAGGGGGAGGGAGAAACAGGCTCCCCACTGAGCAGGGAGCCCGACGTGGGATTCGATCCCAGGACCCCAGGATCATGACCTGAGCTGAAAGCAGGCACTCAACCGACTGAGCCACCTGGGTGCCCCCAAAGTATGTTACTAATTAATACATTAGGTGCTGATGAAACCACTTAGAGGGCTGGAGGGATAGGACCTAGGCTGGGTTCTCGGAAACAAATCCCAGAACACCACGGAGAACTGGCCTGCCAAGAGAGCTGCCCCTCGCCACCATCAGGGGCTGGGACTCAGAAAGCTCCTGAGCGACACAGATCCGGGGTCATAGAGTGGAGCAGAGACTTGACGATAGGAAAGCCACTTGCCATTGTCGCTGCAGAAATCCCGATGGCTCAGAAAACACCAGGGAATCTCCCACGAGCCACACGTGCAGGACACACGCCCTGCTTCCCGCCTGGGGTGCCCACTCACACGCAGTCCCTCCCCTGTCAGGTGGCCTGCAGGCTCCTGTGCTCAGCTGTCCTTGCTGTCACCGCCCCCCCCCCCCCCAGGCATGGCCCTCAGCCTGGACGGTGCAGGAGCCTGAGCGAGCAGGGGGCCCCGGGGAGCTCCAAGGAGCGAGCGCCCAGTGCATCTCCCGCTAGAACTTAGCGCAGGGCAGAGCCAGGTAGGAGGGGAAGGCTGGCCTGTTTCTTTTCTTCTTCTGCTGACTTTTGTCCCCGAGCTGGAAGGCCTCCCACTGTTACCTGCATAGCAGTCACAGATGGGCTTGTTTTTTGTATTTTTTTTTAAGTGGCTGGTTTGCAAAGCAGCCGAGGAAGGGAAATTCCTGGATAAAGCAAAAGAATGCTTGCGTGCCCAAGATGTAGCAGCTGTGTGGTCCTGGACACGCTCCTGGGGCCCTCCCTCCGGTTCCTGGTCCCTAAGGTGGCAACGGCCGTGGCTCCTGCCTCACATGGTGCTGTGGGCTTGACGTGACGCGGGTCAGGTGCGTTGAACACGGTACACGTGCCCAGTAAAGGACAGCTGCTGTCAGTTCTGTCCTCGTTACTGTTACTGCTGCTGTTACCAGCCCCCACCTCCGGTCTAGAAGTAGGCCTCACTGATGGCCCAGGCAGCGTTTCTGGAATGTTCCCACAGCTAGAGAATTTTCAGGGAATTGAAGAGTTCATTGCGGCTCCCTGGTGAAGGCACGATGGTGAACACCTGCATGGCCCTCTATGGGTGCCACACCTGGAGGCTGGCCTGTCCTGCCTGCTTGCAGAGAGGGTGTCCACTGCGGTCTGCTCACAGCGCCCCTGTCCCTCCAGGGACCCGGATGACACTGGTGCTGTTGAACCCCCTTTCCTTGCACACACCAGTAGGACGCTGGGCCACAGGCCCTACGCTGACAATGAGACCGGGAAGGAAGGGGGAGAATGGCAGTAGGGCTGGGGGTGCTGGGAGCAGCTCGTCCATTGGTCAGAGAATCCAACTCACCAGCTTTTCCTAGTTATGCCTGAGGCTCTGCAATCCAGACTCGCTTCTTCACTTCGCCGTTTGTGGGCTTCCCTTAAAAGAAGCCGGTCGGGGGGTCCGTGGGTGGCTCAGCAGTTTAGCGCCTGCCTTTGGCCCAGGGTGTGATCCTGGAGACCAGGGATCCAGTCCCACATCGGGCTCCCTGCGTGGAGCCTGCTTCTCCCTCTGCTTGTGTCTCTCTCTCATGAATAAATAAATAAAATTTAATAAATAAACAAAAGAAGCCAGTCTGGAGCCAGAGAAATGTGACCCACCCCCCACCCTTGTGTCTATGTATTACCCACACTCTGACCTCCTGGAATTTTTTGAAAATTCCAAATCTCGGGGCACCTGGGTGGCTCGGTGGTGGAGCGCCTGCCTTCGGCTCAGGGCGTAACCCCGGGGTCCTGGGATCGAGTCCCGCATCAGGCTCCCTGCACGGAGCCTGCTTCTCCCTCTGCCTATGTCTCTGCTTCTCTCTGTGTCTCTCATGAATTAAAAACAAAACAAACCATAAATCTTGATTCTTACCTTGTCAAACAAAGCCGCATTTACAAATAATGTTTTTTAAATATAGACTTTATTTTTTTTTTAGAGCACTTTTGGTTCACAGCAAAATTGAGAGAAGGTACAGAGCTCCCATTACAACCCCACCCCCAAGTGCACGGCCTCCCGCCCTGTCGACACCCTCCCTGATCATCATCTCTAATAATCACCTCTCACAGAACGATCTAAAGGGGCCGAACCATTTTTTTTTTTTACTGAATCTCATGGGGTAACTTGCCTTGTGTATATAGTCACACTCGAACCTGGCAAAAAAATTATGGGAAATGTCTATGCTTGATAAAACCATAATTCAACAAAACTACCAATTTTGCCTCTGTGGCTCCAAATTCTACTCTTTCTCCAAAGAAATCAAACTCTTTAAACCTGTAGCAACATTTTTTGGGGGGGAGCTGGGATTGCTGTTGTGTTTCAAGGGGTTGTCCACATAGATCTTCTGTAACAGGGAGAAAATTCTTTCACCTCTTCAGGACTCAGCACCCATCTCAAATTTGATCCCTTTCCCTTTGGGGCCTGAGTCCTTTTTTTCTTTTCTCTGCTTCTTTGGGGTTGTTATCAGAACCACTAGGTTTGGGGATCCCTGGGTGGCACAGCGGTTTGGCGCCTGCCTTTGGCCCAGGGCGCGATCCTGGAGACCCGGGATCGAATCCCACGTCGGGCTCCCGGTGCATGGAGCCTGCTTCTCCCTCTGCCTATGTCTCTGCCTCTCTCTCTCTCTCTCTGTGACTATCATAAATAAAGAAAAATTAAAATATATATATATATTTAAAAAAAGAACCACTAGGTTTGGCACTTCTTCTCCAATAGCCTGCAACTTAAAATCCATGACCCCCAGGGATGTGCCCACACATCATCTTCGTGTAGAAGAACAAACTTTTCTCTATGCAGTCTACGTATTCACCTTTGCTGTCAACCTTCTGGTACTTCTCAAGTGTTGGTTTTTTTTCTCCCAATGATCGCCCTAAAGTCTGTTTTCTTTCGAATTCCCAGGACCCGGCTGGACATTGTGCATAATCCAGGTAAAGTGCAGTAGTTGCTTCACGCTGCCTTCCACAGGGAAGAATCCGGAGTCCTTCCAGATTGCTAAAAGATGGGAAAGCCCAAGCTGACGTGGTAAGAAGAGAGCTTCAGTTCTAAATTCCTTCCTTGAAGGAACCTGGACTTGCTTCCCTCTTTACTGATCACCATCCCAGGCCGCGTGGTTACAACTACCCAGGCTGGGTGTGATGTAACATGTTCAAACTGAATTACTCCTGACTCCTAATCGTTCATTGCCTTGAGTTTTTTTCTGTCTTGACTCCCTATGTAGACTGGGAGTTCCTGGGAGGAAGAAGCCATCATATTCTTTCTTTCCTTTCCCTCCCCCCATTGCTGAGATACAATTTCAATATAATAAAACTCACCAGTTTGGGGTGTATGATTTGGTAAGTTTTAACAAATGTTTTCAGTCTTGCAGCCAACACTACAATAGTGATATAGAACATTTTCATCATCCTAAGAAGTTTCTTTTGTGCTACTTTACAGTCCCCTCTCCTCACTCCAACCCCTGGCAACCACTGATTTGTCACTATGTGTTACCTCTTCTAGAATTGTATAGAAGTGGAATCACACAGTATACACGCTTTTACCTTTGGCTTCTTTCACTTAACATGCTTGAGATTCGTCCATCGTATACCAGTAGTTCGCTCCTTTTTATGGCCGAGTGGTTTTCCACTGAATGGATAATTTGTCTCTCCATTCACCCGTTGACAGGCACTTCAGTTGTTCTCTGTGTTGGAGCTACCATGAATAAAGCCCCTTGAATTCAATCTAGGAGTGGTCTAGGAGATTGCTGGATTGTAAAAATCGCATTCTGAAAGTTTTCTAAAATGATTGTACAATTACACAGTCCCGTCTAGCAACAAACGAGAATTCTAGTTGTTTGGCATCCTCACCAACGCTCGGTACTATCAGTCTTTTAATTTCAGCCATTCTGGGATGTGTGGAGTTACTTCATTGTGGTTTCATTTCCCTTCGCGATGATGTTGAGTGTCTTTCTTGCGCTTATTTACCATTCATATTATCTTCCTTTGTCAAGTGTCAGATCTTTTGTCCATTTTGGGGCAGTTAAGAGTTCTTTATAGATTCTAGATACGTCCTTGGTCTGCTATATACTTGTGAATACTTACTCCCATTCTGTGGTCTCCCTTAAGTGTCTTGTAAAGAGCAAAAGTTCAATGTGATGAAATCCAACCTAGTGGTTTCCTGCTTTCTCTTTGATGTGTCCTATTTTTTTTTTTTTTTTTAAGATTTGATTCGTTTATTCATGAGAAACACAGAGAAGAGGCAGAGACACAGGCAGAGGGAGAAGCAGGCTCCATGCAGGGAACCTGATATGGGACTCGATCCCAGAACTCCAGGATCATGCCCTGAGTCAAAGGCAGACGCTCAACCGCTGAGCCACCCAGGGATCCCTGATGTGTCCTATTTAAGAAATCTTTGCCTAACCCAAGGTTACAAACAACTTCTGCTATGCTTTCTTTTAGGAATTTTAAACTTTAGCGCTTACATGTAAGTTTATGATTAACTTCAGGTTGATGTTGGTATATTACGGGAGGTAAAACTTGAGGTTCCTTGTGCTTCCTATGGATATCATGTTCCAGCATATTTTGTTGAAAGCACTACCCTCTCCTCATTGAATTGCCTCATCAGCTTGTCAAAAATCAACTTATCAGATATCTGTGCATCTATTTCTTGATTTGTTCCTGTTCTACTCATCTACATTATGTCAATACCACCTGTCCCATTACTGTAACTTCATAATACATCTTGAAATCAGGTAGTGTTAAGTCTTCCAGCTTGCTTCTCTTTCCTCTTAAAATGTTCTGATTCTTTTAAGTCCACTGCATTTCCATATTTTTTTTATTTTTATGTTTTTTAAGATTTATTCATGAGAGACACACAGAGAGAGTCAGAGACATAGGTAGAGGGAGAAGCAGGCTCCCTGTGGGGAGCCCAATGCAGGACTCGATCCCAGGACTCCGGGATCACGCCCTGAGCAGAAGGCAGACACTCAACCACTAAGCCACCCAGGTGCCCCTCTATATAACTTTTTAAAAATCAATTTGCCAATGAAAGAATGGAAGTAGGTCTAGGTAATTTATGTATTTCAAGGAATTTATCCATTTCCTTGAAGTTGTATTTATTGTGTTGCATAGTATTATAACACTCCCCTCCCACCCTAAGCTCATCCATATGATTAACTTTGGCCAATGCTATGTCAGTGGACTTTCTTCTTTTTTTTTTTAGGTTTTATTTTATTTGAGTGGAAGAAAGAGCACACAAGCAGGGGGGAGGGGCAGAGGGAGAATTTATTTATTTGCAGTATCAAGAATATCTTATTTAAATTTTTTAAATCTTTTTTTTAATCTTATTTAAATTTACAGCTTAATGTGATGATGTCTTCTGTAAGCAATTTGGGCAACTTTTTTCCCCCTTCCCCATTGGTAAAAATAATTTCTTTTGGGTTTTTAGGAATGTCTCTAACTGCAGGATGGATGTCATTATTAGTTTCTAGGACTTCCTCTTCGAACAGATGATCTGGTCTCAGGTTATTTGGTAGCCTCCTCTTTTTCAACTGTTGGCAAACTGATTTTATGATATTCCTCCTGCTACCCTTTTAAAAATATATATTAACTCAAGTCCATTTTAAAAATGTACTGGAGGGGATCCCTGGGTGGCGCAGCGGTTTAGTGCCTGCCTTTGGCCCAGGGCACGATCCTGGAGACCCGGGATCGAATCCCACGTTGGACTCCTGGTGCATGGAGCCTGCTTCTCCCTCTGCCTATGTCTCTGTCTCTCTCTCTCTCTCTGTGTGTGTGACTATCATAAATAAAAAAAAATTAAAAAAAAATAAAAATGTACTGGAAGCATGATGATGTAAAGGAAAAGACATGGGCCTCAGAACCAAGTCAGGTAAGATTTTGAACTTCAGTTCTATAGATGAGATTAGATCCATCTGTCTAGATAGAAGCTTGTCAATTTTATCCATCATTAAAAAAAATTTTTTTTTTAAGATTTATTTATTTGAGAGAGAGAGCAAGCATGGGTGGAAGGGGCAGAGAGAGAAACTTTAGCGCTAAGCATGGAACCTGATGCAGGGCTCCATCCCAGGACCCTGAGATCATGATCTGAGCCAAAACCAAAAGTTGGATGCCTAACCGACTGTGCATGAAGGCGCCCCTCATTTTTTAAAAATCTGCTTTTGGTTTCATTTACTTTCTCAGGCTTTTCAGTTTTCTATTTCATTGGTTTCTGTTACTGTTTCCTTCGTTCTGTTTAGTTTGATCTTTCTCTACTGTTTCAGGGTGGGAGCTTAGATCATTAATGTGACACTTCCATCTTTTCTTAGTCAAGCATTTAATATCATAAATGTCCTGAGCACTGCATTAGTTACATCCCACAGATTTTAATATGCTGTTTATGTTGATTCAGTTTAAAATACTAACTTGCCTTATTATTTGGACCTGAATCATTTAGAAGTAGGCTGTTTAATTCCTAAATACTTGAGGATTCTTCAGATATGTTCCGGATTTCTAGTTTAATTCTGTTGTGGTTACTTTATGTGATTTCAATCCTCTCCAGTGCATTGAGTGTTGTTTTATGGTCCAGAATGATCTTGGTCACGATCACAAGTGTGTATGAAAAGAACATTCTGCTAGTTGTCCGGGCAATGTTCTACAAATGTCAGGTTGGTTGACAGTACTGTGCGACTCTTCTCTTTCCTGACGTGCTGTCAGCTTGTGCTATGAATACTAAGGGACAAATGTTGGAATCTCCAACCGTAACTGTGAATTTGCCTTGTCTTCCTTCAGTCTCGTCAATCTTTACCGCAGGTATTTTGAACCTCTTATGACACGTATATTTAGGATTGTTATGTCTTCTTAATGAACTGAATTCTATGACATTTTGAAATGTTCCTCTATCTCTGGGAACATTTGTTTATTGTTCTGAAGCCTACTTTGTAATACAGCTTTTTGGTTAGTGTTAGCATGATACATTCCCCCTTATTTTTATTTGTACCCTCGTATTTAACATGGGTTTCTTATAGACAATGCATGGCTAGGTCTTGCCTTTTTATCCAATTTGACAATCTCTGTCTTTTGAGCGCTTAGAACATTTACATTTAAGGTTTAATAATGTCAATACGGGTGGTTTTAAATCTACCTTCTTGCTGTTTTCTATTTATCTTAATCTGTTTTTTCTCTATCTTCTTCTTTTGGATTGTTTTTTAATGATTCTGTTTCCTCTCTACTATGGCTGATTAGCTATTCCTGTTTTATTTATTTAGTGGCTTCTTGGGGTTTATTATGTACATTCACTTGCCACAGTCTGTATTCAAATATTATGCATATAGAGTGAGGCCCTTACAACAATACACTTCCAATTCTCTTTCTACACTTGTGCTACTGTTGTCTACAGGGAGCTGTAGCTGATTCAAGTGTGTATAACCATGTCCATGATCAGTATTCCCACAATACAGCAGCCTGCACACAGAGCCCACTCTATAGGGTGAAGAGAGAAATGAATACATCCCATGTTAACAATGAGATCACTTGTTTGGAGGAGAGGCCGACTGCACAGTCACCAATTAATCAGAACAGCTACCAACCAGCCATAGCTCTGGAGCAGAGCAATTAATCAACACACCCGCTGGCTCAATTATAACAACTCAAAAGCAAGCTACATAAGAGGAAATTAGCCTCATAAACATACCCAAAAACCCTAAGTAGATTTTGTTTTTTTCCAAGGCCTCCAGCTGTGCTAGACATCAGCCCTTTATTTGCTGGAGCATGGTGGTGCCTAGGAGAGTCAGGAATTTCCATGGCAAAGGCTGGGGAGGCTTGGAACAGCAGTTATTTACCAAGCAGTTTGGAGGTATTTCAGTATTTTTACACTGGACAGCCATTCAGGTGCGTGCCAGCTGTGCATATGCCCTGGAGGTAGATAATGTGAAGCACTCTCCTATATACACTTCTCTATGGAGTCTTCAAGGATATATGGCATATGTGCTAATATTATAGTGGGATAGAGTTCTCCGAGGGCATGAGAGGGGTATCTAGGTTGGTCCCTAAGGAAAGCCAGACATAGGAGGCACAGCAGAAAGAAAACATTCGGAAGTGTGTTACAAATTATAATGGCAGGTATTTAGTACTTGCCATCTACAGGTACTGTGTGGTGCAAGTCACAGTCACTATCTCTAAACCTCACTGCTACCCTTGAGAGCATATTGTTATTCTCAGTCTACAGATGAGGAATTGGAAGCATGGAAAGATTTGCGCCAGGTCACAGTGAAGAGGCAGACATGTATCCTATTCATCCCACTCATCGCCGTGCTCCCTCTGATCAAGGCTATTCCTTCCATTATGTGAAGAATTTGTTACTTACACGGGTTTCATTTGTATTAAATAGTGTCAAGCAACAGCAAATAAAGCCCAGGCTCATGCTTTCTCTCTCTCAATTCCTGAAAGCTGGGATCCCTGGGTGGCGCAGCGGTTTGGCGCCTGCCTTTGGCCCAGGGCGCGATCCTGGAGACCCGGGATCGAATCCCACATCAGGCTCCCGGTGCATGGAGCCTGCTTCTCCCTCTGCCTGTGTCTCTGCCTCTCTCTCTCTCTCTGTATGACTATTATAAATAAATAATAAAATTTAAAAAAAATTCCTGAAAGCTCCCTTTAATTAGCTTTCTCATTCTAGAAGACGAATCATGGCTTGGAGCTGGAGGAACAATATGGGTTACCCAAGCTCCATGATTGTGGGAAACAAGCCTCATAAACATAGTATGCAAGCAACCCAACCCCAAATCCCTTAATTGGTGCCACAAGGTATGATCCTCAGAAGGCAGGCCTCTCCGGAGCCTGCAGTCTTCCTTAATTTGACATTGTCCAGATGGTGTGTGCAGCAACTCTTTAAACTGGAAGTGCCTCCTGCCTTTTAATACTAAAACAGAGGACTAAAAATAAGCTTAGAATTTTATATTCTATTTTATGGATGCATCTTTTCTCTTAGTGAGTGTGGTCTCTTGGATGGGAAACTGACTCAACTTGCTCAGTAAAGATCACAGCTTGCAGCCCCTTGAGCCTGACAAATCTTTCTTTCCTGAAAAGGAGCAACAGGAACTACTGGTCCCAACTCAAAAGCTGTGAGGATTTTCCGTAACAGCAAACTCCCAAGTCTGTGGCCAGCATAGGAAGTACAACCACTAATGTAATAAGTGAGGTTTAGTTTAATAATCAACACACCTATTGGCTCAATTATAACTCAAAAGCAAGCTACATAAAAGGAAATTAGCCTCATAAACATACCCAAAAACCCTAAGCAGATTTTGATGTTTTCATCCTCAATGCAACAAAGCTTCACACAAGAACTCTTGGGACCTTTATGAACTCACTAAACATAAAAAGAAAGCATCCTTAAAGACCGGGGTAAAGACCCTTCACATACTTTTACAGTATTAATACTTTTGTGTGGCCTGATATATAGGTGATTCAAAAATATTTTTCAAAACCAATTTATTATTTTTTTAAGATTTTATTTATTTATTCATGAGAGACACAGAGAGAGAGAGAGAGAGAGGCAGAGACACAGGCAGAGGGATAAGCAGGCTCCGTGCAAGGAGCCCGATTCCGGACTCGATTCCTGGACCCCAGGATCATGTCCTGGGCCAAAAGCAGGCGCCAAACCACTGAGCCACCCAGGGATCCCCCAAAACCAATTTAAAACATTTTATGTAAAATTTACCATTTGACAACTAATTTTCACTAAAAGGCTTGAGATGATTCAATCAGCCTTACTCTAAAGTGGCAAATACTTGGAGATCACTGATCTAATTAAACCTGAGTGATGAGTTTATTTTCCTATTGAACATAATCAGTACTCTGGGCTCTGCACAGCAGCCACCTTGACAACATGTAAATTAAAGTGACCAAGACCAGTCTAAATATTTGAGAAGCTTCCTTAATTTCTTTTTGCTCACAAATACCTCCTCTCTTAAACTTCAGCATAAGCACTGTTCTCCTATGGCAGATGAAAAAAAACCATACCCACAACCTCTTCAAGAGGAGCAAGGGATGGGAGGCAGTAGACGAGGTAGAACAGGTCTGAATTTTTCCTCAGCTGCTTCAACTTCCTTATGTTGGTTAAGATTCCTCCAAGAATCTGGCATTTAACTGTTAAGACATCTTAATTTCAGGATGTACCATGAAATTGATTTTTATGTCTTCATGTGAAATGTAAAGTTGGTCAATGCGATGAACTCTGGTGTATAAACAGTATCAAGATACAAAGTAAGTTCATTTATGGATCTGTTTGAATTTAACTAAATGATAGGTGGAAAAATAAAATGGTAGGATTTTAATTGTTTTATGATTTTATTTATTGGGGGTCAGGGAGCACAACTAGGGGAGCAGCAGAGGGAGAAGCTGCGTCCGTGCTGGGCAGGGTATCAGATGTGGGGCTCAGCCCCCAAACTCTGGGATCATGACCTGAGCAGAAGGCAGATGCTTAACTGACTGAGCCATCCAGGAGCCCTATGTTTGGGGGGATTTTATAAAGCAGTTCAGAGAACGTGGTGGATATGCAGAGATTGTTATGAAATGGCAGACGCTACCATGATGTAAACTCATTCAAAAGTGTACACAGTTAATAAAGGTTTGCATGGGGTGCCTGGCTGGCTCAGTCAATGGAATGTGCGGCTCTTGATCTCAGGGTTGAGCACAAGCCCCATGATGGGTGTAGAGATTACTAAAAAAATAAAATGAAATAAAATCTTTAAAAAAATAAGTCTGTATAGTGGTTAAGAGCAGGGGCTCTAGTTCCAATCTTTGTTGCATTATTTGTATGACGCTGGGAAAATAAGCATTTCTATGCCTAAATTTTCTCATCCATAACATTTATTACCTACATCATTCAAGAAATCATACTAAAAACACTTTGGGGATTCAAAGATAATCACATATATTTTACTTTCAAAAAATGTTTAAACTTAGTTGGAGACAGAAGCAATTAATTATAAGAGGGATGTACAGAAAGAGCATGGACCTTGAGGCCTCCAGTTCCAAGACTCTTTGAGAACTAGAGCAAGTTATTTAGTTCCTGGAGCCTCAATTTCTTTATTTCTAAAATGGTGAAAACCCTAGTCTTCATATCTCAGAGTGTTTCCCTGAGAATTAGATATGTTCAATACAAAGAGCTCATCAAAATCACAGAGATACCACTTTGCAGCCATTAGAAAGGCTATTACCAAACAAAACTAAACAAAACAAACCACCAGGAAGTACCAAGGGCTGCTTAAGGCATGGAGAAAGCGGATTCCTGGGGCACTGCCCACGGAATGAATGTAAAATGTACAGACTCTGTGGAAAACACTGCGGTGGTTTCTCAAAAAAAGAAACATAGCATTACCTTATGACCCAGCGATTCCAATTTTAGGTATACATCCACAAGAACTGAAAACAGAGACTGACTCAAACAGACCTCTACATAGCCACGCTCGAGCAGCATTGTTCCCAATAGGCAAAAGCTGGAAATAACCCAAATGTCCACCAACAGATGAATGGACGAGCAGATAGGGAATATACACACAATGGAATATTATTGCAGCCTTAAAAGAAATGTGTTCTGATACATGCTATGACATGGATGAATCTCGAAAAGACTAAGTAAAATAAGCCAGACACACAAAATATTGTATGATTCCATTTAAATGAGGCCCCTAGAACAGTCAAATTCATAGAGACAGAGAGTGGAGTGGTGGTCATCAAGGGCTGGGGGAAGGGATAAATGAAGAACAACTGCTGTTTAATGGGTAGAGATTCGGTTTGGGATGATGAAAACATTCTGGAAAGGTACATTGGTGATGGTTGTACAATAGGATGAATGTTAATGTCACTGAACTACATGTTTAAAAATGGCTAAAATGGTAAATTTTGTTATGTATACTTTTTAACTATCCTTAGTGCTTTTAAGAGAGTTCAGCAGAAAAAACTGTTTATAGCCAGTAGACTATAAATGCAGGCAAGAAGATACCATCGGAGCTAGAACTTAAAAAATGGGTAAGATGGATAGCAGTTATAGTAATTAATAATATTAGTATTTAATGAATCAAAAATTAGATGTTAAGTGATAGGGTCTTGCAAATGCTTTTGTCAAAATTAAAAATAATAAATTGACAACTACCGTGCTAGGCATAAGGGTTATATTGATAAAAATATAAAACCTGCTCTGGAAAAGCTCAAAATCCAGTGAAGGAGTCTGAAACACAAATAGATAAGCATGGAAAATTAATACATTCAAGGATCAAGCAAAGCCTCTTATGATCTAAATCTACATTTTATTGGATAGTTTGCAGTAGTTGATATTATACTTAAAAATCTGTAAAAAACTCTCGTTACATTTTACACCTCCTCCTTTCACAGGGGCCATGCTAATCTCTGTATGTTCCAATTCTAGTATATGTGCTGTTGAAGCAAGCACGCTGGTTGCATTTTAGATCTGCTTTTCCCACATCATCCTATTTTTCCCTAAGTATCCACACTGCCCCTTCACTTATTTCTCTCTTCTACTAAAAACCCAACTATGCCTTTCAATCTTACTCTTTAGTTTCAGCAGAATCACTAAAATCACATTGAAAAAACAGAATAATAAATTAAGTTACAATATATAAAAATTGCTGATTAATTCAAATGGTTTTGACCTACAAAAGCAGCAATTCTATATGGCTCATGATTATGGTAATGCCAAACTCCTAAATATTTTTAGTTTTTAATTTTTTAAAAAGACTTTATTTATTTATTTGAGAGCATGAGAGAGAGCACAAGCAGGGGGAAGGAGCAAAGGGAAAAGCAGACTCCCCGCCAAGCAGGGAGCCCAATGTGGGACTCAATACCAGGGTCCTGGGATCATGACCTGGGCCGAAGGCAGATGCTTAACAGCCTGAGCCACCCAGGCACCCAGTCCTTAAGATTTTTACGTCTGAACTTTATATATTTAGAAATTAAGTATAACAGCAGTAATAAGATTTCATATTGGTTAAGTGAACTGTTGATTTCCAACTTATAAATCTGAAGGCTGTTTTTCATACCTAAAGTCTAATGGCCAATCTGATCTATATCCAGTCAACCTTTCTGTCATTGTCAGTTACTTATTAAAATAATTAAAGTTTCATTTCTATTTGGAACATACCTTGGAATCTCTATCCTCAGTTTCTAAAGATTCAAGATACTGCTATTAGACAGGAGATGATTAACATTTAATGCCAAAGTTTCACCTGAGTGACCATCAGACAACAGAACATAGTACAAACAAAAAGGAAGAGATGACTGACACACACAACATGATTAATCTCAAAAATATGTGGAGTGGAGGAAGGTACATATTATAGTATTGTTTATATGAATTCTAAAAAAGATACATCTAATCAACAGCAACAAAAACCAAATCTGTGGTTGCCTAGAGGTACGGCAGAGAAATTGAAGAGTAAAAGGAGTACATGGGGATTTTGGGTGGTGTTGGAAATGTTCTCTATCTCGATCAAGGTGATGACTTCACTGGCAGGGGTGTAAATTTGTCAAAACTCAATGAAACATACATTTAAAATGGGTGCATTTTATTAAATATAAACAGTACCTCGATAAAGATGATTTACATAAAAGAAAATGACAATATTTTTAATTAAAATCTATTTTTAATTAACAAGTGAAAACATGAATACCTTATTTTTAAAAATTAATGTTAAGGATAAAGCTAAAGTTTTCTTTGACCATCACTTCCCACCTCTCCCATCTATACTCGTCCCCCAAATAATTACTGTTATGAGTTTGGTATGGGTCCTTCATGACCCTTTAAAAATATATTTACATACATATATGGTCACAGAAAATGTATATTATTTTGTACATAAATATAACTTGTATATACCTTTCTGCACTTTACAATTTTCACTTAGCATTGTTTCTGAGATCTATCTAATGTTAATATAAATAAAGTTCATTTCTTTTAAATCCAACATAGTAATCTATCACAATTATACTATATTTTATTTAACCAGGCCATTCTCCTTCTGACAGTTATTTACATTTTTCCCTATAACATTTCACCAGTGTAGTAGTAAATAGCAGTTACTGAGGTGGCCACAGGAATTATAGGTGGTTTTCCAAGGAAATGATAATCTTAGCTATAAAGTTTCATTTTTTAATATGAGAATGTATTCATGTATTATGTATACAGTTTAAGTATCAACTTTAAGAATTTTTCTGATACATAAGTTATCACAAAGAATGAAACAAAATTAGTAATAGGAAGCAATCATCTATTAAAATGTAAGTCAAACAAAGCTACAAGGCATAATAGTGTACTCATGGTTTGAAACATAAGTACTTACTGAAAATTAATGTTCTGACCACTAAGTGAGTCATATAAACACAGTCTCCTACTCAAAGCAACTGTAATTAAAATATTGGCATACTGGTTATCATGGCATAAGCATAATTAATACATGCACAAATACCTCATTTATATTTTTTGCTTTCTTCTTTTATGACTATGATGTCTGTCCCCATCCCTGAAATGACAGGAGTGAAAAAAACTATTACAGATGGTGGACATTTTAATATCAGAACTTTGAAATAGTAACTCACCAGAGTTAAAAGATGCATTCAGAACTAAAGAGTATTTTTCTTTAAGTTTTTATTTATTTATTCATGAGACACACACACACACACACACACACACACACACACACACAGGCAGAGACCCAGGCAGAGGGAGAAGCAGGCTTCCATGGAGGGAGCCGGATGCGGGACTCGATCCCAGGACTCTGGGATTAGGCTCAGGGCTGAAGGCAGTGCTAAACCACTGAGCCACCCAGGCTGCCGCAGTATTTTTTTTTTTTTTAATTAAGCTCTATGCTCAATGTGGGGATTGAAATCCTGCCCCCAAGATAAAGAGTCACATGCTCTACTAACAGAGACAGCCAGATGCCCCTAAACAGTACTTTTTTTTTAAAGAGTAAATATGCAAAAAACTAAAGCACAAAATTGACATGGGGATAAACAAAATGAAATTTTTAAAAAATTGAGCTTTAGAGTGCCACTTTAAAATTAACTTTGAATATAAAGAGGACCAGAGAGTTCATTTCAAATAAAATGTTAAAGTCATAGAAAGAATTCAGAAATTTTCTGATATCCTTATGCTGGTTCCTATCAACTCCATTCAACCATTCAATTCATTCCACCTCAGGCATGGATATCAAAGATTAACCCTGCACTCTTGAGAAGTATTTCCAACTAATACTATTTAAACTCTAAATATAACCCCTCTAAAGACATATTATTTCATGTTTACATTTGAGGCTAATGTACTTAAGTCAATAAAAACTGATCAGAGATGCCAAAAATTACTTAAATGGAAAAAGCATTTTTGTTAATATAAACCAGAAAGAAGTAAAAAGCACAATAACTGATAATTAAGTAATCTGTGTATAATCATTACAAAATGTCATTTATATATGAATCAAAAGGGATTAGTAAGCAGATATTTCATTTTTATAACAGGACTAAATCACACCTAGCTTTAAACCTACGAAATGAATAAGATGAGCAAAATTATTAAACCAATAAGCATTACTAATTCCTGATCACCAGTGGCCCTGGAGAAGGACAAGATACCATTTGAGAGGCTACTTTAGACAAATACTGTGCATATACAACTAAAGAAGACATGGACTCAAGGAGCTTAATCTAGTAGGGAGAGTAATAACTTCAATAAAAAAATACATGGTAGGCAGAGTGCTGACAAAATGGAAAGATCAGCTCTGCCTCAGTGAGTGAGAAGCTTCCTGGAAATGACTAAGCTGGGTCTCAAAGGACAAGAAAGAGTTTACCAAGCAGGCTTTAAAAAATTAAAATTAGGCAGCAGAATCTAACATAAAAAGGCATAAATGTGACACAGTTTAGAAGAGGAACTGTAAGTAATTCAGGCTAACTAGAGCATAATTTAGGCATTTCATGTGGGAGTGGCAATATACAAGGATGGGTCGGCAGGAGCCCTGATCCTAGAGGTCTTGGGAACCATTCTATACAATGTGGATTTTTAGCCCCAAAGAGTTTTAAGAGCGAAAATTCACTCGGGCAGTAAAGAAGGGATGACTCCATTTGGGGTAAGCTTATAGGTGGTTAGAACAATTAGGAAAACTATCATTTCCCAGATGGAAAGCAGTAAGGATAGAGACAAGGAGGTGCATGCAACGTATACTCAGGTAGAACCAAAAGCAATTAGGAACTAACAAGAAAGTAGGAATAAAAAAGGAGCAACTAAAACAACTCCATGATTTCTGGCTTAGGTGAACCAATGATGGTCATCCCATTATCTAGAATAGGGAATGCTGGGGAAAGAGGGTCAGAATGAAAAAGACAGTTAAGGACCTAACATTGAGATCCAGGTAGATGCCCTTTAAGCAGGTAAACCACCAGAACAGACCACAACTGATTTAATTTTATTCTTTTAGGGACCCCTGGGTGGTTCAGTGGTTGGGCGTCTGCCTTCGGCTCAGGGCATGACCCCAGAATCCCAGGATCAAGTCCCACATTGGGCTCCCTGTGTGAAGCCTGCTTCTCCCTCTGTGTCCTCTCACAAATAAATAAATAAAATCTTAAAAAAAAATATACATATATATATATATATAAATTTATTCTTTTAGTATTAGTTATATCTTTCCAGCTGTCAAAAATCTATCAGAGATATTAACAAGGGCAAAAGTGACTTGACAGTCACTTTTGTCAAAAAAATTTTTTTTTTTTCCATATAGTAGTCATCTAGCATTTAATTCATTCAGTTGGCAAACACTTATTGAACACCAATTATGTATTGGTTCCTGTACAAAGTATACAAAGATAAGGAAGACTTTCTCTCTGTCCTTATAGAGTAGAGCTTAAGGAATAGGCCTTTTTTTTTTTTTTTAAGTAAGCTCCACACCCAGTATGGGGCTTGAACTTATGACCCTGAGACCAAGACCTGTGTTGAAATCGAGTCAGATGCTTAACCAACAGAGCAACTCAGGCACCTCCAGACGAATTATTTTTTAAAGAAGTATTCAGAGGCACTAAAAGGGGAAGACCAAGTATGTTCAGAGTCTTGCTTTGCAGATGGTTTCCTTTTAAACGGTTCAAAGTTTTAGCCTAGTGGTTTCTAGATATAGAATATTGAAATTAATATCTCTAAGTATAGATACCTATAGATCTAAAAGGCAAAAGTGACCCTCCGGGAGAGACTGGAGAGTGAGGAGGAGAAGCTGGCCGACTGGAAAAAGATGGCCTGCCTGCTCTGCCGGCGCCAGTTCCCCAACAGAGATGCCCTGGTCAGGCACCAGCAGCTCTCAGACCTTCACAAGCAAAACATGGATATCTACAGACGATCCAGGCTGAGTGAGCAGGAGCTGGAAGCCTTGGAGCTGAGGGAGAGAGAGATGAAATACCGAGATCGAGCTGCAGAGAGGCGAGAGAAGTACGCCATTCCAGAACCTTTTGACAGCTGTCAAAAATCTATCAGAGATATTAACAAGGGCAAAAGTGACTTGACAGTAAAGTTTGGATCTTCTCTCTGACCCCTGAATTCAGGAATTAGCAAGAGAAAGAAATGACAAGAAAAAGGATGGTGGAAGGAGAAGAAAGAGTTAACTTCCTACCTAGACATCGCCTCCATACATCCTGGCTAGGAAACAAGGAGTACAAGAGGGAAAGCCATATCCAATCAGGCACACAGAAAACTATGCCACCAGAGCTGTGGGTACCTGAACTGAAATCAGATAAATGCTAAGAATTCTCATCAATTACTCTCTTCACTGTAACTTACTCTTACAATCCATTTTCTTAAGGTTGTCTAAAACAGAAGGCTCTATTTACTTTTCAAGAGTAAACAGTTCACCATCAGATGATGCCGTGTTAGACTTACCTCTCTTTCCTTCTTCTCGAGTCCCAGTTTTTATCCTTATCTTTATTTCTTTTTCGCTTATGTGGGCTCCTACTCCGATCCTTTCTATGTCGTGAATATTCAGTATCCAAATAACTTCCACCAGACTGCCGTGAATCTACTGAAGCTGATCGCCTTTCTTCATTCCTGAAACACAAAGAACAATCAGTTTCAACCACCCGTCTCCACCAAACACAGACACAGCAGCTTAAGTTGAATATTCTGTATAAACAATGACAGAGCCGAGAAATATATTCTGTGAGAGGACAAAGAAACATAACTCTTATATGTTTTACGTTCTCACTATTTCACTAGTATATTAGTTTCCCCAAAATTGTCAAAGGGCAATGCTAACACAAAATCTCTGGTATAATAATCCTGAACAATGACAACATGAAACAATTTAAGTATTTTATGAATTACGGTGTGCTAATATTAATGTTCTGAAAAATGTTAAAATTTTATTAAATAATTATAATGTAACTGATTAAAAAGAGATTTTCACTGGTAAACACCATGACATACTTTTCAGCATCATCCTCTGCTCTCTCCTGCTCTTCTTGCCAATGACTGCTGAGTTCTTCCATGTGCACATTTATGACATCCCGAATCACCTCAGAAGAGATAAGCACCCAATTTCAGGTAAGAAAGTTTTTTAAAAAAATTATATAAAGCTAGAAAAATCACTGTTAACAATCATCCAAATATTTACTAAGAATTATGACAGAATGGACTGTGGGACATGAGCAGTTTAGAGAACACAAAAAAGTCAATGGTCAAATTGGAATATAAATGGTAGATGAAAGTGCTATAATTAATAATAAACTTGCTAGTTGATCACTATATTATAACGGTGTTAGGAAAAATATCCCTATTCTTAAGAAGTATATACTAAGAAGCAACAAAAAAAATCATGGGGTATGTAACTTACTCTTAAATAGTTTAGAAAAAAAGATAATGTACAGATAGAGATCAAAACAAAGAAAACTGTACAGGTAAAAAGAGAGCACAAATGACAAGCAAATGGGACAAAATGTTAACTACAGGTGATCTGAGTAAAGGGTATTCAACACTTCTTTGTACTGTTTTTAGTTTTGCAACTTATTCGTATGTTTGAAATTATTTACAAATAAAAATTTTTAACAACTTTATAATTAAGTCAAGATGACAGCCCAAATATGAAACATTCTCATCACTTCAGATACTTTTCCTAGGAGACTACATAAAATCCCTTACCTCTAGGAACCATTTGAAAGTTTTTTTCTTTCCATGCCATCAAGCACAGGGGTAGTCAACTGGGAGGCACAGATGAAACTAAAATAGAAGCTTGGGACTCCTGGTGGCTCAGCAGTTTAGCGCCTTCAGCTCAGGGTGTGATCCTGGAGTCCCAGGATCGAGTCCCACATCAGGCTCCCTGTATGGAGCCTACTTCTCCCTCTGCCTATCTCTCTCTCTCTCTCTGTGTCTCTGTCTCTCATGAATAAATAAAATATTTAATAAAATAAAAATAAAATAGAAGCTTACACTTCCCTCATGCCTAATTAGGTGATATTTTAAGAAGGTACAGGGGACAAGGGGCACTCTCAAAGACGCACACTGTAAAGTTCAGGACAGATGGAGTTTCTCCTCATGTCAAAGAAACTTTCAAGGGCTCCCAAAGTAAAATGGAACAATGTCCAAAATCCTTAATAGGGCCTCTGAAACCTTTCATGATTTTACTACATCACATAATTGAAACCAGCCTTATCTCTTACTAGATAATTGAGATAAGTAGCTAAGAGTAGCCACTCTAGATTACTGATGGATCTCTGGAAAACTCCTGTACTTTTTTTAAGGAACACTAGCCTTTCCACCTGGAATATCTTTATCCATCATTTCCCCTCCCCTACCATATTCTCTTGTGAAAATCTAACACATGTGACATGAGTCACGCATACCTAAATTCCAAGTCCAGCTCTAGCACTTCCAGAGTAGCCCTACATGAGCTCCTTGAAGCCTGAATGTTACTGGACAGTTTCCAGATTTGCCACACAGGAAAGAGCTAATGAACATTCTTTATCCTTCCTGCTTCTCCCTTTCCTTCAAATGCTATCTTCTCGATCAAGCCTATAGCAATCTTAACTTTTAAAAACAATCACTCCTTTCTCCCACAAACTTTGATCTCACTTTATTTTAGCACTTAATGCAATCTGTATTTTGAAAGATCTGTTTCACTTGTTATACTATACTAAGCTTCTTGTGAGTGGGGTCTGTATGCCATTTATCCCTACCGACAGCAGTGTGTTATGCATAATAAGTACAGTAAGTAATAAATTTTTTTTAATTTGACAAAATTTAGGTTCTAGTCCAAATTTAAAAAAAATTATACAGGATATGAATGAAGCTAGAAATAGATAAAATGTTGAAAAAGCTGTGATCAGAAATATGATAAATCACTGAAGGATTTGTAAACACTGAAGCTTTTACAGGTGAAAGGTGTTTTGGATCTGCTTCCAAAATTATCGGTTTGGAGGAAGGAGAAAGTAAGAGGTAGTGAGTGAGAATATAAATAAAATGACAAAGCCACATGTTGATAATCGTTGAGGCTGAGTGACAGTGACAATGGGGTTCATAAGACTATTCCATTCACTTTAGTATATGTTTGAATATTTCCACAATAAAGAATTAACCATAAAATTGTGAAGAACACTAACACTTGATTACAAGGTATTGAGACTAGAGAAGAAACAACTGATGAACCTCCAAGTATGTGAGGGACTGTAAGAATACTTAGCTAGTATGACATGGTCCCAGACCTCTACCGGAAAACGTAAGTATAAAACATATACTTTAAGTGTGAAAAGAACAGCATACTTTTAAGTACTTAGCTATGTGGTCCAGAAAGCATAAAAGCAATAGAACAGCAAATGACTGGGTCAACCAGCACCTCATGGAGACAGTGGGCCTTAAACTGATCAAGATTTAAAAGCATAACAATAAAGAGCATTTGAGGTGAGAAAACAACGTGTTTTTTGGACACAGAGATAAGAATAAATGTGTATAATCAGATACAGTTTAAGAGACATGCTAGATTAAAGCAAAAGAAAATGTTTGGTAAAATGAGGCCAGATTATGGACAGTCACAGAAATCAGAGCAAGAAGAAAGAAATAATGTGGTAAGAATTCAGAGATTCAATGAGGAAATTATTTGTAAAGTCTGGGCAAGGTAACTCATGTATCAAAAAATTAATCAGCTGTATCCACTAAAGGATGTCTGAAAATAAGTCTAGACATGTATCAAGAGATTAATGTTTAAATAACTTATGCCAGACTTTTCTTAAGCCCAAGTATTTAGCAGAGTACATAAAAGCACACTAAAATTTCTGTAAGGCAAAGACAGAGGTCATTTCTTGGCCAATTTCTGTGTCCCCATGCATTATCTCCATCAATTCTTATTACCCTACAAAGCTGTATAAAATGAAAAAAAAGTTATAGTTAAAATGGTGAAAAAAATAAAATGGTCAAAAACTTGTTCAAGTCAAACAGCCAATGATAAATAAGCAGCAGGATCAAAACTCTAAATCAGGTCTAAGGCCAAAATCTACACTTTTATCACGACATAATACTATTCTCTCAAAAGTAAGCATTTTTTTACGATTGTGCAGCCTCTTTACCTAAGATTTTTGTACCTGAAAAGCCTTTGCTTGGCACAGTGGATCTGACAGTAATGGAGCAAATACAAATCAGGTGTGCTGCCCTAAAGGCACCTTCTTTCAGATAACCTCCAAGGAACTGTGGAAATCCGTAGAGCTGGCTTGGAGAACTACCTAAGGGAAATTTCTATTCTCAACAAACCACTAAAAGATTATGTAAAACTTACCTCGGTATAGGATTTCTTGGTTATGTGAACATTCTTAGCTCTATAGGACTGGCGTCTTCTCTTATAATCTCTCACTTCTGCCAGGATTTCAAGGTAAGATTTTGGACTTTTTCTACTATTATCTAATAAAAAAAATAAAATATAATTATTATATCCTTGGAAGCTTTTAAATCTTATAAATTAACAGGAGGAAAGGCTACAATCATTCCATATTTCAACATGTTTCCATGCATCCAAAAACACACAAAACTTCTATATTATAGAAATAGGCTAAATCTTATATCATTCTTTTTCTCTAGCCATTAGTTGAACCTCACGTTGTTAAGGTACAAAGACCAGCACAGCTGTAAGTAACGATCTTACAGAAGGAAGGTGTGCTTATGTGAAAGGGAGCACAATTTCATGCACTGAGAAAACATCTTTATACACGTGTGAATGTTAGATAATGCAAAACCATCCTATTCCAGTTCAGAGTAGTCTGACAACTAAAGCTTAATAACACGCACAGAATGAAATAACAATTAAGAAATATAAAACTATAAATATCCATCTCAAACCTTGATTGACTTTGGCAGCCAAGTCTACAAAGAGATCACTGTCATTTTCAATAATTTGTGAATCAGAGCGCTTTTTCTTCGTCTCCTCCATTACAAAATCATAGAGGGCAAGACGATCAGCTTGGGTTAGATCACAAACGCATCGTTTGTGATTCAGAGGAACTTCAACAGGTAATGAAGAATAAATCCCTAAAGTAAAAATAAAACCACAAGAATAAACAATACATGAAGCATTGTGGATTTAAAATCTACTCCTTATCTTTAAACATGTGCTGTAATAATGCGATATTAACACAAATGTTTTCGTAATAATCCCTTAACATACAAAATGTCCATCTACGTGATAAATGGTAAACAGTGACTTTATCCTCAATGTTATATCCACAGAAAGGATGTATTGTGGATGTTTGCTATCCTCTCCAACAATATTAAGTCAGATCCCATGAAGGCAGGCAGTAATAACCAGAGATAATTTAATTTGCTCATAAGAAAACCTTCTGGGTAACAATTTTTAAAAGGCTACCAGTATTATAAAAGTAGATACTAACTTTCTGTTTATAGGCTTTCCCCATAAAAGCAAGGGGCGGGGGGATGCTTTCAATAGGTAATACATATTATAGTCCCTCTGAAAATAAATTATGGAAATATGAAAAATGTGTAAAAAAATGTCTTTACATGAGACAGCAACTTAGGTATTCCATACTCAAAATATATCCCACTTGTGCAATGACTTAGAGCTAAAGACCAAAACACAATTACTTAAGTAGGAGAAATCCCAAACCTCCTCAGACCAGAGAAAGAATAAACTGAGACTAAATTTTTAATTTTCTGAAGAGGAAGCATATTGGTATAATCAAATTAATTTTAATAACTTAGCAGCAGTGCCCCCCCAATAGTCATAGAACTTTCTAAAATCTGCTCATTAATGAAAGAAAATAAATACAATACCTTGATATGATGTATTAAACATTGAAGAAAATTTTTGCTTTGAGATTCAAATTTTCTCAAAGAAATAAAAAATTATTGTAACTGTAAATAAAGCAATTGTTTTAAAACAATTCTTTCTAGCCTTCATTATTCACTTGATGCAAACAATGAACATGAGCTACTAATGTTTCCTAGGTTACTCTGAAGTAATAACGCTGGTTCATAGAACAAGGTTAAGATCAGTAGCTCTTCCCAGATACTTTTATTTGATAAAGTCTAACCTCATTGATTTCCTAGGTAGAGGCAAAAGAAAAATTTAAATAAGAGCAAACTATGAACTAAGCACTACAACATAAAAAGAGAAACGACTTTACATTTGTCTACAAATTAAAAGGAGTGTTACATTGAATATGAGTTCGTGAATAGCCATGGATAACAATACATGGTCCCTTGTATTAGTCAAAGGGTTCTGAATTAGTGGAGAAGGGTTTCCTTTCAAGTCAATCAGTTTCACTCTAAGTCTGACAGACATTAGGAAAAGCCTTTTTATCCAGGCAAGTGTTAAAACATTTAACTTCGTACGATAAAAATGGTTAACTTTCATAAGCCTAATTCCTTTGAATATAGGCTCTAAAAAGCTGGGAGAAAAATACAAAGATTAGAAAACACTGATATAAGCAAGCTCCACATAAACCTCTGCCTGTTACTTTTAGACAAAGAAATATAATTTCCTCCTTTAAATATTTTGGAGTTGTCTTTACTCATCTTAAATTTCTGTATGGTGAAGATTAATACTTCAGTTCCTTGAAATCC
Organism: Vulpes lagopus; assembly: GCF_018345385.1. Taxonomy (NCBI): domain Eukaryota; kingdom Metazoa; phylum Chordata; class Mammalia; order Carnivora; family Canidae; genus Vulpes; species Vulpes lagopus. The sequence goes on from NC_054833.1 coordinate 18,673,715, forward strand.
AACTAAAATTGCAAAAACTGTAATATTGTGACAGTGGTTAAGATAAAGTTTAGAAATTTGAGTGATACTTTTAAAAGGATATCATTTGCAAAAAGGATACTGCATATCTTTAAATAAGGAGTATATTCAGGTTCCTAATTCCTCTTTATACTCACCCCAATTACTGAAAAAGAAAAAGTACAGGAAAAGTTAAACAACAAACTGCATTCAAATCATTCAGAACATAGTTATTTCTGACAAAAAAAGGGATAAATACAAATAAGCTTACATTTCCATAAAAAGTAAGTTTTCAAACACAAGCTTCTATATGACTTAAAAGTACATCTGAATGCACTGTAATCATATTAAATTGTGATCCTCTACTTTTATTTTGTAGTAGCTTTCCTAAAATTGTGGTATAATATACATAACATAAAATTTACCATTTAGCCATTTTTAAGTGTACGGCTCAGTGGCATTAAGTACATTACTGTTTTGCAACCATCATCTCTGTCCATCTCCTGAACTTCTTCATCACCCAAAGTAAAATTCTAATCTAGCTTTTTAGTAACTCTGATTCTTCCTTTTCAGTCACTTTTGCCATCACAGAGCATCTTAAACATATGACATATAATACTAAACATTAGTAGAATGTACTGGCTTAAAGCTACAAATTCAGAATTTTAGGGAGAATTCACACAGAGTCAATTTCCAAACATCATAGAAAAAGAAATTAAGGCCCATAGAGGTGAAATGACTTGCCGAAGCCTCACAAGTGGTAGGAACAGATTAAGCCTAGAACCACTCCTCTTGGGTCTCTTGAGGGTTCTTTAGTATAATACACTGATCTTCAAATCATGGCCCTGATTCTAATATATGTCATGAAAACATATATTAGGAAAAAGATAAACCACTAAATATAAAATGACTCTTTATGATTAAAATTAGCATCTTGGTTATAAAACTAACCAAGGTAATCACATCTGAAAATAAGTACGTAGATCTAATGGTTGTTTCAAGCTTTCACAAGGGTTAGTGAATTGAGAATAATTCTGTACACTGAGTGGTGACCTGGTATGAGTGATGAAATGGAAACATAAATTAACTCATCAAAAAATTCATGACAAACAAAATATTAATTAAATGGAAAACTAAATTGCTCGTTAGTCATTCTTCCTTCAAAGTTAACAAATCAGTGAGATATAAGAAAGAAGAGATTCTTGTTCTGGGCTATAAGATTTTAAAATGTCTAAAGACATAAATGGGCCACAAAAATAATGTCTATTGAGAAACTGCAGAACTCAACACAAAATGAAAAAAGGGTTTAAAAAGAGGGTGACAAATCATATAACAAAATTCTTAAGTTAAATCTTAAGACAGTGCCACAACAAAAGTGCCCTTAATTTTCTACTGAAAGAATTATTCAAAATAATTCTTTGCTTTTGTAAAGAACTAAATCCAAGGTCCAAATCTACCTTATGGCTTAGTCATAAAACAAACAAAAAAAAACCTTGAGAACATTCTCTAAATTACATATATAAAAATCACACCCATTTCATTATCTTAGTATCACTTTCTAGACATTAATGTGCTTAGTAAATTGCTTAGACATTAGCAGCCAATTATTAGAGCTCCATCTAGTTTAGCATTCATTATCTCCATTACCCTAAACAACACTACAAGATAGTTTTATACTACAGACAAGGAAACAAAACCTCAGAAAAACTGTCATTTGTTCCAGGCCAAGCAACTAGTTTCTTTCTTTAAAACGGGCTTACACAAACCAGAATAAACAAGGAACAATACTAATAATAGCAAGCAGTGAGTAGGTACAGATTTGAAAGTTTGTGGTATTCCTCTACTTAATTCTGACATATTAAATAATGAATATATTTGAGCAGTATCTAGATTCGTAATCTGTAAGTTTCACTAAATGTAGTTTCTAACAGAAAAGAGAGTAACTCCATTCAGAATGTGTACCCAAATCCAGAACTTGGTTCTCAGTCCAGCCCAGCAATTACCAAGTCTTGCTATTATTATTATCTAGCAAAAGAGGATTAATTCATTTCTCTGTGCCTCTATTTCTTTACCTAATAAGGAGGAGAAAATACTCATCCAGTCTATGTTAAGTGTGTTACGAAAAAGAAATGAATATATAAAACAGCTATGAAGAAAGAATCTCTTTTAAAAAAACTTAAGTATTGGAATGCCTGGGTGGCTCAGCGGTTGAGCATCTGCCTTTGGCTCAGGGTGGGATCCTGGATTCCTGGGATTGAGTCCCACACTGGGTTCCCTGCATGGAGCCTGCTTCTCCTCCATCTGGGTCTCTGCCTCTCTTTCTGTGTCTCTCATGAATAAATAAAATCTTAAAACAAAACAAAAAACTGAAGTATTGACAGCCTTCAGAACAAACACACCAGAACCTTATCATTACTCTCAGGGTGTGTTTCCTCATCTCTAAAACACAGGCGCTGGATTAGATGATCCTCCAGTTCTCTTTCAACTCTAGCAAAACAAATTCAGTGAATCTAACTAGTTAGGTCAAAAAAGGCCTTTAACTATTAACCCCTCCAAAACACAATAGCAAAAATCTTCTACTTTTTAATGGTTCATTAAGTAAACGGGAGTAGAGTCAGTAACAGGAGGCAAAAAAAAAAGACTTGTCTGATCACAGCTCAGTAATCTCTTCAAATAAGAGTGAAATGTCTAACCTCAAAGAAAAAAAAAAAAACCCTGCAATTTGGCAAAAAGTACATAAAAATGGGAGCTTAAAAACAGGGAATACAAGAAAATGTGCTTCTGGCTGCTTTATGGAACCACTGTAATGTACAGGAAAGGTAAGAGAGTACCTCCTGGAGACACGATGCAACGAAGGAAAAAAAAAATCAAATCCACTGGCTTACAACAATGGGTGAAGATTCTGAACTTCAACAAAGGAGAAACAAATCCTAACCATGGACTAATGAATATAATTTGGCTAGAAAGAATGAGGGGGAGGAAAAGGTAAGATATCAGAGAAAGCTACCTTCAGAAGGTTCAAAGACAACTCAGAAATGCTTATAAGAGTCAGTCATGCTGTGGCTGCATATTATATCTAAGTTCAGAAATCTAGTAACTATTTACTCATTTACTTTTATGTTTTCAATGCATTTTGTTTTCATTTCCTAAATTCTCATACTTAAAAATGCTAACCTAGTTTCTGCTGAAGTAAGTCCCAGGCAGAAACTCTTAACTCAGCTCCAAAGTTGGGCACGAAGGGACCCACGAACTTTCTGACACTCTATGTAAAACTTTGTGTTTGGACTGTATTTGAAGGGCAGCTGTCAAGACCACTCTTAGTATAGGCCTTTCCTTTTACATTGCATTCCAATATTCTGACATTTAACAATGGACTGATTCGAGAGAGAGAGAGAGATAGAGAGAGAGAAAATCTCAGGGTAAGACAGTCTCAATGGGATTTAGATACCAATAATCATAATAAAAATTTTCTACAAGGGAATCTCACCTATTAGGTGATTGCAAAGCATGAACCCCTAGCTAAGACACGGAGCGGTCTAATGAGACTGCTGTATTTGAGCAGAAAATATCTACTTAATGAAGCTGATACCAAACACATTGGTCCAATGTTAAGTTAAAATGAACTTTTCCCATGTAAGTGTTTCCACAAGACTTTTCTTAAAAATTAGTAACCTCTGCTTGCGGGACAGAAATAGTTCAAATCATTAATTAGCTCAAACTATGATGCCACTTACTTTGATTATAACAATCACCATCTTTTCCAACTGCCGTTCTAGCTTGTTTAATTATCTGGAATTGTGAGTCCTTATCTGTCAAAAAAGCACCCATAAACACAATATGAATCATCAGTGCCCATGATTAATTAACTTGTTCCAATCCAAGCTCTTTGGGCATATTGACAATCCTTCCAGAATCTTAGGAGTGAAAAAACACATCCCCACCCAGGTAACCTGAATACAGAATTCTTTCAGATTTAGCTAGAGAACCCAGTAAGTAACCGGACTTCAGGCAGTTTAGAAAACATTATCACAAGGCATGCTGCAGTAGCTGCTACAACTTTGAGCAACCAATAAGAGCTACCATTTCTTAAATCCAGCTAAGGGTCAGGCATTATTCTAAGCATTTTACATATATTATATCATTTAATCTTCACAAAGGCGCTAAAAGAAATTTAGGCAACAAAAAAGGTGTAATTACTTGCTAAAAGCCATAAATCTATTAGTGACAAATCTAGGAGCTGAATCTGGGCATTCTGATTCCAGAGCCTGGGATTTTAACCTCCACACAGGCTGTGAACACTTGGAATACATTTCCAGCCTCAGTCTGCAAACCGTGTTTTATGGCCAGAATTTTGCTATATGCAAGAAAAAAGGTATCTATTTACTGTACAAAGTTCTGCCGGCTTTTCACTGCCTATTAATATAACACTGGTCTCTAAATTCCAGATTAAACAAACTAGTTTGACTGTATATTAGTTAATCCTACATTCTCTTAAGATATAAACATCCTTCTTACTCATAAACATGCTTATAAAATCCATTCTTTTGATAATTCGAAAATGAAATGTCAATATCTACACTAAGATACTTTTGTTATAATCTATTAAATCATTACTTACTCAAAGTAATTGATGGTATCTTCAGATTCTCATAGAAAAAATCAGAATTATACATTTGATCCTAAACAGTAAAAACAAAGTTAGTATTCATGTAACAGATAACTATTTTAAGATTTTACATGAACAAGAGATTAGTATCATTTAAATATTTCTTTAAAAATTTTGCAAAATTAGGCAAGTACCATTCTACCCCACAAATGACTAGTATTTTATTTATTTTTATATATATACTTTTAATTTTTATTTATTTATAATAGTCACACACACAGAGAGAGAGAGGCAGAGACACAGGCAGAGGGAGAAGCAGGCTCCATGCACCGGGAGCCCGACATGGGACTCGATCCCGGGTCTCCAGGATTGCGCCCTGGGCCAAAGGCAGGCGCCAAACCGCTGCGCCACCCAGGGATCCCAATGACTAGATGACTAGTATTTTAGATCAGAAAACCTCACACTATACCTTCGAAATATTCTGAATTTATTCATGCATGAATTGCATGACATATACACAATAAATATATGGTACCTCTTCTTCTTTGGTGTAGCCCAGTTTCCTCAACCTACAGGACATCATGTGCTTCGCTAAAGATGATTTAGGCATGTGATGATTAGAATCATAAGGGCATATCACAACTTCATCCTATAAAAAGGAAACAAAAACAAAGAAAAAAGGAACAAAAAATTTTATTTTTTTTAAAAGATTATTTGAGAGAGAGTGCGCGCGCACAGGTGGATATGCAGGCAGGGTGGGGCAGAGGGAGAGAATCTCAAGCACTCCCCACGGCACACTGAACCCAGGTGAGGCTCATGAGATCCCGACCTGAGGAGAAACAGAGTCGGAAGCATAACGAACTGAGACACTGAGGCACCACAAGGAACCACATTCATTCATTCATTCATTTATTAAAGATTTTATTTATTTATTCATGAGAGACAGAGAGAGCGAGAGGCGCAGACACAGGCAGAGGGAGAAGCAGGCTCCATGCAGGGAGCCCAACACGGGACTCGATCCCAGGACCCCGGGATCACGGCCTGAGCCAAAGGCAGATGCTCAACCACTGAGCCACCCAGGGATCCCCAAGGGAACACATTTAAATGATTATACCATTAAATATTTACTACTTAAAAAAAAAAAAGATTTTATTTATTCATGGGAGACAGAGAGAGAGAGAGAAAAAGAGAGACAGAGACCCAGGCAGAGGGAGAAGCAGGCTCCATGCAGGGAGCCTGACGCGGGACTCGATCCTGGGTCTCCAGGACCTTGCCCTGGGCTGAAGGCAGGCACCAAACCGCTGAGCCACCCAGAGATCCCCCAAAATTCAGATTCTTTAATACAACTGAAACAAATTTTAGAACTTCTGTGATTTCTTTAATACAGTAAACAAGGGCAGCCTGTGTGGCTCAGCGGTTTTAGCGCCACCTTCAGCCCAGGGCCTAATCCTGGAGACCCGGGATTGAGCCCCCACGTTGGGCTCCCTGCATGGAGCCTGCTTCTCCCTCTGCCTGTGTCTCTGCCTCTCTCTCTCTCTGTCTCTATGAATAAATAAAATCTTAAAAAAAAAAAAAACACTAAATGAGAACTGTTTGTGCACAAGTCAGATATGCCTTAAGGGTCTTTGGGGAATCAATCAAGTTAATTTAAACCTGGGAGAAATAATGACAGTGTAATAAACCCAGAAAGAGGGCAGCCCAGGTGGCTCAGGGTTTAGCGCCGCCTTCAGCCCAGGGCCTGATCCTGGAGACCCGGGATCGAGTCCCACATCGGGCTCCCTGCATGGAGCCTGCTTCTCCCTCTGCCTGTGCCTCTCATGGAGAAGTAAATAAAAATATTTTTTAAATAAATAAATAAATAAATAAATAAAAATAGAATAAACCTGGGAGAAATAATGACAGTGTGATAAACCCGGAAGGAGCACCAGAGATTGTGCATTACCCACACTGAAGCGCTTCCCTCCTCCCACCCCATTAATAACCAACCAAAAAATCAGGACTGTTTAATACTCCTGCCTACAGTTTTTTTTTTTTTCCTTCTAAAGATTTTATTTATTTATTCACAGCGAGAGAGGAAGAGAGGCAGAGACACAGGCAGAGGAGAAGCAGCCTCCCTGCAGGGAGCTCGATGCAGATGCAGGACTCGACCTGGGACTCCGGGGTCACGCCCTGAGCCCCCCAGGTGCCTCCTGCCTACAGTTTTTTTTTTTAAGATTTATTTATTTATTCATTCATTCATTCAGAGAGAGAGAGAGAGATGCAGAGGCACAGGCAGAGGGAGAAGCAGGCTCCACGGAGGGAGCCCGACGTGGGACTCGATCCCGGGTCTCCAGGACCACACCCCGGGCTGCAGGCGGCGCTAAACCGCTGCGCCACCGGGGCTGCCCCTGCCTGCAGTTTTCAAAGCGCTTCCAACGCTCGGGAGAGTCGCAGCCTTCCTGGTGGCACCTGGTGGTACCCTCTAGTAACCCTACAGCGGGTGCTGCCGCTGTCAGAAGCGGACCTAATGTTTTAAGGCAGAGAAAGGTGAGGGGAACTCCCGCGCTCTGCAGAGGCCGAATCCGGGGCAACTCGGCATCCGTGTGACACGTGACAAAGCGGACGGCCCACCTCCACCCCCGCGGCAGCACTCCCCCGGCCCCCGCTCCTCCAGGCAAGCCCCCCGCCCACCGCGGTTCACCTCCACCGCGCACCGCACTTCCGGCGCTCCGGGACCCCCGCCCCTCCCCCGCCCCCTCCGGGGCCCGCTCCCCCCTCCTCCCCCCAGGCCCGCAGGCGTCCCGGGCGCCCCAGACCCAGTCCCGGGCCTCCCCCCTCCTCCCCCCAGGCCCAGTCCCGGGCGTCCCCCCCCCACGGCTCCCCCCACGGCTCCCCCGCCACCCGGGACCGCAGCCTGACGGGCTGACGGGCCCCTCACCTCTGCCGCCCCCTCCGCCCCGGGGTCCAGCCGATCCAGGCTCCAGCCCAGGGACGCCGTCACCTCCTCCAGCTTCCGGCAGCAGCTCTCCACGAAGTCGCTAAGCTCCTGCTGCAGCCGCCGCCGCTCCTCCACCGGGGGCGGCTCGCCCGCCGCCATGGCCGCACCCGACCGGCCCGCAGGAAGCCGTCCGACTGCCGGCGGCGCGCGCGCGCAGGCTTCTGGGAGCCGGGGGCGGGGCCAGCCGTCGTCACGTGCTCGGGAGGGCCTATGGGGAGAGGGCGGGGGCGGGAGCTGTCATTGAGGGAGGTGTTCCCGGGTCCTTTGCAGGCTCGTGCGAGTGCTCCGGGATGCTGCATTGCCCAGCCTCCCTCTCCCCACCAAATTTTTATTTTATTAAAAAATTTTTTTTAGTTTTATTTATTTATTCATGAAAGGCACAGAGAGAGACTGAGAGGCAGAGACCCAGGCAGAGGGAGAAGCAGGCTCCATGCAGGGAACCCGATGTGGGACTTGGTCCTGGGTCTCCAGGGTCACGCCCCGGGCAGAAGGCGGCGCTAAACCTCTGCCCACAACTTTTTATTTTAAATTTTTTTTTAAGTTTTATTTATTTATTCATGAAAGACACAGAGAGACAGAGAGAGGCAGAGACCCAGGCAGAGGGAGAAGCAGGCTCCATGCAGGGAGCCCGATGTGGGACTTGGTCCTGGGTCTCCAAGGTCACGCCCCGGGCTGCAGGCGGCGCTAACCGCTGAACCACCCGAGCTGCCCCCAACTTAAAAAAAAAAAAAAAAATTTGGTTTATTCGCCCTCTCCTCCGCTGCCCCGGAGATGCTCAGTCCTTCCGATGAGGCCAGGCCGCGTTGGGGTGAGGTCTTCTTGCAACAAACAGCTCCCGGGGGCGCTCCCCCGCCCCATGGCCTCCCCCGCGGAGCCTGCCGGCGTCTGCTCCGCCCTCCTCTTGCACGACTGTGAGGTGGCGGCCACGCAGGAGATCAGTGCCCTCATTTAATGTTGAACGATCCTGGCCAGGCGTCTTTGGGAAGGAGCTGGCCACTGTTGGCATCGGGAGCCTCGAAGCAATGGAGGGGCTGGTGGACCTGCCCCAGCGGCTGGCGCTGCACCAGCCAAGGTCCTGCCCGGTCCGCCCCTGCTGCCCCTGCTGGGAACAAAGTGGAAGCAAAGAAGGAAGAATCTGAGGAGTCTGATGATGACGTGGACTTGGTCTTTTTTTTTTCTTTTCTTTTTTTTTTACTAAACCTCCTTAACCATGTTCAATAAAAACCTGAACTTAAAAAAAAAAAAAGGTTTATATCCACAGAGAAGTTTAGAGTGTACAACGAGCGTTTGCACAGCCATCCTCCAGCTCATTAACATTTGTTTTCTCCCTCTCCACATACACACACAGCCCCACGTGCTTGTTTTTGCAGAATTATTTGAAAGTCAGTTGCAGCACCTTCAACCCCCAAATATGTCTGTATGCATCGCCTTGAGAATAAGGACATTGTCCTAAATAGCGACCGTACATGGTCAAACCTAAGAGAATAATTTGGGAATATCACCCGATGTTCAGTTTATATTCAAATGTCCCTGGTTGTCCTCCCAAATTCCTTTCAGAGCCATTTCCATTAGTTTTTCGACCCCACAAGCTGTAATTGGCTATTGTCGCCTTTAACCCGACAACGTCTCCCCAACCTCCTTTTCAAATTAAATCACTGAATTTTTTGTCTGGAGCTGCAGCCAGGTGTCTTGTAAAATGTTCCTTTCTGGATTTATCAGGTTATTTTCCCATTATGATTAGGTTTTTTCCCAAGCATTTTTGCAAGGAGGTGTGTGTGACTCTTTATTACATGTCACAGAGAACATCTATCTTAAATTCTCCTTCTATTAGTGATGCTACATTTGATCATTTGATAAAGGTAGATTATTTTATCGCTCTATTGTAGGACATTTCCCTCTGCGGGATGATACGTTGAGGCCGTATGTCTTATTCCCCAACAGACTCAGTCCTTCAGTGAATCTGTCATTATGTTAGGAGTTATAAATGATTCTCGAATACATACTGTCATGGTTTCTATATTTGTTAACTGGCATTCTTACCATAACTTGATTTTGTTGTTCACTATGGAATCAAGGGATTTTAAAAATTATTAATATAAGGTTTTAAATTCATTATCACATACTCCATTACCATCATAATTCTTGCTGATGCTCAAATTGTCCCAAATTTGACCAGTGGAAGCCACTTTAAGCACTTCGTGTCTCTTTGATGTGTCCCAATAGTACTGGAGTACCTCCTTTTCCTTGCTTTGATTAACCCAAGCTTACTTTGTACATTTCCTATCCAAGACCTGGAATCAGCCCTTTTGATTTCCCCAAGTGGCTTTAACTCCCAGAATCTAATCCCTCTTATATTATGTATTTTTACTTTTTTTCAAGCCTCGTGCCAAATCTTTGCTTCCCTTTGGGCCTGCCTCTATCAGATGAAGAAACTGTGGAGGGAATTTTAGTACAATTCTCTCACAAAAAAAAAAAAATTATGAGTATAAATAGGCAGTACCCAAAAATACAGAAATAGGCCAATAGCTGCAAACAGATGTGGGGTAAGGGAGGAGTTCCAGTTTACTCTGCCTACAATATCCCTACTTTTTATCTGTATTTACATGGCTAGCCCAGCAGCATTCTAGAAAATGTGACTTTTTAGAGGTGTAATGACAGTCATTGAAAAACTATATATATATATATATACACACACATATAATACATATATGTATGCACATATGTGTTTATATGTAACACTTTAAATATATATCTTTAAATATATAACCTTAAATATATATATGTATTATGTATATATATATAGAACTTTTCTGTGGAGGCACGCTGTAGGTGAACCAAATCAAAATTAGCCAAGGATGTCCTCTGGGACAGACCATCTCACCTCAGAGCTTAATGACAACTTTGACAACAGCCTAGAGGTATATTCTTTCAACCTGAAGAACTGCTTTACATTGATGCTTATTAATCTGTTTCATTACCATTTTTCTAGGGACTTCTGACCTGTTCTAGGAGTCTATTATAGGCTGAATTGTGTGTTGTCCCCATCCCCACCCCAATTCATGTTGGAGCCCTAACACCTAACGTAACTGTATTTGGGGATAGGGACTATAAGGAGGTAAAGTTAAATGAGGTCATAAAGATGGAGCTCTAGTGTGATAATATTCAAGTCCTTCTAAGACACACCAGAGCTCCTTCCCTACCCCTTACTACCTACAATCCAAAAAGAGTGCTTTCACTAGCAACCAACCTAAGACTACCTTGGTCTTGGCCTCTGCAACTATGAAAACATGAATTTAACTCACATAGTCTGTGCATCTTCTTATGGCAGCCCAAGCTAACCGACAGTCTCCTAGCTCTAATAGGAAAATCTTTCTTCATTTTGCCCAGCACAGCGCTTACCCCTTATTTTTCTCTTCCTTTTATTTTTTTTTTTTGGGGGGGGGCTATTTTTGTACCATGTGTCTCTACCATGGGATCCATAGCTTCTGGCACAATGTGTAGCACACGGAACTCAATACTTAGTGAATGATGTTAATTACAAGTCCTCCAGATTGGGGGAGGAGCAAGAAGAAGAAAAGGAGGTGAGACAAGAAATGAATGCTGTTTTCGTCCAAAGTCCAAAAAGCCCCCGATAATTTAAGTATTACCTTACATATGATCTTTTTTGTTCAACATTAGCATTTCACTTGTTTTCTTACTTTCTGATCTGTACCATAAAATGTTTGATTAATACATACTGCTGATATATGAAGGTTGTCCCTCTGATTGCTTTATATGTGTTTCCTGTCCCACCTAGACTATAAATGTTTTGAAGTTAGGGGGCTGGTAAAGTCTATCGAATCCTCATAGTACCCAGCCTAACAACTAGACATAATAAGTATTCAGAAAGGTCATGTTGATTTAATGACAAATGTCTGAATTTCAAAAGCTTCTCTTTGATACAAAGAGCAGGCTTATATCTCATTGTCTTTCAACAAAGAGCCAAAACCACACCAGGATTCATTTTTATAGATTCAAGGACAATTCTTTCCTCTTAGGGGACAAAATGAAACCCCACATATCCGGAGAATATTCAAAATGGAATCTATCTTTTTTAGTGGTATTATGGTGACTTTTGCCCATGCTACTTAGAATTTATTGACCAGAATAAACAAGAACTGGGTATTGACGTATGGCCTGGCATTTTTACACAGGGTTCTTTCCGAGGACTCCACCTGACAAACCAAGGGGACTTGAGAAATGTCAAAGAAACTACAAAAGAGCAACTTCCAGCAAGAATTCAGAACTAAAATAGTTTTTTTTTTTTAATGGTCTTTCTTAATAGGTACTTGGTAAACAGAAGGTATTGGACATCTTTTACAATGAGCAGAACTATGCTGATAAATACCTTGTATGTATAAAAGTAAGAAATGAAAACGCAAAAATTTCAAAAGTCTAAAAGTTTATTGCCAGAATAGCAAACTTCATAAAGACACCTTTTTAAAGTACATAGTAAATGACAAGCAAAATAAACAGAAAACTTTGACCAAAGAAAAGCAAAGATTGCTGCTATCATGCACATATAGTCAAATTAAGACCAAACCAAACAAGTGCATTTAAGAGTATATGGGTTACACAATCCACAATCTAAGACTAAAGGAGACTCATTCCAAAACGTTTGGGGTGGGGTATTCTAGGGAGAATGGGAGGAAGAATTTTCTCCTAATACAGAAAATGGAAATATTTAGATGAGACACAGAATGATGACTAAAACATCAATGATCAGCTTAATTTCATCTTCAAGAATAGAAATCTGGATTATAGGCCAAAAGAAGTACAAGAATCGACCAAAAATCGAAACATAGAAGGAACAAACTCAGATTCAATTTGTGCTATCCTTACAACTGATTACCGCTTCATACACACTACAGCCACTGCGTGACATACTCCGGGTGAGCTAAGGAGAGAAAAAGCCAGAAGAGCCTTTACTATTTGATTTCAGCCAGAGTCATGTCTTCTTAATCATGGAAAGCTCTATCACTATACTGCAAGCACTATAGTATTTGCCTTTTGTTAGTATTTAGTAAAGTGAAAAATTCACATAAACAAAGCCAAGGAAATAACAACTGACCACTAGTGCCCAATAGAGCTACTGCTAAAGGAGTAGGAGTAAGAGTAGGAGGCGTTCCCAGTTGCATCAAAGCTTCCTCTCCGGGACCCACTGCGGGAACCAGAGCGAGAGCCGGAGCGGGATCCGGAGCGAGAGCCAGAGCGGGATCCGGAGCGGGAGCCTGGGGCAGAAGACATGTTGTAAGGGCTAGGCAAGCCCTTAGACGAAACAGAGGCGGCCTCCAGGAGGCGAAGGCCGGTGATATCTTCCACCATGGAGCGATTCATGGCATCCTTATAGGAGATTTTCAATTTGGTTTTGGGGCAGGTCAGGATTTTGGCATAGGTGCTGGTGTCTTGCAGCCTTTGAGCTGCTCGGCCATCGATGTACCCCTTCCTGATGGCTTCTTCTGTGCTTATCCTCCCATGTACTTCCGGATCAACAAGGCCCCCAGTGAGGTACTGGAACTCCAGGAAGCGCTGACCTGCCTCATAGGGGAGCCATTTTTCTTTCACTGCCTCTGCGGCTGACATCTTCTTCTTTCCCTTCACGCCTTCGAAGCCAATGAAGGCTTTCTGAGCGGGCTTCAGCCTGGTGGCCATATCTTGGTCAATCAGGCCCTGGGAGACTGCATCCTGAAGTGACAGCTTCTGACCGCTGGTTGGGTGGATGATGCCACCTGTGCAGGCCTGAGCCTCCAGGAGCCTCTGACCAGTGATGCTATCGACAATGCCCCTCTCTATTCCTTCCGTAATGGAGATCTTCTCTAAGTTTTCTGTGTCAAAGATGGCGGCAATGGGGCTCAATTCTTCCAGGGGGTCAGACAGAGAGCTACTCCTGATGGTTATGTTCCTGACACTGGATATGGTAGAAATCTTACTTAGGGACTCGTGTCGGGAGTTGCTAAAAACGTCATCGCTGATGCTACTAGCACCTATGCCACCGCTGTTGCCAATGCCATTTTTCAAGGAGATCATATCAGCAAACTGAGTGAGGCTGAGGCTGCCAGATCGGTACTGATCAAAGAACTTCCTGTCAATGAGGCCCTTGTCAATGGCATCTTGAATATCATACTGACTGCCTGTCTTCCTATCGACCAGGACCACCCTGGTGGAGCCGTCAGATCCAGTGATGGTTATTTCTTCCCACTCACACTCCTGCTCACACAGTTCTTTGAAGGTTTCGTAATCAATGAGGCCCTTCTTATAGGCCTCCTGAACAGACATCTCCTTGTTGGTTTCTGGGTCAACAATGACTACTCTACGCTTCCTGAGGGTATTCTTTTGTGATGTCTGGACCTCCTTCTTCTTTTCTTTCAAGGGCAGAAGACAGAGCCCTGTCTCATCATCCTTGATACACCTTTCTTTTAGTTGCAGATAGGTCAGATTTTCTTCTGTGTTGGGGTCAAAAAACCCTTTTGTATCATCACTTGGGTCTGAGAGAATTTCACTGAGCTCCTCATTAAAGTAGCCCCTCTTGTATGCCATGTCAACTGGCAACCGATGGCTCTCCTTCGGGTCGATGATCCCGCCTGTTGCGATCTGTGCTTCCAACAAACGAATGCCGTGGCCCTTTTCGATGAGTTCCTTGTTCATGGCTTGGAACAAAGAGATGATGTTTCCTGTTTCAGGATCGTTATACCCCGTGACAGCTCGTTCCGCAGACAGGAGCTTCTCTTTGAACTCAATACCCACCAGGCCTCTTTTGTAGGCTTCCTCCACCGGCAACCTCAGGTTGCTAACAGGATCCACTATAAAGCCAGTGGCTGCTTGGGCTTCCAGCAACTCCAGAGCAGTACCAGGTCGGACCAAGCCAATTTTCATGGCCTCATAAATGCCAAGCTTCTGTTTCGTGGTTTCATTGTATATGCCTGCTATGCAACTTGAACCCTGAAGGAAGTCTTTAATTCTCTCACCAACCTCATCATAAGAAATCTGACCTGATTCCAGTTCGTTTACAGTGGATGGTCTCAATATGCCAGAATCGACCAGCTCAGAGACGGTCACCTGTTGTCTGATTCCTTGGAAGGACATACTTCTCTTCTGCACCGACAGCAAGAGTAGGCCAGTGTGTGGTTCGATTCTACACCGTTCCCTCAGCTGCATGTAACTGACTTTCTTTTTGGTGACTGGATCCACAAAGTTTTTCTGACTATCTCGGGGATCATTCAGGGACCGATACAGATCTCTGTCAATCAGTCCACGGGCCAGTGCTACATCTTTTGGCAAAAAGACACTATTCACGGGGTCCACTACACCCCCTGAGGCAATCTGGGCTTCCAGCAGGCGCATGCCGGTTTCTCTGTCGATCAAATTTTTCTTGATGGCTTCCGAAACAGATACTGTCTTGCCCGAAAACGGATCATCGAAACCCGTGACCGCTTTCTCTGCTGTGTATATCTGCTGACGGTCATCGAAGTCAATGAGGTCCCGAGCGATTGCATTGTCAACAGTCAGCTTCTCGTTCCTGTGGGGGTCGATGATACCGCCTGTAGCTGCCTGGGCCTCCAGGAGCATGACTGTGGACTCCGGGGTGATTAACTTCTTTCTCTTGGCCTCTACTAGAGAGTACTTTTCCTTAGGGGAGGCAGAGGCTCCGGCGATCGCTCCGGCACCCCGAAGGAAAGGCTGGATTTCAGAAGCAACTTCTTCCACTGATTTTTTCCCTTTCAACAGTTTGTCCAAGGTTGTCTTGTCAATCAGCTGGCACTCATAGAGCTGCATCGCCGTCACCTTCTTCCTTAGCCCATCGAACACCAGCTTGGAGGAGTCAACTGTCCACTCGTACTCCGTCTGGGTCTCCCGATGGGACCCATAGGGGCGCTGCTTGAGCTTGTCGATTTCCCTCTGAAGGCGGGAGCGCTCGGTTTCCAACTGTGACTGCGTCTCCCTGGTCGAATCCTCCAACTTGCGCCTGTAACGTTCCTCGATCCTCTTGATCTCTGCCTGCAGTCTTTCGATCTCACTCCTAAAGCTGTTCTTCTCTCTCTCGCTCTTCTCTCTTTCCGATTCGATCTTCCTAATGGTCTCTTCCTTGCGGGAATACTGGGTTTTCCACTGATTGAGGTCATTCTGGATTTGCTGTTTCTCACACTCCAGGCGTTGTTTCACCCTGCTTTCGGCCTCTAGTGTGGCCTTCAGGCGAGTGAGCTCATCCTCCAGCCTCTGCAGCCTGCTCTTGTCCTGCTCCAGAACTTTGATTTTCACCAGGAGGCTCTCTCTTTCCTGCACCACCTGAGTGCACTGGTTCTTTGATTCCTGAATCCTATTAGATGCCTGGAATTTAAAAAGAAAGAAATGGGAAGAATAATGTTTTGATTATATCATATGGCGATCATAATTCAACTTCTTTCCCCACATTTAAAAAAAAAACAACAAACATTCATTTATTTGCCCTTCATCTGTGTTCCCCGGATACACTGCTAGTTTGTTATCTAATTACTTTATGGGAAGAAAATTCTGTAGATATATGCTGCCACTTTGATAAATGGCTTCATACTATATTTTTAGAAGGAACTAGAGAAGTCGTAGACCTCTCTTATTCCTAACAAGAATTATGGTTTGAAAAAATACAGGGAATTTTGTTTTAGGTTATCACACCTGCTACACCTACATCCCACCTGTTATATCTATACTAGTATGTACAATAAAGCAAAATAAATCCATAGACGTATATGGACCCCACACCCAGCCCCACACAAATATTGTCTATAGAAATCAAATTAGAACTTAAAAGAGCTATTTTTTTAAATTAGGGGTTAAAAAAAGAGAAGGCAAACAAAAAGAAACATATTAGGGTTGTGATCAAAAGGGAATAGAATAATTAATGCAGGAAAATGCATGCAGAAAAATCACATAAGCAAGAAAGAAAAGGTGATTTTAAAACTGCAGAAAAAGCCCCTTTCATATGGCTTTTACTTAGAAAAATGTTCATTAAAAATGCAGTTCATAGCTCACTAAGAGCTATCTTCTAAAAAATAGAGTGGAACATACAAGAGGACAAGCTCCGAGGTGTCATACTCGTGCTAATGTTCGAAAAGCATGGCCAAACAGAAGTTACACGCAGATCGACGTCGATGCAGGGACAGAACAGAACGGCAAACAGCACTGAAATTACTTTAAAGCAGCGGCCTGGGTTATGACAGATGTTAGCACAGCAGTAAGAACAAAACTCAGATTTTCTGTGAGCATCCGGTCCCAGCAGCAGGAGCACAGGTGAGACTAGAAGAAAGAGCGCAAATTATTTGAAAGACAGTGAAGCTGTGATCAAATATTTGTGAATACCTCCAAAGCCTGCTTTTGGAATTTCTCAATTTCCTGTCTCAAATTTTCCCTCTCTCTCTGTAAATCATTAATCAGCCCCTGCAGTTCCAGGGTCCGGTTGTTGCTGATCTGCAGCTGGCTCCTGAGTTCAGAGATGGTTGTGTTTTTATCGCTATCCGCCTCACTCCGGCTCCTCCTGAGGTCGTCGTATTCCAGCCTGAGGTTCCGAAGCTCTTCCTCCAACATCAAGTGCTCCTTGGTCAGGTTCTCCGTGAGAGACTGCAGCCTCTCGATCTCGATTTTGCTTTCGTTCAAGCTCCTGCTCTTCTCCTCTATCGCCTTCTGGAAATGCTCGTTCCGCAGGTGAGCCTGCTTGACATTTTCCTGCTCCTGGAGCAGCTGCCGCCTCAGGGCCTCGACCTCCAAGGAGAGCCTTCTTAGCTCCTCCTGGGTCCTCTGCTTGTCCCTCAGGTGGCCGTCCAGCACGTCCCTCTGCTGCCGGAGATCGTCCTCGCTGCGTTTCTTGACGATGGAGGCCTGCTCCAGCTGCTGGGTCAGACTGGTGATTTTTATCGCCTGCTCCTTCAGAGACCTCCTCATGCCTTCCAGCTCGTCTTCCAGCTTCTTCCTTTTCGACGAGTCTTCCGACGCGGTCCTCCTCAGCCGGTTCAGCTCCTCTTCCACCTTCTGCTTCTGCAGCTGCAGGTCCTTCAGCGAGCTCTGGAATCGTACAATGTCCTGGTCCTTCACGGTCCTCTCCTGGGAGACCCTCTCGTAGTCGATCCGCAGGCGCGTGAGCTCCTGCTCCTGAACCTTCAGCTTGCTTATAGTCTCCGTGGCGCTGTTGTTTGCTTTCTGCAGCTCATACTGCGTCCTCTGCAACTTAGCGTTCTCCTCTTCCAGGCACTTGCGTGCACTCGTTTCCGTCTCGATCAATTGTTTCAGCCTCTCTATCTCCTTGTTCTTGTCCTGGATCGTCTTGGCGGCATCGTCAAGCGACTGCTTGTATCTCATGCTCTCCTCTGTGCGCATCTGAGTGACCTGCCGCAGCTCGATCTCCAGCTGCTGTTTCCTCTGAGACACTTCGGTGCCGGTGGCCTTTTGCTGCTGGGCGTTTTCTTCCACCCTCCTGAGATTCTCTGTGGTCTGGGCCAAAGTGTTCTTCAGCCGTTTGACTTCCTCTGACAGGCTCCGGTTTTCCCGGGTGAGGTGGTCTATCTGGGCTCGGTAGCCACTGGTGTCCTCCTCCTTCTGCCTGGTGAGCTGGTGGATGGTTGTCTTGGTGATGTTGATCTCCGTCTCGAACTGGTTTTTTAAGCTAATGATTTCCTCATCGTAATTGTTCCTTACCTTAGCCAGTTCATTCTCATATTCCCAGCGGCGCTTGGCCTCCTCCTGAAACTCAGCTTTGAGTCTCTCGATCTCCTTGTTTTTGTCCTGAATGGTCTTTGCAGCCTCCTCCAGGGACTGCTTGTGTCTCGCGTTGTCCTCAGAGCGCTGCTGGATGACCTGCTTAAGCTCGATCTCCAGATGCTGCTTCTTTTGCAGCATCTCGGAGCCACATGCTTTCTGCTGCAGGGCATCTTCCTCCGCCCTCCTCCGCTGCTCCGTGGTCTGCAGGATGCTGTCATTGAGCCTGACAATTTCATCCTTCAGATCTCGATTTTCCCTTGACAGTCGATCAAGCTGGTTTCTGAGATTCTTGGAATCGTCCTCTTTTTGCATGGATATCTCCTTGATGGTGGTCTTCGTAATGTTAATCTCTGTTTCATACTTGTTCCTTAAATTACTCATCTCCTCATTATAGTGGTTTCTTACCTTTGCCAGCTCATTTTCGTATTCTCTCTTCCGGGTGCCCTCCTCCTGCAGAAGAACCCTCAACCTTTCTATTTCGTACTCCTTCTCTTTGATGGCTTTCTCAGACTCCATTTTCTGCCAGCCAAGGCTCTCCTTCTCACACTGCCTCGCCTTCTGCAGCTGGTCATAGTCATTCTTCTGCTGGTCAAACCTGTCCTCCACGGCCTTCCTTCTTCGCTTCTCATCTTCGATCTCGTAAGTCAGCCTCGTGATCTTCTCGTTGAGTTCCTTTATTTGGCCATAGCACTTGTCCAGGTTTTGCTTCGCTGACTTTCCGTCCAGCTCCGCCTGCCTCTTCAGCTCTTCCAGACTCACAAGCTTGGCTTTGAACTGGGAACATTCCGCCTGGTATTTCTGTAGGTTCTGATCCAGAAATTTGTTCTTGTTGCAGTTTTCAGAGTTGGCATCTCGGGCCAGTCTGAGCTCCTCTTCCAAAACTTCAATCTTGGTATTTTTCAGCTGTGGAAATAAAAGCAAAAATTGTGTTGAAAAGAACACATCTCAGGTCTTAAGAAAGGACTTCTCCCCTCCCAGACCACCACGTGCTCTCTCAGTTCTCTCTACACGCCTGCACGTGCACATGCACACACCACACACACATAAGCACACATATAAAGAGTGATATGAGGCACAAGTTACTAGACAAAAATTCATGAAATCTGTATTCTCTTCCTAATTCTTCCATCAACTGTCTGTATGATCTTAGCACATGGTACAACACCTTTGCGTTTTCCCCTGCCTCATCTGTAAATGAGGTAATGTCTTCCAAGATGAAAAGCTTGAGGTTTCATAAATTATGTTTCCTTTGTGTCAAGATACAAAGTTTCCATATAAACTCAAGGCATGTATTAGAAATGAGGAATAAATAACAATTACTCAACCTAAAATTAAAATCCAAATCCAACCAGTCCAGGATGTTTTCTTCCTTAATTTAACATACAAACAAATAAAGCAAATTCCTTAACCAAACAGTAAATGAAATTAGTTTTTTCTCAAAAGGTAAAGGAGCTAGAATTTTGTAAATATTACTTAACTCCATTCAGAGCAGTATCCCGGATCACAGAACTACCACATGACTTGTGAACAAACTACATACCAGTGAGTGTGTACCAGTGAGTATGTCTAAATCCAGGTTATAATGAGGCAGTAATAATAAGGTTCTATTATTGCATTTCTTTTCTGATACGCCAAGGAAATAAAGTAAGTAAATTACCTTCAGATCTTCCAAACTCTTCAGCATCTCACTTAAGAATCTATAATAGTCTCCAGACCTTGTAAGTAGTTCTATGTACCGAGCGTGCAAATCTGCAGCCTTGCAAAAAAGGAGTGAAAAAAATTATAATTTAAACTTGAAATTATAAAGAGTGAATTCCCTTCATTCATGTGTGCTAATCCCAAAATCTAGAAGTACAACAAAGCAAAGGGCTGATAACAGTGTATTCCAACCTAATTGACTCTAGGTTGTTTCTCCTAAGCCACCAGATAAGTAATGCTGACACCTTTGGAAAGAAGCTGTCTTTTAAAGACCTACTAGACATTTTCCACTTTTGAAAAGCCTCTCTCATTAATCTCAAATTTCAGTCCAGTTTCTGCAAAGATTCTAGCATATATACAATAGATTCAGACTCCCACTGACCATTTCCTAAAATGCACAAGGGAGCATAACCTGCTATTAAGCCTGTTTTGAGTGGATACCCTCTAAGGGGTGAATTCAGAGTCTGGAGGGAAGACGGGAAGCAGGCAGGGAAAACAGAAGATGCAGGAGGGGCATTAAGAAATATGTCGTGACATATCTACCTCTTGCAGAATCACCCCAGAGGGAGACTGAACCATGGTTCTCTTGATAGGTATGTTCAGGAGAGTTTCCAGTCCTGAGGTGTACGATGCCAGCTGGAGTTCATAATCCTGCCCAATAAAAAAGCTTAAGATAAACATACTTAATAGACTTGAAAGAGTCTGACAGCTACGATTCCATGGCTTTAAATCATCTAGCTGTTTTTTTTTTTTTTAAGATTTTATTTATTCATGAGAGAGACAGAGAGAGAGAGAGAGGCAGAGACACAGGCAGAGGGAGAAGCAGGCTCCACGTAGGGAACCTGATGTGGGACTCGATCCTGGGAATCCAGAATTATGCCCTGGGCCTAAGGCAGGTGCTAAAACGCTGAGCCACCCCGGCGTCCCATCTAGCTGTATTTCTAATGACAACCCCAAAGGCTATCATGTACTGATAGTGTCCAAGTAGCTAATATCACATTAGTACACTAAGTAGTACATCTTTATACACTAAATGAAGATTTTTGCACATACTATCAGTGTAAAGAATGAAGACCAGCCCATTCCCACAGATAACTGCCAATGTGCAATGAATTCAAGTAAATGCATAACAAACTTTTTACAGTTTGTTCAGGAGAGAAGACAGAAAAGCCATAATTGCTATCCTCAAGAAGTTTATAGCCATTGGCTCAGTCAGTTAAGCACTCAAACTCTTGATTCTTGGCTCAGGTCATGATCTTGGGGTCATGAGACTGAGCCCCACATTGGGCTTCGTGCTCAGTGTGGAGTCAGCTTGAGATATTTTCCTTGCCCTCTGCCCTACGCCCTGCTCACATACATGCACACCAGTGCTCTCTCTAAAACAAACAAAAAACCCCTCTAAAATGCAGAGGTTTATGCTCTTTAAAGTAAATCATAAAAATAATGCACTTAATATTATATTTTTTAATATAATGGTACACTTCACTAATTTGCATGGCATCTTTATGCAAGAACCATGCTAGTATTCTCTGTATCATTCTTTGTTTTTGTTTTATTTTTTAAAGATTTTGCTTATTTATTCATAAGAGACACAGAGAGAGACAGGCAGAGGGAGAAGCAGGCTCCATGCAGGGAGCCCAGGATCACACCCAAGCCGAAGGCAGATGCTCAACTGCTGAGCCATCCAGGCATCCCTCTCTGTATCATTCTAATTTCAGTATATGTGCTGCCGAAGCAAGCATAGTCAACATTATTCTTGACGAAATCCCAACATTCTTTGTGAAACCAACATACCTTAATCGAATTTGCACAAAGTTCAGCAATTTTTTGTACTTCTTCTGATTTATCTCGCTTGCCACATATTTCATTGTGCAAGTTCTAAACAGAAAATAAAATATTTATAAACACCAAAGTGGTAAAATAATTTTACATAAATGTTATTTCATTGTTGAATAACTGTTTTTCCTCAGTCTATTACTACATTCAGTAACCTCACATTCTCACAGTTAAATCTTAGGAGATGAGCGTGTTTTCTATTCAAAAAAGAAGAACGCTCTTCAATTTTTCTCTAAAAGGAAACTTTCTAATCTATGCTGTTTTCTCATCTCAACACCTCAATGTACCACAATGTTACATTATTTCTATGTTCTTAAATGATTTCTTTGTAAATATCACAATTGTTTTTTTTTTTTCCCTTGGGGCCCTATGCAAGCATTCACAAAATGAACTAGTAATATTAAATATCATTTCGAACCTAGGCACTGCTATGAAAACCAGAGGAAAATACAGCTTACACCCAGTGTTATCTAAGGGAATGACAAATTGGTTTGTACCTTCTGCTCATTTAAAAATCGCATGACCGTGTTAGAGTCACCAAACTTCATGGATTCTAAGGAATCCTGGCGGCGTTTGGCATCGTAGAGCCACTTGCAGAAAGCCTGATAGTTATCGCGGTAATTCCTCAGTTGCTTGATTTGTTTCTCCAGGTCCCACAATCTGGAGAAAACAGATATGATAAAATTACTAAAGCAATGCTATCATTCCTGAAAGTATGAAACAGTTATTACATGGTATCACCCAGTAATTCCACTTGCTGCACACTCAGGAGAACTGAAAACACACATCCGTACGAAAAGTTATATTTGGGGATGGCTGGGTGGCTCAGTGGTTGAGTGTCTGCCTTCAGCACAGGGTATGATCCCAGAGTCCCAGGATCAAGTCCCACATCAGGCTCCCTGCATGGAACCTGCTTCTCCTACCACCGCCTATGTCTCTGCCTCCCTCTCTGTCTCTCTCATGAATAAATAAATAAAATCTTAAAAAAAAAAAGTTATATATGAATGTTCCCAGTGACATCTTTCATGATGGCCAAGAATCATCAATAGATGAAGGAATAAAGGAAATGTAGTATAGCCATATGATAGAATATCATTCAGTCATAAAAAGGAATTAACCACTGACACATGCTACACCATGGAGGAACCTTGAAAACATTGTACTGGGTGGGAAAAAGTCACAAAGGACCACATATTGTTTGATTCCATTCATACGAAAATTCTGAAATAGATAAACCTACAGAGACAGAGGGAAGACTGGTGGTTGCTTGGGGCAAAGGGTTGGGAGGTAATGGGGAGTGACTGCTAGTGAGGATGGGGCATTTTTTTAGGATAAAGAAAATGTTGTAGACATAGATTCTGGTGATGGTTACACCTTTCTGATACACTAAAATAAAATCCATTGGACTATACACTTTCAATGGATAAATTATATGACATATGAGTTAATTACCAATAAAGATGTTTGTAATTTTTTTTTCTAATCAATAAAGATGTTTGTTAAAAGTAGTAAAAGGAATTACATCAAAATTCAGGATGCTTTTAAACTCTCATTTGGAATAAGGCACTTATTTCTTTTGTATAGGATTTAATTTTCTTAAATTTCAGAAGAACACTCACTCAAAGCATCTACTCTCTCCAACAGTCCTAACAAGTCTTTCTAGAGGGCCCCAAAAGAGCCTGATCAATGGCTTCCATTTCTTCCTAAGAGCCTGGGGAGCACCTGGTACAGGTTAGTTCAAGCAGCTCATCTATTGTGACGTACCCACTTCCCATTTCCAACAAAGCTGCCTCCGGGCAGTCCGTGAACAAAGCGCCTCTTATGCCTAACTTACACTCTAAACTAAACCACTACTTTTATAGTAACATTATCCTGGAACAACCAAATGGGAAGAAAGTAAGGGAAAAGGTTGGCACACCTGTAGTCTATCTGTTTATCTATTTTTTGCCAGCGGTCTGTCAGCTGTGTGACTTTGTCACTGAACTTGCCCAGATCCAGGTCATAGAGAGGATACTGTTGTGAAGTCTGGGAGTGGATCTGCTGGGCTTTCTGCAGCTCCGTCTTCATGGTGGCCAACAATGACTTCTTCAAGTTCAAGTCATTCTTTATTTTCTGTCACAAGAGAAAAAAAGAGTACAAATTAATCTCTTGTAATAATCAATCCAGGAAAATATATTTACTGATTGCACTTCCAATATTTACGTCCATAACCTAGTTCCTTAGGCTACCACATTAATAAAAGATGCAATGTGTAAGTTTGTTTGAAAAATGCTAAATACCATACTCTATTCCATTCCTGAATAATTATAATGCGTAAGAATGTACTGAAGAGGAAGAGAAGTCCTGCAGTAAAGAATCCAGTTTAATTATATTCAACTCAGCATTCCTCAAACTAATCTCATTACAAATCAGCTTTGCATATAGTTCCTGCTAGCACCTTCTGGAAAACAATGTCCTAGAGATATGGACAGCCATCAACCATGTGTGACCAATGAAATCCAGTAATCCTTCCAACTCACAAAAACTTACTAAAACCTCAGGATTGGGGGCTGAACAGTCCTGCATTATTTCCCATAAGCCGGGGCACTGTGATGACTGAATAGAACTTTCAGTTACCTTCAGTCCGCAGCGGTAAGCTTCCACTTTATCCAGATCCAGGTACACGGTTTCCTCTTCGGTGAGTCTGGCTTCATACACCTTCAACATGTCTTCTGTCTGCAGGATAGCCTGGAGTAGAGCTCTCACTGTGCATAAGCTGTAAAGAGCAAAGAGGCCAATAGCATCGCCAGTGACACAATTAGACTTTGAACATCTGGCCTTGGCCACAATTAACAAAAGAATGTTAAAGCCAATAAAAATTTACTCTGCCTATTTTACAAGCTGCAGGAGCAATAAACTCCCCCCCATCCCTGACCCCCCAAACTCCAATCCACCCCCCTGACCCCTGCATCATGATTCAGACAGCCATTCTGAATTAACTAAAGATTTCGAAGTCCAGGCTCTTACAAGCATATGCCTTTAGCTGTAAGATATGTGAGATTTCACTACGGTGGAGTTAACGCCTAGGCTAGAGGCCCCTCTCTCAAGAGCACAGAAGAATGTAAGTAAGAACACAGAAACTGGAAGAAGGCAAGGCTGCAGTGAGTCGAGCAGAGAAAGCTAACGCAGTCTGACAAAATGAAGCTTGAGGAAAGCAAAATGTCTTGAGATTCGGTCGTGTTTACCTATTTAAGTAGCCATCTGTAACACCGTTGATGTTTTCCAGTTTCTGGAACAGTCCAAATACCTCATTCTGTAAATAGCAGTATTTTTCTGAGCCTCTGAAGTTAGCCAGCATATCTTTAAGCTGGTTGAGAACTTCAGCAATTGCTTGGGAATCATTCTGCACACTCTGTTCAAAAAAAGAAGGAAAGTGCTGGGGTTAGCTGTGTGATTCTTATCATTTTTTTTTCTTTTGTTTGTTTGTTTTGTCTCCAGCAAGCCCACTAAATGGAAAAGACTCAAGAGATAGAGTGGATATTTTATCTCCTTGTTCGGGAGGCCTTACCCATACTGTGTAAATGTGGCCCTCTTACTTAGGATATAGATCATGCATCTGCCCGTGGTGCCCAGGTGTGACTGAGCAGAAAAGATCATGGAGCAGGGAGTTGAAAGGGCTGTAGTCCCAGCTCTGTCAGTGACTTTGAGTTTTTACCCCCACCCCTATCAAGTACCTCCGTGTCAGTCTCCTACCTATAAATAAAAATAATTCTACCTGTTTAGCCTGTATCATAGGTGGTTTCAAGAAGCAACCAGATTAATGTTTACGAAAACTTTAAAAATGAACACAGTACTATGTCGCACAAAGGGAAAACACGGTAGCCTGATTCAGCAACCCACAAGCCAACACAAAAGTGGCTTAGTCCCCAGCCTAGTAACCTTCTACAAATTTGGAAGCATGGGAAAGAAAAAAGGAAATCCTGCCAGAAGCAGGACTAATTTCCATTTCTTAGAAATTAGTGCTTTTTGTCTATATTTAAACCAGGAGGTTTTTTACATTAATTTGTAGATAAACACAAATAGAGCTGGAATCGGGCAAAATAGCACTTGGACACCTACCTTTAGCTCATTTATTTTCACTGTAATGTGGTGTGTAGACCCCTGGTCTGCCAGAAGAAGGTTTTTAAGGGTCATTCTGCCCTCACAGAGCTCCATCTGCCTGCGAACCTTCTGAAGCTCCATCAGCATCCACGTTTCCTGCTTGTCACTTTCTCTGTTGGTTTCAATCACTTTATTATGGTTGACATCTTGGCAGGAACTATGAGTGATTTCAGTTGTGGTTACTGTAAAAATATGTTAGGGCCGCAAAAATCAGAGAATTCCTAGCTGGAAGGGTACCTGGCCTCAAACAACCTCCCTACTGCAATGAACTATAGTTCCCTCCTGTGATTTGATTCTGAAAATGTAGTGTATAGACGACTTTTGCTATGTTATTTTTCAAAGAAATGATTCTGAAAATAGTTGTATGCAAACTGCTTTCTGCTAATGCTGTGTGTGTGTGGCTGATACAAGGAGAAAGACGCTCCCAACCTGTCTGGTGCTGCGGGTGGCCAGGGAGCTGAATGACCAGGGTCTGGTAGTGCTTCTGGGCATCCGTGAACTGAGACTGCATCTTCCGTTTGTCATCATCTCCAAACATCTCGGAGCCCTGGCTGTTTCTAATGAACTCTTGGTAATGCAGCTCAAGGTCCGATATCGTCTTCATGTAATCTTCCTGACGCATCGTTTTCAGCTGGAAGTGAAACAGGCAGGAGTGTCTGATTACTCCCATAGCATGACCGACAAGAGCCCCCAAACACCCTCAGCTAGAGGGGGCTTATGGCAATCCTTGTCAAAGGCCCACTGAGACATAAAAGGTCTTTGGGGCTCCTGGGTGGCACAGTCGGTTAAGCATCTGACTCTTGGTTTCAGCTCAGGTCAAGATCTTAAGGTTGTGAGATGAAGTCCTGAGTCAGGCTCCAAGCTTAGTGCAGAGTCCACCTGAGATTCTCTCTCCCTCTCCCTCTGCTCCTTCACTGTCTGTGGTCTCTCTCTCTCTCACTTTCTAAAATAAATAAATAAATCTTTAAAATATACATAATATATATATATATATATATATATATATATATATATATATATATATCCATCCTTGAGAACTCCAAGACTGCTTCTAAGAGCCACAGCAGTGGGTTGCCTATTTTTTTTCCTACAGAATTTATTTGTCAAAGAAAATATTACTCAGAAGTTGCAAATCTAAAGCAGATCACAGCAAAGCTGCCCTGATTGAAAACAGAAAATGGGGAGTAAAGGGGAGCCCCAGATTTATACATTCTGTGCCTCTCTCCTCTCTGCTGGTCCTGTCATCCCTAGGGGACCCCCCTGAAGCTGGGATTCTTACCACAACTTGAAAACCACAGATCTAGAGAACTAATGCTTTGGGTATTATTCCACGAATTCTATCCCGCCTTTTACTTCTGCGATATCCAGTTAATAATTTGTGACCTAGCTTTCCGTTACATCAAAGGAGAATAAGATCCAGAGTATTACAGGACTGTCTGCCTTTTTTGTGAGTACTTCTGGCTTGTCAGACAACCTGAATTAGTATTTCTGTTTGTACCGGACCAGCCAGGTGTGAATCCCTCCCTTTCTATATGGGATGGACCTGAACCTCTCAGGCAGGCTGAGCTAACTCTCTTGATGAGACACCAAAGCATCAGCTGCACTGCTAGAAGGTCTGCCTGGCAGAAACAAGCACCACAGGGAGCAGCTTAGCGCCTCCTCCAGGCAGCCAGAGTAGTCCTGAGGATGTACCTTGGCGATAGTCATGGCTCTGATTTTCTCGATGTCGATCATGCAGTAGTGCCAGGACACCAGGCTCTTCATGTTGATGTACAGCTGGTTCCACAGAGCCAAGATGGCCTCGTAGTATTGCTCGATCCTAGAAGGCACAAGGGGAAAAACGCACTGGAGCCTGGCTTCCAAACTCTGACCCAAACAGGAAACCTGGCCATGCTTACACACTGCATAAAAAACTAAAACAAGAACTAACGGAGTAACAGGCAAACGTATACTTTTCAAACACTCAACATTTCATTGGATCTGGATTAATTTTTCATTCTCAATGATCTCCATTAGTATAGATAATTCACTTTGGGTCAAACATACATTTGTCATTGTGTTGTTTGTCAGTAACTTTTTAATTGACAGAGGTCTAACACCATGCAGAATGGTAGGGAGACACCAGTCATGGAATGCTGATAGCTGTTAATAGCTTGGAAGTAAGCACGTGGGCTCATCACACTACTTTCCCTATTTTGTGTATGGTTGAGGATTTCCAAAATAAAAGGTGGAAAAGAATCTTCCGTGGATGATCTGTACAATGAATGCTCTACCTGCTTATTGATGAGCAGGTATTAATATGAAGGGTGTTTTATATTTGTGGCTACCTGCAAAATTACTGATAGTCTAAGAAGGGAAGAAGAAATCTGAAGCAATGCCTTCAAGATACATGATAGGACTTGTTTCCTCACAGACATCCAGATCCAGGAGGCATAGAGAACTTCCAAAAAAATCAACAAAAGCGGGCCAACACCGAGACATACTACAAGTAAATTCACAAAATATAGTGATAAAGAAAAAAAAAATCTTAAAAGCAGCAAGACAAAAGAAGTCCTTAACTTACAAAGGAAAACCCATAATGTTAGCTGGAGATTTCTCAACAGAAACTTGGCAAGCCAGAAGGGAGTGGCATGATATATTCAAAGTACTGAATGGAAAAAATCTGCAGCCAAGAATACTTTACCCAACGAGGCTGTGATTCAGAATAGAAGGAGCTATAGTTTCTCAGACAAACAAAAACTAAAGGAGTTTATGACTACTAAAGAAATATTAAAGGAGACTCTTTGAGTGCAAAGGAGAGACAAAAAGTGACAAAGACAAGAAATGATTAGAGAAAATCTCCAGAAACAGTAACAAGCAATAAAATGGCAATAAAACTTATTTATCAATAATTACTTTGAATATAAATGGACTAAATGCTCCAATCAAAAGACATAGGGTATCAGCATGGTAAAAAAATAATAATAAAAAAATAAAAAAATAAAAAAGACCCATCTATATGCTGCCTACAGGAGACTGATTTTAGACTGAAAGACACCTGCAGTTTGAAAGTGAGGGGGTGGAGAAACATTTAAAATGCAAATGGATGTCAAAAGAAAGTGGGAATACCAACATTTATATGGGACAAACTAGACTCTTTTGTTCTTATAGTATTTTTATCCTGCTTTGGTCAGGGTACTAATGGCCTCATGGAGTGATTTGGACTGTGCTTCCTCCTCTATTCCATTATTTGTAAGATTTTGATAAAGATTGTCATGAATTATATATTTTTAAATGTTTGGCAGAATTTACCAATGAAGCCATACAGTCTTGGACTTTTCTGTGCTCAGAGATTTTTGATTCCTAATTTAATTTTCTTCTTGTTATTGTTCTAAGAAGATTTCCTATTACTTGGATTCAAGATTCGTGATTCAATCTTGACAACTTGTACAGTTTTAGGAACTATCTGGGTTTTTCCTAAGTTATCTGATTTGTTAGTATATAAATATTTACAGTAATCTGTCATCATACTATGTATTTCTGTGGTTATCTGTTATACTGTTTTCCATTCCTCATTTTGGTTTTCTCAGTCTTTTTTTTTTTTTTTTTTTGCTTAGTTAATACAGTTACAGCATTCCAACTGTTCTGCTTTTTGGAAAAACTGGTAATTACTTTCAGTGTTATGTTATTGTTTATTCTGGTCTCTATTTTATTTATTTCTGATTTTTTTTTATTCTTTCCTTCCTCTACTAAATCTCAGCTAAGTTTCTTCTTTTTCTAGTTCCTTGTTGTATAATGTTATTTATTTGAACTTTTTTTCTTAATACAAACATTTACAGATAAATTTCACTCTAACATCTGCTTTTGCTACATCTCATAGGTTTTAGAATATTGCAGGGGTTTTTTCTTTTGTTTTGAGACATATTTTGATTTGCCATTTGATTTCTTATTTGGCTCATTGCTTGTGCAGTAGTGCATTGTTTAATATTTACATATTAAATATTTAATATTGAAAAAAAAATTGTTTCCTCCGACCCCCTAAACATTCTGTTTTATCTTCCAATACAAACTATAGTACCTTCAACATAAAGTTGCACAAAGCAAAGGGAACTTCCTGAGGCTCCTTTTTACAAGGGAGGGGGTTTTAGTGAAAAAGAGTGTGTCTGTGTTTCTCATATAAGATTTTGCTCTATTTCTCCATATTCGCATTTATGTTGTGGCTACTAAGAACTTCAACAACTTACTTGCATGAGAGGTCTACGGCCAGAGGATTTGGAGGAGGGATAATCAGACCAACAGAAGGGACAAGCATGTCCACACCTCCGGGACCAGTCACATACCACTTGCTGCGCTCATTATTGTCTTTCAGGATGCACTCATCTCCTTTGTGTACAATTTTCTGTAAGGCAAATGGCCCCGTGTTTTAGGTTTACTCATGAGTATATATTTTTATCTTTTTTCTCAAAGAGAGAAATAAGAGATTAAAATGTGCAAACCATTTGAACTTTTATTTTCTTCATTTTATTCTTTTAAAGTAGGCTCCAAGCCCAGTGTGGAGCCAAATGTAGGGCTTGAACTCACAACTGTGAGATCGAGACTCAGGCTGAGATGAAGAGTCAGATGCTTAACTAACTGAGCCACCCAGGCACCCCTTATTATTTTCTTTAAATGAATATAATCTTTACACACCCCAACAATACTGCTGCTTTAAATAATGCACAAGAGCCTAAAAGGTGTGTATCCAGCGAATAACTTTCCAAAGACAGCCTGGGGAATTCATCAGTAAAGTGAGAAATCCTTTTGTAAAGCAAAAACCCACCACATGGCTTTCCTATCTTTGTGAGTTCATATTTTACATATGAGATTTACTACGGCAGGAGTCACTTGTCTTAACGTTTAGAACTAAAAACAAAAAGTCTGGCATCAGGTCCCCAGAAAGAGAACTTTCTCAATTAACTCCACTATCTGAACACCTTAATTTCTATAATAATTCCATAGCTTCTTGAAATGGGTACACTTCAAATATGAAAATTATCTTCACTAATGAAATGTAACAAGCCTGATATTTACATATTTCAATCTCTACTTCAATTTATTTCTCCTCCCCATGCAAATTCTTAAAACATTTCTTTTGCCAGAATAAATTCCATTGTTTTATAACATTTATCTAAGCAACTAATCATATTTCTTAAATCCTCCATAATTTTTATAAGAAATCAGAGTGTGGGAATTACATAAATAATCAGTAAAAACAAGTCATCTTTCCATATGAATGCTTGTATTTACCAGAGCCCACAGAACTGATGTGGTCAGTTACTGGAGAAAATCTGCAATGATGTTCACTTCACATGCGGCATAATGGTCACATTTCTCATTTCTTTTATGTCAAAAATTTAAAGATCTTTCAAGAAATTTAAAGATTTTAAACTTAATATTTAAAGGCTAACATTTTGCATATTAGAAGAAAAGAAGTATTAAGACTTAAAATGAATAGTTTAGGGTCACCTGGGTGGTTCAGTTGGTTGAGTGTCTGCCTTCAGCTCAGGTCATGATCTCAGGGTCCTGGGATCTAGCCCCACGCCCACTCCCTGGGGAGCTTCACTCTTTCCCTCTGCCTCTTCCCCTCCTTCCACTCCCGTTCTCTCAAATAAATAAATAAAATCTTTACAAAATAATAAATAAAATAAAATAAAATAAAATAAAATAAAATAAATAAAATAAAATAAAATAACATAACATAACATAAAATAACATAAAATAACATAAAATAACATAAAATAACATAAAATAACATAAAATAACATAAAATAAAATAAAATAAAATAAAATAAAATATAAAATAAAATGATAAAATAATAAAATAAATAAAATAAAATAAAATAAAATGAATAGTCTATAAATTAACTGCTGTCCTAATTATTGAAAACTCTGATAGAACTCAGAACAAAACTGCTATATTTTCATAGCTTGCTGCTTTGTGTATGAAAGAAAGACATTTACCATGCTGCTTACTGAAAGTTGAATTAAACTCTGCTCCCTCTATTGGCAAAAATCTCTATGTAAAGAAAGGGAAAACTTTTGTATCATTCTGAATAACTGAGTGCACACCTGGTCTTGTTTGTAGTCACAGAGAGCCCTGAGAATGATGGGTTTGTTGCTTCTATAGTCTGGGTTCCGAGGTTTCAGCTGCACGATCTTCTTAGACTTGTTTACCAAGTTCTGTACCTGACGTTTGTATTCGAGGATTTTCTCTCGTTCTTTCTGCAATTGCAAATAAGATCATACTTTCATCACATAGATACTCTGTGAATTTCAGATAAGAACTGCAGGTGACATTAATATAGCTGCTATGACATGACAAACTAGATATTGCTACAGTAGCACGAGCTCTAAAAAGCTACAAATTCCTCTATCTGCAGGATCTTTGGGGACCTTCCATAATGAGCCACTTAGGAAGCTACAAAGCCATGAATTAAGTGGACAGGAAAGAGTATCATTGAAAAGACTATGTCGATTGAATTTGAAGTATGCTTTTCCAAAGGAACTTTTGTTAAATTAACAGTATTCTTTCTTTTTTTGTTTTGTGATAATACCTCCAGCTCCTTGATCTGTTCCAGCAGGCGCTGCAAGGGCATGTTCTTATCACAAGGGTACTTCTTTCTGATGGAGTCCTGAAGGCCCTTCAGATAGGCTTCAGTTGACTGGGCCTCTTCAAAAAACTATTAAAGATGAGCATGATCACATGTTAATGAGAAGGAACTCAGTAAGCAGCAGCATCTAGTATTTCCGTGTTAAGGACTATCTTCTTGAAGTCTATTTAGTAGGTGGCTAAAGAAACAGTATTAACTTATGTGACAGCAGGAGATAACTGAGTAACTGGTTACCAGGCTACAATCTATGCTTCTCTAAACTAAAAGCCAATAAATACTACTCATAAAATATTTTGAAGATTGTTTCCAGTGCTTTTAAAAATACATTAAAAAAATAAGGTATTAAGACCTAAACGACAATTAAATTACTACAAAGCATAAAAACCTGAAAGTAGGCTGCATTTTCTTTGAGGTGAACATCAATGCATTTGGTGATCTGAAGAATCCAGCTCCACTGCGTCTGAAGAGTATCCATATAGGCCTGAAGCAAGAAAACATTAGCTGTTCGTTGATAGATATGTGAGCCAGAGTGAAAGCTATGAAACATTTTTTCTCGAATACCAAATCAAGCAAAGATTTTTCTAAAAAGTGAAAATAGATTTCCCAGTGGGAAAATGGTAGAGATTAAACTTTAAAACCAGTTTTAGCAAATAGATACCATTAGGAGTATTAGTCAAAATATGCACTCAAGGGGATCCCTGGGTGGCGCAGCGGTTTGGCGCCTGCCTTTGGCCCAGGGCGCGATCCTGGAGACCCGGGATCGAATCCCATATCAGGCTCCCAGTGCATGGAGCCTGCTTCTCCCTCTGCCTGTGTCTCTGCCTCTCTCACTCTCTCTGTGTGACTATCATAAATAAATAAATAAAAAAAATAAAAAAAAAAATAAAAAAATAAAAAACAAAATATGCACTCAAATGGCATAGCTACTGACCAATCAGGATTAGAATAGACACTAGGGGTAGCACTGGAGCAGGACCCCTCCACTGCACCCTGATCCTATATAGCTGCTAGATGATGGGAAAGTCCGAGGAACCCCTGCAGAGGGCTTGAGGGTCTTAAGGCAGGGACTCTCACCAACTGATATGAAAATACTTGTTTTTTTCTTTAACAAACAGTATGGCCAAACCAGTTGATGTCATACCAGCTGATGCCAGCCTTGAGTACAGCCCACAGATGGCAGCCTAGGACAAAGGTCAGCAAGCCATAACCCAAGGGCCACATCTGGCCCACTACCTGCGTTTATAAATAAAGTTTTATTGGAACACAGCCATGCTCATTCACTTACATATTGTTAGGGTTACTTTCACACTATAATGGCAGAGTTAAGTAATTTCAACAGAAGCCAAATGGTTTGCAAGCCTAAAATATTTATTGTTTGGTCCCTTCCAGAAAAGCTTGCCAACTGCCAGCCTTGGGTGTTGATCCCAAAATATATAAGATAAGCTTGTCATGGCTTTATGATAGATAAGAATCATTCATCTGTATAGTCTTACTTTATAAGAAGTTCCCCTTTTTTTCTCTAATAAAAGTATAAATCTTATGAAGCCTACCTCAATTTTGTCTGAAGCCGGATGTTGATTGAGGACAAGTTGGTCACTTTCTTGTTTAAGCTTATTGAGCTCTTTTTCCTTAACTTCCAGTTGGCTCATGCGTATCTATAAATGAAAGGAAAGCAAACCCTTCAGAGCAAGTCACCATTAGCCTTCCAGCACTGCTGCCACACTTAAGGGAAGCTGGAACTCAAAGCTACATTGTGCAAATGAACGAAGTCAAAGAATCGTGTTACAGTTTCCTCAAGAGGCATAGCATTTTTAAGATCAAAAAGGATGGGCAGCCCGGGTGGCTCAGCGGTTTAGGGCTGCCTTCGGTCCAGGTCGTGAACCTGGAGACTGGGGACTGAGTCCCATGTCAGGACTCCCTGCATGGAGCCTGCTTCTCCCTCTGCCTGTGTCTCTGCCTCTTTCTCTTTCTCTCTGTGTCTCATGAATAAACAAAATCTTAAAAAAAAAAAAAAAAGACCAAAAAGGATGTCTGAGATCATCCCATACATGGCAGAGGCCACACTGGTGACATTTCTTGTCCAAATCCACACAGGTAAAGTGACAGCAACAACTAATGCTGCAATTTTCTAATTCTAGGTTTTAATCCACCATCCTACTGTACTACACACACTCTGGGATATCTGAATGTATAATTCTGACCCTATCTAATCTGTTCCAGGATGTTAAGCAATGCATTGCCCCTCTGAAGTCACCAAAAGGGGCACCTGGATGGCTCAGTGGTCGAGCTTCTGCCTTTGGCTCAAGTCATGACCCTGGGGTCCTGGGACCGAGTCCCACATCAGACTCTCCGTGGAGAGCCTGCTTCTCCCTCTATGTCTCTGCCTCTCAATCTCTCTGTCTCTCATAAATAAATGAATAAAATCTTTAAAAAATAATAATAATAAATAAAGTCACTGAAAATCTTAAGAAATGGGTCTTTGTGACCATTTCAACAGAGGCTGAATTACAAGTAGCTAAGTAATTGCAAGGCCATTCATCCCCACCTCGGGGCCCTCCCATGCGAGAGCCCCACATCCACAATCAGGAAAGGCAAGCTTACAGAGAAGGCCTCCTGCTTCTGGGCAATGTTGGTGTTGCGGTCACTCCAATCATAGAGCAGCTCCTCTTCCTCACAGTCATTGATCCACATGATCTCTCGGGACGTGGCCTGGATGATGTTCTGCAGCTGTCGTAGGTGATCCATCCTCTCAAAGGATGCTTTCTGCACAGGAAGTTCAAAAGTAGCATTAGGATAAAGCAATGCACGTTAATGGTGTTCTCTGCAGATTCTATATATAAAACTGTGTGGTCCCTTTTACATAAATTAATCAATCAATCACACGAATCAAGAAAATGTTCACTGACTACCTAGTATGTAAAAGACCCATCCAAACTTACAATGAACAAGGGAACAATTTTAGATTCAGTGGAATAGCCTAGTTCAAAAGGGTCTTGATTCAGACACTGATGTTTGGGTTCATTAATTAGTTTCAGACTACAAAGGGAAAAATGGAATCTTAAAAAGATAAATCAAGCTTTCCTGCCCTCTTCCACAACCCAAAAATTCAAGGTACCATTAGTCACATCCCAGATGTAAGAGGACAATTGTGTCACTGCTAGCCACATTATTTAAAAAAGGATCACTGCCAGGGTCCCTGGGTGGCTGAGTCAGTTGAGTGTCCAACTCTTGGTTTCGGCTGGGATCATGATCTCAGAGTCCTGGGATTAAGCCCTGAGTTGGGCTCTGCACTCAGCAGGGAGTCTGCTTGAGGATTCTCTCTCTTTCCCCCTCTGCTGCTTCCCAAATCGGGCTCTCTCTCTGTCCCTCTTTAAAATAAATAAATAGGGGCACCTGGGTGGCTAAGTTGGTTAAGTGTCACGATCATGCTCCGGTCATGATCCCAGGGTGCTGGGATCTAGTCCCACATCAGGGGTCCCTGCTCACTGAGAAGCTTGCTTCTCCTACCTCTTCCTCTGCCTGCCATTCCCCCTGCTTGTACTCTCCCTCTGTCAGATAAATAAATAAAATCTTGAAATAAATAAACGAACAAATAAGTAAGGATCACTGCCAATGAGAAAATATTGAAAAGGTGAAGATAGGGTGACAATAACAGGCCAAAAAAATGGCAATAGCTCTTCTTATCAGACAAGTGAATTGATTCCTACTTTGTCATAAAATGGTGATGATAGTCTAAGAAACCTCTACCTAGGGAATCAAGTCTTATTTCTGCTTATACTCCCTAGATCACAATTCACAAGTGGAAAAGCTTTATTTCTTTAACTACAAGTATTTAATAAGTGCCATCAACATGACACTCAACTTACAAATAGAACAGCACCAGGTACTGCCTTCAGGAAAAAATCATCTAACACTCAACTCACTTCTACAGGAAACCCAGCAGTAGAAATGAAGGTAGCACCTACAGGCCTTAAGTATATTTCCAGGTGCTCCCACGGTCACTAGGTGCCTCAAGCCCAAGCATTCTCCATTTTTTTTACAACAGAACTGAACTGAACACAGAGACATCAGAAATAAATCAGCTCACCAGCAGGTTTTCATACTCCTCTTCCAACTGGTAGATCGCAGATTTCTCACGCTAGAAGACGACAAACGGCAAGTAATTATTTAACTCTCCTCGTGGGTTTGTATACAAACAGCAGTCCTTCTAAATCTCCTTTTTATCAGATAATGACTTCAGATCATTCCATAGAAAGAAGTATTTGCTCTATAAAATCTTTTTCCCACAGCAACCTTTTCCCAGTTGGATTTAAAGGCAAACCCCCCACTGGTCTGGTGGTGCCCTCCCCACAAAGTAAAGAAAAGGGCTTATCACTGTCACTTAAAGACTCACTTGTTAAAAAATGTTAAGTCTGACAATACAATTTAGGACTCCCTAGGTCTTAGAGAAAAGAAGGAGAAACGTGGTCAGATACTCAGGTGGACAAAAATAAAGGGAGCAAAAAAGGCAGAAGAAGTGAGGCTATCTCTGGTTTAAGGAAAAAACGTAAGGGATTTAAAAGCACGGAGATCTAGGGGGAACCAGGCACTTAAAATCAGGTGATTATTTCAGGCTGTAATTCTTAATTCAGCTTCAAGCCAGCCCTTTCAGAAAAAAAAGGGGGGGCCAGGAAGAGACACAATTTCTCTTACTAGAAATACATTTAATTAGCACATAGGAAAGGGTTCGCCAAGCACACAAAACTCTGATTGTTGTGCTTTCTCCATTTGAAGAGATATTCTGCTTTCAGAAAAAAAAGAAAAAGAAAAACCTACCATTCCCCCAAAATATTCACCTACAAACTACACACAAATCCATATTGTATGCACCCTTTGCATTTTGTTCACCTCCGGGGTGAACACAATCTCTACTGGGTCTATCTGAGTCCACTTCCTCATTTATGAAATGGGATTTTTAGAAATTTCCAGTCTGTTGGAGAAGAAATCTCAGGCTAACGTTTCAGACAAAAACACCCAGGATTGAGTAACTACATAATCCTTTAGTATGCTTTTTCAAGACTTTAAAAATAAAACATTTCAAAGTACCAGGTCAGCCTTGATTTTGTCCAGCTGCCAGCGATAGTCCCCGATGGCATTGTGGATGCTCCTGTGGCTGTTGATGTGCTGCTCAACGGAGGCCAGGTCCACGCCCCAGGCCACCATGTCCATCTCCGCCTGCCAAGGGAAAGTGTGCCCTTCATTTCTGGTCCTTTGCAACTGATTCACCTTACCCCCAGCATCAGGGGTCAGAGCAGCAAGGGACATACATAGCTTCCATTCAGATAAAACTGAAGATGTATATATTCAATATTTTCAAAGCCAAAAAAATTTTGTAAAGGCTTGGGATTCTCAAACTGCGAACAGAGCTTGCCCAATCCATCCCACAACTTGTTGGACACCAGCTCAGCATGGCCGAGGAGAGATGATACAGGAATGAGATCCTTGAAAGCTAGATCATGTCCACTGAAGAAAAAATAAAATCTACCTGTGAACATTCAAGTGATATGTGTGTGTGTAGAACAGATGTGCGTATCTACATGACACAATGTTAGAAATTACTAATAGAAGTTTCTATATTATTTTAATCTATTTTAATAGATTTTAGATTTTTTAGAACAATTTTAGGTTCACAGCAAAATTGAGCAGAAAATACAGAGTTCCCATATACCCCTTGCCCTACACACGCACAGCCTCCTCTACCAATATCTCATATCAGGGTGGCATATTTATTACAATCAATGAATCAACACTGACACATCTCAATCATTCAAAGTCTATATATGCATGTAGTTTCACTCTTGCTGTTGTACATTCCATAGTTTTATATTTAATTTTGAAAGGCAAAGTGATACACAAAAATGAGATCTTCCCCCCAAGATATTATAGTATGTGCTCAGAAAACAGATGGATACCAACTGAGCAAGCTGAGAGTCTTCAGAATAGATACCCAGGAACCCTACACAGCCCACTGATCAGTTCTTTCTTTTTTTTTTTTTTTTATGATAGTCACACAGAGATAAAGAGAGAGGCAGAGACACAGGCAGAGGGAGAAGCAGGTCCCATGCACCGGGAGCCCGACGTGGGATTCGATCCCGAGTCTCCAGGATCGTGCCCTGGGCCAAAGGCAGGCGCCAAACCACTGCGCCACCCAGGGATCCCCACTGATCAGTTCTTGACGCATCGCAAAAATGTGTATCAAGAAGAATAAAGAATAAGCTCGCAGAGAAGTGCAGAACTTCATGGTCATTCTCACTGGCATGACTCAACCACTCTAAATCCTTTCGCACTGAATCCACAAACTATATTCAGTCATTTTAAACTGTGCATCAGAAAGAGCTCATTAAGCTCAGTCATGTACTATGTCCCAAGCTAAACAGCTGACCTAAACCTATCTCTCATTGTTTATTTCTTTAAATTGTTTTGATTCCCATAACTGTTGACTCTTTAAATTCAGCATTTGCCATGACCTTTCAGGATGCCAAACTCCCAATGGCCCATTTCAAAGAGGAGTTACTACACAACATACTCAAAGCTCATTGCAATTCATGTTGGCAATATGAAGGGAGTGGATTTATGTCAGCTCTTTAAAAAAATTAAATCTGACTTTCTAATTTGAGTCTCCCCTACCTCCAATTTAAGAATGCCACCCAATAAGAATCACCCCTTCTAGTCCACCAGCCTATTATCTCATCTTTCTTTTGCATGAGCTCATGTAAATTTCCAAATCACCTGTGTCATCTCTTAGAGCTGCCAAGGGCAAACATTCCAGTCTGGGGTTGCAGCAAGAACATAACACACATTGTTCTAAGCCACATCCATGTTCTAATACACTTGGCGGGCCTTCAGAAAGGGGAGCCATTTCAGTCAGATCACCTAGGACTTTGACCTTTCCCTGGGCTGGCTTCGGCTTTAAAGCAAAAACAGGTGAGCGCACTGGGACGTTAATGAGATGAGCCTGACCAGGCTCCCATGCATGCCCCTCATTACCAGCCAGGTGTATAGTATCTGACCTGTGCATCAGCAGAAACACAAATCAGGGAAACAAAACAAAAAACCTGGCACAGGAGATGTGTGACTGCCTACTGATTAGTGGCTGGGGATGGTGCTCCCTTATCAGCTGGCCGGGCCAGCAGCTCAGTCTCTGGGGAGTGAGAAAGAATGCAGGCTATGCTTGGGGGAAGAAGGATAAGAAGAAAAGGGCCCCAGAGAATCCCAGAGCAAACAGGCGGTTAAGTGATAAAACTACTTTTAGTTCCTCTGGAGCCCTGGAGGCCAGCTGATCTGAAGTGCATTGCTCATCGATTGCACCTATTAAAACATAAACACAGAACTGAGATGATCCACGAGATAATGCCACTCTCCAAAATTTAAAAATGCTGAGCCTCCGAGACCTGGGTTCTCACCAAGCTACACTCAACGTGAATGCAGAAAATGACCAATTAAGAGCTGTCATTTTCTATAACTGTCATACTAAGAAGAAATGAAAGGATTTGATGTTTCGTAAGTAATTTGGTTCAAAGGTTGTCAAACCTACCATCGCTTAAGATGTAGTTCAAGCCCTATCAGCTCTGCTGAGCCTGCTTTTCAGGGCTCCTTTCCAGAGACTGGAGCACCACCCCCGCCCCTGCCCCACCCCCGCAGCCCTCGCTGAGCAGGATTTTATTGCAGCTCAAATGCCATTAACCCCACACTGCTCTGGACAGAAATGTGGCATGTGGGGGTACATGTCTCGTTCTCTTCGATCATACTCATTGTCAGGACTACGAAACATTACTTCTGAACACACTTTCTGCTAGGGTGCCAATACATATAAAAAGCTCAAGAAATATGTGTTCCAAGATCAAAAGAAAATCTGAAAACACGCAAACAGGACTCTACTTTAGGTTTCTGGGATTATAACTTTCTCCTCTATAAGCCCCACCTTCTCGAACAGTATTGTACGGTCTTTATATTAAGTGGAAGAAAAACTTAGCTGACTGAACACACGGACAGACCCATAAGCCCTCACCACTTAGGAAAGAACATATACAAACAATTTTAAGTGGTTGAGAAACTTTAGAACCATTGCTCAACTGGTCCAACAACAAGCAATAAAACCAATACTTCTCACAAGCACAACCACACGGCATCACAAATGATGTCTGCACAACTTATCAATCTAACATATCCACCTTCTCAAGAGAAGGATGGCTCATGAACACCAGGTTTTCATTATACATTTCCCATCCATGTGATTATGGCATATTTCTAATGCCACCTGTTCATTAGAGGGCATAATGACCACATAAAACAAAACAGTCATTAGCAGTGGAAAACACTTTGTAGAAACCACAGTTGTGGGGAAAGGCTCAGCATATACTTTGGTCACCATTATTTCACTCCCCTCCCACAGCTGCGACGTAATGATTGCACAAGAAGAACTGATACCTCAAAAATATAAGGTAAGCAGCCAATGAGTCCAAACCAGAATATCCAGTTTTACTGTGTTTCCAGCTGCTCTGATTTAACATTTTAAATGAACATCCACAACATTTGTTTTTTAAGTACCTGTCAGTAACACAGCTGAGATCACTTACTAGAAAAATAAAATATTTTAGCCCATCGACTCCAACACATTTTCAGGTTGTGAATGATAAGGGCTAGATATTCAAAATCTACTAATTAAATTATACCGGCTAAATGTTACCTGTGCCATAAGTTGTGACTAGTAAACAAAGAGGCTGATTCCCTAAGCCATAAAAGGAAAAGGGGGAAAAAAAAAACATGTATGAAGTTTTATATGAATATTTTTATATGAATATATATATTCATATTATATGAATATATATTTTTTATGAAGCCTACAATTTAAAGTGTGTATGAGGTGGGGTGCCTGGGTGGCTCAGTGGGTGAAGAGTCTGCCTTCTGCTCAGGTCATGATCCCAGGGTCCTAGAATTGAGCCCCATGTCAGACTCCCCACTCAATGGGGAATCTGCTTCTCCTCCCTCTGCCACTCCCCCTGCTTGTGCTCTTTCTCTCTCAAATAAATAATTAAAATCTTTTAAAAAATAAAGTATATATGAGGTGGGGCGCCTGGGTGGCTCAGTCAGTTAGGCATCTGACTCTGGCTTAGATCACGACCTCAGGGTCATGAGATTAAGCCCCACGTCGGGCTCCACACTGGGCAGAGAGCCTGCTTAGGATTCTCTCTCCCTTCCCTCCCCAACTTGCTTGCAAGCACACACACACTCTCTAAAATATAAAAGATAAAAAATAAATTGTATAGGAGGAAAATATGGAAAACATCAAGTTTCTGCTGCTAGCTGAGGCTCCAGACCACTCTTTGGCCAAACCACTGGGGCTGACCCTGCCACATTCTATACACCTGCGCCACTTGGGCTTGGCACATTCGAGAACCAACCTCATCTGGAAAGCGCTTACCCTCTGCTGCCTCATCCACCCCAGACATTCGCTGGTGAGGCGCTTGGTGAATTCATCCCACCCGGAGCCACTCTGACAGGTGTACCCTCCGCCACCCTTGGAGCTGGCCCTTCGGACTCGAGGGACACTGATGGCTTTATAAAGAGCTCGCATTTGCTCCTGGAGCTGAAGCAGTCTGAAAAGAAAGGAAAACAATCACACCGTGGCAGGAAAACAGCCTCTGACCACACATTCTGGGCAAACGTCCCCCTTTCTGAGTCTCCTTTGTTGTCAGTACAGAGGTCACAAATGTTTTATTTGAAGAATTCTTTTCCTTACCACATGACTTGAATCTCCATCACATACACATACCTCAGCATTATGATGCTCAGAGCCTGAAACATCACAGAAAGTGTAGTACCTGGCTTGGCCTAACCTGATAGCACCTTCTGCTTCTCCTTGAGTTGCACCCTGGGCATCTGCCTCGTAACCTGGGCCCCAGGTACGGTGACAGCAAAATCAAGACCACCTGTCTCCACTTTAAACTGCTCTCTGACTCTACAAGTCTCATTTTTATATGCGTGAAACTGAGCTCGGCTTGGTATTGGACTCTTGAAAGTCAAATGCTGCGCCAC
This sequence comes from Vulpes lagopus, assembly GCF_018345385.1. NCBI lineage: Eukaryota > Metazoa > Chordata > Mammalia > Carnivora > Canidae > Vulpes > Vulpes lagopus. The sequence continues at coordinate 18,716,436 of NC_054833.1, forward strand.
AGGCTGTTGCTGCTCCCAAATGGAGGTCCAGTTAACATCTTATGATAAATTCAATCCTTCGAGTCTTTTCAAGGCAGCTTTGTGATTCCCCATAAAATGGAGGCAGTGAGTTTAGTCCATCGGTACACAGTAGCTACAAAATACCAAGTAAAGCGAGCCCTCGCTCTGGAAGAGCTGTGCTTCCTTCAAGGGAAGACCAGGCTGTGGGATGGAGCCTAAGTGGGTGTTATGACCTTCTTCTCCATGAGGCCTGCCTGCATTTGTGCTCAGTGGTAAAGGAGATACCTTTTCTGATAAGCATCACAGGGCTGGCCCATCTGTCGCATCTCTCTGATCAAGCTATCGGTAATTTCCATCTGATCATTGGCCTGGGCAAAACATTCATCCAATTCTCTGCTCCGAGACAGCTGTATTCCATCTCCATATTTCAGCTCCTACGTGAAAGAAACATGTGGGGAGAATGCTTCACTTGTGTTAATGCCGGAGAGAAAAGCTTCACTTTTGTTAATGGAAGCAAAAGCTTCCGCTGTGAACTTAAAACAGTCTAAGTTTCCATTTTGCATGTGACTGGAAAAAAATTCCTAACTGGAAATTACCTTATGAATTCGAGACAGGGAGGTAAATACAAGAGGATTCATGAAGCAAAATTTGAAGACTGTATTTTAAATTTTTACTAGGCTTTTAAAAGTATATTTACGGGACACTGTCCTTTCCCGTCCTTTAATGTGTTAAACGCTATCTTTCATATTTACAAAGAACCTTCAACCAATGGGAATTGCACAGGAGTAAGAAAACTGTACTATTATACTGGATAAGGTCTTTTATAGACAAACTGAGCTTTTCCAGAGTCTTATAGGAACACAGCTTTTCAGTTCTTAAAAAGGAAGCTATCTAATTCATTGCATTGGGGCAATCAATTTCCTGCTTCTGATGATGCATTACCCTTATGGGAGATGTCACTTTTGGGGAAAGCTAGGTGATAATGGGCACACGGGAGGGCTCTGCATTATTTTTACAACTTCTTGTGAGTCTATAATTATTTCAAAATTAAAAATTGTTTTAGAAATGGAAACCTTCTTTCCATTGCATTGTCGATGCAAAAGACTGCTGCTTCGGGGCCATATAGGAGCTTGCTCTAGAATTTTACATTTGCCGCTTTAATTGGGCTTTAGCCAAATGAACTTTCTCTTAACAGAAATGGTCGCAAATACGCTATATTTCCCTGACATTATTACACTTCAATGCGTGGAAGTAAAACTACACTGAGAACATGATGCCATGTAAATTTTTAGAACCACATGTAAAACGTTTCCATAGCCACTACAAATCGTGTCCAGGTCTGGGGTATGCGTGTGTTCGATATTAACTTGCTGGAGCCTCCCACTTTGCTTTATGGAAAGGAATCACAGCTCTGTGATGAGTAGGTTTCTAATCAGAGACTTGGTATAACCAGAACTAGAACCAAGCTAGTTTGCTGAGCCCCAAATATCCTTTTATATAGACTAAAGTGAAGTTATTATTTTTTTAACTGGGTAAAATAAACCAGAACCCACCCCAATCTGTAATACTGAGAAATTAGAACAGTAAGATATTCTCTAAACAACACATAAAATTCACTTGGCTAAAATCCCTCCTTTATATTTAAACGGGGACTTTGTGATGGGCCAGATTCCAGGTTTAACTCCTACATCACTGTCAGCATCCAGGAGCCTGGCACCCAAGGCTTTCATGGGGAGATACAATAAATCAGGGGAAAGAGAAAAAAGGCACTTATGGCCCCACCATTCTCTAGTCTGTTTTTAGTAACCCCAGAGCAAAGGTGAATGCTAGCTACAGTATTTTAAAATAAACACTTAACACATGCAACAACCCAACATCCATGATTTCTAAGCCTGTTTCAATGAGAACCTAAGCTAATATCCAGGAACATCACAGGGCTTTCATAAACGTTACCACCATTTTTCCTCAATTTTCAATTGCATATTTTTTCTTTCTTTCTTTTCTTTTGTATGTGTGTGTGTATTTCTCAAACGTTGTTCTCACAATATGTTAATTTTTCCTGAAGAAGCAAAAAAAAACCCAAACTTCTTAAATTCAGGGTGTACATCACAATCCAGGGACATTAACCTGCATCTCTAGGAAGGGAAAGCATTACAACAGTTACACAAATAACAATAAATGAGGGGTTGTTGCAAATCCAAAAGGGGGAGGCAATCTGTCATGTAAACATTTCTTGGGAAAAAACTATGTGATAACTGGTTCTCACTGTTAAACCAACATTACAAATAGGTTAAGAAGATATATATCCCCTCTCTAGTCCATTTCTAAACCGTTAAGAATACGAAGGATGGTAGTGAATGAGGAAGCACAGGTCAGGACAGTAAGTCTACGCTAACTGGAACAAGTCACATGCGGACGACCCTCCAGCTCACCGGCTGCACGATCAGCTCTGCCCGCATCAGACAATCCGAGCAGTTCTGTAGAAGTTCCTGAATGGTGTTCTGGTTCTGGTGCCTGGACATCGTACCGGTTTGACTGAGGAAGCAAACACAAAAAAACAGACATGAGATTTTTTTTCCCCTGCCAATTTGGAAATAATTTCAAACTTTCAGAAAAGTTGCAAAAATGCAACAAGCACACAAAGGTCCTGTAGGCCTTTCACCCAGATTCCCTGTTAACATGTTTGCTTTATCCCCCTCTCCTTCCCCTCTCTGTATGTGTATTTATGTATATGTAGACTTGGCTGGACTATATGAAAATAATCATAAACTTTTACACCAAAATATTTCAGCAACTGTTTCCTAAGAATGAAGACATCCGATGGTATAATCGGTACAATTATCAAAATCAGGACATTTAAAACTGATTGAATACCGTTTTCTAATCGATAGACCATGTTCCAATTTTACTAATTAGCCTGATAATGTCCTTTACAGCAAATTTGTTTTTTCCAGGTCCAAGATCCAACCCACAAATATTCCCTTAAGTTGTAAAAACACATTTCGAGCAGCTTATCTATCACCTTTCCTGCTTCATCTCACAATAATCGACAATGTGGGCTATCTGCACAAGTTCCTCCAAAGAAAAAACCTCAAGGAATCCGACCCAGAACATCAAAGTTTCACTGGCGAGTCTGGCTGCAGAAAACAGTAGGAGGCGCAAAAAGAGCTCATTCTACAAAAATATCTTCTGCAATCACAGTACAAGAATGATAGAGAAATACGGTGTCAGGAAATTGATGGGAAATGTAAACAACTTGATTGCAAAAGCAAGCCACTTTTCCTTTCAGGATGACCCTAAGGAATATTTTTCTCTACAATGATAATCACCCAAATGTACATCTCAAATGAAACACTTTTTTTAGAAAAGATTTATTTGAAAGAGAGAGAGAGAGGGACGCCTGGGTGGCTCAGTGGTTAATGTCTGCCTTTGGTTCAGGGCATGATCCTGGGGTCCTGGGACCTGCTTCTCCCTCTGCCTGTGTCTCTGCCTTTATGTGTCTGTTATGAATAAATACAATCTTAAAAAAAGAGAGAGAGCACGCGCACAAGCAGGGGGAGCAGCAGAGAAAGAGGGAGAAGGAGGCTCCCGCTGAGCAGGGAACCTGATGTGGGGCTCCTTCCCAGGACCCTGGGATCATGACCTGAGCCGAAGGCAGAAGGGGAACCCACCGAGCCACTCAGGCGCCCCGAAACATGGTCCTGATAGATGAATGGCAAAAACCTTAAAAAAAAAAAGGTGGTAGATATGGATGTTTCATTTTTTTTCTTTTTTGGATGTTTCATGTTTTAAAGAAAGAGACGGCAGGAATTTAACATGCTCCAGACAGAAGTAAAAAGAGCAATAATAAATTAATAATAAAAAAATCTTACTTGTTAATTTGCCAAGATACATTATGTCACAGCATGGCCTCCTATAGCTTAGTTCAAGAGAGACTTCAGACATGTTAAATTCTTGTCTAATGTTCAGGAAAAGGCCCCCTGAATGCACTCCAAGAAGCCTGAGTTCATCACAGGGCCCCAGAGCCACCCAGTCCCCTTCAGCCAGGGCCAGCCTGTGCACCTGCACATAAAACTGATGCCTCTTTCACATACTGGACTTTTTCTTATGTGTGCAGGTACCTGCGTGTGGGGATGGGATTGGGGGGGAGGGGGTCCTGTGTGTGCTGTAAAGAAACATTTTTACTGTTTAAAAAAAAAGGGAGGGGAGTCGCAAAACCCAGGCTATATGATGCACAGATGGGGTGAAATGGCAAGAAACTTCTCCCATGGGGGCTGATTCTGCATCTCTTCACACTGGGGAAGCACCAACTTTCTCTGCCACCTCTCTGCAGTTGCTCCCTGGAAGCGAGGCTCCTCAACAAGCCAGCACTAGCTGATGTTTGTGGGTGAGGAATCAAGCTTTCCCTGGGAACCACTCCCGGATGATGACACGGCTCCTGGGGCAGGCCTAGGCAAAGTGCTGCCCGAACTGCCCACCTCCCAAAACCAGCACACCCCACCCCTCACCCCCCTGAATGTAATCTTCTCTTCCTTCCACGCAGAATTATACAGGAAATCTGGCACATTAGATCGCTGAGATGTAAGCAGGGCTGCCTCAGTTGTCAAAACTTGTACAAAATTCCAATAGACTTAGAATCACAGAAAAGAAATTCAAGAGACAAAGGAAAAAAATGAGGACATGGGTAAGGAGTTAGGAAGGCCCCGTGGAATTATATTTGTTTTCTTTCTAGAAGGAGGATGAAAGTACCTTTGTTCTGAAACCTTCAGTGATTGTTTTCAGCAATCTGGTTCAGAGAGTGAGTCCCACAAAGAAAGCCAGTCCCCAGTAATTAAATGAAAAGGCTACTTCTTAGTGTGATGGAAAGTCAGAGTCCCTTTAATGATTTAATAACGGGCTGTTGTAAAAAGTATCACAAACTGAGCCGGAAGACAGAGCGGAGAGGGGGAACTGGGTGGAGGGTATGTGAAAACTCCCCAGTAGCTTTGCAACTTTTCTGTTAATGTGAAATTATTCCAAACTAAAAATATATTAAAAAAAAAAAAAAAGCAAGGAGGCCAACTCAGCTATGAATGAATGGACCAAAGTGTACATACAAGTCTTTTTAAAAGTGAGTTTATGACACTAAACTCTAAGTTGATTGGACAACAAAATATAAAACTCACCAGCTTCTTTTAAACCAGCTATTAGAGTAGTGATATGACACAGAAATGAACTGTATCCAGCAAAAAAGGAGGTGAGGAAATTAAATAGTGGCTTAAAATACTGGTGGACTTTCTACATTTTTCCCCCTCCTACTTTTAGAAGACATTTGTCCAGAGACAGTTGACCTCTCTATAAATTTAGATGCCACCTTAACTGCTTCCTCTCCCATATGTACATCTGAACTTAAAACAAACAAAACAAAAACCAGGTAATTGCATACGTTGCTAACAATTCTAAAAAGAATTCTTGATGCTTCACTAAAGGACTTGCCTATGATCACCACACATGCCCTAGATATCCACTAAAACCCTATATGTGTTGTTTGGCAATTAGGTGAACAGATCAACAACGGAACAGGTAAGAGACATGTACAAAAATCGAGGCTTTTTAAGGGTCAAAAAAAAAAAGGAGAAAGCTAAGCGTGAGAAAACAATGTAATGAAGAATCTGGTCTTGCTATCTGTCTACAGGAACACAGGCTCTGATGAACCAGATTCCATCCTACACACAACTTCTCAAGACTTCACCTGGTTCTTAAAGCAAGATCTGCGCATCCCAACTTTCATCTGTAAGAGCCTCACTTCAGTCTGAGGTCTGGCTAAGTAAGAATGACCTTGGGAAACACGGCTAGGTAAGAAAGGGAACCAGGTGTAGGCTTTTTCTAATAGGTCGGTGCACCTGTAAAACAAGACAGAGGAAGGGAGACTCAGGCCCACTGACATTTGGTGACTGCGGGGAAAGAGAACCCACTTTCACGTTCAGTTTGCTCCTCTTTGGCCCAAGGGAAGATCCAGCATAGAAATGGTTGTACGTAAATCAAGGAGGAAGTACAGGCAAAACGACTGTGACTCATGGAGTCTGTCCAGCGTCACACACTCAGCCTTGTGCAGCTCATGACAGCCAGGAGGGCTGGCTTCAGGGAGTGTGTGTGTGTGTTTGAATGCTGTGTGCCATTCAAAACTTTTTAAGTCAAATGACATTTTTTATCGACCACATAACAATTATAGAACTTTTGTTTGTATCAGGAATTTCTAGACCTTGGTTTTTCTCATCTGTTAGGTTAGGTGATACCTAAGATTTCTTTAGCTCACTCTTCTGTAACTCTGTCTTGTGAAACTACCAAATTCATTCCTATGGAGAATACTACAAACATCTGTTCTGTCTGATGGCAACGAAATTTCCTCTTCAGTTCATCGGGTGACTGGGAAATCCAAGATTCTATCAGAGATGAAGAAAGAATTTTCAAATAAATGTACACATTTAGGAAGCATAGAAAGATTTTTTAAAACCCTTGGCCTCAAAGAACTTTTCAATAGTCATACCTATCGGTGTGCGAGTGCAGAGATTTTAAACCGTGGTGGGAATTGAACTAACAAGCTCAAAGTTAAATTTTTAAATCCCATTTCAGTGGCATGGAAGATGAAAAATGTCATGGGAACAACAACAACAACAAAAAAGCCCACAAGGAAACAAAGCTCTCTTGGGTCAAGTCTATCAAAAAAATCTTGACTTCTAAACTAAAATGAATGGCTGTCCTTGAAAAAAATAACATTTGTCCTCAAAAGTTTTTCACCTTTCTGAAATTCTGGGTGTTATCTTCAAATTTACGAAGGCAAATGATTCATACTACAAAGAACCTGCCTGCACAAACATTTTTTTTTAATTCATTCTAAGACTTGTTTAAACAAGTAATGGCTCTAACAGTTTACATAAAGATCCTTTCAACAATGGCTAAAAGGAAAACGCGTTCTGGATTTTAATTCAAATTTTAAGAACAGAGCACACGAATATATCAACAATGTTAGAGAACTGTTGTATTTTAGTACTGCCAAATAAGTCTTTTTAAAAAAAATAAGACTTCAAAATTACTGTTTTAAGATATTAGTTTAACACCTATTGCCAAAAATATTATTGGGAAAAAATATAAAACCAATATTTTGAACAGAGGCATGCAGCATTACAAGGTAAAACATTTTTTTTCTAATGCTTACACTTTTTGTTTTTAAAAGTCATTTTAGGGCAGCCTGGGTGGCGCAGCGGTTTAGCGCTGCCTTCAGCCCAGGGCGTGATCCTGGAGACCCAGGATCCAGTCCCATGTCTCACTGCATGGAGCCTGCTTTTCCCTCTGCCTCTGCCTCTCTCTCTCTCTCTCTGTCTCTCATGAATAAATAAAATCTTTTTAAAAAGTCATTTTATAATAATCTGTACTGCTCATTACACAGGTGGCCCATACCAACAAATTCTGCATTTCTTTTTGTGAATATAGTTTCTCTCCTATTGGATTCCTCCTTTACTTCCCCCCCCTCATTCTCCCCCCACCATCTTTATCTTTTGCCTTTCTTTTGTTCATTCCACCAACACAGGATCCTGAAAGGGTACCAGCAATGTCTCTTTGTGTATTCAGGTTCATAGAATAATGGCCTTATAAAAGCTCGATAAATATTTGTTGGAAATTAAAATGACATGATGCATTAATATTGATCTTAAGGCCTATTTGCTTAGCTCTTAATAATTTTCAAAGCATTTTAACATATACTATTTTGAGTTTCTTTAAAGAATCTTAAGCAAAAAGGGGGAAAAGTAATTGTTCTTACTTTTTCATTTAAGGGCAATCTCATACCTCCAAGAAACACCAATCACTACGCATCCGTGGAAACGTCAAATATCCATCCTTCGGAAGTCACAGACCAAATGCTGCCTCCTCTGGAGCTCACTGGGTTCATTCACACCTCTGCCCTCATTCTGTACTATTACTCACACACCTGTCTATCCCACTCCTGGAGAGCAAAGTCCTACATCTAAGTCACCCATGACCCCTACAAGCACGTACCAACCCAGTTTCGCATACAGAAGAAGATACTTAATGCATGATGGTTTGGTTTAGTAAAGGTGAAGGAAAACAAAGGTAAATAAAAGACTGGTCCAAGGCTATACGACCCCCATCCCCATCTCATTACCCGGATTTCCAAAGCCAAGTCAGGTAGTGTACTTGTCGTGTCCCCTTACCCACCCCCCATTCCCACCCCGACAATGTGCAAATAGGGTTTCTTTTCTATTAAGTTTTAGAAAGGGAGCCTCCTCTGAGCTTCTGTTTTTCTCCTTACCCCGTGGTTTTGGAAGCAGCCTCTAATAAAAGCTCCACTTCCTTCCCATGTTTATTATTTTCACACTGCTTTCGGTGGATGGAAGCACATTGTGGGGCAAACGGATCCCATACCATGGACTTCATAAACACTGTGAGGTCAAGTAGACTAAGAGTCCATTCCCTGCTCAGCCACTTCTGCTTGTATAGCCTGGGACTTTATGCAAATGACAGATACACGGTGCCTGGAGTTTCTCCATCTGTAACAGGTAGGAACACACCCACCTCCTGGGGTTGACAGAAAGCTTAGGAGGAGCCAAGAAGATCTGCAAAGGCCCACAGAAACCCAATTCCCACCGCTGCTGCTGCTGTTGCTGCTGCTGCTAGGATAGGATTCTCAGATTTCAGTTATATTTTTCATTTTGTGTTTTTAGTCTCAGTGAATCATTCTGAACTTAGCCCAAGGATGTTTTGCATCAAATTAGGATGGGGTGAGAAGGAAAAAAAAAAAAAAAGATGAAAAAGAAGAAATGGATTAGGTGTTAAATGTGAGGCATTTCAGAGGTTCCCAAAAATTATTACAAGACCTGGAAATAACAGTCTGAGGCGATTCAAAGAGTGACACATTTTAAGAGCACGAAAGAAACTTAAGAAAGGGATAAGAAAATTCAGGAAAGGATGCACTCTTTTCCTTCATTAACTGGGGAATGACACATGCATACATGCTCCTTATAAACTCAAAGCCACAATAAGGATTTCCATTTTGAACTGTTCCCTATGGAGAACCTCCATTCATTCTAAGCCCTAAAAAATAAATAAATAAATAAAGTGATTTACAGGTTATCTGGTTATTTATGAAGAAGCCAGCTCCTTTTTAACTTTTTCAGGTGCCAGATGAAGCAAGGGATGTTAGGTTCGCAGGTCAAAAAGTTTAATTCCAGGGGCACCTGGCTGGCTCAGCTGGAAGTACTGGGGATTCTTGACCCTGGGGTAGTGAGTCTGAGCTCCACGTTGGGTATAGATATTAATAAAAAAAATAAATAAATAAACTTGAAAAAACCAAATATATAAAATGGATCTTTTAAAATGTAATTCCGAGCAGGAACTTGGGCCTAATTGCTAAAGCATCATCATTTTCATGAAATGTAGATTTCACCTCACATTCGTGAGGTCCTTGCAGTCCTCAACAGGTCCAGTCCCAGGTGTTGGTGATAAGATGTAAATCGTTGGGCTGCACTAACATTTTGCAGGATGCTGCCTCAAAGGAGAAGAGTCTCAGGGTCTTCAGGGCGGTGCCTTCAATATCAGAACCACACCTATCACTTCCCATGAAGCGAAAGAGAAAAGTGAAGGGTAGGGCAGTGCCCTGAGCACCTGGCCTCCAGACTGAAGCTCTCCTTCTAGAACCTCCTCGTCCGGAAAGACTGGTTGGCTAAGGAGTGAGACTCCCCAAGTCACACCCAAGCTCGCCTGTGCTCCACCCTAAGCAGTCAGCTCTGAGGCATCAAGGGGCATCAGCAGCGTTTTTCCTCTTTCCCAAGATATTTTCAGTCACCTGAACAGTGATGAAACTCTGCCCATATTTAGAGGAAAAAAACTCACTGCTGTTGAAAGCTGTTGTGTAGATCTGACCGACATGAGTTGGCTCAATGCGGCATCATACTGTGTTTTTGCCTAAGCAGATGGAAATCCTACTGGAGCATGAACAAAAGAATACGACGGTTATGCAATAAATATTTCACAGGAATGCAACCGCCTGGAAGAGTTTATAAGCACAAGAGATGAATTCTAATAATCAAGGTGTGATCTGGTCTCGATCCACTGTAGTATACTGGATTCAAAGGTAGCTCAACCAACTATCTGTGTGACCTAAGCCAAGTCATTAAGCGACCACTTTAACCTCAGTTTTCTATTTGTAAAATGGGAAGTTTGTCGAGGCTTCAGGTAACAACGTGCGTAAGGTACCAGGCGCATCACAGGTGTTTGCCAGGTAATGGTAACTCTTATTAGCCACCAATCTGGCATTTTTATAAAATAGGTAACTTACTCAAAGTTAATAACCATGTTAAGTGTTATCTGCCATAGATTAAGCTAAACTGAATCTCACTTTGCAATCGCTTCCCAGAAAAATATTTAGAAGATCCATGCTGTGAGTCACTCGACTCCAAGCCTGCTTTCTCAGACTCTCCCTTGGCCCTGCCCGTCCAGCTCTCAGCTGCAGCTGCCAGTCTACCTGGCCCTGTCTACTTTCCTGTCCCAAGGCTAGGCCACCACCCAGAGACTTTCATCACCTCTCTCCTTCACTGCGTGATTGCTTCCTGAAGTCAACTCCCTCCCCCTTCATGCCACCCCGGTACACTGCTGCCACAGAAACAGGCCCACAGCTCACTAGGACAGTCTTATTTCCCTGCTCCTTCAAGGCAGGAGACTCTCCGTGGCTACGGTGAAAACCTGCACTGGCTCCCCTCTGCCTATGCACACTCCCCAGCACCGAGTCAAGGTGTCCCAGGCCCTGGCCCTTCGTCCGTATGTCTTACTGCTTCCCACTTACAGCAAAGGCTCAGAAAGGAGACTGCGCTAAGGGCCTTGAACCTGCTCCCGGGTTTGTCACCTCCCAGACTTTTCTCATACTTCCCTCCCCCTGGAATGCTCCTCTGCTCACCCATCTTTACCAGGGGAAACACTCGCAACTCTAATTCAGCACCACTTTCTTTATAAAATCTCACTAGTGCCTTGGCTATACAGATGTTATTTTTTTGGAAGCCTTTGAGTCATTGGTACCCTCCTGTCTATTATTCTTTTGTGTTATACTGTTTGTTTTCCTTTAAAGACCTAGGTTCCTTTCAAGAAGTCTGTATTTTCACCTTTGACTTACCTAACACACAGCAGATGTCTAGTATTTGCTGAATGAATGAATGAATGAATGAATGAATGAATGAGTGGACTTGAGATACTTTCATTGTTTAAGTACAGGACTGTCCAATCTACTGCAAAACGATACATGGTCTAGAGGCACAGGCTGACAAGAGGGCAGAGGTGAGTAGCCCTGGATAATCCCATCAACGTAGCCATGACTAGACTATGAGATTTAGGGCAAGTCTTACTCGACTTATCTCCAAAGTGGAAGAATGAGGCTTCTGTACACCTTTGCACTCTCTCCAGCTCTGAAATTCAATGCAAATAGATGTGAGTAGCTCTTGCTAAGAAGCTTCTTTTTAAAAGGTAGTTTACAAAAAAAAAAAAAAAAGGCTTCATTGTAAAAGATGGTTTAAAACAAACTTTATATCAAGTAGAGATCACATGTATTTTGGTTTTGAAATCATGAGTTCTGGAGAAAAGTAAGCATTAATTTTATAACCACATATTTCTGAAGCTTAATGACTGTGTTTGGCTTCTAATCCTCCTACAATATCCACACTTTGATCAGTGAAAGATCCAATTGTAGGACTGTCACTTGGCCACCGAATTTCACTACAGATTTGTCATTTCTTTTAACCACAGGAACAAGGCTATGGTAGTTCTGCCTTAATTGAAAGCCCATATTCATAGAACATCCTATACAAGCAATATCCACAGTTTAAATTTTCAACAGTGTTATCTCTTACATCATCAAGCATGTAACATTTACCAAACTTTAAAGTATTAAGTAAAGCAAAAGAAATGAAAGCAGCTGTGATTGCATGCAGCCTAAAATAAAGAAAACATGAAAGACAGGTGGGCAGGGAAGGAGGGAGAACCATCAACGAAATAAAATAAGGTCTTCAGAACTGGCAAGTGTTATTCACGTAAAACGCGGATGCAGGAAGATGTTTTAAAATCCTCTTAAAAAGCAAATTAAAATTTGAGCTCTTTACACACTCAAATTGTATTTAGGAAAGGTTAAATACAAACACTAATTATTTCAAATCCCGATTATTTAAAAAAATCAGACAACAAAGTGGCAGTTTTTTAAATAAACAAGCTTAAATTCAACCGGTTTTTGTGCTTTAGAAACAAACAAAAAACCCTTTATTTAGAAAAACTTTTGGCCAGAAAAGCACTTATTAGGTTCTTAATCCTCATTCAGAGGGCAGTGGGGTCAGAGATGGCATCCCACTTCTTCAAAGTAACCTGCCCTGAGACAACAAATCCCTCTGCACAAAACCATGCAAAAACACCAGAAAGAAAAGTGTGGGTGCAAGCCCCGTCTCTCTCCAGTCAGTCATCGTTTTTAAAATGCAGAAGCCAGCAGTTGCAGGCAACTTTTTGTGTGTGCTAATTTTCTAATTCCAGAAGATTCAGACAGCACCAGTGGCTGGCCAGGAGTGTTAGGAGAATCCCCATTCCCGGATCAAGAAAGAACGGGCCCCACGCTGACTCCAGCCCCCAAGCAAGACTCCCTGCGGCCTAGGTCAACATCAAAGCAAAGAAACACCAGTCCCCCCAAATTACAAACGTCATTCTGTTTCCCCTTCCTAGTGAGATGTAAAACTTGACATATTTATCAACAGGTTTTCAGTCGGAAATACAGAATGCAAGAAATAATGCTCTGGGACAACACTGCGCCTCCTCAAAATTTAGTGTTTCAGTGAAGAATCGTCAAAAACCATGTATCTGTACTCAATTCGTTAGCTGATATAGTAATTTCATTACAAATTTACCTCCCCAGGAGGCCGAGGGAGTGAAATATTCCATTAACAGTAATATTTATTGTCAACCTAAAAAAAATCAGGACGATAAACAGAATCATAGTTTAAAAGAAAAATACACAAAAAAATAAATAACTTTGGTTCACAAAGTGCCAGAAAAAAATTGCTGAAGATTCCTTGCAAAATCCTGACCCTATAGGAATAAATGTGTGGGCTAAAGGAAGGTGCTTCCCAAGTACAAAAGGACTAGGAGGGGAGATTAAAACTAGATTTAATTGGTTGGCCAAGTTTTAAAAGAACAGACTTAAAAACCGAAGTGATAACTGGCAAAATCTTCACCTACTCTTTGGCACATTTTTTCCCTGGAAATGCCCGGGCGCATCTTGCTCGGAAAACAAGAGCTCCGAAATGGAGACCGCTCTTCGCTCGCTCAAAAAAAAAAAAAAGAGAGAGAGAGAGAGAGAGAGAAACCAGTTGTCAAGATGCTGGGGGAAAAGTACATCAATACATCGAGGCCGGACACAGGTCTTAACTTGAGTCGTCGCTGCCTTCAAAAAGTGCTGGGAAAACAAAAAAAAACTCCTGGAGCGTGTTCAGGTGGCTCCTCCCCAGCCTCAGGCCACAAGGCAGGGTCAGTGACTTTCTGGAAGGCGGGGCGCAGGGGTGCAGGGGCGCAGGGGCGCAGGGGGCGGGCAGGGCGCAGGGGCGCAGGGGCGGGCAGGGCGCAGGGGCGCAGGGGGCGGGCAGGGCGCAGGGGCGGGCAGGGCGCAGGGGCGGGCAGGGCGCAGGGGGCTGGCGGGGGCCTGGGGGCGCGGCCCGCGGGCTGTCCCGGCTCCCGTGGGCTCCCCGCGTGCAGCCCCGCGCCCGAGGACCTGCAGCCTCACGGTTGCCCCCCATCCTCCCAAGTGACCCCCGCGATCGCGCGCCAGGAGGCCCCGGACGCGCAGACCCTGCGCGCATCCCGGGGCCCCCACGGGGCACCTGGACCCGGACAGGCCCCCGGCGTCCCGCGCCCGCCCTGGGCCACCAAGACACCGAGGTCCTTCCTTCTGGGCTGTTTCTAAAGGAGGGAACAAAGGGCGCAGGCGCTGGGCCCCGGGGCGCCGGGGCGCCGCGGGGCAGCGGGACCTTGGGGGTCGCGGGGAGGCCGAGGCGGGGCCCTCCGGGGCCGGGAGCCCGCGCCGCCGATGCGCCCCGGGGGCGGGGGGCCGGGGGTGGTCTCGGGCTGAGCCCGCAGCGGCGGAGGCGCCCCGAGGCCGAGCCTTGGCGGTCGCGCCTCTCGGTGCGGTTCCCCCGACCTCGCACCTGCGGCCGGGATGCCCGGGGGCCCGGGCGCGCGGGGGGCGGCGGGGGGTGCAGAGCCGGAGGCGGCGACCCCGCGGGCGGCCGACCCCTACCCGGCTGCAGGCAGGCCCCGCCCCCGCCCCCGCACCTGCGCCGGGACAAAGGGGTGCCAGGCCGGGCCGGGCGCGCGGGGGCGAGGGGGAGGTGCCCAGCGGGAGGCGGCGACCCCGCGGCCAGGCCGGCCCCGTGCGCCCCTCGCCCCGGGGGTGCAGGACCCGCGGCCGCCCCGCGCGGGCACGGAGCGCTCCCAGGAGCCGCTGGCCGCGGCCCCTCCGACTCCGACGTGCGGGGCTCGGGCGCCCCTGGCCGCGGCCGGTACCCACCAGTAGCCGTCCGAGGTCTGGTCGGTGACGGTGCAGCGCCGCGAGTAGTACATCCTGCTGGTGCCGCCGCCGCCGCCGCCGCCGCAGGTCGCCTCGTAGCGCAGGTCGGGGCCGGACTCGGCGCGGGTCATGCGGCCCAGCGTGTTGATCCGCGGGTGGGAGCCGCCGTTGCAGCTCATGTCGGCGGCGCTCGGAGGGCGGCTCAGCGCCGCGGCATAGGCGAGGCGGTGGCGGGAGAAGGCGCGGGGCGCGCAGGGAGAGGCCCCGCCGGGACGGCGCGGGGGGCGCAGCGGGAGCGGAGCGGAGCCGGGGCTCCGAGGGCGGCGCGGGGCACGGGAGCCGGCGGGGCGCGGGTCGGTGGCGGCGCGCGTCTGCTCCCCGCTGGCGCCCGGCGCCCGGCCACACCTGCGGGTTTCTTCCCGGGGCGGGGTGCGGCCTCCCCGCCCCGCGCGGGTGTCGCCGACGCGCCCGGGCCGCCCCTCCCCACCTGCGCCCGCGCGCGGCTCCGCCCTGCGCCCCGAGGCGGGGGCCGGGCGGGGGCGGGGGCGGGGCGGGGGCGGGACGCGCGGCCCCAGCTTTTCAGGATTCCCGCGCGCCCAGGCCCCTTGGACCGGAGGTTACTTATTAAACATTTGCTTTTAAAAAAAAATAAAAAAATAAATAAATAAACATTTGCTTTTTGCCAATCCCTGGAAACAGTGCGAGCCCCAGCTTTGCACAGAAACAGACCTGACAAGAGCGTGCTTAGCTGCTGAGGTTGGCTGGTTTGTTGGTTGGTTTGTTTGTTGCTCGGGGGAACTTTTTTTTTTTTTTTTTTTTTTTTTTGTGAATTTTCCTTTATTCCCGTGATGCAGAAAAACGGTCTCCGAAATTCGATTTCCGACGTGTGAAACGAACCACCACTTGCTGGAGAATGGAGAAGGTCTTCACCGTGAATGGTTAATTTCTTTGGTGTGAAGGTGAAGAGGAAAACAGGACCCATTTGTGGTTCCCCCCCCCCCCCATGCAGTAAAAAGGGGGAATATAATATACATGGTGATTTATTTTATTTTGACTGCTGATGGTCATTTTGAACAGGAAATTGAGAAAACATCCACCTCCGCACCCGGTTTTCAGGTTTTGTGAAAGAGCCTTAGGAAGGTTTGTCTCAGGCGCCTGAGCCCCTTCTCCCTAGACCCATCCCTTTGAGAAGTCTGCTTTTCCCACAAGTCAGTGGCCTTCCTGGGACTTCAGTCTGAGAGCAGCAGCGAGAACCCTGGACAGAGATCGTCTGCTTGGTACAGATGAGTAACTCTGAGCCAGAACATTCCAGCGACTTGCTCTGGGGCCCCTCCCAGTTAGGTGTGAACCACACTGTAGTCTTTGTGACCAGGGTTGAGGTACAGACCCAGTCCCAGTCAGACCTATCCACATACACACACACAAAAACTGCTTTTACAATTTGGAAAACTAAAAAATAAAAATAAAAATAAAATAAAATTTGGAAAACTGTTCAATTACTCTTTACTAAATACCATTTAAAAATCTGCATAGGGGATCCCTGGGTGGCGCAGCGGTTTGGCGCCTGCCTTTGGCCCAGGGCACGATCCTGGAGACCCGGGATCGAATCCCACGTCGGGCTCCTGGTGCATGGAGCCTGCTTCTCCCTCCGCCTGTGTCTCTGCCTCTCTCTCTCTCTCTCTGTGACTATCATAAATAAATAAAAAAAAATTTTTTTTAAAATAAAATAAAATAAATAAAAATCTGCATAATAAATATTTATCACCTTCCCAAACAATGCCCGTGAACCTACCTTCTTTACGACATATTCTGAAATGTTTGTAAACTGAAAAAGAATAAAAATGGAACTACATGTGCATGTCCTAAAGGGAGTGGGGGAGTTTTCTAAAGGTTAGCGTGTTTTAGCACCCTTAATCACACCTCACTTTTTAGGTGTAAATCTTCCACAAAAACGTGCTCTTTTTTTTCCCTATTGCCCACAGAGTTGGCCAGACTAAATACAATGAGATAAAAGTTTGCTGCTGTTAGCACACTCAGTAGTTCCCATAACTGTCTCAATTTCCACTCCTTTTCAATAAATGCGAAAGTGATGAAATTCAAATGATCATGCAAACTCTGATGTACGGACCAGAATGGTGTTTCTTCTGAAAATTGAATCAATGGCTGAAAGTCAGTATCAGCACAAATGGTCCAAATAACCATTTGAGGTGTCCGTGCATAATGCACATAATTTAATTTAGGGTGTTTTGTTGCCTCTATGCATCTCATTTGTCCAGCAAATAATTATAACCTACTATATGGGAGGACCGATGTTAGACTTTGGAAAATACAAAGATGAGTGAGGCATAGTCACTGCCCTGAGAAATATAGTAAACCTTCAATTAAAAAAATTCAGGGACTCCCTTATTCTATAATGTGTAACAAGAAGGTCACGCAATTGCACAAGAGAATTCTCCTTAAAAACAAGACATAGGGCAGCCCGGGTGGCTCAGTGGTTTAGCGCCACCTGCAGCCCAGGGCGTGATCCTGGAGACCCGAGATCGAGTCCCATGTCAGGCTCCCTATGTGGAGCCTGCTTCTGCCTCTGCCTGTGTCTCTGCTTCTCTGTGTTTCTCATGAATAAGTAAATAAAATCTTAAAAAAAAAAAAAAAAGACTTAAGTAATTCTACTTCTGTGATTAAATCTTCCTTTTAAAAGAAAAAAAAGGACATATTGGGGCACCTGGATGGCCCAGTCGGTTAAGCATCTGCCTTAGGCACGGGTCATGATCCCAGAGTCCTGGGAGCAAGCCCTACATTGGGGTCCCTGCTCATTGGGAAGCCTGCTTCTCCCTCTTGCCCTGCCTACCGCCTGCTTGTGCTCTCTCTCTCTCTCTCTCAAATAAGTTTAAAAAAAAAAAAAAAAAAGAACAAGACATATCTACCTAACTCACATTGGGTAGTCAGGAGCCTGACTACACATAGACCCAGCTACCACCCAGACTCACAGAGCTGTTCAATCTGTTTACAAAACAAGTAAAGAGGTGGAAAGTACAACCTACCAACTATACACCTCTGGCTACCATTACTTGGTAGCCTGTCCTAGAGCTTCCTGAACTCCTTTAGGTATTCCCAGGAAGGCAAATTAGCTCCCAGCTAATGAAATATGCCAGGTTTGGGAAGACAATGGCTTCCATTTATCTTTCTTTAAGGATAAAGGGAGATAAAAGGATGACATAAAAGATTGACATGATAGATGGAATCCAGACATACACACATTAGTTGTCTAAACTGGCTCATCTCATGGAAGGCCCCACAGTGAAGGTTGAGAATCAAAGGACCAGAGTTCTGATCTTATGCTACAGTTTACTTGGGCAAGAGTTCAATTTCTTCATGTGCAGAAGGGAAATACTACTACTTACCCTGCCAACATTATAATATGTGAATATTCTTGAAAACGGAAACATTACATAAAGCTGAGGTGTCACCCAGTAAACCAAAAGCTCTTTGCTACATGGAAACATTAGCCTTTAGCGTTTTTGTCTTTAATCTCCCATGAATCAATAAAACTCCCTCTTGCAGACATTTAACATTCATTCACTTAAAAAGCAGTTGTTATTAAACATCTACTATGCGCTTCACAATAGGCCCAGCACTGATCATATGAAGATGAATAAGGCAGGGCTCCCTTTCTGTAAGATGTCAAGCCTGTGATAGGAAAACAAATCATTCCTGAACATCCGATACATTATTACAAAGGTATCTTTATAGAATAGTGGGGTACAGCAGAAGGGTTCAGCTTATTTCTTACAAGCAAGTTGAGAAAGTGCCCAATCCAAAATCTGGCAAAGTCCTCACCAGCTCACCTGACCAAGGTCAGCTGTTTTTCTTCCTGCCACTTGTAGATACGTCCCCTTGTACTGTTAGAGACAGATCACTGACATGTAACTTTCTCTCTGGCTGACCTTGGAGATAACCTTGTGGTTAGTAAGAGGCATCCGTCATATCCTGAGTATTATTTTTAAAACTAAACAGAGCACCTTGATTTCAATGAGCTTAGGAGGGATCATTTTCTTGCTCAAAATCCCATGGGAACTCCCTCATCTCTCTTTGTTGGTGAAATGATATCCCTTGGCCACAGAAAAGATTTACAGCTGGTGAGTTAAAAGAGCCTTTCTGCCTGCCAGGGGAGCAGTATTTGAACAAATCCGAAGTACCGAAGCTAAGATTGGAACTATGATGTGAGGTAGAGAAAATGCCTATTGAAATCGCAGATGACTTAATTGGGGGGTAATTATACATATCTTTGTCCTTTCTTTCTTATGAATAAATTAGAAGCCACCAGAAATAATTAAATCTGGGTCCTCGGTATCCCCCCCGATAAGACTGATCTCTCATTCTTAGAGTTGAAACTGCCCATTGAAAAAAAGCAATTTGATACACCACATAAATTTCATTCCAGAAATAGGAAAATGTTGGCAAAACACATACATTAGCTCAGAACTATATTATCCTTGGTTCAAAGGTCCTTCAGAGACAGGAGAATTCTTCTGTTTGTAGTGGTTTTTTGTTTTTACCAGGGGAAGAAGACTACTTTTTAAAAAATTAAAAAGCTGAGAGAAACTTCTCAAATAGGTTTTCTATCACTGTAGTGAGAAGAGAAGATTTTGTTGTTTTTGTTGCCCCTTGTTTTGGTTTTCTGCACAGGTAATATCTAATAAAAGGTGCTATCCCTTATGTTTTAAGAGTATGTTTCTTTGGGGCACCTGGGTGGCTCAGTGGTAGAGGGTGTCTGCCTTAGGCTCAGGGCCTGATCTCGGGGTCCTGGGATCCAGTCCCGCATCAGGATCCCCGCCTGCTTCTCCCTCTGCCTGTGTCTCCCATGAATAACTAAATAAAATCTTTAAAAATTTTTTTAAAAGAGTATGTTTCCTTGACTGCCTCTAATTGAATAGCATATCTATTGGGGATTAACCCATGCTCTTGCCTGATCCTGTTTTTCATTAAGAGCTCACGCTGTTGGGCAGCCCGGGTGGCCCAGCGGTTCAGCGCCGCCTGCAGCCCGGGGCGTGACCCTGGAGACCCGGGATCGAATCCCACGTCGGGCTCCTGGTGCATGGAGCCTGCTTCTCCCTCTGCCTATGTCTCTGACTCTCTCTCTCTGTGTGTGTGACTATCATAAATAAATAAAAATTTTAAAAAATTAAAAAAAAAAAGAGCTCAAGCTGTTTCACTCAGGAGAAGGACAAACATTATATGGTCTCATTCATTTGGGGAATATAAATAATAGTGAAAGGGAATAGAAGGGAAGGGAGAAGAAATAGGTAGGAAATATCAGGAAGGGAGACAGAACATAAAGACTCCTAACTCTGGGAAACGAACTAGGGGTGGTGGAAGGGGAAGAGGGCGGGGGGTGGGAGTGAATGGGTGACGGGCACTGAGGGGGGCACTTGACGGGATGAGCACTGGGTGTTATTCTGTATGTTGGCAAATTGAACACCAATAAAAAATAAATTTATTATTTAAAAAAAAGCTCAAGCTGTGAGGCTGAGGGGCTGGAAGTTAAGGGTATGGATGATGGTGAGCGGAGCTTTGGACCACATAGGGGCCACCCACACCCTTGACCAAATGACTTCTAACCCGCCAAGCTAAATAGTAACTCACATTAATTTTTAGTGGGTAGGCCACAGAGTCAATAAATATAATGCAGGTGCCAGTTAAGTTAGCCTTTTTAATATAGTCTCAAAGTAATTTTTAAGCTTATCATGATTGTGAGGAACGATCAATCTGTCATGTTGGGACTGGAACACTTACTCAAATTTCCATAAATATAAAGTCAAGATGCAGATTATTGCCAGTAAACCCAGTTATCACCAAATGCCACATGGATATATAATGTGCTAATTATAACGTGAGGAAATTATGGGGGTACCTGGGTGGCTCAGTGGTTGCGAGTCTGCCTTCCACTCAGGTCGTGATCCTGGAGACCCGGGATTGAGTCCCGCATCAGGTTCCCTGCATGGAGCCTGCTTCTCCCTGTGCCTGTGTCTGTGCCTCTCTCTGTGTGTCTCCCATGAATAAATAAATAAAATCTTTAAAAAGAGAGAGATTGAGAATTATGAATAGCTACTTAGCCTTTTCTGAAGGAATTCAAACTTTATGTTCTACTGAGAATTTCAGAAACAAAAGCTGCCTTAAAAGATTTTTATACGAGTTGTTTTCAAAACTTTTAGAACCTTGGAACTCTTTTTTGTAAATGAAACTCTGAGAACAGTCAACAGCCAGAACAGATCATGATAGTGCCAGGCTGGTTGTAGCTTGGTGGGAGCCCAGTGTCCACCCACAGCACCTGCATCAGAGATGCTGCAGCCCCAGAAAGATTTCACCAACTAAAGTGCCATATAAACCAAACCCCAAATTTTATTTTTTTTAAAATATTTTCCATTCATTTATTTGAGAGAGAGAGAGAGAGAGAGAGCTCCCGAGTGCTAGCTAGAAAGGAAAGAAAGCAGGAAAGAGAGAAGCAGACTCCCCATGGAGCGTGGAACCCAACAGAAGGCTGGATCCAGGACCCTGAGAACATGACCTCAGCCGAAGTCAGACACCCAACTGACTGAGCCACCCAGGCGCCCTCCAAACTCACATTTAATAAAAAACAAACAGTGAGTCGCAGAGCGGTTAAGAAACTTTCCTGAGTCACTCAATATCTAAAATATTAGAACTCTGTTTTTGGCCTCATGCCCTTTCCACTATGTCAAAATTCCTGTACAATCAGACATGAAAGCATACATTTCTGAGCAGTGATTTGGTATCAATTTAAAACCAAGGAACTGGAAAAAAAAAAACCAAGGAACTATGCTATTAATTGTTATTGTTCTACACTAGACACATAGGATGTCTGGAAATGTAGTTAACTATTAAATCATTAGCCCGCGCTGCAATAGTCACACAAAAAAACATTATTTTTAATCCTATCTCTACAGGTGAGGCGAATGTTTTTCCTGGTGTCATCAAATCACAGTGCATATTTTTGTTTTATTTTGGCTATTTTTTTTAATACAGCTTCCATCATTTAGAAAAAGTGAAATTAGAAATTCATATACAAACCACATAAAATCAGGACAGAAGTGAAGCCATACCTTTACTTCCATAAAGTAAGACATCTACCTTTGGGTAGAGTGTAATGCAGACGACATGTCACCTAGTCTCTGAAGTGACCATCTTTCAAAATTACTGATATTCATAGGTAAAATTGCAAGTTCCTGAAACCATTATCGTTTTATCATCAGGAAGGATTTATTGCACTTACATTGTTTCCCTGCTGCAGAGAGAAATGTCCACACAGGGGAGTCTAAAGAATAAGTTCCTGTCTTTCATTATCTTGACATCTGAAGCATCTAACACAGGAGACAGAACATGAAACATAAACCAACTGCTAGTATTAACAAAAACACAAAAACTGAGCATCCAAATAGAGCAGGGCCTGGAGGGGAAAATCCTCAGCTTCAACAGATTCTCCTAATTTAGGATTGCAATGGTTTCATTTTGTGGAGACTTGGTAAAATTGCAGATCCCAGGAAAGAAACTGTTCAAACGCCTCCATTGCCTGGAGAAACAACAGAGGCAGCGAGACATTGCATTCCTTATCAGGGTCCCAGCCTGTGGGGGAGCAAAACCTAGATTAGACCTGAGGAGGGAACTTGATGGGATGAGCACTGAGTGTTGTGCTATATTTTGGCAAATTGAACTTCAAAAAAAAAATTTTTTTTTAAATTTAAGAAAGACCTGAGAGTTTGCTAGCAAACGAAGAAAAGGGTTTGCTTAAAAGGATGAATCTAAACTTGTAAAAGTAGGTTTGTTGGCTGTAAAAAAAAACTCAGAAAAGGTGGGATGATGCAGAGAAGCTAAGAAAATTTCATCTATAACTACACCATCCAGGTGAGACAATCACACTATGCATTTTGGGTAGATTTCCTTCCAGTGTTTTCTTCAATGAATTTTTTTTACCCGATGTCAAACTCTATATACACATTTGTATCAGCTTCTTAATTTAGCATTATACCATGAGCGTTTTCCAGCCTCATTTAAGATGTCTTGTCAGCATGGCTTTAAAAGGTGCATACCATTTTGTTGTTTGTTTTTAAAAGGCTCTTTTAAAGTGTCAAGGTGCAGATCCTAGAGCTTTCTATAGGAGTGATCCATCCCGTTCTAGAATTTTCCAATCAATAGCAAATAGCATCCACCGCAGATAGGGAAAGGCCGAACTGAAGGAGTGAGCCATCATCGCATGGAAGGCAGTCACAACTACCAAACACGTTTAGGAAAATAATCCTGCCCTGTCGAGGACCAGCAAGCCCTTGCAAGGTCTTCTAGCAATCCTTCTGTAGCCCTCAGTGTAAGGGTTGCAGACATCAGACACCAGAGGGTTTTCTCCTGAAATCTTTAGTAATCCGTGGACATTCCTATTTGGGAAGCCCTAAGAGACTGGGCTCCTTCTGGTTTCTTTAATCAGCTCTCCAGGATTTAGTGAACTGAACATACAACTCAAAATGAGAAAACTTCCCTTCAACGAGATTTGGATTAAAAGAAAAAAAAAAACCACACAAATCAGGAGGATAGCCTACAGGACTGTTTCTCCAGCCATAAATTAATGCCCGTTGCAACAAACCTAACTGGATTTGATTTGTGCATTTTTAATGATTTGCAGGATTTTAACCTGAAACATTTAAACCATGCTGACATTGGACAAAAACGTTTCAAATTTAGGCAAGAGTTGTAGCACGGTTCCACAGCAGTTTCAACAAACCTGTGAAGCAGTTCTGTCTTGCAAAGGTGGGTGTGGAGAGGTACACATCATTCTCGTTAAACCTGTCTGGCGGCTCCCTGAAGTTTTTAACTGCTTAGCAATTTGGCTTCAGGTGGAATCAAGCAAAGCATCTGGAGTCCTTTCCCACCATGCTACTGAGGAGAAATGTCACCTGTCATCTCTAAATGACCTTTTATTTTGCTTTACTGAATAAGGAAAACATAACCTCATGATTTAAAATTATAATTACTGCATTCTGAAAACAAACATCAATATTCCTATTGGTATTATAGCCCTGAGGAAAAAATGTAATATACAAAAGGAGGGGTTTTAATTATTTTTTTTCCCAAAAGGAGGGTTTTTGAACCTCCTTTGAACTACAGCAGGATTTGTCTTTGTAAGAGGGAACTATAGTATCATGGAATACATCTCAATCCCATTGTTATCATTAAAAATAAATGTTAAGGGGACATCTGGGTGGCTCAGCAGTTGGACACCTATCTTCGGCCCGGGGTGTGATCCTGGAGTCTGGGGATCAAGTCCCGCATCGGGTTCCCTGCATGGAGCCTGCTTTTGCCTCTGCCTATGTCTCTGCCTCTTTCTGTGTGTCTTTCATGAATAAATAAGTAAAATCTTTAAAAAAAATGTTAAGAAAATAGGTGTAGTCCATTCATATAATCATGGATGTAGAAAGAAGACAAATGTATTGTAAAGTTAAAAAAAATGGGGGCCCTTCGCTGGCTCATAAAAACATACATACATAAAATTTTAAAAAGTCACTCACTTAAAAAAAAGGCAACTTTTAAGCCACATATATATAGTGTGGTCAGATTGTTTATATTAAAAAGTATGTATTAGAGGGGTGCCTGGGTGGCTCAGTCCATTAAACGTCTGACTCTTGATTTCTACTCAGGTCATGATCTCAGCCCCGCACAGGTCTCCATGCTTAGTGAGAAGTCTGCTTGAGATTCTTTCCTTCTCCCTCTCTCTCAGCCCCTCCCCCCCTCAAATAAATGAATTAACTTAATTTATTCTTAAAAAACAATGTGTTAGAAAAGGCATATAATGAGATCTTAAGGGGTAAAGGTTATTAATGGAAGATGGGTACATAGAAGACTTGTTAGCATATACATTTCTAATAATAGATCCATAAAATAAAGGTATGCAATTTCATAGAAAAAAAGGTAGCTTTCATATCTGGGTTTGCAAAGGGAAGTTAAATTTCCCAATACCTGAGTCTTGAAAATTTGGTATTCATCAATATGAGAATAATAATTCTCATTCTATTTATTTGTGCCTCAGGGGTTTTCTTTATTTTTAAAAGTTGTTATATATATATATATATATATATATATATATATATATATACACACACACACACACATACATATATATGGCATAAAATTTACCCTTTTAATCATTATGTACAATTCAGTGGGATTAAGTACATTCACAATGTGTGCACCGTCACCACCATCCATCTGCAGAACTTTTTTGTCATCTCAAACAGAAACCCTGTCCCCATTGGACACTAATGCCTTCCTCCCTTTGCCTAATCCAGCCCCTGGGAACTCCTGTTCCATTTTCTGTCTCTATTAATTTGACCAATCTAGGTTCCTTCTATAACTGAATTACACAATTTTTGTTATTTTGCGTCTGGCTTATTTCACTTACCATACTGTCTTCAAGTTTCATCCATGTTGTAGCCTGTGTCAGAATTCCCTGTT
Organism: Vulpes lagopus; assembly: GCF_018345385.1. Classification (NCBI taxonomy): domain Eukaryota; kingdom Metazoa; phylum Chordata; class Mammalia; order Carnivora; family Canidae; genus Vulpes; species Vulpes lagopus. Next base: position 18,741,529 of record NC_054833.1, read on the forward strand.
TTTTATTTTATTTTTATTTTTATTTTTTAACATTTTTTTTTATTTTTTAACATTTTTAAAAAGATTTTATTTATTCATGAGAGACACAGAGAGAGAGAGAGAGAGAGAGAGGCAGAGACACAGGCAGAGGGAGAAGCAGGCTCCATGCAGGGAGCCCGATGTGGGACTTGATCCCAGGTCCCCAGGGTCACGCCCTGAAGGCGGCACTAAACCGCTGAGCCACCCGGGCTGCCCAATTCCCTGTTTTTTTAAAGGCTGGATAATATTACACTGTATATATAGAACACATTTTGTTCACCCATTCATCTGTTGGTGGACATTTAGGTTGCTTCCATCTTTTGGCTATTACAAATAATGCTACTATGTTGCTTTTTAAGTACCAAAATTATTATAAACTTTTTCTTTCCTTTGCAACTTCTCCCTCCTTCCAGAATTAATAACTGTCCTTCTTCTTTTTTTTTTTTTTTTGCTTTTGCTTAGTTATCTGCTATCATTAATTTGTTCCCAAACTCTCTTCTAGTTGAGTAAATATTTTCTCAACACAAACATTCACAACAGGTATTCTATTAATTTCATCTGCTTAAAAACATCCTTCCTGGTTGGAGGATGGGAAGTGGGTGAAATGGAAGACAGAGGTCAACAGACACAAACTTCCAGTTGCAAAATAAATAAGTCATGGGGGGTCAAGGTAGAGCATAGTGAGTATAGTTAACAATACTGTGTTGTAATTATAAAAGTTACTAAGAGAGGGGCACCTGGGTGGCTGGGTGGTTGTGTGTCTGCTGTCCCAGGGTCCTGGGATCCAGTCCCGCATCTGGCTCCCTGCAGGGAGCCTGCTTCTCCCTCTGCCTGTGTCTTTGCCTCTCTCTGTGTCTCTCATGAATAAATAAATAAAATCTTTTTTAAAAAGAAGTTGCTAAGAGAGTCGATCTTAAAAGTTCTCATCACAAGAAAAAAAAATTGTAACTATGTGTGGTGTTGGATGTTAACTAGCCTTGTTATTAAAAAAAAAAAAGAATCCTTCCTGGAGCCTTCTGACTTGCTTCAATCTGAGCTGACAGTTCTTCAGATCTGTTTCTGCACAGTTGACCTGGAAGCTCCCTTCTCTGTCATCCTAAGGCTGCCTTTGCCTGCTGTGTGTTGGGTGTACCTTCTGTTTTCTGGATCGCATGTGTTGCACTCTCCTGATTTATTCCCTCATTTTTTTTTAATTCCCTCATTTTGATAGCACTCACTTTCACCAACTTTAATGAGAAAAAGTGCATGAGAGATACGTCTTTGGAGAACTTATGTGACTGAAAGTGTCCTTATCCCACCACATACCTGTCTGATAATTTGGCTGGGTATAGAACTCTAGATTGGAAATCATTTTCCCTCAGGTTGTTGGAAGCATTGCTCGCTTCTGTTTGCAGAGTTGCTTTTGAGAGGTCCAAAGCCACTCTGATTCTTTATGCATTTTATGAAACTTCCACTATAAGTTTCAGGACATTCTATAATTTTTAGATAATAAAATTTAGAGAGTTCAACACCCTTCTTGTTTGGTCCCCAGGGCAGGAGAAAAAGAGTACATTATGGTCAGTAATGAGAGAGACTTAGAGAACAAAGTCAGTGGTCAGTAAACATGGCAGATATTGGAAAAAGAGGAAAGTGGATTTTTAAAAATTTAATAGATATGATAAATAAATGAGTGAATTCTCCCTAAGAGTAGGAAAGAAGAGGGTCCTTTACCTTTTTCCTTTCATTATTTTTTCTCTTTCTTTCTTTCTTTCTTTCTTTCTTTTTCTTTTCTTCCTTCCTTCCTTCCTTCCTTCCTTCCTTCCTTCCTTCCTTCCTTTTCTTCTTTCTTTCTCTGTATTTTTTTTCCAAAGATGGTTTCTTTATCTGGGGAAAATAATTTCCTCCACAGAGACATACCTCTTTCCTAGAATTGTAATAAGACCAACCAGCCTGCTCTGACTCTGCTTCCCAGGCTCCACCTGCCTGCTCCTGGTCAAGTGAAAATGGAGTGACAAGGAGAGGTCCATGAGGCTACCCTACTGACAGGAGAAGGAGGCATAGCCCACCCCGGCTCTCACCTCACCTGGCTTCACCTGCACTCTCCATCACCAGGGGAGCCATCCAGCTCCTGCTCTCCACCTCCTCTTAGCAGGTCAGCCCCATCCCTCCAATTCCCACCTGGCTCCCACTCTATCTAATCTAATTCACCTTTCTCCATGCAAGCGAGTCTCACCAGTTGGCAATTTAGCCTTCTCAGATCAGTTACACATTCCAAGATCAATCCATTTCCTAACCCTAACTACTGTTTATCTTCCAAAGACTCTAAGAAAATAAAACCCAGCCGTGTCCTTAAATCACCTCTACTTCTTGACTCAATTAATGCTACAAGCTCCATACCTCTCATCAATCTAACCCTCCAATTTAAGCTTGTCTCCTCTCCAGCTAAACATTCACCTGCAATGATTTTCAAAAATGTCATCTTGTATATTTCAAGGGTCAGTATACATGTTGGTAAATGGTTTAAATGGCCACATTAAGAATTCATAAAAATAGAGAAGACACAGCAACTACTGCCCTTTCATTAATCTGTCATTTGTCTCTCAAAGGTCAGGGACTTGACCATGTCCCATTTAGAGTGGATTGCCCTATTCCTTTCTCCCACTCCATACCACACACCATCACCAGACTAACCTTCTGGAAAGTTCTCATCACGTCATTCTCCTCCTCAAAGCCTTCACTGACTCCCCACTCTCAGCAGATAAGATACACAGTCTCCAGCCTGGCATTCCGAGCCCTCTACAACTGTATCCCAATCTCCCCTCTACATATATTGTGTTTTCTCACCTCTGTACCTTTGTTCATATCCATCACCAATTGTAATGCCCTCCTACCTTTTCCACACATTCTGCTAAATTTACTTCATGTCTTACTTCATCATGAGACCCTTCCAGGTCACCAAAGCTTATAGTTCATTTTAAAAATTCTCCTCACCATCTACCTCTCCTTTCATCCCTTCATTTAGCAACACTGGGGATTTTTTTTTTTTTGGAGGGGTTACTTATTATGAGTCAGGCATTGTGCTTGTGTTAGGTGGGGAAACAAAAATAAATAAGTCATCCTTCCAATGGTGGCAGGATTGACAATCTAATAAAACAAATAATAACTACCATTCATTTTGCACATACTGTAGACCAGGTATAGCACAAAACATGGAAAGCACTTTGTAATAGTCATCTTTACAATAATACTGTGAGTGAGGTATTAAAATTCTGATTTTATTGATGATAAAATGGAGGCTCAACAGGGTCAGGTTGTCTATCCGTGGTCATTCACAAGTAATTAGCAGAGCCAGGAATGTGAGTCTATAAAAACCTGTCCTAATGTCCAGTCTCCCAACTGACACACTCTCTCTCACCACACTACCCACACTCTCTCTCTTTCCCCATTCCTTCCTCCCACCCTTTCCTCTGAGCTCAAAGCACTTGACAATTGATCACATACTACATGAGGGGTTTTTTTTTTTTGCATTTTCTTAGCTCGTTATTTAATTTTTTGCATACTTATACTATCTTTCTCCAATTAGAGCTACAAATGTTAAGAGACGGAATTAGAAAAGGATGCAGTAAAAAAATATTGTGACTTCTACAGAGTAGGAATATATTTGTTCCATTTGCAATAGTTTTGTAATGTTAACATTTCAATATTTTATGGAGCTGAAAGGAGCTCATCCAGGAATTAAGGGTAAATCACTAACACTTCCAAACAATGACCCCCAAACTTATAAATTATGAGGACCATTTTATTGTTAAAAATTGCAAACCTGGGGCACCTGGGTGGCTCAGTGGTTGAGTGTCTCTGCCTTTGGCTCAAGGCATTATCCCAGGGTCCAGGGATCGAGTTCCACATCAGACTCTGTGCAGGGAGCCTGCTTCTCTCTCCGCCTATGTCTCTGCCTCTCTCTGTATCTCTCAATGAATAAATAAGTAAAATCTTTTTTAAAAAATTGCAAACCTGCACATAAGCAAAATTATGCTTCTGACAGCAACTGATGGAGTAAATAATGACAAAAAAACTTCTGTAAATTTACCAATGCTTTTATACTTATGCATACTTCATTCATAGCAATTTTACACCTCCATACTTTTGAAAAATAATACATGCAGGTATAAAACATTTATGCAGTTATAGATACTGCTTCCAAACACTTGACAAACACTTCTCATCCTTTCAGGCATCTACATCCCATAGACTAGAAATCACTGATCCATGAGTTTGCTGACCCTGGGCCAAGAGTGGACAGGATGATGTCACCTTGTAAAGGAGCATTCTTCCCTTCAGAGTCCAGAATTCTTTTATGGGGAGAAATCTTAACTTAGGGCAGAACTCTGACATTTATTTGTCTTCTGTATTCAACAAGAATACAAAAAGGGGGTTGTGTCTTAGCTGGCTGATTATGCAATACGATTAGTAGAGGTGTTAATGGGATTAACAGTAGTGGATTCAGTGGGTTGAATTTATATACAATTCAACAAATTCATTTTAACCGGCTCTTACCTCTCCATAGTGCAGAGCTCAGAAAATTCTGGGCTAACCGATATGGGTTCAGTTAAAGCTGAAAATGTGCCAGATGTGAACTGATAACAGAATACTTGCCATGGGAAGAAGAAAAGAGAATCACCCTCCCACCTCATGTCTTTCGTTGAAACTTTTATCTTAAATCTTTGGATTTTATTTAAAGGCAAGGCTATATTATCTGGTTAGAGAGTGTTTCTGGATGTATCTGTAAGAAATCATTGGAAGCATCAAATATAGGACTTACTGTATAACAGGAAAAGGATATTAAATACTTATTTTCATCCAGCTACTTAATGCTTCCTTAAAGAGGCCTAAAGATCCTCCTGACATGAGACTTTTTTTTTTTTAATTTTTTATTTATTTATGATAGTCACACACGGGGAGAGAGAGAGAGAGAAGCAGGCTCCATGCACGGAGGGCCCGACGTGGGATTCAATCCCGGGTCTCCAGGATTGCGCCCTGGGCCAAAGGCAGGCGCCAAGCCGCTGCGCCACCCAGGGATCCCCCTGACATGAGACTTTAAAACATAAGCAACATGCAAGTGTTGACTATGACTCTCACATCGTAGAAATGCTGAAAGGAGAGGAGGTGGTCTAAAATCCAGTAAGCAATTACCCCCATAAAGAAACTGACCAATTCAAACAGGGCTGCAATACATTGTTGTTACTTTTTTTAAAAAGATTTTATTTATTTATTTAAGAGAGAGAAAGAGAGAACGTGAGAGAGAAAGAGAGACGGGGCACGAACAGGGGCAGAAGGAGAAGCAGACTCCCCACTGAGATGGGAGCCCAACATAGGACTCTATCCCAGGACCCTGGGATCATAACCTGAGCTGAAAGAAGAGGCTTAACTGACTGAACCACCCAGGCGAGGACATTGTTGTTAACTTGATTGGTAAAGAGATCAGGTTTAATTTAATTTAATTTAATTATTTAATTTAATTTAATTTAATTTAATTTAATTTAATTTAATTTTTTTCTTATTAACACAGTATTTATTTGTCTTTCTTCTGTCAAAACCTGAGCCAACCACTTTCCCCAGGCTGCCTGGGGAGGTATAGGAAAAGGAACATACAGGGCATACAGGGCAGACAAGACATGGGAGAAAGACCTATGGGAGGTGGAGACGACTCCTTCACATGGCAAAGAGGATGAGAAAGGCCACCATCAGGCAAAAGAGCCCCATGGCCTCCGAGGAGATTAATTGTAAAAGTAATAATGATCTAGATTTATTTAAACCTAACCAACCCAGAGCTTATCCTTATTTTTTTATAAAGAAACATGCACTCAACTATTATCTTCATCCCAAAATGCATTTAGAGTTCTCATTATGTGCATGCCATAATTGAGAGCAATAATACTCTATTTTAGGATGCCACTTGTTTCTTGTACTCTAAAGGTCAGACCTATAAATATCCCATTTGGGCTTCCAAGTCTACTCATAGGAAGAGTAGAACTTCTCCTTGGAAAGTCCAGCCTTCACACAATGCCTGGCACATAACAGGGCTCAGGAAATGAATTAATGAATGAGCTAATGATTGGGATGTCCATGGTTTCAGCAAACAGATGTATAAACACAGACATCACACCCTCATTCAAGGAAAGCAAAGCCTCCCACTCAGGTTGATAAGCTGAAAAGCTGTACATTCTAGAAGTTGGTTTTCTACTCATTTTCCCCTTCCAGGTATACATTTCTTACAGCTTTTTTTTTTTTTATCTTTAGGGGCACCTGGCTGGTGTGGTTGGTGGAGCATGCAACTCCTGATTTGGGGGTTATGAGTTAAAGTTCCACCTTTGGGGGTAGAGATTACTTATAAATAAAATCTTTGGGGGCACCTGGGGGACTCAGTGGTTGAGCGTCTGCCTTCGGCTCAGGGCATGATCCAGGGTCCTGGGATTGAGTCATACATCTGGCTCCCCACAGAGAGCCTGCTTCTCCCTCTGCTTATGTCTCTGCCTCTCTCTCTGTGTGTCTCTCATGAATAAATAAATAAAACCTTAAAAAAATAAAATAAAATAATAAAAATAAAATCTTTAAATAATTTTTAACGTATGTTTATTTCTCTTGTATTAAAATATGACTAATTAATATTAAAATGACACCATGGAATATTAAATTCATTGACTAGTTTTAATAATAGGGATTTAGACTAATCATAGGTTGTCCTTTTAATTGGAAAACTTAATTGATGATGACATAATGGGTTTTTGTAAAACATGGAAGATAGTTTTTTTTTTATTGAAGTATAATTGACATACAATATCCTATTAGTTCAGGTATACATCATAGTGTTTGATATTTGTACACATATGACGTGTTCTCCATGATAAGTCTAGTCACCATCTGTCACCATACAAAGTTATGAAAATATTATTGACTCTATTTCCTATGCTGTACTTTTCCTCTCCATGACTTATTTTATAACTGGAAGTTTGTACCTCTTAATGCCCTTCACCTACTTTGCCCAACTTCTCACCCGCCCCCTCCCCTCTCTGGTAGCCAAAAGCTTCCTGTATCTATGAATCTGTTTCTGTTGTTCATTTGGTTCTTTTTTTTTTTTTAGATTTCATCTGTAAGTGCCATCATACAGTATTTGTCCTTCTGTATGATTTATTTCACTTAACATAGTTCCCTCTACTTCCATCCATGTCATTGCAAATGGCAAGATTTCATCCTTTTCATGGCTAATACTCCATTGTGTATATATCGTCCTCATTCATTTATCGATCAATGGACCCTTGGGTTGCTTCCAAATGTTGGCTATTGTAAATAATGCTACAGTGAATATAGGGGTGCATATATCTCTTCAAATTGGTGTTTTCTTTGCATAAATACCCAGAAGTGGAACTGCTGGATTTAAAAAAAAAAAAAACTCCATACTGTTCCACAATGGCTATACAGTTTGCATTTCTACCAACAGCATACGAGGGTTCCCCTTTCTCCATATCCTCACTAACACTCATTTTTTTGTCTTTTTGATTATAGCCAATCTGACACGTATGAAGTGATATCTCAGTATGGTGTTGATTTGCACTTCCCTGATTATTAGTGATGGTGAGCATCTTTTCATGCTTGTTATCATCTGTATGTCTTATTTGGAAAAATGTGCATTCAAGTCCTCTGCTCATTTTTTAAAAACTGAACTATCTGGGGTTTTTTTGCTGTTATGTTGAATAAGTTCTTTATACATTTTGGATGTTAACTCCTCTTGGATGTAAGATATGCAAATACCTTCTCCCATGTAGTCAGTTGTCTTGTTGGTTTCCCTTATTGTACAGAAGCATTTGCATTTGGTGTAATCCCATTTTTTATTTTAGCTTGTGTTGCCTTTGCCTGCTTTTACATCAAAAGCAGAAAGGACACCTGGCTGGCTCACTCGGTGGAGCATACCACGCTCCATCTCAGGGTTTGTGGGTTCGAGTTCCACTTTGGGCATAAAGATTACTTAAAATCTTAAAAAAAAAACAGAATTAAAAAGGGGATTCTCTGAGGTTTGATGTGACTATTGTGTGATAAACAGTAGAATCAATTCAAGGCAGTGTGCACAGAGGTGATTAATTCTGGAGAGCAGGATGTGTTGAAGGTTTGTATGCAAGGATAGCACAGGTAGAGAAGGCTGTCTGCAGAGAACATAAAAAGAGAAAAGAAGAAATTGAGGCAGGAAAAAAATAGGAAGGTGTACACATATGCATCTTTCCTCCTCAGTGCCTAAATGATTAAACAAAAAGGACTTCCTCTGTCTATGGGAAAGACTTTTTAGCCTTTGAGTTCTATGGCTTTATATCAAGCTGGTCCAACGTATAAGACACAAAGGAAAAGGCAAAATAGCTAGCATTCTTTAGAATCGAGATTGCTGAGGTAAGAATGTTACCAGGGAAGGCCTCTGTCCATGGGAGCAGAATTATTTTTTTTAATTAATTTCTTTTTTATTGGTGTTCAATTTGCCAACATACAGAATAACACCCAGTGCTCATCCCATCAAGTGTCCCCCTCAGTGCCCGTCACCCAGTCACCCCCATGCCCCTGCCCACCTCCCTTTCTACCACCTCTTGTTTGTTTCCATGGGAGCAGATTTAAACAGTTAAAATGGAAAAGTTCAAAGGCAGAAATACCAGTGTATGGTGTGAGAATTAGGGCAGTGGTTACCTTGAGGAGTGACTTGGGGAGAGGGGGTGCCAAAGAAGGGGTTTTGTCGGGTGTTAGGAGGCTTCTATTTCCCAATTGGGAGACTTGATGTGTATGTAGGGGTGAAAATTCACCCAAATGCAACTTTTATGATCTATATATACTTATGTATGTATACTACACTTCAACAGAAAAGCCACTTAAAACTCCAATTTCAAGACATTTCATTGGTAATCGAGTCTACATAAAAGACTAAACAATTTCATAGCTACCTATATTTTTTTTTTTTAAGTTTTTATTTTATTTTATTTTATTTATGATAGTCATACAGAGAGAAAGAGAGAGAGGCAGAGACACAGGCAGAGGGAGAAGCAGGCTCCATGCACCGGGAGCCTGATGTGGGATTCGATCCCGGGTCTCCAGGATCGCGCCCTGGGCCAAAGGCAGGCGCCAAACCGCTGCGCCACCCAGGGATCCCCCATAGCTACCTATATTTTTCTTTAAAGAAGGTGCCTGAAGGATAGATACTAATAATTAAGAGGAAAAAGTGCCTGCTCCCAAATCAAGTGTTTTGAGCTTCCCAAGGAGATGAGATGCTGGTCCCATGTCATTGAAGGAATTATGGAGCCACCCTGGCTCTAGGGCCCAAATCCACAGGGTAGGAGAAAAGTCTAGGCCTCTGGAGGTCATAGGGTCAGCTGGCCCAGTACTTTGCTAATTGTTTTCTTCCCTGGTATTATTAAAGGCCTTTTCAAGCTGCTGGTAAACAATGAATACAGATTAGTGGTCATTAATCAGGGACTTGGATCACCTAATGGGGTTGGCTCAGCGGGTAGTTTCTGCTGGTCTCATAGTTGATTGATCATCAGGGATGACCAGGCGTGACTACAGCTGCATGGCAGCCACATTCTCACTCTGAGGGAAACACTCCTCTCGTTCTCCTCCCTACACTTCATGGATGAATAAGGCGGACCCAACACAGGGACTTCCAGGTACCACACTTGGACCGAATAGGCCTTCAGACTGACTGGGGCCCTTTTACTGGAGCTGTTCCATCCAGGGCCTTCCTCCACGGCAGGGGGCGGCAGCCCTAGGATAGCTGTTAGCTCCTAAAGCCTTCCCTGTCAGTACATGCCTTACCTCACTTTCTCTAATCTCCAGAATTGGCAGAAGTAAATTTAAAAAAATTTTTTTTAATTGGCAGAAATGACAAGTAATTCCTCTTTATGGGAAAAAAAGAAACTCTAAGGATGCCTGGGTGGCTCAGTGGTTGAGCATCTGCCTTGGCTTAGGGTTTGATCCTGGGGTCCTGGAATCAAACCCCGCATCTGGCTCCCCACAGGGAGCCTGCTTCTCCCTCTGCTTGGGTCTCTGTCTCTCTCTGTGTCCCTCATGAATAAATAAGTAAAATCTAAGAAAGAGAGAAAGAAAGAAAGAAAGGAAAGAAAGAAAGAAAGAAAGAAAGAAAGAAAGAAAGAAAGAAAGAAAGAAAGAAAGAAAGAAGAAAGAAAAAGAAATAAAGAAAGAAAGAAACCCTAGAGGATTTTTATTATTTTCATACTGAAAGGTAAAACCCTTGCAGCGTTACAGGATGGTGGGACTCTCAAGGGAAGTCTACCAGCGTTCCAGGAAAACACACTCCTGCTTCAACACGGCCTGTCCCCTCTCTGTCCCTATAACATGACAATTCTGCACAAAGTTTCACAAATACAAAGAAGTTGTGATGTTTTTTTACAAAGTTTGGAAACAGGGGCTCTAGCAGCTCGGAGGTGACAAGGGTGGCGATGTGCAGCCCGCCCAGCCCCGCAAAGGTTTTGCCCTCCTGGCAAACACACAGGTGCTCCCCAACGTACCCTCCAGATGCCTGGAGAAAAAGTCAGTGCAAAAAAAAAAAAAAAAGAAAAGAAAAAGTCAGTGCAGCTCAAGAGGCAGTAAAGGGGGAGTTCCAGGACCCAGAGGCCAGACATCATCCGAACCTTCTCAGGCAAACACTGATTGTTGTAAAAAAAAAAAAAAAAAAAAAAAATCATCAGGCAAAAACAAATAAACAAACAAAAAAGACAGACGAAGGAAAAAGGGGAGCAAAAGGTAAACAAACAAAAGTTAACCAACCAAGAACTTGAGGACTCACAGGCAGTAAACTTCTAGAAAAGCTAACATTAGGACAGGTCAGCCTGTGATGAAGCAGGAGAGAAAGAAGCCAAATCTGATGAACATCCCTAACTTGTCGGTATCAATTGCATCATACCATGCTTCTCGTACAATCCGGAGGCATTGTATTCTATAAATGAAACTACTTCATAAATGAAAGATCTTAATAGTACTAGAAATGCACATTTAAGGAGTAGGAAACTCTATGCCTTAAAAACAATTTTTATAAGTATAAATGCTTTTTTTAAAAAAAAAAAAGAAGTGAGGTCACAGGCCTGTTGTTTCTTTTTGAGGACAACCAGAAAGTAATAAAATACCAAATTAAAGGAGGCTTTGATCATAGGCTGGGGAGGAGGAGTGTGTTGGCTGGTTTAAATCCCATAAGAAGAAACCTAATCAAATGGTAATTTTTTTATAAATTTATTTTTTATTGGTGTTCAATTTGTCAACATATAGAATAACACCCAGTGTTCATCCCGTTAAGTGCCCCCCTCAGTGCCTGTCACCTAGTCACCCCCCCACCTCCCCTTTCACCACCCCTAGATCGTTTCCCAGAGTTAGAAGTCTTTCACGTTCTGTCTCCCTTTCCGATATTTCTCACTTATTTTCTCTCCTTTCCCCTTTATTCCCTTTCACTATTTTTTATATTCCCCAAATGAATGAGACCATATGTTTGTCCTTCTCCGATTGACTTATTTCACTCAGTATAAGACCCTCCAGTTCCATCCACGTCGAAGCAAATGGTGGGTATTTGTCGTTTCTGATGGATGAGGAATATTCCATTTATACATAATCCACATCTTCTTTATCCATCATCTTTCAATGGACACCGAGGCTCCTTCCACAGTTTGGTTATTGTGGACATTGCTGCTAGAAACCTCGGGGTGCAGGTGTCCCGACGTTTCATTGCATCTGTATCTTTGGGGTAAATCCCCAACAGTGCAATTGCTGGGTCGTAGGGCAGGTCTATTTTTAACTCTTTGAGGAACCTCCACACAGTTTTCCAGAGTGGCTTCCCCAGTTCACATTCCCACCAACAGTGTAAGAGGGTTCCCCTTTCTCCGCATCCTCTCCAACATTTGTGGTTTCCTGCCTTGTTAATTTTCCCCATTCTCACTGGTGTGAGGTGGTGTCTCATTGTGGTTTTGATTTGTATTTCCCTGATGGCAAGTGATGCGGAGCATTTTCTCATGTGCTTGTTGGCCATGTCCATGTCTTCCTCTGTGAGATTTCTCTTCATGTCTTTTGCCCATTTCATGATTGGATTGTTTGTTTCTTTGGTGTTGAGTTTAATAAGTTCTTTATAGATTTTGGAAACTAGCCCTTTATCTGATATGTCATTTGCAAATATCCTCTCCCATTCTGTAGGTTGTCTTTTAGTTTTGTTGACTGTATCCTTTGCTGTGCAAAAGCTTCTTATCTTGATGAAGTCCCAATAGTTCATTTTTGCTTTTGTTTCTTTTGCCTTTGTGGATGTATCTTGCAAGAAGTTACTGTGGCCAAGTTCAAAAAGGGTGTTGCCTGTGTTCTCCTCTAGGATTTTGATGGAATCTTGTCTCACATTTAGATCTCTCATCCATTTTGAGTTTATCTTTGTGTATGGTGAAAGAGAGTGGTCCAGTTTCATTCTTCTGCATGTGGATGTCCAATTTTCCCAGCACCATTTATTGAAGAGACTGTCTTTCTTCCAATGGATAGTCTTTCCTCCTTTATCGAATATTAGATGGCCATAAAGTTCAGGGTCCACTTCTGGATTCTCTATTCTGTTCCATTGATCTATGTGTCTGTTTTTGTGCCAGTACCACACTGTCTTGATGACCACGGCTTTGTAGTACAACCTGAAATCTGGCATTGTGATGCCCCCAGCTATGGTTTTCTTTTTTAAAATTCCCCTGGCTATTCGGGGTCTTTTCTGATTCCACACAAATCTTAAAATAATTTGTTCTAACTCTCTGAAGAAAGTCCATGGTATTTTGATAGGGATTGCATTAAACGTATAAATTGCCCTGGGTAACATTGACATTTTTACAATATTAATTCTGCCAATCCATGAGCATGGAATATTTTTCCATCTCTTTGTGTCTTCCTCAATTTCTTTCATAAGTGTTCTATAGTTTTTAGGGTATAGATCTTTTTTTTTTTTTTAATTTTTCTTTATTTATTATAGTCACACAGAGAGAGAGGGAGAGAGGCAGAGACACAGGCAGAGGTAGAAGCAGGCTCCATGCACCGGGAGCCTGATGTGGGATTCGATCCCGGGTCTCCGGGATCGCGCCCTGGGCCAAAGGCAGGCGCCAAACCGCTGCGCCACCCAGGGATCCCTAGGGTATAGATCTTTTACCTCTTTGGTTAGGTTTATTCCTAGGTATCTTATGCTTTTGGGTGCAATTGTAAATGGGATTGACTCCTTAATTTCTCTTTCTTCAGTCTCATTGTTAGTGTATAGAAATGCCATTGATTTCTGGGCATTGATTTTGTATCCTGCCACGCTACCAAATTGCTGTATGAGTTCTAGCAATCTTGGGGTGGAGGCTTTTGGGTTTTCTATGTAGAGTATCATGTCATCGGCGAAGAGGGAGAGTTTGACTTCTTCTTTGCCAATTTGAATGCCTTTAATGTCTTTTGTTGTCTGATTGCTGAGGCGAGGACTTCCAGAACTATGTTGAACAGCAGTGGTGAGAGTGGACATCCCTGTCTTGTTCCTGATCTTAGGGGAAAGGCTCCCAGTGCTTCCCCATTGAGAATGATATTTGCTGTGGGCTTTTCGTAGATGGCTTTTAAGATGTCGAGGAAAGTTCCCTGCATCACTTGCCATCAGGGAAATACAAATCAAAACCACAATGAGATACCACCTCACACCAGTGAGAATGGGGAAAATTAACAAGGCAGGAAACAACAAATGTTGGAGAGGATGCGGAGAAAAGGGAACCCTCTTACACTGTTGGTGGGAATGTGAACTGGTGCAGCCTCTCTGGAAAACTGTGTGGAGGTTCCTCAAAGAGTTAAAAATAGACCTGCCCTACGACCCAGCAATTGCACTGTTGGGGATTTACCCCAAAGATTCAGATGCAATGAAACGTCGGGACACCTGCACCCCGATGTTTCTTTTTTTTTTTTTTTTTTTTTTAAATGTCACAGGGATTTTTTTTTTAAATATTTTTTTAATTTTTTTTTTAATTTTTTTTTTTTTTTTTTTTTTTTTTTATGATAGTCACAGAGAGAGAGAGAGAGGCAGAGACACAGGCAGAGGGAGAAGCAGGCTCCATGCACCGGGAGCCCGATGTGGGATTCGATCCCGGGTCTCCAGGATCGCGCCCCGGGCCACCCCGATGTTTCTATCAGCAATGGCCACAATAGCCAAACTGTGGAAGGAGCCTCAGTGTCCATCGAAAGATGAATGGATAAAGAAGATGTGGTTTATGTATACAATGGAATATTACTCAGCAATTAGAAACGACAAATACCCACCATTTGCTTCAACGTGGATGGAACTGGAGGGTATTATGCTGAGTGAAATAAGTCAATCGGAGAAGGACAAACAGTGTATGTTCTCATTCATTTGGGGAATATGAATAATAGTGAAAGGGAATATAAAGGAAGGGAAAAGAAATGTTGGGAAATATCAGGAAGGGAGACAGAACATAAAGACTCCTAACTCGGGGAAACGAACTAGGGGTGGTGGAAGGGGAGGAGGGCGGGTGTTGGAGGGGAATGGGTGACGGGCACTGAGGTGGACACTTGACGGGATGAGCACTGGGTGTTTTTCTGTATGTTGGTAAATTGAACACCAATAAAAATTAATTAAAAAAAAAATCTATAACCCAGTATTACGGTCTGTGGCCACCATGCTGTACATCAGAGCCCCAGAACGTATTCATCTTATAACTGGAAGTTTATATCCTTTAACTTATATCTCTCCATTTCCTGCACCCAAAGCCCCTGGGCAACTGCCAATCTATCTCTGTTTCTATGAGTTTGCTTTTTAGATTTCACATGTGAGTAAGATCACACAATATTTGTCTTTTTCAGACTCATTTCACTTATGCTAAGTCCTTTAAGAGCCTCTTTTTTTTTTTCAAAGATTGATTGATTGATTGATGAGAGACACAGAGAGAGATAGGCAGAGGGAGAAGCAGGCTCCTTATGGGGAGCTCAGGGTGGGACTAGATTCCAGGACCCCAGGATCACGACCTGAGCTAAGGGCAGATGTTCAACCACTGAGCCACTCAGATGTCCCTAAGAACCTCTTTTTAAGAACAATTTGTCCACAGATTCTAAGCTGGAAAGTCAATAGAGTAACTATTTGGATAAAAATGACAATAATGTAGCTTTTTATATACATTTTAAAAGATTTTAATTTTTTAAGTCATCTCTACATCCAACGTGGCTTGAACTCACAACCCCAAGACCAAGAGTCACATGTTCTACTGACTGAGCCAGCCAGGTGTCCCTAGTTTTTTTTTTTTTTTTTTTTTCTTCAGTATCAGCACTTGCACTAAGAACTATATACAAGTTGATTGTCATGTTTATGTACTGATCACCACATGAAAGCCAGTAAAACATCAATTAAGGAAGAAAGTCTGAAAAACCTAGGCTGGTAGCCATCATAAGCAGGTGGAGAGGGGTTCCTGATCCAGAGAGGTTGTGTGACTTGTCTGACATCACAGAGCAAATGTTCTATAGCAAACCAAGACTTGCAGCATGGATAAGTGTCCTTCATGACTTCTCAGCCCTGTGCCGTTTCCATAATCCCACATAGTCTCTTGGGGGTATCTCATGGTCCTGTAGTCATGCATGGCTTGCAAAACCAAACAGCCAGAAATGGGTTCAAATCTAGATTTTTTTCCTCACTCGCTAGATTGCTTATAGTAATGATTCTTAGCACTCGTTGGGTACCAGGTCATCTGAAAAAGCTTTGAAAAAATGTAGCTGCCAGATGCCTTTTCCAGACATTCTGACTCATTTGCTCTGGCGTGGGCATTTTAATTTTAAAAAACTCTCCCCAGGTGATTCCAAAGTGTAGCAAATTAGATGAAAATCATGCTCTGTGGCACCAGTTCTCATCCCCAGGTACACACTGGAATCATTTGCCAGAGCTCTGAAAAGTATTTGCTTGAATCCCACCTTCAGGGATGCCGATGCACCTGGGCTGGGGTGCAGCTTCAGCACAACAGCTTCCCCAGGGAATCTAACACCTAGCCAGAGACAAGAACCATTGCTGGTGGGCTCCCCAGCCGTTCATCTCCCAGAGAGGATTTTAGGGCCCCGATCATTGCCATTCTTAAAATTCCAGCACTATCGATGTTCAATAAATGCTTGATGATAGAATTGCCTAATGAGGATCGGTGTTAATGAACAGGCAAGAAGGAAAGGGGAAGCTTAAGAAATAATGAGCACGTAGTATGAAAATATCTGTAGAATGGGCTATGCAGTCAGATAGGTAAATATTAATATCTTACAAATGCACAGTAGGGGCTGCCATCCTAAGCTTGGGATATCCTTATTTCCAAGGATATTTGGAGATGGGAGTAAGCAAATTCCACCTACCTTAACTAGTTCCTACCACAGATAGAACCACTTTTCACCAAGTCTAAAAACCATCTAGGCACAAGCCTCAGGAGAGCAGGCTAATTCTGTTATCAAATACTGTGCCTAGGTGAGCACCCAGACCCATTTTTTCTTTAAGATTTATTTTTTTATTTTTGGAGAGCAAGAGAGAGCACAAGGCAAGGGTTGGAGGGGCAGAGGGGGAGGGAGAAGCAGACTCCCCGCTGAGCAGGGAGCCCGATGTGGGGCTCGATCTCAGGATCCTGAGATCGTGATCTGAGCCTAAAGCAGATGCTTAACCAACTGAGCCACCTAGGCACCTCCTCAGACCTGTTTTAATGGGAGATAAGACCCATTGGTGTGAATTTATACCAATAAGAAGATCCGTTTTTCCTGAATGGATTTGAGTACTCTAAGACAGACAAATGATTTTCACTTTGAACGTGATTTAGCAGGAATGTTAAGTGAACATTTAGGACAGCAAAGCTGTCTATGTTGCATAACCCCACATTTGTAAGAAACATGGCTAGAAGAGGAAATTTATGAAAATATTTACCTTCTCTTTGGAAAGGGGGACTATGGTGACTTATTTTCTCCTTTATACTGTTCTGTGTTTTCTAAATTTTTATCAAGTGCATGTATTACTTTTCATAAGAACAAAGAAATCAGTCACTGCTCTGTGGCATTGGCTCCCATCCTAGGAACAGGCTGGAATCACTGGTGGGAGCTACCTGCCCGACTCCTGTCTTTTTAAGAATTTAAAAGACCTGAGACCCGTTTTAAGAATTTACTTGTGCTCGAGCCTGCGGAATGATTGTCGAAGGCTTTTCTGAACCTGTTGGTACATAGGTGAGGAGGAGCAGGTTTGGCCTGCAGTTTGAAAATTCAGCAGGTCTGGCTGTGGTTTCATAAGCACTTGGAGATTTTGCAATCCTGGTGATGTGCTTGCCAGGCTCAGCAAAGTTGGTATCAGACAGGGGAGTGATGAAGATGAAGTTCCCAATAACCAGGCAGTCTCTCCATTTGTTGCCAACACTGACAACATAGGAATGAACTAGACACTCTTTATATTGGCTTGCCACCACTGATTGATAATGTGACGTACAGGGAGATATGAGGAGACCATGCTTACAAAGAGTCATGGGCTAGTATCCCTGGATCCTGACCCTTGACCAATTTGGCCACAACATTTGTAAATCAGGATGCAAATAACACGATGGTTTGAAGCCAGAAGATGCAAATGACATGTGGATGAGCCTTTTAGAGAAATTCCAGGGCTGAGTTTATGTGCTTGCTTTATCTGCTAAGCCCAGTGAATAAAATGGGCCAGTGGAAGCTCCCAAATAAAACCTCAAATCCGAGCGAGGTCCTCTTACCTTCAAGCAACAAGGTTCTCCTTCCTCAGGACCCTCTAAATCATAGCAGCCATTTCTAGACTACTTTTCTTTTTTTCTTTTTTTTTATAATAAATTTATTTTTTATTGGTGTTCAATTTGCCAACATACAGAATAACACCCAGTGCTCATCCCATCAAGTGCCCCCTTCAGTGCCCGTCACCCACCCACCCCCACCCCCCGCCCTCCTCCCCTTCCACCACCCCTAGTTCATTTCCCAGAGTTAGGAGTCTTCATGTTCTGTCTCCCTTTCTGATATTTCCTACCCATTTCTTCTCCCTTCCCTTCTATTCCCTTTCACTATTATCTAGACTACTTTTAAAAACCCTGAAGCTCAGTTTCCTTTTCCTGTTCATTTCTTCTTTCAAGAATTTTCCAGCCTATTCTGTTGCATCACGCAGACATTCTTCATTCAGTACTTTCCTGAAACGAAACTCTTTCTCTTAACATCTTCCACCCCAAACACCCCCTCGAGACCCATCCCATTTCACTGCCATCAGGAAACCTAACAGTCAGGAGGTTTAATTTCTGACTAACTGAATGCCATCTATTATAAATTGAATTGTAAACAACTTGAGGGAAGGAATCTACTTATTCATCTGTATCCCTCCAAAAGCATAGAGCTACTATAGGTTACCAGACATTTGTTGAACAAGTGAATTTCAAACAACAGCAATGGCACTTGAAAATGATATCATATGTTTATTCAAATGGAGCCATTTTGAAAGCACACGAAGCTACAGCTCCAACTGGGGGCACCCCCTAGAACTGTGGAATCGACTGTCTTGGGGATTTCTCAGAAATGCAGTTATCTTTGCCCCCTACTTCCTCTCTCTCCTCCCTCCCTTATCCACACCCTACCAAATCAGATTTTGAGCGTTAATAAAATTCCCAGACAATTCCTGTAACATTCAAGTTTAAGAAACCTTGGTCTCTCAACTTTGGCTGCTCATTGGGATCATCTGGGGACTTGAAAAATGCAAGATGTCTGGGCACCAGCCCCCGAGATCCTGATTCAGTTAGTCTGGGATGGAGCTGGGAAGTAGGATTCTTAAAAGTGGTCCCAATGGGGGCACCTTGGGTGGCTCAGTTGGTTAAGTGTCTGACTCTTGATTTCAGTTCAGGTCATGACCTCAGAATTGTGAGATCCAACCCACGTTGGGCTCCGCACTGAGTGGGGAGTCTGCTAGAGATTCTCTTCCTCTGTCTGCTCCCTACTTGCTCTCTCTTTCTCTCAAAAAGAGTCCCCAGTGTGCAGCAAGATATAAGAACCATCGTGAATGTTCTTGCTGGAGCTTCCCCAAACTCCTGCAATATTCTGTAAACCCAGAGCCTCACGTACATAGCGATTTCTCTCTTTATGATTCAACCTTCCTTTCAGATTGTGTTGCTTCTCATCTTCCAAAACTTGCTCCATAGATTCATCTGTCGATGAATGTGTGGTGTGCACCTAGGACCTGTGTAAGCACAAAGCCTGTCCTTAAATTTGCTTTCACTGTGAATGATCTAAATTCTTTCTTGGCTTCTTTCTCCGCTACCCTATCCTCTAATTTTGTAAGCATTCTCTGGTGCTGCTGTAAGTATGGCTTGTCATTTCCAGAGTAGAGAAAAAGAATTGTCTTCCTCCAGTTTTAAAGCAACCCAGAGACTGAGTCACAGAGACACCAACAAAAGCTGATTATATTTAAAAGGAAATATAAATAAATAAATTAATTAATTAATTTAAAAAAAGGAAATATATTCTGTTCCTTCACCTTCACCGGCATGTTCCACTTTGCCATCCTCACTGGAATGCACAGCATTTCTAGAGGGCCTACAAAGCCCCTGGCACCATGCTTTTCCTGTCTTAACTATGTCAGTTAATCCACCCAGCAACCCTGCGGGGTATAGCGTGCTGTTATCCCTATTTTGGGGGCGAGAACATAGCAGCACAAAGGAGTTCAGAAACTTGCCCAAGGTCACAGTTTGTCTGCTGAAGACAAGATTGCAATCCAGGCAGGCAGACGCAGAACCTGCTTGCAGCTATGCTGCTTCTTCTCTTGAGCCTGGTGTTTCGGCAACATACAATGATGCGGTTTCGGATTCCAGGCCATGGGGGAGCCTCTCATTCTGCGCTGGCTCTCCGCAGATCACTTAGAGCCTTTTTGCACACCTTTTTCCCACTTTAATCTGTGGCCCATAAAGCTGTTTCCCAGGTGTAATGCATTGTGAAGTTTAAAGGGATTTCATGTTTGGACAAATTCCTTCTGAAAGTTGAGCAAGATAAGAAACAAGTTCTGACTAATATAGCGAAGGTCTAACTCAAGAAGTCTTGATAGCTTGTAATGAAAATCTCCCTCCCTAACCAAATCCATTCTTAAATTTTAATATCTCTATTGAAAACAAGAAGATAAATTAGGGCAATGCCTGTAGCATCAGCTAGGAGATGATTTCTTTTCATCTTTTCTGGCTGTTTTCAAAACTAGATTTCTCAACCTTGGTACTATTGACGTTTTAGCCCAGATGATCCTTTGTTCTGGGCGCTACTCTATGCATTGTAAGATGTTTAGCAGCATCCCTGGCCTCTACCCACTAGGGTGCCAGCAGCACCCTCCCCAGCCTGTGAATTGTGATGACCCGAAGTGTCTTCAGATATTGCTACATGTCCCCCCCCCCGGGAGGGAGTAGGGAGTAGAGGGGCAAATCCTTCCCCTACCCCAGTTGAGAATCATTTTTCTGAAAATATTCATTGGAATTGCAATACTACAATTCATATTTTGCATATTTTATCCCTAAATATACTCTCAAATCTACATAGTAGGTCTTTCTAGTATTTATCTGCTTTCTTCTTGTCCGTGGCTTCCTGAGCCTTCCTCAGAAAAACTTTACCAGCAATTTCCAGAAGGCGACAGGGTGACTGCTGTAGCAGGGAGCATCAAGAGGGCCGTGGAGGGTCCAGAAGAATGATTCTAGGAGGATGGGGAATAGAGGCGGGCCCTGCCTTCGCTCCTGCCTTGACTACAGACCCAGCTTGGTCACCATGGGCCTTCCTTGGAAGCTTATGTGGACAACATCACAACACCTCAGATGTTATTCCAGCAATTCCTTATAGAAAACAAAGGTCTAATCTTGGATAGTGTTGAGAAACCTAAAACATCTCTACCTAAATGCAATCTGCCCAAGGGCAAAGCCAGACTCCAATATCTTAGTAGAAAAGACAACTTTGAAATATATGAAATGAGTATGGCAAATGGCGACATTAATCATCTTTACTCCATATGCGTGTGGGCCTTCCTGGTGCATATATTTATGAATATGAATACGTGTGGTGGGAAATCACTTTTTTTTCTTCTTTGGATCAAGTTTATTTTTTAAAAAAAGATTTTATTTATTTATTCATGAGAGACACAGAGAGAGAGAGGCAGACACCAGCAGGCTCCATGCAGGGAGCCCGATGTGGAACTCGATCCTGGGACTCTAGGATCACGCCCTGGGCCGAAGGCAGGCACCAAACTGCTGAGCCACCCAGGGATCCCCTTTGGATCAAGTTTAAAAGGACAAGCTGCACAAGATTGCCAATGGCCAGCTTGTAGTTGACCTTCTGTCATGGATGCCTGAGCATTCGATGGTAGAAGTAGCTACCGCTGAGTGCTGGCTATGTACCAAACACAGCGCTGAGTGCCTCACTGGGCTGTCCCACTGAAACCTTACAATAGCCCTGAGAAGTGAGTCTCATTGTCCTCTCCATGGGACACATGACAAAGGCTCAGGCTGGTCAATATTTCCAACCAAGCTTATATTTCCCGCAAGCCACGAAACAGGGATTCAAATCCACAGTTTGTCTCCAAGATATGTGTGTGTGTGTGTGTGTGTGTGAATTTTTTAAATTGTGGTAAAATGCACAACAATATGGCATTTACCATTTTAACCATTTAAGGCCCTATAGTTCAGTGGCATTGTCGCGCACACGTCACCACCACCCATCCACACACAGCACTTCTTTCATCTTCCCAAACTGAATCACCGCACCTATTAAGCACTACCTTCTCCTTCCTCCCTCCCCTCTAGGCCCTGTCAATCACCACTCTGCTTTCTTTCTCTATGGAATTTGACTACTCTAGATACTTCCTCTAAATGGAACCACACAGTGCTAGTCTCTTTGTGATTGTCTTATTTCTCCTAGCGTAATGTCCTCAAGGTTCATCCATGCTGTAGCCTGTGTCAGTGTTTCCTTCCTTTTCAAGGCTGAGTAAATTCCATTATCTATATGGATCACATTTTATTTTTCCACCTACCCATTGACGGGTGCTTGGGTGCTCCCACTCTGTGGCTACTCTGAATAATGCTGCTGTGAACATGGGCGTACAAATGTCTCTTTGAGGTCCTGCTTCCAATGCTTTTGGATACATATCCAGCAGTGGAATTGCTGGTCATGTGGTAATTCTATGTTTAATATTTTCAGGACTCATCACAACTAATTGTCCAGCTGTTGCACTGTATTTTTGCATTCCCACCAACAGTGCCCCCCGTTTGCATTCTCCACATCCTCAAAAATAGTCATTTTTGTTTTTGATTGATAGGTAGATCCTGATGGAGGTGAGGTTTGAAAGCTAGTTATATGCTAAATCTTTCCCTTCTAGACCTTCTTCTTTTTCTTTCTTTTTTTTAAAAAATCTATTTACTTTACAGAGAGAGAGAGAGAGAGAGAGAGAGAGAGTTGGGGGAGGGGCAGAGGGAGAGAAACTTCAAGCAGATTCCTAGTTGAGTGTGGAGTCTGATGCTGGGCTCTACTCTCGGCTTGATCCCAGGATCCATGAGACCAAGAGTCGTCTCTCTCTGCCTGTGTCTCTGCCTCTCTCTCTCTCTCTCTTTCTCTCTCTCTCTGTGTCTCTCATGAATAAATAAATAAAATCTTAAGAAAAAAAGAAAGAAACCAAGAGTCAGAGGCTTAAGCAGCTGAGCCACCTAGGTACCCCTAGACCTTTTCTTCTCAATTCCGTATTGGTTGCAGGCACCTGTGTGCAGATGCACACACACACACACACACACACACACACACACATAAAATGGAAGATCCTGATCATAATACAGTAACTCATGAAGATTCATGCCCTTGCACTCCTCACTGCACTCAGCTTGGTCTCTTTAGCAAGCTGGTGAGGAGGATGGGAGGGCAGGAATGGATAATATGAACTGCCCCACCACCCACCACCCACCTCCATCTGCCAATCTCCAACCCCCTGGATATCAAAGTATGTTTCTTCCTCTTTTCTGTCATCTAACTTTCAGGGGTCCCTGTAAACACTTAGGAAACAAAAAGGAAATACATAAATCACATTTCAAGAGAGATCAGCTTATTTTGATTCCATTAATTTAATGGGAATGATCCCTTGGGAAACCTGCTCCAACTTGATCAAGGGAGCTTGGTGCAGGCAAATTCTCCACCTGGCATTCAGAACTTGGGCAAAAGGTGTGGCTGCCAGAGGAGACAGGAGTGACTCACACCCGCTGACGACTCAGCATGAGCCCTACCCTAGGCATGTCTCCTTCTCCTCCCTGTTTTTTCTCTGCTCTCTGCTCTCAGGCCTTCCTCGCTTCCAGGCATCCTGGGAAACAGTGGCTGAGATCACATGGTGGTGAATCACAACCCATCTGACCACTCGGCTGAAGGCAGGAACAACTCTAAAATGACTCCTGGAGTTTCAAGACCCAGGGTCCCAACTCCCAGGCCATGAGAGCTTCAGAATGCTTTGAGTTCAAAGGCCTCTGACCAGAGCTGCTTGTTCAAGAGGGAGGATAGCTCCAAATCTGGACCAAAGCCACCTTCAATCAGGATGCCAGCGAACTTACGCAGCAAGTGAGTGCTGTGAATTAGGTTTTGGGTGTAGCCTGACAATTAAAAAGAAAAAAAAAAAGCCATCCAGTGTCAGAATCATAGAATTGTGGCATTGTAAGGCTGGAAGGGACTTTTAGATCTATAATATCAAAGAGTATCCGGATTAAAATATGTATATTATTGATCTTATCCAAAGTTGTATTAAAACTGATGGGTGCTGTCTCACCAGGGCCCAAGGCTAAATTTTCAGGAAATTTATAAGCCAGTTGACTTTGCTGGGATATTTACACCACAGAAATTAACAAACACTACAAATCAGGGCTTCTTTCTCCCCGCCTCTTCCACCAAGAGCTAGTTATTAAAGATTTACTAGCACATCATTGATTTTACCCAGGCCTTTTATTCATGGATGAGAGAATTGAGCCCCAGAGAGAGGACATGACTTACCGAGGCTCATCTATTCATTAGTGTCAGAATTTAGAATCCAAATCTTTTGCATCCTATTCCCGTCAGTGGCTACCTAAAGCATAGCCCTTTCACCCAAGACCCACGAGAGCCACAAGAAGATTTACTGCAATAAGCACAGGGAGTAAGAGACAAATAGTTATCTTGAAAATAGTTCGCAGGGGAAAGAGAGAACTGTCTGCTACTAGACACATCCTGGAACTTCCTAGAGGACGTTGAGGCTGAGAATGAGCACTGGTCTTGTCATACTTACGTGGAATGTGACAGCGAGACCTGGACACAGTCACTTCTTTGTAACATCTTCAACAGAAAGAGGCTTGGTAGCCCTGGAAGAAAGAGTGGCATGATTGGTAGTTTTGGGGGTAAACAGTCTGGCTGTTAGTAAGAAGAAATTAAGATCCGTAGCCTGAAAATCCATCGTTTAGTAAACGTTATCAGGTTTGCTCTACTGTCTCTTGTGATAACATGGATTCCAAAAACAGAAGCAAAGGAAACTTGTATGCTTGCACCTTTTTTCCCGTTGTGATTCTCCTGTCCTTGCACAGCTGAACTCAAAGTCCTGGTTTAGGACTTCCACAGGAGAGCAGAAGTAGAGGAAGCAGAGCCCGCCGCAAGCCAGAGGAGCAGGCCAGGGAAGGACAGATGGAAAAGGATGGAAACTCTGACCAGGGTGTGCATTCCAACTGGGCCTCGAGAGCTGCTTGGTGCTCAGAAAGGCAGAGGGATTCCCCACCTCGCAGAGGGCAGGGAGTCCCCGAGGACCGGAAAGGTCTCTGCTTCTGCCTGGCCGAACCACCAGGACCAGTGACCAGGAGGGACTGGGAGTGGCCGTGTTGCAGGGGGGTGAGGAAGAAGGAAGGAATCACAATACTTCCAAGGTAGGAGAGAAGAGGTCAGATGTCTCCGGCTTCCACGGCCTCCACGCTCCCTCTGAAATCCCTTGCAGTTGCTCTGGTCAAGCCTGCCTTCCTACCAGTCCCCTTCTATCATCGTCCAGAGGCTCTTTCTCTGCTCCGGCCTCCTCAACCACGACAGTGGTTGCTACATCTGACTCTGAGGGAACCCTGCCTTCTGCTGTCAGACATTTCAAGCCCACGCTCTATTATCTCATCCCTTTAACCCATCACTGTACTCCTGGCCCTGGGGAGAGTCCAGGTCTCATTGGAAGAGTGATGTGATTCCTAGTGTCACCGACCAGGACAAGAGGTCACTCATGATGGGAAGAGAACTGAGGCCCCGGGGTGGGCAGCCTTCCTGTCCAGACTTCAGATGCCAAGAGTCAAGGAAGGGACTCCTGTGTAAGGCAGCCAGAAGGAAGCCAGTCAAGTAGGAATAGCCAGTCAAATATTTGGAAGACGGGAGCCCAAACAGGGACCCGAAGAAGCTATACCACCTTCAAGGCCATGGTATGGAGAGCCCCCCTCCCCTTTGGGAGGAAACCCACAAGGCCCTCGGAATAATCTGGTTATACCGAGTACCTTGCAAATCTGCTGTTTGCTGTGTTCTCTTTTGTTCTCTGTTCGTACTTGGAAAAATCTTTCTTTTCTTTCTTTCTTTCTTTCTTTCTTTCTTTCTTTCTTTCTTTTTCTTTTTCAAAAGGTTTCATATACTTATTATTGGACGAAACTACTGGTGCAGAAGCACAGTAGTAGAAAAATCATTTCCCCAATAAAACATGTCTATTGTTCAGGTATAGGATAGGAGCACGTGACCTTCACGCAGTACAAATATGTGTGCCATCTCATGTGCCATCCCCTCGGACCCCAGTCTTCTCCAATGCCTCCTCTTGGAGTTGTACCTGATTTTATTTCCAGTTTTCATCCAAGTCCACTGGAGGATGCAACGATCCCGCTTTGGTTTCCTGGCCAGGAATCGCTTGATCCTGAAAGTCTTGTGAGAAGACATGGCAAGGAACAGTCGACTGGACACATCACAATGGCAGAGAAAAGGAGAGAGAAGGAAAAAGTCTTTTAAAAGAAGTCCCAGTGTGTCATAACAGTATAAAGGAGAAAAGATGCGTACGTACCCTTAGGTGGACGCGCTAGAGCAATGGCAGCGTAGTAAATTGTCAAAGGTCTGGGTTTTGAAGTGACGTTTTCTTTCTGTCACCTCCTCTTTGCAGTTCCTCTCTCAGACTTCTGAACCTCCCCTCTGCCCTGATTCTCCTCTCCACCTCCTTCTCCATCCACGGGCTGAGCCACCAGGCTGTTTCCGGCCCCTTGCTCTGTGTCTGTCCACTCAGCCCTCGACAATGTGAACCCCTGTCATGACTTCAGTTGTGACCTCCATGAGGATGACCCCAAACCTTTACCTCTGGTCTTGACCTTTCTCCAGACAAACTTCCAACCTTCCTCTGGCCACGCTGTCCAGAGAGGTGATCGCTGTCATAAGTCAGGGTCGCCAAAACAGAATTGAATTCTTTCAACCAAAGCTCAAAACTTTCAAAATGATCTCGGATGACTTCCTCATTCTTCAGCCTCACATCTAGTCATGAAAGCATATCACCCCATGTGCACTGATCTCTTCACACCGCCCTCCTCTGTCCCACCTCCATGCCCCCACCCGATCCCACTCTGCTACCTCTTCCTGGCACTATTCCCCACCCACTAGCGACTCCCCACTTCCATTCCCCACCCATTCCAAATCAACCTAGATCAA
Source organism: Vulpes lagopus (assembly GCF_018345385.1). NCBI lineage: Eukaryota > Metazoa > Chordata > Mammalia > Carnivora > Canidae > Vulpes > Vulpes lagopus. The sequence continues at coordinate 18,768,256 of NC_054833.1, forward strand.
CCCTGACAGATTTCCCTTCCTCAAGGCCAGTCAAGGATTTCTCCTCATTGGCCCAAAGTGCCTCACTCTTCTGTCATTGAAAGCCACAGAGAGTGGGTGCACCTTCCTCAAAACCTACCCCTGCCTTTCCCTCAATATAACCTCATGCTTCACTGTTTCTTCTCTCTAGAATGTTCTCCCTTGCAGTGTCACCTGGCCAAAATGCTTTTATCCTAATCTAAAGTGATCTGGCCTACTTGGACCCTTCCCCAATACCTTTCACCAGGTGCCCTGCCTCACTTTTGTGCACCTGCCTGGCGCTGCACGCTCTCCATGGCATCCATCCTTTTCTGCCCTGTAACATTGTGCAGCCTGTGCTCCTTTCCTTTCACCAGCCCCCGCTTCCTTCTCCCACCACAGCAAATGCCACCACCTCTTGTTGTTCAGGTCAGAAACTTTGGACAATTCCAGATGCCTTCCTCTTTTTCACCTCCCACCGGGGTCCTCAAAAATCTGCCTTTGAGATCACTCTCATTTCTGTCCTCTCTGGTTATCCTCCCTTGCCCTGCATTAGCTCTGGACGTTCTCATTAGGGGAGCTGGAGCAGAACTTTCCATTTGGCACCGAGGCAGACAGCCTGCAATCTGCACCCTGCTCATCACCTGTGTGACTCCGGCAAGGTTGCTCAGCTTCTCTGGAACATCAATTTTGTCACCTGCAGAAGGTAAACAAACAAAATTAAAACTCTCCAAAATTTTACACAGAAATCCTAGCATATGTGGTAGACACTCATAAAAGTAAACAGTTATGGTTTTTTTTGCTTGAATTAATAAAACAATTTCCTACCCGGCCCCTGGCTGTGGTAACCCAAGAATAAAGCCCAGCACTCTTTGCACCACCAATGAGCTCTATAAAAAACCGGTATGATCCCACTTATACTTTTCAAAGGCAATCACTGTCAGAATAAAATTTTGTTATTGGTTGCTTTTATTTTATTTTTTGCTTAGCCTGTAAGGCTGTACATGTCGTGGCCCAGCTACACCTCTTCCTGCTCTGAGGAGCCCCCAAGATAGAAAAGCGAGCAGTCTACCAAGTGTGGCAAACCCTTGCACACACCCAAGCCTTGCACACGCTGTTCCCCAAGCTTCTAATCATCCTGACCCACCTCCACTTCACTCCTTGATGCTTTCCACATCTACTAACTCCTCATATTCTTCAAGAGACAGCCCAGCTGGCACCTTCTCTGAGAAGCCTCCCTGGCCCCCCAGGAAATGTAGGGAGCTCCTCTCTTTATTCCAATCATCCCAACATGTAGTCCGAGTGTGGGCTCCACGCAGGGCTTGATCTCACAACCCTGAGGTCAAGACCTGAGTCAAAACCAAAAGTCAGATGCCCCACTGACTGAGACACCCGGGTGCTCCAGTCCATGCTACTTTCTAGCTAATTTAGCTGGCTGGTCTCCTCCCTCCTGAACTCGAGGTCCTTGTCTTGTTGGCCTTGATTTCCACAGTGCTGCACTCTGGACCTAGAATGAATATGAAGATAATAATTTCTATTGAATAAGTGAATGAAAGAATGAATCCTACTCCTCACCCCTACTCTTATTTTTAGAAGTTCATCAAAGACCAGCATTGTATTTCTTCTAACGTCTGCCAGTTGATCCTACACTAAATAGATTCTCAATCGATACTTGGCTGTTGGGATGCGCAGGTGGCTCAGCGGTTGAGCAGACGTCTGCCTTTGGCTCAGGGCGTGATCCCAGAGTCCCAGGATCGAGTCCTACATTGGGCTCCCTGCAGGGAGCCTGCTTCTCCCTCTGCCTGTGACTCTGCCTCTCTGTCTGTGTCTCTCATGAATAAATAAAATCTTAAAAAAAAATTGGCTGTTTAAAGAACAGCAAGGAGGACAGTGTGGCACGAACATGGTGAGCAAAATGGACAATAGGTGAGCCATAGGGGCCAGGTAGGAATGGATCTTTGAGGCCGTGGGAAGGAGTGTGGGCTTCACGTAACAAGAAGCTATTGAAGGGACTGAAGTAGGTGAACATCGTCAGACTTATTATTTTATTTTTATATTTTCAAGTAGGCTCCACACCCAGCATGGGGCCCAATGCAGGGTTTGAACCCATGACCCAGAGATCATGACCTGAGCTGAAATCAAGAACTGAATGCTCAACTGACTGAGTCACCCAGGTGCCCCCAGATTTATGAATTTAATCAAAGCCTGACAATCAAGCCCACATACTATATGATTTCATTGTATGACATATTTATCATGCTCAGAACCCACCCCCCGATACATCAGTTTGCTCATCTACAAGATGAGGTCAGAGCAACTGACCTCTAGGGTCATATTTAGTTCTGTTTTTTTAAATTTTATTTCTTGTTAATAAAAACGACATTAGGCTAAAGGAATAGAACCCAGCATAGCAATCCCAGGGAAGGGATGCTTGGTCTCTGTTTTGGCAGCGCTGTGATATAGTGCGAATGACCCGGGAGGTTTGGATCCTTCACTGGTTTGAGCATTTACCATTGGAATGATCTTGGAAAAGTGGTGAAATTCTCCAGGTCTTTGTTTTTATATCTCTAAAACATGGGAACTCTAGGGGGTGGCTTCTGTGGTCCTTCCCATATAAAGTTTGAGTTCTAATCCTCCCTCTCTCTGAAGGCAACCTAAACCAGTCTTGGAATAAAGTATATATTCACCCACCTTATACATTTTAAGAGTTTTAAGAAAATTAATGTCATTGATGTTTTTCTGCTAAAAAGAGTGAGAGAAATACAAGGAATACTGTGCATATTTAAAAGAATGTGGCAGCTTCTCCTCCAGGAAAGGAGGACAGAATGGTGGACGATGCCAGTGCTGTGGGAGGGCTCTGGAAAGGGAGGTGGTGGAGGCAAGGCCGAGGACAAGGAGTGGACCCCCATCACCCAGCTGGGCCACCTGGTCAAGGACATGACGTTCACGTCTGGAGAGGAGACCTGTCTCTTCTTCCAGCCCATCAAGGACTCTGAGGTCATTGACTTTTTCCTGTGGGCATCTCTCAAGGATGAGGTTTTGAAGAGTCTGCCCATATAAGGCAGAGCAGTGCTGGCAAGGCATTTTTTGCCCATCAGCTTTCACAATGGACACATCGGTCTGGGTGTTATGTGCTCCAGAGGTAACCATTGCCATCTGTAGGTCCATCATCCAGGCCAAGATCTCTATCATTGCCATTTGGTGAGGCAACCAGGGGAACAAGATTGGCAAGCCCCACACTGTCCCAGGCAAGATGACAGTTGCTAATCCCTTACTATGTCTAATTTATAAATTAAATTTCATCATAGGCATGTGTGTATAGGAAAAAACAGTATCTATAGTGTTGGGTGGCTTCAGTCATCCACGGGGTTCTTGGAACGTATCCCCCATGGATAAAGAGGGACTACTGTAGAGTATGATATCATTCTCCTAAGGAAATAGTGTATGCACATATAAGTGCCCAAATCTTTTCCTCACTCAGCCTTTACTATCTTACTATGTATGCACCACCATCCACCCAGCAGCTCAAGGCAAATGCACAGAGATGAGTCACTCTTGGTTCCTTCCTTGACACCTTAGCTCTCTCTCTTCATGGGAGATAAGGGGAAAGTCACATGTACATTGCTCTTGGGAAGTTTTATGATCTCGAGGGAGAAGACAATGCACAAGAGAGGATGAGAGAATAAATTGGAATAGGTGTTATGTAATTGGAGGAGAGAGCACCCCACTGGCTGGGGTGGTCAGAGAAGAGGCATGAAAGGGTTGAGTTGGGCTTGGGGAGGGAGTCAGGCTACATGAGGACAGACGAGAGGAGCAGTGGAGGGGAGTGGAGGGAAAAAGTGTGGCGTGAGAGCAGAAAAGAGTAGCTCCTGCAAGGCAGGCCTTGCAAAGGTGCCCGTGTGCACCTTCTAGGGCTGTCACAACAGAGTAGGGAGTTTAAACAACACAAATTTATTTTCTCAGTTCTGTTGGCTGGAATTCCATGATCAAGTCCAGGTTTCTCCTGAAACATCTCTCCCTGGCATGCAGATGCCTTCTTCTCCTGGGGTCTTCGTGTGGTCTTCCTTCTGTGCATGTCTGTTCCTAACCCCCTCCTGCTGTGATAGCACAGCAGTCAGATTGGATTAGAGTTTACCCTCCTGACCTCATTTTAACTTAATCACCTCTTTAAAGACCCTCTCTCCAAATATAGTCACATTCTAAGGTGCTGGGGGAGACGACTTTGATGTATGAATTTTGAGGGAACACACTTCAGCCCATCACACCGCCTATGCCAAAGGTGTAGTAGATGGCCAGGAAATGGTTGAAAAACTGAATAAATAAAGCGCATGAGATTTCTTTGTTTATGGCACAGCAGGAAGTTTATGGAACACATAAAATGAGAAAGATCATGGAGAGAAGTTCAGATCCAAGCTCCAGACACTCTTTTTTTTTTTCCCCCATCCACTCTTGAGCAAAGGAAGACCATGGCATTGATGTCGTTGCAAGCACATTAGATGGCAACGTCTGCCCTGTGGTTTGGAGCAGAGGTGAGCCTGGGGGCAGAGAGGTCAGGTGAAAGACCGTTTCAGTCATTCCAGGTGTGGAGTGACTTGAGTCTTGACCAGGGTGGTGGCCACAGAATAAAAGCTGGAGACAGATGGGTGTGCCTGGGTGGGGAGGGGTTGTGTCAAGCACTTGGACCAGCCAAAGCATCTGTGAGGGCCATTTTCTGCCTGGAGAACAATGAGTCCTCTCGAAACTGGAAAGGCAGTGGTTACCAAAGCTGCATAAGATGATCTCATAGGTCCTGGGACACCAGTGACTCCAAACAATTCTTTTTGATTCAGGGCCTTCTCAATTTGTCCCCACCTTGCAGCTGGGTCTACCCTGCACTTGAATAGGAGTGGGTTGCACTAAGAAAGATTCTTATTGGTTAGCAGAGGAATTAAATTCACTCCCACCATGTCTTGGATTCTGTGGTTATCTCCCCTAATCACACCACTTGAACCTACTAGGATGTCCTCTCCCTTCTTCTCTGCCTCTGAAATTCTATCCCCCTTTCAAGGCCCAATTTATATACTCCCATGTCCGCACACCTCTTGGTGGCACTACAGCTTGTGTGGCACTCTCCCTTGCTGAGTTCTAATCACACATATTTATACTACAAGATGCGTATGACATTAAATAAGGTATCATGCCCATGCTTGAGATGTTTAGAATATTCGTAAGCCGTGCAAACTCCCCCATGAGACTCTAAAGTCCTTGAGGTTGTGAATCTGGAACGTCTTATGTTACACCATGAACACCAGTGCATATTAGGTGCTTAACAAATTAATGCTGAGACAATAGCCAACACCCCAAAGGTCCATATAACTGGAGTTAGTGGGCAAAAAGGGCAGGGGTGAAATATAAGATATTCATTTCAATCCATAGAAATGGCCTCTAAGTCCCAATCCCACAAGTTTGCCCTGTGCTTCCTTAAGACTGCTCAAAAAAAAAAAAATTAGCCCCAAGTTAGAGGGGATTCTTAACCCTCCAAAAGGAGCTTCATATGTGGGAACTCAAATTTGGCTTATCCTTATATGTACAATGTTGATAAAAGGGTTGAATGGACCAACCCTTAGCAGTCCGCATCCAAGGAGATGATTAACCTGTCCTGGGAAGCGAGTGAGACTAGCACCTGTGATAAGGATCATGCAGAGGGCCTGAGAGGAGCTGGCACTGGGGTGACCTTTGGGGAGGAAGGCAGTTGTTTGAATTCTCCTCAACGGATGAGAACAAAGAAGAATTAGCAGGTCTTTTTTGAAAAAAATGTAAAAGCTGACCCTCAAGTTCATATAGAGTTGCAAGGAGCCATGAAAAATAAAGAGTCTTGAGAAAGAACAAATAGGGAGGACTCACATTTCAAAACTTATCACAAAACTACAGAATTAAATGACTAAATGACTATGGTGCTGGCATAAGGATAGACATGTTGACCAATGGAATAGAATTGAGAGTCTAGAGATAAGCTCATGTACCTACAGTCAAATGATTTTCAACAAGTGTGCCAAGTCCATTCAATGGGGGAAAAATGGTCTTATCAACAAATGATGCTGGGAAAATTGGATTTCCACATGAAAAAGAATGAAGTTGGGCTCCTATCATACACTATATACAAAAATTAACTCAGATGGATCAGCTCCTTATATTTATTTTATTTTATTTTTTTAGGGAATATTTTCTGTGCTTTATTCAGAAAGTGAAACTGTATTATAGTCAGCTAAATTCTTACTTGTGCTTAGAATGTGTTCCCTCCTACAATTTACTCTGGAGAAATTAAGCTTCTTATTCTTTCTTAGAATCCTGGACCCTGAAATTGGCAGTTACTAGGATTCCACACACAGGCAGAGTAATGCCCAAGGGGAGGCTCTGAGTAGCTAGCCATACAAGTTGACTTTTCTGTGCATTTGTATCGAGGAGGATCCAGCTCAGGCTGATGTCCTGGAAACCAGCGAGGCTCTCTCTTAAATCTATGAGTTGAAAGTGGCCTTTTGTTGTTATAGCTCATATCATACGTTGTTTCAAAATAGTGTCCAAACTGGGAAGGCAAGGGTTTGGGCTGCACTATATTCCTTAGGTCATATCTTTCCTGGTTCCAGTTGCCCATCAGGGTATGATGTGAATAGGAATTCTCATTAGTGGTACATCTCCATCCATATTGGAAAAACTTGGACATATCATTCCAATCTGTCCATATTTCAGCATGTCCATCTGCATTAATGAGGCTGCCATAGTGTGGGTTTGCAAGGAAATAGGCAAGGGACTGTCTCTGGAGAAATCTCGAGCAGCAGAGACAAAGGGAAGCAGCCATTTTGGAAGGTTGTTCTAAAACCCTCTGCCCAGCTCCTTATATTTAGACTTAAATATAAGGTCTAAAACCATATAACTCTTAGGAAAAAACCACAGGAGTACATCTTTATGGCCTTGGTTTTGGCAATGGATTCTTAAGTATGACACCAAAAGCACAAGCAACAAAAGGAAAAACAGATATATCAGATCTATCCATTAAAAAATAAAAACTTTTGTGCACCAAAGACATTATCAAGAAAACAAAAAGACAACCTATAGAATGGAAGAAGATATTTCCAGATCAAATATCTGATAAAGGTTTACTATCTAGATTATATAAAGAACTCCTAACACTCAACAAGACAAACAACCAAATTCAAGAAATGGGAAAGGACTTAAATAGACATTTTTCCAAAAGAGATATACACACGGCCATCAAACACATAAAAAGATGTTGAACATCATTAATCATTAGGGAAATGTAAATCAAAACCACAGTGAGATACCACCTCCCATCTATTAGGATGGCCATTATCAAAAACAAACAAATAAAAAACAGAAAACAAGTGTGGGTGAAGATGCGGAGAAATTGGAATGGGAATGAAAAATGGTGCTACCACTGTGAAAATCTGGTGTTTTCCTCAAAAACTAAACATATAATTACCATATGACCCAGAAGTTGCACTCACAGGTACATACCCAAAAGAACTGCAAACAAGTGTTCAAACAGATATTTGTCCACCAATGTTTATTGCAGCATTATTCACAATAGCCAAAAGATAGAAATAACCCAAGCATCCATCAGCAGATGAATGGATAAACAAAACATTGTATATATATAATGAAATATTATTTAGTCCTAAAAAAGGAATGAAGTTTTGATACAACATGGACGAATCTTGAAAAGATTACACAAAATGAAATAAGCCAAACACAAAAGATCAAGTATTGGATGGTCCCACCGATATGAAACATCTAGAATAAGCCAATTGATAGACACAGAAAGTGTGATGGAGGTTACCAGGGGCTGGGAAACAGGGAGAATGGGGCGTTATGACTTAATGCTTACAGAGTTTCTGCTTGGGTGGTGCAAAAGTTTTGGAGACCAATAGTGGTGCTTGCACAACATTGTGGTTAAGATGGCAAATGGCAAATTCTGTTATTGATCTATATCTTACCACAATAAAACAATTTCACAAAATGAAATGAAACAAGAATTGGCAGATGCGAGGAGGAAAGAGAAAAGCAATGGGGATATGGCACTCTTTGGACTGGGTGGTTACTGGGACAGTGAATGGTGAGGGCCAGCCTTTTATTCCAAAGATGTTTTGTCCTAGGCTCCAAAATATGTCTAGACACAAAATCATCATCATCATCATCATCATCATCATCATCATCATCACTGGCAGGGAAGATTTGCTCCAGCAAATATGGGAGAGCATTGACCCTTAGAGTTATGAGACTGATCCCTGGGCTCTCTGGGCCACCCCTAAGATGCCAAGATAATGGCTTGAAGGTGACTTTCTCTGCCCAAGTTTTATCATACTGGTGGCACTTATTTCCTTTGCCATGTCGAAGCTAAAGTCCCTTATCAAATATGGGAATGTTATTTAAAACTGTCTCAGCTGGGGCACCTGGGTGGCTCAGCGGTTTAGCACCTGCCTTCGGCTCAGGGCATGATCCTGGGGTCCTGGGATCGAGTCCCACGCCGAGCTCCCTGCACAGAGCCTGCTTCTCCCTCTGCCTGTGTCTCTGCCTCTCTCATGGATAAATAAATAAAATCTCAAAAAAAAAAACAAAACAGAACTGTCTCAGCTGACAGATGCCCAAGAGCCTGCTTAGCTCAAAAATGTTTACTCTTCCAGGCTCTCTCTGTGCGCGCGCACACACACACACACACACACACACACGAGGTAGTATGGCTTGCATACCCTTTTCATTTGCTTTTTAAGGCAAAATACATCTGCTTCCTATTCTACAGCATTACAAACTTTGCTATCATGAGAGAAAGTGACACACAGTCACACCCCCTCCACGATGAGATGTGCCTTTAAATCTTCCCCCAGGGGTGCAGGGGTTCACCAGCTGTACCAGGGTAGTGCAGCCCAGCACCCTCCTCCATCCCCTGGCTCCCAGCACTGTGGTGTCACAACCCATCTCTAGAATGGCATGAGCACTGAGATAAAGTACTTTGCAGTGCTTGGCACACGGGAGATACTCAAAATATGCTGGTGGAGTCCAGAGATTTCCAGTTCACTCTAAGCTGGAGAAAGAAGCTCGAGGTGGGGACGGGGAGAGGAAAAAGCGACCCCCGTGGAACACTAATGAGGTCTAAGTTCAATTTTAAGACAGGGATGTGTTGAAAACAGAGCACACGTGGTCCTTTTGCTTCAGGCCTCTTTGAACACATCTGCCATTTCATCCGGATGATTTTAAACTTTCGGTTGGATGATGAACCGATTTCCAGGGCTATCCACTGTTGAACTGAGGAGCGATCTGCCTGCAAATCGGACCTGTCCTTAAAGGTTTAAACCTACTAAATGAAATAGGCCACCTGAGGGGCACCTGGCTGGTCCAGTGGGAAAAGCATGCGGCTCCATCTCTGGGTCATGAGCTTGAACCCCAAGTGGAGTGTAAAGATGACTACTAATAATAAGTTAACTAACTTAAAAAAAATAAATGAAATAGGCCACCTGAAAAGCACAAATAAAAAAGGAGTAATGAATACAGTCATACTGGTGAAAAATTAAGAGAGGGCCTTAAAAAAGGACATGTACGTCCTTCAGTCTAAGTGGCATTTGGGTAAATTTGATATGACAGCTAGTTTGCTTTCTTTCCTTCCATTTTCATGAAATCAGCTTTCTTCTGATTTAAACTGTACTCTGCAGCTACACCCCACAGCTGGCCCTAAACACTAATTGCTAAGAGACACCCTTGCAGGGAGGTAGATTCAATTAGCATCACATCTTTAATGATCCAGCATATTACATACTTCCCATGTGTAATTATTTTATGGTACCATGCCACCCTATAGATAAATAAAAACGGAGAGAATTTACTAGCTTTTTGGGGAGTGTCCCCCAAAGGGTGTCATTCTCATTTTAACAGCAATAACTAAGATGGGAAAATCTCCACTCTGGAGGGTTAACCTGTGGAGCTACATTTACGTTCAGAAATGCCCCTCCTGAGTTTTTTTTTTTTCTCTTTTTAACATAAAATTGCAGAAATGTCTATCACACCCACATGTACGAGGGACGGCCTAGCGTTGGGAATATAAATTGTAATAGTCCAGAGATTTTGTATTCAGGGAACTCTCGGTAAAGCATGGGAGACTGCTGCCTGAGTAAACAAAGTCTGATGAGGGCACAGAGAGCAGAAGTGAGTAAGGGTCGGAGGGTGGCGATAGCCTTTATGTGAAAACGAAATGTGAATACTGAACAATGAGTAGACGCTCTCATGGCATTCCAACGTCAGGACAGCATTCCAGGGAGAGCGAGCAGCACGTGCCAAGGCATGAAATGAGGGATGGGTTGGGGATAACTCCCTATAGGTCTACGTTGCTGTGCGTGGGAGGTGAGAACAAAAATGGAAAATTTGAGGGAAAGCCTGAGATTTCTCCACACTACATATGTAGCAAAGGAAGCCCCTGCACAGGCAATTCCTCTTCATCTTAAAATAAGAACATAAATTGGGTTAGTTTATTGTAAAATAGGATTGAGGCAGAATGAGCAGTCCCAGGAACAACTGAACCAAAAGTCTTCAAGCTCAGCTGTACCCTTCAGAGAACCAGTAACACCAAAAGAAGAATGTCTCTTGCCAACCCCATCTCCATTTTTAAAAAATTTGTCCGTTTAGGACAAGGTGGGTGAGCGTGGGTGGCTCAGTTGGTTAAGTGTCTGCCTTGGGCTCAGGTCATGATCCCAGGGTCCTGGGATGGAGCCTGAAGTTGGGCTCCGTGCTCAGCGACGGGTCTGCTTCTCCCTCTCTCCCTTCCCCTGCTCATGCTCTCTTTCTCTAATATATAAATAAAATCTTTTAAAAAAAAATTGTCAGTTTATCACGAGCAAGCCAGGCAGAACAAGGACAATCAGAAGTGGAGGGTATTGGGGCAATTCCTAAAGGGCTGTGGGACCCAGCTCTTGGCATGCTGGTGTCACGACTGAGAAGGTGAGGGGTGAGGAAGGAGAGTGAGGCGTGTGGCAGAGAGGGCCTGCTGCACAAGGAAGAGCAGTCTGGAGAGCTGGCGAGAGGTCTGGTCTCTGCTGCCTCTTCACTACTCCGTAAGAAAGGCAGCTGCTGGCAATTCTCATTCCACACCCACCGCTTCCCCTGCTACTTTCTCTTCCAATGTCTCCCAGCATCAACATGTTTCTGCTCTTTGGGGCGCCAGGGAGGCCCAGTTGGTTGAGGGACCAGCTGCTGATTTCAGCTCAGGTCATGATCTCAGGGTCATGAGATCGATCCCCTCAGGCTCTGGACTCAGCAAGGAGTCTGCTTGAGATTCTTTCTCTCCTTCTCCCTTAGCCCTTCCCCCCTCTCTCTCTCAAAAAAAAAAAAAGTTTCTGCTATGCAAGATCTCAGGATGATGATTCCACACAAAGCTGTTTGGTGTTTATCATGAGCCACAAGAGGTGCTCTGCCTCTCATTCCCTGCTCTCCCCTCCCCCTACTTCCTGCCCCCCCCCAAAAAAAAGATCAGAAATTGCCTCTGACCAAGACATGGCAAAGTTCATCTGCACACTCAACAAATTACATTCTTTTTGTATAACAAATATAATTTTGGTAAGTTCTCACAGCATCTAATTGAGGAAAAGGATGAAGAAAGGAGATAATATTTACAAACCTGCCTATGTTCCACTCTGTGGGGGGTGCTCTCAATATATTATCTCATTTAATCCTCTCAACAATCCTGTGAAGAAGGCTTGTTCCATCCATTTTACAGATGTGAAAATAATCACAAAGTCCACAAACTCTAGCAGCCATCCTTATCCAGCCTAGTTTTTTATTTTTATTTTTTATTTTTTAAAGATTTTATTTAGGGGATCCCTGGGTGGCGCAGTGGTTTGGCGCCTGCCTTTGGCCCAGGGCGCGATCCTGGAGACCCGGGATCGAATCCCACATCAGGCTCCAGGTACATGGAACCTGCTTCTCCCTCCGCCTGTGTCTCTGCCTCTCTCTCTCTCTCTATAACTATCATAAATAAATAAAAAATTAAAAAAAGATTTTATTTATTTACTGATTGGAGACACAGAGAGAGAGAGGGAGAGATGAAGAGACACAGGCAGAGGGAGAAGCAGGCTCCATGCAGGGACCCTGATGTGGGACTCGATCCCAGGACCCCAGGATCATGCCCTGGGCTGAAGGCAGTGCTAACCTGTTGAGCCAATGGGGCTACCCAGCCTAGTTTTTTAATATACTGGTCTAGGCAAGTTTCTTGCACAGTAGATGACTAAAGAATGGTAGACAGGTCCCACTGGATCCTTATTCCTGATCAAGTTATTAAAGGTTTACCTAGGTTTTCCTGCCTGGTCATCTTACCTCATCCAGTTATCATGTCTTACCTGGGCACTCCAAACATATATTAATGGAGAATGGAAAGTTCTTCACACTATATTTGGCTCTCTAAATGAAAAGTCAAAGTCTTATATGCATTTATTAATGCCCCACTTTTCCCCCAGGAGTTTAAAGTGATTTACCAGAAAGAGGAGTGCCTGGCTGGCTCAGTCAGTAGAGCATGCAACTCTAGATCTCAGGGTCATGAGTTTGAGCCCCATGTTGGGGACAGAGCCTGCTTAAAATAAAATAATAAATAAATAAATAAATAATAATAAATAAAGTGATTTATCACAAAGATAGCTACAATAACATGACCAAGTATAAATCTGAATAAAATGATAGGATCATAGATAACATAAATATGAGTAGTTAAAATAAAAGATAATAACAGAAAAGGAAAAGAAAAATCATGAATTACAGGCTATAAGGAATTATATAGTTGCTGTAATTAAATCTTGCTTATTTACTTTTTGTTTACTACCAGCCAAACCAAAAAGGAAAACCTGGTCAGTTATATAGTTCTAATTGTTAGAGAAGAAAAGAAACTTTCACAAGGGAAGCTTAGCTTTTCTGAAAATTTAGTTTTAAAATATCTACCTCATGCGCAATTTCTTAAAACTTCTACCTTCCCCACTTCATGATAGAGAAGACACTATTTGTATCATATATTCCTATAGCAAAAGCAAAGCATTAAAGTAAAACTCTCTAGTCAAGGTTAGACCCTCTAGAAAGGTTCTCAAACTGGGATACACATTTCATATCAGTTATCTATTGCTGTGTAACAAATCGCCCCAGCAGTTAAAACAACCACCATTTCATTTTCTCCTTATTCTGAGAGTCAGCAAATTGGGCTGAGCTTAGCTGGGCAGTTCTTCTAACAGTGCTCCAGCCTCATATTATAGAGGTTCTGATTCAACTGGTCTTGGATGGGGCCCTTTATTGGTAGCTCCCTAGATGATTCTATGTATTGCCAAGCTTAAGAACCACTGGCACAGTGCATAACCCTAAATCACAACTGAGTGGTGGCAATTATTCCCAGGTGACAAAGTTAAAAGGACTTTAAGAAATGCCAGATGCAAATTATCCAAAACAATAGTGAAAAAGAACAAAGTTGGAGGACTCATACTTCCTGATTTCAAAACTTACTACAAAGTTACAGTAATCAAAACAGAGTGTGGCAAAGGATCGAAATACAGAGCAATGGATCAGAGCTGGGAGTCCGGAAATAAACCCTACTTTTACAGTCAATGGATTTTCAGCAAGACTGCCAAGATCTTTCAGTGGGGGAAAGAACAGTCTTTTCAACAAACGGCACTGGGGAAACTGGATATCCACATGCAAAATAATGATTCTGAACACCTTCCTTTCATCATATAGAAAAAGCAATTCAAAATAGCTCACAGACCTACACGTAAGAGCTAGAACTCTATAACTCTTAGAAGCACAGATTACACACCATGGCCCAGTAGGATTTATCCCCAGAATGCAATGTTGTTTTAACATCCAAAATCCAACTAACATAATTCACTATATTAATAGAATAAAAGATAAAAAAAAACCTCACATGATCCTCATAGCTGCAGAAAATCATTGCTCAAAATCCAGTTATATTCATGATACACTCTCTCAATAAACTAGGAATAAAAGAAGTCCCTCAATTTGGTAAAGGGCATCTATGAAAACCTGACAGCATGATAGTTAAGAGTGAAGACTGAACATATGATGGAATATGGTTCGCCCTTAAAATGAAGGAACTTCTGACACAGGCTGCAACATGGAGGTAACTGGAGGACATTACACTCAGTGAAATAAGCCAGTCACCAAAAGATAAATGCTGTATGATTCCACAGATAGGAAGTACCTAGAACAGTATAATTTGTAGAGGAAGAAAATAGCATGGTGGTTGTCCAGGGCTGGAAAGACAGGGGAGTGCAGAGTTAGTGTTTAATGAGGACAGAGTTTCAGTTTGGGGGGATTAAAAAGAGTCCTACAGATGGATGGTGGTGATGGTCGCACAATCATGCAAAGGTACTTAATGCCACTGAACTGTACACTTAGAAACGCTTAAAATGATAAATTTTGTTATGACTTTTATATTTCACCACAAGTTAAAAAGTGAAAATAAGTAAATAAAACAGAAAAAAATAATGTTTTCTCGCTGAAACTGGGAACAGGGAAGAATATTTTCTCTCACCACTTTTGGTCAACTGTGTACTTCATGTACAACATGAACCTATATGTAGAAAACTCTATGGAATTTCCAGAAACGTACTAGAATTAATAAACCAGATCCGCAAGGTCACAGAATAAAAAATAAAAAAAACCACAAAATTAATTGTATTTCAATATACTAACAATAAACAATCCAAAAATAAAATTAAAAAATAATTTCATTCACAATAGCATCAAAAATAAATAAATACTTGGGAATACATTTAATAAAAGAAGTACAAGAAATACACAGTAAAACCACAAAACTTTGCAGAGGTATTTATCTGAAGGCCTGAATAAATGGAGAGATGTACCACGTACGTAGACTAGAAATCTCAATATTGTTAAAAGGGTGACCCTTCCTAAACTGATCTAGAAATTACATGAAATATCTATCAAAATTTCAGCAGTTTTTTTGGTAGAGTCATATGAAATACAAAGAACAGGGGCACCTGGATGGCTCAGTCAATTAAGCATTTGACTCTTGATTTTGGCTCAGGTCATGATCTCAGGGTCCTGGGATTGAGCCCCATGTCAGGCTCTGTGCTCAGCTGGGAGTCCTCTTGAGGATTCTCTCCCTTTCCTTATGCTCCCCGCCCTCTCCCCCATTTGTGTTCTCTCTCTCTTTCTCTCTAAAACAAATAAATCTTTAAAAAAAAAAAAAAAAAAAAACAGGGCAGCCCGGATGGCTCAAAGGCTTAGTGCAGCCTTCGGCCCAGCGCCTAATCCTGAAGACCCAGGATCGAGTCCCACATTGGGCTCCCTGCGTGGGGACTGCTTCTCCCTCTGCCTGTGTCTCTGCCTCTGTCTCTCTCTCTCTCTCTCTGTCCCTCATGAATAAATAAATAAAATCTTAAAAAAATTTTTTGAGAGAAATAAAAAAAAAGTAAATAACCTAGAAAAGTCAAACAATTTTGAAAAAGAACAAAGTGGGAGGACTTATACTATCTGATTTCAAAACTTACTATAAAACCATAGTAATTAAGACAATATTGTATAGGAATAAGTAGAGGCAAATGGGTCAATGGAGCAGACTAGAGTGTCCAGAATAAACCCTTACTTATGGTCAACTGATTTTCAACAAAGATGTGAAGGAAAAAGAAAGATATACATATGTGTGTGTTGTATACCCTTACCTCACAGTATACACGAAAATTCATTAATAGACCTAAATTTTAGGAACTAAATTATATTCTATACCAATGCCAAAATCTACTAAAAAAAAATCCTGACTAAAATAGCTCTTTGCTTTATTGCACTGAAGCAAATAACTGAGCTAAAGAGGGGCCAAATATCTTGAATGGTATTGTCTATTATTGAACAGCTTCACCAATATTTTTCTTCCAGTGGCCAGATTTGTCAAGCTGAGTCCCTTGGCAGGAAACACCCCATGACAGCATCCTGATGGACACCTGCATTGAAAAGAATGGCAGTGGGACTTTTAAGTTGACCCCTAGATGGGTTTTAAACACAGATTTGAGCAGCCCGGGGGGCTCAGTAGTTTAGCACCAACTTCAGCCCAGGGTGTGATCTTTGAGACCCGGGATCGAGTCCCACGTCAGGCTTCCTGCATGGAGCCTGCTTCTCCCTCTGCCTGTGTCTCTGCCTTTCTTTCTCTCTCTGTGTGTGTGTCTCTCATGAATAAATAAATAGAATCATAAATAAATAGATAAATAAAATAAACTCAGATTTGGTTTTATAGAAGAAAAATGTGGTTTCCATCAAGAGAATTTAATTAAAAGTTACTCCAATCAGTTCTCAATCATTCACCCCAATTTATTCTGAAGACATGACAAGGAAAGGAAAGGAAAGCCTCCCCAGGGCTTTGGCTCCTGGGTTTCTTGGGACCCAAAGTGTTGAGAGGGTCTACAAAGCCTTAAGTCAACAGCTGTGGTTTTGGGGATCTTACACATGAGGTGTGCAAGTGTGTGTGTCTCTCCTAACAGCCAGGAACATTGCTGATCCAGGGCTGAGCTTGCCTCAGTGAAATGCCTCCAAGGCAAGCAGTCCCTCAATTATTCTTCTCAAGGCTTCAATAGACCTGAGAAATGAAAGAACACACCCCTCTCTCAAGGGAGAGCTGCGGGTTTGTCCACATCTTCTGGATTCCTTCCAGCTTCTGGCTAGGTTTTCTTTCTTGCAAGTCTGGAATGGGTGTGGAAAGCAGCAAGCTCCTCTTCTCCATCAGCGGCAGCGTGTGTGTCCACCTGCCAACACAAGCAGCAACTTGTAGAACCAACACCTTGTTTCTTTTGTTTAGAGATTTGGTACAAAGCAAAGCAGGTCCCCTTCCCATGAGGCTAACAAAAGGGAATTTGTATTTAAAACAAGGATCTATACCCCAGACATGATTTCCATCTATCACCCTACCTATCCAGAAATACCCATTAAAACTGAATTTAAGAATAGCCATGCATGTCTTTTAAAATATAAAATTCCTAGGGGTTTTAGAGGCTACCTTTGGCTCCAGTCGTGATCCCAGGGTCCCGGGATGGAGCTCTGCATCAGGCTCCCTGCTCAGTGGGGAGCCTGCTTCTCCGTCCCTCTGCCTGCTGCTCCTCCTGCTTGTGCTCTCTCTGTGTGTCAAATAAATAAATAAAGTCTTTAAAAAAATAATAAAAGATCAACTCCCCTCTCAGCAAATTGACATTTAAAACTCTATTCCAATTAGTAGCGACCTTTCTTCATTTTAGAATCTCACTCTCTCATCAGAGACATCAAATCTTTTTCTTCTCAGGAATAAAGATGTCACAATTTAGGGGCATGTGGGTGATGCAGTCGGTTAAATGTCCAACTCTGGGCTTCAGCTTGGGTGGTGACCTCGGGATTGTGAGGTCGAGCCCCAAGTTGGACTCTACACCTTTCGTGGATCTGCTTGAGATTTTCTCTCCCTTGTGTTCTCTCTCTCTCCAATAAACAAATAAATATTTTTGTTCATTTTATTAAAGATTTTATTTATTTATTTGAGAGGGAGAGAGAGCATAAGCAGAGGGAGAGGCAGAGGGAGAGGGAGAAGCAGACTCCCCACCGAGCAGGGAGCCTGATGCAGGGCTCGATCCCAGAATCACAATCTGAGCAGAAGGCAGACGCTTAACGGACTGAGCCGCACAGGTGCCCCATAAATAAATATTTTTTTTAAAAAAAGGTCACAATTAACTCTTAATATTTGTTTGCCTTCATGGTACACTTTCTACCTGGGAATTTCAAGATGAAATGACATATCACACACACGGTCTCTTTCAGATCTATTCCTCAATTTAATGATAGATTATAGAAAATGACAGTGTGTGACCAAGTTAAGCCTGGCATGCGATCCCTGCTTCTCCAGTTATGAAACAGAAAGCTAAGTTATCCATAATCCCTCCACCAAGAGATAATCACTGTTAACATTTTTCATGTATTTCTCTTTAGTATTTTCATGTATGCAGTTTTCCCTCCAAAACTACAGAGCAAATAAATCAATTTTCCCATTCTTTTTTTTAAATTTTTTTAAAAAATTTATTTATGATAGTCACAAAGAGAGAGAGAGAGAGAGAGGCAGAGACATAGGCAGAGGGAGAAGCAGGCTCCATGCACCAGGAGCCCGATGTGGGATTCGATCCCGGGTCTCCAGGGTCGCGCCCTGGGCCAAAGGCAGGCGCCAAACCGCTGCGCCACCCAGGGATCCCCAATTGTCCCATTCTTAATCTTAATGGATAAGACCACTTATGTTTGGTCTTGAACTTGTCCCACAGTGCCTCCAGCCCCGATCTTCCAGTCCCTGCCTTGTGGCCTGTGTCTCCATCCACACTGAGTTCCTCGGCTAGGGCCCCACTCACACTGGACTCCACGTTTGGGTTTTGGCTGTTTGCCTTCGATGCTGTTTGAACCCCTTGGACCTTTGGGAATGTGAATTGTCAAGGCGAAAACCTCATGCTATTCTGTACCCAATAAAACAAAAATTATGAAATTCTCCATTCTTTGTGCTTTGGAAACTAACCTGGAGTTTACTTTGCCTTTTTTTTTTTTTTTAAGATTTTATTTATTTATTCATGATAGTCACAGAGAGAGAGGCAGAGACACAGGCAGAGGGAGAAGCAGGCTCCACGCAGGGAGCCGGACGTGGGATTCAATCCCGGATCTCCAAGATCGCGACCTGGGGAAAAGGCAGGCGCCAAACCGCTGCGCCACCCAGGGATCCCTACTTTGCCTTTTTTAAGGGCATTTCCAAAGACATGAGATACTAGAGAACAGGTTCCGTGCTCATTTATATCTATAACTCCAGCACATGGCCCATAGGAAGTGTTCAATAAATGCCCACTAAGTGATTAAATCACATTTATTGAACTCGTGCTTTCTGTCTGGGGGAATATAATCGAAGCTGGACATCAATAATAGCAATAGTAATGAATGTGGTTGGTGGCTCTGCAACCATTACCAGCCAGAATCACTGGTCTTTAATCACTTAAACATCTCTGTTCTCTGTTCTCAGGCAGGGTCTCCCCTTCCTGGCCACTGGCCTCCTCCTCTTGCCTGGCACCTTCATGCCTGTGGCCTCGCCCCGACCTCCCCACCTCCCCACTTCGCAGGATGGACTGAGACTTGGCCCTCCCCACCAAGGACAGAGTTGCCCTCCCCCTCACTGTCTCCTAGCCCCTCTTCTGACCTCCCATCACCCCCACCTAGTGTAGTCACCCCCATTCTTGCCTGGCTGCATGACCACCTATCATCCTTGTCTTACTTAACCTCTCCAAGGCAGTTGACACACCTGCTTTCAATCTCCTTGAAACTCCATCTTTGGAGAGCACATTTCCTTCCTCTGAGTTCTCCTCATACCCCTGGCTGCCCCTTCTGAGCCTCTTCTGCAGAGTCCTCCTCTAAACCCCCACGCCCTTCCTCAGTTCTCTGCTCTCACCCTGCAGACGCCTCTCTGATCTCCCCTGCTTCCATGATTTCTGCACCAACCATGGATCCATGCCCCAAGAAGTGGAATATCATAGAGCTCCTGCTGCAGAATTCCACTCAAATGTCCCTCCAAATCAACACATCCCAATGGAACTTACATCCTCCATCTGAAACCTGCCCTTCTCTTATTGTTTCATGATACTCACGTCTGAAACTTGGGAGTTCCCATGCTCTTCCATAGCCCCTGATCTAATGGTTCACCAGGTCCTGTCCATTCTACCATTTTACTGTTTGTCCAATTATCCTCCAGCCTGGAATGATCCCAAGAGGTCCATCTGACCTTCCTCTCGATAAGATCGGCTCCTCTTATACTAATAGGGCCCAGCCTCCTTCATGTGGTTGGCAGACCCTTTGGAATTGGGTCCATGCTTACCTCACTAGCCTCATCCCTTAACAGTTCCTGTGGTCTAGTCATGCCCAAACTTTTAATTCATTCAGAAAGCCGCGATGTCTCTCATCTCTGAGTGGTTGCATTTACTTTTCATCTATCTGGAGTCCTCTCTACCCTTTCCTTCATCTGGCCATCCTTTGCTCTTCCTTCAAGTCTTAGCGGAGACATCATTTTTAGGGAAGTTTTTCAGGAAGTCCTTCTGAAGCTCCAAATCTCTTAGAATATGTTCTTGATACATGTGCTCCAGAAATACTCTGTACCATCTTAGCACTTACACTGAGACTAACTGAGATTACCTTCATACTTGCCTGGGTGGCCAAGTGAATGTTCAGTTTGCTAAGAGGCAGACACCAACTTTATCTTCCCTGCACACAGCACAATACGATGCTAGCACATAGTAGATGTTCAGTAAAAACACTGAGTGAATATCAAATTAGTGAATGAAGGAAGAAAGGAGTAAATGAGTGTTCTTCTCTCTTTTACCAGTGCTTTTTTCATCTCTTTCCAGGATGAAGCAGAAATTCCTAAGAGACCTCCTCACACTCCTGTCAGATTTATGTTCTACATTTGGGTACAAACGATCATTCTAAAAAGAAGACCTAATCGTGTCCTGCCCTGTTTTAAAATCAATGGCTATGCATTCCTCACAAGATAAAGTGCAGACTTTAGCCTGGTTTTAAGGCCATTTAGGATTTCACTCCTCCTTACCTCCTCACTAGAGCCCCTCGGAACAGTTGATCCATTGAAATACTCATCTCCAACCCCGCTGAACCCCTCTTGGCTCTTCCCCCAGGCCAGGCTCTCCTGGCTCTGGGCCTCTGCATATGCTCCTCCTTCTTTTCCCCTCTGCCCCACCTACCCCCGCTCAGCCTCAGGACCCAGCTTAGGAGTCACTTCTTAGGAAGCTACCTCTGAGCCCTCTGCTCCCTGGCAAGTAGAATGAGGTACCCTAATGTGCTTCCTATAGCCTCCAATCAGCCTTCAGTTACAGCTTCATTGGCCTACAGGTGTCAGCCATGCTATTCCATACAGTTCAGGAGAGCTAAGGGCAAAGCCTTGTGACCCTCACATACTGAGAAAGGTAAGAGGTAGACAATAAGGTCATTAACAGAAAGCTATTTTCAAAAATTTCAAGGACAACTGTGAGCCCCTAATGATAATCCTGTGTTAATAACTCAGCAGTCATGGGGCATCTGGTCAGCTTAGTTGATAAGAGTATGCAACTCTCCATCTCAACGTCATGAGTTCAAGCCTCTTGTTGGGCATGCAGCTTACTTAAGAAAAAAATTAAATACTGAAAAACAACAAAAACAAAATGCAGCGGTCGTATCACCTTGTCTGTGGTAGGAGAGGACAGACCTGCAAGGGGGACAAGGATGGGGAAGGGGATAAATATAAGAGGAGCCTTGTGAGACTCAGAATGAGACTGACCACAAACTGGGGTGAATAATGAACTTCACCTTCTGCCCCTAAGCGTCGTCCCACCTTTAAAGTATCACCAAGGGATCCCAGATTTTACTATATTCTTTTCTTTACACAGTCATTTCAATTTGGGGCACAAATTGTTTTTTGATAAATGGAATCGTATTTTTAAATATTGCTGCTCAAAAGAACCCAGACATCTCACATCCAGTAGGATGACCTAATTGAAAGAAAAAAAAGAGAAAGAAAGAAGAAAAAGAAAGAAAGAAAGAAAGAAAGAAAGAAAGAAAGAAAGAAAGAAAAGGACATGTTGGTAAGGATGTGGAGAAACTGGAACCAATACAGAATAGTGGTTTCTCAAAAATGAAACAGAATTCCCTGAAAATACTAGTCTCACTGCTGGGCATTTACCCGAAAAAGAACTGAAAGCAGGGACTCAGATATTTGCACACTCCCGTTGGTACCAACATTATTCTCAATGCTCAAAAGGGTGGAAATAACTCATGTGTCCATCCACAGATGAATAAACAAAATGTGGTACATACATACATTGGAATAGAATATTATTTAGTCTTAAAGAGAAAGGAAATTCTAGGCGCATCTGGGTGGCTCAGTGGTTGAGCGTCTGCCTTTAGATCAGGTCATGATCCCAGGGTCCTGGGAT
The DNA here is from genome assembly GCF_018345385.1 of Vulpes lagopus. Lineage (NCBI taxonomy): Eukaryota > Metazoa > Chordata > Mammalia > Carnivora > Canidae > Vulpes > Vulpes lagopus. The sequence goes on from NC_054833.1 coordinate 18,790,254, forward strand.
TGAGTTCACATCAGGCTCCCCACAGGGAACCTGCTTCTCCCTCTTCCTGTATCTCTGTGTCTCTTCTGCATCTCTCATGAATAAATAAGGAAAATCTAAAAAAAAAAAAAAAAAGAAAGAAAGAAAAGAAAAGAAAAGAAAAGAAAAGGAAGAAAGAAAAGAAAAGAAAAGACAAGAAAAGAAAAGAAGAAAAGAAAAGAAAAGAAAAAAGACAGGAAATTAAAAAAAAAAAAAAAAAACCTGGAAGGAAACTGACCTAGGTTACAACATGGATAAAACTTGAGGACATTATACTCAATGAGATAAGCCAGGCATGAAAGAACAAACACAGTATGAGGTCCCTAAAATAGTCAAATTCATAGAGACAGAAATTTAAATGGTGGCTGCTGGGGGTGGGTGGGTATTTTTAACAGGTGCAGGATTTCCATTTTGTAAGGTAAAGTTCTGGAGATGGATAGTGGTGATGGTTTTACAACAATGTCAATGCGCTTAATGCTGCTGAATTGCACACCTACAGGTGGTGAGGATGGTATATTTTATGCTACCTGTATTTCCCACAATTAAAAAAAAAAGAAAAAATAAATAAAAATTTTAAAATTTAAAAAAAATTTTTTAAAAGCCCATGAATGAATCCCTTTGTTTTTTTTTTTCTTTTAAAGATTTAGTTATTTATTATTTGAGAGAGAGAGAGCAGGGGTGGGGAGGAGGGGCAGAGGGAGAGGAAGAGAGAATCTCAAGCAGGCTCCCCACTGAGCACAGAGCCCTACCCGGGGCTGGATCCCACGACCCTGAGATCATGAGCCGAAATCAAGAGTAGAGCATTTAACCAACTGAGCAACCCAGGGGCCCCTGAACCCAGGATTCCCCTTTGTAAAACCAAAGTGTGTGTATAAGGTGAGGAGTCACAGCTCCTCCTCCTAACTAATCTGTTTGGGAAATTCCGGTTTATGTATAAACCAGTCCCACCTGAGATATGTCTTGCTCCGTGAGCTGCCCAACTGTGGTCGCTTCTCCAAGGACATTCTGTGACAGTCATTTGCAGACAAACATATTTAATACTCATATTTAAAAAAGTTACTTTGGGAGCCATGACCACTCACTCACTTCCATCCCACGTGTTGGGTGATGAGCAACCTGCAGCAGCTTACTAATGTCCTTCTGTCCTTGCCCCTGCCACGGGGAGACAGGGTTACAGGGACACACGGTCCCCCATCACATCACAAAGTGAAGGGAGAAATTCAAGCTCCTCGGAGCCGTTGGTGGGAGCGCTGGGTCGGGTGACTAATGGATGGGACAGCCACAAATGAGGCTTCCTCTGACTCATCGGTACATGAAGCTGCTTTATCTCCCTGGCCCCACCCGCCTGCCCTCCCGGTCCGTCCCTCCAGAGAAGTCAGGGGCTGAGATAAAAGTAAGCACACTGCGCCCCAAGTGCAGGGAGGCTGCTGAATCAGGAGCCCGCCCAGTCCTTGCAGCCTGGCCCCAATAACGCCTGGGCCATGCCTTTAATCCAAGGACCTCAAAGTCCTTGAAAGCATCAGTTTATGAGTCCTGGTGCAGGCCCTGGAAAATGATCTTGACTATTTCAAAGTCGGAGAAACTAAGGCAGAATGGGGGTGGTGGGGGGGTCATGGTCATAGCATATATCACACAAGGGGATGGCCCAACAGGAACTCAGCACTTCCATGTTATTTTTATTTTTATTTTTTAAATTTTTTTTTCCATGTTATTTTTAAACAGTAGCCCCTCCTGCCTCTTTTTGGGAATTGAGCTCATGTTTCCAACGGGCGAGGGAAAAGAAATAACAACTTTGTACAAAACATAATCCACAGGGACCCCTGGGTGGCTCCGTGGTTGAGCGTCTGCCTTGGGCTCAGGGCGTGATCCTGGGGTCCTGGGATCGAGTCCCACATCAGGCTCCCTGCATGGAGCCTGCTTCTCCCTCTGCCTGTGTCTCTGCCTCTCTTTCTGTGTCTCTCATGAATAAATAAGTAAAATCTTAAAAAAAAAAAAAAAAAAGTCCACAAATAACCTGATAATTTAAGCCATCTCAAAGAAACTTGCTTTTAGAAAAGCTTTCCTTCCTGAACTTTCCTGGGAGTGCCTCTCCTTTTGGAAAATCTTCTTTCGTTGCCAGTGATCTTTCGGAAGGGAGTCACCCCAGGCTGTCAGACTGAGTGTTTCCCCGAATGATCACGTGGGAATCTATTAACCTGCAGAATCCGATCCAATAGCCTGGGTGGGGCCTTAGGTTCCTGGTCCCAGGACCACACTTGAGTGGGCAGGAGCTAGACAGCGAAAGCCATTCGCAGACAATGCCCTTCTTGAAAACCAACACTTGGAGCCCATCCATTGCTCCCCCCAAGCACCAGCTTTCTGGGAGCCTAATTATTCTGAGTCTTTCATTATTCTGAGGTTAATTATTCCGACTCTTCAGAGCCTAACTTGCCAATCATGCTGAGTCAGCACATCGCGGCCAGGAAGCTGGGCTTGTTTAAAACGGCTGCAAGTGGGCAGCCCGGGTGGCTCGGTGGTTTAGCGCCGCCTTCAGCCCAGGGTGTGATCCTGGGGTCCCAGGATCGAGTCCCACGTCGGGCTCCCTGCATGGAGCCTGCTTCTCCTCCTGCCTGTGTCTCTGTGTCTCCCTCTCTGTGTCTCTCATGAATAAATAAATAAAATCTTAAAAAAAAAAAAAAAAAAACTGCTGCAAGCTAGGGAGTCGGTACTATCTCTGAGCACACTTACCAGAGTTAAGAGACAGGATCCTTTAAGGGAGGACAACCAGCATTCCCACGCAACAGACTGAAAAAGAGGAATGACACGAATACGAGGTCACTTGGGGGTGCAAAGAAGAATTCGTTTCAAAGCAACCGTCCCGTGCGCCTCCAGTACAGAGTCCAGGCCCAGGACAGGTTTAGCTACTTGGATCCATCCGTGTTTGACTTGACCTTTCACCCCTGCCGTGTTATTCCTGGTCTCCACCGTTGCCATGGGAACACTGATAAGCAGCTGAGGCTTCTGGACACCCGTGGAATGCCGCAGGCCTCCGGGCAGGCTCTCTGTCTGCTGCCAAGTCCCGGGGCTCCAACCCGAGGCCAGCCGGGCCCGGGACACTGTCGCGCCGGAGGAGCCTTGCCTGCGCTCCTGCCGGCCAGACACCGGGAGGGACAGACCGTGCGTGTGCATCTGGCACCATCCACTGCCCGCCAGCAGCTCCCCCGGTTCCTGCCCACCCCCACCCCGTGGGGAGGATGGTGGAGAGAGCCTGACCGTGCTCCCTGGGTCCTCCCCTGAGGTGGAGGAGGGCCTGGCTGGGACAAGGAGGGAGCAGCCCCTCCAGCTCTGGCTGCCGCCCTACAGATTTTCATCCTCTTCACAAATCCCTGCAGCCTGATGATGTTAAACCTCACTGCATCTTTTCCTTTCATGCTGGCAAATATTTGAAGAGTGCAGATCAATGTCGCAAATACATATATGCCAGCCTTACCCCACGTCCACATTAAATATGTTGAAAGAAACCAATGCACAGGGACAGTTAACGTTCCCTGCATACTCCTCCCTGGTCCTCTTTCCCGTCCTCCTTCCCGAGCTGACTATCATCATGACTTTGCTATTCGTCATTTCAGGTGTACTTTATGCTCTCACTCCGTATGTTACGTGACGACCAAAGTCTGTTGTTGTTTTGCGTGGCTTCCTATCAACGCCGTCCACTGAAGGTGTCTTCTTGAAAACGTGTTTTCACCCAACAGTAGGTTTGTGAGCAGTATCCATGGTGATACGTGTAGTTGATTTGTACTAAGTTTGTACATAGTATTCCGTTACGTGGACTTTTTAAAAAAATTTTTTCATTACATGGATTTAAACATATTTATCCATTCTTCTGTTTGTGGGCATTGAAGTCACTTAAAATTTTCACTCTTACAGATAAGGCTGCCACCATCATGATTTTATTTTATTTTTTAAAATATTTTATTTATTTACTCGTAAAAGACAGAGAGAGGCAGAGACACAGGCAGAGGGAGAAGCAGGCTCCATGCAGGGAGCCCAACACGGGACTCGATCCCAGGACCCCGGGATCACGGCCTGAGCCAAAGGCAGATGCTCAACCACTGAGCCACCCAGGTGTTCCGTGATCATGATTTTAAAGTCTCCTTGTGCACATGTCCCAGATTCTTTACCCTAAGAGTGCAAAGGTTGGGACAGAGTGGGTGCCTTTAACTTTGCTGAAAGCACCCGACGCATTCTTTCAAAGTGACATGTCCTGCGGCCCTGAGACCAGCTTCTATCTCTCCGGCCACATCTTCGTCTAACACACAGAATAGTCAGGCTTTTTACTTTCTGGTAGTCCAGGAAGAAGAAAATGCTATCCTCATCTCTTAAAAACAGCCTTATTGAGATCCGATTCAATAATTCACCCATTTAAAGTGTGTAAGTTGGGGCACCGGGGTGGCTCAGTGGTTGAGCGCTGAGCTCAGGTCGCGATCCCAGGGTCCTGGGATGGAGCCCCAAGTCAGGCTCCCCGCTCAGCTGAGAATCGGCCTCTCTCTCTTTCTGCCCTAACCCACCAGCTTGGGCTCTTTCTCTCTCAAATCAATTTTTAAAATCTTTTTTTTTTAAAGTATATGATTTGATGACCCTCAGAAGTATATTCACACAGAGTTGCACATCCATGACCCCAATCAATTGCGGAATATTTTCATTACCCCAGAAGGAACCCCAGCTCCTCTTAGCCATCGCCCCGGTTCCTCACCCTCCCCATCTCCTTCACCCTTTACACCGCTGTCCCTCTAGGTTTGATGAAGTTCTGGAATATAGGTGAGGTCCAGAGCCGATGACCAGGAAAGAATTCTTGAGACGTGTATTGGTGCAAAACGGTGGTTTTACTAAAGAACAGGGACAGGACCCGTGGGCAGGAAGAGCTGTTGCCCTGGGCCTATGTGGGGTGGGGTGGGGGCAATTATATACTTGCAGAGTTGGGGGAGGTAAGCAAAAAGATTTCAAAAAGATTTTCATAGGCTAAGGAGGACCTGCGAGATACTGGAGGCCTTGCCATTGTCAAGGTAAAAATTGCTTTTCCCTCTAGCAGGGCATTAACATTAAGACAACTGGAAACTTCCTGAAGAAGGTCACACATATCCCTGCTCCCTCAACAGGTTTGCCTGTCTCTTCTGGACATTTTGTATTAAGTCGAATCACGCTTTCACTCTTTTCACAGATTCCTACAACCTGACAACATAACCCTTTGCTTCATGCCTTTAGATTTCGAAATATTTCACTATGTGGTGGGTGCCCATTTGAATTTGAATTCCCCTAATTATTAGTAAGTCTCATGAGGTTTTCATATGCTCATTGGGCAACTGGAATTCTTCTGGAAATTACCAGCTTACATTCTTTCGTCCGTTTCTAAATAGGATTGCTGGCCTTCTCCTGGCTTATGTGTAGGAGTCAGTTAAATATTCTGTATATGAATCCTTTTTTGGTTACCTATGTCGTGGCGATTGCCGGGAGGCAATCCTCCCTGGATTTCTCAGGGTTCCTGCACTGTCCAGACCTTTCTGAGAAACAGATAGTGACATGCTACAAAGACAGAGAATGCCCTCTTTCTCCCCAGACCCATTTTCTCTTCATTTTCCAAAGGTGATAAACCCAGAGCCAGTTGTTTACATTCCAAACGGTTGTAAAAAGCCAGAGACCCGTCCCCTCCCGTCCCCAGAGTGGATTTGTTGACATTGGAGAACAAAGGTCTCTCCTTCCACATCCAGGGTGGGAGGAACAGAGGTGCAGGCTGCTTCCAGCCATGCTCTGAGACCCATTAATTTTAGGGCCCTTCCCCGTGAAGAGTACGTTGAAGAATACATCCGGCTCTCAGTGTGTTGCCTGCTGGGAATTGGCACGAAGACCAATATGTGAACAAATAATTGGTTCTCTGATCCAGAAACTTCTTCTTTCTAGTGAGTATAAATAAACGTATGCAGATATAAAAGCTGAACAGATATCTTCTCCTGGTCTTTTCCCTTGGCGTCTGCTATCTTCTTTTTTCGTTGTGATAAAATAGACATACATGTATCACTGTCACCATTCTTAGTGTACAAGTCAATGACATTAACATCTTCACAATGTTACACAACTATCAACACCATCCATTTCCCGAAATTTTTCATCTTCCCAAACTGAAACTCTACACACGTTAAACACTACCCTAACCTCACGTGCCCTTTCCCTCCAGTCCCTGGCAATCACCGCTCTACATTCTGTCCGTCTGAATCTGACGACCACAGGAAACCCATGCCAGTGGGAGCAGAGAGTATTTGTCCTTTTGCCGCTGGCCTAGTTCACTGAGCAAAACATCTTCAAAGTTCATCCGTGTTGTAGCATCACCTGAGTTTCCTTCCTTGGCTTTTAATTGCAAAATGCAAAGAACAAAAATTCAGCGCCTTAAAAAATAAATAAATAAATAAACTAAATTTAGCACCTTAACCATTTTTAAATGGATGGTTGAGTGGAAATAAGTAGATTCACATTGTTGTGCAACCATCACCACCATCTGCTCCCAGAACTCTTTTCATCTTGCAAATCTGAAACTCTGATCCCATTGTTGAATGGTACTCAATCCCCATTGCCTTTCTCTTCCACTTCATTCCTTTTTTTTTTATGACAGAGTAATATTATAACCATGGTAGGTACGTATTGCTTAATCCATTCATCTGTGGGTGGACACTTGAGATACTTCCACCTGTTGGCTATTGTGAATGATGTTGCTTTGAACAGGGGTCTGCGAACATCTGTTTGATGCTCTGCTTGTTTATGCTGTCTTTCAATGAAAAAATTTTTTTTTCCTAAATTTTAGCACAGTTCTTTTTTTTCACCCTTTCCTTTAGGGTCTGTGTTTTGTTGTTGTTGTTGTTGTTGTTGTTTCAAGATTTTATTTATTTATTCATAATTTTTTTTTTTTTTTTTTATGATAGTCACAGAGAGAGAGAGAGAGAGGCAGAGACATAGGCAGAGGGAGAAGCAGGCTCCATGCACCGGGAGCCTGATGTGGGATTCGATCCCGGGTCTCCAGGATCACGCCCTGGGCCAAAGGCAAGCGCCAAACCACTGCGCCACCCAGGGATCCCTATTTATTTATTCATAAGAGACACAGAGAGAAAGAGAGGCAGAGACACAGGCAGAGGGAGAAGCCGGCTCCAGGCAGGGAGCCCGATGCGGGACTCGATCCCGGGACTCCAGGATCATGCCCTGGGCCAAAGGCAGGCGCTAAACCGCTGAGCCACCCAGGGATCCCGGGTCTGTGTTTTTTATATTCCATGCAACACCATTTAAAAAATATACCATGCTTGGGACGCCTGGTTGGCTCAGTTGGAGGAGCGTGCAACTCTTGATCTTGGGGTCGTGGGTTCCAGCCTTATGTCGGGTATAGAGATTACTTAAATAAAACTTTAAAAAATATACATACACCATGCTTAAATATATCTGGGTCTATATTTACCTATATATCTATATCTATATCATGCTTGCTATATAGGCCTGCCTGGCTTCTGGCTCCTTTTGCTCTGTAATCGTAATGCTGAGGCTGTTTATCTCCAACCCAGTCTCTAGATCACCCTGCCCAAATCAGGACAGACAGAGGGCTTGCTGGCTGGTCCTACTCAAACCTTATGGCCTGGGCCCTCCCGCCAGCACTCCTTGGGCACAACCCCAGCCTAGGGACTCCAGCCTCTTTTCTGATTCCTCTTTGCTGAGTCCTGTGTATTTTCATCGGCTCCTCTAGTGAATGGAGTCTTGTGGCTGACCTCAGTTGCGGGATCCATGTCCTTGCACCCTCTGCCTGGACCACCAGCTTTCCATTGGATCATCTGATTGCCTGAGTCCAAGTCGCCTATCAACCTTTCTCCAGCTGCCTGCTCTAAGGATTTTTGCAAGCTCCTCCTCAGGCCAGTGAGGTCTTAGATGACCAGGGTTCGGGTCAGTGCCTCCTCCCCAACATTGCTGAAACTACAACCGGAGGTGCTGACATTCCTCATGTAAACAAACTGATCATTACTCACTCTACCTTTTTTTTTTTTTTAATACCACCTACTATGTGCCAAGCACTGCTTGCATACAGACAAGACCCATATCCTCATGGTGCTTACAGAGAGCAGACCTTAAATGGAGACCAGACAATAAATAAACATGTGAACAAATGAATGATTCTAACCTCTGATGAGGCTCTAAAAGTTATGAACAGGGTGTTATGCTTGAGAGTGAGGCGGCCATGGGGCTGCTGCTGCTGTGGTGGTTGGGGAAGGCCTCGTGGGGCAGGAGATAAGGGATTTCAGGTATAAAGGAGGTGAAAGAGCTGGAGAAAGAGCATGCAGACAGAGGCTCACTGTGGCCACAGGCTTCAGAGGCCATCAAGGGATCGACACGCAGCTGCCTGGGACTGAGCCTCAGCTAAGGGGCCCCACCTCTCCAACTGGGCCCTTCAGCTCAGCGACCAGCTCTGTTACCTCCAGGTTACAGACTGTGTGGTCCCCTTGGGCCTCTGGGAATCTCTCCACTGTGGGCCTCAGCCAACCTGCTTATGGCCATTCCCCCCGCCAAGACATTCAACTATATATTTTTTTAATTTTTATTTATTTATGATAGTCACAGAGAGAGAGAGAGGCAGAGACATAGGCAGAGGGAGAAGCAGGCTCCATGCACCAGGAGCCCGATGTGGGATTCGATCCCGGTCTCCAGGATCGCGCCCTGGGCCAAAGGCAGGCGCTAAACCACTGCGCCACCCAGGGATCCCCTCAACTAGATTTTTTTAACAAACATTTATTGAGGAGCTAAAAGGGGGGCCAGCCCTGAAGATGCAAAAGCTAATAAGCAAAATAATTGAAGTCAGGGTCTTGAAACAGTATTTGTATACAAAATACATTCATAGCAGCACTGTTCACAAAGGCAAAATGGTGGAAATAATCGAAGTGGATGAATGGATAAATAGATTGTGGTCTATACATACAAGGGAATGAAATAAGATTCGAGGGGATCCCTGGGTGGCTCAGCAGTTTAGCATCTGCTTTGGCCCAGGGTGTGATCCCAGGGTCCCAGGATCGAGTCCCACATCAGGCTCCCTGCATGGAGCCTGCTTCTCCCTCTGCCCATGTCTCTGCCCCTCTCTCTCTCTCTCTGTATCTCTCATGAATAAATAAAAAAAAATATTTTTTAAAAAAAGAAATACGATTCGGCCTTAACAAGGAAGCAAATTCTGACACAGGCTACTACATGGATGAACCCTGGAGAACGTTACGCTCAGTGAATTAAGCCAGTCACAAAGAGACAAATCTGTATGATTCTACTTGTACCTGGAGTCAGCAAATTCACAGACACAGGAAGTGGATGGGTGGTTGCCAGGGCTGAGGGGAGGAAGGAATGGGGGGTTCGTGTTTAATGGGCACAGAATTTCAGTTTTGCAGAATGAAAACACTTCTGCAGCTGGATGGTGGTGATAGTTGTACAACCGTGGGCATGTACTCAATGCTGTTGACCGGTGAGAACCCCATAAACTCTCCACAGGCAAGACTCCATTCAAACACCTGTACTAAGAGACTTGACCAGGCCCTGGCAGGGCTTCTAGCAGTCGCAGCCCTCATCTCTGGGCCAACACAGCCCCCACCTTGAGATCCTGTCTGGAAAAATTTAAGGGTGCCAAAAGAATTCACCCTTTCTTTCAGCTAACCTCTAATTAATACCTTCCTTTCTTAGAATATGTGCTTAAAAAGAAAAAAAAACCCTCAAATTGTCACTTTCCTCTTTTGAGATGAGACTGCTACAACCCAAGAGTCTCTTTCTCGAGGACCTAAAAGCCACTCCTTTTATTTATTTGACAGAAAGAGAGAGCATGAGCAGGGGGAGGAGCAGAGGCAGAGGGAGAAGCAGGCTCCCTGCTGAGCAGGAAGCCTGATGCAGGACTTGATCTCAGGACCCCAGGATCGTGACCTGAACCGAAGGTGGATGCTCAATCCACTGAGCCACCCAGGTGCCCCAAAGCCATTCCTTTTAAATGCAATCGTCCAAAAGGATGAGCCCTCTGGTTCCCAGTTGCTAGAGAAGAGTAGAAGCCTCTGAGAAATGCAGTTAGAGGACAGAGCTGGCCCAACTACAAGTGCATTGAAAACCACTTTTACCAGCTTTTTGTCATGTTTCACTTCCCAGCCCCTGCCTAAACCCCTGCTCTTCTCCACCTCCTCATTCTCTCTCTATCTCTCTCTTTTTTTTTTAAGATTTTATTCATTTATTCATGAGAGATACAGAGAGAGAGGCAGAGACACAGGCAGTCGGAGAAGCAGGCTCCATGCAGAGAGCCCGACATGGGACTCGATCTCAGGACCTTGGAATCATGACCTGAGCCAAAGGCAGATGCTCAACCACTGTGCCACCCAGGGTGGTTCAACCAATCTATATGTTACTCAGTGCTCATCGTAAGTGTACTCCTGGCTCTCCCTTTAAAATGCTGGGTCATCCCTGGCAAATCAGGAGGGAGGCTCAGCTGTTTCTCCCATCACAGCAGTACTAAATAAAATTGTGAATAAGAAACGTTCAGCTATGTTTATCTTTGACGACTGTACACTTACACATGGTTAAGATGGTAGATTTTACATGTGTTTTACCACAGCAAGCGTTCAATTAAACTAAAAAGTCATAGCAAGAGGGCAGCCCGGGTGGCTCAGCGGTTTAGCACCGCCTTCAGCCCAGGTTGTGATCCCAGGGTCCCAGGATCTAGTCCCACGTCAGGCTCCCTGCATGGAGCCTGCTTCTCCCTCTGCCTGTGTCTCTGCCTCTCTCTCTCTCTGTGTCTCTCATGAATAAATAAATAAAATTTTTTTAAAAAGTCATAGTGGGAAAGATTTTATTTTATTTATTTTTTGGGGGGAAAAAGTTTATTTAAAAAAAAGCAAACAAGGGGTTTTTATTCCAAGAGCTAGCCTTCCAGTAGAAAGAATACGAGGTCCGAGGAAGATCATGAGAAGTGTCATATGTGAGGTACAGAAAAAGGACAGAGGTGTCTGGAGGAGGGAAGGATCACTTCTATTGGCAGGGTGGGGAGAGGGGCAGGAGTCAGGGAAGCATGCACAGGGACTATGAGGGTCGAAGGGGAAGAGCCTGCCAGCCTACTGAATACCTGAGCCCGAGCTCCGACATGAGGAAGCAAAGGGATGCTCAGACAACAGCAGGTCCTTCTACCTGGTTGGAATTGGCAAGGTTCAGTTGGAAAGATCTACCAGAAGGAAATTTTGAAAAGTAGCAGAGAGGGATCCCTGGGTGGCGCAGCGGTTTGGCGCCTGCCTTTGGCCCAGGGCGTGATCCTGGGGACCCGGGATCGAATCCCATGTCGGGCTCCCAGTGCATGGAGCCTGCTTCTCCCTCTGCCTATGTCTCTGCCTCTCTCTCTCACTGTGTGCCTATCATAAATAAAAAATAAAAAAGAAAGGCAGCAGAGAATCAAATCAGAAAAGATCTTGATTCTGTTCTGTAGACCACTAATGGTTTTTAAGTGGGAAAAGGAAGTGATTTAGAGTCATACAAAAGGCAGAGACCATCAGTAGCCTAGTGCCATGTGCTAGAGAGCACAGAGGCTGGGGGAGGGTGAACCCTCACTAACACTGGGTCTGGACACCAGCAGGGGTGCACACCCAGTCACCCTCAATTGCAGACACAACCCCCGCCCCCGTCCACCCCCTACCCCCAACAAGAAGTGAGTACCTGGCAAGAACACTACTTTAGAAAAACAAACAAACAAACAAAAACCCACTACTTTAGGAGGAAGAAAGGTTTCCTTCTGCCCCAGCAACAGCCCAGCCAATGGGAGACAGTCACAACTCAGGAGGTGAGAAGCCACGACGCTTGGAACTCCCAGTTTGCTCCAGTGGGATTTCAGTTTATAACAACTCCCAACTCCACCGCACCCTTCCTCTATGATAAAGAGGGGTCGTCTCCTTGCCTACGGTTTTGCAGTGCCTTGCACGTCCCAAGTTGCAGTTTTCTTCTGTTTCTAAATGAACTCATTTTTGCTGGTTAAAAAAAAAAAAAAAGAAGAAGAAGATTTCATTTTGAAGTTAACAGAAGAAAGTTTGAGAGCTAAGAGCACTGTCCAGGAGAGCTGGTGGTGGAAGGGAGCATGGTGAGAAAGGCCGTGGCCCTAACACAGGGATGATGTGAGAGATCTGGAAGGAAGGCGGACCCAAAAGGAATGCCTGGGTTGAGGGCAGGACAGTGCTAGTTCCCGCAGAAAGATGAAATCCAAGAAGAGACATGTATCTGGGGGTGAGCTGAGCAGTTCAGATTTAAACTGGTTGAGCTAGAGAAGCCAATGGGAAATCCATTAACGTATAAGGCCGGTATTCATTGAATTAATTAAATCTGCTGTATTTCTGAAGGTGGGAGGGAGAAGTCTGTGGTCGACTGGATAGGATTCATGATTCAATAATCCAGTCCCCCCACCCCCGCCACCGAGACCCGACCCCCTGGAAATTGGGTTCATATCCTAGATTGAGTGAGAGACACCACCACCAGCACTCCAAAAAAAGACAGAAACTAGACAATAACTGTGTTTGTAGGAGCTGCACTGCCAGTTCCTGGGTAGGAGGGTTTGGTGCTGTGACTAGACTAGTGGTTCTCAAACACTGATATAAACACAAGTCTCCTGGGGGTCGTGTTAGAAGGTAGATTCTGCTTGCGTGGTGGGTGGGGCTGGAAGTTCTGCTTTCCAGCAAGCTCCCTACCTGGTGATCGCATGCCGCTGCTCTGGGAACGGTACCTGAGTAGCCAGATGATGCTGGAACATGCTACTGAGATGCTGAGAAGGCAGGAGAGAAAGGCTCCCAGGCTCAGCCTCCATCCCGCAATGCCTCTGAGTTAGAGAAAGCCTCCAAGGCCATGTGGACAAGCAGTGGGAAGGGAAGAGCTCTGAGGTCGGACAGCTGTGGCTGTGGATCCCAGGCTCTGAGACCTGTGAGCTCTGGAACCCATGGCAAATTCCTCAGGGAATTTTTGTTTTTAAATTAGAGTTCAATTTGCCAACATATAGCATATCACCCAGTGCTCATTCCATCAAGTGCCCCCCTCAGGGCCCGTCACCCAGTCACCCCCACTCCCCTGCCCACCTCCCTTTCCACCACCCCTTGTTCGTTTCCCAGAGTTAGGAGTCTCTCATGCTTTGTCACCCTCACTGATATTTCCCACTCATTTTCTCTCCTTTCCCTTTATTCCCTTTCACTAATTTTTATATTCCCCAAATGAATGAGACCATATAATGTTTGTCCTTCTCCGATTGACTTATTTCACTCAGCATAATACCCTCCAGTTCCATCCACGTCGAAGCAAATGGTGGGTATTTGTCGTTTCTAATGGCTGAGGAACATTCCAGTGTATACATAGACCACAGCTTCTTTATCCATTCATCTGTCGATGGACACCAATGAGGATGAAGATGAAGAAGAGGAAGAAAGTGGGAAAGGTGAAAAGAGGAAGAGAGAATCAGACGATGAAGGAGAAGAGGATCAAAACCCCAAATAACTTGCAAAGAAAGAACTGTTCAGAAATGGTTGGACCGCTCATATGGATTTGGTAGCTGTTTAGAAAAAAAAAAAAAAAAAAGTAGCTGTGATACAAGCCCCAGGACACCCACCCACCCAAAGAGCCGAAGAATAGTTCCTGTGACACCCCACCTTCCTCTATTTAGCCCCTCTTGGAAATTCACCACCAAGCTAGGGACTTCACCCCAACAAAGTTGCAAGCGTTGTTAGGTTTCCGTGTCAGACTTGCTGTCTGCAGCGTGGAGAGCTGTGATTGCTGAGCCCGCCGTCTGTGGCTTCCAGTTACACCGAGACTGTAACGGCATTTTTACTTTCTGTACAACAAAGAAGCTTTGTAAATAAAATCTTAACATCAAAAAAAAGTGGAGGGGGGCGGGATCCCTGGGTGGCTCAGTGGTTTAGCGCCTGACAGTGGCTCAGGGCGTGATCCTGGAGTCTCAGGATCGAGTCCCACGTAGGGCTCCATGCATGGAGCCTGCTTCTCCCTCTGCCTGTGTCTCTGCTTGTCTCTGTGTCTCTCATGAATGAATGAATGAATGAATGAATGAATGAAATCTTTAAAAAAAGGGACACAGTAATGGCTACACTTGAGGATGGAAAGTAACAGAGGAAATAAGCGAACATCCAGTGCAGCCCTTGCCATGTGCCCGGGGCTGTACAGTAGCCAAAAGGGTTTTCCCTTGACATCCAAGAAAAGCCTACTGCACACGGCCCCCAATGGACTTGTTAACAGACTGCGGATGGGGACAGGGTACGGATTCCTTGCTGGCCACGCTGGTGAGCAGGCGAGCCAGCCTGTCGGGGTTCAGATTCTGAGCTCTACCCTTGGCTCAGGAGCTTCGGGGCTGAGTGGAGGTGGTAAGAGAGGGGCGGCGGCAGACTCATAGCAAGCACAGAAAGTGCAGTGCCCTGCAGGTGGGGGAGCCTCACGACATGGGCCCATGGCTCCTGCTTGTTTTTTCTCTCTTTTTTTTTTTAAGATTTTATTTATTCATGAGATGGAGAGAGAGAGAGAGAGAGAGAGAGAGGCAGAGACCCAGGCAGAGGGAGAAGCAGGCCCCATGCATGGAGCCCGACGTGGGATTCGATCCTGGGTCTCCAGGACCAGGCCCCAGGCTGGAGGCAGCGCTAACCGCTGGGGGGCCGGCTGCCCACCACCTGCAGTCCTATACAAGAGGTTAGAGACTCCCAGAGGGAGTCGGGAGCCCGGGGAGGGCCGGCTAGCCCAGCAGCAGTGAATCCTTCCTTTCCCTCGGGGGGCACTTCTCAGCCACCCTCCTCATCTCCTCCACATCTCCTCTGGCTGCGGTGCTCTCCACGGCCCCTTCCCGCATGCGTTCCCACGCGTGCCCCCTTCCCCACGCACCTTTCTTCCTCCACCTGCCCCTTTAGCGTGCATTGGCTATTCCTGCTCGACGTGCCAACATGAGTCATCATCCTTGCCCAATTAATTCATCCTGGAAAAAATGTAAAAGCTGGCACCTGTGAGCTTTCTTCCAATAGTCACTTTTGCCATGAGCTCTTTGCCTGCGGCCCGAGAGGTTTGTTGGAACCCGCCTGTCCTCCCCACCCCCCACCCCCCCCCACAAGCGCCTTCTCCCACAAGTGTGGGTCTGTGGGATTTTGCAAGCGCAGGGTGACTGAGGCCCCAAGACTCTCATAACAGGGTTTAGAGGCAGCAGCAACTGGACAGTGTTTAGCTCCGGATAGGAGCTGGAGAAGGAGGGGGGACGTCACCCCCACAAGCGTGGGGTGGGGGGAGGCACACATGCACACACACACACACACACACGCATGTGCACACACACACTTTCCCTCCAGAAAACCCTCTTTGCCAGGCGTCTCCTGAGAATCAGAGTGAGCACAAAAGCTAGGAGGGAGTTCAGATCCTTCACCGCCACCCCCATCCACCCGGGCTCCAGAGAGAATCCCATGCAGGTGCGGAGAACTGGCCTTATTTCCAAGGCTGGCATCCTTAGGAGGGGAAGGTCAGAGTTTCAGATCCATCCCTGCTCAGAGGCTGAGGTCATTCTGCTACAGCCTGAATGAAACTTGTCTGGATTTTTATTTTAATTTTTTTAAAGATTTATTAATTTATTTATTTGTTCATAAAAACAGAGAGAGAGAGAGAGAGAGGCAGAGGGTGAAGCAGGCTCCATGCAGGGAGCCCGATGTGGGACTCCATCCTGGGCCCCAGGATCCCACCCTGGGCTGCAGGCGGCACTAACCGCTGAGCCACCCGGGCTGCCCTTGTCTGGATTTTTGAAATATAAGTGTCATTGTCCCATCGGTGGCTGCAGTGCTCTTTGGTGGCATACAGACACGTATACTCCTGTACTGTACCTGCTGCCTTTCTATTCCCACTCTGAGAATGGCCAGCAGCGTTCGTCGCGCAAACCCTTGCCCTTCCCATCCTTCCACAGGGATGCAGGTTGGAGCCCCCCACATCTCCCTGCCCAGAGCCCCCACCCCCGCCCCAGGCCTCTCCCTGTACCAGCAGAACAAAGCCCTGATCCTCAGCCTGCTGCGCGGACACAGACGACGACGTGCCACAGTTGGGTCCCTGTCTCTGCTGTGCTCCCACACACACCCACAACAGGCTGAGTCACTGTCCTCTGAATCACCCAAGCAATTCCAGCCTTGGCTCAGCCCACACATCTACTCTGTCCCTATAAGGCTCTTTGTTCCCTGATTCAACACAGCTTTGTAAAGTCCCCACTATGTGCTGAGAGGGGGAGACTGCACAGCGACAGGCTGCTGAGGGTGCCAGACAAGTGGTCTGGGGGTGGGGAGCTGGGTTCTGGCGGGGGGGCGGGGAGAGCAAGCCAGTGGGGGCTGCTTGGGATGGAAGGGGAAGACCGACATCAGCCCTACTTACTACCGACATCAGCCCTACTTACTACCGAGCGCTTTCAATTAACTGGGAGAGCTGGACTTGCACCCATTTTGCAGAGGAGGAGGCTGAGAGCTCGCAGGGGGCAGGGGTCTGCGTGCTGCTGACCACCCTGCTGTGTGTCACCGGAGGCCCCCCTCCTCTGCCTGCACCCCCCTGAGAACAGACAGGGCTAAAGGGACCAGGCCTGGTGAACGGCAGCTCTTCCCTTCTGCATGGCCCTTGGCGAGGAACGGCACGGGCCCTTGTTTCTCGGCCACACAAACTTCGCGTGCCTGTTGCATCTTGTCTGCCCAGCTGGCTGTGTCCCCGTGGGCAGGGCATAGTTTCATGCACAGAGTAAGCAGCCAATAAATACCTTCTGAATGAATAGGGGGATGAATGTACTCACAGCCCCGGTCTGCCCAAATCAGCTCTCCCCTAGCACCGCCCTACAAAACAGAAAATTGTTCTTTCTTCCTTCACGGGGAGTACCGAATAGATGACTGTGTGGGCCCAAAGAGGCTTGAGATCTTCAGATGAGAAACACTAAATCTTGCTGGGGGGGGGGGGGGGGGGAGCTTATAAAATAAAATCTATTTCCTTTTACAACGGGGGGGGGGGGGGGGCCTTGATTACTGTCCTTTGTGAAGTATAACGACTCATTTAAACTCATTTAAATTAAAACAAAGAGAGTGGAGAGCAGAGAATAGAGGGGAAAGTTTCCTCGGTGTGTCGTCTTCTTTACCTTCCTTTGTCCTTTTTTGCAGCCTCTAGAAGGATTTCGGGGCGCAGGGCATGTGCTGCCCAAACCAGAAGAAACACACACAGCGAAGCTCAGCTTAGAGCCCGCCCGCACCCCCCACCCCCCCAAGGCTGGGTCACCAAAGCTCTCCAGCAGCTTCTCACTCAGCAATTAGGGCTGCTGGAGCTACACCCAGGCCCCAAGCGCCCTCCAGCTTCGGTCTCTAGGAGGAAAGGCTGCTGAGCACTGCCCGAATCTGCAGGGAGATTACAAATAATTGAGGGAGGTCTCCAGCTTGGCTCCTCGCCTTCCCCTCCGGGTGGGTGGCTTCGCCTCCCCGGCTGCCCCTGCAGAGTGGGAGGGGGCCTTCTGGGGAGACACGGACCACACCCTGCTTCAAGGCTGTCCTCCCAGTGGGGAGGACTCCATGCCCTCATTTCCTTCGGGCTCTTGGCTCCTTCTAACTGGTTTGCCAGTCTCCCTGCCTCCTCCCAGCCCCTGCTCTCCGTCCTACCTGTGCTCAAGGTTGAAAGCAGAATTCTCTTCCCTTGTCCACTCCTCGTGTCACAGGACCCTCGTCCGTCCCCTGGGCTGACACATGCAATATGCAGCAAAGGAGGGAGCGTATCTGAAAGGCCACCAAAAAAAAAAAAAAAAAAAAAAAAAAGAAAGGCCACCAAAGGAGGAGATGGGGACAAGAGCCTCAAATCCACATCTGGAAGGGAAGAGTTGGGGGCTTTCTTCATGAGGGGGACAGGAGCTGGTGATCAAAATCAGATACAGGAAGTTACTAAGTAAAGGAGGGTTCATCTCATTTTGTTGGTCTCTAAGAGGAGGTGAGTAGTCCCAGCCGGTTCCAGCCGGTTTCTTGATGAAACCTGGAGTCCCCCCCGCCCCCCAAACAACCTAATGAGCACTTGGTTACCCCGAGCCTCAGGCAAGAATATTATTCTCAGAGGCAGAGAGCATTCTGTGAAGAGGCCGAAATGGGGAAAGAGTCTCGGCTTTGCTTATCTGCTGTTGGCTCTCTGGTTACTGGTTTCGCTCACACTCTGACTGGGCGACCCACTTATTTCTGTGGTCAAACCCCTCTCCCCACTCAAGTGGCAGCATCCATTTGCACACTTGCCCCCTGAAAGCACCAGCTCATTGTGCCCCCAAAGTATCTCGTTCTCTTCCCCCAAACCTGATTTCCATCTTGATGGGTTGGGCCACTGTCTACGGAGCTGCCCTGGGAGCCAGAAACCCAGACTCTGGTCTCCTTTCTCTACAGCTACAGGGTTGCCACATGATCCCAGGTCTCATCCCCCCCATCCTGACGGCCACTGCCATAGGGCAGGTGTCACTCTGTCTCACTGGCCTCCAGAGTGGTTTCTCAGTCTCCAGCCTCCCCCTCAGTCCCAATTCCACATTTTGGCCGAAGGGATATTTCTGAAATGCCAGTCCGATGATGTTCTCACCCCACCTAAATTCCTCCAGTGGAAATTGTAGGGCCTAAAGCAGTAGTTTCTAAACCTGAGAGCCTTTGGAAGCTAGAGATTGATAGGAGCCATGAAAGGCTGAGTTAGGATCTCCAGGGGCTCGTAGGCAGGTAGCCCTGCCAGGGACCTGATATTGAAAATCACCGGACACCTGGGTGGCTCAGTGGTTGAGCATTTGCCTCGGCTCAGGGCGTGATCCTGAGGCTCCAGGATCCAGTCCCACAGGGAGGGAGCCTGCTTCTCCCTCTGCCTGGGTCTCTGCCTCTCTCTCTATGTCTCTCATGAATAAAAAGATAAAAGCTCCAGAAGAAAAAAAAAAGAAAGAAAATCACTTGCCTAAAGAACCAACTTCAAATTCCTTTGAAAGATGAAAGACGTGAAAGACGAAAACAAGGCTCTAATGGTCATCCCCTCTTCAGCCATTTTTTAATGATTTCATCTCCCTGAAGGGACACCCATCCTCTGCCCTGCTATGCAGACGCCTCCCCCAGCTGAAGACTTCCATGTGCCCCAGACAAAACCAATTCCATCCGCCTTTGGGCCTCCTCTGGACCACATAGTCAAGAAACCTCCTACTGTGTCACTTATTCCCTACATTACATTTTTAAATTTTTCTTTAAATATTTTATTTACTTGAGAAAGAGAGGTCAGAGGGAGGGAGAGGAGCAGACTTCCAGCTGAGCAGGGAACCAACGTGGGGCTCCATCCTAGCATCCCAAGGTCATGACCTGAGCCAAAGGCAGACGCTTAACCAAATGAGCCATCCAGGTGCACCCCACCCCCCAATACTGCATTTTTAAAAAGCTGTCTCTTTCTCCAGTTAGACTACAGACTAACTTCCTGAGGAAAGTCTTAACTAGCTTTGCATCCCTCAGCTCGCAGCACAGGGCTGGCACATCACCGGTTCTCAATAAATGTGTATTAAAGGCATGACTACATGGAGATGAATATGAGGAGACACTTTCTTTTTCACATATGGAATTTTATAGAGGTGGAATAATATGAAGAGCTACAAATAATTTTTGCAGCTACTGCAAATTCCCTGTGCTGGCCATTCTAAGTGACAACGTGAGTTTGGGGGATACTCCGCCCCTGTTTTCCCCTCGTCTCTGACTGCTTCTTCTTGCCAGTTTTTCTGTCTCCTCCACCTTCTTTCTATTCCTCAGTCCTCCTCCCCACCAAGTAACCCTGTCCTCTTGTGATCCTTCTATCTTTCACCATCGTAAGTGAAGTATATATGATCTTTAAAGCTTCTCGATTAAAAAGAGAGAGAGAGAGAGAGAGAGAGAGGGACCAGAAAAAGCTATTGATTGATGATTCATTGCTACCTCTCTTTTGCCTTTCTTGGGCTGCCTGAAAAGATTCTTTTTTTTTTTTTAAGATTATTTATTTATTTATTTATTTATTTATTTATTTATTTATTTATTTATTTATTCATGGGAGACAGAGAGAGAGAGACAGAGAGAGACAGGCAGAGGGAGAAGCAGGCTCCATGCAGGGAGCCCAATGGGGAAGTCCATCCAGGGACTCCAGGATCACACCTTGGGCCGAAGGCAGGTGTGACTAAAATGCTGAGCCACCCAGGGATCCTCTGCTTGAAAACATTCTTAAGAAATCATGCAGATAAAAGAATTAGGCATCCATCTAAATATAATATATTAAAATGTCCTTTTCTCAGAGGCTCACACCAATGAAACAAAAGATTTCTAGGCCACTTCTGCAGTGTTTATATATCCTTAACTAAACAATTCTGTTAGAATTTGTGGTGTAGTTCTGGGTAAAGATATGTCATAAGCACGTGCACACATGTGCGCACACACACACACATACTCACATCAGGCTAATTTTGTTCCCTCCCAAATTGTTTAAAACTAAGCAAACAAAACCTGCACAGAGACAAGGAGACAGAGAGGAGACAAAATAAGACTTTGGGAGTTAAAAATGGACCATTGGCAAATGACTTAGCTGACCTGAAGAGCTAAATGCTGAACAAAGGGAAAAGCTGAGAATAACTTGGTTTACACCTCAAGAGTCCTTAACACACTCAGGAAATGGCAGCACCAGGTATCAGAAACCAGGAGGAAAAGGAGGTGTGACTTCCACCCTAGGGAGGAAGAGGCGAAAGCTGTTTGGGAAGCAGTTAAATCCATGGATCCCCTCCCTCACTCTCTGACTGCCCGTCCCCCACTGCAGCAAAAGGTGGGAGATCTGTTCTCAGGGGAAGACAAAGAGAGGTTCTCTGGACTGGGGGCCACCAGTCATACTTAGGGATGAGGAGACTCTACTGAAGGAAGGATGATGGGGTGAATGCTTACACATTGATGAATGAGGCACTAAAGGTCCCCATGCTAAGCTTTCAGATGCTGGTAGCCAGGCTCTCACCTCCAAGGAGGATGCTGGACTATTCTGTGGGGGATTAGGACAGGATTTGTCAAGACAGAATTTTTTGGTAAACTATATTGCAGAGATATGGAAGAAAGTATTTTCATGAAAGAAGAATAGGATAATATTAAAAAGCTGCATTGAGAGGATTTTTAAAGATATCGGAAATCAAGACTTTCCAAAAATGAAAATTCAATTTAAAATGGGAGATCTCACAGGAAGAAAAGACAAAGAGATGACTCTTTGTCATCTAGACAAAGAGATCCAAGGTAGGAGAGAGGTGAGGGGAACCCCATGAGACAATGAAGAGACCCCAGGATGACAGGCATGCACTTGCACAGAAGCAACCAGCCCAGAGAGTTTTCCTGAAGATGAAATCAGTAAGATGTTTGATGAAAAGAAACATTTTGGGAAGGGATCTAGACAATTATTTTGTTAAAGATTTATTTATTCATGAGAGACAGAGAGAGAGAGAGAGAAAGACAGAGACATAGGCAGAGGGAGAGCCCACAGGGAGCCCAATGTGGGACTGGATCCTGGATCCTGGATCCTGGAATCATGTCCTGAGCCGGATGCTCAACCCCTGAGCCACCCAGGCATCCCACAGGATCTAGACAATTAGGGGAGAGTTTGGGGTTGAATTAACCACAGTCACACAGGAAAGTACGCAAAAACTTTTTCTCAAGTTAGCTGTTAATATCGGGGAGGAAAAGTTTTCCTACACCCTTTGAGAGTCTTTTGGCTGGTCTAAGAATTAAATTGGCCTGAGACAGATAAACAGGAGAAACCCAAATGTAACTACACATGTAGAGAGAACCCATTATAGACCCAAGAAATTCCAAAGACAGTCAGGCAAGATGAGGTATATATCATCCTAAACTAAGGAGAAGGGGGGAGAGGTCTGGGACTTCAAAGAGAGGGAAGACAATTCACAGGAAGATGGAAAGAACAAGTGTTTGGTAAACAAAATGTTGGCTGGGGGCAGCCCATGTGGCTCAGTTGGTTTAGCGCTGCCTTCAGCCCAGGGTTCAGCCCAGGGGGTGATCTTGGGGACCTGGGATCGAGTCCCACGTCGGGCTCCCTGCATGGAACCTGTTTCTCCCTCTGCCTGTGTCTCTGCCTCTCTCTCCCTCTGTATCTCTCATGCATAAATAAATCAAATCTTCAAAAAAACAAAACAAGATGTTTGCTGGGCCACTCAGAAACATTGGGACCTAGGGAGTAACTGTAGTTATCTATGGTGACACTTCCCTTTCTGGAGCAGGTCCTCTATCTAACTTCTTTTAGGCAGTTAGGAAAAGGTCAAAGGTTCTTCCGGAGTCTTCTCTTTCTTAAAAACAGTGAGCCTAATGTAATGATGCTTCTCTGTATTAATTTGGGGAAAAACTAATAGCTAGAAGGGAAAGAAAAGTGGTTCAGGCTCTGCTCTGAACAGCAGATCATAGTGGCATCAATACTGGAACTCCTGTGAAATGTAACTGTACTGGAGATGGGGAGAAGAAAGTGTAAATGTGTGGGCTGGGGAGGAGCCAGGGCCTGGGAGGAGCAAGACTTAATTCTCACCTTTCAAAGAAGAAGGAGAAGAACTGATGCCTTTACTGGAAAATAAAGCAATAGAAATACAAGCTTGCTAACTGGGGATATAGGGACAAATACCTAAGAACAACTGAAATAACATAGCAGACAGCAGGGGAGGAATAACTGGGGGGGAGGAAGCATGGGGAAAGTGGTCTATGACTATTGATGATTTAGTCGACTTTTCAAAACAAGTAACACGTACATTTGACTAAAGGTAAGACAAAGAAATGTGGGATTTATTTGCAAGAGGAAAAAATGTTTAAAATAACTTATTAATATAAAGTTTAGTCTTGGGGATCCCTGGGTGGCCCAGTGGTTTAGCGCCTGCCTTCAGCCCAGGGTGTGATCCTGGAGTCCCGAGATCGAGTCCCACGTCCGGGTCCCTGCATGGAGCCTGCTTCTCCCTCTGCCTGTGTCTCTCTCTGTCTCTCTCTCTCTCTCTCTCTCTCTCTGGGTCTCTCGTGAATAAATAAATAAAATATTAAAAAAAAAAAAAAAAGTTTAGGGACACCTGAGTAGCTCAGCAGTTGAGCGTCTGCCTTTGGCCCAGGGCATGATCCTGGAGTCCTGGGATCGAGTCCCACATCTGGCTTCCTGCATGGAACCTGCTTCTCCCTCTGCCTTTGTCTCTCCCTCTTTCTTTATCTGTATCACTCATGAATAAATAAATAAAATCTTAAAAAAAAATAGATTTAAAAAAAAATTAGACTTATTTAAGTAAAGAAAGAATCTTCTGGCCAAGACCAAAGTGGGCCAGATTCCTCACCTTAAACACACAGAATAATTCAATTTTTTTTTTTTTTTTTTTTTAGATTTACTTATTTCAGAAAGAGAGAGAGAGAAAGAGAGCACATTCGAACAGCGGGAGGGACAGAGGGTGAGAGAGAGAAACAGACTCCCCGCTGAGCACAAAGCCCTACCAACTGTGGGGCTGATTTTAGGACCCCAAGATCATGACTAGAGCCAAAGAGTCAGATATTTAACCGACTGAGCCACCCAGGTGCCCTTGGAATTACTCAATTCTGTAAGAAATTTGCTATGCTTTTTTGAAAGAAATAATTGCATGAACTATCTGTAGAAAATACAGGTCAGGCATAAAGGAAGCATACGTTGCACCAACAATTTTAACAGAAGTAAAAGACATCTTTGTAAAGGCCAATTTTCTGTGTTTCAGTATATACATAAAATAAGATAGCCCTTGGAAGTTTTCAACCTTGAAAGAAAACTTCTCCCCAAATCTCTTGTCCCAGTTGAGGGGAAAACTGACTTTCAGAGTCAGAGACTTACTTCGAAGGGCCAAACCCTGAACTACAAGTCTCCCAGCCAGGATTTGGATTATTACGTCTTTAGCCAAGCTTCCTTTGAGGAACCTCAGAGCAAGCAAGGCACACCAGCCAAGCCACAAAGCAGATGGAACGAAAGCTTTTTCTGTTTTACCTTTGGACAAAGTTATTCTCAGGACTCACACGTTAAGCTGGGTTTTGGATTGATGGTCTCCCCTCCTCACACCCTGCGTTCATTCCTCTGAGTTGAAATGTGGTCAAATCTACCCCCACCCAGCCGTACTGTTACTCCCGGTCCTTTCTGTACAAGGTGGCCACTCTCCTCTGAATGGCCTCTCTCCTTCTGCCCCCAAGTGGCTCCCACCCGCACAGCCCACAAACACACACCTGGCACCTGGGACTATTTCTCAGACCACTTGTTCATAGAGCGAGATGGAGAAACTCTGTAGGATAATCTCCTTCCTTCTCCCCTAAACCTGAGGCTGCCTCCAGAACTGTAGGAATACAGGACTGGTTCTAGGGTTCATCTGCTTCTGCATATCCAGACTTGATAACTTTCTAATTTCCTTTATTTTTTTAAAGATTTTATTTCTTTATTTGAGACAGAGAGAGAGAGAGAACAAGTTGGGAAGGGGAGGGGGCAAAGGGAGAGGAACAAGCAGACTCCCTGCTGAGCAGGGAGCCCAGCATCCCAGGACCCCGGGATCATGACCTGAGCCAAAGGCAGAGGCTTAACTGAATGGCCCACCCAGGTGCTCCAACTTTCTAATTTCTTAAGACTTAGAGCCCGCTCCACAAGTTCATAAGGCTACTTGTCTCGAAACATCAGCATTCCATGTGTGGGCCATGGGCCAAGCGTTCTCATGTTTTCAGGCAAGTCTCATCATTTGGTAACAAGATCTGTGTTCCCAACATGCCTACGTAAGCGATATATTCCCAGGGAATACCTAAGAGATACAGGGGAAAAAAAAGATAACCAAAGATCTCCATTTCTTTATAATAGAAAATATTTGAAGACATGATGGCCATAGCACGGGGGCAAGCTAGCAAGAAGAGTGCTTCATTCCTGGGGAATTTGCACTTTGGAAAAGAGACTAGAGGTCACGTGGAAGGGAGAGGGGAGAGACAGACAAGAGGTCACCCTCAGTCCAAACACACTGGAGTCTTGGAAATGCTCTCCTTCCTGGCTGTCAGGGGTGGGAGTGAAGATGGGGGGAAGGTGGCTGCCCTCCGCCTCAGCCCACACGGCCTGGCTGGCTTCTGCTGTGTTCTGGGTGATTAATCATGGACTCGGCCAAACCAAAGCCGCTCGAAGAATTCAAAGGGGGACGGGGTGAGGTTGATCCCCTGCTGGACTGCGCTGACCAGCTTGGATGTTCCTTAGCAAAGCTGCACTAAGTACGTTCCTAAGCCACCCAAAGCTTTTCCTTCGCCAAGTGACCAACTCACACACTGACCAATATTTTGGCTTAGGTAAGAGTTACAGACAAAGCACATTTGACAAAAACACAGAAATGATTTTATCTAAAAACTGAATACCAACCAAATACTGAAATTCTGCATCTTAGGGACACCTGGTGGCTCAGTGGTTGAGCGTCTGCCTTTGGCTCAGGTTGTGTTCCTGGGGTCCTGAGATTGAGTCCTGCATCGGGCTCCCTGCATAGAGCCTGCTTCTCCCTCTGCCTGTGTCTCTTCCTCTCTCTGTGTGTCTCTCATGAATAAATAAATAAAATCTTAAAAAATAATAATAATAAGTCAAATAAGTTTCAACCGTATTAGCTATTTGCCTTAGCCCACTTGGGCTGCTGTAACAGAATACCATAGACAGGGGGTGGCTTATAGGCAACAGAAACTTATTTCTTACAGGTCTGGAGGCTGGGAAGTCCAAGGTCAAGGTGCCGACAGATTCAGTATCTGCTGAAGACCTGCTTCCTGGTCACAGACCACTGTGTTCTCACTGTGTCCTCACTGTGTCCTCACATGGTGGAAGGAAGAAGCTCTCTTCTGTAAGGACTCTGTGACCTAATCACCTCCTAAAGCCCTCGCCTTGTAATACCATCACAATGGGGGTTAGGTTTCAACATATGGGTTTGGGGAGACACAAACGTTCAGTCGATGGCACTTTCTTAGAAGATTCTAATAGGGATTGGGCACTTGGGTGGCTCAGTTGGTTAAGTGTCTGCCTTTGGCTCAGGTCATGATCCCAGCGTCCTGGGATGGAGCCCCGAGTCAGGCTCCCTGCCCAGTGGGGAGGGAGCCTGTTTGCTTCTGTCTGCCCCTCTCTCTGCTCATGCTCTCTCTTTCTCTCTCTCTCTCTCTCAAGTAAATAAATAAAATATTTAAAAAAATATATTCTCATGGGATTGATTAATTGAGATACTTACTGCCCTACTCTGTTTCTCTCAGTAGTTTAGGAGAATAGAAATATTTCCTTCACCAAACCACTGGCATAGCTCTCTCTGAAGACCAAATAGGAAGGGACCACTGTCCCAACATTGTACCAATATTTGGGATAATAATCTTCTTGCTTTTCTTTATTATTTTACCGTAATGTACTAAATAACAGAGTTTTGTGTCATTTCAAGCTTCATACAACTGTACTATATGTATGCTGATCCATCTGTGTGTACTCTTCCTTTTTTTTTAAGATTTTATTTATTTATTCATGAGACACACACACACACACACACACACACACAGACAGACAGAGACAGAGACAGAGACAGAGACACAGGCAGAGAGAGAGAAGCAGGCTCCATGCAGGGAGCCCGATGTGGGACTTGATCCCAGGACTCCAGGATCACCCCCTGGGCTGAAGGCAGCGCTAAACTGCTGAGCCACCCAGGAGTCCTCCTGTGTACCCTTCCATGCCCTGTTCATTTTGCTCAATCTTACATATGTGAGACGCCTCCGGTTTTCGTTTGCATTGTATTTCATCACATGAATAAGCTGCTGGTACATATTAACCTGCTTCTAGTTTCGGGTTATTACAAGCATCAGGGCCAGGAACATTCTCATATAGAGCTCCAAATGCACACGTGCACGAGTTTCTCTAGGGCCATGCTGTCTGGTGGAACTTTCTGATTGGAACCGTTCTACATTGGTGTTGGCCAATTCTGTGGCCACCAGCCACACGTGGCTATTGGGCATTTGAAAGATGACCTGTGCAACAGAAGAGCTTATTTATTTAATTTTACTTAATTTAAATTTAAATAGTCACCTGCAGCCTTGTGCTGCAATCACATTGGACAGCACAAGTCCAAGGCTACACATAACAGTGGAATGGTGAGTCATCGGTACGGCAACTTCAACTCTTTTAGATAATGCCACACTGATTCCAAAGCTCCTGGTCTGGCTTTCTATATGTGTATGTGCAAAAGCAACATGGTAACTTTGCTTTGGAAAGTGGCAGCCAGGAAAAACCACAGGTATTGAGTCTGCAGGAACCTCAGGTGATATGCTAATGCTGGTTTATGAATATCATGTTTTAGTAACATTTGCTAACTCCCTTAGCAGGTTATTAGTGAGTGGCCTTCACCATACTGAACAATGAATATCTTGGGAATTGTACATCATTTGCCCATGAAATCAAAGACTGGATTCAGGTTTTGGGGTTAGGGAGACCCCTGAAAGTGAACTGACAATCATCAGTAGAGCAGAACCCAAAAGCCCAAATTCGAATTCTGATGCTGCCTCTCGGCAATGGTGCAACTTTGAGAAAGCCGTGTAATCTCTGAGGCTCAGTCTATTGTCTCATGGGCAAGCATTTGGTAGATGCTAGGGATACAAAGGCGAGACAAAGGCTATTAAGTATCACACTGTATATTTGAGGAGAGAGCCGTATGAAGTATTTATTCAATTATCAACTTATCCAATTGCAGTAATGAGAATAAAAAAATCCTACTTTAAGAAACAATCCATAAGTGGAAAGAAAGCCAACAGAATGGTAGAAAGCACTTGCAAATACTATCTCTGATAAAGGTTTAATATCCACAATATATAAGAAAGTTCTACAACTCAACAAAAATACACTTCACCTGATTTTAAAATGGGCAAAAGATTTGAATAGACAATTTTCCAAAGAGGGCACACAAATGGCTAGCACACATATGAAAAGACACTCAACACGACCAATCATGAGAGAAGCGCGAACCAAAACCACGAAGAGATCATGCCTCACACACATTAGAATGGCTGCTATCAAAAGAATAGACCATAACAAATGTTGGCAAGAATGCAGAGAAATTGGCATCCTAGTGTACGGCTGGTGAAAACGTGAAATGGTACAGCCATTATGGAAGACAGCGTGGAGGTTCCTCAAGAAATTAAAATTGTAATTGCTGTATGATCCAGCAGTCCCACTTCTGGATATGTATCCAAAGGAATTGACAATAAGATCTCAAAGAGATATTTGCACACTCATGTATGTAGCAGCACTGTCTGTAACAACCAAAAAGCAGAAGCAACTCTAGCATCCATCCACAGAAGAATGGATAAAAAATATACAGTATGTATACACAACGGAAATTATCCAGATATTTTATTTATTTGAGAGATTTACTTTTATTTAAGAAAGAGAGTGTGCATGCACACAAACACACATGCAAGTAGGGGGTGGGACAGAGGTAAGAGGATCTGAAGCAGACTCCCTGCAGAGCACGGAGCCAGGACGCGGGGCTCAATCTCACGACCCTGAGATCGTGACCTAAGCCAAAACCAAGAGTGAGACACTTAACCAACTGAGCCACCAAGGTGCCCCTTAGGCAGCCCTGAAGTAAACCAGACACGAAAGGACAAATGCCGTATGATTCTACTCCTATGAAGTATCCAAAGCAACCAAAATCATAGAAACAGAAAGTTGAAAGGTGGCTGCCTAGGGCTGGGGAAAGGGGAGGAGGCATAAATGTTTAGTGTGTATAGAATTTCAGGGTTGCAAGATGAAAAGCCTCTAGAGATCTCTTGCACAACAATATAAATACACTTAACACCACCGCATGGCACACTCAGAGATAGTTAAGATGATAAATTTCATGTTCAGTGTTTTTTTTTTTTTTTTTAACCACAATGAAAAATTATCCCACGGATCCTGGTGAGAATGAAGTAACCAAAGGAGATAACCTGCCTGGTGAAGTGCTTCACGCTTAGCAGGTGCTCCAAACCTCATTTCACAGTGGTGCACGCCCTCAGCATGACCGCACGGCATTCCTTCCAGAGCTTCCTGACTGGTACCCATGCCTTCTACCCCTCTGCCTCCTGTACTCTGTGCGACGCTGAGCCCCGCCGTCCCTTCCGTTACCCCGCCTGCTCCAGCAGTGTCACGGCCTGCCTGTGTGGCTCGTGCAGGAGGTACAACCCTCTGGGGCTCAGGCCCATCATTTTAGGACTTTATGAAGATTCAGGGCAGGAACGCATGTGATGTCTTTGCGCAGCACACGGAGTAAGCGTTCACTAACTGGTCGCCAGGATTCCTGGCCTAAAATCCAGTAGGCAGTTACCCCCACAAGGAAACGAGCCCATTCCTACAGGGCTGCAATACATTGTTGTTACTTTTTTAATTTTAATTTTTAATTTTCTAATTTTTAAAAAGGATTTTATTTATTTATTCATGAGAGACACACACAGAGAGAGAGAGAGAGGCAGAGCCACAGGCAGAGAGAGAAGCAGGCTCCATGCAGGGAGCCCGACGTGGGACTCGATCCCAGGTCTCCAGGATCACGCCCTGGGCTGAAGGCAGGCGCTAAACCACTGGGCCACCCAGGCTGCCCCTGTTGTTACATTTTTTTTTTAATTATTTATTTATGTGAGAGAGAGAGAGAGAGAGAGAATGTGAGAGAGGGAGAGAGAGCATAAGCAGGGGCAGAGGAAGAAGCAGACTCTCCGCTGAGCAGGGAGTGACATGGGGCTCAATCCCAGGACCCTGAGATCATGACCCGAGCAGAAAGCAGATGCTTAACTGACTGAGCCACTCAGACATCCCCTCCAATGGCTTTGCTGATTAAGTCGACGTTTCTCCACTCAGAGAAGACGTTTTATAACATAGTTCCACCTTACTTTATGTAACCTAGCTAGGCACATGCTGCTGACTGCCGACCCAGGGCCATTTCCTCTTTCCCCTTAAGAGAACCCCAAGTACATCCAAGTAACACATCCTCCTGTGTGGGGGGTGGCGGGGTGGGGGGGCATGTGCATCAGGGCGAGTGGCCCATCCCTAATCCCAAGGGGAGAACCACAATTAGTCCTCGCCACCCTGGGCCAGCCACTTGCAGTGCAATGCAATTCGCATGGAAGTCTGCAAGGAGACCTCTGGTGGATATATTTTTAGCTGATAAAAAGAGTGATGGGGGAAAAGTTCTACTTCTGGATGTGGTCACGAGCATGTGATAGAGGATGAGAATGCCATAAAGAACCAGGACCTGGGGCAGCCCGGGTGGCTCAGCGGTTTAGAATCACCTTCAGCCCGGGGCGTGATCCTGGGGTCCTGGGATCGAGTCCCACGTCGGGCTCCCTGCATGGAGCCTGCTTCTCCTACCGCCGCCTATGTCTCTGCCACCCTCTCTGTGTCTCTCATGAATAAACAAATAAAATCTTAAAAAAAAAAAAAAAGAACCAGGTCCTGGCTGAAGGCCTTGGATGGCTGAGTGAACCATCCAGAACAGGCCTGCCTCTAAATGCCGGTGTGAGATAACGCACTTGCCCTGATCAGGCCTCCCTCTCAGCACCGACACACTGGTCACGCGGGTTGTCAGCATATTGAAACAGGTCTGTGCTGCTTTGTTAAGAGCTGCTGTCCTGGGCCTCCTGAGTGTCTCGCTAGCGTCCCAGTCCCCTCATTCCTCCCCCGGAATTTGCTAGGCTTTCTCTTATCCCTCCACAAAGGGTAGACACTGGTCATAGCAGAGGCAGGCTTCCAAGACCCTACTCCACCATCGCCAGGGGCTCTTCTGGTTGGTGACAGCACTAAAAAGCATGCTGCAACAGGTGCAACATTTAACAAATTAATTTTGTCTTTACTGTTTAAGCCGCATGGGTCAGGGTTCACTGTTACTTGCAAGCAAAAACACGCTAATTAACGCTTTCCTGCCAACCCGAGCAGCCTTTTGAGGATGGCTCTTTGCCACGTGGTTTTAGTTTTCACCCTCCTACTCCCAACCAAACCAACCCATCCCTTGATGTAGCTCCAGCCACGCCAGCCACTACCACCCAGTTTGCTCCCCACTCTGTAGGTCTGCGGCACACGATGCCTGTGCCACACAATCTGGCACTTAGTCGGTCTATTCCCCAACAGCATATCAGCCATAGGCTTAGGATGATAATCAATGTAGAAAACACACACACACACACACACACACACGTGCATACAATGAACAAATGGATAATATGGCTATTGTTGATTTTTATTAACTTTGTTTGCAGGGGGATTTGTTTTTATGTGATTTCTTGGTGGGGGAATGGGTGTTGGGAAAATAAATCTGAGGTACTCGAGTGTATGTTTATCGTAAAAATGGACTCCAAGCTCCCCAAGGTCCCCTGTGACCTCGGAGCACACTCCATGTGGTCAAAGCCTAAGAATGCAACATGAAAGATACATAAACCAGAGCCCAAGGAAGGCTCTGGATGGCATTTCATTCCGCTGTCCACATGTTCTCCTTCAAAAAGGACCCGACACCACAAAACCCAGAAGATGCATAGGCAGCTAGGAGGCTTGTCAGGGGGCGAGGGAACCAGCCCCCAGCAGCCTGGCCATTCTTGTTGGGGGGTGGGGGGTGGTCAAGGTGCTACAGCTGTTGGCCTCAGAACTAGACCAGAGTGCTGGCAGCCACATCACAGCTACATCTACAGGTCTACAACTTCCCGCTTTCCCCTGGTCTTCTTGGAACCGTGAGTGACAGAGAGCACCTCAAATCCCTTCAGAAAGACTCTAACAGGCCACTGGAAAGGGGATCCTGTTTGCACAGGCGGGGCATAGGCTGTGTGACAGCCCTCACCCAAGCTGGGGACAACGGCCCTGGCCAGGTGCTGCTTCCCAGCTCCTCCAAGGGCCTGGATCTGTGGACCTTGCTCGCCTGCGTCTAGGAGGGGAGCGCGAACGCCAGGAGAGCCCGAGAGGCCAGGCCAACCGAGGCCACGACTGCCTGATTCTCACCCATCTCCCCCCACCTGGGGGGCAACCCAAGCTGTGTTCCTAAAAGCCATGCAGACCAGATGGATCCTGCACCACCCGTTCACACGCGATGGCCGGCCCTCTTCACTGTCTTTTGTTGTCTGGAGACACGTGGGCTTCCATCGTGCATGGCAGTGCGTGCGCTGCCTCAACGTGACCGCAGCTCGTGCCCGGGCAGGGCGGCTAGCCGCACCCATGCCCTGCCTCCTGCAGCAGCATCCAGAGCACGCCTGATGCATCTACTCTGCTTCTCCTCCCTCTCAACACACACTCGGTTCTCGGTCCCTCTCAACACAGACTCCTGTGCTTGCTGGGCTGCTGGTACCGGCTGGCATGTGGCCCACCATGGGGGCCCAGGGCCCTGGGCGTGGGGGGCTGGACCAGAGAGAGCCCACTGAGGCTGGGCAGGGCCTCCCTTGGCCTTGAAGATAGAAGCAGCTGAAATCTCAAACCTAAAATACAACCATTCAGAGATCTTTGCTGCACTTGCCTTCCTGTAGGGACTTGCTCTTTCCTTGTTACAAAAATGTTTTCCCATTGTTGGGATTGTTGGTTTTTTTCTCTCCCTCCAGCAAGCCTGCCCAGTCAGAGAGCTCGATTTCCATCTCTGTGACACTTTTAGAGACTTTGCTTCACTCTGGAGAGCCGTCCCCTGAGAATCTGCCCTTTTGCGGCCCATCCCGGGACTTCAGAGGCAGGAATATTGAAGCCCCCTCTGGCCCATCCCAGGGACGGAGACCCACTCCCCAAGGTCTAAGGTAGCTCTGAGAGCTGCTGGGAGGGTGAATCCAGCTAACGCCCAGGACTGCTCATTTGCTTTTTTTAGTGAGGACACTTTCTTCCCCGGCTGGCACAGGCTAAAAGCAGCACGCATAATGTACTCATTCATAAACTAACGAAGCAGTGAAGCTAGTGCGGGATGGGAGGTGAAATCCTAACCAGAACCGACTTTCCAAGACAAGGGAGAGCTGCTGGCTTTCTACCTCCCGCTAAACTGGGTATCTAGATGTGCCATAAAGCTGCCATGACCCAAAACAAACAGCCAAACCGCAAAAATGAAAACCAACCCAAAGAACCCAACCCACATCTCTACTGGAGAATCCTAAATACAATCTGGCCCACACGCCCAGAGGAACTCGGGGGTCCTGAGATGGAGTGATGCCCATTGCTCAGCTGATTTCACAGCCTCTGCCCAGGGCCCACCCTCTGGGATGAGCACGGGCTCCTTCACCTAATTGGGAAGGCCAGCTTCTCCTAGTCAGGTGTTAGGTGTGGGCGTGAGCTCCCTGAACCAGCTCCACCTTGGCCCAGGAGCAGCGCATGCCCCAAATAGGGAGCAGTTTCCTAACAGGATGAGCAGGTCCCAAAAGTTAACCCACTCCTCCCACTGTTTTAAGGGAGGGCAGGGCCCACCCCAAGTAAAACTGTGAAGTCAGTAAGTTTGGCTCTTAGACTTCTCCACCCTCTCTGTTCTGCAAATTTCTCACTTCCCACCACACCCCTTCGGGGAGTCTGCTGCCCTCCACCTTGTTAAGATCTGCTCAACAGAAATTAGCCTTGTTATTTAGTGAGAGTTTCTCGAACGGAAATAAAATCCCTCATCTGCTCTTAAAAACCTAACTCCAGAAGCAGGGTTGGTGCTGAGGGTCATTTCCTCGGTGTTGCCTCTTACCGTAAGGGCTGTGCCATGGACTCCACGACCACTTGCTCTGGAGTTCTTGGTTTTAAAGTTTCAAATTATCCTGTTTGTAAAATAAAACATTCATTTTGGAAGAGGGTACCAGAGCAACAAGGTGGCACAAGTCAACTTGCACCAGAATTTCCAGGGGGTGTCTGGGTGGCTCAGTCTTCAGCCCAGGTCATGATCTCAGGGTCCCGGGATCAAGTCCCACATCGGGCTCCCTGGTCAGTGAGGTGTCTGCTTCTGCTTCTCCCTCTGCCTCTGCCCTGCTCATCCTCTAATAAACAAATAAAATCTTTTAAAAAAAATTTTTCCTAGAATTCTTATGGAAAACCAGCATCGATTACTTCCTAAGACTGATGCATTTGGTTTTCATACCATCTTCATTTCGGATGAAGGAGCAAGTTCAGAAAGTTCAGTTTGCCCAGGTTCACCCTGCTAATGAATTCTGGAGGTGGAATCTGAAGCCACCAGCATTTGTCTGACTTGCAAGTGCTGTGCTGAGGACTGGAGGAGCCCGAGCGATCACCAGGGCCACCGGGTCCTCCGCATTCCGGAGTGAGGAAGACAGGAGCTTGGGTCAAAGGACCTCCCCAACTCGCAGATCCTCTGCCGCACGGCTCGGGAAATTCAGCTGGGCAACAAGTATTTATCTGCCCATCGGTATTTGCTCTGGTAACTTCTCCCTTTCTCCAAATAAACAGCTTTGTTCTTTTTATTAATAGTACTGCATATGCTCCTTACTGAAACCGCTCAGGAACTCTTCATGGACGGGGAATAGTTTATGAATAAAATAAGAAGGTGTATTATGTCCTGGCCTAGAGTTCAGTTTCTTTTTTTAAGGTTTTATGTATTTATTTATGAAAGACACAGAGAGAGGCAGAGACACAGGCTGACGGAGAAGCAGGCTCCACGCAGGGAGCCCGATGTGGGACCCGATCCCGAAACTCTGGGATCACACCCTGGACTGAAGGCAGATACCTAACCGCTGAGCCACCCAGGGATCCCGTAGAATTGTTTCTTAATTTCAATCTGCGGTTTTAATTTTTCAGCTAGAGCACAGAGCCATCTACCAACACCTGCGTAAAGATGAATAAAACTCAAAATGAAGTGGGCGTCCTACACACACGTAGCCTTGATGCAACGTTCTAACTTGCATCAAGTAGATGTATGGCTTACATTTTCTAAGGAAAATCCTTTAGCCTCTAATGCTTCATTTTATATGGAATGGCACCTTTTAGGAGCCAAGTGAGAAAAGTGAGCCGATGCTGATTTTTTTTTAAGATTTTATTTATTTATTTATTCATGAGAGACACACACACAGAGAGGCAGAGACACAGGCAGAGGGAGAAGCAGGCTCCATGCAGGGGGCTCGATGCGGGACTCGATCCCAAGTCTCCAGGATCATGCCCCGGGCCGAAGGCAGGCACCAAACCGCTGAGTCACCCAGGGATTCCCATTGAGTCGCTTATTCTTAAGAAGTCCCATTTTTCCCTCAAGCGTTGTATATATGATCTATATTTAAACCAAATGCAGGGGACGCCTGGGTGGCTCAGCTGTTGAGCATCTGCCTTCGGCTCAGGTCGTGATCCTGGGGCCTGGGATCGAGTCCCACATGGGACTCCTTGTGAGGAGCCTGCTTCTCTCTCTGCCTGTGTCTCTGCCTCTCTCTCTCTCTGTCTCTCATGAACGAATATATAAAATCTTAAAACAACAACAACAACAAAAAACAAAACCAAACATGGGGCGCCTGGGTGGCTCTGACAGTTGGGTGTCTGCCTTCAGGTCGGGTCACGATCCCAGGGTCCCCTGCAGGGAGTCTCCCTCTCCCTCTGCCTCTGCTCCTCCCCCTGCTTGTGTTCTCTCTCAATCTCAAATAAATAAATAAAATCTTTAAAAATAAATGAATAAATAAACCAAGTGGAATGGCAATTTTTTTTCTCCATAAATAAATAAATATCCCTGAATATGAAATTTTAAACGTATCTTCTTGAAGACTGATTGTGACAGATTTCGGGGAGTACGATACTCATTCCTTCCTTGGTAGGTTGCTGTCCTATGCGCCACATATTCACATAGTTTAAAATTTCCTAGCCCACAGAACAGAGGTGAAATTCACTGTAATGTTTTCTTTGACCCGATGTACTGTAGTCCTCTCACCCCCTTATGCACGGGGAGCACGTTCCAAGACCTCCAGTGGATGCCTGAAACCACGGATAGAACACTTTTTTCCTACACACACATGCATAGGATAGTCGAATTTATAAATTAGACATAGTAAGAGAGTAATGATTAATAATATAGAACAATGAGAACATGCTGTAATAGAAGTTATGTGAATGTGGTCTCTTCTCTCAAAATATCTTATCACTATATCACCCTTCTTTTTGGGAGAATGTTTGATGATGAAATGCCACATGAGAGGAAGTGAGGGGAACCACACAGGCACTGTGACCCGGTGCTAGGCCACTACTGACTTTCTGAGGATGCGTCAGGAGGATCACCTGCTTCTGGACCACGGCTGACCTTGGGTAATGGAACCACGGGTAAGGGCTGGGGGGCTACTGCATGCAAAATATTATCATTTCAACATGTAATCAATATTTAAAAGTTACTAAGTCACTTTACATTTTTTTTCCTCCATACTTCAAGATGCAATGTATATTTTGCACTTACACTCCTGCCCAGCCACACTGCAAGGGCTCCAGTTACATGTGGCCAGTGGCTACCGCAGACGGCAGCTCTAGGGCTGGGAGTCCTCATCACTCTAGCATCTCCACTTTATAGATGGGAAAACTGAGGCCAGAAAGCGAAAGTGGGTCCCTAGCAAGTTAATAGCATGTCAAGACTCCCCCAGCCTAAGGCTCTTTAGCAGTCTGTTTTTGCGTGATTGTTTCTCTTTTCTCGAAGCAGGTGTGCTGTGTGAAAGTAAAGCAACTCCTGATGAGAGGACCTATAGCTTCTGGAAAAATGTAATGGAGAAGGTATTTCCTCAGGTCTTGAAGAGGATTGATTTAGGGATGACTGTGGACCAGTGGTTGAGCATCTGCCTTCAGCTCCTGGGATCCGGGATAGAGTCCCATATCGGGCTCCCTGCATGGAGCCTGCTTCTCCCTCTGCCTATGTCTCCGCCTCTCTGTGTCTCTCAGGAATAAGTAAATCTTAAAAAAAAAAAAAAAAAAAAAACCCACAAAGGAGGATTGGTTTAAAAGTCAGCCAGAATGGGCACATGGGTGGCTCAGGGGTTGAGCACTGCCATCGGTTCAGGTGGTGACCCCAGGGTCCCAGGGTAGAGTCCCACATCTGGTTCCCCGCAGGGAGCCTGTTTCTCCCTCTGCCTATGTCTCGGTCTCTCTTTCTGTCTCTCATTAATAAGTAAATCAAACATTAAAAAATAAAAAGCCAGCACACATGTGCCTGCTATCCACAGGATCAGTTTGTTTAATCCTTCAAGGGGAAGGTACAGAGGTGAACTTGACAGGTCCCGGGTGTCCCAGCAGCCTAACCGCCACTTACGCAGCTTCCGGGATGTGTAAATAATTAGAACTCAAGGGCACACCTCCCTCTAGAGGAGCAAACGTTATTGCAGGGACGATGCACAGAATCCCTATCACGGAATTAAAATGGCACGCGGTGAGAAAAAGTTGCCGGATTAGGATTCACATAAAAAAGCAAACCTGCCTTGCGTGGTTAACTGGCACCGAAACCCATTGATTGTACGTTTAATAAACAAACTTTTTGAGAGCTGTAGCCTGGTCCCTTGCCTTTGAAAGTTCTGCTCTAAATCACTGATCTGCTAACACTTTTTTTTTTTTTTTTAAATAATGGAATTGTAAAGAAATGTTATCACTAACTGGTCTGATTCTCTCAATCTACAGATGAAAGATCCCCCCCCCACCACAATCCCCAAAGGAGAGTGCTCACCCTTTCCTCCGCCACCCAGAGAGCATCCCTCTCAAGCAAGCCTTGACGATGCTTACATCATCGAGCAATAGGAGACAAGCTCCCAACGCTACTGCCAACACTGGTATCATTTAATGATAAGCCAGGTTGGGTGAGACCAAATACGTGGTTATCAATCGCGCCAATGTCCTGCGGCTAGCGTACTGTTTTGTGCCCTGTTAAAGAAAAGGATCAGGACAGTGGTAGTTTGTCAGCTTCTCGGGTAAAGCAGAGGTCCTGTTCAAATGCAGAACCACCTTTTAAGATGAATTCATCTTAAAAACTCTCCGTCTGTATTTGGGAAAAGATAGCGAAACGTGTTGATTATACTTTCAAAGACTCCCATTGTCTTTTTTTTTTTTTTTTTCCATTGTCATATATTGTGGTGATTGGGGACTGAATTAGTCATTAGTCATTCCGATTTTGACTGAGCACTTTGCCTAATGGTCAAATGTTCTCACGCGAGTCAATGTCAAGGGCTCCTGGGTGGCTCAGTGGGTTAGGCGTCTGCCTCAGGCTCAGGTCATGATCCTAGGGTCCTCGGATTGAGCCCAGTGTTGGGCTCCCTGGTCAGCAGGGGGTCTGCTTCTCCCTCTGCCTCTACCCTCAGCTCATGCTCTTTCTCGTTCTCTCTCTCTCAAAAATAAGTAAAATCTTTAAAGAACAAAATCAAAGTAACGATCTAGTTTAAAACCCATCAGTTCCATTGGCTTGACTGCCACAGGGGCAGTGCCAGCCTAGGGACAAAGCTTAGGTCAGACACCTTAAAATGGAC
This sequence comes from Vulpes lagopus, assembly GCF_018345385.1. Classification (NCBI taxonomy): domain Eukaryota; kingdom Metazoa; phylum Chordata; class Mammalia; order Carnivora; family Canidae; genus Vulpes; species Vulpes lagopus. Next base: position 18,828,719 of record NC_054833.1, read on the forward strand.
ACCACTGGCCGGGGTAGGGCTAGAGAGGGTACAAATAAGTCTACATCAATTCCTACTTCTCGTTGGCACAAACATGAGGGGTGCGTGTGGATGTAATACTTTTTTTTAAAAAAAGAAACACAACCTATTAATCACTTAAATATTTATTGAGCATTTACTACATTTCAGACACTATTCTAGGTGTTAGGATGCAAAACTGAACAAAGATAAAAATCCTTGCCCTCAGGAACCTTATACTCTGGTCAGTGTTTGGGAGCTGAGCGAAGACACCAGAAGTGGGAAGAGCTCTAGGAAAATAATGTAAAGGCAGTATAGGCATGTGGGGGCTGCAGGGAAGGGCCAGGCCGTGACTCCAAAAAGGAAGTGGTTAGGACAGGGCACGCAGAAGGTGGCATCATACTTTAAAACAAGCCTCAGGTGTGGAGGAACTCAAACTTCCAACAGCCTTTGTTCAATATACAGGTCCTCTAGCTGCATCCTACTAGGAGCATCACAATTTCAGAGCCAAAAGGTCATTTCAAGTGACACCACGCAGGGCCAGCACCAGCAGGCATCAGGATTCCACCCAAACCTATCTTTTTGGCTCCAATGATTAAACCTTGATGCTTCAGTAAAAAAAAAAGTTACTTAAAATAATCACAAGACAAATACATAGACACTACTACTATGTCACAAGCCCTGTTTTTAATATAGTTTAACTCATTAATAAGAAAAAGCCCTTCTTCCTATGGACACTTAGAAATAGAACAATACAATGAACCCCTACACACCCAATGCTCTGATTTGGCAATTATTAGTGTTCTGCTGATCCTGTTTTGTCTACAGTTGGGATGGGGATAAAGATGAGAGTATTTTCAAACTATCCCAGGCATCCTTTTTGTTATATGCACGAAGACTTCAGTCCATATGGCGCACAGCCTTTTTTTTAAGGATTTTTATGGAGTAATTTTTATTTTATTATTTTTTTTAAAAGATTTTATTTATTTATTCATGAGAGACACAGAGAGAGATGCAGAGGCAGAGGCAGAGGGAGAAGCAGGCTTCCCGCAAGGAGCCCGATGCGGGACTCAATCCAGGGACCTCAGGATCACGCCCTGAGCCGAAGGCAGACGCTCAACTGCTGAGCCACCCAGGCATCCCTGGAGCATGGTTTTTAAAATGGAGCAATATGGGCAGCCCTGGTGGCTTAGTGGTTTAGCGCCGCCTTCAGCCCAGGGTGTGATCCTGGAGACCAGGGATCAAGTCCCACGTCGGGCTCCCTGCATGGAGCCTGCTTCTCCCTCTGCCTTTGTCTGCCCCTCTCTCTGTGTCTCTCATGAATAAACAAATAAAATCTTAAAAAAAAAAAAAAGGAACAATACCAGTGTCATATCCAGTAAAGTTACAGTCCCTTCCTCCTATCATTCAATACCTACTCCATTTTACATTTTCTTTGTTTGTCTAACAAAGTCCTTTTTTTTTTTTTACAACTGGTTTGGTCTAATTGAGATCCAAATGAAGTCCCCAGTGCTGGGACACATGTCTCTTAGACTTCTTCTGTGTTTTGTAATAGCTCTTCCCTTTTCCCTTACAGACCTTCTGACTTGGATTGGGCTGATTGCTGTGTAGTTCCTGTCACTGCGGCTCACATCTGGAGGCCACCTGGATTCAGACACACCACTCACTTCCCCACAAGTGCCAAGCATCAATGTGCCATCCCCTCCCCGGTCCACTTTCCTTCCCTCCCTGAAGATTTAAACAGGGCTCTTACCAACACTCTAAAACTAGGCCTATCCTAACACAGATGGCCCTGCCAAGGCCTGGCCTCAGTTCATTGACCTTCCAGCCCTCAATGCTTTTGTCTGGTGTTGTCCTGCAGCCACTTACAACTAGGGCTGCACCTTAGATATCGCCAAAGGCAACCCTCCACGAGTATGACCTGAAATATTTCATTCTCTGATCTCTGTCTTTCTCACTTCTGCAGTCTAGCATCCTGACTCCAACAATTCTTTGGCCCCAAGGACCTACCACTTTTTCACTGACAAATCTAGAACCCCATGACATTCACATACAGATTTGCAAAGGCTAAAATTTCAACAAAAGCTGATGAAGTGGATCAGCCTTTAAACAAAACCACTGAGTAGCATTAATAAGACATGAAAACGTCTCAGAGAGCTAGACATAGCTCTGTTCACACATTAAATGACCCCCTTACCACTGGCGCAGGGGAGGGATGAGGACAAAGATTTTATGGCTGTGTGGTTAGTCTAGCTGTAGGACAGCTACCTCCTCATAATCATAGCCTGTCAACACTCAAAGCAGGATGTGGAATGACCCCCAAAATGAAGGAAGGCTAAAAAAAACAGTCAAGAATTCCACCAATTCAAGTCTTGGTTCTCTAAATTCAAGTGCAGAAGTTTCCACAACACTATTAACTGGGACAGACTGGAGGACACAGATGCAAGAAAGGCATCTTGTCCTTTGAAAACTAGCTTAAATGACTCGATACCCGGTACTACAATTTCCCCTGGGACATTTATAAAAGCCTTTTTATTCAAGGCAACACAAACCCAAAGGCTATGGAAGTTAAAAACTGCAACCAAAACATAGGGAGTATGGTAACTTAATCCAAATTCAACATAAAGTACTCTTGCTTCATGATCACCAATATATGGCTGGAAACACTGTCCATATCTAATGTGGTCACAAAACATCTTCCCAGGAAACCATATTTTGAGTTGCTGATCCATGCAACTCTTTCCTTATCAAAAAGTAATCCCCAAGAAATCAAGGTAGAGCTCTGGATGGGTGTGGTCTCTCCTTATGACGTGTATAGACAATTAAAAATTAGAAAATCTGTCAAGCTTTTGAAAATGAGAGGATTTTGCATTTCCTCATCTGAAATTCATGACATCTGAGATGTCCTTCAACTGAATTTTTACCAGCTTCTAGAATTTTTTCTTCCCAACTCTTCCTTTTCTGAGCTGAAAGACTAATGAAATCACAGCCATGGAAGAGGATAGGCCTACTACCAAGAAACAGCAAACAGCTTGCACTGAATTCAAGATAACATTCATGAAAAGGAGAGGCTGTCTCAAACAACTCTTAGGACCAAACCCTAGAGTCTTCCAACCTCTTGAGTCCATCTTCATCAAGTAAAGATAAAGCTGAAGAAAACCTGATGCCAGCCCAGAGCCTTGGGTTCCCATTTGGTCAGACCAAGGCCAACAGCTGTCACGGTTCCTGCCTCTTCATGTGAGGATGAGGCCATACTCAAATGCTGGAGCACCTGGGCCAGTGGAAGGAAGTTCCATTCCCAAACTGCTTTACGGAAGGAAGGAAGGAAGGAAGGAAGGAAGGAAGGAAGGAAGGAAGGAAGGAAGGAAGGAAGGAAGACAACTAAAGCAGCACAGGAGGTAGCTGTGATTTTGTGCTTCGAAGAAATTCTCCACATCTCTCCCAGTAGACTTTTAGGAACACTTAACATTATCTGATAGGATTAAATATCAACAAAATAGGATAGGAAAACAGATGTGTCTATAACTGACAAAGTTATACACCAGCCTTTGAGTCAAGACCCAAACCTCACCTCTTCAAATGGAAAGTAACTGAACCACCAATAATCAATCCACAGGCACTTGGAACCTGTGGAGTAGTCAAAATTCAATTGCAATCAAAGTCAGCAAGTAGCCCTACTTTAAGTTTGCCTAAGAATAGGCTCCTTCGTCCAAGCTTTCTGGTGAGAAAGGCAAAGAGGGGGAAATATGGCTTCAGACAAATTAGCCAGCTAGCAATGGTTACTAGTTGGTACGGCCTGTTGCCCTGAATCCAAACCAGGAAATGGCCTATCAGCAAAACAGTTATCAGAAAAATGGTCCTCAAATTAGAATCCCCCAACAGTCCCAAATATTAACAGTTCCAAATTTTGGTGTCTTACAAACCACTTCCTCCCTGCAGCAATGCAAATGAGAATGCATTGTCGCTATATCATGCTGACACCACTTTTGCCCCAGAGAACTTGACTGCAAACTTTGTAATTGAGTTGCATTCACCAAAAAGAGGGGCTTAAGCCCTTCAAATACACCTTGTCCGAGAGTAAGACCAAACAAGTACAAGAAAGGGAAGATCCTGAAGGTAAAACCTCTAAACATACACAGGATTGTCTGTTTCTGCTTTCTTTTTGGCTAATTGTAAACTATTTTAGACGGTCTACTGTTGTATTTCATTGAAACTGCATTTTGGATTTTGAACTTTTTTTTTTTTTAAGATTTTATTTATTCATTCATGAGACACATACACACAGAGACACAGGCAGAGGGAGAAGCAGGCTCCATGCAGGGAGCCCGATGTAGGACTCAATCCCGGATCTCCAGGATCACACCCTGGGCTGAAGGCAGGCACGAAACCACTGAGCCATCCTGGCTGCCCGATTCTGAACTTCTTTAAAGTTAGGAAGAGGATAGTATGTGAACATAATAAATGTGACCTAGTAATTTAAAAGCTCAGTTGACTAACCCTCCCCCGCCCCACCAACCCAGTAGCCCACCAATCTTCAAACAACCAGGTGCAAGCTTCATTTTAAGGGAATTAAGTTCATAGCAATTGTTTCTGATGCAAGGGTTAAAATAGGGATTTCTAATATGAAGTATATGGGGAAAAAAATAAAATTGGTCATTTCTTTTGACCTTTGTGCTTTGTTGCAATGTAAGCTTATACCCAATCCCACTCCAGCCACAATCCTTCCCAAGTTGTTTGGGTCATAAATCCTGAAGTCATCCTTCACTTTGTCATATGCCTCATATATTCCCCTAGCACATCCAGTTCACTCCCCTTTGTGTCATACCTAGAATCCCACCATTCTCTCCATGTCCACTGCTACCTGGACCGAGCCATCACCATCTATCATGTGGGTTACTACAGAAACTGCCTCTCTGGTCTCCCGCCCTCACTTCCTACTCAGGTCTCCACAGAGGCCAGAGTGAGATCCTTCCAAAACACAAGTCAGATCATATCCTTCCTCTGCTCAAAACCCTCTAATAGCCTCGCACCGTCTGATCTCTTTCTCAGTGCTGGGAGCCTCTTGTTTCTGGAACATGTCAGGAACACTTCTGCCTCTAGCCTTCACACTTGCTGTTTGCTTTGCCTGGAATACTCTTCACTCCTGATATGCAAATAACTCACATTCAAGTATTTGCTCAAATATAGCTGCTCAGTGTGGCCTGTTTTACAATTGCAAACTTCCACTTCCCCAGGCAGTCTCTCCTCTGCATTATTTCTCTCCACAGAATTTACCACCTACAGATACTGTTTTTTTTATTTATTTGTTTAATGTTTTGCTTTCTAAACGTAAACTATCTGAAGGTAGTAATTTTTCATTTTGTTTACTGCTGTATCCCTAGCACCTAAAACACTCAAATATTCGATGAATGAATAAGCCAAATGCTGAATGTGAAACAGCTTCTGACCTGGGATGTCTTAACTAAAAGAGTAACAATGATGAAGAATAAGTGCATCCCAAATAAGCAGCGATGCACACAGAACAGAGTCGCAATGAATCAACAGAGTCAACAGCCAACTGAATTCTCTTAGAAGCAAAACTCCCTTCTGCAGAAACCATGGCCCTAGGATCAAATGATTTCAGATGGGTCTCTGGCTTGTACAAGCAAAGCAAAAACCATCTGCCAATTCAAAGTGCCTTTTTATATAAAGACTATGGATGTCGGTCACATTTAAATATTTATGGTGCTTCCAAAAGCATATTGCAGGAGGAAAAAATATATATAAAAATAAAATTGTTCAAAGTTCTCATTAAAAGAGTAGCTTAAATAAATCCTCTGTCAATACCACCCAGAGGCAGTGACTGGATCCAGACAGGAGAGCAGAAAGCTTGTTACATATTTACATGAGGACACATGACTCCACCTTCATGACACTGCCAGGAGAACCCCTTCCAGGCACAGCTCACCACACAGGCATGAAAAGCGACTGACATATCACTCTACGTCTTGAGTTCTGGTTCTATTTGCCCTTTTTCATTCTGGCTGTCTTCTCCTTTCTTTTTTTCACATGCTTCGGAATTTTGCTTTTTCTTTTCTCTCTCTGGGCTTCTTTGACCATCTTTTTTCTTTCCTGTAAAACAAAAACAAAGTAAAGGAACCTGCAGATTTCACACAGGGTATTCATTTGACTATTGCAACTAAGTGAGAAAATATGTTGAAAGGATAAAAGTGAGTATAACAGGAAAAGATGAAAAGGATTAGGATTTGGTGGTGCAATCTGGTTCCAAATCTGTCCTTAGGGTTTCTTAAAAGAAATTTGAAGAGTGTCAAACAGGAATATGTGGGAGGACAGATTAATGTTTGCAACTACTTTTTAATATTCTAACAAAGTATGTGCAGTAGACAAAGACAGAAGATGCATTCATTAGCTTGGGTATGTCTCCCAGAAGTCTCAGAGCCCACACGCAGTAAGGTCTGAAGGCTTGAGGTAAGAAGAGTAACATTTACACAGCAGTCCTCCGTCATTCACTCAGTAGCGTCTCTTATGACGACGGCTAGGAGTGGAATAAGTCTTTTGAAATCTGGAAACACAGGCTGAGCTGCAAATCCTCTGTGAAGTGGCCCTTCAATATTTCACCATGGGACAACTCCAACATCCTTTGTGTTTCAGGTGAATGACAATCATTTCTAATCAATGAATTCAGTGTGTCCTCTCTCTAGGCAGTGCCCAGGGAGCTCCTAATAGAAGCCCAGTCTCTACAACATGACCTCTGAAGGCAAAGTGCACACTTAGAAACTAGTACTACAACTAGAAGTACTTACTGATCAATATTTTCAGCCATCATAATCTAGATACTTGAGCAAAGAGAAACAAGACTGGCTTTACGCCATGTTGAAGAACAAGGGAATGTGAGCTCTCGGCTAACCTTTTTATCAACTTCAACGTCAGCAGTGGGTTTCTTAGAGCAGGCCTGGTCTCCCTGCTCTTCGGAGTCTGTGTCAGAACACTCAGAGCTTCCAGCCTCTTCTGAATCAGAACAAGTCTTTTCCTTATCTTGATTTTCTAGAAGTGCAGGGACCTTGAAAAATATTATAAAACCACATTATTCTAAACCACTTAGTTATCTATTATTAAATGTGTTAATGCTAGAATTCATATTTTTCAGCATTGCAGGTATACACTGAAAAACCATATCCTGTACTGAAATATCGAGAACAACAGTGTCAACATCCCACGAGGAAGTGTGGGAGTAGTGCATCCAGTGAGGCTCCCAAACACACCCAAATGAAGGAACTGGGGCTTAACTGGGTGACCCAGGTCACTGACAGAACTGAGCGAGCATCTGGAAGGATGAGAAATACAGCAGAAGTAAAAAATAAAGATCAATTTGCATAATTTCACGGCTCTCTTCTTATGAACTGAATTTCAAGCAACAGTTACTATTAATCCAATCAAGAGGGAAAACAATATTTAAACAAGAGAAATTTTCCTTACCCACACCCCCTGAAGTTTAGCAGTTTTTAAAGCAGCAGGAAACATTTTTAAAAACCAAGAAGTTTTCTTTTTATAAGAAAAAATAATCTTTAATAGGCAATTGTACAAAAGGTTTTCCAGGCAGTTTTCACAAAATCTTCACGTGCTGAAACTTAAGGCACAACTGCCCTTATACTATTTATAACACAGACTGAATATGTGAATTTTCCTAATTCAACTCTTCCAAAACAAAGACACAGTAAAATTTTCAAAATGCAAACTATGATCCTTCACACTTAAGTCTTTAATTAAGAACATTAAAATAGAGGCGCCTGGGTGGCTGAGTCAGTTAAACATCAGACTATTTTTTTTTAAATAAAAAAAAAATTTTTTTTAAGGTTTTATTTATTTATTCACAAGAGACACCTGGGGGGGGGGCGGGGGGGGGGCAGAGACACAGGCAGAGAGAGAAGCAGGCTCCACATAGGGAGCCTGACATGGGACTCGATCTGGGGATTCCAGGATCACACCCTGGGCTGAAGGCGGCACTACACCGCTGAGCCACCTGGGCTGCCCAACATCAGACTCTTGATCTCAGCTTAGGTCTTGATCTCAGGATCATGAGTTCAAGGCCCATGTTGGGCTCCACGCTGGATGTGAAGCCTTCTTTTTTTTTTTCTTAAAGATTTCTTTTGGGAGAGAGAGAGCGCACAAGCAGGGGGAGTGGCAACCAGAGGGAGAGGAAGAAGGAGACTCCCTGCTAAGCAGGAAGCCAATGTGGGGTTCATGTGGGGCTCCATCCCAAGACCCTAGGATCATGACCTGAGCCAAAGGCAGATGCTAAAGGGACTGAGCCACCCAGGTGCCCCATGTGGAGCCTACTTTAAAAACAAAACAAAACGTTAATATAAACAAGAACTGCCTTTATTTTTGCTTACATTAGAATTAATCCACACCATCCTAAAAATGTAAAACAAAACAAAACAAAACAAGATTGTTTCAAGAAAAAACACTACAGGAATCCAGAACTAGAAGGCTGCAAAACCCATGAGATTGCTCAACAGGTTATGTGCCAGTGTAAGACCAGATTCTATTGTTTTTTTAAACTGTAAAAAGATCAAGAAACATATGGTTATCACTAATAAGTTCATAAATGAAAACCAAAATATAAAAAGAATCGATGCCTCAGCAACAACAGAAGAGGGGCATAAATAAACCACAAATTCCTGTATTTTAGTCTTACAGTTAAAAAAAGTGAACATAGAGCATTTCTGAAAATGCCCATAAACTTTGAAAGTATCTATACTAGTTATTGTTAGCTTAATTCTAGTATACACTAGGCTTCATAAGCTTCAAAAGAGTATTCACGTAAATGAACAAACACATACCTTCTGAACTCCTGACAAATCTTTCTTCAATCCTGTAACGGTTTGGTACAGAATCTTATCACCAAAAAGATAAAAAGAAGAATCAACATAAAACTAGGCAGTGAAAAACACATGTATTATTACAAAAGAACGTTGTACTAATAGTGCTTAAAATTCATCTCCTGGTTAACACAGGAGGTTTATAGCATATAATTTTTTCTCACCAACCATATAGGCAACAGTAAACTCTACCCACAAGCAACCCAAAGCCTGATGGTTTTTACAAATGAATCTTCACCACCAATTTTATACTAGAAAACTCTTTGATTCTCAATTAAATGAAATGTATTCTCTCTATCAGGAATCGTGAAAAGCTGTATTTAGTTATTAATAAAAGGCTTTTAATTTCTTCAATAAAAACTTGGGAAAATTGTTTCTTGTTTTATAAAGACCTACTTAATTACCTCAATTTTACTTCTTAGCCTGCAAAGTCTAAAAATATTTACTCTCTGGTCTTTTCACAGGAAAAAATGTTCCAGACCTTGAAATATGTATGTTAATGGACCTAGTATAATAACCATTTACAGCCCAGACTTCTACACAAATCTTCCATTTTCTGCAACCATATAGTTTTTTTTTTTTTAATTTTTTTAATTTATTTATGATAGTCACACAGAGAGAGAGAGAGAGAGGCAGAGACACAGGCAGAGGGAGAAGCAGGCTCCACACACCAGGAGCCCGATGTGGGATTCGATCCCGGGTCTCCAGGATCGCGCCCTCGGCCAAAGACAGGCGCTAAACCGCTGCGCCACCCAGGGATCCCCCATATAGTTTTTTTTAACTCAAATGTGCCATTTTCTTTCACAAATACCAGTGAATTCCCTTTACATCCAATGTGCACGGAGGACCTATTAATGCAAATGGAATCAGCCATCTCACGAGATTAGAAGCCAACATTCAAGGTGGCAGGTGTGCGAAAATAGCTTCCTCTGTAAACTTGCTTGCTACATAATAAACCAAGCTACTCACATTGTCTTGCTGGGCATTCATGGCCATGTCTTCTTCCTTCAATTTTATCATTATATCTATATCCCGTTCGTAATTTTTTACTTCATTCAAGGTTCTAGGAATATATGCTCGCTTAAACACCTAGTGAACAGAGGAAAGTAAAATCCAAAATGACATTCACAAGCTTTTCTCATTCCCTGAGCATCCCACACCCATCATATCAGAGGAATCTGTCATCATCTACATCACTGATTCTCAGCCAGGCTCTCTGCAAACACTTGTGTGGCTGTGTGGCATCCCAAAAGGACTTTGTTACTAATGATAAAACATGAAATGATTCGAAGTCTCTTCTTTCCCCTCATTCCACTCCCAAAAGCTTTTCTGGGTGGGAAAGAAAGGAATGGAACTGCGGTTAGCAAGTGCTGCCCCTCGCTATGTCTTTGAAAGGGGAACATGTTCTTACATGGAAATCTTATCTACCCTGTGCTGCGGTGAAAAGGAGCCAGAACTGTTGATAAATTCAGGGTGCCTTATATTTATCCGTTACACCGATAAGCTTTGAGAATTTTTGTTAGAATTCTTTATGGGCTGTCTGGGTGGCGCAGTCAGTTAAACGACAAACTCTTGGTTTCGGCTCAGGTCATGATCCCAGGGTCATGAGATCAAGCCCCACGCTGGGCTCTGTGCTTAGTGTGAAGTCTGCCTGAGGATTCTCCCTTCCTTTCCCTCCACCCCTCCCACTTACGTACTCTCTCAAATAAATAAATCTTTAAAAAATACACTGATCCCCAAGGTTAAAATAATTTTCTTTTTCACCACACACAAATATTTCAAGTCTGCAATGGCACTGAAGTCAACATTTAAAAATTCACATTTGTGAACTGAAACAGGCTTTTCCTTCTGGAATCATGTTTCAAGGGGTTGTTTAAAAACGTTCTCTATCTAAAGCATCATATTCCCTAATTTCAAACTACACCACAAATCTGTAATAACTGAAACAGTATACCACCAGCACAAATACAGACACATAGATCAATGGAATAGAATAAAGAGCCCAGAAATAAACCCACACATATGTGATCAATTAACTTACAATAAAGGAAATACAAATATATAATGGGGAAAGGATAGTATCTTCAATAAATGGTATTGGGAAAACTGGACAGTCACATGCAAAAGAATGAAACTGGACCACTATCCTAGCATACACAAAAGTAAACTCACGACAGAGGAAAAATCTAAACGTAAGACCTAAAGCCTTAAAATTCCTAAAAGAAAACAATGGTAGTAAACTTAAATACAGTCTGATTTTTTTTGGATCTCTCTCCTCAGGCAAGGGCAACAAAAGCAAAAATAAACAAATGGAACTACATCAAAGTAAAAGCTTTTCACAGAAAACAAAACTATCAACAAAATGAAAAGACAGTCTACTGAGTGGGAGGAGATATTTGCAAATGATGTATCTAATAAGGGGTTAATATCCAAAATATATAAAGAACCCCTAAAACTCACCATCAACAAAAAACAAACTGATTAAAAAAATGGGCAGAAGACCCAAGTAGAGATTTGTCCAAACACATACAGATGACTAACACACCCATGACAACATGCTCAGCATCACTGATTATCAGGGAGCTACAAGTCTAAACCACAATGAGATATCACCTCACACCAGTCAGAACAACTATATCAAAAAGAAGTGATGGCTAAGATGTGAAGAAAAAGAGAATCCCCATGCACTTCTGGTGGGAATGCAAAATGGTGCAGCCACTATGGAGGTTCCTCAAAACATTAAAATAGAATTACCACAAAATTTGGGAATTCTACTCCTGGGTATTTAGCCAAAGAAATTAAAAAGACTAATTCAAAGAGATGCTGCACCCGTATGTTCACTGCAGCATTATTTACAATAGCTAAGGTGAGGAAGCATCATAGAAGTGTCCATTAATAAAGAAAATGTAGACACACACACACACACACACACACACACACACACACACAAACAATAAAATATGACTCAGCCATAGAAAACAATGAAATTTTGCTATTTGTTGTGACATGGATGGATCTTGAGGGTATTACGCTAAGTGAAATAAGAGAAAGAAAAACACTAAATGATTTCCCTTATATGTGGATTCCAAAAAAACCAAAACAAATGAGCAAACAAAACAGAAAAAGACTCATTAATATGAAGAACGAACTGATGGTTGCCAGACGGGGAGAGGATGGGGAAATGAGCAAAATAGATGAAGGGGATTAAAACGTATAAAACTTATAGTTTTAAAATAAATATATCACAGGCATATAAATACAGCATAAGAAATACAGTCAATAATATTATAAAAATGATGGTGACAGATGGTAACTAGACTTATTGTAGTGACCATTCAGCATGTACATAAATGTTGAATCACTGCTGCACACCTGAAGTAACACAGTAGTGTACAGCAACTATTGTTCAAATAAATAAATAAAGCTCTCCATCTAGGACAATGGGCTAATAGGCTGCTGAGTGGAATGAAGTAATTAAATGTAATTTATACAATTTGGCTCAGTTATGTTATATACAAGGTAATATTCTCATCATTTGAAAACTGCTTCTCTCTGAAAATCAAGTTCGTAACCTAGTATGCCCTTAAGAAAACCAGAACCTCAAAACAGTGTTTCCTATGGCTTTGAATAGATAATACATCTTACCTCTTCATCCACATGATCTTGGCTGGACCTTTCTTCCTTGGTCCTCTGAGATGCTATTTCCATGGCCTTGGAAAGAAATAGAAAGTTACTTTCCTTTATGTTCAACCTACAGAAGATGCATCCATTTCTCACTTTAGTACAAACCTGCTCTCATTTCTAGCAGTATCACCCCTACACTTCTGAAAGAAAGGCCTCTAGTGATACAGGTTAGCTGTCGGATCTCATCAAAAAGGCTGCTGTCAGCTCAAAAGTAACAGCATAAGTCAAACTATCTAGCCTCAGGGGTTTCCTAGCCCTTTCCTCAAGAGTAAAATTACTTTCCCTAATATCTTTTTAAAAGTAGGCTCCCCACCCAGCACAGAGCCTAACGCAGGGCTTGAACTCAAGACCCTACTTTTCCCAATTTTTAAGTGATTAACAAAAATATTACAGGAAAACCAAGACCTGAAGATTTTGAAGAACTGCCCCTTAATTCGCGAGCAGTCAACAAAGGAATCCAAGAGAAGTGGATTGTCCTCTAATTTTGCGTATGTGTCTCTAACACTGAGAAAGAACAAACCGCCAAAGGAATCTCTTTGAGCGGGATCCCTGGGTGGCGCAGGGGTTTGGCGCCTGCCTTTGGCCCAGGGCACGATCCTGGAGACCCAGGATCGAATCCCACATCGGGCTCCCAGTGCATGGAGCCTGCTTCTCCCTCTGCCTGTGTCTCTGCCTCTCTCTCTCTCTCTCTGTGTGACTATCATAAATAAATAAAAATTAAAAAAAAAAAAAAAAGGAATCTCTTTGAGCAAACAATTACTGCAACTAAGGTGACCAAGACACATAAAACACATAAAACTTATGTGTTTTTGGCTTATAAACACATAAAACTGGAAATTTGTTCTCTACTTAGAATATACAGAAAAAAAGGAGAGAATCATGGTGCTAGGAATTTTTTATTTTATGTTCAGATATTAAAATTAGTGCTGAAGAATTCAGGAATAAAAATGCTATATATTTATTCAATTAATATATGCAATTGTTAAGTATGTTCCAGGTACTGGTTACAAACTGGCAATACAAGAATAAATTTCCCATCCCTTGCGGGTTCGTGGTCTAGTAAGAGGTTGGCAACATTAAAAAGAACTTAATTCCCAGGAGCTCCTGGGTGGCTCAGTTGGTTAAGTGTCTGACCCATGATCTCAGCTTGGGTCTTGATCTCAGGATTGTGAGTTCGAGCCCCAGGTTAGGCTCCAAGTCTAGCAACTTAAAAAAAAAAAAAAGAAGAAGAAGAAGAAGAACTTAATGACAAGTAAGGCAGTACGACCACTTCTACTATAGGCTCACATGATCTGAGAAATAAGCCTGCTAACAATGACATGTGTCTGATTTCTCCTGGAGAAAGCTTCCTCAACAGAACTCTAATGTTGACAAGGTAGAGAAAAATGGGCAAAGGGAGAGATGGGGAGAATATGAAGAGGTACAGAACCTGGAAAACTGTGTCAGGATGTGCATGCCATGTGCCCAGTATTCTATGATTGAGAGGCAATAAAAATGAAAACAGATAAACTGACACCAAAATCAAAATGCTACAATCAACAGAGTGAAAAGGCAGTACAAAGAATGGGAGAAAATACCTGTAAATCATAGATCTGATAAGGGGTTAATATCCAGAATATTTAAAGAAATCTTGCAACCCAACAAGCGCAAAAAAAAAAAAAAAACCATCTCATTTAGAAACAGGCAAAAGGCTGCAGTAGACATTTCTCAAAACAAAGATATATAAATGGCCAAGAAGCACATGAAAAAAGATGCTCGACATCACTATCATCAGGGAAATGCAAAATTGAAACACCACCTCACACCCATCAGGATAGCTAATCCAAAAAAAAGAAAAAAAAAAAAAAACCCTTCCACAAAAACAAAACCAGAAAATGGTGAGGATGTATGTGAAGAAATCGGAACCCTTTGCACACTGTTGGGTAAGAATGTAATATGGCTTAACCACTAAGGAAAACAGTATGGCAGTTCCTCAAAAAATTAAAAGCTGAATTACCATACAACACAGCATTTCCACTTTTGGGTAGATACCCAAAGGAACTGAAGAGATATTTGTGTACCCATGTTCATAGCAGCATTATTTACAACAGCAAAAAGGTGGAAGAAACCCAAGTGTCCACTCACAGATATATGGATAAACAGGATGTGCTTGCACACCATGAATTAATGTTGAGGCCATTATGCTAAGGGAAATAAGTAGCCAGAAAAAGGAAAAGACCGCATGATTCCATGTATATGAGGTACCTAGAGTAGACAATGTCACAGACAGAAACAGAATAGGCTGGGGGGAAGGAGAAACAGGGAGTTAGTACTTCATGGGTATAGAGTTTGTATGTTACAAGCAGACACAGTTCTGGACATGGACCATGGTGATGGTTGCACAACATTATGTGAATGTACATAATACCACTTACATGTGGTTACGATGGTAAGTTTAATGCTATGTGCATTTTATCACAATTCCAAAAACTCTGATTCAAAAAGGCCTCTGAGAAACAAGGGAAAGACCAGAAGCAAGTAAGTTTCTCACTAAACTAAGTCACAAACTTTGGCGGTCTATGTAATCTCGCCTGATGCTTCAAGTCGAGAAACCTGGCGTTCCCACTGGCTTTTGATTCCCTATGTGTGAAATCAGGAGAAAGTCTCAGGACGCTGTTGAAATGAACAAACACTGAGCAATCTGAGTCTCCAAGAAGTGCCATGTAAGTGCAAATTACTACTACTTTCTGTTCTTTTCTTCGCCCCATCTCACCTTTGAGAGGTAGGCATCCATGTTATCATGTGTAATGGATGGATCTGTGACAAATTCAAAGAGCTCCCGCACAGTCATCACAGCAACACTGTGCTTCAAAAAGAAATCTGTTGGAAGGAAAATGCAGTACAGCTTTAAAAGGGAAAAGGTTGTTGTTCCAACTACTTTATAGAGAAACAAAGACATGAGTAAAAATATAAAATATACCATCTCCCAGCAAACAGGCTAAGTATCACTACATCAAAGAATTTAGTGCCAACATCTTGTATCAAGAGCTTACCAGAGTACAGAACCAACATATGCAAATAAGCTGGTAGGAAATTCTAATTTCCACTCACCATTGATATTGGCACAGTCTTTTCTCAAGAACTCCAAGGCATGTGGGTGGTCATGCTCCACGGACTGAGAAACGTCAATGATGTACACATCTCCACTATGGTACCTGTGGGCCAGACACACAGGGACTTGGGATCTACTTTCCTGAATTTTTGTTGTTGTTGTTTTAAAAAAAAATTCTATTTTAAGAGCAAGGGACATAACCAATAGATCAAATAAAATGGGTAAGGATAAGAGGCCACTTTGACTAACAAGAGATGAAAACTGAGGCAATTTCCCAAGTACTATCACTCTATTAATGATCAGCTGGTCAATTCTGTGACGAAGGCCACTACAGGCAGAGAACACATGCTATCCTATGACCATGTGGAAGCCAACTTCAAAACTTTAGAATTTAAAAATGACTTCTTGGGTTGAGATTTCATTTTTTTTAAAGGACACAAAACGCCATACTGGAAGTTCCTCAGGGACCAAACACACTTACAGCATGTTAAATTCACTGAGATCTGCATGGACAAGTCTGGCATCCTGATACATTCTTCTCATGTACTGGATGACCTGCAGATACAACTCCCGAGCCTTGGATTCTGATAACTGGACGTTTTTCAACAGTGGTGCTGGCCTTCAATACAAATAAAATAAACTAAGAGAAAATGCCCAGAACAAGTTTTCTTGGTTTACAATACATTGCTACATGGACTTCTTTTTGACAAATCATCACTAAAAAATCTGGGTCACTACAGATGTACCAATGCAAAAAATTGTCAAGAAACAGGTGTTCTCCCAGCTTACTGTAAACATTCCTCAAAAATAGGGTGAACTTTGTTATTTTGAAGCATTTTGGGACTTAAAAAAGTAGAATAAATTAGCTCTGTGCATGATAGTGGAAAAGATTCACAAAAAACCTTCCAAGCTGAAAGGAGCTATTTAAATGGGGAATGGTCATACACTGGATAATCCAAAGCACTTAAAGACACACTTCTGAGCATGTAATTATTAGGCATTCCATGTACTCACATGTCGTCTTTACCAATGAAGCCCATGACAAGAACATGACTTCTCAGCAGGATAGGCTCTGGGCATGGGATCTGTGCTGTGTTTAGTCTGTGGTATTCAATCAGATAAAAGGACAAATGAAAAGGTGACACAGAATCTCCAGCAAATTAAATGGCTACAGAACACAAGATCAGTATTACTGTAAGGTAACAACACCAACACATCTCAACTGTATTACTGTATTTCATCAACTTTAAGGCCCAACATATCTCAACTGCATTACTGTATTTCATCAACTCTAAGGCCCAGTGATTTTAAGTGGTACCATGATGCACAACCAAGAATGACACAA
The DNA here is from genome assembly GCF_018345385.1 of Vulpes lagopus. Classification (NCBI taxonomy): domain Eukaryota; kingdom Metazoa; phylum Chordata; class Mammalia; order Carnivora; family Canidae; genus Vulpes; species Vulpes lagopus. Next base: position 18,845,718 of record NC_054833.1, read on the forward strand.
CACTGGCAATTTAACTACATCTCACAGCCTCTCATGTGGGGTGCTTGGGTGGCTCAGTCAGTTAAGCATCTGCCTTCAGCTCAGGTCATGATGCCAGGACTTGTGGGATGGAGCCCCAAGTTGGTCTCCCTGCTCAGCAGGGAGCCTACTTTTCCCTCTCCCTCTCCCTCCCACTCCCCTCGCTTGTGTGCGCTCTCTCTCTGAATAAAGGAAACCTTAAAAAAACAATTATTGCCTCTAGTGCTCAGGCCAATTCCAGAGATGTCCAACTGTGCCATGTGCATCTCAGAACTGATGAAATGCAGCAGATATGTCTTCTGAGTTGATTAGACTCAACAATGAGTAATCAAACAGTTGGGTCTCAGGGCTCCTGACTGGCTCAGTTGGTAGAGCACATGACTCTTGACCTTGGGGTTGTGAGTTCGAGTCCCACACAAGGTGTAGTTTACTTACAAAATAAAAACCAGTTGGATTCATACCTGATAGCTAAGTGAACATAGGAAGATTTCAGAAGACTTTCAAAACAAGTACTTAATACTAAAATATCCAACATATGTCACCAATGCACAGCATATAAAAAATTAAAAGGTATTTGAAAGAGGGAGGAAAAGAATACCTTCAAATTTTTGAGAAAACTTGATCTCAACTAGGTTAGTTGCCCTGACCTGATATCGAAGTGTCAGTACAAAGAATACATAAATATGTCCAAAATTGGACCGAAGAAAAGGAAACTATGATAATAGTATAGGACCTAACAGAACTATCTAAAACTCCAATGCCTATAAAAAATGACACATGAGCCTCAAAAGCTGATTGTCATTTCCCTGTTTAAAATCTTGCAATAGCCTTCTATCATCCTCAGTATAAATTTTAAATGCTTTCACACACCTTCCAAGGTGCTTCAAATGATCCAGCCTTGCTGAATAAATGTGAATTTTTCTGTAATGGGTTCTCAAAAGAGAGAAGATCAGGTTTTTATTTGTTGCTTCTGCTTACCTCAGCAGATCTAACAGAAATGAACATCACTACAAGTCTCCACCTTTGGACAGAACCTGCTGGGATTTGCCAGCAGGAAGGAGCAAGGGCCAGTATCTTGAGCACAGCACAGACACGTGCCCCAGAGAGTTACCTGATTAAGTTCCTCATTTCTTTTTCTGCCCAAGTTTTCACCATTTTCCTGGGGTTTCCTTTACAATAGCCATGACGAAATCTGGAACAAGAAAAATATTTGTTATTCCAAACATTCCATTATTCCAGTTTTTATTTTAGGATATAGAAATTAGGCCAACTGGAAAAAGAATCTGAGCTCACCTGAATTCCCCACTTACATACTTATCCCGATCTTTGAACACCAAAATAGAAGTTTTGTAAATTTTGATTGCTCTGCTCTCTCCATTTGCTGTGCTAGCATGGTACACATTAGCCTATTTTGTGTCAGAAAGAAATGAACTTTGTGTTAAATAACTACAAACAGTATTTTAATTTTCACTCTATTTGATTCTATCCTCAAAAGTTTAAAAAACTCAAGTGAACTGAAGCAACATGCATTAAGCAATACCATCATCATCTGAATGTATCAATTACAAAATGTCATACCAAAAGGTATAGTAAGTAGAGCTCTAATTTACACATATAGTAAGATCCACTTTACAAACAAGAAATGGTTTCGAACATTTTCCTCTCTCAAGTGTGTGAAAAATATTTCAAGACATTCTTATTTCATCATTTATAAACTGAGTTTTACTGAGAACTGCTTCCCATAGAAAGAGTTGCTAATTTAAAAATGCCATCTGGGGGGGGTGGTGACTGGGTGGCAGGCACTGAGGGGGGTATTTGACGGGATGAGCACTGGGTGTTATTCTGTATGTTGGCAAATTGAACACCAATAAAAAATAAATTTATTATTAAAAAATAAAAATAATAAAAAAATAAAAACGCCATCTGTATCCACATACAAAGAAAAAATGGTAAAGAGATTCATTTACTCAGAGAACCTAGATTAAACTCCTGTGCCCATTAGTAACTATGTGATAAGCATTCAAGCCTGCAGTAATCTGACCATCTATGCTAACCGTGAGCATTACCTGCACTCAGTGAACCAGGATAGTAACAGTGGTGAAAACGTATAGTTCTGTGTACAACCTCCTGCCTACCCATAAATATTAATAAAGCTGTTTTTCGAAATACTAAACTATTCTGACTTGTGTTATTTTTTTTTTCCTTTTTCTTTTAAAGGCACCATTTATTTATTAAGTGCCTTAGTTTCATTTAGTAGCTGAAGTAAGAAAACTAACATGAAAACATTCAGGCATCCAAAGAAAAGCTCACTTCTTTTCCTGTGCTAATGCAGCCATTTATTTCTGAAATGATTCCTCTAGTTAACATCTTGAATAATATCATTCGTGTTCTAGGATCCAACACCTATAAAAAGCAAAAAAACCAGAAAGTTCAGACAGTACCAAATATTTCTTTTCTTCTTCTTCTTCTTCTTTTTTTTTAAAGATTTGATTTATTTATTCATTATTCACTCATTCTTGAGAGAGAGACAGGCAGAAGGAGAAGCAGGCTACACACAAGGAGCCTGATGTGGGACTTGTCCCAGATCCCAGGATCACGCCCTGAGCCGGAGGCAGACCCTCAACCACTGAGCCACCCAGGCGTCCCGGTATCAAATATTTCTCATTGAGACATCTGACTGTTATTAAACTGAAAAGCTTAAGTACTATGCTACACTGGCTGACTAGATGAGTCTCAATTATGATATTTTTATTCACTCCAATTTTTAATAAATATGACACAAAAGCCAAAGGAATAAGAGATGAACCAATAAATTTGTTCAGTCACAGAAATGAAAGTCTACCAAGTCAAAGGGAAGCAGACATTGACTCTAGACTAGTATTAGCTAATAAAATATAAAGCAAGTCACATATATAGTTTTACATTTTCTAGTTACATTAAAAGGAGTAAAAAAATTGCAGATAAATTTTGTTTTAATATATTTTATTTAATCCAGTATATCTAAAACACTATCAATTTCAACACGATTGATACAAAGCTACCAGCAAGAGACATAACACCGTGTTTTTTTATACCAACTCTTCATAATTCGGTGTGCTTATGTTTATATCAATTCTCAATTCAGACTAGTGACATTTCAAGTGCTCAGTGGCCACTGTACTGAACATGCAACTTTAAGTCAGGGGTCAGCACCCTACAGCTCATGAATCAAATCCAGGCCACAGCCTGTTTTTCTATAGCCTGTAAGCTACAAATGGTCTTTACATTTTAAAATAGTTGTTAAAAAAAAAAAAAAAAAGCATTGTGAGCCACAATGCTTAAAGTATTTATTTAACCCTCTAAAGAATTTGCACACCTCTGCTATGGATGATCATGTAAATCAGGAAAAGGAGCTCCTTAGAAGTCAGAGTAATCAACTTTCTTTTTAAATTTTTATTTATTTATTTACAGAGGGAAAGAGAACATAAGCAGGGAGAGCAGCAGGCAGAGGGAGAGGGAGAAGCAGGCTCCCTGCTTGATCCCACGACCCCAGGAATCCTGACCTGAGACAAGGCAGACGCTTAACTGACTGAGCTACCCAGGTGCCCCAGACCTATCAGTCTTGAGTAAAAAGGATTCTAAAGTCCTCTTAACAAAAAAGAAGGCAACGGACTTAAAGCCTGGTCCTGTCCATGTCTGAACTAAAGCAGCCACATATTTACACACAATTTCAACCAGCAGCATCTCCAGGGAGAAGGTGTAAAGTGGGAAAGTCTAACTATGCTTTAGGGTCTGTCCTGCAGTGATGCAGTTGCGGTCATACCAGAAACCTAAGGTTAATAAGAAGAAAATCCTGGAAGACTGCACGACTAAAAGTCAAACTGCACCTATGGCAACTAGAGCTGGGGCCGAAGGAGCCAGGCAGAATCAGATGGAAGCCAAGTCAGGGGCGCAGGAGGAGTAAAATGCACCAAAATGGCTTATAAGCCAAATAGGCAAAGACAAATACACAAAGTGAATAAATTTACAGACACTTAAAAGACCGTTTATGGTCAAGATACACACTCTTATTCCAAATTAATTTGGAAAGGGGACAAAAAGGATTTCCTGCCTTAGTTATTTTAGGGTCTGAAAACTAGAGCTGCCTCACTTCTCTCAGCTGGACTACCCTTTGTTTTCTATCACACACATACACACACACACACACCACACAAAATTAGAGGACACATTAGAGGACAATGAAGACATGGATCCCCGACCTACTCCCGCCTAACTACAGGTGGAATTCTTCAACCATACAAGTGCTTTTGGTACTCAGGTTGGTGTGCCTCCCTTGTGGGCTGAGGTGGACAGTAGCAGGGGTGGTTATATCTCAAACCAAGGATCTGTGGGAAGAAGAGGCTACTATCGCAAAATGAGCTTATTGCTCTCTGTAGGGGTATGGAGAAGGGTGGCAGGCACCAGTAGCAATGTTCTGACCCTTTCTATAACCTTCTTCACATCAAAAATCAGGGTCAATGCTAATACTCAAGCACAATTCTCCACATATGAGAAAATCTTCCCCCTACTCTTGCATAGAAAGAATAAACTCTCTACATATGGGAAAGTTTTCCACCAGTCTTGAATAAAAAGAATAAAACAAGCATTAACTTCTAAAGCAAGTAAGAAATTCCTAATTCAAAATTACACACACACATACACATACACCTGCTTTGTGGCAGATACCTATCTTTTGGAAAAGCTCACAAAATTCCTGCTGACCTTGTTTAAAACAAGACAAAAGGGATCCCTGGGTGGCGCAGCGGTTTGGCGCCTGCCTTTGGCCCAGGGCGCGATCCTGGAGACCCGGGATCGAATCCCACATCAGGCTCCCGGTGCATGGAGCCTGCTTCTCCCTCCGCCTGTGTCTCTGCCTCTCTCTCTCTCTCTGTAACTATCATAAATAAATAAAAAAAAAAAAAAATAAAAATAAAACAAGACAAAAGATTTCTGGTCTTAGTAAATTCTGCTTCCCCAGAGAAGATGAAAGCACTGCATGATGGCCACAGAGAGAAGCATGACTCTAATTTATCTATTAATAGTCCTATTACAAATGAAGCAAAACGTAGATTTCTAAACTCAAAACCACAAGAAGAGTAATTTTATTTTATTTTTTTATTTATTTTTTTTTTTTTAATTTATTTATTCATAGAGACACAGCTAGAGAGAGAGGCAGAGACACAGGCAGAGGAAGAAGCAGGCACCATGCAGGGAGCCCGATGTGGGACTCGATCCCGGGCATCCAGGATCATGCCCTGGGCTGCAGGCGGCGCTAAACCGCTACGCCACGGGAGCTGCCCAGAAGAGTAATTTTAAATAACATTAGCATTAAGCAAGAATGAATGAATGCAAACTATAATCCCAAGAGAAAAGAAATGCTTATTCAAAAATGAGAGCTTGAGGAGAACCTGGGTGGCTCAGCCTGTTAAGCATCTACCTTCAGCTCAGGCTGTGATCGCGGGGTCCTGAGATGAAATCCCACATCCCTCTCCCTCTCCCTCTCCCCTGCCCCGTTCATGTTCTTTCTCTCTCAAATAAAAAAATAAAATCTTCAAAAAAATAAAAATGAGAGCTTGCAGCATATTTAAGCCGTACCTGTTCCACCGTTGCTCTGTCTGCCTTATCTTTGATGCGATACCTAACCAAAACCAAAAAAGTATATGTGACAATCAAAATTCAGAAACCAAAATAAAAAGTTCCCAAATGTAAATCATTTTGTGAAATTCCTAAATAGGTAGTTTAACAACAAATTTCATAATTTCATTGTAGTTTATCTCAGTGATGATTCCTTCATGTTCCCTTAATCATCAATTCAATTCCCTAGAGTAAAAGGAGCACATATGCAGGAAGAATAATTCTCTCCATATTTCAGAAGGATTACATAAAAAGACCAGCAGGGGTAAAGTGAACTATTTTGCAAAAAAACACACATCGAATTTGTTAATATTGTTCTTAAATCTTTAATGATTCTATTAGCACAGAATTAAAGTCATTTATACTACCTTCACTTTAGAGTCCCTTTCTACAAAGACACGAGTCTTTATCATCTTAAGATAGTTACTGGGTTCTACATTAAAGTGCAAACTCTGATTGGCTTCAGCTCACTACTGACTCAATTAGCAAACTCATCTAAACTCATAAAGATTCAAACACACAATTCCACGAAATAACAAATGACTATGGCAGCTCTCTAAAAGCTTATTTATCTTGGGGTTGAGCATCAGAATCCTGATTTCAGCTCAGATTATGATCTCAGAGTTGTGAGATCAAGCTCCCCTGTCCTCCCATGCTGTGCTTAGTGGAGAGTCGCTGGAGATTCTCTCTCTCCCTCTCCCCCTCCCTCTGCTGGGGTGTGTGTGTGTGCACAAATGTGCTCTCTTTCTAAAATAAGTAAACTTTTAAAAAGAGAAAAGTGTTTTTTTTTTTTAATCTCTTGGGTATAGCAATAAACCAGAAGAAAACTGGTTTTTAAGTTTTTTTTTTTTCTTTTTTAAAGATTTACTTATATTGGAGGAAGAGAATGCACACGTACAATACACTTGCAAGCAGGGGCAGGAACAGAGCAAGTGAATGAGCGAGCAAGCGAGACTCCCCAGGCAGACTCCTGCTCAGCCTGATAAGGGGCTCAATCTCATGACGCCAGGGTCACGACCTGAGCCAAAATCAAGAGTTGGACAATTAACTAACTGACTGAGCCACACAGGTGGCCCTAAAGTTCAGTTCTAACACTACTAGTTGTATAATCTTAGTATCGCTTTCTACAACATATTGCTAACACCTTAGAGTTATTAGGATATAGAAGTTAGCCAGTTCTTAACAACTGGTTTTGAGAAGAATAAATAGAAACTATTCTTAGTTATATCACTAGTTTTAAATCTTCCCTTGAATTTTTAAAAATATTTCATGGAAGAGAGAAAATTTTAATAAATTCTTAAAAGGGAACACTTTTACATTCTAACATTCTAAACTACATTTTAATCTACATTTTAATTTAAAACCCGTTACCATCCTTAGAGTACATCTGTGAATTTCACAGACTATAGCTTGACTGTACACTTCTTTTTTTTTTTTTTTTTAAGAATATTGGGAATATTTTCTTTTTTTTTTATTTTTTTATTTAATTATGATAGTCACACAGAGAGAGAGAGAGGCAGAGACATAGGCAGAGGGAGAAGCAGGCTCCATGCACCGGGAGCCTGATGTGGGATTCGATCTTGGGTCTCCAGGATCGCGCCCTGGGCCAAAGGCAGGCGCCAAACCGCTGCGCCACCCAGGGATCCCGACTGTACACTTCTTAAGACTCAATATTTTCAACTTGTTAAGGAAAGGATACCCTCATTTAAGCTAAGAAAATAAAAAAAGAAAAACTGGTTTAAGTATACAAAGAAATATCCTTTCCAAAAGAGTTATGACCAAGATATTGTTTAATTGGTGTAGAATTAGTCCCTATAAAGCATGTTTCATAGTTAAATTACTTACATATCTGCTTCCTTTTGCCTAGACTTTTCGGTGACTTTATTTATGACAGAATCGGTAACATTTAGCTTATCTGAAAATTTAAAAAATCCACAATGTAAACAACATTTAAGAAAAAAAGACTTTCTGAATAGAATACTTCTATCTTCCTTATTTTATAAATATTTTGTTACATGTACAATATCTTTCAAAAATGAAACTTAAATAGATAACTGTAACTTTATAACTCGACAGTAGAGAAAACAGACCTAGAAAAGCAAAAGTTAAAGTCTCTTCCTAAAGCCAGGTTTTTAAATTACTGATTTTTATCTTCTTTAAACATTAGTCAGCCAGTAATGCTGAATACACTCATTTCTTGATCTAGTAACATTTTATAAGACTTCACAGTTTCTGAAGAGCTTCCTCAGAGCCCAAATATATTTTCATGAACTCACCTAGATTAATTTTATTCTCAAATTTCCGTAAGACCTTGTCTGCTGGAGTAGACATTTTGGCTGAATTGCAGTTGGAAGTCTGTCGATTTGCCTAGAAGACAGGAGTTTCAGAGTTGAACGCACTCCGTAGAAATACATCTCTAGGGTTCTTTATCATGTGCCTTTTTCCTTAGCTCACAGTTAACTATTAAAGCATCAATACTTAAATGAGTACCCTAAAAACAGGTTAAGGATCAATCATATTTGTGCAAAAATGTTTTTAAAAAGACATCTGAAATAGAACAAAGTTAATGGGTAAAAGAGACTGTTCAATCTGCATTTTTTTAACCTCTCTACAATGCATTCCTCATTATTATAAATAACAAATTAAAATTAAATGCATTTTTCTAGTTTGCTTTATAGATTTAAAATTTGAAAATGTTCATTTACCCTTGAAGTGTATCACAAATTAGACCAATATTAAATGAGTTCTAAGAGTCTCATGTTGGGCCTACTGTCCACAGAAAGGGAAAGATTAAGTATGAGGCTTATCAACTTATAGTGGCACTATGTACAAACTTAAATAATAGCAAAAAGAGAAGAAAGAACCCATAAGTAAGAGAATACAGTAAGATAAAAAGGGCGCAGAGGAATTGCTGACTTGATCCTGTTATTTCAACTTGGAAGTGTGAGGCTCACTTTTTTCTTGCTGCCCAGACCTCTTTGAAGTCTACTACTAAATATAACTTGTCAAACATTTCTAAACACAGGTTCACAGCAAAAAAACACAGGTAAAAGTTTAATCACCTATAATCCCCACTACTCAAATAGCTAACATTTACACACGTAAACTTACTTGTTTTTCTAGCTTTATTAAAAGGGATTACACTCTTTATGTTGAAATAGCTCAATGTCTCAACAATGAATCAATGGAGGAGTTACCAAAACAAGACCACAAGTGTGAAATTCATCTGGTTATTTTTTAAATGCATGGATTCTAGTCCATGATATAGCAATCTTAATATTCAAAGAAATATTGTTGGTTTTGTCCCTCTCATCTCTTTCAGAAACCTTTATGCTCCAGGAAAATGTACCATGTTAATCCTAGGACTCTGCAAACTCCTGGAACACTAAGTACTTCCAGGTGAGAAGAAGGCTCTACACAGTTTGGTAACTTGTGTTCTGTACCTAGTAAATGATGGTAGATCATAAACACATCTTCATATCATTAATATAGTTTTCCACTGCAACCTATTTTAAGGCTGCCTAATATCCCATCATGTGAAATCAGTCCCACAGTAAATTTAATCAAGGTTGCTTCCAATGTTTCTCTATAAGCAATACTGGAGAATCATTCTTGTAACATTATTCCTGGCACAATCCTAGAAGAACTGTTGAGTCAGAGCATTTATTTTATGTTTTAAAAGCCTATTATTACATGCCAGTTTATCTTCCAAGTAACTGTACTTATTTACTCAACCAGCAATTATAAATGTTGGGTCGTGATCTGTTTCATAGGTGAAAAAAATGGCATCTCTACATATTTAACCTGCATTTTATTAAGGAAGTTGAACTTTTTCTTTATGTTTCCTAACAATTTGTAGTGAACTGCTTATTCACGTCCTTTCCCGCGCAGATCTTAAAGCTCATCATCTTATCACAGTTTAAATAACTCTTTTTAAATTTACTGATTATTGGGATGCCTGGGTGGCTCAGCGGCTGAGCATCTGCCTTTGACTCAGGGCATGATCCTGGAGTCCCTGGATCAAGTCCCACATCGGGCTCCCTGCATGGAACCTGCTTCTCCCTCTGCCTGTTGTCTCTCTGCCTCTCTCTGTGTCTCTCATGAATAAATAAAATCTTTAAAGAAAAAAAAATTTACTGATTATGCAAGGAATCTACAACCAAGAAATTATCAGAAATATGAAAAGGATGAAGAATGAAAATGGTTAAAGGCTGGGGCTATGGGGCAACATAACCTGAGGGAAATCTTTCAGGTTAGTCAATTCCAGAATGGCAAAAAGTCCTTTGAGAAAAGATGACATAAACAATAACATAAAGATGTATAGCATCATTTATAAATTACCTGGGGGTTACACCTTGCATTGAAGATATAAGTCTTGGTGAGTTTTCCAACTCCATCATCCCAGTCCCAGTCGTCGTCCTCCTCCTCATCATACTCCTCTTCTTCCTCCTCCATCTCATCTCCACCTGCCTTCTCAGACACATTCTTCTGCAGGTTTTCAAACTGAACATCACCGTGCTCTCTGACGGTCTTCAAGTCAATACTTTCACTAGAAATACGAATGTTTCAGCATGTTTACACATAACTCTAATGTGACTTACTCATTTACTTGTGCTACAACAGACCAAGTCTATACTAATAAATGTATAAGTTTTCCTTCCACCGTACCTCCCAATAAAACAGATTTCAGAGCGCCATTCCCATTGTTTGCTCATTCTCCAAGTCCTACTAAACAAGTACAGCAGGTATGAAACCCACTTCTGCCTTAATGAAGTTAGGATTTACACTGTCATTTTCATAAATATAATCCTTAATTTGATCCTTCAATTGCCATAAACCTAGAGTGGCATGTTTAAGCTGGACTTCATTTGTACCAGAACTCCTCAACCTCAGCTGGGCAATTCTTTGTTGTGGGAAGTTGTTTTGTGCCTTGTAGGACGTTTAGCACTATTTCTAACCTCTACCAACCAGATGCTACTCTGCACTCCCCCACCACCCAGTTGTAACAAACAAATGTCTCTAAAGATTGCCAAGAAACTCTCAAGTGTGGTGGGGTCACAAAATCCACGGATTTATCTTCATTCTTGTGAATAGTGGATATTTCCAGTGATGGATGGTAAACCAGTGCACACTCACTACTGTTTATTCACCAGTCGTCACTGGGTTGTGTTTCTTCTTCCTACTTCTTCCCTAAAGATTTATATATGCCTCTTTGGAAACAAAAATCTGGAATGCTTTTGAAATAAAATCCTGTTTCTCTGGCTAAATTTTATGCAACCTTCCAGTATTAGCTTATGATCAATTGCTCAAGGAAGTCTTCCCTATTCCTTATCCACTTTTCCTTTTTCCTACTTACTCAATTCTAATGCAAATATCTACTGTCTAATTATTTTTTAAAGATTCATTCATTTATTTATTCATTTACAATAGACATAGAAAGAGAGAGGCAGAGACACAGGAGGAGGGAGAAGCAGGCTCCATGCTGGGAGCCTGACGTGGGACTCAATCCTGGGACTCCAGGATCGTGCCCTGGGCCAAAGGCAGGAGCTAAACCCCTGAGCCACCCAGGGATCCCCATCTACTGTCTAATTATTTAATGTTTCCCCTCCTCCCATGCAAGCCCTGTGTCAATCAGGGTGGTGTTTACCAATGTATCCCTACCCACTGACATTAGATGTGACACACAGAAAACGATCAACAATTTAATAAAACCTACAAGTAATGAATCCTTACTGCAAACATAAAGTAAAAACTGTTTGCTTGTAATTCCAAAGGAACTCTTATGTTTCACGTAGGCGTTATCCTTCATTCCTTTTGCTCACATCCGATCCACCACCAGATCTTGTCACTTCTACCTCCAACACATATCTCTGTGACCCTGTCTCTAGCTCCCGTCAGGTTTGAACTGAATTACTTTATCATTTTTTTTTCTTTAAAGAGAGAGTGCATGACTTGAGGATGGATGTGGGGTGCAGAGGGAGAAGGAGAGAGAGAGAGAATCTTAAGCAGGCTCCGTGCCTAGCTTGAGCCGGATGTAGGCCTGAATCCCACCACCCTTGAGATCACGATCTGAGCTGAAATCAAGAGTCAAACCCTTAACCGGCGGAGCCACCCAGGCACCCCCATTTTATCAACCTTGAGCTGCTTCCATCCATGCCCATCCTCTCTGGAAGAGTAATTCCTTTAAACCATAAGTCACATTGCGTCATTCCCCTGCTAAAAGTCTCTCCTACGGCTTTCTATTAAGACCTAGAAAAACATCGCCAGCTCCTTGTCATCGCTTCGGAGGCTGTACATGGCCCGGCCCCTTCTCGTTTCTCCATCAGAGCCTCGCCATCCTCCCAATTCCTGTTGTGCTCCAGGTATGTAGCCTCTAGATCCTCCCTTCACAGCCAGAAGGGGCAGCCCCGCTGGGCCTCTGCTCTCTTGTCTCCTCTTGCTGAACTGCTGCTCCCTTCTGCTCTCCCCGACTTTAGCTCCTTTTCTGTCGTTCTGATCCGGACTTACCTCTCCCCTGACATTGCCAACTACTCGGCCTATCAACTGATTTCAATTATTTGCATTAGCGCCTAACATCTGTTTCGGGGCTCTTAAACTATCTCTATGTACCCCATCGTCAAGTCCTCGCTCCCATGCAGAAGGCAATGTTCAGGCGACGGCAGGGACTCTTGTCTTATTCATCACCGTCTCCAGCGCCGCCGACAGAACCTGCACACAACAGGCGCTCCGATACTTTCTGGACGTTGGATGCAGCTCAAGAGGCAAAAATCTGTTTCCTGGGCGGCCCGGGTGGCTCAGCGGTTAGCGCCGCCTCCGGCCCAGGGCGTGACCCTGGAGACCCGGGATCGAGTCCCGCGTCGGGCTCCCTGCGTGGAGCCTCTGCCTGTGTCTCTGCTTCTCATGAATAAATAAAATATATTTTTTTTAAAAGAAAAATCGGCTTCCTCCCCGCTGTCCCCAGCCGCAGTCGCCTGACTCAGCGATGCTAAGCGACCCGGGGCTCCTTTGCGGGCTCTGCCGCAAAGTGGGATAAAAGACCCGGCGGGGATGCGGAAAGAAGCGAGACAACTACTGGTCTCCCTCCAAAGCCGAGGGGGCCGGGGGGGGGCAGCGGAGCCCCCGCGGGGTCGGGGTGTCCGGGGCCGCGCACCTGTCGGAGGAGTCCGCGTCGTCGAACTGCCCCGGGACCACGCGACTCATCAGCAGCCGGCGGTAGTCCATCCCGGAAGCGCGCAGAGCCCCGGCGCCCGGAGGCCGTCCGCCGCGCGCTGGGACAGGAACCTACCTGCGGCCCATGAGACCGCCCTTGGGCAGACGCCCGCCCAGCACGCGGCTCAGAGGCTCCTCCGCGAAAGGCGAGCGCCACGCGCTGATAACGCACCTGCGCCGGCAACCCGGACGCGCGGGGGAACTTCCCTGACCGGAAGTCCCGCCCGACCGGAAGGCGCGGCCCGCCGGAAGTCCCGCCCCTCCACGAGGCCGGTGGCGGCCCCTGCGCAGGTGGGGGTGTGGCCCAGAGGGGGCGTGGGAGCTCGGCGGGCGGCGAGCCTTGCGGAGATTGGCTGGCGCGGCGGGGTGACGTCACACGCGCGCGAGTCCGGCGCGCCCGGTACCTCCGGCCGTTTTTTAACGCCTTGGGTGGGAGCGGGTGTGACGTTGCTCTTCGTCCCGCGCCGCGGCGTGCGGAGGCGGGAGGCTCGAGGTCCTTGCCGCGGTCCGGGAAACTATGGAGCGTGGTAGTTAGACTTAAGGAGTTTGGTGCCGTGTTTTGAGGGTAAACTAAGATAAGTGATTTATTTATTTTTTTTAGAGAGTTTGTCCTACGACTGAAAACGCCTTAAAACCGAACTGGAGGGGCAGCTGGAGGGCTCAGGGCGTGACCCCGGGGTCACGGGATCGAGCCCCGCATCGGGCTCCCCCGCAGGGAGCCTGCTTCTCCCTCTGCCCGGATCTCTGCCTCTCTCATGAATGAATGAAATCTTAAAAAAATAATAAATAATAAGTTGATAGAATGTGCCCTATGAACAAAGGTCCAGAAATGTGATTGGAAATTCTAGACCAAAAAAAGTTTAAGGAATAAGGCACTTGGTTTTTTTTGTTGTTGTTGTTGAATAAGGCACTTGGTTTTTTTGTTGTTGTTGTTGGTTGCTTTTGTTTTTGTTTTGCGTTTAGAAAACAAAGATTTTTTTCAGATTCCCTTCACCACAGCGCAGGCAGCATTTATGTGTTTGGAAAGATGGAAAAGGTGATTAAAAAGTTCACTAATCCCTGGCTAGCCTGCTTGACTCACTGGCTTTTTTTTTTATACTTTACGTGATGACATAGTAGCTTGCAGGGGGAGGGGATGGGAATCAAGCCTCAATTATCATTCGTTAATTCAGCAATTCAATAAAATAAAATCAGGCAAATGGCCAGTGACTGTAGATGGAGAAGTTTTAGTAAAAGTAAGTCCTTGGACTGCAAGGTTCGTTCAATCAATAGTCACTCTGTGAACGACATTGCTGTTTGCTGTAAGGAGTTCTGAAAAAATCACATGTGGACTCCACTGGATGCACTTAGGGTCTGTAAATACTGTGGGGCACCTGGCTGGCTGTAGGAAGAGCATGCGACTTGATCTCAGGGTGGTGAGTTCAAGCCCTATATTGGGTGTAAACATCACTTACTTTTTAAAAATGTGTAAATATTGACACCCTTGAAAGGGTGGCAGAGGTTAAAACAGTAAAATGAGTAGGTGCTGAATTCTGATAGAGATTTTATTTTATTTTTAAGATTTTATTTACTTATTCACGAGAGACAGAGAGGCAGAGACATAGGCAGAGGGAGAAGCAGGCTCCATGCAGGGAGCCCAATGTGGGACTCGATCCCGGGTCCCCGGGATCACGACCTGGGCTGAAGGCAGATGCTCAACCGCTGAGCCACCCAGGCATCCCTTGTGATAGAGGTTTAGATGCAACAACATTGCAGGAATTTTAAAGATAGATGAATGGGTAGATAGCAAGGTCTCAATGGAGAGAAGCATTTGCCAGTTCAGACTGAAGCAGTTAAGGAGCAGGATCTGACTAGAGCAGGGATGCACCAGATAGGTAATGTGGGTCCAGGCTGTGGGAGACCTAGAAAGTCAAGGAGAAAAACTTGGATTCCATGCAATTGGACATCCTTTCCTCTCCCATCCTCTGACAGGCCTGAGGAAGTCACAAGAGCATGGGCCAGTGCGAAGGTGTAAGAGGTGGAAAGAAAGCATGGATTGTGAAAAACATTTTTTTTAACCAAAAAAATTTTAAAGGTTATTTACTTATTTATTCATGAGAGACACACAGGCAGAGGGAGAAGCAGGCTCCATGCAGGGAGCCCAATGTGGGACTCGATCCTAGGATCCTGGGATCACACCCTGAGCCGAAGGCAGGCACTCAACCACTGAGCCACCCAGGTGCCCATGAAAATTTTTTTTTTAAGATTTTATTCATTCATGGAAGACACACAGAGAGAGGCAGAGACACAGGCAAAGGGAGAAGCAAGCTCCATGCAGGGAGCCCGACGTGGGACTCGATCCCAGGACTCCAGGATCACGACCTGGGCCAAAGGCAGACGCTAGCTAAACTGCTGAGCCACCCAGGGATTCCCGAAAGTCATTTTTAAAGGAGAGATGCACAGTACTTGGTAACTGGGTAGCCCAGTTGACGAAGTAGAAGGATGCCAAAGGTGTCTCCCAAGTTTTCAAACCAAAATGCCTGAGAGAATAATGTGGGATAGGAAAGTGGGGGAAAACTGATGTACAATGTTGGATTTAATTTGGTAATGACACAATAGAGAGTATCAAGTAAATATCAGTACAGTATTTTGTGGAACCTGATAGTCCTCTGATAATATTTTGTAAATATCTCTTAAATGACTGAGAGGTCCCTTTATGATCCGGGTCCCAAGTCTTTTAGGGAATGATTGGATAGTAGCCACATATATTGACTTGTTTTTGTCCAAATCAGTATTTACTGCTACACAAAGTTCCCATGATATACTCAAACTAAAAATTTTTATTTTTCTAATAACCTGACAACGGACATTTAAAAATTTTAGGACAATGAATGTTGCTGCTTTCTGAATGTGAGGGGGAATGGGAGGAACAACCTCTGTTTGCATATACTAATGAACATTAAAATTACGTTTTTGTTAAAAGAAACCTTCCATAATTCAACAGTTAAAAACAAAGACTATTAAAAAGTTTGGTCATCACCTTCAGATCCTGCGCATTTTGAAGTGGATGCCTCTCATGAAAAATTAGAAGGCGTGTTCAAAGCAGATACCATGAATTTCAGCAGTTTTTCTCAAGACTTAACTCACTCACATTTTCCCTTGTATATGGATACCAACAGTACCACTTCAGACTCGCCTCAGGTGAGCGTTGCTTATAGAGTACTAGGAGGTACAGATGTATTCAGCTTTCACATTGTCTCCCATATGAAAATTTCTTCAAAAACAGGAAGAACACTAAAAGAATTTCCGGTGGAGGCTCAGAGGAGACCCTCAAACAGGAAAAACAGAGTCTGGTTTTCCTAGTTCTGTTAATGTAACAAAGAATTTTACAAATAGTGTTAACACTGATCCTTCCTGGACTCCAAGTGAAGTCTTAAGTGTGCAACCAGGGGACATAGTCACAACAATTCAGTCATAGGCAGGAAAAGAGTCAATGGACAGGACATCTCATCTAGAGCATGTTCTAAAAATTTTTTTTAATTTTTTTAAAATTTTTATTTATTTATGATATTCACAGAGAGAGAGAGAGAGAGAGAGGCAGAGACACAGGCAGATGGAGAAGCAGGCTCCATGCACCGGGAGCCCGATGTGGGATTCGATCCCAGGTCTCCAGGATCAAGCCCTGGGCCGAAGGTGGTGCTAAACCGCTGAGCCACCCAAGCTGCCCTCAAGCATCATTCCTAAAGGCATTGACAGAGCCCTGCATGTAAATGATTTTCTATCTTAATGAAAATTCCAAGTGCCCTTTCTCACCAAATAAAAGATTTTACTGTCCGAAATCATGATGGATGCTGTTCTAAAAGTTTGACATTTATTTAGAGGAATGTAAATAATAGAAATTAATTAGGTTGTGCCATATGTAACTGACACTTTGTAGTTCAAAAATGGAGAAATATTGACAATTTCATGTGGGTTAGCCCATAAATTGGCATAACCTATCTAAAGGGCTATTCAGTGACCAGAAAACACATTTTATTTTTAATTGTATCTCAAGGAAGTATGCAAATGAGATATGTGCAGAATTACTATAATAAACATTGGGGGTACCTGACTGGCTCTGTCAGAGGAACATGTGATTCTTGATCTGGGAGTTGTTAAGTACAAGCCCCACGATAGGTGTAGAGATTACCAAACACAAATAAATAAAGTTTTTAGAAAGGTAACATTTAAAATTAAAAATAAACTTTAGAAGCAACCCAAATTTTTATCAGTAGGGACTTAAGTTATTTGCACATATGTCAGTAGATATGTAAACCTTAAATATGGTAATACAGATTCAGAGCTGACCCTTGAACAATGCAGGACTTAGGCATACTGACTTCCTTCGAAGTTGAAAAGCTTCATACAACTTTTGAGTCCCCCAGAACAAAAGATCAGAAGCCTTAAAAACAACATAGTCAATTAACACATATTTTGGGTGTTATATTTATTATACATTGTATTCTTACAATAAAATAAGCTAGAGGAAAGAAATGGGATTACAGAAATCATTACAGTGCAGGGGGCACCTGAGTGTCACAGTTGTTTAAGCATCTGACCCAGTTTCAGCTCAGGTCCTGATCTCAGAGTTTTGAGATGGAGCTGCCCCTCAGATTCAACCCTCAGTGTGGAGTCTGCTTAAGACTTTCTCTCCCTCCCTCTCTGCCCCTTCCCCCTGTGTGCACACATGCGTGCACTCTCTCTCTGTCAAATAATTTAATAAAAAAATCTTTAGGAGGGTAAAATATATTTACAGTACTATGTTTATAAAAAAATCTGTGTTTAAGTGGACTTGCACAGTTTAAATCTGTTGTTCAAGGATCAACTGTGTATTTGTTGATGTAGAAAAATGATCACGTTGCTTCTCACTGGGTAGTGAACTTTTGAGTGGTTTTTTTAACTTTCTTTTTAAAAATAATGTTAAAGATTCTTTTTATAATGATAACTTTATATTTTAACTTCAAAAGAAAATTTGGTTATAGTATTACAGTGTTAATCAGAGTCTAACCATTATGTATCAAATTATGAAGAATGAATGTCTTATGTCAAGAGGTTCTCTTTCTTGGAATTCACTATTTTATTTTTCACAAAGAATTTACAGACCGAAGGAACAAAAGGCATATTCTAGTTAAAATGGTATTATCATAGAGATGCTATGGTAATATGACAAGTAGTGGAGTCTGTGTAAATATGACATCAATACATGTGAATAATGCTATTTTATTTCCCAAGTATATTATTTTTCATACTTCTAAAATCTCCTTAGTAGAAATGGCCTAAATTAGCAAGAAGTCTAAAAAACGAATTGTTGTAAAATATAACTCAGTTTTTCTCCTACTGGAGGTGCCTTCAATAAGTGCAACAATGTTATAAAAAGCATGATTGAATTGAGGTTTGTAACCAGCTGACTTTAGTAAGAGACACAAATTTTTTAGAGCATCATTTAGGTCTCACATACTTGATACACTATTTATGATTAAACCAATGCTTTCCTCATTCAAAAAACTTTCTTTACTATCTTACTTATACTATTAATTTACTTCCCAAAACCTTTTATCTTAGATGACATTAAGGGACCTTCGAGAATAAGCACTAGATTTCTTTCTATTAGAATCAGATTTCACCTCAAAAAGACTTGAAGAACAGCTATCCTAATAGTTGTTTAGATCAGATTTAACAAACTTCAAAGGATGATCAGAGATATTATGTTATCATACATCCCCATGTTTATAGTAACATGACTTGATATATCAAAAAAACAAAATATTAAAATAGCAAGATACTTGCTTAATGTTATTAATATCATGTCTCTATTTGCATGGTTTTAGTAAGAAGTTCAGATATACAGAAGGGACTGGTCCTAGAAAGTACACTCTACTCATGCAACAGAAAATACTAACAAATTACATAGCAATGCACATATACATTCAGAAGAGGCTTATGATATTTGAAGTATTAATGCTAATGCCTTATTTATTAATACAGAGTGAAATAAAGAATGTTAAAAGGGAAGATGAATCTAAACTCACACTTTCCAAAGATATTTATGGCACACTAGACGATGGATTAGATGGTGAGTATCACTTTGTTGCCAATAAGCAAACAGAGAAACTAAGATTTTTGTGTGTATGTCCTGTGATAAGAGCAATAATAGTAGTGGGCAGGTGCTAATGCACACTTTCTATGTACAGTTGCTTTTAAAACAGTCCTGTGAAATAGGGCTTTTCTCTTTCTTTCTTTCTTTCTAAAGATTTTATTTATTTATTCATGAGAGAGACACACACACACAGAGGCAGAGACTGAGGGAGAAGCGGGCTCCATACAGGGAGCCCGATGTGGGACTTGATCCCGGGTCTCCAGGATCAGGCCCTGGACCAAAGGCCGGTGCTAAACCACTGAGCCACCATGGATCCCCTTTTTTTTTCTTTTTAAATAAGGGTTGTTTTATCTTCATTTTACATGGGAAGTACAAACCATAAGCAACACATTTGACTATATTAAATTTTTAAAAATTTTATATGACCAAATGATAATAAAAAACAATTTCAGACTAAGATATATGCAATGTATGCATTAACAAGATTAGTACCCCAAATAAAGAACTCCAATAAGAAAAAGATACAACTCAATAGAAAAACAGGCAAAGAATATGTATTAGCTTACTAGAGCTGCCATAACAAAATGTTAAAGAGCAGATGGCTTCAACAATGGAAATTTCTTTTTTCACAGTCTAGAAGCTGGAAGTCCAAGATCAAATTGTGTGAGAGTAGATTTATCCTGAGACTTCCCAGATAGCAATCCTCTTGTGTTTGCACATGGCCTTTTCTCTGTGCCTCCCTGGTGTCTTAGAACACCAGTCATTGGATTAGGGCCGCACTTTTATGACCTCATTTAACCTTTACTACCTGTTTTAAAGGCCTCATCTCCAAGTACAGTCACATTTTAAGGTACTGGATGTGTGTGGAGGTGGTAAGCCTTCAACGTATGAATGTTTGGGAGATAAAATTCAAGCCAAAACAGTATCTAATAGATCAAAGAAAAGTAAACCTTCATGATTTTTTTTTAATTTTTATTTATTTATGATAGTCACAGAGAGAGAGAGGGAGGCAGAGACACAGGCAGAGGGAGAAGCAGGCTCCATGCACTGGGAGCCCGACGTGGGATTTGATTCCGGGTCTCCAGGATTGCGCCCTGGGCCAAAGGCAGGCACCAAACCACTGCGCCACCTAGGGATCCCCATGATTATTAAAAAGACCATAAAATTCCATTTTGTTCGTATCAGTTTAATGTGCATGATAGTAGAGCAAAGAAACTTGTGGTGGAAGTACAAATTGGTACAACCACTTTGGAGAGTAATTTTGCAATGCCTAATAAATTTGAAGATATAGGGCAGCCCGGGTGGCTCAGTGGTGTTTAGCGCCACCTTCAGCCCAGGGCGTGATCCTAGAGTCCTGGGATCGAAAACAAATCGGGCTCCCTGCATGGAGCCTGCTTCTCCCTCTGCCTGTGTCTCTGCCTCTCTCTCTCTCTCTCTCTCTCTCTCTCGTTTCTCATGAATAAATATAATCTTTTTAAAAATTTTGAAGATATATGTTTTCTATAGTCCAGCAATTCCACTTTGGTATATACCCAGAACCTGAACAAAAAATTCTTAGTGTACATTGAAATGTATATAAGGATGTTCACTGAAGGGTTATTTTTTAAAAGATTTTATTTATTTATTCATGAGAGACACATGCAGAGAGAGAGGCAGAGACACAAGCAGAAGGTGAAGCAGGCTCCATGCAAGGGAGCCCGACACGGGACTCCATTCCAGGTCCCCCAGATCCCACCCTGGGCTTAAGGTGGCGCTAAACCGCTGAGCCACCCGGGCTGCCCTGAAGGGTTATTTTTAATAGCAAAATTAGAAACAAATATCTAACAAAAAGGAAGTAAAGTGTAATCCTTCAGTAAAATGAACTAGATCTTCATGTGTTTACATGGCTAAATCTGAAAAGCAAAATTTTAAGTGAAATAAAGACTTTCATACGGATATACATTTATATTTTTATATGTAACATATAGGTCACAAATATAATTTGATTCTAATTACATAAAATTTTAAAACACAGAAAATAATATTGTATATCCCAGGGTGCTGCAGGATCTTTTGAAATATTTAAGAAACAGTGATAGCATCTGTTGGATCCCACAAACTACTAGCTTGAGACAGTTCACTATTTCAATGTAAAACCATACTACAACCCTTTCTATAAAATATGATTTGCAAAGCTGGGTTTTTGATGGTTGCTATGATAAAAAGCAAGTATTATATGAAAATCAATGTGGAATAGAAAGTGAGAGTTAATGTTGTCTTATCTGATTTCAAGCTTTGAGATGTGTGGTACACAATAGTACATCCAAGTAGTAAGTTTGGTTGAAATAAAACATGTTTTTTCTTTTGTATGTTTTTGAACATCTACAAACTTGTTAGGAAATACTTAAGTTGAGCTTAACTACTTAATAAATGGAACTCTTAGGTATTTCTTTTGGTCTTTTGGTGCTGCAAAAAATTAGTAAGATGGTCACAAAATTAGAAATTCTGGGAAGTTGATATATGTTATTTAAGGCCCATAAATGAGTAGTGAAAGTAGAAAAATATGGATGGGACGAATGAATACATACTAGCTTCAGTTTATCAGTAGTTATCTCTGGGGAGGAGGAAAAGAGAGAATAAAGGGGAGGCATCATTAATTTTGTAACATTTTATTTCTTTCCATCTTGCCTTATTTGCTTCTGATTTTTTTTTAATTTTTTTAATTAATTAATTTATTTATGATAGTCACAGAGAGAGAGAGAGAGAGAGAGAGAGAGAGGCAGAGACACAGGCAGAGGGAGAAGCAGGCTCCATGTAGAGAGTCTGATGTGGGACCCGATCCTGGGACCCCAGGATCACGTCCTGGGCTGAAGGCAGGCATAAACTGCTGAGGCACCCAGGCATCCCTATTTGCTTCTGATTTTTAAAAACATATTAAGTCTAGATAATGTGTCTTATTGAAAAACAACATACCATAGCATTTAGAAATAGTATTCTAGATGGCTAAAATTAGCAACACAGAAAACAACAGATGTTGGAAAGGATGCAGAGAAAGGGGAACCCTCTTACACTGTTGGCAGGAATGCAAACTGGTGCAGCCACTCTGGAAAACAGTATGGAAGTTCCTCAAAAAGTTAAAAATCGAACTATCCTATGACCTGGCAATTACACTAGGTATTTATCCAAAGGATACAAAAGTGCTGATTCAAAGGGGCACATGCACGTCAATGTTTATAGCAGCAATGTCCACGATAGCCAAATTATGGAAAGAGCCCAAATGTCCATCAACTGATGAATGGATAAAGATGTAGTATGTGAATGTGTGTGTGTGTGTGCGTGTGTGTGTGTGTGTGTGTGTATCAATAATGGAATCTTAGCCATCAAAAAGAATGAAATCTTGCCATTGCAATGACGTGGTTGGAACTAGAGTGTATTATGCTAGGCAAAATAGGTCAGAGAAAGACAAATATATGATTTCACTCGTATGTGGACCTTAAGAAACAAAACAGATGAACATACATGAAGGGAAGGAAAAATAAGATAAAAGCAGGGAGGAAGGCAAACCATAAGAGACTGTATATTTAAGATAACAAACTTGAGGTTGCTGGAGGGGAGATAAGTGATGGGCCAAATGGGTGATGAGTATTGTAGGGTGCTTGTTGGGACAATCACTGGATGTTGTATGTAAGTGATGAATCACTAAATTCTACCCCAAAACATAGTACACTATATGTTAACTAACTTGCATTTATATTTTTGAAAAGAAAAATAGTATTCTAGAATCCCAGCTACACTGCTTACCCCACTCTGTGACCCAAGGCAATTAATAAGTGAATTAATATCTCTTATGTCTCAGGTTCCTTATCTGTAAAACAGGAAGAATAACAGTGCCTAGCTCATGGGGTTGTTGTGAGATTAAACAAGTTTATGTTTGTTTGTTATTCTATTTATTGTGCTTTTGTATTTTTTGGAAACATAAAACACTTAAAAATTATAACAAAAAATTTTGAATATATCTTCGGATTTGTTGTAATGGTGTTTGGCCAGAATGACATATAGCAAGCTTTTTTGTAGCAGTCATTTGAGAACTTCTGGCCCCCATGTAAAAGTTCTGTTTGGTTGGCTAGCACAAAGTCATGCTGAAATCCACTAAAAAAAAAAAAAAAAAAAAAAAAAAGCCGAAATAAATATAATTTTAAAAAGACTCCAGCAGCTTATTTCAGACATGTAAATATCTTAACATATAAAGTTATGGTCAGCTAATTCTTATTTCTATCTTTCTCTTTCTAATGAGATGTCACCACTGGAAGTGACTCACAGAACTTACTAACTCAGCCAGTTGACACCAGCCTTTCTTTCTTCAGACAATTTGAACCCATTTGCAAATTTCATCTCACAGAAGCATTTAATACTGAAACAATAACATTTCAAAATCTGACAGAAGGCTTACCTTACACAGAAAAACCAGAAATGCAAAGTCATGTGTGTAATTGTCCAAAAGACACTAATATAAAGGAAGATTCGTTTAAGGAAGAAAATTCAGTGGGAACTGAATTTAGCACCTCCACAAAGGAAGAGCAGCTTGCTCATGAATGTGTCAGACAACTTTCTAGAAGCCCACCTCTGGTCCATAGCAGTGGAGAGACACTGAAATTCACGGAAATGTCACCAGCTCAAAGTGCTGCCACAGAGGCTGCACTCAAACCTAGTCAACCTCAAAGCTTCTTGTATACGGAAAATGTACACAGTGATGTTAAAAAACCTTTTGACAACGAGAATAACTTTAACTTCCTTGATCTGAGAGCTAATTATACAACAGAGGAGGTAAGTTTTTTTTTTTTAAGATTTGATTTATTTATTCATGAGAGAGATAGAGGCAGAGACACAGGCAGAGGGAGAAGCAGGCTCCATGCAGGGAGCCCGATGTGGGACTCGATCCCAGGACTCCAGGATCATGCCCTGGGCCAAAGGCGGACGCTCAACCACTGAGTCACCCAGGCATCCCAAGGAGGTAAGATTTTTGATGGGCGGTATAGTTTGTAGAGTGTTAAAATATGTGCTTTCCAAAAACAACAACATGTATATAAGCTGAGACTTTTCCAAGTAGCTAGATAATCTAATCAGCACGAGGGACATTGCTTCTCTGGCAAAAATGCCTTCTGTGATCTTAATCAATTTAGAAACAAATTTCTTCTAATGAAATTAAGTCCATACTTGAAGGTTAGCTCTACTGAATGATAATTTCTTTGAGGATCAGGGCTCTGTCATCCTTTTACATATGTTAGCATCCACAAGGTACCTTGAATTATGGGCTTTTATGTTTGGTGAATCCAATTGGCTGGAACTCAGAGTTTACAGTAAGGAAAAGATTGAGAAGAAGGAGAGAGATTAGATTATTTGACAAGAAAATCTTAAAATTTTTCTATCAAGGGATTTATTTTTTAAAAGATTTTATTTATTCATGAGAAACAGAGAGACAGAGACATAGGCAGAGGGAGAAAAAGACTTCCTGTGGGGAGCCTGATGTAGGACTTGGGATCCTGGGATCCCCTGATGTAGGGTCCTGGGATCACGCCCTGAGCCAAAGGCAGACGCTCAATCACTGAGCCACCCAGGTGCCTTCTATTGACGGATTTCTACTGACAAGCACAAAATATTAGTTTACCAAAGTGAACATTTTAATTTGTCTTTTGACTTATCTTTCTGGGCACACATGTAGTATCCTAAGAACAATGAAGATGCCTATAGTATAAATTCTGTGTACTCTAAAAATTTTTTTAAAGTAACAATTTTAAGAATTAGTATGGGCAAATAGGTATAATCCAAGAATAGCAAAAATAGTACCTTTTTATTTGTAAGTCTGATGAGAAAAACTATGTTATTATGTTTCATTTGCAAGTGTAAGCAGCTTTCTGTTCATTTATTTGGAAGCAGCATTTTAAAAAGAACTTTATTTCCTCTGTTGATTCAGGAAAATGACGTTTTTAAAAAATGTTTAACGTTTCTTCAGATTCCTCCTTCCTGTGTCCACTGCATTTAGCAATTTATTCAGTCAATAAATATTTTCAGGGCAGCCCGGGTGGCTCAGCGGTTTAGCGCTGCCTTCAGCCCAGGGCCTGATCCTGGAGACCCGGGATCAAGTCCCACATTGGGCTCCCTGCATGGAACCTGCTTCTCCCTCTGCCTGTGTCTCTGGTGCGCTCTCTCTCTCTCTCTCTCTCTCTCTCTCTCTCTGTCTCTCTGTCTCTCATGGATAAATAAATAAAATTTTTTAAAAAAAATATTTTCAGGAATCTATTATGTGGAGGCCCTGCACTATGTGTTGGCTATAAAAAAAAGATATAGGTCTTTGTCCTCATGATAGTAACACCGTAGTAGAGGAAACTCACATTAAATAATCACACAAATGTAGACTTTCAAATATGGTGAGTAGTTACATATAAAGTGTATGTGTAAGTTATATATGTTATATAATACTATGTATAAACTATAAACAAAAGTATGATAAGTGCTGTGAATAAAATGATGCAAATATTACCGTTCGTGAAGTAGAGGATATTGAGCTGAGCTCTGAAGGATGAGCTAGGAGTTACTAAAGTAACTTTGGGTGGGAGAGCATTCCATGCAGCAGTAACACATGTAAGAACCCTGTGGCTTCAGGGAGCATGACACCCAGTAGGACCTGACAGAAGCCCAGTGTTGCTGGATCAAAGGCAGCAGACAGTTGATGTGGATGAACAGGTAACGTGGGTCAGGCATCAAGACTAGACATCAGGAGGGATAGGCCTCAGTAGGAATAGTTGTCTTTATCCCAGAGTAATGGTGAACCATTAAAACATAGGAGTCCACTGTCTCTAAATTCTAGAAAGTGATACAGCCCACCCCTGCAGATATATTTTACAGAGTTTTAAATGTCCTACTCATTTCAGCATTTTCTTGCTACAACTTATTATCCTTTTAAAAAGCCCCCCAAACCTGTATTGTGGGCAGAAAGTCAATCACGAGGCATGGCCATCTGATATTCTTACACTCACAGGAGTCATAGCTGTGAGATAATGGCTTAATGAGCAATAACAGAAGTCTTCGTTCAAGAGTCCTCACAGACTGTAGAGTAATTGAAAAATTTGTCGTAATTCATTTGAAGTCAAAGAAAGTACCTCACATGAGTTCAGAAACGTTTGTGTCATAGAAAGTGGTGAGAGTATTAAAGCTGAGTTTTTCTTTTGTAAAAGTAAATGTGATACATCTACATATATATATATATATACTGTTTGTGATCTGCTGTGCCATTCAGTGCTATGTATATACTTAGCAGTTCCTATGTAAGTATGTTCATTAAAAAGGTATTATTATTGGGCACCCGAGTGGCTCAGTGGTTCAGCGTCTGCCTTTGGCTCAGGTCATGATCCCGGGGTCCTGGGATCAAGTCCCACATCAGGCTCCACACGGGGAGCCTGCTTCTCCCTCTGCATGTGTCCCCACCTCTCCATCTTTCATGAATAAATAAATCTAAAAAATAAAAAAAACCGAAGTTATTATTATTGGAAGGAGATATTATCATTGCTCTTTTATGCTGAGGAAACCACACTAGGAATCCAGGATTCAAGCAAACTCTATCTGACTTTAAAACTCATGATCTTGACGGGATGAGCACTGGGTGTTATGCTATAAATTGGCAAACCAAACTCCAATAAAAACATATACAAAAAATAAAATAAATAAAAC
Organism: Vulpes lagopus; assembly: GCF_018345385.1. Lineage (NCBI taxonomy): Eukaryota > Metazoa > Chordata > Mammalia > Carnivora > Canidae > Vulpes > Vulpes lagopus. The sequence continues at coordinate 18,872,416 of NC_054833.1, forward strand.
TCATGATCTTTACACTCTTTTTCACACTTACGTACTCTACTTTACAGATTGTAGTGTCTTCAAAAGGAGTACAGAGCTTTGAGGATGTTCCTGACATGCCAGTCTGTTGCCAAAAGGAAGCTGCCCTGGAGGGCCTGGCCAGTCCAAGGATTGCCTCACCTTGGTTTCCTGCAGGCATTCCTTGGAGCGGTGGAGCACCTCTGGGTGATGGCAAGATGCCTGACACAGAGCAGGAATTGGAAAGCTCACAATCTCTGGAAGAGGAGATGGCTTGCGAAGTCTTGGGGAAATTAGAGCATACTAATAGAAAGCAGCAAAGCCAGATCCAAGACCTGCAGAGTAGCAACAAATATCTAGAGAGGAAGGTGGAGGAGTTACAGATGCAGGATAACAAACAGCAGGTGTTCGTGGATATCATAAATGAGCTGAAGGCCAAGGTGGAGGAATTAATTGAGGACAAATACAGAATGATGCTGGAGAAGAGCGACACCAACAAGACACTGCAGAATTTGCACAAGGTCTTAACTCACACCCAAAATCGTCTTCAGGAAGTGAAGAATGAAAAGGAGACCTTGCAGCTGGAGCTTAAGAGGATCAAGGGCAATTTTGTTCACCTACAGGAGAAGTACATGACGGCAGTGCAACAGAGAGACAAAACCGTCAGCCTGTGCCTACAGATGAACAGAACCATCACCGAGAAAGAAGAAGAGGTTGAGAGGCTGCAGCAACTGAAGGGAGAGCTGGAAAAGGCTACCACCTCCGCTCTGGACTTGAAAAGAGAGAAAAAGACCCTCGAACAAGAGTTCCTATCTTTACAGGAGGAACTTCAGAAGCACAAGAAGGAAAACCTGGAAGAAAGGCAGAGCCTGAAATTGAGGCTCGAGAAGCTTCTCGCTCAGGTTAGTCATTTGCAGTTCGTATCAGAAAATGAGAAGGCAAAGAACACTCAACTCCAGCAGCAGGTCCAGGATGTGCAGCAGGAAATCGCAAGGCTTCGGCAGCAGGTGCAGGTGCAAAGTGATGCCCCTCAGTTTGAGACAGTGCAGTTACAGGAACACCCCGGGGAAGCAGTGGAGGCGGATGGCACAAAGGTATCCATCAGGTTCTCCAATGCTGAATTTCACAATTTTCCAACTTGCCCACAATATATTGATGCACATTTAGACACCGTGCTCACATTTGTTGGCAGAAAGAATTACTAACGAGAGAGAGAGAGAGAGAGAGAGAGAGAGAGAGAGAGAATGGAAAATGTACCACAGGTTTGGAGAAGTTCCTCTAGTTCTTAGGTACTCACATTGCAGAAGAGCCATTTCTGAGCTCTTGTGACTTGGTAGAGGTGAAAATTAATGTGGGAACTTCTGGGTACCTGTGACCAATCATCTGAAGCTTCCCTGAGGATGAAGGATCTTCTGGGTGGAGATCTCCATGTATTCATGCCACATCTGCCTAACAATAGAACTAAATAATGCAATTACATATTGGTTTACAAGGTCAGACAAACCTATATCACATACTAATTTTGTGAAATTATAAACTTTTTTATTGAGATGTAATTGACATGTAACATTGGTTTCAGGTATGCTACATGATTTGCTATTTGCATATGTTGCAAAATGATCACCACACTAAGTCTAAGTTAACATCTGTTAAAAACAGCATGAGAGCCTCATCTCAATATGTCTGGAGAGGTTGTAATTTTGTATTCTCTGCAGTTCAAATGGCTTTTTTGGCATGGAACCTGGAAGCATGTCCTGGAAGTGATCATTTTCACAAGCCAGCGCACATCTATTTCAGTTTTGCAGGCCTGTCTTAAAATATTTATAGTACAACCTTATTAATTCTGACTACTTAGAAGGCTAATCTGAACTAAAAAAATGTGTTTATTTTAAAACTTTTATAACAACTTGAGCTGATTATATTACCTTGAGGATGTCCTTAGTGGACTTTGAGGAATCCATAATGAGCACAAGTATTGTTTGCAAGTAAGCAGTTCTATTATTTTTTAATGATTCTCAGGAAAATATTGTTCTATGTTTAAAAAATTCTCTTTATAATCTTTTCTCCAGGAATAAGTTAGGATGATCTAACCCAGTGGTTCTCAAACTTTAACATTTATGAGACTTAGCTGTGAAAAGGCAGATTCCTGGGGCCCACCTCCACTTTTCTGATTCAGTAGGTGTGCCTTGGGGCCCGAGAATGTGCATTTCTAATAAGAGCCAAAGTCTCTCACAATGCTGCTGGGCCAAGGGTCACACCTACCCTAAGCAGAACCACTACCCTAAGCAGAGATGACAAGCACCCCTAAGAGTGATATTTAATTCAGCATATTGCTTGGGCTGAGTGGCTTAATCAGTTAAGCATCTGACTTTGGCTCAGGTTATGATCCCAGGTCCTGGGATCGAGCCCTGAGTCTGGCTCCCTGCTCAGCTGGAAGCCTGCTTCTCACTCTCCCTCTGCCCTCAGCCCCCATTCTAGCTTGCACTCTCTGTCTCTCAAATAAATAAATAAAATATTTTTTAAAAAATTCAAGATTTTACTTAAAAAGCAATCCAGACTCTTTGTCTTTATCATGATGTGTCTGAATTGTGTACACATAGGATGTAAATGTGGTGCATTCTTTTTTTTTTTAATTTTATTTATTCATGAGAGACACAGAGAGGCAGAGGCACAGGCAGAGGGAGAAGCAGGCTCCATGCAGGGAGCCTGATATGGGACTCGATCCTGGGACCCCAGGATCATGCCCTGAGCCAGGGGCAGATGCTTAACTGCTAAGCCACCCAGGTGTCCAAAAGATGGTGCATTCTGATTTGGTCCTGAATTCCTCACCTGGTGAAGAAGAGAGCCTAAATCCCCTAGACAAGAAAATAAGTTCTCAGCTTATCTCCAAAATTCAAAATCTTCTGGCTCTAGTGGTAGAGAGACCACCACATGCCAGGTAATTTTTAAAAATTGTATTTCTGTTGGGAGAGAGAGAAATATCAAGATTGAACAAAACAGAAGAGGCAGTCTAAAGCCACAGAGAGTTAAGTTATGGGAGAAAAAAATGGAAGACAAAATATAGACCCTTAAGCCAAGCATTCAGCTTTTCCTTCCTCCTACTGCTTTTTTATCTTTCTTCAGTACCTAATTCCCACAAGTCTCCAATAAGATAACCAAATTAGATAAAAAATAAGGGTATCAGACAAAAACTCTTCACTTAGTACTTCTTCCGTGACCTGGAAGCTCTATCAGAGTGGTAATCCCCTGGTGATGGGTGAGTGTTCCCATCAGTGAGCCATTGACCCAATCTAAAATTTAGCTTTTGGGTAGAGGGAGAGCAGTAGGGAGTTGGGTACACTGGTGGGATGAAGAACAAAATTGGTGTCAGGTGAGTTTGAATCCTGACTTCACCAGCTCTTGGCTTGTGTGCCTTGTCAGCCTTAGCTTCCTCTTCATGAGTAGGGGAAATGACACTTGCCGCTGCCCTGGGAGATAACGAGCACTGCTATAATGAGAGACCATATTACAGGACTGGCATTTGATAGTATCTCAAATGAGCTGGCTATGTTTCTTCCTCTTCTGTTAATGTCCATATCTTGGATTTTAAGTGCAGTCATCTCACCCAAAATTGAGGGGCATGGTCTGTGATGGTCCTGATCCAACACAACCCTTATATCTATTTTGTTTCAGCTGAGTTTGTTGAACGCTAGCATTTTTTTAGTGCTAGAAATGGACCTGAGCATTCTTTGGGGAGATCACAAAGTGGTGGCCCACAGACTACATCCACCTGAAGTTTTGTTTTTCTGTGTGTGAGTCTGAATGTGGCACAGACTCTTCTTAGCTACAAACTTTCACATCCCATTTTGTTCCTTCAGACGTTTGCTTACTCACCCTAAGGCTTGATTCCCCCCATGTCACTGGAAGCTGCTGTTCTTTCTGCCTTATTTGCGAGCTGTTGCTTCTGTACCACACCTCCCAAGGAGGAATGTGTCTCTAGCCCTCTTGTCCGTAGATGTCATCCCATACCAAACAAATATTATGTTTGCTAATTCTGTGTCTCCCACACCCACTACAGCAGAAGCCTTCAACATCGGGCACCTGGGTGGCTCAGTGGTTGAGCGTCTGCCTTTGGCTCAGGTCATGATCCTGGAGTCCTGGGATTAAGTCCCCGCATCGGGCTCCCAGTGGGGAGCCTGCTTCTCCCTCTGCCTATATCTCTGCCTCTCTCTGTGTGTCTATCATGAATAAATAAAATCTTATTTTTTTTTATTTTTTTTATTTATTTATGATAGTCACACACACAGAGAGAGAGAGAGAGAGGCAGAGACATGGGCAGAGGGAGAAGCAGGCTCCATGCACCAGGAGCCCGACATGGGGCTCGATCCCGGGTCTCCACGATCGCACCCTGGGCCAAAGGCAGGAGCTAAACCGCTGCGCCACACAGGGATCCCGAATAAATAAAATCTTAAAAAAAAAAAGAAGCCTTCAACATCAGAAACTTGTTGCTTCATATGCCCTGTACCTAATACAGGTTAAGCCCTTAATTGGCACTCAACAAATTATTTATTGACTTCACAACCTGTCCTTGAAGTCTTAAGTTTGTCGCTATTTTTCATGGGTTATCTCACCAATCCTTATACCATTCTTTATATTATCATGCTTTTTTTTCAAATGGGAAAAATAAGATCAGATCGGACCAAATCAAATCATGGAAAAATAACCTGAGGCTTAGAAGAGTCAAGTTTCTTGTCCTTTGTCTCACATTGTGTTAAGCAGCAGAAATTAGATACTAACTCAGGCAGTCCAGCTCATGCACATATTTTTGATTTTGAGGTTATACATGCAAATACCTTCATTCTAGGCACCTTTAAATATCTAGAGTTTCAATATTATTGAGGATATCTGATTACCCTAGTGTCAGACACAGCAATTTGGCTGAAATTTGGATTTGTAAGCTGATTAGGCCAGGCTAACAGGATGTACGTGTGAATGCCTAAGCGTGTATTGTTATTGGAGGTGAGGATTAACTTCCCAGTGATCATTTAATTGGTACCAAAAACAACTTATATGCAAGGGTGAATCTGTAAGAATTCTTTCCACACTAACCGTTTACTAGATATCTTATGAGTAATTGAAGAATTGAGTCCAATATTTTATCTCTTTTGGTTTGGTCACTTGTTCTGGAATTTTTTGTGTGTTTTTTTCTGTCCTCCTTTAGCTTTAGGGAAAACTTTTTAATATAACTTCTCAAACTGTTATTCTTAGGACATCACCATTCCTGATGCTGAATATTTCAAAGAGAGCAAGAAAGTTAGTGATATAATGCTACAAAAATTGAAGCACTTGTATCTTAAAAAGGAAAATTTAGATAAAGAGGTACTGTGTTTATTCTTTTTCTAAAAATTGTTTATTTTTTCTGAAAAAAAGTCAAAGAAAAAGGTAATACAAAAATATAAAGAAAGTCTCCAAATTTGGATTTTTTTTAAGCATTGGTTTTTGAGGGGGCCTGGGTGGCACAGTTGGTTAAGTGTCCTACTCTTGGTTTCGGCTCAGGTCATGATTTCAGTGTCATGAAATTGAACTCTGCATCATGCTCCTTGATTGGCGTGGAGTCCACTTGAGATTCCCTCTTCCTCTCCCTCTGCCCTTCTCGCTCATTCTCTCCCCCCAAAAAATAAATAAATACTTAAGGGAAAAAATTTGGAGGGGGGACCAGATTAGTTTTGTTATGGCCCTCACCAAAGAGGTATATTATTCAGTATTTGACTTGTTTTATAATTTAAATTTGTATTAGAAAATACTGTTCATCTACTAAAAATATGGTATAATTATTTTTTCCAGTTTTGCCTGGCTCTACTGATACCTGAAGAATAGTGTATTTTGACATCTTGATAGTGACTTCAGACTTTAGCACTTGGAATAGTGGATACATTGAAAACTGACCATTTTCTTTCTCAAATAGCACTGGGTACAGGAAGGCATTCCTGGAATTTCTTCAATTGTTCTTTGCTTAGTATAGTAGTGGTACAGAGATGGAGTGATAAATCAAGAGAATCAGTGAAATGGGGAAGGTGGTAACAGGATGTTAACTTGCGCCAGTTTTAATGTGAGAGGAATATAGAAGTGGCAAGTGTATCAGGTAACAGAATAAAAACCTACTCAAATATGGGATCTTGGATTGTAGGAACAAATTCGGTCTTATGCTGTCAGGAAATTACTTCTCCGAACTGAGGTGGATAGAAGATTTATTGCAGGTATTCTGGGAAGCCTCTGTCTCCTAGCTAACCTGATCAGGGAATAATGGATATGAAGAAAAACTTCTGTCCTCCATTTCCTAAACCAGCTTTCAAAAATAAGCCCCACTGAATACAATACAAAAGTTTCGGATATTTGTGGTGTTTTGGTAAATTTACTGAATTATTGGCAAGTGAAATGATGTATCTGTGATTAGACTCTGTGAAAGGGGACTGGAGGGAGGAGGACATAGTTGGGGGTGTAAATGATACAAAATTGGCTACTACTGTCAATAGTCAAAGCTGAGTGGTAATTACTGGAGGTTCATTAAAGTTTTTTTCTATTTTTTTTTTTAATATTGGAAATTGTTGGGGCACCTGGGAGGCTCTGTCAGTTAAGTGTCTAACTCTTGATTTTGGGTCAGGTCATGATCTCAGGGTTGTGAGATTGAGCTTTGCATTGTTTATAAAAAAATAATTCTGTGCATCACACTTTACCTCACTGATTTTTGGAGAAGTTTGAATCTTAAATATTAAGATTTATTGTTATTATACTGAAGGAATAGATAAGAAATGATTATAAATTAAATCTAGGGTAGGTTTTTTTTTTTTTTTATTCCTTTACAGAAGAATTCTGATAGCCTGACTGTAAAAACAATTAAATATTGGGATAAGCTTCCAGAGACCCCAAGCCCACCCTCAGGTTCTGTGGTGTGCTAGGTAGGACCCATAGGATTGAGCATATGGTGGTACAGTGAGAGGCTACACAGCAAAGTCAGCACAGGGAAAAAGTGCTTGGGGCAAAGTCCAGAGGAAACCAGAGTCAGACTGCCAAGAGTTCTCTTGTGTGGAGTCACAGAAGAAGCACTTCATTTTCCTAGCAATGATCTCTGACACTATGTGTGAAATTTGTGTCAGGGTCTCATTATAGTCCCAGCACCCAGAGTTTTTACTGGGGGCTGCTCGCCTAGTCATGTCTGCCTAGCATGTACTAAAACTCTGAACCCTCCAGAAGGAAAGAGGCATTCAGTATAAGCTGCACGCTTTGTACAAATAGGGTAGGCACAATGAGCCATTTATATTTTAGAATGATGAAAATCCTTCTGCAATCCAGGTTCCCACATGGCAGTCAGGGGGCAGCATGACTAGCAGGCCTTCTTAGGGAAGCAGCCTCAGATCTGCTGTGTGAACTCTTTTCTGTACAAGAGCTGTAGAAACAGTTGATATTTGGAGACTGGGGAGTGGATGGTGCATGGTTTGATGATTTTATTATAAATGTTATTTGAATGTAGTTTTATTTCTTCTCCTTTTCTTTTTTGAAATATAAAATGCTTTTTTCCTTAGGTACTGAAACATAGAGCCAAAATCACAGCTTTTAGAGAGTTAATTGCAAAAGAAAGAGCATTTCAAGATCAGATTATTGAAGTGAGTTTAACATTTACTGTGTACTGTTTAACATACAACAATAGAATTTCAGATATTTGTGTTCTTTTGGTAAGTTTGTTGAAATCCTTCTAGCTCTAAGTTCTACACTTCTATTATTCTAACCACTGAAGATCTCTTTGATTACTAAACTTATAAAGTATGTATTATCAGATTTTCCAAGGAATGTGAAAGTACTGGAAGCAAACACAAGTATATATTTAATCTCAGGTTATAGGCTTTGATTCAGATGAAGCCAAGAATGTTAGAGATACCTATCTTATTGGGAGCCACGCTGATTAAGTACCACAATCTGAATGAAGATCTTGATTTCTTAGTAAGAAAGACCTTTTATTGCCTTGCTAACATTTTTATCCATAGCACCATTTTATTAACAAGTTTAAGAATATCAACCTTCAAATAATGTGTTCGTTAAAATGGTCACACACTGGCACTGTAGCAGTATTATTCAACTATTATGTGTAGAGTTTAAGTTCTATACTTTGCATTTGCAGGTTTTGATATTTTACATATTGTCCTATCTGATTGCTGTTTAGACTAATATTTATTTCTTTCAAAATGCAGAAATAAAAAATATGTGCTGTTTTTCACAGTGATTGAAACACATTTGTATTTTTGTATATGCTATCACCATCCTGTTTTCTTTTTTTAAAAGATTTTATTTATTTATTCATGAGAGATACACACAGAGAGAGGCAGAGACATAGGCAGAGGAAGAAGCAGGCTCCCTGCTGGGAACTGACGTGGGACTCAATCCCAGAACTCCAGGATCACGCCCTGAGCTGAAGGGAGATGCCCAATGGCTGAGCCACTTAGGTGTCCCACCATTCTGTTTTCTTAAGTTTTATTTTTTTTTTTTTTAGTAATCTCTACACCCAACCCAGAGCTTGAACTCACAATCCTGAGATCAAGAATCACATGCTCTTCCGGCTGAGCCAGCCAGGCACCCTACTACCATCATTCTTAATATCAATGTATCAATAGCTGTTTATAACACTATGATTAAGGAGTACTTTGGGAAATTGTCCACTTTAGATACCATCTAAAGGTGAAGGCATCACCACATAAAAGAGATGGTAATTATGTCACTTAATGGAGCTGTCAGCTAATGCTGCATTGGTGATAATTTGGCAATATAAAAAAGTGTCCAATCAGCATGCTGTTCACCTTAACTTACAGAGTTATATGTCAGTTATATCTCAATAAAGCTGGAAGAAAAATAAAGGCAGATGAAATAGGAAATATATGTTACAAGTAAATTAAAATGTGATCTTGGTATCTAGATACAGAGTTACAGTCCAACTGGATCCCTCTAATAGCGAAAAGGTGATTATTTTTAATAGTGGTTAATGAGAAAAGTCTATCATATTTCTAAATTATTAAACATTGGCATTCTGCAATAAACTCATAGCATGACCAAGCATCTTTGAGAGGGAAGAAAAAGTCCAACGTGGTTAAGGCTCACAAGTTTCTTGTAATTCATTAATTTTTTAAATTTAATAAGTAATTATTGACTTCTCACGAAAATCTCAAAATAAAAATGCTAGTCACTCTGGAGACAGAAAGCCAAATCAAACATGATCTCTGCTTCCAAGAACCCTAGAAAATAAGATAAAATACATAAATATTCATGAGGGATAAAGGGGAAGTTTCTTAGAAAGCGATACAGTGACCAGTGTCTAACACAGGCAGTGTCTGTCTAATGTTAAGTTCAGAGGAGGAACAGATACTGTCCAAGGAGGGGAGTCATGGGACACCTTGTGAAGGGAATGGCAGCTGGACTTTGAAGACTAGTAAAATTTGAGCACAGGGAGGTTGAGAGGAGAGCTGTAGATTCTATTGTTCATGAGTACATTCTGTGCTTCGGACATAAAAGATGATGCAAGTGGACCTCCATCTTCCCAGAAGCTGGAATGAGAAAAAGGACACACCTGCAAGCATGTCAGGGACACTATATCATTTTTTAAATGTGCTGCAGGCCACTTGTACAAACTGTATCTCAGAGAAACCAAATAGTTGATGAGGGAGGGAGAGCTCTTCACTGAAAAGGTAAGCTATTAAAAGCAGAAGAGAAGATGCATCTTTGGGAGGGGGGGCAATTATAATGGCTGCTAAAAACCTTCAATCAAGACTGAGGGGAAGCTTTTTTTTTAGAGGGAGAGAGAATGGGGGGGGGGCAGAAGGAAAGGGAGAAAGAGAATCTTAAGCAAGCTCCACACCTGCACAGAGCCTGATATGGAGCTCAATGTGGGGCTCAATCCCATGACCCTGAGATCATGACCTGAGCCGAAATCAAGAGTTGGACACTTAAATGACTGAGCCACCCAGGCACCCCTAGGGGCGCAGCTTTTAATGAATGGGTCAGACTGACAAGCACCTGAGCCTGCTAATCAAGTCTCAACCCCACTAAAGGTGAGGCACGCACACCTGTGCCCCCTGACGTGATGCAGGAAGACATACACAGCACATCTAGGAAGTCTTCTCACCAAAATAACTGGATCCAAAGGCAGGATTCTAGACCCAACTACCTTGACAGGAGATAAAGAGACATATTATGACACCATGATAACAAATCCAGAGTGTGGAAAATTCTCATCAGTAAACACTTGGCCTGAGAAAAGGGGGGGTCATAAGATCCAGCCTCATATCAAGCTCTATGCTCAGCTGAATGTCTGCTTGTCCTCTCTGCTCCTCCCCCTGTTTGTACACACACTCTCAAATAAACAAACAAACAAATAAATAAATAAATACTAAATAAATAAATAAATAAATTTAAAAAATATTTTAAAAATAAGTAAGAATAAGAAAGTTAATATAATAAGAATAAGAAATTTCTGCAGCAAATTTGTTTTGCTATTGCTTCTCCTAGGGGATTTCACTATAGACACATAAGTATATCTAAAGCATTAGAAGACTTATGGCCATTCTTAACATTGGTATTTAATGTGTACATTTCTGTCATTTTTCTTCTATAATTGATTTGAAAATGAAGGTAATTGCTGAGGGACCTTGTGAATACCCTTTTCTGATCATTAATTCAAGATGTCACTTTTAGAAATAAAATTTTAAATTTTTTTTGTTTGCAAATAAACATTGATCTTAGGTCAGAACATGGCATACATTGAGCTGAACCTTTTTTAAAACCTGCCATCATTTGTGCAAATCGAGAATATTTTTCAAGCCTGACTATGCATCATCAAGCACATTAGTGCTTTATTTCAAATATAATCAAATATGTTTATATATATTGGTTATAAATGGAAAGAGGGTAAAAAAAAAAAGGTAGTGAAGATTTGAGGCTGATATTTTTTTCACTACCAAGTGTCAAATTATTTGCGAAGCTGTTTCATAATATTAAAGTGGAGAAAATTATAACTAATTATAAAATTATAATTTCTGCCTATCTGTTCTAAATGCAGTCTAACCAGGATTAGCATCTATTGATTTATCTATGGTACAACTTGGTTTAAGAAATCTTGGAATAAAGATTAGGCCACTGTTCTTATTTGTTCTCAGTATCCATATATGGTTTTCATGGTTAGTATTTTTCAGTTAACAGTTTCCAGGTTAGTATTTTTACCAACTGCAAAATTGGGAAATCTTCTAGAGTCAAAAGAAGACCACTGCAACAGACTCATTGAAGAAAATGACAAATATCAAAGACATTTAGGCAACTTAATAAATAAGGTATAATTTTTTAATAGAAATCTTTGTTTTTAAAAACCATCCCAAATACTTAAATAATAGAATTTTGGTGCTACAAAGGAGCTGAGGAATGATGGAGCATATTTATATTGATTCTATTTACTTCATAACATTACAAAATGCTCCTTTAAAAAAATTTGTTTGAAGATTTTATTCATGAGAGAGGGAGAGAGGCAGAGACATAGGCAGAGGGAGAAGCAGGCTCCCTGTAAGGAGCCCAATGTGGGACTTGATCCCAGGACTCCGGGATCACAACCTGAACCGAAGGCAGACACTCAACCACTGAGCCACCCAGGTGCCCCTATAAAATGCTCCTATTAGCTTTTTAGAGGACACCTAGAAAAGAGCATTATGTGTATCTTTACCTGTACTGTCAGCAATTTCAGGTCTTAGTATTGGGATTTCATTTTGAGGATAATTATAGAAATCTTGCCAACTTAACATTGCAATTTACCTCCTAAAAGTTGCATTAACTTTAACCCTTAGTGGATGCATCCACTGCTTGTGTGGAAGACAAGTGGATTAGAGTTGACCCCATGCTACAGTTGTCTACTTTCTGACACTTCATTCCTTCTATTCCTGATTTCAAACTGTAAGATTTTTGCCTTGTGTAAAATTACTGGGAGTCACATAATTGAATGTCATTGTGTAGAGATTTTTTTTTAAGTAAACAGAATAAAATATTTTTTAAAATAAAAGTAAAAAATAAAAATTCCTCATATGAAGAAATCAGCGAATATGCTGACCAAAGGCTCGAGATATCCCACTCTCAGATTGCACAGTAAGTTGAAAAAGCGTTTTAAATTTTGTAAATCTTTACTGATATTTTATTTTGCTCTCTGGCTTGCCAAACTTATGTTCACTGACTGCTAGGAAGAGAAAAAAAGTGCAATTTTTATGAATTAAGACCATTTCTTCAATAAAATAGTCTGCTTAATGTCTGACTACTTGAATAACCAGATTTTCATCTTCCTTTCTCAGAGTTCCCTTTAATTTCAGGGAGGGGGAAGGTGACAGGATCAGTGAGAAACATCCAAAATTTTCAGAAGATAGTCCATGGTATTTAAGTAAAATGACCTTGCAATGCTTAGGCTTTATTCACAAAAAGTTTTGAAGGCACGCCAAATGAAACATACATTTATTAAGAACCAACTAAACTCTCTCATTAGAATGAGATTCAGCTGACAACACTCCAAAATTAGTGTTTTTAAATTCTGCAAAAATTTTTGCTTATTTATTATCCTTATTTCTCATATGCTGTTTCCTTATCCTTCCCCCAATTTCATTTATACTGTGTTGGCTATCACTAGAGCTTAAGCAAAAGGTCTAATCTTACATAGAAAGACACCCCAGGGCAGCCCGGGCCGCCTTCAGCCCAGCGCCTGATCCTGGAGTCCCGGGATCGAGTCCCACATCGGGCTCCCTGCATGGAGCCTGCTTCTCCCTCTGCCTGTCTCTGCCTCTCTCTCTGTGTCTCTCATGAATAAATAAATAAGATATTAAAAAAAAAGACACCCCAAATATGACGAGGTTCCTTTACAGCTAACTCACCACAAGATAATTGAAAGACACTGTGGGTATTTGTATCTTGGGAAGTTTGTTTTTATTTTTCATTATTGTTTCTAAGCAGAATGAATATTAAAACAATTTTCTGGTTTTTCAGACTGACACTGGCAAGTTTTAAATTTGAAAGAGAAGAGGATGTTATTATACACTCAAGAGAAGTAAAATAAGACTCTGCTTTGGCTTATAATTGAGAAAACTCAGAAAACTCAGCCGATGCTCAATCATCACGGGCTCATGAAATGTAAAAATAATAAATAACCTAATGTTTCTAAAACAACATCAACTCATCACTCAGGCCACATTACTGTGCCCCAGTTATTCTTAAAATTAAAATATTTTGAACTTTTATTTTCAGAAAAGTGGCTGATCCAGTATGTGTTCAAGAAGAGATTTGACATCTGAGGTCTATATATAAATTGTACTAAAATGGTTGTGATTGTGGCTGCTTATTAGAATTCCTTTGAATTTTTTTTACAAAACATCCAAGAAACTAAAATACCACGTGGGTTCTGGCATCAGTGTATTTCAAAAGCTGTCCACGTGATTATAATGTCTGGATAGTTCAAGAACCACTGCCAGATATCTTATGAGTTGATTTGTGATCAGGATTATCATCTTGTTCATCAAGTATAGCCTGTTACATTCATGAAGACAGTTTTTTAAAAACTATAGTGGATTAGCTTTAATCTTATTAAAAGATATGTGCTGCTTCAAAAATTATCAAATTCATCGTTAAAGCAAAGTTTCTTTAAATTGGTCCCAGTCTATTCTGTTAAAATATAGCGGTGTTTGAAGTATCTTTCTTCAAATATTTCACATACCTTGGATCTTAGAAACAGCTGCTTACTTATAAGCAGCCAAGAGAATTAATGTCCGCATTGAGCATATTAAACACTCAAAGAGCCGAGATAGCTTCCTGAAGCGTGTGAAGGAAAATGATCAGAAAAAGAAGGAAGCCAAAGAGAAAGGTACTTGGGTCCAACTGAAGCGCCAGCCTGCCCCACCCAGAGAAGCACACTTTGTGAGAACCAATGGAAGCCATTGGTTCCAATTATCATTAATCATGATTAATTATCATTAATCATTATCATTAATGGCTAAACCCTCAGTTTGTTCTCTATCGTTAAGTCTCTTATGGTTTGTTTCCATATGATTTCACTTGCATGTGGAATTGAAGAAACAAAAAGGTGAACATATGGGAAGGGGAAAAAGAGGGGCGGGGAACAAACCATCACTTTTACATAAAGGCAAAAATCCTTAACATGACCTACAAGTTTCTTCAAGATCCGATTTCTGCCTGCCTTTCCAATCTCATCTCAACATTCCCCTGCCTTGCTTTCAGCCACACTGAAGATATTATAGCTTTTCAAATGTGTCATATTCCCTTTTGCCTCGTGGCATTTGCATAGGCAGATCCACCTGGAATGCTCAGACTACCCTCACCCCAGTTATCTCCTACTGTCTGTCCTTCAAATCCCCACTCAAATGCCCTTTCCTTGGAGGTGCATTCACTTTTTTTTAAGGACTTTTTATTTATTCATGAGAGACAGAGAGGCAGAGACACAGGCAGAGGGAGAAGCAGGCTCCATGCAGAAAGCCCAATGTGGGACTCCATCCCGGGAGTCCAGGATCGCGCCCTGGGCCCAAGCCAGGCACTTAACCACTGAGCCACCCAGGGATCCCAAGGTGCATTCACTTTCTTCACAGTCTAAGTAAGGCAGCTTTTCCAAAATGCTGCAGAAATTCAGTCATCATGCATCTCTCTCCCAAACACTTCTTTCTCTTTAGCCAGATCAGTTTCAGATGTAGGATTTCCTGCTCCATACACTCCTGGTTCAGGAACACTTTTCTGTGAAATGTTAGACTTATTATCTCTACCCTAATCTCCATGATATCTGTGACAACATCATGGTGAGAGGTGAATCCTCTCACAAATATATCCCAGTTCAACATACAGATGGCCAACAGGTACATGAAAAGGTGCTCACATCACTAATCATCACAGAAATGCAAATCAAAACCACAATGAGAAATCATCCCACACTTAGTAGAATGGCTTTTATTCACAAGACTAGAGGTAACAAGTATTGGCTAAGATGTGGAGATGTGCACTGTTGGCGGTAGTGGAAATTGGTGCAGTCACTATGGAAAACAGTATGGAGGTTCCTCAAAAAATTAAAAATACAACTACCATATGATTCAGCACTTCTATTTCTGGGTATTTGAAGAAAATGAAAACTATCTTGAAAAGATATATGCACCTCCATGTTCACTGCAGCATTATTTACAATAGACAGTATATGGAAACAATCTCAGTATCCATCAATGAATGAATGGATAAAGCAAACATGGTATATGTATTCAGTGGAATATTATTCAGCCATGGAAACAAAAAAAAAATTCTACCATTCGTGACAATGTGGATGGACCTTGAGGGTATAATGCTAAATGAAATGAGTCAGAGAGAGAAAGGCAAATACCATCTGATCTCACTTATAGGTGGAATCTAAAAAAACAAGTTCATAGATACAGAAAACAGATTAGTGGTTGGTGGGGGGCTGGGGAGGATTCAGTGAAATGGTAAAGGAGATCAAAAGGTACACACTTCAAGTTATAAAATAAGTCACGGGGATGTAATATACAGCATAGTGACTATAGCTAATAATAGTGTTGCATACTTGAAAGTTGCTAAGAGTAAATCTTAAGATTTTTCATCACAAGAAAAAAGTGTTAATGTAACTGTTTGGTAGCAAATGGTAACTAGACACATACTGTGGTGATCATTTCACAATATTTACAAACACTGAAACATTGTACATCTGAAACTAACATAAAATGTTACATCATTTATAACTCTCTAAAAATTATTTTAAAAACTACAAATCAGATCGCAGTATGTTAAAGTGCTTTAAACCCCTGAGTAGCCTCTCCTCTGCACTTAATATAAATGCAGACTCTTCACTTCAGCTTCTAAAACCCTATGTAATCTTGTCTTGTACTGTCTCTCTTGCCTCAGCTTGGGCTCTCCTTAACCTCATTATTCCTTTTAGCTCCTAGAACTTGGCAAGACTTCCCTTTCCCAAGGCATTCATTCTTGCTCTTTCTCCTGCCTGGAATGTTTTTCCCCAGGCTGACATTTTGTCCTTCTCAACCTTTAGTCTCTGTTCAAATGTCACCTCCCCAAGAAGGCCTTCCATGACCACATCTAACATGACCCTTTTTCCAGTTCCTCTGTGTCACAGAAATGCATACATATGTAATATATACTCAATGAACAGAATAGACAGCAGATTGGTCACACAATAACAAAGAATTAGTGAACTATCGAAAAAATTGATACACAGTATCACACAGACACATATAAAGATCAAGCGAAACAGTGCTCAGAGTAGAAAGACCCAAAATATCTGGAATTTTATTTATTTTGTAGAAGATTTTATTTAAGAAAAAAGATTTTATTTATTCATGAGAGACACAGAGAGAGGCAGAGACATAGGCAGAGGGAGAAGTAGGCTCCCTGCAGGGAGCCTGATGCGGGACTTGATCCCAGTACCCGGGATCACGACCTGAACCGAAGGCAGATGCTCAACTACTGAGCCACCCAGGCTCCCAAGATATCTGGAACTTTAGAGAAAGAGAATAGAATAGTGGAGAATGAACTACGGAGGATTTTGCAGAATTAATACAACTTGAGACTCCAGTTTCAGGAGCTCTACAAATCTGAGCAGGATAAATATAAGAAACCAAGGCAATGAAACCTGGCCGTGTGAAACTGAAGAATAATAGATAAGAGAGGATCTTAAAACCAGGTTTAAAGAAATGACGATGTCTGAAAATGAAAGCCAGTTTCACTGACAGCTCTTCTGTTGACAGCAGCAACAAAAGCCAGAAGAGAGTAGAATACTATCTGCAAAGTGCTGATAAGAAGCAGTACAACCTAGATTGTTTTATCTACTTACATTCTTGGAGAAATGCAGATGAGATACAGAAATTTTAGACAAAACCAAATCATTTACTGACAATAAGACTCTACTATTGGAAACTTCAAAATGAAAATGGCAAAATGACAACAGGTACAGCAGAGATTAAGGAGAGATAATAAAAGGATTTATACCAGTGGCTTTGAAAAATTAAGTGAAATGGAAAGTTTGTAGGAAAAATATTTTAAAGTTTTTTAAAAAGATTTTATTTATTTATTTTGGGGAAGGAGGGGCAAAGAGGGAAGGAGAGAATCTCAAGTGACTCCCTGCTAAGCACAGAACCTAACATGGGGCTTGATCTCATGACCCTGAGATCATGACCTGAGCTGAATGATGCCAACTGACCCATCCAGACATCCCTAGAAAAAAAAATTTTTTTAATTGACTCAGGGAAGAAAGAAAATCTGAATTATTAGACATATTAAAGCAGTCATTTGAAATTTTTTTTTGCAAAAATAGTAAACCCAGTGATTTTATGGATGAGTGTTCCCAAGCATTTACTAAACAGATAAACCCAATCTTAAGCAAATTCTTTCAGGAGATTGAAAAATAATATCTTAACATTAAAACCAGATAAGGACAGCCTGAGACATAAATGATCAGCTAATTACATCATAAATATAGATGCAAAAATTCTAAACAAAAATTATGAACCAACTGAGTCCAGCAATGAAAAAAACAGTGCATCCTGAGCAAATTGAATTTATGCCAGCAATGAAAGGTTCAACATTAGAAAGTCTATGAAGGGATTCCCTGGGTGGTGCAGTGGTTTAGCGCCTGCCTTTGGCCCAGGGCATGATCCTGGAGACCCAGGATTGAATCCCACGTCGGGCTCTCGGTGCATGGAGCCTGCTTCTCCCTCTGCCTGTGTCTCTGCCTCTCTCTCTCTCTCTCTCTGTGTGACTATCATAAATAAAATTTTTTTTAAAAAAGTCTATTAATACGGGCCCCTGGGTGGCTCAGTCGGTTGGGCATCTGCCTTCGGTTCAGGTCATGATCCTGGAGTCCTGGGATTGATTGCCAGTCGGGTTTCCTGCTCAGCAGGGAGCCTGCTTCTCCCTCTCTGCCCGCCGCTCGCCTGCTTGTGTGCATGTGCTTTCTCTCTCTCTCAAATATATAAAATCTTAAAAAAAAAAAAAAAAAGAATTAATGAAGTCTACCGCATTAACTGATTATAGGAGAAAAATACCATTTCAATAGGTTCAGGAATTCTACAACAATATAATTTTTTTTTGTAGAGCTCGTGACAAAAATGCAAGAGAATATACTTTTTGACTAAGAAGGTTATGTTCCATCTCCTCCCTCCAAAAAAACCAAAGCCAATATAATAACCAACTGAAACACTCCAAGTATTTCATCTAAAAATCAGGAACAAGATTAATAATGGTTGTTGCCAATTCTATTTAGCAATATGCTAGCAGTCCTCACCAGTGCCATAAGAAAAAAAGGAAGAAAAATCGTAAAGATTAGTATGAAAGTAACAAAGTTGTCATTATTGTCCAATGATATAATTGCCTATACAGAAAATCCAAAATAATCTACAGATAAATTATGGGTATTTATGAATGATCTTAGCAAAATTGATAATTACAAGAAAAACTTCCAAAGTCAATTGAACAGCGTGTACATGAGCAACACGCTGTAAATTAATGCAATTTGTAAAACTCTCTATTACAATAGCAAATAAAGTTCCCTACCAAAAAAAAAAAAAAAAAAAGGCCTGAACTTTAAGAAGAAATTTTTGTCCTTACTGGAATATTAAAGAATACCTAAGTAAGTGGGGCACTATATAATATCCATGGAGTAGTAGGTAGAAAGTTGTAATAAAAAAAGTCTCAGTTCGTTTACTGTCCTGGCCTTCCATCTTTTCCAGCCATGCTGCCTTGTTATTCTGAGTGATCTTCCATTTCATTGCCTATTCATCATGGACTGTAATCTACAGACTTTGAGGACACTTGTCAGTATCCTTTTCAGTAATATATTCACCATTTACCATCATCCATAGACTACCCGCTGAGTCCTAGAAAAATACCTCCAATACTCTCTCTCCTACAGACAACACTGCATTCACAGGTAACATTTCCAGCCCTTTCACAGCAACTGTGGTTTCTACCCATGTGAAGTCCCTGTAAATGTTTTTCCATGCAAAACCAAATCAGAAATCACAGAAAATTCAAGAGTGAAAAATCCACAACCTTTCTTCCTCATTCCATCATAGTCTGAGTACAGGGTGATCAACAATATTTGCTTGGCTTGAACATACTATTAAAATCCATGTTTTGGGCACCTGGGTGGCTCAGTTGGTTAAGTGACTCTTAGTTTTGGCTCAGGTCATGATGTCAGGTCATGATATGGAGCCTGGCATCAGGCTCTGTTCTCAGCACAGTGTCTACTTGAGATTCTCTCTCTCTGCCTCTCTCACTGCCCCCCTCCAAATAAATAAAATCTTTTTAAAAATCCGTGGGGGGGATCCCTGGGTGGCGCAGTGGTTTGGCGCTTGCCTTTGGCCCAGGGCGCGATCCTGGAGACCCGGGATCGAATCCCACGTCAGGTTCCCGGTGCATGGAGCCTGTTTCTCCCTCTGCCTGTGTCTCTGCCTCTCTCTCTGTCTCTCTGTGACTATCATAAATAAATAAAAAAATTAAAAAAAAATCCGTGGGGGGCACCTGAGTGGCTCAGTCAGTTAAAGGTCTGCCTTTGGCTCAGGTCATGATCCCAGGGTCCTGGGATTGAGCCCCTAGTCAGACTCTCTGCTTGGTGGGGACTCTGCTTCTCCCTGTCCCTCTATCCCACCCCTCTCCCTGCTCGTACTCTCTCGGTCTCTTAAATTAAAAAAAAAAAAAAAAATATATATATATATATATATATATATATATATATATATATATCTCCATGGTTTATACACCTTGATCCCAGAGAATAAGATGAACAGTTGTTTACCTTTTAAAACTTGTAATGCCTCGGTGGCTCAGTGATTGAGCATCTGCCTTTGGCTCAGGTCACAAGGATCAAGTCCCCCATTGGGTTCCCCGCAGGGAGGCTCCTTCTCCCTCTGCCTAGTCTCTGCCTCTCTCTCTGTGTCTCTCATGAGTAAATAAATAAAATCTTTTAAAAAAATAATAAATAAATGAAACAAAATTTGTAACTCCAACAAAATAGCCACATTTAAATATATAGCACATTAAAAGAGCATCAATACTGCTCTATTTATAGGCAAATTCATTGTATTTCTTTGACTTCTGTTTTTTCTTTTTTGATGAAAAAAATTGGCATGAGCAAAAGGGAGGTAAAAGTAAATGGCAGAACAATAATTGTGGCAGATAGAAAAAAATGGCTCCCTAGAAGATATCCATGTCCTAAACCCTGAAACCTGTAAATGCTACCTTATATGGCTAAAAAGGGGGGAGTCAGCTCTGTTAAGTAATTCTATTAATGTAAGACAACATACTAAAAAAGAAAGAAGGAAAAAGCATGTGATCATCAGACAGAAAAAAACATTTCACAAAATCCATTCCTGATACAAACTCCAAACAAACTAGGAATAGAAGGGAACTCATTCAATATGATGAAGAGCATCCATAGAAAAAATACTATTAAAATCATACTTAATGAGGAGAGACTGAATACTTTTTATAGATCAGAAATAAGACTTCTATTCACATTGGACAGGAAGCTCAGCCCAGTGCAGTTAGAAGGAAAAGACGTTCAAGTTGGAAATGATCAAGCAAAACTGAATGAATTTTTAAATGACATGATCATCTTGTGTAGAAAATCTGATGAAATCTACAAAAAGCTACTAAGGCTATTAAGAGATTAACAAAGTTGTAGGACACAAGATCAATATATGAAAATCAGTTGTATTTCTGTGTACTAGCAGTGGACACTCAGAAATTTAAACTTTTAAAAAACATTTCTAAAAGCACTGAAAATACGAATTACATAGGATAAATTTGACAAAAAAATGTGAAAAGTATACAACATTACAGAGAAAGCATCAAGAAGACCTAGATAAATGGAGAAATACACCTTTTCATGGCTCTTCAGACTTGATATTGTAAGATTTCATTTTTCCTCAAGCTGATCTCTAGATTCAGTGTAGTCCCAATAAAAATTCCAACAGGTTTTTAAAACAAATTGACAAGCGGATCCCGAAATTCATATGGAAATTCAAAAGGACCATAGACTAGTTTAAAGAACTCTGAGAAGGGACAAAATGATAAATTAAAACTGTTTGGGAATAAAGGATCTATTTAATATTGTCATCTCCTCCTGGATTGAACAATGTCTCCTCCTTAACCTTTGAAAACAAAAGCCTGATATCTCTGGACAATAACTTGAGGTTTCAGAATGACACCCTACACGTCTTATCTCCTGAGGCAGTTGTGTTTTGTTTGGTCCGTATAATAATGCTTAAAGTATTTTTGAAATATTGTCAATGTTTAAAAAGGAAGATCTCCTGTACAATTTTAGGTTCCCATCTCCTCTTTAAAATTAAGATCTGGGGGCAGCCCAGGTGGCTCAGTGGCTTAGCGCTGCCTTCCGCCCGGAGCCTGATCCTGGAGACGTGGGATTGAGTCCCATGTCGGGCTCCATGTGTGGAGCCTGCTTCTCGTTCTGCCTGTGTCTCTGCCTTTCTCTGTCTCTCATGAATAAATAAATAAATAAATAAATAAATAAATAAATAAATAAACAAACAAAATCTTTTAAAAAATAAAAATAAAAAAATAAAATAAAGATCTGCCATCATTGCTGCAACATTCCCACATGGCAACATCAGGCAAGAGCCAAGTAGTAACTCTGTCCTTTAGGCCGGGAGTAGGTGTGGTGTCTCTCCTGATCAGATAGGAGCCCCCAAACGTGGGGTAACCCTATCCAGCAGAAGCTGGGGTGCCCAAGCAGTGAAAGAATTCCCTGGAGGCAGAAGTTTATTCAATAAATTCAATAGAATACATCGCAAAGGAGCAGCGGGCAGGACAGCAAAGCAGAGACTGTCTGCCAGGAGGCAATGGGTGGGGTCTGTATCTAAAGGGGAACCGTGAAGTATTTGAAATTTTCCCATCTTTGGTTGTGCCTGGTTGCATGTAACCCATTGGTCAGCTAGGGCTTATGGATGTTTCAAGGTGGGTTGCCAGATGGGCCTATCTCTATTCAGCCTGGGGGTTGGGGTCACTTTGAGGCCTTTTGCTTTAATCAGGTTTCCATTTCTCAAGCCTGTTGTCTAAAAGTGGCCTCTACAATTGAAGTATATGCTCGCTGGTTTGCCCAAATCTTCTTTAGCTGACTTCACTCATTTCACATACTTGCCCGACTCTTCCATAGGCATTTGAGGTTATGACTCCTGCAAGAAGAGCACTTCCTATCTCTATGGTAGGCTGAATAATGGCTTTCCAAAGATACCCAAATCCAGTTCCCTGGGACTTATGAATGTGTCCTTATTTGACAAAAGAGACTTTGCAGATGTGATTAAATTAAGGATCTCGAGATGGTAAGATTATCCTGGATTATTTGGGGAAACCCTAAATGCAGTCACAATTGTTATAAGAAGGCAATGTGATCAAGCCAGGAAGCAGGCTGAAAAGGCGATGTGCTGACAAGCCAGGAACCAAGGAATTAGGACAGCAGCCAGAGATGATGGAAAAAGCAAGCCAAAGAATAGTCCTGAGCCTCCGGAGGGAGCACATCCTTGCTGACACCTTGATTTTAGCCCAGTGCATCTGATCTCAGACTTCTGACCTCCCATAAATGTGTGTTGTTCCAATCCACCAAGTTTGTAGCAATTTGTTACAGCCACGACAGGAAAGTAATAAACTGTCCCTGGATGGGAAAGTGAGTTTGGGAAGAGACTATTTTAATTAAATTTGCCCTCCTAGAGGCAAGAAGGAAACCTGCTGGTATCTCTCTTGCTAGAAGCCATAAAAGCAGAACGCAAGTAAATTTTTAACAAACACCTGAGTGCTGTGATCCTTCCTATGACACTATTACATATTTCCTCATGTTACAGCATTTCACAGTTCAGGGGCTGTGTTTTTAACATATTACCCCCCAGGATTATGTTGAGTTTCCTGTGTAAAGGGATCAGTTATCTACCCACTGTCTGTGTAAATGAATAGAACATCAAACTGTCACTTTATAGGTTTACTACTATCTACTTTCCCTCCTCACTACTGGAACCTCTAAAGGGAGAAATTGATTAAATTACTGAGTTGCCAGCAAAGAATCCCAAATGGTCGTATGGTGAGGTAGATGGATGAGACACCAAAAGCTAGATTTGCCATTTATATTCATCTTCTCAAATCCTCCAGTGAGTCCAACAAAATATTAGTTTAGGAAAGTCAATTTGAGTCATAAAATTCAATTGTTTTCCCCTTCAGTTTAGAAGAGAGAAATAAACATTTGGAAGATTTAATTAGGAGGCCCAGAGAGAGAGCAAGAAAACCAAGTTAAGTTTTTCTTTTTTTTTTTTTTCTAAAAATGTCTTTAACTTTAAAACATAAGTATATAAATAATACAGTAAAAAACCTTTTTTCCTTCTCTTAAGATGAACTGTATGCAAGTCCTTAGCATTTTGGCTAGCATTAGATAGTAGTTTGATAAATGATTTTTGTAGAAGTTGAATTGGAAAGCCAGATTACCTATTCTCGTAGAATTTACAGTCACCTCTAAGGAAGATTCTATAAAGATTAGGAGCTAAGATTTTGTCTACAGCAAAAGAGCTTACATATGTATTTTATGATCATATTTTCTACACTAATGTAAAACTTATGATCCTTTATTTCTGTAGATTTGGTGTTACAAGGTATATGCACAACCCTATGGGGTTAAGACCATAGTAGGATGTTAAAATGAGATCCTTCCTGGCCTAGTCCCTGGTGTTAATAAAACAGTTACCAGTTCTTAAAGTAAGAGTGAGTTTTCCCCCATGTGCAGCGTTTCTGAAAGAAAATTCAAAGAACCTGTTTCATGACTCGTATCTCTTGGCCAGATCCAATATATAAAAAGTGTGGAGAATAGGGAAGACTGGAGAAGAAATTTCTTTGAATCCATCATGTTGTGAATTCCCATCACCCCCAAGTAATTCTACCTCCTTTTTTTTTTCTTTTTTTTTTTTTTTTTTCAGTTTATTTGAGAGAGAGAGCTCACACCAGCAGGAGGAGGGGCAGCAGGAGAGCAAGAAGCCAACTGTTCACTAAGCAGGGAGCCTCATGTGAGGCTCTATCCCAGAACCCTGGGATCAGGACCTGAGCAAAAGGCAGCCGCCTAACTGATTGAGCCGCCCAGGTGCCCCAGTTCTACCTCTTTCATCTAAATCCTGGCAAGGGGGTTTCCAGAAGATCACCTGGAGAGCTTTGATTTGCATTTCCTAAAAGTTGGAAAACGGGATCAGTGACGCACCATGCCTGAGAAAACTAAAGCAAGCGTGGCAGCCCCAGAGCAAGGCTGTTGGGGTGGCCTGCTCTTTCTGAGCTTGTCACCAGGACAAAACATGTGTGTGATAGTTTGTGAAGAACCAGGCAGGAGGGAGCTGAGTTATTTTGGGCTCTGCCTGAAGCTGCCTGGAGGGACACCAGCAGCTAGGGGCTAGAAGGGAATGCCAGATTCTTGGGGGCTTGTGAAGGACTATTGAGTGGCCACTAGAAGAGAGGTGCATCCGCCTCAGTCAGGGAGAGCTGTAGGAGGTGGTCCCTAGCCGTGGCAAGCTCCACAAAGAAAGAATCAGTTTAGCTGCTTTCTACACCCAGAGACTCCGAAGCCACCAAGCCAAGTAAAAATGTCCTATCACCTTACTTCGCCCTCCTCTTGCAAATGGAGAAGGTAGAGAACAAAGAGAGCAGAAATTGGCCTCCAGTAGCAGGTGGCATCCACCAACTACAAGGCCTAGCTCAGGGGAGAAGGGGGACAAGGAATCCTACTTTTGAATGATGATTAAAGGATTTATTAATTTTTAGACTAGACGTCCTGCTTACTGAATTGAGATTGTGTGCATGCCTTACAGTGAGGACTGTGACCTTATCTTAGAGTAAGCAAAAAAACTTCAGTGGGCCTGCTGCATATTCAGCCAAGGGCAATGAAAACGCTCCCCTGAATGAAGAAAGTCTAAAGTAGAAATGGGAGGCAGACGTTAAAGTTGCACTTTGACTACGTCATGAGTCGTGAATGTTCAGCGTACCAGTTGCAATACAAAAATCGTAGTTAACCAACTATTTGCAAAGCGATTGGTTAACTACAATTTTTTTCCCCTAATATGAAAGAATCTGATGCCTGGCATATTACAGATGTTCAGTAACTGCTAATTTAAACTGAGTGTGGGGGCACCTGGGTGGCTCAGGTCATGATCCCAGGGTCCCAGGATTGAGCCCTGCATCTCCCTCTGTCCCTCTCCTCTACCTGTGTTTGTGCATGCTCTCTCTCTCTCTCTCTCTCTCTCTCTAAGTAAATAAATAAAATCTTAAAAAAAAAAAAAAAAAAAAAACCCTGAGTATCAATCTTCTTCAAGTTCTGATAGAAACTGTGGAATTTTTTTCCCCAGAATTATTTTATTTTTTTTTAAGATTTATTTATTTATTCATTCAGAGAGAGCAAAGAGAGGCAGAGACACAGGCAGAGGGAGAAGCAGGCTCCATGCAGGAAGCCAGATGTGGGACTCGATCCTGGGTCTCCAGGATCACACTCCAGGCTGCAGGCGGCGCTAAACCGCTGCGCCACCGGGGCTGCCCCCCCCCCCCAGAATTATTTTAAAATAAAATTAGCATATAAATTTCATACATTTCACTAATTCAGATAGTTGTTTATTTATACTTAGCTTATTATACCATGGATTTTGAGGCCCATTTGTATTGATTTAGAGTGTCCTTGAAGCCAGGGGGTGAGCTGGAGCAGAAGAGCTGTCAAGGCCCTTTCCAGCTGATCAAGGCTGTTCCTTAGAAAATCGGAGACCTACAGGAGCCTTCAGCCACCATCCTTGAAGCTCCCCATGCTCCTCAATAAATTCAACAATGGCAATGCGCTTTAGACTACCTCTGCACCGTCTCAGAATTATGATGCTCCTGGTGCCAATTGTCTTCGGTAGAGGAAACAGTGGGAAATAAGAGATAAAAGCAAGTATATAATATTAATAGTTTCAGATTTTTTTTTTCTTTTTTGCCTTTAGTTCTTTATCACTTTCAAGGAGCCAGAAACTTATCCTAAAGAAATCCCTGAGAATGTCAAGCATAACGAGACTGTAGTTTGATATACTTACTTAATTCCAATGAGACTGATCCATATGTTACACACTGAAAAGCTTTCTCTTAATCTTTTAGGGTCTCAGAGTTCTATCCTAAGTGGCAATTTCTCCTTGCAAGTGAGGGCAAGAGTATTTTAAATAATGGTGTACTTGCTCACTAGATTCACTCACCGTTTTAGCCCTCCTCACCGCCACTGCCACCACCGTTTTTTTTGTTTTTTTGTTTTTTGTTTAGTTTGTTTGTTTGTTTGTTTGTTTTTTCCACATTATTCTCTTTCTGCCTCCTACAGACCCGGAAGGTTAGAAAATCATCCAAAGTCCATGACCATGGTAGGTCATATTGATGATCATTATAAAGAATGTTATATCTCCCTGTAACTCAACAGTAGCACAAGATTAAATTTCAGGAGTGTTCAGCTTAGCTTTCCTTTCTGTCCTCAGACGAGGGCTTTTCAGCCTCTGATCATTTGTGTCCTATAACAGGGAAGCCCTCCCTCTGAGGTTGTCCTTGCACTGGTCCTCTTCACTTCATCCCTATAGCTACTGCTTCATATCAGGCCCTCATCACTTCTTATCTGGCCTATGACAGTCATCTACTTGGTGTTTCTGCCTCCAGCTTGGTGCCTCTTCCTTTCATCCTCCACTGAGTAGACAGTGATCTTTCAGAAGCAAATAGGATGATGCCCTTTCCCTACATACAACCCTTCAATGGTTCTCCCTTGCATTCTGGATCAGATTGAGCTCCCTAGCACAGCATATAAGGTCCTCTGTGACCTGGCCTTCACCTTCCTATCCAGTCTTCTCATTCACTGCTTCCTCCTCACCATAATACACCCAACCATATCTAAGCAATTGCCACTTTCCAAACATGCTCTGCTATTTTTATGCCTTCCTGTTATTGCCCATGTCCTGCCATGACTGCTCTCTCTCAACTCCTTTTGTCCTCTAACTTCAGTTCCCACCTCACAAACTCACCTGCCAGCTCACGTTCCAGCTCCTCCATGAAGCCTCTCCTGCCCTGTCTCCCAGATGGAACTGACCAGCTTCCTACCAGGTGCCCACACTGTACCCTCTGACAAAATAGCACCTGCAACATTTTGTTATAACTCTTCTCTGCTTATGTGTCCCTTGACTTGACTAGAACCCTTTTAGTGCAGGGATGCCCTCATATTCATTTTGTTATCTCCAAGTACCTATACTATAATAGGTACAAAATAAGAAGAAGTGTCAGACAGACTCAGGACCCAGGACCAATGCTACCCGTGCTGGAGTAATTTCTAATAGAAGGAATTACTAATTCCTAGTTCCCACTGATACTAAATCCTGGGATGCCTGGGTGGCTCAGCAGTTAAGCGTCTGCCTTCAGTTCAGGGCATGATCCTGGAGTCCCCGGATCCAGTCCCTCATTGGACTCCCTGCATGGGGCCTGCTTCTCCCTCTGCCTATATCTCTCTGTGTCTCTCATGAATAAATAAATAAAATCTTTAAAAATCATACTAAATCCTAATTCCCACCCTGGGCCAAAGGTATGTATTCATGGAAACCCATGGCTTATATGTGGCATAGCTTTGTGGAAAGGGGGTACAATCGAAGGCCATGTCTCTATATGAGCCCCCGCTGTTCTAATAGTTGAGTTATGAGAACACCTTAATACTACTGATTTTTAGTTATACTGTGCTGGTAAATAACTTCATGAATTATTTAGATTCTTCTTTTTTTTTTTTTTTAAGATTTTATTTATTTGACACAGAGAGAGAGCCAGCCAGAGGGAGAGTATGAGCAGAGGGGAGGAGCAGAGGCAGAAGCAGATTCCCCACTAATCAGGGAGCCTGATACAGGGCTCCATTTCAGGACCTTGGGATCGTAACCCAAGCCAAAGGCACACACACACACTCTAACTGAGCCCCCAGGTGCCGCTTAGATTCTTGCTTCTATTCCTTTTTCTTCATTCTGTCCACCGGCAACCAGACCAAGAAAGATGAAACTCAACCATCCTTGTTCCTTGTCATGTTCCTTAATGGGAAAAAGACTGAAACAAACAAAAATATTTATTAAAGTATTGGTATTACCTGTGAAGTTCATCTATCTATATGCAGTACCCCTTTTCCATGTGTATTTAAGAATTAGCTGTTTATGGAATATAATTGTACATATAATCAAGAATTCCATATGTAATCAAGAATCAGCTGCTCTGTCACTGAATGTGTTTCCTAAAAATTAGATACAGTTTTTTCTTTTCATTTTTAGATGCCAGATATTTTAGAAGAAATAGAAATTATTTAGATTAAACAGGACTGAATATTAAACATTAATCATTTTTTGTCAACCAATCCAGGAGCAGAGTCATTATTAAGTATAATACCCAGGCTGATCATACAAATGATACATTAAAATCTGTATAAATGATGAAATTTTACATTCCAAAAAAATGTGATTATTTTTCTTCTAATTTATTCCCATGGACAATGAAATCTATTCTACTTTAGCATAAACAGAGGAATGCAGTGGCTTCTTGTCCAAATGTCTATTTTCATTCACACAGAATACCACTTCCATATTATCAAGCCTTTAATGACACATAAAAATAGTAACGTGTGTCATTTCAACTTTTCGTTTCCCCCTGTGTGACATCCTTTTCCTCTCTTAATAGGCAGGCTCTTCCTATTACCAACCAAATATTAAGACACTAATTCTGAAGTCCTTTGGAGTTAAACCCCAGATGACAGGAGAGGACTGGCCTTCTGAGATGGAATCCTTATAATTTCTACTTTAACACAGTTTTGAGGAATTAGTTCTGAATTTATATTTTTTAAGATTTTATTTATTTACTCATGAGAGAGGCAGAGGGAGGAGCAGGCTCCCCAGAGGGAGCCTAATGCAGGACTCAATCCCAGGACCGTGGGATCATGACCTGAGCCAAAGGCAGGACCCTCAACCACTGAGCCACCCAGGTTCCCCTAGTTCTGAATTTAAACAAAGGAACCAGAGACAGCTTATTTTGTGAGATGTATCAGAAAGACAGATGTAGGGGCTTCTGGGTGTCTCAATTGGTTAAGCATCTGCCTTTGACTCAGGGCCTGATCTCAAGATCTTAGGATCAAGTCCCACATCAGGCTCCTTGCTCAGTAGGGAGTCTGCTTGAGATTCTCTTTCTCCCTTTCCCTTGGCCCCCCCTTACCCCATTCATGCTCTCTCTCTCTCATAAATAAATGAAATCCTAAAGAAAAGAAAAACAAATGTACCTACATGCATATATTATCCTTTTGATAAATCCCAAAGCCAGGATGTAGATGTAGCTGTTGAATCAACTATTGGAAGGGAAGAAATTATTTTAGTTCACTGAAATTAGTTTTGCATTTATATTACTCAGATAAATACAAGAGGAAAATACATGAAGAAGTTATATCTGGCCTTTTAGGAAGTACCAGTGTTGTTATTTTTGTGGAGGAATTCTGTAAGACAAATCTTACATGAATTTTGAAACAGGAAATTTAATTTCTCAAATTCCACAAGTTGCAATATCACTTAAGACAAACGATGAGAAATGCAGTGTTGCAGCTGTAACAGTGTTGTGTTTCAGAAAATTAAGCACTGAAAGTTTTGGAAGTGATTCAAGTTTTAAAAAGATATTAGTACTAATAGTTTTAGGAGTTCTTTGAGGGAAAATTAAAATATGGTAGGAGAAAGACATGCTTGAGATATTAGCATGGAAATGGCTAACGCAGTTCTGGAAGCTGCATACAAATGTCATGAAATGATTGGAAAGAAAAGATTAAGATAGGTGGTCTGCAAACAGGAGCATGTGCATAAGCACTACATTTGTCATGTGTATTATTAGACATTTATGATCTTTTACCTGCAGGTTGTCTCAAAATGAAGGTAGTGTGCCTTCCTTGGTACATGGCTCAAGAACACAGAGTCTAAGCATATACTTGTTTCAATAAACATTTGGTGACTTTCAATAAACTATATGACGTCCCCTGTGTTAGGTGCCAAGGACACAATATAAAATCAGGCAAAGTTCATCAAGGACTATATAATCTACTGAGGGAGATAGATAAACTCTATCCTGGAGTGAGGTATCAGTGTACCTGTCTAGGGTGCTCTAGGCGCGTAGATGAAATGGTCCAGGACTATGCACGGGAAACTCAGGGAAGATATTCCAGAGAGGATGATATCTGGGCCAGATCTACCACTGACTGAGTATCCCCCAGACAGAAGGGAGGAGCCACAGCACACTCAAAGCACAGAGGCCTGATAGGCGCTGCGTTACATCCCCTGAACCAAAAACTTACGTTCTTCCTATGGCAGGAGACAAAAATGATGAGGAATTGCATTGCATGCCTTCCCAAAAATTTTGAACTGTATCCTTATGAGAAGCCCTGAAAGATTTAAAGTATAGGAGTGATGCGGTCAGACATATATTTTGAAAGATCACCCAGAAAGTGATGTAAAGGGTAGGTTTGATGGTAGGTGATGCCAGAATCAGGAGCACCTATTAAGATACGGCTGCAATGCACCAGGCGAGGAAAACTGATCCCAGAAACTAAAATAGCAGTGGTGAAAATGAAGAGGAAGATAGGCATGCCCGGTTGATGTCAGGTAAAGTGAAAAGGATTCGGTAATTGGTTCACTGTTGGGGTGAAGACAGAGGAGCCTGGGAAGCCTAGCAGGATTCTGGGTGTGTTGTCCTAACTGAAATAGAGAACACAATGGGGCAGCTGGTTTGCAGGGAAAGAGAGGATGAGTGTGAGATTGCCTTGAAACATCCAGGAGATATTTAACAAGCGGTGG
The DNA here is from genome assembly GCF_018345385.1 of Vulpes lagopus. Taxonomy (NCBI): domain Eukaryota; kingdom Metazoa; phylum Chordata; class Mammalia; order Carnivora; family Canidae; genus Vulpes; species Vulpes lagopus. The sequence continues at coordinate 18,903,339 of NC_054833.1, forward strand.
CATACAGGCTGAGAAGGATCCCCTAGCCAGACAGGGACTGAAGATAGAGGGGAGAGCAGGGATAATTGATGAGTCAAGGTCTCAGGGGAAGAAAGACTCGATTCCCCAGCACAGCGTAGAAACAGAGATACCTCCTCTGCTGAACCTGGAAGAAAGGAAATCAGGACAAGCATGCTCAGGGCAGCTAGGGCTGTGCCATGGTCGGTGGAAGCTCGTGGCTGAAAGCTTCCCTCTCTTCTTGCAGCAGGAGGCTGGAGGTGAAGGTTTGAAATAGGCACAGCCTCTGCCTTCACATGGCAAAGCTTTGGCTCTCACCACAGGATATGACAAGGAGGTACAATTTCCTCTCCGGCTCACAATTTCTGTTTTTATCTCCACTTTCTTCTCCTTCCCGTCTGGTTCCTCGTTCCCCTGATTCCGACCCATCGCATCTTCTTGAGGACTTGCCCCATCAATTGTTTTTATTCTCTCCCCCCTCTTACTCTGCACTGAATTCTTGCTCTCGCCAGAAAAAATTCCTTCCTGCAATCCTCTTCTCTTCTTAAAGCTATTTTTGTTGCTCTCTTTTCACACCCCGTTATCCCTTCTGGGAAATGGTTTATAGTTGACAAAGCACTTTCACATATCACCTTAACCAACCAGGCATCTCAATTCCTAGTGTTTCTTTTTTTTTTTTTCTTAAAGATTTTATTTATTTATTTATTTATGAGAGACACAGAGAAAGAGGCAGAGACACAGGCTGAGGGAGAAGCAGGCCCCAATGCAGGGAACCCGATGTGGGACTCAATCCCGGGACTCCAGGGTCACGCCCTGGGCCGAAGGCAGGCGCCAAACCGCTGAGCCACCCAGGGATCCCCCAATTCCTAGTGTTTCTGATGAATACTCTTCCATATTGCCAGTCTCAAAATGCCACTCTCATTTTTAAAGGCTGTATAATATTCCATGCATTGTATATGTGTGTGTGTGTGTGTGTGTGTGTGTTACAATTTATTGAATATATCTTAAGGACACAGTTTGTAGCCATAGATGTTTGTAGCCACACATCTCTTGATCTACATGTTCGGCCCCACACTATTTGCATGCCTTTGCCTATCATGTGACTTTTCCAGGAATGCCCTTCCCTGCCCTAACTAAACTAAACTTCCTTCCTTCTCCACTTCTACCAACAAGCTCTTCATATTTGACACTTTTATACGCTTCAAGGCCTAATTTAAATCTCACCCTCCTCCTTACCTGAAAACAACACAATTTGTTTGTTTAAAGATCTTATTTTTAAGTGATCTCTACACCCAAAGTGGGGCTCAAACTCACAACCCCAAGATCAAGAGTCACACGTTCCACCAACTGAGCCAGCCAGATGCTCCTCCTCTATTTTATTTGAGACTTTCTAAAGGTATTTAGCACACTCTTCTCTAAACTATAACACAGGGATCCCTGGGTGGCGCAGCGGTTTAGCACCTGCCTTTGGCCCAGGGCGCGATCCTGGAGACCCAGGATCAAATCCCACGTCGGGCTCCTGGTGCATGGAGCCTGCCTCTCCCTCTGCCTATGTCTCTGCCTCTCTCTCTCTCTCTCTGTGACTATTATAAATAAATAAAAATTTTAAAAAATTTTTAAAAAAATAAACTATAACACATGGAAGGAGAGGGAGAGAACCCCATGCAGATTCTCTGTGCTGAGATCAGAGCCTGACGTGGGGCTCAATCTCAATAACCCTGAGATCATGACTTGAGCTGAAACCAAGAATCGGATGCTTCACTAACTGAGCCACCCAGATGCCCAATGTATTACTCTTGACATGTCCCCTAGGAACCAACATAACAGTTCTTTCAACCACTAAGTATGTGCATTCCATCTTTACTTTTAGGGACCAGACATGGGTGGGTCTGATAATCTGAAAGACCCACTGTTGGCTGGACCCAGGCTGAGACTCCATTTATTGCCTGGCTCCCCTATACTCCTACTCTAAAAAGAGGCCCCGTTGGCAAGTTAGGTCTTCGACATAAAATCAGTTCAGACCTAGTGTCCAATAATCCTCCACAGGCCGGTGTTCCCTTTTTCTCAGTGCATGATTACTGTGATTAAATGTCCATAGGTCCCATTGAAAAAGGATGGGGGGGGGGAAAAGAAAAAGGATGGGGGATGCACTACTGAATTGTTGAGGTGTTTCAGGGCTCCATGTCCTAGCACTCTGGCTTGTCTTCGGTTACTGGGCTCTGGAATTGAGAACCAGCTCAGGCCCAGCTGAGGAGGGGATTGTGACTTTACTGGGTGACTGTCTTGCCTCTTTCTGATCTTTCTTGATGTCTTTTATGGTATGAATTAACACTAAGGTGGGTAATATTATTAATCTTATTAACCATTGCCATGGTTCTCTCCAGGTTACTCCTCCTTCCCGTTCTCCATTCCTCTCTCCTGTTCAGACTTTGCAAGCCATGATGATAACTGAGCCTACCTTGTTTCTGATGGCTACGGGGTGCCACCTGGCTTCCTTTCATTCTTATCCTCTGGTCCTCATTGCAACCAGCCCCAGTGTGTAATAGCATCTCTAACCCTCAGCCTGGGCTACAGAGGACAGCCCACCATTGGTCTCAGTGAGGCTGGACCATTTTGGTAGATTGAGTGTTTTCCAGGCCCTCTCGCAGAATGGGAGCTGGTGAGTTTTCCAGCCTTACATAGTATATCCATTCCAACAAGCCTACATTTAGGGACCAGGCAGAGGAGAAGGAGGGGCCGGTGAAATGGAAAGAAGACTAGGAGAGTAAGTTGTCTCTGAGCCTAGAACAACAAGTGTGAAAGAAGGACTCTGAGGCAGGGCTCTGAGGAGGACTTTGGGATTTAGCAAGATGGAGATGTTTTCGTGGTAAAAATAAAAGCCTACTTGGAACAGGTGGAGGAGAAAATTGAAAGGTGAGATTAATGAAGTTTTACCTTGTCAGAGAGCAGAGAAATGAGACTATTTCTGGAGACAGAGGGTTTTGTTTTTTAAGATGGGCAATATTACAGTATGTCTGTATGTTGATGGGAAAGATGAATTGGAGAGGTAAGAAAGTTATTATGAGGTGGAGAAGAAAGAGCTATTCTCAGAGTCACACGTTTTTGAGCAGGAGATAGGATGCAGACCACAAATGGTGGATGCCCTTTATGAGCCTATAAAGATTTTTTATTGTAACAGACAGGAGGGCAGAGCCTAAGTGTACAGATGGAGGGAAGCAACAGGTTTTGTGGCCAGTGATCAGGTGATTGTGCTTTTGTCCATCAGTTCTTTCCAAGGAAATCTGAGCTGGGGAGGTCTGTGAATTGTGCAGCAAAGGGAACCAGATGGGAAGAGTGCCCAGGGGGCTGGGGAGGGAATACAGGACCGCCCTCCAAGTGAGGAGTCTGGCTAGAGGGCCAGGACTCCTTTGAAAGTTTTCCTTACTTTGTTTCTTTATCCTGCAGTGCCCTCTTTTCATGAGGATTTTCTTTCAGAGGTAAAGTATAGCACAAAAAACCCAATTCTTGTCTTTTAGCCCTTGCTAGATGAAAGAACACTTAAGTCTTTGCTTGCACTGTAATAAACACAACTTTTTTTTTTTTTGCTTGATTTTTTTTTTTCCATTTTCTCTTCAGCCTACAATTAAACTGAGGTTGCAAATATGTGGAGAAAAAAATGTCACCAGCGACAATACAATAAAGTCAACATATATTTTCTGAGTTACCACACAGAGTACTCTTCTGTAACATTGACTCAAAGGCACAAAAATCCCTGGCCTCAAGATGTTTAAGAGAGGACACATAATAAACGATATATTGTCTTAGGAGGTAACAAGTGCTAAGAATGAAGGAGAGGGCACCTGGGTGGCTCAGTGATTGAGCTTCTGCCTTTGGCCCAGGGCGTGATCCTGGGGTCCTGGGTCGAGTCCCCCCATCGGGCTCCCCGCAGGGAGTCTGCTTCTCCCCCTGCCTGTGTCTCTGCCTCTCCTTCTGTGTCTCTCATGAATAAATACATAAATCTTAAAAAAAAAAAAAAGAATGAAGTCTTGAGAACAGAGAGAAGGAAATGGAGAATGTGGGGAAGGGAAGATTGGAGGATTGTGATTTTAAATTAGGCAGTGATGGTAAGCCCCACTTTGGGCTTTTGCTTCGGTTGAGCAAAAGTTTAAGAGACACGAGGAAGTTCCTCAGCTATATGGTAATCTGGGGGAATATAACTGAACAAAAAAATGGTGCTTAACGATCCCATTTGCCAACGATGCTGAGAGAACTCTTAAATAATCAGAGGGAGAAAAGGCCCAGCTTCTACAAATTCCAAGGGAATAAAATGACAAAAGTGGAAAGTCAATGGTGAATTTGCTATACGAATGAGGATAACCAGAATGTGGTATATTCCAGGAAAATGAATATCTTTAGAGAGATAGGTGCAGAGGTAAGAGACAGGAGAACATGGGGAAATATTTGGAAAGATCTAACTAAATTAGTAGGTGCATTTCTTTCTTTCTTTCTTTTTTTTTTTTTTTAAGATTTTGTTTAAGTAATCTTTACACCCAACATAGGGCTCAAACTCACAACTTTGAGATCAAGAGTCACATGCTCTACTGACTGAGCCAATGGTGCCCCTTACCTTAGTGGTAGACTCTTAATTCCATGAATCAAGGATTGGAACCAAGTGGGAGAGCTCTGGGTGGGCACCAAAGGAAAGCTGCTTATTATAGGGAGAATGTAGATCATAATAAGTACAGGGTTTGTGAGCACCAAGATCAGGATATTTTACTTCCCTTATCCGCAGACAACTACCTTTTATATTTTATACCATTGGACAGTCACGTATGTCTGTTTTCTGTTTGTATGTTTTTCTTTTCCCTAAATTCTGTACAGCAGTCACATCTAGAAGAGGCACACTTTATGTGTCCCGGATAAGCATTTCGTAGCTGGTTATCTAAAATTCAAGTCCCAAATAAAACCCACTAGGTAATCATTTAATACCTGGTGTTGCAGTCCCAGGTTAAGCCTAAACGGGATTATCTTTACTGGTTCAGGCTACGTCTAGACATGTCCTGAGAACTGGAGAGGCAGCCCTACTAGGAATCTTGTTTTAATTGTAATGAGCATTCTCACTGGAAACCGGTCCTCTGAAGGAAAAGGAGTCAGTGAGATATCCTTGGTGCAGAAAGGAGAGAAGAGGTGATTTTGAGTACTGTTTAATGTCTGTGTCTTCTTTTACATGGTTCACATTGGATTCTTTCTGCTACAAGGGAAGAGCAGCAAGTTAAATAGAAGGCTGTGTTTCTCAAAAAAAACCTGTCAGATATCAGGAACTCAGAAAAGGACTGATTTGAAACTCAAGAAACAGAAAATTGGGGAGGGAGAGTCTTCTTTTGCCAGTGGGAGTACTCAGCAAAGTTCAGCCCCAAAGTAGTGGCAGTGGACTTGGTGGCTTTGGCGCAGAGTGGCGACTTTGGCAGGCGAGCACAGAAGTGGAGGCAGTAGCAGAGTGGGAGGGTACCACCTTAGCCATGTTAAAAAAAAGAAAAAAAGAAAAAAAAACGGAATCAAGTAAATCTGAAGATCTAATCAGCTTTATTAAGTAATTCATGAATTGGGCAGCATCCCATCTAGCAAGTGGAGGGCAGCTCCAAGGAGGAATCCTTGGAAATGGAAAGTTTTTATAGGAAGGAGGATGGGGACAAGAAGTTATTAGCAAAAGAAAAGAAAGAATTGTTTCAGGCACAGTCACCTGCCCCTTGGGGGGAAGGACAGCCTGTCTTATTAGGTTGATTACCTTACCTTCTTTTGGGGGTTGGAGATGGGCCCATGTGACAAGGTTCCTCATCGACGCTGATCAGAAAATTACTGACTGGTTAAGACTCGATTTCTAGTGGCAGTTGAAACTGCAATTAAGTTGCATATCAAGTCCAGATTTGGTGATGTGGCCTGAGTGATGCCGCTTGGGGCCTGTGAGTTTTCTTTTTTCACAGCAGCGCGGCAGTGGCATTGGCGGCCTGACGGAACCGCGTGGAGCTGAGTTGTTTCAGCCTAGCACGGTCAGGTTGTGATTTTAGCAGACAGACTTAGTCAACATGGGCTACAAGCTGCTTTTACAGGGGCCCCAGGCCAATGAGGCCTTGAGCAGAGCCAACACAGGAGCAGAGCAGCTGATGGATGGTACTAGGCCCCGGAGTAGGAATCTGGAATCAGACTGCCAAGTTCAAATCTTGCCTCTGTCATTGACCAGCCTTGGGTAAATGACCTTTCTGCTTCTCAGTTTTCTTCTCAGTAAATAATATCCAGTTCAGAGCGATTTTTAGAGATCACTGAAATCATGCATGAAAGCACAGCTCTAAGAAATAGTGACTGACAATAGTAGGCATGTGATAAAGGATAGCCCGTTTCACCACTCCTACGACATCTCACACTGCTCCAGCCCAATAGTAGTTGGTATTCACGCTGTTTAACTGCACGAAATACCCAAGTATTGATAGCAACCTAAACTTCAACAGCCCTTGCCGCCTCTATTTTATATTTGCCAAATGTTTACCATATGCCAGGCACTGTTCTGGGTGATTTATAATCCTGGAATGTCGAGAATTTAAGCACTGGCACTATTTAACTATGGGTGAGGGTGTGGGCCGATAGAGGCCAAGATTTTCCGCTATTTCTTATGCTTTTAGGGTTTTTTTTTTAAACAATCACATATCGCAAAACATTTTTGCTTTTCAAAGCAGGTAGTTTGTGTCCCTTATATCACTATTAGTTAAAATCATACAAAGGCTACAGCGCCCGATGATCCCATATATAACTGGGTGTTCTATGTTGGCAAACTTTATTTAAATAACAACAACAAAAAAAAAAAGAAAGAAAGAAAAAGAAAAAAAGAGCATCGCGCCGGGCACTATAGGCCGATGGTCATTCAAATAAAGTCACTAGGGCAGCTCGGGTGGCTCGGCGGTTTGGCACCTGCCTTGGGCCCAGGGCGTGACCTTGGAGACCCAGGGTCGAGTCCCACGTCGGGCTCCCTGCGTGCAGCCCGCTTCTCCTTCTGCCTGTGTCTGTGCCTCTCTCTGTCTCTGTGTCTCTCTGATGAATAAATAAAATCTTTTAAAAACAATAATAAAATAAATAAATAAATAAAAAATAAATAAAAAATTAAAATTAAAAAAATTAAAAAACAGCAATAATAATAATTTAAAAAAACAAATAAAAAAAAAAAGACAAATAAAATCAGTGCGTAGGATGCAAATGAACCAGGGGAGCGCGAGGCAGCAAGGTGCAAGTGCAGCGCTCGCGTCTCCGGCGGGAGGCGGACCCTTCGCGGGAACAGCCGAAGCCCGGGGGGGCGGGGCAGCCGATCACGTGACTCGGGGGCGGCCCCGCCCCCCGCCCCTCCGAGCCCCGCGGCCACGTTGGCGGCGCTCCGCGGCCGGGGAGGGGGCGTGGCGAGAGCCGCGTGCGTGGTGCGTGCCCCGCCCCCTCGCGGAGCCCGGATGAAGGGTGACGCCATTACCGCCGGAGCCGCGGAGAGCGCTGGCGGGCGGCGAGCGGACGCCGGACCGGCCGCGCCATGAGGGTCCTCCCGCGCCTGCTTCTGCTCCTCTTGCTGGCGTTCCCCGCTGCCGTGCTGCTCCGAGGCGGCCCGGGAGGTGAGGCGAGGGCCGTGGGTGGCGGGGCGCAGGCCGGCGGCTGCGGGCTGGAAGGCGGAGGCGGCAGCGGCGCCCGGGTCGGGGTCGCGGTCGCGGTCGCGGTCGGGGTCGCGGTCGGTCCGGCCCGCGCCCTCCCGGCCCTCCCCCGCCCCGGCGGGTCGTCGGGGGTCCGGGCGCGCGGGGCAGCCCCCGCCGGGGCCTCGGCCGCGTCCCCGCGTCCCCGCGGGCTGCCCCTCGGCCGCCTGCACCTCGGTGTCCCCGCCTGGGCCGCACCTGCCGCCGTGGCCGGAGCTGGGGTCCCCGGGTCGCGGGGGGCGGGGGGCGGGGGGTGGGTGCAGCCGCAGCCCGCTGCGCTCCTCGGGCCGCCCCGCCCCGCCCCCGCCCCGCTCTGGGCTGACGTGTCTCTGGCCTCCACGTTGCGAGCCCTCCTTCATTCATTTGCTGAGACCTTTGGCCTCTGCGCAGCTCGGCTCCCAGAGCATCCCCCATCCCCCCATCCCCCATCCCCCCACAGTCCCCCCCTGCTAACCAGCGCCGCATCCCTGGGGGTACCTGGCGTCTTCGCCCGGCGGCTCGGGAGCCCGCCCTGCCTGTACCTGAGCCCTCCTCCTCCTCCTCCTCCCTCCCCTTCCCTGTCTCTGCAACTTTGTATGTGTGCGCATCTCATGGCCCTGGGGCCGGGAAAAAGATCTAATCCAACATTAGACGTTCATTTCGGCTTGTTCTTTGCAGCACTTGGCCTGATGTGGGAATTGCAGGACACTAAGGACGGAGACACGTGGCTCTTTTTGCCCCCTGGTTCCGTTAGGAACTTAAGGTTTTTTTTTTTTTTTTTTTTAAAGAGTTTATTTATTTATTCACGAGAGACAGAGGGAGAAGCCTTCTTTTTTTCTTTTTCTTTCTTTCTTCTTTTCTTTTCTTTCTTTCTTTTTTTCTTTTCTTCCTTTCCTTTCCTTTCCTTTCCTTTCCTTTCCTTTCCTTTCCTCTTTCTTTCCTCTTTCTTTCCAGTTTCCCAACATAAAACACCCAGTTATATGCTTCCGTTTACTTCTGAAGCAGAAGTGGAAGAACCCGACGTGGGACTGGATCCCAGGACTCCAGGGTCAGGCTCTGGGCCAAAGGCAGCACTAAACCGCTGGGCCACCCGGGCTGCCCAAACTTAAGTTTTCTTATCTGCAGAATTTCAGTCTAAATGATCACTAGGATTCCCCTCCTTCTGTAAGTTTAAGCAGAAATGGTTGATAGTGACAGGTACCCACAAGTGCTTTTTTTTTTTTTTCTTAAAGATTTTATTTATTAGAGAGAGAGGCAGAGACACAGGCAGAGGGAGAAGCAGGCTCCATGCAGGGAGCTCGATGTGGGACTCCATCCGGGGTCTCCAGGGTCAAGCCCTGGGCTGAAGGCGGCGCTAACTGCTGAGCCACCGCGGCTGCCCATGCATGCTCTTTTTTTTTTTTTTTTTTTTTTTAATACAAAGGAAAGGGAAGCCACTGGTTTCTATTTAGGGGATGGGAAACCAGGTGAGAGAATTAATAGAGCCTGTTGATGAATTCATTTGCAGGGTTGAAGGGGGACTCTCTTCCTTTAGGAGTCACTTGGCTGGTTTGCTCTTACTTGGCTTTCAAAAGAAAATCTGACAATTGCCTGTTTAGGATCCAGACTGTGTTCTTCAGGTTTCAAAACATTGTCTTTCTGTTTTAAGAAACATCAGTTTTGTCTAAACCTAATTAGATATCGTTAGACATTTGTGTGTGTGTGAGGAATGGTCTTTTTTTTTTTCCCCTTTCTCCCAAAGGAAGTTTTTTCTCTAAAGTTTTCCAATTGAGAATTGCTAGACTCTCTAGGTGCAGAACTGTTACTGAGTAACCTTAATATCTACTGAACTGTAGGGTGAAAAGCCATTGCATCTATTGAGAAGTCTTGAAATTTAAGTACAACTTGAAATTATGATGTTAGCATAGGTATTTTTCTTGCTGGTTCTAGAAGATGACTTGTAAATTATGAATGCACTGTTTGTCCAGCAAACAGTAGAAGCTGTTTTTCAGTTCATAATGTGCGGTTCGGTGTTCTTTAATATTGTACATAAATTTTAACAGCTTGTAAGAACTCAAGGAAGTGGGAAAGGCTTAAAATGCATAGCCCTTAATATAGACTGTTTTCTCTGGGTATTGCAGCATGTACACATGCTTCCTTTCCCACATTTTTTTTTTCCTCTTCTGAATTGCCACATCATCATTCTTGCTGAGAAATGTTGGAAGAGTCACTAGAACTTTGAGATTCTGTTTTGAGTATCTTGCCTGAGATCAATTTAACGTGACTTGTTTAAAGAACTTTTGCCTATAAAATTATAATTTCTTGACCTTACAGTGATGCTTAATTTTTTAAGTGTAGGGGAAATAAAATGAAAAGGTACTTAAAACATGTTTGAAAGTCATATGCAAAAATAGATGGATGCATGCTTTCGGTGCTATCAACTCTGAAGTTACCAGTGTAGTTTTTATTGTATCAAATATGTTTTATGCAAGCTAGTTTTTACCATGGATGCCATACAAGTATTTATTCCTTGGAATTACATGCTATCAAGTTCTCGGAGCTGTAGTCAACATGTTTTATGCAAGCTAGTTTTTACCATGGATGCCATACAAGTATTTATTCCTTGGAATTACATGCTATCAAGTTCTCGGAGCTGTAGTCAACTTTAATAACAAATGTTTCTTGCCTAGTTATTGAGGTTGCTATTTCCTTTAGATCTGAGTAGGGTTTTCGTTTGTATGGTTAATGATAGGTATTAAATTCTGGAGCTTTTTACGTTTAAAACAAACTTGTGTAAAGTTCTTTTATTTGACCTTCAAGGCATCTTTAGTTTCGGCAGTTCATTTTCCTAACAATTCAGTGCTTTTGAGAATTGAAACAGTATTTCCCATTAAAGTTAACATACAGTTGATCTGGGGATCCCTGGGTGGCGCAGCGGTTTGGCGCCTGCCTTTGGCCCAGGGCGCGATCCTGGAGACCCGGGATCGAATCCCACATCAGGCTCCCGGTGCATGGAGCCTGCTTCTCCCTCTGCCTGTGTCTCTGCCCCTCTCTCTCTCTCTCTCTCTCTCTCTCTCTCTCTATCATAAATAAAAAAAATAAAAAATAAAAAAATAAAAACAACATACAGTTGATCTGACTACCAATAGGATAAAATCACGAGTATTCTAGATGCATTGTAATTTGACATCATTCAAGGGAACTGGGAGATTGAATTACTCCAGGGGAAACATGTGTTGCCTGTACCTGGGACTAAAAACCATTGGTATGCCAGCAGTAAAGGGTAATTACTTGTTTTGTATTTTATTGTTAGGCTCATTAGCTGCAGCTCAAGATCTCACAGAAGATGAAGAAACGGTGGAAGATTCAATAATTGAAGATGAAGATGATGAAGCAGAAGTGGAAGAAGATGAACCCACAGATTTGGTTAGTGTTCTATAAAGCGTAATTCATGTATATGGCATTTCTAGAGTCTATCCTTTTATAGACAAATTTGTTTTTGTTTTCTAAAGATTTTTAATTTATTTATTCATGAGAGACACAGAGAGAGAGAGAGGCAGAGGCACAGGCAGAAGGAGAAGCAGGGTCCATGCAGGGAGCCTGACGTGGGACTCAATCCTGGGTCTCCAGGATCAGGCCCTGGGCCAAAGGCGGCGCTGTACTGCTGGGTCACGCGGGCTTCCCCAAATTTGGTTTTAAAATTCTTGCTTTAAGAGGTTACTGTGATCAGGGGGTTGAAGTTGGGAGAAAGGGGCCAGTAATTGAGAATGGATAAGTATTTTCTTGCACAAGGAGGAAGATGTGAGACAAAGAACAATTAAAGAACAATTAAATGTCATACGGACCTTATCTAAGAGGGTAATAGTACACTGGGAATGGCACTGGACCAGTGTTGATCGATTTGGGATGCATGCTACTTAGCTTTTTGACTTTGAGTAGGTTATCTCTCTGGATCTCATTTTCCTCCTTTCTTTCCTTCATTCAGTAAGCAAGTATTTACTGAATCCATACTATGTGGTAGGCGCTGTTTTTAGTGCTGGGGTAAAGAAACTAGGTATTTTCCCTGCTGACATGGAGTTTCTGTTCTTGGGGCAATATATATGTGTTTTGGTGGCAGGGAGTGAGGAATAGGCAATAAACAGTATATAAAATGTGTCTTGTGAAAAAGAAGGGGCTTGGAGGAGATCTTTTAAAAAGTCTAGTTCTGGGGACCCCTGGGTGGCTCAGTGGTTAAGCGCCTGCCTTCAGCTCAGGATGTGATCCCGGAGACTCGAGATCAAGTCCCACATTAAGCTCCCTGCATGGAGCCTGCTTCTCCCTCTGCCTGTGTCTCTGCCTCTCTCTCTCTCTCTCTCTCTCTCTCTGTCTCTCATGAATAAATAAATAATCTTTAAATAAGTCTAGTTTTGAAACTTTTACTATAAAATTATATGACAGTAAGAATGTTGGGGTAGAATGAAGATAACTGCAACATGCTTCTAGCTACTTTTATTTCCTCTCTGGACTACTATAATTTATTCTACACAGATTACTTCTTTTTAAAAAACAACTTTTAAACTCCAGAATCAGTTCTCTTCACAGTCTTAGCAAGACAATGCCTTCAGTGCCAGAAAGTAAAAGCCATCGAGTGTGAACTTTATCAAATTTTCTACTTCTGAATTATATTATTCAGTCATCCTTTCTACATTTTCTCCTTAAAAAAAATAGTGAGTTGATTTTACTCTCTTCTAAGGCTAGCCCTACCACCTGTATTCATGTCCCCATCTGGTCCTGTGGTGGGATTTTGTATTTTTCTTTAACTTTGTCAGTGGCTTGATTCTGTTAAAATGCTACAGATATACTTTTATATTCCAGTTTGTGTTCCTCCACTTTAAGTTGCTACACTTTTTCTTTACCAGCACTTTTCTTGAGAGAGTAAACTGTACCGCTCTACTCATTTCACATTTGTATTGTGGTCTGGTCCGATGTATCTAGTAAAACTGTTCTTGCTAAGTCACCACTCACCTAATTGCAAAATCTGTGGCCTGTTTTTCATTGTTATATTGTTATCCTGTTCAAACTCTTTCTAGCATTTGCGGAGTACCCCTTCCTTGAGTCCCTTCATGTTGGTTTGGAGGTGGGGGTGACTAGTTTACTCTGCCCAACTGCTGCTGCTCGATCTCTCTACCATCTTCTCTCCCTCTGCTTGCCTCCTTACTGTTGATGAAACCTGTGGTTTCAGCCAGCACCACCTTTTACCAATTACCTTCAGATCTTGTCTCTAGCCACTTACCTTACTGAGCTCTATACCTTTATTTCCAGCTCTCTGCTGGATAGCACCATCTAGATACTCCATTCATACCTGAAATTTTATATGTCTAAAATGGAATTCAGCTTTTACCATCCATCCCACTTCCATAAACTGTTCCTGTTTTGATATGGCTCTAGCAATTTAAGCTTTCATCTTAATGACTTCCATTTCTTTTTATACCACAATACATCAATCAAGTCAGATCAAATACTCTTTGCTTCTTATTACAGCCTTTTGGTTCCTGCCTTCTTATCGCTGGTCCCTTTTCCTACTTGTGGGTTTCTTTTCTCAAAAATAGAAATTCACTAACTCTTACTAAATGAATGGTATATCATTAGGATATTTAAAATATAACATCAAACAGTTGCACAGTCATTGAACAAATGTTTGAGGGTCTTCTCTTGAGTTATGATCTAGATGTGGAGAATTTTTTAAGTTAAAGACTGTCTTTGCCCTTGAGAGAGGTCTATTGGGAGAGAGAGAGTGTTTTACATAAATGAAAAAAGCAAAATGCCAGTAAACAGTGGTGCCCTTAAGCATCTCAATTTATTAAAGGCCTGAACACTTCAAATATATTAGTAATCTCTGTAATCCTCATCAATTCCTGAAGAGGTGCTGCACTGAGGATTAAAATTTTAAATTAAAATTTCACATTTTGTAACTATTTCATTGATATAGTTTACAGATTATACTATTCATCTGTTTTAAACAAACAATTCAACAATCTTTAATAAATGTGCCAAGTTGAGCAGCTCTGCATTTTAGGCCATTTCCATCATCCCCATATGATCCTGCTTACTCTTTTTTTAACCGCTTCTTCCAAGTTGTGTGACATCTTCTCACAGAAAGATTGTTCTGTTAATTGAGATAGAAATCTTTTGGGGGTGATGACAAGGTGCTCTAGAACAGAAGTCAGCAAAATGGCTACAGGCCAAGTCCAGTTGTCCTTATTGTTTAACATATCGTCTGTGGCTGGTTTCATGCTGCAGCCTCAGAGTTGAGTAGTTGCCAGAGGGACCTCATGGTTCCCAAAGCCAAAATTATTTGATAGCTGGATCCTTGGGTTGGTGCTGCTTTCAGAGTATTGTTTCCTTCACCCTTGTGGGAGGATGGAGGGTGAGCGGGAGGGAGTAAGTTTGAGACTTTTTCCTGTGAGGTAGTATTCCTGGCATTTTAAAGGAGAAAACAAATACTATTTGTTTTAACTGGGAATTAAGTGTTCATTTGAAAGATGCCTTTTAAACTTTTTTCAGACTTGACAGATAAAGTTTACCAACCTGTGCTCTAGAACCTTACAGTTGGAAGTGTGGTTTGAGTACCTGTAGCCTTGGCATTTCCTTCGTGCTTTTAAAAAGCACGTGTGGGATCAATTTCAGGTGCACCTGGGAGGCTCAGTGGTTGAGCCTTTGGTCCGGTCGCGGGTGGAATGGGGTGGTCCTGGGATCAAATCCCACATCAGGTTCCCCGCAGGGAGCCTGCTTCTCCTCTGCCTATGTCTCTGCCACTCTCTGTGTCTTTCATGAATAGATAAATTAATTTTAAAAAAAAGGAAATACAGAATTTCAGGCTTTCCCTGGAACTGAATCAGATCTGCATAAAATCCCCGGGGCATTGGTATACATATTCTTGGAGATGCACTGAAATTCGTACTCCTACTAATCCCAGCAAAGCCTTGGAGAAGCAGCATTTTGTCCCACATACAGTGAAGTCATTATTTTTAAATGATGTATTTTCCTTCATAATTATCTTTTTTTAATGTTGTTTTTGTTAGGCTGAAGATAAAGAGGAAGAAGATGTATCTGGTGAACCTGAAGCTTCACCAAGTGCAGATACAACCATCCTGTTTGTGAAAGGAGAAGGTAATAGAGAAATGTTTTAACTCAGGCATAGGAATTTTTCAAATGACAAGCTTACTTTTTGGGGGAAGCATTAGTAGTGCTTAAGATTTTTATTCATTTTCCTCTTTATTATTTTACAAATATGGCATAAATACGTATTTTTAAAAAACCCACTTATATGTGTGATTATCCATATAATCCATGTAAGGTAGTATTCCTGGCATTTAAACTATGGGGAAAATAAGTACTATATTTAAATTAGAAGTCAAATGTTCTTTTGGAAGATACTGTTTTTAAACATTTTTCAAACTGCCACAGTAAACTGACTTCTATTTTAAAATATGAGAGACATATTAACGAATATTAGTAAATTAGTGAAATATTAGTAAATATTAGTGAAATATGAAAACTGATTAAGCCTAGTTTCATTAAAAGAAAAATGAATATGTCTTATATTTACTGAGGGCTATCAGCAAACACTGTTCTTAATATTTTGTGTGCATTATTTAATCTTAACAGAAACCAGGGCTCCTGGGTGGCTCAGTCGGTTGGGCATCTGCCTTTGGCTCAGGTCATGGTCCTGGAGTCCTGGTATTGAGCCGCACTTTGGGCTCCCTGCTCAGTCGGGAGTCTGCTTCTCCCTCTGCCTCTGCCCCTTCCCCCGACTTGTGCTCCCTCATGCTCTGGCTCTCTCAAATAAAATCTTAAAAAAAAAAAAAAAAAATAACAGAAACCATATGAGGATAGTTACTCTTGCTGAACTGAGGTTTAGAGAGGTGAAGAACATGTCCAGAGGCTACTCAGTTGGTAAATAAATTATGAAGATGGTCCCAGATGTGTCTGCCCCAAAGCCTCTGCTAAACTGGGTGAAACTCAGTTCTGTAGGCCATGATATAATTATTAAATACTACCATTTTGTTTTGTTTTGTTTTTTTTAAATTTATTTTTTTAAATTTTTATTTATTTACGAGAGTCACAGAGAGAGAGAGAGAGAGAGGCAGAGACACAGGCAGAGGGAGAAGCAGGCTCCATGCACCGGGAGCCCAACGTGGGATTCGATCCCAGGTCTCCAGGATCACGCCCTGAGCCAAAGGCAGGCACTAAACCGCTGCGCCATCCAGGGATCCCTAAATACTTCCATTTTGAAGTTACTAATTTTCTTAGTCTTCTCAAGTTTTTATTCCTGCATGTATTCCAATTTTATGCCTACAAAAAGTAGGATTTGATTAAGAGGCTTTTCCTCCTCTTTTTGTAGCTGCCTCTGAATCTTACCTTCAAATTTGTGTTTTGACTGATTGCTTAAAGTGGTATGGGTTACCTGGTTAATTTTTTTTTCCAGTATTTTAATGGACACTACAATCTCAGATTCACCTTTCTGTCATTCTTACCTGCATAGATAATAGACGCTAGGTTGGAGGTGACTTTAAGACAGGTAGCCCCATGGCCAGTTAATCTTACTGCTAAAAGTACACAACTCTTTCTTAGATCACACAACATGGAAGTGATGTAATCTGATTTTGAGATGCTCCCTGCTTTTTAAGTTCTTAAGTTGCAGTGCCAAAGTACAGACAAGGGTTTCAGTTTATACACTAACTGTAATCAATTACTAGTTAGTGGGTGACTGGAGTGTGCTACTGAAAAAGATTCTGAAACCAAGTCTACATGTAGGAAAGGGTGCCCAAATCCTTAATAATGTCAATTTATTTTGTGTGCTTAAAATGTTTTCTAATCTTCTGATTTCTTTTTTTGTTTCTTAGATTTTCCAGCAAATAATATTGTGAAGTTCCTAGTAGGCTTTACAAACAAGGGTACAGAAGATTTTATTGTTGAATCCTTAGATGCCTCATTCCGTTATCCTCAGGACTACCAGTTTTATATCCAGAATTTCACAGCTCTTCCTCTGAACACTGTAGTACCACCCCAGAGACAGGCAACTTTTGAGTACTCCTTCATTCCTGCAGAGCCCATGGGTGGACGACCTTTTGGTCTAGTCATCAATCTGAACTACAAAGATCTGAATGTAAGGCCCTCTAAACTTTTTTTTTTTTTTTTTTTAACTTAGAGATGAATGAGGACAGTCGACACTGATTAATGAATACTCATATATTTATTCATTCAAGTGCCTGTTTATGGTTGGAACTGTGATGGGCAACAGGGAGGCAAAAATAAATTGCACGTTTGTCTTCAACACTAGAATTGAGTGGGGCAGATACGTATAAACAGGCAATATTCCAGCATTAGTGATATATACTAAAGAGAAGTGTGTAAGGTGCTGTAGTAGAAAAGTAGATGTGACTTGAGCTTGATCTTAAAGATAAGCCACACAGCAGATTCTATTGTTTATTCAGGTGTTCATATAGAGAGAATAGTTTGTTTTGTACTTCCTTTCATTGCTTCCATTTTGCCCATTTTACTGCTTTTATTTGTAAGTTTTAAGGGCTTTCTGTAACTTTTTCCATCATTTTATATACTCAGATAAAAATATAATCAATTATTTTTAGGATAGTTAGAGCAGTAAGGTTTATGGTTTATGAGAACCAAATGGTCTAATATAAGCTCTGTTGTCTTTCTTGTGGTTTTTAATATATACACACACACACACACATAAATATATATGTATATGTCTAGTAAATCAATGAGAGAACACCAGAATTTTACTGCTGGGAGCTGACCTCCAGGTGCCAAGTATTATATCCTTCAGATGAAAGCACGTCTAAATCATTCCCTTCTCAAAAAGTTTTCAGAGAAGGAAAATTTATCCTTTTGGAAGCTTACTCAACCTTTTCTTTATATATTGTCAGCATGCTTACTTATGTCTAAGATAAATTTTTCATGCTGCAATGAAGTTTTTTTTTTATTACTTACGGTTTTTGATCTTTCAAAATAATGTAGTCATCTTCCTCAATTTCATAGTTAAGCAGTTTGAATAATTATATATTTTGTCTTGTTTTCAAGCAGAATTAAACTTAATCCAACAGACATGAATGTGTAGTTTTATTTCATTTTGATTGTTTGTATCATCAATGTATTCTGATTCCTGGAATTGTCATTGGAGGAATGCAGGTGGAAAGATCTAGAAGTAAAACTTACATAATTACAGTTTAGCAATAAGTGACAATTTTGAGAAGTATTGCCTTTGTGTGAAGCATCAAACACTGGAAACAACTATCTGTATTGTCCCAATGATTCTGATGTGTTTGAAAACTGAAGTTGTGTTGAACCGACAAAATTAATCCAAGACTGCAACAGAAAAATATTTTGATACTGAAATCATGTAAATTAATTTCCAGTCCATTGTCAATTTTTAGAACATGGATTTGACTTCAGTTCTTAAAATCTGCTGCTGTGGCCGCTACTGTATACATTGTCATGCTCTTCCCTTCTTTTTGGGGGCATTATACACAACAGAACTTACAGCTTTTAGCTTATGAGTGTTCTGTGGGCTTTGTCTCTTTCTGCACATTTTATCTTTATTTTACTTTCCTGGTGTCTCACACTTTTCCACTTGCCCACCCTCATGAAACCAGAGGACAACTTTAGCAAAGTTGGAAGCGATTTTATTTTGTGGAAGAAAGTATTACTATAATGTTGAGTCTCTGACATTGAGTTAGTGCGATTACATGTAACTTTGTTGAGTCTTATCTAAGTGATGAGAAAGCTGCTTTATATCTGTTAAGGTAACAGGTTTTTTTTTTTTTTTTAAGGTAACAGTTTTAAGAAATCTTACAATTTTTATTTTTTCAATGCTGTTGACATTTTTGTGATTTATTAATAGGGCAATGTATTCCAAGATGCTGTCTTCAATCAAACAGTTACGATCATTGAAAGAGAGGATGGGTTAGATGGAGAAACGTAAGTGAAATTTGCAGTATGTATGTCTTGATCTCACAAGGTAGGCCTGAAAGGCTTGCTCCTGTTAACATTTTTTATTTTTTTATTTTATTTTATTATTTTATTTTATTTTATTTTATTATTTTATTTTATTTTATTTTTTTATTTTATTTTATTTTATTTTATTTTTTATTTTATTTTTTATTTTATTTTATTTTATTTTATTATTTATTTTATTTTATTTTATTTTTTTTTTTTTATTTTTTTTAATTTTATTTTATTTTATTTTATTTTATTTTATAAGATTTTATTTATTCATGAGAGAGAGAGAGGCAGAGACACAGGCAGAAGGAGAACCAGGCTCCATGCCGGGAACCTGACATGGGACTCGATCCCGGGTCTCCAGGATCACATCCTGGGCCGAAGGCGGCGCTAAACCACTGAGCCACCTGGGCTGCCCAACATTTATTTTGATAGAATGGACCACACAATAAATTTTTGTGAAATCCTGCCTACATAAATCCATATTTTAGAACTAATAGTGAGTTAGGAAAGATAATGGAAAATGACATATATTGTTTTTAAAAGATAGATGGCTTTCTGAACATCTCCCCTTTCTAAATTCTTTCTGCCACATGCTCATAAGCTGATCACCAGCCTCATCTAAGTTACATACCTCTTCACTTGCTAGATCTAGTTTATATTTTTAACTTTCCTCAAGTTATCTTGGAAACTGTTCTTAGTGAATGATCATGAATCATTTCTCACTGTATACATATATGTAACTGACTAGAAGCAATTTTTAAATCAAATTGTGCAAAATAATATTTGAGAGAGAAAAAAACCTAATGCAATTTTAATAAACTGAGCTTGAGTGTAATAAATTGTAAAGTAATTTTATTCATTTTAGATCATACATTTGGGTTTTTTTTGACTAATTGTTCTTAAAGTAAATCAGTGAAACTTACTACTTAGATGTAAGATACTTAGATACTTAGATGTAAAATACTTCCTTTGCCCCACAAGTTATTTGGAACACTTATATTAGAATTATAGTTGTAATTAGCTATGATGTTTGAGTTAAAGCAGAATTATAGTTTTACTTAGTTGTGCTGTTTCTTATGAATTAAAGCCAGTTTGTTTTTTCTCCTTTTTATATCAGAATCTTTATGTATATGTTCCTTGCTGGTCTTGGGCTCCTGGTTGTTGTTGGCCTTCATCAACTCCTAGAATCGAGAAAGGTAATTCTAGATGAATGACTCTTACAGCCATAATTCAGAAGTTGTTAGTGTACTAAGTATAATCTAGTTATTTGTGGCTTCTTGCTCTCAACTGTGGGTTTGTGTATTTATAGGTCTAGTGTACTTTTTTAAGATAAAACCTGAAGATGAGACCTTGGATATGTGACTTGTTTTTGTTTAGACTTCCATACACAAATGCATTTAAGGTCTTTTGGTTACACCCTCCAGAATGATCTTTACCTTCTTATTGTAATTCTAAATCATGTTAGAATTTTTATTTTTCAACTCAGAAGATTTCATTGTACTGTTTACTACACTTTTCAATGGATATATTATTCAACGTCTAATCAATACAGCTTTTACTCTTTAGAGATAATTTCCAGTTAGCATTTAAGTTAATCTTTTCATTTGAAATAGAATGAATGAATTTGGCTATATTATATCAAACTTCTGCTTTCTTATTAGGGTAGGAAAGTGGCAATGCTGAAGCACCTGCTATAATCATGGTTTTTCTTTGTCTGGATATGGTAGCTTATTCCACCACTTAATCTTTTATCTGTCTGTTCTCCCTGCAAAAAAAGAAAAAAAAAAGGAACAACCCATGTTATCCTCTCAATGGAAAGTATAACATGATTTGTGTCAAATTTATATTCATTACTTGATCTTTAAAGGAGAAATACTCAGAAATACTCAGGTGTTAATTTCCACAACTTTCTTTACCTCATTTTCATAATAGCCTTTTTGCTATAAATTTATGTATGAGGTGTAATGGCAACTCCAGTTTTTTTTTTTTTTTTTTTCATTTGAATGAAGCCAGTTTTTAGTTACTTTTCATGTACTCAGAGTCTAGTTTTTAGACTGTATACTTGATACATAAATGATTAGGTTTGTTGTTTAAGAGCAAGACTAAAAGAATTGAATCACTTTCTTTCTAGCAATTTGCTGCAGTTATTCCAGGGATAGAGTTTGAGGTTGTTAGCTTAAATAAGATTTTATATTTTTATTTTACCTATGCCAACTGTATGAGCGTATTTAGCTTTAGCTAACAGTACAGATCTACCTGCTTGCATGCAGTATTTCAGTAATTATCTTGAATTCTTTATAAATACTTAGTTGGTCCACCAGTCCACCAACGTAGGAAGCTTCATAGCAGAGGAAAAGGTCTTTAAAACCTGAAAATAAACTCTTGTGAAGATTTACTCCTTATCATTTATTTATAGTTGGTGATAGGCATGATTTTTCTCCTTCTAATTAGTAAAGTGCTTAAGTAGGAGTATGTTTTTAAAGCTAGAAGAGCTTAATATGCTTTTTAAAAATTACAGTGAACATTATAAGAGAACTCTTATAAAATAATGTTTTTGTGCTCTCAGCGCAAGAGACCCATACAGAAGGTAGAGATGGGTACATCAAGTCAGAATGATGTTGACATGAGTTGGATTCCTCAGGAAACCTTGAATCAAATCAGTAAGTACTTTTTATAAACTTGGCTGGAAAATTTTTATCTTAAGTGGAAGTTAAACTTAAGTATTTTAGACACAAAAATGCTTGGTCAATGCTACTTAACACTCATCTTTTCCATTACTTGTGGAGAACCTAGTATAATAAACACTTTAAAATTTTATTGTGAATAGTACTTTTATGCTTTAATTTAGAAATGCTTCCAGATCTACAGTTTCATATACAAATGTGTCAATTCTCCATATTCCTAATCTTTTCCTATCTCTTTTTTTCTGTTGCTTCAGTGCAGAGTAGAAGAGGTGAGGCAATTAACTTTTTTAATGGTGCTTGCTATATATAGTACTGGGGGATTCTGTGTAGCTTATGAATACAGTAAGTTTAATGAGTAATGGAACAGTTTTCAGCACTGTGTTTATTAGAAAAGCTAACTACTAACTACCCACTGTAGTTTGAAAGAATAAACCCAGAACTTTGCCCGGTAGTTTACATAACATATATTTTAACATTACATGTGTGATTAAACTATTAATTTTTATGAAAGAATATGGGAATTATTTTTTCCAATCATAAATGGACTAGTTGTAAGATTTATTTACTTATTTTCGAGAGCGAGCCGGCAAGTTGGTGTGGGAAAGGGGAGAGGGAGAGAATCTCAGGCTGACTCTGTGTTGACCATCGATGCCGGGCTTGATCTCAGAATCCTGCCCTGAACTTTTAGACCAAGAGTTATCACTCAACCAACTCTGCCACCCAGGGGCCCCATAAATGAACTGTTTAGAAACATTATAAAAGCAGTATGGCCTTGTATTAAAAACATTAGTAAATAGTACAGAAGTGAAAAACTGAGATTCCCTTCTGGCTCCACTAACTTCATTTTCTATAAATAATTGGTGTTTGTGTGTTATTCTAAGTATTTTCTGTACATTTACCAGTACATATGTCTGTTATTTCTTTGTGAATAGTTGATACAAATGGCATCATGCTGCATACACTGTTCTACTTACTGAGTTTTCATGTCTTGGGTTTTTTTTAATGATAGTGACTGACTTCATTCTTTTTAGTAACTGGGTAGTACTCCTTTATATAAATGTGTCCTAATAAATTAAACCTGTTCTGTATTGAAGGATATATGTTATTTCAGGTGTTTAATTCTAAATTAATTTTTATATAAAAATTTATAATTCCTCATTTTTTAATTGAGATAAGTGACATTAGATTCAGATGTACAACGTAATGATTCAGTGTTTGTATACATTGTGAAATGATCTCTACAGTAAGTCTAGTTAACCATCTGTTAACTACACATAGTTAAAAACGTTTTTGTGGGTTTTTTTTTTTAGATTTATTTATTAATTTATTTGAAAGGGAGAGGGAGGAGACCCCCTGTTGAGCAGGGTATACAATGCAGAGCTCCATCCCAGGACTCTGCGATCATGACCTGAGCAAAGGCAGATGCTTAACCGACTGACTCACGCAGACACCCCAAGTCTTTTTTTTCTTGTAACAAGAACTTTTAAGATCTACTTTCTTAGTAAAATTTAAAATGTACAATGTAGTGTTAATAACTGTAGACACCGTGGTGTCCATTACACCCCCATGACTTGTTATTTTATAGCTGCAAATTTGTACCTTTTGATTCTCTTCTCCCCTTTCACCTGGGCTAGATAATCCTAAAAATACGTCTGAAATTATATACATTTTCTTTTTAATGAAAAGTCTTATTTCCCTTCCGAAAGGTAGTTTGTTTTCAACGATGTACAGTATTGCCTAGTTCTTTTCCACTCTTACCAGTCAGTCTTTCTCAGGTACTAAATACTATCAGATGTTTTAATCTAGCAGTATGGTACAAAATGGCATTTTTCATTTACAATTATGAATAAGGTTTTTCTTCTTTACACATCTATATTGGTTACCTAGTATGTACTTTGTTGTGAATGGGCTGTTCACAGTCCTTTCCAGGGTTACAAATTGAATTGTTCTCATTATTACTTTCAGAAAGCTTTCTCTATTGAAACATAATTACAGTATCATAGGTGCTTTGTTAAAAGTGAGCACAAAAGCAGTAACAGCATAGGAGGGCCCTTCATCTTCCAGGAGAGAGTAGGGGACATCATTTATAAAGTTTGACTTTTGACCAGAGTCTTAAGAAGTTGGGAAAGAAGGAATCTTCAAAGTTTTATGCACTATGTGAAGGACTTGGCTTTCCTTCTTGTTAAAAGTCAGCCATCAGATACTCTGAAGTAGAGAAGTAAGAAATATATATATATATATATAGTTGTTTTTTTTTTTTAATTTTTATTTATTTATGATAGTCACAGAGAGAGAGAGAGAGGCAGAGACACAGGCAGAGGGAGAAGCAGGCTCCATGCACCGGGAGCCTGATGTGGGATTCGATCCCGGGTCTCCAGGATCGCGCCCTGGGCCAAAGGCAGGCGCCAAACCGCTGCGCCACCCAGGGATCCCTATATATATAGTTTAAAGATTTTATTTTATTTATTTATGAGAGACACAGAGAGAGAGGCAGAAGGAGAAGCAGGCTCCATGCAGGGAGCCTGATGTGGGACTCGATCCCAGGACCCCGGGGTCACACCCTGGGCTGAAGGCGGTGCTAAACCGCTGAGCTACCCGGGCTGCCAGAAATTTATATTTTTGAAAGAAATAATCGTAGTTTTGTGGTATATGGTTTAGCAACCAGGAGCTACTAGAAGTAGGGATACCAGTTAAATGATTTTCATTAAAACATCTGAGAAATCCTTAGGGGCTAAGCTAAAACAATAGTAATGTGGAGGAAAAGAAACTAGAAAGATATTTCAGAATTGGAGCAGATTGGGCTTCTGGTGATTTTTTGTTTGAGGGTGGGAGGAGGGAAAAATAATTTTGACTTTTAGGCATCTGGATGGAAGATGATCCCATACTGTTAGAGAATATAGGAACAGTAGCACAACATGCATGAGGGGAGATGAATTGAAACTAGATTTGTTGAGTATGAGGAGCCCAGATAAGGATGTCCAGTAAGCATTCGAAAGTTTTTAGAGCAGAGGTGAATCAAGATTTGGAGACACTGATGGGGTGCCTGGCTGGTTCAGTCTGTGGAGCATGCAATCTTGATCTGGGGGTTGTAAGTTCAAGCCTGCTTTGGGTGTAAAGATTACTTAAAAATAAAATCTTAAAAAAAACCAAAAGATTTGGAGACATTGGGACATAGAGTGTAGGTGATAGCTGAGATCCCATGAAATAATATATCTTTAAATTTAAATAAATCTTTAATCTTTTTTTAAGGACAAGTTTTCCATATTATCCTGAAATTCATCATAGCAAAAAGTGGAATTGGGTTGAGGGTAGACTGTGGTCTCTTTATAATGCCTCAAAATTACTTAATGTAGTCTGGATGTTTAAAATAAAGGTTCTTCAAAAATAATTAGAATTTTTGGACGCCTGGTGGCTCAGCGGTTGAGTGTCTGCCTTTGGCTCAGGGTGTGATTCTGTTTTGGGGATCAAGTCCTGCATCGAGTTCCCTGTGAGGAGCCTGCTCCCTCTGCCTGTGTCTCTGCCTCTCTCTGTGTATCTCTCATGAATAAATAAAACCTTTAAAAAATGAAATTTTAAATGTCTTACACAGAATTGGCTGAAACTACATTTAAAAGCATTAAAAGTTTGTTTTTTTTTTAAGATTTTATTTATTCATTCATGAGAGACACAGAGAGAGGCAGAGACACAGGCAGAGGGAGAAGCAGGCTCCACGCTCCAGGGAGCCCAACGTGGGACTCGATCTCGGGTCTCCAGGATCCCATCCTGGGCTGAAGGTGGCGCCAAACGGCTGAGCCACTGGGGCTGCCCTAAAAGCATTAAAAGTTACAGCTAAAAAACTAAAGCTGTGGCACCACTCCTCTCAGAGAATTCTTAAATAACAAATAGATTGAAGAGGAGTTGGTTTTATCGTATCTTTTCTCCCTGACGTTATTATTCATGAACTTTAAAGCTGAGAATTACTACACTTAGAGCGTATGAATTTATGATTGTATTTTCATCAGCAAGTGTCAAGTATTTAGTGTGTCATAATACTATGCTAGGTTCTGAATGGTATGTTGAAAAGAAGAATATTACTGGTTTTTTTCAGGAGTTTACATTTCTACCTGAGGGAAGTAAAGGACACGTATGAAATATTTGAATAAACAAAGATAGTATGAAATATTTGAGTAATCAGAGATAGTATGTGGTATGTGGTAGAGTGAATAATATGGACGACTTTTAAGTTAGGAAAAGGGACCATATTAGAATCCAGGGAGACCTTGTTGAAGGAAAGAATTAAACTTCTGTACTGGGCATTCACTCTGCAAGATGAGGTGCTGTCTCTATTTATTGATGAGAAATTGCTACTGAGGAAAAATACTTGCCAAGTGTCACAGCTGGATCGTCTCATTCTGAAGCCCATGTACTTTCCCAGGAAGACTTAAGACCCAAAGATGGATAAAGTCATTAAATATTTTTTAATAGTACTTGGCCTTTCTTGCTCAAAACCTGATTTTGTTTCAACCCATTGATTCACTAAAGAATGAGACTCTAAAAAGTCCCTTGTTCCAGATTTCTGTGATTGTTTTCTCTTGGTGCCTTTTAGTTAAAATTTGTTTAACTTGGAAGATAAATCTATAGCTTTGATTAGATTGAAATATTTTTGGCTGATAGCATACATCATAACTCATAAGTACTTCTCCCTGCATCACATCGAGAAACTGTATCTGATTGTCCCATCATTAGTGATGCTAAATTGAGCACTAGATTAGGGCAGTAGGCATATGATCTTTCCATGTAACCAGGAGAAGGTAGTTGTTTCTGCTTGCAACCTAGAAATTATCTGTGTGGTATTAGTTCGTCATCACACAGATATCCAGTTCTCTAAACGTTTCACTTGTTGAAAATCCTTTCTTGAGTCAATGTTTCAAAAGTCTTAAGTGATCATTTTTCATTGAAATTTCTTTGATTTTGCTAATTGCCTTTTGTTTGTTTTTTTGTAAAGTAGTTCTTTCCTTCATCAGTTGGGACTTTTTGGTTACTTTATAAAAGACAGTTCCTACTGGAAAAGCAGGATAAGTACTTAATTCTTCCCTTTATTTTCCAGTTTTCAAAGAGTTAGTTTAAAAACCACCCCAGTGTGACAAATGAGATTTTCCTAATTTTCTCCTTTGTTTTTTAATTATCATGTATAAACTCAGTTTTTCATAGAATCCGTGTATTTTAGTCAGCTGTCTTTTTTGATGCTACGATTCTTACAGTTTTGACTACTGGTTGCCTTTTTATACTTGATCTCAGCCAAAAAGCTGAGAAGGGATTACTGGTTGCCTTTTTTTTTTTTCTTTTTTTTTTTTTTACTGGTTGCCTTTTTGAACCATTTTTAACTGTATCCTTTTGATCTTTGATCCTTTACTTGCTAGCTCAACAAGGTAATCTAGACATTTTGTACTTGCTCAAGGCATGGAGCAAGCTGCCTTTCCAAGGACCCCTGGATGACATTAGAAGTGAAAATCTAGATTTTAAGGGATGTTACTGATACTGGGTGACATTATTTCTAGGCTCATTCTGTGAACTGCACTAGAAAATACATATTTTTTCAAATAAATCCTGAAATCAAAGTGATATTTTCAGGTCAATTTTAATATTTTTATTTGATTTTTTTATTCTTTTTTTTTTTTTTGATTTTTTTATTCTTATATTTTATATTACACATGATTCCTTAAAGCAGTAGTTTTTAAATTATAGCACTCACCAGAACCATCTAGCCTGTTTCTTTTTTTTTTTTTTTTTTTTTTTTTTTTTAATTTTTATTTATTTATGATAGTCATACAGAGAGAGAGAGAGAGAGGCAGAGACACAGGCAGAGGGAGAAGCAGGCTCCATGCACCAGGAGCCCGACGTGGGTCTCTGCCTCTCTCTATCTCTCTGTGACTATCATAAATAAATAAAAAAAAAAATTAAAAAAAAAAAAGAACCATCTAGCCTGTTTCTTACCCCTGCTAGCCACTCGCCTCCCCCAAGTTTCCAGTCTAGTAGGTCTGGGTAGGGCCAATAATTTGTATATCCATGTTCTTAGGTGATTTTTGAGGCTACTGGTCCAGACATATTTTAAGAACCACGCTTAGAACAGAGTTTTCCCAGACTGGAACATTGAGCAAATTGAAGATAATTTAGAAAAAAAGTAGCCAATTCTTTCAAAGATAGGACATGTGATTTGCATATTTGAGGACATAATGGAGAAAACCAAGAGAAATTTTAGAGATAATAGAACAGGAGGTTTTTGTGGAAGTAGAAGGTCTCTCAGGTTTCCAGGAATTTTGGGGAGGGGTAATGTGAGGACGAATAGGTTTCAGGGGCCACTGTAAATTTGGCAAGAGGTTTTTCTCGTCTCCTCCTCACTCAATGAGAATTGTAAAGGAAGGAGGGGTAGTTTGAAACAATTTGAGCCTGCTACTAATACGTTTTTCTCCTTATATGTTTTGCATTTCAGATTAGGGTGCTTCAATTACCTATAAATCTTTCTAACTGTAAATGACAGGTTAGCTTATTTTAATAGAAAATTATAGGCCCTTTGCTTAATACTAGTATTTTAAACGTATACATAAGGAACCTTAATCAGAAACTTACAAAGATGAAGTCTTTCATGTAATTTGACTTTCTTTTTAACTCGGGGATCCATTAGGAAGCTTGAAATTTTAATTTCATTAATTACAAAACTCATCTGACAACTATTTGTATAGTATGACTCCCCAGGTATGATAGGAGATGGAATAGATTACTCTGAGAAGGGGTTGGTGAGGGACTAGTTGAAGTTTCTGCTAACATTTTGCTTTTGTCCTTTCTAAAAATGAAAAAAGTCACAGTTTTACCACATGATTAGGTGGGTTTTATAACATCTTTTTTTTTTTTAAGGCATTTTCAGATCTGCCCCATTTACTGAATCTCATTAACATCATGCATGTTCCAGTGTTTTTTGTTCTTTCAGTTGATTTCTTGTTTCATAGAATATTTTGACCTTAATATGTTCAATTTTTTTTTAAAAAAATAGTTTCTTAGGGTTTTTGGTGGGGGAAGTGATAAGAGGGGCTTGTTTTTTCTTTGGTGGCTGAAAAACATCATTACACACAACATTTTTGTTGAAGTAAAATGCTGCTTTCTGGACTCTTGAGATATTTGGAGCCAGTTTCCCGAAAGCCAAATAACTCTAGAGTGCTATTTTATTACTGTTTCTCATTTATCTGCTTCTTAACTTGCTGTGCTAGGCAGGTGATGGAGGTTTTTAGACTCATTGTTAAGGTAGACAGAGTTGGCTGCCTTGCTGGAATTTAATTGATAGGTGTTGAGACAGGCATCACAGGTCCTCTGAGGCTCTTTTTCATTTATTCTCATATTTAAAACCCTGCTGCAGGTGGTTGAGATTATTGGAAGTCCATAAATCACCACTTCACATCTGCATAGTAACCGCTGTATTCACACAGATGGCTGTTAGATTCTAAAATACTTTTTGAGAGGCGCTTGGGTGGCTTAGTTGGTTAAGCATCCTGACTCTTGATCTCAGCTCAGGTCTTAATCTCAGGGTCCTGAGTATGAGCCTGCATTGGGCTCCATGCTGGGTATGGAGCTACTCAAATAAAATATCTAATAGTTGGCCAGTTGCATAAAGGCAGTAGTTCAGTCTAACCATTCTGAAATCTGATGAAAGTTGTAGACTTTCTTGAGAAAACTACTTCTATGCTCAGTTTGGGGTGAGTTGAGCCCCCTCTAAACACATCATTAACCTATTTTAATAAAATTCCAAGGTCAGTTTTCACGTGATCTGCAGACTCAGTCTTAATAAATTATACTCCTTGACTCTTAAGCATTTTTTTTTTTTAAATACATCTCTCAGGTTTATATTTGTTTTTTTTTTTTTTTTTAATTTTTTATTTATCTATTCATGATAGTCACAGAGAGAGGCAGAGACACAGGCGGAGGGAGAAGCAGGCTCCATGCACCGGGAGCCCGATGTGGGATTCGATCCCGGGTCTCCAGGATCGCGCCCTGGGCCAAAGGCAGGCGCCAAACCACTGCGCCACCCAGGGATCCCTCTTAAGCATATTTTTTAAAAAAGAATTTAGGGGATCCCTGGGTGGCGCAGCGGTTTGGCGCCTGCCTTTGGCCCAGGGCGCGATCCTGGAGACCCGGGATCGAATCCCACATCAGGCTCCCGGTGCATGGAGCCTGCTTCTCCCTCCGCCTGTGTCTCTGCCTCTCTCTCTCTCTCTGTGACTATCATAAATAAATAAAAAGTTAAAAAAAAAAAATAAAAAAAAAATAAAAATTTAAAAAAAGAATTTAGTTGTTAAATATTCTTGGGCATCTCTGGGTGGCTCAGTGGTTTAGTGCCTGCCTTCAGCCCAGGGCGTGATCCTGGGGTGGGGTCCGGGGATCGAGTCCCGCATTGAGCTCCCTGCATGGAGCCTGCTTCTGCCTCTGCCTGTGTGTCTGCCTGTCTCTCTCTCTCTCTCGCTCTCTCTCTCTGTGTCTCTCATGAATAAATGAATAAAATCTTAAAAAGAATATATTGATAAATATTTACTGTATATTTTAAAACTGTAGTTAGGATGATCTGGCAGTTTTAGAAAATAAAAATTAAGATCTTCTAGGTAGATTTTTTCTCATAATCGTTCATGAAATGCTTACAAAATAAATCCCATACTTTGATGTGAAATATTTTTTCCACCCCTTCATTTTTTTTAAGCTGGAAAAATAATTATAGTTTCTAACTTATTCCAGAAAGGGCTTGACTTCCTAATATGTAAAGTGCTCCTAGAAATTGAAAAAGTATGGTCAGAGAAGAAGACAGCCTCATTTAAAGAAACGTAGATACTGCTCTTCCTGGATGGAAGCAGAAAGTCACCACCAATTTAGCTTTTATTTAATAGACCCCGCTAGGACTCTAAGAGATAAAGAGAAAAAGTACAGGGACACCTGGGTGGCTCAGCGGTTGGGTGTCTGCCTTCGGCTCAGGGCATGATCCTGGAGTCCCCGGAATGAGTCACGACGGGCTCCCTGCATGGAGCCTGCTTCTCCCTCTGCCTGTGTCTCTGCCTCTCTTTCTGTGTCTCCTGAATAAATAAATAAAATCTTTAAAAAAAAAAAAAAAAAAAAAAAGATAAGAAAAAGTACAAAGAATGCCTACATGTGAAGGGTGATGTTTTTAGTATTGATCTTCTAAAAATTTCCTTTAACCTGCTGCTCATTCCAGGCAAATTTATGAAATTACTAAAAATTATGCAAACTGCATGGCTGCATTTATAAATATTAATTTGTAGCCAATATAGGTGTTTTTAAAGCTTTAATTTCATACCTTTGGCACTATTTCCAAAGTGTTTACTTTTGCATGTATAAACATACTAAATTGTAGAATTTAAGATTTTGCTTGGTGGCTTCAATATCACAGTAACCAAGATTAGACCTTTTGCCACCCTAATTGTACAAAGTTTTGTTTGAATTGAGTTACCTCTTGAAGGATTATTTTAAAGGCTCGTTTAACCTATACTAGATAAGAGGCAATTTTTACTAGGGTATTTGTGTGTGTGTGTGTGTGTGTGTGTGTGTGTTTTAGACTTAATGGTAAAGTGGAAGGAAAATGCTTTTTAAAGATCTTTTGAATCCATCATACTTACAATAAGCAAGTTAAAACTTTCTCTTTTCTTCCAGATAAAGCTTCACCAAGAAGGTTGCCCAGGAAACGGGCACAGAAGAGATCAGTGGGATCTGATGAGTAAATGTTCCTTTGTGCAACAATTCAGTCTTTACTTAACCTGCCCTAATGTTTTTCGGCCTGATGGGAATTAGTGCAGAGAAGCCATATCACCATAGAAGGCAACTACTACTTATGTGTGGACTGAGCAATCAGAGTCTGTGGCGATAATAATATTACTGAAAATGCACTGCATTCATTTTTCTAAAGTAACAAATTTGGTTTTTTTTTAAGCCATTAAAAATCTATGTGTGTGCGTGTGTATGTATGTGAGCAGTTAGTGTTACCAGAATCATTGTTGAACTACCTGAAGCCTGCCTTTAGAATACTAAATATAATGCTGTTGTCTCTTTTTGACATTTCCTAGTATTTCCCCCCAAAACTCAAAAGAATATTTGTCCAATATGATTGTGGATGTCCTGCCTTAGACTGTTGTAAAGAAAACAATTTCTCTTTTAGAATTGCTCAAATCTCAGTTGACGGCACAAATTGGTGTTTTGTTTTTGTTGCTGTTTTACAACTAGTATTCTAAAGGCATAGTCAGGAGTAGCTGCTTTTTAGCAATAGAATTGTTTTGGTATTTTGCTGCTGTTTACTATGATGCGCACCTTCAGAAAACTTCCCAAATGAGCCCAAGGAATTTGGGGATTTCTAGCAACAAAATTGTGAAGCATGAGAATTCTGCTGATTTTGCTATATAAAATCCACCCCACCCTCTCTTTTCCTATTTCTTTCTCTCTTTTTTACAAAAAGAAAATGGTACATTTGTGGGACCCGAGTGTATTATCCATTGTTTTATTTCTGACCCGCTTAGATTTTTTTTTTTTAAGAGATCATTTATTTTTTTCCTTAATAGAAGTATCTTGTTTGAGAAAAATTGTCTTGGTCTATAGACTAAGCAAAAAAGTCAGTTTATTGGGGTAAATATATATTATACTACTAATCTGTAAAAAAAAAAAAAAAAGTTGGATATTTTTTAAGTAGTTAACCAATTCATTTTTATCTAATTTTTTTTTAGTATTTTGGTTGTCCAGAATAGATTTTTTTAGTAATCTGAAGAATTCAAAAATTTTAAGCACTTAAGATCTCAGAATCAAAACTAAATTGGACTTCATAAAATGCTCTTGTCCTAGGTAGTAAATTAAGTTTGGCATTATTGTCAGACTGGATAAAGGGTAAGTCAAATAGTATGAATAGATAAGGGGCTTTTCCCCTCTGTCTTTAAGCCATATTCTTCCCCATATATTTTGTAAGGAAATGGTAACTGAAATTCTAGTGGCTGTTTAATTCCTGATCTGTCTATTACAATGAACTGACCCCTCCTCCCCTCCTCACTATAATCCCCACCCATGCCCACATGAAACAACAGCAAAATAAGATACGCAAATAAAAAAATCTTTCCAAGTTCTTTAAGTATTTAAACATCTGAGCCAAAGCCTATGACAATAGAATAGAAGTTATTGTATAGTTGTTAAACTTCTACAACTTTGCAAATAGGGGCTAAGGTGTCAAATTATCTATATTGGCATTGCTGAACTATAAACTTTCTATACCTGTAATATAAAGTGTTTGAGTTTTTAATTGGGCTGTATGATTAGTAGCTTATTTTGAAAAAGCTCTATGAGCTGTAAAAACTGCATGTTTTTTGTTTAATGTAATATAGGAGACCCTCTACCTTTTCAAGGAATATATTTCAAAAACATTGTTTTGTGAATTTCTAAGTTTGTGATACTAGAACACAATGCAGTGAGGTATAATTACAAAATTTAAGTGGCTTCTAGACCGTTTCATTGACTACTTGGTGGTACTTAGGCAGTGGCAAAGCCACGCTGAGTTACAGGTGCCAGCCCTTCTGACTCCTAAGTAATTTGCCTTACATACTAGCCTTTCCACTGCTGAGGTTCAAATTAGTGCCTCAGAAAATATTTGTCATGTTTTATTTTTTAGCATAGATTGGGAACAGTTGAAAACTCTTAAATCCTCAGCTGCCAGGGTCTTCTATAGTATCAGTATGTGTTTAGCAGAAACTAACTCCATAATGAATGGAATTCAATTCCACACATGGTTTGTTCAAGCACACTTAATAAGTAGCCTATTTTTTAAATGTCTTTTTTAAATGTAAATATTTGGATGAAGTTTTTAAAGTTTGTTTTGATATATTCATTTGCTATACCAACCATGGTTTCAGAATTCACCTTTTGAGCAAATTGGTTTCAGAATCTGTAAAATGAACCAAGAATCTTGTGTATCAAAGCTGTCACGCAGACATGTGAGAATAATGTGTTCATAAAGCATGGATCTTGCTTTGGTTGTATAGCTTCATCATTCATTTCATGGTCTTACTAGTGAGTGACTTTTCAGACTGCCCCTGCCCTCTGAACTGTTGTCTGAACAGGGCGGGTGGGTAGGGAATGGGGACCTGCAAGGTCCTGAGGAAGATAGAAGTCAGAAGAAAAGGAACATGTACTTGATTTTCATGGTTTTTAATTTTCAGTAAGTTTCAGAAAACAGTGATTTTTGATAGGAAAAGGCAAATTTAGATCTAAGAAAAAAACACTAAAAAGCCATTGCCTTAAACGTGTATTTGCAGTCCATCAGCCTATAATTGTATTTGCCTCTGTTGAGGAGTAGTTTAATGGTAGTAATGTGACCTTGAAATCTTTGTTTAATGACTACAGTATTTTGGAGGCACAGTCGTAGTAAATTAACTTACTAGTATGTCATACAGAATTCATGTTTTTTGGTACACTGATATTCATACCCTTGGTTGGAAGAAGAAAGAAATTTGGTTAGTGCATTTAAATAATGATGGGTTTTGTTTTGGTTTGGTTTTTTTGCATTGAACTTGGCAATCCACACAAAATCACCAAGATTTTGATAGGTTACAATCCTTGGTTTTTCACTATTTTAGTTCCAAAATTAGACGTTAGCTTAAATTTAAAAATTGGAATTTGTATTTCCAGGTATACTTGAAGTTATTTGCCACATTTGTGGACAGCATCACTTATAGCTGTAAAGTCAATACATTTGTTCTAATTTTACTAAATAAAATCCTACTTTGAACTAATATCTCCAGCTTAGTGAAGAGCCACCTGACCTGTCACCCCCTTAGTACTGGCATAAGCGGAATATTAGGATAGTAGGAGGCAGGAACAGGACTTAACTGACCTGCAAACATCTCAGCAGTTTCTTTAGGGGCTCTTAAGAACTTTACTAGTTAATATTTGTATGGTTTTTATTCTTTATTCACACAGAAGTAGCCTAGACTTTTATAGTAATTAATTCTACATAGAATCTGAAGTTTTCCCTTTTTTCAGACTTCGGAATCATTTAGGATTATGGCTGTGAGGTTTGGGTACCACTTAGCTGCTTTTTAAAAGGCAGTAGGAAAGGAACTCATTTATTAAACATCAGCCATGGATTGTGTTCATTTGGGCCTTTCCATTCACCGTCTAAGAAACCTTCACAAAAACTCCCTGAAGGAAGGTGATTCTCCCTGTATAGATGGGAAAAAAAAAAAAAAAAAAAAAAACCTCCCCCAAGTTTAGGTGGCTTGTTTAAGGTGTTATATATTGAATCTAAATAGATTCTAAATAGATTCAGAGCTTTTTCTAAAAGGTCCCACATTCTTTCCCCAGCATCATGTTTTAGATGGAAATTTTATGAAACCATTTGGGCAGCTTACAAATACTTGGTTTTCCAGAATTCAGCAACCAGAAAGTTTCAATAAAGTACTGAATATATCTATACTTGTACTATGCAATAGTATATAAATGCCACTCAACTTCAGAACACTGTAAAACCCCAAGGAGTCTTTGAACTGCTTTTTAAATCGATTTGGGTGTTAGTTTGTGGTGTGTATATATAATTTTTGAAATTTTTTATATAATTCAGTTCTCTGCAATCCCCTACTTAATCTCAATAATGACACCTCCTTAAGTGTACCCCTAATTAACAAAATCATGGTCTTTAAAAATATTTTCTTTAAAATATGGTAGTTTGGGTGGGTTTTTCAAGTTTTAAAGGGTTGGAGATTCATATTCATGTTAAAAGAGGAGAGTGAAGTACGGTTGACCTCTTAACAATGGGTTTGAACTGCACTGGACAACTTACACATGGATTTTTTTTCAATATGGTACTATAAATGTATTTCCTCTTAGATTTTAGTGAAATTTTTTTTCTAGCTTTATTGTAGGGATAGCATATATAATACATATACAAAATATGTGTTAATTGACTATATTATTGGAAAGGGTTCTTGTCAATAGTAGGCTATTAGTGGTTATGTTTGCGCAGGAATCGGCGCCGCAAACCCTGCATTCACGGGTCAGCTGTACTCTTTCTTGGGTTATACAACTACACAAAACTGGGATTATAGGTGAGGCTTCTGTCCTCTTTCTGTTCAAATGTGAATTTCCCTTACTGGACACCGTGGAGCGTTAGAAAGTCCAGGATCATCTAGAGAACATGAAGAACAACCCTTACATGGATTTCTGTTATAGGACCTGTGATGATCTGTCCCCTTGGTGATATGTCTGTCTCTGCTGGACTGTGAGTTCTGCATCCTGTTTGCCTTTTATCCCCAGTTTCTAGCTTACAGTTGTCACGTGGAAGCCTTATCGCAAGTGTTTAAAGAAAGAATGAGAAACAGTTTTTACTTGTTCTTCCATGGGATTGTGTTTAGAAATATTCCTGGTGATAACCCAGTATCATTTGCCTTTCTCTGAGGTTGAACAAAGAGAGATGGTACGGTATGCTAGCTTTGGGATTAGGATATCGTCCACCTTGGCCACTAAGCAGCGGTGACCTTGGGAAGGCAGCTCATCTCGGAGTCTTGATGTGTTCTTAAATTGAGAGATACCCAAAGTGTCAGTCCCAAATCGTCTGATTCTGTTACCTACAAACCCTTAATTCAATGTTATTAAATGATTCTTCCTTAAATTTAGCCAGCAAAACCAAAAAGAA
Organism: Vulpes lagopus; assembly: GCF_018345385.1. Classification (NCBI taxonomy): domain Eukaryota; kingdom Metazoa; phylum Chordata; class Mammalia; order Carnivora; family Canidae; genus Vulpes; species Vulpes lagopus. The sequence goes on from NC_054833.1 coordinate 18,939,368, forward strand.
CTAAGGTATAGAATGGACTCCTGCGTGACTGCCTGGGTCCCAGTCCCAGCTGTCTCTCCAAGTTACATCATCTCACTGGCTTCAGTCTTGGGTGCCTGCCTTTTAGAGTTGTTAGCTGTTCAGAACTTTGGCGAGTCGTGACCACGTAAGTGATCGCTGCTGCTGTTGTGGAACACCATATTGTTGCAACCTCCCCTGAAGTATATGAAGGGGAGGGGGGTATGGCACTTTTTGGACTCGGATGTGGATTAGTAGTTAAGGTCTGTATAGGAACACTAAATGGTGCTATTTTTTTTTTTTTAGCTAAAGAGTGAAAGTCTTAAGATGGACATGTGATGTGGCTAGCTCTCTGGAAATGATAATGAACCAGAGTAATAGGGCTGCCAAGGGGAGTTTATTGTTACCTCTTAGAGCCTGCCTGTCAAATTGAAAATTACCTTTTTCAGAACACTTGGAGCAGCTGCATGTTTTCCAGTAATGGCATCGCTGTTCAGAACATTTCTGAAGTTCCTCAGAATTTCTTCACACTGAGCTACCCAAGGAGAATCCGTCTTATTCGTGTATTTTCAGAAATCCATTTGATCATCTATCTTACATTTGTCAAAATAGGTGCTGCGGTTCTAAAAGCATGTTAGGAGTGTGAGAAATATTTCAGTCAAGAATACTGTTCAGATGGAGCAGGTGTATGTATAGCGAACATCTGCTGCCTGTTCTTCCACATAATTCTTAATCTTCACAGCTGCCCTATGTAACCCCGCAACCCACGATGAACCTGCTTCAAGGAGCCCAGAGGCATCAGTGGTGCAGATTTGGTCCATTGCTGCCTCCAGCTTTGCTGGAACAAGACCTGTGAATCCTCGGAGAGGGAGCGCTTTCACACCAATGCACAAATATACTTACTTACCTGTGTTGTAGTTGCATCGCTTAGGATTTGCTTGGTATTTTCTCTGAAGTGTAGATACCTCTTTGTGTGTGTGTGTGTGTGTGTGTGTGTGTGCGCCCGCGCACGCACTATCACAGCCAGAAGTCAAGATTTATAAATACTCTGCACAGTGGCTCTTTGGAGAGGACCTGTTGCCATCATCCAAGGTAGAAGATTTTTTTTTTTTTTTCAAGGTAGAAGATTTAAAGCTGTTGGTCCTCAGCACACGTGAAAACAGGACTTCAACCATTGAATTCTCTTGAGCAGTTTATTATTACAGTCATGTGTATCGTAAGGTCTTGTATTTAATACCTCATAATCGAGTGAGCTGCCCATGGTTAAAAATACTGGTTAATGTATTTCAGTTCAGCCCTGCAGGCTGCTGGCACTCTGTATCTCCACTAAGCAGGAAATACGATGCAGAGCCGGCCTGTAGACTGCCTGTCCTGAAGCTGGCTGCAAGAAGGTAGTGGCAGGAGGACGACTCTGTGGGGTAGTATGGAGGGTTGTATCTTGACTCCTTAGTTGAATTCCACCTGGAGCCTCTGCCTGGAAGTAATCTCATTTCAGGACCACCAGTAAGATCCTGTGACCCATCATTGGACACTACAGTGACTTTTCACATGGCTAATGGCCTGACAGTCTGATTGCAAGGAGAAATCCTGATTGAACGCCGCCCTGGTTGTGCTGTGAGGACCTGGCTGGCTGACCGCTGTCTGCACAAGCCATTCAGAGCTATGCCTGGGCCTCCTTCATTGTCCTATCTATCAGATTCTGTCTTCCAGATCTTTGAGATTGGGTCTCTACATATGCACCTCCTTTCCCAGCATCCTCATCATCTCTGAGTTTCTTCCTTTTGTGTGCAACTGTATGGAAACCCTCCTGTCTTAAGTCTTGTGCAGGATTCTCTTGCCCCTCTAACTGCATTCCTGTTTTGTTGTTTTTTCTGACAAAGTATTAGACTCTGTTGGCCTCTTTTTCTTTGTTAGGCTGTCAGTCTTGTAAATTTTCATTAGGCTTTCAATTTAGCTTCTGTCCCAAAAACCTGCCCTCAGGGTCTCGTGGTTCCCTGCTTGCCAGTCTGCTGCGCTCTGGCCTTGACTTGCGCGTTTAACCCATTGACCATCAGTCCCCTTCAGAGTTCCCCTTAGCTTCTGTGATGATGCTCTTGCCTTCTTTTCATGTCTCCACTAACCAACTGACACCCCAGGCTCATTGTCCTCTCTGTAGTAGCTCTGGAGAGCTTCATCCGCTGTTGATTACCTCAGTCCTCCCTTAGTTTCCTGGCGTCATTGGAACCACCTGTGTGTGATTGGTTTTCACTTAAACTTACTTTCTTTTTTTTTTTTCACTTAAACTTTCTATTGTAACCCCGAAAAAACAAGCCTCAGATGTTTATTTCCCTCCGATCTCCCCAACCTAACTTCTTGCCACTCTTCCAGTAACACGGCTCCCATTTGTCCAGTATGAAATCTGAAAAAGTCCAAGTACAGCCATTTGCCCATAAGTATTTAATAAATTCTTACTAATTTTAGTTCTGCTATGAATTAAATTAGATTGAAATTCTCTCAATTTCAAAATCTAACAATTTCAGAGCTTGAGAGACATCTGAACTCATTCATTGTAGGCAAAATACCTCTGGTTCCAAATAGTTCTTTTTGTATTTCCTAATTCATTGCAGGAGGTCTTGGGTTTGCTATGTTAGTTTCTAGTGCTTTCAGACTGGGAATGTGATTTCTAGTGGTGTATTTTAATCGAGTTATTTATGACAGCTTTCTTCTGCAGGTTTTATTTGGTGACTGTCCAATAAGGATGTTCTCTTTCAGGACTGCTTAATGGACGTGGGCCTGATTAATCCCTAACATTCTTGTGTGCCTTTGAGAAATGTTGGTTCTTGCTCTATGAGTATCTGGAAATCTCAGTTTTTCCAGTTTGGTAAACTCCAGAGCACCTCTTTTCTTTGTTATTTCCATAGGTCTAACCTACCGCCTAAACTGGTCTGCTATCTTGTAAAATGCACCTTTTTATATTTACATATCCCCCAATTAAATAAAGCTGGTCTCGGAAGTATTTGTACACAGTACAGAATGTTTCCTAAAGTGGCGCTGCATATTATTACTAGGTCCTAAAGGTGAGAAGCACAAAGTGAATCAGAAGTACTAAGCAAAAAAAGAAGTACAATATTGATCTTAATTTCCCCCCTGGAATTTGTAGGGGAAAAAAAGCCAAACACATTCTCTGCATTTAAAATTCTGACATTTCAAGTAACAAAGTCTTGTTTTAGGATAAAGACGACATGACTTTTACTTGTTTTGTTTTGCAGCTAGTAGACTTTTCAGGTGCTGGTCATAAACCTCCCCCTTCTCCTCATACTCACATGTATTGAGAGTTTGGGTTCCCATAATTGTACCGACTGCATATCTTGACCTTTTAAACATTTTTAAACAAGCAGAGAGGTGTCTTTGTTTTAACTTGCTCATCTATATTGATGAGGGCAGTACCTAGAATTTCCTTTTCAAGATTGTGTTGTAAGCAGTAGAGCTGAATTAATGTGTTCTTCATAGAAAAAGTATGGAGGGGATCCCTGGGTGGTGCAGCGGTTTGGTGCCTGCCTTTGGCCCAGGGCGCGATCCTGGAGACCCGGGATCGAATCCCACGTTGGGCTCCCGGGGCATGGAGCCTGCTTCTCCCTCTGCCTGTGTCTCTGCCTCTCTCTCTTTCTCTCTCGCTCTCTGTGTGACTATCGTAAATAAATAAAAATTAAAAAAAAAAAAGTATGGAGATCTCCAAAAAAACTTTGGAGATACAGTGTTTGTAGCTATGTAATGTTTTTAGTCTTTGCTGAAGGAAAAAATGAAAAATCAAAAATATTAGGACAATAAGAACCAGTATTTTAATTTCTTGTCCACAGTGCTTGAAACACTCAAAGTCTGAAAAAAAAAAAAAAAAACACTCAAAGTCTGAAGAGCAGTATACATATAAAATGCTAAAGCAGTTTTTGTGATAGAGTGGCAGGTTTTTTTTTCTTTTTCTTTTTTTTTTTTAGATTTGTTTATTTATTTTTGATAGACATAGAGGCAGAGGGAGAAGCAGGCTCCATGCTGGGAGCCCGACGCGGGACTCGATCCTGGGACTCCAGGATCGCGCCCTGGGCCAAAGGCAGGCGCTAAACTGCTGAGCCACCCAGGGATCTCCCTTTATTTTTCTTTTTCAAAATGTTTATGATATACATCTATTTTATAATGGAAGAAACCAGAGTTAAGTTTATCTGAGCCTCCTACAGTGAGCATAATAATCACAGTGGTTATGGGCAGCTTTGCTGTAGCTCATAAAATGAGCCAGTTTTTAAAACTTGGAAGTATTATCACTTTACATATTCAGAGAAAATTAAGATTATTGATGGAAAATCCTCGAGAGTATTTTTCCTTAAAGGAACCCCAGCTTCCCATGTGTCACTTTTTTAAATCCATAAACTCCATCTGCAGCTGGGTTTGTGCCAGGCACTGTGTTGAGTGCTGCTGCTCCTGCCCCACACTTTGGCTCCCAGTCCCTGGGCCCACAGTGGCCCAGTGAGTGCAGTCCTGCCCCTTGTCTGGCCTCCAGTCACACCTGTGTGAACATGGAGACCACGGTCATTCCCAGGTGATCTGGTCCTCCCCTGCTTCCCTCTGGCCCCCAGCCTTGGCTGTAATTCCCTCTACAGGCCCCAGCCCCCATGTGATCCTTGCCTGTCAGCCTTCCCCAGCCCGCTCCCCTCATCCAAGGCATCTACCCCAGCATCTGCATCGCACCACCATTTATCATGGTCTCTGTGCCCTCCCCGCTATCAGAAATTACCTCCCTCTTCCATTGTCACCCCCACTTGAAACAGAAGCTTCATGACAGCAAGAGTTATATTTACCAGATCACCAAGTCTTAAAACAGTACCCGACACATGCTAAACGTTTTAATAAATACGATTTACAGTCCCAGCCATACAGTGAAGTAGGTATATCCTCATTTTATAAAGGATGAGGAACTGGAATACACAAATAACTGACTAAGCCACTCAGCTATTAAGTGACACAGCGGAGATGGGAACGCAGACATGCCTGTGTCCAGAACCTTTACATGATCCGCTTGCCTCCCTCAAGTTTTCCAGATGGGAGCCTGGTCACCATTCCCTGAAAGCCCAGGAGAAAACAGGTTGAGTTGCTGTGGCCAAGTCTTGGCGTCACCTGTGCCCATCTGCACAAGACTTCCAGGCTCATTGGCAGACGACTGCGACTTACGGATTCTAGAGAGTAAGAGGCCGAAGTGGCTCCAGCAGGAAGCATTTACCAAAACAGTAACTCAGGAAACAGGCAAGCAAGTGCCCGAGAGCTGCTGTAAGTGTGGCTCATTTGAAATCTCATAGGTGAGTTCTAGAAAAGGGAGTGAAACGATAGAGAAATCACAGCTGTAGCTTCAAAATGAAGTCGGTTTCCAAACCGGGAGTGAATTGCAACCTTAAATATTTTTTAAATTTTTTTTTTTTTTTTGTATAACGTAGCAAATTATACAAAGTTGAGACAACTCAGTTAGCTGTTGTAGGTGCACTAAAGCTGCCCACCAGCCGTTACAAGATCACCGTGAGGGAAGAGACCCAAGAAAACTAGAAGCGTGAGCCCCCTTTGAAGTGTTTCACGAGAGTAGCTGTGTTATCTTTTTTTCTAATTACTGAGTTTGTAGTAAGGGAGTAACTACGTGCTTCTGTGTTTTGAATCTCATGGTTTTAAATCAGTAGTACTCTTCTTCTAGAATTCTCCAAATAATAGGAAACCCTTGTAAAGGTCAACTTTGATGCCCAGCGGTGCCAGGCTACCTGCCCGCAGGGTGTGCTGTGCTGCCCCCTGCTGCTGACAGCTGGCGCAGCAGCGGAGGTTCCGCCGGGCCGCCCCGGGGCGTTGCTAGAAAAGTGAAGCAGCTTTGGGAAGGAGACAGGTCTGCTGGGAGTTTCCTCTCCTAAAGCAGACTGCTGCTCTGGACAATGCAGCCCATGCCTGTGCTCCACCCCCACCCCAAGACTAAAACATCAAATTAAAGTGAAAAATACTGCTTTTGCTAAGATGTCAAAGAAGGAGTTCGGGCTCTTAGGTCTGCTGAATGATCGTGTCAGTAGAAAGACGATGACTGCTGTGAAGGACCCCGTGTGTCAGGGCGCTGGTTCTGTAGGTTCATCCTTGCCAAGAGGAGAAACACGGTGTCAGGACAAAGCCAGCCACACCTGTGCTCTGCCTCCATCGTGTCCACACACACACACACACACACACACACTTCAGATGAACACCCCAATAGCTGGCCCAGGCATCGGTGCAGTATGACGGCTCCTGGTTCCTGGACTCCAGGCTCACTCAGCGGCTGGATAACCTTAGACGAGCCACTTTCCTCTGGTCTCAGCCCCCTTCTCTTCTGTAAAATGGGCTAACAGTGACAGGTTATTAGTTACTAACACCCAGTGAATATTTATCAAGCCCTCATTACACGTCAGGTGTGGCGTTGAATTTTTTTTTTAAGATCCTGCATGTGAAAAAGCATATCCCAGTGCCTGGTGCCGAGTAACCCTAATGTTCACTCATTAGAAGTAAGTTTGTTTTCCCCGGAAAGTAATGTTCGTGTGTCAGCCAACTAAAATGCATCATTAATAACCGCACCCCCCCCCCCGCCCCAGAGCTGTGAAATTCTCTTTAAAAGGTGTGGTCCTCTCATCATTTTCTGCACTTATCGGAGCCTCGTGCATGATTAGGGTCGTACAGGCTCTCACGGGTCCAGCTTTTTGCCCCGCGCAGCACTGTCCTCCGTAACCCGCTCCGGGGACACGTCCCCTGGGCCTGGCCCCACTGCCATCCTTGGACCGGCGACGCCCTCTTCAGCCCCAGTCAGCCTCGTGGCCTGTGCCCCGGTCCCGCTGTCCAGATCATCTTAGGACAAAGTCTCCTAGCTCCCTCCTGACAGCCCTTCGTGTCTTGGAAGGGGCCCGTCACTCCTTCCTTTATCGAAAGTCATCGTTTATCCAGGCTAAAGTAAAAAGTCCTAATAACCACTTCGACCGACCTGGATTTATCTTTTCTGAAATACTCCCATCATTTTTTTTTTTTTTTTGTAAGGGAATACTGTATTAAGGGGAGGGGAAAAATCTAGCCACTTAAAATCATGATGTAAGGGGTTGAAAATAATTATTTATGATCAAGGATGGGAATAATTGCCCTTTGTTGTCTCCCTCCGAGATGCGTTTCTCCCACCGTGTCGTGCTCCTAGACGACGTTCGCGGATGCTGGCGCGGGGGAGGCTTGCTTAAAGCGGGGTGTTCAGGGCACCGTCCTGGAGCTGCTGCCTCCGGCTCTGGGGCCCGGGAAGCTGCATTTTAATGCTGTGCGTGCCCCTGGAGAGCCTGGGTCCACCTGGAGGCACCACCCGGTGCAGAGTGATGAGCCGATGTGCCTGGCCGGCCCCTGGGAAGCCCCCAACTAGCTGGACGGCGGGGTGGCATCTGCAGCACAGGCGGTGACGGTTAGCCAGGCCCTGGCCCTCTGCTTTGGCTGGTGGGGAAATGGGGCCGCTGCACCTGCCCTTCCTACTCCTGCCCGCTTGCTGGGTGCCCAGAGGGCAGCCGGAGGCAGCGATGGTGGGGACACAGTGGTGGCCGCTGACCCTTTGAGCACCCCCCGCGACCCATCCAGGGGCCCTTCTGAGCATCTTCTGATGTTCCTCGTGCCGCCGCCAGGCCCCCCGCCCCATGAGAGGCTCTCGGCCGTGTACACCAGGACGTAGGGGGCCGAGGCGCAGGTGGCCGCGGGGGGCCTCCAGGGGCCTGCCCACCGCCCTGCCGCCGTGCCCACCTCTCCGGGGCCACCCGTGTCCGTGGGCCCCTCCAGCGACGCGGGCTCGGTCCCTTCCTCCCGAGACCACTTCCTCACTCGGCGCTTCCTGTCCCGGTGCCGTCCCTGCCCAGGAGCCCCCTGCGCCCGGCTAGCCCATCGGAGGCCGGCCTGGCCCCCGCTCCCGTCCCCTCCCCTGCGTGACACCAAGCGGCAGGTCCCCGCAGCCTGGGGGAGCCCAGGTCCTCCGTGGGCCACAGCCTGGCCGTCCAGCCCGCGCTCCCACTAGTCCCTGCCTTGGCCTGTTCCCCGCGCCCACCGGGTGGCCTCCCAGCCCCGGCACCGCCGGAGGGCCCTGCGCTGAGCACCCAGCTTCGGGGGCAGCCTTTCATTCCGATGTCCTTGGAGACGTACAAAAAAGGTTGCAAAATAGTACAAACCCCCTGTACCCTTACCCCTCACCCCGGCCATTACCTGGCACTTTGCCTCCTGCACACGCACACGCACACTTTGCCCTGTTGGCGAGCGGATGGCAGACGTGCCCCTTGGTCCTGAGCTCGCGGGGGATGAAGTCCCGACTGGGAGCACATTCCCGCACCGAGGCAAAGGGCCATTATCCGAGTCAGGAGGGGGAGCACCGACCCCAGGTCTTCCAGGCCGGGGCGATGGGCGGTGTCCCGCGGGGTCCCAGGGACAGTCCCCGCCCTGCCTCCCCGGCCCGTCCAAAATCCCCGGTTACATTCAGTCGTCACGTCTCCTCGGTTTCTCTTAACCTGAAAGGTTCCCTCAGTCTTTGGGGACCCTCCAAGCATCTCTGAGGAGCACAGGCACAGGGTGTCCCCCAGCCGGAGCCCGGGTGCCGATGCAGGTCGGGCCCTCCGAGCAGGAGCAGCGGGGGCCGAGGCAGGAGCACTGACGACTCGGGAGGTGGGATCTTACCTAGTCCTTGGACCTCGGAGTGCAGGTCACCTCTTGGCCCCCCCTGCCCCTCAGGCACCCGCAGTGAGCTCTGGGGGCTCCACGGCGCCCGCCTCCCGCCGACCCCCGCCGCGCACCCTCCAGGAGCTCGAGGACCGCGTCTCGCTCCTGCCCGGGGCCTGGCACGTCGCGGGCGCTTCGCACTGTGTTGCTGAGTGAATGGAGGGATGAGTGGGGCTCCCCTCGAGCTGGGTCCCTTGCGGAGCGGACCCCCGCTCTCTCCGCCCCGGGCCGCCTGGCTTTTCCCGCTTTCCTCGCGGAGCATGGCCAAGTGTTTTATTTCTGTTTGCGCCGGGTTCTGGCCGAACGCACGCAAGTCTCACTGAACCCCAGGAGAGAGGCGCAGCGGGGAGCCCCGGGGCTAGGTCTCCCGTCTGCTTCGTGGCGGGGCGGGCTCCTCGGGGTCTCTCATCCTCTGAAATCATTGGCCCTGAAGGAGCCGGAAGCGTCTCCGGTGCGAAGGCAGGTGCAGGTGCAGGTGCAGGTGCAGGTGCACGGCCCCCTCGCCTCTGCTCTGCGGTCGGGCCGTGATTCCAGGGCTGTCCCGAAGCCCCTCAGGAGGTCTCTGTCTCCGTTTGTTGTTTCAGGCGCAGGAGGAAGGAGACGCGCTGACGCTGCCATCTGACCTCCCCTGCAGCTTCGGCCTCTCCCGGCGTCCGGGTGCCCGGGCCGCGCACTCCGCCAACAAGCAGGTCCCGGAGACTGGCCGTCCTTGCCGCCCCGTTTGCTATTTGTGACACCTAGGACCGCACCCAACCACGCAGCTGGATCCCGACCGACTCCCGCCGAGAAGTCACCGCTGGCGCTGGCGTGGGACCAGGGCTTTGTGGCTTATGCACAGCAGCTGCTGCTGTGCATCGCTGCCGGGTGGCGATGTCCTGGTAAAGTGGCCCCCCCCCCCCCCCGGTGGCAGGTAGGCGGGGGAGGTGGGGCCCCCGCGGTAGATTCATTCAGCTCAGCTTGCTCTTCCCCCGCGACATAGCCGGTGACGCAGGTCAGGAGGCGCGCGGCTCCGGGTGATCGGAGCTCACGGGCCCCAGGGACACGGTGGCCGCGACACGTCCCTTAGCGGCTTGCAGTGTCCTGTCAGGGAAGCGGTCAGAGGTGAGCGGGGCCGCGCGGGGCCCCCGTGAGTGCCCGTCACCTCTACCCGGTACGTGGGGAGGCCTGCGCTCGGGAGCTGGTGCCCAGCCCGGGCTCCGGCTCCTCCAATACGCGGACGTGAATTAAGCTGAATGGCTTTGAGTTGCACTGGACTGAAATAAATTGAATTGAAAGGCCTCCACACACGTATGACTCCCTTGCTGAGCGCCGGGCCCTGGGGAGTCCCGGCCTTGCCGTGCAGGCCCGTCCACACCCCGCAGCGGGAACACGTTTGGGGCTGAGGGTGAGGAGGGGCGAGGAGGGGGTAAGGAGGGGTGAGGGGAGGTGAGGAGGGGCAGGCAGGAGCAAGGGGGGCGAGGGGGGGCCGGCAGGGGCGAGGAGGGGCGATGGGGGGGTGAGGAGGGGCTGGCAGGGGTGAGGAGGGGCGATGGGGGGTGAGGAGGGGTGGGCAGGGGTGAAGAGGGGCAGGCAGGGGTGAGGAGGGGCGATGGGGGGTGAGGAGGGGAGGGCAGGGGCAAGGAGGGGCGGGCAGGGGTGAGGAGGGGCAGGCAGGGGCGGGCAGGGGTGAGGAGGAGCAGGCAGGGGTGAGAAGGGATGGGGGGTGAGGAGGGGAGGGCAGGGGCAAGGAGGGGGGGCAGGGGTGGGCAGGGGTGAGGAGGGGCCAAGAGGGGCGAGGAGGGGCAAGGAGGGCTGAGGAGGGGTGGGCAGGTTTCAAGAGGAAAAGCTGGGACTCAGGTGCAGCCCCCGGGGGACTTTGGAGAGAAGCTAAGGGCCAGGGCTTCGTCACACACCAGGGAGCAAAGCAGATGGGTTTGGGGACAGGAGAGAGGCAGCAATGAAGCCGATGACAACTGTCCAGGTGAGAGGTGGCGCAGACACACACGTGCGTAGAGAGTCACACAGGACGTGTGTCCCAAACGCGGCCCGGGCCCCCAGGGTCACAGTTGCCTAGCCGTGCCCCGCCCCGGAGCGCCCCCCAGGAATTCAAAGTGTGCGACTTGGGGCGGCGAGGGGGCCGAGGGGGCCGGGCCTCCGCCAGGTGCCCGGTTCGGGTGTTGGGTGGGGAAGCGCACCCCCGGGGCGGTCAGAGCCCCAGAGGGCCCGTTACTGCACGCGGGCTGGTCGCGGTGTGGGGTGGGCCTGGCTGCTTGCTCGTCCTGCACCTGTTCCCAGGAGGGCGCCGGGGCTGCTGCTCGAGGGGCCCCCGGCCCGGACTGAGGAGTCAAGGCGGCACCGCGTTTGGGCCACTCGCGTTTGATCAGATGCATCTTTTTCTTTTTTTCCGATTCGTTCACGTGTCAGCATGAGCAGGGGGCGGGAGGGAGGGAGACCCCCAAGGACTCCCACTGAGTGCGGAGCCTGACGCGGGGCTCAACCTCACGACCCCGAGATCACGACCTGGGCCGAAGTCAGGACTTGGACGCTCCACCACTGAGCCCCCCGGGCGCCCCTGGTCTGGTTGGACTTTTGTCACCTGCTGTCAACAAGACTGAGCTCCCGCTGTCCACCAGCCCCCAGACCAGCCCGTCCCCGTGTGGTGTCATTCTGGGCACCGGGTCCTCTGTCCCCCAACGGCAGCAGCAGCCGGCAGGCTGGCTCCTCCGTCCTGAGTGTCCCCGCACGGGGTGCCGTCGCGTCCGCACGGCTTCAGCAATTGCCTCCCTGGCTTCCTGTCTGCGCCCAGGCCTCCGCCTCGCAGCTTGGATGTTTCTAGAGCACGACCCTGAGGCACCACCTGGGATGCCCAGTCGCCTTTGACCAGAATCCCAGTCCCACATCCATGCTCTGCTCTTCCCTGGTTCATCACCCCTGCAGCTTTCCGGGTCCCCGCCGTGGCCCCAATAGTGTCCCCACCTACGCACCGGTCAGCCACTGCCCCCTCCCTCTGCCAGGCCCCACACCCTGCAGTCGCGGCTCCCCTTCCTGTCCCCGGGCCTCCCTGGCTGGGTCACCCACCGCCCACCCCGTCTGCTGGAGCCCTCCTGGGTGCCAGCCTGCCGAGCAGCTGGGCCCCAGCTGAAGGGTCCCCCTGCCTCTGGGCACCCCCAGGGCCCTGCCGTTGGCAGCGCTATCCTTCCACCGGGTTACTCGCCTGTATCTCTCCGTCTTGGACCTCTGGAGGGCAGGGCCTGGGTCTCCCTGGCCTTGGGATCTCCCACCAGCCCCTGCACCTCCTGGGTGCTCACCTGTACTAGCTGAGTGAGCCTCCTGGGCACTCACCTGTACTAGCTGGGTGAGCCTCCTGGGCGCTCACCTGTACTAGCTGGGTGAGCCTCCTGGGCGCTCACCTGTGCTTGCTGAGTGAGCCTACTAGGCGCTCACCTGTACTAGCTGGGTGAGCCTCCTGGGCGCTCACCTGTACTAGCTGGGTGAGCCTCCTGGGTGCTCACCTGTGCTTGCTGAGTGAGCCTACTGGGCGCTCACCTGTACTAGCTGGGTGAACCTCCTGGGTGCTCACCTGTACTAGCTGGGTGAACCTCCTGGGTGCTCACCTGTACTAGCTGGGTGAGCCTCCTGGGTGCTCACCTGTGCTTGCTGAGTGAGGGAAGGAATGGCCACACCTGCGCACGGAGCTGCCCAGGCCCTTGCTCCCCGCCCACCTGACCCGGCCTCCTCCTGGGTGATTCCCCCAGGCGGGGACACCCTGGTTCTCCCCTGCAGGGCCCCCCCCCCCCCGCCCTGTCTCAGAGATCATGGCAACACCCACCCCCACGAAGCCAATCTGCACACACTCTATGCCCTTTTCCCATCGCCCCCCGCCCCCATCAAATAAGACACTTAAAAAAAAAAAAAAGACAAAATGCAGGGAGGTAGGGGGACTAGATGGAGCCCGGAGGATTTCTCAGGCAGGGAAATCACCCTGGACGACCCTGTCGTGCTGGACACATGCCTGTTACACTTGCCCAGACACAGAAGCCACCACCCGGAGTGAGTTCTCGGGTAAAGGGTGGCCCCTGGGTGGCCCCTGGGTGATCCCTGGGTGATGACGACCTGCGGGTAGCGTCATCCTCTGTAAGGAATCCAGCCCTGGCTGGCAAGGGACCGAGGGCCTGGGGCAGATCCCTGCACCTTCCCCGGTTTTTCTGCAAACCGAAAATTGCTCTAAAAAAATAAATTTTTAAAAAATTTAGTGATTCGTCACTTACATACAACACCCCGTGCTCGTTGTAACAGCTGCCCTCCTTAAAATAAATAAAGAAATAAAATCAGAAAAAAAAAAAAAAAACATCTAACAGGGAAAATGGCACAGAGTAATTCAGCCTCAGTAAACGTTCGGTAGGTGTTTCCCTCCTTTTGTGTTTGTTCCCGGCCCTCGGGCCCCTCTGCGTGCCCCCTCCCGGGCTTTGGGGTCCAGGGCTGCTCCCTGCCCCCGGGTCACGGCCCAGCCTCAGGGCCGTCCGCTCAGCCCCGAGCCCCCCGCTCCCCGCGGCCTGCGGACAACGCCGGGCCCAGTGAGCTGAGAAGGAAAGGCAGGCCGGAAAGATCTGGAAGGCTCTGGAAGGAGAGGCAAGGCGGGGGCAGTCGTGTTGGCTCAGTTGGCGCCGCGGGGGCCCCAGGGCCGGGTGCTGCCCCGACCCGGCCTCTGGCCGTGACACTCGGCGCCGTTCTCAGGACGGCCGCAGGTCACCGCGCGGGGTGCCGGGGGAGCCAAGGAGCCCGGCTCCAGGTCAGCGGGGCGCAGCGGCCCCCCCGGAGCTCGGTGGCCAGGTCTGACCCCGCGGGGTGCTGGGGCCCTGGGAGCACTCCGGCTGGGCCCCGGCCTCCGGGTTGGGATTGCGGAGCAGCGTCCCAGTCCCCTCGAGCACCGGGCTGCACTCAGGGCCTCAGGGAGCTGGGCCTGGGCCGGGGCGGTGGCGCCGCGGTGCTCGGAGCACAGTGCTCCCAGGGCTCGGGGTACAGTGCTCCCAGGGCGCCACCCCGGATCCCTCGTGATTTGATCCCTGAGGGGGACTTGGAGCGGTGGGGCGAGCACCAGGGCTTGGAGGGGGGGCCTGGCTCTGCGTCCCCCTGGCCAGGGCTTGGCCGCCCGCCTCCCCTGGGGGCCAGGTGGGGCTAGGTGGGGCCAGGTGGGGCCGGACGCAGGGAGGTGCGATGTCCCGCAGACTCGGCCGAGGGGCTGCAGGTGCCAAGTGCACCCTGCAGGGACTCCCCGAGCCCCACGCCTGCCCTGCGGCCTTAAGTAGCAGATGAGAACCCCTCGGAGAGGGCGGGAGCAGGGAGGGGCTCCTCTCCAACCCCAGCTCTGCACTGTCTGGCGCTGGGTCCCGGGTCTCGCAGCCAGCCACGGCCGGGGCCAGGCGGGGACCAGAGGACAGGCAGGGGAGTCAGCTGGAGGCACCCGTCCCCGGAACACGGTGCCAAGGTCGAGCCCTGGCACAGCTTCTCAGAGGCTCCCTTCCCGGGGGGTTGGGGTCTGCCCCGGGGAAGGAGGGGTCCCTGTGCGGGTGCAGGCCTGGGGGGGGGGGGGCTGCGCAGCTGGAAGGAGAGGCCCCGCGGGCGTGGCTGGAAGGGAGGCTCTGGGGCCTTCCTCCACTCGAGGTGCAGCCGCAGACAGTTGGCCTTGACGTGAGCCTGGGGGGCGGCCAGAGGGGCCCCTGAGCAACCGGGGCCTGCGACTGCCTTGAGCATCTGCAGACCTGGTTTTCCGGCTTTCCTAGGCCTCAGAACTCTGGGGATTTGCTAAAAATGCAAAAGGCTGGATCCCACCCCCTGAGATCCAGAATCAGTAGGTCTGGCAGGGAATTCTTAGCAAGCAGTCCAGAAAATTCTCTTCGGTGGTTGGGTGACCGGGCGGCGGGACCCCCACGAGGTGCCTGGCACGAGGGAGAAGAAGGCGTCCACGCGGAGGGCCTGTCGCGGCAGCCGCCCCGGGGCAGCACAGCCGTCCCTGCAGAGCCCCGTCCAGACCGCCCGGCCCTGACCCAGGTCCGGCGGCGAGAGAGCGGGCAGACGGGAAAGCCCGGGGGACCGCGAGGACGCGGGGAAGGCACCCGGATCACATCTGTGTCCCCCGAGCTCAGCGGCCGCCCAGCATTACGGGCGCCCTGCGAGCCCCTCCATCTGCCATGGGGTTCGCCGGCGGCCCGTGGCATCGGGGGCGGCCGGCGCTCACTCCAGCTCGTGTCTGCTCCAGACAAAGGACTGGGTCTCCGGCCCAGCTCCCTGGATGCGGGTGAAGACGAGGGAGAGAAACCACAGGAAAACTGCAGCGAGCACTCGGCCGCGCGAACACCACCCAGATGGGGAAGGGAAGGGAAAAAAGTCGGGCCCCCGAGAACAGCAGCGTTCACGAATACAGGTAGTGTCGGAGCAGCGAGACGACTACTTTGTCTTCTTCCCATGGTCCTGGGGCTTCCCAAGGTTTTCTACTGACCGGTCATCACTTTGATTTAGTTATTGTTTTTTATTTTTATTTTTTAAAGATTTTATTTATTGGGCAGCCCCGGTGGCTTAGCGGTTTAGCGTCGCCTTCAGCCCAGGGCCTGATCCTGGAGTCCCGGGATTGAGTCCCACATGGGGCTCCCTGCATGGAGCCTGCTTCTCCCCCTGCCTGTGTCTCTCTCTTTCTCTCTCTCCCCCCATCTCTAATAAATAAATAAAATCTTAAAAAAATATTTTATTTATTTATTCATGAGACCCACAGAGAGAGGCAGAAGGAGATGCGAGACTCGAACCCAGGACCCCGGGGTCATGACCTGAGCCAAAGGCAGACACTCAACCGCTAAGCCCCACGGGTGCCTCCAGGTATCACTTGGATTTATTTTTTTTTATTTTTGAAAGATTATTTATTTATTTATTAGCGAGAGACACACACAGAGAAAGAGAGAGGCAGAGACACAGGCAGAGGGAGAAGGAGAAGCAGGCTCCATGCAGGGAGCCCGATGTGGGACTTGATCCCGTGACTCAGGATCACGCCCTGGGCCAAAGGCAGACGCCCAACCTCTGAGCCCCCCGGGTGCCTCCAGGTATCACTTGGATTTAAAAGCCCCCTCGGTGGGGCACCTGGGTGGCTCAGTGGTTGAGCGGCTGCTTTCAGCCTCAGGTCATGATCCCCGGGTCCTGGGTTTGAGACCTGAGTCTCCCTCTGCCTGTGTCTCTGCCTCTCTCTCTCTCTATGTCTATCATGGATAAATAAATAAATCTTAAAAAAAAATAAATAAATGAAATGAAGCCACGGCGTCTGCCGGGAGCGGCCTCCCGGGAGCGGAGCAGCTGGAGGCACAGGAGGGCCTGGCCGCAGCCCGAGCCTCCCACCCGCTTCCCGCCCCCAGAGCCTTCGGGAGACTCACGGAGCCGTGCAGGTGGCTGTGTGCTGGGGTGTCCGCGTCCCCCGTGGGCCGGCGGCAGATGGACTCCGGCCCGTTCCTCAGTCCGGAGGGCGTGCCTCAGCCGTCGGGGCCGCCTTCCAGGGAGCGGCCTGGGCCCAGGCGGGGATGCGTCCTTGTCCTTGGGGATGCTCTGGGCCCCTGGGGCCCCTGCTGCCGGCAGAGGCCGACTCCAGGCGGGGAGCAGGCGGCGGGGCTGGTAGCCGGGCCTGCCCTCCGCCCCCCCAGGTTCCCCGGGGGGACAGGCCTGGCGTCCCTAAGGACTGGCTGGTGAGGGGCGGCTCCAGGGGGCTCCCTCCCAGCGAGTGGGGGGCAGGTGTGCGGCGCACCGGGACGGGGGGACTGGGCCCCTGTGGGGCCTGTGGCGTCGTGGCCGAGGCTGCTCTGGCCCCTCCTGCAGGTGGGGAACATTTCGCCATTGGACCTCGTCCCCCCTGATCCTCTGGCCCCGGGGAAGCAGAGTGGGGTGGCCCAGGGACAGGTGGGGGCCCCCAGGACTCTGTCTGGGGCCCTTCCTCTTCCTTCAGTCAAACTGGAGAAGGCAAGGTGGAGAGAGAGAGAGAGAGGGAGAGAGGAAGAGAGAGGGAGGGAGGGAGGGAGGGAGGGAGGGAGGGAGGGAGGGAGGGAGGTGTGCGCGCTGGGGCCATGGGCAACTTGGGACAGAGGACAGTGTGTGCACAGCTGCTCAGGGACTGGGCCTTCCCCCCCCGCCCCCACTGCTGAGAGCATCTTCCCCCCCTCCAGGGCCTCGCAGCTCAGCCATCTGCCCCAAACCCCTTTGCAGGCCGCTCCCCCAACGTCTGTGGATGAAGGTGTCCCGTGGCGCTTCTGCAACCGGGCAACCAAGCAGCATCCTTAGGAGGAGTCCCCCCACACCCCCCCCACCAAGCAGCACTAAGGAGACACCCGCAGTTTCCGGCCTGCTCACTGGGCCGCAGGGCCTGTTCCAAGCCCCCGGTGGTATCCGCTCTTCTAGCCTGCGTGGCAATCCCACGGGCAGGTCATTATTCTTATCCGGCTCTTAGGGATGGGGACACTGAGACACAAGGTCATTCACTAGGCCCAGGAGGCTTTGCACACCGGGCCCTTGGCCATTCCTGTGCCCTGCCCCTCCGGCACGGGGGCAGACAGCTAGCTGCGTCCTCAGGCACAGGGGCCTGACATTTGGAACCCTTCCCTCAGGGCCTGGCTCACCTCCACCTGCCACCTGGACAAATTCCAACAGGCGGGCTTGTCTCCCGCTTGCAGGCGCTCAGTCGAGGAAATTCTCTTTTCCACCTGTGATGTTCTTTCTGCTTCTCTGAGAGGAAGGAAAGTAGAATGGGGACTGCGGGGGGAGGAGGGATGGGGAGTCAGCATTTAAGGGGAGCAGAGTGTCAGTCGGGGAGATGAAGAGTTCTGGGGTGGACGGTGGCAGTGGCCACGCGACAAGGTGGGTGCACTTAATGCCGCTGAGCTGTATGCTTGGAAAAGGTGAGGAAGGCGCGTCTTACTGTGTGTGTGTCATCACACGGTGACCTGTGCCATTCTAACTTGGGCTCAGTGGCAGGAGGCAAGCAGTCCCCGACGTCCCTCCTGGGGGGCAGCGAGGCCACGGCCGTCTGCACTGGTGTCCACTCAGCCCATCCCAGCTGGTTTTGCTCCAGCAGGGCCGCTGGGCTGCAGTTGGAGCTTGAGACCCTCAGGCTCCCCCCGCCTGTCGGGGAGCCGTCCCGTCGGGCACAAAGTGTCTGGGGCTCCAGGCTTTCGGCGCTGCCTCCTGCTCTTCACTGGTCAGGACCCCAGGGCATCCTGCAGGGTCAGGTGGCCCAGGCAGGGGTGAGGGCGGCATCGGGGTGGTGGGGCACGCCTGCACATTTCTGTGGGACCCACCGCGCGGGGACAGTAGCAGGGATAATCAAGTTCTCCAACCGAATTAGTAGCACGAGACAGTGACTTTGTATTTAATTCTGATATTACTAAGCATCACGATCTGAACAACCACCATTGCTCCTACACTAAAGGGCAAGGCATCCTGCAGGGGCACCAGCCACGCCCCTCGCAGGCAGGTGGGCCCCTTGCAGGCAGGTGGGCATCCTGACTTCCGTTTTTTTTTTTTTAATTTAATTTATTCACGAGACACTGAGACACAGAGAGAGAGGCTGAGACCCAGGCAGAGGGGGAAGCAGGCTCCCTGCAGGGAGTCTGACGCGGGACTCGATCCTGGGACCCGGGATCGCGCCCTGAGCCGAAGGCAGATGCTTTCACCGCCGAGCGCCCCAGGCGTCTCCTTGTCTGACTTACCTTGTTGAGTCTAACACTCGCGAGCTCCATCCGTGTCGTGGTCAATGGCACGATTTCATTCTTTTTTATGGCTGAGAAACATCCCGCTGTAATAGACACAACACAACCTGACCCAGTCATGTGTCGCCGGGCACTTGTGAAGCTCCTTCTTTCAAAAGTGAATCCTGGGGGCGCCTGGGGGGGATCAGGTCAGCATCTGCCTTCGGCTCCGGTCATGATCTCGGGGTTCTGGGGTCCAGCCCCCACGTCGGGCAGCCTGCCCAGTGGGGAGCCTGCTGCTCCCCCTCGCTCTGCTGCTCCCCCTGCTTGTGCTCTCTCACTCCCTCAATAAATGAAATATATATATTTTAAAAGTGAATTCTGGACATCCGGCCATCACAGCTAAGCTCCGAGCCTGTGTGTTCTGGGTAAACCTCCAAGCTTTGAGTTCCCTGCAGCTCACAGATCTGCAGGTCACCCCGAATGGCTGGCTCCCCTTGAAAATACCCCGACTCCCACCCCTTCTCAGCATCTTCGCATCACCGCTCTGCTCCAAGCCGCCACGTCTGGCCTGCGCTGGACTGCCTCCCGACGGCCTCCCCGTGTCCACCCTTGTCCTGTCATCCCGCGGTCCCCGCAGCCGGCCGGCGAGCCCCTGTGCCCTCGTCCCCCTGCCAGCCACACGGCTTCTGCGGGGCCCGGCAGGCTCCCCCAAGGCCCTTGCCCCTGGGACCCTCCCCAGACATCTGCATGGGTGACCTTCCTGCCACTTGCTGCCCTGAGACCTCCAGGTCACCCTGCCGGCGCTCCCGGCCCCACCTCCCATCGCCTCCTCTTCCCCTTGGACTTGCACCCACTCTGCACCCTCCTCCGCTAGTCTGTTTATTGTCTGCCGCCGTCAAAACCCAAGTTCCACAAGGAAAGAAATCGGTTTTGCTCCCCCCGTATTCTCCGTGCCTAGGACAGTGCCGGGCACGCGGTGGCTGCCCAGGGACAGCTCTGGTCAATAAAGGCGCCATCAGAGTTCGCTGGGCCCTGGGAAGGGCCACCCCGCGCTCAGTGTAGAGCACAGACCCGACCACGTTGGGACAACCACAAAGGTGAAACTGCTTTTATTTTATTGAAAGATTTTATTTGAGAGAGGGCGACCCGGGAGGAGGGGCGGAGGGAGAGGGAGAAGCAGGGAGCCCAACGTGGGGCTCGATCCCAGGACCCCAGGACCCCAGGATCATGACCTGAGCCGAAGGCAGATGCTTGACCAACTGAGCCCCCTAGGCGCCCCCCGTGAAACCGGTTGTAAACGTAAGCTCCTGTCATTCCCCCCTCCCAATAGGCAAAGGAAAGGTCCAGAAGAGGGCTGGAAGGAAGCAGCAGGCGGGGGGCGGCCTGTGGCTCAGACAGCCCTGGGTCTCCTGCGCCCGACTGGGATTCTTCGAGGGCCCAACAGAGAAAACCCACATCCAGCTTTTCCCCTAATAAACAGATTACGGTTCGATGAAGCTCACGCTGTACATTCCCGTGGGAGCCCCAAACTACCTTCTGCACAAAAGGTCCAGGCTGCAGGTGCTGAGGGGCCTGGTCCCGGCAGAGGAGCACGGGGGGTGGGGGGGCGCCCGGGGAAGCTCCCCAAGCTGCGGTCGGGGTCAGAACTGCCCAGAGAGCCACCGGGCACCTCCTCTGTGCCTTCTGCCAAGGCCACCCAGCCCTGGGCTGCCCCTTGGCCTTGATGCTGACTGGGTGCAGGCCACAGGGCACGAGGCCGCCCCCCCCCACCCCCCATTGGAGGTGCCAGTCCAGGCGCTGCGCTTGCGTCACTCCCAGTGTTTGCTCATCTTATCCCAAGTTCAGGAGCCTGGGTCGGCAGCGGCCTGTGTGTGGCCATGGGGGGCTTCCCCACAGGGAACCCCCGACCCCCACCCCCAGCACGGGCACTGCGGTCTCGCCCAGCACGCTCAATGCCTTTGAAGCCCCGTCCACGGTTCCCTTGCCCCGAGCCCCGCTCCCTCCAGGGTGGCTTGGAGTCCCGGCTTAGAAAATTCAGGATTTTGGAATCCCTACGTGGCTCAGGGGTGGAGCATCTGCCTTCAGCCCGGGGTGTGATCCCGGGGGCCCCAGGATCGAGTCCCCCATTGGGCTCCCTGCATGGAGCCTGCTTCTCCCTCTGCCTGGGTCTCTCGTGAATAAATGAATAAAATTAAAAAAGAAACTTTGGGATTTTGCCCACTCGCTACTTTACCGTGTGGGGCCACCCCCCTGGTGGGTTCTCCTGCACCCAGGGACGTGATCTGTCCTCACCCTCAGGAGGAGGAAAAGGCAGCGTGGACGAGACTGGAGGTGCAGCCCCAGAAAAGCCAATTCCCGCTGCAGCAGTGTAGACGTGTCAAGCCCCAAGCGTGTTTGTGCGGCGGGAGAGGTGTCTGGGGGGGAAAAATGACAAAGGTCCCGCGCTGCCTGGACTTCCTGCCCACCCAGCACCTGCAGCCAGAGGCCAGGGGCTTCTCCTGGGAGCCGCCGTGGGTGGTGTGGGGTGGTGTGGGGGGGACAGGGCTTCCTTTTGGGGCCCGGGCCGATGGGAGCGGGCACACAGTCCCCCGATGGCCCCGGACGCCAGTCCTGCGCAGGCTGCAGTCCGGGTGCCAGACAAGCTGGTGGGACGACAGCAAATGACAGGACGGCCCGGGTGACCGGCAATCTGCCATTTTTAAAATATAACATTTATTGCTTAGATGGTTTGATACAGAACAGCTTTTCTTCTCATTCTGAATTTGGAAGTACTATACAACTGAATACAAAGAGAAACAAAAAGTACCAAAACCAAACTTGTGATTCTGTTCATGTGGCATAAACCGGTTTTGTACATAACACGTAGCAGCAGTTAAGTTCCCTTTAGAAAAATATGAATTCTACACATTTATTATTGTTTCCTGTTTAATGCATGGGCTGAAATCACTGGGATCAACTTCCTTCTTGAAGAGAGGACAGAGACGAAGAGGGTGGAAGGTACGATGGATGCATCTTTCTGAAACTGGCAGCCGACTGTCACGTAGCTTCCCCCCCGGGGCTGTTTGGGAAACAGCTCTGGGTTTCATATTTTGTTTTCACAGCCAGGAGTTTCATGTAGTGATTGAATCTCAGCATTGTGTCCATAAATCAAAGAGAAAAACAAGAGAAAAACTTGCACCTCAAAAAACTTTTCAGAAGATCCATATATATATATATATATATATATGGACGCATATATATATATATATATATATATATGTATATATATACTATTTTTTTTTTTTTTGTAAAAGCCCTGAGGAGGAGAAAGAGAATCAAACAAAATGTATAGAAACAAATTAGCTGGACATGCAAACTATACTATGATTCACCCAGAGTTTAAACAAATCACAAATTTCACAGTTTAATATTGGGGGGAGGGGGACAGAATGACAGACAATACATTTCTCAACCTCACTAATAAAATGTGGCAAGACCTTATCGACTACGAGGGTACAGATGGAGGCTAAATAAAGCTTTAAATCAATAGTGATTATTGCGAGCTGCGGCCCAGGCCGCGCGGCCGGGCCCATTCCTGCTACATCTCACCGCAGCGTAGCGCTAAGTCATGGCTTCTCTCCACAGAGTCGCGGGTTTTAGTGTGGAGAGTTGCAAAGGAAAACGAAACACAAGATACCCCAAATAAGAACAACGACAAAAAAAAAAAAAAAAAAAAAAACAATCGTCATTTAAAAAAAAAAAACAAAAAAACGAAGGGATGCATGAACTGGTTTTTAACTCCGCAAACCACACCGGGTATAAAGTGATAACAGGAGATCATTGGTTCTGGTTTTGTATTCATCCGGAGTCGACCCGGTTCTGGGTTCAGCTCCCCAGGAAAGCTGAAAAGTCATAGATGCCTCGACCTTTTTCCTTTCACATGCAAAGAGATCGCTTGTCATTATCCCAAGAATACACGTCTTCCTTTGAAGTTTGGGCTGCTGGGATTTTGGCCACTGTCGGTGGGGACAGAGAAGGGGGCGTGTCCGTGCTCGTGGGGGTGAAGTGGGGGGGGCACACGGGGCGCTCGGGCACCCCAGAGGTGCCGGCTGCAGGACAGGGTGCCGAGCGCATGCTCAGCTACAGCAGGGCTAGCTTTCTCGCCGCTGCCGGCGGCTGCAGGGAGGGGACTCTAACTGCCTGCGTGGGATGCTCACGGAAAAAAAAAAAAAAAAGAAATCCTGCCCTTTTTTTTTTTTTGCACCCGGGGAAGGGGTGGTGGTGGTGGCGGGGTTCAGGCAATTTCAGGAACGTTAGAAACAGCATGTTTATCGTCAAGCACCAACCCCACATCACAGGAAGGTAAATACAAATCTGCGTCTCATCTTTCATCTCCCGTGTGCGTTTTATAACCAGTAGTAGTACTTCCTCGCTTTGCACGTGACAGTAGCACGGGCGGGTAAGGCTCGGGCCGGGCCTCCTGGCCGCCAGGCTGCTCTCTGCCCTCTCGGGGCTGCTCTCGGCCGCCCGCCAGGGAGGACCGCTCCCGGCCCCCCCGCTGGATTCTGCAGTCACGGAAGAAAGGCTTGTCTAAGTACAGTAGAAGAGCTGCCACCCGGGGGTGCCGAGGAAAGCCGCGGGCACAGGCCCACGCGGGGACCCGGGGGCAGCCCAGGTCTCCCGGGACAAATATTGCCCATTTGTTTCTGCTGACTGCAGAGACCAGCAAACTGATGAACTAATAATAATAATAATAATAATATTAATAATACATATACCCAAAGGGGGGGGGGATCAGATACGTGACATCTTCGCACGTTCTCCATAGGTTAAAGTCGCCAGCGTTAACTCTTCTCTGGAAGTTAAGAACGGAGGTCTTGAAACTGGAACAGTAAGTGTCAGGTCTGACGCTGGAAACACGGGAGTACGGGGCCGAAGCTAGCGTCTCTCCTGGTTTCGGCTGGCGCCACGCTGGAAACCTTCGTCAGCCACGTCCCGCCATCCCGAGGACCAAACTACAGCTCCACCAGGCAGCGAACACAGAAAAGAAAAAGGTCTATTTGAGAAAAGAACATCTTATCCGTATTTCCTCTGGCAATTTACATGAAATTCACATCATTTTCTTCCAGTTATTGGCTGTGGGTATGCAAGGGCGTTTTTTCTTTTCTTCTGTTTCCAGCTCACAGAACATAGGTGACGATCACAGATTCGCAAGGACAAGCTCAGACACACCAATACAGAAGATAACGTTAATGCTTAAATGAAAAGGTCCTCTCCAAATAATTCATTAAAACATCTGCTTTTTTTTTTTTTTTTTTTTTTTCCAAACAGTCATTTTGGGGAAACACAACACCCAGGCTACACCGAAGGGCTGGTGAGTACTTAAGGCACTCGAAGTGTGCACCTGCTGCGTCTCTTGGACGGGGGTGTAAGGCTGTGGCACCGGGCAGGGCGGCCCGCTCCTGCTCTCGCTCGCTCGCTCTCTCACTCACTCACACACACACACACACACTCCCCGATAGTTGAAGGGCACTGAGGAAACCTCATGAAATCTAGATTCAGGACACTTTGCTCTGCTGGCTTTCATCTGTGTGCCGCCGGGGGGACGGGGTGAACTATCACTCCACTCCCAGGAGCGGCGAGGCCCCGTCCGCGGCCAGCAGGGCACGGGCGGGCAGATCTTGCACGAGGGCCGGCGGGCTCTCCGGGCCCGGGTCGCCCTGAGACCCCTGCTCCTTGGGGCTGCCCGCCGGCGGGGCCTTGGCAGCGCTCCTGCCAGCATCAGCTTGGCCAGCGCCCGCCGTCCGAAGCGCCGCCCGCTCCTCCCTGCGGCTGGGATCCTTGGTGGCGACGGCCAGGCTCTCCTTCCGGCTCCGGGTGACGGCCACGTGGTTGCTGGCCGGGGGGGCCGCGTCGGCCTCGTTCTCTGAGACGGGGTTGTTGCCGCTGTGGGTGGACTCACTCCCACTGTCCTCCTCGCCCCGCTCATCCTTGTCGCTGTCCTTCCCATGCTGCTTGGCGTGCCTGGCTTTCTGGTGGACCCGCTGATGGCGAACCAGGCTGTGCTTCAGGGTGAAGGTTCGCTCGCAGGTCTGACACTTGTAGGGCCTTTCTCCTGGAGCGGCGAGAGAAAGAAGTCACGTCTGTTAACCGTGGGGCCGCCGGCATCCATGCACCTCCGTGGCCTACGTGGGTGGCAGCCATGGGTGCAGCCAAAGGAGCAGCAGGTGGCAAGGGCCAGCCCCCCACCCCGCACTGCCCGCACCCGGACTCAGGGCGAACCCTCTTATTTGTCTGAACTGGCAAAATAAGGAAGCAGAAATGCAAGGGGCCGCCTCCGCTTCCCTCTCCCTTCCATCTCTCAGACTAGTTCTTCATACACGGATGCAGGAACCAGGGTCCCCAGCTGGATGCCTCAAGGACACCCAGACAGGCCTGTAGAGAAACCTCAGGTGAAGTCCCCCTCACAGGGCCGGGGCACCGTTCCTGAGGGTCGTGCAGGACAGCGGCACCTCGTCAGCCCGAGGCACCAGACACTCTGTTCTGATGCGGAGCAGCTGGGGCTTTCCGTCCCGCTCACAAACACTGGGCTGTGAGCAGCTGAGGGCACCACCTGCCAGGAGCCCAAGAATATCTCTCTGCTGGGAGCCAAGCCCCGGAGCCCTCCAAATCCCCTGAGCAGAGGCCGAGCTGCTGTGGGCGGAGGAGGGCGTGGGGCGGATGCGGGCACCCTGGCTGCTGCGGGAGGGGCCCAGGGAAGCAGAGGCTGAGGTGCAAGCCCTGGGGTTGTTTTTTTGGGTGGGGGAAAGGGGGACGAGGGATGGGTTCACATCTTTCAGCTTTACGAGGACACCCAAGTCTCCCCCTTGCTACCAAAACAATGGCTCTGCTTCGGGGGGTTTGTAGGTGGGGAGTTCCAGAAGGAGCACGGACAAGCCCCTCGCTGTGTGCATGTGCAGCCAAATGTCCAGCTTACGGGGGAGGACAGGACCCAGGTGCCTCCCACCGAGCACCTGCCGGCTCCCAGGCTTCACCCCCAGTCCTCCTCAGGCTTACGCTGGTCCCAAACACCCAGCACCCACACTCTTCTAGATGCTTCTATGGGACCGGGCAGCCCGTTCTAGAACTGGGAAGACTTGAGGCTTGGGGGGCTGACCAAAGTGCTCTCAAAACTACCGCTGCTGAGGGTACATGCTGCATCCCTGTATGCTGTACGTTCTGATGGCAAAGAGAACCACCGGTTAAATTCCGAGTTTACCGGACTTCACCTGGCCAAGGGCCTGCTCAGGACCTCAACTCGGCCTTGCTGCTTTGGGGGAGGTGTTTGATTCAGGTGGCGGTGGCAGGGGCAGCATGTGCCAGCAAAAGGGCCCCTTGGTGGATGGGTGGGTGGGCAGGTGGGCAGGCAGGTAGGCTGGGTGGGGAGGTAGATGGGCAGCTGGGCTGGACGGGCAGGTGGATGGGCAGGTGGGCTGGATGGGCAAGTGGGCTGGGCGGGCAGGTGGATGAGCAGATGGATGGGTAGATGGGCTGGGTGGGTAGGTGGACGGGCAGGTGGCCTGGGTGGGCAGGTGGATGGGCAGATGGGCTGGGTGGGCAGGTGGATGAGCAGATGGATGGGCAGGCAGGCTGGGTGGGCAGGTGGATGGGCAGGCAGGCTGGGTGGGCAGGTGGATGGGCAGATGGGCTGGGTGGGTAGGTGGACGGGCAGGTGGCCTGGGTGGGCAGGTGGATGGGCAGATGGGCTGGGCAGGCAGGCGGATGAGCAGATGGATGGGCAGGCAGGCTGGGTGGGCAGGTGGATGGGCAGGCAGGCTGGGTGGGCAGGTGGATGGGCAGACAGGCTGGGCGGGCAGGTGGACGGGCAGGCGTGGGCAGCGGCGGCGCCCCGCACTCCGGCCCCCTCCTTACCTGTGTGGGACCTCATGTGCCGCGTCAGGTCCTGCAAGGACCAGAACCTCTTGTTGCACACACTGCACACCTTCTTCCTCTTGTCTGCCTTGCTGGCCGTGCTCCTCGGGGAGTCTGTCTTTGGCTTCTTGTCGTCGTCACTCCGCTCCGAGGACCTCTTCTCGGCCACACTCTCCCCATCGAGGCACCGTCTGCCTCCTCGCTCGGCTTCTCCCCGGAGGCATCGGATGCCGACGAGGCCACCCCGTCGGCCGCGGCAGGCTCCTCGGAGGAGGCGTCGGCGGGGGGCTTCTCGTCGGGCTCAGGGCCGGGAGACGGCGGGCCCTCGGAACCCCCTCCGCTGGCGGCCGGGCCGTCCTCCCGGGGCTCCTCGCGGCCATGGGCCTTACGGTGGCGGCTCAGGGTCCCCTGGAACTTGAAGCTCTTGCCGCAGACGTGGCACGCGTGCTTGTGGTCCTGTGGGCCGGGGCCCCCGCCGCCCGCCGCGCCCGCGTCGCCCTCGGCCAGCTTGAAGCCCATCAGCCTGCTGGCGAGGTTGAGGTCCAGGCTCTTGTTGCTGACTGTGTCGTCCTCGGGGCCGTCGGCGTCCTCGTCCCTGTCCCCAGCGGGCTGCTCCTCGCGCTCCTGCCCGTCGCCAGCTGCCTGCTCCTGCCCGTCCCCGGGCTGCACCTCCTCGGCGGGGAGCTCCTCGCGGGCCTGGGTGGGCACAGGGGGGGCCCCCTCGGCCGCCGGCTGCTCTCTCTCCCGGGAGGTGAGGTCCAGCACTTCGCCCCCCGCCGCCGCCGGGGTCTCGGCGTCCGACTGGCTGTCTGCGGGAGCGAGCACAGGGGCACAGGCTGAGGCCCGGGGCCCCCCACCGGGACTCTCGGCTGGACCCGCCCCCCGCCCCGCTCCGTGTCACCACTCACCCCCCGCGAGGCCATTGGTGACCCTGGGACGCAAGAGGAGCCTCCACGGACACGCTGCGCCCAGAGCCCTGGCCCCCACGGCGGTGCCCAGCACCCTGCCCCCCAACGGGCCCCCAGGAAGGTGTGAGCGACTGAGGGCAGCAGACAGAAGGATCGGCGAGAGAGGACAGGGGGTGCATTCCAGAGACTTGCAGCTCTAGGGAGGTTGAGGAAGCTAAGCCGGACGAGTTATTTTTCCAGCGCAGAGAGATTATACGAACATGCAATACACACAGGGCAGCTGCGCGAGCGGCCCCCCAGGAGCGGCCAGGGGGGCCCCGCAGCCCGCAGCACTGCGCTGGCGCCTGCCACGGATTCACGGGGGCGCTCCGGGGCAGGAGGAGGTGCATGCACGCTGTCGGCCGCCCTGGCTGCTGTGGGCCCACGCAGTGACTGGAAGCAGTGCCTCGCCCTACACCTGTCCCCCCCAGAGCAAAGCCAGATGTGCAAAGTCTACCAGTTTTTAAATGACCGTCCTAACGGATGGCGCTGTGGCAGCCCCAGCGACCCCGAACAGGCGACAGCTAAGTATCAGAAGCACCGTCACCTCTTCATTCGGGTTGAATGAGGACCTGACGACGTCTTCGAGGTGTGCGAGGACCGTGCAGCTGTCTGCTGAGGACTACCGCTTAATCATAGATCCAACGGCCAACTTATTACCGCAGGGCTTCGCAAGTGCCTCCCACAATCGGGCGGGCAAAAGCCATCGTTTCGGGGCACCTGGGTCAGCTGGACTTCCCTCGTGGTTACAGGGCCCGAGCCAGCAGATTCAGGCATCTAACCTGGACCCTCACGTGATGTGCCCCGACCTGGCACCATGTCCGCCCACACCCATCACTCTGAGTCACCCGATCGATTCTTTGCCATCAAGGCCGCCCTGGGGCTGGGGGCAGAGGAGCTGGCCCTACGCTTGCCACGCTCACACCTGCCCGGGGCTTTTGGCTTACCTACAGCCCTCTCCACGGCACTCCCACTACGTCACTCCGCTGGCCTTATGGGGGCTGTTCCTTTTGGCAGTCACTATTTAAGTATCTCAACAAGTTTCAGAAGGAAACAAATACTTATGGTGTCAATGTAAAAATCTGTCAATAAATGATCTTTATGAAATGATCAAGTTTAAAATAAGAGGACTCCCGAGATACACCAGTACCTAGGCCTTATTCTACAGAAAAACCGTGTGCTCGTTGTCTTGAATCATCCCGACTGGGAGCATCTAGTAAATGGATTTCGGGTGTGAACTCTACAAAAAAAAAAAAAAAAAAAAAAAAAAATTAAAAAAAAAAAGTATATATGCTCAGTTTCTTAAAAAAGAGCTTAATCTGGGATCCCTGGGTGGCGCAGCGGTTTGGCGCCTGCCTTTGGCCCAGGGCGCGGTCCTGGAGACCCGGGATCGAATCCCACGTCGGGCTCCCGGTGCATGGAGCCTGCTTCTCCCTCTGCCTGTGTCTCTGCCTCTCTCTCTCTCTCTCTGTATGACTATCAAAAATAAATAATTAAAAAAAAAAAAAAGAGCTTAATCTCTGGTTACTTCCTTTTTTATCGCGGTATATTCTAGGCTGTTTCTCTTAATTTTTTTCACCAAAGAACATGGCTTTTAGGCTGATTTTCTTGTTATTTTTTCACCAAATGGGTTTTCGAGTTCCCTGTAGCAGAACATACTTAAGATGCTCTTAAAAAGGGACGCCTGGGGGATCCCTGGGTGGTGCAGCGGTTTGGCGCCTGCCTTTGGCCCAGGGCGCGATCCTGGGGACCCGGGATCGAGTCCCATGTTGGGCTCCTGGTGCATGGAGCCTGCTTCTCCCTCTGCCTGTGTCTCTGCCTCCCTCTCTCTCTCTGTGACTATCATAAATAAATTTAAAAAAATTAAAAAAAAAAAAAGGGATGCCTGAGTGGCTCAGTGGTTAAGCGCCTGCCTTTGGCCCAGGGCGTGATCCTGGAGTCCCGGGATCGAGTTCCATGTTGGGCTCCCTGCATGGAGCTTGCTTCTTCCTCTGCCTGGGTCTCTGCCTCTCATGAATAAATAAATTAAAAAAAAAAAAAAGATGGATTCTGAAACCAAACCCAAGTAAATACGCTAATACCTGGCTGTTCTCACTCTTGGGTGCGTCCGTCAGGGTGGATAATGGAGAGCTCACCCTAAATCCCGAGAACGGCCAACTCCCTTCCTCTGAGGAACAAAAGGGGGCTTGGCTCAGCTCTACCCAGACTCCCACTAGGGGGAGTGTCCCACAGGGCAGCCCGGGCCCCTGGAAGTTCTAGCAACTTCAACTGATTTTCATTAAGTGATGACTGGGCCTCTTCTCATTTCACCAATATCCAGCCTCTAACGCCAGGTCCTAGTTGCCCCCCCCCCCCCCCCCCCCGCCCCAACACTCCTTCAACTGCCTACGCCTTCAAACGCAGGTAGCAGAACAGATGGCTTTTATAAGCAACGCCACCTATCTTAGCTGTTAATCCTCTGTCCCTACCCGGCCCTCCTTCGTGATGCTAGACCTCAGAAAACTGCTAGAGGGAGCAGGGATCCTGCGAGCACCAGCAGATAATGAACCCACAGCTCCTCCTACGGGGCAAGTGGAGACCTTCATGTCAGCTCAACGATGAATCCTCTCCGGCTTCCTAGAAACTCCACGTTCCTCATTGACGTGACCAGCTACCAACCTAAAAACACCCAGTCGACCCGGGCAGGGGGGCAGCTGTTGAGGAAGCTACTGTCTGCATCGGGCCGCCCGTGCGCGCTGGCACAGGGGGCTTCTGGCCGGTGAGAAGTCAAAGTTCCACCTTCCTACGGACTTAGAAAGTCTCGTGCAGGTGCCTGCAAATACGGAGGCTCCCGCAGGCATCACCCCGAGAAGAACCACGAGTATCCCCCAAAGAGCCAGCGGGCCAGGGAACCTCTCCGCCCACGAGAGAGTGAACGGAGAGCTCTGAGTGCCCCTTTGGGCCAGGACTGCCCCCTTCGTAGCATTGTTAGCATTCCCTTGGGGGAGGGGGTCGGGAACCTGGGGTACATTTTCCTCTAAGAACTTACAGGATTGAGAAAGTCGGACTTATGTTATAAAATTAGGGACTTGAAAGCTGGGCATGTAAACCTAAGAAAACCCCTCGAGAACTTCCTTGGCTGTTTCCTGCCTTTGTTGTTTATGGTCTTCCGCTAAAGCCTCACTTTTAACTTGATGGGAGGGGAGCCCCGAAAGCAAGTTTCACCCCACGGTCCCCGCCATGCTTACCTGGGTCTGAAACTCTCCCTGGAATCCCTAACCCCCTTACCCCTTTCTTTCTTACCATGTATGGATTGTGACCACAACGAAACCGAACATTTATTTTCTCTTTGCTGGTTTCACATTACAGCTTTCAGTGAATTTTCTTTTTCCAGAGGCTCTGTCCCTTAAAGAAACCCTACACAACCTCCAGGACAGGGCAACGGTGGGGGCTCTAGCGGGATTTGGCAAAACAGAACTTGTGTAGCTGCCAATTTAAAAAAAATGAATACATTCGCGGAGTAAAATTTGGTGCTGGGCTGAAGCTAAGAGGTGTATCCTGATTAGCTTTGCGTCTGGGGGCTCCCGCAGCTGGCTGCCCACACCCCCGGGGTCAGCCGGGTGCATGGGCTCTGGGTTTGTCCGCAGGCTCAAGTGCACAACGTGCATCCATCCAGCACCAGGTTCTTACTTGCCTCCCACCTTGGGAAACCAACAGCTACCTTGACCTCAATTATCCACTGCTTTCCCTCGCTTGGGATCACTATGGGTTAGAATCACACAGCTGCTTTCTTAAACCGGGCTTCGAGAAAATGTTCGGGTGACACGGTGGCCAGCGGTTAAACGTTAAGAGCGACCGTCTGCAGCACGTGCGAGTCCCGCCAGCATCGCTGCGGGGTCCCCGGGGACGGAACAGCAGATCCCTGGCTCATGGGGATCCGAGTCATGGCAAAGTTCCCGATCTCTCTTTACTCAAAGATCCTGGCAAGTTATGCCCAGATGGAATCTGTGGGGAGGAGCCCGCAAACAGGCTTACGTTTTGATACCCTTAGAGGGCCTGATCTTACCCAAAGGGCCTGGTAGTTCAGGGGCCTGTTTCTTTAACTAGGGTGTGGGGGACGGCTGGGGGTGGGGGGAAGGCAGAGGGTCTGGATCAATTCTCCTTCCTGGAAGTGCTACCCATTCAGATGTGCCCCTGCCCCCCTGCAACTCAGGAGGCTGGGGAAACGAGGGGGGCTCCCAGGCCACGCAGCTCCCACCCCCACCCAAATCCGAGGCAGAGAAGTGCAAGACACAATTACACCCCTGGACAAACGCCTCTGGGGAGAACCTCTTCGGCTCTGAGCAATGGGGAAATGTCAGGCTTCCACGGCCTGCAGGACTGGGTCCATACCTGTTGCCAACCCGCGGCAGCTAACTGTCATGTACGTAGGTAACCCGCAGCAGCCGGTTTTCTGCTCTGTCTTGGGGGGTGAGGGTGGGGGGGGCGCAGAACCCTGGCACTTGGGAGATGCTGGAATGGACTGAATAGAGGACAGGAGTGAATACAGAAGCTGTAAGGGGGGGAAAAGGTGGCAGGAGATGCACTGAGCAGCCGTTAATTGCTCTGTAGGGGCTGGAGGAAGGAAGCACGTATCAGCACATGAGAATAATACCCGGATTCAGGTCAAGCAGAGATGTGATTAAAGAAAGGACATGCAGAGTGCTTTTTCAAACAAGACAAAGTTTTTTTTGTTTTGTTTTTGTTTTTTTGGTTTTTTTTTTACTGGGAAGAGAGTTATTAAAGAGAAAAACTCCCCCACCCCACATACCCCTCCCCGTGGAGGGCTGGGCATCACGACTTCCTGAAATACCCTACATCGGAGGGAGCCCGTCCCTGCTCTGTAGGATGCAGCAGAGGCTGGGCTTTGAGAAAACAACACCCCGAGCCAGTAAGGTTTCATATCCTTTTCAGAGGTGATCCTACTACCGAGAGCTAGGACTGTACCCCCCGCCCCAGCCTCGTGTCCCACTCCAGGGGGCCAAACAGCAGGATCAGAGAGGGCCTGCACAGGGAGGGCCGCGCAGATCTTCCCTAGCAGCTCGGGAGAGCGACCTAGGGGTATGTCAGCGTGTCCCCAGCCCCAGCCCACTGCACGCTCCCAGTCCTCGGCAGGGCCCGCTGCTACCGCCTGCCTGCCGAGTCCTACAGAGGAATGGGGAAGGCAGCCCGCCAGGCTTACGTGGCCGGAGCTGGCTCCCACACTAGCAGAGCTGAGTCGCCCTCCTCTCCGTCACCCGGGAGCACTACCTGTGCTATCATGGGGTCCAACATCACTCTCTTTTGACTGGGGGATAAGCCCGTTTCTTCTCAGGGAGCAGTTGGTAACTCCGTGTTTGCGCAACTGGTGGCGTTCACAGTTAGATTTGGTAGAAAAGAAGGCATCGCATTTTTGACAAGGGAAGGGTTTCTGACCTGAAGCAGGAAAAAAAATATATATTTATCTGGCTTTCTACTGCAATGAAAAAGAAAAGTCGCTTTCCATTCATTCTCCTGGGATAACTGGCATATCCACCCCCCCCCCACCCCTTACTTTAAAAAAAACCACACACGCACGCATGCACACACTTAAAAAAACAAAAAACAAAAACAAAACAAAAAAAACCACCGGTAACATCAACAACTCAAATGATATCTTGCCTTATCCTGAGCGAAACGCAATGAAGGTTTTTGTCTTCAAAGTGCTAAAAGTTAACAATGAAACCAAGATGCTTACAACAACAGTATTGCAATTAAAAATCTTAACAATGGCAACAAAAGAGCGAGTGAAGGGATAGGAGACACCTGCAATCTGTCGCGAAGAGAAGCCACCTCTTGGAAATTTCTGGCAAGCACTACAGATGCTGGGAAATCAGACTGGAATCTTGAAGCCGGGCATGTCCCTGGGAGCCACCGCCCTCTGCCCGGCCGAGGTGGGTGCAGCCTGCCCTCGGGGGACCGGAAGCAGGGAAATGCCAGGGTGACAGGCCTAGGGTGACCTCTGCCCAAGCTCACTGCGGGCCCAGCAGGCAACGCGGAGGAGGTCCGCTCCTTGCACTAGGGGTTCTCCGTCCGCTTCGTCCTGGGGCCTTGCTGGCAGTCCACATGGCCGACAAAGGCCCGAGTCTGTGTTAGAGCAGGTGCTCCCGGCCACAGACCTGCCTGTGAAGAAAAGTGGCCGAGCAGCCCCCACGTCCCCGCCAACTCCACCACGGGGTACCTCCTGAGAAACGGGTTCTCGGCTTTGCTTTGCCTGTCTTATCCTCCCATCTTGACTCCTTCTGTACCATAAACACAGTATTTCCAAAACGTGGGCCAGGCTCCTCTGCAACTTGTCCTGTGTGTGTGTGCACGAGGCTGGACGCGCAGGGAGAAGCAAAGGCAAGGAGGACGGGAGGAGCAGCAGGGGCCAAGGGAAGGGGCCGGTGAGCGGAAATGCAGGAGAGGGAAGGCCATTTACCCTATCGCTGGATTCTTCTGTTTTCCCCCAAGTGCTAAGATCCCACTTTCTGATTTTACAGGGGAAGAGGTTTTGTGTACTAACAAACACGACTTCAGAGCTGCAGCCTGGCGGGTGTCCCTCGGAACCCTGGGGCCGCCACCATCGAGTGCATGTGTCAAGAACTGGCAGCAAAGTCAGCCGGCGCGGCCCCCTCGACACACCAATCCCTGGGGCCCTCAGCCTCCCGCTGGCTGTCAACGAATGCTCCATCTAGTGCAGGGGACGACCCACGCATCCACTGCAAGTGACCACCTGGGCCCGGCGCCTGGGCCTTGGCTCACAAGGGGAAGGAAAACTAGCACCGACACCACACAACTCCAGGGGGCGCCAGTCACACAGAGCACGCCCAGAATCACTGCCCTGCCAAATCCCAGCATCGGGAGCAATCAAGGAAAGGGGACGTCCCTTCCCTCCTGAGCTGCAAGACCCTTCCGGGTGATGCTTCAAAATCACCAGTGGAACTTTTTAAGAATACAGATGCCCGAAACCATCAAAGGCCATGGAATGAGAATCCCAGACGCCTGGCATGTGTGCTTTGAAGGGGCTCACAGGGGACCTACAGGATCGAGTGGAGAGCCCACGGCTTTAAAGCTTTCCTTTAAAAAAAAAAAAAAAAAAAAGGCTTCCCTCCACAGAGCTGTGTTTTCTGCTAAGTTATACAAATGACATAAAAAAAAAAATCATGGGACACCTGGGTGGCTCCGCAGCTGAGCGTCTGCCTTCAGCTCAGAGCGTGATCCCGGGGTCCTGGGATCAAGTCCCACATTGACCTCCCTCCAAGGAGCCTGCGTCTCCCTCTGCCTGTGTCTCTCTCTGTGTCTCTCATGAATACATAAAAATCTTAAAAAAACAAAAAAAACAAAAAAAAAACCCAAATCACGCTTTTACATGAAGACTGGTTGTGTTATAATGATTATTTTTGGGGGGGGGGGGGCGGAGAGGCACGCTCCAAATTACCCTTGCCTTTTGCTAAACACTGAACATAATCTTCCATAATTATTCGGCCTTTATTTTAAGTAAGAAAAATACTTTAATATTTCATCGTCAAGCATCAACTATCACAGCTTCTCCGAGTCAGGCCAGGCCTAGCTGGGAGCGACACCAGTCAGAAGCTGGGATGATGAGGAACTAACTGTTGGGATTCTGGATTTGAAATCATAAAATCGGTTCCTTACTTCTTCCCAATACATGGTTTGCTCTGACTTGACAGCTCCCCTTCTACAGCTGGGTTTGGACAGCCGGGCTCGGGCCCCATGTTGAAAATTCCCATCTGTGTGCCAAAATCAAACAAGAACCCAATGATGTCAGAGTATCGTAATCGCATTATGAAGGTTCTCAAAGCGACAACGAACAGGAATCTTTAAAAGTTCACCTCTCGCTGCAGAAGCCTGACATTTTTGCCTTCGTTCACCCACTCGCTTATTTTTACTGACGTATAATCGACACACAAGTCTGACGTTTTGAATAGCGGTGTGGTGTGTGTTCTCTGGAGTGCACGGACAGAGATAAACACGAGCCCTTCCAGTCATTTCTGGATCAGACAGGCTTCCCCAAAACTTGTCCCCTGGTGATCTACCTGGAAAGTATCTCACGAGTTCATTGATTTGGGTAACTGCCACAGGTTACTGCTCTGGCAGGGGTGTTTCTAAGTGCACCTGTAACCACAGGAGTTTCCTTCACACCAGAGACCTACGGCCGCCCGCTACCTCCATCAGGAGCCGTGAAAGCCATCGGCTAGCCTGCTTCACTGTCAGAGAGCAGTCGGGAAAAGAGGAACGTGTGCTACGTGATGCCATCTGGCAGGCACCGGGCTCATGAGGAGAAGAATGAGCAGCGGGCGCTCGTCCCACCCTCAGACTTCTTTCTTTCCATGGCCCTCACCCTCATGGGTAAGGCTTCTCTCTCCCCTGTGTGTCTCAGAGATGCACGCAGGGCTGACTGGGCAAAAATGGCCAAGGCTGCCAACTTCAGAAAGTCAGAAGTAGCCAAACTGCACTGGTTTGGGTCCAAAGCACTTTCCACACTGAGGTTTGCACGTCGTACTGACTTCAGCTCTGACACTGACGCTGGTCACTGTGAGCAGCGGGTAGGACAGGTGAGTGCAGAGGGCCTCAGGTCAGCAAAGAAAAGGCACAAACACCACCTGGGAGGATCCCAAAAGGTCAGAGCTGGGGGGCAGGGAGAGTGGGGGGAGGGTGCTCAGCCATCCGAGGGTCCTGACCTGGGATTTGTCATTTGGAGGAGAAGTGGGCCAAGTGCATTTTCTGTATTCTCTTGGCCTGTGGCCTACGTGAGGAGGAAGGGCAGGGACAGCAGAGTGTCCTCTCCCAAGGAGGCAACACTATTCAGGCAGAGGAGGAGGAGGAGGCAGCGAAGAACCAGGGACCAGCCCCGCTCCCCGGGGACACAGGCTAGGAGAGTGCGAGGAGGGAGCTCAGCCTCACATAGAGCTCACCGGGGCTGATGAAGCAGGACGGCAGACAGACGCCTGGCTTCACCCGGGACGTAATCCCCAGAACCAGAGCCACGGGCCCTCCCCCGCAGCCACAGCAAGCCCCCTGGATGCGGGACATCTGGTCTCCCTAATGCTGCCCGTCTAGGATGTTCTGATCATTCTGTGCATTTGCTAACAGGTCAGGAGGAGGGGGGGCTCCTGAGACACAAGAGGCGGTCTGCCTAACGGCCATCTGACCCCAGACACTGCTCGAAGCTTCTGGCTAGCGCACAGCTAGATTTTAACACTACGGGGGGACAAAAAAAGCCTCTTTTCTGCAGACTGCTTTTTGTCGACAAGGCCATTTCAGAGCCGTTTAGCTTCTGTGCGCGTACATGTGTGCCTCCGTCCTATTTCGAGGTTTCTGGAGGGAGCACGTCACAGGGCCAGGGAGCCCAAGCACAGGCGGCTGGGGGATTCCTCAACAGCTCAGCGTCTACCAGGAAAACACCAGTCCGTGGGAGAGGGGGTGGGTCGGACGATTTCCCAGGCTCCGTCCAGCTGTGACACTTGATGAATGGAAAATGTTCTAACACAGCACCAGGCACAGCCAAGTGCTCTGTAAAATTATTTAACAGAGGTGATGCTGGGACTGTCACCGGAAGCTGAGGCAGAACAACAGCAAAGGATGTTAACCAGGCCCAGGGGGCGCCAGCTTACAGGGCGTCTATGCGGGCGGCCAGCACGGGCTCAAGGCCGCTGGGCCTCATGGCGGGGAGTTGGGTCTGCGTCTCCTCTCCAACCCCTTGCCAGTCTTCCGCACTGGAGCGTGTCCGGATATGTCACGAAGGCAGAAGCAGGCATGCCCCGGACACCTGCCGGCAGAGAACCAGCAGCCACACACCCAACCATGGGGCAGCCGCAGGGGACGTGACCCTGGCTTTGAACTCGCGCTCTAGCACTCCCGACCCACGGGACTACGGGCCAGTTGCTCGGCCTCTGTGAGCCTTCGCTTCCTTGCTTCCAGCTGTGGACAGCATCACCCTCACGGGACAGCTCGGGAAGGCCTAGCTCTACCCAGGCTGGGGCCGCCCTCAGGTCACGGCCAGGGCGTCGCGGACGGGGCTGTGACAGGCACGGCCACCGCCGAGGGTTTAGTAACCGGTGACGGAGAAGTGGCCCGACGTGTTTTCTATCAATAGCCACCCCACCGCACCCTATCCCACCCTCCCGCCTTCCTTGCTCGGCTTCAGACGCTACAAGACCGTACGCCACCTACGACGTTTCGGCGTCCGAAGGCCAGGCAACCGCACGACAGGGAACTTCTATCAGGCAGGTGAAGAGGTGGGCAGGCCTCCTGGAGGGAAACGGCGGCCGGGCCGTCCCTGGGAGAGACTGGCGGTTGGCCAGGGAGGGGAAGGCCTCAGCCACGGAAAACGTGCACAGGGCTCTGAGCCGGGGGAGCAGGGGGAGGCCGCGGCAAGAGCCCCGCTCATGGTCACCCCCAGCCACCTGCTTTCTGAGAAGTGCTAACACGAGTACTCACTTCTCCAAAGGCTCTGCAGGTGACAAACAAGCGTCCCCCGAAAAGGGTGGCGAGACGCCACCGCGTGGGGGCACCTCCTGGTTATGATGGCTTCGCTTTTCTGACCTGCCTTCTCCACACAAACTGCCACTTTCCTCTGCCAGGCTTACGTGGTTTCCGGTGAAGGGAAAAGGACAGCCTGAAAGCGTAGCAGGGACTTCACAAATCTAGAAATTCTGTTACATATTCGAGTCCCCCGTGGACAGGCGCTCCTGGCCTGCTGCCACCGGAGTCCTGGATTCAAGGCGCCGCCAGCCCAGAGAGAGATGCGGCATCTCTGTGGCAACCAGTCTCAGAGAGCCCCACCTGCAGCCTGCACCCCCCCCTGCCCCCCCCCTCCGTTTCCCAGGGGCTGCTTGGCGACCTCCCTCCCTCGTCAGCAGTGACAGCCTGTCATGGGCTTCCGGGACGCTTCTGCGGTGATGCCCCTTCTGGACGAAGCCTTCGCACCTGGGTGCAGAGCAAGGCTCACACCCAGCTCCCGGTACCTCTGCCTCCCAGTCCTAAGCCTCGTAACTAACTACAGCTGTCAGGTTTAGCAGCTGAAGACGCTTCAGTTTGAAGTTCAGATAAATGATGGAGAAACACCTACGCTACAAATTATTTGCTTTTTATCTGAAATTTAACTAGCATCCAGTATTCTACCTGGCAATCCCGTATCACACAGTTCCCTATTTGGCTTCGGGGACTACCCATTAGTGCTTGGGTGGTAATCTCCTAGGGGTTAAAGATCTCACCCGGCTGACCTTCGGGTCAATGACAGAAACCCTGTGTAAATACTCAGTAAATCAGAAAGACGAGGGGAGCGTAAGGCCATGTGACTATTTGGAAGTACCTGGTATAAAATTACTGAAAACGCATCCTGTTAAACTTCTCTCAAAAAAAAAAACAAAAAACAAAAAAAACACACACACACACTAACACTTGAAGAATACTTTGGGATAGGTTTTTGGCAATTTAAGTGTGTCCCTTGGAACATACACTGGTGTATCTGTGTGTTTCTCCAGAACGGCTGATGGTTTTAGAATAAATAAAATCTAAAAAAAAAAAAAAAAAAAAAATTCTATTTGTCACTGATTTCCCCCATCATCGGGAAGCTGGGATTGCATTAGCACAATGAAAGATAACTGTGAGGTCTGCAATATTCTCTTTAAGAATACGTGGAGTCAAAAGCACGTTACAGAACGTTTGAGATTTTAGAAGCTGCTGTGCGGAGTCTGGGAGGCAGTTTGTCCAGCCAAAGCAGCAGGTTCACCATGGCTGATGAGTTCTACTTTTGCCCTAACTGGCCTCCTGTCCCCAAGTAATCCTGCTACCGCCTCCTGAAGGGATGAGATGGATGGACGTTCGTGACCCAAGGGGCCCCGGACTGTTTTCACGCCCAAACACCTACATTTAACGCCTGCCTTCACCAGCAGCCCCTGGAGGGCCGAGACGGTGGGAACAGGATTCTGGGTGCAAGGGCACACAGGGGAAAGCTCTCCAGCAGGCAAGCCCCTGCTCCCCAGACTGAGGGAGGAGCTAGAAACGGGGTCGTGGGCAAAAGGGTCCCACGCCTTCCACCCTGCCCCTTGTCCTCCCCACTCCCTGGCCAGCCAGGCCACAGCCTCCCCTCCAGGAAGTGGCGCTCAGGGCCTGACGGGCCCTCTTACCAGTGTGTGTGAGCATGTGCCTCTGGAGGGAGCTAGCCCAGGGGAAGACCCGGGGGCAGTGGGGACAGTTGATCTTCTGCAGGCAGTTGGCGTAGGAGTTCCGCTTCACCCTCAGCAGTTTGTCTTCCGGAGGGCTGCCCTGCTCTTCGTCACTGGGCCCGTTGTGGTCTGCGGGGGCTCCGGCCACCTCGTCCTGAGCATCGTCCTCCGTGGTCTGTAGAAACGGACTGAACTTGTTGGTGTCCGTCGTGGCCAGCATCTTCTCGATGCTGGCGAACTCCCCGCTGGAGTCCAGGTCCACCGCGCCGCTGCTGGAGCGGGGCCGGCTCCTCATGCCCTTCCTCCGGCCCCTCTTCTTGGATGAGCCCGCGGGCCCCTGCTCGGTGGGTGAGGCCGCCTCTGGGCTGTTGGCAGGAGGGGACGGGTCGCTGGATTCTTTGGGGCCGGCGGAGTTGGCGGGGGCGGTGGCAGCTCTGGGAACAGTGCTTCCTAAGCTGTCTGGGGCCGTGCTGGGGCTGCCGGCGCTCGTGGGCCCCGGGTCGGCCACCTTAGCCTTCAGCAAGGTGGGCGCCGAGGACACGGACGAGATGATCTGGGCGATGGAGGCCAGCGGGGGCAGCTCTTCCGTCACGGGGGGCTTTGGCAAGAGCAGGGGGGGCTTGGGGCGCAGGGGCCGCAGCAACGCCGGGCTGCTGATGAGGGTGGAGCCACCCAAGATGGGGGAGCTGTTGACCAGCGCGGAGGAGTAGATGGGGACGGCCAGCTGGACAGAGCCCCGCAGGGGCTGAGCGTGGGCTTCCAGAGTGCTGGCTGCAGAGGCCACGGGCTTCTCCGGGCCCCCACCGGGCCCCAAGGGCACTGGCAGCGGAGGGCACGGCGGAGGGCAGGGGGACGGCTGCTCGCCACTGCCCGGTTCCTGCTCAGGCTTCTTGGCTTCGCCAGCAGCACCCACGTCCTTGTCTCCTTTCCTCAAGTTCTTGGGGATGGACAGGTCAATGGGCTCCATGGAGCAGTCATAGGGGGCCGCGGAGGCGGGGCTCAGGAAGGCCGCACTCTCCTGCTTTACTTGCACCAGGGCCAGGCCCTTCTGGGAGAAGTCCAGCGGCTCGTTGAAGTCCACCGCGAAGTTGCTGGCGGGCTCCAGCTTGACCGAGACGTGGGGCGGCAGGGGCTGCGCGGGGCCCCCGTGGAGAAAGCCGTTCTGCGGCTCCAGGAAGGCGGCCAGGGGCTTGCGATCGCCAAACGGCCCGCCCCCGTCCTCCACCCTCCCTGAGGCCTCGGCGGCCGCCTCGGCGGGACTCAGGCCATCAGTGGCCAGGACGTAGCTCTCAATGTCGTGCTCGGGCACGTGCAGGTGCTGCTTCAGGATGTGGTGGATGCAGTTGCGCTTGGCCGAGAAGGCGGCGCTGCACTCCTTGCACTCGAAGGGCTTGCGGCCCTTGGGGCAGCCGCCCAGGCCGCGGCCGCAGTGCGTGCGCATGTGGATGCGCAGGGCCCGGTAGTGCTTCAGGTCCTCGCCGCACAGCCGGCACACCGTGTCCGGGGAGCAGAAGGCGTCCACCATCTCGGCGGTGCTGCTGGTCACGTACTCGATGTTCTTCTCGATGTCCTTGCGCGTGGCCTTGAGGTGCTTCTTACGCAGGTGCCGCTCACAGTTGGCCTTGACGGTGAAGGGGTAGTGGCAGATCTTGCAGATGTAGGGCCGCTCGCCGCTGTGTGTGCGCAGGTGGCGGATGAGCGCGGCCTTGTCGGCCGCGATGTAGTCGCAGATGTTGCACTGGTAGGGCGAGATGCCCAGGTGGGAGCGCACATGCGCGCGCAGCACCCCGGAGAAGGCGAACACCTGGTTGCAGAAGCGGCAGGGGTAGAGCACCTTGCGCATGGCTGGCGCCTTCTTGCTGCCGGGCCCCGTCATGATGGCCTTGAGGTCCCCCTCTGTGATCTCCTGCTTGATCTTGGCCTCCATGCTCAGGGGCAGCAGGGCCTCGATGATGCTGTCTTGCTCCAGCTGCGTCTTCATCTCAGCCTGGCCTGGCAGTTCCAGCCGCGGCTGCTGCAGGAAAAGCTGTGTGGCCGTGTCCGGCTGGGCCCCGGCCTGGGACTGCAGCAGGTGGGCGCTGGAGGCCGCCTCCATGGGGCCTTTGAGGAGCTTCAGGGGCGGCGGGGGGAGGCTGGGGCTGATGCAGCCGGGGGAGGCCTGCTGGGCGTTGAGGAGCGGCGGGGGCGTGGACGTGGCCACCACCGTCCGCGGGGTGACCAGGGGCTTTGGCTTCAGAGGGGGCATGTGTTTGAAGATGGCCTGCAGAGGGGCAGCGGGGGCCTTGGAGAGAGGTGGAAGACTGATCTGAGGGGGCGCAGAGGCCGCCATCTTCAGAATCTGCTGGATGTCAGCCAGCTCGATGGCGGACTCGCCAGAGATGGGCTTGACCACAATACTACTGTCGGGCTGGATGATGAAGCCCTTCTGGAAGGGCTGCAAGGACAGGTGCTTCATGCTCTCCTTGGTGGCCGGGAGGACCGTGAGAGAGCCGCCCAGGGAAGCAGCTTCAAAAGGAGACAGACTCAGAATGTTGGTGCAGCCGGGGTCCTGAGGTAGCTGACACTTGAGTGTCTGGAGCTGTATTGCTTGGTTGTCATCTGGCAAGGGCTCCTCGGCGGGGGCAGGCCTGACGTCTTTGGTGTGCTGCAGGCCCAGCAAGGCCAGGAAGGCCTTCTGGTCCAGGGCGTCCCCCGGCAGGGTCTTGGCCGGCAGCCTTTCCCGTCCCTGGTCCGTGGCCACGTGGGTCTGTCTGTGCAGGGCGAGCGAGGAGAGCATGGGGAACGCCTTGTCACACGTGTCGCAGACGAACCGGTGCTGCTCGCTGATGCACCTCCGTAGGTTTGTCTCACACCAGGCCTGCGTGGAAGCGGGTCGGCAACAGCAAGGGAACAGAGAGGGTTTAAAAATCATCACTTCCCCCGAGGGGCAGAAACCTATCTGCTGTCCGGTTGCCCCAGCACCCAGCCTGGGCCTCCCGCCACCCCCGCCCCCCGGCTTGCTAACGCCCATCCCCGACTCAATCAGGGAACCCGCAGAGCATCCTAAGCACCTTCCTGCCTGGTGAATGACATCAACCCCAGGGTATCTCAGAGAAGCAGTGAAACACGGTTAAGTAATAACAGCACAAAGATAGGACAAAGTCTCTTTCAGAACATGGTGTTCTGGAAAACTACCGGGATGGGGACTTCCTACCACCAGGGGAGAAGTGACTATACCTTCTTGATTGTGGGACAAAGGGCGTTGCCTGGGCAGGGGCATGAGGAGGGGGGGGAGGGTCACGTGAGTGCATACATGTGGGTAAATACGTATGTGTCTATACATACGGAATAATTCACTGAACTTGAGGCTTTTGTGCCTCAAGGGTTTCCCTGTTGATACCCTGTATCTCAATTTTTTTTTTTTTAAAGTAGTTTCCAAGTAGTTTTGGCAGGTGTTTTACAGGCAGAGAACAAACATGGTTCGGGTTAATAATGACCCCAAACATCTTTAATATAAACTGCGACACCGGCACTGGGAATATTTACCTGTAATATGCCTATTAAGGAAAAATTTAAAAAATACAAACGCAATTCAGATAGACAGGGGTGGGGTAGGGGTGGTGAGCAATTCACAACTTTAAATCCAAACGCCCCAAGAATGGGAAAGCAGACACAGGTTAGTAAGAAACTCAACACAAAATAAAAACCCACCCGGCAGCTCAATGACCCGATGGAGACTGAAAGACCGAGTGGAGTTTCAAGAAAAAAGGTTGTTATATATGAAAAAAAGACAAACCCAACTGACAACATTTTAAGGAAGGGAAGCCTCAGGGTTTTGGGGTGGGAGTGGGGGGTCTGGTCTACTCAGCCCGTGCGGAGGTGGCTTCCGGGTCCATGGGCCGAGCCAAATACCTGAGAAATTCGAGGGAACTTCCTACAGGAGAAGTCAGTGAATCCTAAGTCATGGAAGCCAGCAGGAATGGAAGGGTTGTTCTGTATGAAAGGCCTTCCCATTGCGTCCCTGGGAAGTTGTTTGTGGACGAGCGCATTGTGACGCAGCAATCCTCGGTGTGTTCGAAAGGTAACGCAGCAAATGTCACATCTGGCAGAAAAAAACGGACAGGATATAAGGGGGCCGCTCAGAGTTTCCGCTTGTCCAGTAGCGCACTGTATTTTCTTTTTTCTTTAAGATTTATTCTATTTATTTATGATAGACATGAGAGAGAGAGAGAGAGAGAGAGAGAGAGGGGGGAAGAGGGAGAAGCAGGCTCCATGCCGGGAGCCCGACGTGGGACTCGATCCCGGGACTCCAGGATCGTGCCCTGGGCCAAAGGCAGGCGCTAAACCGCTGAGCCACCCAGGGATCCCCGCGCACTGTATTTTCTGTTGCTTCATCTCAATCAAAACAAAAATGACAGGATACCAAGAAGCCTCTCTGCTCGTGGTTAGCACCGAGAAAACGCTTCCTTTAAAAAAAGACTGTATTTCACCAACTTCTGGATACGCAATCTTTGCAGACAGAACAGGGAGGTACGTCCGGTAAGACAGCTGGGAACCTGAGGCTTACTTGTTCTTACCTGAATTACGCAGCACAGATGGTCATTTTGAAGGTGTCTCTCCCACCCTTCGCTGCACAGATTCTAATTATCATAAGTGCTTAAAAAGTCAAATAGCACACATTTGCACACACTCTACAGCATCCCCCGTCTCTGATGGGGATGAAAGGAAGAGGATGAAATGATAATCAGGTTCTCCAACCGAACTAGTAGCACAAGACAGTGACTATGTATTTAATTCTGATATTATTAAGCATCGTGATCTGAAAAAGCACCATTGCTCCTACACTAAAGAGCAAAGCATCCTGCAGGGGCACCAACCATGCCCCTCGCAGGCAGGTGGGCATCCTTTCATGTTTTTTTTGTTTTTTTTTTAACTGATTCATGAGAGACACAGGCAGCGGGGGAAGCAGGCTCCCTGCGGGGAGCCCGATGTGGGACTCGATCCTGGGACTCTGGGATCACGACCTGAGCCAAAGGCAGATGCTCAACCGCTGAGCCACCCAGGTGCCCCTTCTGACTTTCGTTTTATAGACAGGAACACCGAGGCTCAAAAATCATAAGCAACATGGCAGAGGTGGCACAGCTAGCATGAAGCAAAGATCAAACATAAACCCTGTTCGTCCTCCACCCGCACCTATTATGATGCTGTTGCCTTTTCCTCGAAAGACTCCCACAGATGCAGTCCATCTGAACATCAGCGCTCTCCACCTCAGAGACGACCTGCACCTTAACTGTCCTGAGCCACAAAGATGTGAAACAAATGCATTTTGTTATTTAAAAAAAGAAAAAAAATTTTTTTTTAGAGGGGGAGGGAGAGAGAGAATCTCAGACGGGCTCCACGCCCAGCACAGAGCCTCATGTGGGGCTCGATCTCATGACCCAGAGATCATGATCTGAGCCTAAATTGAGAGTTACTGATTGAGCCACCCAGGCACCGCGCCTGAAG
Source organism: Vulpes lagopus (assembly GCF_018345385.1). Taxonomy (NCBI): domain Eukaryota; kingdom Metazoa; phylum Chordata; class Mammalia; order Carnivora; family Canidae; genus Vulpes; species Vulpes lagopus. Next base: position 18,984,329 of record NC_054833.1, read on the forward strand.
ACATTTTATGATGCTTCCTCCGCTCTTCATACAGTGTCACCTTCTGGGTCCTCACTGAAAACCATCCGACAACTCCCAGTCATTATGGTATAATGAGCATCCCCTGGACTGGTACTGGATATACCAGCCACTGGAGCCACATGTGACTATTTAAATTAATTGAAATTTCCCCAGTCACATTCCTCTCATTTCAACAGTGGCACTGGGTAGTGCAGACCTAACGCATTTCTGTTTCTAAGACCACAGCAGGCTTTGTTGGACGGTGCTGTGGGCCTCACACCTTTCCAAATACCTGTGTGTAGCAATGCACGTGGCTCTCACAAAACCCCCCAGGCAGGTCCTCTCAGGGCTCTGCAGGGAACAAACGTGGGTCTCGGTGCAGGGAAAACGGCCGACCCCAGTTTACAACTGCAGGCACCTTGGCAGAAACTCTCTGCTTTGAAATTCTTCTCGGGGGAAAAAAGGGGATAATAAATAACCCACAAAGCAGCGGAGCTCATTTCCCTCTAGTGACGAACGCCGTGCCGAGTCTGTGCACCTCTGCTCTCCTTATGGTGCTGCGGCAGGCAGGCCAGGCCAGGCCCTGCTGTGTGTCCAACCTCTTCTGCCCCCAGCACCACCTCGGCCACATCTTGCCATTAGGATTCCCATTGTGGTTCCATTAAACTTAGCACACTGGGTTCCCACGAGCCACTCAAACACAGAAGTCTCTCTGAGGGAACGGTCTTTGGGCCCCCACCCGGGATGGAGGCCCCAGGGAACCTGGAGCGACCTCAGGTGCAGGTGGGGGTGGGCGGAGGGGCGGCCCAACCACTGGGAAGCCCGGCCTGAGCACCCAGAGGGCCGAGTCCCAGGCCTGAGAAAGGCGAGGAGGGACACAGCATGGCTGCAGCCTCTCAAGAGAACTTCTCTTTCCAGCCAGAGCACGCTCAAGAGCCCCGCTGTCTGTTGGAGGGGCTGCAACGTCAAGGCCCCACGGCAGCTCTGTCACTGCCCCTGCCCAGACTCCAGTTCAACTGCATGCTCGTCGTCACCCCTACCCCATCACCACCCATCACCACCCCGGCAGTCGGTCAGCTGGAAGCTCTCCACTGACCCTGGGGAGAACGTCTGCACTGGGGAAATTTAACACTGACCACACACTGGACAATAGTGAGAAATCATTACTAACTTTTCTAAGCTGTGGTCGTCTTCTGGTTGTGCACTTTTTTTAAAAGTCCCCCTCCTTTACAGATACGTAGTGAAATATTGGTAAGTGAAATGTGATGCCTGGGACTCGTTTTGGAATTATGTGGGATGGGAGAAGAGATGAAATGTTTAGGGCCAGGCCATGAGATGGGAATTCCTGAAACTGGGGAGCACGGGGGTTCATTACTGTGCTCTCTACTCGTGCGTATATCTAAAATGTTCCTAATATGCATATAAGAGAGAAACAGCTTAAAAAAAAGAGGGAGAAACATCTAATTACAGATGGAGGGATACCTGGGGGGCTCAGCGGTTGAGCATCTGTGTTTGGCTCAGGGTGTGATCCTAGAGATCTGGGATTGAGTCCCATGTCGGGCTCCCCACAGGGAGCCTGCTTCTCCCTCTGCTTGGGTCTCTGCCTCTCCCTGTCTCTCATGAATAAATTAAAGAATATAAATAAATGGCTAATGAGAGTGAACTGACCTTTTGCCTCTTTTTCTGAGCTTCAACGACATCTAAAGCACTATTTGCAGCAGAAGTGTGCGTGTGTGTGTGAATTTATAAAAACTACAGAAGGGAAACCCTTACCCCGAGTGTCACCGTGGCAGGGGTGAAGCAAAGCTGGGTTTCCCCAGCAAACCTATGAGACTACCTGAGCCTCTCTCTGGGGAAAAGGTGGAGGGGTCCGGGGTTGGAGGGAGGCACCGAGCCCAGGGCTCAGGAAGGCCCCCCAGCTGGGGTTTACGTGCAGGCAGAGTGAGCCACTCTGGGCAGGCTGGGCGGTCAAGCCGGTGGCCTCATGTGGCCTGGCCCTTTGTGAACCGGAGAGGATTCCGACGTTCTCTCTCCCAGCTTCTTTCCCTCTGTCCCGTGCTGGCCACAAGCCAGGTGAGGTTTGGGAGGCTGCGCGACACGGGAGCTGAGCTGCTCTGTGCCTTCCCTGGAAGGCAGGAATAAGAGAGAGAGAGTGACAAAGTGCAAAGGCAGGTGCCGAGGGGGCTGCCACTCGCAAGCACTCTGCACCTGGAGTCTGTACTACTTGCTCCTTCCAATAGCTGGCACTGACTACATACATCTTATGTAGGATGTTTGCAGACCAGCGCCGGGTGCTGTCCCGGATGTGGGGCTGTCACAACAAATACCTAAAATCATTCTTCCTGATAATCCCGGGAGGTAGCGCTAGGGAAGAATCAGCTAGTGTGTGATGATCATTCAGTCACACCTGGAAGCCGGCCCCGGGTCCCCGCTCAGCTTTCCCTGTGAAGGCTTCACTGCACCTTACAGAGGAGGGGCTCAAGGACCAGAGTCAGGCAGGAGGTTCAGGTGCAGCGTGCGGCAAAAGAAAGCCACCCCCTACATTAACTACTTTATCTAACCTCAGGCAGGGTCGATCCTCATTACTGGTGGATTCTGTATTTGTCAATTTGCCAACTCGCTACCATGTATCTGTAAAACCCTGTCCCTACTCATGGTGCACCCGAGGACGTGCACAAAAGGTGACAAAGTGGAGCCACCAAGGCCTGTGCATTCCCGGCTGCGGCTGACCAAAGCGACACTGCTCTGCCGTCCTGCTCCAGCTCAGACTGTAAGGTGTCCCTCCCGCCGTCTACTTGGTGCCATACTTTCAGCATTCCTGTGCCTCTCGTTGGTGATTTGGTGGCTGAGGACTGCCTCCAAGCACAGTACTGAAGAGCCGCCTGCGGTGTGCGTGAGCACCAGAGGCTGTGATGTGCGTCGGACAAGCTTCATCCGGGCACCGGTTCCGGTGCTGGGGGAGGGGGGGGGGCGGGGTGCACTGTTCCTGAGTCAGCACTATTCACGGAGTAAGATTTCTTGAAACAGAAAACGTAACACCAGGATCTGTATGGATCAGCTGATGAAAATGCAAGCAGAGGCCCGCAGGAAGCTGACCCTGTGTTTCCTCTAGAAACGACGGTTTGATAATCACTAATTCTGCACTGCTGCAACCTTAGAGAACAGAATGAGTCTAAGGACTTAACGCCAAGGACTTAACGCTGGAGCCTAGCTGCACGGGGAGACGTTCCTCATCTCTGCCACCGCATGAATCATGCTTATCATACAGCACTGTGGATTTCCACTTTTACACTCTTTTTTTAAAAAAAGATTTTATTTGAGAGAGAGCGAGCAAGTGCACACACAAGCAGGGGAGGGGGGCAGAGAGAGAGGGCCAGGCTCCTGGCGGAGCAGGGAACCCCACATGGGGCTCAGTCCTAGGACCTAGAGATCATGACCTGAGCCAAAGGCAGACGCTTAACCAACTCAGCCAGCCAGGTACCCCCCAGTTTTAGATTCTTCAAGGCAGAGCAAGAACTTAGATTTCTGCACATCAAGTGAAAGCAGAACCCCCAGACTTGTACGATTATTTCTTTCCACCGTTCACAGACGTCTCGCCTCCTCTAAATAAAAGAAATACCCTGTCTAATCTGGACCATAATCATGTCAGCCCAACTTAGTTTCGCAGAGATTATTCTTTAAAAAAATAAAAAGAACTTCAATGGCCTATTATGAAATTTAATTAAATGATAGGAAATGATTGCAAGTATTACTTACATAAACAGGCTGAGAATACACAACACTGAGTCTTGGCAGCATGCAGTTAACTGCAAAAGGGAAGCAGGTGAGCCAGAAAGTGGGCTGGAAAGTCGGTAAACTGGACAGCACCCGACGAACAGGACATTTTTGAGCACGCACACCATATGTGTTTGTTGTCTGACACAGAAATGTGTTCATTTTAAGTATTTCCATACACGGGCCAGGCATATTACACAATATACAAATGAAAATTTAAAGGATGAGAGAAGTTCTTTTTTTTTTTTTTTTTTTTAAAGAGAGATTTTATTTATTTATTTGACTGGCGGGGTGGGCGGTAGGGACAACGTGCATGTGGGAGGAGGAGCAGAGGGAGAGGGAGAAGCAGACTCTGCGCTGAGCCCTGAATCCGACGCAGGGCTCGACCCCATGACCCTGAGATCATGACCGGAGATGAAATCAGGAGACAGACACTTAACTGACCGAGCCACCCGGGTGCCCTGATAGGAAAAGCTCTCTTAGTTTTCTTTTATACCCCAGACGTCTTTCTGAACACCCTCCCTGAATCTACCGCACTAGCGCATAGCCTGTTGGTTATGCGTACTCAAGTGTGAGGGGCGTCGTAAGTCAGTTTTCTAAAAGGGAGGGAGGAGGGTGTCTCATCGTATGGTAATTAGAGCTGACGGCACTTCTCTCATAGCCATGAGTTTTTTTTTTTTAATTTTATTTATTTATTCATGAGAGATGCAGAGAGAGAGAGAGAGGCAGAGGGAAAAGCAGACTCCAAGCAGGGAGCCCGATGCGGGACTTGATCTGGGACTCCAGGGTCGCGCCCTGGGCCAAAGGCAGGCGCTAAACTGCTGAGCCACCCGGGGATCCCTCATAGCCATGAGTTTTTAATGACACTAAGCTTTCTTCACTCTTCTCTAACACGTCTATCCCCTCCTCCATTCTCTGGCTCACCTTCCAGCCCCGCCCGTTTCTGGCACCTAGGACAGTTTCACACATAGTAGGTGCTCAATAAACACAGGGCTGCATTAAACCAGGCTCTGTGTCCCTTGTGAAAGGCAACCGGGGAGTGGTGTGGGATGGCCTCAGGGACCAGAGGTGGTGGGAGGGGAAGTGGAGGTTGTGCGATCCCAGCCAACTCATTTCATCTGTATTTGGATTGCCCGCTGGGCAAAATTTCCCAAACAGGCCTGAGATAGGAATCGCTCCCTCCCTGGCCTTCTTCATCCAGGGGGAATCAAGTGACAGGACCTCAGATCTAGGCATGCCCGATGCCACAGGCCTGTGAGAGCTCTTCTCCATCCTTCTCTGACCCTTGACTGCCTTCTCATCTGGAACAGGGGGATCTTTAGAGTTACCATCAGTGACAGAGAACAAATGCTCAGAAAACTACAAGGTGCTACTGCAAACTTAACCGTCACCGTATGCTGCTAGGAACCAACCCCAGCAGGCCTAGCCCGTTTCCTGGCCACCGTCGCCAACAATGAAGACACAGGGAAAATGAATTTTAATTTCAAATGGATGTGTTCTCTCTCTTCACTCTCAAGGACTTTACTACCATTTCCACTGCTTCTGTTTAATCTTGAGGCTCATGAGAGAAGGGCACGTCCTTCCTGGCCACCATCTATGCTGTGGCAGCTGCCCCCCACCCCACCCCTGCGCTTGGGCCCACAGCTCAGGAGAGCAGCACACACCATGCCAGCCTGCACATGCACTCAGAGCCTATTAGTATAACCGAAATAAGGCCCAGATCCACAACTGCACGCCTCCCTTTTCATGGGATTCGATCAACGTGCTCCTCCTAATTTCACTTCTGAAAAGGTACAGAATGCCATCTCGTAAGTGGCAGAGGGGAAAAAAAACACAAAAAATTTGCTGTGAAACCAGAAGCACGTGGTGAGGATGGTTAGATGAAAATAAAACCCCCACAGGAAAACGCCCCTTCCCATCTCACGCTCGGCACCTGTTGGCAGGCCTCAGGTCAAACCAGTGTGGAAAACCATCACCCAGAAACGTTTGGACGGGCCTTTGTTGGCCAGAGACACTCCGGTTCAACCAGCCTTCCCAGGGCCCCAGGAGGAACACTCTGCAACTGTTTCCAAAGAGCTCTTCAAGGACAATGGAGACCATTGTCAGTCTGTGGGTGATGCTGCTCACCCACAGCATCTGATCTTGGGGTCTGTGCTAACTTCACTTGGGCCTGTCGGTCTTCATGAAGACCACAGCCATTGCTCAGGTTGTCTCCTCTCACCTCACCCTGGGGCTCGAGAGATCCCTCAAGTCCTGCCCCGGACGGAACCACTCCAGGGACCCACGGACAGCACCGCTGCAAAACATTCGGCTGCACGTCCAAAGTCCAGGGCCGGGGAGCGCTGGAGGGCCATTTCATCTCGTGTGTGATTCTGACGACGTGCCAGGGGGAATCTTACAAACTCGAGAGACCGCTTTCTGATGCCGTGGCGATGCAAAGGGAGGGCAACTTTCCCAAATGGAGAAGAACTTCACGGTCAGTAAAGATACATGCATCTGGCGGGGGGCGGGGGGAGTGCAACTAGCGAATCCCAGTCCTGGGATTTACAGATGCTAGTGGAACCCCCCCTGACTTTTAAAAACAAAACTTCCCTTTTTTGCTCCCCCCCCCACCTTTTTTTTTTTTTTTTTTTAGATTTTATTTATTTATTCATGAGAGACACACACAGACAGAGAGAGGCAGAGACACAGGCAGAGGGAGAAGCAGGCTCCATGCAAGGAGCCCGATGTGGGACTTGATCCTGGGTCTCCCCCCTCTCTCTTTAAATCACATACTGAAATAAATGACTCTCAGGAAAACAAAAATTCATCAGTGGGAAGAACTCCAAAGGCCAAGTGAGGTTACATATCCAACACAGGGATGAATGCTCACACGGATATTCATCCTCAACTGCCAAATACGCACCCGTGCACACCTGGATGTGGACTCCAAGTCATACTGCTCACAGAGACAGTGTTTCTGGACCCCGATACAGCTCACCAGAGCCGATTTCACCCAGAAATCACCTGAATTCCCGCACATGTTACCAAATGTTTCTGTAAGAAAGAAAACTCAGGGGGACCCGGGTGGCTCAGCGGTTCAGCGCCTGCCTTTGGGCCCACGGTGTGACCCTGGGGTCCTAGGATTGAGTCCCGCATCGAGCTCCCTGCATGGAGCCTGCTTCTCCCTCCGCCTGTGTCTCTGCCTCTCTCTCTGTGTCTCTCATGAATAAATAAATAAAATCTTAAAAAAAAAAATTTGATTTAGAACACTAGAGTTTTTATCATTCCCCACTTCCTCCACATGTGACACCCTGGCGCCCCGCAGGGCTGCTCAGTCATGGTGGCTCCTATTACTGGGGCCGGGGCTCTGCAGTTGTGCCGGGGTGGGTGGGAATGCGGGAGGCATAGTTTCGGGGCACGCAGTCAGGGCTGTCTTGACAGCAGAGGGGCAAAGCAGCTGCGTGCAGCTTATCTGCTCTCCCCCTGCCTCTCTTAGCACCACTTGCGATGTCACCGAAGGGGTATGGGTATGAAGCAGAGATAGGAGAGGGCTGGGGCGGGGGTCTTGGGGGAGGGAAATGCCTCCTGGCAGCACGCAGGGGTGTGAGCCAAGGTCCCACTGTGGCCCTGCGGGCTGGAGGGACACCCCACAAACACAGACAGCCTTCAATATATACCTTCTCCGTGGCCTCCCTGCAGAAATTAAACAAACGAGCAAAGTCCCACAGCAGATCAGCCCCACACCTGACGCTGGCTGGCCTGGAAGGAGCCTAGTTCTCACAGGCACGGCCGCCTGCGCTGGGAGAGACCCCACCCCACGAGCCAGCGCTCACCCTCTGCCCCTGGCTGTCACAGGCAGACAGCACAGGAAGGCAGGCACTGGCACAGGCCAGCTCTGGCCGGTCAAGGACATCCTCTCCTTCCCCAGGGAGGGGTCTGTCCTTTCGAGTCGCAGAGGGCGGTCATGGAAGCAAATGGTGTTCTTCTCCATACCCAGATTCACCACCAGTCTCAAAGGGACAAAAGTTAAAATCTGCAAGTCCCGCGTGGAGGACTGACACCCACCACGGGGCGCCTGCGACCGTGAGGCAGGGCGCCACGGCATCAGTTCTCTTACAGCACACGCCCTTGCTGGAAGACGCTACATCTCCTCCCTTCTCATCTATTTCTTCAAAGGAAACCATAGAACCCCGCACTGGGGTAGAAAAGCCACAAACGCGCTACCACGGTCTGGGCATTCTGAGGAGGGAGCATGGGTCCCAGAGGAAGCCCTGCTCCAAGGCAGCCGCTCTGAAGGCTCATCGAAGAGCTGACAGCTGTCACCATTCAGGAAAAAAAAAAGCAATGTGTCCCCACCTACGGGAGCAGGTTTCCCGAAGCGCCTAAGATGGGAAGGAAGCGCTGCAGACGCATCAAGGTAAATCACCCGCAATGGGGATTTACCCAAGTGGAAGGCAAGGCCACCAAGAAGCTCGCCACTGAACAAATCTGGGGATTAACTCCTCCCCGTTCTTGCGGCAGTGATGCTGTAGGTGTATGGCGACCTCAACTCTCCAGAACCAGAAGAAAATTCTGAAGTCAGCGGAAAAGCTTAAGAGCGGGTTGAGATGACCAGCGCCCTCGCCGGGGACGTCACCTTTGCGGCAACATCACGTCTGCCCTGATGGCAGTTAAGGGGCAGAGGACCTCCATCAGGAAAGGGGTTTTATATAAATATATACATATATTTTTTTTACTGTGCTAAATATAAGGAAGCATTTCTCTAGAATCTCTGGTTTCCCCAACAATCTAAAGAAAATGACGCGTGGTTCTATGATTTACAGCTATCAGGTCCCTTCAAGCTTCTAACTATCCAGCTTCCGCATCTGGATTACAAAATCTCAGTAGGTAGGACGCAAACCAAATTTAGACAGTCATTCAGCTCCCAGGCTTTAGGGGAGCAGAATCAGGTAGGAGCACCTCTTTGGAACAGTACGGACTCAGACACAAACTTGCTTTCATGTTCTCTTGTCAAATAACCAGTACCTGGGAGAGGCCCCGCAATGGGATTCCTCAACTTCCTTGGAATGGGATGCCCATCTATGCCTGTTGCAGTCCGGGGACTGGACTGGCCCCCTTCCTCCTCACCACAGTCCTCAAATGCATTTTCCAGACAGGGAACCAGCCTCGGCTCGCCCGGGGGCGTGGGAGGGCCCAGGGAGGTGCCGGGAGGCAGGCTGGGATGGAGCTGGCCGGCCTCACGGCCTCACTCCCCCTTGCTCCACGGTCTGTTCAGAGGACGGGGACTCAGATGCCCCAGCTCCTTCTACAACCCTGGAGCACGTTCTTAATGGCCGGACACTGGACAGTGGCTCACCTGGGAGCACCCCCTGCCACTACTACTCCCTGAGCAGCCGGGGGGGCCGGCCCCTGCCAGCAGAACCTGTGACCTGTTACCTTCTGGTAAAGCTGAGCTCACCCCAGCTACTTCCTTGAGATACTGAATTTCTTGCTCATTATAGTGTTTTAATCAAAAGACTGAGATTCCTTTTTTAAAGGGATTTCATGCTTCATTTTTTTTTTCCTGTTCTGTCTCCAGAGGCAAAAAGGGGTAAGTGCAAACAACCTCTCCTCGGAGCCCCACCCGGTTCAGACATTCCTGCCCTGGTGCCCACCCTCCCCCCCACTCCCTCCCGCCTTCCCTCCATCCCAGCCAGAGAACTGACATCCAACAGCTGCACTAATCTCTCCCAGTTGCTGGGAGCAACAGTGAGGGCCCTGTGACAGGGCCCTGGCCGGTGGCGGGCGGCAGCTTGCCCTCCCCACACCCAGGAATCCACCAGACTGCACACCGCGTCCCGACACCCTGCCCGGACTGTTCGAGCAACCAGTGTGGCGTGAAGTCAGGGCAGGTCTGAAGCACTTCACAGAGGGCAGCTTGCGGTGAGTGCAGAAGCTGGTGGCCCCCTGGGCTTCGGAACGGCCCAAGTCCCGGAGAGGACCCCCGGGCAAGGTGGACAGGGCGCTTCCTGACAAAGTGCCGCCAAATTCCAGGACATGTCCCCCGTCCCCCTCCCCGCCGCCAGCACCGTTTTCAAACCTGCCCCCACCTGGCCAAGCCGCAGACCCCTGGGACTCCTAAACACAGATACTGATGAACGTTTTCTACACTTTCCTTATTTTTAGGAGGACAGTTAAGCGTGGGACCCATGCCATGTGGATTTGTCTGCGGGGCTCCCTGCGGGTAGTGGGGGTGGGTAGGGGGAGGTGGTGCAGTGAAGGGAGCCAAACATTCCTCGGAACGCCGGAGAATCCAGAAGGAAGATGGTTTTGGCACCTCCCTCACCACCCAGACGAGGGGGTGGCTTTCAGCCTGGCCCGCAGGCCTGCAGCAGCTGCTTCCCCGCACGGTGCAGGTACAGGACAAGCCCACCGACAGCAGGGCGGGCGTGCCTGTCGGGGCTCACTCGTGCTCCTGACCCAGATTCCAGACAACCAAGATCACGGACTCGATCAGACCCAGGAGAGTCTCCACCGGGAGGAAACAGGGAGATACCTCCACATTCGGCGTAAAACGTCACGGGAAGCTTCACACCCGCAGCATCCGGCTCCCTCTGCACTGACGAGCAACCTGTTGTCCTTCCCTGAACGTATCCCTTTTGCCATGTTTTATAACCGTCCATTTCCTTGTTTTCCGACTAGCCCTTGAGGGGCTCTGCCTCCAACATCGCTGTTGTGTTGCTTTTTTTTTTTTTCCCTTCAAGTCTGGTCAAGTGCCGGGCACATGATGAACGCTCAATCACTTGGATACATTTTAAGTGAAATAATTTCAAAATGATGTATCACCTGCCCTCCTTTCATCAAGAAGCCATCTAAGATTATACAATAACTTCTGCTGAATTTTGCCCTCAGCAGCAGCCACCAGGGAGCGGCGGCAAGCAGCCAGCTGTCGCCCCTCCTGGCCCTGCCCCTGGGGGCCCGAGACAAGCCCCCACCTCCCACCTGTGCGCGCGCACACACAGGAACGGGGGCCTCTACTGCCACGCCACGGCCTCGGCGCCCTCCCTGCTGTCGTGGGCCTGTCCCGACCTGCACCTGTGTGCCGCTGAACCGTGTCTGCCTCAAACCCAGAAGGGCTGCGACAGCAGCACCCACCCCGAACGGCAAAGACTCTGTACATAGATGGGGATGTAAAACATAAAACACATCACGGACGATTCTTGCACTGATCACATGCTGACATTCTGTTTTGGGATCACCGGTGTAACGGGCGAAGAGGCACGATCAGTCGTCTACTTCTTCCTACCTTTTAAAAGGCGACCGCCAGAAAATTTAAGACACTCCATCCATCACGCCTGATTCCAAATGCCGGCTCTCCATCGGCACCCCCTTGTCTGGGGGACTGTGGGGTCACCTCCGGTCATGCCAGGGCACAGGCAACGGCCCCACCACTCAGAGCTAGAACCCCTGCAAGCAGCTTCCTGCCTTTCTTCTGCTCCACGCTGATGCACGCTCCGTTAGTTTGAAGCAGGGAGGAATGGAGGACAGCCTCGGCATTTACAGGAGTTTGGATTCCTAACACTTTTTATTAAGGGACTGCGGGCACCCTGCCAGCTCTGGGGATGGGACGGGGGTGGTCAGGGCAGGAGCGCGAGAAGCCAACAGCTGTTTTGAGTTATAATCTTTCTGTTTAAACTGGTAGCATCCCACTGTGGTTCTGCTGCTGTTGGGGTTTGCAAATGGAGCTGGTGTCTATTTTAGCTCTGGGTTAACAAGCAGTCTCTCCCACCAGCTACTGTCACAGTTCACTGCCTGGTTGGGCCCCGCTGGCTCATGCCTGCCCCCACGGCCTCCTCTGATAGCAGGCGATTATGTGGAACAGCAGAGCAGAGAGGAGAAGAGGGAAATTAACTATGTTCTATAATCAAGTCCCTTTGGTTTCCAGATGCAGGCCCCACCCCACAGAGCAGCAGCCCCCAGACAGGGGATGGCTTGCTTCCCCCCACCGCCCCCTGCCCAACAAAGGATGCGCTGCAGGCACAGCATCCAGGGGCTCCCGTGGGGTGGGAGGCTGCCGGGAGGGGCGGAGCCCCCACCAGGCTACAGAGCTCCTCCGGCCAACCCCTCGCTGGACACACGGCATTATTCCTGAGCAGGCAAGGAAAACAGGCAGGACGTGAGGTTCAAGTTCACAGCACATCTGCCTTGTCAGCCCTGGGGTCACGGCAAGTGAATTACCCACCAGGCTGTGCAGAACGGGACAGCCAGCGACCGATGCGCTTCCCATCCCCGCCTGAGTAGCAAGCCCAGCCTGTCCCTGGGGCCGGTGCCCGTCTGGGAGGCCCTGTTGCAGGAGAACCCACACCCTCATCCAGGCCACCACGTAAGAAGGGGACACCTGAGCTCCCACTCTCGCGGCTATACATTGTGCCATATAGGCTCTAGGTGCTCAAAAATCTCTCGCAAGAGTCAAATTATTTTCCCTGTAGGACAGGATTATCTAGAAGGGGGCAAATGAGTAGTTCCTAAGATGATATCTGATCCCAGACTAAAACACACAGAGAAGCTCAGAGACGGGCAGTTCACTTTCCGCAGAGCTCGGTCACATGGCTGTTTCACAGGAATGTGGGGCAGGGGTTGGGGTCCCACGTGCAATTGCTGTCTCTGCCCATGACTCACCACATGAGGCTTTACCTCTGTCTGCTCAGGTCCTCAGTCGAGAAAGCTATTTCGATATTCACCACCCACTGCAAGCCCACATCCTGGGGATGCTGTGGACATTAATGAAACCATTAACGTTTCTGAATCTCTCAGGACTATAGGGCCTGCCAAAGGAAGAGCCAAGAGCTTCTTCTTGGTGGACAGAAGGACAGCTGTAAAGAGACCGACCCCTAAAATTTAAGCTTGAAAAGGAACACGGGGACTATCTGGTCCAATTCCCCCCTCTGGGGTTCACATACGGCCGATCCAGGTCCCAGGGGAGAGGGATGCAATCCAGGATCTGACCACCAGCCCACGCCCTCTCCTACGCAGCCAGCCCAGCGTGCAATTTCCCCGAGATGGGGGAGTTATGAAAAGACATTTTGTAGCACTTCAATTGCTCAGCAGTTTTAACTCTTCATAAATTCATTTTTTCTCCAAATGGAAAAAATGTCAAGCTGATGTGATTAAGTAGAATGATATCTGACATGGCTTTAAGTTACCACATGGTGAGGCTTTCCCTCAACACAAAAGTCTTTTTAGCTTGCTCAGACCTCTTTACTCCCAAGTCACAACCAAACATGTGTCCCGAGGAAGGGAATCCGGTCCATGGATCGGTGGGTCCCACAGGTGCCCAGCCTCGACACTCCCAAGCTGCCTTCCGAAACCCCGAGCTGTAGGCATGCATGCATTCGCTCCTGCTTGGGGCGAGCCTTCAGCGGCGCCTCGCAGGATAGCACTTTCCAGTCTTGTGGCTCCCCTGTGGCACCGGGTTCCTCCCAAGGCTTATAAGCTATGGCAGTAGCATTTTAAAAGTGGCAATTCTGTAGGAAAGCCTGCTGCGTCCAGGCCATCTGCAGCCCCGCCCCGAGTGCTGCTGGAAAGTCCTATCACCATCCACCTTCGCTGCCGGGATAGGCGGAGGACCAGGGAACTCAGAGGCAGCAGAGACCTAAAATGCAACCTAGACCAGCAGAACGATCACCTCTCACTGTCTTCCTGGGACAGGCTTCATGTCAGGTCGAGAGTCTGGCAAATAGCAGAACTCTTCTGAATCTAAAATGCCTTTTCAGGTTTCTGCACTACCCGTTCAAAGCAGCTGAAACAAAAAGTCCTTAGCCTGCTGCTGCTGCTGCTGGGCAGCTGGTACGCCCTTCCGTCCTTACCACACACTCGTGCACAGCTAACGAGCATCTGGACTGCAACACCTCTTGTGTTACAGAAAATGTGCGTGCTGCTCAAAAGCCCCCCTGTCACGGGGGAGTCACAGCAACTGCCCTGGAGGCCCTCACCAGCAGCGAAAAGGAAGCACAGCAAACCTCAGTGAACACATCCCGTGGCCACAGCCACTTTCTTCCTTCCCTCTGACACATCTCAGCCTGGCTTCCCCGCACTGTCACCAAACCCAAGTCGAATCCCCTTAGCTCAGTTTGGAGGACTGGGGAGTGAGGACTGGTCCTAAGTCAGAGGAAACGGGAATGAGAAAGAACTTTGCAGAATACAGGTGTGTTCCACCCTTTCTCCTACCTTAGTGGGTTATCTGAGTGGGTCTCCATGTGGGTCTCCAGTCCATATTTGCAAACAAACTCCTTGAAACATATGGGGCAGTGAAACACTTCGTCGACCTTCTCCAGCTCACCCGACTGCCCGTCTTCTACCATCTTGGGGGAAAGGAAAAAAATGAAGTCAGGAAGGAGCTCTCCCTCACGGGTCTGCTTCAGAAGAGAAGCCAATACTCAATCCACATCTACAAGGAGGCCTCCCTCCGAGGGATTAAGGAGGCTGCTTGACCAGTCCCTTCATCCCTGCAACAAATCCTCACTGGATGCTTCCATCCATCCTCCTTCAAACCACTCACCCATTCGATACACATTTATGGAGTACCCAGTATCTGACAGGGCCAGAGGACAAAAGCCTGGGGACAAGAGTTCCCTAACATGTAGGAAGCTTTGACTCCAGCTGGAGAAACCAAGAAGCACAGAGCAATGAAACAAGCTCTTCATTCCATGGGGCTCAGCAAGGTGGTGGGGGCTGGGGGGCACCCAGAGGAAGTGCACACAGGTTACTCTTTCCTGCGGACACCTTGCAAAACAGTGTGGGGAAAGACAGGTTAAAAGCTTAGGATGGATGTCTGCCAAGAGTCCCGTGGCTGGGCACATCGGCTCTGGGGCTGGCGAGACCTTTTTAGCAGGTGCTGGGTCTTCTTTCTCTGACTCGGCATCATGACTGAGTTTCCTCTTGGAGGACAGCCGCCTGCGCTTCAGCGGGGATGGGGGGGCTGTGGCTGTGGCACTGTTAGGGTCCTTCTCGTGAATCTTCATATGTCTGGAAAGAACACGCACACAGACACATAGTGTGATTCAGTTAAAAAACAAAAACAAAAAGCAAAATTTGAGTTGGTTGATTTCTCTTAAATTTTCTGTATTATACGTTGAGGTATTGGTCTTTACATTTTCTTTAAGATAAATGGTACATTTTGTACAGCGGTTGCTCTCTTTTCAAAGCCTTATATGAGGGATCCCTGGGTGGCGCAGCAGTTTGGCGCCTGCCTTTGGCCCAGGGCGCGATCCTGGAGACCCGGGATCGAATCCCACATCGGGCTCCCGGTGCATGGAGCCTGCTTCTCCCTCTGCCTATGTCTCTGCCTCTCTCTCTCTCTGTGACTATCATAAAAAAAAAAAAAAAAAAAAAAAAAGCCTTATATGATCTCCCGGAGGCCGTCCTTGAAGCTCTCACAAGCGCTACCCGCCAAAGTCGCTCAATGCTCTGCTATCTGTTGGAAGATGCTCGCGAACTCCGCGGACGCTAGGAGATGAAGAAACCATCCGATTGCCTCTTCTACTTACTCAGATAAAAGGTGCTATTTCAGGGCACACAATTCTACAGAATAAAGAATTCCCGGACAAGACCGGTTCATACATCAAGTTCTCGCTCTGCATCTGCCCCCAGAACCCACCTCACAAATGCCAGGACTCTGTGTTCTCTCTCCCTCTGCTTTCAGAGGCACGTGGGGGCTCAAATTTGAGAAGTGCTAACAAAGCAAACGTCTGCAGTGAACCTGAAAGGCTTTCCACGTCGTTCACGGCGTTACACGGATTTGCAGATGGTGAGAGTAGCTGGGGCAATGGCATGGGTACGGCGCATGTGGCGACCCTGACGTCTGCAGGGCCAGGAACGTGCATGTAAGAAAGCATCACACAGTCTGTCTGTCTGCTCTGAAGAGAGAGCTTGACGGGTGACCTGATTTAGGTGACCTCACTTCACCAAATTCTAAAGCAAACACCCCCTAAGACACGGGCCCGAGACACGTATGGTCAGAGACATATTGTAAAGGGACAGTGTCCCTTTCCTTACTTGGTGACGTAGAGGGTTTGGGCTTCCCAATGACAGTCGTCACCACCATCATCTGCTTTGTGCCGGACGCAGGAACGGAGTCCCAGCTTTTTAGAAAGAGCGCTTTCATAGGATAATATTACTGGGGAAGCACTTAGGAATGGGAAAAGACGGGGAGGCTTTCAGAAACGGTCTGGCCACACTTCCAGAAAGCAGGGCAGGTCAGCAGCTCCGGTAGAGGGGACAAGCTGTGGATGACAGGCCTAAGCAGTCTGCCAACCAAAAGCAGGGGTACCAATTCTGGCACATGGGCCAAGGGTGCATGCAACGAGGTGACTGAGAAAAGGCCTTCCCTGCCCCCCACAACCCTGCCCTGAGCTACCCACAGTGTGTGGGGGTGAGGCCCTGGGCGTCTCCGGTTCTGTTCCACAGACATGTTCTAGGAGGTAGAGGGCCCCCCACTAGCCCCGACCGTCTATGCCCCGGCCCAGCACTGGCCCAGCACGATGGAGGTGGCCTCACCTTGGAGAAGCACCTCAGGCCAAACCTCTGTTCTCTAGGTCAGTGTGGCGGAGCACGAAGGTCTAAAGGGAGAAAACGGCGGGCGCCTCGGTTGCTCAGTCAGTTAAGCATCTGCCTTTGGCTCAGGTCATGATCCCAGGGTCCTGGATGCGAGCAATGCATTGGGCTCCCTGCTCGTCGGGAGTCTACCTCTCCCTCCCCCTCTGTCCCTCCTCCCTACTTATGTTCTCAACCTCAAATAAGTAAATAAAATTTAAGAAAAAAATAAAGAGAGAAAATGGGAAAGAAACACAGACAACCACCATGGCCACGTCCACCTAATTCCTTGCTGAGATTACCGGGGCAAGATGCTTTATTACTAGTTCCTGGTCACCTAAAGCCCCAGGAAAGTTCTTAGGAACCACCAGCCTCGTTCTAAGTACCTTCCCTATTCCAGGCTGATTGGGATTTAGAGACCATCACTATCAGCGTTTAGAGGGGAAAGGGAAAAGGCTAGCATGTTTCTTTTGATATTTATTATATCGCCTATTCCAACTGTAGAACTATTAAAGAAAAAAATGTTTTAAAGCAACCAGAGGACTGAGGAAGTATGAAAAGAAAGTGCTACAGAATGTAAATTAGCACCAAACACTCTCAGTAAATCACTCAAAAATTAAAGATGAATTCCTCCCCTACAGTCGGTAGGTTACCTGTGCCCACGCACACGAGGCCACAAAAAGCCTCAGAGAATACTGGAAATCTGAGACTGACAACCGTTAAGTGGCTCACTAGCTCACTTCAAGCCACACCTTTTCTTTCTTTTCTCTTTCTTTAGATTTTATTTATTCATGAGAGACACAGAGAGAGGCAGAGAGACAGGCAGAGGGAGAAGCAGGCTCCATGCAGGGAGCCTGATGTGGGACTCGATCCCAGGACCCCGGGGTCATGACCTAAGCCGAAGGCAGATGCTCAACCGCTGAGCCCGCCAGGCGCCCCCAAGCCACACCTTTTCTACCACAGGATCCGCATTTTTAGAAAGTGCTGCTTTATCATCTAGTCCTGGGCTGTGCGACAGGAGAGGTTTCACAGAGCAGAGGATGACGAGGGATGGCCGTGGGCACACAGTGAGGACCTGGTGGGACGTTCACAGATTCCCGTTTGCACTTTGCAGATGAGGCCGCCGCAGTGTGAAGAGGCTGAGGGGCCCTGGGCCCTCACGACCAGGACGGACCTGGGTGTGCTGACTGCAGAGTCTGGGCTCCCCTACTGGCCCCCCAGACAGCCTCCGAAGGCTTTGATCTGCCTTCGTTACCCCGGGCCTCCAGTCTGACACCCACTTCCTCCCTGAGCGCCTGTGGTCCCAGGCCCAGCACCAAGCTCCAGCCAGACGTCAACAGGGAACGAGGGGGCCTCAGGTCCTGCCTCTGTCTTGCTCTGAAAACCTGGGGCTGCCCCCAAGCCAGGTCGTTGCTGCGGGCGGGCAAAGGGAGCGGATCAAGGCAGTCCCAAGGGCCGGTGGCAGGTGAGCTAACCCCCTCTGGGTTTCTGACCGAGGCCTCTCGAGCCCCGGGTTCGAAGCTCCAGCATGCTCCCTGCTGGGATTAAATCTAGGGCTGTCGGCCAAGACACGGGGAGCTTCCAATCTGTCCTTCGACAACACAGCAACCAACAGCTGCAGGCTCGTGAACGCCACGCCGTCAACAGTTCAGCGCCAGGGCCTGGGAGCGCCGGCCCTCTCGCAGGTTGGACGTGTCCGCCGTTAAGGTCCTGCCTGACGTGACCCCTTCCCTCCGTCCCCAGCCTCCGGCAGGAGTGACAACATTAACTGTCCACTTCCTCCCGAACGCTCGCAGGAAGTGGCGCGTGTCACCAAAACGAGCCAGTGATGCCTCTTCCACCCAGGGGGTGGCCGACACACACAGGAGGGCTGGCGGGACGGCAGACCTAGGTCCCCTCTTTACAAGGCCGGGTCTGTCCTCCTCTCAGGATGCATTTCAAGGACCGAATGCACCTGGTTCCCTGGGGCCCTGAGACCCTCACACGGGCAGGGAGCCGAGAGCCGCCCTCCCAGCCCCCCGGAGAGATCAGCTTTTCATTCTTCTTGGATACTTTTCTCCATTTTCAACGATGATAATCATTAAAGCCATCTTTCCCCATGTTGAGTCAAAAAAATCCCATCCTTCCTTTAAATGTCTACCTGTCCTCGGAGGCAACGTCGAACCAGCCTACATTCTCTCCTAGACGGCAGCTCTTGAATTAATTTCCAGATGATTGTCAGGTTTCTCCCAAGTTTCTCTTCCCCGGCCTGGACAAGCTCCGGCTCCTCTGGCCGGGCCCCCCAGGCCCTGCTCTCAACTCTCCCGAATTCCTCCAGCCACTACCTCGGGATGCGCTCCGGTCTGCGGATATCCTTCATGCCACGGCGGATCCGAAGGAGCGGAAATCTGGATGTGGTCTGAGGGCGCAGGGCAGGGGCGGCCACCTCTGCAGGCGGTGGAACCAGAGCTGGGGTGCCGCGTGCGCGCTCAGCAGTCCCACACCCTGGGGTCCAGCTAAGATCCCCGGGACTTCTCCACTCCAGCTGCCATCGAGCCATGTCTCTTCCGCTCTATACTCGAGCGCTTTACGTCTTTTCGTTTGCCAGATTGGCAAGGATGAGAACTAAGCGGGGGTGGTGTGGTTCAGAAAACTGCTTCTCTCATGCCTTGTCGACGGGAGTAAAAATGGTAATGACCTCTCCGCAACGCGGCCGAGCAACTGGGAGCTCGATTTTAAGTACGTATGCCCTTTATCCCCGCAATTCCACCTCCAGAAAGTGGTCTCGAAGGTTAAGAGTCGAACAAATGTGCAAGGGTTTATGCACAAGGACTGAGGTACATTATAACTCACAGATGGATACGCTGCAAAAACAACTACAGGATGTCAGCCGGCTGGTCTCTATTTTGGACTGACCTCACCGATTTCCCTCTTGCCCTCCTACCGTGCCTTCTCTACACCGCAGCCAGATGGAGCTTCTAGAATATGGATCACATCATACCACTCCCCTGCTTAAAGGCCTTTAATTCTGGCTCCCTCTCCTAGAATTAAATCTGGCCTCAGCCTATCTCTCAGGCCTCGTTGGTGGGTACCCTATCCTGATCCCAAGGCCCTCTCAGACACTCTAGTTCTCTCCGGGTTCTTCAAACTCATTCAACAAGTCTGGCCCGGGGGCCGGTACGCTTGCTGCTCCTTGCTGCCGGGGACCGCTCGGCCTCAGAACCCTAGGCCGGCACCTGCCATTCACGCTCCGCGGTAAGCATCCTACCCTGCTCACGCAGAGGCTCTCAAGCCCACAACCCCGTTTTACCTTCTTCACAGAACATGCCAGAAACTGAAAATCCTGTGTATGTCACCTGTCTGACCGTCTCCACGGCCTCAATCGAAAGTAAGTTTCATTATAACCCCGTCTCTCCAGTTCTCTACACTGGCACAAGCAGGTAGTCAATAAATCCCTGCCAAATGGCTGGATGGCTGGACAGATGGAGGCATTAAGTGCACGCACAAAACCTGTCCACCTGCAATATCCCTACAACCATGACGTCAGCCTGCAAGAAACCTCATAATTAACGATCTTACTAGGGTTAATAATGTGAGCAAACTCGGCACACATGCAAAATCTGCCCCTTTACTGGTAGGATTCTGTGTTCGTGCTTTCAAAACTCCACCTACATTCACAGTAAGCTGCTTTTGGCATAAAATTCTAGAATTCTCCTTCAGAGGCATGTCACTTCCATTGTAGAAATCTTGCCGCGCCACGGTCTAAGGAAGGAATGTTATCAGAACTCTTTGAGGATTCAAGTGAAGTTTTCTCCCATTTGTAACACCCGGGGGCTGGGGGCAGGGGGTTTCTATAGTAATGAACAGAAACAAATACCGTAGATTTTTTTTAAAGTGGAAAAAAAAAAATCTAAATCTGAGTACTTTTTTGTACTGATAGGGCCCTACTTTGAATTTTGGCATGGATGCTGATTTTCAACTCAAATTTTCTTCTTGTAAATGTAATCCTTTATTTTCTAAAATGTAAAAAGATCCATTTTAGCTGGGGGTGGGCTGTCTGTAAGAACACCAAACACATCGCGGCTAAACAAATACATCTTGTAAAAGAGATGAATGCCAATCTAGTAATTCAGAGGAGACAGGCAATTCCTAAAGCATATCCCTTTCTTCCTTCCTGAACGTCCTCACCTCCAGTTCTCCAAATACAGGAACTTTCTGCTAACTTTTTTTAAATAATTTTATTTATTTATTCATTCATGATAGACGCACACACAGAGAGAGGCAGAGACACAGGCAGAGGGAGAAACAGGCTCTCTGCAGGAAGCCCGATGTGGGACTTGATCCCGGGTCTCCAGGATCGTGCCCTGGGCCAAAGGCAGGCGCTAAACTGCTGAGCCACCCAGCTGTCCCTCTGCTAACCTTTCTGAGGTATTTAAGTCTGTAGATTTGGAAATGAAGGTAAGCTCTTACCACTCAAGCACGGGCTTGCTCGGATAGCAAGTGGGAATTTGGGTAGATGACAAAGCAAATTTGGGTGGGACGACGGCATAGTGGAGAGGCCATGTGATGACAGTGAGGTCTTGGGGGTGTTCTTGAGCACTGAGACAGTTTAGATAAATCCTAGTTCTACCATTCAGTACCCAGGGAGATGCCACGAGCTGCCCAGACTGCCTCACCCTCGGTTCCCACATCTTTATAAAATCATAACACAATTAATTGCCGGTCTCAAGCTGTGGTCCTTGAGCCAGCAGCGATGGTACCAGCCAGGAGCCTGCCACAAATGCAGATTCTCAGGCCTGCAGACTCAGGAGACTCTGGCCCAGGGCCCAGCACCCTGGGTTTGGTTTCCACAGCCCTCCAGGTGATACTCATGCCTGCTCACGTGGGAGAACCACTGGGTCACAGTTAAGTTCTTCAACTCTTCCTCCTGGTCACAGGCCCGGATGCCCACGTGACTGCAAGACTGCCATTTTGGGCGGACGAGCATTCCAGCCCTCCCAGGCTCACACTGCCATTATACCAGTGGACCCTGCACGTTTACTGGGTGCAAATCCATAACCAAAGTAGTGACGAAATTTAACTTTCTTAAAATTATATTCGGGGTCAAGTCCTTCGGATAACTCAACAAGTTAAAGGATTGCCCAGTGGAAGGTGTCCTCGTGGACGGTCTCAAACACTTCATGCTCTTCGACAGCTAATTTACTTCATTTACGGGAGAAGGTCAAAGTTCAGGCAAGATCTAGACCCTTTTGGTATTTGCTAACTCCTCCTGCTTAATTTCTTCATAGGTTTTGTTAACTCAGGAGCTGAATTATCTGATCCTGAGGGAATGGCATTATAAGGAAGGTCACTTTTTCAGTACACGGGACACAAACCATACACAAACAGCGCTCAGCCCTGCTTGGGGTGTGTGTGTGTGTGTGTGTGTGTGTGTGTGTGTGCATGCGCCAAACTTAAGTCAACAGGCTCAAACAGGTTTCTGCAGCCTGATTATAGATCTATCCCCATTCCTACCGGTGCTCACTTTGCTCTTCCAACAGTGCCTTGTGATAGCCAAAGGAGAGAACGAATCAGATTAACAAGCTTCCCAACTCCACAACCTACATTTTGGGCCAAAGAAAAGGTAGCTTCCAGAAAGATTCATACTGTATGTCTCTGTAACAGATGTACAGGGTGGGAGTTTAAGGGTGGAGAGCTGTGAGTGACACCTGCAGGTCCGTCCAGTCATGTGCCAGCACCCGAGGGGCAGGGAGTGAAGACAGAGGTGGGCGAGGGGCTGGGGAGAGGCTGACGAGGCATCAATCATGAGACTCCCGGTGTGGTTCCACCTCTGAGCTCAGAGCCACCTTCTAGTAATTCGGGTGTTGTTCAGATTCAGTCATGCTGATCCAGAAGGCAGGTCACGCCAGCTGTGCCTGGGTGTGGAGGAAGGTCTGACGATGCTGGAGGTGAGCAGTCTTAAGCACTCTCAGAAAACTCTAGAAGGCAGCCTACTATGAGGTGTGTGCCTCAGAAAGGCGTCTCCCCTGCTGTCCTCAGGCTGGCTGTGGGAACCCCTACTGCAGGCTGCTCCCAGCGCTCCCGGGATGCTCTTGCTGAAGGGCCTGGATGCTGCACCCCCACCCTCCCACCCGACACCCCCACGGAGGCTACAACAGAGGGAGGTCTGTCCCTGAGTCCTTATGGGAAGCTCACTCCAACCGCATCCGCCTCCCCTCAGGCAAAAAGATGAGCGTGGTGCCCTTAAAGACCACATCCCACGGCAGCTTTTCTCTTCCCCCGCAGCAGGGGAGAGTACATCCCAAGGGTGCAGAACCCCTCTCCCCCCGTGGACCACAGCCTGGCACGCTGCTGGTGCCTGTACTGGCATAAATCAGAACAGTATGCAAAGTTAAGGAATCGTAACTGAAAGTAAGGTGAACTAGGGGTTCAGGTTCACACTGCTCATGGCCACTGCCTTTGAACTTTCCACCTCCCCTGCTCCTCAGCCCAGAGCTGCTCCCCGGCTCTGACTCAGGGGCAGAGCTCTGGTTGACCCTTAATTTCTGCTCTGCTTCTCTGGTTCCCCTGAAGTGGTAGAGGAGGCACTTCCTTCTCCATCCTGCTCTCAAAAACCCTCATACGAACAGAGCTGGGAGCTGGGTTTCGGTGCCTGAGGGATGTTTCTCCAATGTCCCCCACCTCCCAGCCATCCTTCAGAAGGGAGCCTTCTGGCCACTACATTCCTTTTCCCCCACCTTCCATACTGATGCTGGAAGCTGCGGACTTCATAACAGAATCAAGGTACATTCTCCAGTTATTGATGGTTAACTTAGAAAAAGAGGGCCCTTCACTGCTCATTCTAAAGCTCCTTCCTCCTCTCCTGACGTTCAAATACAGTGTAGGGGAGCTTGGCAGTTGGCCCATGTCAATAAATATCAACCTTTGCAAGATCTTTATTCTGGACCCTGTTTCTAAACAGGTCCTTTGAATCAGGACACCTTAAACCCTCTTGTCCTTTTTCTTTCCTTTGCCTGTCCTTGTTTTGCTAAAATAATTTGTTATATAACACTCTCCTTAAATTATTTGGCTCCCCAATCCCTGTGTATAATACCCACAGAGACACACCGTACATATTGCCATACAAAATCATTGATTCCTAAAAAACAAACAAAGGGCCTCAGAGGTTGAATGTGTTGACCTCTCTCACCCAGAGAGAGCCCTCATTCACGCAGAGCTAAAACTGGCCTGCCTGGGCTGTGCCTGTGTGAATCCGGGAAATGTAGGCAGACCTGGGAGTCGCTTAGATCTTTCAGGCCAGCCACCATGTTGTCATGGATTCTTCTCCTTCTCTGGGCTAACCACCCCTCCATGTCTTCAACCCTTCCAGACAGCCCAAGGTCTCAATCTCAGGAGAGACTCCCGTATCTACAGCCGTAGGTGAAGCTGACATTCCAGAAGTGCAGAGCCATTACCTCTGAGAGAAGCAATCACCACCACCTCCACCGCCCCCTGCAGAGAATGCATTTCTGCAGCAAAGGGCTACAAATCTACGTCTAGCCAATGCTCAGTCAATGCTCAGTCCGACCTGTCATGGTAGACTTGAAACGTGGTCACTCAGACCTGTTTTTCATTTCACCCCTGAAGGGGGTTAGCTTTAGTTTTCTTTCTTCAAGACCCAGCACCTCGTTATTGAATCCTTTTTTTCTTTTTGCAGAGGAGGAAGAGATGCCTATCTCCACAAGAAGGTAGTGCCAACTCACTGCTGGCTACTCCTCAGCCTCTTCCAAAAGAGGAACAGGAAATGCTTAGGCTGGGCTGTTGGTGATGGCCCACCACATGCCACAGTGGGAAATGGAAGGTGTGGGCCGTGGGTGCAGAGACGGGGCATGGTGCAGAGGAGTCACCACCACTTTGGGACACCAGACTGTATTCTTCAGGGAGAAACAGCTGAGGAGGCAAGGGCTACCGAGATCATGTCGTGAGAGGAAAAAGAAATGAACACAAATGAATCCAAAGAGAACGATCACCTGCTAATAAACACAGATAGGCAAGAGAGCCCCTTCTCTGTGACAGCAGCCGTCCACAATCACCTTGCACCTCAAATGGGATGAACGTGGTACACACGGGCCTCTGCCTGCCAGATGTAACCCAAATAACTGAACCATGTGCTGCAAGGGACAGTGGCATGCTGCTCTCTGAGCAGGAACCGAGGGAAGAAAGGTCCAAGATTTGCTTCCAATCTTAGCTGAACCCGTAACATCATAGACCTGTGTTTCCTGACCTGTAAAACCGTGACAGTCCTCCCGAGTGAGCTGGGTTATATAAGCACGATGAATAAGACTTCAGTGCTGACACTACACACCAATACCTATTATGCAACTGAATCTCTAGTGTAAGGAAATACAAAATCGCTCCCCACTGAAGACCAACGAGCTCTCCATCAACCCCAAGCCCTGAACGCAGCAGAGGAGAAAGGCCCTTGGGCACACGCGCGTGCGCACACACACACACACACACACACACACACACACACACACACGCCCAAGGGCAGGTGAGTGGGGATTCAGTGTGATAAATACCTATGCTAAGATTTCTGTGCTTCTTGTTCACTTTTTAGTTGGAGGGGCGGTAGGTGCAGAATTTGCTGCTAATCACCTTCCTTAACAAATCAGAAAAACGTTGACAGTGAGTGGGCACGTTTCGATGTTTGCTAGCACCGGCTTGTTCAGCCCAAACAGGTTGGACAGGTTGAATATTTAAACAAAGGCAGAAAAATGCAAGGTATAAAGCACGAGGTGTGCAGACCTGCGGGTTTAAGTTTGTGATCTAAAGCTGGCAGTCAGGCTCGCTCTCCTCCTCCCTGCCTCCTCACTCTGCTACTCTGACATCGTAACTAGGTGGGACACACTCAGGATCTGTTCCTGAGTGTCTAGTCATCAGGACCGCAGCAGAGGGCAGGGTGGGAGAGAAGGGTATGTGTGGAGGTCCACGGCAGAGGTGGGACCTCCACTCCTCATCCTACCCCGAGCAAACACATACCTTACCTTCTGTGACCTAATTTCTAGCTCTCACAA
Organism: Vulpes lagopus; assembly: GCF_018345385.1. Lineage (NCBI taxonomy): Eukaryota > Metazoa > Chordata > Mammalia > Carnivora > Canidae > Vulpes > Vulpes lagopus. The sequence continues at coordinate 19,009,690 of NC_054833.1, forward strand.
TTGCCAGGCCGTTCAAGTGTGGGCAAGCACGGATACTCCAGAATTTGATGCCATTCACCAGTTTTACCTGGTGCAACCGAGCTTTCAAAATATTTCAACGAGATATGTCAAAAAGACCGCAGTGCCTCCATCCAAAGAACCATCTTTCGCATCTGCTCAAATCTCCAAAAACAAATACCACCTCTGCCAAAATAGAATAAAGCCTAAATTATGAACACGAGCATCCAGCTGGCTGAATGATACTAAACTACTCAATTATGAAGCAGATCATAAATTTGAGAAACAGTGACAGGATGAAGGAGGCTTTTGCATCCCCATACTCGGGAGACTTTTATGAGCAAGCTCTCTCTGGCATAACCAAACCTGACCTGGTCCTCAGGAAATAAATGCTGAATAAAAAGTGAGCACCAGCCGCGAATACATTTTTCAAATATCCTTTCAAAAAAATAAGCTATGCTCATTTTTAAGGGGTATTAGAAAAGAAAAAACAAACACAAAGTAGAAGGGAGAATGTTTCAAAGAATGTCAGTCAAACATAAAACAGGCTTCACGAGAGACTGTCAATTGAAATGGATCGACTTTCAGCTTTATCATTTCCTTACCTTTATCTGAAAAATAAAATTCTGTGACAAATCACTCTAACCTGTTCTTTTTCTCATAGTGTTAGCTTTCTGCTATTTGCAGATTTCTAAAATGTAAAAGAATTCTGAAAAGAACCACAGACTCTCATCAAATAGTATAAATGCAAATCCACATGAAAAACAGAAAACCCGCTCAAAACAAGCAATCCCCCCCCCCCAAAGGAGTGTTCAAATAATAATGAGGATTTGCACAATTCAGAAAAGAGAATTCAGACGTATGGCACACAGCTGCTCCACAAAATAGCCCTCTCAGGCTGTCAGGTTCTTAGATGGTGGCTTACAGTACCCTCCTGGCTCAAGGTCACGGCCTCTTTTCTTGGTTTTGTAAACACACATGCTTATGAACACACAGAAGGAATTGGGGGTTTAAAAGTTTCCTAAGGGAGAAGAGAAAGGAAGGGAACCACAATTCGTCCAACACTTATGTGAGCCAAGGGCTTGGGTATATATTACAGCATTTAATACTCATGATAACAAACTCTTGAGAGCGGAACATTGCCCATTAAAGATGAAGAAACGGAGGCTCTCTCTCCCATTCTGCAGAGCATCCTTTATCGGCATCAGCCAGAGAGGAAGGAAGAGCTCTCAGAGGACACACAGAGAGGCCACTTTTGTACAAACCACTACGGTATTTAAAGTAAAGGCATACAGTTTTCGCTTTCAGCCAATGAGATGTAAAGAGAGGGCTAAAAGCATTTAAATATAATCAAACAATAAACTCAGTTGGTGAAAGCTTAATAATGCTACGGGGAGACACAGGGAAGTCAGACAATTTGCTGTGATACATAGATTTGTGAATGTTGACTCTCGAGGGGAAGATTCTGAGCTTCTTAATGATGTGACTCTCAAGGAGAAGGCAAAGTACGTTAAGACGCATGATCAGGGAATGAAGTATTGTTACATGATGGTTTTTTTTCTAGTTGAAAAGAAAAAAGTTGCGGCCGGGGGTAAAGAAAAGCTTTCTAGATGATAGTCGAAGTATGTCTGACTATTTCAGTACAGATAGCACGAAGACAGATGAAAACTGCCTCAATACCCCAGTCCTATCATCATGAAACCGCCAGGTATTCACCGAACACCACCAAACATGAGGTTCCTCTGTCCAGCATGCCTCGTACATTCCCATTACGCTGACTGCGTACAATATCATTAAAATCTCCACAAACCCCTCGACTATCCGTGTAGACAGCTGCACATGTGGTCACAGAACATCTGTCATCTTCTAAGTGGAACTGAATGTGTTAGGATTTCTGAGCATCCCCGAAAGAGATCTTCTTCTGATTTGTCTTCCTCTCAAGGGAAAAATACTCAGCTTTAGAGAACTGAAATGTCATTATATAATCACTTTTTCCTTCTGTCTATCAATTTAATTAGAGAAGGGGGAGGGGCAGAGAGAGAATCTTAAGCAGGCCCCACCCCCAGCGTGGAGCTCAACTCGGGGCTCTATCCCACAATCCCGGGATCACAACTCGAGTTGAAATCAAGAGGTGGATGCTCAACTGACTGAGCCACCCAGCTGCCCCATTTCCTTCTTTTAAATAGAAAAAAATTTACAGAGTCCTGAGTGGGGTGACCCATGGATTTTTATCCTAGAAATTCTTTCTTCCCGTGTCACCTGACATCTTCCTTCCTTCGTAGGAATGTCAGGGAAGCGCATACCTGGTGGTTAAGAATTGTTGCAGATGTGACTAACTGATGAGCCTCTGAGCGTCCACCTCCACTCTAGAGAAATAGCTAGAAACTCATTATTACTGTGAGAGAGGTTCACAGGGCCCTTCCCCTTGCTGGGCTCTGAGGGTAAAGAAGTGACTGTCCCCTTCCAAGACACTGTCCTACCTCTGCTCCTTCTGTCCTCAAATGCTGGCCACCTGTTCAGATACCCAAGTTCACTTGTGCATGCCAAGGGCTGGCCCCGCCTAAGCATCTGAGAGTAGTGTGCTAAATTCAGAGCCTCCACGGGCTCATTTGTCATGGAGCAGGTCACATTTCTGTGCAGTGAACGTTTTCTTCCAGCATAATAGGAACACATAAGCCTCTGTTCCTGAAGACTGTCCATTATCCAGCGGCATCCTCCCAGTCTATGTCTCCTGTTCTTAGCAACAGAAAAAGTCATGCCCGTTGCAGCAGGAAAGAAAGCCTGTGCCAAAACAACTAGATGATGTTCCAGGGATTTCCCTGCCTCCTGTTCGCCCTTCCACGACACGGCGAAAGGAGAACACAGCCCTGCTCTTTGGAGAAGCCAGTTAGGAAAGGCTGCTCCTGCCGGGGTCTTCAGCGTGTCTGTAACATAACACATACTCCACGACTCTCTTTGTAGCTTAAAGGTCTATAGTTTGTAAAATGAGGAGCAAAGTGGAAATTAATTTCCTATTTTCCCAAGGCAATTACGGTCTGGCAAACGAGAAACACCCATTTCAGAGGTAGGATTTCTTCCAAAGGAGATCCATTTCACTCTTCTCTTTCAAATATCATCGCTTCTTCACAGCTATGAAGTTCAGCGCTTTCTGGAAAGTTTTGCCAATTGCGAAGCTCAGTGTCCTTTTTCCTACATTGAGCTCTCCCAACAGGCGTGCTTCTGGCTCAGTTTCCCAAGTTTGTTTTGGAAGACAAGCACCGCTCAATCCAAATTTTCAACATGGGAGCAACTGATAAAAGAGTTCTGGGAAGTTAAAAGCTGGAGCCACGGTGATGTTTCCGTGATACATGTTTTGCACTCGATACAGCCTATTATTCTGCCCGGGAACTCGGCTGTGGTTAGAATGGTTTGGGATGAAGGATTTCCAAACCTCAAAAACACGAGAGTCCGCAAACAGGGAAGTGGCAGCTTGAACAACTCCACGAGATCTGATAATAGATGAGAAAGCCTTTTTGCTTGGGGGTGTTAAGGGTCTTCTCCTAAAACTAAGATAAAAGAAACTCTACAGAAGACTGGCTAGCCTCATAAACAGAGATAACTGGTGCATCCTCATGAAATGACTAGTGTAGCCAAAGGAAAGGGAGAGGGTTGCTTCACGAAGTGGGTGACGACAGAGTGCCTGGATGGCAGTTAAGAACCACCTGAAACTGAAAAAGATCTAGTTCCTGGGGTCTGGGTTGCAAGATGTACACTGACTTCTGAGTGTTGCAGCAAGAGTCTGGGGGGGAGCCCACATGGGCTCCCTGCAGCACGCTACTCAACAGTAAATACCAGGAAGGCAAGGCTTATCTGGAAGACTGTGCACACTGGAGATCCACATCACTTCTGCACATGCAGATGCCCTTCAGAGCAGTGGGGAAGGTGGGGGGAGCAGGAGGCCCAGGAAAGGTGACCCGTGTGTCCTAACTGACATTGTGCATCAGACCGGCCTTGTAGGATCCAGCCTTGGCAAAATGGCTCTTGAAAGCCCTAGCACAGGGAATCACATCCTAGCAGGGTTCTACTGAATCTGCACACCTCGGGGGAGAGAAGGGAGGCCTGGAACAGATTGTCAACAAGACAGAACAGGGCATGTGGGGGTGGCATGTGTGCCCAAGGCGCATGGGGAAACGCAGGCCAGAGGGTCTCTGATCACCCCACTGGTTAGCTCCTGGCCTCTCCTTGATCCTTGGGAAGCAGGAGAAGCTGAAGGAGAACGAGAAAGGAGGAAGAAGAGAACTTCGATTCTGGGTAACAAACTCACAGTCAATGGACTTCCTCCCATGCTCTGAAAACCGAGTGAGGATGCAGCTCACCAGAACTTGGATTTCCACTGTTCTTTTTAATTCCTGCACACACATGTCCCAGGGCCCCATTGGCCCCTGATTAATGAAACACAGGTATGTGCTTAGGAGAGATCACAGCTCACCATTCGAGTCTCAGGTTCTGGAACCGCTGGGACAAATAAATCTAACTCCATTCTCCCTACCACATTTTTGTAAGTGTGTTCACATTTTTATAATTTTTTTTTAAAGTACAGTTTCACCAACAAATGAAGGTGGAAATGATCATGAATGATTACCAAAAACTAAATGCTCTTTTTAACTCATTATTTGTGATTTTCTACAGAAAAGGCCAAGGAAATGTACTGTAATAAGCTCAAATAATCAAATTGTTATTTAAATCACTAGATTTAGAGATGTCTGGGTGGCTCAGTGGTTGGACGTCTGCCTTTGGCTCAGGTTGTGATTCTGTGGTCCTGGGATTGAGTCCTGCATCCGGCTCCCTGCGTGGAGCCTGCTTCTCCCTCTGCCTGTGTCTCTGCCTCTCTCTCTCTGTGTGTCCCATGAATAAATAAATAAATGGAATAGGAAGGAAGGAAGGAAGGAAGGAAGGAAGGAAGGAAGGAAGGAGGGAGGGAGGGAGGGAGGGAGGGAGGGAGGGAGGGAAGGAAGGAAGGAAGGAAGGAAGGAAGGAAGGAAGGAAGGAGGGAAGGAAGGAAGGAAGGAAGGAAGGAAGGAAGGAAGGAGGGAGGGAGGGAGGGAGGGAGGGAGGGAGGGAGGGAAGGAAGGAAGGAAGGAAGGAAGGAAGGAAGGAAGGAGGGAAGGAAGGAAGGAAGGAAGGAAGGAAGGAAGGAAGGAAAAGAATGAACAAACTAGATTAAGTACAGCAAAAAAAGAAAACAAAAATCAAAGCAAGTTCTTGATTTGTTTTCTGGTATTACAGGAATGTTTACTTGGTATACGGTCCCTTCGTGGCACATGCAACAGCAATACTGGTGACCACTGATTTCACAAACATTCTCCTAAGTGTTTCATTCATGTACTTGTTCATGAATCCCCACAATGCTGCCATAACACTTGTCAGGTATCACTTCTTTCTATAGATGAACAGAGACACAAGGGGTCAAACAACCTCTCTAGGGGCGCCTGGGTGGCTCAGTCAGTTAAGCGTTTGCCTTCAGCTCAGGTCATGATCTCGGAGTCCTGGGATCCAGCCCAGCAGCAGGCTCTCTGCTTAGTGGGAAGTCTGCTTCCCCTCTCCACCTGCTCCTCCCCCTCCACTCATGCTCTCTTCTCTCTCATATAAATAAATAAAATCTTTAAAAAATAATAATAACTAGTTTCTAAAAACCCCCAACTTCTCCAGGGTCACACAGCTAGGAGTGGCACACAGCTCAGTGATGATCATAAGGGTGCTTTTGGCTCTAACAATACAAACTTAGAAATACCTCCACCTGAGACATTTTCATGGTACACTGTTATCCTCTGGAATGCTTCCACAAACATTACTGCATTTCAGCATAAATCCTCAGGGAGGTTTTACTATGCCATTTTGTTATACTATAGACATATTAAGAGATTCCTGCAAAGTTCTGCAGAATTCAGACTAGAACTGGGCCTGAAACAATTAGTCGTCTTCTCCAAATCAAGAGGGACTCACAACATGTAAAATCAGTTTCAGTTGGTGCTAAAATCCCAAAATTAGCACAAATATCCCTAAGGCCTGCTTATTAAAAAAAAAAAAAAAATTGTAAATAAGAATTTATAAACAACTCCAATATCCACTGTTCACAAATAAGAAATGTACCTTAGGAAGGTATCAAGGGGCTGTGCTATAAAAAGCTAAAGATCTTTTCTAAATCTATCCACATATACCTAAACAACACCATTGCAAATCTAATAAAAAGCTATTCTATGCTCACCAAATAGAGTGTACCGTGCTAGTAAGCTGGCGGTAATACTTTTAACGTTGAAAATATAGCTGACCTTTGAACAACGTGGGTGTGAACTACACAGGTCCACTTGTACATAGATTTTTTTTTTTGATACAGTAAAGTATTGTAAATGTATTTTCCTTATGATTTTCTTAACAACATCTTTTCCTATAGCTTACTTTATTTTAAAAACATAGTATATAACACAACATACAAAATATATGTTAATCAACATATGTTTATGTGTTGGTAAGGCTTCCAGTCAACAGCAGGCAGTTAAATTTTAGGGGAGCCAAAAGCTTTATGTGATTTTAGGCCAGTAGGTGCCCCAACCCCTGGCATTGTTCAAGGGTCAAGTGCAATGCTCTACAACAACATGGAATTGTTTTGGGGGTGGAGGGTGGGGGAGGTGTGAAAGGATGCTTTTTCTAACATACAAAATGACATGAGCATTATACCAATTTTATTTCTCAGATAGTAGTTAAAGGCATGGTCTCCAAGCCCAAGAACTGACATTCAAATCTTGGCCTTATCTGTTACTTTGATCCTAAGCAAGTTTCCTCATCTGCAAAATGGGATAATAATCCCACAAACCTTACAGGTAGAGCGCCTAAAAGTAAGTGGAGATCAATAAGGAAGTAGGAAATGTGAACAATGTATAAACCAGCTCAACCTAAGAGCACCTCTAGACAACATGCCAATCAACAGCAGCAGAACACAGGTTCGTCTCAAACAGACGTGGGACGTCCTCCAGGACGGACCATATGCTAGGCCATAAAACAAGCCTCCATAAATTTCAAAGGATTGAAACCATACAAAGTATGTTCTCCAACTACAATGGAATGATACTGAATATCAACAGCAGCAAGAAATTTGGGAATTCACAAATACACAGAAACCGAACAATACAGTCCAAAATAACCAATGGGGCAAAGAAATCACACTGGAGACTAGAAAGTACTTTGAGGTGAATGAATGAGAACATTTAACATACAAAAATTTATGGGATGCAACTAAAGCAAATGCCTAAGGAGAGACTTGTAGCTGTAAACGCCTACAAAAGAAGTTCTCAATCCAATATCCTCTATCTTAAAACACTGGAGAAAGAGCAGCAAGCTAATCCCAAGGCAAGTAGAAGGAGGGAAATAATAATGTGCGGAGTGGGAAATTAATGAAATAGCAGAAAAGCCAACAGGGGAAAACCTACAAAACCAAAAACTGTTTCTTTGGAAATACCAATAAAATTGACAAATCAAGTTTAGCGAGACCGCCTAAGGAAAAAAATAAAGAAGACTCAAATTATTAATATCAGGAATGAAAGAGAGTACATCGCTACTCCCCGTGCAGACAGAAAAGACAAGAAGGGGAAACTATGAACAACCTGGAAGCCAACCAGTTAGAGAATTTGCATAAAATGGCCAAATTCCTAGAACAGACACAAATGACTGAAAGGAACTCAGGAAGAAACAGAAATGTGAACAGACTTATCACAAGAGGTTGAATTAGCGATCTGAAAACTTCTCAGAAAAAGAAGCCAAGGTGGTTTTGTTGGTGAATTCTACTAGATACATAAAGAAGAATGAGCACCAACAAACTCTTCTAAAAAAAAAACACAGAGGTGGATGGAATACCTCCCGACTCACTCTGCGAGGCTGGCATGAAAACCAGGCGAGGACTCAACAAGAAAATGGCAGACCAGTAACTCTTCTGAATGTAGACAAATTCTTTAATGAAATACTAGCTAACCACGCCCATCAACACCTGAAGATGACTGTAAAATGTGACCAAACGGGATCCATCCCAGGAATGAGGTTCGTTTAAGGTCCAAAACAGAATGGAAGACAGGACAAAACCAACCGGACCATCTTGATAAATGCCCAAAAAGTGTTTGACGCAAGCTGACCCCCTTTCTTGATGAAAATGCTCAGTAGACTGGGATTAAAAAGAACTTCCTCAAACTGATAAAGGGCATTTATGAAAAACCCATAACTAGCATCATACTTAATGGGGAAAGACTGAATGCTTTCTCCCTAACATCAAAAATAAGACCAGGGTGTCTGTTTTCTTCACTTCCACTTAACACTGTCCTGGAGGGGGCTGGCCAGGGCTCACAGGCAGGAAAAATAAATAAAAGGCATCCAGATTAGTTTCAAAGGAAGAAGCACAACTGTCTGTTTGCAGATGGCATGATCATGTATACAGAAAACTCCTAAGGAATCCACAAAATAACTGCTAGAATGAATAAACAGGTCTGCAAGGCTGCAGGAAACAAGGCTGGTTCACAATGTGAGTTGTATTTCTATACACCAGCAATGAACAGTCAAAAAACAACTCCGCTTCCAATACCACAAGAGTAAGACGTTTAGGAATAAATTAACAAAATAAATGAAAAATTTGGGGTACCTAGGTGGCTCAGTTAGTTGAGTGTCCAACTTTTGATTTTGGCTCAGGTCATGAATTCAGGGTCATGGGATCAAGCCTCACTTTGGGCTCCATGCTCAGTAGGGGGTCTGTTTGAGACTCTCACTGCCTCTCCCCCTGCTCTTCCCCCCACTCTTTCTCTCAAATAAATACATAAATAAATCTTTAAAAAGTTGCTTGCCACACCCCCCCCCCCCCAAAAAAAAGAAATAAATAGGGCATCTAGGTGGCTCAGTCGGTTAAGTGTCTGCCTTCAGCTCAGGTCATGATCCCAGAGTCCTGGGACTGAGTCCTGCATCAGGCTCCCTGTTCAGTGAGGAGTCTGCTTCTCTGTCCCTCCTCTGGCTTATGTGCTGTCCCTCAAATAATAAATAAATAAAATCTTTAAGAAAATAAAAGCCTTTAAAATAAAGAAATATAAAACTTACACTTTGAAAACTACTGTGAAAACACAGTTGAGGGGCACCTGGGTGGCTCAGTGGTTGAACGTCTGCCTTTAGCTCAGGTCATGATCTCGGGGTCCTGGGATCAAGTCCTGTATCAGGCTCCCCACAGGGAGCCTACTTCTCCCTCTGCCTATGTCTTTGCTTCTATGTGTCTCTCATGAATAAATACATAAAATCTTTAACAAAAGGGGGCAGCCCAGGTGGCTCAGCAGTTTAGTGCCACTTTCAGTCCAGGGCATGATCTTGGAGACCCAGGATAGGGTCCCACATCAGGCTCCCTGCATGGAGCCCGCTTCTCCCTCTGCCTGTGTCTCTGCCTCTTTCTCTCTCTGTGTGTCTCTAAGAATAAATAAATAAAATCTTAAAAAAAAAAATCTTTAAACACACACACAAAAGAAATCCATTAAGATGTAATGGATATAAATGAATACCCCATGTCCAAAGATTTAATACTAGTAAGGTGGCAATACCCCCAAGTTGATCTATGTACTTTATATGTACTTATAATGTCTATAATTATACCAGCTATCTTTTTTTGCAGAAATTGACAAGCTGATCCTAAAAATCATATGGAAATGCAAGCAAATCAGAGTAGCCAAAATAGTCTTGAAAAAGACCTCAGCTGGAGGACTGACACCTCCCAATTTCAAAACTTAGCCAAAAAGCTATAGTAGTCAATACAATGCTAGGCCTGAAAGGTAGACATATAGATCAATGGAATAGAACAGAGTAGATAAATAAATCCTTACATTTATGGTCAACTGAATTTTGACAAGAGTGGCCAGACAGTTCAAAGGGGGAAAGAAAAGTCTTTTCAACAAAGTACAGAAGATTGAACTTGGACCCTTTCCTTACACTTTACCTAAATATTAACTCACACAGATCACAGACTTACATGTAAGAACTACAATGATAAAACTCATGTGATTCCACTTCACACCTAACAGGATGACTGTCATGAAAAAGAAAGGCGGTAGCAGGTGTTGGCAAGGACGTGGAAAAACTGGAACCCTCATATGCTGCTGGTGGGAATGTAAGATGATGCAGCCGCTTTGGAAAACAGTCTGGCAGGTCCTCAGAATGTTCAACACGGAGCTACCACATGACCCAGCTGTTCCACTCTGAAGTATCTACCCAAGAGAAATGAAAACATGTGCCCACACTAAAAGATGGAGAAGAATATACACAGGAGCATTTTGCATTAATAGCCAAGGAGTAGAAAGGACTCAAATGTCCACCAACTGATGAAGAGATAAATAAAATATGGCAGATCCATACAATGGACTATTATTTGACAATAAAAAAGAATGGGGTGCTGATACTGCTACAATACAGATGCATCTTGAAAACGTAATGGTAAGTAAAGAAATGCGTCACGAAAGACAGGAAGTAGATTTGTATTTTCCAAGGGCTTGGAGGGTAGGAAGTAATGAGAAGTGACTGCTTGATGGGTATGGGGTTTCTTTTTGGGGTGATGAAAATGATCTCACATTGACTGTTAGCACTGACAGCTGCTGCAGGACTCTGTGCATATACTAAAACCCATTGACCTGTACACTTCAAATGGATGAAATATAGGGCATATGAATTATATCACATAAAGGTGCAAAAAAATAAAAAAAAGTCAAGTATCAAGCCCAGTGCTTGATGCATAATACACCACGGCTTTAGCTTTGGGTATTAATAAGATGCATTGTCTGATACATCACTGTAGAAGGATGACTATGACCTTTACAGATATGCTTGACATGTGTCATATTCGATCACAGAGGCTCTCCCAAAATGGCAATGTCCCCAATCAGGAGTGACTAGCTCAAGACCAGGGATGTCTCACAGAGGATCTTAAGCAATGAGTGCTTAGGGCCAAAGCAGCCCCAAGGAGGGTACATCACACTAGTGCCCTCCTGCCCCCTCCCAATTTAGGGCTGACTCATGGGAAGTTCCACTGAGCATGGGTCTCAGGAAGAGAAAGCAGGGAAACCATCCAAGAAGAGAATAGGCCTCCAGGACCAGATTTTGAGAGGGCAAGTATGTAAGGGACAAAGGACTTCTTGAAAGGTGTGTGTGTTGGGGGCGGGGGGGGAGCACAAATAAAAATAAAACAAAATCAAAACAAAATGGCAACAGAAGGCAAAATGATACAACCAGGCTGATCATGCTGGGGAAAAAAAAAAAAGCAAAAAGCTAGGGTGTAAAATACGGTATTAAGCCACGGTGATGGCATTTATTCACTTCCTTCTTTGTGCTCAAAAAAAAACGCCCCTGGGAGGAGGTGAGGGGCAAAGAGGCCCGAAATATATATGCAAAGAAAAAAAAAGCAAAATACTTCGTAAAAACATCTCTAACACGCTGGTATCTTTCCTCAAGTCGCACCATACCGCACTCCCAGGAGTTCAGACTGAGAAATCCACAGGCTTAGGATTATTGCGGCATTACTTAGAAATGCAAACAGTAGTGATAGATAACGTTCACTGAGTGCTTACCGGGTGCCTCGACTGTGTGCAAAACTCATTATCCCCTAACCCTCAGCCCTCTGCAATGACGTGGACGCTACTTAAAAACCTCGTTTCGGTGGAGAGGAAAACGAAGCACAAAGGTTAAGTAACTTGCTCAAGAACGGAGAACTTACAAGTGGCAGAGCTGAGGTCTGCCGTTAGGGGCCTAATTCCGAGAGCCCAGATTCGCCACTATGCCCGCGTGTCCCAGGTATCCGTCAGTGGTCCACAAAATGGTTTTAGGTGGAATAAACCGGCCCACCTCATTGTAGTGTTGCTAGATAGTAAAGTGTCAATTTCACAATAATTACATCAAGTTTTCTTTTGAAACAAATGTGTAAAAAAGAAAAAAAAGTTGGTCAATTTTAAAAATTCACCTGGAAGGGAATATGGAAAAATAAAAATAGTCTGATTTTCTGAGAAGTTGAAATTTTCTGAGTCTCTTTAAAACATCTTCCCTAGAGTCCTGATGCTCCTTAAAATGTTTGTGGGAAGGGACGCCTGGGTGGCTCAGTGGTTGAGCATCTGTCTGCCTTTGGCTCAGGGCATGATCCCAGGATCTGGGATCGAGTCCCACATTGGGCTCCCTGCATGGAGCCTGCTTCTCCCTCTGCCTGTGTCTCTGCCTCTCTCTCTCTCTCTCTCTCATGAATAAATAAATCTTAAAAATAAAATAAAATAAAATGTGGGAAAAATAAAACAAGCATTAAAGAAAAAGTCTTTTTGCTCTAAACCCTCCAAACCTATGTAATTTTTCTACAAAGTATATTTCCTACTCATTGTGTGTCCCCCCCCCCCCCCCCCCCCCCCCCGCCGAATTTTAATATGCCCACCACCGGGCTCTCTCCCACTTCTGAGTGAGCTGCTTTCTCCCTCAGGAAGTAAATTCCTGACACTTATCAGATCTTCTTTCTCTTCTTCATTGTATCCTATCTTATCCTGAAGTTCCCAAGACCAGGCCACCTAACTATTTATTCAAAGGCCCCAGAAATTTTTCGCAAGGAGAAGAGCTGCAGGGAATCTGGTAGGCATATGCAAATAGTGTTTCAGAGGCAAGGGTTACTATGCTACTCCTCAGGGCTTCCTCTACATCTGATAAGCTGCCCACCCCTGGCACCCAAACAAAGAAGCTCCAATTGGCAGAGGGGAAAGGACTCTGTGTTTCATCCTGAAGATCCCCAAAGGCCAAAGACCTCGCCCAGGTACTTCAGTTTTCCATGGCTAGACATGTCCAATTCACCGGAGAGATGAGCAACCAAAGCCATCTCCGACTTCACACAGCCCACAGATCCCAAGAGCTCTTGAGCCTCTAGGCAAGTGCCCTGGTGGCTCAGAGGCCACTCTACTTTGTCAACCTGCAGATCCCAGCTACCAGGCAAAGGCCATCCTCACCCACCTGTGCATGTTCCCATTGGTGGTAAAGGACTGGCCACACACGGTGCACTTGTACGGCCTCTCGCCAGAGTGTACCAGCATGTGGCGGTCCAGGGAGCTGGCCGAGCTCAGCGACTTCCCGCAGATGCTGCACGAATGGTCGGCCCCTCCAGTGTCTGTGTTATGCTGTGGAAAGCAATCATCACAGTGGTCACTTAAGAAGATCGGTCAAAACTTGGCTATTATGAAATGCAAATTCAGAGCTTTATAAAAACAAACAAAAAAACCCAAACAACAACAACAAAAAACCCCAGTACTGCTTCTCTGATATTTTAATGTTTCTTTTTTAAATATCTTCCCAAGAGTCAAAAATCTGTCAGGAACACAGGCAAATAACTATTTTGTATGATCTCCTTCCACTTTCGGGTTCCAGTTTTGAACAACACTTGTGCAAGGCTCAGGGAGAGGTGGAGTCTTCGCAGGTCTTTCTGAGAGACACACAGAGAATTAACTGACCACATATGTTAACACGAGAAGAACCCTCCACTACGAAACTACCGTGAAATAGGGTCTTCCCATTAAGGCCATGTCCACTCTTCCAGTTTGCTGACTCAGGCCCTGCTGTCAGAAAGAGAATTGAAACCTGCACAGTTTAGAGATCTGGCCTCTGACACATGTTAAGAAGGAACATTTCTAGCCAAATCCAAGCTACTAAACGATGTTATTTACTCATGATTTTAATACTGTCAAACCTTCTCACTCATATGTGGAATTTAAGAAACAAAACAAATGGCAAAGGGGAAAAAGAGAGAGAGAGAGAGACAAATAGAGAAACAGACTCTTGACTCTAGAGAACAAGCTGATGGTTATGGAGCGAGGAGGAATGGGGAAATAGAGGGTGGAGATTAAGGAGGGCATTTACATGATGTAACACGATGAAAACAAAAATTAAAACAAAAATTCATCCATTCCCATTCCAAATACACATAGTCAATCCTTCGTTTTTCTAGATTCATCCATACGTTGTCACGAATCTACCATAGCAGGCAGGGGAGAGAGGTAAATGTCCTAATATAGAAGCCAAAAAAAATCCCAAACAAATTCCCTGCTGCAGGACCTAAGTTTATAGCAATATAGGATAGGGATCTTCATCTACAATCTCACTGTTACTGTGAAGAGACTTGGTTCAAACTGACAAGTCACACGCGAGGAAAGGTCTTCTGTTCTATGGGGTCAGTTAGCAAGATGTTTGCTGAAGTTTGAAAAGGTATTCTGTGTTGACCTGCGAATCTCTCACAGATTTCAAAACCACCCCTTAAAAAAATAAAAAGAAAAAAAAAAAAAAAGAAAAAAACCACCCCTCAAGATTATTAAAATATTCCATCTAAATTGAGCACAGACATAATTCATCTGCTAAGATCAAATCGCCCTCTCTTAATGAAGAACGATTTCAAGCAGAAATATAAAATTGGCAGCAAACCTGACGGATGTGCATAGTTAGCTGATGCTGTGTAGTGCAAATCTTTTCACACAGGGGACAGTTATAGGAAGACTTCTCCTCTTTCGTTTCCTGAAAAGACACAATACAAGGCAAAATCAAGTTCAACTCACAGTCACGCCCGTGCCTCTTATTCTGATGACAGGTGTCTCAAGAGCCATAGCAATAAATCAGCTGAGAGCATGGGCTCCAGAGCCTGTCTGGGGATGAGCTTGGGTAAGTCACGGTCCTGTCCTGTTTCCTCATGTATAAAATGGGAAAAGTAACAGCACCTACCACAGTGCATTGTGTGATGAGGACTAAATCAATTAACACACGTAAAGCACTGGAACAGTGCCTGGTACAGGAGAAGTACTCAATAAATATTAGTGTTTTTATTAAACATCATTTCATTAATCATCAACGATGGCAAAAAAAAAAATCAAGGATCAAGTCTCTGCAGAGCTGAAAATGGAATATTTCTCCCCGAGGTGGCTCTGGTCACGATTTTCTAACCTGGTCTCGTTGAGGGCCTCAAGCACAGTTTTCCTAACAAAACCCCACCCTCCCAACAGTGCAAGGCTTCAGTGCCCAGCTGTGCACCCAACAGGCATCAACATGACCCTCTTACTTGCTGCCTGCACCTGCCTGACACCACTCTTAAGTCATGAATAAGAATAAGAATGCTGCCTTTCTCCAAACTGGGACAAGGAACGACAACCCAAAATAAAGACTTCCACAGAGGGTGACAAAAGAACCAGCTCACAACTTGGCGAGGTGGCTCATTTTACGTTCCCTTAAAACACGTGGGACAGACTTCCTTCAAGCAATAGATTTTTACCTTTTTTTTATGGAAAAGAACGAGTTCTTTCACTAGCCGCAGGCTATGGGCTCCTCTTTCTAACTCACTCTTAGAGAGTTGCCCTGGATGTGCCTCCTTACCCACAGAGACCCTAAGCACTGCGGTCTGTGTCCTCATCCCCAAAACCAGCAGGATCAAGGCTTGGACACCTCTCCCAGGAATCTGAAACCGGGGTGCTTAGGGATGGAGATCAGTGGGTTTCCTGCTGCTCAGCAGAATCATCTGGACAGCTTTTCTGAACTACGGGTTTCTAAATCAGACTCATGACATGCTGAATCCAACTGGGGGCGGGGGATGGGGTTGCACCCCAGAAATCTACTTGTTTCATAAGCAGCCCGGGAATTGCTCATATATACTTAGGTTTGGGGTGACTAAGTCAACCCCTGAGGTGATCATGAATACCTGAATTGAAAGTTCACGTAGGGGTGCCTGGGCGGCTCAGTTGGTTAAGCGTCTGCCTTGGGCTCAGGTTATGATCTCAGGGTCCTGGGATGGAGCCTCGCATGGGGCTCCGTCTCTCTCTGCCTCTCCCCCTGCTCATGCTCTTGCTCTCAAATGAATAATTTTAAAAATCTTTAAAAAAAAGAAAGTTCCTGTAGCCCTAGGCTTGTGCTGAGCACCGTGGTAAGCCCCAGCCACAAGAATGCAGCCTGTGGAAGACACCAGGGGCATAGAAGTGTGAGACCAGGAAGCCCGAGAGAGGGGATTGGCACCACCTCTAAGGCTGGACCCTCAGGCTTCTTTCAGCAAGACCTCTTTTTACTAGTTTGTACTCTTTGAATGTGCTTTTTGTTCTTTGCAAATCATACCCATCCTCAAACACTTATTAGGAGCGAAACTTCACACTTGGAAACGTCAGTTTTTTTCACAACCGCTGTTAGAGATCCCATTTTCTGGATGAGGAAACAGGTACAGAGGCAAGTACTCTGTCCCAAATGAGAGAACCGTTAAGCAGCAGATCGAGGAGTAAAACTCAGGCCAGCTGCCCCACAGCCCATGCTGTAAGCCACTATGCTACAGAAGTTGATTTAAAAAAAAGGGGGGGGGTAACCCCAAGGTTAACAGAGAGGAAACACCCTTGTGGCTGGCTCATGAGACATGATGAAAATACAAGTCACCCTAAAGACTATAAAACAAATGGCACCATAAAGCAGGCAGGGTGGAGCAAATGCATGAGGACGTCTTGGATGTCGTGTGCATGGGGGTTCCATCTCCTCTGCAAAGTCTAGCAGGCCTCATTGTAAGCAGTACAGATGCTTTTCTAAACTGTGGCACTGGGTCTGAGGATGATATGCTACATGTTTTTTCAACCCCAAATTAAAAGAAATTACAGATACAAAGTCTAAGAAAGTTGATTAGCCCAGGGACAGTTAAAAAGCGCTGGACAGTCTCATCTGGGCACCCATGCACTTCCAAGCTTGCAGGGGTGTGATGTGCATGAAGCCACCCCTTCTTGGCCCTTCTGGCTCTGGTCAGAATGGAGCTGGCTGAGAACCATCGGACAGAAACACCAAAAACGAAAGTATTCATAACAAAAGAAGAACACTCACTATAATAATGAGGGATGTCTCCTACCTGGGCCCAAGCTTAGTCTCAGGAGTATTTTTGTTAAATTATTAAAACAGTAAGAATAATTCAGTAAAAAAAAACTTTTTTTAAAGATTCATCAGTGAGATGTCAATAAATGTTAAAAAGCCAGGCATCCATGTGGCCAGCCTCCTGAGGCTGTTTTAAAAAACTATCTGGTGGGAGAGCCTGGGAGGCTCAATCGGTTGAGGTTGACCTTTGGCTCAGGTCATGATCCCAGGGTCCTGGGATCAAATCCCACATCTGGCTCCCTGCTCAGCAGAGAGTCTGCTTCTCCCTCTCCCTCTGCCACTCCCCCTCACTCGTGCTCTCTCTCGCCTAAATAAATAAATAAAATCTTAAAAAAAAAAAAAAAAAACCCAAAACCCAAACCACCTTGCGTTCACTTTGACGTAGACACTAGACATACTGAGTAGCTCCCTGAGCTATCTGGCACTGGGTCCAGGGTTTATCACGAACCAGAATCCAAACCTTCTCTGAGGCTTGGCAGTGGCACGCTGCAGGCCCGAATGCAGATCTACAGAATCCACAATGGTCTGGGAGAAATAAATCTCTGGGCTCAGATTTAATTTTGACAACCAAACCCAACAGAAAAGAGAGCAGCCCTGCTGGAGGACTGTGAATCCAGTTACTGCGGCTGTGCGGGTGGAAGGAGCAGACTTCCTGAGCTGACAGATAAAATTAGCAGCTAATGTGATAACTAACCATTCCATAATGAAACAATCTGGCACCCCTGTCGGCGTCCGGCTGTGGCTAATCTGTCCTGGAACTCGGTGCTAGTGCGGAAGGGACTCCTCTCTGGGTTCCCGCGTGCAGCCTTCCTCGTCCACTCACAGGTAAGGATGATCCACTCTGTCTCCCCAGACACTTTAGTGTTTTCAATGTGCTGTCTTTCCATATTCCCTCTGGCCCAGACCGCCCTCACAAACACTAACCCAGTGCCCTGAGGAACCGCGGAGGACACGGGAAGTAGATGGGAATGGCTCAGGTCAGGTATATGTGCACCGCTTGCCTGCAGAGTCTCCCCACTTACCATGCAGGGATGGAGGCGCTACTGGTCACACTCTATGGCTCATTCTACCTACTGTCTTTGAACCACCAGGAAGGGACCAGAGCCTGGACTTGGGTCAACTCTACCTGTGCAGGGGAAATGCTGGGCTTGTCACTACCCATGCCACTTTCTCAAACACAGAAGGATGAGGAGACAGTGACCTTATGGATCTTGTTCATCCCGAAATGCCTGACATGCGGGGCCACACTTGGCCGGAAGTATATAATGTGAAATGGGTGGATGGATGGAAAGATGGACGGATAGATGGATGGACGGACAGTCATGTGAGAGTGGAAATAAACCTTTTCTTCCCAGAGCTAGCACTCCTTCTTGACTCAGGCCACAGTCATACAGGCTGAGTATTTTCTCAGGTACCCATAGGAAGAGAGGCAGGCAGAGACAAGGGAAAGAAGAGAGAGAAAAAATATCAATGTTCCAACCCTACGTCATCACTGAAACCCGCCAAGTCTTCAGCCGCGAGGAAGACATGAGCGGACCTTTCCCTATGCTTCGGAGGTATTTAGGGCTGGGATGACTCTTCCTGGAGGACAATTGTATCAAAAGCCTTCATTAATATCTTACTTCTAAGAATTTATAGAAAACCATCATAGATGGTGCTCAGATAATTCTGTAGAAAGGACAGTCACTGGAGGATTATCAATAAAATAGAAGATGAATTCACAAAACAGGTCTACTACTTTCCCATCCATTCCTGGTATGGAGACTGACTCAGAAGACTGTCTCTTCCCCTGGGGATTTGGTATGAGGCCATTCCGGAAGTTAGACCAAAAACAAAATGTGGAGTCATTAATGGAGATTACATGGATTCAGAGAAGAAATGAGAACTACTCACCTTCTGCCTCACTCCTTGAGTCTCGTTGAAGGTGTTGCTAACAGAAGAGCGACAACTTTTCAAGTGCCGCATGTGTAGGTTAATTAAAAGATCCATCTTATTTCCCAATGGAGAAGACACGGACTTTCGTTAACATATGAATTAATCCTTCCAATCCTGGCCCACCCATTCACTCCTTCCCACTCCTCCGATCCCACTAAAAATTCAAGAGGACTAAATCACATCTTAGGTGGAATTCTCTGGAATCAAATTCTGTGCTTTGTCAAGGGTGGAAAGCTGAATGGGAGATCCAGCAAAACCAGTACTTATTTGCTACCTAATCTGAAGATAATTAAAAAAAAAAAAATCAAGGAGGCAGTTTTGACAATCCAATTAACCAGCTGCATAAGGAAATGAACCACATCACAGAAGAGGAGTAAGTCAAGTTCTTTGCCTTGGCCATCACGTGAAGAAAGCTTGCAATCAAATCAAATTACAGGACAGAGAAGGATGCTTCCACCAATATTGACACCACAGCAGAGAAAATTTTCTCCATGAAAGGTAACTGACACAAGCCCTGAAAAGTTCACTCTTGAAGCCTCTCGGAATGTGTTTAGTTCTGAGCACGTCCAGGGTTTTGGCTTAGGAAGCTGGGGCTCAAGCGAACATCCTTCTCCCAACGTTCTCATAGAGTGAAGCCACCAGACGTCACCAGCTAGCGCACAAAAGCTTACCTGGTTCCTTCTGCCAATCCGATTTGGTCCTGGAGGCTTCGTGGGGGACTTGGTGCTCTGGGGGCTCCCGCCATTCTCGGCGACCTTCCCTACACTCATTACCGCTGACATCATGGTGTTGACGGAAGACAAGTCTGAACCTTCCAAGCCAACGGGCGAACTTGACGTCATTGGGTCAAGGGTTTAAGCTTCTAAGAAGCCTCTGCCATAGAACTGAAAATCGGAAATTGCTGCTGTTGATCACTGCGAAGTTTAGCCTCTGTCAGAGCCAGGTGGCGCTGGCCATGGCTACCATAACCGTAAGTCAGGTCAAAACACCTAAAGCCCTCCTTCTTCAGTTCAAGCTGATACTCGTGCCCAAAATGACTTAAGCTTTCATGTAAATGAGGCGTTGTCATACCGAGACTGATAACCTTGCTTCCTTTTTGAGCATATGCACCGACACAACCCCCAAAACCAGCAGACGCAGGTCTCTTGGCTTTCCCTAATCTTTCATTAGGCAGAGCAGGAAAGGCTAAGCCAACAATTAGGAAGCCCAGGGAGCTGACATTTGGCCAGCACCCTCCTCATAACCTAACTCATTTACTACTACATGAATGTTCTAGACTTAACAACTAATGATGAGGAATCGTCCAGTCTCCCTAACTCCACTGCTGCAATGCAGTGATTTTACAGGGGGGGTGCCGAATTATGTAAGACAACTGAGAAGCCAATCTTATCAGAGTCATAACCAAATTTCAAAGCAACGTAAAAAAGACTGTTTCTTAAAATATACAGGTAGGTAATGTGCCTATACCCCAGAAAGTGGACAGAAGAAAAACCCAGCCCCCACTGCCCATTACCTCCATTCTCTGCCCCAACTGATACACTATGAGACTTTCCCCTGCTATAGCTATCATCCACGATGAGTAGGAAGGGAGTCTGCGTTTGCTTCTTTTTTTTCTTCTCTTGTATCACTTGTTGACACTGGAAGGGAAGCAAAGGGCAAAAAAGACTCAGTGAAAGCCTTCTCCCTTAGTGAAGAAAAAACTGAAACCATGTATCTGTCGTAATCTCAGGCCACTATATTCACCAGAATACACAAAAGGGAGGCGATTTTAAGTCATCGTCTTCTTCCAAAACCACAATCTGTGGTTGTTTTCTCGACCTTAACTCATGTTCCCTACAGTGCTGTCACCCTCACTCCCAACAGCCAAAACGATTCTGTGGTATTTTATTTTCTGGGAGCTCCTATTTACACCCACATCGAGTTTTCCTACATGCTCTACCCCCGACCCCCGAAAGTATTCAGACTCCTACTTGACCCCTCCTCCGGCCTCTACCTAAAATTGACAGAAGGGGAGGCAGGAAAGGAACTCCCCGGAAGTCTCATCATGGTCTAGAAGGTATTAGGTCAGACCTTGTCAGATGAACAGAATGACCAAACGGAACACCAGGGCTCATGGCCATTCAGGCTTTACTAGTTCCATACCTTTCCGTGGCTATATATGGGGCCAGAAATAAAGTCTGCAGGTAAACTACTTCCCTCATTTTATCTGGGAAGATACAGAGCCAAAGCCCTGCCTGTAAGCCACATATCCTATGATCCCACAGTGTGCCTCAACTGGACTTGTAGTCAAAGATCAAGCTCATTATCTCAGCGGCCAAGCGAACGCTCAGAACCACCACCAGAGAGAACATGATTTCTTGTGGTTTCCTCCTCCAACTTCAGGGGATGTGACCTAGGATATGACAAATGGCAACACCCAGAGCAGCTACAAATGTGTCCAGCAGCAGAGCAGGAAAAGCCTGGGGATATATCAAGTGATGTTGCCATCAGCTGAGAAGTCTTGGGCTAAAATCTTACCCAAAGAGCCAAGGGAAAAAAAACAAAAAACAAAGAGCCAAAGGGAATCTCACGAACAGTACTTTTCTAGTCAAGAGATAAAACGTGCCTTCCTTGTTGACAGGCATTTTGAAGGTACGGTTAGAACGGGTTTGCAAATGGTGAGTAAATGGATTAGCTGCAGAAACACACAACTGAAGACAACTGACCTGGGCGTAACCCACGCGTCTTTCCCACACAGAGAGAAGAGCTACATCCAAAATTCAAGAAAAAAAACCAAACTGCTGTCCTTCGGTGAAGTTTTGCCATTCTAAAAGACCATTAAAAATTGTGCTTCAAACTTCCTGTTTTTAACGGTCTCTGAAAATTTATTTGGGAGATTTCTCTCTAGGAAAAACCACGAGACACAAGCACACACACGTAAGTGGGCATACACACATGCACACATGATTTCTTTCTAACTGCATTTCTAGGGGCGCCTGGGTGGCTCAGCGGTTGAGCATCTGCCTTCAGCCCAGGGTGTGATCCTGGAGACCCGGGATCGAGTCCCACGTCGGGCTCTCTGCAGGGAGCCTGCTTCTCCCTCTGCCTGGGTCTCTGCCTCTCTCTCTCTCTCTCCCCCTCTCTGTGTCTCTCATAAATAAATAAATAAATGCCCATGAGGCAGCTCCTGCAGCCCTTTCGCAGCTCCACAGGGTCAGGGCTGCCTCCCTGCTGCCCCAGGCCAGGGAAGGAGGCTGTGGTCAGGGCTCAGGCAGCTCATCCAGGACCCCCACTCCTGTAAGCCTGGTCCTGTGCAGGGCAGACCCAAGCCATGACCTTTGCAGCCCCTCCTAGGTGCACTGACCCTGATACGTGATGACAAATCCCCCCACCCTGTGGTCCAGGGTGGACGCTCAGGGATCTCTGGGTCATCCTGGCCCATGAGCAGGCTTGCTCTTCACGAACTGAAGAGCAAAATATATGTATATATTTTTTACATGAATATATTGAATATATGCATATATGTTACATGAATATATACGTATATATTCATGTAACAGAGCCCGATTACTAGTAAGAATTTTTGTTAGTCATTAAAACATCAAACAGATTCTTACAAGCACCCTCCGTGTCTTCAATATATAATAGCTAGCCATCGCCGTAATAGCTAAACAACGTAAGGACTGAAGGCTGCAAGGACTTATCCCAGTTGAAAAAGAAGAAAAGCCATGCAAACTTGTTGTTTCCCATTTTGTCTGGACAGGAAGACATTTGCTACGTTCACTTCCTCCTTTGGGATGGAAGTGTAAAGTGTGACACTACCCACTGATGACGCCAGGGTCACTTACATTTACTTCCTTTCTTTACCTACTTTATTTTTTTTTAAGATTTTATTTATCTATTAAAAACAGAGAGAGAGAGAGGCAGAGACATAGGCAGAGGGAGAAGCAGGCCCCATATGCAGGGAGCCTGACATGGGACTCGATCCCGGGCCTCTAGGATCACACCCTGGGCTGAAGGCGGCACTAAACTGCTGAGCCATCAGGCCGCCCCTCTTTACCTACTTTAAATATAGGCAGCAATCTATTTTTTTTTAAATAGAGACTTCTCATCTCTGATCAGAAAGTATAATTTGCAAAAAGAACCCCAAAGCTACACTATTTGAAAAGAAGAGCACAGTCTTTGGGGTCACCCCTGAAAAGCTGTTTCAGAAGCAACCCATTCCAGCCCCAAGGAGCCATTATAGGCTTTGACTCTGGTTTACTCCTGTGTCTTATACCGGAGTCCTCCCTTTGGGAGGATGAGACAGGAAAGAAGAGAAAGGACCTGGTATGAGACAGGAAAGAAGAGAAAGGACCTGGTGTAAATAAGGTTGCTCATCATCCCAAGTTACGGGGGAAAAAAAATCTGCCTTAGCATTAAGGCACATCTATGCACTAAGCTAACCAGAGGCCGGTTGGCCAGTACTGGTTAATTTTTCCCACCCACGCCCAACCCCAGACTCTACTGGCGTTATAACCCTAACTAACAAACTTAAACCTTCTGAGACTGGATCTCAGGGATCCAGTCCTGGATCAAGTGATGTTGCCATCAGCTGAGAAGTCTTGGACTAAAATCTTCTAGCCCAAGTTGAAAGCGAAGTTGAACAGCGTAAAGTCCGCGTACAAAGCACGTTTTTTTTTATGGATATATTTTTTTATTTTTTAATTTATTTTTTAATTTTTTATTTATTTATGATAGTCACAGAGAGAGAGAGAGAGAGAGAGGCAGAGACATAGGCAGAGGGAGAAGCAGGCTCCATGCACCGGGAGCCCGACGTGGGATTCGATCCCGGGTCTCCAGGATCGCGCCCTGGGCCAAAGGCAGGCGCCAAACCGCTGCGCCACCCAGGGATCCCTTTCTTTATGGATATTAAAAGTCTTGGTATCTTCAGTCTTTCCTTTGCTCCCTGATACCATCCTACACATCAGCCCCACTACTGCAAATAGCAACAATCAAATAATGACAATAAACAAGGTAAATAAAAGTCACCGAGCCCATTCTAACGCAATGTGCTCCAACTGGAACCAGAGAGGACTGGGAGCCCAGTTGAAGTCCCCAAATCACAGATAAGAAAAGCAGCCATCGTCTTCATTGACGTGGCCAAGCAGACTTGCCTGGCGGTCCAGTTTTCAACACAAACAGTCAGAATCTGGGGGCGGGGGGGGGGGGGGCGGAGAGCAGGGATCAGGGGTGTGTCTGAGGCACTCTTCCTGTGAGGCCAACACTCGACACCCTCTGAGATTTCCCATCCCACACTCCAGGCCCATTGGACCAGGAAGAGCTAGCGATTCAGGGTTACAATTTCACTGTGGTTTTGCATCAAAGCCTCAGCAGGACCACGGGGAAGAAACAGGGCAACTCAACAGGGGAATGTAGGGGATGGGAGGGAGAGGGAAAGTAAGACTCAACACTCCGAGTTATTGTGACTCCAGGAAAGTCAATAAAGTTTAACTGACCTGTTTTCTTCGTCTTATCAAGCTGGCCCTCTTTATGGAGGAGCTGGCGCTGGCAGAGCCCAGACGTGGGCAGGGTCACACCTCAAAGCCACCACCTCTGGAGCACAGAGTCAGAGCAACCTGCACAAATGAGAAAAGGCGATGTGAAGGGGGTGTCAGGACCAGAAATGATCCCGTCTCTGGGCCTTTTGCTCTACTTGATACCAGGAGTCACCCGTTAAGGACAACAGAACATTTCCCATCCCCGCCTGCATGCATCAGCAAGCTTCTAGCTCCTAGGGTTTCCTCTGGAGCTGCTCATGAGCATCAGAGCGAGGGCAACTGGAGTCCAGCGTGCCCTGGACACCTGGACAGACAGGAACTCCCCCAAAGCACCCCCAACATGTCACGACGCACCGGGTGCCAACACTGTGTGGGAGCAGCTCAGACCACTGGCCCCAGGCGGAGCTCTGGGCATCTCAGTGGCATGGTAATAGCAGAGCCAGATGGGCCGCCGGTTTTAAGGCAGAGAAGAACAAGACAACACCAAGTGCCATCAGCCACAGAGTGGAAAGAAGACGACAGCTGGAGGGAATAAACAACATGGAACCAAATGGTCCCTTAATGGAAAGGGCAGATTAGTACGCTTTTTCCTGAGTGGTGGTGGAAGTGCCCAGGGCAGTTCAGAGGGGACCCGATACGTATCTTCTCCTTACTGCGGAGAGGATGCAGAAAACTTCAAGTTACACACGTCCCTCAAGAGTTTGAGCAAGTCTGGTCTGGGGGGCCAGGGACCTCCAGCCCCAGCCCTGGGAGAAAGCAGGCCCTCTGCAAAGTCCCAGAGCCCTGGAATGCAGCCTTTCCCAGCATTTCCCAGAGCTGCCCTGTGCAGCCACATTCTGTTTCTGGAAACAGCATCCCCAGCTAAACTGAGGAGTGCCCGAGTGGGAGACCGAAAGACATAAATCAAACCACCACATGGACAAACCCTGTTGAGAAACACATGCTTGGCCCATTTTCTCATTTTGATCCTCTTTCAGGGCGTCTGGAAGAAAGCTGCTCCCTTGGGTCACACGCCCAGTTATCATCCTGGGCATCACTCCCTCTGCTGGGTTGGGGTGAGAAAGTGCCACCAACCGCCCCCCCCCCCCCAGCAGCTCCTCAGAGATTTCTAACAAGTTCATTGCTTCAACTCTCCATCTTTTCTCTTTGCCCCTTTCCCTCTTGAAAAGTTCTTTGGATTTTGTACCGAGTATCAAGAAACAAGGAGCAACTCCTAGAGACAGCCCCTGAATGGGATGGAGACCCCATAGGCCTTGAGGAATCCTTATTACCACCCCAGTAATTCCCAATGGTTTGGGGGGAGCAAGAACCTAATTAAGGGGCTGGTAAAAAAAAAATTATGGAGCTTCCCACAGCAAAGTGCACACATTCTACTAGGCCTAACATTTTCCTTCAGCATCAAGAGTTCAGGGACCCCAGAAACTCATCCTAGGGGTAAGCAGAACAAGAATCCTGTTTTCACTTGACATATAACCCACTTTCCTTTAAACTATGAATCAAGTCAAGTTTATTAAAATTCCCATGAGGTTTTAGAAATGCACAAAACATCCTTTCAGATCATCCCCACCCAAACTTAAGGTGAAACACTGTGGAAGAAAAAAAAAAAAAAAACCCACCACAAAAAACCAGGCCGAATTTCCCTGTTAGTATTCATTTCTTAATTCACAGCAAATTTTAAACAATTTTCTTACAGGCTTTATTTATCTGAGATTGAGAGAGAGAGAGAGAGTGGGAGAGCATGCACACAAGTAGGGGGAGGGGTAAGGAGAGGGAAAGGGGGAAGCAGGCTCGCCCCTGGGCAGGGAACCCCATGTGGGGTTCATCCCAGGACCCTGAGATCACAACCTGAGCCAAAGGCAGACGCTTAACCGACCGAGCCACCCAGGCACCCCTCACAGCAAATTTTAATAGGAAGAAAGTCTGGAGAAGAACAGCTCCATGGTTGTTTTTCTAGAAATTACCACGGTCTCCAAGTAAATAAAGTGAATTCTAGTTCTATATATAATTATTAAAAACACACATCAGACGAGTCTCTGGAATTTAAACTTGCAGGAATATAATAACTAAGACTCTCATTAAAATCTGAACTCGCTCCCTCCCCTCATTTAAAAAAAAAATCCTTTAGAAAAGTCCACCAGGTAATCTCCATACACACAGGGAACCAAAGTTGGAGAGCGCCCACCCGACACACTGGATCCTGAAACGTCCCATCTCCTAATCTTGGATGTAAAGGATCTGAATTCTGAGAATGTCTTGCCATTAAAGCTGAGTAACAAGAGTCACTACCCTGTTTGGGGTTCCATCAGGCCTGAGGGATTCACAGAACTCAGCAAGTGGAAAAATACAGCACAGTTCTGGGAAGAAAATTCAAGATACCCCTTACCTCTATCACCATGGCCTGGGGCGGGGAGTGGGGGGCGGGGAGAAGAAGGAAGAAAAGGAGGGGAAAAAGAGACCAGGTGAGGAGAGGCTGTGTCCTGGAAGGTGACTCCTGCAGGGGAATGCGAGGAGCACAGGCTGGGAATCTGGAAGGGTGGGTGAGTCTCTTGGGGCTCCCATGGGAGGATGCTGAACCTCTGGGTTTGCATTCCCACACAGGCTCTGCCCAGATCCAATGGAAGCAGGAGGACTTGCAAAGGGCAGAGGTCCATCTGCAAGGATGAGGGGGCAGGGCCGGCCGGCCTCCAGCCTCCAGCCCCCAGTCCCCGAGGAGATAAGGGACAATGCTATGTAAAGCCAGAAAGAAAAGATTAAGGAGCCTGTCTCCAGGTCCAATGAGATAGCAAAGAGGAGATGAAAGATAAAAGGGAAGATGGGCTAGAAACAAAGCTGCTCAGCTTCAGAAAACCCAGAGGATTCTTCAGGGAAATCTAAAATCTGTCCTAAGGCCTGCAGGACTGATGGGGTAAGTTAGATGCCTCGGAGGACAGCAGAGGATGCTATAATAGGGAACTTTACAACACCGGCCCGGAGAGCTGCGGTGCTGAGCCTACAGACGCCCACGAATACTTGGGATGGTTGACCCGCTGCTGCAACAGCCTGGCCGGTTGGGGCCAACCCACGAGGCTCAAGGCTCCAAGTTAACGCTCTAGCGGGGAGGGAGCTTCAGGGCAGCAAGGAGGGAGCTTCAGGGCAGCAAGGACGTCTCTCTTAGAAGGGCTGAGTCAGAGAAGGAGCGCTGTTCCCTCACTCTGAGCTAGGCCGGGACCCAACCAAGCCAGACTGGCCGGGCGCCGGGGCAATGCCCGTTCGCAGGGCCTGCAAAGCCCGGGGTCCCAGCGCTCCTCCAACGGGACAGCGTCGTGCGCGCATGAAGGCTGACAGCTGCGATGACGGCTCTGAGTTCCAGGAAGCTGATGTGTTTCTTGGCGATGGGCTCAGTCTATGCCTTGCACGGGGCGGCCACCCGGGCAAGTCACCACCCCCCTCGCTGGCATGGGCTACGGTCAAACGCAGCCGTGAGTGTCACATTGAGCACTCGAGCGGGCTGGGGACAACTGGGCGCCGTAAGCTGCTCTGGCCAGTCCTGCAAACTCCCCGCTGGATGAGGAGGGACAGCTAAGGCCGTGCATGTGGCCCCCCCACCCCGCGTCGGGCTGTCTTCGGAGATCGGTCTCCAAAACATTCCTCGCCCCGACTTTCATCTCAAGACTACAGAGAGGCTTTCTAAGCTGCCATTCGAAGCTCTCCATGCTCTGACTTGGTTTACCTTCTGGGCCTCTTGCACCAGTCCCTGTGGTTACCGCTCTGCTCAGTTTCTTCCCCCAGAGTGCAGGTCTGCATGCTGGCCCGCCCCATCCTATCCCTCAGGGGCCACCGTGCTACAAGGCCTCCTTCATTCCCACTGAGAGAATTCCTGAAGCTCTTTGTTATAAAACTCTGCCTCTGCCGTATTCATACTAAGGCCACTAATGATGATGAGGGTGGCTAATGAGCTTTGAACACTACCTGCCCCCACCCAAGTGCAGTATCTCATCGAATCCTCCTGGCCACACCCGAGGAGTACTGGTCCCACTGCACAGATGAGAAGACTAAGGTGGGTGGTGGGGGGGGATAAGCAACCCACCCCCAAGATCACAGTGGTAGAGCAAAGTGAATCCAGCTTCTAAATGCTGCTAAGTTTCTTCTGGACAAAATCTGTAACCCTGGCCCAGGACTTGAGGGAACAGATGCGCTCCCCCCCAATCCCATTCTCGGATTTGTCACAATCACATTCTGAGTCATCTCTGCCCTTCCAGGCTGCTCAGCACCTGGCCATGCATTTCTGCCTGTTTCCAGGCAGGAAAAGAGCCCTCTCCCTACACCTCACCCCTGCCTTCCTCCCTCTTGGGCAGGTTGCACGGCACAGGGCAAGAGTTTGCAAGCACTCACCGCCCTTGCTGTGCCAAGGGATGGGGGTGGGGTGGGTGGGACGTCCGCATTCTACACCCTTGGACTCTAGAAGGAGAAGGAAATTGGAAGGGAGCCACCAGGCGCTGCCTGGTATCCTGAACAGCCCAGTTCTGCCCAAGTGGCTGGATCCAACTGATCCACCAGTGTGAACTCAGAGGCAGTCTACGTCCTCTAGGTCACTTCTGCTTCCGTGCAAATGGAAGGCAGGCCCGGAGCAAGGGGAGCTCTGATGGGAAGCCTACACTTTCAGGTCCTGGGGTGTCTGTGGAGGGAAGTGGTGGGGGAAGGCAGAAGGGGAGCACAGCGGGTTGGGAGGGAAGAGGCAGGATTGCAGAGATCAAAAATGAAGCAAACACCACGCGAAGGTAAGCGACAAGTTAACTACCACTGACCCTCCCACACAGGCCACCCCGGAGTGTCGTCCCCATGCGGCGGCATCACAGACCTTTGCTAGAAATGCAGATTCTCAATATCTGTAAGTCAGGTCATTACGCTGTCCACCTCAAACCTACACGGTGCCTATATCAAGGATATTGCAATAAGACCAAAAGCAAAAAAGAAATACAGACACTCGGGCCCCACTCCAGACCAATGACATTAAAAATACCTCTGGGGATGGGTCCTGTACATCTGTATGGTAGCTCTCAGGGGATTCTGATGCAGCCTTGAGAACCAGCAGCTATCTTTACAGAGAATTCTGGAAGAAGGGTGACACAAAACCAAGGATCTCCCTGAGAAACTTTCCTTCCCTGAGGATTAAGAAGGAGCCACTGTTTTATCACAGCCCCAGAGCAAAAATCAAGATCTCAGTTTTAATTTGAGCTATATTCACCGCTATGAATGAATGAGTGAACGAATGAAAAAAGGAAGGAAGGAGAGCACGTGTGTGGGACTAATCTATGCAGGGCCTGTTTTAGCTGCTCAGGAATGGGGGCAAACGTCAGATGTGAACTTCAGACAGAGCAGGGCAGGCCTGCAGTGCATGGGATGCGAAAGCCACTCGGCCTGGCCTCTAGGGAGCTCTGGATCCTCAAAGCCACCTCTCCAGCGAATGGCATTCACCAAGTTGTCACTCACGGAAAGGGTGCTGTGGGATGTTCTCCAAGTCGAGCCCCGGGGCCAGGGTTTCTGGTGGTCCTGGACACCCTCGTGGGCTCTGCAAATTTCCCTGCTGCTCATGGGCAGTTTGTGTGCTACTAGGGGTCAGGAAGGATAACCCTGAGGGAAGCCAGCCCCGAAGAAGCCCCTATCGGCCTCAGAACCAGAGCCCTGTCTCCTGCAGTCTGTCTCTTAACGGGACCCTCGGATGGAGACGGAAAAAAACCGAACAGAGATCCTTCTACAGCCTAGGGCGGCTGCCCCTCACGGGTCCTGTTTCAGGTGGCCCTGTGGAAGGAGCAGTCGCTGTCCTTAGGTAAGGGAACATTTTAATATTCAGTAAAGTGGGGAGGTGGGGAAGGGGTGGCCCAGGGGACTGACAGGTTCCATGCTGGAAGCAGCTTCTCTCTTAAAAATAAAATTCACTTGGCCATCCCGATTGTTACGTTATATACGATTTCAGCAGGGACGCGAGCGTTACCTCGGAGGACAGGGTGCTTGCTTACCAAACTCAACTGCATAAGTCAGATTAAATTAACTGTTTGAAATACGAACCAGTGGAGAGATGGACAGATTTTCTGGAACCTGCTAGATAAAACCATCCATGGGGCCCTACTCTTCTTCCTCTATCTCTCCACAGGGCTCTTGGCTTCTTCGGAGGGTGAAGTCTGGCTTCTAAACTTCTCTGTCGGTCAGTAAGACCGTGAAGAAGCGGGCTCTGCTCCTTGCAGCTCTTCTCCCGGGAGTGAGTCTTACTGACAGGATCGAAGCCAAGTCACAGCAGCCACATGGCAGTCATTTGCTGCCTTCCGAGGGGGGGGGAGGGGGTGGCCCAGGGGGTGCGGCCCTGTCCCTCTCTCCAGGCTCCAGGTGAGCTCGTCTTTTCCTAAACTGGCCACCGGGATCTGCTATTTTGTAATCTTCTTGCCCACCTTAGCAGAAACATGCATGGTTCCCTGCTCGGCCCGAGGAAGCCGAACGAGGTGGGTGGCCACAGGACCCTAACTCACTAAGGGACAGTCAAGTCAGAGGACACACTGGGCGCTGTCACCCACCCCCAGGGCATAAAAGGCTCCACCAGGATCTACAAGCAGAAGATGTCTCCCTGCAGGAGCCTGAATTTAGAAGCCCCCACCCTACCCCACCCTGAGATCCATCCAGCTGGCTTATCAGGAAAGGGTAGGGAGAGGGCTCCCTCCACATCACACCTTGACTGAGCAATTTAAAAACAGAAAGGGAGACTATTGCTATAATAGAAAATAGGATTTAAATAAGGGTATGTCAGAAGTCTGGTG
This sequence comes from Vulpes lagopus, assembly GCF_018345385.1. NCBI lineage: Eukaryota > Metazoa > Chordata > Mammalia > Carnivora > Canidae > Vulpes > Vulpes lagopus. The sequence continues at coordinate 19,040,855 of NC_054833.1, forward strand.
TACATCCAACTCCATGCCTTTCAGAGCACCTCCTTCCCTAATCATGAGGGGGCATTAACCCTCTGTGACATAAACTCTGCGCTGGAAAATGTGTTAGGCACCTTACAGATAGGTGATCCTCCCCCAACTCCTATAAGGCAATAATGAGGGTTTTTTTTTTTTTTTTTTTTTTTTTTTTTTTTTTTTGCCAGCTATTAAGCAGTCCCTAAGGGGCAGGGGCAGGATCCTAGACTGGGGTTGTCAGACTCCAAAATTCTTAACACTTTGCTCTGCACCACAAGGACGATCATGGAGAAACCATTCAGAGAAGGGCAATGAGCACAGGGAACCCAAGTCAGGGGGAAAACAAGAAATGGCTGAAGGAACTAGAGATGTTCAGCCCAACAAAGAGAAAAACGGGAGACACCTTGAAGGCCTTGCACGTGGCGGGTTGGGGGGTGATGGGACTGGTGGGGGAGATACACACTCTTCTCATGTGTCCACTACAGCGAGAATAACATTTGTATAAAGCAGCAGGTCCGGGATCCGCATGATCCTTTACACCAGAGCTCTGAACAACCAGCACTGCCCACAGAATGAGGCCTCCCTAACGTAATGAGCTTGCTGTCCCCCGGAAGTATGCAAGCAGAGGCTGAATAACCACTTCAGTTTTGCAGCGGGTGGGAGACTGCATCAGATCACCCTTTTGACTTTCCGATTTTGTACATCCAAGGGGATGGTCCCCTTCTACTAATTCTGTGAGATTCAGAAGCAGGCACTTAAAGAGCACGAGATGCGGAGTCTTCAGTCTTGGGCTGGAAGCTCAGCTTGCCACCCACGGGGCAACCTGCTGGTCCCTGAACCTCACATCCGGAAAAGGGAGCTAGTGATACTGCTCTCGCGGTGCAGAAGTCAATCGGAGGAGTATTTACGAAGACCCTCTTCAGGGGATACTGCGCCCGCCAGTATCATCGAGGTTACATCATTTGGCTCCACACTGCAGTTTACCCAGCCCCTGGGCCAACTGCCCCCCAACTTCTAGATTCATCCACCAGCCTCATCTACTGCCAACGCTTTGAGGGCAGGGGTCAGTTTGATGATCTTTAAAAATTTCCATTCCAGTCCCAGAGTCTAGCAATACAGTGCAGCTGATCACGCCTGCAATCTAACGACAAGGGGCAGACCGGCCGCTGCCCGCTCCCTGGTCACGCCGTACGGAGAGCCGGGAATAAAAGCCCTCCAGCTTCAGTTCGCTGCTAAAACCAATCCTGGGCAGCTCGAGTTTGCTTAACCGAGGAAGCTGGCACTGCTGGCTCCCCCTACCCCGGACCTGGCTTGCTCCTGCCCAGGTTTCAGCACCTCTTCCTTTCCAGCAGTGGAACCTGAAGGCAGGGCAGCTCACACCCAGCCACTCGCCCCTCTGCAGTGGGTCTGGGCGCCTGTAATCACATTTACAGCCTGGAGGAGGTGGAGGCCGGAATAAAGTTCAGTAGCCGTTTTGCAGAGAGTTTTAGGCAATATCCTGCAACTCTTTCACAGGCCTGAGGTTGTGGGGCTGGCCTTCCAGACCCGCCGGGGGAAAGGAGCTGCAGAAACAGGATTCTCCACTTTTCCTGGAGGAGGAGCTGGATGCAAGCTAGGCACCCCCAGGGCAGGTGGGGCAACATCGGATCTGGGCTTCAAACTCCCAGAATCCCAGGCTGGTTCAGGAGGACACCCCTTCTAAAGCCAGAATTCCTTTGTGGGAGACACAATGTTGTTCGAAATGCTTCTGCCCAGACTGCTCAGAGGAGGCAATGGGGGGAGATCACATCTTTCCTCGCCTGCTGGAAAAGTGGTCGGCTGTGGTCAGAGGTTCACATGGGGGACCAGTCCACTACAGCCCATCAGCTGAAAGTGACTGCACTGGGGGAGCCTACTGCCCACGGTCGCAGGCTCCGGGGAGCTCCACGGCCTGCCCTTCATGCCCTCTAACGGGTGACCTCTTCCCCTCGGTTTCGGCCTCGAAGGAAAGTACTCACCACTGTATGAAGGAAAACAAATACTTTGAGATATAAGTGGGTGATAAGTGTTTATCACCAGCCAACCAATCAAAAACAGCACACAGATGGTGTTTTCTTAAAGCACGCTGAGCCCCAAACCAAAAGCTACTTGGGGGCAGGACGGGGGCGCTGGGAAGGAAGGTGCCCCGTGGGGCCAGTCCCCAGCCCTAGCCCTAATGAGCTGACCATGCGGCCCTGGAGGAAGTCCGAGGCACATGGACTCTCGGCGGTTCGGCCCTGCCCCAGCAGGAGGGTGATTAGTTCCCAACAGCTGCACACCCTGGGGTGGCCCCCACACAAAGGGCTGAGCTCCACAGCCCAGCAGGGTCCGAAACAAGCATCAAGTGCCCAAAGCACGCAGTTCGTTTGCGTCCCACAGAGTGCACGCAAGGCACTGCCCGTGCCCGGGCTCTCTAGTGTGGGTTCACACGAACCTTTTGCAAGCCCCTTAACTTCCCTCCTAAGTGACAAAGAACAGGAAGGAAGATCTCAAAGAGGGAGAGATGAAGGCCAGTTGAATGAGCACTCAGCCAGCAGCACAAATGAGCCTAAGAGGAGAAATCAAAGAAACGGTACCGGCCCGTAGGCCTCGCTGGCAGGTCAGGGCACAGGACGTGCACGGCCATTCCGCACAGCTGCTCAGCCCAACAACTGCCTGGCGCTTCCATCAGGTCCCCATGGCTTAGACAGCCCCACAGGGAAAACCTGGAATACAAAGTTTAGAGACCCCAGCTCATGCCCAATTAACTTAAGCAACGTATAACACAAATATCCCCAGTCGAGTGGGGATTTCAGTTGAAAAAAGTCTGGCCTCTACCGATATTTTGACACAGAATCACTTTAGTGTGCTGTGAAACCACGTCCTGTTTCTCCAGCAGGGTTCTTCGGCCCACTTGCAATCATAAAGCTGAGGCTCCCTCGCTCACCTACCTCATTTTATTTGAATGCCTGTGATAAAGGCACCCTCGTGTTGTTCAAAAAGAACATCCCAACTCTTTCCTTTTATCTTCCCTTAACAGTTTGCCATCCAGTGATAGGAGGGGCCTTGCCTCCAACAGTCCGCCCTTTTATCTCCCGCTGACCACGCAACAACATGAAGCCAAGGGCTGGATTTCCTGCAGCTCCCTTCGAGGGGCTGTTTGACTTGTTTAAAATATTACTGGCCTCCAGAACCTTGGAACAATGCCTGAGCAACACCTACCCAGCATCCATTTCAGCTCCAACTTTCAAAGCCTCCAAGTCCAATATACCAGCACTCCTCGTGCTTCTGTGTGGGAGGCTTAATGCTTCCAAGAGACAGAACTCACTTTCCAGGCTCACGTATTGTATTTGCTTCTTGTCTGCAGCAAATCTAAGAGCCATCTTCATCGGAGTCCAGGAACCCTAGATGCTACTTACAGCAGCTCAAGTTAAGATCTGAGTTTACACTGTTATTATTATTATTATTATTATTCAGTGGCATTTAATACCATGCTTTAGCCACTGAAACACAGAGCAGTGTGCCACATGCTTCCTTCCATAAGCCTGGAATGCACTGGACCCCTGGCCTGTAGAGTGAGGACAGGCCATGACCTCTGAGGTCCTTCCAGTCCTAACTGTGTATGAGGCTCAGCTCTGCTGCAAGGCCTAGGTCCCAGCTCAAAAACACTTCCACCTGCCACTCAATGCTACGAGCATTCCTGTGGACCTCCATGGCTGGCAGTGGCAGCAAACTCCCATTTCGTAGTGGATCGAGGCAGTTATGGGACCGTGTGCCACCTATGGGACGGGACAGCCAGAAGGAGTTCAACCATCAGAGCACAGAGGACCCTGACGCCTTGCCATTCAAGGCCATGAGCTCCATTTTCTTGGCATCACACCAGCCTATGTGAGGTTAATGCATTCAGAGCATTAACCAGATAAGATCGGATGTTTAAAAACAGTACACCAGAGTTCCTGGAGTATAGGAAAAATCTTTACGAAGTCAAATAACAAAAAGAAAAACTTCCTTGCCCAAGTACCCCTTAGCCCCTCACGATCTCCGAGGTAAAAGGGTTGGGTGTGTGGGGGGGGCAGGGGAGGAAGGCGGGGGAGTGATGACAGTTTAAGCAAGGCCACGGAGAGAACGGTGGCCAATGAGTGATGGAAGCCAGACTATAAGTTAAATTTGCAACACAAATTTCTATGCCATCACTCCAAGACAGAGCTAGTATTTTTAGGATTGCTCTTTACGAGGCCCAGATAATAAACAAGTGTGTGCCGAGACCAGATCAGCCACGCCATCCCCATGCGCCTCCCCAGGAGGTTGCACTCTGTGTGGCCCCACGGGCCAAACAGCAGGCACTCCGCAATGTCGTCCCTTTCCTCCCAGCCATGAAGTCAGAACAACCTGTACAGACAAAGAAAAGCTAGAACTTGCGAAACGAGGGCATCCACTGCGCTCACTGAATCTGCCCCAGGAAACTTTCTCAGAGACCTTTCAGATGCTTCATTATGATTCTGGTAAGAGAACACCATCCCCTACACCCAGGCACGCACATGTTCACACAAACCCAATTTCATGCTCTGCTGGCCCCACAACTACAACGCAGAAGTCAAAATAGAGCTCCAGAGAGCAGGCCCGGTTACTTAACAGATTTGGAATTGTAACTGACACTTTTCCATAAACTCTACTAGAGGCCAGTGACATCCTGGCATGTTCCCAATCTGGAAACAGAGTTTTCCTAAGGCAGGGGGTGGGGAGAAAGGTCTAAGAGATTATACAATTTGCTACCTGACTACAGGAAAAATCCTGTTTGCCAGAAAGACAGAGATGGGAGGGGGGACCCTCCTTGTCTCTCTATTCCTTGTAGTTAACCCCTAATGTTATGCTCTGGCCAAGGCAAAAATCATCCTTTTAGGACGTCACCCACAAGAAGCTACTAATTGTGATTTTTTTTTTTTCTTTTACCCTATCGGCCAAGATTCATTCAACGGGATCAGAGTTGTAATTCCAGTTCTATCTGACATAAAGATCTTGAAAGTATCATGCTACTGGTACGAGTCATGTATTCTGTACAACGCAAATTTATAGGCAAACGTGATTAGTTCATATTAGGCAAATGTTCCTTTAGTTTTCTTTCTAGCCTGCAGAAAGAGAAAACCTAGGGACACATTAATCTGTCAAAGTTGCCAGGCTCAGAACTTTCATAGCTTCTCTGTACTTACCATTTCTGGGGCTTCGGCCACCAGACAGGTTCCACTTTAAAAAATTAAGTCTCCTTAGTCTCCTGGGGTTTGACTCCCAGGTCCCTTGCTGCTTTCAGCGTACTCATGCCAAAGTCGACAAGAGGGCACAAAAAAATGTCCGTTCTCTGTGAGCAGTTAAAATTCATTGTTGAAGATGTTCTATACTATTTCTGTGCCCTAGACATAGGGTGAGATTTGGTATCGATGTAAAAACCCGAAGTAAGTAGGATGGTGGTCATTCTGACATTAGCCTAGTAGCATCCCAGACGTGAGAACCACCAGGAGCTGTAAGAGCCACCAGCCTTGAGATCGAGGAGACAGGGCACAAGGAGATAAATTGCAATCCAAGGGAAAAACGAATCAGGAGCCAAATACTTTAGGGCTGCAAGGTGTCCGAGGCGTTAAGTCATCAAGTGTGGAGGGCAGTAGGGCAGAAGCATCCCTGAGCTTTCAGAACACAGGGTGTTCCGGTTACAAGAAAATGCGTAGAGACCACAGAGGTACATCTGGCTCGTACACGGTGTCACGGAAGCACGGGCTGCTACATGCCTATATGTTCACCCTTCTCAAGCGAAATAAGGAAAACCAGACGGTTTGCTGAGATACTCACAATGCTGAATTCATTCTTTCCTTTCGTTCAGGTGCCTCCTTTTAAAATGAGACAATAAGGGGGCGCCTGGGTGGCTAAGTGGTTATCTGCCTTTGACTTAGGTCCTGGGATCGAGTCCCACATTGGGCTCCCTGCATGGAGCCTGCTTCTCCCTCTGCCTGGGTCTCTGTCTCTTTCTGTGTCTCTCATGAATAAATAAAATCTTAAAAAAAAAAAGATAAAGATAGTAGATGGTGGAAACTGGTTATTAATGGTTATTTGCCTAACTGCAAAGTTTTGCCTTGAGTCTCTGGTCCCGGCAAACAAAACTCTTGGGAACCATCAGACTATATACCGGTGCCATCAATCGAAAGGAGGGAGAGTAGAGTAGGGCAAGGGGCAAAGATGGGGTAGCAAAACCATGCTGGCGTCAAGGTTCCGTCTACGGGGCGAAGGGACTTCATTCTGCGGCCATAAGAACCCACTGCAAGTCCACTCCCCCTTTTAAAAAAAACAAATCCTGAGATGAAATAATCAGATCCATATTTTTAAAAGCTCTCGGCAGCAGTTTAAGAAACGGACAATTAGAGGCACATAACCCAGTTAGGAGGCCACTGCCATGCAGTCTAAGGGAGAGATAGGAGGAGCACAGGGGTCCAGGAAGACATCACCGAAGGACGGACCTAGCCATGGAGTGAGGCGGGGACAAGGCAAATGCTGGGCTTCCTGCACTGGCGACCAAGGGCGTAGTAAGGCAATGAACAGAGTCGCAGAGGAATCTCCCAGTACAAGGAGAGAGCATGAAGGCAGGACAGCAGGAAGGGACTGGCTATCCAACAGCAGCAGCAGGATTAAGAGAAAAGTTCTGTTCGAGAGAAAACCTAACATGTCCATAGCCAGAAAGGGAGCAGATGGGGAAAAAGAAGGTTCCGGAGGAGGTGGCAACGGAGGGTAAGGGGACTGCCAGGCCCGGGAAGATGAAACATCCGCACTTGAATGGAACACATAACATATGTAGCCGTGTAAATAGAAGTATTCATTGTCAAATGGTCTCCGCTAATCAACACTGACATAAGCTGCTGGTGTCGGGGGAAGTGCATAAAGAGCCTTAACTCCCAGGTTACAAGTCCACACAAAACTGTACCACATGTAAAACAAGAGGAAGACAAAACCCCCGCTCCTCTCTCCTTCCAAGAGCCCATCGAATAAAACTCACCTGTGAGATACTGCGGAAAAACATTTTACGGAGTTGATAGGATGGAGAGCAGTGATGCCCAGGTGACTGTTCTCCAACAGCGAGGCCCAATATGGTAACCGCCACCGAGCACTTGAACGGAGACGACCGTGACTGAGGAACTTCATTTTTAAATTTTACTGAAGTTTAATTTAAATTTAAATAGCCACATGTGGCTACCAGCTGTTGGGACTGGACAGCATAGGTTTATGGTATTTTTTTTTCCCCCTCCAGTAATCTTGGGTTACTAGATTACTGTCCCTCATTTGTTTGCTTCCTGGCGTTTGTAAGTCCTAGAGCAGGAATAAGGAAGACCTGGTATGTGGTGTTACCTGCAGGCATGAGAAGGGAGTGAGCTGATCCCAGAAGTAATATACCTTTGCTAAGAGTCTTCATTCTTCCCAGTGTTTATCAGAGTTTCAATGCATAAAGGGAAATCACCCATGAAACCAACAACAGAGGGACATTTCCGAAGCCAGATGGACTTCTTCTTGGTGACTCATCACTGCCCTGCCCCATCTACCCCAAACCTGCTCAGACCTGGTCCCATCTCTAACGTGAAGGCCAATGTGTACACACACGATGAAATGGTTACAAAATGAGATCAAGTTTAAAGAGCAAGTTAGTACACTGGGGCATTCTAGGTTATGATCACGGATTTATGACAAAGTCTGGAAGATGCAACCGGAAAGGAGATATGGGAAAATGGTGATTTTTTAAAAATAAAGGTATAATTTGGGCACCTGGGTGGCTCAGTCAGTTAAGCGTCTGCCTTCGGTTCAGGTCACGATCCCAGGGTCCTGGGATCGAGTCCTGCATCAGGCTCCCTGCTCTCCCGCGTCTCGCTCTGCCTCTGCCTGCCGCTCCGCCCTGCTTGTGCACGCTGTCAAATAAATAAATAAAATCTAAATAAAATAAAGGTATACTTTAGGATCACTGTAAACTTGATTTTTATAGTTTAAAAAAATTTTTTTTAATAAACAAAGAAAGAAAATAGACAGCATTCCTTCTTAAGGTATGAAAGTGTTCCCCTGCCTCCCTCCCCTAAATTTATATATCTTTAGTCATAGCCCAGGGCCTGGCACACAGCAGGCACTTCAGTAATTCATCAGTTGCATATGACACCCAGAGCTCATCACATCACATGCCCTACAAGGGTATTCATTTCGTGGGGAAGAGTCCATAAATTTGATCAGATTTTCAAATGTTCCTTTATCTGGTGAAGATGAGATCATTCATGTAATACATGGTAGTGTCTTAATAAGAGTCAGTGAAATCAATTCTGCAAGTGATCTCCCAATGCCTACTACAAATAGTTAATTTTTTTAAAGATTTATTTATTCATGAGAGACAGAGAGAGAGAGGCAGAGACACTAGGCAGAGGGAGAAGCAGGCCCGGTGCAGGGAGCCCGATGTGGGACTCGACCCCGGGTCTCCAGGATCACACCCTGGGCCAGGCAGGTACTAAACTGCTGAGCCACCCAGGGATCCCCCAGGGATCCCCCAAAGTTAACAATTTTAGAAGAGAATTCATTCTACAGAAAGGGGGTGGGGAGCAATCGTGGTGATTCCCATTTCTTTTTTTTTTTTTAATTTTTTTATTTATGATAGTCACACAGAGAGAGAGAGAGATCAGAGACACAGGCAGAGGGAGAAGCAGGCTCCATGCACCGGGAGCCCGACGTGGGATTCGACGTGGGATTCGATCCCGGGTCTCCAGGATAGCGCCTTGGGCCAAAGGCAGGCGCCAAACCGCTGTGCCACCCAGGGACCCCCGTGATTCCCATTTCTCTCGCTGCATTAACATGGTTTTGTTCTGCAACCCCCCTCCCCACCCCCACAGTTACTCCAGGAATAGCTGCTGGAATCAAGCTAGTTCCCTGATGCTATTATGTTAAAACTTTCTGAGTGCACATTACCACCCCTCAACGCCATCAAAGGCACGGAGGAGGTTTTCTGTAAGATCCATGGAGAGGTGTAAATGTGGCCCAAACACTAGCAATTCCTGGGACGCTCAAAGGGGTCCCAGAATAGAGGGTGGTCTCGGGGAGGATGTTTATCTTGCAATTAACAAAAGGTAATGGCATTAGTGAGCCTTTTAAATAGAAGCCAAGAATTAAAACCGAGTCCCCTCTATGCACCAAATAGTCCGTACTTAAATTGCAATGCATACATAAAATAAAGTGGCTATAAACGCAAGGATTATATCAACTATAAAATTCAAGAGTCACAACCAGGGGAGTGGGAAAAGTGACTGACGAAATGGTCTGGGGCGAGGGAGCTGGCCTGCTCCTTGTTTCCTCCTGTAGCCCCTGAAGGTAAAAACTAACCAAGTTTGCTCCTGGTCTTCAAATCATCGGAGGTTAACAACGAAACGAAACAAATTTGTCTGAACAACAAAAAAAAATGAACCAATGGGCACTGCCATCACCCTTCAACCCATCTGGAGGGAAACCACACTCCACCAGAGGCCCCCAAATGCTGCGTGATGATAAAAATGCATTTGTGGGTCACCTCAATCGGTGACTATGGTTCTACCAGCAGACCTGGGGTGTGTGTGGGCGGGTGGGGGGTTGTTCTAGAAGCTTACCACCTAGGTGAGAGGAAAAAAGCAGCCACTATGAGAAGGTAAGAGAACTAAGTGTTGTCTATGCTGTACTAACTTTAATTCCAGGGGGGGAAACGCTGGCATGCGTGAGCAGAGGGGTGTGAGGGGTAGGAGAGACCCTGCAAGGAGCTCCCACATGCAGAAGGAACCCCGAGAAGCCCCGGAGCCAGGCCCTGTGGTCAGAGGGCGCATGGGGGTGCAGTGCGGGGGGCAGGGGCTGCGGGGCCCGCGTAGGCAGAGAAGATGATGTCAGTTTTCAGAGAACCTGTTCGAACATGGAATGGGACTGCAGGGGAGGGAGGCCCGACTGGAAATGGGAACAAAGGAAACACAGAGGCAGGCTGGATATACAATGGAGGAGCAGGGGGCTGGGGGGTACGTTTCGCCACGAGCCACGTTTCGTGCCGCCCACCCTACCCTGGTGACTGGAAGAAGGTTTCCAGGGTGAAGGCGGTGGGGCCAAGGGCTTTTTGAGACCCTTGGAAAGTGAAGAAATGACCGGGATCAGAAGGGCAGGTCTGGGTGCTAGGGGATTTAGCACAGAGGTGAGAGCTTGCACACGGGATCCGCCCCGCACGGAGAGGCGAGGCCTGTGCCAGGGGAGCCGCGAGGCAGAGGGTCCCACGTGGAACGTGAACACCCGGATTACGTGTGTAGACAAAGAGGGCTGGCACGAACAAGGTCCCCAGGAAGGAGCAGGGTGTGGTGTCCAAATAAATGTGAAAAGCAGCAGTGACGGCGCTGAACCCTTCAGAGCCTAGAAAGATCAGAGAGCACGAGCAAAACCATTGGGGGGCGGGGGGAGGGAGTGCAAGGAAACTCACAGTTGGATGAGCTTCATCTTGAGCACACAGTAGGCACTCAAATATTTTTACTGATTAGTAATCTCAAGCAAACAGGCAGGGGGTGGGGGTCATATGCTGTGAGGAGGAGGAAGAGAAAAGGGGAATTGATGGTTTTAGGAGCAAAGGGCCCCAGTGAGCTGGTGGGAGGGAGCACAATGACAGATAAATAAAGGCCTCCCCAGCAGCCAGGCCAGCCTCTGCACCCCCCACCCCCAGGGACAGCCGGGGGACAATGACGCTGAACAGGGACAGGGACTGGTGGGGGGGGGGAGGGTGGCTCTCAGCTAGCTTAGGTATTTACAAGCATGTGATCATGATCTCAAGGCGCTCTGGAACAAGAATGGGCTCCGAGGAGCAGCAAGGCTGCTCCCTAGAACCCCGGCCCCCTACGCAAGGGGGAGACTGGCATCCTGTTTCCCACTCTGGACCACTGGCTAAAGAGAAGGAAGGAAAACCGTGCTATTTCGAACAGTGGCATCTTTTATTCCAGCCATTTGAGGCCAGCCTGCCAAGTGTCTTCCGACAGGTGCCCGATTCGCGCATGTGGCTGTGCCACTGAACGGTTAGACAAGTGGATTTTTACCTACAAACGCCAAGGGTACCACCAGGTCTCTGAGGGGAGAGAAAACATCTCCAAACGCCCAACCCCAAACAGGGTTCGTGACTCCCCCCGCCCCCCAGGCTGAACTTCCAATCCAGATGTGCCGCTCAGCCCAGAATGCAGCCAGGAGACCCTCACGGGCACTCGCAGGAGGTGATTACGGGGCACGCATCCCTCCACCAGCATAGGGGTCCCCCATCCTTGTCCCAGGGTAAGCTGGTCTGGGCAAATCTGCGCACGGGGCCCTGTGATTCAATTAGCGTGAGTTCAGTTGCTCTTTTCAGGGCAGTTCTTTCTTCTTTTGTTTAGATCTGACTCCAGATTTACTTCAATTATCTACACCTCTGGTAGAGTACCTAAGAAAATTAAACCATCTAAAGTGAGAGAGTGAGAGAGTGAGAGAGAGAGAGGGGGAGGGAAGGAACGGGATCTTTAAAACAAAGTATGCAAAACAGCACCCCGCCCCCATCTCGGTTCTCTGAACATTACCAAACTCCTAGATACGCAACTGTTTCTCAAAGGAAAATTCTAGACTCTTAAGTCTGAATGTGAAAAACCCCGTGGTTAAGCCCTGGCTTGCAGAAAACTAAAAATTTCAGCAATTCTGGAATGAAATGCTATGTTCAGAGCTATACAAAGCGTCGCAGCTGTTCCCGGCCAACACGAAAACCGAAAGGGGTGATGCTATCTTTATGCTCTACCTAGACTCAAAGCTGGTACCGGCCTGGGCAGGGCTGCCAAGGAGCCGGCTCGGTTCCAGCCTGCCGAGCAGGGGAGACAAAGGAGGCAAGAAGGGCAGGGGCCAGCAGAGTACACCTCAACCAGACAAATAACAGACCCACCTGGAAGAGGAAAATGCAGTTAATCATTAACAACCTTTAAAGGATGCAAGGGCACAGAACCGCTAGGAAAACAGTTCTCAATGACATTTGGAAAATCCTTTTCCATCATCAGTTCAAGCTTCGAAAGGTCAGATGCGGCTACCACCTTCCTCAGTTTCCCCAAGTGGAAGGAGGAGAACCCTTTCATCAATTTTCTTGGGAAGGAACAACATGTTTTCTTGCTGGAAACTCAGGTCCTGGTCACAGAGCTTAACGGAAAGCTCTTCAGACCACTTCCCAGAGTGAGGCCTCAGAGGAGCATCTCAGAGGGCAGAGGATGACAATGCCAAGGGACTGGAGAAGAATCTCTCCTGTGGCCCAAGCCTGCACACGGGTTAGCTGCAGAAGACCTTCTGGTGGTGTGACCGGGCCTCACTCGGAGAAGGCTTGCCACCACTGGGTCCTGGCCCCCCGAGCCCCGTTCCGTCACTGTTCAGTTTTAACTGGCTGGGCACCTGCTACCCAGCCATGCATCCCCAGCAACCGGCCCCCGCCGCACACGTCAACCACCAACGACCGAAGCTGCCGGCGAGGGGGCTTCACACTTGGGAACTGCCACCGACATGCCACACTTCCTGCTGGGCCTGACAGACTGTCTCCAAGAAAAAGAGAAGGGCGGCCGCAGGGCCCGGGGGGTTACCACCCGGGGACCAGCCAGCAGAACTGCGCGGCAGTTAAGGAGTGGGCTCGCCAGCCACATTTCCTGGGTTCAAATCCCGCCTCTTCCGCTTGCCAGCCGTGGTAGGTGGCCTGACCTTGTGACACTGCCCGGAGCCGGTTACGGAGCCTCCCTCTGCCTCAGTCTCCTCCTCCAATGGTTGTCGAGAGGCACGTCCGACCTCTGAAGTGCTTTACTGCAGTCGGGGGCATCTACTGCAGACTCTCCAAGGGCTTGCTGTTGTCATACACGTGCACACCCCTGAGCATACGTTTCCTGCACAAACACACTAGCAAGGGCATGTCGGCACTTCAGGGCTGATTCACTAATTATCAGTTTAACAGGTGCCAAAGACATTCCGTTCATCCAGGGAATGGCCCTCAAACTTGAGCTTGAACCTACAGAGCTTCCTGTAGCTGGGGTCTGATCCACAAGGTCCGGAGTGGGGCCCCAGAACCTGCATTTCTAGCGAGTTCCCAGGCGGTGCTGATGCTGCGGGCCGGGGGACCACACCTGGGAGAGCCACTGCTCGGGTGGCACAGTTAAGTCCTTATATTCCACATCTCAGGCCTAAGCCTTACGTAGTTTATTTCTGTGCACAGTAAGCTTTAAGGAGATCGAATAAGAGAGAGTGGCTAACACGCCCGTGGCGAAAGAAGTGTCCTGCTCAGAGAACAGCCATGTGCTCTTCCATGTCACCTAGCACCCCAACTTCTCTGCGGGGCATGTGGCAGGCCACACCACAGGTTCTGGCCAATGGCCTGTGAGCCAACAGGCCCTGCGTCACATCCAGGCTGAAGCTTTTTAACACTGCTGGGAGACCCTCTAGTTCTTTCCTCCCTCCGGCCGCCGGGAAGTATGTGTGACGGCAGGGCAGCTAAAAGATGAGCGCGGCCTGGATCCCTGCACCACGCCCTGGAAGGGAGCCACGCTAGGGAGCTGCTACACCTGCACCAATCTCCCAGGAACGAGAAGTGACGTTTCATGGGTTGAGCCACTGAGATTTTAAAGTTTCATACTTGAGCGCAGCAGAGCCTAACCCTGAGACAAGTCATTATGAAAAGAACCTCCACACCAGTCTTATTAAGTACAACCTATCAAACACAGATGTGAAGTATTTTATAATAAAATCGGTTCACCGGGGTTTCTACCCTATTTTCATTCATTTCAATTCATTAAAATAGAGGAGGTTTTGTTTTTTTTTTTTTTTTTTTAACCTCCCATTTGGGATCTCTTTCTCACCAAATTTAAAAATTCTTCATTGCAACATGATTATGTAACAGTTGCCAACAATTTAGAAAGCTAACTACGCTAAGAAGTCCTGAAAATGTGAACAGTAAATACACTGAAGGATTCGGATCAAGAGCCCCATGAAACAAGTATGTGCACACTTACACTCCTGGAATCCCTTGATTCTAAAAGGCAGGCCAAGAGGAAAGGGTTTCAATTTTATTTATTAAATCATGTGTGAACTGATAATGCATTTCACCCAAATGGAAGAAGGTGATCTCTTTAAGGTAAAAGCATCACCATTTAACCACAAAACAACTCTTAAAAAAAAAAAAAAAAAAGAAAGAAAGAAAAAAAAGATGCAATTTCTAGTCAACCTAGGAAAACGTGCAATTTAACAGGCAGGTAATGCGTAATGAGCTGCCCACAATATACTACCTTCTGGGAAATGCGGAATCAAACGTCATAAAAATTATCATCTCCTACTAAAGATGCCAGACACACAGCCAAAAAGAAGCGTCACACACAGCTCGACTACAAGAGCTAAAACATTTATGAAATACATGAACTTAAAAAAAAAATTGGGGAAAGAGAATTTAAAAATATGTAATAGAATCACATAAGCCCTTGCTGGTACAAAGAGCAAAACAGCACCTCTCTCGAGGGTCCTCTGTGAGGACTAGTTCAAAGGTGGGGGGACTTCTGGTTAGAATCCTCCCTCGCTCTTTCTACAGAGAGGAGAGCAACCCCTCTGGGTATATGCATACACACATTTTAAAACTCATCCCAAAGGAGCTCAGTGGCTCTCTGCTCCCCACTTAGCACAGGCTAAGCTGGAGATGAACAGATCCTGCTACTTTTGGCTTCTCAAGTTCTGAGGCCCCTAGAGTGCCTCATTCTCGGGGTGTGGCACATTCCATCTCTTTAGGTACTTCCATGTGGCCAAAATGGAGGGGAAAAAAAAAAAAAGGAGGTAAACACTCATGTAATTTATTTGGTCACATAACTGGGCTACTGTAAAATCAGAATCGAAAATAATAAAAACGCCCCAACATTCAAAGCTATTCAGCAAACTCTTTTTTTTTTTTTTTTTTTGGTGAATGGATTTCTTTTTCTCTTTCCATTCTTTGAGGAGATCTGAAAAAGTCATTTTAAAATAACCTGAAAACTTAGACATCTCTCTAGAAAAAAAAAAATCATATGACATATTACGTTTAAGACATTAGAAAAACCAACAGTCTCACATATACCCCCCAAAACAGGGTTACTTCTTCACTTTTCATTAAGGAGCCAACACTGGAGGACACTCTCTCAAGACACTGGAGAGAATAGGAATAATGTGTCGTTGGATAACAGGTGGATTTATTAATGATCATCACAGAACTAAAGGAAGTCAGCATCCCATCTTGCTAGTACTGTCCCGGAAGACCCCAGGAAACGCCCTAGAACTGATTTTATGATGCTGCCACTATGTCCTCAAATCAGAGTTACTGTGTGTGCATCTATAAGAGAAACAGAATAGAATATCCACATTTAGAAAATGAAAACCATATAAAAGCGATCGCATGGGACTTTTGCAGTCTAACTCGCTCAGTTTATTTCTCCTAGGGTTCATAAACACTATGCTTCATATAGCCAAAAGGCCCTTTCCATTTACTTCTGCCCAGAGAGGTTTGTGGTTGCAGACTTCTACACGTTGTCCCCGCGTGAGGAATTTATTTGCTTAACAAGATGGTCCTCCCAATCCTGCTGCCCCAGGCTGGGGGCCACCTTCCCCTGAATGCAGGGAACCACAGTGGGCTCAGCAGCAGAGCTGCCTCCCTCTGCTCTCACTGTGGCTGCCTCTCCAGCTGGCACCCCAAGAAATCTTAGGCTATAAAATGCATGTCCCTGCCATGTGCAACTTTTACATACACCTAGGCCATGACCCGAACCACTCTTGGCTAGACGACTCCCCAACCAGCACATCCCACATGCCCTGCAGGTCCCTCTCGTGGGCTGGGAGACTGCTGCTTGCTGCTCCCAGGGTGGGGGCTGGGGGTGCTGGTTTGCTGATCATATGACTGCTCAAATCCCTCGGATAAAAGCAGGCATTGTCCACTTTTCCTTGAAATCTCAAAATCCTAGATAAGACCAGCAATCAAGTAACATTTCAATCCCCCAACAACCTTAAATCAATTGATCAAATTCTTCTCTTTGGGTCTCCCCAACCACCCCCCACCCAAGCCTTATACATAACTCGATGGCCAATAAAAGCCATCTTAGTCAGCTTTTAAAGCAGACCCCCAGTGTTTACTTTCAATAAAAGATTAGGATTATGCGGGGGGGCGGGGGGAGCTTTAAGACAAACAATGAAGGTTATGGACTGAGATGCTAGTAAGTGCCCCAATTTCTGTTATGCCATTAAAGTGCTCTGGAGGCATCACGATACTTATTAAGTGACAACTGTCCCCTTCCTTCTTCACGGTCAGCCTCCAGCCCCACAGATGAGTTCTGTGAGCCTGCGATTCATGGAGGCTGATCTCCAGGCAGCCAGCAGCTGTTCCAATCTATGCCTGGGTGTTTCCCTCCCCAGCACCTCCAGCTCCATCATCCCAATCTCTCAACAGTTGTCCTTGAGGCCTGCCCACTCGGGGGATGCTGTGAGCCCATCATCTCCAAGTAAGCCCCGCAAGGTATGTCCGGGTGGCTTCACAGGTTCTATCACACAGGACAAGAGGCAAGCCCTTCTACCCTGTGCCCCACAGCGGTCCTGAGCTGTTCCCCACCCCAAAAAGTCAGCACCAAGACCTGCTCCTTGCTTCCTGGGAAGTAACGGTTTTTATTACTTTTCCATCTGCTGTCAGAGCCTGACATCCAGAGAACTCATTCTTATTATTCTCAGTTCGTGTACATTTATTTCCCTTCCCTGACAGGAGTCACAAACGTCTACCCAGAAGAGAATATTTTCCACCTTCAGCACGGCAATCAAGAGGCAGAGTTTCCAGGGACACTCCGAAGACCAAATTACAAAACTAATTACATTTTCAAAGGTAATAATTTCTCTTAGCAAAATTAAAAAATCATGAAACTGACCGGATTCAGAAGCAGAGAAGTTTATACCAACCTCAGTCAGGTTAACTGCATTACAGCACATCTAAATGCACAAAAGACTAAAACAGATATACTACTATTAGAAGCTAATTTAAATGTACTTAGGAGTGTGATTATTAAAATTGAGACCCTGGCAACATGCCACATGCAGATAAAAATCAAAATGCTTGAGAACCATTACTAGGTATTAGCTGTGGGGGGTGGGGGGGGGGCTTTCAATTCTGGGATTTCCATGAAAATGTCCCCCAAATTCTTGCTTAACAATGCCAATGCCAGGAGAGATTTTTTGGTCTACCACCATGGGGTGCCACGGTAGTCTCCATCTGCAAAATGGAGCTGTGGAGAGGAAGGAAATCAACAAATAATCTAAAAGATGAAATAATCGCTGGCAAGTGAGCATTTAGTTTTTCAAATTAGGAGACTGCTGCTCCTGGCCAAAAAAGTCATGCAGACGCTACTCCAACTGACATGATCAATTCTGAGCACAGACATGACCTGTGGAAGACTAATGAATAAAACAAAGGCAAACTCAGAAAAATGGACAAAAAAGTGATTGGAGCTCCTTTTTAAAGAGACTATGTAGGTGTCCCCCCAGGCACTTAGGACAGCTCAGGTACCCACCAGATAGAGGGTCTTTTAAAAATCCAGGACCTAGGGGTGGCTCAGTAGTTTAGCGCCTGCCTTTGGCCCGGGGTGTGGTCCTGGAGACCCAGGATCGGGTCCCACATCGGGCTCCTGAATGGAGCCTGATTCTCCCTCTGCCTGTGTCCCTGCCTCTGTGTGTGTGTGTGTGTGTGTGTGTGTGTGTCTCTAATGAATGAATAAATAAACAAAATCTTAAAAAAAAATATCCAGGACATTTTCTCTATTATTCCAGCTAAAAATACAAAAGAAAAACCACTCACATTAGGAATACAGATGAACAACGTAGTCACAGTACTTGGACATCATCTGATTCTGTTAACGTATCTCTCCCCTTTCCCACATTCGGGCAAAATAAATACTATTTTAGTATATCCATGAATATACTAGAAGATTAATTCTAACACTTCATGTTAACTCATAAAGCAGCTGCGCATCGCTACGGGGGGTTGTGGGGGGGTAGTATTCAGAAATTAATTTTCCATATAAAACTCCTGGTATAAATCACTCTGAAGTATCTTTCAAACTTCCCCATCTCCTTAAGCAGAGCATGGTGAATCAACGTATGATTAATCTAACTCTTCTGGACGATGACTCAGGATCATTACAGTGAACAACCATTACACAAGGTGCCTTCGGAAACTAGTGTAACATCCCTCCTATTTCAATTCTGCTTCTACCACACGGCCTCAGTCAGCCATGCTCTCCTTCAACTGAAATTTTTATTGAGATCATTGTGGATGTACGCGTCGTCGTAAGAAGCAACAGAGAGGACTCTCCTCTGTTTACGAAGCCCAGCGTGACCCAGCCATGCTGTTGGACTTCTTCTGCCCATTTGCTGGCATTCTTCTTTCCTGGTGCTAGCAATACATCCTTCCTTCCAATGGCTTTCCCCCCACACACACACCCAAGCACCAACTCTGGCCTCTAATTTGTTCTTGACTTGAAAATGGGAGAAAATGGGAGACAGGGTGTTCCAGGCCATATTTACATTAGGAATAAATGATGCTATGGTGCAGGCCTAGAGGATCATCATGATTCAAGGGTAGGAGTGTTAGTACCAAGCCTTCCTACACCCGCATGGCTTTGAAAGTTTCATTTTGCATAGCATCCTCCCTCCCCAAATACACACACCCTGCTTGTTCTCCCTCACTCATAAGCTGAGTATTTTGGACTTAATGTCAAATAAGGGACGCCTGGATGGCTTAGTGGATAAGCATCTGCCTTTGGTTCAGGTTGTGAACCCAGGGTGCTAGGATCGAGTCCCGCATCGGGTTCCCCCCAGGGAGCCTGCTTCTCCATCTGCCAATGTCTCTGCCTCTCTCTGTGTCTCTCATGAATTTAAAAAAAAAAAAAAAATTCAAATAAGTGACCTCCACATAAGGGATATATTACTGAATATTTTGGACTTAATGTCAAATAAGGGATGTCTGGGTGGCTTAGTGGATGAGTATCTGCCTTTGGTTCAGGTTGTGAACCCAGGGTCCTGGAATCGAGTCCCGCATCAGGCTCCCCCCCCCAAGGGAGCCTGCTTCTCCACCTGCCAATGTCTCTGCCTCTCTCTGTGTCTCTCATGAATTAAAAAAAAAAAAAATCAAATAAGTGACCTCCACATAAGGGATACATTACTTTTAAGTCAACTGAATACTAGCTAGCTAATCAAGTGCTGTTTCCCTATGGCCAACTGGTACTCTGGCAAAACCTGTGTCTTACTCTGAACACAATCTACCAAGCATAGTTAATAGTTTGAAATAAATACACATAGCCTTAAAAAATTTAAAAAAATTTTTCTGGACTCACTGATATTTTTTTAAGGAAGTTTTAATTTATCAGTCACTTGTCCTACTTGGAACAATTCAATTATGTAAGTTGAAGGAATAAAGTTCTAAAAAAAGATTTGATAAAGAGCATAATGAATGTGCTTTAGAGACTTCAGTAAATAAGAAAACTGTCACTTTGTTCCTCTACTGCATTAGGAACTTCTCAAACAAAGAGGCTTGATGGAGACAGACAGAAAGGGGCTTATCAGCTTAAGAAACGGGAAGGATGGTACAATTAACTGTCACACGGGCAGATATAATTCACTGTGATGAGGCCAATGACAGAAAACAAGGCAAAGAAAGTGCCCATCTTGTCTCTTTCCACATGAGACCCAAATATTTCCAGCATTGCAAAACACCATTCTTTCCAGGGCTATCTATACATGTGGCCCGGGAAGAAAAGCAATAGCCTTTGGAAGGAAGGACAAGAGAATAAGAGGAAAAGGAAGAGGTCTCTTTATCTGAACCACAAATGCCTCCCACTGCTCACTTCGACAAGCTGAAGGGCTGTATCCTAGGTATGCCAAGGGGGGGGGGGGAGCAAAACAAAAAAAGAGACCCACTGCATTTCTCCCTTATTGCCGTCTCCTCTGTGCTCTGCTCCACAGACCCTGCCAAGTGGAGAGCCGCTGCCATGAGCTCTGCAGAAGTGTGTGCTCTGCCCTGGCGATCCGAGCGTGCAGCAGCGTCACAAACACAGGAGCACAGCTCAGGGAGGATCCAGAAAGGAAACGGGGTGCACAAAAGCACCTTCTCCTCTGCCCCCGCCCCCCGCCCCAGCAACACGTTACAGAGGATGGGCTCCCCTCGCGCGCGGTGCTAAAAGATGCTCCAAAAACAAACAGCTGAAGACCGGGGACCGTAAAACACAAAACGTGTGTGGTGTTAAAGATACGAAGAAAAGCCAGGTTTTTATCCTGAAACAGATGTACGAAGAGAATTCAGTTTCTCCTCACATGACAGGGCAGTTTCTTTAGTTTTCGGAGTGCCAGACGCACCAGGATCAGAAACATGTTTCAAACAGTGTGAAGAAGGAAGAAAGCTCCCTTCCTCCTCCCTCCAAATAAGAAAAAAAAAAAAAAAGAAAGAAAGAAAAGAAAAAGCCATGACACACCAGAAATAGCCTGAGCCTGCTTCTAAGTGCCCGAGGATCTGTGCATTAGGAGCGGTTCCCCTGCGATGCGTGTTATAGTGAGCTGCAGCATGACTATATATGGTATGTTTACGGAGGGCTCACATACAAACACCACGCAGAACTTATATCAGACCAGAACGGGCCTTTCGAGAGCTCGGCCTCTCCGCATTTATGGCCACAAGCTATCCCATCCCGAGTCCAAGCAAACTTCAGATGCTCCAAGGAGCAATGTCTCATGACTTCCTGGCACTCAGAGCCCAGGGACTCTCCCTCACTGCCCTCCACATCTCCACTCCGACCTCGCCCCCCCAGCCCCCCTCGCCCCCCACAGGCCGCCCACCCCGCAGTCCCACAGAGGCGTAAATGCACGCAGAAGAATGTCTCTGCTGAATGGGGCCTATGTTACATGGCGAAGGGCACAGACAAGCGGGCCATCGATTTCTCGAGAAACAGCTGGCATGGCTGAGGCCTCTCCCACAAGCTCCTCATCTCCAGAAAGTATTTTCATCACATCAAATGTTCTGCCCTGGAGAGGGAAAGCCAGACACTGAAGTGGGGAGGGGTTGGGGGGAGTAGGGGATCATCTGAGGATGTTTTAGAGTCCTGGGAGAGGAAAGGGAGAACAGGGGAGGAAAGAGAGAGAGAGAGAGAGAAAAAGAAGGAAGGAGGGAGGGAGGGAGGGAGGGAGGGAGGGGGAGAGGCTTCATCACTGGCTTTAACAGTCTTGCCCAACCTGTTCTGCGGTATGTACTGTTAACTCCTTTCTGGCAAAAGGATGCAAACAGCAACCCCTTTCTTCCCTCTTCTTTTCCCCACAACTATACTACAATTTAAGGCAGACATGCAGAGAAAAGTCCCAAAGAAAAAGGCTAAAGCCACTACTGACTGGATTGAAGCCCATACTTTTATCACATGGTGTGACATCTTCACGACCAGCTCCTCTGGGGGCTGTCATCCCCCTGGATACTACCCAACTTTCCAGCCTTCTCCACCTCCTACTTCGCCTCCTCCCCTCAAAAATACAAAATATTGAGGTGGGTCCCTTGACAACCTGTGAGTGGACAGCTGGGGTGAGCGAGGCCCAGATGTCATGCACTTGAACAAAGCCTTGAAGAAGGAAGGAAGGAAGCATCACCTAGTTAAGATTTTTTCCTCTTCTTGTTTTTTGCTTGACATTAGGCATTTACAGGGTTAATCTGACAGCCTGCAGACCAGAAATTTACCTGCTTAGCAACAGAAGCATCAACTAAGCCACACTGGTTGTTTTGACACAGGAAAAGCAGTTTCTACCTGGTGAAAATACCTGGTGATGGTTCAAATGCCATTTGAAGCAACATACGTATTAATCATATGAGAAAGGCAGTCAAGAAACTACAGGGAGAAAAGTCCAATGAGGGTTTACCTAGCTTAAAGGTGCAGATCAAAACCAAGCTGGAAAATTGCCGGACAGCGAATGGAAAGTGCTCTAGAAGTTAAGGGAACTGCTCTTGAAAGCTCGTTTTCCCCAGAACTTGTAACTGCTTAGCCTTTCCATCCACTGACCATAAGGACTCTTCAAGGTGGCAGACTTAATCTTCACAAGGAGACAGATCTCCCCTCTCTAGATAGTGAGATGAAAAGGAAAGCATGAATCTCACAAAACATTACCATGCTTTTTCCCCTAGACACTTTTGTGGGTCTCAATTCTAACAAAAACACCAATTCGATCCTGGGCCTCTATAACCTCTTCGAAAGGCAACAACTAAATATATTCCTTGAAACCTAAATGTCTACTTTAAAATTCAACTACAGAAGGCTGCTTCATATTCAGCAAATGACTTTCATTTTTGGAAGCTCCAGGATGCAGAGGCTTGTGGACCTCATTGCTGTAGGATGTTTGCTATTTTAACAGAAATCTGTCTCAGCCAGCCAGAGCAGGGCCTAACAGCAGTCAGAAGTAACAATTTGGCCCAGTTGTTAAATACGTAAAGCAAAGCAGAAAAACATGTAAATATACACTTTTAACGAAAATACAATTAAATAAAATGCAAAGAAGGCATACTTGTCAACATAAGTATATACACGACATACATATGACACCTATATAATTATAAGGCCAAAGAATGCATATGTGAGAGAAAACAAAAATGAAAATTTTAACATTAATGGTATCTTTTTTGGATGGGACCCAGCTTCAAGAGGAGAAAAAAATGATAATTATTTGAAAAGATGATATTCAAATATTCTAAAAACCACACTATAGAGCTTGGTTTTGACAGCTTCTCTTAAATTCTAAACTGAAGGCAATCCCTGCTGACAAAGAGATTGTATATAAAGCTTAAAAACAAGGAAATAAGATGACCTAGGAAAAACCTAAACTTTCTAACTTCAAGGCAATTTAGAATAAAATTTCAAAGTGACATGGTCCTTTGAGATTATTTTTTTAAAAAAAACCATATATGCAAAACCACGCCACAAAAAGAACCTCCTCCTTTAATAAAGTAAAAAAACACTAGCACTTATTCAGAACCTCTATACTAACAGCCTGAGCAAATTAAACCTTACTTTTAATGAAACTTACATTTGAAAAATAGAAGTTGGGTCAAAGAAATGGTACTGTGGACAAAATGGTGGTATTTAAAGCAAAAATCTGGCTTATGCAGGAAAAAAAAAAAGAGGAAAGAAAAGGGGGGGGGAGGCCACAGTGATGTACTCTGATCTCAGGCAGAGTGGGCTGCAAAGCCAGTTGTATCTAACAGTTGTGCTCGAAACAACAAATGGTGCATTCATGAACTGCGTAAGCAGAGGCTGTTCAGAGGCTGTAAAGTCTGCACACGAAATGATGAGCGGCCGACTTTCCTGTTGTTCCACAGTTAAAAGACTGAAGAAAGGACTGAATTCAGTTAGAGGCACAGGCTGTCCCTTCAGCTGTGGCAAAATGGGGACCAAGAGGGTCTAGATAAAGTACCATTTACTCTCTTCTAAAAGAGCTGGGCCTGATGATAATTGAGTAAACACTTCTACATAAGATAATCTACTAGAGCTGGGGGTGGGGGAAGACCGAGGAGAAACCAGACTGTACGTCCTCCCCCACCCTTTTTAAAGAAAATATTCAGCATCCCCAAAATCCACAGCCTCACACCACGGTATTAAAGGTCCACAGCCCTGTTCCCTGTGACATTACCTCTCCATGGCCTTAACAAAAGAAACATCTGGTACCAGCTACTCAGCATCCCCGATGATTGTCAGAGTGCCAAGTTCTTAAAAAATTAATTAGTAGCATTTACACCAGCCAGTGCAGATGGCCTATCAGGGTTCTAGCACAGGTACCACAATACCTGCCTTAATCGGAAATTCAGGGATGCAACAAGCCTGAGCATTAGATGGGAGAATTTCAAGGTTTACATATCATTTCCTAATTTTACTTTTTTTTTTAAATTCCCAGTGGCTCAAACATATTCATTTGTCTCATCAGCCATAAATATAAAAGCAACGTGTTTATAAATACAGTTTTGAATGCTAATTACAAGGGCTGTTCATTAGAGTCCCCCGGAAGCTTTTCTCTTCTTAAGATTTTATTTATTTATTCATGAGAGAGAAGCAGAGACACAGGCAGAGGGAGAAGCAGGCTCCCTGTGAGGAGCCCAATGTGGGACTCGATCCTGGGACCCCAGGACCACGCCCTGAACTAAAGGCAGATGCTCAACCACTGAGCCACCCAGGTGTCCCCCAAGGAAGCTTTTCGAAAGGCCTCAAGCCCCAGCCTTACCACAGACCTGTTGGGGGTAGGCCCTAGCACTCCCAAGTCCCAGTGACCCCAGTGCATTAGGGAAAAGTTTTCCCTCCAGTTTAAGAATCACTGTTTTGGGGAGGCCGGTGACCCCAGGGTCCCAGGATCAAGTCCCACATCGGGTTCCCTGCATGGAGCCTGCTTCTCCCTCTGCCTGTGTCTCAGCCTCTGTCTCTCTCATGCATAAATAAATAAAATCTAAAGATAATAATTTTTTAAAAAATTCAGTTTTGGATGCTGCGGCCTAGCAAAGAGTGTCACCAAAGGTGACGCACCAAACATGAGACAGGTCACAAAGTAGTCTGAGCGATGTAAGTCACTAGGTACTCCATGTCGCCGGGGCACGGGGGCGGCAGTGCCCCCGATCCGGTGAGCAGGCTTCACCCAGCCAAATGACAGAGGAACAGGCAGGGGCCATGTGCATCATCCACTGTGCCAGCTCAGGGCACCTCAGTGGCAGGCGGCCTTCTGCCATCAAAAGTAGGGTTGATGGTCACCAAACCACCTGTTGTCCTCAGTGGTCATGCCCTTCAAGTCCAGAAAGAACATCAAGAAACTGCATCCCAGCTGAATGGCCTTGTTACTATCAACAGGCTGATTATGAAGGGAGAAGGGGAAAGGGGGGCGCACCCCACGATCACAAGTGCAGGGAGGTCTGAGCATTAAAACCTGCAGCCACTTGTCCCCGCTGGCTGGTGTTTGCCCCTGCACCTCCATCTCAGGAGGTCTCAGAAGGCCGGTCACACTGCAGACCACAGTGGCCCCACACCCAGCGGGGTGGAGCCATCCTGTCTGCAGGCTCAGCGACCCCAGGGCCGCTGTCCTCCCCCTGCCCAAGTCCTCGGCCCAGCTCCAGGTCTGCACCCTTCCTCGGTGCACAACACAGCTCAGCGTCTGCAGCTCATTCTCCAGCTCCATGCCTCTGTTTGAAAGCAGCCACCAGGTAAACCAGACGCGTTAAGGTGGGCTTGTGCGGGGGAAATAAGTACAAAATGCAAATGGGCCAGCTCAGCCCGTGCACAGGTTCTGGAAACTTCAAGTGGCCACAGGCTAAGTGGCCCCAAGTGAGCCAAAAAGGGGGGGCGGGGGGAGAGAGGACTTCGCACGGAACGCACACACTTTCTAATCTCTTCCTGAGAGGAATTCACTTTTCAAAAACGAGTTCGGTTACTAAACGGGCTCTTTGAAGATGTCTGGTTGTTCATTAAATTGCTGCCCCGGCCGCCGGCTGCGAGGAGAGCGCGTCAAGGTCTTCTTGGAAGCTGGGTCCAGCTCCGCCCCCCGGGAGGGCCTGGCCCCGCCCCCGGCCCGCCCCCGCCGGCCGCGGGCCAATCGGCGCCGGCCGCCCTGACTGACGGCCCCGCCGCCCACTCACAGGGCCGCCCAGCGCGGGCGCCGAGGGGGCGGGCGGCCCGAGGGGCCCCCGTATGCCCGCATCCCCCGCCGCGCTGCCCCTGCCCCGCAGCCGGTGGGAAGGGCGCGGGCGGGTCCCCGGGACCACCGCAGACACGCTCCGGCTGAGGCGGCTTCCCCGGAGCACAAAGGCTCCGAGGGAAGGGGCGGCGTGCCCGGGCTGCCTTCCGCCGGCGCGTCCCCGCAGGCCCCTCCCCGCCCGGCCGCCCTCCCGCACGGCCCCGCGCCGCCCCGGGAGCGCAGCCGACCCCCGGCCCCCCCAGCTGCACCCCCGGCTGCACGGCCACCAGCTGCACGATCCCCGGATCCCCGGTTGTACGGCTCCCGGCTGCACGACCCCCGGTCCCCTGACTGCGTGCCCCTCCCCCGGGCTGCACGGCCCCCGGTCCCCAGCTGCACGGCCCCCGGTCCCCCGGCTGCATGCCCCCCCCCCCAGCTGCACGACCCCAGGTCCCCCGGCTGCATGCCCCCGCCCGGCTGCACGACCCCCGGATCCCCGGTTGTACGGCCCCCAGCTGCACGACCCCCGGTCCCCTGGCTGCATGCTCCCCGCCCCCCCCCCCCCCCCCGGCTGCACGCCCCCGGTCCCCAGCTGCATGCCCCCCCCCCCCGGCTGCATGCCCGCCCCCCCCCCCCCCCCCCCGTTGCACGATCCCCGGCTGCACGGCCCCCAGCCCCCAGCTGCACGATCCCCGGCTGCACGGCCCCCGGCCCCCAGCTGCATGACCCCGGTCCCCCGGCCGCACGCCCCCCGCCCGTCCGCACGGCCCCCGGCTGCAGGACCCACGGCCCCAGCGTGCATGCACGGCCCTGCGTCCGCGGGCGGCGGGACAGGCCTTCCCCTCGCAGCCCCACGCCAGCGGGGCGGACGCGGGGACCCCGGGGCAGCGACCCCGCCGGGGCGAGCCTGAGCCGCCGCAGCCCGCGCCGCACCCCGCGCCGCACCGGGCCGGGAGGACGAGGGGAGCACGAGTCCCGCCCCCGTGCTTGGAAAGGGCGCGGGGAGCCCGGAGCTTTAGGGTCCTACAGGCCTTCTGAAGACAGTGCTGGTTCTCTATTTGGCAGCATTTCACCCGAGCCCTCCTTTTAGGGCTTAATGTGCCAACTCTGGGGACCAGACTGCTTATCTAGGGGAGGGCAATCAGTCCCAAATGAGCTCTGAGAAAGAGGGGGACAAAAAAAAAAAAGAAACACCCATGAAATCGAAAGAGATCTTAAGAGTCACTGTGATAAATGTTACAGTCCTTTGCTGCTGGGACCTTGAAACACTCTCGTCCTAGAATTCTAGCAGTCCTGGAGAAAGCTGAGATTCCCCCCCCACTTTTTTTTAAATGAAAGTAAAAATGTTTTAGAATCACTGGCCTGCCATGCAGAGAGAGCATCTTTATAAATCCTGTTTGAACCCTGGTACACAAATGCTAGCCTTGCGGTAGGCCCACCTAAGGAGAGGGCATTTAAAACGTGCAACTGGATGTCTTCTCCCTAAATTCTCAATGATCTCTAAAAATTCAACATCCATATGACCTTGGACTCTCTCATTTTCCTGTGTCTCTTGCAGTACATTCTCTTTGCTAACCATTCAGCACACTGCACGTCCTGATAAAAGTAGTTAATGTTTACTGAAACCTGCGCATGAACTGTACTAAACCCGATAGGAGTGAAAAGGCAAAGTTCTGTTAACAGCATCCATGTACCATAAAACAAAAAAAGAGAGGGGGTGGGGGACCATGGAGGGAGGAATCATTTTCTTTTCCTTCTAATTTGAACTAAGAACTTCTCACTGATGAATAAACCATATATACCACCAAAGATGCTTTTCAATCTATTATCTTCTTGGAAGATTTTTGACACAAGCTTCAACGATTTAACATTTTTTCTAAAATTTTTTTTTTTTTTTTTGGACAGAACTGAAAACTGAAACCAGCCTCTTTATATCTCACATTCTCTTACTTGTTTCCAAAGGCCTACCTACCTGGTCAATAACCAGTTTTCCTTACACTCTGATTCATCCGAATAGCTGCTTACAGATACAGCTGAAGATCTATTTCGTGCAAACATAAAATTAACATTTCAATGATTATCCTCTAAAATATTTTTTTCTTCCCTGGATTCTCTTTGAAATGTAAAAATGGTTCATTTCATGTCTGATCAGACCTTTAATTCTAACATTTCTTACCACGACATTCGCTCTAAAGTACAGAGTTAAGTATCAGAACTTACTGATCTTTTGAAACTTACTGATAATCTTTTTCTCACATTTCCACATTATCCCCTTTTCTCCCACTAATTCAGTTAAAATAATATTTCAACTTACACACATATACACACACACAGACTGTCTCCAGAACAGGATGCTCTCAGGTGTTTAAAGCCAACTTTCTCTCTCCCCCATCCCCCCTTGCTTAAAGGGCAGCAATAGAACCAGTCACCTTGGAAACAAACATCACCCAGTGTTTGCAGAACAAACAATGGTACCTTTTCAGCCAGTACCAGGCAGGCAGGCCAAAGGGGCAGCGAGCAATTCTGGGCCGGACAGGAGTGTTAACATATTGCATTCATTCAGCGCACGAAAAAGTAGTTCAGTACTGAAAATGAAGTGCTCTGAAACGTGTGAACTTTTGGCTAGAAACCATAGACAAAGCAAGGAAGGTTTAAAGTCAAATAAGGCTACCCCTAGTTAGGAAAAAAAAAAATCTTTTCATTATTTTTGGAATTGTTTTACAGAGCTCATGAATAAGGTAAACTAAACTCCTGTCACTGAGAATTACCTTCCCCAGCAACCAGGAAGAAGTTGCTTAAAAATCTTTTCCAAGAGCATGTTTCATCTAATTACTCCTACAAAACCATCCTTTTAAAAGGCCACCCAATGTTGGTTTTTTTTAAATGTATACTGCCTGGCACCGTGACCCACAAATTAATTTGTAGGACTGACAAAGATCTGCCCGTCTTTGTCAGATTAAATGTCCTTAAAAAAAAAAAAAAACCACAAAAAACAAAAAACAGTGCCAAACAGATCTATAAATCTATAAGGGCCCTGGATAACTTTTTGACCTTGGGTAACAACGGTGACTAAACTTTCATTTACTGAAGACTTAACAAAACCTAATCATTTGGGGTAGCTGAGGTTTTTGGAAGAGATTCTGTTGTTACTGTTTTTAAAAAGCTCCACTGCATAGCTAACAGCGACAACAAAAAATACACAAGTGTTCTTAAGATCCTCCAGAATGAAATTTTTAAATGTTAAAAGTAACAGTTTCCTCCTTATCCTGGGTGTGTGCCTGAGTTTTCCTTCCCACCAATTAAGAGAGAAGGCAGGGCCCAACTGAATCACTTGGACGGGAGTCTGATGTCAGTTAAATACCGCAGTAACTGGCAATTTCTATCACCTCCAGACTCAGGGACAAATGCCTAATTAACATGGACCAACATGCAGCTTAAACTGGAAAAGTGCCTGTCCTTTCTCTTTCTTTTCTTTTTGCTCCGAGATTTAGGTCTTTAACATCCTTGAGTTAAAGTGCACAAAGGGTGTCCTAATGCCATCTGACGGAGGTGTAAACGTCTAATTAACTAATGCTTTTTTTGCAGCGACAGTAAATCAGTGAACATTATTAATCTTCCTGACTGGGCCCTGAGTGAGTGAAGAGGGCCATTGAAAGGGGACTAAACGGTTATACTGGGTGCCCTTGAAAATGAAAAGGAACCCTGCAAGTGATGACTGATAATCCTAAAAACTACTGCGAAATGCTTTAAAATACCACCGCTGGGCGTAACACCAGGCCCTGTGCTCTCAAAACCGAAGCTCCAGGCTCCTGGGCCCCGGGAGAGGAAGAGGAGGAGTCAGGCAAGCAGCTGAGAGAAGGGGCTCCCATCTCCCATCCTCTCCTCCCAGCATCACAGAGGCACCCGCGAAAGCAGAACCCGAACCTTCCACTCCTTTATCCGATACCGCATCTCTCCAAGTGATGTTTTTTCGCAGACTGAGCAAAACTCATTGCCCGGAGTAGTTTGGGCAAATGACTCCCAGTTTGGCCAGTTAGGCCCTTGCTCCGTTAATCAGTGAAACAACTGTCCTAGCCTTTGGCTTCTCGGTTTGATTGTCTATTCAATACCCCAAAAATGTACAGGCACATCATACTCACATTTGCAACCCATAAAAATACCGAAGATGTTCACTGAATTCAGCCAAAATCTGAAGAGACCAAGCCAACAGCCAGACAAGCTCTGCACCCCACCCCGGCAGGCCTGGTCCACTCACCACGGGCAACTGCCTGCACCCCCTCGGCCCTCTGCTCTGCCTCCCAAACTACTGCCCCCTGCCTCCACCCCTTCTAGAAGGCAGGGCGGCTCCTGGTGGCCCAGGGGGGCAGCAGGAGGCAAGGCCCCGGAAGGCCCGTTCTCAGTCCCGCCAAGTCCCGGGCCTTCCCAGAAAGCCCAGGGGACACAGGGCTGAGTGTGAAGCGCCAGCCCTGGGCTTTGGGGAAGGAACTCCCGGGGCTGAGCCACTCCCGCCCCCAAATCCAGAGGAGGGCCACAACCCAGGGTGATGACCCCAGCGGCAAGCAGCTTCCTCCATCTTCTTGAAGACATCTCAAAGGGGCAGAGTCAGGAAAGGAAGTGAAAGGAGGCCCAGGTGCCACGGTGGCTTTATCTTTCCCCCTCCCTAGTATTTCTATCAAGTTTCTGTTTCACTGCCCCCTCACATCTAAGGGGTATGGGAACCTTTTTAATGAAATCCTGTGGGAAACACAACAGGTTTGATTCATGACGTGTTGTTACCAGCTACCTGATAATAAGGCACTCTTGAAAACATCAGGTTCAGGACTCCATCCATTTTGAATACAGACATGTAGCCTTTGTTTCTAGATTTAAATGCCTTTAGAGACAGTATTATGCCTAAAAAATCATCTCTCCTCCTGTTCAAAAAGTAAGACAGGTTCAGAGAAAACCTGACTTACGCATTCCCAGGTTGACTGTGCGTGTGCAACCCCTCCTCAAATAACATCTCTTACGAAAGGGTCAGTTACTGTTCTCTCCGTATTGCCAAGTCATTGGAACCTGAAGCAAACCACTTCAAAAGAAACTACACTAAAATCCTGAAGATATAATTTATAACTCATTTCCATTTTTTTTTTTAAAAAGATAATTCCTAACAGCTATAAAACAAAGATAAGAGAAGGTGCTGATGGCAGTCCCCTTTCAAATCAGCCCTCCCATAGAATCAGAATGGTAAGATTGCTTTGGAATTCTGGAAATTATGTTTGGAGGGATTTTTCCGTGGAAACCTTTGTGAGGTCAGTGTTCATCAAAGTAGCCACGGGAAAAGCCTCGAGGTGGCTGGCTGCACCAGAAGGGGGGGCGGTGCTGGTCCCATTGTACAGACAGCCGTAACCCTGTAACTGAGGCCAGATGACCCTGGTCACATGCCACCTTTCATCAAGTCCACTTAACGAAAGTAAGTCTTCCTGCCTCCTCCGTAAAAATTCAGTTTCGTTATTTGCAGAAAATCCACATGGCACGGTCTTTTCTGGGTAGTAGCTTCCTCAATCCTGCTCTTTCCCAGGCTCAGCGGATATGTGATGACTGTGCCCCCCCTCTTGCTAAGCCACTCCCAAAGATTTCCTGGAGCAACTTGAAAAGGACCCACAAGCTTGAAATAAAGATTCAATGCGACCTATTTGAAAATGCACAGATGCCACATAAAACTGAAACAGAATACCTGCTCCTGGCCCTGACTCCTAGAAAAACACTGGGATGATATTCCTTCAGAAAAGAGTGACATCGGAAATGAGGCAGCTGCTTCTCTCCCACCTGCATTTGGAGGGTTAAGGAGCACGAGGACTTTGCTGTCGGAGCCCAAGAATAGCGTTTTAAGAGGCATCACTCCCGAACAGTCACTAAGCCACTAACACCCTCATTTTAAAGAGAAGAAAACAGAATGCGGGGAGCACGGAGATGGAAGGTTTTTGAGCAAAATCTCACTCCACTGGCAGCTCCTCTGACGGCTGCTCTGCCTTAAAGAAGCTTTCAGGATACTTAGACTTCCCCTAGTTTTATGGAACTTCTCCCTGATATGAAAGGATCATAACATCCAGCCTCACAAAGGCTTTTCTGCTTGCTTCTACTGATTAAAAAGAAAGAAAATACTAATGGGAGCATCATTAAGTCACCTAAGAATATGAGAAAGGAAAGAGATCCTGCCCATTTTACAGATGGAAAAACCTAAGTATAAGGTGTAGTATCTTTCCTTTAACCATAATCAAGGCTGGGCTGGATTTAGAACCTGGCTGGTCACCTAGCCTACAAATCCAGCCCCCCCTCTCTCTGATAGATCATATGAAATTAATTAAAAGGGCTAAGGGAGATATGCCATAAGGTCTGCTGAAGTGTTTCTGATTCAGTTTCCTCCTCCAACAACAATTCCTTCCTTTGAAATAACGACAATGAGGTTGGGTGGGCACCCCTGGGAGCTTGAGTAGAGAACAGAACAAAAAGCATCCTCCTAACCTGTCACAGAATGGCCCCCAGGTCTTCCACCTACACAGCTGTTCCTGGAGTCAGAGAATCCCACTGGCCCTTTAGGACTGATCTCTTTGTTATTTTCCTAACATTAGACCTTACAGTTATTCATATGTAGGCACTATCTTCCACTAGGGCAGGTGTTTCCAGGGAACTATTTCAGGGGGTCCACTTATTCACACGCTCGTCGGGCATCTACAAACCAAGTAAATCGTACCCATCTATGTACTATTACTTGGTACACGAAGATGCTTTTGTAATTAATAAAGATAAATTCCACGGAACGTGTTATTTTTAGGAATTTTGTTTTTGTCAGAGCCTGCCAACAGAATGTATAATTGAAATCGTGCTTGTTCTGGAAAAGGTTTTTACATTTAAACAGGTCCTTATAATGGAAAAGATTAGGAACAGCTGATGTAAAAAAAAATATTCAAATAACAGGACATCGATTAAAGCAAAATGCCCAATTAAAAAACACAACCCAGGTAAATTACATCATATGTAATATTCACAACCCAGCATCCTATATAGGATGGAAGACAGTCTGACCCCTTGGAGGCTTTTTTCAACTGCTCAATATGTTTTTGATCAGTGACTAATTTGTTTAGAGTAGTAAGGTGACAGATCATGCACTGATCAAAAAATATATTTTGTTCTGTTCGGTGTTTTCCTCTTTAGAATAAATCAACTCCTGATTAACTTTAATATACAGTAAAAATTTTTGATTCTAGGTTGGTTTCGTTTAACCTAAGAAAATACCCCTCCCTCCTCATCCACGTTCCCTGTGGATGCCCAGGGAATGCAAAATACCCAAAACATTAGCCTTTGGCCCTCCCACCAAATCACGCCACACCAAAATCATGGGATTTTCATGTCAACGAATATTTAAATACATCAGCAAATATGATCATCCCACATTAAATTTTTAATAGAGTGCTATAAAGGCATGTGCAGAAATGGGCATTTTATTGTCCACAAATGTAATGAATCCCATTTTCACAGTGTGTGTATCCACAACAGACCATCTAAAAGGACATACGCTCCTGTTACTTCTGACTCACAAGAGTAATTTTACGTTATTTCCCTTTGTGCTTTACTAGATTTTTCTTCGTGTTAATTTAGAATTTTCTACGGTGAGGAGGAATTCAATGTGCACCAAGATCACAAAAATCTGATGGGGAAACACAATTTTTCAAGACTTAGGAGTATTTCCTTTGTCATCTGAGTGACAGGAAACTATTTACAGTAAATATCAACATTTTATAATGAGAAATGTGTAGATGGTACTGGGATTCAGAAATCACCGGCTCTTGATGGATCTACCACTAACATCCTTAGCAGGAATAACGGTGGCTCTGACACAAGCATTCAGACAGTCCCACCGAGGAAAAACCTCTGGGCGTCTGGACTTGGCAGGGTTTCTGACGCTGTAGAGAACCTAACAGGCAAGACCCAAGGTCCCCCCGGCCCTGCCCCTGTATCTCTCCAGGCCTCAGGTCCCTCACCTGTAAATTAAGGGAGGGTAAGGGCAATCCCTGGCCCATGATCCCTCGGGCCCCTTCCAGTACAATAATTCTCACTGGAAACAAAGCAGATACAAATATAATTTAATCAACTCTTGCTAGTCAGTAGCCACTTGCCTGGGGTAGATTTAAACTGATTTCAGCAATTTTACTACTTGTTACGGCTTGACACAGAGTACAGCAGAGATAGGAACATTCGATTAATAAAATTAAAAGTTTTCAGTGGCTAGCATATTTTCAGCTTTGGTGATCTGTATGGCAACCCTGACCCAAAGTGAAGCCATACGCAGAGGAGAGATCTGAAACACAGCAAATGCAACGCCACTTGTCCAATGTTTATGCTGTGCCAGATGCTGGGTAAGTATTTATAGTGTTTTATATCATGCCCTACAATCCCATGACATAGATCTGATTACTCCCTAAATTTTACATGTGTAAAAAAGATCTGTGATGTGAAGAGCAAAAAGTTGTTCTTAACTTGGTGTGTGTGCCTACGGGCAAAGTCCCATAACTCCCGGCCTCACTGCCTCCACCTAGAATATGGCTAACACAACCCTGGCCTCGTTTGTTCATTCGTTCAGTGAGCACTGCTTGAGCACCCGGACGAGCCAGGCACTGTGGTCAGTGCCTGGCATCACGGATGGAAAAAAACAGATAAAAAGGAACAGAAAGCCCTCGCGGAGCTTATACTCTAAGGAAAACACATAATATGTGCCTAAAAATCTTGATGAACGTTGGCTCCCTCTCTCCCCCCTTTAGAAATGGAGAAAGTGTTAGAAAACAAATCCAACAGAAGCGATGGGCTTTAAGTTGGCCCCAAAAGAGAAATTTCTACTTAAGCAAATACAGAAGAGCAAAGATTAAGAGCATGTGTACTGGAGGACACTGGCCGAGGCTCAAATTCTGACTCTTTGTCACTCAGGGCTGGAGGGACCTCAGGCAAGTGATTTAAATGCTCTAAGCCTCAAGCTTCCCTATCTGTAAAATGGAGATAACAATGACCTCACAAGGTCAACACGGAGACTCAGTGAGACAAAGCACAAAGAGCCGGGGAGCGCAGAGTGTCCAGAGTACTAAGGGGGGACTGGTGTGATCAGGACCATCTCCTCTAACCCCAAGCTGTGCACCTGCGAGCTGTGCATAATCACAGCAGCGTGGGGACTATGGAGACAACACATGAAAACCATCGGCCCCCACCCCACTGCCATAGGACAGTACAGATCTGATCTGCTTCTTAGAAACGGACTCTGAACACAAACAAATGGGAGCGGGACAAGGACGGCATCCCCACGGCCAGAGCTCAAAGGAGAAAGAGCTGGGAGGCCACATCCGGGTAGGAGCCAGGAGTGCTTTGCTCCCAACACAGGTGCTGAGTGTGTCCACTGAGCGGGATCAGAGGCAAGTGGATGTGAAATGACAGACCCACCGACTCTGAGCCTGTAGGGGTGGCATCTGGCGTGCGTGTGCGCGTGTGTATGTGTGAGGTGCAGGCTCTGGCTCCTGGTGGCCGCTCTTTCAGGCACTACCAGCCTCAGCAGACGGCTGAAGAGCAGAGAAAAGGCTGGCGAGGGCTCCAGACTTTGCAGGTTTCTACAGGCAGGCATGTTGACCACGAGGGGTGAAAATGATATGGGGGAAATATCAGGGAAGCTCATCCAGACCTCCTTTCCCCCACCAGTGAGGGCAGGTGAGAGCATCCCTGCATCCTTACGGGCTGCAGCAGACAGCACCAGCCTCTCTCTCTCACCAGGAACCTAGGAAGGCGGCCCCAGACCTGCAAACCGGGTTGGCAAGGGTGGGACTGGGAGACAGGCTCAGGTCCCCGGGGCCACAGGTACCCAGCGTCCTCAATGCTCGGGGCCAGGTGTCCGCACACCTGGACACATGTGTGCTCTCGGGCCCCACAGTCAGTAAGTAAACCAGTGCTAGTGACATACCAGCCACTATGCCAACCTCATACACATGACACAGAGCTTTGGCGAACAAGCCCCCGGGAGGGACAGAGCAGAATCTGAACCAAAACCTTCTACCGACCGGGTCTCCTGCTCCCCTGGACACCCTCCCTTTGACCCATCACCCTCCTGAGGGCAGCTCATCTGGAGGTGGTAACTTAGAAGTCAAATATTAAGCCAGGGTATGTCATGCAGCTTTTAAACAAGTCTACGGCTGCGGAGGCATGAAGCCTCCCTGTGTGTACACATCACTCCCGGGCTGTAGGCACCGCAGAGGTCCTGAGCACCGCTCATCCTGTACCAGCTGCCCCGGGCCAGAACCCAGGAGCAAAGTGAGCCACAGCAGCCACCCATCGAACGGACACAGCCTCGCTCCCCCTTCTGCTGCCGTCTCCAAAGCTCAGGCCAACCTGTCACTGCTCCGCTCAAAGCCTTGACACTCCCTCCAATCCGGCCCCAGCCCACCCCAGATGGGCCTCCACCCCACAGGGTCCTCAGCCCCAAATCATCACCCGGAACTCCAGCCCCCACCTGCCCTTTCCTGCCTAGACCTCAGCCCTCCACCGGCTCTAGGCCTGCGGCCCACAGGACAGGGCGAAACCAAAGGCAAGGGCGACGGCATCCTCAGGGCAGGGAGCCGGCCCCATCAGATGCCGGTGATGCTCAAACCCAAGCTCACTGTTGAAGAGTCCAGACAAATGAGTCAAATCAAGGTTCAGGACCGCTGGCTCGCTGGCTCGCTGGCTCGGAGCTCTCCGGGTACCAAGGTGTGACGCGATTTTGTGTAACAAAAGAAGGTCCCTTAAGACAGTTGGGAGAGGCCAGAGCAGAAAGCTTCCCAGCTGTCTGACACTAGCTGCATGAAACCCGAGCACCGCTAAGCCTCAGCTTCCTGTCCCTAAAAAGAGGAGAATAAAGCCTACCCCGCATCTGCATCCGTGCATCCGCATCCGTGCGGGAGCGCACGCAACCGCCCAGCGCAAGGCCCGCGGGCACCCAGTGCGCTCCTTCCCTAACCCGCTGCGCCCGGGCTGTCCCCCTGGCACAAGGAAGATGCCCCCCACCTCGCCCCCCGCCCGGCCCCCCAAAGCCCCACCAAAGGGGCCAGCACCCCACTCTCAC
Source organism: Vulpes lagopus (assembly GCF_018345385.1). NCBI lineage: Eukaryota > Metazoa > Chordata > Mammalia > Carnivora > Canidae > Vulpes > Vulpes lagopus. Next base: position 19,077,714 of record NC_054833.1, read on the forward strand.
CAGCTCGCACCCAGCGCCAATGAGAGAACGTGCCCAGAAACAAAACGGAACAGGAGGCAGCCCGCAGCTTGGAGGGCTGTAACCCAGAAAAATCAGTTTTAGGGCACAGGAATGAGTGACTTTAAGGTCCGTGTTGTGTCCCACCTCCCGAATCGAGGGGGGCTGCCCACGTTGTTCACGACTCTCTTGCCGGGTCCCTCAGTCAATGGGCACCGGCTCTGAAATGCATCAAGCCACATACACAGAATGGGACATGCCCTCCCCAGAGGGTGGGGGGCTCTGAAAACCTCAGAAGAGGGGGCGCCTGGCTGGCTCAGTGGTCGAGCGTCCACCTTCGGCTCAGGGTGTGACCCCGGGGTCCTGGGATCGAGTCCCGCATTGGGCTCCCCGCGAGGACCCGCTTCTCCCTCTGCCTGTGTCTCTGCCTCTTTCTGTCTCTCATGAATAAATAAATAAAATCTTTTTTTTTCATTTTTAAAAAGATTTTATTTAATTATTCATGAGAGACACACACAGAGAGACGCAGAGACACAGGCAGAGGGAGAAGCAGGCTCCATGCAGGGAGCCCGACGTGGGACTCGATCCCGGGACTCCAGGATCACGCCCTGGGCTGAAGGTGGGTGCCAAACCGCTGAGTCACCGGGGCTGCCCAATAAAATCTTTAAAAAAAATTTTTTTTAAAAAAAGGAACAAACAACTTCCAACAGCAGCTTTCAGCCTCCAAAACCCTCACCCCCGGGTCATCCAGACTGCAAAGGAGCTAGCCCTCGGCCGGCTCCTGGGCCCACTCACTGCCAGCTGACAGACTGGTGATTACAACGTTAGCGTGAGCAGTCCCCACTCCCAGTGCCCACCCCCAGAGGCAGAGAAGGCGCCCTCTCCTCTAATTCCACTACCTGATGAGCTTCGGTAAGTACCAATGAGTAAAATACAACTGAGGGAGGTGACGTCGCTGACCTGAGTTCCACTTGCTGGAATGAAGATCTTACCTCCCTGAGGTCACCTCAGCCTTCAGGGGGCAGCCCACACGACAACCAGGGTGGAAAAAAATCTCTTGGGGGTCGAGGAGGGGACGTAGAATAAATTGCTCTGTTAACGCAGCACCAGATTCCAAGTTCATCCTGCACTTCACTGGACGTGTCATCTCCTCCACCGCCTCATTCTTCTCAAGGGTTAGCAGTGCTCTTTCGCTCACACTCCCATCGTGGCCACGCTTCAAAGCGTGTGATCGCTCACCGCTGCCTACACACCGGAGCCCGACTATTTTTCCAGAATCCCATCTGAACACCCCTCTCGTGCACAACTCCGCTCAACCCTCCCAACCCTCTCCTCCAGCCATGCTCTCCTTCCCGCCCTACCCTGGCCCCAAATAAACCTCCTCACTGTGTCCTCTGGGGCCAGTACTTCACACTGTCGTTTGCCTAGGAGTCCGCTTCCCCTTCCCACTTGGTTCTCCGCATGCCAGCCCTTCACATCTGAAGACATCGCTTCCTCTTCCCCCGCCACTTCTCACTCCCAGGTCCCCTGCCTCCCCCGGTGTCCCTGCCAGCTGGGATGAACTGGTGAGTGTTACGGCAGGTGTTTTACCCATCCTTGTGCCCCTGGAGCCTAGTACCCAGGGAGAGCATCCGAGAGGTGATGCCTACCCTCAGTGCAGGGCAGCTGCCGGTGGTATCCCACAGACGTGAAATGGAGCTGGGCGCTGGTCTCCCAATCCAGACTTCTTGCCTCTGCTCTTCTCCTGAAACCCAAACTGCCACGAGCATAAGATGGGTTTCACCATCACCATCATCAAAGTGCCACGAGCATAAGATGGGTTTCACCATCATCAATCATCATCATCATCATCAAAGTGCCACGAGTGTAAGATGATGATGAGGACGATGATGACAACACCAGTAAACAGAAGACAGCTCAGTTATAACTGAGCCAGTGGCACAAAAGGCTGAAATTTTCTATTTGTTACCAATTTCAAAACAATCCTTCTCCAAAGACCCACCGGAAACAGGAAACAGACTATCAAGTGCTCACTGCAATTCGAGATCTGCGAGTTCCCATAACTTGCTCTGGCACCCCCAGGGAGGGCAGGATAACGCACCCTGGTGACCGCCATCCCAACAACATCCTCAGGGGGACAGGACATCCTTCTATCACTGCCCTCCAGTCCACAGGGCTCCTACTGCCTAAAAAGCAAAGCATCGAAAGGCCAATACGTCCCAAAGGCTACCCCCGCCTTGATTACGGGCAAATTTTAAGATCAGGTCAGTAGTTAGACTTCACTAGTTGCCACAGGTCACACTTCACTAGTTGCCCTTAGGTCACCCGTCCTGAACTCTGACACCGTGAGGCAAAATCTTGAATTTATATATTAAATGACAGCCCATTTTAACAGACAACAACACGGGACCCGTTTTCAAGGCACTGGCCCCTACAAGAACCCAAAGCAACACTCCACTGACTACAGAGCTGAGTTTCCAGGCTCTTCAAAAGCGGCCCACATGCTACTCTTGCTTTGAAGCAGAGCTCAAGCACGTTTAGTGTGGTTGAGAATGGGCGTCCACGAGAAAGAACCTGAGACACAAGCACGCGCCCCACCATCAGCACACGAAGGACCTGCAGAAGCCTCAAGTCCAAGCCCACGCTCTTTCACTTTGGGGGCATCCCTCACCAGGTGAAAGTTTCCAGTGGGAAACTCTCTAAGGGAGACTTGGGGGACATTTTATCTTCTGGAAAGATCTGTCCAGGGCTTCACCCCCTGGTCTTTCCTACAGTGGCAGCTGGAGGCTCTGGGGACAGCCACTTCCCTCCAGCTGATCTGTGAACCAACACCACTTCTGCGAGCCTCTCACCTCAGCAATCACACATCTCCCCTCCTGATCTTCCATGAAGTCACGGTCTATCTAGCTCATCTTGTCAAATGCCAGAAAACCTGCTATTTCCAGAAGCCAGCAACCCTGTCACATGCTTGTTCTTGCACACTCTTCCCCTCGGTGGGTACCAGAGGGCTCTGCACACGGCAGGCTGCAGGGGATGTTTATTTCATGAATATAGTGTCGCTACGGGAGGTAGTTTAGTAGTGGCTTCAAGCGTGGGTTCGGGACCCAGGCTGCCCAGTTTGATTCCCACAAGCCAGTTGCCGCTCTGGGTCTGCATTTCCACACCCGAATAACGCGGATAACTGACCTACATCACAGGGTCAAAGAGTCTTTGTCAGGAATGAATGAGATGATCCGGGTCAAGAATTTAGGACAATGGTTACTAGTACATGCTCAATAAATGTAACATGTTAGTGCCGCTGCTCCCAGAGTTTCCCCACGTGAAGAGGCTAACAACCGAAAAAGGGTGGGAATTAAAGTGGAATGACTTGAGATTTTTGTTATCAGAATGGAGTCATGATCACGTCTAGCGGGGGCAGAAGAGAAACTGAAAGACTTAACGTCTGGCTTGGCTGATTTAAAGCAAACACAGGCGGGCCTTGACTGGCGATGTGTTTCATCAAAGGTGGTCTATAAGCCAAATGCGGTCTGTTGAACTTTTAAATGCACCCTAGGTAGACTCCTCTGTGCTGCGAATGACCACATCTCAGTTCCTGCCGTTGAAGGGTGGGTTTCTCTGTCCGCAGCCTTGTGCACAGACAGGGGCGGCAGCACCAGCCATCAGCAGACTTCCCAGGCCTGGCCAGCCACAGAAGCCCTTCCAAGATTCCAGGCACTAGAGAGATAACAATGAAATAAAGCTGCCGGGCCACTGTGATCACAGTCTCTAAATATAATAATTTGCCGGCGCTACCTCCCCGAGATACGTACACGCCCCCACACCCCGCTTTTTCTCGAGGATGCCACACCGTGGAACGTGACCGCACACCATCGACTCTCCAGTGGACTGACAAAAAGCAAGCCTCAACCAACCCACACGCCATGATCGCCACCCACACCAACATCAAGCACTGCTCAAAAAAGGAAACAAAAACAACAATGAAAATGAGAAGAGGTGCAACCTACTGCCCTGACAGGATGTGACCGATTGCTCCTGGGACTCACCTGTTCCCAGGGAGAAAGTCCTCTTCGCAGCACCCATCCCAATGCCACATTCTTAGCAAGCTGTGGGTTCAGCATGAAGGGACAGATCACAGGCAGCCTTAAGAACATCCCACAGCCTGCCCTTACTGACAGCACGTGGACATGCTCGGAGGAAAGCTCATTAAGATTCCAAAGCATGTATTTCTTTATTAACTTGTTTCACCAACCTCTTCAAGGAGCTTTACATAAAATATATTAGACTTTCATCCACTTAATCTGAACACAGCAGACGGTCTAATACATCCAGAAGGGGATATATTAGAGGGGACATTCCAACACCCCAACACCTAGGGAACCTCAAGCCACCCAGCAGCAGCAGGATGCAAATACACAACTGGTTGAAGGAAAAACCAACTGCAAAAAAAAAAAAAAAAAAAAAGAGAAAGAAGAAAAGAAAGAAAAGAAAAGTAAGAAAAGAAAAAAGAAAAAGAAACTGCCCGAGAGACAGTGTGCATTGTCATCACTGTCTGCAGTTACGGATGAGCTATCCAAAAGCGAGACCGTAATCTGTTTGTCACCAGAAATTGGCCACTGACTATACAACTGACAAGCAATTCTGGATATTAATCACAAGGCTACTATGTAGAGTAAGCTGTATTTGGCAGCAAACTTCTTGTTAGACCTCCAAATCCACACCTCACAGTGAGGCTAGAAGACAGAGTTTTTGCAAAAGTACCCGAAGATTTAAATATTCAAAAGAATATGCTCACACCCAGCTTTTAAAGGTTTCAGCATCTCCTTACCAAGTTTTCAACTGGAAAGAAGCAAGACAGGGCCAGGTCTTTGGGTTTTCTTTCGCCTTTTTTTTTTGTTTTTTTGGACCCTAAAAACTCATTCATCTTATCAAATATAGGGCTGGAACAAAGTGTGGTGGACACCACACTTCTAGTGGGATTTATGGTCACAGTGATGCAGAAACACCCAAGCTCCTGAGCAAGAGATGGAGAATCCTGTTACCCCCGGCATGGGTCTGGGGCCCCCGGGGATGTTCAGGTTATGTTGGTCAAGACAGAAACCATAAAAAAGGAAGCATCTTTGGGACATGCTAAGGACTCACCACCTGAGGCTTTGATGAATCATGTGTATGACGTCAGAAAAGCATCACCCACAGTCAAGCACACTAACACTCTGCTGGGAGATCACCACCCAGGATGGAGCCCCAGCTCACACACTGGAATGGCTGGGCCGGCAAGGGAGGCAGCCAGTGCCCCCTGCACTGGCAGGTGCGGGGCAAAGTCACCGAGGGCAACATTCGGGCTGGCGCTCCGACGGTCACACTGCAAGAGGCAGCACGCCTGCACTCCAGCTTCTAATTTTTACCAACCCAGTGGAAAACACGTCACCTTCTATCTTGTTCCAGAAAGATTTGTGTGCATTAAGAAAAAAAAAAAGTTAATTAACGCAGTAAAACCCCAAGGTCGTTCTGGGGGAAGCAGGTCTGCCATCAGCAGAGGTGTTCAGGTAGAGGCCAGACAATCAGTGGGGACGAGCTCCGTGCCCCGCGGCAGGGATTAGGTCCCTCCCTCTGACACCCACGGATCTAGTGGGAAGCCCAGCACACAGGAGATCCAAGAGCAAGTTTCGCTTGCGGAATGAACTTTGTTTTCACACAGATTACCGGGCGATCAAAAATACTGACCGAGTTTGAAGACATGCAGAGGGTCAAGTGTCCCCTGGGAAAGCAAGGAAGACGCTGGAAAATCAGGTCGTGAGGGAGTCCTGGCACCCGTGTCAGAGGCTCGTGCAACTGGGAGAGTTCGTGCCCAAAGCCTCCTGCCCTGAGCCCCGTGCTCTCAAGTCCAACACCTCACCAAAACAGACAGACACATAAATGCTCTGAAGATTTAGCTGCGGATCCCATCTGAAAATCATTCAGAAGCTCAGGCCATCTACAAGAAAATCTTCCATTTCCTTCTGGTATCAGGAAATTAAAAGGAAAGAAGGAAGGTGGGGGTGGGGGAGGAAGAAGCCAGTCATTTGTTTCCACTTCTCACTTTTTTTTTTTTTAATATAGTTGTACTTTTCAGGCTCTACCCATGCCAGGTGTGTACGTTTTAACCAATGAAAACAGTACAAGCAGAGAAGGTGCTGAAAGTATTAAAGACCATAAAAATCCCTCTTTAAAGAACAGGGGACGTACCGTGTTTATAAACCTTGTTTCATCCAGCATTCTGATCTCAGAGAAAGGCACCCCCCTCTCGTCCACTACAAAGGCCAGAGACCTGGAAGCCATCTCTCTCCCTCCCCGCCCCCATGCTACCCCCACCCAGTAGCAGAGTCCTTCCAGCCACTTAGATCTCGATCAAAGCCTCCCAGGCTCCCCACCTCTGTGGCCACCATATCCAAGCCAGCACTGGTTTTCAACATTTTTTTTTTAGAAAAACAGGCTTCTAACTGATCTTGCAGATGGAAGGCAAAATAGTAGCTTCCTTGCAGTCTAGTCTATCCCCCATCCGAGCAGGAACAATCTTTAAAAATGCAAATCTAATCTCATGGTGTCATACCTTGGCCTAACACCCTTGAAGTTCCTAAGAAGACCTCCAAATACCTGTGGGCTACAAAGAGGGTGCTGAAGCCACTCACCTACTTCATCGTGCTGTCATTCATTCCTTCCGCGTCTTTTTTTTCCCTCCACACACTCCCTGCGTTTCTCTCGCTTCGGTGGGCACACACCCCTCCCCTCCAACCTAAGGGCCTTTGTATAAGCTGTGCTCCAACACACTCTTTCCCTCCCTCCACCATCCTTCAGATATTAGCTCCATGGGATGCCTTCCTTGACCTGCCTCCCAGTATCCTCCATCCTACCGCCCCCCCAACACACGTTCTTATTCAATTTTACTGCTAGCAGTTGGCATAGAAGTACATGACTTAGTGGCTGAACAGGTATTTTCCAACCTCTGTGAAGCTATAGCAACTCTCTCTTACTCATACTGGCACTCCTGGTATTTATTGCAGCCTTCGCATAGCATACATTCAAGTACTAAATAAAAGTCAAATAAAGATCTGCAAATATCAAAAAAAAAAAAAAAATTCAATGCTATGACGTTTGCAAATTTGGGGGTGCAAACTTTAAGACTTTATTTATTCATGAGACACACAGGAGAGAGGCAGAGACATAGGCAGAGGGGGAAACAGGCTCCTGGCAGGGAGCCCGATGCAGGACTCGATCCCAGGACCCCGGGATCCCGACCTAAGCCAAAGGCAGATGCTCAACCACTAAGCCACCCAGGGGCCCCGAAAAACTGTTTTCTAACAGCAGATTGGGTCTGATACTGACTCCAACGTGATAAAATATTCTAGGAAAAGGGGCCTGTGAAGCTTTACTAAGCTCTTAAACAACCAATAGTTCTCTGAAACTTTACTTTCATGATTTAAAAACAAATTAAGTCTAGAGATGTACACGTTAAGCCTCTTTTAAATTATACTCAGTTTAAAATTTTAAGAATAGTTTAATCCAATATAGGATTAACTAACCAAATCATGGGAAACCTGTTTGAGATGTTCACTAAACAGTTTCATATAATTATCCCTCAAAACAACAATTAAAAGCCATAAGGTGGAAGAGAAACGACTTTTAAGAGATGTGTTTTCCACATCGGAGAAGAAACTATACAAGCCTCCTAGAGAAATGTAAGAGTTAGACTATTCTATCGGAATGTATCTACCAGATGAGCCTAAAAACTCTAGTTATTGGGTAAGCACAACAGGAATATTTAAAGGTAGGAATGTATTTTTAATCAACTAGGATTTCATCTTGTAATAAAAGGTATCAAGACCTCCCACTATGCAGTTTAAAAACATTCTTCAGGTACAAAAGGGTCCATAAGCAAAACATTTCTCTCAGACCCAATCTTTCTGGTATCTCCCCTATTTCTCAAGCTGTATATACTTCTTTTAAAAGAAACCTAAACAACTTGAGGTGGTTTTGTGTATTCAGAAGCGGGTTTTTAAAAAGAGTAAGGTCTCAGCACAAATGAGGCTGCCCTAAAACGGTGGAAAGTTTCTTTCTATAAGACTGATCTCTAATCAACTTCTATCATGTATGGATATTGTACACACGCACACACGCACACACAAATAGAGCAAGAGCTACGCCCCGTAGGTTTCTGGTTTGGTATTTTGTTTTAAATCCAAGGAGTAACGGAAAAAAGAAAAGTTAAATTATACACAGACCAACACTCCTATTAACTCATACCACTAATGAAACAAAAATCTAACTAAGCAGAGAAAATGGGCCCACACGTTGGAGCTCTGAAATGATTTTGGTCTTTGATCTGTGTGCCCATCTCTCCTATTTAATATAAACTTCAAACCAAGAGCCATGAAAAGTGGTTATAATTAGTAAGGGCCCTAGTGAGACAGCTTCTAGTGCAATCAGGCATTAACAAAGATTTTTTTTTTCTCTTTAATTTCGAGTAAATTAAGCTGAGCAAAGTTTTTATTTTACCATTTCTGTAATTCGAAATTCTTTTCCAGCAGTGCACACGTAGCACCAAATCTCTGCAGGACGGCTGTGCTAAACACTCAAGTTTACATCTGTTTCCTTCTCTCAATCTGTGCTGATATTTAGGACCCAGCTACTAAATTATATGTGCGCTTCCCCAAAAGCTCTCACTTTTGTATTAGAAAAATAGATCCAATCGACATACTTTGCAATCCTTGAGCTGGGTACAGAAGGTTGGAAAAATCAGAAAAGTCCCTCCCTGTTCTCGAGGTGGGGAAAACCCGTCAACAAGGTCCACTGTGACAGACTGGACAGAAGGAGGTAGGAGTGACTCTGGATGGAGGACCCGATTCTCCCTGCAAGAGGTGGTTTCTAGAGTGTTCTTGGAAGAAGAGCTGAGAAAGGCCATCTGCTAGAAGGAGATGAGGATGAGCCCGAGTGAACAACCCACACGGACGGACGCGGAGACGGTCAGAAATCACTCAGTGCGTCAGTGGCGCAGAAAAGTGGCAGGAGCTGAAAGTAGCAAGACAGTCTGGAAGCTGATGATGAAGGTCCTCGGGTGCCAAGTAGAGGAGTTTGGATTTCTTCCTGTAGACAACAGGGAGCCAAGAGATGTTTTTCAGCAGGCAAACACCATGTGCAGCTTGAGTTTCGGAGCAGAGCAGAGGATGAGCCGGAGCAGGGCAGCGCGGGCAGCGGGAGGCTAACTGAGGAGGTGTTGGCGACACGCTGAGGACCTGAGGTCAGGGCCTCGCCGAGCCAAGGCCAGAGTCCGACCAGAGAGAAGTTTCCGGGAGGGTCTGATCGCTGGACTTAGGGGCCGAGACAGATGCAAGTGAGGATGGCAAAGCGCTTCCTGGACGGGAGGCTGGGTGCACGGTGCGTTTCAGAGCACCTTCCAGAAGTGAGGGAGAGGACTTTTATTTTTACAGATCACCTCTGGGGCACCTGCAGGTGAGCCCAGCGACAAAAGGGTTCGGGCTTAGGAAAAGCTGTAAATGGAGACAGAGGGCAGGGAGCTGCCGGTTTACAGGCCAGAGGGGAGGGCAGATAAACACCTGAATCCACGGCTCCTGGTACAGGAAGCCAAGGTGGCTTCAGAGCAGGTCCCTGAGCAAGAGCAGCACAAACAGATGTGAACAGATGCTTACTGTCTACCCACGGGGTTTAGGATGTTTAAAAAAAAGGGGGGGGGGGGTGGCAGCCCGGGTGGCCCAGCGGTTAGCACTGCCTTCAGCCCTGGGCATAATCCTGGAGTCCCAGGGTCGAGTCCCACATCAGGCTCCCTGCATGGAGCCTGCTTCTCCCTTGCCTGTGTCTCTGCCTCTCCCTCTGTGTCTCTCATGAATAAATAAATAAAATCTTTAAAAAAAAAAAAAAAAAGCTACCTGTGAGAGTGTTTCTGTAAGGTCAGTGGGAGCCCAGGCCGTCTTAGGGCCAAAGCTACTGGCACATAGGCAGCCAGCCCTTCCCTTTCTGGAATGCACTCTCCCCTCTCTTCCTGCCTCCTCCTGGGCTCCTCACCTTCTGCCTGTGTGGCTAAGGCCTGGAGTTGGGGTAGGGGGGATATAACAGAGGTCAGGCAAGTGACACCTGTGGCTACAAGATCACTCTGGTCACTATCCTAGACTTTTCTGGGCTGAGGAGATAGTTTCAGGTCTGTAAACCACATTTTGTTCAACTCAACTAGTTAAAGGAACAACTGGTATGGGGAGACCCAGGAGCCCGAAGAACGTAAAAGTAACCCCGTGTCCTTCCCCCACATTCCCTCCCCATCCCTCCCAGCTTCGGCACCAGCCTGCCAGCCACCCCCTCAGGAGGAGATGTATGGACACAAGACCCGTTCCCAAAAGCTGCCCTGTAAAAAGGGTGGAGAGTTATGTAAGAATTTTGCAAAAAACTTGACAAAACGAGGGAGACTTCTGCACTTACAAGTGCAGAAACCCTGACTGTCAAGCGAGTAAAGGCTAGTTTGAACACTTGGGGGGGGGGGGGGTAAAGGGGAATACACTCCAACATAACTTAAAACAGGAGAGAAAACTGGCAGATGACAACAACAGAGCGAGTTTCCCAATAACTGAAGAAGTGACTCGGAACAGCGTCCCAGTGCCAACGAATCTGGTTTGTTTTAGAAGCAGATGAGTTCTAGAACTTTTATTTACTATCGGGTTTTTAAATATGTTTCACGCCACTTCGTGTTTTCCCCAACCCCAAATTCTCTGTGACCCCTTGAAGGTGCCAACCATGGTACCTTACAGGCATGTAATAGGAGCTTACTTGCTTTATGAAATTTCAGATCTCCCAACAGATCACGTGCACTACGCTGAGGACACCCAGGCTCCCTGCACATAGGACACAGGCCACGACTGCTGTACCTTTAAAGCAGGCTTTCTCAACCTCCACCTACCCACTGACATTCTGGACTGGGTAATTCTTTGTTGTGAGGCCATCCGGTGCACTGTGGGATGGGTAAGCAGCATCCCTGGCCTCTTCCCACTGAAGGCCAGTAGCACCCCTCCCCCGAGCAAGGCAATCAAAAAAAAAAAAAAAAAAAGTCTCCAGACATTGCCAAATGCCCCTGGGGGCAAACCGCCAACTCTGAGAACCACTGCTTTAAAGGGTGAGTCCAAAGCTTACAACGACGAGGACGACTTGCCTTGTCCTTAAAATCCACCCCTAAGTGAACTTCATTAAGAAAAACTGGTCTAGTTCTGTTGGTCTCTTTGGGCACCCAAAGCAAAAAGAAAGTGCTGCATTTCCTCAATTTGAACAGAAAGCCCTAGGCAAATTTCGCCTGAAGTCCTGGAGTCGTGCACAATTCTGGAAAGGAAATCCAGAGTGGATACCCACAAAGCTTCCTGAGCTCAAAATATACCACTTTCTTCCATATATAGATTTTGAGTTTCTGCAACATTTATTATCCTTACAACAATTCCAGGAGGTAGAAAATCTACTGACAAAAAAAAAAAAAAAATGTGTATGATCACATTTGTCAACAGACATGTGCCAAAAGGTAAAAAGTTTCTTTTTTAATCGCCTTACATCTTCACATTCAACACAGAATTACTGTGAAAAGGATCTGGTCTCATTTAAAACACACACAGAGGCACATACTTAAAGCTCAGTGTTCTGAGGCTAAGCTGACGTTAAGAAAGCAGGTGTTGTACGGAGCTAGACTGGGATTGGGTTTATTACCAGCCAGAGTGCAAATTGGCACAGCTGTAAAATGGGTTAATACAGCCACCTAACCCTCGTGGTGTTTGCTGCTTTGAGGATAAAATCCGAATCTTTGGTTCAAGGCCTTCACAAAAGCAGGGTGAAGACTCTGTCAAAGGTACAACCTCACCAACACTGAAATTTTAAAAAGTCATTAAGCCCCTAAGTCTCAAACATTCTTTTGACCATCCTACCCACGGCCTCTGAAAAAAGGGGGGGGGAGAGATACTCAGCAAGCCAGGGGAAAAACAAATAGAGCCACTTAAAAGCTTTATCTAATTACCCCCACTGAGACTTTTTCTCGCTGCAGTCTGGCCGGCTGACAAAGAAATGGGGGTGGGAATAGGGGTGGGGGGTGGTGTTCCCTGGGCCTTCTCTACCTTATCAGGACCACCCGCCCTCAGGGAGTCCGAGAGGCCTCAGGTGAATCCTGCAAGGGCAGGCAAGTACCCAGTCTCCCCAGTCTTGGGGACTTCACAGAGGCTTTCAAATTCTCTTAGCATTACTTGCTTGAATCACACTGAGCAAACATCTCCACCCTCTCCCACTTCTTTTGTCTGAAGCACCTATTCACAGGCCGCCACCTTCAGTGATGCGCAGACGGGCTCACCTGTCCCCTGGAGTACCGACGGCAACAAGATGCACCAGGGGCTGGAAGAGACCGCGCCCTCAGCCCTCCTCCCAGCTTCCCTTCCTCTCCACCCCCGGGGTGGTGGTGGTGGGCGGGGAAGCACCGGCTCCACTCCACGCTGGCTTCCCTTCGTAGGAACAGCGAGCACCCAGAAGGTGCCAAGAGGCCCAGGACCAGCACATGAAAAGTCAGCCTCCCTCACTCCTCATCACCTTCCTCGCGTGGCCACCTCCGTTGTGGCGAAAACACAGCAGATGGTTTTCCTCTCTACTCTCCCTTCTTGGGGAGTGGGGAAATTAAAAATAAGTGATGCATTTCAGAAAGCACATCGTATGCCTCCCCCTGTGTTTCATATGGTACACCTTTTACCTCTGATTTATGGGGAGGCCCCCCCGGGGCGTGGAAATCACACTCTGACCCCTGCTTTTTGAAGAGGGCCAGGGCTCCTTCTACTCAAAAATCACTTTCTATGTCTCAGAGAGAAAAGAGAACCCATGCACCCTGCCCCCCTCCCAGAGAGGCCATCTAATTTCTTAACGATATTTGGAAATAAAAAACGTTGGTCAACTCTCTGCCTGTCTGGTGGGTCAGATGGACACAAGCAACGGTGAGGCAGGGAAACCTCTGACTTAGAGCAGGCTTGCCCTGCAACCAAGAGATGATGCTTAACAACCATGGCTCCAGGTAGACCTCAACCATTTTATCTCACTGTACAATTTCGAGATGCTCATACGTACTTGCAGCAGAAATGTGAAGTAAATCATATTATTATTATTATTATTATTTATATTTGGTCACCCTTCCAAAGAGACTCCAGACCTAATACAATTCTATTTTCTACATGGTATTAAAAACTGGGCTGAATAAACTCTGGTGGGGAGATGGAATCCTATCAAAGCCTAATCTAATCTCAGGAAAGGGGGAAGACAGCTATTGTCCTGTTATCAGGAGGGCCTACACCGCAGACTTTCTCTGGATACTATATTACATTTCTACCTTCTGAATGCAAATCTGTTTAATAAAGAGTATAAAGTAAGACATCCCTCTGTGGATGAGCTAGATTTTCCAAAACAAACTGAACAAGCTGCTATGAATAAACGAAGTAAAGTGATGTTACACACGTATGTCCTCAGGAAGGAGGGCTGAACCTGCACACACCGGTATCACACAAGAAGTCAGCCCAGACGAGCTGCCATCTGACACCAGAGTTGGTCAGAGAGCATGAACTTCAATTAAAAGACACTTACAAAAGAGAGAGATTATTTAAATATGATAACGAAAACAAAACAAACCCAACAGCCAACCTTCCTAGGTCAGAGGACATGGAGGATCCAGAAATTAATTAAATCTAGTAAATAATGTAAAACAGGGAAGGACTCCCTTTCAAAAATGCTCTGGTTAATTTTAGCATCTTCTGTTTAGCTGCTTAGCAACCCTTATCCTATGACCTTTTAAGCACCACCTACTTTTCAGAAGGATAATGAATAGAAACATCAAAAGGATTCACTTCTGACTGTTTCTAGTGAGCCTGTTTAACCAATTTTTGCAGAAATTAAATTTATATTAATTATGTCACACAAAACCCTAAAAGGGTAGGATTTTTTTGGCGCCACGAACCAGGAATTTTCTCTTGCCAGAGGTAATAAATGATGTTCACAAGTGAGCATAAGGACAGCAAGCAAAGATTTCCAAACTGACCTGAGGAAGTGGATCAACACAGCAGTTTAAAATTGAAGAGTAAAAATGCAAGCCACATAATGGCAACTAGCTATTGCCTGAGCAGCAGATAACCAATAAATAACTTGATCAGATACACACGAACCAGGTAGGCTTATTTTTCTCCTTCAACATTCTATACCTGTGTTGGATGCAAATAAGATCTCAGGAGTCTGCCTGAAGATATCTAAAATAAAAGACCCTTCAATCAAAAGGTCATTTGTTGGATGATGTAAATAGTTAGGAATGGATGCACCACCTGTGCCAGCTGAGTCAGACTCATCTTCCCCATCACATAACAAACACTTGTCTGCCATAGGGCTTAGGCTCTGAATTTCTGATGAGAAATTAAGCAGTTATCCAGAAAAACCCAGAGAACGATATGCCCCGTAACAGTAAGCATCAGCAACGTTTCTGAAGTTATCATACAACCAGCAAATCCTTTAAAAAAAAAAAAAAATTCCCCAAATGCAACCTGCTTGGCAGTATTTTTAAGAATGATAAAAACAGTGCAAGTTCATTAACAACCTAAAATGGAGCACAAGCTAAACAAATAACTAAATCAAAGGGCTCTCTCCCTTTCTTTTGTATAAGTGGGGGTGGGTGGGAGAGGAAGGTGTTTTTTCACACATTTAAAACTTGATAAAAGACATTCAAATGTTTAATTCATCAGTGTAACCAAAGCTCAAAACACATCAAAGCAGGACCCAGAAAGCTCCCTCCAAAATGCAGAGGTAAAACACAAACAAACAAACAACCCCTAACATTAGTTAGTGGCTCACCGATGCATAAATTACTTGAAGACTAACTTGGAACCCATTTCTTCAGAAGTTCTGTGTGACTCTTGAAGGAAGCACAGAACTAAATGTTTAAGGGAGGGAAGGAAAAAAAAAAAAAAAGTTTCAGCCAAGACTCCAGCCTCTAGCTCAGACTTCCGGGTTACACTAGATCTTAGAACCATACCTGCCTACTCGAAAAAGCACCAGGTCTAGAGGATGCTTTTAAGGGCGATGGGGAGAAGAAGAAGAAGAAGAAAAAAAAAAACAAAACAAAACCCCACACTCACAAAACCCATCCTTTGCTCTGCAGTTCCCTTTTCTCTACCTTCCCCTTCAACTCAACTCATTTCAGAATACACTCATGCGCATGCACAGACCGCTTCATGCCTAAAAGGAAAAAAGACCTCAAAAATATGGGATGCACATTAGCAGCTCAGCAGCCTGTGCAGAAATCCTCTCCAGTCTCCTCTTCGAGACCGAAATACCTCGCTATTTCCAGCATCCCTATCCAACAGGCAAACTTTATTTCCACTGACTTTCAAAAGGCGAGGCTTTCCCTCTCAACCACCCTAGAACAAGCACGGGGGCGAATTTTTCCTACTGATGGAAACAGACAGGTTTTTCAGCATACCAAAAAAAAAAAAGAAAAAAGAAAAAAAACTTATTTTTTCATTCGCCCTTCTATCTCTCTGCACCACCACCAACCACCATCCCCTTTTTCCCCCTCCCCAAAAAAAGAAGAAAAAAAATCTTAAAAAAAAAAAAAAAAGAAAGAAAGAAAACTCCAAAGTGCCCCGAATGTGTGCTGCCGCTGGCTCTGAAGCCGTGTAGAATTTCGTAATGGAATGTGAACTGCTCGTCCGGATCTGGGCTCACGTTCTATCTTCTAACCAGTAAGGAGCGAGGGAGGGCAAATCTGCTGAGCAAGGAGAAATACTTTCCTCCTCTTTTATAACCCATCACGGATGCACCGCGGACCCGGACGCGGGCTGCACGCGGCGCCTGTCAAGCCGCCCGCCCGCTGCCCCGCACCCGCGCGCCCGGCCCCGGGGGAGCGACCCCAGGCCCCTTGCACAAAACGCGCCGCTTCCCAGGGAGGGGGCCGGCGACGGGAAGGACCTCCCCTGCTCCTTAGCAACCATTAAGGTCGCAGTTTCCTAAGAGACCGCGAGTGGGGAGGGGGCGCGGGGCACCCGGAGGGGAGGGAGGGGGGGGCGGCCCTGCCCTGGGGCCCCCGCCCCCGCCCCCGCCCCCGGGTCGGTCCCCTGCCCCTCGGCGCCCGGCCTCGCCCCCGACTCCCGATCCTCCCCCAGCTCGGCGCTGCGGGGCCGGGATGGGAGGAGGCAGGGAAGCCCCAGAACTCGGGGAAAATTGGTCCAGCGGGCGGCGGACAAAAGTTTCCGAGCGCGCTGCACAGCTGGGCGGCGGAGCGGGCCCCGCCTCGGATGCTCCCGGCCTCCTTCCTGTGCTCGTGACGGCGCCGGGTGCCGGGCCCCCCGCCCCCGCCCCCCGCCCCCCCCCCCCACCCCGCCCCGCGATGCAGGCGCCGCTCCACACCGATGGCTCCCACGAAAACACGTCCCCCGCCAGCGGAAGGGCCGGGAACAATACGCGCGGACGCGGCTCCGGCCCCCGCCCGCCCCCCCTGCCCCCCCCCCCGGGGCCGCCCGGCGGCGGGGGGCGGCGCGACCCCGGCCCGGAGGGGGCCGCCGCGGCGAGCGGGGGAGGGCGCACGGCGGCCCGCGGCCCCCTCCGGGCCGGCGCCGTCCGCGGGGAGGATCAAAGTCCGCGGCGCAGGGCGCGGCGGATGCTCCCACCGCGCAGCCCCGCGCGGGCACCCCCGGGAGCGCCCCGGGCCGGCGGGCACCCCCGGATACCTGGCGGCGGCGGGCGGGCGCCGTCATCCCCGCGCTCCTCGGCCCGAGCGGGACTCGAAAGTATGTAGGAGAGAAGTTTCCCCTCCCACACGGGGGGGCGGATGCCGCGGGGGGAGAGGGCGGAAGATGGAGAGCGGCGCTGGGGAGATGTCCCTGGCCGGCCGTGCGCGCACCATCCGAGTCCCCGGGGCGCTGCTTAAAAATAAATTCCGCGGCGGGCGCGGCGGCGCGGGCCGGGCCGGATTCCTGCGCTCGGGCGGCTAATATGGATGCGCATCAGGTCCCTCCCGGCGGCGCGGCGCTGCGGCGGCCGCGGCGGCTCGCGCTGGGAGCTGGTTGGCAGAGCCGGCGGCTCGGGAAGGGGAAAAGGAGCGGAGGAAGGGGAGGAGGAGGAGGAGGGGGAGGAGGGGGAGGAGGAGGAGGAGGAGCGGCCCGGCGCGCAGCCCGAGGGGAGAGGGCTGCCCGGCTCATCCCCGGCCGGCCCCGCCGCCCCGAGCGCACGCAGCGCGGCGTGGGGCGCGCGGGTCCTCGGCTCCGGCAAACGCCGAGTTTTTTTTTTTTTTTTTTCAAAAAGAGGAAAAAAAAAAAAAAAAAAAAAAAAAGTACAGCGCGCTCCGCACACTTCGCCCGCCCCATCCCCAAAAGTTCTCCGAAAGGTCGCTCCCGCGCCGCCCCGGACTCCCGCCGCCGCCCGAGGGCCGGCAGCCGGGGCCCCGGGCGCGTACTTACGGCCCGGCCGGGGCGCTCGGCTCCAGGCATGATGCGGCGGGCGCCGGGGGGCTGCGGGCGGAGGGAGAGGAGAGATGCAAACTTGTTCCGGAAAAGGAATCAAAATGGCGTTTCTGGATGTGCAAAGTTCATCAACTCCGCAGCCACTTCCCCTCCTCCTCTCCTCCCGCTGGGAGGGCGGTGGGCGAGGAGCTGGCGACCCCGGCGCCCCGCGGTCGTCCCGGCCCCCGCCGCGGCCCCCGCCCCGCGTCCCGGCCGCACGCTCCGAGGCTCGCTCTCCCCCTCACCCTGATAAGTGGACACATCACGTGTTGCTCCTGCGAGTCTCCTGGGGACGTGTTACTGAGCGGCGGCGGCGGCGGCGGCGGCGGCCCGGCCCGCGGTGGGGGTGGGGGTGGGGTGGGGGGGGCCCGGCCCCCGCGGGTCCCCGCCCCCGCCCCGACTTTCGCGGGGCGGCCGCCGCTCGCATCCCGGGATGGATGGAGGTGGAGCCCCCCGCCCCCGCGGCGGCCCCGGGGGGAGGGGGCTCGGCCCCGCGCTCGCCCGCCGGCCGCCCCCGGGACCCCCGCGCCCCCGCCCCGGCTTCCCATCACTTCCCTGCACGGTTTGTTTCACTATTTTAACGGAGGACACGGCGAGGCAGCGATGCCCGGGAGGCGCGACAGGGGCGCCCCGGAGGCCGGGAGGGGGTGGCGGGGGGGCCCCCCGGGGGCGGACCGCGGGGCGACCCCCCCCGCGCCGCTCCCGCCCCACGCGGTCCTCGCGCTGCATCCAGGTGGGGCGGGTGGATGATGGGGCAGGCGATTAAGGAGCCAGCGCCTCACCCCGCCCCCAACTTAGGGCTGCTTCTCTCCCAGGCCCGGTCCTCGTAAGCTCCGGGGCAGCAGCCGCCGGGCCCGGGAGCGGGTTCTCCGTCCAACAAACTCCAAGCGGACTTGGCTGTTGTCAGCTCCGCGACTGATGCTCCGGCCCCGGGCGCGCGGGAGGGGGGAGGGGGGAGGGGGGAGGGGGCTGCCCCACCGCCGCCCCTTCCCAGGCTCCTACCGCCCCCTGTGTCCCCACCCCGCGACGGCACTGCTGATGCTGTGTCATCCACGTCGCCCTCCGAGGCACCGGGAGGCACCGGGGAAGCCGCACGCAGTATCTCTCTCTTTCAGAGGCTCCTGTCTCAACTCTGCAACGCAGGGGCCCTCCTTGGAGCTGCTGCTCCTCCATCCCCGGGGCGGCTGCCACCGCGCTGGGCTGGCCTCGGCGGGGCTGAGGCGGCCCAAGTTATCACCGAGCCCCAGAGACACCAGGCCTGGGCTGTGCTTCCTCCAACAAGCCACTGACACGCTTCCTTCCCACTGTTCATACTTTTCCTACAGGGCTTCTGCGAGGGGGGCCTGCTCCTGGCCCTTGGAAACCTCTTTAGACAGATAGGGGAGGATTGTGGTTTTGGAAAATAAACATCACCCCACCCGGCCGGTTTCTGAGGACAAACGTGCCTCCTAACTAGTTGTAGAGAAGACTACTGTGGAGCCAGGGCGTTGCAGATGAGTTAGGCAAGGCGGGGTGATAGGGTTGCTGCTGGCTTCTCTCTAGGGACAGTGACCTTTGACCTCGGCCCTCCCGCTCACTGGGGCTCCTGTGAGGACACTTGGGTGCCACACAAAGTCGAACACGCAGTCATGGGTGGGCCTTTGATTTGCGGCCTCCCGTGCAACTCTGGTTTTCAGGGCTGCAGCTGGAAAGAAGTGTCTGTCTAGGCATGGATGAAATGAATGGATTCTGGCCAAGACAGAACTTTACAGAACCAAGCAAAAACAGTTGGACCATTACCCCTGACGGGAACTGATTCAGCTGCTGGTCTCTCTGACGTCCAGAATCATCAACATTAAGTTTTCAGAACCTGTTATGTTTCCCAGGGTCTACTGTTTACCGAGGAAAACTAGTCAGAGAAACTTCGGCACTTGCATTTTCCTATGCCTCGCTCCGCTCCCACCAACCACCCCCCCCCCCCCCCCCCCGCCCCAGGTCCCCAAGTGTGTTATCAAGTGCTTTTGTGAAGACAGGCATGCCAGAGGAGGAACAGGCGGGTCTCTAAGCAGAAGTAATAGTTCACACGATCACCAGAGAATTGGTGTCTGGAGCTTCTGAGTTGTAACCTGTTCCGGTGAGAAGGCAAAAAGGAGGGCCAAGGAGGGAATCCTAGTTTATTTAGTTGCCTTGCCTCAAGATTCAAGAGTTATTAGCCATTCCTGGTCGCCCCCCCCCCCCCCCAGCCAGTAGTAAGTTTTGAATAGGAACAACATCAAAATTGGAATTTTGCTTATGATGTTAGCCTATTCTGTAAAAATACACTGAAACCTGCAAAGCTGCATGAATTCTCATGACCACTCACCACCTTTATAACCTCATCTAAAAAGAACTTAAAAGTAACTTTTCAAAACCAAACTCTAGGGCTGTCTCGCTGGCCCAGTCTGTAGAGCATGTGACTCTTGACCTCAGGGTCATGAGTTCAAGCCCCACATCAGGCACGGAGTCCCACTTTTAAAAAAATAAAAATAAAAATTGAATTCTAATGATACTGGGCTCCGTGTTCATCTTTTTAAGCTAATTAATAATCTTGGGAGCCAAATGAGGTGTTCAAAGTTCTGTTTGTTCACACTCATATAAGTATCATTTATCCAACAAGTATTTATCGGACATCTAATAGGTTAAAAGAGTCCTGCTATCAAAACTAGAGAGAGCTGCCTCTCCACACCCACTTAGGATGGCTAAAATAAAAAGGACAGATGCAAGTGTTGACAAAGGACGAGGAGAAATTGAAACCCTCATACACTGCTGGTGGGAATGTAAAATGGTGAGGCCACTTTTAAAAAACACCTTGGCAGTTCTTCCTCAGAATGCTAAACATAGCTTTGCCGTACGATCCAGCCATTCCACTTGTAGGTACACACTTAAGAAATGAAAACATATGTCCACACAAGAACTTGTACACAACTGTTCCAAGTGGAAACAATCCGAATAACCATCAACTGAGGAATTGATAAACAAAATGCGGTATATCCATACGTGGAGTTATTAGTCAAAAGGAATGACACAGGGACACACGCTACAAAATGGTCAATGCCGAAAACATACTAAAGAAGCCAGACCCAAAACGACAGATATTATATGCTTCTGTTTATATGGAATATCCAGAATAGGCCAATCTATAGAAACAGAAAGTAGATCACTGGTTAGAGTTGATAATTTAGAGGGATATGGGGATCGACTACTAATGTGCACGGCGTTTCTTTCTGGGGTGATGAAAATGTTCTAAGATTGATGGTGGCGATGACTGCACACTCTGAATATACAAAAAACACTGAATTATGCACTTCAAACGGATGATTTGTATGGTAGGTAAGTTATATCTTAATTAAGCTGGTATGTATATACATCACGAGATTTTTAAAAAAGGAATTGTGTAAAAAAAAAAAAAAAGGAATCGTGCTAGATTCTCTAGCAGAGAAGTGATACAAAAATGGATAATTTATACCCATGCTTTAAAAGAATTTATAGTCCAATTCTCTGCATCCACATGAAGTAATCATGAAATGCAGACCAACATATTATGGACCATTAAATCGGTTGCAAGATTCAGGGGTTCCAAAAAAAGGAGATCACTTCTATAAAAAGCAATCAGGGAAAGCTTCATGGAGGAGAAAGCCAATGGAGGTGAGCCAGGGAGAACAGCTAGAAATTTTGTAGATGGAGACTGGGATTAGAATCAGCAGATGCAAAGGCATGATTGTAGCAAGTCATGGGTCCTGTTCAGGATGGAATCTAGTATGGCCAGATTATGACATGTACAGGAATATGCAGGTGACACGACCAAAAGGTAAACAAGCTGAAGCTCTACCCACAAAGAATTCTGAACACCATCCAGGGAAAACCTCAGGTATGAGGGCCTGAACTAGGGTAGGGGCAGAGGGACTGGAGAACAGAGGATCAGGAACAAATGCGAAAGTCACAGGTAGAGGCCCATTTGGGGTGGAAGACGACAGAGTGGGTGAGACTGAGTTCGAGGTGGAAATAAATGGCAAACATCGTGCTGCTGTGCCACGGGAGAGAATCAGGAAGAAAAAGGATTGGAGAAGCCTGGGTGGATGAGGTGACATTCGTGGGACCTCACAAGAGGTGGAAGGTGGCCCCCAGGCACAGAGGAGGGGGCAGGGCACTCCAGGCCCAGGGAGCCGTGAGTAGTAAGCACAAGGGCAGAGAGGCAGAAAACAAGGTCACTCTCCTGAACTGCAAATACCTCACTCTGTGGCTGGAGCAGAGGGAGGAGGGGTGGAGGCAGCAAGAGATGGAGCTGGAGAAATCGCCATGGGCCAGACGGCGGCCGAGAGAGCTCCGTGCACCTCACAGCTCACCTGGACTTTATCCAAGGCTGAGGCCCCGAAACGCTTAAGGAGGAAGGTAGGCAGAGCCACCCTCGTGGGACTGTGGAGAAGGGTATGGAAAATTCGAGACAGGAAAGCTAGTTAGGGATTAACAGAAGAGCCCGTCGAAGAAATAATGAGGACCTAGGAAGACAGCCCTGGCTGTAGAGGTAGGGAAGAAGGGATTGCCTGGAAATACAATTAGGATACAGATTCCATAGAGCCTGACCCATTCCATAGGAGAGGAAGGAAAACCACCCCTCTGGGGCACCAAAAGAAGGGAAATCACGGCAGGTGTGGCGGCGTGACACGTGACAGTGAAGGGGCTAGAGCACAAACAGTGGGACAGGTGGAGGGACTAGATCCGATGGGAGACGTTACAGAGATGGAATCCATTGGGCTTGGGGCCAACTAGTTGTGGCATGAGAAGAAAGGAGAATGGGCTCAGGTCTGGTACCTGGAGGGGGAGTGGGTCCATTCACCAGGGGCGTGAGTGTTGGGGAGAGGCAGGTGGTAAGGGGGAGGGGCCTGGGGAGATGTCCTAGGGACAGAGAGGATGGACAGGGAAAAGCTAGAAGCTGAACCCTGGGGGAGTGCCTACAGTGAGGTGGGTGGAGAGAGAGTGGCAAGCACTCTCTCTCTTTGTCCCTAAAGGAGCAAGACAGCCAAGGAGGTGGGGGCTATTGAGGAAAAAGGTGGTCAACAGCATTAAAATACAGAGAAATTGGGGCACCTGGGTGGCTCAGTGGTTGAGCATCTGCCTTGGGCTCAGGTTGTGATCCTGGGGTCCTGGGATCGAGTCCCACATCGGGACCCTGTTTCTCCCTCTACCTCTGCCTCTCTCTCTCTCTTCTGTGCTGTCATGCATAAGTAAATAAAATCTTAAAAAAATAAAATAAAAATACAAAGAAATCAAGGCAAAGGGCCCCAAAAGAAGTGAGGTCTGAAATGGTGAGTTGACTGGAGAGTTGTAGGGTCGGGGCACCATGCGTGCGGTTCCAGAGCCGCTGGAAGAGGAAGTGAAAGCCCTGGGCTGTTGAGAAGTTAGGTGATGAGCAGAAGGGAAAGAACAGCAGCAGTGGTAAGAACAGCTGGTCTTTACCCACCGCCTCCCAGGCGCCAGGCACCGTGCTAAGGGCCTCGCGCGGATGACCGTGCTCAGCCCCTCTGCCCTCTGATCGATCGGGGAGGTGCTGTCATCATCCTGTTCTGCAACTGCCCAAACCAAAGCAGACTCCCAACGTCACACTGCTGGGCCACAGCAGGGCTGGCAGGGCTTGGTTAGACACACACAGACGGCCTGACCCCACCCCCCAAGAACCTGCTCTTTTATTGTCATCAGTCAATTCAGAATTAAGTGGTTTGCTGATAAAAAAAAAAAATTAAAACTGCCTACTTGGAGTCATCTCAATAAAACACCGTTGTTGGGGGCCGTGCAGAAGAACCACTGTCTGTGCGGTGGTTTTTACAAGGATTTAATTAGGAAAGATAAGTGAATGTACAGCTTAAGATTTGCTCATTTTGTTTATCACCAACCCCCCTTCACATGAACCTAAAGTACAAACTCTTTTTTTTTTTTTTTAAGATTTTGTTTATCCACGAGAGACACACAGAGAGAAGCAGAGACACAGGCAGAGGGAAAAGCAGGCTCCCTGTGGGGAGCCCAGTACAGGACTTGATCCCAGGACCCCAGATCATGCCCTGAGCCCAAGGCAGACGCTAACCACTGAACCATCCAGATGCCCCCCCTAAAATACAGACTCTTGATGATGATCTAGCAGAGTCTACACTCTTACTGTCTATACCACTGGTTCTCAGCTGGGGTGATTTTGACCACCAGGGGCAAGGGAGGGATGTTCAGCAATGTCTGGAGACATTTCTAGTTGTCACAAGTCGGGGGAAGGGAACTGCTTAATATCTATGGGTAGAGGCCAGGAATACCACCTAGCATCCCACAGGCACAGCATCCCACAGCACCACAACAGTGAAAATGTGCTCCCAAATGGCAGTTGTGCCAGGGTTGAGAAACCCTGCTTGATGGTGCCTTGGGGTGCCTTGGGGTGCCTCTAGGAATATCAGCATCCAGGAAAGAGGCTTCAGAATGGGTAACCACCCAGAGCACTGATGTCAACGGGAAAGGAATGTGGATCCCAAGAGAGAGAGAATATGGATAAATGAAATAGAGAACTGCCTACTGGGGTGTGTGTGTGTGTGTGTGTGTGTGTGTGTGAGAGAGAGAGAGAGAGAGACAGACAGACAGAGAGAGAGAGAGATCAGCCTTGGAGGAAAAGAGGGATGCTTCTTATCCTATGACAGGAGGAAAAGGAATAGGAACATACTGAGAAATGCTGGTGGGAAACAGGCAAGTCGCAGGACTTCACATCTAATGGTTTTGAATATGGAAAAGCAGCAGCCAGAGAGGGAGGGGAGATCATGGCGCTGAGGCTTAAGGAAAGAAGAAATGTCAGAGCTGGTGGGAGAGAAATTCTGCTGTTTTTAGCTTCCATGCCATGGAGCCACAGAAGGGAGAAAACATATGGTAGGGATTATGGACAGTTGGAAATTGAAATGAGTAAAATCCATCACAAGGGGGATGACACTGAAAGGGCTGAGCTTGAGAACCAGGAGTGGCCAGGGCCCCAGAGAAGAGGAGGAAAAAGCAGGCCAGGTGGCAGGAAGGGTGTGGAAGGTACAAGGATCGGAGTAGGGCTGGGACCCGGGCACCAGAGAGAGCCTCAGGGGAGTAAGTGAACAAAATAACTCCTGTGAGATTGAGCGGGAGTTCCACCCATGCTCTGAGGACATGAAGAAAGCTAGAAGAAGGGTGCATGGTCCTTGAGTCCTGTCACTGAAAATGAAGGAGGGGACGGGCTTGAGGGGAACACAGG
Source organism: Vulpes lagopus (assembly GCF_018345385.1). Classification (NCBI taxonomy): domain Eukaryota; kingdom Metazoa; phylum Chordata; class Mammalia; order Carnivora; family Canidae; genus Vulpes; species Vulpes lagopus. Next base: position 19,102,488 of record NC_054833.1, read on the forward strand.
TGGAGTGTGTCCGTCAGGCCTCTCTTGAGGGTGGTGTGCCTGAGAGGTCAGGAGGTAACCAGCACAGAGGAGAAGGGGCAGGCATAGACCGATGGCACTGGCATCAGGGGAGGCCTGGAGGGCTCTACTGTGTCCCCCCAAATTCGTCTGTTGAAATCCCAGCCCCTAAGACCTTAGAATGAGACTCTCTTTGGAGATATGGACTTTACTAAAGTAATTAAGGTTAAATGAGGTCACAGGGATGGGCCGGTGTCCTTGTAAAAAGAGATGAGGACACAGATCCACCACAGAGCGAAGACCGTGTGGGGACACACAGGGAGAAGGTGTCACGCGTGTGCCAAGGAGAGAGGCCTTGGGAGAAGCCAGCCTTGATGGCACCTTGAGCTCCAACGTCTGGCCTCTGGACCTGTGAGAATACATTTCTGATGTTCAAGCCCCCAGCCCGTGGTTCCACATTACAGCAGCCTGAGCTCAGTGATACAAGAAAGGAGGGAGGTGAAAACACGTAAGGCTACTGTGGAAGGATGGAAGAAGGCACGGTCATTGGGACGCCTGGGTGGCTCAGTGGTTGAGCATCTGCCTTTGGCTCAGGGAGTGATCCTGGAGTCCCGGGATCAAGTCCCGCAAGGGGCTCCCTGCACGGAGCCTGCTTCTCTCTCTGCCTCTCAATCTGTGTATGTTTCATGAATAAATAAATAAAAGTCTTTATAAAAAAAAAAAAAAAAGCACAATCATTGACATCCCAACTTCCCCCGTGAGTGGGAGAACTAGTCTCTGCAAGGAGAGGCTTTCCAAGGAAGAGATGCCTCTAAAGACAAACCAAGTGTCCATCGAGGTGCGGAGGGAGGGGAAGTATTGTGGAGAAATCCATCTTAGAGGGAGGGCATCCGCGTCCTCAGTGGATTGCACACCTCTTGAAAGCGTGGCCTAGTCCTGCAAATGATTTCTCCACCACGAGGCTGGCACAGGGACTGCCCAATTGCAGGTACTCAGTGAATCTGCTTTGCAAACTGTGCAGATGTGGAGGGATGGCAATGAACTGGAGAGGGCTGGGGGCACAGGGGTAACTGCTTTGCTCAGGGGCGGCAGAGAAGCCAGAAGGGCTTTGCCCAGGAGTGGTGAATACAGCAAAAGGCCGAGAGGTGGGTGGAGAGCTGTCCTTTAGAATTTCCAAATCCCCTTTAGTAATGCAGCCAATTAAACCCTCTCTCTCAGATAAGTGGTGCAGAATCACAGGGATGGGCTCCGGAGAACACCTTTCTAAACTGCTGTTATCCTAAATACGTTATTACTTTAGCTGCTCAGATAACTCGAGGAATGCATTATTTCTGGTGGCTGACAGTCTTCCCTTTTAAGCGTGAGCCATTTGAAGTAGAAGTTTTTTTCAAAAATGTATTATGTACTGCTAGCTTTTTCTCCTTTTTCTAAGAAAAAAACCAGAAAGTCAAGCTATGAACAAAAGGAGAGTAGCGTAAACTTCAAATACTATATTGTATTTTCATACAAAGATAACTTTTTATAAACAAGATTTGTAAAAAAAAAAAAATTTAATTAAATTAAAAAACAAATAAGATTTGTACTAGGCCAGAAAGTGATCACATCCTCAAGGAAACTATTCATCCTTGAGGTATGGAACAGCTATTTCCTAGCATGCCCACAGTAAATTCCAATTAGAGTTTTTGTCTGCTTTTTGTTATTCTTTCCTCCCTCATTATCTGCCTATCCCTCGTCACTTCTTTCTGAATTCAGTGTGCCTGCCCACCAATAGCAATCTCCCCTTCCCTTTCTAATTGATCCTTTAGGAATCAATTGGTTAGGAAACTGGGTAGCCAACACTGCCAAAAATAAGCCTGAGGACCCGCACCTCTTTTTGGTTGGTGCCCAGAAGTCAAGAGTTGCTTATGTCCTGATTCTCAGTTGAGTTGTCGGCCTACTTCTAAGCTATAAAGTCATTTTAAAATATCAGCACATAGGGGAGGATAACTCTTTGAAGCCAACTTGCCCTCTGTAATGAAAGTGCACTGCTTTACTAGAATTTTAGGACGATGGAACTTCAGGGGACACATAAAGGCCGCTGTCCTTCCTTCTGCCTTCAGACAAGATGGCAAGTCTTAGAAAAACTGCTTTACTCTCACTGGATGGAGAGTCTTCCTTTGCCTTTAAGACATGGACTTATCATTCAATATTTGTTTCTCTGTGGGAGAGAACTCTCCAATCATGACCCAGAGTATAAATAAGCGAAAAAAATATTTCTTCAATAAGTACTATGTATGTGTGCCTGTGCATGCAGTTGAGAACACGCAAACCAAAGCAAGATATCTATAGTTTCTGTCAAGCAGACCCCCAGATGGCACTTGTAAGTAGAGGTCGTCACTGACAGTGCATTAGCATTCCTGTCGGACCCGTCTACCTTGCCTGGCCACTGGTCGCCTTGCTTACAGGATAGGTCCCCACGTCCCCAGGTCAAAGGAGAAGCCCGGAGTTTTCAACTGTATAAAGGGCTGTCTAAGTCACATGACTAGATAGCCATGAAAAACCCTGCCCATTAGTAACCTGAAAACAACAACATGTGCATCCTCATGGACAGACAACTCTTCCCTCAGAAAGAAATAAAGTCCTATCCAGGGCTTATGTGCCACTGCACAGTAAATGGGGAACTGGGATGATTTCACCCACAGCCTCCGATTTATATAAGGCAGTGGACTTACGGATGTCAGGCACTTTGACATGCAAACCTTACGTAAATAATGGAGTACGTGCTCAGAAAAATCAGGTATTCTCAAGTGTGTAGGCTGATTTGATGTGACTTCTCCATGTGACTAAAGAAACTTGACATTCATTTACTCATTCATTCAACAATGGGTAGCCAACGACAGTGTTCCAGGCTCCACAGACAACAGTAAACAAAGCACGCAAGATCTCCCTGTCCTAGTGAGTCATGTAGGCTAAAGATGTGCTATGTTTTAAATAGCAAAATACCATGAACATTTTAACAGGTATACTACAAGTTGCTTCCATCAGAGGAACTTTAACAATAAAGCCAGTGTTTGCCTCTGCTCTAGGTTGAATTGTGTCCCCCACCCCCACCCCAATTCATATGTTGAAGTCAGCCCCCGGGGCCTCAGAAGGTGACTGAGGAATTATTAAGGTAACATGATTACATGTTACCTTACACAGGTAATTGAGGTTAAGATGATGAGATCATTTAGGTGGGCCCTAAATATGGCTGCTGTCCCTGTAAGAACAGAGGACTGAGACACAGACAAACACACTCACACAGAAGACCATGTGAAGACAGGAAGGAGATGGCCATCTGCAAGCCAAGGAGGGAGGGCTCAGAAGAAACTAACCCTGCCCACACCCTGATCTTGAACTTTGAGCCTCCAGAACTGTGAGAAGTAAGTGCCTGTTAGACAACAAGCCACCCAGTCTGTAGGACTTTGCTATGGCAGCCCTAGTAGGCTAGTATAGCCTCCAAAGCCCAAACCTTATCTGCCCAAGTGCTGGGAGCATCTGTGAGTTGGAACAATTTCATCAGAACTATCAGCAAGGAGGTTGGGATCCAAGTGCCTAAGTATAGACTCAATGGAATGAAAAGACCTTAAATGTTACTTAAAGGAGCAAACAGTATTAGCTGATATTACGGTAAGACAAGTTTGTGATAATCCTAAAAGTAAAGCCAATTGGAAAGCAATCTGTTTAAGAATCTGAAATTAACTACTAAAACCATGCTACATTCATGAAACAAATATTTACACCTTTTTAAATGATCCAGTAGAAGAATGCCTAATCTCATTTTATTTTATTATTTTTTTAAGATTTTATTTATTTAGGGACGCCTGGGTGGCTCAGCAGTTGCACGTCTGCATTTGGCTCAGGGTGTGATCCTGGAGTCCTGGGATCGAGTCACACAACAGGCTCCCTGCGTGGAGCCTGCTTCTCCCTCTGCCTGTGTCTCTGTCTCTCATGGATAAATAAATAAAAGATTTTAAGATTTTACCTCTCATGGATAAATAAATAAATAAATAAAAGGTTTTAGGATTTTATTTATTTATCCATGAGACACACAGAAAAGGAGGCAGAGAAAGGGAGAAGCAGGCTCCCTGGGATTGATGCAGGACTCGATCCCAGGACCATAGGATCACGACCTGAGCCAAAGGCAGACGCTCAACCACTGAGCCTCCCAGGCATCGCCCCTAATCTCATTTTAAAAGTTTGTGATGTATTTCTTTAGATGAAAAAAACCCTGGCTACAAATAGAGAGTCCTATTTTGTAAATAACAATGAAAATTTTTACTCACATCTAAATTAAAAAAGAAGAGGTGGACATCAAAAAGTTAAAATGGTGCTTACATCTAGATAGAGCAAATATTTTACCTTTTGCTGTTCTGCTTATTTCTGTTTCCTTTTCTCTGTGATAAACCTGGAATGGTTTAAAGGGGAAAAAAATAGTATCATTAAATCATTACATGAAATGACTATCTTTAATGTCATTGAAATCGATACCAAACTGAAGGATTTGAAGCAATTATCTGCAGAACGTCCTAGACAACATAAGTAGCTCACATCTTAAAACACACAGCTCTTTCCATATCAGATCCATTCCTCTTCCTCACCTTTTAGCTTTTTCTATAATTCCACCAGTTCCTTATATTTCCTATGGATTACAGCCATAACGCAGTGTATCAGATCATGGTTTGTTCCTAAATTGAAATCCAAGTTTCCGTCTTTGGCTAAAGGAAAAGTGCTTCTTTCTTCTCAGGTTTCTCAGAAATTAGATTTTACGTAAAGCAAAATGGGGACTGCAAATATCCTTGGAAGTGGCAGGTTACAGAGGAAAGAGCATGCACCAGGACACGATCCAGCCCTGGGTCCTATCCTACCTGCCTCTATTATTTACCGGGTGTCGGCATGTCTAACTCTGGCAAACTTCAGTTCCTTCAACTATAAAGCAAATGTAATAACTACCCGGGTACTGTCATGAGGGTTAAAAAAGATAACATGCATAAAGCATTCAAAAAAAGGCATCTGGTCCATGGCAGGTGTACAGTAAACTATACCTCTTAGTTTATATATATATAAAATTTTGATGCTTCATATTTACATTTTGCAATCAAACACATAGATCTTAATCCAATAAAAGTATCCAATAAAAGTATTAAGGTTATATCAAATTCTCTATGTAATCTTTTAACTTTTTTTTAAAGATTTACTTACTTATGTTAGAGATTGAGAGTGCATGAGCAGGAGTGGCAGAGAGAGAGGTAGACATAATCTCAAACAGACTCGGCACTGAGCATGGAGCATGACGCAGGGCTGGATCCCAGGACCCTGAGATCATGACCTGAACTGAAACCAAGAGTCAGACGCTCAACTGACTGCACCACCCACATGACCCTCATGTAATCTTTAAAAAAGTAAAATAAAATAAAAAAAAACCAGAATAGTGTCACATCAAGGTCATTATTTCTTAACTGTTACATGATAACCATCCATTTATGAGTACACGTACATAGCTGAATTTATCTATGTGTGCATGTGTATACATACAAGATACTTGAAAAGCAAAGTTGCTCATAATGATTTTTAATGTTACTTAAATTACATCACAGTGACCGTGGACAAGATAAAACACTTATAACTGAAATACTGAGTTGGAGATCTTCTGCAGTCATTAGAAAAATGGCTTATTTTATAGAAAGGGATAGACTTGAGTGATGTGACACTGTGGCTGGTCAAGCTACTACTGTTATTTCAAATGAATTTGGGATAAGTGCTGATTTTCATACAGTTACTTCAACAGAGAACCAGAGGCACTCGGGGAGTACAAAATGGGTCCAACCCAAACAGCTAGAAGTTGGTAGACACAGGTCTGGAATCCAAGTCCTCTGTCTACGGCTCAAGTTCTCTGTCTACAGCTCAAGTTCTTTCTATTGCACTGCAGAGAATGAGAGGAAAATTTACATCTTGAGTAGGCTATAAGTCTGTAGTCACACACAGAAATAAACTTGGAATTAAAAAAAAATTGGAGGGAGAGGGGATAAGTGCGTCCAGATACTAAACATGCAATAAAGCTAGAATGCACAGAATGCACTATGCTATAGTGTTAATGCAGTGATATATTATCAGTGGAATCAAATGGAAAACCTAGAAGTATTTGGTCTATGATAAAGATGGCACTTCAAATCACTGGAGAAAGATAGATTAGTCATCATAGTTGAACAACTGAAAGGGAAAAAAAATTCACAACAAATACCAACTTCACACTAACTTTATGCCAAAAGCGAAAATTATTACAAATTAATTAAAGAATTAAATGTAAAATATCAAATCTTAAAAGAACCAGAAGAAAAATATGTAGATATTAATTTGAGGGAGGAGGAATAAACCATAAAGGAAAAGATGTGGATTTTGAATCACACAATAATTGAAGTTTAAATACATTAAAAAAAAAAAAAAAAAACACTGTAGGCCAAACTGAAAGGGAAATTATAGGCTAGAAAAAAAACATATTTACAGGCAGAGTTAGTTAAGAACCTCAATATAATAAAAGCAACACTTTACTGAGCCTTTATTAGGTGTAAGACATGCTAAGCTCTCTGCACACAGTATCTTGCCATAATCTTATAAGGGAGATACAATTAGTTCCACTTTTAAAATAAAAAATGGAGACACTGAGTGGCTAAGAAGTATCATACCCAAGGTCTTACAGCTAATAAGTAGCAGAACAGAGATGTGGATGTAGAATTCTAAGTTCCAAGCTTTTCCTCTTAATTTTTATATACTACAAGGTCTCATAAGTCAATATCAAAAGAACACCTCCACTGCAAAATGAGCAAAGAATATGGAGAAGCCATCCACAAAAGAAAACATATAAATACTTAATGAACACATTTTTCATGTTCAACATTAGTAGTACTACAAGAAATGCAAAGTAAAACATGCAATAAGATTTTTTCATGGGCAGTCCGGGTGGCTCAGTGGTTTAACGCTGTCTTCGGCCCAGGGCGTGATCCTGGAGACCAGGGATCGAGTCCCACATCGGGCTACTGGCATGGAGCCTGCTTCTTCCTCTGCCTGTGTCTCTGCCTCTCTCTCTCTCTGTCTCTTTCTCTCTCTGTGTGTCTCTCATGAATAAATAAATAAAATCTTAAAAAAAAAAAAAAAAGACTTTTTTCTCTATCCGATAGGCAAAAAATATTTTGAAATGTCAACATCTAGTTTTGGCAAAGCTGAGGAAACAAGATGGATGTTGTGGGAATGATATTCATCACCTAAAACAGAAATTAGAGAATATAACTATTTTGTTCTCAAAAATTAGTTCTTTCGGATAGCCATTTCACTTCTAAAAAAAAAAGAAAAGACTTCTAGAAATTTTGCTAAAGAGATAAACACAAAGATGCAAGGATGGTTGTCATTAGATTATTCACCCCCACAAAAAATTAGAAACAAGCTAAAAGTCTACCAACAGGACTCTGGGACATGAATGGTAAAACATTCACATGATGCTAACCATCAGCAATCATGAAGTGTAAAGCTACTTAAAGTTACTTGGGAAATGTACAAAATATAGTATGTGAAAAACAAGTCTTACAAAACTGTATGTGCTTTTAAAAATTTATTTTTTATTTTTTAGAGGGAGAGAGAGAGAGATGCAGTGGGAGACGGAGAAAGAGAATTTTAAGCAGACTGTATGCCCAGTGCAAAGCCTGATGTAGGACTCAATTTCATAACCCTGAGGTCATAGCCTGAACCAAAATCAAGAGTCAGACACTTAACCTACTGAGCCAATCAGGTGCCCCTGTATGTGCTATTTTTAAATTTTGTTTTCTGCTTGTCCACATTTTTCAAATTTTCTACAATGAATATGTATTAATTTTACATCAGGAAAACAAATGCTATTAAAATACCAATAAACTTGAACCAGAAGAATAAGTAGTTTAAGATTCTAGAATTTAAAATAGGATTTCTACTTAAAATGTTCCAAGTATTGATAAACATGGTAATTCAAAATCAGAATAAAAGATTACAAGGCTCCTATGAAACCCAAATCAGATATAAAAGCAAGATACAGACTTCTAATATATAAAGAAACTGGTGGTTAGGCCACTAAAATGAAGATGCACCCTTTGCCCCCACATACACACCTTACTCCCAAGGAGCTTAATTGATTTTCAGTATTGAAATCCATAGGAAGACTCATAAAGATCTCATGCAGAGACAACTAGTTTTAGAGGAAATAATAACCTGTATATTAAAGATAGAATTGATATTTAATTTTTCTTTCCTCTTAGTAATACTAATGTAACTTGAAAATAAAGTAGCTCAAATTGTATGAGTCTTCCAAGCTGATTTCTAATTTAAAACCACTTAAAAAGTAAGAATTGAAATATGCTTCTCCAACATATGAAGAATATCCATTTCTCAGCCAACATTATACTTCATAGTGAAAAACTAAAGACATCCCTTTAAAAATAAGAATAAAAAAAAAAAAAACCCAGACAGAACAAAATTACGTAGTATTGTTCTGCAAGTTTTCTGGCCAATGCAATAAGACATGAAACAGTTAAAGATTGAAAAGAAAAAATTAAGATTATTATCATTACTTACAGATGGTATCATTGCAAAACTAGAAAACCCAAAGAAATTAATGGAAAACTATATTCAAGAGAAGTCATAACAACCATCATTTATTGAATTCCAATTTGTCCAACAGTGCAGCACTATCTTCGGAGAGTCATGTATATGGTAAGGAGTAGAACTGGATGGCTCTGTCCATTAAGCATCTGACTCTTGGATTCCACTCAAGTTATGATCTCAGAGTAGTGAGATGGAGCCCCATGTTGGGCTCTACACTCAGTGGGAGTCTGCCTGAATATTCTCTCCCTTTGCCCTTTCCCCCACACTTCTCTTTCTCTCAAGTAAATAAATAAATCTTAAAAAAAAAAAAAAAAAAAGTAGAACTGGGATTCACACCCAAGTCTGATGGATTCCAAAGACTTCAAAACCTGTGTGTTTTTTAAGATTTTATTTTTAGGTAATCTCTATAGCCAACATGGGACTTGAACTCACAATCCCAAGATCAAGAGTTGTTCACTCCATCAGCTGAGCCAGCCAGGCACCCTCGGTATTCTTTTCAATATGTTGTTACTTTGCTGCATAAAGTGTATAGTTATGATGTATAAGCACTCTCACAGACACACACATTGAAAGAAATAACCATCACAATATTAAAATTTAAACAACCCCATTCACAAAGCAAAAAATTCAGCAAGGTTTGTGTGTAACCAATGTAAGAAAAGAAAATCCACCTAGACATAATTTGGACATATGTATATATACATATAATAAGAAGCAAATAGAGCTGAAATAAGATTTAGGAAGACTAAATTTAATTTTCAAAATGTACATTCTAAATTAATTTATACATTAAATGCAATTCCAGTCAAACTCCATCTGGATGATATATTTCATAGAGAGAAATGTAACAAAAGAATTTCCATGTGTATCTAAGAGAAACAAGTGAGAAGAGTAAGGAAAATTTTACCAAAGAACTATAGGGGAAGGGGGTACTGGTTATTAAAAAATTATGTCTATACATTTACTGGAAGTCAGTTTTTGATAAAGGAAACATTACTAATTATGAGAGAAGGAAAGAATTATTCAGAATTATTGCTACCAATTCAAAAGAAAATATCGAGGTAAATTCTTAACTCACACCATACACCCAGATAAACTCCTTATGGATTAATAAAATCTAGTTAAATAGGGACGTAATTCTAAAACAGAAATATAAGATAAAAACAAAATTTGTCAGGGCACTTGGGTGGCACAGTTGGTTAAGTCACCAACTCTTGGTTTTGGGTCAGGTCGTGATCTCAGGGTCATGAGATGGAATCCTGCATCAGGCTCCATGCTCAGTATGGAGTCTGCTTCAGAGTCTGTCTCTCTCTCCCTCTCCCTCTCCTGTTCATGCTCAAATAAATAAATAAATAAATCTTTAAAAACCAAATGTATCATATTCCTCAGAAAAAAAAATGACTCACACCACTAGATGAGAAAGTTTTAAAACTTGAGTGTAAATAAGGAATAGATCTACATAAAATTCGAATTAAAGGGACATAAAAAAAAGACCATAAATAACTTGTTCACATAGAAGTATGAACTATCTCTATACCCAAACTAAAAAAGCAAAAAACAAACTGGAAAAAAATCATTTGTAGCAAAAATCACAAAAGAAATAGAAATTTCACAAAGTAGTTAATTTTTCTCTGTTAAATTAGAAAAAAAATAAGCTCAAAGTTGCAGGATATAATGAAATGAGCGGATACTCTCATATGTATCGCTAAAGGCATTATAAGTGGACACAACCCTTTTGGAAAGCTTTATTTATGTACTTTATGTACATATTATTGCAATTACGTGGTTTTTTTGGGGGGGGCGATGAGCATGAAGGAGGGCACATGATGGGATGAACACCAGGTGTTATATGCAACTGATAAATTATCAAATGCTCCATCTGAAACTAAGTATGTGCTAGATGTTGGCTAATTGAATTTAAATTAAAAACGTATTAAAACCTTTATAACTTATTTCAGAAGAGGTTTATACTTGTTTCCTTCACTGTATAAATCAATGTTATAACAGGTAGATACGAATGGAACTTGGATGTAAACCCGAAGCCCCCAGATACAGTGTTCCTTATTTCACACTGACATTTGATTAAATCAGACTGATGCATTGAGAAGGTAAATGGTTCCCTTATTTATTTATTTATTGATTGATTGATTGATTGATTTACTTACTTACTTACTTGAGTTCAATTTGCCAACATATAGCATAACACCCAGTGCCCATCCCGCCAAGTACCCCCTCAGTGCCCATCACCCAGTCACCCCAACCCCCCACCCATCCCTCAATTATGTGTTTTTTTTTTTTAAGCAAAAAAAATGACTAGAAAGAAAATTACCAAAATGATAAAGAAACAACATCAGAGGGATGGGAATGGGTTTCATTTAGGTCTTGTATTTTTCTGTTTTATCCTGGAAAACTAATGCTTTGTGGTAAGTGTCTTCTTAGAAGCAGCAGCAGGAGGAGTATGTTTTGTAAAGCTAAAAAACCTGTCAGTGGAGAGAGTTAGTGTCTTAATGAAGCACATCCCTCAGCAGACTGGTCAAATTAGGTGCCTTTTCTCCTGCCCACGTGCTTGGGAAAAGGATCTTGAAGGAATCCCCACCTGCTCCAAGCTGCTTCAACCTCCCTTCTCTAGATGGAGCTTAGAGCGAGTCAGTTCATACATCTGGTATCTGCAGATGCCTACAAGTGTCAGCTCAGCAAGTGCTTAGGTTTGTAGAATCCAGGCAACAAAAGGGGTCAGGAGCCTTCACCTCATGCGTCGTCCTCCAGAAACACACAGGGAGGGCTAGGCTGTGCATGCCACCAAACAGCAACACTAAAATGACCGCCGCCCCAAAACCACCATGAGGTACCATCCCCGACCCATTAGTGTCAAAAAACTAGAAAACAAGTGTCGGCAAGGATATGGAGAAAATGGAGCCCATGGACACTGCTGATGGGAATGTCAAATGGTGCAGCCTCCACGGAAAAGAGCATGGCAGTTCCTCAAAAAATTAAAAATAGAATTGCCCTCTGAGCCAGCAATTCCACTTCTGCATACAGACCCCAAAGAATTGAAAGTGGGGTCTCAAACATATCTGTACACCCATTCTTCACAACAGCCCAAAAGTGGGAGCTGCAGCGTTCATAGATGCTGAATGGGTAAACCAACCATGGAATATTATTCAGTCTTAAAAAAATGAACAAAGCACTGACCCAGGCCTCAGCACGGATAGACCCTGAGGACATTATGCTGAGTGAAACAAACCAGTCCCCAAAGGACAAACATTGGATGATTTCCTTGTATGGGGTCCCTACAGTAATCACATTCATTGGGACAGGAAGTAGAAGGATGGCTGCCCAGGGGCTGGGGTCGGGGAAATGGGGGAGTTAAGGGTTTAATGGGGGCAGAGTTTCAGTCTGGGAAGATGAAAAGTTCCAGAGATGGAGGGTGGTGATGGTTGCACAACAGTGTGAAAGTACTTAATGCCACTGACCTGTACACTTAAACATGGGTTAAAATGGTAAATTTCATGTAATCTGTATATTACCGCTATAAATATGTGTGTGTACAGAGAGAGAGAGAGAGAGAGAGAGAGAGAGACCATTGCCACATTAATGCTAACGGCACCAGTCATGTTCACTGTATATTTTCTTCAAAGATGCAGATTGTTCTTGGGAAGGTCCTGGTGACACAAAACGCACCTGTGGCCGGGTAAACGGAATGTACATTGAGCCGTCGCCAGTTCTAGGCAACTGAGAGCAGAGTCATGTTTGCTTCTTGGGCATCACATGACTCAAATCAAAGAAGAGCATGGCACACCACAGGAAACTGAGCGCTGGAACCATAAAACAATGCAGAGCAATTTCCTTATCGGCATCTCCTCTATTTAGAATATTTTACAAAAGTAAAAGGGCAAAGTTCTCAGCCACGGCACCCCTGGGCCCAGGGATCGCGCACGGAGCTCTTGCACGTTGCATGGAGAACGCGTGAGGGGCTCCTCTGCAGAGGGGCAAACATGATGACCCTTTATGATGACCCCGTGCCATAAATCTGAGGCTAAAACGAGGGTGGCTGAGAAGTCTGCTTGGAGTACTTGCTTCAACGGTCTGAGCTCCAGTTTCAGGGATTATTTTGAGAACTCAATTTAGCTATAGTCAAACATGTCAATTTGTAACTTGCCTAAATAAGTCACCTGTCCCTAAGCTGGGGTCCTGAAGCACCATTCAACTCCACCGGCATTGTTTGCTGTACAAAGATACAAGCACACTTTTCTTTTTAAAACCTGGTCCAATGGCTCTCTGAAGCTGTCTTTAGTCTTCTAAAGACTCTTTGGCCACCTACTGGATTTTTTCAGCTCGAGAGCTGGGCAGAAAAAGAGCAACTTACTGCCCTTGTTCAAAGGAAAGAGAGTTACAGACTAGAAGCTAGACAGACTTTATTATTCAGAACCCACGGGGATTTGCAAAAGAATAGCTCAGACACAGTCTGTTACTACCCTCCTCTCAAGGAAAAAGCCAATTATTTTCTCCTACCTAAAGAGTTTAGCAGGAGTGTGAAATGTAAACTCTTCTATGACATCTTTATCCTGGGCCCAAGGAAGGAAAAAAATAAAAAGGTGGCAAAATTCAAATACTTTTGCTTATTTCTGCTAAGTTACCAGGAGGGAAAAAAGATTTAAGTGACTTGTCAGTGTTTCTCACATATAAAAAAGGATTATCAGCTACTTTCACTTTCTAATGAACAGCTCTGGTCTCCTAACCGAGTTCTGTGTAAGGCATTTAATTTAAACCGAAATCATTTTGATTAACAGAGAAAGAGATGGGTTTTATAAATAATAAATAAATAAATATATATATATATATTTTTAAAAGCAGGAGCATTCTATTAGATGTGACCCTTGAGCTAGATCAGAGAGCAAAGCTAGAAAAAAAAATGGAAGTTACGACTCATTCAGGAAGAGCACACTGAAAGCGAAAGATTCATTGATGAGTCTCTAGCTCTCAGGCTGTGGTGGAGGAGAAGCAGGTTTAAGGTGGGAGCTGAGTAAGGTGGGGCTGAGGGGAAGTAGTGGTGCAGCTGGGCTGTAGGGTGTGCTGGGAACCCCTGAGCTGGTCCAGCACCTTGCTCACAGTGGCATATCACAGCGTCCCCGAAACTGTGATTTTTTTTTTTTTTTTCAAAAATGGACCGAGATTTGAGAAGTACTGGGAATCAGAGACCATGCCTTGGGTGCTGGTCCCGACAGGTACCGCTGCCTCTCCGGGGAGGGCCTGCAGAGCACACATGTGCACGCATGGGGGGGGATCTCGGGGCCTCCTGTAACACATCTGCACACGCTCACTGTGCTCATCCCTGTAGGAGGAAGCACAGTCAGAGAGCGGACGTGCCCTGCGGAGGTCTAAAGCTACTGAAGGCTGGGACTTGCGTCCGGGATTCCTGATTGCCCAGAGGCTAGGGCCTTCTCACTACTGGAAATCCGAAAGCCTCCATCAGAGAGCAGCTTGACAAGGCCACGTTGCCGCTGTGTGCAAGCACCACCAGCGTCTGCTATGTCATCAGGAGGTGTGGTGTTGGTACAGATTCCCGGAACCCTGCCAAGCTCTCCAGTTGTCTGGTGGCAGGCTGTTCGGTAGGGAAAGCAAGCAGGGGGAGAGGGAAGAGCATCTAGATGGCCAGCAGGCTAGGGCACAAACTCACCGGGATGCACGGCCTCCTCAGCTGGCACGGCCCTTGGGGCTTTGCATCTGCCCCGGGCCCTTCCCTGGGCTCCCCTGCAGCTCACGTTGCCCAGAGCATTGCTTTTGCTTCCCTCTCTGTTCTCTTTCCCTCCCATCTTCCCAAGCAGCTAAGGCTACCCCCGCGGACGTGGTCTCCTTTGGCTTTACTAACGCCAATTGGAGGGGGTTTCCGAGCAGCAGAACCCTGTGCCGTAAATAGGTCTGGACCACGAAATTGGATACGAATAAAAGTTCACATGTACCAAGAGCCCTGACTCAACTCTTGAGCCAAGTGGTTTGCCTACATCCTCTCATCTGACCCTTGGAGGCAGATGTGTACTCCCCGTGTGTAGAAGGGAGGTGGAGAGAGGACAGATCGCCCAAGGTCAGGGCGACCCTGTCACTCCGACCGTCGGGCTTTACCACCACCCTTCCAGAAATCACACCCCTGGGGCCCCCTCCGGCCAGCTTGGCCCCCACTTGAACTAAGGATTGTGACTTTCCTCCAAGGGGCGGTGATAAAAACAGACCAACAAATCTGACTTGCTTTGTCCAGACAACCGACCGCGAGGGCTCCCGGCTGCTGGACACCGCCCTGCGTGTCAGGGCGCCTGACCGGGAGGACGGGAAGGAAGGTGGCCCACGAGAGGCCGGGCGGAAGGCCCGAGCTGGCGCTCCCACGTTCTAAGACGGTGCGAGGGTAGTCGATACTCCTGCTGGATTTGCCACTCCCGCCGTCCCCAGATACGAGGCAACACGCTGGACTGGACGAAGCTGGGGCAAGGGCCCGGATTTAAACCGTGGTGGAAAGAGTTACAAGGGAGGAGGAGGACTCTGGGAGGAAAGGGGGGGAAGACGCTGTTCTGAGCACAGACGTCCGGGTTTCCTGCCTGCCCTGCCAGTGTCCCCGATTTCACCAGCTACGGGGACAGAGGGTGGGCAGGGGTCGGTAAGCTGGGTGAGAGCTCCCGCAGGCAGCCGCAGTGCCCTGGAGAGCAGCCACAGGGAGGAGGGACGAGAGATGTGGCATCCCTGAGTGACACGGCCCTGCTGGCGAGCTCACCGCAGTAAGCAATTTTTCCACAGAGGGAACCATCCAAAGGAAACCGGTAAGACCCAACGTTTGGAACTCGCATGCATGACAGACGGCTGCTCCAGTGCACGGTCTGCCATCACCCGCTCCCTCTTCAGGCTTCATCAGCTCCACTTGCAGTGGGTGTTTCAAATTATAGAAACGACATGAGTGGGGTTCGCATGGAACCCCAAAATCTGGTGAGCAGAGGCCCTAATCCCATCCTGAAGGGAAGATTATTTGTGGGCGTGTGTATGCGGGTGTGCTCACCACTTGGAAGGGACTTACTTCCGGCGTCTGAGGCTCCTGGAAGATTCCAGAACGGTGCACAGGGTTTAGACTGGTTTTTGGAGGGGCCGATACACAAAACAGTCGCTACACTGGGCTCTGACCACAGGATGCTATGTCTCTCGGGGGCTTGATGGAGAAAGTTCTACGAGAGGGTGCAAGGGGTAGGGGAGGTAGAGCATCAGCTTAGAGGAGGCTCCGGAGGAAGCCTCAGAAACACCTACCTGTGCAGCTGCCATGGAAACCCCAAGTGGCTGGAAATTACTGGCTTTGAATCTAACCGCGCTCCTGGATTGGGCCCACCACACCTATCTGCCTCCAAATTAAGCCATTTACCGGCCCAGAAGGGTCACCTCGAGGAGGTGCTTACAAATAATCTGCCCTGGCAGAGAAAGAAGTGATTTGAAAAATCTTAACTGCTGGTAGCAGAGAGATGGTGTAAAAACACCGGCCTCGTCACGGTTACTTTATTGGCAGCCAGCTCTCCTGGTTAACTTAGGATCCACGCTGGTTGAAACGCTGTTGTAGATAACATCAGTCAGATTCACCTGGCTGCGGAGCACCTGGGTGGCTCAGCGGTTGAGCGTCTGCCTTCGGCTCCTGGGATCGAGTCCCACATCGGGCTCCCAGCAGGGAGCCTGCTTCTCCCTCTGCCTGTGTCTCTGCCCCTCTCTCTGTGTCTCTTATGAATAAATAAAATATTTAAAAAATCATTCTGATTTTTTGACACATTTTTATTAGAAATAAGTTCCATGAAGGCAGATAAAATCTTAAAAAAAAACAGATTCACCTGGCTGCTTTTGTGATGGAAGATTCCCAGCCTGGACGTGAAAGTTTCTTTGCCACTGCTCTCTGCACATGTGCAAGAACATGGTTCGAAAGCTACACCGCAACAGTATGGCAAGGCCAGCCCTTTAACACAGATCTGGGATTGCTCAAGGGAAAGTCCATAGTTTCCTTAAAAGAGAAAGACTATCTACCCCAACGATGCTGTAAAAACACATAAATCCTGGTTCTCTCTCTTACTTGCTAACATCGCAAATTACCTAACCTTTCTCTGAGTTTCAATTTCTTCACCTACAAAGACATATCACATTACATACCATCCAGGATTGCTATAAAATTTAATGCCCACAAGGCCTGCGCGCAGAGCCTTGCCCCCGGTGAAGGGTGGTATTCACAGGTTCACTTTCTACCCATTCCACAGTCAGAGCTATGTACCAACTGTATATGTTGGTCTCTTATATGCCGAAAATTGCTTAATAATTCTGATTTCTTGGGCACCTTGGTGGCTCAGTGGTTGAGTATCTCCCTTTGACTCAGGTCGTGATCCCGGGGCCCGGGGATCAAGTCCCACATTGGGCTCCCTGCAGGAAGCCTACTTCTCTCTCTGCCTCTGTGTGTCTCTCATGAATAAATAAAATATTTTTTAAAAAATTGATTTTTTTGACACATTTTTGTTAGAAATAATTTCCATGAAGGCAGAGACCTTATTTTATTAATTGCCATAATCCTAGTGCAAACTAAATATATGTTGTATGAACACACTGATGGACAAAGTGGAGAGGCCTAAACTATTTGGGACAACTCTGTGTATTGTAGTTTTGCAGTGATATACAGGAGCATTTCTTAGATCCCATGGACCACATTACTTTGTGTACCATTATTAGTGCATGGGGTGAGCAAAGTCTATGGTAAACAAATTCTAATGCAGGGGTTCTCAACCTTTTTGGTTTCAAGACTCCTTTTTTTTTTTTTTTTTTTAAAGATGTTATTTTTATTTATTCATGAGAGACACACACAGAGAGAGAGGGGCAGAGACACAGGCAGAGGGAGAAGCAGGCTCCATGCAGGGAGCCCGACATGGGACTCGATCCTGGGTATCCAGGATCAGGCCCTGGGCTGAAGGCAGCACTAAACTGCTGAGCCACCCGGGCTGCCCTCAAGACTTCTTTAAACACTTATAATTACTGATGATCCCAAGGAGCTTTTGTTTATGTAGATTATATCGCTCAGGATTTTTCCATACTAGAAATTAAAACCAAGAATAAATTAAATGTATTATCTAAAAATAACGATAAAACTACTATACATTAACATAAATAGCATATTTTTATGAAAAAAATAACTTTTCAAAACAAAATTTAATGAGAAGAGTACACTGCTTTACATTCTTGCAAATGTCTCTTAATGCCTTGTTTAACAGATGACTGGATTCTCTGCAGTCTGTGTGTTATGACTGACACATCATATATCCTTTGGATAAGTCCAGAAAGAAAAAGAGTCAAAAAAAAAAAAAAAAGCAAATCTTATTATTGTCATAAAAACAGTTTGACCTCCTGGACCCACTGAAAAGATAATCAGGCATTCCCAGGGTTCTCCAAGTCAGACTTTGAGGCCCCCTGCTTGACCAATGATAACAAGAAAACACCATGTTTGCTTCTACTATTAGGGGTGCTTTTATTTTACAAATATCTGAGTTTCAAATTTCAAAAACTCAACCTCACTTTATTTTTTTATTTTTATTTTTTTCAACGTCATTTTAAATCATTTGCTTCTATATATATGCCTTCATTCAGCTGGGCTCCACCAGACACTCTGCATACCTAATCTAAGACAAGGATGTGTGTGTATGTGTGTGTTGTGGGTATGCATAAAATATAACTTCCCATGCAGGCAGGCTGCAAACCCAACATGTCCAAAACTAACTTCTGTATCTGACTCCCAAACCTGCTCTTCAGGGGTGAGGGTACTCCAATTTTTCCCACGAAGATATTTTTCACCTCCCCAAAGTCAAGTCCTTTGTGGCACAGACCTATATACTACATTTACTGTGGAAAGTCCACTTTGCTTCTCCTGGCCTCACTTCCTCAAAAGCATGTTTACTCCTTAGAGTTTTCTTTAGAGGAACAGTTGAAAATTCTTCTTCCCCCATCCAGCCTAAACACGATTCCCATTTACAATGCCACTGCTTGGTGGATTTAGGGACTTCATAAATGGATTTATCAGTTCCACATAACCTGCCCGTATTAATTTTCATTGTATCACTGAAATAAACCCAAGTATAGAATTTCATCGGTGGATGGTTATTTATAAGGTGATTTTTACTAAATTAGGCATTCACTTCATGCCATCTGCATATAGTGAGGCAGAGCCTAAGACACGGCATTATAAATCAGATAATTTTATTTATTACAGGGAATCCTACCACTTTCCATCGAGTTGTCTGTGAAGATCGGTGGAAAGGTCTTGGTGGTGCCAAGACAGAAACTGTTTCTCCCGCACAATTGGTTTGTTCTCTTTTTATAAGCACCCTCTAAATCTTATTACTAATCATTTCTCTTATTTGCTTTGGCCACTAGGAAGCTCAAAGCCAACTCTGAAGCTCACACCTGGCAAATGATCTGGATTTCATGACATGACACGTTTTTTATGTATCAATCTTACCCCAAGTTTTAGCTTACATTTCTACTTTAGCTTTGATTCACTTATTTTAAATACTGCGGTCCTATGTGTATTTCTTTAATCCCTTTTTAGGATAGAGCGGGGCAT
Organism: Vulpes lagopus; assembly: GCF_018345385.1. NCBI lineage: Eukaryota > Metazoa > Chordata > Mammalia > Carnivora > Canidae > Vulpes > Vulpes lagopus. Next base: position 19,121,737 of record NC_054833.1, read on the forward strand.
ACAAGAATAAGTAAATAGGGCAAAGCTTTAATCTACTTCAAGCCAAGTTTCTCAGATAAGCCCTCGAAGAGAACGGGCCAAAGGCAGTTGGAGGGAAGTAGGGAACCTTTAGCTATTCCTTACCTATGGCCCCTATTATTATATACATTTCCAGATACATATGATCTGTTACTCAACGTTACAAACTTTTCATTACCACCCATCTAAACCACTCTGAGGGGGATTATCTGCAGAACCTCTTCTGGAATTAAAGACAGGAAGAAGAAGCAGGAACACCAGGCCAGTTACATAAATTATTGAGGCTCAAAGAGGTTAAATAATTTGCCTAAAGTTACACAAATAGAAATGCTGAAGCCAGATTATGAAACCAAGCCTATGGTATTCAAAAGCTCTGGGGGATATGTTCACTTTGTGAAAATTCAGGGAGTTACACATTTATGATGTGTACAATTTTCTCTGTGGATATTACACTTCAATAAAATGTTAACAAGGAAAGAAAAAGGCCATGAGGTTTTTCCATCCCTCAGGATACATCAACGTGAGAAAACTCAGATGGAGGAGAGCAGGAGAAAGTCATGAGTTAGAGGCCTGGGCTGTGATGTTACTGCCTTAACTATTCAACACTGATGGCATTATTTTTAATGAATGAAATAGTAAATTTAATGAATGAATGCTTTACTAGGTATCCTCCAACCACAGGCTACTCTCCAAGGACAACATGTCAGAGGGATGGCCTAAGTGACAACCCGTGCCAGTGTGTCTGAGACCTCAACAGTAAGGCAGAAAAGCCTAAAATAGATGAAAGAGTCATAATGGTGATAATATGTATCTCTTCTTTGATGCTCTTTTTGTTAGCCGTTCTTCTTCTCCACTGAAAACATGTAGAATATCCATAAGTGGGTTTTCCACTTTGCTGAATATTAAACTCTCCAGCAGGCTCTGTGATATTTTAGAAGAGTCTCTCCCATCATCTATCATTATATATTCAGAAATGTAAAATAACTTTATCACTAGCCTAAATAATAATGATAGTAAACCTGTGATCCCGCAGCCCCTAGACCATGACAAAAGTCAAAAACCAAGAGCCAGATGCCCAACCACTGAGCCACCCAGGGACCTCACGGTTTTAAAGGCAGATTTACTATAACAACTTCTCAAAAAAAAAAAAAAAAAAAAAAGACAAAGAAAGCCCTACCAGGGCGTCAAGGTGGCTCAGTCAGTTGAGCAACCACCTCTTGATTTCAGCTCAGGCCTTGATATCAGGATCACAACTTCAAGCCCCACGCTGAGCTCCACTCTGGGTGTGGAGCCTACTTAAAAAATAAATAAATAAAAGCCCTACCATATGAATCATTTTGAGGTTAAAAATCCTTATGGCTTATCATGTCATGATTCAGCTTGATTAGGGCAGTGCCAGCACAAAATCAGATGAAAAGGGTAGAAGGGAGACACTATGCTGGGTGTCAGGAACTGGGTTCTAGTCCTGCCACGAAATAGTCACACTGAACAAATCACTTAATATGTAGGTTTCTCCTTCCTTCCCTTTTACGTAAGATGGAACACTTGAGCTAGATAATTTCTAAGGTTTTTTTCATGACCAAACACTCTGCAATTCTAAAGTGGCTCACAAATAATTATACTGAATTCCCACCTGCATATGGCACATTAACAGACATTAACCATCCTCTCATGAAAATTACGGAGCCCAATTAGGGCACAGAAGGCCACCCCACTTCTGCACAGTGGTAATCAAAAAGAGCATTTGCAGGCAAAGCTATGATATCTTTAAAACACGGTCTGGGATTTCTCTAGTCCCTAGACATTTGTCAATCCTGTAATAGGCCATGAACCTGGCTGTGATAATAGCTCCAAAGAATTCTTACCTGACTCGGGGACCAGGCAAGGAAAACAGGACCAGGAGACAAAATGGGGAGGCTAAGCAAATGATGAATGACATTATAAACCATGGAAAAGATCTCTTTAAACCCCAGAGTGATCATAGTGACTAGCTGTCCAGGTCATTATCAGATGGGATAGCATCTCTAGAAAACAGAAAATCCTATTTGACTATATAGTCCAAAGCAGGAAATCCAGTGGCTCAAAGTGAAGTTCTGGAGAGAGGTAGGCGTTATCTTCATTTCATAACCAGGACATAGAGGCTGTTTGACCACAGGCAAGTTTCCCTAAGTCTCTAAGTCTTACCTTCCTGTTCGATTGATTTTTTTTTTATTTAAATAATTTTTTTTAAAATTTTTATTTATTTATGATAGTCACACACACACAGAGAGAGAGAGGCAGAGACACAGGCAGAGGGAGAAGCAGGCTCCATGCACCGGAAGCCCAACGTGGGATTCGATCCCGGGTCTCCAGGATCGCGCCCTAGGCCAAAGGCAGGCGCCAAACCGCTGCGCCACCCAGGGATCCCTCGATTGATTTTTTTAAAAAAATATTTTATTTATTTATTTGTGAGAGACACAGAGAGAGGCAGAGACACAGGCAGAGGGAGAAGCAGGCTCCATGCAAGGAGCCCGATGTGGGACTCCATCCCAGGATCCTGGGGTCACACCCTGGGCCCAAGGCAGACGCTGAACCACTGAGCCACCCCGGCATCCCTAAATAGACTATTAATAGAAGCTAAAGAGGGTTCTTATGAGGGGGAGCCTGGGTGGCTCAGTGGTTGAGCGTCTCTGCCTTTGGCTCAGGTTGTGATCCTGGGAACCTGGGATCGAGTCCCGCTTCCTGCATGGAGCTTGCTTCTCCCTCTGCCTGTGTCTCTGCCTCTCTCTGTGTCTCTCACAAATAAATAAATAAAATCTTTAAAAAAAAAAAAAAAGCCTTCTTATGAGGAATAAATGGGAGAATACACCCAAAACACTTGGCACAGAGCCTGGTGCAAGTGTAGAGCTCAAGCGCTCCTCCGCCCCACCCCGAAGTCCTCTTATCTCCCCACAGGCACTTCTTAGCATCTGCTAAGAAGTCACCGGTCAGATATGCTAGTTTCCTGCACATGTTTTCCTTCTGTAGAATCTCTATCCCAAGCCCTGGGGATGCTAAATGCCCAGGAAGGACTTGCTAAAAGAAGAACTTACAAGGCACATAACAGGACACCAAGACAAAAGGGGACCCTCTGAACCCATTTTTGCTGGAGACCAGTTTATTTTATAATTAACGAGAGTCAGGATTTTCCTTTTAGGATCCACACAGACCATGACTATTCTGCATCAGCTGTTTCACTCTGGGCAAGTTATTTAACTTGTGCCTTCATTTCACCTTCTATAAAATTGGGTTAATAACAGGAGTCGACTCACAGGTTGAACCTGAGGTGCCTGAAACATGGCACTTGCTAAGTGTAAGCTACATTATGTCAATAATGTAGCTCCTGTGAATTTTTCCACTGATGTGGGATCAATGAAAACGGAAGCCTACCTGTTACCAGGTCCCGTTTGGCTATCAGTACCACCAGAGAATCTTTTAAAATATTCAAGTCCCTGCCTCCCCCTCCTGCCTTGTCTTACTCCCTTGGTGTAGGTTAAGCCCAGGAATCTGAATTTTCAATGACTCTCCTGGGTGAGTCCCAGGAGGTGGTCACTGAACTGACAAATACTGCCTGGAACATGCAGACGAAACCAGATCAAATGTTGGGTGATTCCCCTCTCCCTCCAAGAGACGGATTTATGGTTTGGGTAAAAACCATTAAGAATACATTGGTTTTTTCATTGGTTTCACTTTGAGTTTCTGCCTCCTGTGATGCAAAATGAAATCATAGGGAGGCTCACGGCGTGGGTCCTCACCTCCCACATGAGGTGGAGTATACCACATGACCAGAAAGCTTAGAACTGAAACACCAGTCAAGGGGAACGTACATATATATATATATATATGTTTCCTTTCTTGCTTTTTTAAAAAAAATTGTAACCCCTTTGAGACATGTGTGACACATGTGACAAAATGGAAAAGAAACAATGTGAGTTATCGCCCGGACGAAGCTTACTCAAGGCTGGATTCAAGTCAATGGATGAGCTGTGACTCTAACTCATCGTTACTACAGAATTTAGGGAAAAATAAGAGCTCTGGAAACAAAACACAACAGGGTCTCAAGCACGCTGTAAGTGGTCTATAAGGAAGTACTGAAATATAATGATCTAAAAATTTAAAAGAAATAATGAAAAGAAAGCAGCCTACTATACAGGATAAAATGAACCAAACCAAATGAACCAGGCTGCCAAAACTCTCAGATGGGTCTCAACAACAGAAATCAATGGGATATAACAGTTTAAAATTATGCAAAATGGATAAAACACTCAATCCCATGAGACCAGAGCAGTAACTGTGATGGGCAATCACCCAGATGGAAGCATCCATATTTCCTGTCTGTTCTTAGTGGTATCTTATGCAGCCCAAACACTTTTTTTTTTTTAAGCCTGAACACTTAATAAATATTAATGAAAGATGATCATAATCAGCTCATGAAAGATATTAAATTAAAACATAATAATATTGTAGACTCTCCAAAAAACTTTAAAAATACCATTTATCATAGCATCAAAAATTTTAGGGCTCCAGGAACTGGAGGGTATTATGCTTAGTGAAATAAGTCAATCGGAGAAGGACAAACATTATATGGTCTCATTCATTTGGGGAATATAAAAAATAGTGACAGGGAATAAAGGGGAAAGGAGAAAAAATGAGTGGGAAATATCAGAAAAGGAGACAGAACATGAGAGACTCCTAACTCTGGGAAATGAACTAGGAGTGGGGGAAGGAGGTGGGTGGGGGTGGGGGTGACTGGTTGATGGGCACTGAGGGGGGCACTTGATGGGATGAGCACTGGTTATTATTCTATATGTTGGCAAATTGAACACCAATAAAAAATAAATTTACAAAAAACAATTTTAGGGCTCCTAGGAATATAAATCATATGTATTTCTATATGTATATGTAGCAATATGTTTTTTATATATTATATATGGTTTTATATAAATAAAATTATAAAACTTTCTTGGGACATTGAAAAGGATATAAACAAACAGTGAAATCGGTGTCTATGCACTGATAGAATGCTTACTATGTGCTTTACACATATTATATGCAACGCATTTAATCCTCTCAATTATCCAGTAAGGTAGGAACTGCTGTGATCCCTATTAACAAGTAAGGAAATTGAGGTACATCAAGGTTAAATACATTCACCAGGGTGATATGGCCAATGACAAGCAGAGCCAGGATCTGAACCCCAGGAAGTTGGGCACCATCCTTTCAATTTTTTTTTAAAGATTTTTATTTATTTATTTGAGAACAAGCAAGCGAGCATGAGTGGGGGTGGGAGGGGCAGAGGGAGAGAGAGAAGCAGACCCTCCGCTGAGCAGGGAGCCTGACATGGGGCTCAATCCCAGGACCCTGAAATCATAACCTGAGCCAAAGGCAGATGCTTAACCAACTGAGCCACCCAGGCACCCCGGGCACCATCTTTCTAAAGACTCTGCACACTGCCTTTCAATGTGGTAGGCTCCCTATTGTAAATTTGTCAGTTCTCCCCAAACTGGTCTACAGATTCAGTGCAGTCCTAACAAAAACTTCAACAGGTACTGTTAGGGAATTTGTGCTGCTTCTAAAATTAATGTAGAAGGGTGAAAAGCCAAGAACACCAAGGACACACTTGAAGAAGAACAAGGTCAACGAATGTGCCCTCCCAAACATCACAATTCACTCTAGGCGGTGATAATCAAGACAGCGCAGGGTTGGTTGGATCAAGCATCGACAGACGAATGGAATAGCATACGGAACACAGAAACTGACACAGCACAAATGGCCACTTGCTACATGACACAGGTAGTATTCCAGATTGTGTGAAAAAGATGGGACTCTTCAGTAAGTCGTAGTTGGACAACTAAATATTCATTTAGACGAAAAATGAAAATAGACCCCCTACCTTACAACAGCTGCAAAACCAGTTTCAGATCGATAAAATACAATAAAGTCACATGTGAAAGGCAAACTTACAAAGAATAAAAGAGAATATTCTCATGAACTGAAAATAAGGAAGAATTTCTTAAACAAGATACAAAAGTATCGACCGCAAAGGAATCAATTGATGAAGTCAATCAACAATATTGAAATTAAAGAGTTTGTGTACCTCCAAAGGTATCATAAACAGAGGAAAAATAAGAGTCACAAAGTGGTCAAATATTGGTGACACATAAAATTGACAAAATATTCAGACCAGACAGATTGGCAACAAATCTGTAAGAAAAAGACGATCCATAGAAAAACTGGCAAAAAGTTTAAAACACTTGAGAAAAAGGGGTATCTAAAAGGCCAACAGACCTTATTAAGCAGGGAAAAGCAAATTAAAACCACAATGAGACTTTATTTCATGTTTACCAGATTGGCAAAAACTAAAGTGTAGCAACACCAAGTTTTGGTGAAGGTATGGAGCTATAAGGACTCTCATTCACTGTTACAGAGAGTACGAACAGGTGCAAACACTTTGGAAAAGTTTGGAATTACAGCATAAAGTTAAAAATACACACACCCTACAATCCAACAATCCACCCCTCATATGCACCCTATAAAAACTTTTGCACCACCAGATTAGGCGATTCATACACATATAAGAATGTTCTCAACAGCCTTTTTCATAAGACTCAAAATCTGGAAGCAGTTCAAATGCCCATCAATAGTAAAGTAGAGCGATGCATCATCGTAGTCACATAGGAATAGCCAACGACAAAAATGAACGAACCACAGCTATAGACACCGACTGGCTAAGTCACGCAATCATACTGTTAATAAACAAATAAGTAAAAAGTAATATATGCCAAACACTTGCAAAACTAAGTGATGGCATTTAAGGAGACCTACATAATTATAAGTTTTCCATGGAGGGAAGAGGAAGGTGGCTTTGAAGTAGATTTCCTTTAAGATTTATTTATTTACTAGCGAGAGAATGTGTGCATGCACACGTGTGGTGAGGAGAGGCAGAAAGAGAGGGAGAGAGAATCTCAAACAGACTCCCCGCTGAGCACAGAGCCTGACTGGGGCCATCTCTGGACCCTAAGATCATGACCCTGAGGTCATGACCTGAGCCAAAATCAAGAGCTGGATGCTTAAGTGACTGAGCCACCCAGGTGTCTCTTGAAGTAAATTTCTAAGGCAATGTTCTATTTCTTAATCTAGATGGGGACTACATATATGCCTCTTGTTCATTATTCTTTAAAGCATATCTATCTATTCCCTACACTATTCTACATGTATATCGTATTTCTGATTTCTGATATTTTTTTTAACTTTTTTATTTATTTATGATAGTCACACACAGAGAGAGAGAGAGGCAGAGACACAGGCAGAGGGAGAAGCAGGCTCCATGCACCGGGAGCCCGACGTGGGATTCGATCCCGGGTCTCCAGGATCGCGCCCTGGGCCAAAAGCAGGCGCTAAACCTCTGCGCCACCCAGGGATCCCCTGATTTCTAATATTTCTGATCATAATTTCTGATTATCCTTTTAAGGAAGTACAATTCATAGGGCACCTGGGCGGCTCAGTGGCTGAGCGTTGCCTTTGGCTCAAGTTGTGACCCTGGGGTCCTGGGATGGAGTCCTGCATCGGGCTGTGTCTCTGCCTGTGTCTCTACCTCTCTGTGTCTCTCATGAATAAATAAACAAAATCTTTAAAAAGAAAAAAAGAAAGTACAATTCACCTTTCTTAATAGGAAAGAGGCTTGCTTTTCAAAAAGAAAAGCACACCACATACTTTCAAACTAAAAAATTCAAAGATACATTTCAGAAGATAATCCACTGAAGACAAGCAAGAGTATTCAATTACATGGAACCCTAAATAGAAATAACAATGAGCTCATCCAAATCTGATTTTACTATCATTTTTAATTTTTTAAAGATTTTTTTAAATTTTTTTTTATTTATTTATGATAGTCACAGAGAGAAAGAGAGAGAGGCAGAGACACAGGCAGAGGGAGAAGCAGGCTCCATGCACCGGGAGCCCGACGTGGGACTCGATCCTGGGTCTCTAGGATCGGGTCCTGGGCCAAAGGCAGGCGCCAAACCGCTGCGCCACCCAGGGATCCCCAATTTTTTAAAGATTTTATTTATTTATTTGAGAGAGAGAGAGAGAGTGTGCGTGTGCACAAAGGAAGGGGGGTGGCAGAGGGAGAGGGAGAAGCAGACTCCCCACTGAGCAGGGAGCCGCACGTGGGGCTTGATCCCAGGACTCCAGGATCATGACCTGAGCCGAAGACGGATGCCTAACCAGCTGAGCCACCCAGGTGCCCACTATCATTTTTATACAAGTTAGAAGATGAAGGCTGGTTATTCACATGGATGCTGGTTGCATTATATGCTGGGGGAATTACCATAAAAATAATTAGAAAAGAGGTAAGAAATGCAGAGCAAATCCTTGATGATAGTTGAGTCACATTTTAAAGCACGCTCTGAGATTGACGTTTAGCAACACAACAATACTTTTTAACACTTTTATTTCTTCATCTTTTGCCTTACAAGAGAATTAAGGGTCCTTACCCAAACCTAAGACTTTCCACTCTGACTGCAACTAAGGACAGAGCTACACGGAAAGTACAATATATTTCCCCGAATGTCTCAACTCACACTCTGACAGCAAATAGATTTCTGTCCTGCCAGAGTTTTCTGAAAATGGCTCTGCATTTGTTTTTACTGGGAGGCCACTTAAATCTTACCCACTTGTTTAGCTGCAAGGATTGAAACAAAATGTTTGCTGGCAAAACAAACACTGGTTTTAAAATTCTCCACTTGGGCTGCTGGATAAAACACTTGTTTACTGAAACAAATGTTTTATTTGGAAAACGCCTGCCAGTGTGGACACTTTCCAAAAAATACACTATGGTGTGCTAGGATGATGATGTCTCACCCTTGATAAAAGCTGGCATTTTAGGGTAACTTCACAAAGGTTACCCTCAGAGAATAGAACCACAATGGGAAAAACCAATCTGTTAAAAAAAAAAAAAATCAACCCTTAAGGCCTAAAATGCTGTTGGGTCATTAAATAGTCTAGTTCAACCCCCTCAAAGCTAATCTCTTTACAATCAAGGTTTCAAAACGAAATAGTAATAATAAAATAGTAGTAATAATGGAGCCAAACCTCTCCCTTTAGATTTATTCTAGGCCCTCTGGCTCTCCTATGTGACCTGGCATGAAAAACCATTTCTAACTCGCAATAAGATACACTAGAACCCTGAAAGGCACTTGTCGTGATGAGCACCGGGTGTGGGAAGTGTTGAATTACTAAATTATACACCTGAAACTAATACTACATTGTATGTGAACTGGAATTTAAATAAAAACTTTTAAAAAAAGGAAATGGCATTATTAACCACAAACTAGGACTGAGCATAAGGCAAGTCTAACTTGAAACCCATCCAGGGAAGATTTACTTTCTTAGGTAACAAGGGAACATCCTGAAGGATAGCCCTGGGACCCTGTGGTTCCTTTCATTTCAAGGCTCCAGTAAACACATTACCTCTGACCAAATAAGACTCTCACCAATGAAAACTTAAGAATTTTTGTCAATAGCTTCCTGCTAATGTTAGGCAATAAGAAATAAAAGGGATCATTGTTATAGACCGTAACGATGGTCTCCAAACTGTTTAAAAGTACATCCCCCATCTTTGCAAAATGTTTTGCATATAAACCAAGTATATGCACACTTTTATGTATCAACTATGTACTATCATTAGATATTATAAAACATATACAAAAACGGACCATGCAAAGGACTTAACAGACATTTCTCCAAACAAGAGGTACAGCTGGCTGTTGAGCACATGAAAAGATGCTCAACATCACTAGGCATTAGGGAAATGAAAATCACAGCCACAGATATCATTTCGCATCCACTAGGATGGCTAAACTAAGAAAAAAAAGGGGGAGGCTGCAAAGATGTAGAGACTGGAACCCTCGTACGTTGTCAGTGGGAAAGTGAAGTTGGTGTAGCTTCTGTGGAAAACAGTCTGGTGGTTCCTCAAACCATGTTAAGCTTGGAGTTACCACATGAGTAATTCTACTCCTGGGTATATACCCAAAAGAACTGAAAACAGAGATTTGAACTGATACTTGTACACCCATGTTCAGAGCAGCAGTATTCAAAATAGCCAAAGTGTGGAAACAACCCAGCTGTCCATCAACAAAGGGATAATCAAAAAGACAATGGGATATTACTCAGCCATAAAAAGGATCAAAGCATGATGCACATGCCCCAACATGTATGAACTATGAAACATGATAAATGAAATGAGCCAGACCCAAAAGGACATACAGTAGTCCCCCCTTCTCTGTGGGGGATACACTCCAAGAACCCCAGGGGATGCCTACAACCATGGAGAGTATCAAACCCTCTATATACTATGTTTTTCCTATTCATACATACGTATGATACAGTTTACCTTATAAAGTAGGCACAGTAAGATGAACAATAATAGCTAATAAAAAATTTGAACTAAAACAACACTCTAATAAAAGTTACGTGAATGTGGTCTCTCGCTCAAAATATCTTACTGTACTGTACTCACCCTGCTTCCTCTTGCGATGGTATGAGATGATAAAATGCCTGCAAGAGGAGAGGAAGTGAGATGCATGACGTCAGCATCGTGATGTAGTGTTAGGCTGCTACTGACCTTCTGGGGATCCCTCAGGGGGACGATCCTTTGCTTCCGGACCTGGTTGGCCATAGGTAACCAGACGCACAGAAAGCAAAACCAGGCATAAAGGGAGGAATACCATGTATCGGATGATTCCACTTACAGAAAATATCTAGAATGGGCATAAAGGACAGAAAGTAGAGTAGAGAGGGTAAAGGAGGGCTTGGGAAGTCACTGCCTAATGGGTATGGGGTTTCTTTTTGGGGTGATGAAAAATTTTGGAAATAGACAGTGGTGGGATCCCTGGGTGGCTTAGCGGTTTAGCACCTGCCTTTGGCCCAGGGCGTGATCCTGGAGTCCCGGGATTGATTCCCACATCGGGCTCCCTGCGTGGAGCCTGCTTCTCCCTCTGCCTGTGTCTCTGCCTCTCTCTCTGTATCTCATGAATAAAAAAAAAAAAAAAAAAAAGGAAATAGACAGTGGTGATAGTTGCATAAACAACGCGAATGTAATTAAATGCCATTGAATTGTACACTTAAAAATGATGACAATAGCACATTTTATGCTACAGCTATTTTACCACAATTTTAACAAATTGAAAAAAATATAAGGTGAGCTAAAAACACAACAGAGGTTTCAATATTTTCTTCTCACACTGTAGTGGTTCACTCTGCACACTAAGAGGCCTGGGGGCAAGTGGGGAGGGGGCTTCCAAGCCAAGAATTAGTGAATTGGACAGGATACGGGGTAGAGGAAATCTTGGGGTGATGATAGTAGGGTCTGAGTTTTGGTAATGACTACAGCTCATAAAGAATTTTATTTTTCTTTTTTTTTTATAATTTTTTTAAATTTTATTTATTTATTTATGATAGTCAGAGAGAGAGAGAGAGAGAGAGAGAGAGGCAGAGACACAGGCAGAGGGAGAAGCAGGCTCCATGCACCGGGAGCCTGATCCCGGGTCTCCAGGATCGCGCCCTGGGCCAAAGGCAGGCGCCAAACCGCTGCGCCACCCAGGGATCCCAAGAATTTTATTTTTCATTCCAAAGGAAAGAGGACCCCTTTCTGTAACCTTTCCCTAGAACACAGATCATCTGCGAGTTTTCACCATAGCTCACACCACGGGCCCAGATATCTGAATCACTGCAAAAATACCAGGAAAACCCTCTTCACATCTACTACAGAGTGTTCCTTAGAACACCAGCTTCCTCATCGCAAGGGCCGAGGTACTGCCTTCCAAAACAGACTGTGTGCTTTTTCAATCATTTTACGGTCTTAGGTAAGACCCGAGGCCAACTTAAAATACTCCTTTTCAAAGCTGTTTTCAAAGTCATTTTCATCACTTTCCCCCCCCTCAGGCTCACGAGCATCAATCATGGGGAAAAGTGACAGGAAACAGTAAAAAGATTAACAGCTCAACATCAAGAAGCACCCATACTGCCTATGCGGAAAGTGTCAAATATGAGGCTGGCCGGGGACCAAGGTAATCAAAAGTAAAATACACACGAGTTTGAGGGCTAGGCTGACATTTCAGGAGGCAGAAGGCTCTGTTAAACACAGAAAGGACAAAGCAAAGGGGCATGGCTATTGAACAATATATTTCTGTACTGTAAGATAGGCTCATGTGGATTGTGGGGTTGTTCGATCTTAAAAGCAGAGTATTTTTTTAGCCAAATGTAAGAACTCAGCTTTAAAAGAAAAATCAGGGGTACCCAGGTGGCTCAGTTGGTTAAGCATCTTTCTTTGGCTCAGGTCATGACCCCAGGGTTCTGAGTCGAGCCCCACATTGGGGGCCCTGCTCGGTGGGGAGTCTGCTTATCCCTCTGCCCCTCCCCTGACTCATGCTCACTCTCTCTCACTCTCAAATAAATAAATAAAATCGTAAAAAAAAAAAAAAAAAGTAAGTCAAAATTGAAATATGTAAGACTTCCAGGACCCCCTGAACACAAATCAATAGATTGGTGAGGCAGCGGTATGAAGGATCAGCCACTTTCTTTCGGCAATTAGTTGAAACCCACGACTATGGTGTGTTGGGAAGGACATACGTCTAAAACTGCAATACGAAATAGTTGATTCAAATATCTATGTAAAGTCTGCTTCTACTCCTAACTCTGGGAAATGAACTAGAGGTGGTGGAAGGGGAGGAGGGCGGGGGGGTGGGGGTGAATGGGTGACGGGCACTGAGGGGGGCACTTGACGGGATGAGCACTGGGTGTTATTCTGTGTGTTGGCAAATTGAACACCAATAAAAAATAAATTTATTATTTAAAAAAATAAAGTCTGCTTCTAAACAGAATTCAATAATTCTACTGGGTGCGTGTATGTGCGTGTGTGTATGTGTGCACTTATGCACAAGATTGTGAATATGTAGGTATTCCAAGTTCTTGGTGAAATTCTACATTGCTTATGCCTGGTATTGCTATCAATGAAAACCCCTCCATTGGGAATTAAGTTCCTACCATGAAATTTTGGCTTTTAAGTGATGAGTCCTCCAAACCAAGAGAAATATATGTTATCATAAATATTCTAATTTAAAAGCATTCAGTTTTACAAAAACACTAATTCAAAAAGATGTATGTGCCCCTATGTTTGGGTATTTATTTTTTTTAAAGGTTTTATTTATTCATTTAGAGAGAGTGTACAAGTGGGGGGTGGGAGAGGGAGAGGGAGAGAGAGAGAATCCCAAGGAGGTTCTGTGATGAATGCAGAGCCTGAGGCAGGGCTCGATCCCAGGACCCCCAGGTCACTACCTGAGCCGAAATCAACAGATGCTTAACTGACAGAGCCACCCAGGCACGCCTCACCCCTAATTATTGCAAAATTATCTACAACAGCCAATTATGGAAGCAGTCTAAGGGTCCCCTGATGGATGAATGGATAAAGAGGACGTGGAGCTCGCATTGGTGGCTCAGTAGTCGAATTCTCAAGGTGTGTTATACACATCCAAGGGAATATTACTCAGCTGTAAAAAAGAGTGAGCTCTTTCCACTTGCAACAACATGGATGCACCTAGAGTTACTATGCCAATGATACTATGAAATAAGTCAGACAGGGAAAGACAAATGCCATTTGATTTTACTTCTCTGTGACACAAAACAAATGAGCAAACAAACAGAAACAGAATAATAAACACAGAGAACAAACTGGTAGTTGCCAGAGGGGAAGGGATGACACAAAAAGGTGAAGGGGATTAAGACATACAAAGTTCCAGTTACAATAAATAACTGAGGGGGATGAAAAGTACAGAATGAAGGACACAGTCAATAATACTGTAATAATGAAAATAATGTTATTGTAACAATGTCGCATAGTGACAGGTGATAATTGCACTTACTATGGGGAGCGTAGCATGACGTACGGAATCATCTAATCCCTACGTTGTACACCTGAGACAAATAGAATATTGCATGTCAACACTACTTCAATTTTTAAAAAATGATGTTTTAAAAGGCGTTTAGTTCTAGTTCCAAGGCTGATATTGTTTCAAAACTCTTTTCTCAGGGCACTTCTTACACGCTATATTAAAAAAAAGTTGCCAAACTGGTTTTAACACATCTTCTCAGGACTGATATGCAAAAGTTTACTAAAGCAGTTTTGAATAAGATAAATTCAGAACAATTCTCTAAGTTTCCTCAAATTTGGCAGCGCTTTTTAAATGGGCTGTTAAATAAGCTAGAAATCTCCAAAGCCATGAGAGATAAAGTGAAGGCATTTCTGCTTTGGTAGAACATGAACACATCACTCGCTGGAACCGTAGCTGACATCCTGTTGGACTGCCTCACTCCAAACCTGTTTTGTGGGTATTATGAATGACCGAGTGCAAACAGTAAAGGGTTGTGAAAATAAATTTTCTAATGTTAAAAAAAAAAAAAAAAGTGAACACTAAAAGATCTGGGTTGACCAAGAACGCTTGACAATCAGCAGCAATGCTTCCGATCTTTCTTGTGAATCTTTTTTTTTTAATTTATTTTTTTTCTTTCTTGTGAATCTTAAGTATTTAACCTTAAAAATGGGGTTTCATTTCATGACATGATCATTTAGGTGATAATAAATTCACAGCTTCTTGCTCACTGAGGATCTCTTTTCACAAATCGTAAGATTTCACTAGAAAAAGTAGGATAACAGTGGCAAATATTACCTATCTCTCCACGTGCATCAGGAGAGTATTCCCACAGAATATATAAAAGCAAACTCTGGAAACTCTACACAGTTGTGTAAATTAAATTCTGTAAGCTCACCTATCACTGAGCACTTGTTCTCATTCTACTCTTAGCGCTCCAAGACAACTTTAAAATCAGTATCAAGGTGTGAGCATTATTTCTGGCATCTTAAAGAAATCTCAAGCATAAAATTGCCTTTTTCCTCCGTGCTAATTAACTTCACAATTAGCTGCTGTGAAAAGCTATACTCGGGCAAGCTCATCCTACAAGAGCTATCTCTGCGCCTTCTCTCAGGAGAGCATGTCAATGCTCTAAGCCTGCCGTAATACCCACTCCCTCTCATTCATGGTCTGTGTGCAAACCTGGGACTCATTTTCTGACATTTTTAGAACATTCCCTTAAGATTGTAAATGCGTTTTAAAAAACCTAGATTCTAGTGCATAGCAATGTGAATGTACTTAACAGTACTAAACCGTATACTTAGGAAAGGATGAAGATGCTAAATTTTATGATGTGTATTTTATCTCAATTTCAAAAACAAAACAAAACAAAACAAAAAAACACTAACACCTGGATTCTATCATGTTTTACAGTTCTTCAGTAGGGATTAAAAAAAAAAGCCTCAACAACAAAAATCACCTTTGGCTTTAACAGTTAGAGACTCTATGTGAGGGGAGGGAGCGAGGCTGCTGCCCCTAGAACCTCCCCCCATTAATTTTAACCATTAGTTTCTACCTGCTAGTCCACCAGGCAAGCAGTAACATCAGAAGGTAAATCTGTCTATTTGTATAAAGCTTATAAATGAGAAAGGAAAAGGAAAGGCCAATGATAATCTGTAGCCAGATAATAATTTGTAGCATCGGGTTCGTTAAAAGTTGGCCAGGACAAAATGCTTGCTGCAGCTTGAGAGGCTAGAAGTTTGTTTTTCTGACAATAAAGAAATAAACAGATACCTGGATAGACAGGTATTCTTTGACAGAGGTGTTAATAGTCACCCCCTTTTAGAAATCTGACCCAAAATTTCTGACTACTCATTTCTAAACTGGAGGACCTGTGCCGCGCAGAGCCTACAGCTTCCCCCACCTTACCTCTGACTCTTTGCTTGAAAAGGATCAGCCAAATAGGCTCCTCCAGAGAATGCTGCCAAATACCACACCCTGGGTCTGCGTCTCCAAAGGTACAGGAAGTGGTCTGCCCAGGGCCTGGCTTATTGCATCATCTGCAACAGGCTTCGATGGACAGAATGTGAGTCACTCAGCACCACAGCACGTCAACCCAAATCCCCTTCCTACCTCGCAGGGCAGAGGACTTCCGACACATCCATCCCTGCTTCCAACCAGTGCTAAATTTGGGAAGCAGCAGGTCATCTGGATAAAAACAACTGCAAGCACTGCCTGCCTATCGATGGCTGTCCATTAGGAGCAAAAGCAAGAGGGCAGGCCGAAACCAACACGTGCAAAGGAAGAACTCTTGCTCTCCCACTGGGAGACAGGAGGCTCAGGGGGAAGTCTCAGAATTGGTAGAACAAATTGGCAAAGGCATCGGTTCCCCAAAGGGATCCACACCAGAGTGGCCTGTAAAGCTTATTAAGAAAATGGACTTGCCAGCTCAGGAGATTGTGATTTGGTGTCCATGCGGTGGGACCCTTTAATCTTGATGAGCCGAGTTCAAGAGCCATTGAAGTGAAACCACTTGGGCTAGAACAGAACTGGATCAGTAGATGGGCTCTAATTAAAACCCCGTGTTGTTGTACTTGACGAGGAAGGAGTAGAATTTTGAAAAATTATATAAATGTGTACATATGTTCTTCTATACGCATAAAAATTCCGACTATGAATGCTCCCTCACACTGGTCCCTTTGCCCCAAGTTCAAACGGAGGTGTTCATTCCCTGCTTCTGGCCAATAATCATCTAATTCTATAAGGATGACTCACACCATTACTTCTAGCCAGGACTCATCTATCTTTCTAAAACCCAGCTGCTGATCACAGTTTCGAATTCCATTTCTTAGATCAACTCTTCAATTTATCTGGAACACTGGCTTCCCGTCCCAATTTCAGCTCACAGTACCACCTTCCCATGGTTCTAGATTTAAGTTCTTATCCACTACCCTCCACATCCATATACCTAAAATATTATCAATTTTCCTTTTTTTAAAAAAAAGATTTTATTTATTTATTCATGAGAGACACAGAGAAAGAGACAGAAACACAGGCAGAGGGAGAGGCAGGCCCCACGTAGGGAGCTTGATGTGGGACTCGATCCTGGGACTCCACGATCATGCCCTGGGCCAAATGAAGGCGCTAAACCGTGGAGCCACCCAGGCGTCCCATCAATTTTCCTTTTATGACAACTCCCAAAGCATTGCCTTCCAACCAATTCCCATTAATACTCTACTTGTCCAGCTCCCTTCGACCCCTGCAATCGCTACTCATGGTCCCTAAAGCCCAACTCCAATGTGACTCACGACACTAACCTTCCCCAAATGCAACTGTGACCATGTATTTCTCTTACTCAAAACCCTGTCATAATTCCCCATTATGTGCAGATGAAGTCCTTCTACCAAACTTGGCCAGGCACTCATGGTCCCCAATTGTTCTGTCCCTAACCTACCAGTCAAATGACAAATTTCACATTAGATCCATCTCCTGTAGCAAAGCTGATTTTTTCAAATTCCCCCCAATGTACCCTGCGACTTCCTACCTCTTGGCTTATCTCATCTCTACCACTTTTTATTTCTAGCTATAAAAATCGTGGACATCCCTGAAGGCCTAAGTTTGAGCTTTACCAACTCCTGGAGAACTTCCTGATGGCTGCCACGTGACAGCAACTGTTCCCAGAACACGCCCAGCACCCTGCAACATCTGAGCCTCCCCTAAGTAAGGGTGTGACCTCTTCCTTTCACTGTCCTTCTGCTCTCTGACCCCCCAGAAGCTCCCAGGACATTTTAAGACTGACTTTTCACTGAGAGTCCATCATATACTCGCTGTCTGGGTTGCCAGACATCTCCTTAAAAAGAGCAAATCTTCATTCTTACCGAGAGAAGCAATTCAGGTGCACATTTTAGAGAATCAACAGAAGAAGAAGAAGAAAAAAAAAACATGTTTAATCTCTCATTCCATTGCTCATCTCCTGGTACCTTTCATCTATGAACCCATCATCTCTTCTTACACATATATGCACATTTTTTTACTTACCTATTGAACAGTTGAATTTCTTGTATTTGTCATCTAGCAGTACCCCCAACTCAACCACAGATTTGACTCTTCTAGGAACATGAACATGCTTCTCCGTAATCTCCTCAGTACTTCACACAGTGCTCTACACAAAGTAGTTGGTGAAGATGTTTAAAGCATATGTTCATTCAAAAAAATACTGGGGGGGGGGGAGGGTGGCAGTGAGCACATGGTTACAAACGCATCGCCCCCAAAATAATCTACGTAAGACACTGCCACACATAGATGATTTCTTGAAAAGTGCCCCAAAATTTGTAACAAATGTTTTAAATACACAAGGACAATTCACAATATCAAAGAGCCTAGTGTTAATCCTTTCTTAACAGATATTCACTCCTTATTTTAATTTGCTTGATAAATCTGATTTACAACTAAAAGGAAGACCACCCTACGCATAAATGTTTCATGGACTCAGATGAAAATGAGGGAGTAGGGGAATAGGAAAGTGTGCCACTTCAGTTTTTACTTGAATTTTCAATTCATTTCTATAGCAACAACTCTGGTTTGGACCAAGGTTTTAAAGTCTAATTATCTCACACAGAAGGAAACCAGGCTCCTTAACAAAGTGACAAAAATCTAAGATCATCAAAGTATTCATTTTCTTTCAAGTTTCCAGAAAACTATTGTGTAACTCTGCCCTTTACGTTCAGCGTGTGAGACAATTCGATGTACACGATTTGTCAGCTTCCAACGCACACTTTCAATGGACACTTTATGCCAACATTGTGAGAATGAAGACCTCTGCCAGTTGAACTGAAGATCCTCTATCTAGAAAGTACTGTGCAAAGTCCAAGGCTCCCAACCCAAAGAAGACCAAGTGTTACTTATTATTATCATTTCCATTTTACTAGTGAGACAACTCTGAAGTCAAAAAAAAAAAAAGAGGAAACTGGGGATGGTTAGATGTCCAGCAAAGTTTTCACTACAGAATAACCTCTCTGTTTACATATTTAGACTATGATTCAGTTTACAAAAATCGCTGGTTTTTGCTTTCTATGAATATATATTCTTTAATGCAAAGTACATCTCAATTTAGGTTACTTTATTTAGGGCTGCCTTGGAAACAGCAATTTACATTAATTCCTAAGTCAGCTTTTCAGATAACTCTTGAGATCTTTTTAGAGGATAACACACCACTGTTTTGCTTCTGAGTAAAACTCCAGCAGCTGCACATTTCTCTTGAGTTTGTGGCGTTATGGTCCTTTCGGCCTTACTTCTACAGCCCTAACTACCCCATTCTCTGTGATGTAGGTGCACTCCACAAAAGCACAGAAGGAAAAAATGGGACAAAACTCAGGAAGGGAGCTCAAGAAGAGTTTTTGAGCTGCAAAGTCCACAATGCTAAGCCTTCTTTTTTGCAGTCTCTTCCCTTAGTATGATTCCCCCCCCCCCTTGACTCTGCTTGTGTCACCAGCATTCAAACCCAAAGCCCATCACTTTTCAATCTGGATTCCTCCCTCCCCTAATCACATGCTTGGAGTGTGAGGTGTGGCTGTGCTCGGGAGGGAACTAACTGGGCTGCTGTCACTTCTACTTTGAGAAGGGCTGGGTTTCTGGGGTTTTTCTTCTTCCTTTTAATAAAGGCCTTTTCATGTGCACTTCTCTCAAGCCTTCCCCAAATACAAAACTGTCCCTGTCTCCCAGTCCTTCCAACTCTGGGGTATCCGCTTCAAACCTCTGTATCAAGCAAGTCAGCGTTTGTTAAGAGCTTTGGTAAGTCGATGGCAGCCGGGGCCTGCGTTTGGGAGGCCCCCACTCTAACCCCAACACGTCTAATGCTTGCTCTCTGAAACAGTCAAAAAAGCCAAACAAACACGGACCAGAGCAAAAGCCCGCGTCCTCCCCAGCTTTGCTTTCACGTCTCGGTTCAGTATCAAGCAAAGTCAACCCCCCTGGTGCCACCGCAGCCCTCGCCCTGGGCAGGCTCACCTAGAGCATTCACGGCATCACTGCCTCCAAGCCAACTCGGTTACTGAGGCAACTAAGTTTTTCTTCCCAAAGGGTCACAGGGAAACAGCCCTCGGGATCCCCTGGTAACCGTCCCCGACCCCGGTGGGGAACGACAACAGCACAGGACTCGCTGCCCAAGGCGGGCGCCCGCAGCCGAGGGAGGGGGGTCTGCGTGGGGGCGCGCAGCGTCCAGTTACATTCCTGACCCACTTTCGCATCCCTCCTCCCCCTCCCCCTCCTCCCCCTCCCCCTCCCCCTCCCCCGGGCAGGCCGCGAGGGCTCCTGCGCACCCGGCGTCGGGCTCTGCGGGGGGCCCGGAGGGAGCGCGCCCCGCCCCGCCCCCACCCCGCCGCCCCGCCCCGCCCCGCCCCGCCGCGGTCACGTGGGCCCGCGAGCACCTGTCGGCGACCTCGGGCCCTCCCGAGCCCCTCCCGGAGCCCCGCGCACCGTCCGCAGGCCCGGCCCGGCGGGGAGGGGGGGGCGCGGGGTCCGAGGGCCACGGGGGACTCCGCTGGAAACCTGGGCTGGCGGCGGGCGCGGGCGGGGCGGGGCGGGGCGGGGCAGGTACCGGGGGGCGGGGGCGGGGGCTGCCTTCGCCGCTGCAACTTCTGAGCGCGCAGAGGAGCTCGGCGACTTGGCGTGCGCCGCGCCCCTCCCCCGGGCGGCCGGGTGGGGGACAGCCCCGGGGGGGCGGGGGCTGGGGGGGAGAGCAGCCCTGGGGGGCGGGGGACAGCCCGGGGGAGCTGGGAGGGGGGCAGCCCTGGGGGTGCGGGTCGGGGGGGGGACAGCCCCTGGGGGATGGGGGGGACAGCCTTGGGGCTGCGAGGGCTGGATGGGGAACAGCCCTGGGGGATGGGGGGGACAGCCCTGGGGGATGGGGGGGACAGCCCTGGGGCTGCGAGGGCCAGTGGGGTAACAGCCCTGGGGGTGCGGGTCGGGGGGAACAGCCCCTGGGGGATGGGGGGGACAGCCCTGGGGGTGCGGGGGGGCTGGATGGGGAACAGCCCTGGGGGTGCGGGCCGGGTGGGGGGACAGCCCTGGGGTGCGGGCCGCTGCGGGCGGAGGGTGCTGCCCCAAAGGGCCCGGCTGCCGGGGGTGGGGGTGGGGGGTGCCTCCGCGCGCCCCCGCCCCAGCCCTGGGCCCCCGCGTCCCCCCGCGCCCCCTCGGGCCTGGCCCTGCCCGAGGAAGGGGCGGAGGGCGGCGGAGCCCTGGCGACGGCGGGGGGGGGGGGGGGGTCCCTGGGGAGCGGCCCCAGCATCTCGGCGGCGGGTGCGGGTGCGGCGCCCTGCGAGGCGCGGCGGGGCCCGGCAGCTCCCCTGCACCGCCCCCGGGGGGCCGAGTGTGAAGGTGACCCGGGCTCCCGGGGTCACGGGCTGTTTGTTCCCGCCCAGAGCCCGGGACACCCCCGGGTTCGCGGGGCCCGACGGTCCGGAGCGTGCGGGGGGGGGGGGGGGGGGGGGGGGGGGGCCGGGGCCTCGGGGGCGGGGCTGGCGGGGGGGGGCGCGCCCCGGCCTCGCCCCCGCCGCCCCTTCCCTTCCCGGGGAGCAGCTGTGCAGTCCCTCGGCCTCCCCGGGCCTCCCCGACGCTCGCGGCCTCCGTGTGACTCACTGTGCACGGCTGAGCTGGAGGCTTTAATGGTGCCTTAGGAGATGGAGGCACCTCGGGGTGTCGGCTCTGCAGAGGCACCGGGTTCCTAACAGTGAAAGTGAACTACCTGCGAGGAGAAGCCGGTCACCGGGCTCAGTGACTTAATTACATGCATCTTAATTTAAAGAGATTTACACGCTCCCTGAGGACAGCTGGACAGTTACACTCTGGCGTGGACCTGGCAGTTTTTAACTGGACCCCAGGTGTGTTTCGCACTCAAATCGGGTGACCAGTGTTCCCTGTTTTTAACCTCAAAAGGTTTATTCTTTTACTTCTTAATAGGAAAAAAAAAAATAGTATTCCATCCCCTTCCTCGGAGATAATTGTGAAACAGCATAGTTTTCCAAAGTGGTGTTGCAGAGAGCACTGGGTCCCCAGTAGGGCCCTAGGTGATGCTTGACAAAAGCTTCTGCGGTGACACACCGCATCTCATCTGCCCCAGATGGCCCGAGTTTTGAATTTTAACATCTCTGATATCCTCTTTGATGGCATCTTAGCTTTGAGTCCTAGTTTTCCTCGTGGCACGTGAAATAAGGAAGTTTGAGAAATGCTGAGATAAACAAGTTTTACAACAAAGACATATCTTTGTGGCAAGACTTTCCAGAATCTTCCGTGCACTTGTGGTGTTTGTGAATCACTGAGAACTTACCGTATGCAAACTTTCCTAAATGTGTCTGTCCCGTCACTGGTTTTTGTGAGTGTGATTGTTCATATTAGTATGCCTTTCAGGGAATGCTGCTCTAGCAGCTGTCCCAGATTTGAACACAGTTCAGGAAAATGTTCACATTTCAAAACAGTACCTGAGTGTGATCAGGAGTCATGAAACGATCAACAAAATTGGGTGTCATTACACAAAAGAGAGAGACCATAGGAGGAAATAGCCACAGTCAGAGCTGTTCATATTCAGCTGCATTGGAAACTGAATCAGGACCATTTTAAGGGAACTAGGCCCAGTGAACATTTCTGATCATCAGAAAATTCATGTTTCTAAAATATACTGTTGCTGTTACACTACCTCCTGCATTATTTTGACATGTAAAGTTGATAAAAATGCCTTATTAGACTGGCAATAAGCTACTAGCCAGTTACCCCAAAGAATGACCCCAAACTCATTATTGAAAAATAAAAATGGTGATGGGTGTATAGAATTCTACATTTAAAAAAGAAGGAAAGGGGGACGCCTGGGTGGCTCAGTAGTTGAGCATCTGAGCATCTGCCTTTAGCTCAGGGAATGAACCCCATCCGGGGAATTGAGTCCTACGTCGGGCTCCCTCCGAGGAGCCTGCATCTCCCCAGCCTGTGTCTCTCATGAATTAATAAAATCTTTTTCTAGAAAATAAAAAAGGGCATCTGGGTGGCTCAGTGAGTTACACGTCTCACTCTAGATTTAGGCTCAGATTATGACCTCAGGGTGTGAGATGGAGCCCTGGCCTTAGGCTCCACCCCCAGGGTAGAGCCTGCTTAAGATTCTCTCTCTCCCTCTCCTACCCCTCCTGGTGCTCTCTCACTCACACTCTTTCTCTCTCTGTCTCTAAAAAATAAAAAAAGAAGCAAGCAAACACATAAACATTTCCAGAGAGATGAAATTTAGCAGAGGAAAAAAAAAGCCAATCATCTCTTACCAAAGGTCACAAAGTCGGATTTTTATGGTGAGTAAAATATTCAATATTTACCGCGTCAAGGTGTGCATCACGTACCTTCCAGGTTCTAGACACAACAGTGGGCTTCGATGATAGACGAGTATGAGAAAATCTCGCTCCATAGAAGTTTGAATCTAGTGGGTGGGGTGGATAAGTACAATAAATCATTGTAATACAATATGACATTGAGGCTCAGAAAGGTTGATAACTTACCCAAGGGAACTCAAGTCAGGATTTGACTGGTCTGATGATTTCAAATACCCTGCTCTTTTCTCTAAAAGACCTGTTCCCATCTGCGCAGATAACATCATGAAGATGTAGTACTTGAAATTCGTTAATCATAAAATCAAACATATTGAACCTCAACAACCAGAAAGAACTGGAGAGATGACACAGGCCAACCCCTAATTTTACAGGCCTGGAAACAGACATAGAGAAAAAAATGGATTTGCTCAAGGTCATACGGTTATCTAATGACTGAATTAAGATTAGAATCAAGGTTTGTTGACTCTCACTTCTTTGCACTGTAAGGTGCTGCCCTACGGTAAGACTTACAGTGAGGAAAGCCTTAGCAGAGTCCATTTCTACCCTGGTGTGGTGGGGGCCCATCTCCGTAAAGGCCTAGGGCAATTGTCGAATCCGTGATAAAATGCCCCATGACTAAGCACTTATTTAAAGAAATATTTCTAAGAGGAACTGCAAGGGGATTTCAGCTGAGTTCCCTAAAAACAGCTACTATCCTTAAAAGCTGAAGATATATGTGATAAAAAATAAATATGGGACATTTGGGGAAATTTGAACCCTACATAGTAGAGACTATTAAGAAATTCTTGTCACTGGTTTAAGTATAAGTGAATTTACGATTAATGCTGTTTTGGAAAAGGAGTTCTCATGTCTTTGACATGTAGAGTGAAATATCTGCGCTGAAATGATATGATGTCTGGTACTAAAATACCAGTGTGTGTGTGTGGGGGGGGACGTGAAGATTGTAAATGGCATAAGTTGCCATACACCAGAACTAGGAGGTAGGTATGTGAGAGTTTGTTATGCTATTATTTCTACTTTTGCATATTCTCAGGGGGGGAAAAAAAACCCAAATCTCTTCATAATGTTGAAATACCTTCTTGTTGGAAGTGTCAGAAAGTTATTTTTCCTACCAACTGAGTCAAGGTCAGGGAGAAGTGTAATCAGTAATTTTAATTGCTGACATTTGCATAGGCTAGCACCTTATAATTTACAAAGTGTATTCACACCAACACAGACCTTTCCTCACTCTCCTGGATTAGTTGGGGTCTGAAGTTGAAGGCAAAAGATCTCGATTGTGCTGTCTGCAGAGCAATGTCTGAAGCCCTGTCTGAAAAATAAATTTTCTTAGCACTCTTAAATGGTAGTAAAAATCCAAAGGATTTCCAGGAATACTGAAGGTAGCAGGGACGCGCTGAGCTTGCTCCTGCCTTGCGAGATTTTTCTCCCCCTTCATTTTAGGTCCACACAAGGGGATGTGCTGTGATTTATCTCAGCTAGCTAACATTCTTACTACAAAATAGTAAGCCAGCCCCAAAACCACATTATCATGGAACCTATAATAGTATTAAGGGCCTCTTTGTGGCTAAGAAGAGTTGGTGTGTTACTGTTTTTATTATAAGATTTATAGAGCCAGTTTATAATACTGTATTCTTAATTGTATGGGTAATATATTTAAAACACATGTGGTAGCTACAGTTCTGGTTCTATTTTTAAGTAACTTTGTTTTTTTCCCCCTCTTCCTATTCATTTAAGGTATACCTGCATCTGGAAACTATCAAAATATCACAAAGACAACACAATGAATGTGGTTAATTAAAGGGATAGACACCATGGAGGTTATAAGCAAGATCATTATCATTCAATAAATATTTTATTGGCAATACTTATTGTTTTGTAGGGAGCTGGAAAACTGTAGCATGGGTGGGATTTCCAAGCACATGGAAATGAAACTAGTTTCCAAACGAGAATCGCTTCTTAGGGTCGGATGTTCAGGGGAAAGCAGTTTTCTCTCACCTTGTTTAAAATGCAGAGAACGCTTTCAGGATGTGCCAGGCATCCCTTCCTGCCTTCCCATCACGTTTGTGCTCAGAGTCCATGGTTCCCAGTTGGTGGCTGAATTTGCCCTCAGGGACACTGAGTTATTGCAAGGGGTCAGAGACGCTTTATGTGCATCAGACGCTTTCTGTAGACTGAATAATAAAACGACTGGCATAGAAATGTACTCAGGTCCAAATGTAGGTGTTTGTCATTAACAAACTACAAATGCATTGAAGAGCTTTTCTAAATTTATACTGTCACTCTGTTCTTATATATCTTTCCAATCAATGAGTATTAAAAATATAGCGACTTTCTTACATATGGAGGGAGCCGAAAGCTAGACTCAGCTCTCTAGGTGCAGTGAGAAGCTCTTCTTCATACATTTGGTAAAGCAAATTCTCTCTTTCCTCAGACTAATTCTATGAAACACATAATAATTTCTTGGTTTCATTGTATAGCATACACCACAGGAGATAAAAAGGGTGCCAGGGATAATTCAACACACTCGTGGATGTTTTATCCTTTGGCTCTCAGAACTGGAAGTTTTAGGCATACCTTCTTTGGTGTTTTTTTTTTTTTTTTAAATAATTAATGTATTCACTTTGGTGCTCCAAGCCAAGAGGAGTTTTGCCAATCTATACACACTATCAGACCTGAAATATCCAGAATATAGACCTCTGCAGGAACTTTTTACAGTAATGGAAACTTAAAATTGGGTGAACCTTGTCAGCAATGCAAATGTTCAGAATGTCCCACAGGGCTCCTAATACAGAGTAAATTTCTATTCTCTAAGTTTCTCTGCTTGCTCTCTATACACTCTCCCTTCAGCAGGGTTTTATTTTGTGTTTTAAGGGACATTAGTCTTGGATTACTATAGTGAGTAAGCAAGCAGATGGCATCATTGCTGAATTCCAGGGTGAAGGATGACACACTGAGCTCCCAGATCATAATTGGGGGTGGAATTAGTCGGAAGAGTCGTGTTTATTAACAAATGCTCTTCATTTTATTTATTCTCTAATAATTATTTGCCGTTGATTAAGCCCTTACTCCGCACCTGGCATGTTATGTTAATCTTCACAACAGCCTTACCCGCTGACTATTATTATTCTTCCAGTTGACAGAGGAGGAATTTGATGCTGAAAGGAGTTAACTCACCTAAGGTCACGCAGCCGGTAAGTGACAGAATGAGGATTTGAACCTAGGTCTGACTCCAAATCCTCCTTCCGCCAGCAGAGAATCCTCACTCACTCTTCCTAGAGGAGCCTGGACCCCTGTGGGGCCTCCTCAGCAGCTCTGGGGTCTAATGACTTAAGCACCTGCCCATTCTTATCTTTGGAAAGGCGAGAATTGTGTAAACTGAACCAAAATAATGACAGCTGTTTCCTTAGACCATCCATCATTAGTCACTTTTTCCTTTATCGCTTCCCAGTGAATACTAGGTTAGTAAGTGGCTTAGCTGTTACCAGGATCATCCGCACACTCCATGCACAGATGGCATTGGGCTAGTTATGACTTAACCTAATTATCGTGGCCTTTCTAACTTTTCACTTCCCGAGATAGTCATCAAAAAAAGCAGAGATTTTGAAAGACTTATTTAGACTACCTTAAGGAAGGGGGGGGGGGGATTATTTTTGAGGCAAATGAGTCCTAGCTTTCCTATAGAAAAGGAGATTATTTATTATTTGTCTAAGTAGAAGTTAATTAAGAGGATATTGCACACAATAGCTATTAAGTCAGTAATGACATATGGAAGCCAAAAGATCTCACTATTGGACACATATGGCGGCTGAAAAAAATGGGGCATCTTCTTGGTTTGAGTTCACCACTAGCCTCTCTTGAGTGCTTGGATCCGGATTCACTCTCACCTCTAAACTCTTTTTAGTATCTCCAGCCATTTTATCATCAGCTAAGGACTTGTCTGGTCATCTTCCTTGTGTCCCTCTCGTTTTGAGATGGAAGCACATGAAGCCTCTCCAGTCACCCCTACTTAAAATCTAAGAGGATCGTTTGCCAGAAATAAACACTTTCCCCTCTCTTATTAGGAAGACAAAGCCAAATGTAGGCAGTCAGATGGGCTGATATCTTACAATATCTCCCATGCGCTGCATAAATCTTCACCACTCCCCTGGTACAGAAGTAAGAGGGAGCCACTTCTATTTGGGAGTTGGGAGAAAGGCGCGTGTCTCAGCAAGGCCAGAAACAGTGGTTTCTGGGTCGGCTGCAGTGAGGCAGCATGCAGAGCACATGCTAAGGGTCGGGTACCGAGCACCCACAGCAGCTGGCCCTGGAGGTGGGGGGACAGGACGACACTGCCTCTTAAAGCAGCTAACATCCGCCCCTTGAGGGGGCTGCATACTTTGTGGAAATAGCTGAAAATATAGTGAGTTTAGGCCCTAATAACTGACTGCCTGCCGGTGGCAGAGAGAAGCCAGGGTCTCCCGTATGTAAAACCAAGACAATGAACAGGGCCTTTGCACACCCGGGACCTGTTACACCTGCTTGCCTGGGATTCTAGCTCTCAGCTCTGCCTTTGGGAAAGAGTTCAGCTTTATAATACTGTTTGCCCTCTTGCCTGAATCGCAAAGAAATTCAAGTAAAAAGGTGTGTCCATGTTTTCCCCCCCCCCCCCCCCCCCCCCCAGGTTGGTTGATTTAGGCTACAGTTGCAGCTTACACCATGCCTGTAAGGTTTTTGTTGAAGAAAAAGCAGTAGTTCAAGCCACAAATTCAGCTGCTGAGATGATTTGCTCTTGCTGTTGTTCTTGACCAGGTGAGGTGGGTTAAATCCTTGTCAGCCAAACGCTGATTTGTTAACCCTTGTCCCAGGTACCAGGCTCAGACTGGGTCTCAAAATAGACCAGGCACACATGGCTGATGAGGCCCCAGTCGGCAGAAGGTAATGTTACACCGTATATGAGAGGACTTCTAGAATAATCACTGCTGCCCTTTTGCTCCAGAATCTAACTCGGGTGCATTAAAAAAGTAGAAAGTCCTCAAACAGTGGGAGGTGTAGTGTGTGTGTGTGTGTGTGTGTGTGTGTGTGTGTACTTTGCTTGAAGTTGGTTAAACTTCCACCCAGCTTTGGAAGCTTCTAATAAGCAATGACAGCCTTTTCTTTTCTTTCCCTTTTTGGCCTTAGAGGGGACAGATCGCCACACAGACTTTCTGGTGGCCGTTAAGAAGGACAAAACCCTTCGCGGAAGCGCGTGCCAGTGTCTTGACAATGCAGGGCACACCCTGGGGCCCGATCGGCCCTGGGGCTCCAGGGACAGGCCCATGTAAGGAGGAGGAAGGCCCCGGGGGAAAGTTGATTATCCAGGCTGAGTTGATGCTGGTTCAAGGGACGGGAAAGCCTCATCCTGGAAGAAAAACGGTCAGGATCTGCTGAGCTGTGTGCCTGCTGTCAGGTCCCCTGCCCCTCCCCGGGCTGACCCAAGTCTCCTTTGCCTTCTCTCCCGGAGAGCTGCCCCTGGGAGGGAATGTGCTCGAATAGGGAGAGAAGAAAGCAGGAAGTGAGGAGTCACAGGCCCGGCTTCCTGGCCAGGCTGCTGACTCACACAGCCATCCTTCAGGCCATTTCCTTCATTTCTCTGTACCTCAGTTTCTCGGTTAAATGAAAGATGAAGATGGAATTCCCCCCCAGGCGTCGGGAGCACCTAATTAATGTTTATGTTTCTCCGAGATAACCGGGATTAGGAGGTCCTCTTACGGCAAAGCATCATTATGGGGACGATTACATCTCAATTGTCAAGTCTAGGTGTACCCCGAATCACGAGCCTTGAGAGTGGTGGGGCCATCGGTTCCCACTGTCCCACTCTGCGACCTGCACCCCCAATCCTTCCAACCCCTCCCACTGGGAGGAGGGCGGGGGGGCTCGGCCTGGGTCTCTTGCTCCACGATCTGTTGGTAAAGGGAGGGCAACTTGAACTTCTCTTGGTCATTCCAGAGCCTGGTAGCCCAGAAGTGCCTGCCAACAGGGGCTGGCTGGGAGGGGGAGAAAGAGATTGAGAGAGAGACAGAGACAGAGAGAGACAGAAAGAGACTGAGAGAGGGATAAGGAAGGGCTAACCGAAGCCCCTTCAGGCACAGCCCTCCAGGTTCTTTTAAGGAATTGCTGTCCCTTTGTACTTGATTTTCTTTTCTCCTTTCAAGTGTTGACTTCATTGTTTGGCTAGGGTGAGCACATCACTTCCTCTTTGGGGGGGTCTGTGTTTTGTCTCCTGCTGGGTCTGAAATGTCCTGTCGTCTGTTGGGTTTTGCTAGATTGTGTGTGTGTGTGTGTGTGTGAGGGGGGTTGTGGGTTGGTTGGTTGGTGTCCCCAAATCGTCACTGTTCCACCAGACCTTTGCCACTTCTCCTACCTCCTGATTAATGACGTGGTAGGAATGTGCAGCCCCCCCCTCCCCGCCCCACATTTAACCAACAGATATGCATTTGTCTGTAACTGCTCTCTGGGTTCTGTTGCCTACAAAGGGAGTTCCCCTGCAAGGGCAAAAAACCAACAAAAGCCCACACTGCTGTTATCTTTTCTTCCTGCTGTGCGGTCAGGTTGCTCTGTTGCTTTGCTCACTATCAGAACGTTGCTGGAGAGTGGATCGCCCTGCCTCTCATCCAGAATATGGTGCGAGCCCCAGATCTTTTCCCCTGCAGCCTTTCCAACCTTTCCATGACTCCTCATACATGACTTTTTCCATTCCTGGAAGCAGCGTTTCTCTGCTCTCATAAGTACATTTTGGTTGATACACTTGGAATTTGTTAACTCATTCCACAAAGCGTTATTTACTTAGTGCCATGTGCCAGGCACACGGGACGTTGGGTGTGTGATAGGAATCGTGAGAGCGAGTTCCTGTTCTTGGAGAGCAGCGTGTGGGCAGGGCAGGGTGGTGGAGGTGCAGGGTGGTGATGAGAGGGGGAGGGGGAGAAGGACTCACAGGCTCCTAAGTTAACAGTGCAAAGAGAAGGGTTTCTGAGGGTACCTGGGATCTAGCACTAATGATATTTATACTATCTACAGTAGATTATTTATTATAACACAAATATTTCCCTGAGGTCTTACAAAGTGCCAAGCACTGTGCTAAGTAATCTCAGTTAACCCTTGCTCTGCCCTTTGTGCTGAGTTATATTGTCATCCTTATTCTGCAGATGTGGGATGAGACACTGGAGAGGCTATTAATGAGTGCAGGGTTGTTAATAATGATTTCAGACTTAGGCACAGAGGCTATGCTGTCCAGAGAAAGAGAAGCTTGCCAGGGCCCTTTTGGACGGGGTCCTGGCTCTACCTGTGACAGCACTAGACACTAAGTCCTGTCCCTACATTTCCCGGAAAAAGGATTTCTTGTGTTCTAGGAGGACATTGGGTGGAGTTGCGTGTTTTGAAGCACATCCATGCCTTTAGTAGTAGGTTCCTCTTAATAAAGTCCTACCCCAGGGTTGTCTTAGTGAGCTCTCCGTTTGACTTAGGAAAAACTGGAGCCATTCTGCTGGAGTACCTGCTTGGAAAGGGATTTTTGGGGTGATCCGTGTGGCTAAGGAGCTCCGCTTTTATCTACTCATACAGAAAGAAGGATCTTTCAAATCTATTTAAGACTATTAAGATGACTTTATAAACCCCAAATGAGCATCACTGAGGTTGATCTGCTTGCCAAGGTCATCACGTCCCCGACACTGCATTCAAGGGGTGCATCCCAGTTCTTATGATTTGACTTTTGACATAATTTGCTGCTGACTGCCATCTTTACAATGAGTGTGTTCTCTTGATTACCTGGCTTTTCTTCCTATCTCTCTGGGCCGTGCTTTGTCTTTCCGTATTGGTGCTTTCCAAAGGTGTATTCTCTTGCCCCAGGGCACTCTCGTTTTCAGCCATATCTCTCATTATCAGGGCTTCAATCATCAGCTTGATGTGAATGGCTCCCAAGTATCTGTCTCCAGACCAGCTCTTTCTCCTACGGTTGGAACCCAGCTAGTTTGTGGGGCTCACAGTAACGTTAGACCCAAAAGGTCTAACACTGAGCTTGTCCTCTTTACCCGAAACCCTCCTCTTGCACCCTCTCTCTGTGAAGGCAGCTATGGGCCATCCATCCATTCGCCCAAGTCAGGGGACTTGAAATCACCCTTGCTTCTTCTTTGTGTCACTCTCACAACCTCTCTTCCTTCAATAAGTTCTGTTGTCTCTCTCCACAATTTTTTGGATCTTCTACTTTTTTTTTTTGAAAGATTTTTATTTATTTATTCATGAGAGACACACAGAGAGAGGCAGAGACAGGCAGAGGGAGAAGTGGGCTCCCTGCGGGGACTCGATTCCCTGGACCCAGATCACGCCCTGAACTGAAGGCAGGCCCTCAACTGCTGAGCCACCCAGGGGTCCCTTGAATTTTCTACTTTTCCCCCATGCCCTCACTACCACCTTAGTTCATACCACCATCCTCATCAGCCGGCTGCCTACAGTAACCTAAATGCTCTTCCCTGCGGGGATTCTTGCTCCTGCCAATCCATTCTCATCCAGGAAGCTAGAGGGAATTTCCTCAAATGCAAATCTGATGTGTGACTCCCCTACATAAAATTTTTCAATGGTTGCTACTGCTCTTAGGATAAAATTTAAACCTATATAATCTGGCCCCAGCTTTTGCTATATTCCCTCACTTTACGTTCATAATTCTCCAACTTAACATGCTACATCTTGCCCATATGGTCTTTAGGACATGTGGATCCAAGGCGCCTGGGTGGCTTAGAATTAAGCATCTGCCTTTGGCTCAGGTCATGATCCCGGGGTTCTGGGTTCGAGCTCCCTGCTCAGTGGGGAGTCTGCTTCTCTCTCTACCCCTCCCCCTACTCATGATCTCTCTCTTACACTCTCTCAAATAAAGAAAATAAAATAATAAAATCTTAAGAAAATAAAATAATAATAATAAAAAAGGGACATGCTGATCCATCAGCTTGTACTATTTTTCTATGTCCTTGTATGCTTTTACTTAGTGCAATGGGCTGAATTGTGTTTCCCAAACCATAAGCTGAATTCCTAACCCCTAGTACTTCAGATTGTGAGCTTATTTGGAGATCAGGTCTTTACAGAGGTAGTCAAGTTAAAGTGAGGTCAATAGGATGGGCCCTAATCCAATAGGATTAGTGTCCTTATACAAAGGGGGAAATTTGGACACAGAGATGCATAAAGAGAAAATGATGTGAAGACACACAGGGAGGAAATGGCCATCTACAAGCCAAGGAGAAAGGCCTGGAACAGATCCCTACTTCACGGCCTCACAATCTTGCCAACACCTTGATCTCAGACTTAGAGTCTCCAGAACTGAGAGATAATAAATTTCCATTGTTTGAGCTACCCAGGCTGCGGAACTTGGTTATGGCAGCCTTTGCAGACTGATATACCTGGATGATTCCTGTTCATCTTTTGATCTAAAGCTCAAGTGTCACTTAGCTATGACCTCTTAGACTGGGCTAGATGACCCTCTTCTGGGCTTCCCTGAATCTCTTGCTCATCAGCACCTCCTTCTTTCTAGAAGAGTGTATGTCACTCTGTTGTTTTTTTAATCTGTGCTGCCATAGGCTGAGCTCTATGAGGGTGAGACAGACATACCTTATGTACCATTGTATCTCCAAAGCCTTGCACTTAGTAGGGTAGAATCCTGTATTAGGTATGCATTGCTGCATGGCAAATGACCCCACAAGTTAATAGCTTAGACAGCAAACTTTTTTTTTTTTTAAGATTTTATTTTTATTTATGAGAGAGAGACAGCAGGGGGAGGAGCAGAGGGAGAAGGACAAGCAGACTGTGCTCAGCACAGAGCCTGATGCAGGGCTCCATCCCCGGTCCCTGAGATCATGGCCAGAGCTGAAGGCAGAAGCTTAACTGACTGAGCCACCCAGGCACCCCAACATAGTCCTTTCTACCTTTTTTCTCCATTCAACATTTTTAAATGTTTCTATTTCTAATAATCCAATTAAAATTTTTCTGTTTTTGCATATAATGACAAAGTAGATACTATTAAAAAATTTTTTTTTGCCAGTTACAATATTTGCAAAGAGGAAGTTTTTGAAAAGTCTTTTAAAGGATACATTAACAAAAAAAAAAAAAATGAGAAGAACATTGGTGTAGCTAACACCCAACATTTATTGAATGCTTGTTATTTTCCAGTTGCTAATTTAAAAAATATCAATGTTTTATCTCACTTATTTCTCAGAGGAGCTCTCATAGTATCCTCACATAATAGTTGAGAAAAAGAACGTGTGGAGCAGTAAAGCAACTTGCCCACTCCCGTATAGCTAGCTAATAAACATGTATATCTGATTCTAATGTAGGCACTTCGACTCAAAGTCTGTCCCTGTCACCTTTATGTACATTTTCTCCCTGAATCTTTTTTTAATTAAGTTTTTAAATTATTTGAGTATAGCTGAAACACAATGTTACCTTAGTTTCAGATGTGTGACATAGCGATGCAGCGTCTCTGTACTGCGCTGTGCTCACCCCAAGTGCAGCTCCTATATCACCACCATGCCACGCCATTGCATTATCACGACTATGTTCTCTATGCTGAACCTTTTATTCCCATGACATATTCAGCCATAACTGGAAGCCTGTATCTCTACTCCCCCTCACCTATTTTGCCCATCTCTCCTTCTGCTTCTACTTTTTAACACTCCTTTGCAAAGATTGCCTCATTTCCTTCCCCAGCAATCCCCAAGGCTCAAGAAATCCGACATGAGTTTCTGGAAAGTCAGAATGGAAGGGCTCTATTGGTAGGACAAACATTTCCAAATTCTCCTCCATTTTACTCGGTGTCTTAGAACAAGCTAGCGGCAAGTAACAAGGAGAATTTGAGGCCAGGTCCGTCTCCTGAGTCTTATCCTGTGCTCTGTTCCTTCCCGTCAACAGGGAAGCATTAGAGCTTACTGGTTAGAATATGGGTCCTGGAGGCACCCTGGGTGGCTCGGTTGGTCAAGGCTCTGCCTTGAGCTCAGGTCATGATCCCAGGATCCTGGGATGGAGCCCTGCATCAGGCTCCCTGCTCAGTGGAGAGTCTGCTTCTCCCTCTCCCTCTGTCCCTCCCCTGCTCATGTGTGCTCTCTAATAAATAAGTTCTTAAAAAAACAAAAAAAAAAAACAAAAACGAATATGGATCCTACAGGAAGTCTTCCTGTAAGCCTCAGCGGATCATTTGTAAAATGGGAATAATAATGGTACCTACTTTACAGGATTCTTATGAGGCCTAAATGAAAAAATCCATCCAGAGTTTGGCATATGACAAGTGCTTCAGTAAATATTAGCCATTATTATACCATCCTCGCCTATATTTTATTGGATGCAGGGGAGACAAATAGAAAAGATTCCTTATTAGCCATGTCAGTCCAGGATCTGCATTTCATCATTTTTGTATCCTAAATCGGCAACTCCAAATGTTGGTTTGTTTTCTTGTACCATATCGTTCTTTGTTTCCTGGAAGTAGAAAGCTTGCTAAGAGCAGTTCTGACAGTTTAAGATTTAAGGCGCATGTGTGTGGTGTGTACTACTTACCTGATATTTTGCAGAACGTTCCTTACTGGCAGCTTTTGGCAATAAGACTCTGTTGGTAGAGCTACCCCGTGAAGATGGGCTGAGCGGAGACCCCGGCCCAGACTTAAGACAACTGAGAGACACAGAGACAAGGAGAAGTGGATTCTTTTAGGTTTTGCCTGATGCTGGCAAAAAACTTAGGCTGGGACAGGGATTGAATATTTCTTGCATGAGTCATGGAGAGTAAAAGGTGAAAGAATGGGGCATGTTCTCCTTAACTATTTGGATAACTATTTGGATAAGGAGAGAAGCAAGAAGGGAATTTTTTTAGGTGGGAATCAGCATCTGAGGAGGCTAACCACAAAATAAGTCAACAGTTTGCACATTTTCTGGAGTTCCTTTTGTCATGTTGCTTTTTGTTGAATTAACGACTTTGTCTCTGCCAATATCTTCTTGAAATTGAGGCCAATTAAGAGTAATTTTGTTTGAGGGGCACCCAGGTGGCTTAGTCCATAGAGCGTTTGACTCTTGATCTCAGCTCTGGTCTTGATCACGGCGTGGTGAGTTCAGGCCCTGTTCTGGGCTCTGCACTGGAAGGGGAGCCTACTTTAAAAAAAAAAAAAAAAAAGAAGGTAATGGAAGAATAATTTAATTTGAGGATAGAACTAGATTACAATTTCCTGAGATGATGATTGGAATACTGAGATTTATTTAAACGAGATGCAGGAATCCCTGGGCAACTTTCTCTGCACGTGTTGTATCCCATGGGGCTGTGGTGGGTGCCCTCCCTGACTCTAACCTGCCACCTTGCTGCCCAACTGCGCAGCCCCCCCTTCTAATTATTCCAAAGGCAAATTTTCCCTTAGGAAATAAGGGAGTTCTTGTATTTTGCTGGAGTAGAGTCCAACTCTCTACCTAAGCCCAGTAGCTGAAACAGGTAGCCAAAGTTTCCTTTGATTCTCTTCTCCACACACAAATAACTGAAGACAGAAACTTCAGATAAGGTCCCAGGCAGCTAATGGGTTTTTCGAGGCACAGACTGAGTAGAAGGAGGATCCTGAGTGGCTTTATTTAATTCCAATTCCACCTTTAGTTTACCAAGGAAATGCAGAGTTGGAGCAAGGAGGGCGGGGACAGTGCTTTGTTTTTCTGCTTTTAAAGTGCTGAAATGCTCTTTTTCCCTCTCCTTCCCCTTTATCACTTGGCCCTGACTTTTCTTTTGCAATCTGGGGTAGCCCTGCCACTCACTATGCCTCCCTCCCAATGCATGCCGCAGGACATCCTTTTCGTCCAATGAAGGCAGCAAAGGCAAGGCTGGTGTTCCTGAAAACCCCATTGTGCTTACTAAGGACGAGTTCTTAATTTGAAAGTTCCATTGCATGACTTTAGTTGTATTTTCTTAGCTTTTTGCCTTCATCTTGTGAATTCTGGGTCTAGGTTCCAGAAGTCAGATATATCCAAATGAAGGCACGCTGGAGAATGATGGATTTTAAGAGAGAAACAGGATCCAGTGCCTGGACTGGTGCCCGATAAATGTTTGAAGTGACTTGGGTACAACGACCTCCCCAAGCTCTGACAGGTGGGCTTCTTTCCTGCCCATCCTTACAGAGGGTCCGGCATGGGGGGTCTCAGAGTTTGCATGGCATGAGCTCATTGCTTACCCACAAGGTTTTTATTTCCCGACTTTTCGGTACTGTACTTGCTCATTCTCTTTTAACTTCCTGCCCTAGATCACTGCTGTAGCTCTTCATTTTTCAGAATAAGAATGTAGAACCAGAAGTTAGCAAGGGAAATTGCTCAGAAAACATTGGCCTCTGGGGCTTGGAATCCAGGGTGGGGATTCCATTTCTTGTCCTTCACGGACAGGGGATACCAAGCACAAGAGGACTGCTTGCTGGGGGCAGGGGGCAGGAAGGGGATAGATTTCAACAGTAACACGTACAGACACGTGGACTGCCTCAGAAACAAGGCCCTTGCGGAAACTCACTGATGGTGTTTAAAGCATCTCAGTCTGTAGGGCGTATTAACCTTCCTAGAAAGGTGTCTCCTTTCCAGAAATAGATGACAAGCTTATCGTTCCCAAGCCCCAGAGAAAGGCAAGGAACTGAAGATGGACAAAGACAGTTGGAGAGCAAAGACACCTTGACATAGGTACACATGGGTTGTTCACATTCTACCCAAGAATGGACTATTTTTACAAAAGCCAACAAAATGTAATACTTGAGAATCTTTAAGGAGCCATTTTGTTACTTTCCAGTAATTTCTGCCCTGGAAACTTTGTGTTGGTGTGTTACCCCAGAGAACTCATCTTTTTAAGGATGTGTTCATTCACTAAGGCGTGAACTAAAAACTTTATAAGAAAATTTCCTTAAATGGCAAGGTGGAGGGACGCCTTGGTGGTTGAGCCTTTGGCTCAGGGCGTCACCCCAGCCATGACTCCTGGGATCTCTAATCCCACTTTGGGCTCCCCAGCCCACTTCTCCCTCTGCCTGTCTCTGCCTCTTTCTGTGTCTCTTACAAGTAAAGAAATAAAATCTTAAAAAGGAAATAAGTGGCAAGGTGGAAAGATCATCTGCCTCAGAACCATGTAGACCAGAATTGGAGCCATCATTTACATGAGCAATGTGATGTTTGATACATTTCTTGACATCTGGGGAACTTGGGTCCCTACTTTTTTTTTTTTTTTTTTTAATAGGATGGTGTTATGTTTTTATATTTAAGATTGGTCTTTAAGGCTCGTCCCTTAATTTTGAAACGGGACCAACAATATCCTCTTCAAGATCGTCATTGTGAATCCATGAGGGAACAAAAGTACAGCAAGTGCCGCCAGCAGACTCTTAGCTGATCTCGGTTCCCTTTCTTTTTGTGTTTATTACACCCGACTGCAGGTGTGCCCCGCCGTACACAATGAAGGGTTGTGCACACACTGATTTTCATTTAAGGGCTTTAGAGTCACTCTCTAAGGAACTACCAGTGACTTACATGGCAGGAGAAAAACCAAATTCATAAAGCCAACAGCTTCTTTTGTTCATATACATCTTACCTACCACATGGCAAGACTTGCAAAGAAACGAATGAAAACAACCGAGCCTCTGCCTTCAGAGCCCTTGGTCTGTTGGCTCCAGCCATGTGAAGTTGCCATTCCTGTGGGACAAACACAGTGGACCGTCAGCAGTTTCATGTGGTTTGACCTGGTGGTAGGAGTCAGGAGGGAGATGTTGCTAGTCGGGGGTCAGGAAGGCTTAATAGAGGGGGGTGCTGCCCAACACGGTAGAAGGGCTTTCAGAGCCCTCCCCACCTGGATTTCTTGCTCTACCCTTTTCTTGCTTCCAGCTTTCAGCGCCGCATCCTAGTCCTTGGGACGGGTACTCAGCTGTGCGGGCATTGACCTTGGTCTTCTGTCCAGCCAGCGTAGGCTCCTCTTCCTTCTGACTCTCCCGGATGGACTGGGCCCCGGAACCCCTTCCTCAAGCTCCCCCATTTGGGGATGTGGGTGGGGTACCATTTTAGGAGCAGAGGGCACTACTGTGTTTGCTGAGGTGGTGCTGGGGGATTGGGCTGTGGCCTGTGATCCAGCTGGGTGGCTGCGTGGGGCTCTGTCTTAGAATGGGACCTATGGGGTTCCCTTTCTGATCTCTTACTCAGACCAGGGTCTCCTCTCAGGGCCCTTCCTGTCTGGTGAGATGCCCTGCCCTTTGCATTGGGCCTCCTGCATGCCGACTACACTTCCCATTGCCTCTTGCCACACTTGCCACTATCTTTTTCCTCCTGAGAGGGACTCCCTCCCTCCCAGCCACCACAGGGAGTCTGCCTCTCTCAGCCTGAAGAGTACCAGCCCTCTCCCCTGGAAGGGTGCTAGCCTGCCTCATCGGTCCAGGCCACCCCTAAACAGGACACCTGTAGGGGAGTAATGGAGATAAGAGAGAGGCAGAGCCGTCGTCCTTCCATTCACCCACCGCCGGGTTACTGGACTCTTCTTGGGGCTGGGTGCTGGGCTGGTTGCCATGGGGAGGAGCTCACAGTCTGGTAGGGAACTTGTTCTCTGAGCAAACGTCCGGTACAGGACGCTGAGTGCTAGGAGACAGATGCACACAGACGAGGGGATATCTGACCAGCAGACACAGAAGGGCAAAGCTTCTAGAAGGGGGATCTGGAGGACAGAGAAGGGAATTCATTTGTTGTTTCTTGAAGCCAAGATTGGTTGGGCCACTACTTGGTGTCAGGCAGTGTACCAGGCACTGGGGGCGGGTGGGGGGGTAGTGATAAGCAAAACCAGATTAGGTCCTGCCTTTGTGGAGGTTAGGATCTGTTGGAAGAGGTGGTTATGGATCAAATAAACACAGTGAATACTTACAAACTGTGAGAAGAGCGAGGGAGCAGGAGGAGAGCTTGCAACAGAGCACCCGGCTGCTTTGTGGAGTGAAGGAGGATTGGGACAAGGGGGGTGTCACTTGAATTGAGTTTTGAACAATAGACCCGAGTTAGCCAGGTGACATTGGCGACTGGGACAGAAGCGTGCTGCAGAGGACACGGAGCTCAGCCCCGGGGATGCAGGGAGGCCAGGATGAGGATTTGTTGAGGCTTTATTCTAAGAATGATGGGAATCCAAGGTCAGGTTTTAAGCCAGGGGGCAGGGTGGGCGCAGCGCTGGTGACAGGATCAGATTTGAATTTTGAAAAGGCCTCTCTGGCAGCAGAATAGAGGATTACAGAGAACAAGTATAGAGGCAGGAAATCAGTATTTATTTATTTACACATAATGGATCCTATTGTACGTATTGTTCTGTAACTTGCCTTTTTTTTTTTTTTTTAACTATGTCATGCTGATCTATCCACCTAACAATGCATGTAGCCGGCCCAAAATTTTGTAGTGCAGATGGATAGGCTATATCATGGTTCATAGTTTATTTCTAAATTATTTCTAAGCTTTCATTTTCACAAACTACTAGCTGGAACATCCTTGAACATGGGTGTGGCAGGTGGAATGGTGAGATAGTCCCAAGACTCCCAATCCTGTTGCACTAGCCCTGTGGTATCCCCTCCCCTGGAATGTGGGCAAGACCCATGAACAGGATGGGATAGAACTCATGTGGTTGAGTTAACAGATTTGGAATATTCTGGGTGGGCCTGTTTAAACAGACGACCTCTTAAAAGGCGATCCCTGAAGGGAGGGATTTGAAATGTGAGTGGGCTTCAGGAAGGTCATGTAGCAAGGTCACATGACCCCCCAGGACCTGAGAATGGCCTCTAGCTGTTGAGAGTGGTTCATCTCTGACAGCTATGGAGAAAATAGGA
The DNA here is from genome assembly GCF_018345385.1 of Vulpes lagopus. Lineage (NCBI taxonomy): Eukaryota > Metazoa > Chordata > Mammalia > Carnivora > Canidae > Vulpes > Vulpes lagopus. Next base: position 19,161,850 of record NC_054833.1, read on the forward strand.
CCCTTCCTCCTACAACTGCAAGGAAATGAGTTCTGCTAACACCCCGGGGGAGCCTGGAAGCAGATCTTTCCTGGGTTGGACCTCCAGACAAAAACACAAGGGGAGGCATCTTGACTTCAATTTTGTATTGGGGCCAAGGACCCAACAAAAATATACCTGACTCCTGACCCTCAGAAACTGAGATAAGGACACCTGGGTGGCTTAGTCGGTTAAGCGTCTGCCTTTGGCTCGGGTCATGAATCCCAGGGTCCTGGGATCCTGAATTGGGCTCCCTGCTCAGCAAGAAATCGGCTTCCCTCTCCCTCTCCCCCTGCCCCTCCCCTTGCTCATGCTCTCTCTCTCTCCCTCTCAAATAAATAAATAGTATTAAAAAGAAACGATGAAATAACAATTTTGTGTTGATTTAACTTGTTTAGTTTGTGGTAACTTAGGCTCAATAGCAAACCAGTATCATGACTATTTGAAAACATCTTCCAGTATTTCTATAGGATAGGCATAGAGAAATGGATTGCCTGGGGTTTGAAGGTGTGCTCCTTGAAATTTTAATTATTTTAGTTCATTTTTGTTAATTTATTTTTAAAGATTTTATTTATTTTAGAGAGTGTGTGTGCACGTGCATGTGAGCAAGGGAAGGGGCAGAGGGACAAGGAGAAAGAGAATCTCAAGCAGATTTCACATTGAGTGTGGAGCCTCGAGTGGGACTCGAGCTCACAACCTTGAGATCATGACCGGAGCTGAAATCAGGAGTAGGACACCATTGTGACCGAGCTACCCAGGCGCCCCTCGTTTCAATTTTTAATAAGTATTTTCAAATTGTTCCCAAAAAGGTTGCACCAACTTCACAGTCCCACCAGTGGACAATAAAAGTTTCTCTTCTCCTATGCTCTCACTGATTATCAGTGTTTTACATTTTGTACATCTGATGGGTAGAAATGGAATCCCATTTTTGTTAGAAGGTGCGTCTTTTGGATACCTATCAATCTGTCCATCTATCTTTACATTTAGCTACTCATATCTCTTGCTTTATCCTCTGTTAAATTTGTGTGTTTCTTCTGTGTTTTCTTCTTGTATGAAAGGTTCTGGTGTGTGCTAAGTGCTTGATAAATGTTAGCGATCAAGAGTGATTTACAAGGGATCCCTGGGTGGCGCAGCGGTTTGGCGCCTGCCTTTGGCCCAGGGCGCGATCCTGGAGACCCGGGAACGAATCCCACATCGGGCTCCGGGTGCATGGAGCCTGCTTCTCCCTCTGCCTGTGTCTCTGCCTCTCTCTCTCTCTCTGTGACTATCAAATAAATAAAAATAAATAAAAATTTGAAAGGGAAGACTCCTGGTAAGGAAAGACCTAATCATGTCAGAAGAAAGAATTGCCCATAAAACTTTAAAAAAAAAAAAAAAAGAGTGATTTACAGGAATTAAACATAACCATTCTAGTAATCTGTATGACAACTGCTGCATATATTTTATTTCAATCTGACTTTTATGAAAAAAAAATCCCAGTCTTTTTTTTTTAAGTAGGCTCCACGCCCAGCACCCCGAGATCAAGACCTGAGCTGAGATCAAGGGTCAGAAGCTCAATCAACTGAGCCACCTAGGCACCCCTAAAATGTCCCAGTTTTAAATGTTGGAAACAAATTTAACCAATTAAAATGCCAATAGGGTGGGTCCCACAAAACTCATTTTGTGCAACCCTCTCTTCTGCCCCCTCCCTCCTTCCATTTCATTACCCCTATGCCTTTCTTAGTACATTGACATTTATCCCTGTTGAATGAGTGGGTAAGTCTTGGCTATTTTCCTATGTCTGAAAAGAGTTTATACGTAAGAATCATCTTTCTTTTAAGGATTGGAAGAACTCACTTATAAACCTATCTAAATTTGATGCTTTTTTTTAAGTGGGGAATGTATGTTTTTGGCTGTCTTTTCAATTTCTTATCTGGTCATTAGTCTGGTCTGGTTTCCTACCTTTTTTGGAGTCAATTTTGACATTCATATTTTCCTAAAAATTATCCTTTTCATCTAGGTTTCCATATGTGTTGGTATAAACATTTATTTTTACTTTATTTTATTTAATCTTATTTATTCATGAGACACAGTGATAGAGGCAGAGACACAGGCAGAGGGAGAAGCAGGTTCCCTGCGGGTAGCCCCATGTGGGACTCAACCCCAGGATCTCGGGGATCACATCCAGAATCAAAAGCAGACGCTCAACCACTGAACCACCCAGGTCCCTAAATGATTTTCCTAATACATTTTGAATTTTTATTGAACCAGTGGTTATGACTCTTGTCATCCTTAATATATTTTTTCATAAAATCCCATTTTATTTGTTTGTGGAAAGGTTATGATACATATGATACAAAATTCAGTACACATACAGGGTATGTAGTAAAAAAATATATATACAGGGACACCTTTGTCCCTCAGCCGTCAAGTTCCCTTCCCAGAAACAACTGTAATCTGTTTCTTGTGCAACCTCTACCACAATTGATTCTAGAACATTTTCATCATCCCAAAAAGAAGTCCTGTGCCCCTTAGCTGTCACTCCCCGTTTCCCCTAGACCTCTTCAGCCCTAGGCAGCCACCAGTCTTCTTTGTTTCCTGATTTGCCCATTTTGTACTTTTCATATAGAAGGTATCATGATTATGTGGTCTTTTGTGACTGGCTTCTTTTACTTAGCGTAGCGTTTTCAACATTTCGCCATGTTGGAGCACATATCAGTACTTCATTTTTTTTTTTTATTGCATTGTGTGGATGTGCCACATTTTGTTTGCCCATTTGTCAGCTGATGGATATTTGGTTGTTTCCACTTTTTGGCTATTAAGAACAACGCTACTGTGAACATTCTTGTACAACTTTTTGTACAAATGTTTTCATTTCTCTGGGAGTGGAATGACTGGGTCCTGTGGTAGCTCCATGTTTAACATTTTGAGGATTTGCCAAACTGTTTTCCACAGTGGCTGCACCATTGTAAATTGCTACCACCAATGTGCAAGGGTGCCAATTTCTTCACCTCATTCCCAATACTTGTAATTTCCCATTAAAAAAAATTATGGCAATCCTAGTGGGAATGAAATGGGATATTATTGTAATTTTAATTTACATTTCCCAAATGAGTATGATGTTGAGCATCGACCTTTTGTCTATCTTTGGAGAAATGTATGTTCAGATCCTGTGCCCATTTTTCCACTGGGTTATTTGTCTTTTCATTGTTGCATTCCATTGCTTTCTTGGGAAGAATTTTTTTACCAATTGCATTAAGTTTCACTGCCACTCTCCCAATTATTTAGACCTGCTCCGTCTGAAATACAATGCTATATAATGTGTATGTAATTTACGTGTTTTTTTTTTTTTGCAACCACATTAAAAGCAGCAAGAAGAAACAAATGAAATGCATTTTAATGGTAGGTTTTATTTAACAAGATATGTTATTTAACCCACAACATCCAGAGTAATATCATTTCTTATGTGCACTCTATACAAAAATTATTTACACACTTTTTTTCTTTGTATTAAGACTTTTAAGGGTATATTTTTACATTTACAGCACGTCTCAATTTAGGATAGTAATAAGCTAAGTGCTCGATAGCTTCAGGTGGCTATTGCCTATCATGTTGGACAGTACGTACTCAGACTGTACCATAAGATTTGTAATAGTAAAAACTATTGTTTTGCTTGTTGCTGTTTCTGATATTCCACGTTTTCGTGTCTACCAGTCATATTTTGGAATGGGAAATTGAAGAAATTCAAATCTTGTGGCCTCTCTCTCTTTTTTTTTTTTTTTTTTAGATTTTATTTATTTACTCATGAGAGACACAGAGAGAGGCAGAGAGAGGCAGAGACATATCTAGAGGGAGAAGCAGTCTCCCTGTGGGAACCCCATGTGGGACTTGATCCCAGGACCCCGGGATCACGACCTGAGCTAAAGGCAAACACTCAACCACTGAACTACCCAGTGCCCCTCATAGCCTCTTTTTACTCCAGGCAGCATAAAGCCAGTTTTAGAGATGGTGTTTGGGACTTGGAGGAGGGGCACACAGAGAAAATCAAGAACCTTTGCGGAAGAAATCAGCTGTTGGTCTCTTGCAGTGGTATAGCTGAATGATTGCTGTAAGGAGGAAGGTGGTCATGGAGGAGGAAAGGGGGGGATATATTCCAGACACAAAAGAAATCACACAGAAGTAGCTTAGTTGGTCAATAGGGTGTGGAGAATGAAGGAGAGCGAGGAGATGAATGACTCAGGACTGCGTTATGTAGAACCTCAGAAGGAATGGGTTTGGGGAAGATGGTGAGCAGTGGGACCCCATTGAGTCCAGGATGCCAGTGTGACATCAGAGGGAACAGCAGGCTGGACACGTGGGTGTGGAGCTCAACAGGTGGATGGAACCATGGAAGAGGGTTGGGAACTTCTCCATCGAGAAGTGATAGTCCCAGATGGCCACACGGGGAAGGGATGGCTGGTGCTTTGAGAAACTACAGGGTGTGTGAGAAGGAAGAGGCAAGACAACACTCTGAGAAGGAGTCACCAGGGGAAAAGTAGGAAAATCAGGATAGTCTAGGGTTGGAAGAAGAAAGTGAGCCATCTGCTTCAAATGCCCTAGGAACATGAATCACACAACCAATGATTCCTCTACCTCACCCGTGGAATCGGAGAATGAGAAAACCTTGATTTCACGTGTAAGAATGTGAAGATTACTAATGCATCTAACTTGGAAAGACACTGTGCATTTTGGGTCTCTGAAGAGAAAATTTATTACCCAGGCTGTGTCCTTGCTGTCTTCCTCGGGCCTGGCTGGTCAAGGGGTCACTTTGTCATAGTCCTCCACCCGTTAGGGTTCCTTCCTCCTGGAATGTGAGTTTCTAGTGAGGAGGACCTCAAGTGTTGGTCCACTGCCCTAGGCCAGCCCTCAGGGCAGTGGAAGCACATGATAAGCACTCAGTATCTGTTGAATGGATGGAAGCACTAGGGTCACCTCTTCCAGGCAGACTTCCCTGGCTCCTGCTCCACCCAACCTGGTTTAGGCTCTATTCTGATGTGCTCACATGGAGTCTGGGCTTCTCTTGGGTCCAGCACCTTTTACACTGGGTTGTAACTACCTTTCTGCAAGACCACCTCACTGTTCCCAGTGTGGGGCGACACTCCTTGCCCAGAACAGACCTGCAATCAATGTTTGTTGGATGTTGAGTTGAAGGAGGAAGGTGGGAAGTGAGAGCCACTCAGGGAGGAGTCCTTTCTCCCTGTGACTCCAGGAAAACATGCAGGTCCCGTGGAAGCAGGAGGCAGCCACACTTCCAAAGTGAAGGCCCTGCCTGCACCTCTGGGTATGTCATTTCCAGGTGTATCTGCTCCAGACCAATGCCCGTGAATCTTCCTGGGAGAAGCAGGTAGTTGGAATGTCCCTGGAGGGATAGGCCGAAAGATAGATGGCCCTGGAGGCTTCCCTGGGGGGGAGAAGCTAACATCCAGACACTGGCCTAGCTGATTTTTATCCATCTGCTTTTTGGTGAAATTGTGTGGTGCAAAATGTAACCATTTAGTTGCTTAATCACTGGCTGTAAAACTATTTTAATTTATTTTATTTTAATTTAAAGATTTTCAAAATTTATTTGAGAGGAGCAGAGAGGAGAGCATGAGCAGCAGGGAGGGGCAGGAGAGGGAGCCAAGAGGATTCCCCGCTTAGCAGGGAGCCCGACGTGGGGTTCGATCCCAGGACCCCAGGATCATGACCTGAGCTGGAGGCAGACGCTTAACCCATTGAACTACCCAGGTGCCCCTTAAACAAAAGCAGTTTTCACTCAACTTGATTTTGAAGTAATCATGAGAACTTCAATAAACTTTGATGTAAGCACTGAACATTACTTAAGAATAAATATCACTAAAATTTAGCTTTCTAGATTGCTTTTTTTTTAAAAAGCACCCTTAGTCATGAACCCCATTGTGTTTTTAGAAGTATGCTAAGCTCAAGAGGGTAAAGTCAATTAAATAATGGTAGGTGGGAGATAATTGGGTTTTTATTATGAATGGGACATGCAACTAAGCGGAGTATATGGAAATAGGAAATTAGGAAAAGTCAACCCAATGAAATCAATTGTCCTTCTGCCTTTGACATTGAACTGTCCTCATCTGCTCCTTTCTGGACTTCTCTATCTCTTGTTCTCACCCTGCTCCACCGATTCTTGCCTCCAAGGCCTCACAGAGAGTTGGATTCCAAGTTACACTTCCTGGTTCAAAATTAGGGCCACAGGCATTGCCTCGGGAAGCTGGGATTCAGGTTGTGACAAAAAGCAAGGGGACAAAAGTCTATGGCACATTGGGGCCTGGAGAGAGAACAGTCATGAACTAAGACAGGCTTCTTATTAATCTAGTACTGTGTACATGCGAGCAACTGCCCAGAGACAGACTAACCCTCATGCGGAGAAGGCCCTCTGCCATGGCACTTGGTGGAAGCGCCAGGAGGGACAGGGTGTCCCAGAACTCCAGGAGACCAGGCTGGCCCCCTGAAGGCCGTCCTTTGTTGACTCCTCAATGCATTCCCCAAAGTGTAGGCAGCAGAAGTACCTTTTTATGATTATTATTTTTACACTGCAAAGTGCTTCCAACATTGTCCCCTCCCCTCTTTTATCTTTGCTTGTTTGTTTTGGAGAAACTTGTATTAGTGTCGTTTTTTTGGACAGACTGGGTTGAGACCAAGGTTCTCAGAGGGCTTGATCCCCACCTCTGGCAGAGCCTATTTTTTCCCTGGATACGTGTCATTTTTTTTTTAAGATTTTATTTATTTGAGAAAGAGAGAGAGAAAGAGAGAGCATGAGCAGGGGAAGGGGGAGAGGGAGAAGCAGACTCCTCACTGAGCAGGGACCCCGAAGTGGGGCTCCATCCCAGGACTCTTGGATCATGACCTGAGCTAAAGGCAAATGCTTAGCAGACTGAGCCAGCCGGGTGCCCCTCCTGGACAAGTCTTTGATTCACTTTTGCTTCTGACTCTGATTGTCTTAGGTCTTGGCTAAAATGATTGTCCTCCCTGCCTTTTGCCAGTAAATGAGCCCCGCTAGTCAGATGGGTCACCTGGTTGACCTCTGGGGACTCCCGTGGAAGATTCTTCCAGAGTTGTGTCTACGTCATGCCACTCAGGATCCTAATTTAACCTCCCTACTTTCGTATTTGCTTCTGTGTCGAAAAGGAGACACGGTGTTTCCACATGTGTTTATGCAGCTTCTAATACTGCGAAGCTCTGGGATTTTTTTTCTCCCATTTCGTATCTTCCTGAGATACAACTCACACCCTTTCTGTAAGGCTCTCCATGAAGATGGACTGGGATTTCCTATTTCTGTTTCTTGTACGTAGCTTTCTCCCATCTTTTCTCTTTTGCCCCCTCTTCCTTCCTGTGGCTCAGCTGTTACCAGGACATCTTGGACAGAAGATTCCACCACTCTGATCATGGCTAGCTACTTCTCCCAGCAGCCTGCACGGGTGCCTTTCCCGAGCGGGTGGCCGGTGGAATGCTTAGGTTGGCTTCAGAGCCTCTGCTGTTCTGACCTCAGCGGTGCTGAGACTATGAAAAATATGTAGGAGGATGGAGCTGGCTGTTTCCCCAAACCGAAGTCCCCTGTGGGCTCTCTATAAAGTGCTATGGGAGTGACAGGGACGGTGGGTTTCCCTGAAGGCTCATAGAGCCCGATTGGGATAAGGGAAGTTAAGCCACGATGATACCCCAAAGAAAGGGGTTGAAGGATGAAGGTGATCTAAGGAGGTGTAAGTGACTTCCTTTCTCACTTAGACGCCCTTGGTGCATGGACTCACTATAGTAATAAGGTCAGGGAAGGAAAAAGGAACAAGAAGGAAACATTTATCATGACCTTCCCCATCCAGTGGGTCCATCTCATCCGCCCCCTAAACCAGCCTCTGGGCCCTATTCCCCGGTTTCGGTGACTGCATCTCCTCTCCTGTCTATGGGGCAGCTGGGCCTCTCCCACCTTCACTGGGCCCCGGAGCCCACCAGGCAGCTCCAGGACACTGTTTCTCACACCTGTCTTTTTTGCTCACTTTTCTGCTTTATTGCTCAACAGCCCCCTTCCCCAGCTTCCAGGGGCCGGCACACGGGTCTGCCCCGTCCTGGACTCTTCACATCTGGCCGAGCAGCTCTCACATCGCACCTCTGCTCGCATGTTTGGATTCCGTCTCTCGTTTTGGTTCGGAGCCCTTGGCACAGTGTCTTCCAGCTTCGTCTACACTACCTACCCCCTCCGGCATCCCTCAACCTGACACCGGCCACATTTATTTCGACTTCTGGTCTCCAGCGTGGCTTCTGGTCTGGCCAGAGCCCATTCTTCCTTGGCACAGCATTTTGTAGAGATAGGCAACTCCTCTGCTTTTATGGGACTTCCTCAAGGGAGAGGAGCCAGATTGAAAGAACAGGTGCTCAAGGGACATGGCACAGGCCAACCTCCTCTCACATTTCTGCTAAAAAGCCTGTGGGGAAACTACCAGAGACCTAGGGTCTGGAGCCCTATTTGTTAAACAAAACACACTAGATGGTGATCCGTGAGCAAGAGACATAGACATGTTTAGAACAGGAGCTAGCATCCATGCCAAACTGCTCAAAGAACTTGTTCTGTGCTTTTTTCCCTGTAGTCTTTTAAAGCAACAGTGTACTAATACAATGTGTTTTCCATACATCGGTTTTTTTAAATGGAAAAATACAACCCAGCCTACCAGTGCTGAAGGGTGCAACCTTTGTCAGCCTTCTGACCGCCGTCTGTCCTGGTTCTTGGTGACCGGCAACACCATGATGGGATCCGTAGCAAGGATTGTCTCTGGGCTCTGTCAGTGGGGGCCTAGCTGAAAACTGTCTGCTGTGCTTCCTTAGGCTGCATGAGGCAGAGGGTAAGAAGCCCTCTGGGGGGCAGCCTGGGTGGTTTAGCGCAGCCTTCAGCCCAGGGCCTGATCCTGGAGACCTGGGATCGAGTCCCACATCAGGCTCCCTGCATGGAGCCTGCTTCTCCCTCTGCTTGTGTCTCTGCCTCTCTCTCTCTGTCTCTCATGAATAAATAAATTAAAAAAAAAAAAAAAAGAAGAAGAAGAAGACCTCTGGGAAGGATTTTAATGCATAATGTGAGCTTGGCCTACTGAGACACCTGACAGGATAAAGCAGATGTTGACTCAATTAACTTGGCAGTGAAGCAAACCAAACACAACCACAATGGGAATTGGATTAATGTTACACTTTTATTTTTATCGTTTAGGTTAATTTGGTGTGAACTTATTTTGTTCATGTGGACTTTTCTAGAAATGTCACAATGGCAGGACCCTCGAAATACTGTCTTCTGGATTTTCACCAGAGCATGATGGATTCCAAGTTTCATAAACGGTATAACAAATGCATATAAACTTCCCCAATTACTAATACCTGGCTCTGTTTTAATTACTCAATTTCCATATCCTCTTGACCTCTTTGCAGATATGACAGTAAATTTCATGTCTGATGGCTCAGTTAGTTGTTATCTTAATAAGTAGAAGGCTTTCCGGTGTCATTGGCCTTGATGTTTAGGACTGCAAAAGGCTCTATACATTATTTGTGTTTATTGTCAAGTACATTTGTAAGTGTATATTTTCCCTGCGTCCATAATTCTCTTTTCAAACCTTATTGTTCTTCCACAGACATGTGGAACCTTCCACAGACCTGTGGAACCCTGTTGCAACGTTGGAAGTGGAGATAGAAACAAGAATCAACCGGGTTGGGTGGCTCAGTGGTGGAGCATCTGCCTTTGGCTCAGGATGGGGTCCCGGGGTCCTGGGTTGGAGTCCTGCACTGGGCTCCCTGCAGGGAGCCTGCTTCTCCCTCTATGTCTCTGTGTCTCTCGTGAATAAATAAATAAAATCTTAAAAAAAAAAAAAAAGAATCAACCGGGTTATTATGGGGTCAATACAGTTACTGTGTTTATAGAAAACACTTTCTGACCCGTGGAACATTGGGAGGCTTGTGCTAATGAGCTACGTTATAATGGAGTACTCCTGGTCTTCAAACACCACCTTCACTGGGCTACCTCAACTCCATCATGAAACACATCTGACAGCTGGAGAGATTGAAGCCTGTTGATGCAAATTGACTTCCTCGGTTGGCGATGCATTTGGGCATTTTCCATTCTCACTGGAAGGAAGAAAGGACTCTTTCCTTATATGGCTGAGAAAACCTAGCAAAATATTTCATTAACATCCAGAACTGAGTCATGTCTTCAAGTCATTTATAGAAGATCTAGACTTTGGCATGAAGCACAAAACGCAGGGACAAGCTAGCCAGAGAGAAAATCGTATGTTGCCTGAGTTGGTCTTTACACTTGTCTAACTTTTTTTGGGTCTTTCAATTTTCTGGGTCTTCAGACTCTCAATACTGGTATCGACTACCCCTGGGTGCCCAGAGCTCCTCAAGAGATGATTATCTCCTCATAGAATATCTGTGCTTAAAATTCCTCATGAGGCTGCAGCCAGCCTTCCCTGCTGCCATCTCCTGTTCCTAAGAACCCCACTGTGAGCTTATTGTCCTGTGGAAAACCAGTCCTTCAAGACAAGGGGTGTGGGTCAATGAGTTTCCTTCAGAGCTATTTTAATTTTACTAGGAGATTCCTGGTAAAAGTACCAGCGCCTTCATCTAAGTAAATAAATCTCTGGTGTTGGGAATTTGAGGTATGTGGCATGACAAGTTGAGTAGATATTTTGGCCTGGGAGAGGGGTACCACTCCTCCTCAAACGTAGAGACTGAATAGTTTTTATAAACCATCCTAGCTAAGTCACTTCATGTCCATTTCCTCATCTATAAATAAACATCAATGATGATTTTATAGTGTTTCCTGCTCTACCATTTTCTGATTCTATGAAGTCAGTGATTTCCTGGCACCCGTGAGATAGAGGTCACCTACTTAATTTTCCTGGACCCATTCTCCTCGCCAATTCTTAAAACTTGTGTTGAATATTTGTATACCCTTGTTCACAGGAACATTATTCCTAATAGCCAAGAGGTGGAAGCCACCCAGGTATCCATTGGCAGATAAATGGGCAAACAAAATGGGGTCCATATATACAACAGAGTGCGGTTCAGCCTTAGAAAGAAAGGAACTTCTGATGCATGCTACAACATGGATGACCCTTGACGACATTACACTGGGTGAAATAAGCCAGTCATAAAAGACAGATACTGCATGGTTCCATTCCTATGAGGTCCCTAGAGTAGTCCGATTCAGAGAAACAGAAAGTAGAATGGTAGTTGCCAGGGGCCGAGGGGGTAGGGGGGTGGTAATGGGAAGTTATGTAATGAGTAGAGGGTTTCAGTTTGGGAAGATGAAAAATTCTGGAGGTTGATGGTGGTGATGGTTGCACAATAATAGGAATGAACCATACACTTAAACATGATTAAAATGCACATTTTATGTTATGTGTAATGTACCACGGTAAAGAATTTGCATTGAACTTCGAGTACTCAGCGCTTGATAATTGATCAATATTTGAACACGAGTGCTTCATACCTCAGGTTGTAGTCATTTTGTTTTACCCTATTGGATCCTACCTGCTAACAGTAGTTGAATCCTGATGCCACAGCTCTTCGGTTAGTTTGTAAACAACAGCTTCTCTAGCCACGGTTGACTTAAGAAAGGCAAGGCTGTAAACACGGTCACGACTCTAGCACATCTTTGTTCTGCAGGCCAGTGAACAGGAAGGTGTAGCACATTCTGCCAAGTATTATCACTCACCTAGATGGAACAAAGGTGACAAGATACAGGACATTCACAGGTAATGTGACACTATCCTCAATTTTTATTTTTTGTGATTATGAAAAACATTTAAAAAATTTTATTATCTTTATTTTTAATTCATGAGAGACACTGAGAGAGAGAGAGGCAGAGACGCAGGCAGAGGGAGAGGGAGAAGCAGGCTCCCTGTGGGGAGCCGGATGTGGGACTCGATTCCGGGACTCCAGGATCACGCCCTGGGCTGAAGGCAGGCGCTAAACCGCTGAGTCACCCAGGGAGCCCCTGCACCTGAGTTTTGAGTCTGGAGATCTTTTCTTTGCCAGCCTTGGAGCATTCATTGCATTTATACTGAGGCTGAATGTTGAACAAGGTATTAAATCATGGGAGGTAAAGCTGGAAGGGACATCATCTAGTCAAAACTGGCATTAATTAAAACCTATTTAGTTGGATTTTCCTATAATACCCCCTCCGGACCCAGTATTGAAGTAAAACATATACTTATGCTTTTTCTTTAAAAATTTTAAATTTGGTAAAATATACATAAATGTCCTCAAAGTTCATCCATACTGTAGCACATTAGAATGTCCTTCCTTTTAAAGGCTGAATCATATTCCATTGTATGTATGTGCCACATTTTGTTTATCCCCTCATCTGTTAATGGATATTTGAGTTGTTTCTTGTTATAGATAATTTTTGGAAAATACAGAGACATATAAAAAAAATAAAATTCTGTCATAACCTCAATGCCAAGAGGCAATCTTTGTTAACATTTTGGCACATTTCTTCTTCGTGGTGAGCATTGACATTTATGGTTAACTCTTCTCAATTATAAGGGATGATATCTTCATGCATGTTTCTCTGTCTGAATTTCTGATGTTTCTTAGAAAGGGACTCACTGGGCCTGTGGGTGTGAAAAATTTTTAAATGCTTCATGGATAATACTAAAACACCTTCCAGAAGTAACTATAATTTTAACACGAGGAGACTGAAGAGAGAAAGCCTTCCTTTGTGCCTGTGGCTCTTTCTACAGTGAAAGATGCCATGTTAAAAAACAAATTTGCATATTCAACGAAGTAATTTCACATATGCCTACTATTGATAATACACAAATAAAATATCCGGATACTTGATTGATTTCTTTACTCCACGATTTACGAGAGATTTGGTACCATGAACATTTCTCTTTACCCAGGGATCAAATTATTGTTTTTATGTGCAGGCCTGGTTGGGATCTGGGGTCAGGAGCTATGAAGGACTCCAGGATGTATACTGAATTACGTGAGGTGATGACAGCCAGAAGGAGGATGTGAAGTCTGGACCATCACTTGGGCTGGGTCTAACCTCACTTTCTGTTGCCCTGAGAGTGAAGTTGAGGTGGAGTCTTTCCCACCTGGGTGATTGGTGTGAGGTGTGTGCCTGCCTGGGGAGAAAGCTGGGCACTAGGCCTTACCCTCGAGAACTCTCCATGTGATGTTAAACAAGCCCAGCAACACGCCTGGTCCTGATGAATCTCTGCCAACAATTATCAATACTTGTCTGCCCAGACTAGCCAGTTTGTCTCCAGAGGCAATGTGGTTTTGTTGATGGAGGACCTCATGTAGCATTGGGAGTCTAGCTCTGCCATTGCTTCCCTGGGTGATCTTGGGGAAGTTGCTGGCTTCTCTGAACTTTGGTTTCCCTATTGGTTTCCTCAGTGAGAATCAGTTCAAATGGCTGTGTTAAAGGAACTTGGAAGCCAGAAAAGGTCTGGATAAATATCCGGTGTTTTAGCTCAGGGGCAACTGTGTGGTTAGTGCGGCAAAGATGGCGGCGTGGGTCAACTTTGAAAGCAATTGGCTCCCTCAGATTTTATTATCGTCCTAAACAGTATCACTTCAAAAAACACAGCATTTCTTACTTGTACTATTGCTCGATGCATTTCATCCGGTCTCATTTTTCCCTACACAGTTCTGGTACGCACGCCATCCTCATTTAATCCCTACGGCAACACCATGAGGCACTTCTAACACAGGAACGTGCTGCCCCATGGGGTCATGGGGTTTTAGTGACTTGTCCCAGGTCACACAGAAGCAGAGCTGGGGCTGAAATACTGGACTCCTGCATTCAAGGCCTGTGTATCCATCCCCCCCTCCAACCCCCTATCTGAAGGTCCTCACATGGGACGATTCTGTGGTTATTTCCTCTTTTACATGGTGTGACCTTGGGCGAGCTACTGCACGTCGAGGGCCAGGCAGTCTGGGGTGCGAGGGACACGAAAGCTCTTTCCAGATCTAGACTCTGAAGCTCTCTGATGTCACCTCTTCAGGCAGTGTCTGCCCTGCAGCTCTTGCTCTTGCCACTCCTCTGGGTGGCCCTGCCTCTCCGCTGCATGGGAAGTAACGTGAGGACAAGAGTGGAGTCTGGGACGCCTCCCGCCTCCCGCTGCAGCCTCCAGCCCTCCCGGTGGAAGCCCCTCCTTACTGCGAGGCCCTGAAGAATATGCTTCTTTTCTGTTGTTAATTTTGAAGGCAAGATGCTTATTATTTATTAGTCACCCCGAGACAGTCTATTTAGAGCTGTTCCGGCCTATTTGGCAAACACGCTTTAGTGATATGTACATATTGTGGTGTTTGACCCTGTAAACAAGACTTTATTATTACCCTCAGATGCTCACCCCGCCGTGTAAAAAAGTGACATTAGTGTCTTACATCTTCCCCCCGCTGTGGTTCGTGCTAACTAGCGATCTGTGTTAGCCGTTTCCAGACTGCTCTCATGGGGAGGAAGAAAAAGTGCCTCTTATGCTATTTGTGAATGGAAAGCGGCAGACCGTTGGAGGAAAGGTAGATGGTTAAGGTTTTTGCACTTTTTCCATTTTCAGATGTGTGGAACCCCTGTGGAGATCCCCGCTGGGCACAGGAGTGGGAGTAACCAAACTCTGGTGTGCTGGATCTGATTTTCCGCAAACCTGTAATGCTGCCGAACCTTGGTTTCAGCGTGAGATGTCCAGACAGCCTTGTGTGGACTGTGGCCGTGGAAAACCATCTGCTGAGACGGGCAAATCCAGAGTCTACTAAATACCAGCAATTGTCCCGCCGAGAACAGTGCTGTGCTCTGTGGGGTTGGGTGATGCGAGTCCAGGAAATTATAGGCTGCCCAGTTACCAGGCCTTCTACAAAGATTATGGGGTGACTTACTGATCTTTAGGTGGGTCAGGGGTTTTGAGGGAAGGTTAGATTTAAAGCATGTAGTTAGAGTTAAAAAGACCGACTGGGCCTGGAATCTGAGAGAGAGAGAGAGAGAGAGAGAGAGAGGAGGAAAGTCCAGGCAGAAAGAGACTTGGGCTCTTGTTCTCATTCTGACACAGCCAGTGTCTGGGGTTAGGGGTTGGGGAGTGGGGGATCTGTCCAGCTGCTGGGCAACCCCTCTGTTGCGCAGAGCAGCGAACCACAGCTCATCAACCACATTTCTTGCTCAAATTTCTCCCGCTGATGGGAGTCACAGCCACGTGTTCCAATGTCCAGAGCAGGACACCTTCTATTACTCGAAATCATTTGATTTCAGTGATTATCTCTTTCAAATTTTCCCTACCCCTTTGGCAGCTTTCTTGGTGCTTGAGGACATTTGATACTTAACGAAAGAGGCGTATCGAGGGGTCACCGCAAAAAGAGTGAAAACCAGAGAGGGAGTTCGGTTTGGGCTGTGTTAGTGTGAAGGTTCTTGCAGGCTGAATTGTGTCCTCCAACATTCGTACGCTGAGTTCTTAACCTCCGGCACTTCAGAATGTAACCTCATGTGGAAATAGGGTCATGGCAGATGGGATTGCTTCTAATGACGTCATACTGGAGTGGGGGGTGGCCTTCACTCAGCATCACTGGTGTCCTGAAAGAAGAGAAAGCAGAGACACAGACGCACAGACACGGACACAGGGAGAATGTCATGTGCCGAGGAAGGCAGAGATCGCTGGCAAACCACCAGGAGCTTGGAGAGAAGCCTGGGACAGATGCTCCCTCCCAGTCCTCAGAAGGAAATAACCCTGCTGACACCTCAGTTTTGGGCCTCTGGCCTCCAGAACTGTGAGGAAATACATTTCTGTTGTTGAAGGCCGCTAGTCTATGGCACTTTGTTACGGCAGCTGTAGCTGACTGATACACGTCACCCCCTTTGAGCTCCTCTCAGGTGACCCCTCACTGGCATCTACCATTGGCCTGTGCCAGTTTTGTTCTCCCAACGCACATGCTTAATGTTCTCTAAGGTATTTTTTTAGTACTGAAAAGAGCGAGGTAATGGGGGAAAATGTTGAGGAAAAAGTAAACAATCAATTTTAAGACCTTTGGTTAGGTGTTTTTGTTGTTGTTGGTTTGGTATTTTTTTTTGTTTTTGGACACAAAATGAAAAAAAACACTTTCTGAAGTAACTGGTTGGACAGTTTTTCTCAGGGACTTTATTGGCATTCTACTGTTGAGCCTCCTAACCTGGGAGCGTTTATCCCTCAATCTGGTCCCAGAGTTTATATTGTTTGTGAGTTTTGAGTCAACTGCTACCTAACAGAGAATGTGCTCCTTTTCCTTGGCCCAAATATTACCCACACTTCCTAACCATGTCAGAGGGCTGCCCTGAGGACTGGAGTCCTTTGTTCTGTGGAGTGGTTGCTAGAAAGTCCCACTTCTTGTTTGGGGCCCTTTGAAGTCTGCTCTCCTGCTTATGTCTTTGGTCCCTCAGAAGCAGTGTCACAGAGACCGTCAAGCTGCACCCTCTGCAGCCACATCCTCACCGGGCTGGACTGACGTGTGACCCTCACACTGGTAAGGGCTTCCCTTAGCTTTGGAGAGCCTGAAACTAAATGGCCCAGGACTGTTCTGGTTGCTTTGTGAGAATGAAACCCTTAGAGGAATGATATGTAAGGCTGTGTGTGAAGAGGGGTGTACATGGTGCGCCTGGGTGGCTCAGTCGGTTAAGTGCCTGCCTTTGGCTCAGGTCATGATCTCAGGGTCTTGGAATAGAGTCATATCAGGCTCCCTGCTCAGTGGGGAGCATGGTTCTCCCTCTGCCTCTCCACCTGCTCCTATGCACACACATGCTCTCTCTCCTTCTCTCTCAAATAAATAAATAAAATCTTAAAAAAGAGAGAGAGAGAGGGGATCCTGGGTTGCTCAGTGGTTTGGCGCCTGCCTTTGGCCCAGGGTGCGATCCTGGAGTCCCGGGATCGAGTCCCACGTCAGGCTCCCGGCATGAAACCTGCTTATCCCTCTGCCTGTGTCTCTGCCTCTCTCTCTCTCTCTATGTCTATCATAAAAAAGAGAGAGAGAGAGAGAGAGAGAGAGAGCAAGAGCGATGTGTACCTTTCTGGTAACCAGGGTGCCTACGCTCCTAGTGCTGCTTCATGAGCGTGAAGTCAGAGCAGAGGGAGCTGGTACCCCTAGAGAAAGGCTCAGGACCACTCCTGCCCCACAGAGCCACTGAGTCCTTGTACTCTGCACAGACCACCCTGCACCTGTCACCAGTGTTCTTTAGACAG
The DNA here is from genome assembly GCF_018345385.1 of Vulpes lagopus. NCBI lineage: Eukaryota > Metazoa > Chordata > Mammalia > Carnivora > Canidae > Vulpes > Vulpes lagopus. The sequence continues at coordinate 19,179,078 of NC_054833.1, forward strand.
ACTCACAGACACTTGATTAGGTGAAAGCTTTCCTTTAGATTAACTATGTAGTTAAGTTCTATGAAATTGTTGTTTTCGGGAGGATCAAAAACAGCCCAGTATTGACACATTCATATAGTTCAACCTAATAGGTTCTTCAACTTTTAAATTTAATTCTACACAAGTTGCAAAAATAGTGGCCTCATGTACCTATCGTCCAGCTTCCCCCAGGGGTGGCATCTTAGATAACTTAGTTCACTCTCAAAACCAGGAAATTGATATTGGCGCCATACAATTGACTGGTTTATAGGCCACACTTGAATTTTACCAACCTAAGAGCTCTTGGGGGCTAGTCCTACTTATTTCCATGGTAACACATTTAACAATCTCGTAGGCTCTGCTTATTTTATAGGTGATAGGGTTTTCACTTTACTTTTATGTTTTTGCAAATATCACATTCTCAAGACAGAAATTCAGAGGCACCTGGGTGGCTCAGTGGTTGAGCGTCTGCCTTTGGCTCAGGGCGTGATCCTGCAGTCCTGGGATCTAGCGCTTGCATCGGGCTCCCTGCAAGGAGCCTGCCTCCCCCTCTGCCTATGTCTCTGTCTCTCTGTGTGTCTCTCATGAATAAATAAATAAAATCTTAAAAAGAAATAGAAATTCAAACGAGAAAATTGTGTATAGTTGTGTTGGGTGTGAAAGCTTCCTGTCTCACACAGGAGTACTTACTGTAGAAGTTTGACGTGAATCTCTCTACCTTTTTTGTGTGCATGAATACGTATCCATATATATATATGCTAAATTTATATACACCCACAATGTGTAACTTCTTTAAAAGTCACATTTTACAAACAATTTTTTCTCACTAATATGTCATCAACAGCATTCTATGGCCACAACACATTTTCATTTATTGTCATTTCACTGAGTGAAAGATAGTTTATCTGCCCCGTTTGGTACTCTCCCCACCCTTAGCCGTCTCCTTCAGTCCAGGCTCCCTGCCGTAGATGACACTGTCTTCCCTGAATACCCTGCCTCCTTGTCATTCCATTTTCCCAAAATAATTCCATCTTTTTTCACCAGGGGCTCAATTTCCGGTGTGACTCCAAGACCCTCCCAACTGGCTGGCTCCTCTGTACTCACCCTGCACACCCTCCACATCACGGTGAGCCACGTGGACTGACTAATCTGCGACCCTCTCAACCTGCCACACTTACCACTTGTCATTTCTTACTTGCCAGACGCGTGTTTCTCCCAGGACTGTTAATTTGGGGAACATTTATATAATCTTTATGGACGTCTGCTTTCTTATCTGTAAAAGGAGGAGGCTGGATCGCCTACAAGGCTATGTGGTCTAGGGCAGGGGTGGGCAACCCTTCTTTGTACAAGACTGGGTAGTAAATATTTTAGACTTAGGGGACCAGAGAGTTTCTGTCATTACCCCTTAACTCTACTGTCGTAGCACAAAAGTGGCCATTGACAGACAACATGTAAATAAACAGGTGTGGTTATGTTTCAGTAACACTTTATTTATGGACACTGAAAATTGAATTTCACATTGTTTTTTTTTTTCATGTCACAGATATTTATTATTATTATTATTTTTTAGGCGTTTAAAAATATAAAAACCATTCTTGACTCACAGTACAAAAATAAAGAGAGCCGGCTGAATTTGGCCCACGGGCTGGGCTAGTGGAAAGAGACTGAGCTTTGGGGTCAGACAGATAAGAACTGGAGTTGCTTTTGTCACTGGCTAGCTTTGTGAACTGGTCAGGTTGTACAAGCCTCTTAAACTTCAGACCTTGTAGAGCTGTGAAAATTAGAGATAACTTATGTAAAGTTACCGACGTGCAGAGGGCACTCAGTATGTGTTAGCCCATTTGTCTTTCCCTTAAGGATCTTTCCAAGACTGGAATTCACTAACCCAGAGAGCAAAGTCCATTTCTACCATGAAGCCTTTCAGCCTGGCTCCGGCATATTCTCTGCCCTAACTGCAAATGTACGTATGTGTGCACAGAGTTTTACGCTTACATATGGGTTCCATGCCTCTCCAGGACGACAGGGAGAATGTTACCTCTCACCATGTCTAGCTACGAGAGGTCCTGAATTTTATTTCATTTTATTTCATTTTTTTTTGAAGTCCTGAATTTTAGATTGTAGGTGAAATGTCTCAATTTAGTAATTCCTTAGTCTTTCAGAATTCTATGGTTCTATTTATATATTCTGTAAAAGACATTTTCAAAAGTCCTGTGATCTCCAAGTGCCCTGGCACAAAAGTCCAGTGTGTTTCCAGGCTTCTGGACTCACTCACGTCCCTTCCAGGTCACATGCTTGGACATTTCAACCTGTTCTAGAATTCAAAGTGATTTATGTGGATTATTTCTTTCTTTTTTTTTTTTAATTTTTATTTATTTATGATAGTCACAGAGAGAGAGAGAGAGGCAGAGACACAGGCAGAGGGAGAAGCAGGCTCCATACACCGGGAGCCTGATGTGGGATTCGATCCCGGGTCTCCAGGATCATGCCCTGGGCCAAAGGCAGGTGCTAAACCGCTGCGCCACCCAGGGATCCCATGTGGATTATTTCATTTGACACCCATGACCAGTTTTATCGGTATCTTTCTTTTCTTTTAAGGATTTTATTATTTATTTGACAGAGCAAGAGAGAGAGCACAAGAAGGGGGAGCAGCAGGCAGAGGGAGAAGCAGACTCCCCACTGAGCAGGGAGCCCGATGATGTGGGGCTCCATCCCATGACCCTGAGTTCACGATCTGAGCCCAAGGTAGAAGCTTAACCAACTGAGCCACCCTATTAGGGTCTTTTTATACAAGAGCCCAGGCTCAGAAAGGTTGAGGTGATGGCCAACATCCCACAGTTATGGGGGGGGGGGGTTGGATGTATGCCCCTGGACTCTGGGTCTGGTGCTCTGTTTGTTGCACAGCCAACTTCCAACATTACTTCTAAATCTTCTTCTTCTTTTTTTTTTCATTGCTTCTAAATCTTACATTTGGTCCACTCTGCTCCTTGATCAGGTATTCATTGAAACTGCAGTCTATAGCTTTTTCATGTTCTGTGAGAGATCAATCCTAAACAACTTTTTGCAATGCAGTTGGTCAATTGACATTCAATAAATATCGATCCCTTTGCTCAGACACTCCAGACATTTCAGTAGTTATTGCCATCAGTTGGCCTGCTGTAAGCATTTGCCGCTTGCTTCCATGAGCCCACGGATGCTACGGAGGCTACACACGGATGGCTGTGTCTGTCGAGAGTCTCTCAAGTTGGGGGTAATTTTTGTTCTTTTGTTTTAAGTTTTTAGTTAAGTTCCAGTTAGTTAATATTAACTAACAGTGTACTCTTAGTTTCAGGTGTACAAGATTGTGATTCGGCACTTCCATACATCGCCTGGCGTTCATCACGACAAGTGCATTCCTAACCCAATTTGCGAGTAGTTCTAAGAGGAGGAGCATCTGGGGTCACCTGGTCACGTGGGTGGCTCAGTCGGTTAAGTGTTCAATTCTTGGTTTCAGCTCAGGTCATGATCTCAGGGTCACGAGATCGAGCCCTGTTGTTGGGCTCTGCGCTCAGCTGGGAGTCTGCCTGAAATTCTTTCTCTCTCTCTCCCACTACCTTCTCCCTTTCCAAAATAAATAAATAAATCTTAAAAAAAAAAAAAAAAGGTAAAAGGCAGGAGACTCTGGCATTAGCCTGACTCAGGCCTAGATCTCATTGCCGGTTCTAGTCAGGCGTCAGGTTATCTAACCTCTGTATGTCTGGTCTCCTCTTCTGCAGAGTGGAGAAACGAGTATCTACATCATAATGAGGTTAGAATGCACTGGTCTATCAACAGGGCTGAAAAACAGTAGCTGGTGTCAATAATAAGCCATGAACACACAAACCAGGTTACGCTGCGGAAAAAGCGTTCTGGATCTCAATGGCTTACGAGGTTGTCTCCACATATTTACATGCTATGTCCATCGCGAGTGAGCTATGGCTCTGCTTCACGGCGTCCTGCCTTGGGATTCGGGCTGACAGAGAAGCTTCCATCTGGAACACTGGAGCAGAGGGAAAAGAGAGCTTGGCAAAGCCCAAACTGGCTCTTAGAGCTGGACGTGACACACATTACTTGTCACCTTCCATTGGCCAAATCAGGTCGCATGGCCAAGCCCAACATGATTAGGAAGAGAAACTCTTACTCTCCCCTAAGCAGACGCAGTGAGTATTTTTGAACTCTATTACAGTTTGCCACAATACATATGCAAAACAACCTTCGGAAGTGCTAGAAAGTGTGGTACAGAAAAGACACGTAGATGTTGAATAAACATGAATGTGGAGTGTGCTTTCAGGCTTAATTGCTTCCAGCATAAACGATTCTTTCAGAATTTTCTGAGAAAGGCTTGTCATTGTCACTCTCTTGTCAGGTTTATATAAAACCAAAGATTACAGTACATACACTCCCAACAGCTGTCAAATACACAGAGTTCTATGAAAGCCAAGCTTCTGCTTATCTTCTTGAAGGCTTTCAGAGGCAAACACTGATCAAAGCAAATAGCTCCTTTTTGTCAGCCACTCTAGGCTTTTAAAATGAATTTGGAGAAATTAATGGCAATGTATGGAGACTCATTAATTTAAACACACACACACACACGCAACACACTATTGTCAATCCTTTGGATCCTGTATCAGTCAGGGTCCTTTAATTATAAACAACAGGATCCATTCAGGGGGTGGGGGAATCTGGTAACGGCAATTAGGTAGTTGTAGTTCAGAGAATTTCCAAGAGAGTTTTTGCACTTAGAAACGATGGCTGAATTACATTGATTACATTGCTGGGCTGTTCCAGTAGAAAATTGACTGCGGCCAACATTGGGCTTGAGGCACTGTTACTAGAACCCCTGCCAAGTTGCCCATGAAAGCCAGATGCTTCCCTTCTCATGTGCTCTGCCCTTTTGCCAGAGAGAATCCTGGGTGACGTCCTTCTCTTTTTAAATTTTAGTTTTTTAAACCATCGTTTCCAAATCAAAATCTCATGCATACACCACCTTCACCAAGTGATTGAATTTTGCATCCCGATACTGAAAAAGTTTATTACAGCATGTGATGTGTTATGACATATGACATCATCTATGAAATATCCTTTTATTGGGATGCACATAATGTCTGATTATCTTTATTTCTGTGGTGATAGCAGCTATCAGTAGTTATTGCCCAGATCCATTAATTTACTGGAGGGTGCAAAGTGGTGTTTTTTTTTTTTTTTTTCTCTAATTTTACTATTTCTCTAAAAATTCTTTTGTTGAAATAATTTAATAAAGATATGCTCTTCCTCTTATCTACTTCTGCATTACTCCATTGTTCTCATTAAAATAGAAAGGCGGGATAAATGCTTGATTTTTTCTTTCCCTTTTTAAAATAGTTTTCAAGACCATACATGGATTCTTATTACTCTATCATTCTCTAAAGGTGACTAATTAGTTATAAAATGTATATAATATCATGAATTCATAGATCGAAATATGTTTGATTAAAACCTGAGCACTAGGCTATTTCAAATCAATTGCAGATATCATTTTCAAAGCTTAAGTTGTTCCGTCTTTTGCTTAGTGGAGGCCTCTTCGGTTTGGTTCCTGAGTCCTTTTGACGTGACCCTGGTGGTCTTTAATAGTTTCCTTATTGTCTGACATGACAGGCTCATTTTGTGCATTTTGTGCCTCAGACCAGAATCGGTCATTTCTATAAGAAACCTTGGTTTCTTTTAGTGCGAAATGGCATTTCAAGACCACAGTCTGGCCACTAATAGTGTCTGTTGCTACTGGATTGGCCATTATTTCTAGGTTTCTTCAGTGGACAAAGCTAGCATATATATGTGTGTATATATATAACTATATGTAAATATATATATAGTTATGTAATATTATATGTGTTTTTAAGACAAAATAGAAGATAGGGTACCTCAGGAGTTTATTTATAAGTGGTACTTCCCATTCACATTTATGACTAGGCTTTTCTTAAACTTAACCTTTTGAATGTTTAATCTGTAGGTCCCTTCTTTCATACTGATTATCTTAATTCCCAAATACAGAGGATAATATAATCAGAATATCTTAAAATGACCCATTTATTTTATCTCACGTAAAGTCTCAGACTAACAATACTACTACTACCACCACAAGTGGAATTATGAACACTCAGACATCTTTCTCAAAGGTTCTCGTTCCCTCCATTTAAACAGTTGTGCTATACTTTCTACTTGACCTGAACATATAATTGTCAAATACTTTACTCTCTTCCCTTTAAGGCTTACTTAGTCTTAGTTCTAAGTCTGTCGGATGTTCTTCACCAATCCTTATGTCAATGTCTCTGGCCATTTTGTTTGTCTGAAGCTTGATCTCTAGCAGATTCTTCAGAAAGGGCTTTGGATGGTAATGATATTCTTTGATTTCTTGCATGTTAACATTTTGTGCTCTTTATACTTTAAAGCTAGTTTTAAATACATTAATTATTGCATTATTAATACATTATTTTATTTTCTTCTGGCATAAAGTTTCACTGTCAAAAAGTCTGATGAAAAGTTAACCTCCGTATCATAAAGATCACCACCTGTTCATCTTCAGTAATTTTTTCCTAGAATATATTTTGGTGTCGGTCATTCTGGGGTGCTATTTTTAGCTACTTTGTGTGCTCTTTTAATATGTAGTTTCAATTACTTTTTCCTTTTTCTTGAATAGTTTTTTTCTTAAAGATTTTATTTATTTGTTCATGAAAGACACAAAGAGAGAGGCAGAGACTCAGGCAGAGGGTGAAGCAGGCTCCCTGAGAGGAGCCCAATGTGGAACTTGATCCCAGGACCTTGGGATCATGACCTGAGCCTAAGGCAGACGCCCAACCACTGAGCAACCCAGGTGCCCCTTGAATAGTTTTTGAAATAAAGTTTTTAGTGTTTGTTTGTTCTGTTCCTTTGCTTTGGTTTTCTTCTTCAGCAGCTCCTATTATCCTGTGTCGGCTCTTCTTTGCCTGTTTCCATATTTGCTGATCTCTTTCATATCCTCTTTATTTTTCTCAATTTCTTTTTAAATTAATTAACTAATTAATTAATTTTTAGGGAGAGAGAGCAGGGGGTAGGGGGAGAGAGCAAATCCTCAAGCAGACTCCCTGCTGAATGTAGAGCCTGATGTGGGGCTTGATCCCAGGACCCTGAGATCATGACCTAGGCCAAAACCAAGAATCAGGCACTCAATTGACTGTGCCACTTAGGTACCCCTTTTCCTATTTTATTTTAAAATGTCCTTCTAAAACATTTTTCTATTTCTCTTAAGGCATTAGGTATTGTATTTATTCGTTCCAATTTTCTCTTCATTTCCAAGTTTTGAAATGATGTTTTCTTTTATATACAGTATTTCCAGAGTTCTAGCATCTTATTTCTGAGTTTTTCTTAGTTTTGATTTATGTTGTTCTTTCATGGCTTGTATCCTTAAAAATTTTATTTTAGTTTTTTTTTTTTTTTTTTTTTAATAGGAGGTTACAGGTTTTACACAAGTCCTTCTGGTGGTTTTTCACGATTTATAGAGATTTTTTAATAGCTTTTTTAAATCTCTTTTTTCTTTTTTAAATATTTTATTTATTTATTCATGAGAAACAGAGAGAGAGAGGCAGAGATACAGGCAGAGGGAGAAGCAGGCTCCATGCAGGGAGCCCGACATGGGACTTGAGCCCAGGTCTCCAGGATCAGGCCCTGGGCCGAAGGCGGCGCCAAACCACTGAGCCACCCAGGCTGCCCTAATCTCTTTTTTTCTTATAATAACTTCACATGGGATTTCATCTGGATATTTTTGTGTTGTTTGTTTAAAAAATCAATTCTCCTGAACCTTTAGAACCAGATATGATTGACAGTGTTGTTTCTAATTTTTATCTTCTGTTGTTTTTGTGTAATGTTCCTGACTCTGTTCTCCCTCACTTTTAACTGGGTTTTCTCTTTCCTTTGTCTCTATCCATGCAGTTTTGATTCCCTTTCCAGAAGCTTCTCCTCTTCTGCCTGTATCTCTGCCTCTCTGTGTGGAGGCCTGTCCTGAAAGGGAGCCCCACCTTAACAGTTCCAGGAATTCACAGAGGCTTGACTTCTCCAGACCCACTAGTTCTTACTGAAAGACTCTTGTATTTACTCACTATTGGATTAGGCAAAGCCCTTCTGGCTTCAGCTGCTGTTCTCAAGTTGTCCCACTGAGCTCTCCTTTACATACCTATTGGGCTATTTGGGAACTTTCCTACTCTCAAGTCCAGCAGACACCTTTTTCTTCACCCTGCTTTCTCTTACACAGGTTTTGAGAACATGTAGACCGCGTGACAGTTGATGATCTTGTATTTCGCAGTTTGAGGAGGAAATGTTGTCATCTAGTTTTGTTTAAATGTTGTCCATGGCAATTTGGTTTTGCTATGTAGTTGGTTAATCTTTTTATATGAGAATTCAGAGAAATTAAAAAACTATGCCCCTGCCTCCATCTTTCCAGAATTCTCTCTATATGTATTCCTTCTTGGAACTTTTCTTAACATAACTGAAAAAAATTCTCATGCCAGTGTATGTGATTCATTGAGATTAAGTCACATGTCTTTGCCCTAGTTACAGAGGAAGCTGGAAAAATAGTTTCTGACTTTCACCTTGGGAACGTGGAACTCGTAAGATTGCAAATGCTCTATCATAGGAAGAATATTGAAAATGCATGAACTATATCCATTATGGATCTACATGTTAGAGCTTGACTTTTACACAGATAAGCCAGGTTGATGCCTTGTGCAATGTCATTTCAAAGGTTTCAAAGGTCTCAGCAGCCTGAAATATTTATCACAATGTTTTGCCAGAAATGAGGGGCATTAGAGTTTTTTAGGGTAAAGATATTGTCTATTAAGGACTCCAAATTTCATTTTAATCATGAGATTATGATATATGGGAATTTTAGTTCAGCTTTTCTGATCAGAGGACTGGGCAACTGGTTGTTTTATCTCACAAACCAATCATCTGAATGACTGGCTTTTTGGATTAATTTAACCATCATGAACTGGCTGTGTGTGTGTGTATAGAGCTTTTGACTCTAGAGCTCAAAAGAAGCACCCCAAATTTACTGTTGTGTCATTTTGGATATGTCTATAGAGTGAGAAGTAGTCACAGTGTCCTACCTCTTTCAGCGCCTTATGTAATATACTGTTGAGCACCATTTTTTTTGTGATAATACTCAGTTCAATTGATTTTGGTTCTTTTCTGGCATATCCCAACTTGTTCACCTCCCCTACTGGCCTAACATGCTTTGGAGGAAACTCTTACAACTTATAAATCAAGGTATTTAGGACCCCCTCCCCCAGCTTTAACATCTTTACATACCTGCTCATTAATTAAAGAACACAATTCCTTAACAAAATATTACCAAATTGAATTCAGCAATACATTAAAAGGGTCATATACTATGATCTAGTAGGATTTATTCCAGGGATTCAGGGATGGTTCAATATCTGCCAATCAGTCAATGCGATACATCACATTAACAAACAAAGGATAAAAATCAAGATCGTCTAAATAGATTCAGAAAAAGCATCTGACAAAATTCAACATCAATTTATTCTTTTAAAGATTTATTTATTTTAGAGAAAGAAGAGAGAGCATGAGCAAGGAGGGGGCATAGGGAGAGAGAATCTCAAGCAGACTCCACATCCAGTGTAGAGCCTGATGATCTCACGATCCTGGATTTGATCTCACTATCCTTAGATCATGACCTGAGCTGAAATCAAGAGCCGGATGCTTCACTGACCGAGCCACCCAGGTGTCTCTTATCATCAACTTATGATAAAAACTCTCAACAAAGCAGGTATAGATGGAATGTACTTCAATATAATAAAAACCATATATGAAAAGCCCACAACTAATGTCATACTGAAGGGGGAAAAGCTGAAAGCTTTCCTTCTAAGATCAGGAACTAGATCATGCCCACTCTGGCCACTTTTATTCAACGTAGTGTTGGAAGTCCTAGCCAGAGTAATTAGGCAAGAAAAAGAAATAAAAGCCATCCAAATGAAAAAGGAAGGACTAAACCATCACTATTTGCAGATGTCATGATATTATATAAACAAAAATCCTGAAGACTCCATCAAAAGACAGAACTAATCAATTCAGTAAAGTTACAGGATACAAAATTAATACACCAAAATCTGTTACATTTCTGTACAGTAAAAATGAACTATCAGAAAGAGAAATTAAGAAAATAATCCCATTTACAATTGCATCAAAAGGAATAACAAAACTAAGAAAAATTTAATCGAGGTAAAAGGTTTGTATACTGAAAACTATAAGACATTATTGAGAGAAATTGAAGAAGACACAAATAGATGGAAAGACATCCCATGGTTATGAATTGGAAGAGTTAATATTGTTAAAATGTCCATACCACCCAAAAGCAATATACAGGTTCACTGTAATCCCTATAAAAATTCCAGTGGAATTTCTTCACAGAAATAGAACGAACAATTCTAAAATATGTATGGAACCATAAAAGATTCTGAATAGCCAAAATAATCTTGAAAAAGAATAACAAAACTAGGGACATCATGCTCCCTGATTTCCAACTATATTACAAAACTGTAATATTTAAACAGTGTGATATTGACATAAGAACAGACACATAGATTAATTGAACAGAATTTAGAGCCCAGAACTCAGCCCACACATTTATGGCCAATTAATTTACAACAGCAGAGCCCAAAAGACAGTCTTTTCGATAAATAGTATTAGCAAAGTTGAACAGCTACATGCAAAGGAATGATACTATCTTATGTCACATGCAAAAATTGGCTTAAAATGGGTTAAAGACTTGAAAGCAAGGCCTGAATTCATATAACTCCTAGAAGGAAACATAGGCAGTAGCTCCTTGACATAGTTCTTGGCGATGACTTTAGAATCTGACACCAAAAGCAAAAGCAAGAAAAGCAAAAATAAACAAGTAGGACTATATCAAACTGAAAGCCTTCTGCACAGTCAAAAAAAACCATTGGCAAAATGAAAAGGCAATCTACTGAATAAGAGAAAATATTTATGAATCATTATCTCACGTAGGGAAATATCCAAAATATATAAAGAACACATATAACTCAATGGCAAAGACCCAATCTGATTAAAAAGTGGGCAGAAGATCTGAATAAACATTTTTCCAAAGAAGAATACAGATGACCAAAAGGTATGTGAAAAGATGCTCACCATCACTAATTACCAGGGAAATACAAATCAACCACAGTGAGATATCACCTCACACCTGTCAGAATGGCTAGTATCAAAAAGACTAGAAATCACAAATGCTGGGGAGGATTTGCAATAAAGGGAACCCTTATGCACTGTTGGTGGGAAGGTAAATTGGGGCAGACAGTATGAAAAACAGTATGAAGCTTCCTCAAACAATTAAAAATAGAACTACCATATGATCCAACAACTCTACTTTTGGGGATTTGTCCAAAGAAAAGGAAAACAATAACTCCAAAAGATATATGCTCCCCCATGTTCTTTGCAGCATTATGTACAGTAGCCAAGACAGGGAAACAGCCTAAGTGTCCATTTTTTAAAGATTAATTTATTTATTTTAGAGTGGGGAGGGGCAGAAAGAGAATCTCAAGCAGACTCCCTGCAGAGCATGGAGCCCAATGTGAGGCTTGAGCTCATGACCCTGAGATCATGACCTCAGCCTAAATCAAGAGTCAGATGCAGGGAATCCCTGGGTGGCTCAGCAGTTTAGCGCCTGCCTTTGGCCCAGGGCACGAACCTGGCGATCCTGGGATCGAGTCCCACGTCGGGCTCCCGGCATGGAGCCTGCTTTTCCCTCCTCCTGTGTCTTGCCTCTCTCTCTCTCTCTATGTCTATCACAAATAAGTAAATAAATCTTTAAAAAAAGAGTCAGATGCTTAACTGATCGATCTACCCAGGGGCCCCCAGCCCCAACCCCAAGTGTCCACTGATGGATGAATGAATTAGAAAAAAATTCTGATATATATATATATATATGTATATATATATATATATATTGAAATGTTATTCAGCCATAAAACAAGAATGAAATCTTGCCATTTGCAACAACATGGACAGACCTTGAGGGCATTATGCTAAGTGAAATAACTCACAAAGAGGAAGACAAATAGCATATAATCTCTCTTATATGTGGAATCTAGAAAAAATATGTGTATACAAATTAAGCTCATTGGTACAGAAAACAGATTAGTGGTTGCCAGAGGAGGGAGGTTGGGGTGGGAGAAGTGGGTGAACTGTTTTTGTTTTGTTTTAGTCTTAGTTTAAATGGAATAATAATAATAAAAATACATACACCCTTCAACCCTGCAATTATTCTGGTCCTGGGTATGGACCCTAAAGAAAGTCTTCCAGATTACCCAAGAAGACAGCATCATTCTTTATCTTTACTATCAGTGGGAAATGAATGAGTCAATTGTGATATACTCATATAATGAAACTCCAGATAGCAGTTAAAAATGAATAAATGAAAGTTACGTGCAACAACCTGGATAAAAGTCAGCAGCATCATTGTGAGTGAAGAAAGCAACCTGCAGAACAATGTGTAGAGCAGGAGGGGTTTAAAGCCTGCAAAGCCATACAACACTTCGTTGATACATACAGTTGGAGATAGTAATGGAGAAACATTCAGGCCTGGGGAATGAGAAGCACTGACTTTAAAACAATGGTTACTCGGGTAGGAAAGGAAATGGAATTAAGAAAGGAAACACAGAGGGAGGACTTTGGATTCATTTTTTTTTTTAAAGCCATGGTGGTAGGTACCATTAAAACAGGAATCTGGAAGGCAGAGGCTTAAAGAGGTGGAGAGGGTCTGTGCTCAGGAAGGGGAGGAAGCGCAGGCCAGTTAGCATATCATGTGTTGGCATCCATTAAGATGATTATAAATATAAAAATATGGCTTATTGACATGAGGTGTTAGAAACATTTCAAGTAAAAATTAAAAGTACAAAACAATTTTTTACCCCCAATTAATTAATTAAAAGCTTTTATTTATTTATTCATGAGAGATACAGACGTAGGCAGAGGGAGAAGCCTCTTCCCTGCGGGGAGTCCAGTGCGGGACTCGATCCCAGGACCCTAGGATCACGACCTGAGCTAAAGGCAGATGCTCAACCACTGAGGCACACAGTTGTCCCTTTTGCCCCCTTTTTATAAGATATAACATATTGTGTGCATACGGGGGAAATTGGAAAAGAATACACCAAAATGGTAATTGTGCTTACCTCTGGGTAGAAGGATCATAGAAGAGTTTTTATTTTCTCCTTTATGCTTGTCTGTATTTTCTATTGTTTCTAAAACAAATATGAATTTCTTATGTAATAAATTCTTGAAGATTAAAAAAAAAACCACCTCATTCCTTCAGAAAACCCCCCCTCATCCACTATTGTTCCCTTGCCATACTGCTGTGAGGGTCTGAAAGCACGGAAAGTGACATGATTTTAGGTGGTTTAATGCAAATTAAATGTCTTAGTTCCATAAGTATATGTTTATTTTAACATATATTACAAAAATAAATTAGTTTCAACAAATGGTCCTGAAGCAACTGAACATCCACAACCAAAAAAAAAAAAAAAAGAATCTGGACACCTTATATTCCTCCAAAATGAGCTCCAAATGGATCATAGACATTTCGTGAAACAGGAAACTATAAAACTCCTAGAAGATCACAGGAGAAAAATATTTCAGCACATCAAACCCAAGATTCAGTTAATATTCAAATTAAAAAAAATAAAAGAGGTTCCTGCAGGGCAGGGGAAGAAGATTGTCTTTTCAACAAATGGTGTTGGGTCTTGCAGGATCTCTACATGGAAAAATGTGATTTAGATCCCTGCTTCGCCCTACAAAGAGATCCTAAGTGTTAAAGATAAAACAATAAAGCGTCTAGATGATAAACAAAACCAAAAAAAAGAACTCTGTTCTCTTCCATTCTTTGGCTTCGAGGTCACGCGGGGATTGAATCAGCATGCAGCAGGAGTTGACAAATTCACAATGTACGACATTGGTCTGATCTTTTCAGTAAATGGACTCCTCGTTTCTGTCCCAGCCAAGGGTTCCTGGTAGGATATGTTATTTATAGCATGACATACAAATGCCTGGCAGGACAGCGTGGGCAATGGAACATGACAAATGGAGGTGTCTCCTCGGGGAGGGAAGCTTCCTTGAGCATTGCCTTGTTTCCTGTTTTTGCTGCTATATTTGCTGAGAGTGTCTGAAGCGTGTCATGTAATGGGCGCCTCGACTGAAGACTTTTCTACCCAGACAAGCCAGGCCTACCCCCCAACTACTTTCTAAGGAGATGCCGGGTGACTGGCCTAGAAAGCCTGTGATTAGAGACCATTGCTGCTTCCGAGGGCAAATGCAACTGACCAGTAGCGTGAAAAACCCTACCAGGTAGCGGGCGCTGACTGAGTCAGGCTGGTCCCACACACGTACCCAAGCACATCGTGCAGCAAGCACCATGATCTTCAGTCTAGAGGGGAGAATTTTTAAGTTCAGAGAGATTAAATTCTCCAAGTTCATGAGTGTGTGTGTGATCTGTAATCTGCACTATCGTTAACGTCATGAAATTCTGAATAATTTTTTAACTAATTAACTAATTTTAATTTTTTTTAAATTGAGCAACGGTCAAGTTTATTGAATGATAGAGGACAAAGCTCCGAAAGATGGAGGGGCCCCAAGATTATGGGTTGCCCCTGCATAATTTTTTTTTAACAGAAAGTCTTACATTTTCTTTTTGTAGCGGATCCCAGAAATTAGGCAACTTTTCTTGTCCAAAACCACTAATGCTTGGACTTATCATATGCCTGTGTCTCTTTTTATGGCGGTCATGACTGCCCTCAACCTTGCAGTGCTGGTTGGGTAGCTCTGCTATAGGATGAGGGGCTGAGTGGTGTTTCTTGGATCAGGAGGAGGAGGAGTGGCTGTAGGTGGAGGAAGGTGGTAGAAGGAGCTCCCCCCTCGGTGCTGGCTTTGCCCCTCTTGTTCACCTCTGTCCCCTCTTCCCTTCCTCCCCGTTCGCTAGTCTTCACCGTACTCCCAAAAGAGTGCTGGAATTGGAGCCCAGGTCTCCTGATTCCCACGCCCACACTCTCGTTGCTAGCTCTACGTGTGCACAGACAGGTGTCCTTCTCAGTTCCAAATGTCTCAGCAAGTCTTTGATGAGGTCGGATTCACACCACCCACATCAACATATTGAGTTCTGGCTGGACCGAGTGGTGTTTGGGGGGGATGAATCTCCAGCTTCCCTGTCTGGTCCGTGACTGCTTTCCAAACTCCTTCCAATGTTTCTTCTGAACACCAGCCAGACAGGTGCAGCTAAAGTCCAGTGGGCACCTCAAGCCCTCCTCACTCTCACAGCTCACCTTTCTTCCCACAGCTGTGATCTTGTTAAACAAGTTATCTCTGGGCCAAGTGCTCTAGCCGAGTGGCTGAAAGTTGTCTCCAGCTCTTCCCCTTTTCTTATTCTCGATGTTGCTAAATCTACAGATTTTTGTTTTCTGCCAGAAAAGCCTCATCCCCTTCACTACCACCTTAGTGTGTTCCTCAGATACCTCCTGGATTTTACAACCATGTTAACTGGGCACACACACACTCTCTCTCTGTGTCTCTGTCTTTTTTTATTTAGTAACACATGATAATTACATTTACAAAATTTAAGTGGTGCGTTAAAAAGGGGAAACCTTTATGATCTTATTTTTTATTTTAATGGAAGTATAATTGACATATGATATTATGTTAGTTTGTGTACAACATAATGATTCAATATTTGTCTACACTGTGGAATGATCACCACAATTTTCTAGTTAACATGCGTTACCTTATGCAGGGTCACTGGTCTCTTTGCCCTATCATTGGCCCCTTCCAGGCCACCCTTCATACTGCTGCAGCATTTTCTAATGATAAAACCATTTCAATCATTCACTCTCCCTCTCAGGCTCCCTACTGGCCACTGGATGAAGTCCAAATGCCTCTCACTGTCTGGCTCATTGTGTCTTCATTTCATCTTTTGTTTCTCTCCTGTGCTCCATGCACCAGCTGCCCTGGGTTCCCTGTTGTTCAATAAAACTATGCTTTGGGCCTCTCTTTGCAAATGTTTCTGCCTGGAATTCTTCATCTTGCCCTTCCCCATCCTCTTAGTGGTACATGCATTCTCCACATCTCAGCTCCAATGTCGCTGGTGCTGGTGAGACTTTCCAGATCCCCATTTACCCCCTTCCCTACCTCTCTCTTCTTATTCACACCTTATCACACTATCTTGGAAGCATTTGGCCATGCATCTACCTGTCAGTGGTGGGAAGGCAGGAGTAATAGTTATTCCTCTTTGTATTTCCAGGGACCACCACAATGCCAGGCACATAGGCGGGACTGATGAGATATACTATGTGCGTGTGAATGAACCTTGGGTGATTGTATTCTATTTATTTATTTCAGAGAGAGAGAGAGAGAAAGAGAGAGCAGGCAGGGAGGAGCAGAGGGTGAGGAGAGAGAGAATCCCAAGGAGGCTCCATGCTCAGTGCGGAGGCTGATGTGGGGTTCAATCTTACAATGCTGAGATCATGACCTGAACTGAAACCCAGAGTCAGACACTTAACAATTGAGCCACCCAGGCTCCCTGATTGTATTATTTTTAAAAACTATTTTGATTTTTGAATTTTTAAACAGATAACTGACGTGGTATGTGTTACTTTTGGTTTAGAAAAACCCCTATCAATAGATGTGTTCTAAAGAATACTTTTAAAATGATGTATACTTAATAAACAATAAAATGTGCATATCTGACATGTTTAGGTTGATACATTTGATAATTGGTATATACTGTGTGAGCGAGCACCCCCAACCAAGACAGCATTTCAGTCACCTCAGAGAGTCTCTTCATGTCCTCTTTCCAGTCAAAGAAAGACCCATTGCCCTTTAGAATGACTCACTTTTTGACTTCTGTCATCATAGGTTAACTTTGTCTGTTCTCGAATTTCATATAAATGAAATCATGCAGCATGAACTCTTCTGTGGCTGTCTTTCCTCCCATGTCATAATGCTTTTGAGACTGGCCCCCTTAGCAATGGTTTATTCCTTTCATTACTCAGAAGTATTCCAATGTAGGACAATTCTCCAAGTAGGAGTGAATGACCTTGAATATCTGAGAGGCATTGAGCCACCCCATGAACATGGAGGGTGGCATCATGAGAGCAGAACATTGACTCTTATCAGGGACCCTCAAGGTCTACCATAGGTCTACCCTCAAGGTCATCTACCATAGGTAAATGACCACCAGACTGATGAGCCTTTCTTTTTATTGCTATATTCTCTCTCTTGCCATTAGCTTGATGGTCGACTCATCTTTCTGCTCACATTGTGCCCATGTGTGGCATTTCTGCTGCTGATTCCTGGGTTCTGTGTTGCAGTGGAACATAGATCAACCAACCATCTGAGAATCAGGCTCTAAGGAATGGTCTGGTGGGAGCTCTTTTATGAGGGACTGTAATAATTGATTTTGGCTCCCCCTGACGTCTTTTATTTCCCTTCCTATTTCTAGTTTCTCAGCTATGTTCCAGATGTTGGGGAATTGTTCCTGGATACCCTCTGGTACAGTTTGGGTCTCTGGGCTCCAGATTCCTCTCTGCTCTGAGCACAGGGGTCCTGTGCCCTCTGTCTTGCATCTCTATTTACCAGCTCCAACCTGTGTGCCTTCCATAGACCACCTATGACCCTCTTGCCAAGGATTCTCAACACTGACCCCAACCTCTTATCTGAATCTTGGGTGTGTGTTCCTGAGCCCAGTTTTGCGTCACAGACCCTGACCTCATCCCTTATCATATTACATATACCCCCTTGCCACGGACACCTTTCAAAGGGATACTACATAGATGCCAGGTTATGAACACTGGAAACAGCTAAGGGCGCCTTTATTCATTACACCTGCCTGCTGCCCCTCCTAACATGACATTGACTGGATGCTCACACAAATACCGAATACTTAAAACTCTCACTATGGAACTATGAAGAAGGTGATAGTGTCTCTGTCTTAGTACAAATGTAGTAGGAATTAGTACAGAAAAATGAAATAACCACAAAGATTCCCCCCAACACACACATACACAAAGGTTATGTTTTCTGTAATAGACTCCCAGTCTCACATCATTTAATGGGGTGATCAACCATCCCGGCTTGTCCAGGACTTTGCCAAGGTTTTTATTTCAAGATTGTATTTATTTATTCATGAGAGACACACAGAGCAAGGCAGAGACGTAGGCAGAGGGAGAAGTAGGCTCCCTGTGGGGAGCCCAATGCAAGACTCAATCCCAGGACTCTGGGATCATGCCGAGCTGAAGGTAGACACTCAACCACTGAGCCACCCAGGTGCCCCTCTTCCAAGTTTTAACACTAAAATTCCTGCATCTTGGGACATTCCGTGGTGGTAGGCAAATCAAGATGGTTGGTTTACCTAAAACTTAAAAGCGACTTTGGAAACATCACCTGTTTTATTCAGAAGAATCTGTTGCATTTAGTTTACTTGATGATGTTGTTATCTCAAAGAGCAGTTATTAACCCCAAAGAGAGAAACTTTTAGAGACAATTTTTGTAGAGCATGCCCATCTCTAGTATTAGCTAATGGCACGTTTGTTTCTTCAGTGTTCCAGCATTTGGTATAGGCCAGAGTGAGGACGAGTACACAGGGCTTACCTCTGTGGATGAGAGCAGGGATTCATGTGCTTATGTCTGGAATCGAGCACATTGTCAGATCACTACTGCACTCTGTTCTGGACGGTATGATTACACAATAGTGTACTATGGGAGGGGACATTTACTCTATCTTCCCATACTCAGGAACTGCCAGCTTCTGGGAACTCTTCATTCTGGAAAATCTAGAAAAAAGCAAAAACAAGGAGAAGGAATGTCCTCAACACTTCTCATAGAGGAGTGCATGCCCCAGATGGTGGAGAAGTTGGCATCCTGACTCAGCAACAGTGGGGATTTACAGCACTTTGTTTTTTGGGATTTTTTTTTGACCTTGGGAGAAGGACATTGTTATGTCACTGAGATTTAGGCTGTTAGCAATAAAATAATTTCTTCTCAGCATATATCTGAGATTCAGGGAAAACTTATTTTTTTAAATATTTTATTTATGTATTCATGAGAGACACAGAGACATGGGCAAAGGGAGAAGCAGGCTCCCTGGGGGGGAACCTGATGCGGGACTCAATCCCAGGACCCCAGGATCACGACCTAAACCAAAGGCAGACACTCAACCACTGAGCCACCCACGTGTCCCTCAGGGAAAACTTTTAAAAACAAATCTGAACTGTTGTGATCAGGCAAAGCTGCAGAGCAAAGTCGGACTTGCATCCAGGAGCGAATGGCTGAGGCTGCGGAAGTGGGCTATAAAGACATGAAAATTAGAATCGCTTTTTAGGCAAAAAGGGATATGTTCTCAAAAGAGTGTTGGAGACCAAAGTCTCAGAGGAGAGCAAGTTCAGCGCGGGCTACCAGGCTTTGGGAGAGAAGGGGTCACCTAAATTAGATCCAGAAGGAAAAGTAGTATATGAGCGAATGTGAATGGCAGGAAAGTGAAATACACTTTGGACACGTGTGCGCACACACACATTTCTGTCTTCCAAGGCCACATGCTTTTCTCTCTATGAGGGGCCTCTCGTGTTTGGACTTAGCCCCAACAAAGTGTCTTAGAAAGTACAACATATATATGGTTTTAACTGAACCAGTGACATTCTTTATTTCTGTTAAGGACTCTGGAGTCCCGCAGCCCTGGATTTGAATTCTAGTTTTGCCACTTAGCAGTATTGTGTCCCCAGGCAAGTTGTAGTTCCCCCAACACCCAGCTTCCTCCTCTGTACAATGGGGTGACACCTGCCTTGTCTGTGTCCAGGTTTGTGGTGAGGGTTAAAAATGAGAATGTGCATGAAAGTGCTTTGAAAGTGGTAGACTTCTATGCAAATGGGGTAGAAGTTGTTTTGGACTGAATTATGTTCTCTAAGTCTTTTTTTTTTTTTTTATGTTCTCTAAGTCTTATCTTGAAGTCGTAAGTCCCAATATGACTGTATTTGGACATAAGACCTTTAAGGAGGTGATTAATGTTAAATGAGGTCATAAGGGTGGGCCCTAATTCCATGGGACTGGTGTCCCTGTAAGAAGAGGGAGAACCACCAGAGATCTCTCACCCACTGTGTTTCTGTAGAAACACAGAGAAAAGCAATATAAGCACAGAGTAGGAAGGTGGCCATCTGCAAGCCAGGAAGAGAGGCCTCATGGGAAATCAACCTGGCTGGCACCTTGATCTTGACTTCTAGAACTACAGAAAAAGTAAATGTCTGTCATGTAAGTCATCCAGTCTGTGGTATTTTGTATGGCAGCCCTAGCAGACTAGTACAGAAGAAAATCAGTGTTTATATAACAATGTAAAACTTACAGAATGCTTTCGTGAGCATCTTCCTGTTTAAGATATTTATTTTTTTGTGGAAAGGGTAACAAAATCCTATCAAGCAGCATGTAGAAATTTGTTTTAATTAAGTGCACACTTTCTTTTTTTTTTGCATCATGAAGTGTTGAGAATAGGTTTGGGTCTTGTCTTCCCACTGCTTTGCATTCTAAAAGCAGGTGGAAATGTCTGACAGCTGTTTTAGAACAGCTAAAAGTACAGAACGATTGGTATTCTTTGGAAAAAAACTCCTTGCACTTCTCACCCTAAATCTCCCCATCCCTTCTCCCTTTATGTTGTTACAGTTTCTGGGGCCGATATAAACTCCCCCCCTCCCCGCCCCCAGCTGTGATAAGTGGTGTCCAATACTGGTTGAAGATAAGAGGCTACCATTTTGTGGAGAGGATTCTGAGAAACACAAATGCCCTCCTTCCTTCCTGCACCCCTGAATTATTGGGCCACTAAGTCACGGACACAATTGTTATGTTCTGCTCCCAGTTTGTTGTTCTCAGTGGCCGGTATGAGTTCATCTGTCTTTCTGCCTCTCCTCTTGGCTCCCTGCTAACCCCTTTCCTCTCCTAGCTCCATGCTGACACCCCACCTTTCCCTTGTAATTTTAACAATCAGAGTCAAGAGGGACCGTCTCATAGTGCGTTAACCCAGAAAGGCCTTGGAAAGCTAGGAAGAAAGCATCCCCTTTGTCCTGGCAGTGGTATTTACTGAGCACTCAAGTACTTTGGCTTATCTCAGGCCTGCTGGGGTTACTAATTCAGTGATGGAAAATGAGCCCTCCTCTGGTCTTTTCTCTTTCCGTTATGAAATATGTTAATCTTGCCTAGCTGGGGTAAGATCTCATCCTCTTTTTGAGCATCAACCTGTTACCTTTGAGAGTGATGGTTTTAAAGGTCTGGTGGGAAGGATCAGGGCCAGTGTGGCCACAGGCCTGAAGGGTTATGTGGGTTGGTCTCAATGGGAGGATTGCCCTCAAGGTAGGCACCACTTATCCTCTCTCTCTCTTCATTGTGGTAAAATATACATACACAAAATTTACCATCTTAATCATTTTTAAGTGTATGTTGTGGGGGCTTTCAGTACATTTAGTCTTGTGTAACCATCGCTACCACTGTCTCCAGAAAGTTTTCATCTTCCTGGACTGAAACTCTGCCCTCATTAAACGCTGACTCCGCCTCTAGTGTTTGGCCACCACCATTCTACTTTCTGTCTCCATGAATTTGAAAGTTTCACTATTTTAGGCATTTCCTATAAGTGGAAAAAGGACAATCTGTGTCCTTTTGTGTCTGGCTTGTTTCATTGAGCATAATGTTCTTCGCATGAGGTAGGGTGTGTCAGAAATTCCTTCTCTTTTCAGGTTGAATGACGTTCCATCGTCTGTGTATGTCACATTTTGTTTACCCATTCATCTGTGGATGGGCACTCGGGTTGTTTCCATCTTTCGGCTGTCGTGAGTAATGCTACTGTAAATATTGGTGTACGAACATCTGTATGAGTGTTTGAGTCCCTGCTTTCAATTCTTTTGGGTAGGTACCCAACAGTGCAATTGCTGGCTCATAAGGTAATTCTATACTTAACCTTTTAGGGAACTATCAAACTTTTCCCTAGTGGCTGAACCGTTTTATATGCTTACCAGCAAGAGTAAGCATCTTTGTCATGGGTGCAGTGATTTATTTGACACCTTCAGATGCTCAATTAAATCTGTAATCAAATGTCAGATACACATTCTAAAAGTATGACAGCACATGGGCCATGACGCAGCATAGAAAGATGTATTTTCTTCATGTTTTCACATCCAACCTCATAGGAAGTCAATTGCTTTGGGTTTAGAAAGTCTAATAGGTAAAAATATTTGATCAAAGACAACCAAAGTCTTCATGCTCTATTGAAAGTGAACTTCCCTTCTGATAAAAAAGGACCATGTCTTATACCCAAACATGACGGGCCATTTACATACCCAGGGACAAAATCTATTTCCTGATTTATTCCACAAGAGTTTGTTGAACTTTTTAGGGAAAATTCTTCCTAAATCTAAATTTTTTCTCTTTGTGCTTGAAATCACAGAAGTATGTATCCTTTTTCTTTGACTTAAAATTCTATCAACTGTGCAGGCATTTGGAGAGTAGCGTATAGAAGATGCTCAGTAAGTGTTTTCTGGAATGAAACAGATGCTTTCTGATTAGGTTTGACAACCAGTGGTGTATTAGCTACTCTCCCCCGCCACAAATCTGGCTAGAGTGCGGGGAGGGAGAACTAACTTCCATGTGTTGTTTTAGATTTTGAAGTGTGATTGCTGTAGTACTTGCCAGTGACAAGCAGAACACGAGTCTTTACAGTGACTCTGCTTTGCCCATAGCACTGACTGTGCTTGTGGTCCAATTAAGCAGCTGACTCTCCTCCTGGACTAGAAGCTCTTCAAGGTGGATGAGCTGGAGGGAAGCTGGTCCTCTCAGCCTGAGCCCTGGGAAGGCCCAGACCCTGAAAGGGACCCTTCCGTATCTTGACAAGATAGCCTAGAAGCCAGCAGGAGAGGACTGAAGACCCGTGAGGAATGAACACGAATCCTGGGCTTGCTGGCGAGAAGGAACAGGGGAGGCCCTTCTCACCCCTGCTGCCACACCTGGGCATTGGGCATTGGGTTTGTTCTCCATGCAACCCTGTTGCTCTGGTGCAACCTTGCTCATTTAAGATCTTAATCCACAGGGGATATTATTATCTGATCCAGTCTTCCTGTGCAACACTATCGAACACAATAGTCACATGGCAACATCAATCTCTTGCTAACACATCACGTACATTCGTCTTGAAAGGCTCATGGTGGCCTGTGGTGGTTACCATATGAGCCTAGAGTTCTGTGATGAAGCTGCATTCCTCAGGGAGGAGACCATGTGGTCCCGCTCATTACCCTTCTATGAGCTCTCATGTGGGCTGCTCCGAGTCAGCAGTCACCCTGAGGCTCTTAACACACACACACGTTTGGCACAGACCTCTTGATTCCTTTGCAAACAGAACAGGAAATCCATGTGCGGCCAAGTCAAGGGGGGTCCATGGTCTCCACTTGGCTTTTCTGGTATTGAATCCCTTTTTCTTTTTCTGATAGCCCGTTGACTTCGCATTTTGATATTAATGTATTTTCTTACCGTGAGTCCCACTCCTCCAGCAGGCTGAACGGTTGCCCAGCTCTTGGATAAAGAGCCTTCTGACAGTGATGAGGGTGTGTGGGTGCCCGCACCTTGAGCATCCTTTGGGGTGGCATCCTGGAAATGCTTGGTTGAGCTGGGTAGGACCAAACCAGATTTTCAGAAATATTTTCCTTGTGTTTTCACACATTTGCTTTTCTACCAACTGACTTTCATTAGCTTTCTGGAATCTGGGTGGGAAAGTTAGCTGCGTGGAGGAGCTCTGCTTGAGGGAGGTTTTGCCTTTTTCTTTCCACACCTTTTATACCTTACTTTTCACTGCTTTGTGGCCGAGCAGGAGGGTAATAACTCGGAGGTTCTGAGGGCTCTTTCCTTTTTTTACGATGTCTCCAAGAATTTATTCTTCTGATTGATGTTCCTTCTTCTACTTCTTCACTTTTCAGAAGGCAACCCATGTACCGAGAGTGCATATATATATATTTTTTTGGGGGGGGGGTGGGATTGGTTAAGAGTAATCGTTGATGTTTAAAATACTCTTTTGACCTTGATGTACTGGTTTGCCAGCAAATTTTATTGTGTAAGCTGAAGCAAAAACAATCCATGTCTACATTCTTCTTCTCTGCGATACTTAGCATACTGTGGTATTTATATGTCAAATGCCACTAATGGTAGTGTAAATAAGAGATTATGTGACCCGGGGGGGGGGGGTAGGCATTATTCTCAGTGCATTGTACAATGCTTTCTGGCCTGGATCAGACTTGGGTACTTTCCTTTTGCCTGTTACTTCCTGAGCCCTTGCGGTCATACCATGTTCCAGTGGCATAAGGAGAAGAAGAAGACAAATTCTATGCCCTCAAGAAGCTTGGGGAAGAGGCTAAGACGTGAATAGTAACATGCAATGTGACCATTGCTACTGTACAGATTCAGACCAGATTTGGGGAGACTGCTTGTCTCCCTTTCACAGAGGAAAGGAGAGTGTTCGGGAAGGAGGGCAAATGAGAATTGAGCTGAATCTAGACCAGGCTTTCTCATCCTTGCAACTGTTGGCAACTTGGAGCAGATCCTTCTTTGTTGTCCTGTGCATGGTGGGATATGGAGACTGGCCGCTATACTAGGTGACAGTGATAGCAACTCTCTTCTCTCCAGCTTGTGTCAATAAACAAATGCCTCGAGACACAGCCAGCTGTCCGCTGAGGGACAAGGTCGAGCTTCACTGAGTCAGTCACTTGTGGAATCAGAAAAAAAAAAAAAAGGGCTTCCCACAAGGGCACAGAGGTTGGAGAGAGCCCATCCCATTTGGGCACCGCTAGTGCTTCAGAAGTGGGTGGAATTCAGTATTACCTGGAGACAAAAGATAAATGGGCCTTTTGAAAGTCTTATGTGCAGAGCACTAACCACTTAGGTGCAGGGAACAGCACTATACCATCAGCTAGAGGTGTTACTGGGTAGCTTACATGGGTGTCATTAACAATATGCACCATCTGGCAGCTTCCTGCTGTAACTAATTTGTCTTTTTTGTTGTTGTTTTAAAGATTTTATTTATTTATTTTGATAGAGAGAGAGAGAGAGAGAGAGAGCATAAGCAGGGGAGCAGTAGGCAGAGAAATAGGGAGAGCAGGTTCCTGGCTAAGCAGAGCACCCACTGCAGGGCTCGAACCCAGGACTTTGGGATCATGACCTGAGCCAAAGGCAGATGCTTAACCAACTGAGCCACCCAGGTGCCCCTAGTCTTGCTAAGTACTCTCTAAGCTTTAAAAATCCTTATTTTAAAATGCTACACTCTAAAGTTTGGTGCCCTGGGGCAAAGCTTAGGTTCCTCTCTCTCTCTCTCTCTCTTAGCGGTCACACTTGGAGGGAGAGCTTCAGGTGTACTCACTAGGAACCAGTGTGGAAGGTCACAGAAGACCCTTGTCATAGCAAGACAACCTGCTGTGAAAGTTGGAGAGCACCAAGACTGCAGCCTGGAGACCAGGTAAAAGGCAACAGAAACATAAAGACCTGAAACACAGACACGATGCACCCAGGCTGGAGAGGAAGCAGGCTGGTGAGCCAATAGAAGGCCTAACTGGCCGGGCTTGCACAGGAGCCTGGGTGGGGGAAGGGGCGGTGCCGGATGAGCCCAGGTTGCCCGGTTTGGGTGTCTCCCTTTTGTAGGTGCCCAGAGATGGGAGCTAAGGGAAGAACCAGTGCAGGTACAGGGAGGTGACAACGCTGGCTGGAGTCACTAGTCAGGACAGCGGGGAAATGATCTCTCAGACCACTGGAATCTGGGGCTGGGGAAAGAGGACCAGGCTGCAGATACCTATTTGTGAGTCACTGTACCAAGGTGGTGGTTGGAGCTGCGGGTGAGACTGCCTGGGGGGCTGGGGTGCAGAGAGAGTGGAGACCCTTGGACGGAATCCTGTTTTCCATTCCTTGCAAATCTTGCTCTAGGGCTCTTCTCCCACCGCTTGCAGCCCCCAGAGTGTCTCCCAACCACTCCTCCTTTGAAGTCAAAACCATTGGCTAAACAGTCACAGACCGGAGATGTTTTGGGTTCTGACAACTCCCTGTATTTCTGGTAGCTTCCACGTGTCTCGCTCTTATCTTCCTGACTCCAACCGTAAGCTCACTCAGGCTGGGGCTCTATTTTTGTACCCTCTCCCCCACCTTACTCTATATCAGTTCCATCCAGTAATAATCCGCCCTCTGAGGACTATAGGCTCCCTCATTGAAGATCCTGGGTCCAGCCGAAGAACACCGTGTCGGAGGACAAAGTTCAGTTCTCCTCTGAGAGCCCTGCACCTGTGTCCCTCCTGCCAGCACCTGGGGCCCAGGACTGACTCACCGAGTCAACATCTCTCGCATCTGCTTGGTGGATTCCCAAACCCTGACACCGCGTGAAGCCCTTGGAAGACTGGTGGTTTATTTTACTAAAAATAAGCTGGATATTGAAGCAGCAAGTTGAAACACAAGGCAACGGGGTCATTGTTTATTTTGGGAGAAATATAAAAATTCTGTTAATGCCGTGTGATTGGTGATCAGCACCAGAAGGACCAGTGAGGGGCCCTTAGTAAACCCGGCCGCCGGAAGGACCGTGCAGAGGTATCGTAAACCCCGCCGGGGGTTATCTGCCAAGGAGGGTGCAGCTTATCACCATGGATGTTTTTGCCAGGCAGCTCGTGCACTTTAACCTGCTGTTGCAACTGGGGTCATGCGCAGGAGCCACAGGATCTGGGCCCTCCCGTGCGGCCAAGCCAGACGGGGGCCTGGTGTCAGCTGTGTGCTCCGACCTGCCGGTGAGGTGCAGGCTGGAGAGGGGTGGCAGCACCCAGCGGGCTGCTTCTGCTGCATCAAGACAGGGTGTGACGCCAGTGGGAGATGCGGTCCAGGCGGAGCCAGGCTTCTCCCCTGGAGGGAAATGGCGTAGCACGGTCCAGGGCAGCGACACCCCATTTCTTGACCTACCCACCTGTGTGTTCTGTGTATGCCCAGAGTGCTGGACCCTAGGCTGCTCTGCATCTCGCCCAGGCTGCCGGTTTAATAAATGTGTGAATCAGAAAGTGTGACCTGCCAGCCGGCACCCGCAAGCACGGGGCACCCAGGCGTGTTGCAGCTCAACAGGAGCTGCCGCGGTTCCAGCCACCTGGAAGCGGGGCTTGGTTTCAGGCTGGGGCCCAGCGCTGGGTTTGCTCTTGCTGATGCGGCCACGGCGCCATCTCCCCAGATCCCACAACCCGGGGGGGGGTGGCCGGGGGGGGGCGGTGGAGAGTGTCTCTCCTGCGACTCCCGGGGGGTCCAGCCTTCCTGAGAGTATCAGAGCTGAGAGAATGAACGTGCCCCTGCAGGAATGCCCCAGGCTGCCTTGGCGTGGCCACACGCATTTTCAGCTTAAAGGCATCGAGAGAAACAAACAGTGGGGCGAGCTGCCTTGGGGCAAGGGCACCCCCATTCCGAGTGACCGTCACATCTGCGGGCCCTACGCTCTCTCCTTTCTTGCCGAGGCCGAGGCCGTGTGCCGTCTGCAGCTGTCTGCTTCTGCAGTGTCAATTGCCCATGGTTTTTGCATTTCGCTTTATTTTTGCTGGGAGGCACACGGGGCCAGCGAGCAAGATGTGCCAAGGCCGTTCCTCTCTCCCTACCCAGAGATTTGCTAACACACGAGAGGTGGGCGAGAGCCCGGGGTGCCTCCGGCTCTGGGGCGGGAGTGAGTGTGGGCTAGTGGGTGGGGGTGGAGCCGGGAGGCAGAGCCGGCCCCGGCTTGTTGGGGGGGCTCAGCGCCCTAAGGGCCGGTGGCCGAGCCCGGTGGCCTTTAGCCTCTCCTTGGCCGGCCGCGATCTTTCTGCAGATCTTCATTCCCAGCCCCCAGCACGTTGCCTGGTTGGCGTGGTTGGGTAAAAGTGGTGAACACCTGGAGATGCGCGGGGCACAGGGAGGGGGGGGCCAGGCAGGGGAGCCTCTTGCTCAGCCGCCCTGCACCTGCTCCTCCCTCCTTTGTAAGGCGCCCCAGCCTCCTCCTCCTCCTCCTCCTCCTCCTCCGAGGACGGCCTCCTCTCCCCTTCCTTGCCCCGACCAGGGGGGCCCCCTGCTTAGCACGGAGGCCTCCCGCTGGCTGGGAATGGCGGGAGCACGCGGCCGCCCCATAGGCAGTGAGTCAGCACCCATCCTCCAAGAGGCTCTGGGAACCGAGGGTGCTCATCACCTCGGGTTAATATTAACTGTCCAGGCAGGTCCAAGGCAAGTCCGGGAAGAGAGGCGTGGCGTCCTCGGGGCAGATGGACCAGCCGAGAAGCCGAGTGCTCGTAACCTGGGCCCCCGAGCTGCCCAGCTTAGCCCTTCCTGCAGCTTGTTCCTCTGACCCCGTGACCCAGGGCCGCTGGCTTGGCCCCCAGAGGGGAGGGGGCTGGGGGCCCCAGGATGCTTGCTCCTGAGCTTTCAGAGGGTCAGAGCAGGATCAGAGGTTCCAGGTCCACCGTCGATGGCCATGGGGCCCTGGACGGGTTACTCTGAGCGGGGGTTTCCTCCCCCGGGAAAAGCACCTCATTGCACGTCCATTTCATGAGCGACAAGGCGTGTAAGTGGCAGCTGTTAGGTTCCTTTCTCTGAATGGCTCTTTCCCTTGATACGTCCCCCAAGTCCTGGCTTTCCTGCCACAACAGCCCGCAGAGAAACTTCTCAAACAGCTCTGCTGTGAAACCTAGAGATGGGATCTCGTGCACGGCGAGGAGCAGCCGGTTTCTGCTTCGCTCGGGGATGCGAGGAGGGTGACTGTGTCGGGGGGTGGGGTGGGGACCACACAGGAGCTGGGGGGGCACCGTGCTGGGCTGCGCCGACTCCTCCCAGGTGCTGGGGTGGGGGCTGTAAAGCACTGATTCACCCCACTGGGGATTTCCTTAGTGATCCCGAATCTTTTCTCGGGCCCAAGTTATCTTGACTCTGGAATCTCCTCGAACCTCTGACATTTGGAAAGGTGAGTTCAGGACGGTTGTGAGCAAGCCCTGCAGCCTCGGGGATTTGGGGAAAAGGGTCATGAAGTCGGGCATTGCATCTCCCGTCCTTGAAGGCTTATCATCCACTGACAGATAACCGGAGTCTTGGCCAGATGACTCACAGGCTGGTTTAACTCCTTCCGGGATCGTTCATGGCTAGTTCTTAGGAAATTAAGGAATACAAAAAAGAGGAAGGTTTGTTTATTTTCTTGGCAAATATTTACTGAGCACCATTATGCGACAGACCCGTCCTAAGCTGCAGAAGACGCCGAGAGCCCTGAGCTGAACGGACAAGGACCCCAGTTTGTGTGCAGCTTCATTTCACGAAGGGAGGACAGGGGGCAAACAGGTGTTTAAGTAAAGAACAAAGAGCATTCAGTGGGCAGTAGGGTGTGATGATGAAGAAATGGGCAGTGGTTCTCAAACCCAAGCGATCCTCAGACTCACCAGCAGGGCCAGTTAAAACACGGGGGGCTGGGCTCCAGCCTCGGCCTGTCTCGTTCAGTGTCCAGGGAGGAGCTGCAGAGCTGACCTTTCTAATGTGTCCTCAGGGATGCTGATGCTGCAGGTCTCTGGGCTGCACTTTGAGAATCACTGACTCTGTACACGTAGGAAGGGATGCGGAGGGGGCTGGTTTAGCAACAGCGCTCAGGAAGATGAGGGTCAGGGTTCCCTTCAGTTGGCTGGGTGCAAAAAGGATGGGGGCTGTTTTTTAAAAATATTTTATTTATTTATTTATGAGAGACACAGGCAGAGGGAGAAGCAGGCTCCCTGCAGGGGTCCCGATGTGGGACTCGATCCCAGGACCTGGGATCACGCCCTGGGCCTAAGGCAGACGCTCAACCGCCGAGCCACCCCGGCGTCCCTGGAGGCTGTACGCATCTGCAGTTTTGCTTGTGGAAGGGACAGCTGCAAAGATACGGAAGCCTTGGTCTCCCTCACCTCTCACTCTGCTTTTGTCCCTGTCTTGATTAACATTTGGAATCTCCCTGCCCTGGAGCTGGCTGTCCAGTTGGCCTCAAGACAGGACGCTACTCTGCTGCTCTGCGGCCGAGAGCACTCTCATCTGTTAGTTCTCATAAAGCAGCAGTTTAAAGGCCAGATCTCAGTCGAAACATTTCGGAAACATCACTGTCACCAAATAGAAAGACATTCCTGTTCTAGCTGTAAGCAGCCCCCTGGCTCCTTGGGACCCTTCTTACCAGTCACCAATTGGGTAGTTGTGTTTGTGTACAAATCTATCTGCACATGAAACGAGGATGAAAGCCATCATGGATTCCTAGATGATGATTTATCTGTGGGCTGATGACATGACTCTCAGGGTCTGGCAACACGCTTGCCTCAATGATAAGCTGGAAATGCCTGTTGATTTCAAATATACGCTCGATCATTTATTCACAATGGGGCACTATGGTGGGTGCTGGAGATTTCATGGCAAAGGAGACAGATGCAGCCCCTGCCCTCACTGGGTTGATGATCTAAATAGGGGATGCAGGCAAATTAGTAAGTACTTTCCATGAGGAGAGTTGTCTTACATTCTAAGCTAGGAGTAGGGCCGGGTGCTGTGGGAACACATAACCTGGGGAGGTCAGGAAGGCTTCCTGGAAGAGGTAACTTTTGGCAAGGGGGCGCGGGTGGGGTAGATAAGGAGTGGTGAAGGAGTGTCCTAGGTGCTGGCCCAGAGGTGAGACAGAGCATGTAGGACACAATCCCTGACTGGCATTGGTTTAGGATGACTGGCACCAAGAACTGGGCCCCGATCCCCAAGTCCTTGCAGGGATGAGTGAACAATGTTGGGGACGCTGAGAAAATGTCTTAGGGGCTTCATTGCTTGGTGGCTACGTACACCACGTGTAAGGGCTTGGCCTCATGCCCAGGTTGGGGAAACCTATGGTGGTGGTTGGATGCTGCGTTGGGTTGGCTCTGTGTGCAGGTCCTGGTTCCCAGATCTGTAGTTCCTCCCACCTGTGGAACGAGGAGTCCTGGGCAAACCAGTTTGGATCAAGGAAGGAGCTTGTGGAGCTCTTCACCATCAAAGGGCATTCTTGGAACAAAAGTGACAACTGTATTACGGTGTGGTTGGCAGAAAGATCGTGTCCGAAATAGTTGTTGAAATGCTAAAATACTATTTTAGTGTTGATGGCTTCGGCCCGGAGAGGCACAGCTGGTTTCCTGTTGAACTCGGTTTGCCTGCCTGGCATGTAGGCTCTGACGAATGACTCGGTGACCTGGGGCCAGCCAGGTCGCCTTTTGGCACTCTGCCTTTTTATAGTTACAAAATGGGGGTAGTCTCTGCCTCTGAGAATAGCCTGGGAATGTTGTGTATAGAGACGAGATGGGGTTTGAGAAAACAGTGGGCTCCTGGAGGAAAAGTTCAAACCTCCAGGACGTTGATTGTTAGAGGCATTTAGTTGGTGTGGCAATAGTCACTGCTTACTGTGTGTGTGTGTGTGTGTGTGTGTGTATTTAAAGTTTAGCTCTTTAGCCTAGAATCCGTATTTAGTCTCTTTCCATAAAAATACTTTCAGTTTGCTTTTATATAGACTTTCTTTTATTTATACAGAGAGTAGTATGTCCTCTTGATCGAACTCCAGGTTCACAAAACATCTCAAATATAAAGAGAATGAGCCAAACACCACTTTTTTAGATTAATTTTTAATTGCACTTGGAAAAGCTACACATTTGCAGCTAAAAAGTTTGTGTATATCATCTCAAAAACTCTTTGAACCCCCTTACCTTTCTTTTTGAAACACTTTTTTTTCCTAAAACTATTGAGATTCTTCAGCTTCTTTGGTCAGCGGGCAGCACCCCCTCTGAAAGCGCTAGGGTCTAATTTAAACTGGAAGAGCCACTAACATCCTGGGTTCTGATGGACTGATTTTCTGGCATTTGTTTCACAGATGTGAAAGAAACTCTCTACCTGGAGAGACTTTCCATGGGCTTTCTCTTTTTCCTGATCCGATTTCCTTCCTATTCCTCACTGAGGAATGGCATGGAAAGTAGAGAAATGAACTTCTCCTGTAAAATGTGAGCTGTTTGCTTGGTGCAAGGAAGGGGGTTAAAGTGGCTGATGCCAAATGCAAATTATAGTTTGTGGCTGTGAGAATAATAAAGCTTCACTTTTCTCCCCTTTAATCCCGGAGTCCAATGTGCGGAGTCCTAAAGGGAAGTTAAGTGCCTTTAATCAATTTGTGGATGAAGCCTAATCAAGCCAACTTTTATGCTTCTGGTAGAAGTCTTAAGGATGTGTAAATGGAACCAGAGTTTTAAATTTCCATATTCTCTTAAAATCCAAACTTGGCTTCAAATAGAAGAACATTGGAAATTCAATATAATGCAATTTATTTCAGACTATATGAGATTGGCTCACCTGGGAGCATCATTTCTGATTTGAGCCCATCAGGCTGTGTGCCAAGCTGGTCTTCTTGACTTTAGCCCTGCTTCCTCTAGGTCATCTTTGAACCATTGCCATAGCTATATTGCCCCCAAACCAGAGTCTGCTGCTTTTCCTCTACTTGATCTCCTTCCATGGCTCAGTGGCTGCCTACGACCTTTTGAACCCTTTCCAGATGCCTTCGCATGCGGTCAGTTCTCACCTCACTACGGCTCTAGCTACAACATTCCTTTCAATGCACCAAGCATCCCCTTTCTTGCCTTTCTACTTATCCTTTGGGATTTGTCCTTCTCTGAAGCCCTCAATGTCTTCTGAATCTCTCCTCTGGGCTTCTGTACCATGCCTGCATTAGAGCAGTACCACCTTGACTCACAATTTTTTCTTGACACTTCTGTGTTTCCTACTAGGCTGGGGGACTTGGGGGTTTGACATGTCTGCTTAAACCGAGGGTCTGGTTCAGAGCAAATGATCAATACTTTCATGTTGCATCATCAGTGAATCAATGAATGGGATGGGATAGGATGGGGGCAGCATGGAAGGGAGGATTCATGAACAAGTGTAAAAATGTTTCCTTAGAATAGAGGGTGCTTTGGGTACAACTACCAAAAACTAGGAAGAGTACTTATTCAGTTGGGCTGATGCCCAAGTCTGTGTGTCTCTGAACATGAGTCCTTTCAAGGAAGCTTTGTGGTCAATGATGGATTGCACACTGGGAGCTTCTAGAAGGGAGGGTGGTTGGGGGGCAATGGGAGACAGCCTGAAGCCTGAAGAATAGTGTTATCTAGAGATGTGGGAAGACTTTGGAGAACTGTGAGAATATGAAGCTTCAAGATGAAGCTGTCTTGATTTTTGTGATTTGAAAAATCACATGAGTTACCAGAACTAGAAGATTTTCCGAAAGCAAAAGTTGTTTTCAAGGTTGATCACTAGGAGTGATCAGGCTGGAAGTCTATAGTCTAATTTCTGATTTTGGTCCTTTCCTTCTTCAGTTTTCCATTCGATTGTTAGCTGATCACAGTCAAGGACAATGTTCAAATTTTCCAATTATTTTGATTGTAAACTAATGCACGCTTGTAAAAATAATGCACAGGTACACAGGATGAAGATGCAAGTCTCCCTTCATAGGATTGCCCCTGGCTGTAGGGAACGCTTGCATGAATTAGTAAAAGCCACTGCTGCTGTCTGCCAGAACATTGTCTAGCAGGACATCTGTGAATCTGTGATGTCTACGGTATGAATGCTTAGCCTACCACATCTGGCCACCCTGCTTCTGCAAGCCTCCCTCAGTCCACTGCTCTCCTCAGAGGTGGCCAGGTATCTATCTATCCATGTATGTGTACATGTGCATATATTTACACACTGACACACATACTCAGAAATATATATAGAGAAGAATCAAGAGATTTATAGAAATGGGGCCATATTTTACATACTGTTGGGTCACTTGTTTTTTTCCCCTTGACAAGGATCTTGGATGTAATTTTCTCAATTTATATAACTTTACGTTATTCTCTGGTGGCTGCTTTCCCAATAGCATGGCTGTACTATGTTCAATCACTCCTTTCTAGAAAGGCATTTAGTTTGTGTCCAATTTTTTTTCCAATTTTTTAAAAATTACACCCAATGATGTAATTAATGTATGTGAGTGTTCTACAGTATAGGTTCCCAGATTGAGGTTAAAGGGTATTAGTTGTTCACATTTTGAAAGATGATGCAAAATTGTCCCGCAAAGTTTGAGCCGAATTATATTCCCATTTCTCCACATCCTTGCCAATAGTTGACATTCTCAATCTTTTATATTTTTATCAGCTCAACAGAGGGGAAAATGGCACCTCATTTAGTTTTAATTTCCCTGATTACTAGCGAGGTAGAGCATCGTTTCATACATTTATCAGCTCTTTGTGTCTCGTCGTTGCAACATGTGTTTATCCTTTGTATTCTCAAAGTTGACTTGTTTAATCTTTACTGTGTATGCATTGTAATCATTTACTTATTACATTTACCTTATTATGTTTTCAACACACACCAACTTGCTGTTAACTCCGCACTGGAAATAAATGATGAAAACTGAGTAAGAGATAATGCAGTCAATCAGAAAGATCATAGTGCTTTGGAGCAGAAAGAGGTCATGGAGATTTTGTTGTACAAATGCCTTCTTTTACAGATGAGAAAACTAAGTTTTTCAGGAGGCAAAAGATGTCTCATAGCTGGTGAATGGCAAGTCTGAAAACGGAGTCTAGTTCAAGTCCCCCCCCCCCCCCCCCCGCCTGTTACCCCTTCATATCATTGGCTTGTCTTTTCTGGGTACTGTGTTGTCCAAGTAAATCTTTACTAATTTAATAGGAAGCGGCTCCCGACAGCCATGTTACCATGCAGAAAGCCAAGAATAGTTTCTTAGGTATATCAAGAGAGTGGAATGAATAGTTTTTGTGGGAAAGATGGCATCGTGTGCTGATGGGGTTCTTACTTAAACAAGAGGGAGAGGCTGGTGATAGGCCCCCTGTCTGCGTGGGGAGCCTCCAGTGGTCGTTGTATACTCTGGTTCCGAGTGCTTTCAGAATCTATGATGAAGGGTCCACAGAAATCATTGGATTCAGGGCACCCCAGGTGGCTCAGCGGTTTAGCACCTGCCTTCAGCCCAGGGCATGATCCTGGAGGCCTGGGATTGAGTCCCACATCGGGCTCCCTGCATAGAGCCTGCTTCTCCCTCTGCCTGTGTCTCTGCCTCTCTCTCTCTCCGTGTTTCTCATGAATAAATAAATAAAATCTAAAAAAAAAAAAATCATTGGATTCAGAAACTTTCCTATAATACTTGCAAAAATACCTCACATGATATGGGGGGGCGTGCTCTCCCCACATGCAATGAATTTGGCTTGCAGAGAAGACTGAGTTGGAATCTTCTTTTAAGGAGGAAAATGTATGAAGAGATTGGTGGAGAGTCAGTCTTCAAGTCAAGTTAGAGGCAAGGTAAGAACCTCCCTTCAGGACCAGAGCATGAGGACAGAGCTTCCTCAGAGCTGACAAAAGACGACAGGGTATTAAAGGCAGAGAGAGTCATCATAAGATTTTATGCTGACCATGCAGTTGGAATTTGAGGTGGATGAGTTTTCTTGGTTCTCACACAGGACTACAAGGAAGAGAGGCAAAATGGGCAAGACCGGGAATGTTCC
The DNA here is from genome assembly GCF_018345385.1 of Vulpes lagopus. NCBI lineage: Eukaryota > Metazoa > Chordata > Mammalia > Carnivora > Canidae > Vulpes > Vulpes lagopus. The sequence continues at coordinate 19,214,720 of NC_054833.1, forward strand.
CTGGCCTGTTGGCCATGTGGTCCAGCCTAGCCCAGGGCGCAGCTTCCTGCACACAGTGGACAGGAATCTGGGAACATAAGACCGAATTATTATCTGAATATGTGTCTGCAGTGCTGGGACTGCCACCCCCTCGCCCCCACCGGGTGCTCACCAATCTGTCTTCTCTAAGTCATGTGGCTACTAGAACCATCCAGGCATTCCTTATTATCATTAACTACCCACCCAGGATTCATCATTTTTCAATTATAAGATGGTGATGATTATTATTAATTATAATACAGCTACTTTTTTTGAACTGGGGTCTGATAAGGTTTATATAAGTTTATAAAGTGGGGTTGGGGGAAATGTCTTTTTAAATCTATAATCTCCCCTTTACTTTTTTCTTTTTGATTTTTTTAATTTTTTGGTTGTTTTTGAAAAAAATGAAGTCATTGTTTCCTGTGGAGTTTCCCATACTCTTAATGTTGCTGATAATATATCCCGGGGGAGGGGGGTGTTGATCATGTTGTTCTGTCTCCTATGTTTCTGAACCTCTAAGTTGGTGAGATTTGGTTACATGCGAGTTTGACTTGTTTTGGGATGCAACCCCATCTGGGAAGTGGTCTTGTCACCTCTCCGACCTCATTTACCCCACTCTGTCTTGCTCATTCTGTTTCTGTCCCCCGGCCTTGAACATTCTAGGCGTGCTCCCTCTGTAGGGTTGTTGTACCCCGTGCCTTGTTTCTCATCTCCTTTAAGTCGTTGATCAAAATTTCCCTTTCTTTTTTCAAAAAAGATTATTTGAGAGAGAAAGAATATGTGTGAGCAAGGGAGGGTCAGAGGGAGAGAATCTCAAGCAGACTCTGCCCTCAGTGCCAAGCCGGATGTGGGGCCCAATCTCACAATCCTGAGATTGTGACCTGAGCCAAAATCAAGAGTCAGGTGTTCAACTGACTGAGCCACCTGGGGGGGGGGGGCCTCTAATTTTCCATTCTTGATGAGACCTGCCACGGCTACCGATTGAGTACATATGTCCTCATATCAGCACTCCTGGTCACACTACGGTGCCTCTCACTACGTGTGTGCTGGATAAGTCAAAGAAAGGGAGGGGGACCTCCCTCGGACCTCTTCCTCCAATGCTTACTCTGCCGGCGATGACATGAACAGTCACTGAAACCCACTCTGCACCGGGTATACCATGTGCTAAGTGCTTAGCCTATTTCATCCCTACAACAACAGAGGGCAGGTCCCATCATTATCAGCCTCCTTCTACAATCAAGTGTGGTGGCCACCGAGCAACTCTGCCCAAGTCCTCCTTCAAGGAAAGGCTGTGGCTCCAGGGCAGGGGGTGCTGTCAGCAGGGAGCCTCCAGCACTCAACTTCTTGTTCAACATCATGTGTAGTCTGTGCTGTCTACACTGATCACAGATCCCAAGAACGGCCAACCACGGTGGGCTCTAATGGACAACATATGCTCCAGACCTCATGGAGCTGGCATCGGCTTAGCTGAAGTTCTGCTTCTCCGTCTGCCCAAACTTGATTCCTCTGCCTTCCCCCTCTGTACTGTTGATTCCTAATAAATACCCTAAAAGTGAAATCCCACCTGAGTGTCTTCATTCTGGAAAGCCCACCCTGCGATGCCAAGGAAATAGATGCTTACAGGATTAGGTAACCCTCCCAGGGTCACCGTCTAGTGGGTGGGAGGGCTGTGGTCCCTGGGAGGCAACGCATTGTTTCTCTGAGTGCTCTCCCCACCCTGCCCCGAACCCTGCATGTGGGGGAGGACCGTCAATGCCCTAGTTCGGCTCTCTTCTGGTTCTTGGTTATTTTTGGGAGGCATCCTACCAACATTTAACATGTTTCTACAGGACACTGGATTCTTAGTCACAAGTGGCTGACTACATTGCAGGGTAGGAAGATGAGTTGTAGACTTCCCATCCAGTAACTAGGGAAAGATTCCGCAGAGAGCTCAGATGTATGATGCTCTGAAGAAGCGCTGTGTTGGCTGGGGCATTAGGGATGGGGAGGAGGGCGGGGTGGCAGGATGTCGGGAGGGCAGGGAGGGGCCTCTGCGGTGAAGCTGGAAAGCTGGCAGGGAACTCAACAGAGGGAGTGGTTTGGTGAAAATGATGTGTTAGCAAGATCTGCACGATGTGCGCAGGGGGTACCGGGGCAGTGGGGACAAGTCAGGCCAGGAAACTGGGGCAGCGGTGATGTCACTTAGACTGGGCTGAGGACATCAGAGAGGGAGAGACGGGGATGAACAACGTGGCTTTGGAGTGGGAAGACAAAGAATAAAGAAGCAAATTAAAGATGAATTCCATGCCGTTGAACTTGAACATTTTAGTTGGACTGATTTAATTTTACTAGTTTGCCCAAAGAGATGCAAATCAGCACAATCATTTGGTTCCATTTCACCAATCAGTGTGACTTTCTCATTGTTTCAGTGAGTGTGCCTGAGATGTTTGAGGGGCTGGGGAAGTGAACAACTCTCCTGCTCTCCAGTGGGATTGCTGTAACTTCTTTTTTTGCTGTAACTTCTTATACAACCATTTCACAGTTCTGATGAGAAACTCAAAAAATGGTGGTCTTATGATGGTCAGAATATGGAAGTGTCCATCGATGGACGAGTGGATCAAGGATATGTGGTATATATATGAATACCCAATGGAATATTATTCAGCCATAAATAGAATGCAATCCTGCCATTTGCAATGATGTGGATGGAACTAGAGGCTATTATGCTAAGTGAAAGAAATCAGTTAGAGAAAGACAAATACCATATGATTTCCCTCATATGCAAAATTTAGGAAACAAAACAGATGAACCTAGCTAAAGGGAAGGAAAAATAAAATAAGATGAAGAAAGGGAAAGAGGCAAACCATAGGAGACTTTTAGCTATAGGAAACTGAGGGTTACTGGAGGTGGGTGGGGAGATGGGGTACCTGAGTGATGGGCATTAAGGAAGGTGCGTGATGTAATGCACACTGGGTGTTGTATGCAGCTGATGGATCACTAAATTCCACCCCTGAAACTAATAATATAGTATATGTTAACTAATTTAAGTAAAACATTTAAAAAATGGCAGCCTTTCATTTCCCAACTTCAGGGAAGTGAACTGTGTGTGGAAGGCGAAAAAGAGGTGAAAAAGATCACATTTCCTAAGGCAGGAGTCCCTGCTTTCATCCTGGAGCTTTTGGTGGCCTCAGGACCATAAACCTTGCCTTATCTCCTGACCCCACAGATGGGTCCCTCCCCGGTGTCTCACAACACTGGTAACTTATTTTATTTTATTTTTTTTAAATCACTGGCTTCACTTGGTAATCTGTTTGTTTTGCTCTTCCTCTTAAGATTTTGGGTCCTCAGGTCAGGGGCCGTGTTGTGACTGTGTGTGTTTCTCTCAATGAGCACAGGGAAGGCATTGATCACAGATTTGATGAGTGAATAATTGAAGGGCTTACGAGGAGTGGACAATGGTTTATTTTCAAGTCTGGCTTCTCGAATTCAACACCACCTGCAGGCTGCAGGTATGTGTGTGTGAGGGTACAACACAGGGCGGCGATTGTCCATACAGCTTTGTCTGGTTTCGGCAATGACTCTGAGAGCAACGAGTTCCTAACTCCTTTGTTCAGCTCCAGAGGCCAGTCCATGGGCTTTTCTCCATGTTCCCTAGAAAAGAAAGTATGCTTTTCTCTGTCTGGCTTGTGCTTCAGGTCCAGACAGGGTCCCCTTCCAGCTCCTTTGCTATGGAAAGAGAAAGGTCCCTTCAGATCCCTACTCCTAGGGCAGGTGTTTCCCAGGTGGGACACAACCAACCCTTTCTTCTTTCTTTGGCCTCCCTTGGCATATTTGGGCTCCTCTTTGATCTATTGTTTCATGGATACTGGAAGTCCCTTGAAGAATCCTCCCTTGTTTACCCAATAGCAATGAACTCTTAACAACAAACCATTTCTTACCCGAGTTCTTCAGTGTAGCCTATAGGCTGCCCTGCGAGACTGCCTTAGGGAGGTGGCAAGGTGGCGGAGAGGCTTTCTGACTTGGAGTGGGGTGTCACCCTTTTGAGGAAGATGGAGGCTGCAGGTGGAGACCTTGAGTTTGTGGAATTGGCTAGTAAAGAGAGCAGCGTGGAGTGATAGGTGGAAGGAGGATCGGATCCAGGGCAGACTTTGCATCCTGCTGGGGGGCTTTGTCCACGTGTAAGGTTAAACATCCACGTCAGTGAGTATTTTAAACTCTGGTGAAGTGAAAGCTACAGGGCACGGTGATGGAGCCAAAGGGAAAAGCAAGCAAGGCCCTGGGCATGGCAAGGGGAGCTCAGGGGGTGAGGTGGGGCCTGGGCAGTGGGTGGAGGGGCAGACAGGTACAGTCCTGAGGAGAAGAGGTCAGGCAGACAGATTGGCAGCAAAGCTCCCCAAGAGATGACACAGTGGAGGCCATGGAACAGCAGTGTGGGTGGCTTGTGGGAGTTTCACCCCCAGTCCTGCATCAGTCACGTGGGGAATTTAAAAATATACTGATTTGGACCTTTCTCCAACTGTCCTGGGGTTCAACCCAGGTGGGTCTGGGTGATTCTAATGTGCCAGCTGTTTAAGAATGACCACTTCGGGCTTAGGGGAGGGGGCAGTATTTTTGCTGGAGGTGGAGAAGAAGAGAGGGCTGATGGAGAAATTGAAAATAATAATAATATGTAATATCATGTATTTTCCTAGTTCTTCTCTTCACATTTCTCAGACTCGAATGTGCAGATGAATCCCCTGGGGATCATATTATACTACGAGTTCTGACTCAGTAGGGCTGGCTGGGGCCTGGCGGTCTGTATTTCCAACACGCTCCCAGGGGAAGCCGCTGCTGCTGGACCACATTTTGGTTAGCAAGGCATAAGGTTTACAAAGTGCTTTCATGTTGACCTTCTTGTTTTGCATCTCAATTATGATATGAGGCTCATTATTGGGTAGATCTTACTGTCCTCATTATGCAGACAAGGACTTAGAGATTAAGAGAAGGGAAGAGGGGCCAAGAGGGGCTCTGAAAAGCGATATTTGGTGATCCTTTTGGGGCTCCCAGCCCAATACTTTACACCTGCTCCACACTTAACTAATTTCCTCAGACCACACACCTGCAAGTGGTGAGCCCAGGTCTGACTCCAAGCACAGAGCGAGATCTTTTGGATTCCAGCAGCTTTCTCCAGGACACGAAAGAACTTTGTTATTACTGAAAGGGAGGGTGAGTAGGAATAGGAGCTTAGAGACAAGGATGGGCATCTGGACACACTGTTATAGGGAATCAGCCAAGGGGTGGGGAGAGAGGCTGAGCAGGTGGCGTTAGAGCCAACCCGCTGCTGGCCCTTCCTAAGTCAGCAGTGGATGAGATCCTCTGTTCCCTGAAGGGGGATGTCTCCAACTGTGCCCTAAATACAAGCCGAGAAGGCATATGGATGGACTTCCTGCAGTCAGGGAGATGAGACAGATGATGTAGGCCAGGGCTTGCCAAATTTGAATGAGCATCAGAATCACCTGAGGGGCTTTTCGGACCCAGAGTATGCCCCACCCCCAGAGTTTTAGGAGGTCTGGGGTGGGGCCTGAGAATACGCGTCTCCAACAAATTCCCAGATGATTCTGATATTGCCAGTCCCAGGGCCCCGCTTTGAGAAATACTGGAGCAGTCCCCTGGCCACAGATCCCCTGAAGGTCAACGAGGTCAGTGAGAGCCAGAGCGGGCTGTTGAATCCTAGTGCCTTGTGTGATAAAGTCCAGGGAGTGAAAGTTTAAAAGAGGCGAAAGGTAGCAGTTTGACGGGCTCAGTGAGGGTATAAATTGGCAAAGTCTGAATCCTTGTCCTCTTGTTCACCTTTGAATCCACTGCGACTGGGAGAAGTTGCTGGCTCTTGGAGTGATGGTGATGACCCCAGGGAAGTGAGACTTTTCTGGGGAAAGGTCAGCTTCTGCAAAAGGGATGCCATGAGAAACGAGGTTTGGGATCTTGCCCTGATGAAGTAGAGCAGGGGTTACTATCCAAAAAAGGCAGCTGCAGAAGGACTTGCACGTGCCAGGGTGGGGTGGACTGGACAGGAGCCCCAGAGAGGGCAGGAGGAAGGACAGGTGGGAAGGAGATTCACAGAGCGTGATGCCCGCATGGGTGGACCAGCACTCCCTACTGACTGGTGGCCAGTGAGTGACCACAAATGTCATGCTTCCTTCCACTTGCCTGCAGTTGCTGGTCTTTCAAACAACTCGCCCTTCTGTTACCTCATTTGGCCTTTCAGCATCCCTGTGAGTATGTGAGGAAGCTACTCTCACTTTAGGCTTATAGATAAGGAAATAACCACAGAGGGAAGGACATAACTCGCCTGAAGAGGCTGGGGCAGCTGCAGAGCTCAGGTCTTCCTATTCTGGGGATCCTTTTCTGGAAGCTGGTGAGGGCCTCAGGTTGCCTTGCTTTGAGGACAGGCCTGGGCGTGACTCAATGGACACAGTGGGATGGGCGCAACCGTGTCTCAGAGATGGACCCAACTCCCTGGAAGGGCTCATTGCTGAATTAGTTTGGGGAAGAGAGGAGCCCAAGGTGCATTGCCTCAGGGGATGGGCTTTTGGGGGAGAGAGGACCCGGAGAAGGAAGAGAGGTGGGGAACATTTCCACAGGCCCCAAGGAGGACAGGGATGCTCTTCAAGGTCTAGTGTTACTATAGCAATAGTTCTCCCCCTTGAAAATGGAGAGGGTGCTGGGAGCCCTGCACCCTGTACAACCTCCTACCTTTATGGCCCTCCACCTCTCTCCGCTTCTGGTCTCTTGCTGCCTGCGACTGTCCCTTGCATCTGCTGCAACTGTGGCTCCACCATACTGCCATGACCCGTACTGCTCTCTCCTTCCTGTGTACAGCTCCACTCCTTGGCATTCTCCTCCTGTGTATTATACTTAAGAATTCTTAAGGATGAATACCTTGTTTGAGAACGGGCACAAGGGTGGGGTCACAGTCCGCCTCTCAGGCTAGTCTAGCAAACCGAGACCAAGGTGGTGAGGCGATCTGGTGCAGAGCAGGTGTCGGGGCTGCCAGAGGGCATGGCAGGTCCTCAGAGTAGCACGCACCATACCTTGCAAAAGCAAAGCAGACCCCCCTGTCCTAGGGGAATTTGAGAAGAACTAGCATACCTGGGCAGGTTTCCAGAAGTTTCCAGGATTTCCAGAGAGTGAGATGAGATTTCATTTTCCAGACCTGAAAGGTTAAGTGTGTGGTATCTGGAGCAGCCCCCAAGACCATAGCTGGGCGAAGGGTTAGGTGGCGCTGGATAGGGTAGAGGGACATGGCAATACGTGCCAGGTGATTGGGCTAACCACCCCTAAACCCCTCCTGCCTGGGGTCTGTCCTGCTCCTGGCTACCACGGCTGGGCTGGGCTTGCAGGGAAGGGTCTGCAGGCCTCAGCTGTGGGATGAATGTCAGTGACGGACTGACCAAGGCCATAGGGGGCAAGTGCAGATGGATCCACGTGCAGCAGACCACAAAACCACCATGTCTGCATGGAGAAGGGGCCCTCACACATAACACACGCATCGGGCCCTGTTTTCAAATGAAGAGAATTCCATTCTCACTTGTAAACTCCCAAGTGCTGGCAAGAGCACCTCATCTGTGAACGTACTCCTAAAGCCACTTCAAAGAAGACTCCTGCCCGAGGGGCTTACCTAGTGTTTCTCATCAGAAGCCACAGCATAGTGATAGAAGGAGGGGGTGCCTGTGGGTGGTGAGTCCTTGGAGAATATTCCAACAGAGGCTGAAGGGCCGCCGAGCAGCCATCCCAATCAGGGGTGGCGAGTGTTGGCTGGAGGCAGGGGGAGGGAAGGGACCCTGGGGTCTTGGAGGCCCCTCCTCAGTCTGACACCAGATTAGACATTCCAGCCTCTGCCTTTACCAGGCTTCCCATTCCCAGGGCTGCCAGGAGCAGGAGGGGCCTTCACGAGGCAGTCCTGGTGAGCGCCTCGCTGTCCTGTAGGTAAATGGCAACTCGTTCCGGAGGCCCAGTTGTCTGAATGCAACATCATTCAAAGCAAGTACAAAGAGGTCATGTGTTTATGTCGTAGCTATTTCTCGTACAGCCTCTCCTACCGAAATGCACTAATGGCAAAGTAAATGTATTCTTTTATTGTTTATTTTTTTATTTTTAAATTTATTCATTTGAGTTAAAGAGACAGAGCATGAGCAGAGGGAGAGGGAGAAGCAGACTCCCCACTGAGCAGGGAGCCCAACTCGGGGCTTGATCCCAGGACCCTGAGATCATGACCTGAGCTGAAGGCAGACGCTTAGCCAGCTGCACCACCCAGGCGCCCCTAAATGTATTCTTTTCAAGTCCCTTTGTCCAGCAGTGGTACCACTCTCGTGGAGGATGGTTTCCTACACTGGGTTATAGTGATTTGTGTCTTCCTCTGGACTGAGCTATTTCTAAGCAGGATCGTGCTTTTTAATAATGACTTCACCTTGTACTTGGCCACCTTCTTAGACAGACATCACCCCAGGGGACCCTCACGCTTTGGGAGGGAGGCGAACTGGGCATCACTGTTATATACTCAGTAAGTGTGGATTAAATTTCTTGCCCAGGTGCTATGCTGTCGTGGCTTTAAGTCCAGGCACCGCTCATCACTCCCTCTGTGGCTTTCACCTGTCCACACCCAGGGTTTTCATCTACGAAAACATACAGTTACCGTGAGACTTAAGAGAAAATGTATGATTGATATATATGTATATAGAACCTTTAGCACATACCTTTCATCTAGCAAATGCTCAAGAGATGGTAGGCATCATTACTGTGAGCAGCAAGCCTGAGCCTTATTCCTGCGTAATATTATTTATTATTACGCATTGAGCAATTGCTAAGCTTTGTGTTACCTGCTTTGCCTCAGTTACTATTCACAAACCTCTGCAAGTTTTTTTTTTCTTCTTCTTCTATTTTACAGACAAAGAAATGGAGACCCAGAGAAGTTAGGTTTGGAGTTAAATTGGGGTAACGTTCTCTCAGTTTGGCTTACTTCCAAGCCGCCCAAGAATGCAAAGGAAATATGAGTTATGGCTACAAAAGAGCCAGTGGACAAGCTCCCAGGTCCTTCTTCCCCCAGATCTGGGGTCATTTCAGCCTTCAGTCTTCCACTTGCTTGGCTAGGGGCTGGGCCACATCCACTCACCTGGGTTCACCTGTCCCCCCCCCCAACCCCCGGGGGAAACAAGTCCTTTTGCTCCAGGTCTAGTTTCCACAGCCTCAGAAAGCAACAGCAGTCTGCCAGGCCCACCTCCCTTGCATGTAGAAGATGCTCAGGAATCAGGAAATATCACAGAGAACACATGCGGACCCGGAAAAGGCAAACTCCGTGTTTTATATGTAGGAGTTTTGAAGGCAAAGATTTCAAGGGATGCAAAAAGAATTATAGACCTTGATCCGAAGGGACTTAATTCGAAGGCACTTTGTTTAGAGACCAGTGGGAAGCTAATATTAATAATATTGACTGCATCTTAGGTACTTTGCCAGATGAGCTCAAGGTTTTTCCTTATTAAATCCTCCCAAAGCTACAATGATGATGGTCCTCTGTTGGCTGCAGAATGTATTATAACTACTAGAGGCAATGAAAAAGTGTCAACTGTGATCTGCTCCTCCACCCCCGGGAGGACTCTGCAAAGGTGCGGGGAGGGTGAGAGGGGAGCCTCCCTCCCCCAGGCTCCTCCACTGAGAACTCGGCCCCGTGAAGCTACAATTATTTCCCCCACTTGACGTCTGAGCGTACAAGGTTCAGACCCTTGCTGTGGCTCAAGATCACATAATTAAATTCCGTGGCAGAGTTAGGATTAAAATGCACCTTTGTCTGGCTTTTCCTACTACCCCACACCACCAGGCGCTGTTTCATGCACTGAAAGTTCTGGAGAACTGGGTTGATTTTTAACTTCACCGTTGACCAAGGGCATCACCCTTGGGACAGAGACTTCCCTTCTCGGTCTCTTGCTGGGTTTTCCTTGTCGCCTGAATGAAGGAAGTCTGTCTTCACCTGACACATTCCCTCAGAAGGAAGAGTAGCAAGGCTCAGAGAAGCTACAGTTTGGTGTCTTCTGAAGGTGCTTGGGGTCAAGGTTATACTGAATACAGTACGAGCGGGCGATCCTGAAAACGTTTGAATTGATTATTTGCAAACGTGTTTTTTGGCCACAGGAAAATGTGATGAGAGTGGGGATGTTAAGTTAGCGCAGAAGGAAAGTCAGATTTTGGAGCATATAATCCGTCTTTGGGACTCCGGACCTTGCGATTGAGATATTTAAATAATTGAGTGTGCTGACTTCTTCCATTTTCATTGAGGTGTTTGGCAGCAGGGAGGCAACGTGAATTGGATCATTCATTCTGTTTTCTTGATGTTAAGGTTTACTCGCACACATGTCCTGAGCCTGGGAGAGATGCTTTAGCCGGGCTTGGTGAATTCATGAAGAATGTAGCCTTGCCTGGTTTTTTTTTTTTTTTTTTAATTGTGCTAAAAAATACCATTTCCACTAATTTTGAGCATACGGGTCAGTGGGATTAGGTACATTCACGTTCACTTTGACCATGACCACCATCCGTCTCCAGAACTATTTCATCATCCCCAACTTGGTAGCCATTAAACACTAATTCCTTATTTCTCTTCTTTTCCCAGCCCCTGGTAACCACGATGCTACTTTCTGCTCTACGATTTTGACTACTATAGGGACCTCTTATAAGTGGAGTCATCTAGTATTTGTCCTTTTTGTGGCTGGCTTAGTTCACTGAACGTCAGGCCCTCAAGATTCACCCAAGTTGTAGCCTGTGTTAGAAGTTCCTTCCTTTTGTAGGCTGAATTGCATTTTGTTGTATGTACAAATCACATTTTGTTTTTCTGTTCATCAGCTGATGGGAGCTTACGTTGTTCTCACCTTCTGGCTGTTGGGAATAATGCTGCTACAGATTTCAATCTTGTCTGCTTATTTTCACATCTGTGTCATTGTTCGTTTTGAGAATTCATACTCTTTCCAGTATCCCAGACTAGGATTTGGGGGTCCTCTTTCATTACTCTATTGTAAAGCCAAGAAAAAAATGATTAGAAAAATGTTTCTGATGATAAGCTTGTGGGAAAAGCTACTTTGAATCTTGCTATTAAATTGTCTACTTTTAAAAATTTTTAAAAGATTCTTAAATTTATTGATTTGAGAGAGAATCCTGCTTTGAATCTTGCTATTAAAATGTCCACTTTTTAAATTTTTCTTTTAAGATTTTATTTATTTATTTGAGAGGGTGACAGAGCAAGCATGAACAAGGTGGTGGGGGGATGGGCAGAGGGAGAGGGAGAAGCAGACTCCCCTCTGAGCAGGGAGCTGATGCGGGGATTGATCCCAGGATTCTGGGATCATGACCTGAGCCGAAGGCAGAAGCTTAACCACCTGAGCCTCCCAGGTGCCCCCACTTTTTAAATTTTTAAAAAGATTTTTAAATTTATTGATTTGAGAGGGAGAGAGCAAGTGAGAGCACAGCAGAGAGGAGGGTCAGAGGGACCGGGAGAGGGAGAAGCAGACTCCCTGCGAGCAGTGAGCAGGATGAGCAGGACTCAATCCCAGGACCTCAGAATCATGACCTGAGCCGAAGGCAGACGCTTAACTGACTGAGCCACCCAGGCGTCCCAAATTGTCTACTTTTAATTCCTCTTCAGGGCACACTGAGCCATTGATCTTTCTGTTTGCTCGCCAACACGTGGTTTGTGGAGAGTGGAGTGACCCATTCCTGCACCATGTGGGGCTCCCAGCTCTTCTGCTCCTTTATAACATTGTGCACATGTTCACTTGAGACTGGCAGCTGCCCTGCTGCATCACTCTCTGTCACTTCCCTCCCTGTATTTCAGACTGAGCTTCCAAAGCCCTAAGCAGCCGCCTGGTTGAGAAGTCTTTAAAAAAAGAAAAGAAAAGAAAAGAAAAGAAAAGAAAAGAAAAGAAAAAAGAAAAGAAAAGAAAAGAAAAGAAAAGAAAAGAAAAGAAAAGAAAAGATATCAGTTCATAAAGAATAGTTCTATTGAACTCACTCTAAAAAGTTTGGCTTTATTCAGGCCTCAACCATAATGCCTCATGAACCCTTCCATCTGGGGATCTTTCTGCTTTGCAGTTCTCTGTGCCCTACACCCTCAGTTTGTTGGGATGGAGGAGGAGGGGTAGTCTTGCCTTGTGCTTCATCACAGTTAAGTTATTCTGGATCTCAAGAGGCCTCATAAATCTGCTCCCCAGATGGAAGTCTCCGTAAAAGGCTCCTCTCTTTGTGTGAGTCTCAGATTTCCCTTTAATTAAAATTTAACAAATGGATAATCAAGTGAGGTAAATTGCCATATATACATATATATATATATATATATTTTTTTTTTAAGTGAGTCCTGTTATGAATTCTGACCTCTCTCCTCAGTTTATGAGTAGCCATGTCTACAGTAGGTTAACCAGCAAGTCCTCAAACAAGTCAAGGATAAGCCAAAGGTCTATTAACTAACACACAGCTTTGAGTAAACAAAATGTTTCCAAGTCTCAAGGCATTAATTATTTATTTCTCCAAAGGAATTTCATAGCATGAGTTTGAGTTTATTAGGTAGTTTATAAGAGCCTAAGGTTTAATTTTTCTTTCTTTTTTGAAAAAGATATTTTATTTAAGTCATCTCTATACCCAGTGTGGGGCTCGAACTCATGATCCCAAAGTCAAGAGTCACATGCTCTACCAACTGAGCCAGCCAACTGCCCCAGGTTGAATCTTTTCTTTCTTTTCTTTTCTTTTCTTTTCTTTTCTTTTCTTTTCTTTTCTTTTCTTTTCTTTTCTTTTCTTTTCTTTTCTTTCTTTTCTTTTCTTTTCTTTTCTTTTCTTTCTCTTTTCTTCTTTCTTTCTTTCTTTCTTTCTTTCTTTCTTTCTTTCTTTCTTTCTTTCTTTCTTCTTCCTAATTTTATGTATTTATTCATGAGAGACACACAGAGAGAGGGGCAGACACATAGACAGAAGGAGAAAAGCAGGCTCCCTGCGGGGAGTCCAATGGGGACTCTATCTCAGAACCTGGGATCATGACTTGAGCCAAAGGCAGATGCTCAACTGCTGAGCCACCCAGGCATCTCTTAATTTTTCTTTAAAGAGGTTAAGGGAAAGGTAGACTTGGAAGCCAAACCAAGGGTCTCACAGTGTGACCTTGGGGGTGAAGGAGTGACCTTGAAGTGAAGAACAGAATCTCAAGTGCTGGTCTGGGGTCACCCTCCCTGCCCTGCAGACCTGGGAGCTATTTGTGCATTTGGGACTGGTGGTCTAGTGGCCTGGTGGCCTGGCGCTGTGTGGGGCACTAACTCAGGGAACACACTTCGGATCTCTAGGTCAGAAGCCTCACAGCAACTTGGTGGCTTTCAGGTCCTCTCTCTCCCCACACCAGAGCTGGATCTAGCCTCCAGCTTTGCTGTGGCTTTGTGCCATTGGTATAAAAACCATTGTGAAAAAAAAAAGAAGAAAAAAACCAAAACCCAAAAACAAACAAACAAACAAAAAAAACCATTGTGTCCTCTTTCTACCTGGCACACAATTCTCTAGGCCTTTTATAATTTGTTTTTATTATTATAAAAGGACCACATATTGACTGAGACAGTTGTAAACAATACAGAGCAGGGCAAAAAACTTATCCCTCTTCTTCTGGCTTCTCTCCTATCATCACAGAATTGGAGGTGAATCCTTTTGATTTCTGATTATATGGAAGTGCAAATCATATGCCAGATTGTTTTATATTAAAGCAGTGGAGTCGTATTTTACTTATTGTTTTTGCAATTTGTTTTTCACTTAGCAATATATCATGGAAATCTTCCCAGATCTATGTATGGAGACTTAAATCATTTGAGTTGCATAATATATGCAAAAATTTGCTATGATTTATTTATTCCTGTGGATAGACTTTTCAATTGTTTCTCTCTTTTTTTCTTTTTTCTTTTTCCTTTTTTAACTGTTATAGACAATACTGCCACCAAAAATCCTGTGTGTATAAGTACGGAAGTTTTTATTTCTGCAGAGTATGTGTCTTGAAGTGGGATTGCTGGATATGCCCAAATTTAACTTTAACATATGTTGAAACAAGTTTAATTTTCCAAAAGCAGAGAAATTCACACCACCACCAGCTATGCTTAAGAATGCCCATTTCTTCACATTCTTACAAAGACTGATGCTGCTTCAGCTTGTCAGTTATTGCATTATTGTCTCCATTTAGAATTCTCTGATCACTAGTGAGACTGAGCATTTTTTCTGTAAACTATCAGTCATTTGCATTTTTTTCTCATGTGACTGTGTGCTTATATGTTATTTTTCATATTTTTTGGTTGCTTCTATTTTTATTGTTAACTTATATGACTAAAAAAATTAGTGACATTAACTCCAAGGCTGTCAAAATGATAACAAATATTTTCTTCCAGTGTCTGTTCATCTTTTGACTTTGTGATGTCTTCGGTGATGCAGATGCCATGGCAAAATATTTGCAGTCAGATCTCTCAATCTTTCTTTTTTCACTTTTGAGATTTTTGCTTTGCCTAACACCTTCTCTATTTCAAGCAAACTTACCCTGTAAGTATTTGATTCTAAAAATTTATTGTTTATTTTTGATGGTAAAATTCTTATTCTGTCTTGGATTTTTTTTTAAAGATTTTATTTATTCATTCATGAGAGACACAGAGGGAGAGAGAGAGAGAGAGGCAGAGACATAGGCAGAGGGAGAAGCAGGCTCCATGCAGGGAGCCCGATATGGGACTCCATCCCGGATCCCCAGGATCACGCCCTGGGCCGAAGGCAGCGCTAAACCGCTGAGCCACCTGGGCTGCTCGGAATTTATTTTTCAATATGATATGGAGAAAGGGGCATTTAATTAATTTGTTTTCTAGGTGCTTTCCAGTTATACCAACATCATTTATGAAATAATCCATTATTGATATTGGATTAATTTAATATACTTTCTTTATCATATAGTTAAAATTCCTGTACACCCTTGTCTCTGCTTCTGGGGTCTCTGTTCATTTTTTTTTCTCTGTTCTTTTACATTGATCTATATGTCTATTTGGCATTGTTCTTATGCCAATTCTACAGTGTTTATCATGGTTTTAATCATTAATTTTAATACATGGAAGGACAAGCTCCCTTACCATTTGTTTCAAACCATTTTTGGCGGGTTCTGTACATGTATTCTTCATAGAAATGTTCAGATGATCTTATCTAGCATGTAAACATTTTCTTAGTGTTCTGATTAGTATTTTTAATAAATCATTATACTAATTTCAGAAGATACATTTTATTTCATTGTTTTTCCATCCAGGATCATTTTGTTTTATGTCTTTCAGTAAAATTCCATGGCTTACTTAGTTTAAACTGCATATGTTTCTTGTTACATTTATTCAAAGATACCTGTGTTTTCTCTTCTATTATGAATAAGATGACTTTTCTATTTCCTTAAGATTTTGTATATTTATTTATTTTATATTATATATTTTATTTATTTATTTATTTGACAGAGAGAGAGAGCAGGAGCAGGAGGAGGGGTGGAGGGAGAGGGAGAAGCAGGCTCTTCTCTGAGCGGGAAGCCCGACATGGGGCTCCATCCCAGGACCTGGAGATCAGGGCCTGACCCAAAAGCAGATGCTTAACCTACTGAGCATTTATTTATTTTAGAGAAGTTTTAGGTTCACAGCAAGTTTGAGAGGAAGGCACAGAGATTACTGATATACTCTGCCCCCATACATGCACAGCCTCCTCCATGATCAACATCCCCCACCAGAGTGGGACTTTTGTTATGATTGATGAACCTGCACTGACGTATCATCATCACTCAAAGTCCATAGTTTACTTCAGGGTTCGCTCCTGGTATTGTGCATTCTGTGGGTTTGGGCAAATGTCTAATGACATGGAGGCATCATTATAGTATCATACGGAGTATTTTCACTGCCCTAAAAATCTGTGCCCCGCCAGTCATCCCTCCCCTACTTGGCAATTCCTGATCTTTTTACTATATCTAGTACTACTGTTTCCAGTGATATCTTTCAAGAATATCATAGTGTTGGAGTCATATAAGATGTAGACTTTTCAGATTGGCTTCTTTCATTTAGTAATATGCATCCAAAGTTTCTCTGTGTCTTTTCATGGCTTGATAGCTCATTTCCTTTTAGTGCTGAATAATATTCCATTGTCTGGATGGACCAGAGTTTATTTTTCCATTCACCTACTAAGGGACATCTTCCAAATTTTGGTTGCTTCCAAATTTTGACAATTATGAATAAAGCTGCTACAAACATCCATGTGCAGGTTTTTGTGTACGCGTATATCCTCAACTCATTTTGGTAGATATCAAGGAGTGTAATTGCTGGATTATAAGGCAAGGGTATGTTTACTTCTTCTTCTTTTTTTTCTTTGAGTATGTTTACTTCTGTAAGAAACTGCCGGAGTGTCTTCCAAAGTTTAAGTAGCTATATTATTCTATATCCCTACCAGGAACAAATGAGAATTCTTCTTGCTCCACATCCTACCAGCATTTGGTATTGTCAATACTCTGAATTTTGACCAGTCTACTAGGTTATTGTTTTGATTTGCGTTTCCCTAATGACATGATGTGGAACACGTCTTCATATGCTTATTTCCCATGTAGATAATTTCACTGGTGAAGTGTCCATTAAGGTCTTTGACTCATTTTTAAACCAGGTTGTTTGTTTTCTTATTGCTGAGTTTTAAGAGTTCTTTGTGTATTTTGGTTAACAGTCCTTTATCAGATACGTCTTTTGCAAATATTTGTTCCCAGTCTGTGGCTTACTTTCTCATTCTCTTGACACTCTTTTGCAGAGCCAGAGATTTTAATTTTAATAAAGTCTAGTGTATCAATTCTTTCATGGATCATGCCTTTGGTGCTGTATCTAAAGAGTCATCCAACCATGTCCAAGGTCATCTAGTTTTATGTTATCGTTTAGGAGTTTTATAGTTTTGCATTTTACATTTATGTCTGGGATCTATTTTGAATTTGTTTTTATGAGGGATATAAGGTCTAGGGCTTTTTGTTTGTTTGTTTGTTTGTTTGTTTGTTTTTGCTTGTGATGTCTAGTTGGTCCAGCACCATTTGTTGAAAAGACTGTCCTTATTCTATTGGATATCTTTGCTCCTTTGTCAAAGGTCAGTTGACTATATTTATGTGGGTCTATTTCTAGGCTCTCTATGTTGTTGATCTATTTGTCTATTCTTTTTTTTTTTTTTAAAGATTTTATTTATTTATTCATGAGAGACAGAGAGAGAGAGAGAGAGAGCAGAGACACAGGCAGAGGGAGAAGCAGGCTCCATGCAGGGAGCCCAATGTGGGACTCGATCCCAGGACTCCAGGATCATGACCCGAGCCCAAGGCAGGCACCAAACCACTGAGCCACCCAGGGATCCCTATTTGTCTATTCTTTTGCCAGTGCCACACATTTTGATTACTGTGGCTTTATAGTAAATCTTGAAGTTGGGAAGGTGTCAATCATCTATTTTTGTTCTCTTCCTTTAATATAGTGTTGGCTATTCTGGGTCTTTTGATTCTTCATATAAACTTTAGAATCCATTTTGTTAAGCACAGAATAATTTACTGGGATTTTGATTGGGATTGTATTGAACCTATAGATCAAATTGGGAAGAACTAACATTTTGACAATATTGAGTCTTCCTATTCATGAGCATGGGATATCTTTCCATTTATTTAGTTATTTTTTGCTTTTGTTTACCAGAGTTTTGTAGTTTTCCTCATATAGATATTTTATATCTTTTGTTAGATTTATACCTAAATATTTCATTCTTGGGGTGCTAATATAAATGGTAATGTATTTTTAATTCCCAATTTCACTTATTCATTGCTGGTATATAGGCAAGTGATTGATTTTTGTATAGTCATCTTATATCCTGCAACTCCATTTCTGTTTTAAACTGGTTATTGGTGGAATAATTAAGAGCTTTTGACTTCTGTGCATTTGTTATATGTAGCTACCTTGTCAAATTCTAGTACCTATAATAGGTTTTAAAAATTGACTCTTGGTGTTCTAAGTATACAATCATTGTATATATTCTTATTTCTTCTAATAGTTATTCTCCTTAATTTTCTCGTTTTATCACATCAGCTAGAACTCGTAAAAGTAAACTGAATAATTTTGATGAGGGAGGCATGTGTATTGTATGTCTTAGTCCAAATTTGAATGGTAGCTTTGGTATTTGTTTAGTTTAATGTCTATCATTGGATTTTGGTAAATAGGTTTTTATCACACTTAAAAAAATTAGGAATAGCTCCTGAATTTTATTAACTGCCTGTTTTTCTCTAACATTAGTAGTATTTGCCCCTCTTCAAATAAGCCTCTCATTAAGGGTCCCACTTTATTTTATTTTTTACATTTTGTTATTTTTTAAGTTTTTATTTTAATTCCAGTTAGTGCACAGTGCTAAATTAGTTTCAGGTGTACAATATAGTGATTCAACCTTTCCCTACATCACTCGGTGCTCATGACAAGTGCCCTCCTTAATCCTGCCCCCTATTTCACCCATCCCCCCACTCCCTTCCCCTCTGGTGACCATCATCAGATGGCTCTTTTAAGAGCCCCACTTTAAAAATTGTTGCTTTTGGGGGCACCTGGGTGGCTCAGTGGTTGAGCATCTGCCTTTGGATCCTGGAGTCCTGGGATGGAGTCCCACATCGGGCTCCCTGCATGGAGCCTGCTTCTCCCTCTGCCTACATTTCTGTCTCTCTCTCTCTGTATCTCTCATGAATAAATAAATAACATCTTTAAAAAAAATTGTTGCTATCAGCTGGCAATGAAAATTCCACAGTTCTCAATGGATGTCAAACTTGGATGACCTGCTGTATCCTCTGGAGGCCCTGGAGGGTGTCAGCTTGGAGAAGTCACTTATACATCATGGGGCAGGGCACACAGCAAGACGGAAACCAGGGCCTTACAATGAGGGGTGGAGGTGAGTGTGTCATTCCTGAAGGAGATGGGGGAGTGCTCAAGTAGAGTCCAGGAAGTAAAAGCAGGTTGAGGAAAGCAGATTGCCAGCTGTCATCAATCAAAATGTCAACGTGAGCCTGAACGACAAGGGTGGAGTTGAGGGTGGAAGCCGGTAAGATCCCTCACCAGACTTTGGGGAGAAACCTGTGGAGCAGATACCAGCTGAAGTCATGGGCCCGCCCAGGTGAATGAGGTAGTAGGAAATGGAGCTTGAGAAGCAGATGCGGGTCGTCCAATTAATCCCCTTGGCTTACCGCACCTTCTTAAAAACCCAAGAACTTGTTTCCTTGTCTTCTTTTGGTTTGTCTTGAAGACAGAGTTTCATAGGCACCTGTGAATAATACACTGGGTGAAAACTTTGAATAAGACACACAACACAGTATTTCGCAATTATTATTAGATGCTTTCATCTTTTATAAAGAGAGAATTATCTGAAGCCAAAATTTTAAAAATAATTTTTAAAAAATTTGTTTTTTAATTATCATTTTAAAAATAATCCTTATTTAAAAAACAAAACATTGACAAAAAAAAATCTGACCTGGAAAACAAAGAAAAATATAAAGAAAAAAATAAGAACAACTAATAATTCTGTTCCCTAAAGATAACTCCAATTGGCTTGTTAGTGTATTTTCTCCCGGTTTTCCCCCTGTGATTTGCGATCATATGGAATCTATGTAGATAAGCAATTTCATTGCCTTCTTCACTATTGTCATGCCATAGGCATTTTCTGGTGTGATTGAGGTATGGAATCAGGAGCTCTGTGTTCCCACCATCTCTGGTACCTAGCACAATGCCTGGCAGATGCACAAGGAGCTTATTTGTTGAATGGATGTTAATTAGGTCATTAAAAAGTCTTTGTGAGGGACGCCTGGGTGGCTCAGTGGTTGAGCATCTGCCTTCTGCTCAGGGCGTGATCCCGAGGTCCCAGGATCAAGTCCCACATCCAGCTTCCTGTAGGGAGCCTGCTTCTCCCTCTGCCTGTGTCTCTGCCTCTCTCTCTCTCTGTGTCTCTCATGAATAAATAAATAAAATCTTAAAAAATGTCTTTGTGAACACAGCATTGAATAGCTGCATGAAGTTCTTACAGACATGGCCTAATTTACAGAAGTATGTGAGACCACCTTGCTCCCCCACTGCATGTCTTCCCATGCCTCAACCATCCTGAATCTCTCTGAGGATCTGGGGAACACCAGTTCTCCTCACTTTTCCTGTTTCATGCTTGATGTGTCCTCTGCCTTCTGCACCCCCCTCCCCGCCCCGAACTTGTCCTTGCCTTGAGGTTCCAGCTTAGCACACGCTCTGGCAAATCTGCCGTATGCCCACCCTGCATTGGTTAGAGTCCCTGTCAGTGGCCCCACAGCACCCTGGCTTATCACTTATGCTCCTGGTTGCAAATAGAAGGTGCAGTCTAAGCAGGTCAGGGAGGAGACTGTGGGGACAGACCATTTACAAAGGTGTAGGCAGGGTGACTGAAAGCCAACAGAGGAAGGTGGGGCACTCCGGGCTAGCACAAGGAAACCACAACCAGCTCTGCTTGAAGGAAGAAAGAAAAGAAGGGGTTCCTGGGGTGCAGAGAAGACTCCCAACAGAAGCTTGGTAGAGGTGCACATGGGCTGACACCCTGTGGCCTGGCAGGGAGGGTGTCCTTCCTCTCCTCATTCTCCCATCTCCCGCTGGAGCCTCCTGCTCATCAGCACCGTGGACACCAGGAGGCAAGGGTAGGACTGTGAATGGCCAGCAGCCTGGAGCTCAGAGCAGGGCGGGGGGTGGGGTGGGGGGTGAGTGCGCCTGGAGGGCAGAGTGTCCAGTATCTAGCGCTCCCCTGTCCAGCCCTTGTCCAACTGTGTGACCCTGCACATCTGCCCCGCACACAATCATGGAAGATCCTTGGAATCAGGAACCATGCCTTATCCCCTTGTAAATATATCCCCAGGAAATAACATGAAAGGCAGGGGGGGGCGGGGGGGGGGAGTCAGTAATGTGCACAGCAATTCACAGTACCATTTTTAAGAGTGGGGGATTAGAAATGCCCCCAAATAGGGAAGGAGTCCAGCAAACCAGCTAGGACATGTCATTATACAGCCCTGAAAGGATTCTCAGGTGGGCCCCGTTAACACATGTAAATGGGGTCACAGGATAACAAGTGACGAAGCCAACCCCACTGATTATAAATTTGTCACAGTGTGTAGAGGTGTCCTCTATAGGGAGAGATTAAAGGCACTTGTGTTCACAGTAGCTAAGAAATGCTGGCCAAATGTCACATCCTAAAGTTTAAGAGAAAATAACAAAGGTCTGATTGAATTGTCACAAATGTTAGTGCAAAGTAGCTAGAGTAATTAGGACTGTGCACAATACAAAAAAGGGGGATGGCAGCTTATTTCAAGAGGCGCTGCCAGGAAAAGCCACTTGGCTTTTGTCAGCTGTTTCACCTCCCCCGCCCCCCAAAATCTCCAATATCCTAGTTGATAATGAAACTCCTTTTCCAACACCCGGTGGTGGGCTTTGGGAGGAATTTGTTGGCTACACACGGCAAAGGGTCTTCAAAGTTTCTCAAACTTTCATGTGCATATGAATCACCCCGGGGGATCCTGATAAATCCCAGATTCTGCTGCTCTAGGTCTGGGAGGGGCCTGAGATTTCCCCCTCTGAACAAGGTCCTATAGAAGATGAGAACACTGCTGGGCTCGACCAGGCTTTAAATAGCCAGGCCTTAAATTGGTGGGATTATTTGTTTGCTTTTCTTTCTTTTTTTTTTTTTTTAACACCTTTTAAAACATCCTTGCTATTGACAAATGTGCAAATTACACACTCTTTGTCACCTACCCTGCTTCCAGATTCGGACACACCTCTGACAGTGCTGGTCTTCCGGGTTGAGAATCCCAGTATCTTCTGGGCGTCTGCACCAGCCAGAAGGAACTGGGTGAGTTTTCCTTTTAAACTAGGCATTCCAAAAATGATACCTTTTGTGTTCAAATAAATATATTTATTTATACATAAATATCGTGGGGAAAAGAATTTCAAGCCACATGTGATTCCCGTCCCTTTTCTTCCCAGCCACAATTATTTTTCTGATTATCATCACATATTTCTCACACTATCTTCATGTGAGAAATTTAAAATTCTCCTTGGAGCCTTCCATCTTCATGAATTTCTTACAATGACCTATGGAGGTGATGCAGGGCATTAATAATATAGAATTCCAAATAATGTCCAGTGACCTGGTGTGATTCCACCACACCAGAGAGGAGATAGGTCCCCACCAAGGATTCACATTTGCTGTTTGTTTCCACAGTTCTCAGGACTTGAGTCAGGTGCCCCATCAGCTGGTCTTGCTGTAGGACGAGTCTCCCCTGGAAGGAAATGGCATCTATTCTCCTTATAGAGCCTCCTTTTCCAGACATTTCATTTCCATTGAAATGCTCATATTTTGCACATGTCTGCAAAGAAAACACTTCTACTATGGTTATAAGTCAAGGTGTTTGGGTTTTATTTTCTCTCCTTCACTTCCCATTAAAAAGTATCAAGAATGAGGGTCGCTGGAGGGGAGGGGTGTAGGGGACGGGGGTAATTGGGTGATAGGCATTAAGGAGGATGGAATGATGGATGGAACGAGCACTGGATCTTATATAAGACTGATGAATCACTGAGCTCTACCTCTGAAACCAATAATACATTCGTGTTAAGTAATTGACTTTAAATAAAAAATAAAATAAAATTTAAAAAGTATCAAGAATGTACATGAAGTTCCTACTTGCAGAAGTCGCCTTTGTCACTGATTATATTTTCTAATTTAAAGATGAGCTTCTAGATCCAACAATCTAGAATCTAGAAAAAAGAATCACTTTACCTCTGCCTTATTTTGTCCTTCTCCCGGCCTTCTCTCTCTTTGCCCGGTTTTGTTTTCCCAGCTCAGTGTTGCTGTGGAAGGTTCTGATGGACCGTTGGCAAGTGAGGTCCTTCCTCCACCACGATCCCAGGCTTGTGCCAGTGGGTGACCCCCGCCGCCTGCGAAGGCGTGAGCACATCCGAATACAAGGGCAGTGGGTGGGGATTCTCTCCACAGCTGTGTGACCTTGGCTATGCTAAATCCCTTTCCTCTGGAGACCCATTCCCTGTAAATCTAGAAAGCTGTTCCCAAGGAATTATTGCATCTTTGTCCTCCTAGATGTTCAGCGAGGATGTAGGAAGAACCCTGGTATTGGATCTGGTCTCTGGCCCCTGTTCCCTACATACACGGGTTCTTCAAACACACATCCCTCATGTGAGAGAAGATCTACACTTAGCTCCTAAATCTGTGTGTTTGTGCAGGCACAAATACACACACACACACACACACACACACACACACAGAAGCACCAAAAGTAAGCACCATCAGTCAACAGGCCTTTGCCCGGAGCTACTTCTTTGTTGTCTCTGCAAGAATATCGCCTCTAGCCAGGCCCAAGAAATTTAAGTAACTCACTAATAAATACTTCACATCTGTTCAGTGTTCTTATTCCTCAAGCACCTACTTATTCTTCTGCCACCCAAGCAATTCAATATGTCTATATCAACATCTGCCTCTCTCGCGCTCCTTTAAAAACTGAATACCCCCCTTTTAAGCCCCGTGAACCACAGTCTTGCGACCCAGACCAGGAAATAACCTGGTTCATAGACTGTGGAGGGCTGGGAACAAAGCTGTCTGCTGAACCATCTGCTGTTTCTTAGCTGTAGAAAAAGAGGATTTACAGGTTTTGGGGGCAGATTATTTCTAGGGGCTTCCAGGCTACTAATATTCTATCCCTGTTTGCATAATTCCTCACCAGGGGTTGAGACTCCCACAAGTCACTGTGACCTCCACAGAGAGTCAGTGTCCCTGAGATGCATTCTCCTGTGGAAATATTCTAAAAATATGGAATCTGGAGCAGGAGAATCTGCTCCACCCGTATTCAGTCCTGCCCGCAGGCTTCTAGCAGAGCACCTCGCCCACCCCACCTACCTTAGGGAGGGATGCGGAGGAAAAGGAATAAAACAAAAGTGAAGTCAATTTGCATTCAGATGTTTGCATTAAATATTAATAGGGCTTGAGGGTGAGGGTAGTTTCTCTTTTATTCAGACTCAGGTTGCCATGGCTGTCTGGGGTTTGCAGGGCTGGCTCCAGGGAGGAGTGGGGGAAGCAGGAGGGAGGGAAAGGCAGCCTCTCCGCTGCACGTGGCTCAGGGTTCAGGCCCCCATCCTGTGGCCTCAACGCAGTGGCCCACACCGCCAAGAGCAAGGCCAAGGAACTGAAAGCCATGGAAGTTTCCAGCAACGACCAGAGAACATCTGGAGGCCAGTCTTCAACCAATGAAACCCTTTCATGCTATAAAGGCAATGATCCGAGTTTGGGGTCAGGGAAGAGTCCCAGGGGAGGGACAGGAAGGAGAAGAGTGGTGGGGAAGGGGAGCCCCAGTGCAGAGGGAACCGGATCGGAGTGTCTCTGTCCCCTGAGTCCCTGGTCGGTGGGGACCGGAGACCACGGTCAGGCTTTTCCTTAGCCAGTGCTTTCTGGAGCAAATTTATGAAATCAATACGGGAGAGTGGGGGGCAGGAAGGACCACCAGCCTCTCTCTGGCCTCCAGCTCTTGAAGGAAGGTCAGGAGGTTGTGCTTTTGGCAACTGTGGAGGGAACAGTCACTTTGTGCCCAAGGTGGGCTTCATGACAGGTCCATGTCCTTCCCAGAGGAAGCCCCCGAAGCCAAGTGTCCCCCATCAGGAGAGGTTTTCGTGTCTTCTTTTGCTTGTCTTTTTTTTCCTTTCTTTTTTTTTGGGGGGGGGCGTCCCAGTGCCTCCAAACTCACACCAGCTGAATGACTGTTTACTTAGCCTTCCTGCAAGGCTGGCTCTCGTCACCCACGTCTGGGCCCGTCCCTGTGTTATCCTTCATGACGGGAACTTGGAAATTTCCATAATTTCCCTATAATACGAGTCCACCCTGCAGTGGCCAAACCGCCCTCGGGTGCCACAGTCTTAGAGCAGAGATTGCCAATTCTGGCCCCCCGCTGGCATCACCTGGACACGTTTGCAACGTCCAGATGCCCAGATAACACGCAGCCCAATAACAGCAGAATCTTCAGGGGTGGATCCCAGGCTCAAGAGTTTTTAGAACTTCCCGAGGTCATTGCAGTGGCTGCCAAATTTGAGAGTTGCTGGCAGAGGGTTATGAGCACATCCAATGGCCTGGAATTAGCTGTTGGCTCTGCTGCTCCTGGAATTAGCCTGGGGCAGGTTATATGCCGCTTTCTGCCTCAGTCTCCTCATCTGCACAGAGGGAATAATACTGGTGCCAACAAGAGCACACAGTGTTGGTGCGAGGATTCAGCGAGCTAATCCAAAGGTAAAAAACACATACCAAGGGCTTGGTCACTGGCTGGCACAGGGTTAGTATTTTAGAAGTGTTAGCCATTTATTACGCTGGGGAGCATATCTCCAGTGGCATGGGCGGGATGGTGCGGAAACCTAAGAAGAGGTATAGAGAATTGAACCTATTTCTCCTGAAAAGGAGGCAGCTTTGTTGGAATATGCTGGGTGTCTTCAGATTCCTATCAGATAGAAAAGGAATGTGGTTTGTTTTGCATGACTGTGAAGGAAAGAACAGGGATTCAGCAATGGGAAGTTTCCGACAGAGCCATTTAGCAGCAGGATGCATTGTGTTGTGGGGAGTGAGTTTCCAGGCTCTGGGGGTATTCAAGCAGCAGTGGGACAGTTTTTGGTGGAAATGTCATAAACGGAGTCACGATGGAACGAAAGGACCCGCAAGGCCTCCTCGAGCCCGTACCTGGCATGTCCTGAGCGCTACCGAACGTTAGCCATTAGGGGACGTTCGCTTGCAGTGGACGAGGGCGGGCAGGGCAGTGTGGGTGTCCTAGGCGAGTCTAGAGCTGTGTTGAAGGGAGCCCCGAGGTCAAGCCAGGGGGAGTCAAACCCGTTCTCAAGTCAAGGAGGTGAAGCTGGGCCAGGCAGCGGAGCTTGGTCCAGGCGGGCCTGGAGCAGGAGTGGATGAAGACGCCAGCCATGGGGGTGAGAGGGTGCGGGTCTGGGGTATCTAGGGCTGCTGGGCCCCCAGGCTTTCCTGGTTGAGCTCTGGACACCAGGTAGACGGAGGCAAGTGGACATGTTCTCAATCTGAAGCTCAGCCCTGCGGCTGGCCTCCTGCACCCCAGGCCACTGCCCCTTCCCCCTGCACCCCCTCACTGCCGCTCGCCTCCCCTTGTACTGTGTGGCTTCCTGCCCTGCGCCCTCTGCTTGGCGCGGCCTCTCCGGAGCCCATTCGACCTGCCCTACCTTTCTCGGCCGTGTGGACGGTGCTAGGCATCCCTCGGGCACCCTGCCATGGGCATCCAGCTGTCCCCCAGGCCTGCTCCCCCTGCAGGAGGCTGCACCGTGCCAGCCCCACCTCTGGGGTGCCCTCTGCACCCCCCCCGGGGGCCTTCAGTGCCTCCTGGGCTCATGCCCACCGGCTGCTCCAGGCCTGCCCTGGGGCCCCGCGGCCAGGCTTCTCCGGGGTGTTCTGGACACACCGGTGGGTGGCACCTGTTCCCTCCCTGCGTCCTGGCGAGCCACCTGGGCCACCGTCTCAGAGGCACCCAGGTCCCTTCCATGCGTTCCCCCGCTGGGTTCCGAACTCCCACCTGCTCCAGGAGAGGCTGAGCCCCCCCACCGAGCCCCCCCTCGGACTCCTGCCCGGGCCAGCTTCCCTTCGCTCTGTTTTTAGCTCCCTATCACGTGGCAGTGACAGCTGCTCCGAGTCCCTGCCGCCTTGCCCCCCCCTCTATCCCCCCCAGACCCGCCCTGTGGTCGGGGACCCTGTCTTCCCTTGGCCCGTGTACAGGGATCCCCTCCCTGGCCTTTCCCTCTCCTCTCGCTCTGGGCAGGCATGGGGGGTGGGGGGATGCTTTCCAAGGCTAAGCCCTCCCTCTGTGCCCCTGACTGTGTCCCCTCTTCTCTCTCTGCCCCCCTGCTCTGCTGTCACCTCTTCTCACTTCAGCCCTCATTTCCCCTTGGCTCTGAGTCCTGAGACTCACTCCGATTTCTTTCTTTCTTTCTTTCTTTCTTTCTTTCTTTCTTTCTTTCTTTCTTTCTTTCTTTCTTTCTTTCTTTCTTTCTTCTTTCTTTCTTTCTTTCTTTCTTTCTTTCTTTCTTTCTTTCTTCTTTCTTTCTTTCTTTCTTTCTTTCTTCTTTCTTTCTTTCTTTCTTTCTTTCTTTCTTTCTTTCTTTCTTTCTTTCTAAGATTTTATTTATTTATTCACAAGAGACACACACACACACACAGAGGCAGAGATGCAGGCAGAGGGAGAAACAGGCTCCCTGCAGGGAGCCTGACCTGGAGCTCGAACCTGGGACTCCAGGGTCACGACCTGGGTCGAAGGTAGACACTCAATCACTGA
The DNA here is from genome assembly GCF_018345385.1 of Vulpes lagopus. Taxonomy (NCBI): domain Eukaryota; kingdom Metazoa; phylum Chordata; class Mammalia; order Carnivora; family Canidae; genus Vulpes; species Vulpes lagopus. The sequence goes on from NC_054833.1 coordinate 19,242,114, forward strand.
GCCACCCAGGCGTCCCTCACCCCGATTTCTTTTGCTTTAAGGGACAAGGAGTCACAAAGCCTGGCTTTTGTCCTGTGCCTTGCCTCCCTCCTGTCCTTAGCATTTCCTTCATCCTCCCAAGTGGGGTACCTCCCCGTGTCCCCAGGACCCAGCTGCACTGAGCTAATGTCCCTGGAGTATGCCTGGTCCTCTCCCTCCTCCCTGGGAGAGAGCCTTCTGAGGTAGAAAAAGCACTGACATTGGAGGCAGCCACTCAGGGGTTTAAATCCTGGCTTTGCCCCATATTGTTATATAATCTTGACCCTCTCCGGGGTGGCACATTATTCGTCTTCCCAAGGAAAAGAAAATGGAAGCACCTAATTCCCTGGCTTGCTGTGAGTAGTAAACGCTTATACTTGTAAAGTGCCCAACACAGTCGGTGCAAAATAAAAAATACTCCCCTCCATCCCTTGCGTTAGCTAATGCGGATCCCTTCACATGCCATCCACCCTTCAAACCTGGTCATACCTTCCCCCTCTACCTGTTGCGCCCACATCCCTCTACTTTGTTTGCTCTCTGAACCTTGTTCCTCAGTCATAGTGGGTGCCCTGGTCTACCCTGTGTCAGGATGTATCAGGATCACTTGTCTGGCCTCTCATGAAATCAAGAGCCTTGAGGGGCCAGGATATTGAATTCACCTTTGGATCCCTCTGAAGTACCTATCAGAGCACCTACACTTAACAGCTATTCATAAAAAGTAAGCTTAAAAGAAATTTAGGGGTGCCTGAATGGCTTAGTCTGTCAGTGACCTACTCTTGATTTTGGCTCAGGTCATGATCTCAGGGTGGTGAGGTTGAGCCTCAGTACAGCCTCACGTTCAGTGGAGAGTCAGCTCCTCTCTGTCTCCCTCTCCCTCTGCCCCTCTTCCCACTCATGCTCTCTCTCTAAAATAAATAAATCTTTTAAAAAAGAGTAAAAGAAAAATTAAAAGAATTGCTTGATGCTACGTAAATCTTTATAACCTAAAACAAAACAAAACAAAAATTCCAAGCTGATCTCTTTCTCGCCTACGAATATACTCTCTAACCGTGTAGAATTTACGATAAGACAGGGACTTACAACCTGAAGACTTGGGAAAAAAACCTCTTACCAAAGACCATCAGCAGATCTAGCTGGATTTTCTGTGGTCCTTTATGCTAGCTCATGGACATCATTTGCCTTCAGGTTACTAAGGTCCTCTTTTGGTAAGTAATGAAGACTTTCCCTGCTTGGTGGAATCCATCTGATTTCTTATGTGGAAGAGGAAATGGTCAGATTAGCCCATATCTAAGAGTCTTTCTAGCTCGAGCAACTATAGCTCCGTGATGGTGCATGATGAATGTGCCATAATTAAGACATTCGTTTATAAAGTGACCAAGGATGCATCTCATGTTGGTCCTGTCATGAAAGTTCTCTGAGGAAGGGTGTTTGCTGCAAGTGCATTAATTATTGCTTCATGCAACAAATATTTGTTGAGCACAGACCGTGTGTGGCCTATTTGGTGTTGGGTGCTGGGAACACAATGGTAACTCAAGCCTGGTCTCAACAGAACTCTGGTTGACATTTGGCAGGTTCTTCTTAGGGAAGATATGTGGAGGTGGGCCGTGGGCTGGGCCAGGCCAGGCGGCTGCTTAGGCTTAGTGGCTCTCAGAGAGGACAGTCCAAGGGGACATCCTTCACAGCAGCAGCACCTGCCCCTCCTGGCAGGACCCTCCATCCGTTACTCTGAACATGAGTCTCTGGGCTTGTCACATTATCCACAGGCAGCCTGAAATGCCTCCTGCTATACACACCAGCTTCCCTCAATTCATCTTTCAATCTGGAGGATTTACAAAGATTTATACCATTAAGAGCAAGATCTCAACAACATGCCGTATGGGAAAAACATGTTTTGCTTCTGCCCGTATATGTATTAGTGTGTAAGCTCTTCTGGGCAGGGACCCATTTTATGTGTCATGTTCTTTCTGTAAAGCTTCATTCCCTCTTAGGGTTGATGTTTCAGAAATTTGGGTGTATAACTTCATCCAGGATCAGCATTTAGGAATTAACACCAGTTCTTGGCTAATGGTGAGTCACCTACATTTTACAGTGGGACACATGGGCCTGAGTCTTATCTTCTATGCCTGAAGAAAACAAAAGACAATGGAGGAGAGAATGCTGATAGGACTTAGAATCAAGCCCTCTTCTTTCTTGGCTTAGGAGCAAGAGGCCTGAAACGTGCTCATTGTCCCTATGGCCTGGAGACAATGGCTTCAAAGTCTTCAGGGATTGCTGGGGGTTAAGACACAGGACAGATGAGAGGGCAGCTCATCCATGCCATATGTGCCCTGTACCTGCCCACCTATCAGACATGCATGCTTCGTTGGTTCACAAAGTTCACAAAGAGCCCACACTGCCCCTAAGAACAGGAACATCACAGCAGGGCCTTTGAGGGTCTGTGGATGGAAGGGGAAATGGAAAATCTCCCCCAATTCTCCTTTAGTGATTTTAGAGGAGTTTTCTTTTCTCCATTCTTCCCTCCTGTTGGCTGTCCCCCTCACTTGTTGACCACCTGTCACATGCCTGTGTGAGGAGACCCAGATTCACTAGTCGGGTCTCTTACAAAGCAGAGAGGAGGGGAAAGCAGAGAACTGAGATGGTCTGTGGTCTGGACGGTTTCTCTGTGTTGCTGGGAGAGGAGAGGACAGAGGGCTGTGGGCAGAGAGAGAGGAGGTGGCCGGGTCCTCAGTTATACTTGGCACTGTACGCTTTCAAAGGCGGAATTTTCTGGCTCTTGGATAGGCAGATCCCAAAGGAAAAGATCTTGAGGCCTTCACATGCTGTAATTCTGTTATTTTGCCTCTTCCCCAAATGATCACAGTCCCCAAGTAGGTATTTTCTATGTTTGTGACAAATTTGGCTTGAAAAGTCCTCTGAAGCATACTGCATGTTTCCAGCCTCATTAATACTGGCTATCATTCGGGTAGGGTTGACAGTTTCTCTGGGCTGTTCACGTTTGCTCTCAGCCTCATCTGATTTGATCCTTAAAACATTCGTACGTGGTGGGCAGGGTGGGCATTGCTCATCCGGGTTTATAGTTGAAGTGTTTAGGCTCAGATCTATTTTCATGATAGGATCCTACAGAATGCCACGAGTGTCAGGAATATTTTCCTTTATTCATTAAATGATGTCGGTGTGGTAGGGGGATAGTTAGTGGGAGTCATATATGCCAGCGTGGAGATTCCAACATCTAGTTTTACAGAACAATGATGAGCTCATTGTTAGAGCCTGGGGGTAGAGAAGCTGAGGGGTATTTGAAGGGATGGTGAGCCTCGCTCTTGCCAGACCCCACACCAAGGTCAGCCTAAGGCATTTTTTTTCATTCTTTAAGGAACAGCTGACCCAGGAGCATTTCTCCCATCTCGGACAAGCCCACAGATTTAATCTGGTGTCTGGACACAGGGTGCTACTCAGCTAAATGAGTGCAAATGCTCTTTATCTTGGGGATCTTTCTTAGCACCACAGAAGACCAACAAGAAGGGTAAGGGAATAGGGCCCTGATTTACACGTGTTACAATTTCTGACCAGCCAAAGAAAACCAACTAATCACCAACGGACAACACTGGCAGCCATTACACAAAATTCAGGGTGAACAGAATGGCTTGATTCGGCCAATTGGGAACAGCTAGGGGTTGAAATAAAATGGCAGGTTAGGCAGGAAAAATAAATCATCTTATATTACCTTTCTCTCTTTGGCCATCTTATTAGGTGTAATTTGGATGTTGCCAATATACACTCACTAAATATTTCCATGTGCTCACATAAAATTTGAACTCATAAAAGTTATGGTCATAGTCATTTTCGGTTTGTTTCAATTGTTATGCTACGTTTCCTATTTAATGTAATAAGAAGTTTTGGATGGAAATGAAGATAACCATAGTCATAAATGCACGACTTAAGAACAGAAAAAGGTCTCCTATTATATCTCTCATAAATTAGAAATGCAACTAACAGTTGCTCTGACTGTCAACAAAAACTTCAGAGGCTAAAATCAGCCGTGGACCACTCACTGAGAAAATCCAGGATTGCCCACAGCCAGCAGGTGGATTGTATTGGCCTCTTAGCCATGATCTCAGGTTGATACCCATGCATCTTGACTGGGATAGATAGATGCTCTTTCTAGATTTATATTTGCATTTTCAGGAACGAAAGCCAATACCTCTAATGGTATAAGGGACTTGGAGCAGGGAGTTTTAAAATTTGGATCTGCTCCTTGTGTACCGCTGTGAGAAACAAGGACAATATACTGTGAGTGCATTATAGTGATGTTCTGTGAAGAGTCATACACAATAAGCTTATGCACTTGCCACCCACAAAGCTGTGGACTGAATGGAAATTGGAATCAGCAATGGAAACACATTGTTCGCCAAATTGCAGAGGTGATGGAGGGGGGGTGAGCTCACGTGATAAAATGAATGCTAACACTTAAAAGAGTACTAACTGACATTGAATGAAAATATTAGTTGCTAGTACACAGGATGCAAAATCCTTTAAGGTCTTAGACAATTTCGAGTAGAAAATTGGCACATTGCGGATTGATCTTAAGATCTGACTCAACATTCCGTTTCCAAAGTCAAATGCTTTAGGGGGAGTGTATAAATAGCTCCTGAAGTTGAAATTTGTTCATGATCCCAAAGCTCAGCTGATGAGAGGATAACTGCTCTCCTCAACATGTCAATAGAATCACTCTGGGAGAGAGGAGCCAAGTTGTTCCAGCAGAAGGAAATCAGAGAAGATATTCTTGGAGGCTAGCATCATACATTTTAAAGAAAATATTTATCAATCAGCATCCATTTAATCGCAATTTTGGATTAGGTGGAGTGTTTACACAGGTCATGTTTTAGAAGACAAGGCAAAGAATCACAAAGCTTTTTTTTTTTTCTTTTAGCAAACAAAATGAATTAAATAGCATCTACCATTTGCTGCCTGCCCATTATGCTTCTAGGTACTTTGTTTTGTAACAGCCACGTGGTAGATATTGGATCCATTTTGCATATGAGGATGCTAGGGCTGAGAGGCTGAGTGGCTTTTCTTGGGGGGGAGGTCATAGGGCTAGATACAGCCAAGACTATCTGATTCCAAAGCCTGGGCTTCTTTTTGCTACTCTGCCTCAGAGAACTCTCTTACAGAGTCCATCCAGAGTCCATAAACATTTTTATTTTATTTTTTATTTTTTCCATAAACATTTTAACTGAATCTTCTATGTCTATGTGTACACACACACACACACACACACACACACATCTATGTATATAGGTGACACCTTGATGCTGTCTATAGAGGCAGAAACTTACTGAGGGCATTCCCTTAATGGAGTCCTCAAATTCTTAGGTTCTGAAAATGGATCGTATCAGTTAAATATTGCCTAGGGGACTGACTCATGCTGACCAAACTGATTGATACAATAGGTGTTGCTTTGGCAATTAAATGTGAGCAAAAGTGATAAAATTTGCCACGTTTCCTTCCCAGCAGGGTGGTGATCCTGGATGCATGTGTTGAAGGGGGGGAGCCTCGGTCAGCTGGGTTCCTGGGTGACTAGTGCTGAGCTGACCTGGGCTGGGCAGTAGGGGCTGGGCTGGGCAGACTCTCTTGAGTCAACAGAGGTGATAGGGTTGGCTGTAAGGCTTATAACCTTGCCTATCCTGACCGATACAGTAGATTGGCCGCTCCTTCTAATATAACGGTGGATAGAATCTAGTCTATGCACATGAATGAGAGGTGAGCTTGAGGCCAGATAAAGTTTTTAATAAAACTGTCATTAAAATCTCAGTGACCTGTAAGTCAATTAATCAAAATCCAATTAGTGTACTTCCCACTCTCTTCAGTGTGCTGGTCCCAGCCACCTTCACCTCTGAATAAATGCCACTGCCTCCTGTACTTTTTCTCTTTGGTCACCCAGCCTCCTCTAAATCCAATGCTGGGGTGTATGTTTTACAGGTTTTTTTTTTTTTTTTTTTTTTTTTTTTTTACTATTTTTCAAATTGGGATTTTAGTTGACAATAGATTGGATTACCTTTTTATGAAATTAATTATTTCTCACTGAAGGAACATGGCTTGAAAATCAGGGCCAGTCATTTACCCAAGGCCCTTCCTCCCAGTGGGCTGATCCTGGTGTGCTAAAGAGAAGGGCAGGTGGGGACTTGATGTGGAGAGAATTAGAACAAAAGGAACAAAGTCTCTGCAAGGAATATTTCCATCGGCAATGGTGCCCTCATTGTCAGGTATCCTGACCCCTAGCCCAGTCCTCTGTACATATAGTACATCTAACACTTGCTTCACCAGAAAATGGCATCTGGTTAACTGAGATTTCACGGTACACTCTATTTTGCAATAAGGCTATAACTGCATTCCTAAGAAACCTCAGGTTATCAAAAACTAAATTAACAAAGAACTGTTTTGATGGTTAAAAAAAAAAAGCTAGAAGCTGTCTTACCATCACTAAATTATTTTTCTTGCTCTATTTTCAACAATAAAGGTATTTCAAAGCTCTATTTTGCTATTGAAAACTTAAAACTCTATGTAATCAAAACTGACAAAAAACAATCCTAAATATCACAGAGGAAAGCCTAAATGGCATATAAGATTGAACATAAAATCTAAAAAAAAAAATAAAATAAAAAAAAAAAAAGAAAAGAAAATAAAATCTATGTATTCAGAAACCAGGACAAGGAACCCTCGCACAGCTCATGGCTACCAGTGCCTGGGCAATGGGCCACTCAAACCAAGTGTGCCTGTGGACCACCTCCCCCTATGCTGCCCCCCCACCAGCTTCTCCTCCTTGCATCATGTCGGTGCCTGGTGATGATCATGTGAGAGCCAAGCACAATAGGCGTAATACAAACCATGTTCCCAGAATGATTGCCTTATTTCTTACACTAACAAGCACATGTGCTAAGGCAGCTCTCCTGTATGTACAGTCATCACCATTTTTGTGAATCAACCGAGAAACAAAATGAAACAAGAAAACAGAGAAGATGTGTATTTTAGCCCTTCTCATGTGGACCTCCAGTCTTTATTTCAAATAGTGGTCCCTCAGAGAACGGGCCACAGGGAAGTAGATGCTGTGGATGTCACCGTGTAACATGACCCGTGGCTCTCAGGGCTGTGCCTATCGTCCAGAGGGGAAAAATACCTGCCATTTGTTAGAACTGAATGCTTGCCAGAGTGTGTCCCTTTCATGGGGAAGTATTCCTAAAAGGATGCATTCAAGTCCACAAACCGTGTGATATCTGATGTTTTATCTGAAAGTAGATGAGGGCTGGGGGAGGGGAAGGGACAGGGAAGGCAGAGAGAGAGAGAGAGAGAGAGAGAGAGAGAGAGAGAAGAAACAAATGAAACCAATTGAAACCGTCTTCTTCCATGCTCCCAAACTGCGACACTCAACAGAAAAATTCTAGAAAAGCTGTCGGAACTTCTTACCTTTAGGAACAAAGGAATAGTGTGGAATCAGAAAGCCACCAAGAGAAAGAAGTGGATCTTTCTCAGGAGAGAATGTTCTACAAAAAGCCACAAAATGTGCAAGAGAAAGTTTATTTTTGACCAAAGCTGAAGGGAAAAATTTGGCCTGTGGCAGATCTTAGTGTCTTAGAGGGTCCACTTGTCCTGAGGAGTTTTGAGAAAACTCTAGTCTTCTGTAGGCTCTGGGGCTTATCAGTTGCCATGGAAACCATTAATCTCACTACTGAAGTTCTAAGTGATTTGAGATGAAGAATGTTCACTCGAAAACATTTTACCAAAAAAAAAAAAAAAAAAGAAAAGAAAACATTTTACCCCAGCCCCTCTTCCTGCACACGACTGCCCTGGCAGCTGGGTGCTCCCCACCACCTCCCCTGCTGCCACGGGGGCCACGGGTGCTGTGAATTTCCAGATCGTCTGCAAATTAGTGAAGCAGTCCAGACTGTAGTTAGGGAACTCTAGCTGGCAAATAACCCAAGCAGGTCTGAGACAAGTTGGTGTAAATGCTGGCATGGACCGGCTCACCTGTTGTGTGATTAAGTCATGAGGTTGCCGCTTGTTCTCTTTGGGACCAGGCCAGGCAGCATTTGTTCAAGTGAAAAATAAGGCTCTGTATGTGCGGTGTGATTGTAGCAACAGAAACAAATGGGCAAACAGATTCCGGTGGAGGAAAAGAATGAAAAAGTGGGCGGCGGGGACAATCCGGCAGCTGTGTTGAAAGGTGTCTTAGTCAGGTTGGCTTGGTGGTAAGAAACAAAAACCTACACAGCTCGAGTACAGAGGGATTTGTTTGATGGTACAGGAACCCAACTGAAGGAAGTAGGGGCTGACATCATGGCAACTGGAGAATTGTCTCCGGCTTCTCACATTCTCCGCCCTCCCATCACATGGGTCTGATGTGGAGTTGGGTTGCCATGGTGCCCAGGAGGGCTCCAGCTCAACGTTGTCTTACAGCACAGGGACCCAGGGCTCTCTAACAGGTGTGACTCTATTTGGAACTCCTAAGGCAGGTATCCGATTGGTCCAAAAGCCTGTGGCCAGATGGTGGGAGCAGAGGGTGGGCTTCCTCTGAGTAGATGGGGGTAAGTTCTCCAAGAAAGAGGTAGAATTGGGGGTGGAAGTAGTGGGTAGAGGGGAATGATACACATTTGCAGAAGGAAACCTTGGCATGGGCCCTGACAAATCATAATGGCTCAGCATGGATCCTGGCCATAAACAACAGAATGGCTGGAACATCCTTTCAGGCTGGTTACTGTACTGGCCTGAGTGATATAGGAAGAAGGCAGCATGGAGGACTGGTTGTGGATTCCAGAGACAACAGGGAGGCGGTGCAGCTAGAGGGGTTAGAGAGATGCCAAATGTGGAGAGGATTGAGTAATTGAAAATCCTGGTGAGAATAAAGACTGGGAATTTGGAGGCTCCAGAGAACAAAGACGGCCTCCAGAGAGACATGGCCCGAGAGGAGGCTGTGAGTGGGGAATGAGTGGTTGAGGTCTGGGCTACGGCCATGCTGGGTATGATGTACAGACACATTGATAAGTGTCATATCCATGGATGATGTGATGGGCTGAATTGTGTCCCCTCAAATATTTATGTTGAAATCCTAACCCCTTAGCACCTCAAAATGTAACTGCATTTGGAGATAGGGTCTTTATTTTTTATTTATTTATTTGAGAGAGAGAGAGAGAGCACAAGCAGGGGGAGCAGGAGAGGGAGAAGCAGGCTCCCCACTGAGCAGGGAGCCTGACATGGGACTCGATTCCAGGATCCTGGGATCATGACCTGAGGTGAAGGCAGATGCTTCACCGACTGAGCCACCCCGGTGCCTGGAGATAGGGTCTTTAAAGAGTCAGTTAAGGTTAAATGAAGTCATAGAGGTGGGTCCTAATCCAGCAGGACTGGATAAGGCGTCCTTATAAGAAGAGAGGATTAGGACATAGAGATACAGACACACAGGGGAAAGACCACGTGAGGACCCAGTGAGAAGAAGGCATCTGCAAGGCCAAGGAGAGAAGCCTCAGGAGAAACCAGCCCTGCCGACACCTCAATCTTGAACTTTCAGCCTCCAGAGCTGTGAGAAATAAATGTCTGTTGATTAAGGCCCCAAGCCAGTGGTGCTTTGTTATTGCTGCCCTAGCAGACTATCACAGATGGAACAGGGGAGAAGATCCCTTATGGGCCTAGAGGCAGCACTGGGATTCTAAAGAAGGCAAACCGCAGCCACCTAAGCCAATGAACTTTAGGGAGTGAGAAAAGCCAGGAGGAGGGGGATGTATTTCCCAGGGAGAGCAAGGAGTTCAAAGAAAGAGGTGAGAGAGGAGAGGTCTGCATTACGGAGAGATGCCTCCCCCCACCGCAGTGCAGGGATTTAGGTGATAGGAGGCAGCTGGGATGAAGGAGCCAGGAGAGTGGGCAAGGGCGGGATGGTAGTTGGGCTGCGTGCATGCAGCGCTCCATCCCGTGTACAGGATGCAGATATCACATGTCACAGAAGCATTGGGTGGAGGTAGAACAGAGAGTCATGTTAGAGGCAGAACGAGTTGACACGGGCTTGGCAGGATCTTGTAATTAATGGAGGAAGCCGAGTTAAAGAGATTACACACACCCACCCACACACACATGCGCACACACTTTGTTTTGTCAGAGGAGAACTCAGGGATTCTGGAACAAGAGGAATCTCAGGTCTTGTGTCACAGTGACCCCTTCCCAGAGAGTGCAGAGCATGTCCAGTCTGAATACGAAGGTCTGGAATTCTTTGGGGTGCTTGGATGTGATTGGACGCCTATATATGGTCAGACTCTGTACCCCCAGCTGCCTTGGAATAAAACCAGTTTCTGACTTCTTTTTCTGTTTCTGCCAAATTACTAAAGCATAGAGTCCCTCCTGCTTTGACTAATTCGGAGGCTTAGCTTTTTGAGGGGTGATCTTGCTCAGTGGTTTGCTTCGGCAGGGGAGGGATCGCAGGAGCTTTGTGTAAGATCTTCCAGAAGTATAGCTGGAAGGTCAGTAACTGATTTGTGTAGGATTTGGGAGGGGGGGGGCAGTCTTGACTAGTAGCTGGTTAAAAGAAGAGGAGAGTGAGTGTATAGGTTTCCTGGGGAGTGTCCAGCGTGAACCGAGGCCGTGCCCTGCAGTAGAGCTAAGCCTTGTGCTTGGGGTACGTTGCAAGGTGTCATCATGTAGGTAACACCAATTCAAAGCAGACAGCAAAGTATTGATAGCTTAACGTAGATCGATGTGGCCAACAGCACCAGAATGCAAGCTCCATGGGAGGAAAGGCCGTTTCTGCTGTATTTCCCGGAGCCTGGATAAACAGTGCCTAACCCGTTGGTGTTCAGTACATGCCTGCAGAATGAGTGAGTCAATCACGGAGTTCAAATATGTGGAGTTCAAAACCTTAGGTACTTCCACCCTCTCCCTTCCCTCCCACCCTCTTGTTTCTTTTGTCCAAACAACAACAACAAACACAACCAAAACTGGACGAGGAACATCTGCAGAAAAATCACATGAGAGGCACAGAGAGGCTAGAGTATGTTCAGCCTCGCTTAGAATCAAAGAAATATGATTAACATTATAATCATATGCTGCTTTAAAATTAGCAGACGTGTTATTTTGAAATTAGCAAAGATGAAAAGATGATACTACCGAATGCTGACGTGAATGCAGAGAGCTATTCTCTTATATTTCAGGTGGGAGCGTAAACGGGTGTAATTTTTTTTTTAAAGATTTTTTAAAATTTATTTATTCATGATAGACATAGGGGGAGAGAGAAGCAGAGACACAGGCAGAGGGAGAAGCAGGCTCCATGCAGGGAGCCTGATGTAGGACTTGATCCCGGGACTCCAGGATCGTGCCCCGGGCCAAAGGCAGGCGCTAAACCACTGAGCCACCCAGGGATCCCAAGGGGTGTAATTTTTATAAGAAGTCAGTGTGTATCCAAAATGGTAATAATTGTGAATTGTAAAAATATCGTAAAAATTATAAATATTTTCATATGAGTTGACGTGCTGCTGATTATAATTACACGGCTAAATCGTGGGTAGAGTTTAATTCATTTTATTGCATTCCCCCCATTCCAGGATGGCATTTGCAAGGAAATGGCAGTGTTTTTGTTTTTTTTAAGATTTTATTTATTTATTCATGAGAGACACACACACAGAGAGAGAGGCAGAGACATAGACAGAGGGAGAAGTAGACTGTGGGGTGGGGACTCGAGGAGGGACTCGATCCCAGGGCCCCGGGATCACAACCTGAGCCAAAGGCAGATGGCCAACCACTGAGCCACCCAGGTGCCCCAACAGTGCATTTTTTAAGAAGAAAATATTGGTAGTAGAAATAGTGAGATATCAAGACAGAAGTAGAAATAAGCAATCTAGAAAATGTTCCTGACCACACAGCAAGAAGAATTGTGGATCTTTTTTTTTCTGATGTAGAATAGAACAGCAAAGGGCCTCAGAAGACCAATCATCAATTAAGTCCTAGTGTGCGCAGAGCTAAGACCAAATTATTCCCTACCAGATTTTATAATAGTTTTACCAACTTGCTTTTGTATGACTGAGGTTTATGCCGTTAGACTGTTTAAAAACAGTCTAGCAAGGATTTAGCTAACACTTAAAATCAATACATTAATAACTTATATTCAGTATATTACAGGCCTGCAGCACATTGTCATCTTTTGAGTGAGGTACTTTAATAGTCCTTGGCTTGTGAATGAATGCCCAGTGACATGTTATTTTGCATTATTGCATTTGTTATTTTAACACTCCAACCTATATCTTACTATTTAGCAGTTCCAAAAAATAGTAGAGAGGGCGTATAAGAGTGAAATGGGAATCTTTCACAATTCAGGAATAGGGCTAAAATGTAAAATGCAAATCCTGATAACTGTGATTGGTGTGTATGTGTGTATGTGTGTATATGTCTAAGGCTGGAATTCATTTGTTTTCAGATTTTATTTGATGGGCAAGTAGGACTGCTTTGGAGCTGAGTCGTTAATAAACCCCTGAGTTGCAAATGTCACACACCTGTCAGCCATGAATGGCCCTTTCTTTCTTGAGAGCTGCTGTGGTGTTAACTTTGCCTGACTTCCCTTCTAGCACGGCTTCTCTTTCCAGTGTCCTCTCTAGCGATTAGTCATTTCAGCAGAACTTCCCCATCAACATCTGTTCCGAAAGCCAGTTATGTGTGAGAGAATGTGGGACCGTGCTTTGCAATTTGCAGAGGGTTATTATGCAGATGGCAGCAGGGAGGTCTTGGCTCCCCCACGTAGGAGACAAATGCGATGGGTGATACTTCCACCCACACCCACTGCACATGTTCCTCCGAAAGCTGTGTTTGCTCAGTTTTTGGAAGCTATGAGCCTTCCCGGGGGCCTCACCTCCCTCCTCTGCAAGACCTTGTGACACACGGGTCAATACTACATAGTCCCTGTCCTCAAGGAGGTCACCATCTGGGACACATGTCACTTACTGTCTTGCTGCATTCAGTGTTGCCTCTGCTCTCTTCCTTGACCCTGTGCAAACTGGGTTCTCCTCCAGGGGTGGTTCCCCCCTGCCACCCCTGGCATGGAAGCTTGGTGGCCTCCTTTTGGGCCTGATCCTGTTGGACTCATGTGAATGGGATCCAAATTTTTCCTGTCCTTGTTCTCCTTCTTTCAGTGACCAGGGATCCTTCTTAAACCCAAGTGTGGTCCTTACATTCCTTGGCTCCAAGGCCTTCCATGGTTCTCTGTTGCTTATGGGGGTATATTATCAATTTTATTTTTAGCATAACACCCCATTCCTTTCTTTCTGCTGGTCTCGCTTTAATTCCACTCATGCTTGCTGTGCTCGAAATGTTAACATTTTCGGCTCAGGTCCTTACTCAATTGGTATGCTCAGGCCATAAGACTCTGCCTCCCCGATTTCCTCTCCACCATCCATCCCTCCCTCCACTGCTCCCGTGGACTTCTATTCATTCTGCAAGGTCCAATTAAGAACTCATACTGTGGCAGCAACCCTGACTCCCACGCAAAGAGAAGTATTTGTGCCTCGCAGTCATTTATTGCAACTGTGCTATACCACCGATAATGCACTATGGTTTATTTGCATGTTTGCTCATCTTTTTCACCGAATTGTGGGTCTAATTCATTCATTCGACCTACTCTTTTTGTGCCTGGCATTTAATAGATGCTTAATAAAACTTTGTTAAATATAAATGAATCACTGAACTCCTGCACTTCCTCCAACTGACTACAAATTTCCTGGGGCAGCCATTCTGTTTTTACTCTTTGTTTACTCCATTGAACTCAGCTTGGTACCTGCCACATAGTAAATGCCCAATAAATGTTGGAAGTGGTAATATCTGTCTATCTATCTATCTATCTATCTATCTATCTATCTATCATCTATCATCATCTATCATCTATGAAAGCCTGAATAAAGCCAATAGACAAAATTTGCCTGGCAAAATTCCAAGTTGCAAGGGGGAGCGTGGAGGTGGGAGAAAGGTGGTAACGTTGCCCATTTTTTGGATGAAGAAGCTAAACAACGGAGAGGATATATTGTGTGTACAGCTCAGACTTTCTAGTTGTACTACTTATATTTGCTTCTTTGGACACTTCTGAAAGTCTTATCTAAGGTAATGCCAAAGAATCGGTAGACATCACTGCCTTGAAGAAGTCTTAGGGTCTTGGGAGAGTCAAGGGCTCCTGCGCTCTGAGCACATCCGCGGTGTAAATGAACCCCAGCACCTCTGCAGTCCTCTTTCCTAGGAGATCAGGGGTTCTTTGTGGTCATTCAGCTCTCTGTTCCTGTTTGCTGGACATCCAAGTGGACTCGGGGGTCAGCCCAGTTTTCCCATCAGGGCAGTAGTTACTTATGTGACTAAATCTCCACTAAAAAGCATTGGTTCATATTTTCAGTTTTTTCTCTTCTTTTTCCTTTTTTGGAACCAGATTCATTAACTCAGCAGCACTGAACAGTTTTTGCTGCTGTGCGTCAGGCATTCTGCTAGTGCTAGTGTACAGTGGTAGAGAAAGTAAACACAGTCCCTGGTCTCTGGGGCTCCCAGGCCAGCAGGGCAGGCCGACACACATGCATTTGCTCACACCTGCCTACCACACAGGTGGGGCAATGGGCACAAGACCACAAAACGAGGGGCTGGGCTGGGGCTGAGACTGCGGGTGTGACTTGGCTCCAAGGGCCGTTTGTCCAGACTGGATGACTCAGGCAGTCAGGCCAGAGAGGCCGAAGGAAGCAAGGAGGAGGCTGAGGGAGGAAATGCTTCAGAGAAGAGGAAATATGCACAATGTCCTTTGCGCGTCCCACGTGGCAAGATGAAACTTCTGGCTCAGGTAGCTTTCTTTCCCATTATTCTCAGTTTCACCTGACTCATTCTGTTCCCCATCCCAAAGAGTTTAACCTTGTCTCTATTTTCTGTACGTGCACACAGGCACAGAAATATGCATGTGAATACACAGACACACACACACACACACACACACACACACACACACACACACTCAGCACCATGGTCTCAGCTCCAGCTTCCAGAATGTCTGATTCAGGGAGGGCGTGGGCTCACTTGCCTTTCTGATCTCAACTGCTGCTTTCGGGGCAGCTGGCCTGCAGCCTCTAGCCAGTGAAGTTTTGTTCCTACTGAGACAGTAGACACTAAAAAAAATAGAGGCAAGCAAAGCAAGGAGTTCAAGCGAAGAGGAGGAAGAGAGAGAGCTACACTGTTTTAACGTGGTAGGTATGCAACCAAGTACTTTGCTAGCGATTACCTGGAAAAAAAAACAAAAACAAAATCTGCCCTGCCTGATGGTTGCATTCTATTTTTCAGCTGGCCGGGTTGGTCTAACAAGTGAAACGATCGTAAAAGCTGAAATGGAAAGTGTCGATTTCCTTATTTTCCAGATTTCACAACTCAGGCAGAAGAGGAGTTAAATTGTAGTAGTGCAAGGAAGTAGCAGAGCAAAAGTCACTGTGCTATTTCTTGGAACTATTTCTGCCTAACCAGTTATCATTTCTCAAGCCCTCTGAAAGCGTGCCAGCAGCTGTCTGCATAAGTAGCGACAGGCTGAGCAGCCAGCACTGGGTGTTCTAGTGTTTGAGCGTAATGCTGAGCAGCTTTTACAGTTATCTCTTTAATTGGCCTCTTATTTGCTTTTATTTCAAGCAGTGCCTTTTGGTGGAAAGTGCACTGAACCACGAGTCAGAATATCTGGGGTCTTGTCTTAACCAGGCCACCGCGAACTACTGCCTTCGGGAGGTATCGGATTCTTTGCCCAAGAGAGGAAAAGCAACTAATAGCAGAACTCTTTCAAGGTTCTTTCTACTTCCAAGAGCCCTTGTTGTAGGTTAGGGGCTGGCAAACGGGAGCCCACTGCCTGTTTGTGTTCCACCCGTCAACTGAGAGTGGTTTTTACATTTTTAATGGTTGAACGAATCAAAAGGAGAATAATATTCTGTGAGCTGGGAAGATGGTCTGACTTCGAATTTGGTGTCCAGAAATAAAGTCTTCTTGGCACACGGGCATATTCACTTGTGTCTGGTCCACGAGTGCTTTTGTACTGCGGTAGTAGATGAGCGATTGCAACAGAGCTCATGGGGCTCGCAATGCCTACAATGTTTACCCTCTGGTAGTTTACTGGAAAAGTTCGCTGGTACCTGTTGACCACCGAACAAACACATACTCTTAGTTTTTGTGTTCATGAAAACATTAATATCTCCATGAGTTACTGTAAGAAGTAAATGAGATAATGGGTGTATAGTGAGAAAGGATGTCACGTACATAAATACTCAGCTCCTGGGGGTGCTGGATGGAGAAAGAAGAAACCCTTATTAATAGTTTGTACAAAAACAAGTTATATTTTTATTCAGCAGGGTTGAAAGTGTACAGGATTGCAGGTATGTGAAATGCGTACATCTAGAAGGAAAAATAATAGCTTACTTGCTAGGTTGATATGATTCTAGATGAGGTTGTATATATGTGTGTGCTTCAATGATTTAAACTGCGATAACTCCCATTTTATTTTATTTTTATTTTATTTATTTATTTATTTATTTATTTATTTATTTATTTATTTATTATAATTCCCATTTTAAAATAAACAAAGGGGTGCCTGGGTGGCTCAGTCATTTAAGCGACAGATTTTTGATTTTGGCTCAAGTCGTGATTTTAGGGTCCTGAGATGGAGCCTGGCATTGGGCCTCACACTCAGCACAGAGTCTGCTTGACAGTCTCTCTGCCCCTGCCCCCCTGCACACTCTCTTTCTTTCTCAAATAAAGAAATAAATCTTAAAAAAATGAAATAAATAAGAAAAAGGAGATAATAAATAAGAAAAATAAATTTTAAAAAATGTGAAAAAGTATCCACTCATCTTTATTCCAATACTAACATTTAAAAATTTTATTTTGAATTTCCAAAGTGAATGTTGAACTTTAATGGATGAGATCTAGTTGTTTGTATATTCCATACTAAGTTGTCTGCAGGCAATGCTGTCAGAAACAACTGAAAGACATAGAGCCAAGGGATGGAAACAATATGTAATTTAAGAAAAATTACAACAGACATGATTTTGGGTTTTGTTACAATAATATTCGAATATTCCTTCACCTGTTAAATAGTTCATCTTTTACTTAAGTGTTTAGCAAGAAAGCAAAATTCTACTTGTTTAAAATTTAACTTATTCAGAAAGCTGGGAGGAAAAATGAGCATTTTAAATGGGATTGGGTCAATGTCAGGTTTGGTAAAAGACACAAAGATCAAAGTTTATCCTGAGAGGTTCAGAGCTTCAGTGTGCCAAAGAATAACCCAGAGACAGCAGAACTTGGATTTCACATCCTATTTTCCAAAGTCGCTGTCTAGTAGAGAGCTTCTGGATGCACTCAGCTAGTTTGTGTCTTTGGTATTTAAGTAGCAATGTCCTACTACGAAAGCAACCAGTAGTTTGGTTGAAGGGTTAGATTTCTCTGCGGACACAGCCTCACTGTGAGCTGTGCACAAACTTCACACTGAATGTAGGGTTGCTCCTCTGTCTTCTCTGAGATGCACAATGATCTGGACAATAGAATTTCAGGAGGCTAGGGCACCAATTCCTGGGATGGCCATGTGGCTTCTCTTGGTATTAGTAGTGGGGCCTTGGACAAGCCACTTAATCCCACTGAGTCTTGACTTCTTCACCTCAAAGGGGAATGACAGTAGAATTCACTTCACGGATTTGTGAATACGAATGAAGAAAATCCATGTAAAAGGGTCAACATGAAGCACCTGGTGTGTAATGAATGAATGTTAGCTATCCTTGTTAGCATGGGTGGTCAGGTAGCTAAAAAAACAATGAAACAAATAGTTCTTGGTGGTGGGGGTTCAAGCAAATGTCTTTCCATTTCCTACAAGCCCTGGGTCATATGATAAATGTAGACTGGCTCACTGGTTTGTAAAGGATGAAAATGTCTGGCAGGATTTATTAGCGACTCTAAGTCTGTAGAATGCCTTAGGCGCAAGTTCTTTAGCACTCGATAAGTGATTTTTTTTTTTTTACATTAATATCCATCCAACAAAATGATGAAGAACATGCTGGTCATTGGATGTGTCAGGAATGGTCAATAAACAATGACAAAGGGTCTTTTACTTTCTCACCATAAACACTGCTGCTCCTTCTCACCATCTTCCTTGATAAACACCATCTGGAGGGAACTTTCGCCCAAGAGTCAATTCACTGCCATGATGGAGGATGAAGTTGGTGGCTGCTGGAATTTATCATTGCCCCCTCTTTTTTTTTTAAAGAATGGTAACTGATGGGGTTCCCTGGTTTCGGACCCTGGATGGTAGTGGCTCCCTTCCTGACTTGGGAGACAGCTTTGGGTAATGATTTATTTTTTTCTTTAACTCTATCATCTCAGCCTCTTATTTTTGCATAAAGGAGTGACTGAGCTGGTCTTGAGGGAGTTGAGGGGGATGTGGTGAGGAGGAAAGGGACTCGAGGGCAGTTGAGTGTGAGAGTAGCCAATGGGGGAGGTGAGAAGAGGATTTAAAGAGTGTGTTGTATGTAACAAATGGACACTCCTTCTTTAGTGTTTTTATGGGAAATAGCAGTAAAGAACTCAATATATTTTTGGATGTTGAACTAGTGTTTAATTGAATGCTACACTGGCCCAAGATGGGACCACCATTTTCAGCTCCTAGCTTACCCCCTGTGTCTAGAACAGTGCTTGACCTGTTGTAAGTGCTTAGTGAATATTTGTTGAATGAACTACCACTGTCCTGGTTCCAGGTCTACATCTCATGAACCTCATGCCACAGATTTCCAAAAGTATACATTTAATTATAAACATCCTCTAAATCTCCTTTTTTATGAAATGAGCATGCTATTATAACTCTTCTCCTGACCTGTCCCTGCCCTTCCCCCCTTATCCACCCTTACATCTACATTCCAGAAGCAGTTTCAGTGTCTTTAGAATTCATCTCTTTTAGAGTTTCCCAAGTCTGTCCTTATGCTTTCTGACCTTATTTCCTCATTACTTGACAGGGGTGGTCATAACATTATAAGACTAAAAGATGATATTTGGTCAGGGGCCAAAGCATATATATATTCTTTGCGGCCCATTCAGTGTTCCTCTCCAAAAAGTCCCACAGGAAGATAGATGTATGATAATAACCTGTGACCAAACTGTGATATAGAAGGAAAAGTAATCTAATATAGAAGAATGATGGCCCAAGGTCACCATCATTCAAGGAAAAGAAGAGCCAGAGGCACAGAGAGGTTGATCATCTGATTCCTGATACAAGCTTGGTCGAAGTGCTGTAGGGACATCGTCTTATACTTTGTGTGTATAAGGGAGGTGGAGGGAGGCTACTCTTTTACCCTGGACTTTTACTCCTGATCCTGACTCATTCAGTAGAGGAGAGGGGCAAGTTTGTGTGTGTGTGTGTTTGTATGTGAGAATCCTTGAGCCCTCTTTAGAATTTGAGCTCACTATGCATGGGTCATACCTGTGCCATAGTGGACGACCCCTTGTTGTGGGAGTGGGGAGTTGGGAGGGCTTTAAAGGAACCAGTGGCTTTGGGAATATTCATGTAAGAACCTAAGTCCCACCAGATGATCATCACAAATTCAAATATATTTTTTAAAGGTTTTATTTATGTGTGAGAGAGAGAGAGAGAGAGAGAGATAGGCAGAGGGAGAAGCAGGCTCCATGCAGGGAGCCTGATGCAGGATTCGATCCTAGGACTCTGGGATCATGCCCCGAGCCAAAGGCAACTGCTAAACCTCTGAGCTACCCAGGCATCCCAAATTCAAATGTATTTAATTGAGTAAACCACATTGTGCTCCTACTGTGTTCCAAGTGCTAGGGCTAAAAAGATGAACAAGAAACAATCTATTGCCAAGTGTCCCTCAGCTCAGTGGGAGAATATAAAAGTGTAATTAGTATCATAATGAAGTATGCAAAAGGTGTTGTGGGATGAAAGATGGGGAGCAATCAATCTTTGGCTGTAAGCTAGAGAGGCTGGCCATTTGAGTTGAGCAATAAAGGATAGTTAGAAGGCTGTCACATGGCTGATGTGGGAGATGGGAGGGGAAGGACATTTCAGAGCAGAGAGAATTGTAATGAGCCAACACAGGGCCATGCAGAAATGCATGATCTTGTAGGTATGAACAGTAGTTCTGTGTGGTTGGGGGTTCTCTAGTGTAGAGTTCTGAGGAGAAAGGAGGTGGAGGAGAAAATGGAAGGACACATCTTATTCCAAGGCCAGTCTGTTGTAGGTTGGGTTTTCCAGATGCTAAGATGGATTTTGGGAGCATGAAATTTCTCAGCCATCAGGGCTAATGAAGGAGGGAAGAGGCAGGACTGGCCAGAGGGAGAAGTTGAATCCCAGCATATACCACACAAAACTTCAGCCACCCTAGTGGAAAGCCTTGTCCACTGCCTAGCTCTGAGCATCAATGGAAGAGTGAACCATTTAATAGCATACTTAGGAAGTCAGCCCCTGCCAGCCCACTTATGTACTTGAAATTCTTAAAAAAAAAAAAAAAGAAGTTCTCAGAGGGCCCTAGTTGGGGTAGTGGCATCCAGTGATGGGTTGGCTATTATTAACTCCTCGGTGTTAGTGAACACAGATGCTACACCTAGACCAAGACCCAATTGTGGTCAAGAGATCCACCTTGTAAAATCTAAAAGCCAGTTCATAGCTTAATGTGCTATAATTATTGACCGGAAGTTGTGGGTTTGCTGTTAATACCTTGAGGGCAAGCTTTTCTATGAAGATAGAAGTCAGCACCCACACCCTCTCAACTTGGTTGTGAACAAATCTTTGAACTCATGCTTCTTTCCCTCTGATGAATGATGCAATAGGCTGTCATACTTGACATTGCCAATGACCTTTTATTTTTATTTTATTTTTAAAAAATATTTTATTTATTTATTCATGAGAGACACAGAGAGAGAGAGGCAGAGACACAGGCAGAGGGAGAAGCAGGCTCCATGCAGGGAGCCTGACATGGGTCTTGATCCCGGGTCTCCAAGATCATGCTCCAGGCTGAAGGCAGTGCTAAACCACCAAGCCACCAGGGCTGCCCCCAGTGACCTTTTAGAAGGTCGGAGAGCACCTTTAAAGAAGATACCAGGGTATATTCTAGCTCTAGGATGAGCCCACTATAAAGACAAGACTTGACTGAGGGCTCTTTGTTTTGTAGGCTGGGTAAGGCTGAAGAATGACAGGGAGAGCAGAACACAGTTGTGGTCCATTTGTCTTATTCTTGGGTCCCCCAAAGACATTCTTATTTTTAACATCACACTGTCTTGGTTTAAATCCTGGTGCAATCACTTCAAGGTGTGTGCCTTTGATCAAGCTACTAAACTTCTCTGTGCTGCAATTTCCTCATATTTAAAATGGGAATAATAGGGGCACCTGGGTGGCTCAGTGGTTGAGTGTCTGCCTTTGGCTCAGGTCATAATCCCAGGGTCCTGGCATTGAGTCTTGCAGCAGGCTCCCCGCACTCTCTCTGCCTATGTCTCTGCCTCTCTCTCTCTCTCTGTGTCTCTCATGAATAAATTAAAAAAGTCTTTAAAAAAATGGGAATAATAAAGACAATAACCACATAGGGTCATGGAAATCATTATGAAGATTAAGTGCCTAATGAGACAGAAGTACTTAGAACAATGTCTAATGTATAGTAAATATTCTATAAAAGCTAGCTCTTACTATGATTATTTAAAAACCACTTAAAACATATACCCCAAAACTTTAAGACCCTAGAGACTTTTGAAAAAGAATAAAAGAGCACAATGATGGGAATGGGCATGACACTTCCTTTACATAACTAATATTTTTGTGATAAATATCTGGTGCCACATAACTATGTGAAGACATGGGGTAACCTGAATAAACAAGATATAGTTTCTGGCCCTGAGGACTCAGAGTTTAGTGCAGGACTTGGAAGCTTAAGTAAAATATAATATGGCATCCTATGTGTTTTATTAGTAGTATATAAAGAAGGTCATGGGAAGTGGCCAAGGCTCTGGAGAAGGAAGTGGCAAGGGGTGAGGAGGAACTCATTGGGTGCAGGTGCTCTGGGAGGAGGGTTTTGCCTGTAGAGTTTGCCACAGAATAAAAGTGTGAAGATGTGGAGGGGCTCGATGCTCTATTTTTGGGGAGAGCTGAGTGCAGCCAGAGCAGGGAGAGATGATGGCATAGGTGAGCTGGTGCCGGGCTGCCCAGAGTCCTGAACTACCAAGCAAGGGATTTGAACTTCATTCTGACAGAAAGTACAGTGGCATGATGTGATCAAAATCTGTCTCAGAGGCCTTGTCTGGCTTTGCAGCAATCCAGAATCCTTTCTACTTCCTCCTTAGATCCTTTGTGCTTCCATTGAGCTAGCTCTCAGGACCAGCAAGGCTAGCTTCACTTGTGAGCTCATCAGCAATGCAGCATCTCAGTTCCCACCTCAGACACCCCCCAAATTGCCAGACCATTACAGTCTGGGCTACACTGCATATTTAGGTTCAGAGTATTTGCCTTACAAATGCTACCCTCTTCCCCATTGTGTTGCTGGAAAGCTGAGCTCCATGAGCAAGAAGAGCACAGGGTACTGGGGCTTTGGGGCTGAGGATTGCTCAGGTGAAGTGTTTTCTGAAAGGCTGTCGTTCCTGTAATGCTGCTAGGGCTGCTCACCCGTGTCTGTCTCCCATGGCTTTCCTCAGTCAGGTTATTTATATTTAGCAGCCAGGACACAGATGTGTTTCAAGATGTTTCTGCTCATCAAGTGCTTAAAAATTGTCTTTACCAGATTTTCATGTCCAGCCTTTGGAAGTTATAATCTGTTCCCATAGTTCTCTGTCCTATCAGGCTTTCTCTAATATTATGTTAACAGCCCCAGTTGTGACCTTTATTTTCCAAGTTTTTCTACCAGCTTCTAGAAGTTTCCAAAGTTGCCTGGGGGTCTCATTTTCTGCGGGTATCTTTTCAAACATTATTTAACCTACCAGCATCCCTTCAGTTCATGAACAGCATGAAAAGGAAGCTTTCCCTCTTTTCCAGGATGTATTGGCCTCAAAGAAACAAGAATGAGGATCTGGGGGAGAAGGAACAGCCACATCCTGATGCTGCCTTTCACTGGCTCAAATCCAAGGCAAATGCATATGAGCTGAACATTGCATCGCCCCAAATAGATGAGCCTCTAGGCATCAAAGACTTTTTATAAAAGCTGAAAGTATATCTTTTCAGCTCTGCTCCTGTATTTTTTTTCAAGCTACCGTAGAACTGGTATGATATTTCAAAGTATAGCAAAAACCAGAGAAATTCTGAGAGAATTATTGTTTTCCTTTCAACTTCCTATGGTAACTGGAAAAAAAAAAAAAATCTGCAAAGCTGCCTGGGTGTATCTTACTGAATCAATCCCAGAACCAGATAGCCCATCACAGAACATCTGAGTTCGACATTCTGTTCTCACAGAATGAATGCTCTACTAAGCAGTTAATCAGCCCTTCATTCCTACTCAGGGAAGGGAAGAGAGACAAAGGAAGCTGGGGGTGAGTGGGTGGGGAAGAGCAGAGCTTTCTTACTTCATATATCAAGGGTAAATCTGAAAGCGACGCTATGAGGACCTCTTCCAACAAAGGCATCCTACCGAACACAAAGACATAAAAATAAACAGAAAGGGATTTGAGTCTTATCATATGGCATGGTGGTTAGACCAAGTTCACTCAGCCTTGGCATTATTGACATTCTGGACTGGATAATTGTTTGTGCACGGCTATCCTGTGCATTGTAGGGTGTCTAGCATCATCCCCGGGCTCTCCTCACTAGATGCATTCCCTTGGTCTTGATAACCAAAACTGTCTATAGACATTGCCACATGTCCCCTGGGGGGTAACACCACCCCTGGTCAAGAACAACTAGGTTAAAGAAAGGGCTAAGTGGATTCACGGCCCAGCTTTGCCACCTACTAGCTCTGTGATCTTGGATAAGTCTCTTAGTCTCTTGAGCTCAATTTCTCCATCTGTAAAAATAGGGCTACCTCACAGGATTACTATAGGATTAAATACTTAAATAAGCATTATCTAGCACATAGTACATGTTCAATAAACATCACCTATTTTTGTGATGATAATCATACCCTCTCACCTGAGGTAAAATACTGTAGCCAATAAACTGGAACAACTCAGCAATAAGAAGATTAAGGACACAGACCACATTTTAGATGATCACATGGGGAAACGTTCTGCTGTAGTGAACAAAAGCATTGATTCGCCCTACATTCATGCTCAGCTAAAAGAAAAGCACTACACACATCGGATTAGCAGAGAAGCTCTGGAAATTCTGAAGGACTCAAACAGTGTTAATAGGGGTGCCGGATTTAACCTTGGAAATCTGGAAAACAACAGGGCACAGTGTAAACAGAGTAAAAAAAGAACAGAGGGCCTTTTAGAAGAGCTGTAAGGCTTAAACAAAATCCTCCCTCCCTGTACAACACCCACTGTCTCACTTAAGCACCTCACTTAGAAAAGTCCCTTTGAGGTCTGAAGTAACCAGCCGTCCTTGCCGAAGAACATAGCGCCTCCTCCCTCCACTCTAACTTGCTCGTGGTTACTGACGATGGAAGGCGAAGCATCTGGTGTTCTCTGAGATGCTGAGCCAGGAACTCTAGGCAGAGCCTGGGGCTGGGGCTGGGGTGGGGAACGGGGAATGCCAAAAAAGAGAGTTAAAACTGACTGAAGAGCCACCAGCTTTTGATGGATTTTATTATGGATGCATAAATCAAGCAAGATGTGAACTTTAAATGGATTGCAACATGTTACCTTATCGCTGTGTTCTCTGATTAATTTCTGGTCTGATCTTATCTTGTGTTTCCCAAGATGCTTCTGAAGGCTTTCATGTCCACAGCCTAAATCACGCTTTCTTTTCTCCTGCCACTATTCCGTGTTCCCGGAGCGCACGGAGATGGGGAACCGTTTTATGTAGCACAAATTGGTGCTTTGGGGGCCTCTCCCTTGCCTGTAGCAAATTCCTCAGGGTGTGAAAGAAAAATCTGACTCTACGGAGTTCCTTTTGGCTTTTATCATATAACTTTAATCTCTGCAATCATTTCGAGGCCTTGGTTTATTTTGATGTGTTAATTCATCCACTTTTTTCACTTTATATCTAATTTTATCCTTTATTTAAGTCTTAAAATTTCAATATCACCTTGAGTGTTATCAGGGTTTTTCTTCACGCCAAAGGCTCAAAAATACTGATCTACTTATGTAGCTTTATCTGGCTCTAATTTTTTTTTTTTTCCCTTGAGGTACTGTTATTAGTCAGGATCCTGATAGAAAGAAGATGGCTGAATTGAAAAGAATATTAATGAAGCACTTTGGGCAGAGTTAGAGGAACCAACCCAGGATGGCAAGGCACCTGGGACCAAGAACAGTGAGGAGCCATGAGCCATGAGGGCTGAGGGGCAATGAAGGGTGGGGATAGAATTGTCAGAGCCAGAGGAGGCTTCAACAGGAGGGTAGCCACATGGGGATAGAGCCACCAACAGCTCTTTGGGAAGACATGGAAGGAGCAGGGAGACTAAGAACCCCAACTATCTCTTCTCCCAGTTTTTGGTTTCCTAGTGGTGCCCCTGATTGACCAATCTGGATGATCTGGTCCGGAGAGGTTATCTTTCCTGTCACAGAGGAGGGCAGAGAACAGATCTGGATTGAGGTGGGAATAAGGCACAAACAATAACTAACATCAGCCTCTTCTTTCCTTTTGGCTGTTGAAATGCTCATTAGATTATCAATAGATGAGCGATTCTCAATAGATTATCAATGGTGATGAATACACACGAATGCCTGCCAGTTCTATTCTTGTTATGATGAAATCAATTTCTGCTCTTCTGGAGATCTGTATATAGTTTTGTTTGTTTTAGGAAACTTCTCTTTCTCCTGCTTGATCAGTTTTGTAGCCCTGTACAGAGTGGACCACTGTCTTTAAAAGCCTTGATGCCTGTATAAAGCAAGTATTAGAAATGTTAATTCTCAGCCCCTACTCTACATCTACTGAACCAGAAACTCTGGGGTGGGGCCCATCAGTCTGTGGTAACAAGCCCTGTGGGGAGTCTGACGCATGCTCAGGTTTAAGGAGCACAGGGCAAGATGTTGTGCAGAACATCTCCGATGCTTCTCTCACACCACACCTTTTTGTTCTAGGTGTTGCTGTGGCAACCAGCAGTGCATAGGTGTAGCCTGACCACACCTCACTTCAGCTGCACGGCAGAGATATCTTCTCTGCCTCTGGGCTTCTCTTCCTCGGCAGTGTGGAATAACTGGGGGAGCCTGCTCAGCTCTTCTTGGGCATGTGCTAACCTGGAAATGCTAAGGAGTTCATTAGTAGTCCCGGGGCAGCCTTGGACCGATGGGGGTCGGGAAGCACGTGGATATATTGCTCTCCCGTGTTCTTGGGGTGAAGATACCTTCTACATGGCTCCTAAGTAGTTTCCACCGGGACTGAGCTCCATTTGCCCAAAGTACTAAAAAGCTCAGGAATACACCTTTGGGTTAGCTTTCCCTCTTCTCAGTCACTTTCTAAAATAAACCACCTGCATGCAAACCCTTGTCTCAGGCTCTACTTCTGGGAAGAATCCAAGCTAAGACAAATTTTCTTTCCTTGTCCTTTATCAATATTTTGCTCACCTTTAAGGGCCAATTCAATGTCATCTATTGCTCATAGACCTCTGTCTTCTCAGAGTCTGATGCTCCCTTGGTTTGCTTCCCTATGGCTTATTTTTTTACTATCACAGCAGTGGTTGTAATCTGTCTGGCAATATGGTTTTTCTGTAGCTCTCTGTCTCCCCAGTGAGACTAGTGTTCTTGAGGTCAGGGACAGTGCCTATTCATTCAAGGAATACTCCTCCACCCACCCTTGTCCTGGCGGGGTTTTGGATAGTGCTGAGCACAATAAATGTTTGTTGAATTTAATAGAATGTCAGAGTCCTGTCTGATGGCTTTTAAAGTCACATTGTAATATTCTCAGTGTGTCTGACTTTGGATAGCATTCTCCTTTATTGTTACAGTCTTGAAGTTACCAGGCCTTCTCTTCTAGCTATTTTCAATCTGGTCGCTGCTCAAAAATGAAGTCCGATTGATTGTAACTCTTCAGTACAGATTGATTGTAACTCTCCAGGACAGCCAGGGCACACTTCACCCACATGTAACCTGTGAAGTTGCACAGGGTCCTGTGTGTAGAAGGGTCCCACGCTTGGATGGTGCTTGACTCTCGAACTTGTCAGTAATTTTCTCTTTGTAGTTGTGTTCTGTGAGTGAAGGCCAAGGACACTGGAATACACATGTGAGCAGAGGAGATACATGTAATATGCATGTCTGCCCTTCCCTGCTTCCCCCTTCATGTGTAGTTGTTCATGATGCCCTATGAGTACAGAATCCCAGCCGACCCATGACACATGGGAATCTAGCAACACTTAAAATGAGTACAAGGCAAGTGTGTTATGTCCATGACTAAGTGAAATGGGAAGGAGAAGTAAGTAAGGAGAGGAAGTGGGGAAAAGGGGAGAGAGGCCATGCTTTCCAGGTAGAACTGGAACGTGCTCCCAACGCAGAAAGAAGGCAGTGCTGTTCCAAGAAACACCAGTGACCAGGAAACTCTATCATTTCCTGTCTCACTCATGTCACTTCCCTGTGTTAGCTCACCCTTTGGCTGAAGATGATGATGGAGAATAGGGAAAGCTAGGGTAACCCAAGAGCTCCTTTCTCGTTTGTTCTTCCTTCCTTTTCAATAAGCTGAAGATAGAGAGTGTTGATAGACTGTGCACATAACAAGAGGTGCAATAAACACAGTTTGGCTCATTTTACTCAGTGTTTCCATGGTTTCAATAGGAATAAAAGGCATATGTGAGCTGTATGGTATTGTAAAATGCCAGTTGTACAATTTCGGTGATTTTGTATCCCAGGTGAATGTTACATCTGCATGTAAAAGGATCACTGTACCAGATAAAGATGAATAGGAAGATTTCAATATATTCATACATGGGGACGCCTGGGTGGCTCAGTCGGTTGAGCATCTGACTCTTGATTTTGGCTCAGGTCATGATCTCAGGGTCATGAGATCGAGCCTATGTTGGACTCTGTGCTGTGCGTGGAGCCTGGTTGGGATTCTTCATCTCCCTCTGCCCCTTCCTCCCACCCCCCTGTGTGCGTGCTCACACGCTCTCTCTCTCAAAATACATACATACATACATATATACATACATAGACATATCCATACATGAAAAGAAATATCAATTTAATAAAAAATACACTAAAAAGTTCTGTGTAATGAGCCATCCTTTATGTGTGTGTTTTAAGCATGTAAAACGAAATGCTTTAATAAGTAAGAAGAAATATGAGTAAGGTGAGCTGCTTCTATTCCCAGTTAGAATGTGCCAGGCTTTGGGAATATAAAGATAAAAGCCATCGTCCTTGCCCAAGGACTTCACAGATTAGCAGGGGATTCAGACAATCAACTCAACAATCAGAGAAGAGGGTGGTGAGAGCTCTGGCCATCTAGCTGCGTGGGGGTCAGGAGCAAAGAGCTCAGGCATCTCAGTGGGAGTCTGGATGCTGGCTCACATAGCCCTGTCCACTGGCCACCCTCTACCATGGTGCTTGGCACACAGTAGGCTTGCAATCATCAGAGAAATGAATCTAACTCAGTGTAGTCTTTTGGAGGAGGTGATTTCTTACCTGGAGGTCCCGTAGCTGGGCTTGCAGACACCTCAGTTACTTCATTAATCTTCACACATCGTGATGAGGTTGTGGCTGAAGTTACCTAAGAGGCCAAGCTAAAACACAACTTCCAAGAGAGTTCCCTCTAGGAGGATGGTCTTTGTATCCAACGTCAGTAGGAAAAAGAAACATTGGCAGGATGCTTCCTGGCTTAGGTGTTATTCTTAGTCACAGGGACAGGGTTTAATTTTGCATTATTCATTTTATGGCTAAGAATTAGAAAAGTCTCTCTTACCCAGATACAATATTTTCCCTTTCCTTACATTTCATAAATCCAACCATATCATCTATTCTTTTTGCCTATGTACTTCATATTTCCTTTCAAGACACTCCATAACCTTCATCCTTGATAGAAAGATTTGTTCAATAAGGCCCTCCTCAGGTGGCCCCAAGAAGCCCTGGAAGACGACATGTGGCGATGACCGTCATTCCTGTGAATGCTTCCAAAGCATTTCACCTGACCAGCCTTATGGCTCTTCTGTTTGGTGTCACCATGGTTCGTATATTAATTAGGTTGGGAGTTTCTTGAGAGTGCTCTGTGGTTGAAGTCACTCCTGGGACCCAGCACAGTGCCTGGACCATAGAAGGAGCACATTAAGTGGGGTGGGTTACATGAATGATCTATGCCATCTGACTGTTCCCAAGCTTCTTTAATTATCGTCTTTGATGCCTCACCTCTTTATCTTATTTATTACTCTTTTCCTGACACTTTTTAATATAGAACATATGCACATTAAAAAAAAAAAGAACATATGCACATTTGCACAGGCTCACCTTCCCTCCCCTTCTCCCTCATTTATACACACTGGCTTTATATATGCACAGCAGAACTTGACTGTAAGGTTTCGTTGGGACACTCACACTTGTTGGGATGGTTCACAAAAACATTAAAAAAAAATGATGGATGGCTTTGTCCTGGCCCTTGCACATTTTAGCACGATGGAATCTCTTGGTGGTATCTGATTTCAGAGCACACCTGTAGACCTAGTGACAGCCTGTACTTCTGAGTGGGTTTGGGAAAGCACTTATTTGTTATAAAGCTAAAATTAAACTACACGTTTTTACATGTTGTATAGCAGCAGCAGCAGCTGATGCAAAACTTTGTCAACACAGAACTTTTCACACGTCGGGTTCCAGCTTCAGTAAGTGGATTACCGAGTAAGGCTGGTGTTGGTTTTCAGCAATGAACATGAATGAACTAACTTGGGAAAACTCAAAGTCATGGCCCTTTATCTTTCTTTGAGTTAAAATCCTTTCATTTTAAGAGAATTTGGGTCACTTTTTTTTTTTCCACTTCTCTTTTTTGATACACTTATGAGTTTCCTTGTTCCAGATAGGGCTCCCAGATCAAAGCAGAAACTGCCAAGTGCTGTGGCAGCAAGGCGACGGTCTTTCCCGGAGCCGTTGGGAAGCGCCCTGGTCTGGGATGTGAAAGGCTTTTCCCACCATCCTCCGGTCTGTGGTACTAAATGTAACAATCTTGGCTTCTTAGCTGCCAGCTCTGCTGCCCACGGGGTTGTACTGCTTGTGTATCCCTTTGTCTGCTAGCTATGTCTCATTGCTTTCTTCACCGACAAAACATCCTGCTCACAGTGAAAGGCCCCGGATGGGCCCCTGTGAAACTGCTCACCACACCAGGTTCTTCTCATTGCAACACTCCCATTGATAACAGGCCTCTGCACACAATTTCTCATCCAATCCACTTCTGGAGCACAGGACAAAGAAATCTCTCTCAGCTCTTACCGTTACGAAGCAGCTATAGGTCTCAAAAATCAGATGGAAGCTAGAATGTAGGGCAAGATTGAAAAGAAAGTGCTAATTGAAAATGAAAGCTAAAAGTTAATTAGACCCTCACACCACGATTGGGATGAGCTTGATGCAGGAAAGCCATCAGTTGTAACATGACCTATATGCTGTTAGGATTTGCTGCTTTTATGATTATTACTGTATAACATTTAGATATTTAGATATTATAAGGTATTTTTTATATACAAGATTGTTGATCTTTTTTTTTTTTTAAAGATTTTATTTATTTATTCATGAGAGACACAGAGAAAGAGGCAGAGACATAGACAGAGGGAGAAGCAGGCTCCCTGCGGGGAGTCCGATGCGGGACTCGATCCCAGGACCCCGGGGATCACACCCTGAGCCAACCGCTAAGCCACTCAGGTGCCCCGTGATTGTTGAGTTTTAATCCAAAGTAGGTATTGTCATCTTTTACAAGTGAGGAAATTGAAACTTGTAGAATTTACGATCCTGTGTAAGGACAGCCAGCTAGCAGACGGAAGAGCTGAGTCCGAGAGACTAAATCTAGGGATGTGTCGCACTCTTTTATTACTGAGGGAATGAGGGTGTTTCCTGAGCTATCTTTCACAAAGCTGCTGACTGAAAAGGAGCCTAACGACACACACCGTGTGAGCATGTTAAAATGCACAAATCTGTTTTAAACTGCAAGCGGTAAGGCGGTGAACCTCTTGGGATCTAGTGAGGGAGGATGACGCTAAGAAGTGAGGAGTATTTCCAGCACAGTCAAAGGAGACAGGCATTGTGTTTAGTGAGCAAGAACATTCTGGTCACTAAAAAAGTATATTCTTCATCGGGGAAGAGAATGTTCATCACCCCCTAATGCAACTATCTAATGCATTCTAGCAGACGAAGCAAGCTTCAGGGTCATTCAATCCCTTTTGCTTGGTCTGGTGAACTTGACAAACACTGTGGTTATTAATTCTGTTTCATTAGTACCCAGCAGCTGGAGAGGGGTAGGGTGCTCGGTATGTTGGATGACAAAATCGTAGTTGTTGGAAATATTCGTCTTTTGCTTTACAAATAAGTCTCTGACTCCCGGGTTTGTAAATCAGCTTCTTATCTTGATGAACTTGGTTGGCATGACTCCATTCTCCATCACTAACTGCCTCCTGGGTGAGCTCCCTTTGACTGAGTTTCCACAAGACCAAGCCCTTAAACCTATGAACGTCCCACCAAGTGCAGCTTTCTGAGAGTCCCGGCTGTCTCTATCAGCTCACCTTCTTCATTACTGGGTATGACAATAAACCTGATTGGACGGTCCACCGAAACAGCATTCCTCACCAGCAGCGTCTTAGATTTTTTTTAAAAGGTTTGATTTATTTATTCATGAGAGAGAAACAGAGAGAGAGGCAGAGTCACAGGCAGAGGGAGAAGCAGGCTCTCTGCGGGGAACCCGATGTGGAACTCGATCCTGGAACTCCAGGATCACGCCCTGAGCTGAAGGCAGAAGCTCAACCGCTAGCCACCCAGGCGTCCCTGCTTTGTGACTTCTGGGTTAGAGACAAAGGACAATTTCATCCTCCCAGCAGTAGCAGGAATCAAAGTATCATCTTTTCCAAGCCACAGTTGCCACAGGGTGGGCAAACTGACCCAGATGACTCCTCTATCTTTCCGAGTTTACAAAACCCCAATCTTTTATTGGGGTTTTAACAGACCACAAGCAAACCTGCAACCTTTGCTTGGGGAAGGCTTTATCTTTATCATGTTGGACAGCCAACAAGCCAGCCCTGAACTCCAGAGGGAGACGATATCTCTGTCTTCCAAGGCTGTTCTCTATGCAGACATTGTGGAAAAGACCATCTGGAGCAGAGGTGGTCCCTGCCTCTGCCTGCGAGATGGGCAGAAACATGAGACCCTGGTGGAGAGTCACTGCCCCATGGCAGCTACCTTTGACTCCCATTTCACCTCTTCCTTTATTGATTCCTTTATTTCCCTCCTGAGTTTTACTTACCACTGCCTCTCCCAAATTCTTTCCGTTCATGGCAAGAAGACTATTTTGCCTCAGAAGAACGCTGATTGGAAGACTCTGATTTCTAGCAATACAGGATTTAGTGGGAAGTGTATTATGGATTATACAAAAACTAGAAGTTCTACAGGACAAAAGATGACAGAAAGTGAGGAAAAGTCGAGGGAGAGTCTTAGACAAAACTTTGCAACATTTTTAGTAGACCAAAGACTAATCTCTAGACCATTGCTCCTATTCTCTCCCCACCAAAAAAGAAAAAAAAAAAAAACAAAACCAACCCACAAAAAACCAACCAACCAACGAACCAACCAACCAACCAAACAAACAAACAATAAACAAAACCCCCAACAATCCAAGTGATAAAGGACAGAGACTCTGAATAAGGAATATGGTAATTGGGTAAATGCACATTCAGATAATGAGAGATCTTCAATATATTGGTAAAAATGTGGAAGACTGTTAATAGCCAGCATTGGGGACAGGGTTAGAAATAAACACTTTCACAGTGGCTGGAGGTCATGTAAATTGACATCACCTTTGGGGAGGCCACTTCTCAGTTGAATCTCATGACAGTGCTAATTTAATATAGTTTGTAATATAGCAAAATACTGGGAATAACAAAAATACTCATCAGTAGAGTGGCTAAATATGATTTATCCATATTATGGAATATAGGCATGCAGTTTGTAAGTGAATGAAGTAGAGGCTGCTTATTGATTTTAGAGGATTCCTAAGAAATACTGTTAGTCAATAAAGTAAAGTTGCAGAACCACATGGTATGATCACGCAAATATATACTGATACATATCTGCATGCCTATCTATATTTATGTGTATATGAATATAGAAAGGCACAGAAGGATACATGAGTAACTGCCAGTAGTCCTTATTTCAGGAAGGAGAATAAAATAAGGGATGGGAGGAGTCGGACATAAAGATTGACTTTTGATTTTAATTCATTATTCTCCAGGGTCGACTGTTTTAATAAATGTGTCATGATGCTGCTTATGCAATTAAAATATAATAGTACAAATGGTACCGTAGTCAATAAGCTTGGTTAGTCTGTGCTAGTCATGTCATTACAAGCTTCTTAACCAGCAGCACGACTCTAGTTGAAAAAACAAGTGGAATGTTAGAATTGCCATGGAGGAGGAAGAAGGAAGATTTTTCACGAACTCCTCCCATTTTGGCACAGCACCTGCTCTCTGGTTTTCTGTGTCCGGTGCAGAGCTTCCAAGTAGAAGGGAGAGAGAGAAACACGGGCTGGATTCAAGAGATCAAAGATGATTAAAGAGCTAGACATTAAGACGTGGTGAGAGCAGAATGCCCTAATTCTACGGGCCACAGCAGACAAAGAAGAGATATTACAATATTAGGGACTCTCAGTGACCTGGGGAGTAAGGCATCCCAAAGCAGCTGCCACGGGGAATACCTACCACTGGTTCTCCAAGTGTGGTTCCCAGACAAGCAGCCTTATCGCCACCAGGGAACCTGGTAGACATGCAAATTATCCAGCCTCGTCCCAGACCTGCTGAATCTGAAACTCCGCAGGCAGGGCCTCGCAATGTTTTGACAAGCTTTCCAGGGAATTTGAGTGTGTGCTAGAGTTTGACAACCACCGCTGTAGAGCAGCACCTCTCAGGATTTAGAATACGTGTGCATCGCCGGGGGAGCCGGTCAAGCGGCACATCCTAACTCAGCTCGGATGTTTGGGGCCCGAGACTCTGCATTTCCCACAGGCTCCCCGCTGAGGCCGTGCTGCTGTGGCTCAGACCACATGAAGTAACCTGAGAAGGCAGATTGAGCGTGTGTTCAACGACGGGAGGGCTTCCCAAGGAAATAGGGAGGATACAGATGCCGTCAGGAGTTTATTCCATTTTTATTTCAAGGCCGTGGGCGAGGCTAATGCTGCCTGCTTTGAAGGGCTTGTTGTCTGGGGCTCTGCGGATGCTTCCAGCAACAGTACTGTGATTGTGCCTCCTGAAAGCTCCAAACATTCGCTGCCACTCCTGACTTTTTTGTTAACAGTTCCTCTTTCCAGATGGAGAAGCTGAGGCTGGCCCACAGAGCTGTCTGGTTCCAAGGTCACAGAGACCTGGGACAGCCCGGGCTGGCGAAGGCCTCCTGACCCTGCTGGAGCTCTTTGCCCAGACCCCGGACGCCCATCTCCCAGGCCCGTGGGAAGTGGTGACGGACCCCAGGGGGTTGACACGGCTGCAGCTCAGCAGGAAAACCCAGAGCGCCTCACTCTCCAGGCTCGCTGCTGAATCACAGGGAGCTTTAACATCCTTTCCGTCAGAAAGCATTTATTTAAAACCCCTTGGCTAACTCACAGGGTGAGCTGGCCTGTCACACACCGTCACATGGGATGGAAACTGGCAATTAAATTTAGCAACCCACCTCGGCAAATCCAGACCGAGATGTTTACAGGCCAGCCCGGGAGGAGCCAGGAGCCTTCACTCCTAAATCAAGAGGTTTCCAGAGAAAGTGAAGCAAGGCTCAGTGGGTTATGCTGAATTATGGGCACCTGTTCCCATCAATAACTCGATGGCGAGACTCAGAGGGCCGAGAATGCCTGTTCCGCACGCAGCCCGACCGACGGCTGTCCGGCCCATTGTCGAGCTGCATGTGGCTTGGCGGCGGGGAGATGCGACAAGGAGGAGTTTGCAACAAGGACAGCTTGTTTGTTTACCCACTCTGGGGGTCAGACAGCAATTACCAAAGAATAAATGTCATTTTCCCTACACGCTCCGGAGGAAAGCACTGCAATTGCAATGTTGAGCAACTTAAGTAGACTTTTGGGGACGGCGCATAGCGGGGTGGGCACACTGAGGAGCGAGTTTTGCTGGTGTCCAGGGTGCCACCGTAATTATAGCCTGGATTCATTGGTGCAGCCCTGCCTGCGGTCCAGGAAGCTTTTCTGTTATAAGGCTCTACTTTCTGCAAAACCCTTTGGGGTGAAAATGAGCACAAGTGGAATTTGTGTGTATTTCTGGACCCGGTGGCGTGCGTTGGGGAGTCTGAACTAGAGGAGACATCTCTCACTTTAGCAGAAGACTTGGCTAGAGCCCCCTGCTTTCGAGGGGCTGGAGGGTGACTTTCAGAGAGGGGCGAGTATAAGGCCTATGCACCAGCCAGACTCTAGCCAGGTCTTTTCCAACGCTCCACGTGCCTGGGGAATGACACCTGCCCAGCTTCCGTAAGAGCTTGTCGTTGACAGGAGCCCAGATGTGCGGGTGGGGGGAAGAGGACCCTGGCAACCCTAAGGAAGGGTGGCGGGCGCTGCTCTCCATCTGTGTGAGAGCCTTGCACTGTGCAGGTGCAGGTAAACATGTCTGAGCTTCAGCACACCCACGTGAGTATCTGTTCTCCCACCTTACACAATAGCACCTTCCAGAAAAGGGAACCGGACTTCGAGTGTCATCAGCTGGGCCCTGCGGGAAGAAAAGGCCGGCTGATAATGGGAGCCACCCCAGATTCGTGCGAGGGGGAGTGGCTTTTCATTCAAGCCACCCCAGTGAGTTTGCAGTCCGGGGGAGTGATGCTGGGAGGCATCGAAGCCTCCAGGGCTGGTAAAACCTAGCTCTGCGGAGCCGGGCTCCCTCACAGGCTGTAGTCAAGAGCCCGGGCAGCCCAGGTCCCTAAGCCATGCGTTCCTATCTCTCTTTTCCATCATAGCTCCCTTCCTTATCTCTGCTTTCTCTCTGCTTCTTTCTCTTACCTCCTTGGCCTCCCTGCCATGTGTTCCTCCTCTCCTTTTCAGACTTAATGGCAAAGAGCGTGGGTTCCTTTTTTTTAAAAAATATTTTATTTATTTATTCATGAGAGTCACAGAGAGAGAGAGAGAGAGAGAGACAGAGACACAAGCAGAGGGAGAAGCAGGCTCCATGCAGGGAGCCCGACGTGGGACTCGATCCCGGGACTCTAGGATCACGCCCTGGGCCGGAGGCAGATGCCCAACCGCTGAGCCACCCAGGGATCCCCAAGAGTGTGTGTTCCTACAGATGTTCCTGAGCTGCCCTGGGGCCCCGGGGGCTTAAGGGGGAAATGGTCCTCGATGGCTCAGTTCCAGCAGGTTTGGGCTGATGCTCATAGGGCCTTGAATATGATGCCAGCTTGATTCCCTGTGCCGGTTGCTGCATATTTTCAGAGCCCAGGGTTCTCTCTCTGTAAAGTGTGGATAAAAGTCCCTCCCCTTCCTTCACAAGGATGGTCTGAAGGACCAGTGAGGTCAGGTATGAGTTCAGGACTCAGGAAGGGCACGGTGTGAATGCTGGGCATTGCCATCATCGTACGTTTCACGTTGGTACAATGGTTGGTACAAAGGTACAATGGTTACCTTTCACGTTGCTTCAGCGGGCCTCCCTAGTCACGTCTTCCTCGTCCTGTAAAGCAGGTTGCATCCTGAGAGTTGTGTTTGACTGAAGGTCACACAAGGTTGGGTGCCTCAGCTGAATCTAAACAAAGAGCAATTGAGTTCCTAACCTATGCTCAGCCCATTGGACCACAGTGACCTCTGCTCTCTGTACCTGGAAGGCCAGCCCTGGTAGAGGAAATAATGCTCCTGCTTCTCCAGGTGGGGTGGAAACCTGTTACACTGCCTCCTCCTTCCTCTGGCTGGGTTGAATCCAGCTCTGTTTGTGTCTGGCCCACATCTTACACCTGCTTAGCACAGCCTGCTCCTTGCTGAGAGAGAGCATGGGCAGAGGTGTCAGTCAGGGGGTGCTCGGTCTGGCAAGGGGAGAGCCAGAGGACACAAAATCTACTTTGCGGGGTGGGGGCAGGCGTTCAGAATGATGGGCTGGACTGGAAAGTGAACTTTACAGCTTAATTTCAAATGTTTTCATTCTGCCCAACTTTAACTCCATTCCTTTGCATTTGGGGCATCGAAAGCAGAAATGCCAGAGCAGAACAAAAAAAGTGAAAAAAAAAACCCCACAAAAAACAACTCTCCTCTGAGTCTGGGATGATTGCAACAGCCGTGGCTGGATTAGCTGGTCTTTCGCCTGGATTCCCCTGCCCTGCTTTGGATTGCAACAGTCTGCCTTGCGAACTACATCTCCCAGGCTCCCTCGCTGCCTGGCTTCCAGCTGGATTCAGCCCAAGGGGGTTCAGCGAATGAGGATAAATCAGAGGGCTGGAGGGGGGGAAAGCTGGGGTGTTTCCCCCCATCTCACTCTGAGCCGCCCAGAGGCTCTAACAGCTGTGCTCTGCGGGCGCGCCTTTGTCGGACAGACCTTTCCTGAGGTTCCAGCTGCACCAGACTGCCCAGGCTTCGGGTGCTGATAGCAGTCCCTTTCCAAACCTAGGGTGCATAGAATCTTCTGCTACTTCTGTCTGGGATTGGCTTTTCAACTCTTCCAACACCTCTGTAACCAGTGCCCCCACCTTACATTTCCTCTGTTAGTCTCCCCGGCTGGGCACTGTTTCCCTAACTGATCAACGATGGCATCTCTGGAGGTGCCCGGTCCACTTTACAGGTGAGGGGCCTGGGACCCAGGGGAGCCAGGGGCCTGCCTGTAGAACCTGGATGAGAGGTAGCACTGGAACCCAGCCCCCGTGCTCCCCCCACCATTGCCCACAGACACCCGTGCGTGAGCCTCCTCGTGCAGGGGGCCCCTGGAGTCTGAGCCCATGGGAGGGGGGGGCCACCTTTTACTGGTAAGGAGAAACTCAGAAATAAAGCTGAAATTGCTAATTGCCCCAGAAATGAGCCCAATACTCTAATCAGCCAGAAAGGACCTTCCTTTAAAGTTAACTGGGGGGGGGGGGGGGGGACCAACAAAGGATAAACACAGAAACTTGGTGTCAAGGTGTTAAAGGAAGAGGTGGATCTTCTTATTTCTCTGTGCTATTTGCCTCTTTAGACTTTGAGGAGGAGCCGTGGGCTGGGGATCGTCTTTCGAAGAGAAGCAGAGGCTCCTCAATGCTCTTCTGGGAGGGCTGACACTGCTGGGTGGGTGGGTGGGTGGGTGGGGGGACCCATGGCTCTGCCCAGAGCACCTTTCGCTTTGAGTGTAGTTGGCACACAATGTCACATTAGTTTCAGGTACAATGAAGGGATTTGATAAGTTTATACTTTATGCCACCAGCAGTGTGGCTACCTTCTGTCCCCAGACAATGCTAGAACAGCATCATTGGCGATATTCCCCATGCTGCCTTTTATTCCCATGACTTGTCACTCCAAACTGGCTGCCTGTATCTCCCACCCCTTCCCTCACTTTGCCCATCCTGCCCACCGCTCCATGTCCAGAGCATCCTGCAAGGACCCCTTTGGGGCGTGTCTAGGAGCCTGACCCTTGTCGCTACAGGCTCCCGCTCCCCACAGCCTGCATCTAAGCTGGGACACCACCAGCCTGGTCCGCATCAGACTCCAGCACCTGCTCCCCAAGGCAGCCCTTCCCAGGGCCCTCTGCGGTCAGCAGGGCCGGGAGCCCTGGAGGAGGGCTGACAAGCCCTTTGACTCATGCATTATTCAGCGGGCCCTGGGCTGGCGCGGCTCCTGGGGAAGGTTCAGCTCCCGTGGCAGGGGCATATCCAAAGGGATTTGTGACACGGGAAGCTTTTCTTTTAACTTTATTTTTAACTGTTGTAAAATACACATCGCCGAGACTTTACCATCTTAACGGTCTCTGAGTGTCAAGTTCAGTGGCATTGAGTACAGTCACGTGGTGTGGAGCTATCCCCACCCTCCAGCCCCAGAACTTCTTCATCTTTCCAATCTGGAGCTCTGCACCCATTCCCCTCACCCTCCCCGCCCCCTGGCCCCTGGCAGCCACTCTGCTGTGTTCTGTGTCCACGTACTTCACTTCCCCAAGGACCTCCTGCAAGTAGGCTCATGCAGC
Source organism: Vulpes lagopus (assembly GCF_018345385.1). Classification (NCBI taxonomy): domain Eukaryota; kingdom Metazoa; phylum Chordata; class Mammalia; order Carnivora; family Canidae; genus Vulpes; species Vulpes lagopus. Next base: position 19,281,476 of record NC_054833.1, read on the forward strand.
ATTTGTCCTTTGTGACTGGCTTAGGTCTCTGAGCATAGTGTCCTCGAGTTTCATCCGTGTTGTCAGAAGTTCCTTCCTTTTTGAGGCTGAAGAATATGCTACTGACTGTGTAGGCCACATTTTGTTTAACCACTCACCCACCGACGGCCCCAGGGGTGGCCTCCGCCTGTAAGCTACCATGAATAATGCTGCTCTGAACATGGGGGCACAACTGTCTGTTGGAGACCCCCCATTCAATTCTCTTGCGTTTCTACTCAGAAGTGAAGTTGCTGGATCACATGGTAGTTCTGGTTTTAGATTTTTGAGGAAACTCCATTTGGCTTCCCACAGCTGCGTTATTTTACATTTCCCCCAACAGTGCACGAGGATTCCTTTGCTCCATATCCTTGCCAACACTAGCTTTTGTCTGTTTTGTTTTTTCCACACTGGCCATCCTAATGGGTATGAAGCATCTTTTACTTTAATAATTGATGTCTAAAAAAGGTGTTCTGTGTGTGAAATAAAAATTTCAACATCAGTTTCCCCCTTCCCATCCACAGCGTCTTTGTTTCTAGAGATTACCACTGTTCCCACCCCAAAGAATGCTTTGGAGATGATTTATCCACAGATAAGCTTATGTATATATACTTTTTAAAAAAACAAGAGCATAGATTACACATTAATTTGTTACTTTTTTTTTTTTTTAAGTGAAACATGAAGGAGAGCCTGGGTGGCTCAGCGGTTGAGCATCTGCCTTCAGCTCAGGGCGTGATCCTGGGGTCCTGGGATCAAGTTCCACATCAGGGTCCCCGCAGGGAGCCTGCTTCTCCCTCTGCCTATGTCTCTGCCTCTCTTTCTGTGTCTCTCATAATAAATAAACTCTTAAAAAAAACATGGCATTTTTTCACATAATATAACATTCCATAACTATAAGTGACAAAAGCTTTAAATCTATATAGGACGGTAAGACTGTAATTAGAGCCCTCATCCTTTCAACCTAATACAGAAAGTTTGGACTTTCAGAAGATAACACATGCCCAGCAGGACCGGGGCAGCACCCTGTCATCAAATACATTAATATTTCTGCAGCAAAACATAAATCACACCAAGTGGGATAAAGCTTCTAAATAGCCACAGGTTTTGCCACCAAACAAGCTTGAAAAGCTTTCGGGTTTCATTGCTTTTTGAATTCCAGAATTGCAGATAAGAGATTGCAGGCTCGTAGTATTTGGGGAGTACCAGATCCTGGGCTGGAAGCTTTTTTCATCTTATGTTTGCTACTCACGGTAACCTCATGAGATAGGAACTTTAGTGATGGGGAAACTGAGGCACAGAGACAGAAAGTGATTTGTCCAAGTAGGTGCCCCCGCTGAGACGGGAAGCCAAGCCTAAGCTGCCTGGTCCCTAAGCCCGGGGTCTTCCCGCCATGTCCCAGGGGACAACACACCCCTGTCTTCTGTAATTGTCGATAGTACTGCTTCACCCTCAAAAGAACTGGGCCTTGGGATCTATATTGTATGGTCATGCCCACCGTACCTTGCTATGCCTTGGTGACTGGAATTTTCTGGAGCTTAAGACAGCCTTTACACCTCGCTGGCCTGGGCCGCCCCTTTTGCCAGCCCTTTACAGCTTATGAAGGAGGAGGGTGGACAGCCATGTGAGCTCTTCCTCTTCCAGGAAGGCTTCCCTGGATTCTGAAACCTCGGGGGAGCTCACGGTCCATGCTGCACCGTTTGCCTCTGATTTTTGTGGGATGATTGGTTCTCTTTATTTTTAAAAACCGTGTTAAGATACACATGAGTAAACAACTTACCACGTTGGCCATGTTTAAGAGTGCGGGTCGGCGGCACGAAGTGCATCCACACTGTTGTGCAACCATCACCACCATCCATCTCCGGAACTTTTTCATCTTGCCCAACTGAAACTCTGCCCCCATGAACCACAGACTCCCACCCCCCAGCCCCTGGCAGCCACCTTCCTTCCATCTCGTTGAATTTGATGACGCTAGGGGCCTAGGACAACGGGAATCATCCAGGATTTGTCCATTCACTTGGCACCATATGCTCAAGGTTCTCCCACGTTGTAGCACAGGTCATATCCCTCCCCGGGAGGCGCCTGGGTGGCTCAGTCGGCGGAGCGCCCAACTCTCCATTTCCATTCAGGTCATGATCTCAGGGTTGTGAGATCGAGCCCCGAGTCAGGCTCTGCACTCAGCAGGGAGTCTGCTCAAGCTTTTGTCTCTCTCCCCGACCCTCTGCCCCTGTTCACCTTGTGTGCACTCTCTCTTTCCTCTCTAAATAAATACATAAATAAATGAATAAATAAATAGAATTTTGAAGAATGTCTTTCCTTCTTAAGCTGCTCCCTCTGCTTATGTTTTATGTTAATGGTCTGAGGACAAGAGCCTCCATCCTGCGGGCTGCTGGGCCTCTCATAGTATGACCACGGATTTGACGGCGCACACATAGATGTGCAGATTGGAAACTTTTAGGGCTGTCACTGCCCTGGGAGTGAGGTAAGAGGCTAGCAGAGCAGTGGGGCCCCAGGCAGTCCATGGCCTGGTAGTATTTCTGCTTCTTCTTCTTCTCTCTCTCTCTTTTTTTTTTTTTTTTTTTTTAAGTACATGAGGATTTATTTACAAGCTCGAGCTTGGGTCCAAGTACACCCGACACGGCAGAGCAGGGACTTGGACCAGTATTTCTGCTTCTAACCACACCTGTGTTTTAGTTTTTGCCAAAGATCCTTTAAAATTTTTTTTTTTTTATTTATTCATTAGAGACACAGAGAGGCAGAGGGAGAAGCAGGCTCCCTGGGAGGAGCCCGATGTGGGACTCGATCCCGGGATCCCAGGGTCACACCCTGAGCCAAAGGCAGACGCTCAACTGTTGGGCCACTCAGGTATCCCTTGCTGTAGATGAATAACTGACTTACTATGTGGATTTAAGGGGCAGATGTTACTACTGTTCTCATCACACTGGCCCATCGCCCTTCCATCATGGTGAGTGGTGTGTGAGGGCAAGAATGTGAGTATGTGCCCGTGAGTGTATGTGTGAGTGTGAAAATGTGTGAGAAAGTGTGAGTATAGGAGCACAAGTATGTGAGTGTGCATGGGTGTGAATGTGCGTGCGTAAGAATGAGTGTGAGTGGGTGTGTGGGCGTGTGAGAGAGTGCACGAGGATCACCGTGCAGCCACAGGCTAGATGGCGGTGGTGGAGGGTCTCTCTTCCCATTCACCTCAACTGAAGAACATTCCAAAAATCCTGGGTGAGCTAAATTCTAGATTTGAGACCCTAATGGGATTTAGTGGTTCTAAATGGAATGAGGAATCAGTCTTGGGGTTCTTTCTCTCATTTTTTATGTGTGTTCTCTTCCAAGGACAGGAAGGAAGATGCGGGATCTGGGCCTGTGAGGTCTTGGGTCTTTTAGGGCCGAGAGAGGCCTTCCTCATGCTCAGGTCCCTTCCTCCTGCAGGGCAGCCACCGTCCCATGTGCCTTCTGGCCGACTCTCAGGCGAGGTCTTCATCGTCCTGCTTCCCAGTTCTGGAAAGGGAGGTGAGCCTGCGCCCAGACAGGTCGACGACTTGCACTGGTCACTGATGCAGAGCAGCCGTCTGGCTTTGCGGAGGAGGTCGGTTTAGGACGCAGTGTGGGGTTGAGTATGGACTGCCCAGCCTGGGGGGGGACCCTGGTCTGTGGGGCTCATGCCACACCCGCTGCGAGGCTGTGGCTGTGAGAGGGCTGCCCCACAGAAGCCGGGACCTGGCCTCCTGCCTCCGCCCCCACCCCTGCAGACTGAGCCCCGGTTCTGGCCTGGCCCCAGCCTGCGTTCCTCTCCTACCCCGTCTGGCTCCCTTAGCAAGAGGGCACCCCCAGAAGGTGCTCCACAAGGTGGTGCAGCCAGCCCTGCCGATGCAGGGTCTCAGCCTCACCTGGCCTCACGCAGGAGGAGCTGCTTCGCTCTGAGGTCCGCCCGAGTCCTAGCTGGGCCTGGCGACCCTGAAACGGTCCCCGGCCCCGTGCCGTCTCAGTGCCCCCCCTGACATCTGCCTGCTCCTGCTGCAGCTGCAGCTTCGCAGTCCCAGAGCTCTGGTCGGCACCGGGCTCACTGCCCCTGCCAGAAGCTTCCCCTGCGTGAATGGGAAGCCCATCCCCGGGGGGGAGGAGGAAGGGTGGTGGCACCCGTCTGGGTCCATGCGGGTACAACTCTCTTCTTGTTGCTGAGCTCTTGGGAGTTGCTGACAACTGGTGGGAAGCAGGCAGGGTTTGAAGCAGGAGAAACCAGGAGCCAGGCCAGGGGACTGCCACCTCTAAGATGCACGCCCTAAAAATGCCTGGCGTCCCTGGAGCCGCGTGACATAGGGGTGTGCAGGAAGGCTTCCTGGTGGAGCGCTTGCAGGGCCCTGACCAATCACTCCCCAGTCAGAGCTGGGGACGGATCAGAAGTAGAAGGGTTTGTGTGTGTGCGTGCGTGTGTATATGTGTCCATGTGTTCGCATGTCCTGTGTGTCCTGGTGTGTATATGTATGTGGTACGTGTGCATGTATGTCTATGTGTGTATATATGTACGTATGTGTGTGCCTGTGTTTCTATGTGTGTGCTTATGCATGTACTATTATGTATGGATCTGTGTGTCTGCGTCTGTATATATGTATGGGTTTGTGTTTATGTATGTGTGTCTGCAAGTATATGTGTGTATGTTTATATGTGTCCGCTTGTATCTCTCTGCATGCACGCATGTATGGTGTGCATGCATGTATGTGTATATGTGTCCATGTATGCATGTGTACATGTATGTGCCCACGTGTATGCATGTAGATTGTGTATGCATGCACGTGCACATGTGCCCACGTGTGTATGCATGCAGAGTGCATATGCATATATGTGCCCACACATGTATGCATGTACATGTATATGTGCCCATGCGTGTATATAGTGTGCATGCATGTATGTGTGTATGTGTCCACGTGTGTATGCATGTAGACTGTGTATGCATGCATGTGTATATGTGTACACGTATGTCTGTATGTAGAGTGTGTATGTATGCTTGTATGGTATTTGTGTCTGTGTGTATCCATGTGTGTATGCATGTAGCGAGTGTGTGCATGTGTGTACATATGTGTATATGTGTGTCTGTATGTAGAGTGCACGTGTGCATGTGTATATATGTGTGTATTGCATGTGTGTGTGTGTGTGTGTGTGTAGCAGCAACTTGTAGGTTCCAACCTTCCCTCAGCTGTTGGGCAACAGCACTGCTTGCCCGGATCTGCCGCCAGGCTGTCTGGAGCCCCGCAGGTCCAGGCTGTGGATGTAGGAGGCGTCGGGCTATCAGGCCCGGAGCCAGGGTGCAGGTAGAGGAGCCCTGGGCCTGCAGAGTGCACCTGAGAGGAGGAGGAGGAGGAGGAGGAGGACAAGGCCGGCTGCAGGAGGCAGGCTGGGGGAAGGGGCAGAGGCCTCGGTGGGGTGGGCTGCTAGAAGTTTCCAACATGTGGCCGAGGGCGGGCTGGGGCTGAAGGCCTCTTCCGTCACAGTGCAAGTACTTTTCGAACCCTGTGCAGCCCAATGGAGCCAAGGCGAGCAGAGTCTGGCTTGACTCCTCAGTCGCTGTCGTTGAGAAGTTGGGGCACACGTCTCCGCACTAAGCACGTGCGGGCTCCCCGTTGGTGCGGGAGGCATCAGCCCTCGCTGCGGCCGGCCAGCAGGAGAGGTCACCGGAGGCCAGGTGTCCCCCTTGAGCGCCGAGGTGGATCGTGGGACACATGTCATGGGCGGGCCCTCGGCGTGGCTGTCAGGGCACCTGCTCCCAGAGGTCCCCAGGCTGCTGGCGGCCCGTGCCCCACTGCCCCTGGAACGTACCCAGAGCCACTGGCCTTCGGGCCAGATCTGACCCGGGAGGCCTGGGGACGCGGGGGGCCGGGCCTGGCCTGGGGGGAGAAGCCCCCGCCATAGGCCGTCCTTGTCCAGGGAGCCTGTGGGTCTCCCAAGCTCACTTGCACAATGCTTCCTGGGAGCGTTTTCATCAGACGCTTGGCAGCTGTCACGTCAGCACACGACCTTTAGAACTGTTGAAAAGGAGCCACTTCTGGAGGACGTCCCCCCTTCCTGCTCCCTGTCCACTGCTCAAGGACGTGACTGCCCGCCTCACGGCGCGAAGGCAGCCGCCCACTGCTGGTGGGAGAAGTCGCACATGGAGCCCGTTGCTTGGTCACTTGGCAGCTGGTTTTATTGTCTTATGTTATTGTTGTTATTTTACCTCAGCTGTCTTCTGTGCATCTGTTAGTGCATTTAGCATCTCCTCACCTCCGGGAAGACCCGAGAACCACAGCCCAACTCTCCCTCCCACCCTCCTCTCACCTCCAGGGACACCGTGTCCTCTGGCAGGTGTCCTCCACCACACATCTGCACCGGGAAACTTTCTGATCCTCAGCAGGGCTCACTGAGCTGCCTTCCCAAAGCATGATCTGCCTTGGAGAGGCTTCAGGTGGAAGAGAGAATGTGGGGTGTCAACGAGGGGACCTGGCACAGGAGGGTGAAAAAGCAACCTGTGGGCGACAGGTGAAGAGAGCCATTTCCGGGGAGGAAGACCTCAGAGTTGTTGCTGTTGCTGTAAGGCCTGAGTGGGTGGGAGGACCCCCTAAATCCAAGGCCCAAGGAGACCGTTCCCCTCATCATTCCAATTTGGTGGTTCTTCCCTGGACCGTTGCACAACTTTTCAGGTTGGAAATAGGAGGATAGAGATTCTCAAGGGTGAACCCTCAGTCAGTCTGTACTCACAGGTGTGCGCACTGAGGCCCACAGCTCCCCGGAGCCCCGGAGCCCCTGGGATCCTTCTCTGCCGACAGCGATTGACTCCAGTTCTCCTGGCTCTACCTCTTCATCATTCGTCCATCCCCTTCTCTCCATCCCCAATTCAGGAGTCAGGGACCTATGGCCTGCGGGCCCGGTCTGGCCAACAACTGTTTTGTAAATAAAGCTATATGGGAAGTGGGTGTTATATGTTGGCAAATCAAAGTTAAATTAAAAAAAAAACAACAACCAAAAACCTGTAGGGGAGAACAGCCATGCCCCTCCACCTAGCTGCTCTTTGGTGTCGCGGGCAGAGTTGACCATGCTCCCCATAGTTACTCTCTGGGCCTTTACAGAAGACATTTGCCAGCCCCTGCCCTAGTTCAAACTTATCCTCTTTCAGTGGGATTATTGAACTACCTTCCCCACTGCTGTCCATGTCCCCTGTCTGGCTCCCTCTCCAACCCATTTTCTATACTTTGGTTGGCGTTCCTAAAATGACCATCTGGTGACAGTCCTTTGCCATTTGCTTCATTGGCTCTTTGAGCTTTCTGGATGGATTCCGAACACCTCATGTTTTGCTGGATTCTTCTACCTGGCTGGAGCCCTCCTTTTGCTTGCATGGTGCCACTTTCGACTACAGGTGGCTTCCAAGGACACCATGTTCCCCAGGTACCTGGGCCTCCCTCCCAGGGTCGAGTTGTTTCCTCTTCCTGGAATGAACTTTCTTGCTGCTCCTCACCCGGCCTGCCCTCATTGCACAGTTCTCAGGAAAGCCTCTTGACTTCTCAAGACAGGATTTAGGAGCCTTTTCTCTGTATTTCTGCAGCTCTCCTGAATTCCTCCTCCTTTATAAGGTACATCATGTTATATTGAAATTGCATATTCATTCATGCATTCATTCATTCTATAGATCCATCCCTCAACTAAGAGGTCTGGATTAAAAACAAACAAACAAACAAACAAACAACAACCCAAAGCTCCCTGATGCTCTCAGAGGCTTACAGGTTATGGAGGAAATGAAACAAGAAACGAAACAGAAATGAAACAAGATTAAGAAGTAGGCTAGGGAATATTAGAGAGGAGGATACCCTAAGGTGAAAAAAGTTAAGTCAAGCAGAAGGAAATGAAATACTCCGGGAGTGTCACATTCCAGATGGGGTGACCAGGGTGGGTAAACGCTTGACGGAAGGGAGGGAAGGAGCCATGGAGGTATTTGGGGAAGACATTCTAGAGACAGGAAACATAAATACAAAGATGGAAGGCAAGAGCGCATCTGTCTGGTGTGTTGGAAAACCAAGCTGGTGTGGCTGGAGGGGAGAGAAAGAGGAAAGAGGAGGAAGGTCAGGATGGGAGGTAGGCAAGTGTGGGGAAGGCAGTGGGAGTCCAGAGAAGAGCCTGGGCCTTTTTCTGAGAGGCATGAGAGTCCGTGGAGAGAATGGAACAGAGAAGTGGCATGGCCTGACTGGAGTTATAGGAGAGTCATCCTGGCTGTACTCTTACTTTGTACTCTTACTCTTACACAGGTTCTCGAGGGCAGGTGTTGTGCCTGTTGACCTTCATTCTCAGACAACAGCGTTCTGGCTCGTAGTAGACTGCAAGAGGTGTTTTACAAATGGACAATGAATGAATGAATGCATGAATGAAGGCTATCTCCCAACCACTGGGTCCTGACTCCTAAGGTCTTGGGAAATCTTCTCACTGTGGAAGGAAAGTTCTGGTAGCAGATGCTGCCAACAGCCAAGTCCCTGGGGCTCTTACTTGTCTGCTTGGATGTCACCATGGCAGCAACACACATCCAAACCAGTTTTCCTTGTTGCCACAGAAAGGGCTGCTTAATGGATCAATGTCACCCAGAGGGAGGATTTCAGGGGTGTATCATATAGCATTGACCCTGGCTCTGCCCTGTGCAATGTTCTGCTCAGTGACAGAGATGAAGCTACAGAGAGTTATTGCCAAAGTTACGGACAGAGGTGGGAGGGATAGATGATTTGTGGATGGGTAGACTCAGGATTTCAAACCATCTCTGAAGATTCAAGCCAAGAGGTCCTATCCATAGAGAAGGTGAATAAGGAGCCATACAGGGTTCTATGTGAAAGCCAAAAAATCAACCACAAAAATGGAATTGGGGATATGTAGCTTTAGTATGTGGTAAACACTACCTGAGTGAAAAGTGTAAAGCCATCATCAAAAATCCTAAAGCAATCTGAGAAGCTGTTCTAGAAGTATATTCATAGATGCCAATTATCTGAGAGTTGTAATCCTGCTCTGACTATGCAAGGCCACACCCGGGGCTTCACGTCCAGGCCTGGATTAGACACCTAAAGAGTGCTGTGAGCTTATGGGAGGGTGACAGAAAAGGTATATTGGGAGCACAGTGGCCACTTGGATGAGTCTGGGGGTGGGGGCTCGGTCACTCTCTTCAAATATCCGAATTATCAGGGCAAGAAGGCTTAATTTTGCGAGTTATTCTGAATGGCCTTAAGGGGTTGAAGTAGGGCCAATTGGATTGTGAGCTGGCCTGATGGAAAGGGTCAGATGGGTTGCCTCAAGGCCTCTTTTTATGATGGTGACACAGCGGCGGTGGGGGGCAGGGGTGGGGGAAGGAATAGCCAATGCACAGGAATACTTAAACATTAGAGAAGCACTTTTACTCAATGATTTATTTATTTATTTATTTATTTATTTATTTATTTATTTATATTTATATTTTTATTTTTTTACTCAATGATTTAAAAAGCCCTTTTCACACTGGGATTCCATGCTTTTATGCTCCTCAGTTACTGTGCGTGGTAGGTTTTGCTATTTATTCCTTAACATCCACCTTGCACTTTTCCCTTAGTACTTAAAACCAACATTTTGAAAAGAACACGAAACAAGGACAACTTTCCCTAACCTTCGTTGGAATGAGGTGTGGCCAGGTGCGGGGTAAAACTTGGACGTTGAAATACATGATCAACTTCTGGGAAATAGTAGGAAAGGCAAGGGGAATGCTCTTATTTTCCCTTCTTTCTTGCGATAGGCTGGAATGCGGAATGCGGAAGAGGTGGCTGGAGCATGGGAGACGTTCGGGGCTGCAGGGTAGAAGCTCTGTGTTGGGAAGGAGCCTGGTTCCTGATGACTGTGGCCGTTGTTACGACTCGAGTCTGCTTATCTGTGTTCTCTACTATGGGAGACGTATCAACTTGCATTCATAGCAAACCAGTTATTTTGGGTTTTCTGAAACTTATGAACCCACTCATAACTCACCTACCATGGAAAGTGCACACACATACACACGCTCACACACAAGAAGGAACACTATTGAAACGAAGGCCGTGGACCCTTGGACTGCTTTACGTCAACTTCTAGCTCCGCTACTTGCTAGCTGTGGGCCATTGGACAAGTTTCTTAACCTCTCTGTGCTTCAGTGTCCAAACTTACAAACTGGAGACAATAACAATTGTGCCATTTTTGTTTGTTTTTAGAGAGGAAAATGAGAGAATACATTTAAAAGCATAGAACAGTGATGGACACATACTAAATATTTGATGCATATTAGCTATTATTACTATAGAGACACAGTCCACATGTTTGTTCATACTTCGTCTCTCCATATTGAGATACCTGTAGAGTTGTACTGAGTGTATTTTCCCTTATTTACTTGCTCATTGGTTAACTTTCATTAACATCACAAGAAGAAACAATATTAGAACATCCAAAAGGGGGGCACCTGGGTGGCTCAGTGGTTGGGCGTCTGCCTTTGGCTCAGGTCATGATCCCGGGGTCCTGGAATCGAGTCTTGCATCAGGCTCCCTGCAGGGAGCCTGCTTCTCCCTCTGCCTGTGTCTCTGTCTCTGTGTCTCTCATAAGTAAATAAATAAATAAATCTTAAAAAAAAAAAAGAAGAACATCTAAAATGTAGCTTATGCACACATATTCAATATTTTTTATCTTAAGCTCATGCTTTAAGATATGAGCTTAAGGAATGAATAGGATCTAGAGGAGTGGGTCATTAGGATCTGCTGTGTGTTCTGAATTTCTTCACTGTTTGGGTTTCTAACTTTTAGATTGTATACAAATCTAGAGTTCACAGTGGTAAGGAGTCATTGGCACCTAGAGAAAGAGTTTACTTCTCTGCTAGAGTTGTCTCCCAAAGTTTCTTAAGAGAAACTTTGAGCATTATGTATGTATTCACAGGAATGTAGAGGTGGATAAAGAGATAGCCATACTCTTAAAATGCTCGCAGCCAATAGAGAAAGCAGATCCACTTCCTATAGATCTCTCCGGACATGCCTCTTCTTATGTCTGGTTTCCTGGGCCGTGGGTGTCAGAAGGTGAGTAAGAGTTTGCCAGGAAGAAAAGATGGGGTGGCACTTCTGGGAATTTATCCCCCAGAGGCACCTGGAAGGATGTACATACATGGTTATTCATGGCAACATTGCTTATAGGAGTGGAATTCTGGAATCCATATGTCCATCTCTCGAGGGCTGGATACTCTATGGACGTCCTCGCGGTGAAATGCTATACAGCTGGAAACAGAAAGACAACAGGGCTGTATGCCACTGCTGAAACAAATGCTCCAGAATCTACTATTAAGTGAAAAAAAAAAAAAAAAAAAGCAAGGAGCATTGAGCATATGTAGTTGGCTACATTTTGTTTAAGGAAAGTGAGGGGGAGATAGAGCACATATCCATATTTCCTGTATTTGCAGAAAGATTGGAAAGAGAAACAAGAACTACTAAAAGTGATTATCCCCCAGCAAGGAGAGAGGTGGGTAGTGGGAAATGAGAGGATCAGGTCAGAGTGCGAGCAAGCCTTCTCGATCATTCTTTATCATTTTGTTTCTTGAACCGTGTAAAGATATGTCTACTCCAATAGATAAAATGAAATGTAGTAAGGAGAGGAAAGAACATTCTTTGGGGCATGTGAGAATAGCATGTGCAGAGAGGGGCAGGGGCATGGGACAGCAGCTACTGAAGAACAGAGCTCTCCCTGACTTTAGTGTCTCTCTGGCGGGGGCTTCCCAAACTGTTTGGGTGTCTCTGTTTTTGATTTCTAGACACCTAATGGAATATAAATTCCTTAAAAGTATGAGGTTTGTCGATCTTGTTCACAACGAGATACAAATTACCTTTGGTTCCCTGATACTGTGGACTGACGATCTGAGATCTTTAGCTCATGCACATCCCAGCATCTTCTAAGAGAATAAACCCCTTTTGTTTCCAATACCTTGTTCTACTTCCCTGCTGTGCTCCAATGCTCTCCATTTCCTTCAGTTTCCTGAACCAGGACTTATTCCATCTCTCTTCAAGAAAACGAAAAGGTACGGCTGATGGACCACAGAGAAATTATACATTTAAATAGAAATACATTGCTCTGAATAAAATTACACATTGGTATAAATCTATATGCATAAGTGCATAAGAATGTGATGCATATAGGATTATACTCACACATCCCTACAGAGAGCTACGTGAGATAAAAATAGACATATTTCACCTGCTTGACAGGGACTATGTAAGTGGGTTTTCTAGAATAGCCATTGTCAAGAATTTTAGCTTGCATACCTCCTAAAGGAATTTTGAAAAAACCCTCCCGAACATTTACAAGTCAGCATCTTATGATAAATTCTTTTTTATCATAAGTTCAAATAGTTGCCAAGGATGTAACTTTTGGCATATTGTAAAATGTTGACATTTTAAAGTAAAAGTGTTACGTGTCTTTAACATATGTGCCAAATGGAATTTAAATGCTATAATGACTTGATACTTGTTGCATTTTAATCTTTTTCTCTCTCTTTTTAAAAGTTTTTATTTACTTAAGTATCTGTACACTCAACATGGGACCTGAACTCATGACCCCCAAGGTCAAGAGTTGCATGCTCTTCTGATGGAGCCAGCTAGACACCCTTATACCTATTACATTTTAAATTACACGAACAGTTATTATTAACATTCAGACATTTTTCCTCTTCCCTTTTTCCTGCTTGAATTCCATTTTCTATTTCTTTGCAGATTTTTATCCTAATGTAATATATTTATATGCTTGAAAGTCTTTTATTGGTCTCATAATTATCAAGTCTATGCATGTAAATTGCAAGGTCATATTTGTTTTATTTCCTATGACAAGTTGCTAAGTGTTAAAAAGTCCTCCCCCCTCCCCAGAATTGAGTTAGCATCACAGTAAATTGTAGAGAATTTGTCAAAAGAAGATATATTACCTTTCTCTCGCCTCAAGAGTGGTGTGTAACAAATAGTCCCAGCCTTAAAATGATCAGCTCAAGAGTCTGTGTGCTGGCTGACTGGTTCTTTAGTCTAGAAGGGGTCAGCTGACATGGCTGGCTGGCTTGCATGTCCACATCCAGCCATCCGGTTAGCCGGGATGCCCTGTGTCTGGTGCCCATGATTTCTAGCTCTCCCGTGGGCTATCCTGGGCTTCTTCCCCGGCCTGCTAGGCAGGATCCCAGAATGGGTATGGCCAAACGAAGCCTCTCTTGCACAGATTCCAGACTGACTCATTGTCACTTCTGCCAAATTCCATTGGCCAAAGCAAGTCACAAGAGCAGCTCATACTCAGGGATGGGGAAGTAGAATCAACTCTGGTGTGAAGAGCTTCAAAGTCACATTGCGGTGACAATATTTTGTTAGATTTATACTAAGTATTTCATTTTGAGGGGTGCTAATGTAAATGGCATTGTGTTTCTTAATTTCAATTTCACGAGTTTATTGCTGGTATATAAGACAGTGATTGACCTTTATATATTAAACTGTATCCTGCAACCTTGTTATAATTGCCGTTTAGTTCTAGGAATTTTTTGTTGGTTTTTTGGCAATTCTTTCAGATTATCTGCATAGATAATCATGTCATCTGCAAACAAAGACAGTTTTATCTCTCCCTTTTCAATCTGGATACTTTTTATTTCCTTTTCCTGCCTTGTTGCATTGGCTAGGACTTCTAGTATGATGCTGAAAAGCAGCAGTAAGAGGGAACATCATTTTCTTCTTCCTGATCTTCGTGGGACAGCTTTGAATTTCTCACCATTAAGTAGGCTGTTAGCTATAGGAATTTTGTACAATTATCAAGTTGAGGAGATTCCTCTCTATTCCCAGTTTACTGAGGGTTTTTAACATTATAGATGAGTGCTGGATTTTGTCAAATGTTTTTTCTGTATCTATTGATAAGATTGTGCAATTATTCTTTTTTACTCTGTTGATGAGACATTATTTTTTTTGAATATTGAATCAGCCTCTTTTTGACTGATGAATCCCACTTGGTTGAATGAATAATTCTTTTTATACATTGCTGTATTCAATTTGCTAATATTTTTTGTGGGTTTTTGCACCTGTTTTTTTTAAGAGATTTTATTTATTTATTTATTTATGAGACATGAGAGAGAGACAGACAGACAGACCCAGGCAGAGGGAGAAGCAGGCGGCATGCAGGGAGCCTGATGTGGGACTCCATCCCAGGTCTACAGGATCACATCCTGGGCTGTGGGGCTAAAGGTGGGGCTAAACCTCTGAGCCACCCAGGCTGCCCTGCACCTATGTTAATGAGCAATATTGGTCTGTGGTTTTCTTGTAGTGTCTTAATTAAGTGTGGGTATTAGGGTAATACTGGCCTTATAGAATAAGTTAGAAGTATTCTATTCCATCTTCTGGAATAAGAGCTTAATTATCAAATTGGTAAAAAGATGTTTTAAACTATCTCATTAAACAGCACATCAAATCTGAAAGAAATTCCGTGAAACTTTGATCCTAGGGCTTTAGCTAATGTATCTCGAACATTCCAGTTAAGTTAAAATGACCAAAAGTCATATGGTTTTAGCTATTTGAATGTGCTTTTCTTCTCAGCTAGCGACATCTCCTATGGATGAGTCTTGAGAATAGCTGCAAAGAATTTCTTGCATTTGAAAAGGTAAAGAAAAAAATATTTTTTAGCATTATATAACTCTTCTGTTCTTCTTGATTTTTCTTTCATAGGACTAACCTCAACAACAGTGATTTTTCTTTCTCTCTTCCTCCCCCTTCTCTTTCTCTCATTCTTTCTTTGACAGAGGTAAGAAAGTGGAAGAAGTGTCTGTTGATGAAAAGATGTTTTTATTCCTATTTCTTTGATTTACCAACTAACTGAATTCAGACATCCCCAAATGGGCTAGACACCCAGTTTGAATAATGGACTTTCCTTTAACAAGCAAAGGAATGGATGTCTAAACCAGGGAAATCCCAAAAGCCCTGTGGGTGAACAGAACCTTGATTATTCATCCTAGGAGGCTTCCCTTTTGTTGGCTGCCCTGGAGTTTTCCCATCACAGGATAATGAATCATGGTAAGATGTGTAAGAGTGGAGGGGTATGCCTTCCTTTCATTAAGTGAAGAAAGGCTATAGGGAACTTCAGCACCTTCTCAGCCCAACTTTAGGAAAGAGCACATATAGAAAATCAGAGTCTGGAAGTTGATTCTCTTAAGACTATTCACACTGCACTCCTGGAAAGTCTTCATGTGCTTCAAAGTGAGGGAGTGCCTGGTAAATTAGGGGATCTTCCAGGTCATTGGAGTGAAGAGGGAATGTGCTGAGGGCAAACATTTCTTGTAAAAGAAGAGAACTTCACTTATTGTCATGACTTAGCTACGTGCAGGAGACCTGGGACAACTCTGACAACTCAGGGAAGGTTCTTTGGGCCTGTGTGCTGAGAAACACAGAAAGTGCTTTCGAGGCACCTGGGTGGCTCAGTGGGGTTTCTGATCCTTTAGTGTTTTCCTTTAGCTCAGGTCATGATCCTGGGGTCCTGGGATGGAGCCCTGCATTGGGCTCCCTGCTCAGTGAGTGAGGAGGATGGGCGAGTCTGCTGCTTCTCCCTCTCCCTCTGCCCCACCCCCTGCTCATGCACTCTCTCTCAAATAATTACATAAAGTACATTTTTTTAAAAAAGTGCTTTTCTAAGTAGATCATAAATGTTCTGTGCAGATACACATCCTTTTTTTCTTTTTCCCCAGAGGGCCCATGATTGCGCTGGGCATATGGTAGACCTGTGTACACACTCAGCAAATGGACTTTCTATTCCATGGGAGTGAAGGACTCAAAGACACCTCTAGAATTCTTCAGTGTTGTGCATCTGGGGAAATGAAATTCATTTCATCTCAAAGGCAGCTGAGAATTTACCCAAGACTTAAAAAGCAAGAGAAAGATTCCAATAACATCACTTGTTGACCCATTCCAGGATCTAAGAGCCTGGAGTACAAAAAATATTTCCCTGTGTGTAGCCTAAGTGCTGGCTTGTCTTCCATCATGGACTGAGGATAGTTGGTCCCATCGTCAATGACCTTCATCTTTACCACTAAGTTGTGCTTTCCTCCCACCCTCCCTTCCTCTGGATGGAGAATCTGAGTTCTTTTTATGTCTCAGAGGCGTAGCGTATTTTTGGAAGGTGTTCTCATTTACCTTCTCTTATTCTGAGCTGGGGAGAATTTCAGTTTCAAAGGAAAAAGAATATTCTACTAAAGTTACCTTTCTAACTTTAAAAGTTCTGTGATATTCATGGAAAAATGCCATACACTTGCTATTTCCCACTCTTCCCTCCCTTCCAGAGTACTGGTTGTTTACCCTGGTATCAGATATTCCCATAGTCATTGCTGCTACTGTTGCCAGCTGGGCACCAGGCTGCCTGGGTAGAGACCACACTCCTCAACTCCCCTCACAACTGACTGTGGCCCAAAACACAAAACCAGCCATGTTGCCCAGAAGCGTACACAAGTTCCATCAAAGATAGCCATGCACATGCTTTTTGTCTCTTCTTTTCCTCCTGTTTACTATTCTTTCACTGTATTGCGGTGCACCAGTCCACTCTAAAAATTAGTGGCCCAAACCACTACAATTTATTATTTTTTGTCATTCCATGGGTTGGGAGGTTTCTTAGCTTGTCTCATCTGATGTCCTAGCTAGGCCACAAGATTTAAGATGGCCTCGCTGTCATGTCTGGCAGCTGGGACTCCTCACTTCTTCTCCATGAAGACTCTCCTTCTTCTGCAGGCTAGATGGGCCTTATCATAAGATGGTGTTCTCAGGGTTTTAAGGAGGAGAGAGAGAGAGGAAATATCATGATCCCCTAAGGTCTTTGCCCTGGAATTCATACATTAGTTTTACCAAATTATATTGGCCAGCCTGGATTCAAGGATGGAGAAATAGACTCCAGGTCTTGATGGAAGGAGAGGCAGTGTCCTTGACATTGCAAAGGTGTGTAGACACAGGAGATGTGATTCACTGGATTAAAAACAATCTTGTTGGCTGGGCTATGGATGCGATGTCTAGAATGCAAATAATGATCCTGGACAAACCATAGAGACCTGATGCTGAGGATGTGGGAGCAGTGAGGGAAAGATCCTGAGTCTCTGCACTTTGGGAAGGCTTTCTGTGAGCCACAGACTGTCTCCCTCCACTGTGGTTTCACGGGAGAGAACGATAAGCTCCTTTATTGTTTTGAGCCACTGTCACTTTGGATTTTCACTTGCAGCCAAATCTTTACATGCTCTCCAATGCTTAATCTGTCTTAAATTTCCAGCGCTACTTACCAGCCTAGGTTAGCACTACTTAGAGTTTTCTGCAATTTCAGGGTTAGAGAGGAAGGGGGAAACCTAACACTTTGGAGATGGCAACATGATGTTGTGATGTAATTTCCTGTCCCACTTGGCAGGCCTGGGGAAAAGAAAATGAGGAAGGTGGACAGGAGGGATGCTACCATGAGGCAGGAAGAAGTTTGGAATTATCATGAGCCTGAAATGTTGCCTGGTTCCAAGTCGTTCAACATAATCTCAAAGGGGAGAGCCTGGGAACCACAGTGGCAGGACCAGGAACGTTCCAGGCAAACTGAAAAAGCCAAACTCGCCCATGCATAGACTTGTGGCTCAGTGGTTCATTTGGATGTGGTCAAAAGTGGGCCTGCTCCTTGATATAATGATAAGCTATGTATCTCGGATTCCATCTGGAAGCCATTCTTAGATTTACATTATGAAAAGATGATTTCGAGCTGGGTCTCTCTTAGCTCATCTGTTTTGCATGTGCACAGGGTAGGTTTTAGGGATGAACAACAGCTTTTCTCCTCCCCATTTTTTCTTCGAGTTTTATGGTTTGGTTTGGGGTTTATTTATAACATGTCACATGTAGAAATACACCAGGGCACTATCCAGAGGCCAAGCAGTATCATATCAGTTTACATATTCCCCACTCATAATTAGTTTAGGCTGTTTTAAGGTTGCATTTTTTCCCCCTGTAATGATACAGTACACAGAAAGTGTTAACTAGAAACAGAAATATTCCCCTCTACCTCCATCCCACCTTTAAACCATCCCCCTCTTATGTCACCTCCCTCCATCCCCCACCCCTCCCTGTCAGTATATCAATCCTAAGTTCATTCACCCACCAGTGAAAAACAGATTGATCCAGAGGCTTCAGCCACTCTTAGAGGCCAAGGGACCTTGAACCCTTATCCCATCCCTATCTCTCCTCCGAACAGAATGGTACACAAACAAGCCTGGACACATAGAAGGCATCTATCTACTTTGAAAGAAGCTCCATGGACGAGGCTGATTCTGTGACCTTGCTTTGTTACCCGTCTCTGAGTGTGGAGGCCTCCCTGCCAGGGAGTGTCCAGGGTTTCTGAGACCTCCAACAGTGTGTGGTCTTTTGGTCACTCAGATCCCGTCGCTTACTTCAGATGCTGCATCCTGCAGATGTTTGAAGATCCTTTAGCACTCTATGAAGGATGAGGTGGTGAGGCCACGCATCAAAAACCATGATATGTGAGAGTTACTGTCTCGTTGAAAAAGAAAATATACATATACACCTATATATATTTGTTTCCAGGAACCTTGGCTTAGAAAATAAATTTGCATCTATGTGGGCACAGTTTACATATATTTGGATACAATTTGCATGTATCTGGCACAAATTTGCATGTTAGGTTTATAAGTCTCTATTTCCAAATAAAGTTGCATGAGAATAACTTATTTATCCTACTGTAAGTTATATTGTCTCCCCTAGATTCATGCTATGTCCTCTCAGTTGTGTTACCAAAGTACTGTGTTCCCCTAAGTTGTCCTTCATTTCTCAGAATCTGTTCTAATTTCTAAGAAATGCATCACCGTTGTTTGTTGTGAAACCCAGCCCTGAAGGACATCAAGAGGCCTTTGTGAGCTGATAGCTGTTGTCAGGTATTGTCTCTGGGGACACTGGGCTTCCTGGACACACCCCACAGAGCCCTTCAAAAAGTATCAGGAAATTGAACTTTTAGTTGCATTTATATAAATTATAACCTTATGTTCATAGGTATGTAAAAAAGATTATAATTAAAAATTGTGGGGCTCCTGAGTGGCTCGGCGGTTTAGCGCCTGCCTTTGGCCCAGGGCATGATCCTGGAGTCCCAGGATCAAGTCCCACATCGGGCTCCCTGCGTGGAGCCTGCTTCTCCGTCTGCCTGTGTCTCTGCCTCTCTCTGTGTCTCTCATGAATAAATAAATAAAATATTAAAAAAAAATAAAAATTGTATGTGCATAGAAAAGGATTTTACCACAAGTACTAGAATCTGCATCGCAGTTATTCTCAAATGCAATATTAGGCAATGTTAGTCGTTGCTTGAGAACGAGGTTATCAAACCTGCTGACATAACTACATGTGAACTTGAGCAAGTTACGTCACTCCTGTGAGCCTCAGTTTCCTCCTCTGAGGACTGGGAACAATAACAGCTATCTCAGTGTCCTCCAAAATCTCAGGCATAGAAGCATTTCCTTAAGAGCCTTCCTCATATCCTCCGATCACCTATACTATTATTTACTTCATTTTTCTGGAACTTGATACCCTTGTAAGTTAAAAAGTTAATATCTGCCTTTCCCTAGCTCTAAGCAGAAGTATCTGTGAAATGATGGGTTTGATATATCCCCACCCCCCACATTAAAATAAATATATAACTCAAAAAAATTTAAAAGATGCTTATCCGTATTTGTTTTAAGTTTTCTCTGGTTCCACTACACTTTGGGAACAGTGGTCCAAAAAACCCCACAAAATAACACGGATAAGGAGCTTGGGATGAGACCCCGGCAGAGCCGTAAGTGGTTGCTGTTGGTGTGGTAGCCATGGAGGCAGAGACAGCCAGTTCCCTACCTCTGTGTTCTTCCCTCCTAGTAACAAGGCTGACTTGCACCTGGGCACATGACTATAAAACTACCTTTCCCAGGATTCCTTGCAGCTAGATCTAACCACAAGACTCTGTTTTGGATTATGAGCCATCACAGAATCTTTGGCGTGATTTCCAGGAAGCCCCCTGCAGAGAAGGCCTGCAAATCTGCAGTGTCTTCCATTTTGTTTCCTCACACTGGGGTGGGAGGCAGGTGGCTCCAACCGTGAAGGTGAAGCCATCTCCTAGGGATGGCAGATGCAGGAGGCGGAGGAGACTAGGTTCTGGATAATTGCATGGGACTACCATGGTAGCTCTCGGTCATTTACCTCTGGACTTGTGTTATATAAAAGAGAGGACATAAGCTCCTTTTTCTTTTTTTCCTAAAGATTTTATTTTTTATTCGTGAAGGGTAAGGAAGAGTGAACTGCCATTTATCGAGCAGCTATTTCATGTATCAGGTTTCTATTAGCAGGGTTTTTAAAATATTTTATTTATTTATTCATGAGAGACACACACAGAGAGAGAGGCAGAGACAGAGGCAGAGGGAGAAGCAGGCTCTCCGTGGGGAGCCCGAAGTGGGTCTCGATCCCCAGACCCTGGGATCAGGACCTGAGCCAAAGGCAGATGTCACCCACTGAGCCCCCCAGGCGCCCAACTCTGTTGTTAACCACTATCATTCAGGGCTTTCTATCACTGACAGCTGAACATAATCCTAATGGATATAATATTGTGCACGTAGGTGGGTGGGGTGTCAGTGCTGAGCTGGGGCTGTTCCTACAGGGGAGAGCTAATTGTTAAATTGTCACGAATTTTGCATGCGGGCGAATGTCACGTTGGTAGCTTGGAATTGGCCACAGTGGGGGCACTGATGCCGCAGAAATGGCAAATGCTGCACATCGGGGCTTCTGTATTGCCTTCGAGAGAGCCAGTTATTGAATATTTACCATTTTCTATCACACCACTGATGGGATTAAGGATTTGACCCACAGAAGTTTGATTATGTAGTGAGCAAGGTGATCTGAGGTTGGGAGCATGGTCTGATCTCCTCGTTTGCTCTCAGTGTGTTCAAACTTTAAGTCAGGGGTTGTAGTAAGCCTAGGAGCCTAGGCTTCCTTATTTTCCAGCTCTGATCTTGAATGGGGGAAGCTTGAATGTTCCTTGAGGGGGGGGGTCTGCTGTGGGGAGGACTCAACAGGTCCCGCCTTCCCTTGCTATAGGGATAATGATTAGGGAAAGTTTGGAAATTAGAATTTTGACTTTGCTGTCAGGTGCTAAAAATATTGAGGTGCATATACATACGATCAACCTATTAACCAATGTTTCCTCCTCCTTTTAAAAGGTCAAAGTCATTAGATATTATACATATTTAGAATTTACTGCCACCCCATAATTAATTATATTTAAACAATATGTGCTGCATATCGATTAGGCATAAATGTAAACAGTTTCTACAAATGGAGCGAATGAGTATAACTTTTCCATAGTCAAATCTTATCTATAGTTATTCTTTTGTTACTTTTTTACTAGGAGGTACACCTATTGCCAACTGTTGACTTCTTTAATATCCTTTGTGTTCAGTTAACCCTCATACATGATTTCACCCCAACCTAGTCGATAGTTCTACATCTTAGAGGACAGATTAGTGTATTTTCATGGGAGAAAAGAGGCTTTGATATAAACAAGCTTATATTTACGTTCTGGTTCCTCTGTGCTTATGGCTGCGTAATCTTGAGCAAATTATTTAAATCTTGTATCAGTTATTAATAGCTGCCTAACAAACTACCCTCAAACTGAGTGGTTTATTTATATTTATTTTTTTAAACAATCTTATTTATTTATTTGAGAAAGTGTAGGTGCCCAAGAAAGACCACAAGGGCAGAGGAAGGGCAGAGGGAGAGGGAGAAACAGACTCCACCCTGAGCAGGGAGCCCAACAAGGTCTGGATCTATGGGGCTGATCTCAGGACTCCGGGATCATGACCTGCGCTGAAGGCAGACACTTAACTGACTGAGCCACCCAGGTGCCCCAAAACATAGTGGTTTAAAACAAACACAAGTGTATTCTTTCTTTCTTTTTTTTTTTTCTTTCAAAATTTTATTTAAATTCAAGTTAGTTCACATATGAGTGTATTAGTTCTTAGGACCGTGTGGGCTGACTGATTTTTCTTGCCTGGGTTCACACCTGTTACTATATTCAGTTGGAGGCTGGGATGGAGCTGTTGACCACAGTCTTGGTTTTGTCCATGCAGCCTCTCTGGGTAAGTTGCTTGGACCTACTCACAGCACTGAAGCCTTAGGATTCCAAGAGGGAGAAAACAGAAGCTGCTGGCTCACTTAAATCCTGGGCTCAGAAGTCCTGGAATGTCACTGCCACTGCATTGTTTGCTCAGGGCGCCTCACAAGGCCTATCTAGACTCAGAGAGAGAGAAATAGATCCCACCTCTGGATGAGAGTTGCTGCGTGCACAGCAGGGAAGAGAGGGATTTGGGGTGGCCATATTTTCGGGTGACCTACCACAACGTCCCTGGAATCTCAAGTTTTCCATTTGCCATAAAGGGAAAATACCTATTATGCAAGATTATTATGAAAATTCAATGCAATAATGCATAAGAAACTGCACTAGAAAACGCCTGGGTGGCTCAGTGGATGCGTGTCTGCCTTTGGCTCAGGTCATGATCCTGGGGTCTTGGGATCAAGTCCCTCATCAAGCTCCCCAGGGGGAACCTGCTTCTTCTTCTGCCTGTGTCTCTGCCTCTCTCTCTGTGTGTCTCTTATGAATAAATAAATAAAATAAAATAAAATAAACCCCTGTTAATAGAAACCTGATACATGAAATAGCTGCTTGATAAATGGCAGTTCACTCTTCCTTCCCCTTAGTTGACTCTTCCCAAATACACCCACCTCGCCAGCTCCTATCCCAGGTGAGTCCTTTTCTATTCCCCCAGCACACACAAGCCTGAGTCTTTGCTGGGGTCTTGGGTGTCTGATGACTCGATGGATGACCAAAGGTCTGAGTATCACAGCTATAGATTGTAGGCTTGTTTGGGAGTGTTTGAGAGTGGGGCAGATATAGGGGGTGGTATGGAGGACAGGTTAAGAATGGGTCTAGGAGCAGAGTGAGGAGAAGTATGTGATAGACGGGGCACGTTGAGGGGGGTAGGGGTCCCCGTTAAGTCTGGGACCTGCTTAAGTACCTTCTATTTCCTTCTGATGTTAGAGAAAGTTCAAAGTTCACTACAGCACACATCTTTTAGGGCCATAGTTATAGACTGGTAGGGATGTGTGTGTGTCGAAGAGAAAAAGAGGGAGAGAGAGAGAGAGAGTGTGTGTGCAAGAGAGCCCTCAGGGGACATTTGGCAATGTCTGGAGACATTTTTTTTTTTTTTTTTTTTTTTTTTTTTTAAAGGATCCACCTTCAATGATGGTTGCATGGAAATCTGTATCATTCAATCCCTTTGCATAACTTAATTTAGAACATAGCCATTTCATAAGTGCTATTATATATAGTGCTTTATAACTATCAGAAAGAAGTTTTGGGTAATAATGGAACATATCTGACCCTGATAGTATTGTTCTTTTTTGTTTGTTTATTTTTTTATTTTATGATAGTCACAGAGAGAGAGAGAGAGAGAGAGAGAGAGAGAGAGAGAGAGGCAGAGACATAGGCAGAGGGAGAAGCAGGCTCCATGCACCGGGAGCCTGATGTGGGATTCGATCCTGGGTCTCCAGGATCGCGCCCTGGGCCAAAGGCAGGCGCCAAACCGCTGCGCCACCCAGGGATCCCCTCTGTGTGTCTCTTATGAATAAATAAATAAAATAAAATAAACCCCTGTTAATAGAAACCTGATACATGAAATAGCTGCTTGATAAATGGCAGTTCACTCTTCCTTCCCCTTAGTTGACTCTTCCCAAATACACCCACCTCGCCAGCTCCTATCCCAGGTGAGTCCTTTTCTATTCCCCCAGCACACACAAGCCTGAGTCTTTGCTGGGGTCTTGGGTGTCTGATGACTCGATGGATGACCAAAGGTCTGAGTATCACAGCTATAGATTGTAGGCTTGTTTGGGAGTGTTTGAGAGTGGGGCAGATATAGGGGGTGGTATGGAGGACAGGTTAAGAATGGGTCTAGGAGCAGAGTGAGGAGAAGTATGTGATAGACGGGGCACGTTGAGGGGGGTAGGGGTCCCCGTTAAGTCTGGGACCTGCTTAAGTACCTTCTATTTCCTTCTGATGTTAGAGAAAGTTCAAAGTTCACTACAGCACACATCTTTTAGGGCCATAGTTATAGACTGGTAGGGATGTGTGTGTGTCGAAGAGAAAAAGAGGGAGAGAGAGAGAGAGAGTGTGTGTGCAAGAGAGCCCTCAGGGGACATTTGGCAATGTCTGGAGACATTTTTGATTGTGCTACTGGCACCTAGTGGGTAGAGACCAGGCATGCTACTTTGCTAGAGACCAAACAACCTACTAGGCACAAGACAGCCCCCGTAGCAGAGGATCATCCAGCCCCAAACACCAAACCCTGCTAGGGGACTATGGTGATTTCTGCTGGGCAAAGAGAAGGCACCCTGTCCATCCCTCACCTCCATCAAACGAGTCTTTCCTGATGGTTTCAAAACTCCTTTAACAAGGTACAAATTTTGTCATATCATAAATAGAGCTAAAAGCCTATTCATATATTTCCACAGTGTGGGCCTCTGCATGCGTGGGTTATGGTCAAAGGGAGCTAGGGGAATGCAGAGTATGATTAAGGATAGCATAGAATAAGACAATAATAAGGCGTTTAACAAGAGTTAATGTTTATTGAGTCCTTCCTGCATGTCAGACCTCGAACATTTCCATTTCACATGTGTCCCTGATGTCAGCTGCCTGGTGGTCCCAAGCTCTCTCTCCCCACAGGCCATACTTGGATATTTACATCTCCGTTACTTTACCTTGGCTTCTCCCTCAGCGGGAGCTCCTGTCCCTGCATGTGCTGTTCCATATTCACTCAGGATACTGGAGAGGGGCCGGGCTTGCATTTCATGTGGTTACATTTTGGGGACAAATTTATTGAGATACAATTCACACACCACAATTCAGTCAATTACAATGTACAATCGAACGTTTTCAGTGTATTTACAGAGCATGCAACCATCACCCCAATTAATTTTAGAGTATTTTCATCACCCTAAAAAGAAATCCTGTATTCATCAGTTAGTCATGTCCATTCCCTCCTCCCCCAAGGCCTGCAACCACAAATTCCTTTCTGTCTCTATAGATTTGTCTGTTCTGGACATTTTGTATTAACGGAATCATACAATAGATGGCCTAATTCTAGTCATACAATATGTGCCCGGTTTCTTTCACTTGACGATGTTTTTGAGCTTCATCCATGAGATAATATGTATTGGTTTTTCTTCCTTCTTTTCTTCCTTCCTTTATTTATTTCACCAAATAGTCTATTATATGAATATACCATATATGCTATATTGATTTATGGATGATTTATCCATTCATCAGTAGATGGACATTAGATTGTTTTCACTTTTTGACTCTTATGACTAAAGTTGTTGTGACCATTGTGTGCAAGCTTTTGTGTGGACATATGTTTTTATTTATTTTGGGTATAGCTAGGAGTGAAATTGCTGAATCCTATTACGTTTTGAGGAATAGCCAGTCTGAGTTCTAAAGCATCTGTGCCATTTTGCCTTCTCACTAGCAATGTATGAGCCATTACAATTTCTCCACATCCTTGCCAACACTTGTTCTTATCTTTTTGATAGCAGTCATCCTGAGTACCTTACCTTTTTTTTTTTTTTTTAAGGATTTTATTTATTTATTCAGGAGAAACAGAGAGAGAGAGAGAGAGAGAGAGAGAGAGAGGCAGAGACACAGGCACAGGGAGAAGCAGGCTCCATGCAGGGAGCCCGACGTGGAACTCAATCCCAAGACCCTGGGATCATGACCTGAGCCAAAGGCAGATGCTCAACCACTGAGCCACCTAGGCATCCCCGATTCTTAATACTTCTGGTTATTTCTTGCTCCATTAAAAAAATCTGGGAGGTGCCTGGCTGGCTCAGTAGGTAGACCATGTGACTCTTGTTTTCAGGGTCATGATTTCAAGCCCCATGTTGAGCATGGAGCCTATTTAAAAAAGAATTATAAAAACCAAAACCTGTTCAGTCCCTAATCTCACATCTCACCTTCTGTGCCTGTTGTCTTCTTTCTGCTTTACATCAACTCCACAGAGTTCCTTCCTCTTGCCTCAAAAGATAGTTGTATGTAGCAGAGTTTAATAGATGATTTGGGGCTATGGGGGTAGATGAGGAGAGACGTCACTGCACAATACACAGAATCATTTAGAAGTAAAAGTGCAAATGATCCCCGAATATGGGGGTTTAGGATTTTTTGACTTTACGATGATGTGAAAGTGATATGCATTCAGTAGAAACCGTACATCCAGTTTTGAAATTTGATCTTTTCCCAGGCTATCAATAGGTGGTAGACGCTGTCTCCTGATGTGAGACTCAGCTCCCAGTCAGCTGAGTCATGGGGGTCATGAGGGTCAACCGCCAATACACTGACAGCCACGCTGCACCCACACAGCCTTTCTGTTTGCCAACCTCAGGACAGTGATCAGTCAATGACACGGGATAGTCAACACCTTATTATAACATAGGCTTTTGTGTCAGATGATTTTGCCCCACTGTAGGCTCATGTAAGTGTTCGGGGCAAGTTTAAGGTTGGCTAGGCTGAGCGATGATGTCAGGTGGGTTGAGTGTATTAAACCCATTTCGACTTAGAACATGTTCTTTTTTTTTTTTTTGACTTAGATATTTTCAGCTTACGATGGGTTGATTGGATGTAATCCCATTGTAAGTTGAGGAAAACCTGTATTAGTTTCTTTAAAGTTCCCCAGTCATTGCAGACTGGAGGACTTTCACAGGAGCCAGTTTTCCTCTTCAGGATCTATGGCTTCCTTCCTTGTGTTGGTCACCTCTCTCCCTCCTCTGCCGTTCGCTTCTGAGTCCCGTCACCCTCACTCTAAGGACTCAAAATCCTTCCTGTTCTATCACACAGAACACTTTAGCTCCCTAATATCACCCTCCCCCACACCAGTCTGGTCCTGGAACTATCTCACTGCATCCAAGATATCCTACGTATTGCTAAACTGGGTAGTTTCTCTGACAAGGATTTGACATCAGTTTTTTTTTTTTTCTTTCCTGAAAAATTCCACACAAGCAAAAGCAAAAACAAACAAGTGGTTCAAAGTCCCACCACTACCAAAATATGGGATGAAGAAAACACATCTGTCACCTCACCCCAGCCCATTCCCTAAAAGTAGCCATGAATAACGAGCTGCTAGGTATTTTCCACTTTTCCCCCCAGAACTTCTATAAACATGCATATGTGTGCATAGCATAGATCATGCTAGACGTGGGGTTGTAACTTCACTTTTTTCATTTAACAATATATTATGGACATGTTTCCATATTTGTTTCCCTTCTTTTAATAGCCATGGTATGAATTTACCTTAATTGACTCAACCGTTTCCCAAGTGATGGACATGGATGTTGTTTCCAACCCCCAATGATGTGACGAAATCTTCGACAGGTGCTTTTACCTTCCAGGGCTGGGACTAGGTGGCTGAGGCATCCCAGGCACACTCAGGGCACCTGGACAACCTGCAAAATGAGAACCTCCTTCCATTTTGCCCTCAAGGCTCACCTCCTTTGCCTCACCTTAATCCCAGGTCTATTACCTCTTATCATTCAGTTTCTCTTAGAAATATATGGAATGAAGTAGGGTTCTTTTCTTAAAATTTTTATTTATTTATGATAGTCACAGAGAGAGAGAGAGAGAGAGAGAGAGAGAGAGAGAGAGTGAGAGGCAGAGACACAGGCAGAGGGAGAAGCAGGCTCCATGCACCGGGAGCCCGACGCGGGACTCGATCCCAGGTCTCTAGGATCGTGCCCTGGGCCAAAGGCAGGCGCCAAACCGCTGCGCCACCCAGGGATCCCTTTTATTTTTTATTTTTTTAAATTTTTATTTATTTAATGAAGTAGGGTTCTAATCTCCTTCTCGGTTGTTCTTATGTATTGAGTTGCTTATCCTTTCCCTGGTGAGTTGAAATGGAATCTTACTCTGTATTGGATTCATATAGATATATTTATATATACATATATACGTATATATTTCTGAGTTTTCTATTTTGTTCTATTAATCCATTTATTTTTACTCTATATACCTGTATAGTAAATATATCTATGTCTATATTTATCTATATCTGTATTTATAGAAATAGATATAGATCTTTAAATATGGTTCCACTCTGCGCCCAGCCCTACAGACCCAGCCCTTCCTTAGAGCTAGTCCTTTTTCAGAAGTTACGGATCTGGCTTGCTGGTTTCCCTTCCCTGCATTTGCCACCACGCCAGAGGCTGTTCGCCTTGGAGCCCTGCTGTGGAGACGGGTATGGCCCAGCAAGCCACACAGTTTTGATTGTAACAACTCTATAATAAGCTGTAACACAGAGCAGGCCAAGTTCCCATCACATACTCACCTTGTTCAAAAGCTTCTTGGCAATCATTGAACATTTATTCTTTCGTATGAATTTTGGAATCATTTTGACCAGTCCCACTAGCATTTTATTTTTTTATTTTATTTTTTTAATTTATTTATGATAGTCACACAGAGAGAGAGAGAGAGAGAGAAGCAGAGACACAGGCAGAGGGAGAAGCAGGCTCCATGCACCGGGAGCCCAACGTGGGATTCGATCCCGGGTCTCCAGGATCGTGCCCTGGGCCAAAGGCAGGCGCCAAACCGCTGCGCCACCCAGGGATCCCCCCCACTAGCATTTTAATTGAAGATTTTATTTATTTATTTGAAAAAGAGAGCGAGAGTGAGCATGAGCAGGGAGAAGGGCAGAGGGAGAGGGAGAAGCAGACTCCCCCCTTAGCAGGGAGACCAAGGTGGGGCTTGACCCCAGGACCCTGAGATCACGACCTGAGCCCAAGGGAGATGCTTAACCAACTGAGCCACCCAGGGACCCCATTCCCTCCTGTAAACAAACTTTTAAAAAGTCATGCATCACCTCCTTTACTCCTCATGCCAACCTGCCAAGGTAGGTACCACGGATGAGGAAGCCGATGGCAGAAAAGTAAGACGTGGCACTGTACCTTCCATTTTAGTTTAGGACGGAAAAGTCAAGTGCAGTGAGTAAGTCACTTGACCCCAGAGCATGCTCTCAAACACGCTTGCGCAGTGCAGAATAATGATGAGCACACAACATGGGGTCTGGGCAAGGCAAGAGGCTGTGACCGGGAAGGAGCCTGCTCACAGATGTCCGCCTTATGGTGCTCCCAGGTCTGTCACCAGAACCGTGCTGAGGCCTTGTTTCCCGGGCTGCTCTCATCCAAGGAAGAGCAGACACAGCTGAGTCGTAGGTGGGAGGTCTCGTTGGGAGAGTCCCTGACCTCCAGAACTGATGGAATGCTGAGCGCATGTGACATTCAGGCCCTGCTGGCCAAAGCCTGAGACCCTGAAACGTGGACCTGAGAACCAGGCAGTGGAAGCAGGAGTGGCTTCAACAGATCCTCCAGGGATGCACTAGGGGATTTTGTGCTTCCTGTTCCTGGCCCTGCGGGTTCTCTCCAGGGCTGAGGGTCCCGGTGGTGGCAGGGGTACCATTGAACTCTGCGCCCAAGGCACGTTGGATTTCTGTCCAGGGCCCAGCTGCTGAGACGAAAAGTCGCCATCTGGGCAGGAGCAGGTGACCCTGACCAGAGGCAGGAGGAAGGGCTCCTTTTACACCATAGGCAGGAATCTGTGTGAAGCCCAGGGATCCCCTTGGGTGCCTCTGGGGACCCCCTCCCCTGTCAAGACTAGGAATAGACTGTCCTAGCAAGTTGGAACTGGGAAGGCTGTAGGACCCTCCAGGAATGAGGTCTGGATCCCAGCACCAGGGAAGCCACGGAGATCTGCCAAGGTGAGAGGTGACAGTGAGAGGACATCAGGCCAGGCAGCGGAGGAGGAAGAGGACAAATATGAGTTTGGCCCTGACATCAGGGGGCTGCACTCTGTCCCTCCAGCTTTCTTCTGAGGTTCCTTTGAGGGGGAGAGACACATGGGGGCTTTGGAGGGGTCGCTACCTGAAACTGAGGAGAAACGGATCCGTGGCGTGTTATGGGCTGAATTGTGTTCCCCCAAAAGCTGCAGGTTGTGGTCCTAACCCCAGGACCTCAGAGGCTGGTAGGATAGTTGCAGACAGC
This sequence comes from Vulpes lagopus, assembly GCF_018345385.1. Classification (NCBI taxonomy): domain Eukaryota; kingdom Metazoa; phylum Chordata; class Mammalia; order Carnivora; family Canidae; genus Vulpes; species Vulpes lagopus. The sequence continues at coordinate 19,311,637 of NC_054833.1, forward strand.
TGTTTACAGCGGGAATTAACCTGAGGTCGTAGGGGTGGCCCTAATCCAGCAGGACCGGTGTCCTTACAAGAAGAGGAGACCGGGACACAGACCGCACAGGGGGAGGACCAGGTGGGGACCCAGGGAGAAGACGGACACCTGCGAGGCGGGGAGAGAGGCCTCAGCAGGGACCAGCCTGCCAGCAGCTGGAGCTGAGCGTGGCTTTCAGGTCTGTGAGGCAGCGCGTTTGTGTCGGGGAAGGCCCTGGCTCTGTGGCGTCTGGTGCGGCTCCACGTATTCATGGCAGGAGTGGACCGAGGTGCCCAAGAAAATGGGCCTCGTCACCAGGTGCAGGGGTGTAACCGGCCCTCCCGGCTGCTCTGAGGCCCCCCTCCCTTCTCTCCTGCTGGGAGGGGGCCTGCTGCCCGGTCGGGGGCACCTGGGCCTCTTCCAGGGCCCGGCCTTGGCTCTCACACGTGTGTCCCCTGGCGTTGCTCTCGCCTACCTGACCCTCCCTCAGCCTGGGCTTCTCAGGTCTGACCTATTAAGCCCGAGCCCCCCTCTCTCCCCCTTTCACAGCTGGGAAGGTGGAGGCCAGCCTTAGAGGACCCCCTCCCCACTCTACCTCTCCGCCCGCGTGCTCCTGCCAACGTGGCTGCGCTTCTGCAGGCAGTTGCATTTGCTCAACCTGTATTTCATAATTAATTTTGTGATAAAGATATCTTTCTAGCCCTCCCTTTGGGAAAGTACCTTTATTTTATTTTATTTTTTTGAATTTTATTTCTTTAGTCATGAGAGACACAGAGAGAGGCAGAGACACAGGCAGGGGGGAAGCAGGCTCCCTGCGGGGAGTCTGATGGGGGACTCGGTCCTGGGACCCCGGGATCACGCCCTGAGCCAAAGGCAGATGCTCAACCGCTGAGCCACCCAGGCGTCCTTTAGATCATAAATTCACATCCCCCCTTTCTGAGGCATTTCCTGCGTGGCACTCATTGGCACTCCTTGTCCTATGACATCCCACGATGTTTTCCTGACTTCTCTCGTCGGTCGCCTGGCGCGTAACTACTGAATAAATGAGTGAATGGTCTCAAGCTCTACCATCCTCACTGCTCCCAGGGTTGGATAGCGGAGCCAGTGAGCATTTCTTCCGCTGTGGCTTCTCTCTTGCTGCATCTTTAAATGCTCACGAACTTTCTGGAACCTTTTCTAAATTCGAAAGTCTGCGAGAGTGGTTTAGATGGAATGAACTGAACCTGAACTGGACTTTCAGGTTCATCTAACTGTCACGTTGAAAAATTTGGGAACTCGTACTGAGCCCGTCAGCGCTGGAAGGCGGGGACACCCAGGGGCCAAGCAGGTTGCGGTGACGACAGTCTCGCTCCTCCGTTTCCTACTAAACCAAACTCTTGGCTGTTCAGTGGGAAATGACAGCGTCACTGTCATCTGCTGTTGAGCTCAAACGTCGGAGCCCTGGAACAGCAGAGTGTTCTCCATTCCTCCCAGTCACACACTCCACTGGCTGCTGATGGGCTGGGAGGTGTAGAGGACACGCTCCTTAACTGGAGTGACTGGTCTGCTCCCCCCTCCCCTCCACTGCACCCATGGCTGCCTCGCTACTCCATCCAGAAGCACGCTGGGCATGCTCCCACATCAGGGACTCCGCAGTCGCTGGCCCCTCCATGTGGGAGACTCTCTCCCTGGATCCTTGTGTGGCCCACTCCCTCCCCCTTCTTTCCTTTGGGGTGTCTTAGCATTTGTGGGGTACCTCCCAGAGCTCCACCCAGCCACCTGGAAGGGGGTCTGTGGACAGCGCTCTGCGGTCAGAGCTCTCCAGAAATTGCTAAGGCCAAGGAGAGACCCCTCGGTGGCTCACACTGTCTCTCTGGGGACAGCCCATGTCCAGGGGCATAAGGCCCGACCCTCTCATCCCTTTGGGACAATTCTGAAAAGCCACTCCAACCTCAGAGCTCCCCACCTGCTCATCGAGGCCCTGCTGAGCTCCCTCCCAGCCCAATGCCCCCCTCTAACCCATCGTGTGGGGTTGATTCTGAAACTACTTCTTAACTTCTTGCCTGAAATCTGTCTCTGAGTCTACTTTGGGGAGCCCAAGCTGTGAAAGCTTTCTATTCAAAAGTCACTTTCTCTGGAAGCTTTCCCGAGCCATATCACCTAAAGGTTCATTCCCCACCGTCCTCCCCGCACCCCTGCCCTGCAGCACCAGTATTCACACCCCCTTCCCAGGTTTATTCTCTCCTTGGCACCTGTTGCCATACAACATCCCATAATATTTTACTTGTTGCTGTCACTGGTTGTCTGGCATATAACCTCTGAATGAATGAATGAATGAATGGCCTCGAAATTTACCATCCTCACTGCTCCCAGAGTTGGATCGCAGGGGTCAGTGAAAATTGCCTCCACCTTGGCGTTATCTCACAGCATCCTTAAGTGCTGGCGAACTTCTCCGGCACCTTTTCCACATGGGAAGCCCCCGGAGGTGGTTTCGGAATGAATGAACGTGTGAACTGGACGTCTGGGTTCGTCCTGTGTGGTGTTTGGGTGGTTGGGGGAAACCATGCAAGCTTCACACTCCTAATAGTTAATTTTGGAGAGGCGGCAGCAGCTGCCCCCAGTGAGAGAGGATTTGGATTGTTTTTAGTGATTGAGGCAGCAGATAACCAAGGCCTGGTTCAAAGTACAATGTAATGAGTGTGAGTCAGAACCAAGGTAGGAAATGTGTTCGCTGGGGCAATCACCTAGCTCAACCCTTAGAGCAGGGTCAGGATATTGTTATATTGAAAGAAAGGAATAAAAAAAGAAGAAAGAAGAAAGAAAAGAAAGAAGAAAGAAAGGAAAGAAAGAAAGAAAGAAAGAAAGAAAGAAAGAAAGAGAAGGAAGGAAAGAGGGAAGGAAGGAAGGTGGGCAGGAAGGAAGGAGGGAGGGAAGGAGGGAAGGAAGGAGGGAAGGAAGGAAGGAGGGAGGGAAGGAGGGAAGGAAGGAGGGAGGAAAGAAGGAAGGAAGGAAGGAAGGAAGGAAGGAAGGAAGGAAGGAAGGAAGGAAGGAATTCCTGGAAGCCCTCACCAGCCCAGCACCAGCCAGAGGAACATCACACAAGGCTTGAGGCCATAACTGCACAGCAGAGCCTATGCTGGCGGGCGGGGGGGGGGGGGGTGTCCATCAGGTTGGGAGCTGGAAGCCCAGCAGGAGCTGTAGAAGGGAGGGAAGCCACCCCACTCCCAGGGAGCTCTCATGCTTCTCCAGGAGAGGTGCTCAGGCTGTGGCCTCAGGGGTTCAGCAGTGGTGACACTGGGGGAGGCGCTGGGGCAGAGGCCAGTACTGACCTCAGGCAGGTGCCAAGAGGCGACCAAGCACCCCAGAACCGTGGGTGCGAGCGCCAGTGGGTGGGGGTCTGGGAAGGAATCCCTTCTTGCCCCTCCACCGGCCCCCTCGTCCTTCTCCTTCTCGAAGGAGCAGGGCTTTGGTTTAGCACCTGGTGCAGTTTGGGCCTCTGTCCTCAGCGTTACTGAGCAACTTGGCTTTGGCTGGATGGGGGCACTTAGTGACACATTTACTTTTTGAAGTCAAAGTATGACATGTTTACAGCATTGGCTTTCAGTGAACTCCCACAGTACCAAGGTTATATGGAAATTTCTGCCAAATTAAACCTGTATACCTTCTTTAACACTTAAAAAAGAAAAAGGCTTATTTCTGGATTTCAAAAAATTTTACATGTCACTGTTGGCAGGCTCTAATATTTAAATGATATTTTTAGGTATTTAAAGGAATAAATAAATAAATTCAATCATTCCTTGTATTGAGTGCCTTTCGTGTAGGGTATCTGGAGAGATGTGAAGCCAGTGGTCTACCTTCGAAGAGGAAAAGGTGAATCAGGCCTCCTGAAAGATTATCGTAGTTGTTGTGGGATTAGTTAGACCAGCTCTGTCCACTCCGGCAGCCACTGGCCACATGTGGTTTTTGAGCACTTAGGCTGTGCTACAGCCAAATCAAGATGTGCTGTACAAACATTCTGGCTTCTGGGGATTTAGCACGACAAGAGAACGCAAAATATTTCATTAATAATTTTAAGTATTGATCCTATGTTACAAATATTATTTTGGTTACATTGGACTAAATACAATCTATTACTAAAATGAGTTTCACTTGTTCTTCTTTTCTCTCTCTCTATCTCCTTTTTTTTTTTTTTTAAACTTTTCTTTTACTGCGGCTGCTAGAAACTTCAAAATCACCCCCCGCCCCCGTGACTTCTATGTCCTTGCCATTGCTTAGAGCTGGGTTAGCTCCTCAGAACTGTTTTGTACCTCCAACTTTCTGTAGAAACTTGAGTATAGGGTCGACTGGGTGGGTGGCTCAGTGGTTGGCGCTTGCCTCCTGCTCAGGGCGTGATCCCGGGGTCCTGGGATCGAGTCTTGCATCAGGCTCCCTGCATGGAGCCTGCTTCTCCCCCTGCCTGTGTCTCTGCCTCTCTCTGTGTGTCCCTCTCATGAATAAATAAACACAATCTTTAAAAAACAAAACAAAACAAAACAAAAACAAAAAAAGAAACTTGAGGATAGACACTCTTTGTGTATTTAGATTCAAAATACTATAAACAAGATGGGGCGCCTGGGTGGCTCAGCCAGTTAAGTGTCCGATTCTTGGTTTCAGCTCAGGTCATGATCTCAGGGTCCCCTCATGAGATTCTTTTCCCCACTCACTCCCTCACCCTCTGCTCCTTACCACCCCCTTGTGCTTGTGCACTTGCATGAGCTTCTCTCTCAAATAAATAAATATATAGGTAAAATCTTAAAAAAAAAAAACAAAAACCACCAAAATACTATAGACAAGGGGGCCTTGAAGAGTTTATCAATCTGGGGCTTTTTGTTGGAAAATTGGAATTTTTTTCCCCCAAAAGGTAAAACTTGACGTAACAATGGGTGAACGTGTAAGGTAGTTCAGACAGAGGTGTGGGGCGGTGTTATCCCCTGTATGGGGTTCAGTCAAAAAAACCTGGGGTGAAAGGACAAGACAGTGGGCGTGTGGGGAAGGACCCTGCACCAGCGTGGGCCGTCTGCCTTCCAGCATTCCTTCTGCCCCTCAGAGAAAGAGCTGAGAAAAATCACCACTTACAAAAATGCAGTGTCCGTGCACAGGGTGGGGGGGGGTGCTGGGGACCCCATGAATTGCCCAGCCTTGGGAGGACAAGTGCTGAGTGTCTTTTCATTCAGATTCTATCGAGAAATAGAATTCTCTGAATATAATCATCTCTGAACTCCTTTGAGCAGGGAGGTCACAGGCGTAGGGGAGATGTTAAAAAGTAACACGAAGACCACTATACGGGAAGCCTGGTTATTGTAGTCCAGGACCCCTCTTCTCCTGCAAGGACTGAATTGGGATATAAATTACGGCCTGTGGGTTCCCAGCTGTCTCCCCACTGGAAGCCGGTGCGTAAAATACGCCGTCGGAGCACAGATGCGAGGTATGATTAGCAGAAGCGCACAGGATTATGCTTATGGGTGTCTGGAGGATCCTCAAGCTGAGAGTTCAGGCAACCTAGGGGGAGAAATAAAGCCTCTCTCGGGTCTCATTTCGGAGTCAGGAATCCAGACACTGGATTACTTAACCGCATGAGATGATCTTTTGGGTCTGATTTAGAATCTACAAAAACAAGGAAGCCAGCCCTGGGGATGAGGGTGCGAGCTAGTGCTTTAACCCTGCGTCACATTCAAGGGACTTGCTCTTTGGGAAAGAAGAGTTTTGAGTCAGCATCTCCCGCAACATCGAGTCACCTTCTATGAAGGATTTAGGCCGGGTTGTTGCTTTTACTCGAGTGGCATTGATTATTAAGCACAGTATTTTCATTTTCATTTCACTGCATGAAATAATTTCATTTTCAGCACACAGGGTATCCAGCGAGGAGCATGCCAGCCCCCATTTTTTTCCTGGTCCAGCACTGAAAGACTGTTCATACCGAATCATTTCATAACTTCTTCAGTCGTATTTCAACATATCTCCCGGTTGGCTTGTGTGGTTGTGTAGTAATTCCAACGAACTCAGAATAGGTGCCTGCCTGTTATACTTCATAAATAAAAAACAAAGACTTAGGGTCTAGACCAATTATTCACTACGTATTTCGCACAGAATACCACTGAGAGCCTTGGGTGTGGTGAAGTGGGAGAACAGAAGCAAAAGAAAATTTTTAATCTGGTGCAATTTTAATCTTACATGGAGACATTTTAGATAAATACAAAGGAGAGAGGGAAACGCGTGTCACACTTTCTTTTCCCTTTTGTCACAGTTATTTTTAATCTTGATTGTTCCAGAAGACTGTGGCATTCCTGAGACTCTACTAGGTCCAATTATAGCCGCCTCTACACCCTTCCCTTTGCGGAGAAACACTTGAGTGTATGGGTGTATTTTTTTACTTCTTGGCCTTTTCTCCAGATGTCAATTTATAACAGGTCCTGCTCAGCCTATCAATGTCTATTCCCGTAAGATTTCTCTTAATAGTTTGGGTACTGGAGCTGGACAGTTGAGTGCAAGTCTCACTTGTAAGCTTATGAGACCTTGGGCAAGTTCTCTGCCCTTTCCAAGCCACATCTGTTAAATAGGCATAATAATGGTGCCAGCTTACAGGGCTGGGTGAGGATTAAAAGAGATTATTCACATACACCCTCAGCCCAGAGTCTGGCACTCAGTACATCGTGGCTATATTTACTATCCCTCCCCTGCCAACCTCATCCCGGCTTCCTATGGAGCAGCACACCTCCAAGGGTGAGCCGGGAGCCTCAGCACCTGCATCCCTGGGGGCCCGGGAGAAACGCAGATTCTCCATCCACCCTCCGACCTTTGCCATCAGAATGTCTGGGCTCAGGATGCGGCAGTCTGTGTAGACAGGCTCTCAGAGAGGTTTGCACGCATGGTCAGCCGAGAGGCACCCATCTGGAGATCCTACTGTGCGGTTCCTCGCCCTGACACTCGCCTCTCTCTTTCACTGGCCCCACCTCATTCCTGGGAACAGTAGAAGCTGCAGGTGTGGGAAGAAACGGAGGTGGGTTCTGGGAAAGGGCTGTTGACTCAGTACTTCCGGATGGATAGACAAAGGGTGTGGAGGGTATGGGCCCAGCCCTGCCTTAAGCAGGCAGCAGAGAGGGGAGCTAGAAGGAATTTCTGAGTATCCCTGCAGGAAGCCGGGGAGAATTAGGCGGGCCCTGCAGGGCAGAGTGCCCGACTCTTTAATAAAGGGGATGCCAACCTGCCAGCCTGAGTGCCACTGGGTGCTCCTCCCTCCGGATCCTCAACTCTCCCTGCCTGCCTCCCTCCCGTGGGCTCTGGGGGAGAGGGCCGCACTGTCCGGCTGCTGGGCCTTTCTTCGTGGCTCTACCTCTGCGACCTCCATCTCCCATCTCCAGCCTCGGTGCCCTCGGTGCCACCCAGTTCGTGTCATGGCTATCATAGTTACGTACTTGACTCACCTGGGAAATTGTAAGCTCTCTCGGGCCAGGGCTTTATTTATCCCCTCAACCACTATTTCCTAAGGGTCTACTGTGCCCAGGCTTTTCCTCGGGGCTGGTGAGACAGCTGAGAACAAGGACACAGCCAGTACCCTCAGTCCAGGTGACACCACCCCACTGGGGCTAACCCAACAGCCTCCCCAGATTACTTTACTTCCCTGCCTCACATCCTTTAATGGCTTCTAGACATGTTTAGAATAGAACCCATCCTCCTTTCTGCGGCCTACAGGGCTCTGTATGCTTCCTGCTTTCACCTCCCTCCAAACAGAGGTCCCATCAGCCTCCGAACCTGTTCCTGCCACAGGCTTTGGCCCTTGCTCCTCTTGGGATGCTCTTCTCCAAACCCCCAACGTTTGCTCCTTCCTTCTCCTCCTCTCCTTCCTCCATCAAGTACAACCACACGGTTCTTGATCATCCTGACCAACTATTTGGCTTTAGTTTCTTGGTAGCGTTTATCATTGCCTAAAGTTATATTCTATACTATCACATTACATATGCTTTCCTCACTTGTTTCCGTCAGTTTCTTCTAGAATCTAGAAGTTCCCTGGAGGCAGAAACTTAATTGGCCTGTTAGCTGTTCTCTAGTGCCTAGAGTGAGGTGGGTACCCAGGAGGAAACTGAATGTTTTGTGAATGAATGAACCTATGGACAAAAGATCACATTTATAGAACTTCTCAGATTCTGGTCCTGATGTCAACTCCTTTCTCCCCTGCTCCCTTGGAGGAGGTAGAGGGTTTTGAATGTTCAGCAGGTTGGAAATATGATTGTCCATCCCCAAGGTTCCTTAAGGTGTCAGTGACTGACTTCCAGGGGTCCTTGCTGGTCCTTGTAGGAGTCCCTCACAGGATGTCAGGAGATAACAGCCGTTGTTACAAATAGCCTTAAGGGAAATTTGCCATTGACTATTAGTCTGAGAATTATAAACATTCCTTGATAATTTTCTTAGTGTATAGATACTACTTTAAGCGTTTTCAAAATATTCTTCAGTGTCAAGATTTATTTATTTATTTATTTATTTATTTATTTATTTATTTAGTGTCAAGATTTAGAGTCAAGACAGTAACACAGTGTGGGCTTGTCTTAGGTTATTTGTCAGAAAGTACCAAGTCTGGTACTTGGCAGGTGGATTTTCCAGAATTACAAAGCATCGACCTTCTTAATCCTAAAATTAAAACACAGATATGAAAGTCATCTTGATAGAAAACTTTTTCATAGATTAAAATGCTTATCTGCACCTACATGTTACGTGAACTGTGTTTGGGGGTGGTCTTCATTGAGAGGAAGGGTCTCTCTCTGTTGGAAACTAGATCAAAGGAAATGATTCCCAAGGCATTTATGTTGGAGGGTTTTTTTCTCCCTCTTATTTTTCTCATTCTCCTTCCTCTTTTCCTCACTTGTGATGTGGAAATGCAAAAAGTTCCTCCTCAGCTTGGTGCTTCGAAGTCTCAAAGGGAAAAGTAAACAAACTTCTACCCTATTAGCAGATTCTGTGTGACAGATGTTCACTTAAACAATCACAGACACAGAGAGACCTGCAGGATGTTTCCTTAGGAGGGGCCACTCGGGACCGGACTTCCCAGTTTCCAGCCCAGCACAATTCTTCTTGGTTTTTGTAGAACTCTTGATGCTTCAGTCACGTAAGGAAGATTTTTATAATGTACCATCTTAACACACTGTCAAGTCACAACACACCCAAGGAAGCGAGGAGATGGAACCCTTACATCATCAGGAGAGTGTTTCTTTGTCCTAACAACAACAACAACAACAACAACATTTTTTTTTTTTTTTTTTTTTTTTTGCCATTTCTAGAGGCTTTTGAAAGAATTTTCCAAATTAACCCAAGTTGCCAGTGGTCTGCATCTGTCTTAGGAGGACATCTTCCTTAGAAGAAAAGGAAGAGTCCCTGATTTCCTTGCACAGGAAGGAGCCTACTTTTCAGGAGGACTTTGTACCTCCTGTCAGTGATAACTCTTGCAAGTGATAAGAAACTTGATCTGAACAGACTTCAGCGAAACAGGAAATTATGCTGGCTGGGGTCACTATGTGGTCCAGGGTAGATCGGGTGTGGCTTCAGGTGTGACTTTATTCAAGCCTTAAGGGATACAACCCAGGCCTAGTTGTCTTTCCTTTTCTCTCCCGTGTGCCTCCCACACATGGGCTCTCCCCTTTGCGGAGAGCCTGCCCAAAGCTCTCAAGGTGAGGGCTCCTGGGTTCAAATATGGCAGAAAAAAGTGAAGACCTTTGCTTTGGTATTCCCAGGCAGAGTCTTGCTGCACCTCACCATCTCTGATTACCAACCAGGAGCCTGTCCCCCCCGCCCCCCAATCATAGTTCTGGGGCATTCATATGCTGTCTTTTTTTTTTTTTTTTTTTCCATTTCTAGAGGCTTTTGAAAGAATTTTCCAAATTAACCCAAGTTGCCAGTGGTTGCCAGTGATTGGCTTAGATTCAGGTCACATGAGTACCCCAGAGCCAATTAACTTCACTTAAAGCCAATGAGATTAGAGGACTGGATGACCTGCAGGGGGTCTCTGGCCAGATCTCTGCTAAGTACTGTCTGCATTGTTATCGAAGAGACAGATTAGGGAAGAGGTGGTGCATATATAATTTCTAAGATATCCTCATACTTTCTTTTGGTGAAGATTTAGCCAGAAGTAAAAGTTTCCCTACTGGCATATCATCAAAATTACCGGGGGATTTAGATTCCATAGGTTTGGGATGGCACCCACTGAGTGTAATAGATCTCTTAAATTCAATCTGTTTTAAGACCATCCCAGATGATTTGGAAAATTAAATGGAATAGGGCACTTGTCTGTGCACCCCTGTTCTTGGCAGGACCAGCTCCAACCAGAAGTGATCTGAGTCCTTCTCTGCCCTCTGTCTATACCTGTATATTCTGCTTGTACTGTGGTGCTTCTCTATGGGTTTCCCCTTTCAAAATAACGAACCCTTGGAGTGTGGGGATCATGCTGTTCCTTGAATCCTAAACCTTCACAGGCCCTCCTACAGTGCCTTATGCAGAGGTGGCGCTCTATTTCTGTTGTTTGGATCAAAATATGAGTGAATGGAACCCTTACGCTTCCCCCGTTTTTTTCTTTCTCTTTGTTTTTGGCCTTTCCTTTTCCCCAAGATGTCTGTCCTTGGGAAGCTCTAACAAACTCCAGCTTGATTTGCTGACAACGCCTTGAGATGTTATTTCTGCAGGGTTGCTTAGGTTTTAAGGAGAGGTTGTTGGAAGACAGGACATTTTATTTTATTTTATTTTATTTTATTTTATTTTATTTTATTTTATTTTATTTTTTTGTGTGAAAACAGTTCCCTTTTTTATTCCACACGTACTGTACACACAACCGGAGAAGGGCAACAGCTACTCCATTATTATTTTTGTTGTTGTTCAGTGATGTAAGCAGCACTTATAAATGTTACAAGAAAAACCCTGTAAGCATCCAATCCACCCGATGAAGAAAGGGAAACGTAAGGCTTTTTCTTCATCTTGTCTTCACGCCCTCCCCACCCCCCACCAAGAAAAAGGCTCAAGTATTTAAAACAATTTACAGGCGTATGTACAAAAGGGATGGGATTCTTTTTTTTTTTCTTTTTTTTTCTTTTTGTTACAACATGGAGAGAAAAAATCGACAAGATGAGCGCAAATGCATTTTCACATTCAAAAAAGAACTGCAGACCTCCTAGTGGCTCTAAGGGTGACCGTCAACGAAATGAATTTAAAAGAAAGAAAGACTAATGCTGACTTGTGAAGGTGTAAAACAAGCGGTGAGATGGAGACGGAATGTTAGAAAGATTGCACATCTATGACAAAGAAGCACTTACGGCTCCGATCACTTTTTTTTTTCCTTTTTTGTTTTTTGTTTTGTTTTTTTTTTTTCTCTTAAGGATGCTATTGAAGGGTTTTTGATAAAGTAGCCAACAGCACCAAAAAATAACAGAATGGATTTCCTAATGAAATCAGGCACAGGTGTCCCTCACGGGACCCCTCCAAGGCAGGCAGTCGTCTTCTCCCGCTCTCCTCTTTTCCAAAAACAGATGCATAGTGATGTGCTGGTAAAGAGAACCTCGGTGCTCCTCTTCCGCATTTTGCCTCGGCTCTGCCTTCAGCTGCGACTGCCCCAAGACACAGAATGGGGGTTCTCCGGTTTTTAAAATTACAAACTCATTTTGCACATGACAGAAGAAAAGACAGCCAAAGTAAAGCCATTTCTTTTCAAGTTTTGTGGTGTGTGTGTGTCTCCTATCCCTTTTCTTCTCTAGAAAAATCTGCTCACAATGACTTGATGGTTTTTAAAATTTGTTCTCCAAACTTCACCCTCTTCAAAAATGGGTTAAAAAGCCTTTTTCCCCCCAAGTTACCAAAGAAAAAAAAACAAAAACAAAACCAAAACAAAACAAAAAACTGAAAAGGCTTTTTTTCAGCCACAGGGGCGATACAAATTAATACAGCCCCTCAAGGGTTTTTAAAACAGTGAATATATGGCAGTTTCAAAAATCTGACTGCAGTATCTAGGTATTCTAAGTACAAAAAAAAGTTCAACAGTAGGGAGAAGCAGGCTCCATGCGGGGAGCCTGATATGGGACTCGATCCCAGGACTCCAGGATCACACCCTGGGCCAAAGGCAGGCGCTAAACCGCTGAGCCACCTGGGCTGCCCAGACAGGACATTTTAAAGCCATAATGGTAAATGGAAGCAGAAAGAAGGACCTGGAGGACAGAATTTGGGGACTCTGCCCTTCTGAGAGCTCCTTTATTTTCTGAATTAGAAACATTTGAATCTTTTCTTTAATTTCTCTATTACAAAGTGAGGGCAGAGACACATGACCATAAAAATAGTAGAATAAAATTTAGGAGGACAGGTATGGGTTCTTTTTTAAATAAGACAGGAAACTCAGAAGCCATTAAAAAAAAATAGAGAAATTTGACTACAAAAAATTAGAAATATCTGTATGGAAAAATATGCTTTAAACAACATTGACAGATGACAGGAGAAAAAATGATAATGTTTACCACCACAGAAGTTTACTATTTGATAAGTGCTTACAATTTGATATGAGAAAGCTAACATCCCAATAGAAAAATGGGCAAAGGATATTGCCTGTAAATAGGTGACCTATAAAAGAGGAAATACAAATGACCACTGTGTATGAGAACATGTTAGCCCTTACTTCAGTCAGGGAAATAAAAGCGAAATTAAGCAGATGTCAGTTTTTAGCCATCCATTTTGCAAAATTTGAAACAATCCATAGCATCCAGAGCTGGGAGGTTTGGTGCAATGGGCATCTTATCCATTGCCAGTGGGGGTATGCACTGCTGTAAATGTTTACCAGAGTTGTTTGGAAACATCTATAAAATAAATGATGTTTATAGTCTTTGACTGAAACACTAATCCTATTTCTAGGAATCTGAACTAAAGCTTAGAAAAATGAAAGCACCAGGATGTAGGATCACAGGTATAAAGATCATTTCAGCTTTATTTGAGGTGGGGTAGGGAAAGAAACACTGTATATCTCATCATAAAGGAATATGCATTCAAACTATGGCATATCATGAAGCTAATAAAAAGAATAAATGAGATCTATAAATTGGGGGTGGGGGCGGCCATGATATAGATTAGATTGTATATTGGAATACCACTTTTATTAAAAAGTGATAGAGAAAGAAAACCCTTTCCATATGTGTTCATATTTCTGTATGTTTATGAACTCCTAGACAAAGGTGTGAGGGTTAGGTACCAAACAGTAACACTGTTCCCTTAGGGGATGGGATTACAGTGAGGGAGGCAGGCCTGCCCTTAACACCCAGAGGTGGTGGGCCCGAGGAGAGAAGACAGATGGAAGCTTGGCTTTGTCTGCTCCTCAGCTTTTCGCTCTAGTGCCCTGTGCACCTGAAGAGACTTTGTGCACATGTGTGCTGGCATCACAGCCTGCCTGCTCCCCACAGCTGCTCCTGGAGTCTCTGAGTGCACTCATCCTGGGCCAGGCTGCCCATGAACATGTCCCAGGGGGGAGGGCGGGGGTGCTCACTCATCCTAGGTGAGGGCTTGAGGTCTTTTGGGTAGGGAATTCTAGCATCCTCAATACCTGGAATATGGTCTAATGGAGTCATGGACTCCAAGTTACTGCATCCTTGGCTCTGTAAACTCCTATTTCATTTGTGAGGCTTAGGAGTCTAAAGCAGAGAGCTAGAACAGGGGTCCTAGTGGCCCACGTCTAAGGGGGCAGGTACAGGGAAGAGGGGGAGAGGACTAAATACTCTTTTTTATGAATCTCTAAATTATTGACTCTTTACAATAAACTTTCAGGAATTTTAAAAAATTTAAGAAGTATCCCCTTAAACATTTTATAATTTTTTAATTTTTAAAAAAGATTTTCTTTACTTATTCATGAGAGACACACAAAGAGAGGCAGAGACACAGGCAGAGGGAGAAGCAGGCTCTCTGTAGGAAGCCCAATGTGGGACTTGATCCTGGGACCCCCGGATCACGCCCTGAGCTGAAGGCAGATGCTCAACCACTGAGAGTCCCCCCTTAAACATTTTAAAGTGAAAACCAAGACCCGAAGAGGGAAAAATATACTCAGCTAAATTCATCTCTAACGGAGAAATGTCAGGCACCATGTAAGTGTGAGTAGGAGAAAGACTTGAGAATGTCTACCACTTCTTCATACCTCGTCACTCCGTCTTGCCATTGTTGCTTTGCTGTAAAGTCAAGGGGCATATATGTCACGAGGTCAAGCACATATACATACATAAACATTTTTTTATATATAAACATTTTTTTGAGGAGATTTATCCACCCATCGAATATTTACCAAGGGCCCCTCATGTGTCAGGCAGCGTTTCAGGTGCTAAGAAAATAGCAAAGAATAAAATAGTAAAAATGCCTGCCCTCATGGAGATAGACATTGAACAAAATAAATAAATAAAAATAGAAGTGTGTTAGAAAGTGCTAAAAATGAAGTCAGGACAGAGTAAGGGATAGGGGACTCTAGTTTTACATTGTGTGACCAGGAAGGTCTTTTCCTGGGATAAGATATAAATCTCGATCTGTAGGAAATGAGGGAACCAGGTTGAGAAGGGAAATTAGGTGAAGTGACAGACTTGTGCAGCTCACTTTCTCCCCCGTAGAATTGATTAAATGTCAAACCAGACATGAAGAGACGTGGAAGAGACCTGGAGGAAACTCACATGCATATTGCAAATGGGAGAAGCCAGTCTGAAAGACTACATACTGTGCAACTCTAGTTATGTGACATTCTGTAGAAGGCAAACCTAGAGACACAAAAAGATCAGTGGTTGGAGGGGAGAGAGGTAGGGGGGATAGGTAGAGCACAGGAGACTTTCTAGGATGGTACAGTTATTCTGTATGATTCTATAATGGTGGATGCATGACATTACACATTTGCCAAAACCTAGAGAACTTTACAGCACAAAGATTGAACCTTAATGTACAGAAAGTAGAAACAATTTTTTTTTAGAATGTTAGAGAATCCCAGGGAGGAACAAAGATTCTAACTGTAATAAAAATGTATGAAACAGCCTCATTAGGGGAAAGATGCTGACCTAGGTAATACTGGGGATGAGCAGAATCTGTAAGACTAAAGGCAAGAAGAACTGCACTAACTACTGGACACTAACTGATAACATTGTTTCCCACAGTGCTGCAGATCACAGTTCTCTTTCTTTCTTTTAATAATTTTTTTTTTTTTGAGAGGAAGAGAGAGACAGAGTAAAAACAATGGAGGAAAGGCAGATGGAGAGAGAGAATCCCAAGTAGTCTCCATGCCCAGTGAGGAGCCCGATGTGGGGCTTCAACCCTGAGATCATGACCTGAGCTGAAATCAGGAGTTGGACTCCTAACTGGCTAAGCCACCCAGGTACCCCATTCTGATGATATACATGTATACCAGAATGGAACATTAAATAAATGGTTGGTGGATGATAGGAGCCAGGTTTCTTTTATTTTTTATTATTTATTTATTTATTTATTTATTTATTTATTTATTTATTTATTTTTAGGAGACAGGTTTCTTAATGTGGGAGTGGGTATTTACAGATGTATAAGGGGAAGAGGCCAAAATGGACCATCTCTAAATAGGTTAGAGTTGGAGATGTCAGTAAAAAATCATATTTTACTTAACATTGATATAGATAGTTACATATGGAAGTATATATATATATATGTGTGTGTGTATATATATATGTATATATATACATATATATCTATATACATGTATAATATGAGTTGGTATAACCACAAATATTTCTTTGCACAATTCTCCTAAAAACAGAAGAGGAAAAAAAAGTATCAGTGAGTATACCTTGGTCTCATTCTTGATTTCAAATGCCATTTTCTAATAAAAGGAACCAGGGCTTCTTGGAGAGTAAGGACTGGGGTTACTTTCTGGCACCTTCTAATGCCAAAAACTCAGGAAGTCTGTCCGCTTCCCCAACCCCCACCAAAATGAGGGTGGGGGTACAGAAGACAACCAAAAGAACTCTCCTTGGCTAAAGCAGAAACAATTTGAGCAATATAAAAGTAGAACTGGATTACAGCCCAAAGTATAATATAAATATTCACGAGTCCATATTAATATAAATAAATAGATGAATAAGTAAATAGGGAGGATAGACAAATCTTGGTGTATAGGAATTTCAAATACTTGTACACTTTACCCTCAAGGATGTGGAAAGAACTGCCCAGGTAAGGACTGACCTCCTTCCAAAGAGTACCTAGGGTTTGGGAAGACGACATGATTGTGAATTGTTGGGGGCTCTGGGGTGGGTTGCAAAGACACTCCTAGAATTTAGGGAACTCTTTCCTTGGTGCAGATGGTGGAGTCCTGCCAAACTCAGGTCTATAGATCTTTAATACACGTGTGGCCTGGTTGCGGCAGGGCTGAGGTGTGATTTGAGGCCCTAGGCAAGTGAAGGTGACAGGGAATTTGGTTTTTGTGGCCAGAGGTGCTGGTAGGGTTTGGAAGGAATCTTACTCTGGCCTGAGGCGGGAGGAGAAAACAGTGGCTGGGGACAGAAGCACTGCAGGATCCCGTGGCAGCTGGCATTCTCAGGCTGGCTCTCCCTTCTAGGACATGTCCAACACCTACCTCCTTCCAAAGAGTAGGGTATGGGAAAAGAGGGGGGAAGCATCTCTTGACAGTGGAAACAGCTGACAGGGATGGCCTCAGCCAGGTGGTCAAAGTCAGCATCAACCGAAGTAAGTTATGTTGATGGTATGTGATGAGAATGATGCTTACCCTCTGTGCTCTTCCTCCCCCAGAACCATAATCCCAATCTAATCGTGAGAAAAACATCAGATCAACCCAACTGAGGGACAATCTACAGGATACTGAATCGGTACTCCTCAAAGCCATCAAGGTCATCAAAAAACGGGAAGTCTGAGAACCCATCACAGCCAAGAGGACTCTGAGGAGATGGCATCAGGAGATGTAATATGGGATCTGGGGGGATGGATGGGGACAGGATACAAATGGAGGGAGACTTAGGAATCTGAACAAAGTGCGGATTTTCCTCCAGAATGTGTCAGTATTATTATGTATGCAATATTATTAATGATAATTAATTGCAACAAATGTACAAACTGAGGTAAGATTTTGATAATGGGAGAATTGGGGTGTCAGGTGTACGGGGACTCTGTATTATCTTCTCTGATTTTCTGTAAATCTAAAACTGTTCTAAAAATGAAAAGCTATTATATATATATATATTTAAAGATTTCTTTTTTAATTAATTAATTTTTAAAAAAGATTTTATTTATTTATTCATGAGAGACACAGAGAGAGAGAGAGGCACAGACACAGACAGAGGGAGGAGCCTGCTCCCCATGCAGGGAGCCTGATGTGGGACTCGATGCTGGGACTCCAGGATCGCACCCTGGGCCAAAGGCAGACGCTAAACCACTGAGCCACCCAGGGATCCCTATTTCTTTAATTTAGAGAGAGAGCTCAAGCAGGAGGGGCAGAGGGAGAGGGAGAGAGAATCTCAAGCAGAGTCCATGCTGAGTGAGGAGCCCAATGTGAGGCTCAGTCTCATGACCCTGAAATCATGACATGAGCCAAAACCAAGAGTCGGATGCTCAACAGACTGTACCACCCAGGTGCCCGTCTATCACAGATATTTTTAAACTCTTGTGAAATTACAATCGTGACTTTTAAACCCCGGTTTTGTCCAAGGGAAATGTAGCTATGGGCTTTTGTACGCATGGGCTCTGGAAGGACATTGTTAGCATGTGAAAACTGGTGCCTGGATCCTTTTTGCAAGTCATTCTGTGGCTTTGGAAGGCTACAGAACACGATGGGGCTCCCAGAACGTGAGTGGCCTCGAAACAACCCCTGGGTACCTCTCAACCTTCCATAACAGGGTTCTCTGCTTCCAACAAACTGCAATTTGCCTGACAAGGAAGGGCTCACCCGTGTCTTCTGGAAGTGGGTATTTTCTAGTAAGGGACAGGCCACCTCGTATTTGGTTAGAGCTACCTGGGAATGTGTAAAGTTCTATCCCAAGTTTGTTATTTCAGAGCTGGCCTTTGAACACTGAAGAATTCCAGTGACTTTGGATCATTTTATTTTCTATCTCCCAGGGGACACTGTCAATAATTGACATTGCACAGCATTGGGTTATCTAATAACTCTGGATTTTCTGCTCTAAGGGAGGGGAATAGAAAAGTAGCTCTTTGTTTTTTAAAAGGGGAAAAAAAACCCCACTCCTCCTCTTGGTTGGGGGTAGTAGGGGTGCCAGAAGCTGGCCTTGGCCAGGCTCAGGAGGGCAACTTCTTGAGGATTAGGTAGGAAGGAGGTTAGAGACCCGAGTGTGTGGGAGAGCTGGCCTGGGGTCCAGAGGTGCTGGATCTCTCCCTCCTCTCAGGGAATCCATCCTTGTGTGGATGGCCAGGTAAAGTGAAGAGGGGATCCCCTGACAGCCGAGAGGCGGATCCTTCACCCCTTCCCAATGGCAGTTCCTGAAGGGATGATGCTTGTTTGCCTCTTGAAAAGGAACTGGAAATGCTCTGAGCATTTTGGGTGACTCATAGCAGTCTGGTGTATTTGTAAATATCATTCCTTGGACAGATTTAAACAGGAAGCCTGGAAAGCCTGTTTCCCCAACACATTGCCCTAGAGGTTGAATTCTGCTTCTGGGGAAGAGCAGAGGACACACTGATGTCCAGTTTCATTCGAGGTGGGACCCCAAACCCAACCACGTTGGCCATGGAGGAGGGGCCCCGCTTCACCGTGGTGAAATACAAAGGGAGTTCTCTCCGGGGGAGGGTGGGAGCCCCCCACCTCTGTGCTGCCCCCTCCCTTAACCTCGACACATTCCCCGTCATCCCATCCCGTAACTCGTGGGCCACTTTTAAACCTCAGTGCCTCTAGAGCCTTTTCTGGCTGCCAGAAGGAAACGTGAGAAAACGTTCCAAAGCCATCACCATAAACGCCTCGCATGACGTTACGCAGCCTTCTTTTGCTTTCTTACCTCTCATTAAAGGTTTGCCCTGTTAATCTGCTTTGTCTACACTGGACGTGTGCTATTCGAGGTGTGTTTTTCTTTCTCTTCCTGGTTCTCTAACAAATTTCTAAGCTCCAGTAGGTGGTGAGTGAGTCAGACCTATCATTTCGTGGAGCTGTGTGGCGGAGCAGAGGTGGGCAGGGTGTGGGCTGGGGTCTGGACAGGAGGCGCGTTAGAGACCTCGGGCCCACGGGGACTGGAAGGCAGGCTAGGGGAGGGAGGCAGCCCCTGGGCAGGGTGGGGGGGGGGGCGACAAGGAATGGAGGAGTGAGTTCCAGAGGCTTTTCTTTCTCTCCCACCTGTCCCTGTCTCTTCCCAAGTGCGAACGTGTTTTACGCTACACTGTGAGGGAGGCGACGTTGTGGTTTCTCCTAATTCCCTGTAAGATTTCCAGACATGACCTGTCCTTCTCCTGGCAGGCTGAGTTCTCTTCCCCCCACCCCATGAGTCTTGGGTTGAGTCAATTCCCTCTAAGCAGGGAATAAGAAGCAAAAGAGAAAAAGAGGAAAAAAGAAACTGGTGGAAAGACATCTGTGCGTGGGGATGATGCTTATCTGCGGAAATGCTGTTTCCACGTGCGCTGGGATGTTTGAAGCCAGAGACTTAGAGAGCAGAGGAGGACAGGGTTTTCCTCCTTCTCCTCGCCTCCCTCCCTCCGTCTCTCCCTCTCTCCTCTTTTCATTACAAGAATTGGATGTTTGCCCGCCCAGACAAAGCTGGCTTAGGGAGGAAAAGCTCAGGGAGGAAAAGCTCAGGGAGGAAGCAATGTGAGGAGACTGGAAATAGCAAGGATCCGGACACGCTTGGCCTCCCAGCCCTGAACCCGCAGAGGAGGAAGCTGCTCTCCTGCAGTGGCCGGGGTCCTGGTGGCAGGGAGTGCCACCCACCCCTCTGGCTTTTGGAGTGCCTGTCACCAGGCTGCAGGAGCCCGGGCTCCCGCTGCTAGGAGTTAGGAGGAGCGCGTGCATGTAAGATGCTTCTGGCTTTTTCCAGACACAAGGCCACTTTCCAGTGTGAGAAGCAGCTTGGAGGACGCGGGGTGATGAGATAGAGTCCCAGCTCAACCCCAGCGCTTACTCTCCTGCCCTTCCTCTGCCTCCTTTCTTCTTCTCATCCACCAGCCCCCCCCAGCCCCGTCTGCTTCCCTTTGCTCTTTTGTTCTTCTCTTATCCCTTCTTCTTCTCCTTCTTATTTTCTACTTTCTTCACCATGAGCTTCATGCTTCTTGGTGTTTATCACAACTTTGTGTTTGACCCCTCCGTTGGCCAAAACGGAGTGCGAATCTCATGGAGAGAAAACGTGAGCTGTGTCATGGAAAGCTGGTGCCTGCCTGCAGGATGCTAGGGAGAGGCAGTGGCGTTTTATAATATAGAAGGCACGTCTGCTACCATTGATTGATTGAGCACTGCTTTTACGTGTTCTGACCGCCTGGCTGAGCAGCGTGATGGCCTCTGTCTTACTGATCGGGAGACCTAGGCTTGCACAAGGTCATGTCAGAGTGTGGCGTTGAACCCAATTCTGGCCTAATTCTGAAGTTCCCCTTGCTTTACACAGCTGTGAAGGTAGTGGCTGACGTGGCCATGAGTGCTGGGGGAGGGATGTGTGGGTGGCTCCCGTTCAAATGTCTGAAGCAACCAGCTCCAGTGTTGGCATTACCAGAGTCACCTGCTGGGCCTCACCTGAGTTTCCAATTTGGATCCAGGGACGGAGCCTGAGAATGTGCCTTTCTAATGAGGTCCCAGGTGATGCTGAAGCTCCTGGCCTGGTGACCACACCTGGAGAGCCACTGGTCTGAAAGGCTTTGGCTTCACAGTCGGGTGGTGGGTCAGAGCTCAATCCCAGGTGGCAGGAAATATTTTCGAGATCCTGATGTGAGTGCAAGGTGGGTGCAGATGGAAGTATTTAGTTAGTTTAACCCTGTCTTATTTCCCAAAGGCCTTGATATGCCTTATAAAAACATTCACAGTATAAAACTGATAAGAGTTGAAGAAATTAAATCAAGGACAAATGGAGGCAGGAGTCTAATATAGGTGGCTGGAATCCAATAAGGATAACTTTCTCTCTTTGTTGGCAGAGCTGTATGCACTTTCCTCATTTTCCTGGTTGGTGGCATCCTGTTTTCGTGGTGGGAAGAGCCATTTGAATATTTTGCCCTTTGAATAAAATTCTCCTTTTCGCAAACTGCCTTGTAGAGAAGGTCATCTTCTCACTCACACAATTTAGCAGTTACGAACTGATGTTTATCTTTTTTTTTTATAACCTGATATTTGGCAAAATGGCAAGTGTGCAATGTGGAATAGTTGAGCGACTGTATTTTTTGGATACCTATTACTTAGTTTCCACAGAAAAGAAAGCTAAGAACTATAATAGGGAGGCCCACAAGAAAGCTGAAATAGGATTCCTATCTTTAAGGCATTTACAACCTAGCTTGGAGAAAAAGATGTACATCTACACAGCAGGAGACGAAGTGTGTCCTTTAACAGAGGTCAACAATTCTAAATTTAGAAATTCATGGAAAGGGAAGGTCAGTATAGGTTGATGCGGGCACAAAAGCATGAAATTCAAATTGACAAAATTAAAGAGACAAAGACAAACGGGAAACTGAGACAATTTTCAAGAGTTTTGGATCTAAAAGTTAGCATAACTTTGTATAAACAAAGCACCCAATGACTTCCCTGGACACACGGATGGCTGTGGTACGGTAGGGAAGGGAGCTGACTTTATCTTTGGAAAACTCAGGCTGAGTTAACAGATTTGCCACTTACCATTGTGTGACCCTCCAGCTGTCATTTGACCTCTTTAAGTCTTGGTTTCTGCAAAACTAAAAAAACCGGAAATTTCTAGTATCTATCTGTACCAGCTGAGCCTCAGCTAGGGAAACAAGCAAATATTTGAAGCCAAAGGGCATTCAAGCTGGGAATTAGGTGCTTCAAAACCGTAGGACAGACTGGAAGAATCGAAGCTTCGAGGAGGACAGCCAGTGGCTCACAGCTGAGTCAGGGAGCTGCTGTTTCCACGCGGAGGCCAGGGACGGGCTGGTGCTGCCCACTGGCCAGGGCACGCAGAGACCCCTGACCCCAGCCAAAGCTCGCGCTTACAGCAACGCCTGGGAGTTGGCTGCTGCTAGGGGAAGAATGCTTTCCATCTCTCCTCTGCCTTCCAAATCTTGCACAAGGGCATCATATTGGCAGAAACTACACTGGAATCCAGTTGGCGAGGTCATTGAGCAAGTGCAGGCCTCAGGCTTCTCGTCCCCAGAATGCAGGGAAGAGCTCAGAATTGGGGTCGGGAGGAGACCTAGTGCCAGCAGAAAGCCCCCAGCCTACTGACTCAAAGGATAATTGAGAGCTTACGTTACAGCCCATTTGTGGGTTATAAAACCAGGTTAGAGGGTTGTGACCAGCCCTTTAAAAAAAAAAAAACTCAAATGGATTAAATAGAAAATAACATTGTGCATTGCACAGGGTAATATGCGAGCGTGCGCACCGGTGTGTGTGCAAGTGTGTGTGTGCCTGACACACTGGGTCATGATGTATAAGGGTCAAAGAGGTCTGAAAACCACAGAATAAAGAATCAATGACACGAAATGATTTGTGTGCCTTTTTTTTTTTTAAGATTTTACCTATTTATTCATGAGAGACACACAGAGAAAGGCAGAGACACAGCGGGAGAAGCGGGCTCCCTGCGGGGAGCCCGATGTGGGACTCGATCCCAGGACCCCTGGATCACGCCCTGAGCCAAAGGCAGATGCTCAACTGCTGAGCATCTGAAATAGCTTTTAAAATGTACCCTGAACACCGTACTCATCATCACAGAGCCTTTCTGCAGATTGAATGCTATCCGCATTCAGACAGCAGCCTCCTTGGATACCCCCATTACCAACATCTGGAAATGAAAATAATAATACTCCAGAGTCAGTCAGGTTCATACCTCAGCAAAAGCAGGCTTTGAAATTTTATTAACTGAAAAACCATTGTCGGCTCTTTCCTCATAGCCCACATTATTTCAAGGAGTCTCATATCTTTGGGAATGGGTCGAATTTCGTTTTGCTCAAGGGTAAATGAAATTTTAAACTGGGTACAAACTGAATCATTTAATTTTTTTTTCTGGTTTAGAAATCCCTCCTTATCTCTCCTTCCCTGAAACTCCCTCCTTTTTTAATTGCTTGTAAGAGGCAGCCCACGATAGGGTAACTGGTTTTTCCTGGAATAGCAAATACATAATAAAAAGAGCACCATTTTACTCCTAACAATTTACTGGTTGTTCTCTGAGCCCCCTGGGAGGTGGGTGAATGTTGTTCCTCTTCTCTTTATAGCAAAGGATGTATGACAAGGTGATAGGATCCAGGTCAGTGCCAAGTAGGAACTCAAAACCCAGACGTATTTGCTCTATAGAGAACAGTATTTTCTGCCTCCCCCCGCACCCCCGCCCCAAGCTCAGGTGAACAGAGAGCTGCTATCAGCCCAGGGCTATGCTTATCTAAGTGTACCTGTGTGTTTCTGGGCTGTGTTTGTCCCTGGGCGGCAGGGAGGCCAGGAAATGAGCCGGAGCTCTCTTTGCCACCCAGGAGGGCTGGAGAATCAGGGCAGGGGATGCAGGATTGGGGGACCGTGGGTGGTGGGATGGGGATTATTCGGGGGAGGGCCTGAGACTGTGTAAGAATAATGGGGAACATTTTTTTTTAACTTTTTAAAAATTTTTATTAAAAAAAAAAAACACAAAAACACAGACTTCTTTCACTCCAGTATGTGGTATGTTGCATTTTCCAGTTTGTTCAATGCTTTAAAGCTCAAGGATGCCTCTGCTTTCAATTGTACATGGGCCTGAAGCATCCTAGCTTTTGGCAAGCAGGCAGGAGACTCAACAAAAACCAAAATAGGAACAAGGCAGACTAAATGCAGGGCACATCTGTAAACATATTATACATTTGAAAATTACAATATCAGTAAAAGTGATACAGTTTACAGGTGAAATGAAAAATGCGTTCAGGAAGCATGAAGAGTACGTAAAGAAGCCCCCAAAACTTCTCCTGAATATTTGTGCAGGATTAGAATATAAGCCAGGAGAGAGAGATTCTGATCAGATAGGTTTGATCAGAATATCCTGTGCCCTGAGTAGTTGTAGGGGTCGTCTGAGAGTGGATTTAGGGCTTTGGGGACTTAGAGAAAAATGATGTTAAATTCCAAGTGACACAAAGAGCCGTCTTTTGAAATGAGAGTAAATGGGATCAAGGAGTAAAGTTCCTTTTTGTTGATAAAATTTCAGAGTCTGTGCTAGATGCTTAGCCTTTCCATCTCCATTCCCCCCTCTCTCTGCCTCCCCTCCCCTCCTTCCTTTTCTTTTTTTAAAGATGTATTTATTTGAGAGAGAGAGAGAGAGCGCACCTGAATTGGGGTAGGAGCAGAGGGAGAGGGAGAGAGTGTCTCAAGCAGACTCCCCGCTGACCATGGAGCCCAACACCTGCATGGGACTTGATCCCAGGACCCTGAGATCACCACCTGAGCCGAAACCAAGAGTCTGCTACTTAACGGACGGAGCCACCCAGGTAGCCCCTCCCCTCCCTCCTTTCTTAAAAAATCATCTCTCCCAACAGTCTTACGGCTGTTCCCACTTTAAAGATGAAATTGTGAGGTTCCAAGAAATTAAGTAGCTTGCCCAAGTTTATACAACTAAATGAAAAAGGAAGATTCGAATTGAGCTTCCCCTAACTCCCAAACCCACATTCTTTCCAAAACATTGCTACAGTCCCTCTCTTCCAGAAAATGGAATGGAAAATGTCTGTGGAAACCCGATCACTGTTCCAAGCTATATTACACAGTGAGACTGTTCTTATGTTATCTTCGTGTATGCGGTCTGTGCCCAAAATTTCCATGAAGCGTGCTCCCTCCGTGGCGGGCCGTATGTTCTGAAGAGAGGATTTTGTGGGGTTGTGGCCCTACAGAAGCTTAGGAGGAGTGGGTGTGATCTGAAGGTCACCATCCTTGGAATAGAAACTCCTTGGCCACTGGGAGTTATCCTTGCAAATGCCAGGCAGTCCTGTGGCCCAGTGGTGGTGTCTTAGTTTCTTTTGAGTGTCCGCTGTATGATTCGGGCTGGGACTCATCAGGGCCGACCATATGATTTGCAGGGCCCAGGGTAAAATGAGAAGGCAAGGCCCCTTGTGAAACATTTATTAAAGAGTTCAAGATGGTGAAGGTCGAGTATGCCGTACGTGCAGAGAGTTCTGAGTGTGTGGTTGCACAGGACGTCCGCCCGTGAAGCTGACTCTGCAATTCACCCACGTAGTGGGATTCAAGAAGATAGTCGCCGAAAGCCTGCCTCCTTCATGTGTCGTGCCGAGGTTACTAACACGCACACATCTGGTGGGGTTGGAAGGGAGATTCTATGAAAAAGCAAGTCAACGGCAGCAGCTATCATAAACTCACTTGTTCTTTCATTCATTTGAAAGGCATCTATTGACTCCTCGCGGTGTGCCAGGCAGCGTGCTAGGTGCTGGGGACCTGAAGGCTTCACTTGAAGCATGACCGGTATATACTTGCCTCTCCCAAACAGTAGCCATGGCCCGGGAGACCCAGAGCTGCTTAGATACTACACGTGGCAAATAAATGGCCACGGAGTCTCTTGACCAGTTTGTTCCCTGAGGAGGCTCTTCATCTTGGCCCAGAGATCCACACGCTGAGGGCTTCCTGGCCTCTCTGGGGGCAGGCAACAGAGGCTGACTGTACTACCTTAATGGAGAAACAGGATTTATTGGAAAGGATGGGGAACAGAACTAAGGGAAATGCGGGATAAGCAGGCCTTGTGAGGAACCGACACCCAAGCAGGTTTAGGCAGCCTGGGGAGAAGAAGGTCGTGGTCCTATCCCAATGTTGCTCTAAGCATGAGCCAACATCAGCTTTATTTATTTATTTTGGCAAAGTCATGGGACTTTGGGACCAAAGTCGTGATCCCGTCCCAATTGTGCTCTAGGAATGAACCAACGTCAGCTTAAAAAAAAAAATTATTTATTTATTTTGGCAAACTGGGATGGATGCCGAGATGAGAATCAAGCCTCCTCTCAGTGTGTAGCCCCTGGCCTCAGGGGCAGGGCCCCATCTTGTTTCATTTTCTATATTGTCTTTATTTGGTCTCTGGGGCTCACTCTCTTCCCCACACACAGTTATGGCAAGTGTGCCCGATGTATGGCATGGTTGTGTGTGCCTATACAGGCGTATAAAATGCATAGTGTGTGTGTTGCATATGTGTGTTCATGTGTAAACTTTACAGAATTGGGTTAGTACTGTAGGTGCTGTCATGAAGTTTACCCTTCTGCTCAACAAATGGCTCCTCTGAGCTGGTGTCCATAGTGGTTCTAAGCTGTACGTTGTGCTTCATAGAATTTTCCACTGGGGTTCAAAATCCATTTTCCTGGACATGGTCACCTTTTTCTGCCTCCAGTTCCCCCACGACACGAGCTCAGGGCGAGGAGCAGTCTCATGGATGTCCCCTGTTGATTGACCTGGACACAAGTCTTACCTGGTTGTGTGGAGATGGAGGCGGGAGGTGTCACTTATTCATTCTTGGGCTTTCCCTCTGGAGGTTCTCATTCAGGAGGCCTGAAAGGGCCCTGGAATCCTCAGGTTTAACAAGTGTTCCAGGTGGTTCTTACTCTCAGGTACATTTGGGGGAAGCTGATCTACACTATAGGCCCTGAATGGGGTCCCTGGGCCAAGGGCACACATGTTCTCCATTTCGCTCTTCTCTTGAAAGACTGGCCCATTTGGTCTTCACCATCTACTGACTCTTGGTTTCATCTCTGATGGGTTCTCATGTATGACTACTTGCTCTTTACGTGACTAAATTCTCCTTTATCTATTTGATTGAAAGTATGATGCGTATTTCTAAGTTCTGTTTCCCCTGGTCATTACTGTGAAGCCATCGAGCACGGACCGTTGTCTTCTTTGATCTCAGACAGGCTCTCTGGTTGTCCCTCCCTTTGAATTCATGCTCCTGCAGAATATCAGGTGCTTTGGATGGTGATGTGAACCTCCGGGGAAAGTCTTGTGCCACTTCTGGATCTTAGAGAAAGTGAGAGAAAGTGTATGTGTGTGTGTGTGTGTGTGTGTGTGTGTGACTTGAGGGAGTGATGGTGGGTGGGGGGAGCCAGGGAGAAAGCCTCAGAGAGAGAGAGAGAGAGAGAGAGAGAGAGAGAGCCCTAGTTAATTTAGGTTTATCCTTCTTTTTACCCCCACCTGGGAGGTCTTTTTCAGAGATAACAACCTAATGCTTGAGAAGTGTTACGGGGGTGGTGAGGGGAGGCATTTGTGATACAATTTTGGAACCATTAGAGGTTCCAACAGTGTCCTGATGTGTCTGTTGTCTGCAGCCAGGCCTGGGTTAGCTGATTTTTTTTTGTCCCCAGGAGCAGAGGCAGTGTGGGCGGTGACAGACCTGGGGCCTGTGAGGGATGGAGGGCAGCATAAAGGCAACACTTTGCCTTTCTGCAACCCGTGTACCCAGCCCTCGTTTGCTTCGTTGTCATGCTGTGTACCCATCTCTCTGTCCTCTCACTGGGGGGGTAGATTAGTTTCTCAGGTCTTTTAAGTTCCTTTTTTTTTTTTAAATTTTTTTTATTAATTTATGATAGAGAGAGAGAGAGAGAGGCAGAGACACAGGCAGAGGGAGAAGCAGGCTCCATGCACCGGGACCCCGACGTGGGATTCGATCCCGGGTCTCCAGGATCGCGCCCTGGGCCAAAGGCAAGCGCCAAACCACTGCGCCACCCAGGGATCCCCGGTCTTTTAAGTTCCATGGAGTATCTTCAGGGCCGAGCTCCTGGAAGGCGGCAGCCTTATTACTGAGCCCTGTTTCCAGCTTCTGTCCATTTTCTGGGCTTGTGCTGCTCTGTTCAGGATTCACAGGGAGACGGCCTTACTGGCCTGGCCTAGGCCATGTGCCACCCCTCTGCCAGGGCAGGCCATCTTGATTGATTGACAGGTAGAGAAAGCCAGTGAAATTGCTGGAGGAGGGGAAAGTAGGTAATGCCATGATGTTCCCACAATCTAGACCTTTCCCTCTTATGGGGGAAGTTGCAGAAAGTTGGTCCAGCTAATTAGGAGAGCCTCAAACCAATGATTTTGCTCACATGACCACCCACTGTGCTTGCACCGCCATCCCACTGAGGGCAAATCTTGTTTTGAGACAGTACAAGCGCTCTGTATAGTTGATGCTTAGCATTGATCCAGTGTCAGTAGCCCAACCCACCCCCTAGAAGCCTTGTTTAGTGGGTGATCTTTGCTCTGACCTTGCTCCAGTTTAGGAGAAGCTGGTCCAGATGCCCAAACACCAGTTTCTCACAGTGGCAGTTAAACTAAGCGAGCTCAGTCTAGAATTCCCTTGGACTCTGACCGTTTACAATGATTCGGGAAAACTTTGCTTTTAAGGTTTCTGATTTCGAACTATCAAGTGTTCTAAGCATGATATCTACCAAAGATGAAGCTGAAGAAAACTCTCAGGAAGTGCGGCGATTGCTAGCATACACAAAGCAGCGGTTAAAGGCCACAGGCTTTGGAGTCAGGCATTCTGAGTATTCAAGTCAAGGCTCCCTCAGTATATTATCTGTGTCACCCTGGGCAAGTTACTTAGTCTCACTGTGCTAAACGATTTTTATATTAGACCACATATTTAGAGTCCTTAGTCATGACACAATATAGAATATTTAATCATTACTATATTGGTTACATTTCATGTATCTGTTATGCAAACATAAAATAAAAAAATACTTAAAAATAAAAAGAAGTGCTTTTTTTTTCTGCTGTCATCTTCAAAATATCAATACTATTGGTTTTGAAGAAAACCAGTAATATTGGTTTTCTTACTGCCCAAAAAATGTTACATGCAATATTTTTTTGATATAACTTTCCCAGGAAAATAAAAAGAGCTTTGAGCCTTGAGCTTTCCTGGGACCACGTGATTTCTCCCTATGCTCCCCTTAAAAAATGGCAGCTGTAACTGAACCACTCTTGTCCCAGTGGAAAGTCTACACAGAATGCAAATATGTAAAATGGATGAAAGCAATGCAGTGAACACACTCAGGCAGGTTAAATCAGCATTGATTGTCAGAAAACTATTTATTTTTGTGGAGTTATTTATATACATCCATGGATAACCAGAATTGTGTGTGCGTGTGTGTGTTTAGGTTTTTATTTAAGCAATCTCTACACCCAGCATGGGGCTTGAACTCACTACCCCGAGATCAAGAGTCGCACGCTCTTCTGAGCCAGCTAGGTGCCCTGGATAATCAGAATTTTGGAACACAACTGAAAACCATTATAGCATAAGGCAGTCAATTAAAAAAAAAAAGCTGTAGTCCCTGTAAGATATGCACATGTGCATGCGTACACTTACACAGACACACATGAACCTGACAAAGCATGATGGTGCAGTGCTAATATTTTGTCCTATTGAATTGCTGGCGTTTGATAGAGTTAGCCAAGAGGAGACTTTTTTCCCCTTTGTTTAATACTGTCCAGCAGTGGTTTGAAGGTCTTTTCAATCCCTTTCCTGTTTTGAAACCACCTCGTGTTCCCATGTGATGTAGCCCTGGGATATCCTTCATTTTCATCATTCTGGATTACAAAGACAAATGTGTTAGGCAAAAGCCAAGGGGTGGTTGTTGGGGAAGGTGGAGTTGGGCTCTCATGACGTTTCTGCCTTGCTCCATAAAAGCCTTAGCCAGAGCTGCGAGGGCCCAGTGTCTGGACCTCAACCGTTTCATTATGCTCCAGTGACTTCCAGCTTTCAGTGTCCACATCCCCTGCCTGTGGCTTTTTCTGGCACGGGAGAAGGTCACTCGGCCCTCATACTCAAGGCAAGTTGGAAGTGCCATGGAATTAATACCACTTAGGAACGGCCTTCAACCAAGGACTCCCGAGAGTTGACATGAACCCTAGCTCCCTGGACCCTCTGGTGGAATGATTCTATGGTCTGCAGTTCACGCTGTTTCCAGTGTCCCCTTCTAGAATCATCCATGGTGGTAGCCGCCTCATGAGGCATATTCATGGCGCCTCTGCTGTCCCTGCATCACTTGCCTGTTCCCCAGTTGGTGTAGCTTTCACTCTCCAAGCAACTGGCTTGCTCTTGTAATCCTTGTCTCAGGGGCAGCTTCTGGAGCGGGCGACACGGGGGTGGGGAGCAGGAATCCAAATAAGACGTCATGTTTAGCTTCACTTCCCTCTTTATACAACTTCTTCCGCTCATCACTCTTTCAAACTCTTAAGTTTGGGCTTGTGGTGGCCCTGCGTGTACAATATGAGCCTGTCTTCCAGCCTCCAGCTGATTGGACCAGGGAGGGAGAGCTGCTGAGCCTATCAGAGTCCCTGCCCTAGGAGTTTTGGAGATTGGTAGGGATGGTGGGAGTGGAGGGGGAGTGGAGAGGGGGTGGCAGGGGGTGGAGTCGGGGGAGACTCACAGAGAAGGAGACAGAGAGATTGATTGAGCGAATCTTTCCCAGGTGGGGACTGAAGCAGGGACACTTGGGAGCTATGAACACATCCTGCATATATCTGTTCTGGGGATCTGAGACAGCTCAACTGACCTGCGGAGAGCAAAATGAAGCAGGTGTGCAAGGAAAAGCATAGGTGAGGGACACAAAAAAGTACTGCTGTGGTTTTGGCAACCTTCCCACTTCTGGTTTCAATCTTTTCAGAGGCATGGCTCCATTTCTGCTATGACAAGGTACCTATTTTTTTTTATTTTTTATTTTTTTTTTAAGAAAAAATGCTCCCTTTTTGTTTCAGCTAGGATGAGTTGGCTTCTTTTGCTTGAGGCCAGGCCATCGAGTGCACATTTTATATTATAATTCATTCCTATGAAAAATAGTGTTTTTATGACTGTTGCCATCTCAGCCCTGGAATTAAGATATTTTATTTTATATTTGTTTATCCCCTTCCCTCTGGAGACATGTTAGCAAAAGAAAGAGGTAATTTCCTTTCCTCCTTCAAGGAAAACCCAGGGGCCTCTTTTTGTGGAGTTCTGTGTACCTGAAGACAATCCCTTCTTACGTCCTGAGATCTTGCCAGAAGGTGGATTTTCTGAAAAGGTGTAGGCTGTGTGTATGGGGGCTGTGTGGGCACCAAGGGTTGGGTAGAAACAAGCCTGAGAAGAGGACTGCAGGACTCCCGGGCTGCTGGACCCTTGCAGTCCTTGACAGCATTTCGGAGGACCTTCAGTGTCAGGTACAGTGAAGCTAGCCACCAGGTCCTGTGGTCTTGAGGATGTTGGTAAAGGAGAGGGAAGATGTGAGGGGACGTCTTTGCAGCCTGCCAGGGTGGCAGGGCATGCTGGGTGGGAGGACCAGCCCCTAGCAGTGGTACCGAGGAGCAAAGAAGAAATAGTGACCTTTCAGGAGTGAAGAAAAGGTTCTTCCCATTTCTCTGAAGCATTTGAGCCCTGGGATTATGATGCACTACAGGATGGTGCGCATGAATATTGCCTAATATTGGCCATTCTAACCAGCCTTGGCAAGTGGGGTGTCTTGGTCCGTTCGGACTGCCATAACAAAAATGACCATGGACTGGTGCTCAAACAAGGAGCATCGATTCCTCACAGTTCCGGAGGCCCCAGCAGATCCAATGTCTAGTGACCATCCTCTTCCTGGCTTGTAGACCGCCACCTTTTTGATGTATCTTCACATGGGTGAGGAGGGTAGGAAGAAGGAGGGAGAAAGAGAGAGAGAGAGAGCCCACACACCCGAGAGACCTCTCCTGTTTCTTCTCATAGGGACACTAATTCCATCGTGAGGGCTCCACCTCCATGACCTAATTACCCCATAAAGATCCCACCTCCAAATGCCATCACATCGGGAGTTTGGGGGTTCAACATGAGCTTTTGAGGAGGGGCACATGCAGTCCACAGCCTGGAGGCTGGCACTGGATTTAATTTGAGTAAGACATTTCTTATAATACCCCAGGTGTGGTGGAAGATTTCATAGCTGCTACATTTGTACATTTGGCTAAGTTATATGATAAAAGATTCTTTATAAGTGTATTTTGCCTCACAAGAAAATTTTGGAGGTGACTGTTTCTTGCTGATGTTTTTAGAGGATGGCTTAATCTACCATAAAGGCTAGAAAGGAGTCTAAGGAAAATAGAATTATCTGAGGAGTGGTAGATTGACGTTGGACCTCTCAGAGAGCCAGGTTAAATGAGAGAAACTGACTCTAGAAAAGGAGATTTGGGAGAGTATATATCAGGAAG
This sequence comes from Vulpes lagopus, assembly GCF_018345385.1. Classification (NCBI taxonomy): domain Eukaryota; kingdom Metazoa; phylum Chordata; class Mammalia; order Carnivora; family Canidae; genus Vulpes; species Vulpes lagopus. Next base: position 19,343,888 of record NC_054833.1, read on the forward strand.
TCACTGAACAGACAGAAAGACCAGAGAATGAGTCTAAGAAAATGGGAGGGAATCAAGGGAATACGGATAACCAGAACCTAGCCAAGATCACACCTCAGGATAGAGTGACACTGCTGCCAGACACTGGCCACCACAGGGCACTGACGGCTTTGCCACGGGTGGAGTCCATCCTATGCTGTCTCGTGCTTTTGCATCACTTGCTACAGGCTCAGGGTCCTGGGGGAGCCTCAGGTTGGCCAGGCACATGTTGTTTGCCCAGGTCCGGCCTCTGGGGCTCAGGGACAGCAAGGATCTGGCTTTCTGGATCTAGGGGAAGGTGTGAATCCTATCAAGATAATGACAGCTTCTCCATATACGGCAGTGGAACCTTCCCCCATAAAGTCACCGTGATATGTACATTTCCACAATGAAAACACCCATTGCTTGGGTCCTTGTGAATGGGGTGGCCACCTCCATGTCCCTCTCTTCTTCCTTAAGTTATCCACTCCTGTGACTGCAGTTCTATCTCTATGCCCCCTGAAACCTCTAGCTTTGTGGCTATTTCTCTTCTGAGTTTGACTATTACGTTCTATTGACTACTCCACATAGTCTCTTAGGTGTCCCTCAAACTCAACCGAACACCATCTTTTAGAAAGGCTGTATTTGGGCTGGCTAAGGTTGTGGGTCCTGGAGCTGGAAGCCTGGGCTAAAATCCCAGTCCGGCCACAGCTGTTACGTAACCTTGGGAAAATTACAGACCTCTTTGTGGCTTGGTCTTGTCATCTGTAAAATGGGGATAACACCTATCTCATAGGATTTTAAAGATGATTAAATGACTCAATACATGAAAAACACTTTAGAATATTGCCACATACATAGTAAATCCCTCAACTAGTTATTATTGTCCAGTACACTGGACGTCCCCTTATTTTCTTTTTTCAATTAATACTCCTTAATGATACAGGCTAGAAACTTCTAGATCACACATGACTGCTTTTCCCTTTTTCTTCAATGCCCTTATTATACCAGTCCAAAGTCTATTGAGTCACCTTCTTAAATGGCTCTTAAACCCTTCTTATCCACAATCTTGCTACCACTGTCTCAGTTTGGGCCACCGTCAACCATTGCTTGGATGATTGAAGGAGTTCTCTAACTAGTTTCTTAGCCTCCGGGTGCTTTTAGGTTAAATGAAGACATATAATGCTCTAGGATGATAGTGGGAATACCTAACATTTTTGAGATACTACTATTAGCTGGGAAGTGTTTAAAGAGCTTTACATGAATTAGTTAGTTCATTTAATTATCACATCTACCACATGAAGAGGTACTTTTGTAAATAGGAAAATGAAGCACTGAGTACTTAGGGGACTTGCCCAGAGTTATACAGCCCTAATGGCCCAGGCAGGATTTGAACAAAGGCGCTCTGTCCATGCATTTCACCAAATATTCTCCCCTATGCAGGTGGTCTCCAAAAAAGGCACAGAGTCCCTGGAGAGTCATGGGTGAAAAATGTTAGAACTTCTACTTATATCTATTTTAAACTAAAATTATGAAATCCTTTAAGATTGATTAATATAAAATATATGGATTAACATTGGTAGTCTCACGTCGCCTGTCTGATGGTCCTTGCTGCACGTAGTACCCAAAGAACCTTTAAGGGAAGAGGGGAGTTGATGATTTGAGAGGTTGACAGTGACATTTTCACACAGATTTGCTGCCATTGACTTGTTACGTGTAGCTCACATGCTATTAGGGTGTCATCGATGCAGGCGCATGCTTGCAAAACCGACTCCTAAAAAGTACACTATTATGGTACTTTTAATGAAATGAGAAGTGCTCATGAAATATTCATCCCAAATAGAGGCTTACTCAGGGCAAAGAATTGTCAAACCTAATCATGAGTGTTCCAAAACTTCTGACATTTCTCATCTGGTAAGTGGTTATTAGTTATAAACTATTAGAAAATAATTAGGAGAGGGATTGCTGGATGGTGCAGTCAGTGAAACATCTGACTCTTGGTCTGGGGTAATGTCTTGATATCAAGGTCATGAGATCGAGCCCCCAGTTGGGCTCCACGCTCAGCAGGGAGTCTGCTTCTCTCTCTCTTTCTGCTCCTTCCCCTCCAATAAATAAACAAATCTTAGAAAATAATCTTGAGAAATTAAGAACATCCTAATAGGTACCTTGGAAGTAAAATGGATATTTTAACAATGAGTGAAAGAATCATTGATTTTCACAAGAAAACTATGTTGTGGAGAAAACATGTTAAAAACAGATCTTTGGGAATATTTCCAGTGCTTGTAATTTCCTCTTCTCTTCTCTTTCTTTCTTTCTTTCTTTCTTTCTTTCTTTCTTTCTTTCTTTCTTCTTTTCTTTCTTTCTTTCTTTCTTTCTTTCTTTCTTTCTTTCTTTCTTTCTCTCTTTCTTTCTTTCTTCTTTCTTTCTCCCTCCTGCCCTCCCTCCTATCAGCTGAAAATGGCAGGTGTTAAGATAAAAAACCTCATACCTGCATTTTTTAAAAACACAGAGAAAGACTTTCTATTCTGTCTCTGTTTCAAATGAGAAATTTCAATGGCCTTTGAAGCCATTTCGTGAGAGTACAAAAGTATAACAACTTCTGACTAATTTCTAATAACAGCCAATCGACATTAGGGAAGACTGATCCTGGCCAGCCAGATTTCAATAGAAGCTTTGCTAGGTGATAGATAGGATTTAAAATGAATACCAAGACCCCGTTTGGACGTACATACCTTGTAAGGCATATTTTTTTATGTGTATATGACATTGAAATTATAAAATCATTAAAATCAAGTATCAAAATAAGACCTTTGGGGCATGTGGGTGGCTCAGTAGGTTAAGCATCCGACTCTTGATTTCGGCTTAGGTCATGATCTCAGTGTTGTGAGATCCAGCCCAGTCAGGCTCTTGCTCAGTGGGGAGTCTGCTTTAGAGTGTCTCTCTTCCTCTGCCCCTCCCTTTGCTAAAATAAATAAATAAATCTTAAAAAAAGACCTTCAAATCACTATATCATAAAATGTTAAACCACGGTTTCAAAAATAATTAAGATTATTCAATCACATTGCTCTCATAAGGGCTATATCAATTACAAAACTTTTTATGGTAGATGAATATTAAAGAGGAGAAATATTAAAATAATTTCTTTAAAATGTTCTGTTTTTAAGTATCATAATGTTTCTAGCAAATTAATACGGAGCCAAGTGTATAAAACTCATAAATACAATAATATCAATATTTTAGTGCTATAGAAAATATTTGACAAAAAGTGTGATTATTGCTCAATACTGTTAACACAACCATGTTTATGATTGTTGTCTGCCATTTAGAATACTTTAACTTTATAAAGTTGTCTATTCGTATCACTTTTCTGTAATAAAAATTACTGCTATAACTAAAAGTTTCGTTCTTGTTTTTTACTTCCTTTGCTCATTTTTATATACATCAGTACTTATATATATACAGTGTCTATGTGTATGTATATGTCATCTGTGTGTATTATAAATCTATAGCCCTGTTTCTAACTGGTCATATTTTTTTCTCTCCCTTTTTTAAAAGATTTTATTTATTTATTCATGAGAGAGAGAGAGAGGCAGAGACACAGGCAGAGGGAGAAGCAGGCTCTTCGCAGGAAGCCTGATGCAGGACTCGATCCCAGGACTTCAGGATCAGGCCCTGAGCCGAAGGCAGGCGCTAAACCACTGAGCCACCCTGGGATCCCCCCTCCATTTTTCCAATCCTTTTTTGCTTTCTTTTAAATCCTTTTTTATGATCTGGATTGATCTGACTTTGCATTTTGCATAGTGTGCTCCTTCTGGCCTCACCTCCATGTCCCCATTTTCCTGTCTGGTCTCACCCTGGGTTTCTGGTTTTAGACTCTCTCTCCTTTGCCACCTCTCTTCTCCCTCCATCATTCCATGCCTCTCTGGAACCCACTCAGTACACAAGGTGATATGGCAGTGATAGAGAATCACAGAGAAGTAAGTGGTGGGGGCCCACCAGCTTCCACTTCCAACGTTAGAACAGAAGTATGTGCTGAGGGCGAAGGAGCTGGGCGTCAGGGCTTCCTGGGATAAGGAAAGGCCGGATGGTGGAGGCCTGGGGTGCCAGGTAGAAGGAAAGGGTGAGCACTCCACACCCGGGGCCTCTGGGTCTTCTACCTTGGTTCGTGCTCTCTCTCATCCTCTGCTGGGAGCTCACGGATCACAACAGGCGGCATCAGAGAAAAACTAAAATCAGTTGTGTGCGGGGGGAGGGGGGGGATTCAGAGCTGTTTTGGGGGCAGGCAGAGACATGGTGGGCATCTGGATCTTCCAGCAAGGGGCCCGAGCTTTGCATGTGAGAGGGGTTGTACTCCACGTGGATTAAAATGGAAACCTCAAGGCACCCAGTTACAACACTGTTACAGGGCAGAAATCAGGGTAAGTCAGGCTGGCCCTGGCTCTTCGCCAAAGGATTTTATTTCCAGAATCACCAAAGCTGTTTTCCTTTGCGGGCACGGCCCCTACCCTCAGCACGGCACTGCCAACAGCGAGGCCCCAAGGCCGCTGGCCTTCTGGCCGTACCTGCGGGAGCAGACTGTGCCCGGGTTAGGGGCTTCCCGTGCCCCCGCTGTGGATCACCCCCGATGGCCCTGCGCTGTCCTTCCCCCCCGTCAGCAGCAGCCTTGAGGTGCTGCTGTGTCAGCAAATGCCCGGCCTGGGGCCTGGCCACGTCCCGGGGTAGCTGGCTGCACATGTGTGATGCAAGGGCCCATGGCCACCCAGGGGGGAGGCCCGATCCCCCTGGGGACGCTGGGAGGAGACAGGGTGCAGCAGAGCCGCGATAGGCGGCCTGTCCTTTGGGGATGTCCCCCCGCAGCCTGGGACCGCCACCATCTGATTCCCTGGCCTGCTGCCCCCCCCAGTCAGTAATCCGAGTCCCTGCGGGCCTGGAAGCTGCAGCCGCTAAGCCAGGGCTGCTGTTTTTTCTCAACGGTGAACATGTCCCAGCTCTTCTTCAATGTCAAAATGTTTTCCCATGAACGCCGGGGGTAGCATTTCGCCCGCCTTATCAGCCCTAGCAACCAGAAGCCCGGTTTCCAGGAAAGCAGCCACTTGATCCAACCTGGTGAAACCCACTCCCCAGCCCAGCTACTGGCATGGCACGCTCGCCCCAGCACTCAACAGCCAGGGTTTTTTTAGCTGCGGCCACATGACATCATTTCCAACTGGCCGGCCTCCTCCGCCCCGCCTGGTACGGCTCCCCCCCACCCCGCCCAGCCCTTCTCCTCCCCACAGCCCAGGGTGCTATTTTGCGGACTAGTGGGAATGCTTTGGGCTTTTTTGGGGGGCTGATTCCCTTTATTTCTCAAAATATCCCTAATCCCTTCCCTCGGCAGACGTGGAGCGGCTCGGGGCTCCCCCGGGATGCTCGGGATGCTCGCTGCGGCCTAGTTGCCCCTGGGCTCCGGCTCAGCCGGGGGGTGACTGGGGTGCGGGAGGCGGGCTGGGTGGCCCCCAGAAGACCCTCCCCGTCAGTGATGGGGTTCTCCCTCCGTGGCCATGAGACGGAAGGCTGTTTCTCCGAAGCCTGCACCCTGGGAGGCGCCAGTGGGGGGGTGGCTGGGTGGGGGTCACTGTGATGCCCACGCGCCCCGGGTCTCCGCTTCCAGCGCCTGGCCCTTGTCCTGGGTTGTCCTGGAGGGAGGTTGGGGGCGCCCCGGCGGCCTCGGAGCAGCGGGACCGTGTCTTGTGATGTGAAGATGTTCTTTTCCTAACCATATATGTCTCCCCCAGAGAACCAATAAATAATGTGGTCGCTCCGGCGGGGTTGTCTTTCCATAGCTGCCCCGGGAGCCCTCTGGCCCCTGCTTGTGGCTTCTCCTGTTTCAATTTCCATGTCCCCTCCGTGCTGTAACTCAAGGAGCTCCCGGGCTTAGGAGCAGCTGCGAGCCGGCCTGCTGGCGGCTGTGCCACCCGGGGAAGGGGCGCCGGGCGCTGCCTTGAAGGCACCAGGGGCACCATGGCCCCTGGCTGCCCCGATGCCCTGGAAGGTGAGCAAGGACCTTCCTTGGGTATCTTAGGGGCCAGACCCAGAGGATCTGGTGGAGGGGGTGCGGGGACCTCGGGTGCCAGACCCAGGGAATCCGTCAAGGCCACCCAAGGAAATGATGCGACGGGGAGACCTGGAAGAGCATTTCTCACTGTGGAATCTTCCAGGCGGTCCTCCCAACACCCTTATCTTCCACCTGCCTCTCCTGCCAGAAAGGGGGCGACCGCTCATTGAGTGTGCATGCGTACCAAGACCCCCCTCCCCCCGCCCAGTGAAGTCTAGAGCTCGCCGACCCTCTAAACCCAGCACACACCGGCCCTTCCTTTTTCAGAAGAAGAACTAAAGCCCAGGGGAGAAATGACTTGTCCCAAGTCAGGGTTGAGCTGGGGTTTGAACCAGCCTCCTCCGGGAGCTGTTACTGCGCACACCAGGGAGCTCAGGGGCCCCCGCTCATCCCGCCGCAGCCCCCCACCTGTGTGCTTCCCTACCGCCCCAGGAGGGCCAGTGCCGCTGGAACGGGGGGTGGGGGGGGCAGGGGTGAGCTGGAGGGTTAAAGGCAGTGGAGGCCATGGATTTCATGCCTCAGGCCCGGTCCCTGCACCCCCAGCTCTGCTGACCCCTTCCAGAAGTGATGGGTTCTTCCTTCTGGGTCGAACTGCATCCTCACCCCCTCGGCCCTGGGCGAGCTCCAGGTTAGGGTAACTCCTGGCCTCCAGCTGTGTTTCCCTGATTCAGTGCCTGGAGTGGGGGGTGGGGGGCACTGGGAAGTGGCCGCAGAGCCTTACAGTGGCAGCCGGTAAGTCCCTGGGCTCTGAGGCCCCGGACGGTGACAGTGTGGCCGAGCTGCCCCCTGCTTTGGGCCGCGAGGGGCATCTTTCCTCAGGGCTCTGGAATGCAGCGCGTGGGTTTATCTCGCCCCGGGTGTGTGCCCGCCCAGCCCGGCTACCTCTGCTTTCTCCTGAGCTCCGCATGCCATTGGCATTTAATAAATGTTAAAAAATAGCAACATTGGAGCTGCTGACCTTCACCTTAGAGACCATTGCCAGAGCGGTCCCTCCTTCGCGGGGCCAGACAACGCAGGCCTGAAGGGGCAAAGAGAGCGCCGCCCTCGGCCGCGGGCCCCGAACCCCCGGACCCCCAGATCCAGGCCTGCCATGGAGTTCGCAGCTGGCGCTCAGAGGTCGCAACATGTGGACCGGGGCCGGACGCTCTAACAGAGATGCCTGGGCCGCGTGCCCTTTGCAGATCCAGGCAGGGCCTGGCTGCCTCCCGGTCATCCTACCCCCCAGACCCGTCTGTTCCTCCAGGCCAGGGGGTGTCACGAGTGCCGGGGAGCTGGCGCACCTCTGTTGCCCTCTCTCCTTCGCCTGCCCCTCCCTCCAAAAATCCTTTCCCCCATTGTGTGGCCGAGACTTCCTCGTCTGGTGGTAAAGGACAGGAGGGACTGGGGTTTTCCAGCTAGTCTGAGTCAAGTTTTAATTTCTTCCTTTTTTAAAAGAATTAGGCAGCCTTTTCTTTACCCGCAAGGCCTGGGCAGCGGAGTCCAGGCAAGGTCTTCTTCTTTAGCCAGCTCTCTCCCTTCCTCTTTTTCTTCTTCCCTAAAGACTGGGAAAAGGTGACTGTCACAGAGGGAGGGATCTGAGTCTCCCGAAGGCCTGGAACTGGAAGGCTGGTTTACGTAGTTTATGTAAACTGATGCCACCGAACTCCATCCACTTGACGGGCAAGGCTGTTGAGATTTGGGGAGAGTAAGTCAGCAGCCAGGGGCAGCAGCTGGCGGGGGGACAAGGCTGTGTCCCCGGCCGGTCGTGTGGGGGCTCATCCTGCCACACACAGTGCCCAAGGAGCTGGACTCACACACTCCCTTTCCTTCCCAATAACAGCATCAGAAGAGGTGGCCATCGCTAACTCCCATTTCACGGATGGGTAAACTGAGGCTCGGAGAAGTTAAGTACCTTCCTCACATTGTCACTTCGGCTTCTGAGCCACTGTGACAGGTGCGAGGGTCATTTTCTGGGAATCCTGGGCACTCTGGATGGCTCAGCTGTCGGTGTGCCCAGGACACTCCCCAGTCTCAGTGGGGGAAAGTGCTCTGTCCTGGGAAACCCCATAGCGTCGGGCAGCTGGACCAGGTGGTCGCCCCACTGAGAGCTCTTGTCTCTTCCTCGTTCTTCCCCACGGTGCATCTCTTGTTTTTGCTCTTCGCAGTGACACCTGTTTTCTTGGGAAAGGCAGAGGGGACTCTGGAGGGGGAGGGCAGGGGCGAGGCTGCAGGGTCTTGAGGGTGACACTGCTAGGCAGGCAGCGACTGCCCCTCGCGTGGCCTCTCCTGTCATTAGCCTAATGTGGGGTGGACAGCAGAAGAGTGGCAGCAAAACTGGGGACTCTGCTGGGGGCAAGGGGGCGCTGAGTGGGCCGCCTCCGTCGGCGGGTCCGTCCTCAGGAAATGCAGGGCAGTCCCTCTATCCTGGAGTCCTGGAGGTCTGGGAGGCAGGCGGTAGGACTCATGGTCACGGGAAACCCAGGTTTGGGAAGACCAGCTCAGTTTCTCAGTCTACTTGCTCAAACTTCAGGCGTGCGTGAGCAGTTTGAGATACAGAAAGAGATTGTGGAACCAGGATGATGATCCAAGCAAGGATCTCGGGAGCAAGGAGTTAAATCCAGAGCCGTGCTCTGGGTCATGGGAGGAACCTTGAAGAAACACAAGGGCGGGGGGCAGACACAGGCAGAGAAAACGGAATCTCTGTGGGAGCCCAGGCATTGCTCTGTGATTTCCCACACGTGACTCCGTTCAAGCCTCCCCAGTTCCTATGAGGTTGTATCATCATCATCATCATCATCATCTTCTTCTTCAGTTACAAACCAGTAGGGTGAGGCGCAGAAGGGTGAAGACACTTGCCCACGGTCACACAGCTAGGAAGTGACGTAGCTGGGATTCAAACTTGTCTGATGGTGAAGCATCAGAGTTCTCCTCCTCCTCCTCGCCTTCTTCTTTAAAGATGATGCAACTTTTTACTTACTGGCAAGGTCAGTGGAGTTTAGGCAAAATCTTTTTTTTTTTTTTTGAAGAATGTATTTATTTATTTATTTGACAGAGAGAGCACAAGCCAGGGGAGCAGCAGAGGGAGAGGGAGAAGCAGGCTCCCCACTGAGCGGGGAGCCCTCTGGGGAGCTCCACCCCAGGACCCCGGGATCCTGACCGGAGCTGAAGGCTGAGCCTTAACCGACTGAGCCACCCAAGCGCCCCTAGGCAAAATATTTTTCAGTTCTCCCTTCCCCTTTTAGGTTCTTCCCTAAAGGCCTAGAAAAGGTGATTATTTTAGCTCCTCTGCGATGCTGTCTCTTTCCTGGCTCAGGCCCCCCAGGGATTAGGGCTGGTGTGTGGGGGCGGGAGGTGGTGATCGGTAATCCCAAGTGTGTGTGGCTGTGAGTGTGCTGCGTGCGTGCATGAGTGAATGGGTGTGCATTTAGATGAAAGTTGCTCCAGGCAAATGTTTGGGATCCTGGAGCTGGACGGTCAGCCCCACCTGGCTCCTTCTTAGCTCATCTCTGAACCTTTATCAAGCCTTCGTGGCTAGTCTCCTTTCAGGAGCCACAGGGAAGGTGCCAACCCCTGAGATCACCTGTTGGCTTTGTCCCAACTCGCTGCTCAGGAAGCAGCAGCCTTTGTGGATCCCTTGCACCTGTGCCTGATGGGAAGCGGGGTGGGGGGGTGGGAGGAGCACATCAGGAAAGGGCCTGTGCTGGGTGTGGGTTCCATGCCCTGGGAGGGGGGAGCTCTCTCTCTGCCCCACCCCTCTGGACAAAGGGGAGCCCCACCTCACCCCTGCAACCACCCCTTCGCCCTGGCACATTACTCCCTGTCTCCACCTGTTCCCCCTCCCTGAGTCTGCACCAGGCTGGTCCTGGAACCGGCCTGGCTGTGAACAGCGTAATCACGAATGAATCACACATCGATAGGTTGAAATGGATGAACAATAAAAGCCCAGGACCAGCCACAGTTGATCGGCCACCTCGTAAAGAAATACAAAATCCCCTTCTACATAATGGGGAGTCTTGTTTCAAGGAGCTTTCACACTGGGAGCTCGCTTTCTGCCAACAAGTTAGGTAATTAGATCTATGCCAGCGCTACAGAGAGGAGCCGTTTCTAGGTAGAAAGCACTTTGCAGAGCGACCAGTAAAAGAGCATGAAGTGCCTAAAACTAGAGCACCGCATGGGTATCTAGTGCTTATGCTCCACCACGGTTGGAATAACGGCACAGAAATTAATCTTTATAGTTCATAGCAAGTACCCAACAGAGAGCTCTGAACAAATGAGTAAAAACTCTGCTTTCACGCACGCCTGAAGTTTGAGCAAGTAGACTGAGAAACTGAGAGGCCCGAGTAATCGGAATATCAATGCTGATACAGAAATGTGATTTTTCCCGATCCAGACAGACTTGGAAGGTGGAGCAGTTTGAGATACAGAAAGAGATTGTGGAACCAGGATGATGAAAGAAAAGAATCAGCCACTGAGAGACATCCCGTGGCAGTAGTTGGCTAAAAGCAGGTGCTGCGTATTACCGCGCAGGTTGGACGCTGCGCGACTTCAGAATGTGGTTCAGTGCAGTTCACGGGGACTGCAATATGCAGAGTGTTTAGCAAAGGGATGGCTCTGGATAAGGGTTTTCCCAATCTCTTAGCGAGAGATATTTAGAAAGCTAATATCAGAACAAGACAGCGCACGTTATTTGGAGTTTGTCTATACATCATCTATCTACTTATGCTTGCCCTAACAGTTTAGCAAATTGCATATAATTCATTCATGTGGATTCAGTTATTTATAAAATTTTCTTTTTTTATTAAGAATTTATTTATTTATTTATTTATTTATTTATTTATTTATTTATTCACGATAGACATAGAGAGAGAGAGAGAGAGAGAGAGAGGCAGAGACACAGGCAGAGGGAGAAGCAGGCTCCACGCAGGGAGCCGGATGCGGAACTCGATTCCGGGACTCCAGGATCGTGCCCTGGGCCAAAGGGAGGTGCCAAACCGCTGAGCCACCCAGGGATCCCCTAAAAATTTCTTGATTATGAAATAATTGTGGATTTACAGAAAGTTGCAAAACCAACGTACAAGGAGGTCCCATGTACCTCCAGTTTTGCCCAATGGTAATATCTTGCAGAACTAGATATAGTACAAAGCCAGGACATTGGTGCAACCCACCCAGCTCATCAGATCTCCCCAGTTTTACATACAGTCATGTGTGTGTGTGTGTGTGTGTGTGTGTACCTGTATGTAGTCTTATCACATTAAACCAGTGGCAGATTCCGTAACCACCACCACAATTAAGATACAGAACTGACCCATCCACAAGGATGTCTCCATCATCCCTAGCCCCTGGTAACCACTAATCTGTTCTCTGGCTCTCTAATTTTGTTATTTTGAGAATGGTATATAAATGAGGATTCGGGGATTCCTGGGTGGCTCAGTGGTTGAGCCTCTGCCTTTGGCCCAGGGTGTTGGTCCCGGAGTCCCAGGATCGAGTCCCACATCGGGCTCCCTGCATGGAGCCTGCTTCTCCCTCTGCCCGTGTCTCTGCCTCTCTCTCTGTGTCTCTCATGAATAAATAAATAAAATCTTTAAAAATAAATAAATAAATAAATAAGGATTCGATCTTTTTTTTTTTAATTGTCAATTATTTTAAAACTAATTCTTTTGCAACAAAATCCTGACTTAAGGATTCCTAAGGAAAAATAGATGAACTAAGGGGATGAACTGAGAGAGAAGTCAAGACAGGGAAGAGACAGGCCTGGAAACCAAGAGAACACTTTTATTATTGAGCACGTAACTGTGTGCCAGGCACTATTCTAAGGTTTTGTGTAGGTTGCCTATAGAATGACCGGAAGGGTTGCCTTCTCTTTGGGGCTCTTGCCCCAGGCTCATGCGACATACATTCCTATGTCCTTTGTGTATGCACTTCCCATTGTGTCACACCCCCACCCCGTCCCCCCCCTCCCCAGAGTAGGGATGTCTCTCCCTACTCAGAGAGCTAGGCATCAACCATAGGGTCTCTGGCCATTGAGTTGTTCTGCTTTAATTTCCCTTCCCCTTGGGTTCTGAGCAAGCTCTGGCTGCCCAGGGGGCGGCATGTCATTTGTCTGCTTATGGTCCTTGGATTGCCCTTGCTGCCACCTCTCTGCTGCTAGGACAGCTGGAGGCAGGTGGCCTTCACTATTGGCGTCAAGTCCTGTAGCCACTTGGCTGCCTCAAAGGTTCTCACCTCTGAAGACCTGTAGAGAAACACGCACAACCATTATTGACACCCTCAGCGTTTCCAGGAATTAGATTAATCGAGAAGAACTCAATGTCCTAAATCCCCCGCTGGATAGGAGATTTAGGAAAGTCCCTTCTTGAGGTTATTAAGGCTCAGAGGCTCAGTGAGGCTAGGCCTCCAGTGACACACCATAATTAGCCTATTATCTGGGAACTTTGGGCTGAATTGGCACAAACTTTAAACCCAGGATGGATTATTGGCCAGGGTGAGTTCTTCTGTTGGGAGATCTCTGAAAACAAAACAGAACTAAACATGATAGGCCTGAGCGGTTGGGTGTCATCTTGTCTGAAGTCAAGGCATAAAGTAAATATTATTTGAGAGCCTTTATTGCACTTCGACTTTGCAAAATCTCTTCTCTTTGTACGTGGACCTATAGCCTGAGGCAGAGAAAATACAATCTTGGTGTTTCAACTTTGCCTGAACTATATTATAGCCTCCTTGCGCGTTGTCTGAACAGCAGTGAATATATTATAGCCACCCTATAGGCAGGCTCCTCTGGTATTATATTCCAAAGGAGATTGGAACACTATATTGGATATTTACAACCATTTTGAAGCTGGGACACTTGTCACTGATTAGGAACATGGATAAGGACCTCATGTTGGCTAGCATGCATCTTTTATTTATTAAGGCAAATAATAATCGATTGTGTTGTGACGATTTTGTTGGAACCCTTAGGAAAATTGGAGGCCCTTTAAAAATCACAACAGGAGATAGTCTGCATTTAACCATCAGTTCTAGGTCAGAATCTGGGGCCATAAAGCCAGAAGTCACAAAGACTGATCTCTGAATTCGCCACTCACAGGAGGAGAGAAACCCATCACTGAGTTACTGCCACCAGGCACATTAAAAGCCACGTGATTACTTTCACGCCAAATGGTGGGTGCTGTGGTGACTTTAGACATTTACTGATGATTCATTAAACTATTGGTCTTCAACCCTTTGCCTTGGAAACTCCCTCTTTCTCAGGCCCCTGCTTATTATAGTTGACATAGCCTAAAGTCTTTGTGAATCCTTTAAGGGCAAACATAGATAGATTCCCTCTAGAGTAGATTCCAAATCAAAGCAAGCAACATTAAAGCAAAGTCCAAAGCATGTTGATCAGAAATGGAATGTTGGGGAGGATTTTGTGATGCACTAGAGGTCTGATTTTTCTACAAAGGGAAGTCCTTGGATTCATTGCACAGACTCACTGTCCACCTTTTGCACTTTGTGGCAAGTGTCCTTCTGGTGAGAAGCACGTTAAAGGCTCCCATCTCTTATCTACTATCCTAAAATCCGGAAGGCTATGAGAACCCAAAGCATTTTGTTATCCCTGATACCATCTGCCAGCAAAATCTGACCTGAACGGACTTGAAACTAATTAATAAGTTATATTTATCTTGCCTATTATGGCAAGATAAATCTCCATGTTTCATTGGAGACATAGTAACATTGCCTATGGGACAGTGCTCTATGTCCTCGTGAGTGGTATTAATATGAAATATGGTATCTGTATCCCATTATTTTTCTAAAAATCTGAAAAATTCTTAATTCTGTAACACAGCTGCCCCAGAGGTTTTGAATATGGATTGTGGCTATGGAGCACAACCATTTCTTTTTTTTTTCATGCTAAACAAACATCAGATCCGTTTTTTGGATAGGTGATGGGACCCAACCAGACTGTCAAGCTTGTCAGGCCTTTAGCTCCCTGTCACTGTCAAAGTCTAAAGCCCGGGCCCCAGCACTTCCTCCGCCCTGCCCAGAGTTCAGGTACAGGCAGCTCTGCCTTTAGGCTGGCTTAGTGCAGAGGTGGCTGCGGCACTGTGGGCCTATGTTTCTGGGGGCCCTTTCCTGACCCCTCATACAGCTTCTCTGCAGGGACGCAGAGAGAATAGGTGGGGAGAGCCAGGCTCACTGCTGCCAAGGTGTTCCCTGGAGTGTGTGAGACCATACGGTTAAACCCACGGAGCCACTTGCTCATGATTTGTCAATGCATTCATTCACTCAGTTAACATCATGCACGTGTGGGGAGCTAGGCATATTTTCTTGAGATCCTGGCACAGAGTGAGGGAGGGAGAGCGAGAGTGTGAAGCTTGGACTCAGTCAGGATTTTCCTAGACAGTGTTTCACTGAGTCCAAGAGACGTTAATGTGATTTTAGAGGAAAAAGATTTCCATGACCAAATAAGTCTAGAAAGCGATGAATCAAGCAGAGTTAATCAGGTTTCCATAAAGCAACGTGCACGGTAAACAACTCAAAAGGGGTGTTAGTACTGACCAGGGAATGCTTGCCCATGGGCCTCTATGTCTTTCCACGCTCACATTATTTTTGCATTCCATTAGGGCTGTAGGTGACAGCCGAATGACTCCATAAAGCAATGAGAAAAATTTCCACCCCGCTCGGTCTCTGTGTTCGCAGGGGAGGTAGGCCGTGTGGCTCTCTCAACTACTCTGAAGCAATAGAAAAGTGCAGGTGGGGATCTGGGCTAGTGTCACAAACGAATGCCCTTCTGGGGTTGTATGATCTTGAAAGTAATAGTCCCTGGGGAGCAACTTCCAACTGAATCCCTTTGAACTTTTCTTATTCCCGAGACAGCTTGCCTTCCACGGTACCATACGACATGGTGCAAAAAACATGATTGCCCTCTGACCCATTAGTGTTTTAAGAACCAAGGTTTCTCATGATCCAAGACTACAGGGAGGATGGGAGGAGTCCCATTTTCACGACTGGTCTTACAGTTAAGTTAGAATCTAACCTAGGAAAACCAACAAACACACGTCAGTGTAGTGTCTTAAAACATTTCCCCGGAGTTAGAATGTTCATTTTACTGATGGGGTTTCCACAAAAGTTTATGACTAATATGTGAGACAACATTTTGCTGGAGATAAGGGGTAGTCTCGTAGGATGGGAATAGACTGGATTCTTTAGTGTTTGCTTTCTTAAACACTGATTTGAGTTCCATTTCTGGATTGAACTTGGGTTCTTTTTACCATGTTTGTGGTTGTAGCTGTTGTTGTAATTACTTCTGCCACCGACTTGCTCTCTGATGGGACTTCGATCACTTAATTTCTATTTGATTTTGTTGTGCCTTAGTATCCCCAAGAGGGAAATCAGAATTTGTGAGTATTGATGAAGAAAGGTCTGTGAAATTGGGAATACTCCTGGAGGGGAAAATTGTAGGTATTATGAAATGACTTTTTTTTTCTCCCCAGTGATTGCTGTGTTGTGCGCACTCAACTAAAATGGGGCAAGAATGTAAGAAGGCTGGTCCAGGAGGGCCAACCTCTTCTGCTTTCTCATCGACTGAATCCCCCAGTGGTCAGTGGAGATTTGTAATACTTGTTGAGCCCATAAATGATTGACTAATGACCCTTGGAAGGGAGGAAGGAGGAAAGGAGGGAAAAAGGGGAGGAAGAGAGGAAGGAAGGAGCAAAAGCAGAAACCATCTACTGAGCTAAAAGGTGACAGAGTGTCACTTTTGTTCTTGTCATGGAATTCAGGGGATGTGTAGAATTTTTTTCTTCAAAAAGTTCTCTCCAAATACATAAATATTTCAGTATTCCAAATTTCCTTAAATGTTTTCTATTCCCTCTCTTATGTGGGTGAGCGAATCATTTCATTGATCAGGACTTCTGATGAACAAGCATGGTTCACTACATTCTAGAAGAATACACATTTCCCATTTTTATTCTTTATGTCCCAGCAAACCTGTGCCCCTTAGAAGTGGGGTAAGCCCACAACTGTGTGTCAGCTAGCTAAATCTGGATGCTTCTAATATTTAAATCACTTAATCCTTTCAGAATAGTCTTTGTACACCCAAGTGACCCTCAGCCCAATAGACATTTTTCTCCTTGAATTGTAGGACAGGCAAGTCCACTTTGTTCCTGGACCTTTCTGCTCACACTGCCCCCACATTTCCTTCTCTTTTAGGGGCAGTGGCACGTAAGTCAAGGATTCGTGCTCCAGGAGAAAGAACTCTGGGCCTGGAGCCAGGAAACAAGAGGTTGGGTCCCAACCCAGCTACTCATTCAACCATCATGGAGTCTTGGGAAAATCTCTCTGCTTTTCTAGCCTTCCACTACCCCACAGGGCTGTCCTGGAATGCAGTGAGCTCGGTGTGGCATGCTTTGCTTTTCCCTGATAGAATACCCCGGGAAGCCCAGGACAGGGACAAGTAGGGCTAGATCTACAGTGTGGCCACAGAGTCCTCCAGTCTCCTTCAGCAGCTCCTCACCTGCTGGGGCTGAGGATGTGTCCCCGAGCTGGCGAGGACCCACATCGTTGGCCACAACCCCTGCATTAATTGAGAAAAAAAAAATCACTACCTAGGAGACTTTTGATTGATTAATAATCATAATTAATAATAGTAATAACTCTAAGCCTGCTGTTCTAAGTTTTGGGCTAGACTCTGAACCAGTTCTCTGCATTTCACTTTCCCCATCTGTAAACTCCAAAAGATGGACCACGTAGTCCTCTTTGACGCAGAGGCCTTCCCCATCTAAGCACTGTCTTTACTACTTCTTGTGTGATAACTGTACGCAGCTACAATTTCCAACGCCCGTTTTATGAAATAAGAAACTGAGGCTCTGACCCATTCACAGCCAGGCTCTGCGCTGCTTGGAGTACTGACTGCAGGGTCTCCCTTCCATAAGTGACTTCTGGGGCGGATTTGCCCCCAGGCTAAGGACTCCAAACCGCTGCTCCCCGCAAAGCCCAGCTTTTAGGATGTGGAAACAATGAACACAGGTCTCAGGTAACCTCCCCTGTTGTTTTCTGCGTTTACTTGATTCAGCAGAGCTGCCCCAGGCGTCATGATGGGAGGTGCCTGTCCCTTGCCTGGTCTTTGTCAGTAAGCTGCAAAAGTCCCCCAATATATATTGGTGTGAAAAGGCAGCTTTTTTTTCTTCTGTCTGGGGTGTTTCTCCTTTGACTTCTGAGCATCAGAATGGCTGGGATTGCAGAAAGACAGAGATGTTGATTTTCTAAACCCTCACCTGTGAACCATTCTGCTGGGGTCCCAGGGCTGCCCATAAAGGCCTCATCATTTGCAGCAGCGAAAGGCGGAGCTGAAAGAGACAGACGTACCAGACAGCTGTTCAGAGCTGCACTGTTTTGAAAGGAAAGCCTCGTTCTTTTGAGACCAGAGGGTTGGATTTTGCTTTCTGAGGTGTGTGCGCGGCTCCTCTAAATGCCAGCTTTGTGTGCACCTCTGAGGGTGGATTTCTGGCTCCGGAGAAGATATGACGCCGGTGATGGGTGATGAGGGCGTGCCCGGTGCAACCAGAGCTGAGCTACTTTCCTGTCCCCACCCCCCGCAACCCCTTTCCTCCTCCGCAGGATTCCTGGGCTCACCTAGAGATAGGGCAGCACAGAGGTTTCCCTGGAGGCTGGGAGCCCACCTCCTCAGTGGTCCTGGCAGCTTGCCAGCCAGGGACTGGTCCTACTTAGCCCTCAGAGGCACCTTGGGTGCTGGGGTGGCTCCTATTCCAACAGAAATACTGGCTGGAATATGGCCTGAAAGGAAATGAGTTCAGAGGGAGGGAGGTGCCTCATTTCCAGAAAAGATTTCAGAGTCAGAGTCTGGCCTCACCTGTCCCTCTACCTGCGAAGGGCCCACTGAGCACCCTGCTTCTCGGCCCAGCCCCCGAGTCACCCTCAAGCTCCTTCCTCGTCCCCCTGCCTGGCCCCAGGTAATTTCTGTAGGGAGTGCTTTCGCTTGCTGTTTCTAAGCCAAAGCATCTTGGTTTCTTCTATTCGTGGACTTTCTGGATCAGGCGAGGGCTCCAGATTGCAATGACATGGTTCTCATTGATTCCCCATCAGTCAGCAGCAGCTTCTGGGTAGAGGATGGAAAACCAAAGAAAGGCTTCTGTGCCTGGCACCCACGTGTTCCTAATTAAGGACCCCCACCTCCAGGGCCCCGTTGAGCCACCATCCAAGTGTCTCTTTTGCAGAATCCTGGAAAAATCTCTGAGACCTCATATCTCTGATTGACTCCCCTCATGCCAGGTTGTGTCGGGATTCCAGCAATCCCCCATCCGCATCTTTGTCATTGAGTTTGGAAGAGCTTATTCTGACTTAGCCTCAGGGTGAATATTTTGCTTTCCCAGTGCACAGCCTGTACAACACAACCTAACAGGGTCCGGACCCGGATCACAGCCCCCACTTTTAGGCTCTTGGTTTCCTTATGTGCATGGGGAGTTCATAATCCTAATAAGAGACAGATGAAGACTGACAACAGTGAACATTTACCGAGCACTTGCTATGCATCAGGCATTCGACTGAATGTTTTATGTTCATTTTCTTCTTTCAACTCCATGACAATCCCACTAAGCAAGCACAGCTTCTATGCCCATTATGGATGAAGAAGTCAGGCGTAGCCATAAGTTCTCTGTCACCCTCACACAACTGAGAATTTATCAGATTAAGATCCAAAACATCATTTAAAAAATTATTTATTTGAAAGAGAGAGAGAGAGAGAGAGAGAGAGAGAGAGAGAGAAAGCACAAGTAGGTAGAGGGTCAGAGGCAGAAGGAGAAGCAGACTCCCCGCTGAGCAAGGAGCCAGATGAGGGGCTCAATCCCAGGATCTCAAGATCATGAACTGAGCCGATGGTAGACAACCAACTGACTCAGCTATCCAGCTGCACCCAAAACATAAAATTGTTTTTGGATTCTTTGTAATAACCTCACTATACTATCCTTAGAATCGACCTAAGGTCTGTCTATCTATCTATCTATCTATCTATCTATCTATCTATCTATCTATCTATCTTTTTTTTTTTTTTTGGAGAAGGATCCACTTTCTACTTCCTTGAAGCCTTGAGGTCACCTGGGACTGAGGATACAGGGGTTACTTCCAGAGCCGGCAGGGCAGAGGGGTTGTGGGCAGCCTGGGTCCTCTTCTTGCCAGAAATCCCTACATAACTTAATCTGGGGTGAGGTTATCTTTTTCCTGATCTACCAGTTAAGACCCTGGAACCTACCAATACAGTCATATCTACCCAGCGGGGCACCTGACATACTTTGCTCATGGGCCTCCCCCCATCCTCTAGTCTTTACACCAGCTCTCCCTGCATCCCACCACTACCACCTGAGTGCTCTCCCTGTCTCCAACCCCTCTCTGATCTCACCTGACCTCTCCTGGGGCCACATCTGGATGATCTCTTCCAAGGTCTTCCATCAGCGCAGAGAGCAGAGTTCTCTGATGGTACTTCCTTGTCAACCTGCGTGTGTGTGTGTGTGTGTGTGTGTGTGTGTGTGTGTGTGTCTGAGAGTTTGTCAGAGTGTAGAGTGTATGTGTGTGTATGTGTGTGAAATAGCTTTACTGAGATGATTTACATGCCACAGAATTCACCTATTTAAAGTCTACAAATCAATAGTTTTTCGTATATTTGGAGTTGTTCAACCATTATTGCAATCCATTTTAGAACATTTTTATGATTTAAGAAGAAAATCATTCTACCATTATTCCCTTTAGCTGTCCCCTTCCTGTCCCTGGGCATCAATGGACAACTGCTAATCTATTTTCTCTTTTTCATTCTGTTTTAATTTACCAAGCAGACAAGGAGAGGAGCTAAATGAAGGCCTCCTCTCTTGCAGTTAAAAGTATGATCATTCTCATGCGATCGTGAACTGCCAATAGTATAAGAGTCAGAATCGCTCCCCAAAGATTGGACTCGACAAGACAGGAGGTCAGAGCTCATGTGGCCATTCTCCACCCACGGCTAAATCTCCTGCTCCCTTCCTCTGCCCATTGTACTGAAGGATCTAGGAGCTACCTTTTCCCCAAACAACCCACCCCCACTCCATTAATAAAGTGAAGGGCTGGTGCCAGAAAGCTGATTATAGTGCAGACACAGGGGCCTCCAGGCAGAATTAGAACTTAAATTGTGCAATGTGAAAGCTGGAAGGAAACTTAGAACTCCTTAGTGCCCATTTAGGGCCAGTTTATGGATCTGGGAACTGAGGCTCAGTCCTTAAGGCAGGACTGGCATGCAAGTCCCTGGAAGTCCTGGGCTTCACGTTCTTGCAGCATCAGTAAAGTGCACAGCAGGTCAAATGGGGCTGGAAACGTTCAAAGGGAATCTGCAGGAGGTGTGAACTGAGCATGGGGAAAAGGTACGAGTATCTTGTGATTGGACAGCAAAGCATTCTCTGAGAGGATCTCTGTACAAAGCTCTATCAGCTACAGACTGAAAGTGGGGGCAGATTTTGGGTGGGAGAAACCTGGTGGCTCACCCTACCAGAGGACCAAGAGGGACAATACCCCAAGTAGGATGTAGAGGCCCAGGGTGCCCCAGAGGTGCTGCTCCAGGACAGCTGGCATCACTCCTGAGGTTGGCCAAGAAGAAAGATTGGTCTGGCTCCACTGGAGTCAACCACAGAATGAAAGGTCATGCTCTTAAGATTGTTGAGGACAGAGGAGGCAAGGAAAGGCTGTGCGGCTTCCGTATTGATGACGACTAAATATAAGGCATGATCCTAGATTGGGCTTTGAACCAGAAAGGAAAAGGTGACATGGTTGGAGCCCATGGTGGAATTGGGATGGGGTTTCTTGTCTGGGTGGTGGTGCTGTATCAGAGTCCATTTCCGGCTGGAGATGATCGTACTGTGGTTATATAGGAGACTGTCTTTGTTTTGGGGAAATACACAGCAGTATGTAGGAGTGTGATGGGGCATCGGGTTTACAGCTTACTTCCAAATAGTTCAGAAGGGGAACTAATGGAGATGGGGGAGGAGAGAGGGAGGAAGATAGAGAAAGAGGGAGCATATGGAGAAATCTGGGTGAAGGGCATAGAGTAGTTCTTTGTACTATTCTCGCAACTTTTCTGTAAATGTGGAATTATTTCAAAATTAAAAAAAAAAAAAAAGAAACCAGAGTCCCCTCCCAATACCCTAATCCAAACCAAGCCAAGAAAGAAAAAAAAAAAAAAAAGAAAAGAAAAAGAAATTCTCAGGAAGTCATTTAGAAAGTTTTCCAGAGAGATTTTTTTTTAAAGTTCATATTATTTCCTTTTTTGTTTTTAAAGATTTATTTATTTATTTGAGTGAGTGAGAGAGAGAGAGAGAGAGCATGCGTGCAAGTAGGGGTAGGGGTGAGGAGCAGTGGGGAGAGAATCGCAAGCAGACTCCCTGCAGAGCTCAGAGCCCATCGGTGGTCGTGGGGATCAGTGTCACAGCCCTGAGATCATGACCTGAGCTGAAATCAGGAGTCGAAATGCTGAACCAGCTGAGCCTCTCAGGTGCAAAGTTCTTATTATTTCTTATTTTCAAAGTATATTTCTTATTCATATTACTTAAAAGTTCTCAGTATTTAAAAATGTATCATGGGGCACCTAGGTGGCTCAGTTGATTGAGTGTCTGCCTTCAGCTCTGGTCGTGATCTCGGGGTCCTGGGATCGAGTCCCGCATTGGGCTCCCTGCTCAGTGGGGAGCCTTCTTCTCCCTCTCCCTCTGCCCCTCCCCCCTGCTCATGCCTTCTCTCTCTCTCTCTCTCTCAAACAAATAAATAAAATCTTTTAAAAAAATGTATCTTAATGTAAAGTCTCCGGAGAAGAAATTTCTCTTGAATAATGCCAGGATCAAAAGTGTTTTGGGAATTTTATTCCCTTGAGCACACCATAATTCAGTTTGTTTTTAATATTGAAAATCCTCTGAGAACTGGGAGTGATGAATTGCATATTTACTCCATGTGAGCATAGGGAGGCCTCATGCTTGCTCCACCACGAGCTGTCGAAAGGCCTCGGAGGGACCAACCTGCCCATGGGAGTTGTGCTAATGAGTGGTGATCACTAGACTGAGGCAACACATCTCTCCCTGGGTGGTTAGGATGCTATTATTTAGCCCAACGACATAACTGAAGCAGTTGTTTTGAGACATGTCTAGACTGAACAGGGAGCGTGTTAATTTAATAATAATCCCTTGCTTCTCAGACACAGGTGTGTGTGCTCACCTTTACCTATACCTGCATACACATTGCACACACACATTTACATCGGTTGTATAGAACCTGGATATCCCCACACTGCAGGTGTGCCCTGGACCTATCCCACCTCTCTGTCCCCACACTTTCGTGCTCTCTTCTGTAGTGGAAGGAGCTAGAAGTGTGCCAACTACATGGTCCAGACTCCCTTTTCTTTTCAGTGTCTGTTGGTGTCTTCCAATGGCAGGCATTGTCTGGTGATTGGAGGGAGGCAAGTCTTTTTGTCATATTTCCTTTGAAGGTGGCAGTGGCTGCAAATTTGGAGGGGGGGGGTGGTCCTTGTACTGACAGTGCTCTTTCGATAATGTGCAGCCTCAGGAAGAGAGCATGGGGTCCCGGCTCCCCCTGCATCAGCTGAATGTGGGGTCCTGGCCTGCCGCAGGGTGGTGGCAGTGAGGGGCAGGTGCTCCAGCAGCCCTAGAGGATGCCCTTGTGGGCTCAAGGTGATTCTATTTTTGCTCTTCGACATCAGCCTTAGACTTGGTAGCGGATTCCTCATGTTATTTATCTCTGGATAACTTTATCTTTCCCCCGCATGGTGCCAGCCCTTCCAGTATTTTGTAATCTATTCCCCATACTAAATTCCTTCTGTTTGAAACTTCTGGGGTCGTTTCTGATCTTGCCGGTTTTGAGGAATAGATGGAAAATTCTTGTCTTGCCACCAAATGGTTTGTAGCTATGGAGCAAGATGGCTTGGTTGAAGACTGTCCTGTTTTTGTGCTTATTTCTGACAGTTAGGATT
The DNA here is from genome assembly GCF_018345385.1 of Vulpes lagopus. NCBI lineage: Eukaryota > Metazoa > Chordata > Mammalia > Carnivora > Canidae > Vulpes > Vulpes lagopus. The sequence goes on from NC_054833.1 coordinate 19,366,942, forward strand.
TAATGGGGTTGGAGAGAAGGTCTGCAGTATTTATCTCTGATTTTTGCTTGTCATTGTGACAGCTGATGCAATTAAGCGCTTTTTATTTCCATTGTTACCCAAGTACCTGTTTCCAGCCGCTCTCACAGCAGCATTTTCTACCTTCCTATATGTGAGCAGAGCCTCCATCACACTTTAAAGCCTCCTTTCGGTGGCACCTGAGTGGCCCAGTCAGTTGCACATCTGACTCTTGATTTTGGCTCAGGGTTGTGAGATCGAGCCCGGAATTGGTCTCCATGCTGATTGTGGTGCCTGCTTAAGATTCTTTCCCTCTGCCTCTCTGCAACGGTTGGCACACATGAGCTCTCTCTCTCTCTCAAAAAAAAAAAAAAAAAAAAGGCTCCTTTTGGTTTATAATTTGAGTTTCAATCCTTTATTTCATTTTAACTTTGTTCATCCACTGTACTCATCCTTACATATTTAACCATCTCATTCAAAAAAAAAAAGTTACTACTATAAAAAGATGCTGCCATGAGCATCTACTATACCCAGTATGAATCCGGAAACACAGGGAGCTGTCTGGACACACTTGCCATCCTCATAAGCCTACTTTTGGATGTGGTTCACTGGCCAGTAGACAGGCAATTTGTAGGTGGTGTGAGGGGTCCTTCAGAGGGGGCACACTAAGTCTTCATCTATCTTTTCCTTGAAAGGCATGTGCTTGATATTCCCCCACTAAATGCACGTGAGTTTCCACGATCCACTGTACCTCACCCACAAAGAACTACCGATTTGGCTTGACACAGAACATAATTTGTAAAAAATGATTAACATAGTTAAAATAAAAATAAATAAAATCTGTATGCAGTAGTTTTCCAAACAGGGTATGAAGGTCTAAGACTAACAAAGGCAACCCAAGAGTGGAAGAGCTCTTGGAGGCCTTTCAACAGCCATCATGGTCTCTAGACCAGGGTGCCCACCCTCCTGCCCCCAAACTGAGGGGACAGGAAGTTTGCATGTCCTGTCTTCCTCTAGTGCCCAGAATTCCTGGCACTATGTAAGTCACATCCATCTCTTTTTATGGCCAAAGCCAGTTAGACAACTCAATTGTGCATTGACATAAATCCACGGAATAGATTTGATGATAATTCTTTTTCTGTTCTTCCTGTTTTTTGTATTGTGGTGTCTCATGACACATGTTTTTAACTTACTGAGAATTAACTTTACTTGTGAGCCTTCTGCTCTTCATCCCTCCAATATTCCTTTTCCTCAAAGAAGGAGGCAAGGATGAAAGTGGGGCAGGGCGCAGGCAACTGGATGTGTACGCCGGGTGAATGTGGGCTATGAGCTGTGTAGGGAGGAATGTAGGTGAGGAAGCAGGCTGCCCTGGTGCAGCATGCTAACCTGTGAGGAGGGGTCTGTCTTGGAGGCTCAAGGGAGGCAGCTGATTTCTAAATGGAGACAGAGTGGAAGAGAAGAGGGCCTGAGAATTGCATTCCAGGCTGAGGAAAGTAGGAAGTATAAGGACTCCAGGTCAGAGAGCCCAGGGCATCTGCCAAAGTGCTGTAATAAGTCTTGGCCTACGGAGAGGGGAAGGTGGGAGATGGGGTTGGAGCAGGTGATGAGGGTCTCATAGACTACACTAAGGAGTTTGATAGCATTGAAAGATTTTAAGGAAGGGCCTTAGTCACTGAGATTTGTGTTATAGAACAGATACTGCAGCAGCTAGCTCTCCTCGGTAGGAAACACGGGTAGCCCTGTCAGGCAGGTCACAAACCAAGGATCTCTCACAATAACCCAGTTGAGAGGTGACAGACAATAGTGGCTCAGGACAGAAGCACTGGAACTCTGTGTGGGATTCTCTTTCAGAGATTTTCTAAATTTTGGTCAGCTTTGATGCTTTTAGCCTTGGAAAGATCTTTCCGTTTTTAATCAGACACTCAGATGAGCTTGCAAAAAACAGCCTCATTGTCAAAGGCTCAGATGCATATGGGTCATTTCCCCAAAAGAAATGGGTTTAGGATTTAAAAAAAATTTTTTTTTTTTTTTGAGAACTGGTGTTTGGCAGAGAAAAATACCCCGAAAAAAAAATTCTGCAAAGAGTAGGTTGTCAGTGCTTTGACCCTTTAACATTTATTCTAAAAGGTTATGAATAGAAAGCAGCCTTGGGTTCAGCCTCCGTGGGAAACGAAGCAGAACGAGTACCTGTTGAATGACTATTATGCCTCCAGCAAAATCTTTGTGGGGAAGAGAGCATGGAAATAAGAGAAAACGAGGCTTGATTCCTGCCCTGCATGATTTACAATGAGGTTGGACAATGGCATGACACATGTGGGACCATTAGTTATATAATTGAGTGTTAAGAGATTTTGTGGCCAGGAGAGAGCTAAGTGACTGGGAGCTGCGCGCAGGAGGTGGGCTTGCGCAGTCCTGAGGGGCTGCAGAGATAGATAGGAGGGGGTGTGCAGACCATGAGAAGGTGGCACACAGAGGCTGGACACGAGGACATCCACCTGGGGACTCTAGGCTGGTCTGGGGTTAGCTCCAAATAGAGCTGTGGTCACAAAGCTTTCACAAAGATCACAAACTCAAAAGAAGCAACCATCTTCTTGTTTGGATGATGATGAGTCCATGTCCTTCTCATTGTGTTTTAATTCTCCTGGGCTAAAGGTTTGGACAGAAAATGCAATCGTGGTCTTGTCAAGGCTTCACCAAGAAGGGGCAGGCTTTGTTGGGGTTGTCTTGCCCCTCTCCCCCCATGGAGGCAAATTCTTTCTTCTCATCCTGAGATATGTCCATGGGCACTGGAAAGGGAATCAGTGGATCTTTTTCCTGGGAGCTGTGCTGGTTCCAGACAGGAGGAACAGATTATTTCCCTCTTTACCATCTCTCTCCACCAAGGAGCAGAATGGCCAGGGAGCTGATGGGGTTCAGTGGAGAGGGGTTTCTTTACAGAGTTGGAGGAGAATTATGGAGACGTGCTTATTGCCCTTGCTGTTCTTGTCTCTTCTCAAGAATAAAACTATAAAGTCCTTGCATGATACAAAAATATTTGTTAAAAAACCAATTTGGGTGGGTCAGAAGGTTTCATCTGTCAGTTATGTCAGGGGAGCAGTTGCGTTTGATGGCAGGAGCCTGGAAACCACTGTTTGGCGCGGGCCTGTGCTGAAATGGAAGCACATCCTTGGCTTTCATCTCCAGGGTTTTCCAGAACTCTTGCTGTGAATGCTTCAACTAACAGACACACCCTTCCTGAGGATCTCAGGGTTGCTGGAATTTGAGAAGATCTTTGATATTTTAATAGTACTGGCTTTGATTTGTCCCCTCTAAAAACAAATCAAAATAAGCTCGAATCTCTGGACGCGACCTGCCCCTTTCGTGCATGTATTAGGTCGGGCTGGGTTACGGTGCAGTAAACAAGCACCCCCAAATCTCAGTGGCTTAAAACTCAAAAGGTTTGCTTCTCTTTCTCATTACATGGCCATTAGGAGGAGGCTGGGGCCCTTCTCCGTGTCTGGGGGTGGTCAGGGCAAGAGCCATCCCCGGCTCTACTGGTCCCCAGGCCAGTTGTAAGAAAATGCTCAGTGGTCCCCACTGCTTCCTAGAGCTTCTGTCTGCAGCGTGCCACCTCTGTATGAATTGCTTTGGCCTCAGGCAGACACGAGGCCACTTCTAACTTCAAGGGAGGCAGGAAAGGTGGTCCATGGTGTGCCTGCAAGGAGAACCGGAAATCTGCTGACTCCCTAACTGTGTGACCTCTGAAGGGCGGGGATGAAATGATGGTGCAGTCTGGTTTAATGGCCTGGAAGCCAGAGGCCAGGGATTTTCTCTTACTAGTTCTTGCCCTCAGGCAAACCATATATTTCCAAGAGATCTCACTTCCTTTTCATTTTAGGAGGGAGTTGGGTGGGAACCGTGGTGAATGGAGAGGAATAACTACACCTGTTCGGCCTGCCTTATAGGAGTGTTGTATGGCTCAGAATAAGTCAATGCCAGTGACACTGAAATATGAAGAGAAAGGGATACAAATATTTTAATGATGGGCTGGGCAGCGCAGAAGTGGTTCTCCTGAGCAGCTGCATGTATTAGGGCAAGGTTGCAAGTGACAAAAAAAAAAAAAAAAGCCAAAATAGTTGTAGCTTAAATGTGATAGACATTTGTTTCTCAGATTAAAAAAAAACAAACAAAAAAACAAAAAAACTAAGAGCATGCAGCCAGGATGGGGGTGAGGGAGTCATAGTCCCTTGGGCTTTGGCTCCCTCCACACGGCTTCTGTGCCGTCCCCAAGTGTCTCCCTATTTCAGCCCAGGAGCCCCAGAAACCAGAGCGTGATGCAAAAGCAAATGCATCCTTATTGGAGAGCACAACCCCAGGAAGCAAGGGGGGTGGGGGAAGCAAGCCAGGCAAAGGAGAGAGGCTGTAATGCAAAGGGTTGTGTCATGAAGCTGCTCACAGCTTTTAGCAAATGCAGCCAGTGTTCAGTCTCGTGGGATGTTTCCAGAAAGGCCTGTGGGGCTTGTGGGAGGGATTTGCCCGTCAGTTACATCTCCCATTGGTCAAAGTTGACTTCGCAGGACATGAGGATCCCTGCACTTCCAGGCGGCACTGTCCGGCCTCTCATGCAAGGAGAGTCAGGTCTCAAAGAGCAGCAGCACCAGGGCACACGGAGCCGCCCGGTGAGTGTGTGAGTCAGCGCAGCTCTCCACCTCCCAGCCCATCCACAGCCCCACGGGCCTGGCCTGGAGGACAGTGTACCTGTTCGGGTGAGCAGGTCCCCCAGTGTCTTGCTCCTCGGCGGCCCTGGGGAAGCCCTAGGGCAGGAGGTGAAAGGGATGTGATGGGAGGCATGAAGCAATGTGCTGTTGGGTTGGACCTGCAAGCAACGTGAGCAATCAGGAACACCTACCACAATGGGCCCAGCCTAGCCAACCAGGTGAAATGTCATGGCACCCTAACAAGATAGCATGGAACTCAGTCAGCCTCCCTTTAGAGAATCCAAGCCCTCCGCTGGCTGACGAGACTAAGGTTGGTGTCAGGTGGTCCTCCCAGAGAGGAGATTATTAGTGGCCTTGACAGAGAAAGCTGTTTGAACAAATCCTGGGAAGTATATAAACTGCCTGTGGTATATTCCATAGGGCAAATGGCTGCATGAGCTCCAGCCATCCTGTCCATATACCTCCCAACAAGGAAGATGGAAAGGAAAGTTAGCACATGGCAGACTTGCTGCTGACCTCACTTTGGCCAGAACTTAGTCCGAGCGTCACACTTAGATGTAAAATGTGGTCTTTATTCTTGGTGGTCTTATGCCCAGGGAAAAATTGGCTGAAAGAACAGAATACTGGCAGTTTGTGCAACAGCAGGCAAAGTCGCAGGGCCCTGAGTTAGCATAGCAGAGTGTCCCCGACATGTGTCCTCATTTTAAGTAGGCACGAGCAGGGAGGGCAGGCAAAGGTGGGTGTTCCAGTGGAAGACAGAGATGTGGAGGAAAGGAAGGAGGGAGCAGGGAAATGAGAGAGATGAGGGGACGAATGCAGAAAGAGAAAGAGGGGCAAGAGGATCCCCAACCTTCAGACCGGGCTCTTAGTTTCTATGGATGCCACAGGCTCTTCAATGGCAGCAGATGAAGATGAGCAAGAAGGGGGAGGGGTTCTTGTTGGCATCAGCCCTTCTATCCAGCCAGGCCCGCGCAGACCTCATGCTGACCTTGACCTGTAGCTCATCATCCCCTGCTCTTTGCCCTAAAAACCTGGCCAGCTAGATACCCCCCACCCATTCTGCTTCCTTCCTCTCACACACTCTTAGATAAGTCAATTCTTAGATTAAGAATTCCTTCTAGGATTGCCCGCTCCAGATTCACCCCATCACTCTGGCATCGAACTCGGGACCTTCTGTGGCTCCCCTCCACCCTGAAATGGCCCCTCTTGTGTCTGAGATGCTTCTGGGGAAATAAAAATAGGATCCAGTCTGCAGGATATTAAAGGGCAAACAAACCAAGAGTCTGCCCTCCCCTTGGGGCATTTTGGTCTCTCCCACAGGGGCAGACCCTTTAGAGACATGTGGTCAGGATGGGCTGGTCTGGCCTCCTCCACGTGCCTCATAGCTGAGCCAAACCATGGAGAGAGGCTCCCTCCCCACCTCACTGGTCCTGAACTGAAACTAGTCGGTGCCTCCCCAAACCTGTGTGAACTGAAACCACCAGGTTTCCTCAGACAGCCCAGCCATGTGCGTCATCTTGCTGCATCTGCCTTCTGCCCCGAAGGAGGAGCCTGGCTCCACCGTGTGTCTTGGCACCGTGAGACACCCGGGTCTCGCCTTAGCCTCGGTGCTGTCACAACAGAAGCATCCACTCAGCCCCGGGATGTGTCCTGGGTGTGTCCTGGGTGTGTGCAGCACCAGGGCAGGATTCTGTGCTCTCTGGGTTTCCCTCGCCCAAGGCAGGGTGAGACCACAGCAGGGGCTCTACGTGGAAGGTGGCTTCGGCCTTCCTTCCCACCTTCTTCCCATAATTATGGCAGGGCTGCCTGCTGAGCTCCCTGGAGGGCAGCACGGGCAATGCCAAGAGATGAGGTTCAAATCCCAGCTCCCCCCCCGGGCTACTGTGCAAAGTTGGCCTGTGACAGCTGCTCAGAGCCTCAGCTTTCTCATCTGTAAAATGAGAGTATGACACAGACCTGACTGGGGACCAGTGAAAGGCCTTGGCATGTCCTGAGTCAGTGTTTGGTTCTTCCCACCCCCTCGGCCCCAGCTCCTGGGGGGCACAGAGAGCAGCTCACCTCGCCTCCTGTATGAAGACTGGCACCTGTGGGCGCCTGCATCGTTATTTAACACCTGCGAGGCCCAGTGCTTGCTTCCTCCGTGAGCTCCAGTCCAGCGCTGTGCTTGTGCATCCCGGCAGGCCCAGGGTGGTGGCAGCGGGAGGGGCAGCCTGCAGTTTCCTTTCTTCCTGCCAGTGTTTGCCAGTGGTAACATCAGGCAGTGCAGAGAAGATGTGCTGGGGAGGGGGGTGCCAAAGGCCCCAGCTCCAGGGAGGAAAGAGAAGAGGGCTCGAGAAAGAACTAGAAAGAAGTGCCACCAGGAATCAGGGACCCACAGGGCAAGGGAGAGTTGGATCTGGGTGTGAATGAAGGACCAAGCAGGTGCTTACAGCGCCCTGGCTTCCTTCCTCTCCTTTCCACTCGGAGGGGTGCCAGCCTCAGTTTCTCCATGTGAAAACTGCCAAGGCTGCAGCCCAGAGGGTGGGAAGGCTGAGGAAGCTGAGGGAGGGGACCCTCTCAGGTGGGCAGCTGCAATTGCACCGACAGAGCTGCTGCTGCGAAGCCCAGGCCCGCCTGGCAAAGGCCTCCTGGCCACGTCACCCCTCCACCCCTCCTTCTCCCAGCCGGCCGGCTCTTCTCGTGCAGACTGACTCACTGCAGCCTAATCCTCCAACTCCCACCTGACATGCTTCTCCCAAGACATACCTGGGAGGGCGATGACCTCACTACCTCTCTTCACCAAAATCACTGCCTTCTGTAACCACGTCTGTGCTCAGACCAGCCCCCGGCGTGGGCCTGCTGTGGCTCAGCTCCGCCTGTGCGCGCAGGGGGAAAACCCAGGAACCCACCACCTTTCACCTTCTTCTCCACCAGGAGTCATCCCTTCATCCGTGTGGGTGCTGGCCCCCTCAGGAGGCCACCTGTCCCGCAGAACATGCCACACTCCTGGCAGCTCCTGCGATCAATGCAGAACCTGCATGGTCGGGGGTGGGGAGGGACTTCTCCTCGGGTTCCTCGGGGTCACCTGGGACTTGTGACAGAGTGCTCATCACCGCCTGGGTGGTCAAGATGCCCTTTTAATACTTAGCAATGACCTGTTCTCTGTTGGGTGGGAGAAAAATCAAAATATAGCATCCTTCAATATAATGCTTAAAGGGAAAAGGTGTGAAGGATGCCCAGGGATCCTGGCAGAGTGGGGAGGGAAGGGAGGTGGAAATGAGGCCGTGGGGGCAGCTTTTAACTAAGGTATCATTCGGAGAGGGCGGTGCGGGAGGGCCTGCTTAGAGACAGCTACCAGGCCGGCCTGGGCACAGTGGCCTGGCTCCCATGGCATCCCCAGCACAGGGCTCCCCATGGGAGCTGAAGCACAGGGAGCAGCTTGCACAGAAGGTGAGCGTGGCGCCCACAATGCAGACGGGTGTGCGTCAGGCTTGCTGCTTTCACTCTCACGTCCAGCCGAGCACCCACCCGGCAGGATAGGACTGCTGGCAGCGGGCGCCCCGCAGGCCCCAGGGTGGGGGAGAGGCCGCCCAAGCAGGCTGCAGCAGGCCCTGGCTCTCAGGCTTAGCAAGGAGAGCAGTGCCTCCCTTCCAACCTCTTTTCTCTATTTCATTAGTTGGATCTTGAGGCCTGACAATGCCCTCAAATTTGACATCTTCAATTCTGCTTCTGGGGAGGCCACCTGATGTGACAAGCACTGGGTGTTATGCTATATGTTGGCAAATTGAATTTAAATTAAAAAAAAAAAAAAAAAAGAAAGAAAAAGAAAATGGAAACCCAAACAAGAACTATGCAATGAACTACCAATCAGAGAGCAGAGCACTCCTTGGAGTCAAGGGCCTGGCCCAAGGTCTGGCCGGGCCACCAGCTTGCTGAGTGATCACAGGCAGGTCATGTCATCCCTTATGGACTCGGTTTCCACACTTGTAAATTGGCAAGGGTGGGCGATAGTTCTCCAAGGCTTCTCTGGTATTTAATATATTATGGTGCTGAGTCCTCAGATCATTACTGTGAGCAAATACTATACGGTCACAAAGAAAGTCACAAAAAGAAAAAGTATAGCTCTGATTTTTTATTATTTTATTATTTTTTAAAATTTATTGATGCATATTTTAAATATTTTATTTATTTATTCATGAGAGACACAGCGAGAGAGAGGCAGAGACACAGGCAGAGGGAGAAGCAGGTTCCCTGCAGAGAGCCCCCGATGCAGGACTCAATCCCAGAACCCCAGGATCATGCCCTGAGCCGAAGGCAGATGCTCAACCGCTGAGGCACCCAGGTGCCCAACAACTCGGATTTTTTAATGTGTGTTGTTTTCAAAGGTAACTTGGAAAATGCAGCTGTCCCAAAGAGGAGGAATATTTTCCTGTGCCATAAAAGGGGTCAGAACTGGTGTGGCTGAAACTCAGTATTTGTATTTCAGATAGAATTGGAAACCCGCTTCTCCCATTTAAGCAGTGGAGGGAATTAGTCAGATTTCCCGGTAGAAGTGGAGGAGCCATTCTCTGCGCTGCTCAAAAGGCTCTTTCAAAAAGTCCTGGGGACAAGCACTGCTCTGTGTGTGTGTGTGTGTGTGTGTGAGAGAGAGAGAGAGAGAGAGAGAGAGAGAGAGTGAGAGAGACAGAGACAGGGAGACAGAGTGACAGAGATGGAGAGGCAGAGAGAGGGGCACAGAGAGAGAGTGGGGAAGAAGGTATGTGGAGGGAATGAAATGATTACGCTACAGTCAATGACCTGAAGGGTTTGCTGTCAACAGGAGGACCTAACACAGCAGCAAATACAACAACATACACAGCATATGGGGCTATACACAAAGGCCATGGGGCTATACATCGCTAGGCAAAGTGATGGAAAGGGTGGTTGGCTCTGGCTGGAAGGACCCATGGAAGACTTTCTGGAGGAAGTGGCATCTGCACAGAATTTTCCTTTTTTAAAAGGGTGAACTGAATGTCTGGGGGGTGAAGAAACTGTCAGGGGGCATCTGAACAGAGGAACCAGAGCTGTGGAGGTAGGCCCACTAGCAGCTCTCGCTCGCTAAGCCTTGGGGCTCCTGGCCCGGACCATCTTCACACCCATTTCTCCCCTGCGAAGGGCAAGAGGCATGGCAAGTCAGCATCCTGGTGCTCAGCTGGGCTTCCTCGTCTGTCCTGAGGTGGCACAGGGGAAGTTGCCAGCAGTCTGCAGGCAGCCATGGGAGGGCTTTCACTTCGCTTAGCAAAATCTTTTCTTAGAACCACAGTTGATTCTTGCAAAATTTTCCGGTCACATAAAGACCAAGAAGCCAGTTTTTGAAAGGGTTTACACAGCAGAAAAGGATTGCCCAAGGAAGGCTGGTGTATCATTGACGAGACTCCTTCCATCTCTGCGTCCCTGTACAGTCAAAATGGGGAGAAAGAGGTGAAGACAAGAACACAGGATGTCTGTGAGGGAAGCCTCAGCCTGGAGAGGACAAACCGTTTCACCAGTGGTGAACCCTCCACCATCCCTCCATCCCTCCATCCCTCATGGGTTCGTTCAACTTCCAGGACCTTCTCCAGCCAGCTGCAGGGTTGAGTTTTGAAGGACTGGATGGAGAAAGGGTGAGGATTCCAAGGATGAATAAAGCAAATTCTCTTCCCTATAAAGTTGCTAATGAACAATTGCACTACGAACGAGGCGACTACAAGATGCCTTGAGAAGTGGCTGTGTCTTGGGGAGTGGAACAGGCTCTCTTTGTGCTTGGTGTGGAGGACAAGTGGTTTGCCCCTAGACACAGATGAGAAGGATGTCCGAAATAGCCAAGTAGTAGAAGCCCCAAGTCTCAGGGTGTTGCTAACGTGAAGGGTCACCCCAACTGCTGGTGCCTCCAGTCAGCAGTGATGATTGTTTTTGAAGTGCTGTGTGAGCATTTTGGGGGAGAAAGAGTTCTGCATGAGAAATCTCTCAGCACCCATCCAAACATCATGTCAGCTCATTTCCCTGGAGCCTCAGCCCAGCACCCAGAGCACATTAGAAATCTAATCACTGTTTATTGTCATGGAAGCAGAGAGATGGAATCCTGGGGCGCAGGTCCCACAGCTATATTTTATCAGGTAGGACAGTACACATTCTGTTACCTTGACAATAATTAGAATGGAATACTCTAAATCTATTGCTACTGTGTTTGTGAGATTTTATTTCCCTAATACATGAAGATGTGTTCGAGACCTCTTCACCAGAATGTTTATGAGCCTTAAATGTATGGACCATGAACGCATCTTTTGAAATTGGGCACAGTCACTGCGATTTTAGTGGCTGTTTATTGAGGAGGGATATGGGGTTTTGCACTTTTTCCCCTAACTCTTGTCAGTTATTTTGATCTTTCTTCTCTACCTCTCTGTGTCATCTCCAGAGGATGTCCAGGGGTGGAATGCATCAAGTGAAGCAAGCATCTACAAGAGTGTGCTTGAGGGAGGAGGAGGCTTCAGGCCCATGTACGGTGGTGAGAAGGAATGCATGAAGCCTTGGGTTCCAAAGGAGCAGAGGTGGGGAGGCCGTGGGCCTGGTGGAGCTGGGGCCTGAGCAGGGAGGAAGCCACGGTTCACAGAGGGGTGTGGCCTGGATACTGTGGGGAGGACTTGAGGCATGGACCAGACACCCTTGAGTTCAGGCTAACCTTCATCACCTGCCTCCTCCAAAAGGGAGCCCAAAAGGGAAGATTGTGTGGACCTTTTCAGGCCAGATTGGTCCCCAAATGATGGCACCTGGAGGGACCTTCCTTCTGTTACCGGTGGTAAAGTAGGTGGACTCTAGAGCCTGCCTGCCTGCCTGGGAGAAAATCTCACCAGTCCACTTGATGGCTGTGTAACATTAGCAAATGATTTAACCTCTCAGCACTTTTCTTGCTTATAAATGGCTAAGTAAGGCCACCTCTCTCCTAGGGATGCTGTGAGGTGCATGGGAAGGTAGGCACTTACAGAATTTAGAGTCATGCCTAATGCAGCACCGTAGGGCTCAACACACAACAGTGAAGTCCGCTGAGGTTCCTCTCCCTCATCTTTCTCCCCACAGACATCCCGAAACACCTCTGGGCTCTCAGCCTGATTTCTGGATATGAAAGAACAGGGTAAGATGGTTTCTCGACTTTGTGTTTGCTAGGATGTCTTTAGCAGCAAGGAACAAAAAGTGACTTCTCTCACAAAGATGTTTATTTTTACTTAACAGGAAGTTCAGCAGTAGATGGTCCATCCAGATGTTTCCATATGTCCCAATCTTTTGTCTGATTTTGAGCCATTTAGGTGGTCATTAGCCAGTCTACCAAGGTTGAGCAGAGAACAGAGAGATGATCAAAAGCAAATAGGTCCATTTATGGGGTATGGCCAGTCACCAAGGAGAGCAGTCACATTTAAGAAGAAAGAAAGAAAGAAGAAAGAAAGAAAGAAAGAAGAAAGAAAGAAAGAAAGAAAGAAAGAAAGAAAGAAAGAAAGAAAGAAAGAAAGAAAGAAAGAAAAAGAAACAGGCCAACATATGTGTTTGCACCTGAGCATCATCCTTTGAGGTGGTCCCTTTCGGAAGTGAGGTACTTCTTCCAAATGTGCTGTGTTGCTCAAATATTTTTGAACTCTTTTACTGGAATCTTCCCCAGTAATCACTCACAAAGATTAATATTAATTTTATAGTGAGATCTCCTATTGGACCCCAAGTAAGCCTCCTTTGTTGCAGTATTCATTCATTCATGAGGTTCTTAAGTTGGACAAATATTTTATGACTGTCCACTGTATGCAAGCAAGAAAAAAAATCACTTTTAAAAAAAAATCTGTAATTACAGCCCACCACCTTTTTATGGGTGACCTCACTCACCACACGATGACTCTGAGCAGTTATCCTCTCCGGTTTAAAGACGAGTGAGTGGAGGTTCATACTAGTTGAGTGACATTTTTAAAGTCACACAGAACAGAGCCATACTCTGAATCCTGTGTTCTATGCCTCCGCCTTCACCACCTTCACCACACTTGGTCCATAGGCATGGTAGCTGCCCCCAAGTGTTTACGATTAGTGAGGGTGTATAGGAAATGCACAAATATCACACGATGACACAGACTGTAGCAAGTGTTCTAAGAATGTAGAAGTATTTTAATAAAGGAATGCAGAGTCAGGAAAGATTCAGTTTAGCTGAGAGGATCAGAGGATTTATTGGAGGTAGTTTGGAAAGCAGGTGGTGGGAAAGGGCAGGGGTAGGAAGGATAAGAAGGAGCCTTGTCTGGAACACATGGCAGGTGTGGATGGGAGCAGTGGGAAAGGGCTGGGGATCTGGGTTGCAGTTAGTTTCTAGAGGTCAAGGACTTTCTATTTTATTTCATAATAATTGCAAAGCCCTTGAAGACTTCAACAAGGACATAGACTTACAAAATTTTTAGAGAGATTAACTTGCTAGTGATGTCTCAGGTAGATGGGAAAGAGATCTTGAAAGCAGAGAGACCGTGCAGAAAGCTATTCAGATAATCAAGGCATAGTATAATGTTTCTAAGACACTCCAAGACATTCATGGACCAGCCAAGTTTCCCCCCAAATTTAAGGGAATGACCGAGGCATCCCAACATTTTATTTTGCTAAATAAAGGCACAAACAGCCATGTAAGCCACTACCATTTCTTAAGTGCAAAGACATGTCGACCTCCATAAGCAGAAAGGACATTATCTCTGAGTAAAGGACACTCTTTCTCAAAAAGGACATCTGAAATCTTATATAACATATGGTCCCTCCTTCTAACACACACGCACACACACGTACATAAACACATGCACATGCACACATAGACAATTGCTATTTTTCTCATTTCATAACAGAAAAGTAAAATCTTGGTTCTGGACATGCCACTAGTTTGTAACTCAGCTTCCCAGAGCCACTATACTAGAATTTTGTAGGGTACATTTTTTTTTTTTAAGATTTTTTATTTATTTTTCTGAGAGAGAGAGAGAGAGAGAGAGAGAGAGAGAGAGAGAGAAGCAGGATCCATGCAGGAAGCCTGACATGGGACTCGATCCCGGGACTCCAGGATCATGCCCTGGGCTGAAGGTGGAGCTAAACCACTGAGCCACCTGGGCTGCCCTTGTGGGGTACATTTTAAGCATCCTCTTCGTCTAGGAAATAATCCTCATCAGTAGATGCTGCTGATCTGTCTTAACACCCATAATTCTACCTGGACTAATCCAGATGCTGGAATCAAAGCTGGCTTCATGGCAAATCTGGCTGTCTCCTGGCTGGCCAGTGGTCCATCAAACCTCTCTTTCCAAAATTTGGACTAAATGAATGAGACTGTTTAGTCTAAAGAGCACATGAGAGATTGGGACAATCACTTGGGGACATAAACAGTCTAGGTGGAGAAAAGCAGGACAATGAGACAAATCTACAGAAAGGGATCCAGGCAGAAGAACCAGATGGGCCAAGCGGGGAAAAGGAGCTGGAAGCAGCAGCAACCTTATCCCCAAAGCCTTCCAGATCCAACCTGTTTCCCATGAGGTCCAGCTACATTTCCAGTTCTGTGTCCTGAGATGCCCTTGTGCCTTTTAATAATCTCCTTGGGTTGACCAGTCATTTCTTTCTGGAAACCAAGGAACCTTGACTAGGTTTGAGGTCAAGACATAAACAAAGCCTGTATTGTAAATGAAAGGGACATACAGAGAGAAACAGGAAAGGAGAAGTGAGTAAAAAAATGGTAAAGGATTGAATATGGGGCCAAGAGGGAATGTCAAAGATCATGCAAGGTCTTGAACCAGGGAATGTCAGTGTATTAGAAACAGGAAACAGGAACATAGGTGAGGGGTGACTTGAGTTTTGGTGTGTGGGGTTTGGAAGTACCGGTGAGCAGATGGTTGGCATAGAGGCTTTAGACTAGCAGAGAGACTTAGGAGTCTGCCACAGCAAGGAGATATCTGGAACTGTGGGATCAGATTGGCCACAGAGGTAAAGCATGTGGACAAGAAGGGAGAGAGAGTGGAGAAAGATGAGCATGGGGCTTGGGTTTGGGTTGGATACCTGATGAGAAGCCTATGAGGGTGTAGGATGCTCCTGAGGTGGGGCATGAGATGGTGAAGGTGAATGGAGTCAAGAGAAGCAGATGAGGGGCTGGGAGAACAGAAAGGATTGAGCCACCACTGGTTTCCTTGCCCCTGCAAAATGCTCAGTAGATGTTGCAAGCTTATCTGAGGAAGAGCACGTGTACTTCGTAGAGACTTTTGGAGGCCTACATTCTGGTATGCTAAAGTGACTCTCAGAGCTAGGTCACATTTGGAGATGGAGGTGGTGCAGGAATATGAGAGAGGGCAGGGAGGAAGGCGAGGGTTGATGGAAGAAATTAGGACATGAAGGAAGGAGAAGGCGGACCTCTGGGTGGCTCAGTGGTTTGGCACCTGCCTTCAGTCCAGGGCGTGATTCTGGGGTCATGTCGGGCTCCCTGCATGGAGCCTGCTTCTCCCTCTGCCTGTGTCTCTGCCCCTTTCTCTCTCTATGTCTCTCATGAATAAATAAATACAATCTTTAAAAAAAAAAAAGAAAAAAAAATGAAGGAAGGAGAAGGGATGCGGCAAAGATCATTGCCAAAAATGGAACTTTTTGGATAATCTGTGGATTTCAATTATTTGTAATTAATTTTTCAAAGGGTCTGATGATCTCCTACTGAGTGCCACGTGGGTTTATTTTGAAAGGAGATTCTAGGGCCCAGGCCCAGACTTCCAGAATCAAAACTCTAGAGTGCAGGGCTACTAGAATCAGTATTTTATTTTTAAAATTTTTTAATTTTTAAATTAAATTAAATTTAAAAAAATTTTATTTTATGCTCTTATTAAGTTTTTAATTTTAATTCCAGTATACTTAACATACAGTGTTATAGTAGTTTCAGGTGTACAATGTAGAGATTTTATTTATTTATTTATTTATTTATTTATTTATTTATTTATTTATTTGGTGGGGAGAGAGAGAGAGAGAGAGAGATAGTGCATGTAAGCAAATGAGAGGAGGAACAGAGGGGGAGGGAGGAGAGGAGGGAGGGGGAGATAACCTCAAGCAGACTCTGCTCTAAACAAGGGGCAAGATGCAGCACTGGATTCCAGGACTCCAAGATCATGACCTGAGTGGAAACCAAGAGTTGGATGCTTAACTGACTGAGCCACCCCAGTGGTTCAACACTTCTGAACATCACCCAGTGCTTATCACAACATGTGCACACCTTAATCCCCATCACCTATTTCACCTCCCCCCACCCCACCCTGCTGGGAACCATCAGTTTGTTCTCTATCATTAAGACTCTGTTTCTTGGTTTCTCTCTCTCTCTCTTTTCCCCTCTTTGTTTGTATGTTTCGTTTCTTAAATTCCATATATGAGTAAAATCATATGCATTTGTCTTTCTCTGACTGACTGACTTCATTTGGCATAATACTCTCTAACTCCATCCATGTCATTGCAAAAGGCAAGATTTTGTTCTTTTGGTATATGCACACCGCATCTTCTTTATCCATTCATCTGTCAGTGGACACTGAGGCTGCTTCCATGTCCTGGCTATTGTAGGCAATGTTGCTATAAACACAGGGGTGCGTGTATCCCTTTGAATTAGTGTTTTTGTATTCTTTGGGCAAATATCCAGTAGTGTGATTACTGGATTGTAGGGTAGTTCTATTTTTAACTTTTTGAGGAATTTCCATACTGTTTGCCATGGTGGCTGCACCAATTTGCATTTGCACCTATAGTGCTTGTGGGTTCCATTTGTTCCACATCCTCACTGACACTTGTTTCTTGTGTTGCTGATTTAGTCATTCTGACAGGTGTGAGGTGATATCTCTTTGTGGTTTTGATTTGCATTTCCCTGATGATGAGTGACGATGTTGAGCATCTTTTCATGTATCTGTTGGCCATCTGGATGTCTTTTTTGGAGAAATGTCTGTTCATGTCGTCTGTCCATTTTTAACTTGGTTTATTTGTTTTTGGGGTGTCAATTTGTATAAGTTCTTTTTATATTTTGGACACTAATTTTTTTTTTCAGATATGTCATTTGCAAATATTTTCTCCCATTCCACAGGCTTTTAATTTTGTTGGTTGTTTCCTTTGCTGCGCAGAAGTTTTTTATTTTGATGTAGTCCCAATAGTTTATTTTTGCTTTTGTTTCCCTTTCCTTGAGAGACATATCTAGAAAGATGTTGCTGCAGCTGATGCCAGAGAAATTACTGCCAGTGCTCTCTCTTCTAGGATTTTTATGGTTTCATGTCTCACATTTAGATCTTTAATTTATTTGAGGTTTTTTTTGTGTGTGTGTGTATGATAGAATGCTTTATACTAGAGCAATGAATAAATAAATAGTGGTGCATTCATGCTGTGAAATATACAGCTATTGAAAAGGGTGAATTAATGCTGTACTAATTGTTGTGAAAAGTTAAGTTCAATAAGCAAGAGGGATATATATATATATATATATATATATATATATATATATATATATATAAAACATGGTCACATCTTTTTATTTTTAATTTCTTAAAAAGATTTATTTATTTGAGCATATGAGTGGTGGGAAAGGCAGAAGGAAACAGTGAGGGAGAGAAGCAGACTCCCCACTGAGTGTGGAGCTTGATACAGGGCTCGATCTCATGACCCTGAGATCACAACCTGAACTGAAACTAAGAGTCCACCACTTAACCAAGGAGGCCATCCAGGCGCCCATGGTCACGTTTTTATGTAAAAATAATGGCAAAAATAATTTTGTATATCTTCCAGTGTTTTCATGTGGGATTCTATCAATAAGTGAAAAGAATGGAAGGTCATATACCAGAATATTAACATTGATTTTCTGGGGAAGGAAAGGCGAAATGAACACGGAAAAAAATTTGTAAAAAGGCATCTTGGATAATAGCCAACTTTGCTAACTTTTTGTAAACTGACATTGGGTGCATATAAATGCATGGAAAGCAGATGGAGGGACAAGCACCAACATTATAATGGTGAATTCTCTCAGAGTAGGGGCATTTCAGGTTTTTAATGGTCTTTCTTTTTAGCACATTTAAATTTTGAATGTTAATAATGTGATCAACCTTATTTTCTTCATTGTGAGGGAGAAAAGTGGTGTGTAGGGGTTCAGAGTCAGCATTTTGAACACACTCTCTGGGTCACTCTTGTGCCCATTGACATTTGAGAACTTGTCTCCATTGTGCTTAGAGGATAGGCTGTGTTGTTTCACATTACCTCCTCCTCTGGAAGACATAGGTGTGTTCTATTACCCACCTATTATGAAGAAAAGCAACAGTTCCAAAGCATGCTGCAAATCTTCTAGAGCCTCCCAAGGCACCACTCATGCTTCCTTACAAAGATGGAATCCAGACAGTATCTCTCTATAAACACGGGCCAAGATGGCATCTGGGAGGGTTTCTGCTTTTCTCCAAAAGAGGCCCATTAGTAGGATCTGCGGTGTGTGTGTGGTGTTGGCATTGTGGCAGGTAAGAGACCTATCTCTCTTTTTCCAGACAGCTTCAGAAAGCCTCTCTAGAAGACTTTTCCCAGTGTCATAAGAAGCAATGTGACTCACAATTGTACAACTTTGTGTAGTATCTGGTCCGTTGGCCCTAGGAGGAAGGTAAGTGGCATTGATCCTGTGGTCTATCAAAATTGGCAGTATCTGGACTGTGAATGAGAAGTATGACCATGTCAGTTCTTTCTTGATGGTAAAAGTTTTTCGATACCACTCATAGACATCATAGTTGTCATTGCAAGAATGTCCCAAGTACCAGTGTAGAGTTGTTTTTTTTTTTAAAGATTTTATTTATTCACGAGAGACAGAGAGAGAGGCAGAGACACAGGCAGAGGGAGAAGCAGGCTCCCTGCAGGGAGGCTGATGGGGAACTCAATTCCAGGACCCCAGGATCATGACCTGAGTTGAAGGCAGACGCTGAACCACTGAGCCACCCAGGTGCCCCTGGAGTTGAGTTTCGAACAAAAGGACACCCATGTCCTCTTAGACAATATGAAACAGACAAAACTGACTCTCATATTGCTGTTAATGGCATTCACATTGCATCATTTAGGATTGTTTTGACTCCAAGCTGCAGAAAATCCAATAATACCTTACTTAGACCATTAGGGTGGGCCGAGGAATGGTTATGTGACTCAGTGATGTCTGAGGGTCTGACCCTTTTGCTCTTGCTCCTTTACATCGTCAGTGGGTCAGCAACACCTCACTTTCTAATCAGAGACGGCTGTATCAGCTGGAGGATTGATTGTCCCACACATCTTGGAATCCCAGGCAGGAAGCAAGGAGGGCCTTGACAAAGGGCCTCCTCCTGCACCTCTCTCATCAGGGAAAGAGATCTTTCTTGGAGGCAGGCCCTGGACACATATACGTCCCTGGGCCCATGACTATAAAGAGGAGATGGCTATTGACAAGGAGCAGTCGCTTCCATATTAAGGGCTTTGTTAGCAGTGAGAAAGGGCTGCTCACTGAAAGGCCATAAAAAAATGTGTCCTACATGGTGAACAAAAATTTTTTAAGATTTATTTATTTATTGGAGAGAGAGAGTGAAAGACGAGGGTGGAGGGGCAGAGGCAGAGAGAGGGAATCTCAAGCAGACTCCCCACTGAGCCTGAACTGGCATGACCCCAAAACTATGACCTAAGCTGAAATCAAGAACCGGACACTTTACTGACTGACCCAGGTTTCCCTAAACAAATATTAACACATACTAATTTCAAAGGATTTTGTTTTCTCTAACCAGAACTTTGCATCTTACAGAGAAGCCAGAGAGCAGGACGACGGTGGAATTAGAACCCTTTGGAGCATCTCCCCAAGTGTGAACAGATGAAGCCAGGACTATCTGACACTGAGAGAGCTACAAGAGCCTCTTTTCCACATCATCTGTGGAGCTTCAATCCTTCCATAACTGTGTTAGAGAGCACCGCTGGGCCTCAGTTCCCTGCTGTGAAGCCACTGATAGAGCATCCTCCACGATGTCAGTCTAATGGACCTTCCTGAACTCAAGGGCTAGTCCCATTTGCTTCACAGTCTTCACAGAAGAGACTCCAGAGTGCAGAGTGCAGAGAACTTGGTATTTAGGCTGGAGAGAGGCTTCAGGGATGGAGTATGGGTTTGAGAAGCTTCACATACAAAATAGGATTAAGATGGCAGAGGAGCCTAGCTGTAGAGGGTTAGATAAGGGATGTAAGGAGATGTGGGGGTTGCAGAGAGGTAGACTTATGGCTATAGAAGGGTAGGTAGCGGTTGTAGGGAGATGGGTGGGGGCTGCAGGAGTGTAGGTGCGGGCTGCCGGGGACTAGGCTGGGGGCCTACAGGGGGTGGCTGGTGGCTGCAGAGAAGTAGTCTGGAAAGATCAGAGGAATTAGACTGACTGCAAGGTCAAAGTCAAGGCGAAACCTACAGAATCAGATCACAAGGCCCTTGAATTTGTCCCATTACATCAAATCAAGGAGAGAGGCAGAGAGTGCACTGGCAGTGCTGTGATGGAACACTTCCACTCTTTCAACCAACAAATTTTTACTGAGCATTTGACATTAGCCAGACTCGTTTAGATATTGAGGTTTCAAGAGAAGCTGTAAAAGAAGTCAATCAATTATAAAGGCATTGTCTTTTAGTGACTTTAAGATTTTTTGCTCCCTTTCTTTAGAGCTCTGTGAAGCCCTTTCTCATTAGCTAACGGCTTATCCTGTGTCAAATGTTTTATATATATGATGTCGTTCGAATTTCTCCACCACTCTCTGAGATAGGGGCTATTATTTTTGCATTATAAGTGAGAAAATTGAGGCCCAGGGAGGTGACAGGATTACCAGAGCTAGATTCAAAAGACAAAATTGGTACAATTTTCTTCCCCTTATGTCTACTTCCTCCTCTCCTCTCTTCCTCTCCCCTCCTCTCCTCTCTTCCTCTCCCCTCCTCTCCTCTCCCCTCTTCTCTTCTCTTCTCTTCTCTTCTCTTCTCTTCTCTTCTCTTCTCTTCTCTTCTCTTCTCTTCTCTTCTCTTCTCTTCTCCTCTCCTCTCCTCTCCTCTCCTCTCCTCTCCTCTCCTCCTCTCCTCTCCTCTCCTCTCCTCTCCTCTCCTCTCCTCTCCTCTCCTCTCCTCTCCTCTCCTCTCCTCTCCTCTCCTCTCCTCTCCTCTCCTCTCCTCTCCTCTTCTCTTCTCTTCTCTTCTCTTCTCTTCTCTTCTTTCTCTTCTCTTCTCTTCTCTTCTTCTCTTCTCTTCTTTCTCTTCTCTTCTCTCTCTCTGGTCTTTTTCACCATTTGACAACATTTTATTAATTTTTATTTCTAATCAAGTGATTTAAGCAAATATTTAAAAACTCTAATAGTTCTAAGCTTTACCATGAAAAACAGTGTATTCTTACATACCTTCTCTCAACTCTTTCTACTTTCCAGAGGCAACTACTTTTGAGGGTTGGCCAGTTCAATTCTAAATAACAGGTTAGTGGTATTATTTTTTGACGTGTTAATTTTTGACATTATTATTTTGTGGTCATGAAGTTTTAGCTCTCTGCTGGTCATTGTCTACCTCTTCCAGGTGTATTCTTTTATCCAGCCTATCCCCAGGGAGGCTGACCTTTGTGGATAAAGTGCACAGGCTCCCGAATCTTTAGGCTTTGGGTTGCATCTAGTTAATGGAGGCATCAGCAGGAGATTGGATTGGAGGGGGCATGAAGGATAAGACTCCTTCTCCTCTTCTGGCAGCCAGCCTTATCTATACAGTTGCTCTCTGAGGTTCTGATAACTGTCCCTCCCCTTGAGCTTGAACATTCAGGCCTAGAAATGGCAATGACCTCCTGCTATTGTTAGCTCAGGGGACTTCCCTATCTTTGTTTTCCTAAGCCCTGTCCACACTTTGAAAATAGTTTCTGTATTACAGGTTGATGCCATGTACCCCTACCCCACCCCCCATGGTATGTTGTTTACTTCATTAGTACAATGTTTACATTTTTAAACTATGTAAATATTGCTGACTACACAGCCAAGTAGTGAGTTATAAATTAGGATTACATTTCTTTACTGAACAAATTTTTGTTTTTACTGTACTTAAGCGTACTTTTAAAAAAATGCCTTAGCTTTTGTATGTCTGGCTTTAATTCTTTCCACATCTTCATTGGTTTTGTTAAATGCCCTTAAGTGTTGTTTTCCAAAGGCTCAAATATGATCAGTTTTTAATGTTTTTCTTGGGGGGAAGGGTATATCGAGTAAACCAGCCTTCATAATAAACAGAACTTGATCCATGCATTCTGAAATCAAGATCACTACTAACCTACCGACAAAGTGATGAATGCAATTCAGGATTGTTCCATTGATCTTAAAAGTTTTACTCTCCTTGTCAAGTATTGTGATCACTTACAGGTAGTAAATATTTTACTGAACAAATAACTGAGACCTCTGTCAGGTGTGTCTTATCATCACCCTTTTTGAATAGTGCATTTCAAGTTTGCTAACTTTTAGTTATAAGATGTGTCCTCTCCTCATCTGCTGAGGACCATTGGGTTTCATCTCTGCTGCCCAATCATCTCAAGACCTAGCTGAGCACAAAACGATTTTCAAATGTACTTTTCCATAAACGAAAGTCAGGAGATTTTATCTGTTCAAGAATTGGTGTGCAACAGGCTCCAGCTGCTGGCTGATGAATACAATCTTCTTACAATATAGTTCTTTTAAACATAAGATCTCTATTTAAAATTCTGAAACCATGATTTTATTTGTCACAACCTTTTCATAGAGACCCTTCCCTGGAGCCCTCTGTTAGCTGGCCAACATGCTGGGACTTTAACATCATCTGGTATTTCCCTTTGGCCCTCCTGTGCTGGATTTCCTGTTTCCTGGAGTGTCTACTTTCCTATTCCTTGACCTACTCCCTTGTTTTGCTGGAACATATCCTTTAGTAGCTTCATAAGAAAGAATACATGGAAGGTAAATTTTCTTGTGTTCTTACATGTGTAAAAATGAATCCTACTCTTTACTTGATTTGTAGTTAGACAAGCATAAGATTTTAGGCTAAAAATAATTTTTCCTCAGGTTTAAGATGGTGTCATGGGAAGATCCCAGATCTACTTCCTTCCATGGACATGACAAATCTGCAGCTACATATGGAAAAATTCCCTCCAGAAAAGACATTAAAACCAGCTGAAGAGCTCTTCCACAACAATAGATAAAATGACTATGGGTGGGAGAGGCAGAGACGTGATCCTGCAAAAACCCTACTTCTAGTGCCACAACCCATGACTGAAATGGATCTCACAAATAAGAAGCTTCTCCTTCATTAGTTATCAGTTTGCACTCCATGTCGGCCACCTCAACCTTTGGAATCTGCACTGGAGATCCCACAAGGCCCTAAAATGTCTGGCTTTGAAAACCAACAAAGCTTATGTTCAGGAGATTCATAGAAAACATGGGTTCCATTCATAAAGGGCTTATGCACAAACTCACTTGCTCTAGGACACAGCACATAACAACAGTTTGAAAAATGCCTACACCATATGTGAAGGAGATTTATTTGCTAGTCTTAAAGTATATAGAGGGGCAGGAGCCTGTTGGGACTTTTTCTGAGGACAGAGGTGTTGACAAGCACCATTTTTGCACTATCCCTCTACCTTCCTAGTGCTGGTTGATGGGTGCCATTTTTGTACTCTCCCTCTAATCTGCTTGTGCTGGTGGACATGCACACCCCCTGTACTGCTTCTTTGATTCCACCAAAGCCACTGGGTGAGTGCCCCCTCCTGTGCTACTCCCACAGCCCTGCCAAAGCCACCAGGCGAGCATCCTGCCTCTGCACCACTCCCGTAGTACTGTCGAAGCTAGTGAGCATGTGCAGCCCACACAGGGGATGACATGGCATCCTATGGTGGCCAGGCGGGATTGTGTTTCTGGGCCCCATGTGTGTGAAATAATCAGAGAGACAGTTCTTGGCAGACTACCACACCCAGAGCACCACACATAGTAGAATGAGACACACCCCTAGGCTTCATGTGGAAAAGGCCTATTTTCTTGTCCTAGACTCCAGCCTGAGCAGCAGGCTTCAGATTTGTCACACATCTAGGGGTTATGGAGATGGTCTCAGGGAATGTATACACTGTCTGCAAGGCACTCACTTTAGATGTTAAGGATTTATTCCAGAGATGTGATAGATCATATTAACAAAAGAAAGGAAAAAAAAAATCATATGATCACCTCAATAGATGCAGAAAAAGCATTTGACAATATTTAACATCCATCTATGATAACTCTCAAAAAAAGTGGGTATGAACAGAACATACGTCAGGATAGTAAGGTCCCTTTATGACAAGCCTACAGTTAACATCAAGCTCAATGGTGAAGAGCTTTTCTTCTAAGATCAAGAACAAAACAAGGGAGTGCCTACTCTCACCATGTTTATTCAACATAGCATTGGAAGTCCTACTCAGAGCAATTAGGCAGCAAAAAGAAATAAAAGGTATCTGAATTGAAAAGTAAAAGGCAAAACCATCACTATTTGCAGGCAACGTGATTTTATATATAAAAAGTCCTGAAGGCCCCACCAGAAAGTGTTAGAACCAGTAAACAAATTTGGTAAAGCTGTGGGGTGCAAAATCAGGATACAAAAATCTGTTGCATTTTTATGCACTAATAATGAATTATCAGAAGAGAAATTAAGAAAACAATCCCATTTAAAATTACATTAAAAAGAATAAAATATCTAGAAATAAATTTTTTTTAAAGAATATTTTATTTATTGGGATTCCTGGGTGGCTCAGTGGTTGAGCATCTGCCTTTGGCTCAGATAGTGATCCTGGGTTCCTGGCGTTGAGTCCTATATCGGGGTTCCTTCAGGAAGCCTGCTTCTCCCTCTGCCTGTGTCTCTGCCTCTCTCTCTCTGTGTCTCTCATGAATAAATAAAATCTTTTAAAAAATAGATACATAAAAAATAAAAATAAAGATCTTACTTATTTGTTTGGCAGAGAGAGAGAGAGATAGAGCCCACAAGCAGGCAGAGGGAGAGGGAGAGGCAGGCTCCCTGCTGAACAGAAAGCCCTATGAGGGTCTCAATCCCAGGACCCTGAGATCATGACCTGAGCCAGAGGCAGATGCTTGAATGGCTGAGCCACCAGGCACCCCACCTAGGAATAAATTTAACCAAAGAAGTGAAAGACTTGTACACTGAAAACTATAAGATGAAAGAAATTGAAGATGACACAAAGAGTGGAAAGATATTCCATGGTCATGGACTGGAAGCCTTAATAGGAAAAATATCCATACTCCCCAAAGCACTTACAGATTCAATGCAATCCCAGGCATAATTTCAATGATCTTTTCTTCACAAAAATAGAAAAGAAATTCTAAAATTTGTATGGAACCACGAAAGATCTACAACAGTGAAAGCAATCTTGAGAAAGAAGAACAAAGCTGGAAGTATCTCACTCCCAGATTTCAAACTATTTTACAAAGCTATAGTAATCAAAACAATATGGTATTGGCATAAAAACAGACACATAGGTCAGTGGAATAGAGAGCCCAGAAATAAACCCACATGTGTATGGTCAATTCATGGCAAAGGAGGCAGGAATATACAATGGGTAAAGGAGGCAGTCTTCAGCAAATGGTGTTGGGAAGACTGGAAAGTCACATGGAAACGAATGACACTGGACCACCTTCTTACACCATACACACAAATTAACTCCAAATGGATTAAAGATTTGGGTAAGATCCCAATCTCTCATTTTCATTTATCCATACCTCATGTCCCCAAATTCTGGAGAATCCCAGGTTATTTTCTCCAGAGCACCATCTCCCATTCTTGACTGAAGCGTGGGTGAGAATGCAGTAGTGTGTATGGGGTGGGGGCAGTTGTTGGCAGAAAGGGGCAGGAAAAGGCACATGGAGCCCACAAGGAGCCCGTCTTCAGGGTTTTGACCTGCTCTCCTGTCCAGACCTGGGACTCACACCTGTCTTTCTGGGTGTCCAGTGCCTCAAAGGCTGACAGCACTGTGGGTTCTTTTTTTTTTTTTTTTTTTAAGATTTTATTTTTATTTATTTATTCGAGAGAGAGAGAGAGAGAGAGAGAGAGAGAGGCAGAGGGAGAAGCAGGCTCCATGCAGGGAGCCCGACGTGGGACACGATCCTGGGACTCTAGGAACATGCCCTGGGCTGAAGACAGGAGCTAAACCCCTGGGCCACCCAGGGATCCCCACACTATGGGTTCTGCAGGAGGACTGGCCACCTCTCGTGCCCTTGTACCCTGGCTTGCAGCTAATTACTAAATCTTTACCATTTTTCTGTTTCCCAGAAAGTCTTTTATTTGCTGAAGTCTCCTCTTCTGATCCTTAATTCCTTTCCTGTCATTTTAGGGAAGCCTCTGGATGTCGGAGGTTTGGGTAAAAGTCCCACAGGCCATGCTTTGAGCTGTTGGTAGTTCTGCCTGCTGGGAGATCATCTCAGTGTCTGTTTTCAGGGTTTCTTTTCCATTAGTAATAAAAAAAAATGCCCATCTTTCTGTTGACTACCGATAGTCAACAGATGAAAAGGACTCTCCTTAGTCAGGTTCCTCTGAGCTCTCTTCAGGGCCTTGACCTTGGACCCCATGCTGTCCTTAGCTTCCGTGGCCAGCTCTGAGCAAGAATTCTGTTAGGTCAGGTTAGAAGAATCCCCTCCTCTTCATGCTCCTCATGCTGGTTTTCCATCCACTCCGTTCCTTGGCTATAAATCCCCACTCATTCTTTTGTACTCGGGGTTGAGTTCCATCTCTCTGCTCTACTCCACAGTCTTCAATAAAGTCTTCCTTACCATTTTAACAAATGCCAGAAGAATTTTTTTTCTCGAACTCTGGCGATGTAGAAGCAGTGTTCAATCAGGGACTGAAATGGGAACTGAAACATTGGTCTTTGTCTCATGAGCACTTTTCTTGACCTGTGTAGCACAGGAGGTGATTTTCTAGCGCTTGGTTTTTCAAACTGTGAACTGCAACCCATTAGCATAGTGAAATCAGTTACTAAGTCACCACCAACATTTCAAAAATGAAATCAAGCAGAGTTGGCCAACACCACTGAGTGCTGTTGGGGGAGGTGTTGACTCATGAAACCTTTGTTTCAGTTCGCGTGCCTGGGTACTGGGTCAAGGTGGAAATATATTTCTTACTGTAGAAACTGGTAAACTCTGCAAGCCATTGGTTCTAGGAACTGGATTTGAGCTGTTTGCTTTGTTTTTCTAAGAACAGCACTGCCAGTCAGACCTACACTATCACCTCTATCTTAGTAGGGATGGAGTTGGTAAGGTAAATTCTCAGCCACCGAGTGCTACTGTATTGACTTCTTGGTCTTTTACTGTAACTTTTTTTTAGCATTCTCTTTTGGTGAAAGTTAATCAAACTCTTAACTTTGTTTTGCTTAAGGAAGCCAGGATACATAAGAAGAACTTCCCTCTGAAAGTGATGAGTAGATGGCCAGAAAAGCACACCGAATCAGTATCAAACAGATTAAAAGCAACACCCAAACTGACCCTCACATTTCTGTTTGGAGTAAAACTATGCCTTTGTGAATAATCTGTATTTTCAATTATCAGCTCTTGGGAACCTAAGGAAGGAATATCTGATTCAACTTTCTGTTACCTCTTGGTGGGTGGTAGGAATTGTGCAGTAAGGGATTAGCGGCAAGTTTTAATGCTTAGAATCACAATATAAGTGAAACCAATTCTACAGGTGATCCTACAGGAGAGTGATAGACCATTGGAGGCTCTGTGGCTAGCATTTCTGCTCATTTCTGCTGTGCCTTTGGTAGATGGGACTTGAACTCGTCCACACCCCAGACCCTTTACAGTTTTGTGGTGTAGGGAGAGACTGCAACTACAGGACACCTAGAGCTTTGGGAGGACATAAAACATGACAGGTAGGTCACCCAAAGTTCAGGTGAGCCCTATCTGGAAAGTTAGCAGCTCTTAGGGAAATTTTGGGAACCCTGAGACAAAGCTTTATGACTGGTGAAGAAATGAGGATTCACAATTAGCTTGGCTCTCTACCAAGAGTTAAAAGTAGTCGATTTTGCTACTGAATAGGAGTTATTTGGGGGGATTTGTATTAACCTCATCCCTTTGTTTGATGCCAACTAGTTGTTTGGTGAACTTATACAGATAAAAAGAATCAGGGCTGCCTGGGTGGCTGCGTTGATTGAGCGTTTGACTCTTGATTAAGGTTCAGGTCATGATCTCATGGTCCTGGGATGGAGCGTTGTGCTGGGAGGATAACATCCGCCTCCGTGCTCAGATGGGAGACTGCCTGAGGATTGTCTCTCCCTCTCCCTTTGCCCCTCCCCCTGCTCACACACATTCTCTCTCTCTCTCTCTCTCTCTCAGAATAAATAAATAAATAATCTTTGAAAAAGGATCAGATCTTGAAGTTGACTTGCTTCATCTATGGAGAAAAAGCATATCAAGCCCACCACTATAACTTGGAACACTACCTAAGAAAACAAACACCTGAAAAAACAAATAAATACAAACAATCTAGTACATGGAACAGGCAAATTGAAGTAAGAATTGGCTCAGAGCACTTATTTTTAATATATGAATGCTCCCTGCTTTCTGAGTAGCCATCAATTCCCTTCGTTCTTTCCTTCGTTCTCTTCCTTCAACTGAGTTAAATTTGGATACTAAGGAAACCATGTGATAACTTTATTTTTGCATTCTTCTGTTTGGTTAAAATGGTGGGAAAAACTCTTAAAAATCTAGCTGCCAGGGGAAACATTCATCCATTAGAAGAAGCCAGTCTTGCTCTGTGGTTGCCCATTGTGTAAATGTCTACATTCCTTTTTTAATTGTTATTTAATTATTTATTATCCAGTATTTGTTTTGCAGCCAAAGTTCCCTGGAAGAGGAAATGCCTTTCCTACAGACCTCTCCAGGAGAAGCAGAGAAAGATCTCAGTGATCACAGATTAGCTGGGATCGCTGGGGAGGGATGTGGTGATGATCATAATAGCAGCAGTAATGACACACTGTTGATTTGCTCTCAGGCACTGTGCCAAACACTTGACCAGGATTGTTTCACTTCATCTACACAACAACCTTGTGAGATAGATGTTTTAGTTGTCTCCATTTTATAGATGAGCAAACTGAGGTAGAGTAACGTTACACCACTTGTCAAGGTCAACACCAGCATCGAATCCTGGTGGCTCCAGCTGCGGTCTTGGTTCTCTCCAACTTTGTGATGTTGCCTCCTCCTGAAAGTTCTTACTGATCAGTTGTAAGCAGCTCTGGGGTTTCTTTGTGGCAAAGGTATAAACAAAAGAACATGCAGATAGTCCTTTTTTTTTTTTTTCTTAACCTTCAAAAAAAAGTAGGCAAGTTAGAGGCAGAAGCAGAAGTAAAAAAAAAAAAAGATTTAGATCAAGCAGTAATTATTCAATAACTCAAGTTTAGAAAGATACTAGATTGTATGTTTTTGTATTTCTTTCTATCTTCCTTTAAAAGACTTGTAAATTCTCTCCTCTAGTAATTAGACTTTAAGCATTCACATCATTTAGGCTAATATTTATAATTTTTAAAAAGATCTTATTTATTTATTCATAAGAGACACATACACACACACACACAGAGAGAGAGAGAGAGAGAGAGAGAGAGGCAGAGACACAGGCAGAGGGAGAAGCAGGCTCCCTGTGGGGAGCTTGATGTGGGACTTGATCCCAGGACCCTGGGATCAAGACCTGAGCTGAAGGCAGATGCTCAACAACTGAGCCACCCAGGTTTCCCTAATATTTATAATCCTTATAGTGGTTGCATGGTGTCTGGTTGCATTTGCCCTCTCTTTTGTCAGAATATCTTACAAGGCCAACCCGCACAACATCACACCTGTCCATGCTTCTTCTAATGACAAGGATGGGACTAGGGTAGAACTAACAGAGAGCCATCAGATGAAGGCCAACATCGCTGCCTTGCTGTTTGGTTGTCTTCAATCTGGCCCCTCTCTTGGGCCATTCTCTTCCTAATTGCTTTTAAAAAAAAAAAAATTTACTTATTTATTCATGAGAGACACAGAGACATAGGCAGAGGGAGAAGCAGACTCCCTGCAGGGAGCCCAAAGTGGACCCAGGCGTCCCAGGTATAGACCTTCAAGCAGAATTTTCCATCCCTAAGATAAAGGAAGTTTTTCTAGGCCTAAACTTTTTAAACAAGAGAATGATGCTGTCTTCTTTCAATAGCAGAAACAGTATTATTAGTTATGTGCTAGAAAAAAAAATCACACTATTTTACCATGTTTCAGGATCATGGGGGTGACATCTTTCTCCCTGCATTTTATTTTTAAAGTCAGAATTTCCTTCCAATACCTAAAGCCTCCACTGCTGATATGGATAATGAGATTGTTTAATTGGCAGTAAATTTCTCACATTATGAGTTTCTTGTCCACTCCTTTTGGAGTAGTTGGAATGTTTTGTTTAGTGGAGTTTTTCTGAGCCCAGTAAAGTTAGAGTCTGGCAAATTTGCAGTTACTTCTGAAGGAGAGAGATGTAAGGCTTGTGTGAAATTAGTTTGCTGGTGATGGGTAGTGTATAGGACATGACACAAAAGATGGTTAGGGACCCGGGAAGCTGGAAAGCAGGGGTGGGGTGAAATCACTGACAAGAGACACTAAGGTCCTTTATTAAAAAAAAAAAAAAGCATCTGAAGAATTTGTCTATTCATCATTTATCTAGCATCTGCTGTCTGGAGCAGTGATTCCAAATTCCCGACCCATTAGGAGCTGGAGCACCCTGTTGCTGTTTGCTTGAAAACATAATGCCTTTCTCTCCCTCTTTTTAAAAATCATGCATACATTAAATTAAACTAAAGTGAATCTGAATTTTTGTCCTTTTCAAATACATTAAAAAACAAAACAAAACAAACTATAAGGCCTAAAAAAAAATTTCTCCTTGAAATAATTATAGTGCTCTCCAGGGAGTCATGAAACCATAACTTGTCTAGAGCAGCATACGTTCAGACTTTCATAATTACCTGGTGAGTCAGCACTGGCTGACGTCCCGGGAGTCTGTTCCTACTGTGGGGAATAATTTTCCATTCCTGGGGGAGCCCCCAGGGAGACACCTTCTCTGATTCCTCAACTCAGAGAAGTGATGTGCACGGCTGTCTTCCTCACAGCCTTTTACCCATTTCTGACTGCATCTCACGCTCTCTTATGGGCTGTAGAATTTCTGTAGGACTTACCTCTCTTATGGGATTTTATGCTCTTTGCCAGAGGGTCTACGCTTGCTCCTTATGTTTATTGAAGTAAACTTTAAGTTCCTTTTGGGGGGTTTGTTTCTGGCTTGTCATAACTAGAATCTGAGGGCCTCAGAACGGGAACAAAGTTTTCAGTATTGGGTGTCTTTAAAAAGACGTGTGCTTTGAGATCGCGTGAAGTGATTTAAAGATATGGGTCTATGTGAAATATTCTTTGATGCGGGCATTCAGTAAACCCTTTATGGGGACAGACTTAATTTCCTAAACTCTGAAAGAGAGCAATTTACCTAAGACAATGCATGTATTCATTGTCAACAAAGTGACCACTTGTTTCTTTCAAAGAAACCTGTTTTTGGACAGTGTGGCTAGTACTATTTGGAAAGAAGTAAAGATTTGGAACTGAGAGTTCTGGATAAATGGCTATTGTTGAGTGTGTTCTGTAGACCAGCCCTGTAGGAAGAGATCCAGATTGCCTGGCCTGGCGCTACCTCCTCCTGGTCATATAGGAAATCCACAGTCCAAATACCCGGTTTGTGGCATGGTGTCACACCTCCCCCTGACGTGTTAGCTCTTTCTGGGCTACAGCTGGGGATGAAGGTCAGAACAAAATGTCGATGCCTAGACTCGCTGAAATGCATTCACTTCTTCCTAAAGTGACAGAGTCGAGCTTATGGCTTTCTTTGTTGGTTGCTTCAGGCCAGCATTTCCTTAAAGGACCCATGACTCTGAAAACAGTTATATGTATATTGAAGAGGGTCTTGGCAAAGACTTTGCACTCGTTCACTACATTTGTCTTGTTCTCTGCTTCTTCCCTCAATACTCATTTTTCTCCTTCCCATTCATCCACTAGACATTTAATAATTGATGGGTTGTTAAAGAAATAATTGTTATCAGCAAGGATCATTGATAGATGCTAAAGCATTGGGTGGAGGGCTGTTGGGAGACAAGATAGTCACACATACCAACAGAGCTTTCCAGAGTCACCTGCTAATTGCACGGAGGAAAGGTGCCTTTTACAACAAAGAGATCTGATGGTCACCACTTTACTCAGGAGACCTCACCCTCCTGGTGAGGCGATCTCCTGAAAGGATGGGCCATGAACTACACAAAATCATCAATGAGGTGTTCTTGCCAAAAATGTTTGACCCAAACCTAATCAAGCTTCTAGACCTATGCTTCAACTCACAGGAAGTAGAGGGGCTTGACTTGATATAGGTTAAACAAGCAGCCAGACCAGAAAATAGGAAATGTCACAAAACTGTCCGGGACTCTTGAAGAAAACAAAAACAGAAACAAAACAACAAAACACCAATATTATGGGTAAAAAGTGGGAGAACTGCCCTAAAGTAAAGGATTAAAAGAGTCTAAAGAGACTTAACAATCAAATGTAGTGTGTTTACCCTGATCAGATCCTGGCTCAAAACTATACCCAAAACAACAACAACAACAAAAAAGAATCTGATGATGAAGAGCAGAAAAGGCGTGGCTATTCTAAGAGGCATTTGGGGAACAACTGGAGAAATTTGAATATCACCTGGGTATTGGATGATAGGAGGTAATTACTGTGAATTTTCTTAGATGCAATGTTTCCATCATGGCTCTTTGGAAGGACACTTCTATTTTTAGAAAGACACAGAAGCATGTAGGGATGCTTCATTTAGGGATGAAGCATCACAATGCCTGACCCCTACCTTCCATTCAAAGGGTTCTTCAAGAGCCTGAAGAAGTGCTAGAGTAGCAACCATTGTTGAGTCTCGGTAGCTAGTGGGAATATTTTTGGAACTATTCTTCTAACTTCTCTGCTTAATTTTTTTTTTGAAAGTTGGGGAAAAATAAAAATGAAACCATAGGCTGCTTGGTGAGGCTGAGGGAGGAGATGTTTTTCTAATCTGTGTAAATTGAAGCCAACACTGAAGAAAGAATTGGGTCAATTACTTTTAGAACCAGGGTTTGGGGAGGAGTGGGAAGGGATTTTCCTCACTGTCTACTTTCTGCTTCCCAAGTTAGTTGTTGTTTTCCTTATCTGATGCTTGCTGGCATTTTCCATTCCTTTCTCCTCACTCAGAACATCTTCCTGAACTAGCCATGAGGCGTTTGACTAGTCAACTTCCTCCATACTCTTTTTTTTTTTTTTTTAGCTAGGTTAACTTGGTCCCTTGTAACTTTAAAACATCACATCCTCCCAAGATTCTTTGCATTTTTGGCCCACCCTAAACCATTTTCTTCATTTGACTTGTGAGAGCCACAGTCCTTCATGCACGCTTCTCTTTCTTCTCAGGAACCCCTTCTTACTCATCCTGGAAGTACTTTCAGGGGAATGTGCTTTTTGATTAACTCTACCTGAGGGGATTTTCTGTCTTCAAGAGAAGAGGTGCTGAGTGGGTTATGAACAATTGTGGATATAT
Source organism: Vulpes lagopus (assembly GCF_018345385.1). NCBI lineage: Eukaryota > Metazoa > Chordata > Mammalia > Carnivora > Canidae > Vulpes > Vulpes lagopus. The sequence goes on from NC_054833.1 coordinate 19,400,233, forward strand.
GTGTTTGGGGATGATGGTGACAGTGATGGAGGGCATCCATTTATCACCTTGTGCACTTTGTATCAAAGGGTCTTTGTATCTAAAGTAAATGTTTGTTGAGGAAATGAATCTTTGGTAAGTGTTAGGTATTGACTGCTCCATCTTGCAGTCAGGGTTCATACACCATGTGTGTAAGCCTGGATGCCTCGTACTATTGCACAGCAGGACTGTAATTTAAGATTAAGATCAAGTTTGTTCAGATCTTGGGATCAAGGTAATGTAGTCTGATCCAGTAATCCATTGTATGTCAACTAGGAAGGCAGCATTATCCTTCAGTTCCCTGATGTAACAAACACAAAACTGGCAACTTCAGCAGGTAAGAGACAGAGTCCCTCCAGCATACCTGACTGTCTACCCACACCAGTGAGGATGACCTGCAGGCAGTTGGGCAGATACTAAGGAATCTTGTGAAACAGGTTAAGGGGCTGCCTCTGTCTTCTCTGAAGAAGGAGCACGAAAGAGCAAGGGGAAAGTCAGTCCAAAGCATCGTGTTGTGAGACTTTGGTGACTGGCTCATTCCACTGCCCCCATTCTTTGTTGTGATAGTGTGGTATTCACTTCATTTGAGTGTGCCCTGCTCTTCTGCTTTTGGTCCAGAGGCCTTTGTCGTGCTTAACGTGTGCAGCTTCCAACTTGCTGTGTTCTGAGGATGCACGACTGGAACTTCAAGGTTAAGATGGCAGAGTGAACCCACACATTTATAATATATTCCCCCCATTTACTAGATGAAAATAAAACATTGATCTATGAGAACCAGAGAAAGAGAGAGAGAGGGAGAGAGGGAGAGGGAGAGAGAAAAGAGGTGAAATAAAACAAAAAATAGTTAGAAAAGACTTTTCAATAGTTCTGTTAGAAGATAGAGGACAATGAAGCAATGCCTTTAAATATCTGAAAGAAAACGAGTTCCAGTCTAAAATTCTATGCTCAAAGTCTTAATTAAATGTGTGGGAGAATAATAAAGATGTTTTCTAGACATGTAAGACTTAAAACATTGACCTCTTATGCTACTGAAGAAGCTACTGGAGGATTTGTGTCTCCAGAACAAGGAAGTAAAACAAAAATGAAGAAGACCTAGATTGCTGGAAAAGGAGGAACAAGTGCATGAAAAAGATGGAGTTTTCATGATAATGTGAAAGAGGTCATGAGAAGATAGCTGCGCCCTAGGCATAGAATGCCAGCAGCCTTGACCTGTTATCAGAAGCCTCCAGAAGAGTTCAAGAGGAGGTTAATATAATACCTGATAGTCTGAAAGTATGCAGAGTTTTAATTGGTTGAGAGTTTGAGGTATTAGGGTCTCCACTGGTGTTCTATTCCTTCTTAAGATGGATGTTACACAATCAACTAGAGACAATATGGCAAAATCCAATCTGCACACTGAGAAAGAACCAGCTACAAATCCAGATTCTATCAAGTTCTGTGACCTTGGGCAAGCCTCTTCTCTGAATGTCAGTCTCCTGGGTAGCAAAATGGATTATAGGATTCTTACAGAAGTTAAACATGATAGTTCATGTGAAACTGAATGCCCACTACATTATTAAAAGCGATAATCCTTAAAGTAGTTTTAGGTTTGATAGAATATCTATAAGCAGATAATAGATATTTCCATTTCTTTTCACCTGCTTGAAACAAAGTAAGATTCTAATCATCTGTCTTGGCATATTGCTGCCCAAGGCTGTGATTAGGTATAGTCTAATTGTTTTATTTATTTAATTTTAAAAGAGAGATTGAGAGTGAAATGGGGGAGGGGCAGATGGAGAGAGAGAGGGAGAGAATCTTCAGCAGGCTCCTTGCCCAGGACAGGACCCCATGCGGATTTGATCCCTGGACCCTGAGATCATGTCCTGAGCCAAAATCAAGACTGGGACGCTTAACAAACTTAGCTATTCAGGTACCCTTGTAGTCTCATTGTTTTAATTATTAATTTATTGGGGAAAATAGATTTCAAAACTAGAAGTACATGGACTCTTTAGTTATTTTCCACAAACATTTACTGAGAACCTGCTGTATTTCAGATGCTTTGATGGGCTCCAGTAAGATAACTTTTGTTTTTTTTTTCAAGCTTAATGAAAAATGATTCTTTATAAAGAAACACACAGCTAAATTGTGGGAGGGGGAGTTTTAAAAAGAAGAAGATTTTTTAGCAGTGTGTTTCTATAAGTTCTAGAATGTGCTCCTGGACATTGTCAGAACTTGCTTCCTGAAGTTCTTCCACAGAAAGGATCTACAGTTCTCTATTCACAAAGGATTAGAAGAATGTGATATGTGGTGCTATATGTTCTTCACAGAATTGGAATTTTAAGAATTATAATAGGGAAAGTGCCAGGCAAACAGCAGGTGCTCAACAAATTCTTAGAATAAGTAAACAGGAAGAGGAATTGGAATTCACTTCATTTCCAAGTAAGGAGGGGGAGCCCCCGGGAAACCAGGTGACTAGTTGAAGGTCATGCTGGGAATGGACAGAAACCACTGGTATGTAATAAGAAGGAGAAAAAAAGCCCTCAGGTGTACCCTGGAAGGGGAGAGACAAAAATCTTCCATTCCCTTCCCTGTAGTGATGGCTGATAGGAAGAAAGACCCTGAGACTTGTCTGAGCATTTAACTTGAGACATGTGAATCCTTTCATTTACTAACAAATACTTATGGAGTGCCTACGCTGTGCCACACACTGTTCCTGGTGTGTGTGCTACCTTCCCGGCGAAGCAGATGAAGAATCCTGCTCTCATGTAGCTTGGGTCTAGCAGGGGTGGTGGCAGAGGGAGCTAGGTCAATCAGTAATCAACAGATGTGGTAATAAGTATGTTGCAGCACATCATAGAGCATAAGAGGAGGTGATGGGTGCCAGGGGAAAAAGAAAAAGTAGAACAGGCATGGTGGGTGCTCAGCCCCATCCCTCTTCAGAGTCAAGGTACACCCATCCCCCAGCCACTGGGAGTATCAGCTGCCAAGGGTCAGAGTTGATTCTCTCCCCCAGAACTGTTCTTAACCTCTGGGGATTTCCTCACTCAAGATTATGCTTCTCCCAGGGTGCAGCTCAGGAGGAAAGTCTGGCTGACCCGGGGCAGGCTACGAGGGCCCATCCCCTGCCTCACTTTGGGATGCTCTGAGGGCCATCCCAACTTGGGAGCTCCTTAGAGGGCTGGCTGAGGCCTCCGTGGCGTCCGTGTTGGACGCCAGCATCCTTCTCGGCCCGACCCTGCCATCCCATTTCCTTATAGCTCTGTGTTCCATGAGCACTCTCCAAGAACCCAGTCTCAGAGACTTGCTCCAGGAAACTCAGTCTAAGATAGTAGGGTAAGAAGATCAGGACTGGGAGAACAATGGGCTGTAGTGTTGAGCGGCACAGCCAAACCTCATTGGGAAGGTGCCAGATGAGCAAAACTTCAAGTCACAAGAGCTTTTTCCGATGAATGGAAATACAACAGTAGAATAAGAATTCTGTGTTTTGCCCCTGGCAGCCCTAGGGATACGGGCTTGAGGCCCCCAGGGAGAGAAGGCATAGGACAATGGTACCTGACGGAGGTGAAGACTCCAGCAGCCTGAAGGAGTCCAGGACCTTGGAACAGGAAGTTGGCAATGATTAATAGGACAAAGCGGTCTGATATCCACTGTCAGGTTTCTTCTTGTGTGCTCACGCATGAAGCACAAATCCTCCCAGGATCCTAAATTGGGAGGGTGCTGTCTATGCAGTTTGCACAAGATGCTGGCTTGAGTGTATTTATTTGACTGTTCAAGAAAGAGAAACACCACAGGCTGAAAGCCTGGGAATATTTGGGCTACAAAAGAAGCATGTGAATTTAGGAGTGTCATATATTGAGAGAGATGATACATTTCTAGTAATTATAGAGAGTAAAAGAAAAATATTTTCAAAGTAATGACAACGAATAAGACCTTTAAGTGGAATTTAAATGGTACGTGGAGAAATACCGTGAAAACTATCAACTTTTCATTTCAACATTCAAACTCATTCTGATGAAAGCTCTTTATTAATGACAATTTTAGTGCATGTGAGTCGGATTTTACTCTATATATCTCAAACAAAACTCCTTTCATTACACCTGCCAGTTGGGCAATATCCTCCACGGGGGAGGAGGAAGCTCCAGCCTGAGTCCTGCCAAAGACATCAGCACAGGTCTGGGGTGGAGATCTGATCACCCTGTGCCTGTAATGAAATGGAGAGGAGTTTGAGGAAGAGAAATATTGAGTTTAAGGAACGAAATGAACTGATCCTCTTCAGATTCTAAGTCAACCATGGTTTTACTTGGCTGGTATTCTATGCCCAGAGAAGAAAGCAAGAGGTCCTGTGCCTTCCTGAATGATCTCTTCCTATGTGAGCTCTATTTTTAAAAGTAAACGTAAAAGAAAATTTCATATCATACAGATATAGATGGGTAGATGGAAAAGGTTTTGCAGGGCAACCTCCCTAATGCTTCCACACCAGGGCAGCTTTTTAAAGAAATTGGGTTAAAATATACACAACATAAAACTTACCTTCTTAGCCATTTTAAGTGTCCAACACTGGGGCATTTGTTACCTTCATATTGTTGTGTGAACTATCACCACCATCCATCCACAGAAATTTTTTAGTAGGCTCCACGCTGGGTGTGGGGCTTGAACTCACAACCCTGAGATCAAGACCTGAGCTGGGATTAAGGGTCAGACTTAACCGACTGAGCCAGCCAGGTGCCCCCACAGAAATTTGTGATCATCCCAAACCAAAACCATTAAACACTAACTCCCCATTCCACCTCCCCCCAGCCCCAGACAACCACCATTTGACATTCAGTCTCTATGGATTTGATTCTGGGTACCTCGAGTAAGTAGAATCATACAACATTTCTTGTTTTGTGCCAGAATTTCCCTCCTGTTTAAGGTCGAATGATATTCCATTGTATGTGTACGCCGCATTTGGCTTATCCATTCATCTGTCGGTGGACAGTTGGGTGGCTTCCACTTTTGGGCGATTGTGAACACTATGCTATGAACATGGGTGTGCGAGTCCCTAGTGTGGTTTTACTTTTACTTTCCCAGGCAAACCTGGGAAATTGCAAATTGATAAATTGCAAATTGCAAATTGATAGAATTTGTGCATGGGCTTACTTTCCTTCTTTAGACTAGATAGATTTAAGTTTATATATACACATGTATATACAACAAATAAACTTGGCCTTTTCTTTGGCTAAATATCATACAAAGCAATTTTGTTTCTGGCGCACGCTACATTACTTCTCTGAATAAATAGCTCTACGTCTTTGAGACTTTTCATGGATGTGAGAAATGAATAGGTACTGAGAGAATAAGTCATGAGAAGAGGGTGGCATGGCCATGGTGACACATATTTGGGCTGTCATGTACTGAAAACAAGAAATCAAATAAAGATATGCTAGTATTGCAAAAGCAAACCCAAGTAAGGAACTATCTGAAAGTCAGAATAAGACCAAAATTCCAGCTGCATTTTCTCGACTACCTCAGGGCTCAGACTTTTTATTTTTATTTATTTTTAATTGAAGTGTAATTGGCGTACAATAGCACGTTAGTTTCCAGTGTACAGCATAGTGATGCATCATCTATATATGTTGCATAGTAATACCCGCCATAAATCTAGCTATTATTGCCACTGGACAAAGTTGGCTCAACGTCATTAACCGTATTTCCTATGCTGTGTGTTGCATCCTGTGTCTTATTTATTTTATAATTGGAAGTTTGTACTTTTAAATCCTCTTGCTCTATTTTATCCAACCCCTCTGGCAACTACTAGGTTATTCTCTGTATCTAGGAGTCTGTTTCTGTTGTGTTTTGTTTGTTTTTTAGATCCTACATATAAGTGAAATCATATGGTATTTGTATATTTGTCTTTGTCCGTTTGATTTATCTCACTTAGCAAAATACCCTCTAGGTATGTTGTTGCAAGTGGCAAAATTTCATGGCTGAATAATATTTCACTGTCTATTGAGGGACATGTAGGTCGCTTCCATATCTTGGCTCTTGTAAATAATGCTGCAGTAAACATAGAGGTGCAGATATCCTTTCAAATGAGTGTTTTCATTCTTTTCATACAAATATCCAGAAGTGGGATTGCTGGATTGTATGGCAGCTCTATTTTTAATTTTTTGAGGAGACTCCATGCTGTTTTCCATAGCAGCTGCACCACTTTGCATTCCCACCAACGGTACATGAGGGTTTCCTTTTCTCCACATCCTCACCAACACTTGTAATTTCTTGTCTTTTTGATAATAGCCATTCTGACAAGTGTGAAGTGGTATCTCCCTGTGGTCTTGATTTACATTCCCCTGATGATGAGTGAGGTTGAGCACCTTTTTTGTGTCTGGTGGCCATTTGGATGTCTTCTTTGGAGAAATTCCTGTTCAGATCCTCTGCCCATTTTTTAGTTGCATTATTTATTTTTTTGATATTGAATTGTGTGACTTCTTTATATATTTGGATATTAACCCCTCGGTTATATCATTTGCAAACACCTTCTCCTATTCAATAAGTTCTTTTTTTGTTCCTTGATGGTTTCCTTTGCTGTGCAGAATGTTTTAGTTTGACATAATCCCATATGTTTATTTCTTCTTTTGTTGTCCTTGCCTGAGGAGACAGATCCCAAAAAATAGTCCTAAGACCAATGTCTAAGAGTTTATTGTCTATGCTTTCTTCTAGGAATTTCATGGCTTCTGGCCTTACCATTAAGCCTGTACTACATGTTGAGTTTATTTTTGAATACAGTGCAAGAAAGTTGTCCAAATTCATTCATTCTTTTACATGTTGTTGTCCAGTTTTCCCAACACCATTTATTGAAGTGATTGTCTTTTATTGGGGCTGAGACTCTTAATTCATGATAAGACAATATGAATTAACTGAGAATAAGTATTTGAAGGGTTAACTTTGGTGGTGCACATCCATCTTATTGCACAATAATATATCTCAGATGGTTCGTGGCAAGGCTTCATATGGGCCAGATGATGTGTCAGAGAATACACCATTTCACGGCTCAGACTGTCTCATTGACCAAACCAGCAAAGTCAAAGATGAATGTCCCTGGCCAAAAAGGAGAGGACATTTAGAGATTGTGAATGCTTAGGGCTCTAGAGAGCTCAGGAACCAATTCCAGGACCTGAACTAACTCTGACCCTGGGCCGGGTTAGGAGCTACATGGCTCCTCATCTTTTCCTTGACACATCTGCTCTCATTTCTCTTTCCACCTGCTTCCTTTGTTTGCTCTTTGTGGATGTGGTGCAATAATGTCACCAACTTTGACTTTCTAGCATCACCTCTCTGAGCCATAGAGTTCATCATTATCTGTTCATTGTTTCTGCATCTCTCAATTGAGAATTTTGAGGAAGACTCTGTTTGACAAGCTTTTGAGTCATTGCCTAATCCATGGTGTCCAGTACCCTGGGTGGTGATGGGGGTAAGCTAGGAATGGTGGGGATGCTGGTGGTGGAAATATTATGGTTTCTAAGCTACTCTTTTTAGAGGCCATAGTGGGCAGCCAATAGAACAGGCCTAGAGCACTGATTGAAAGGAAATTGGATGAAAGAACAAATAGGTTGGAAATGAAGAGAGACATCTTTCCCCACAGCTCATCACCCTTGCCCTGTTTACCTTCTATCCCTCATTGTGCAATATGTGGTCCTCTAGACATGACTCATTCATTGGAGAGACTGTAAAATCTCTACCGAAGTCAAGCGTTGTGATTTTGCTGTTCTTTTATGGAAAGTCATTGGTTATGTTAATTAATTAGCCAGTTCATTGACTCATCACCCTTCAGATGTTTACTGAATGCTGTCTATGTGCTAAGCACTCTGTTTTGTCTCTCCACTCAATATACAGAGGGTCTGAGAGTCTGGGCTACATTTAGCTTAAGGATAAGGCAAGAGTCCCAACATTTGGGAAGAATTTTCTAATCTCCTGGACACTGTCCAGGAACTTTTCATATATTATCTCATTTAATCCCCATGCAACCTGAAATACTAGGGATTATAATTTCCCTGATGTAGGGATGAAACCAAGGCTCAAGAAGGTAAATAATTGGGCCAAATCATCCAAGTAGTAAGTGGAGTGACCAAGAAATGACATCTCACATGGTCTTTTGCAAAGTTTCTGCTTTTAGCATTACTTTAAACTGCTTCATATAGAAGCATACATTTCTTCTGGTCTTAATTCCTACACTAATCAGGACTCCACAGTCCTTGGCAAAGCCAGGAATACAGGTAGGCAGGCAGGGAATACTTGATTGAGATACACATTCTGTGTAGGTAGATCTCTAACTCCCAGAAAGAAGTGTAATTTTAAAATGAATTAAAGGGATGCCTAGATGGCTCGGCGGTTGAGCGTCTGCCTTTGGCTCAGGGCATGATCCCAGAGTCCCAGGATCGAGTCCCACATCATGCTTCTTACATGGAGCCTGCTTCTCCTCTCCCTCTGCCTATGTCTCTGCCTCTCTCTCTGTGTGTCTCTCATGAATAAATAAATAAAATCTTTAAAATAAAAAATAAAAATTAAAATGAATTAAAAAAATACTGTACCATTCTAATGATTAAGACATCTTTGAAACATCCAATTTTATTTATGACCCGTCAGTGGCTAGAAAAAAAAAAAAATACAGCATGGAAATGAGCCTGGAAAAAAACCACACAAACCATATTCTATTCACAGAAAAAACTAGCATTTACAATGATTTTAAAAATCAAATCATTTATTTTAAACATTCTTTTAAAATTCTTCAAACTGGCCATAGATGGACATTATGGTTAATTTCTTTTGGTTTTATAATTAAATATACCATCATTACTAGCTCCTTTATTCTTTTAAAATTTTTTAAAGATTTTATTTATATGTTTGAGAGAGAGAGAGAGCAAGAGCATGAGCAGGAGGGACACAGGGAGAGGGGGAGAGAGAGAGACTCTCAAGCAGACTCCTAGCTGAGTGAGGAGCCTGCCTCCAGCTCCACCCAGGACTAGAGATCATCACCTGAGCTAAAACCAAGAGTGAGCCACTTAACTGACTCGGCCACCTAGGTGCCCCATCAGTTCCTTTCTCTTTTCTTTGTTTTCTTCTTCTTTCTTTCTTTCTTTTTTTTTTTTTTTTAAGATTTTACTTACTTATTTGACACAGTGAGAGAGAGCATAAGCAGGGGGAGTAGCAGGCAGAGGGAGAGGAAGAAGCAGACTCCCCGCTGAGCAGGGAGCCTAATGTGGGGCTCGATCCCAGGACCCCGAGATCATGACCTGAGCCAAAGGCAAATGCTTAACTGACTGAGCCATCCAGACACCCCTGCTCCTTTATTTATAAAGTAAATTACATTCTCCATGATTACTCTTTCTGAACTTTTTCCTAGTTCTAAGTTCCATCCACTTGTTTAAATCCATTTTCTTTCTTTTTTTTCTTTAAGAAGAAACTCTTTTATAGTTCTCTTATTACAAGTGTGTACCTATATTCATTTACTTATTTTTCAAGTGATACTTTCTACAGCTTTTTCTTTCTTTCTTTCTACAGCTTTTTAAAAAATCCAAGTTCATATCCTCTCTCACACAAGGACTTAAAATAATTTAAGCTGTTATTTCTTAATTTGAGGATAAATTAGAATATTCAAAAATTTTTATTGCTTCACCATTTTCACTTAAAGAAAACATATAGACCCATAATGTTACCTAACCCCAAATAGTTATAAAATACCTATCTTGAAATTTCAATATGGTGACTGGGATGGACTGGAATGGACTTTGCAACCTGAAGGAATCTGAGCTCTAAAACTTTCTCCCCAAATGGCCTTCTCTTGACTTAGCAGCACGACTTGGGCTCTGCCTCATTGCTCTGCCCCCTTCCTAAGAAAACTTACATGTGTGGTACCACTGTACCCACTGCCTCACCCCATTCTCACCACTCCACTGCACTTGATCTTGGCAGGGTCACCTTGTTGCCGAAACAGAGCTGACTTTACTAAATCCAAGCTTTCAGCAACATGGGATGTAGCTGATGATTCCCTGTTTCCTAAAACAGTTTTCTTTTCCCTTGGTTTTGGTACACCATACTCCCCTAGCTTTGCTCCCCACTCACTAGTCGTCCCTTTTCTGGCTCTTTCTCTTGAGCCCAATCTTTAGCTCTCAGCCTTTGCACGTCTTCCCTCTCTACATGATCTCTCTGCCTTACTCCATCCTGACTATTGCTTTAAATACCATCAACATTCAGGTAACTCCCACACGGCTATCCCTGCCCTGACTCCTCCCTGAGAGCTACCTGACTACTCACCTGACATCACTTTGGGAAAGCTAATAGACATTTCAACCGTAAAATGACCAAAACCCAACTCTCCGTGTTATACCACTAGCCTGTTCCTCACTAGCTTTTCTCAACTTAGAAAATGGTCCTACTATTGATTCAGCTGTGAACGCCAAAATTCTCAGATTCTTCTTTTTATTCAGCATCCCTGGACCCCCATTCTCAAACTGGTTTATCAGCAATACATGCCACGTCTACCTTCAAAATATTTCCTGACCCAGTCTAGCTCCACAGTTGTCACCCCCTAATCCACGTCTTCACTTCTTATCTCTTGGCCCCCACAGTAACTGCTTACTGGTCTCTCTAGTTCCCACCCGTGCGCCTTCTGCGCAGCATGCCCCTGCTCCTGCCTGTCTCTACAAATTCACCTTCTATCATCTTGTTCTTTGCCTACTACCCTCTGACCTGCCACCTGTTCCTTGATGCTGCCAACCTCACACCAGTCCTGGCACTTTCACTGGGACTTCTCACTGTCTCTGGTGTCTTCTCCTCCACAGCTCAAATTAAAGCAGACCCTCTGATCCCTCAACCCCATAACTCTTTGTAGATCTTCTTAGGACATCACTCTATAAATACATTTTGTGTATTGATTGTTTTTAACTGATATTTTATCTTTCTGGAAGTTCAGTGAAAATAGGAACTTATGTATCTTAAGCCCTAGAATTGTCCTTGTTCTTAGTCCTCTAGAGAACGATTGATTTTAGTTCCAAGACTATCACATATTCTTTGCCCAAAATTCCCTTCCCCCATATTTGTAATTATATAACAGCTTTGCATACTCCTCTTTTCAGTTGACATAAATAAGTAGGCATTTTTAACATGTTATTTGATTATGTTCATAAGCATCCTTTTAATAATTGTGTAATACTGTATTCCATGGTTGTTTACTTTGGTTTATTTTTTAAATTTTTGAAATTTTTAAGAGATTTTTAAAATTATTTGAGGTAAAAAGAGAGAGAGAGTCAGAGCAGGAGCAGGGGGAGGGGCAGAGGGAGAGGGAGAACAGACTCTCTGCTGAGCAGGGAGCCCTAAGGGGGGGGTCTCCATCCCCGGACCCTGAGATCATGACCTGAGCTGAAGGGACAATTGAGTCACCCAGGTGTCCTTACTTTGGTTGATTTTAATGTTTCACTGTTTTCAACATACTCATTCATGTGCACGTGCGTGTGTGTGCGTGTATGCACGTGCATGCGTGCGTCTGTACTGCTCTGTTTCATCTGTGCCTTTGGAGGTAAATTGATGGAGGTCCTTGATTACCGTATATAGCATCCTTTCAGAGGGCTGGGTGCCTGGTCTGGCTTGACTGGAAGAATAAGCCAGGGTCTAGAGTGCAATTAGCATTTGAATTAATGACCTGAGGATAAACAGGTGATTATCCCATTTAACAGCTGTTGAATGGTGTTAAAGAGACACTGTCTGACAGCTTGAGCTGCAAATGTAGGATTTATTAACAATGATTAAGGAAAAAAAAAAGTAAAGAACTGTTGTTTTTTTTAAATAAATGAAAATAGGATTTCAAAAATTAAGTCCTTTCACAGTGCTTTAAACAAAACTAAACTCGATTGATTCCAACTCCTAAATCAAGTTCCTTGTTTAAAAATGAATAGTGCAAATAATCACATTTCATAACTTCCTGCCTTCCGTCTGAATAGCTCAGAGTGATTTATAGATATTCTCACAATACCCCTTCAGTTAGGCGAGGAGCACTTAATAATGATCCAGTATCTGCATTTTGCCTGTGGGGAAACTGAGTCATAGACGGCCCACAGACTTTCACAGGGTCATGTTCAGAAGTAGAAGAGACAAGATTAGAACTCAAGCTCCAGACTTGAAGCATCAGCTTCTAAGATAACACTTTTTTTTTTCCTTAGTGAAAACCGTATTGAGAATTTTAGAGTCAGCAACAGGTGAGAACATTTTTATTGTACACGATGCTTATCTTGACAGTTTTCCTTTAATTACGTGTTTTGGATTAGAGTTGTGGGAACCCTTGTAATCTGAGTTGGCTGGGGCCTTATGGAACATATTAATTGCTTTGATTTGCTTTGTTTCCACGCAAGCTTATGTTTCATGATTTATTTGCCTTAAATTTTAGGTTTGTGAATTTCGGGTCAAAACAGATGTAAAGATACCACAGGTTACAGCTTTACAACTAGTGGTCTAGGTTTTCCAGAAGTTCTATAAAACTCAGCACAACTTTCATTGAGCCAGCCTTCCCTCGGTGATGTAGCGACACAACCTTCTCAGCAAAAGCCATGCTGGGAAGAGTGCGAGTTTGATAAATGCAAATGTCATTCTCTCCCCCGTGGACGTGTATATAGGGCACCAAGACCAATCAAGACCACAAATAGCCAAACGGAGGGTAACAATATATCATCTCTTTTTTTTTTTTTTTCAATATATCATCTCTATTGGGCTTTTATCCACTCAAACTTTCCAATAGAATACTCAGAAACAAATGTTACTTACTCCTGGAAAAAAAAAAAAAAAAACATGTCTTTCCTGTCCAGGAAACAAAAATCATTATTCTTTAGAAAGCTGACTTTGACTATTAGTAAAAAAGTAAAAGTAGATCCCCAGTACTGAATTCTTTTCTACTTAGGCTGGTGTGTGGCTCTGAGGGATGATAGTAAATTCATCTATCTGCTGTTGGTAGATGGACTTGCCTCTGGTTTACTATTTGCATATATGTAAATAATTTCTTCCTTCCTTCCTTCCTTTTTTTTTTTTTTTTTCCTTTTCTTTCTTCCTCTTACTTTTCTTTCAATGATCAGCAAGATAATCCAAGGGTCTGATCAACCTAAATGGCAACCTGGCACTTGATTTGCTTTTGAGAGAACTCCTCTATTGTGCTTTTGTTGGAGGCCGTGGTAGTGAGGAGGAGGGTAAGGATAGGGTTGGGTTAAGTTAGCTTTACCATATATATGTCCCAAATATTGTGTGGAATAGACTTATACAAAAATCTATTCATTCTCTATTTGAAAATCAAATTTAATTGGGCATCCTGCATTTCTTATTTGCTAAATCGGTTTAACTAGTCAGGTGTGAGCTGGAAAGTTTTCCCAGCCCGCTCCCTATGGGTGGAAGGGCTCCATTTTGTTTGGCTTGGACCTTGAGATAGGTGTTCTGTTCCAGTGTGCTGCCTCCCTCCCCATGGGAAAGAGGGGAGTAAGAACAGTTTCTAAAGATCTTTCTGATTCCCAGTCAATGCAGTATAGTAATGAAAGTTACTGCTTTCAATGAACCCTGGTAGTCGGTCGCCCTTGCCTATCCTAACCACCACCAAGGACTGCCTACGGGCTATGAAGGCAAGGCGAAGGGGTGAGAGGAAGGCGGAGAGGAAAATCTGGAGATGCAGTGATACCTTCCCTCTCCTATCTGCGGTCTAGAACAGCTCGTTCAGCAGGAAAGCATTGCCTAGTGAAGTTTTACGCTCTGAATGATGCTGCTGCTCATAGGAAACTTTTCAATGTGTTTCCTCCATGGGTGTCTGGGTCTTTTGTTTTCAGCTGTGCTTTGCACAGGAGCTGGAAAGCTAACTCCCCAAAAGTGAACTTCCTCTCCTTCTATAAACTGACCCCTGGTGGTTGCTATAGCAACTGCAAAGCGCGCATAATGAGCTGTGTAAACAAGCCGGCTTCCCAGTGCTGGGGCAGGGCAGGCCCACAGGAGAGAGAAGGGGAAGGAATTTGATGAGCCTGAAAAGTGGTTCTCGGGGAGAGTTGGAGGCACTGCAAAACCTCCCCGCTCCGCCCCACCCCACCCTCCCCTCCCCTCCCCTCCCCTCCTCTCCTCTCACCTCTTGACTTCCCACCAGGCCAGGAGAGGAGACAAAGGATGTAGGAGGGTAGCATGCAGGGGCCTGCCTTTGATGCTGTGGAGTCCAACACCATGCGACTGAAAAATGAAATCTAAACATTTACCCAGAGCCCTGGGCTAGAAATGTGCCAACCTGACCCTGAAAAACAAGCCACCTGTGTCACTGCCACACCTGCTTCAGGCCAAGCTGCCACGTGTGCAGGAGGAGTGGGTTCTATATGCAGCAGCGACCCTTCGGTTTAATAACTTGGGCAGAACTGGAGACAGAAGCTGGAAGATTTCTGAGCCCCGCGCTGCTTATGTTGATGCTTTGCCTTTTTTGGAAGGAGGGAAGGATGAAGGCACACAGTACCTAAGAGTTTTATGATTATGACGCTAAACACACACCCGCACACACTCACACACACACACACTTCTTTCTTCTCCAGGAACTTGGCTGCTACTTGCAGGAAACTTTGTGCATATAATAGCAGAGGTCACGGCATTATTTTCGGTTCTCTTGGTTAACTCTCTCCCACCCTCATCCAGCTAGCTGCAAAGGAAAGGTTTTCTACCTTAAATATGAATTTTATGAAGCATATGACACCACGATGTCCCTATAACCTTCCTAAAAAGATGCTGCACATTGGTGGACTTGGGTAAGAAATACTGTACTTTGTGTCTTTAACGTGGTCAGTATAGGTTTTCTTCTTTCTATGAAAATCAGTGTTTTCTCAGTCCCCCTGATAAGAAGTCTGGTATAAGGAACTGTATTTACTTTTACAATAATCCTTTTTATGGTGCTCTTGATGTTTTAGAGTATTCCCATGTCTATTATTTCATTAGATCCTTACAACGACCCCCCAGAATCACATAGGGGTGATTATATCTCTAATGAATGCTTCAGGTGAGGGCATGAACATAAGAGAGATCATGTGATATTGAAGATGATATTGGGGCTTAAAACTAGGCATAAAAGGAGTTATCAAGGTATGCGTTGCTATTATGACCAAAGTATCAAATCTCCCTATATTTATGAGTCTAGATATTTTTTTTAATTTTTTTAAATTTATTTATGATAGGCACACAGTGAGAGAGAGAGAGAGAAGCAGAGACACAGGCAGAGGGAGAAGCAAGCTCCATGCACCGGGAGCCTGACGTGGGATTCGATCCCGGGTCTCCAGGATCACGCCCTGGGCCAAAGGCCAGCACTAAACCGCTGCACCACCCAGGGATCCCATATGAGTCTAGATATTAAAGAAAATATATGCAAGCCTCATATTGTACATAAACTGTAAGACCTTAGATTCATACAGCATTTTCCTCCAATACATTCAAATAACTCTACCTAACATTATTCTTTACATTATCTTCTTATAATGGGTGACCAGCTCCTCCTGTTTTAATCTGATTCTTCATTCTTTCCTGGTTTTCATTTTGTCAACTGCCATTAAAGTTTTGCCATCATTTTCCTTTATTTTATGTATTTATTTTTAAGATTTTATTTATTTATTCATGAGAGACACAGAGAGAGGCAGAGACATAGGCAGAGGGAGAAGCAGTCTCCATGTTCCCTGCTGCAAGGAGCCTGATGCAGGACTCGATCCCAGAACCCCAGGATTAAAACCTGAGCCAAAGGCAGATGCTCAACCACTGAGCCATCCAGGTGCCCACCATCATTTTCCTTTCAAACCATATTAACAACTACTGTCCAAGGCTGCGAGGCATTAAGCTTATTCCTCTTAGTTAGAAGGAAAAAAATAACAGGGCTCCCCACCATTCTTGCTTTTTCCACAGAATTTCTTCTTTTTCTCCTTTTAAATTGAGTCATAAGCCACAGTGTTTGTGGGAACACTCTTCCCTGGTGGGTGGGCCATGCTTTTGTGAAATCTGAGGGGAGATAAAGGGAAGGATCTCTGGGCTGGCCATGCTGTTTCCTCAGGGAAAAAAGGGGAATTTATGAAAAGTAGTGGTATGTGGAGACCACCCTTTCCTTATTACTGTTCGATGGTGGAAAGAAATGACTGTCTTCTACTAGATATAATCTATGATTCCCAGAGACAAGTCAGGGGCAGCCTCTGTGGGTGGGATGGCTAGAGAATCAAAGAACACATTCATTCCTTTAAGACCCGGGGACTAGATTCTGATGGCATCCTGTCCCTCCCTTGGAACAAGATTAGTGCCTTTGTCATTGGAAGGTATCAGTAGCGTTGAGGTTTCCAAGGAGACCACATTTGCTATCCCCAGCTCTAGGCATTATTCCCTCTGATGGTGCAAAGTATTACCAGCAGAATTTTCAGACATGGATGCCTCCTCCCCTACATTCAAAACATCAGCAAGCTCTGGAGCCAAGGCCCCCCCAGTCACAGGAACCAGCTCATTCTATAGACAAAAAGATCCCCTGAATTTTTGGGTCTTCCAGGTCATATGTAGGGGCCTTCCTCACCCTGGGGTGAGGGGTGTAATCCTGGTACCTCCCTTGACAACAAAGCTCTAGTTTAAGTTCTTACAGCAGAGAGAAAAAGCATAGTGCTATGGCTGGAAAAAAAATTAGAGATCTTTAATTGGAACTAGGTTTTCCGCATTTTAAATGTCAGGGTTCCTTTCATTGTCGAAACATTCCTGTGTGATAGTAGTTGTGCCTCTATTCATTCTGGACTAAAGCTGTCTAGAAGAAAACTTGTGGGAATCGAAAGCAGGATCTTGAAAAGATATTTGTTCACCCATGTTCATAGCGCCATTATTCACAATAGTCAAAAATTGGAAGAAACCCAAGTGCCCAACGACAGATGAATGAGCAAACAAAACATAGTCTATACATACAATGGAATATGACTCAGCCTTAGAAAGGAAGGAGCTTCTGACACAGGCTACAGCGTGGATGAACGTTGAGGACATTGTTCTCTGTGACATAAGCTGGTCACAAAAGGACAACTACTGGATGATTCCACTTCTCTGAGGTCCCTAGAGTAGGCAAGTTCATAGAGATAGAAAGTAGGAGGATGGCTGCCGGGGTGGCGGGGAGGGAGGGAGGAATGGGGAGTTCGTGTTGAATGGGGATAGAGTTTCAGCTTGGGATGTTGAAAAATTCTGGAGATGGACGATGGTGGTGGTTGCACAACAGTGTGACTGAACTTAATGCCACTGACCTGCACTTAAAAAGGGTTGAGATGGTAAATTTTCTGTTATGTGTGTCTTATAACAATAAGAACAGCTGAGACTAATTCTAATAATATATTTTACCCAACAGAACCAGAATATTATGAGTTCACATGTAATCAAGATTAAACAATTATTAAGGTAGTTTTTATTCTTTTTTTTAAAAAAAGATTTTTATTTATTTATTCATGAGAGGCACAGAGAGAGAGGCAGAGACGCAGGCAGAGGGAGAGGCAGGCTTCCTGCAGGGAGCCCGATGAGGGACTCGATCCCAGGACCCTGGGATCATGACCTGAGCCGAAGGCAGATGCTCAACCACTGAGCCATCCAGGCACCCCTATCCTTTTTTTTTTTTTTTTTTATGAAGTCTTTGAAAATGATTTTATATTTGACACTTGCAGCATATCACAATGGCCACATGTCAAATGCTCAATAGCCACGTGTGACTAACGGCTATCACATTGGATGTATTGCCTTAGACAGTATTTGATGGGAATATGGCCGGAAGGACCCCTCCTCATTGCTCCCAGACCCCCAGGGTCCCTTAAACTAATGGGCTGGGACCTTGATGACAGTCACATACTAGGTGTCTTTCTCCTCCAAAAAAGAAGGAGGCTGAGAGAAACATCATAACCCCGAGTTGGCGATAGCCAGGTGCTCAGCCTGGACTGAGCTGGCTCCTGAGCAGTCGCCCTCAGATATGGTTTAGTGACTGGAGGTTGCTGACAGCTGAGCAGAAACAAACAAACATATAAATAAATTCCTTAGGAATTGGCAATATAGAAAGCAAAAGATTTGATTTGGGGATAATTAAGGCTTGATGGGAAAAGTCTCATGCAATCTGGCATCCTTATCACTGTTTTTTTTTAAATTTTTATTTATTTATGATAGTCACACACACACACACACACAGAGAGAGAGAGAGAGAGAGGCAGAGACACAGGCAGAGCGAGAAGCAGGGTCCATGCACCGGGAGCCCGACATGGGATTCGATCCCGGGTTTCCAGGATCACGCCCTGGGCCAAAGGCAGGTGCTAAACTGCTGCACCACCCAGGGATCCCCCTTATCACTGTTAAAAGAAGTTCTAATAGGATACTTCTTGGATAGTTTAATGAGTCAGTTTCTTTTTTTTTTCCCCTTCCATCCCTCTTTCCCTCTCTCCATCCTTCCTTCCCTCCTTTGCTTCTGAGTGTTCTTGTCTTGGCCTGACAGGTGTCTGTTTCTCTGGAAGTCTGAGAAGAGCTGCCCCCCTGCCTTCCCCCAGCCCCTTCCCTTTTGTTTCTCAGGCTGGGTAGGCAGAGAACATGGCATGTCACTGCAGCAAACCAAAGCAGAGGGCCCCGGTCCTCCCCACAGCAGCAGGGTGGCTGTGCGGAAGCTGGCGGGTTTCTGGAAGAGTGCTCATTGAGAATGCTAAGCCTCCTCCCAGACCTTCTGGCTTCTCTGCTGGGGATGCAGACGGTCTGCACCGCGGCCTAATCCATTACTGTAATTCCTGTGCTTCCAGAAACCACTCCCTCACCTGCGAGACTCCAACTTGCCAGCTGCCCGGGGAGGACAAAATGGAGCATTGCCACGTGGCCCAGGAAGGGAGGCCCCTGTTAGGCGTGCCTGCCAATTCTTGGGATTTTAAGCACCACTTTGGATTAAAAGTGGGTTTTCTCAAACATACCCTTGCCCACCAGCCAGCCAGACTGCAGAGGAGCACCATGCGTGCCGAATGAAGAGGATGAGCGGGCCTTTGTCCGACCATCCTCTCCTGGGCCAGTGACCCCGCGGAGTGTGTATATGTGCACGCTTGTAAACGAGCAGGGTGTGAGGCACAGGCAGAGATGGGCCAGTTTCAGTTCCTATCATGGTTTTAAAACCTCAGAGTTAATTTCCTCCTCCGGAAAGTCAAGGGAACAGCTGTCACCAGCCATGCACGCCCTGCCGCCCCTGAGTGGTGGCTGGTGAAGGCCACTCAGTAAGCACAGATGCAAGGCTTGGATTTCTCAAGCTTGAGAAGGAACCAATTGCTAGGAGGGGAAGGGGTGTGGCGGGGTGCACGAGGGCCACCCCTCTACCCGCCTCCCTGGAATTGCAAAAGGCATCCTTGTTGGTAAGGCCTTGGGCTCCTTGGTCCGGCTGCACTCACCCCCTGGCAGGAGGAGAGATGCTGGCCGGTGTTATTCTCATTTTCCACAACACAGGTTTGTTCGGCTGCACGGGCTCCGAAGGGAACCCTGGGATGTTTTGACGCCAGAATTCAGGAAAATCAGTGACCTGGTGATTCAGAAAAATAGCTGAAGGAGCACGGTGGCTCCAGCTCTGTGCAGATCACAGTGCGCCCTCCCAGGCCCAGCTCTGGGGACCAGGCTTTGTGCGGCGTCCTGATGCTGGTTGGAGGTTTGGAATCAGAGGTAACGTGCTTCCAGGCCTTCCTCCCCCTCTGACGGCCGGGGATGACTCTGCTCTGCCCTCCAGTCCCAGGCCTCATTCAGGCAGGTTTTCAACACCCAGGCTGCAGTGAGTGTTGACAGCAGACAATCCAAGGCAAATAAGGATAATGGCATCTACGCTGCTTTGATTCCCCTTGGGATTAATGTCACATGAATACACAGTCCACAAAGCCTATATTCATAGAAACACTTAGAACGTAGAACTGGAGCCAAACGGTGCCTGTGGACAGCCTGGGATGGGGGGACGTGGGGGACTGTGAGGGGCTCAGAAGGGTGGACACCAGGGGGCTGCCTGCGGGCTCAAGGATTTGGAAGTGGCTGCATTTGCAAAGTGGCAAGTCAGCCTCGCCAGGCAGGCAGGCAGGACGTGAGACCAAGCAGGGAACTCATGCCCCCACGTCCATCCGTCACAAGAGCTGAGCCCGGACTAGGTTACTAGCAGCTCACGGCACAGGGACCAGGACAGATAAACAGTGCTCATTAACTGAGCTGTCCTGCGGGAACGCGCTGGGCTCATTTCGTGTTGCATTTGCTCTAGCACTTGCAGCCCTTAAAATCCCTTCGGGGAGCTGCCTTGTGCTACGTTGAATGACTCCAGGTTTTTTTTTTTTTTTTTAAAGAAAGATGTCTGAAGCAAATATGGCAAAATGTGAAAGCTAATTACTTGGTGGATACCTAAGGCTCAAGCTGTATTATCTTCATACCTTTCTATATATTTTAATTATTTTGTAACCAAGAAAAAATATACTTTAAATGAAAGAACTGAGCATTCTTTACTTTATAGGGAAGAAAGTGTTCTGGGATGTGATGGCCTCTCCTTTCTCACCTCTTTTGTTAAGGATTCTAGGCAGGGCTGGGAACGCTGGACTCGGGGCAGCGGCCTTTGGCACCCTCCTCTCCCAGACCTCCCGCCCCCCCAACTGCATCCCAGCAGGGCAGCAGCTCCATCCTGCGGGTGGCACACCGGGAGATCCTGGGCCTGGCATCACCACATCCTTACAGTTCAGCGGATCCCAAGGCATGCAGCAGAGGGAGGGAGGCACCATGAGGCCTTGTTGGCCTCTGGGGCTGGCTGGGATCTTCTCTGACGATGATTCACCGGGAAGTCAGTAGTCATCTCCTCTGTTTCGCCAAGAGGGGGGACTGGCAACACCGCAGGGTGACCTGCCTGAAGCCACAGAAGGAAGAGGAATAACTGGGAGGAAAATCTGCAGCTGAGGTTGAAGGCCTGAGGCTCGTGAGCTGTTCTGGGAAGGGCTCGGCTCTCTCAGCGAAGGGCCTGTGTGACGTGACCATGGTTCTCAGTAGAGCCCTGAGCATCCAGGAGCTTCTCCAGGCCCTGTGGTCTCCCTCTGGCCAGGCCTGCAGACTTGCCCTTAGGCACAAATCCCTGCCAGTAGTTCCCTTGCAGGCCAGCTCCTAGGAAAGGGGCCCACAGCCCAGACACTTTGCCCAGGTGGCTGGCAGCTCAGGAACTGGTAAGACTGGTTTCCAGTGCTGGCTCCGGGTGGGCAGAAGGCAGAGCTGCTGCTACCAATTTAAAGGAGACTAGAAAAGCTTCTGGAATCTACAATGCAGTCTACTGGCCACCTCCCCTGGACATTCAACCCCTAGGATATGATCCTGTAAGACGGTGACCTCTTTGTTAAACCATCTGGGAATAAATTGTGTAGGAATTTATCCGACATCCCCTTAGAGAATTACCAGGGGTCTGATTTTACTCCAAACCACTTGCTTTCATCTCAGAAAAAGTTAAGACCACGAAGTATTTTTAAACGGTGAGTGTGGTTTGAATTAAAACTGTTCCTTTTATAGTGCCCGGGCTGGCTCAGTCGGTGGAGCATGCGACTCTTGATCTCGGGGTCGTGAGTTCAAGCCCCACATCCGGCATGGAGCTCACTTAAAAAAAAAGAAAGTTTCCTTTTATAGAGGAATTTGACTTTTGCTGTCGAGTTATTTATTTTTTAAGTCCACACTTGCATTATGGTTACTATAGCATCTTACATAAGACGTCTTCTTCGAGCATACTTGTTTCAGCCCCTTGGAAACCATTGTCATCATTTAGGGCGTCACAACTTGAACAGTTGGGTCTCCCGTTCTATTAGGGCATTTGAGGAGTTAGTTCTGTTTGCTAGTCCAGAATAACAGCCCTCCCATATTTTTTAGGAGAGGCAAAGCTTTATTAGCCTGGACTATTTATCAGTGGTTTTCAAAGACAGGGAAATGTTTATTTTATGAGAACATTTGTCTCACCTTAATTTGCAAGGGATTAAAAAAAAAGTCACTGCCATGAAACATAATAGGAAACTATTTGGTTCTTGTGAAACCCATTAATGTTTGTGATAGAATTTCTCCTACATAAAAACACCTTAGAAATCATTTTCCAATCGTCCCGTCTTCCGTGTTGTCTCTGCATCGGGTCTTTCCAAAGCCCACAGAGGGGAGATGTTGCAGGCTTGGAGGGACTGACCCCACAGTCCACTTGTCTTGCCTTGCAGAGCTCAAATGATCCTCTGCCTCATTGCGTTGTTCTCTGCTTCCTTACCCAGAGGAAAGTCCCCATGGCCCATTTTCTGTGCAGTGCTTTTCCACTCTTTCATAATCTATTATTGTGACCTTGAGATGCAGCGAGGAGGCTTTGGCAGGGTGCGCTTCACGTGGAGGCAGCACTGTTGGCATCCGTGCCCTGGTCCCACACGCCTGTGGCTGTGGCTGCCCCATGCTCCCCAGAGGACACGGCTGTGCCTGTCCTCCTGCATCCTGGCACCTAAGTCAGGGGCTGCAGGACCCTGGAGCCTGAAAGGACTCCTGTCAGGTTCCCTGAGAAGAACTGTGTTCTTGTGGGGCTGGGTCAGCAAAGAGCATGGGAGAAGGGCGTGTGTGTATGTGCTTCAGAGGAAGGCACAGAGAGACACAGAGACAAGACAGAGACAGGACTAAGACAGGGATAAAAAAAAAAAAAAAATCTACTTTCAGGAGTCCCTGAGTGGCTCAGTTGGTTGAGTATCCGCCTTTGGCTCAAGTCATGATCCCAGAGCCCGGGGATCCAGTCCTGGGATCAAGTCCTGCGTTGGGTTCCCCGCTCAAGCAGGGACTCTGCTTCTCCCTCTGATCCTCCCCCTTCTTGTTCTCTCTCTCTCTCTTTCTCAAATAAATAAATAGAATCTTAAAAAAAATTACTTTAAAAGTTGATTTCAAGGTTTTGTTTTGTTTTTTTTTTTCTAGGATTTTCCCTGTTGGATTCGATGCTTATAAGAATCAGTTATAAAAACTCTACACTCTACGTGAGACAGTTTATTCTTCAGTGAAGACATGGAAGCTCTAAGAAGAACACTGGGCCGTGGGAGGAAGGCTGGGACCTCAGAGTGCAGGAAGCATGGGAAGGAAGCACAGCGTGGAGGGGGAGTGCCAGGGACCCCAGCTGCCCGCAGCGTGGGGTTGGCTGGGTCCCTCGCCCTCTGCCCACTGCGCCGCCGAGCCTCATCCTTCTCTCCCTCTTCACCCTGGTCTGTGCTGGCAGATGCTCCTGCCAAAGCTTACTTCATCGGATGAAATGAAGGGGAAATCTGATTTGCCACTAATTGGACTTACTGTAGGCAATTAAGGTTAAACTGACATGAAGGGACTATCAGACACTGGGATTTTCAGTGTTTTCCTTCACATTCCTGGGAACTTTTTCCAGAATCTAAGTGATTATAAATTGGGATACTGAATGCGGTATCAGGGTTTGAAATCACTTTAAGTCAGGACCCTGGAAGTAGTGTGTGCGTTCTCATTGTGTAAGTTGACATACACTGTACGTACACATGGTCTGTATAAGGTTTATGGGGTGCGTGTGCATAAGAATATATGCAGTATATATATATATATATAGTACATGGGGTGTATCTATGTGGGGTGAGCTGGATTTCAATCTCTCTAGGTAACCAAGAGTGTTTAATAATAATACGCGCACAGGCTGGCTTCCTTTTATTTTCTAAATTAACTCTATTTTCTATTTTAGAGTTAATAGAGTTAACTCTATTAACTCTAACTCTATTTTCTAATAACTCTTTAATTCCTGTTGGGATCAGTCATAAAGAGAGCTGGAACGTTGTTCCTGGGCATTCTAATTCCTTCCTTGAAGTGCATTCACCATCTGCACTGACCTCCCCAATGTTTTCAACCATCATCTCCCTAAACACCGCTGGTGAAATTTCCGCCTTGCCACTGGTCTAGTCTTACACCTCGTTCTCAAAAGCCGACGAGTCTGCTCCACTGACTGATCCAGTCATTCAATCCTTCGTTAAATGAATTAAATTGTCATTCAACAAAAAATTATCGGTGGCCCACTCTTGGGAGGGCCCTGTGAACACTGCCAGCGCGGTGTGCGTGTGCGTGTGTGAGAAAGAAAGACCCTCAGAGCTTTTGCTGCTCCCGAGGTGACACACAGGCACACACACACATTCCACTTACACGCTGATTTTGACTCCGCGTTTCTTGGGCCACATAAGTAATTGTTCAAGCCACTTCCCCCTCCAGGTCAGAGCCAGCCACCTGCTTTCATTACGCCAACTGTTATTTATGTTTCCGTTTCGGGTGCCTAGTGACCCCCCGAAGAGAGCTGTGAGGAGAAACGGATGCAGACACATCGTCCTCATCTGCTGGCGACGCTCTGCAGAGCTGCAGAGGGGGTGTCTCCGGGGGAGGAGTGATGGGGATGGGAAAGCTGCTAGGTCACAGTACTCACTGCCCCCCCCCCCCCACGCCACCACCACTTCTCCTGACAAATACTGTCTCCTCTGCTCTCTGTGATTCCTTCTGGACATTTCCAGGAGAACTCGCATCTTGTATGGCAAAGCACTGTGTGCGTTAGCCTGTTCCCACACTGGCCAGTGTCTGAGACCCACCATTCTGCACACTGGGGGCTGCATCTTTTTTTGAGCTGAGGTCAGATTTTTTTTTTTTTTCCTGAGGTCAGATCTTTGCTCCCATCATCACTCCCAGGCTGATACTCAGAGCCTGCTCAAGCAGGGCATGTGGGATTGGAGCAATCATGGGGAATATGTGTGATAGACAGAGACTGGGACCTAGAGGCTTGGGTCCCCACTCACTTCAGCTCTCTGGGTCACAGTTTCTTCCTCTGACTCAAAGGTTTGGACTAGAGCAGCCCCGGGCCTCCAACTCTGACCTATATTGTTCAGCAGAGCATGGTGGCCTTCCTTCTAGGCCCCAGGCAAGCACGTGGGTTGGTCTTGTGTGGTCCAAGCTGGACAAAGGCCTTGTCTGCCCAGATAATCTGTGCTGGAATGTCCTCAGTTCTCAGGGCCAGTGTTTATAAGTGTTGAGGAGGATTGTAATGAAGAAATGCCCTTCGTGGAAAAACCAGAAATGCTCCCTGAGCCCCTGCCAGAGACCGGGCACACTGTGGGAACACAGAGGAACAGGTGGGCAGGCCCGGCCCTGGAGGACCTACAGCCTCTGTAGCAGCTTCTTGTCTACCGCTTCCTTGCTCTAATCCAAGGGAGCAGATGTGCAGAATTTGTCTACACCGATGTTGCTGGTACCAGGGGAAGCCAGGAGGCAGATAGGGGCCCTCTCTAGCTTTCCAGCCATTAGCTTCTCTGTGCTAGACTTCTTGTATTTTGTCCTGTCATAGCGCACTGCTGTGGGCCAACGACATCCTTCCTTCCCCTCCTCATGGCTCTTTCATTCTGGTCTTCCAGGCTCGCCGTCAAAGTGGTCTTACTTGGTCTTTCTGTTTTCCACTTGTGTTAGAGCCCTGCCTACACCTTGCTTTTATTAAGAGCTAACTTTCTGCTGCCTGCCTCCCTCCTGGGGTCATCCATCCACCACGCCCAAGTTTATGGTATTGGGTAACATCACTACTCCTTTGTACCAGTAAAAAAATTTCTTTTTTGCCCAGTGGTAGCCAACCCTACCAGGGATAGGAAACAGAATGTATATGCATGGAAAGAAAGGGATCACAGATTCCAAGCCTTCATATAACTACATCTGTCCCATCTCTCTCTCTCTCTCTCTCTGTCTCTCATCTATCTTCACATAACACACTGCTCAGTTGTTTCCAGGTGCCCATGGCAATTTCTTCCCCTATAGATGGATATGATACGAGAGAAAAGATACTGCTGGAAAAAAAAAAGAGAAAAGATACTGCTTAGAGGAATGGAACAACACAGACCATGTTTATAAAGGTCACTAAACAGCTGAATAAGACTCCCGATGGATGTTTTTCTCTTAGAGATAGCTAAGCCAGGGGCCACTCCATTATTCCTTCCTTTTCTCTGGACTCTGCCTGTCTACACGCTTTTTCAAGATTCTCACTGTATCCACTGTCAGTGTCCTTTCCCTCCTCATCTATTTTATTTAAATATCTATGTCCAACTACTATATTCCACTGATTCTATGATATGTTTTGCTTCTTATTTTAACATTTCTGAGAGTGGAATACATTTAAAATCAGGGGTGTATCATATCATAACTTGTTACGGTTCCTTCTTTTTTCCCCTCTGTCCCCCTCTCCCCCTCCCCTCCCTTCCTTCCTTCCTTCCTTCCTTCCTTCCTTCCTTCCTTCCTTCCTTCCTTCCTCCCTTTCTTCCCTTCTTCCTTCCTTCCTGGCATACCAATTAATGGAACTACTGACAGTATTTTAGATTTGTTGGAATATTGCATATGGGAGCCTTGAGAGATCCTGAATCAGTTATAATAGTTTTAATAACTCTCATCTCAGAAAGGTGGAGGTTGCAGGCATCCTATAAAAAATAAAATAAAATAAAGGCTTCTCTGGTCTCACTTTAGGAATCTTCCAAGTGCTGGCTTCTACTTTACACCGAACTTACTTGACTGTCTTGGCAGCTGTGGCCTGTGTCCATCTCCTCTTCCTGATGCCTGCTCCCTGCCTGGGTTTCAACTTAACTCTGCGAGGTCTGTCTGTCCAACTGAATGTCCATCTTCTGTCCTCTGCTGGCTCTTGGCTCCACGCTCTGCACCCAGCAGACACTCATGCCCATGGGTACCCAGATGGGTTTCCCAGACCCTGGTTGAGCAGGGATGGAGGCTACTGTTAGCTGGGGAGGAGTCCTGAAGGAGTGCTCCGACTGTACTTTTTACTTTTCTATCTCAGACCTCCGCACAGATACTGGTGCATAGTAAGTGCTCAATAAATATTTACCCACTTCAATAAGATTCAATGTTTTTATCTACACATGACCTATAGGTACAGAACATCTACTTCTTGCACACTTTTCCCTTTTTCCCATGATAAGGAGGAATGTTACAGAGAGCCGCTCCCAGCATGTCTGGGGCATCTAGTTTTAAGGACCATTTGCTGACATTCTCACTTAGATGGGGTGGTTTTGTCTTTTTTCTGCCCCTTTGGCTGGGATGGGGTATGGTTAGCTTTGTTGTGGTGGGGTGAGGAAGGGAATACGTATCTTATCTTTCTGCATAACCTCATGCCTGGCGTAGCCTTGAAATTTCCAGTTTATCTGGGGCAGGTCCAAGTTGAGGCCGGAGCCGGTGCCAGATAAGGCTACCCAGGCCTCTGCCTTCCAGCTCAGTCTAGATGAAGGCTGTTTGCATCTGTCAGATGCATGGGATGCAGTCCTGGTGCCTTATGGGGGTCACCTCTGGCTTTGACCTAACTCTTTGGTAAAGATGTGGTTCTTCACCTGATTAATTTGCTTACCAAAGGCAGCTATCCATCTATTAGAGTGATTGACCTTCCCTCTGAATTGAGCTCCTTCTGACAACACTGGGAGGACAAAGGAATATTAAAAAGGAGAGATACTTTCTCCAACTCCCCAGCTCAGCAACATGCTGAGAAGCAGGCCAAGCCATGTAATGTACTTCTCCTATAACGAACTGGTTTCTTCATGGCTCTCTTTTTCACAAATATTCACCTTATCCAGATTTTGGCATACTATTTCAGGTTTCTTCTAGAAAACGGGTCTGCCAGTGTTTGTTTTCTTGACTCAGGAGCTGTAGCAGGAGCTCAGATTGTAACATCCCTGAGATGGGCACTGTGGGGAGGCATTTGGCAGTGGTGTGCCGCATGGATTCCTGTGAGTGGAGTTTTAATTATTCAGAAATGTTTTTAGATGGTCATCTGGGGCAGAAGTATTTTTACCAGAGGAATTGGGCAAATGCTACACCAGGGCTTTCTCTCCCTTCCCTTGTAGAACTAGTTAACTAGCACCCCACTCAAGATGACTCTGGATGGAGCATCCTGGCAAGTGTTATGGCTTCATATCACTTTTTTTAGTTCTTTGTTCTTTAGCTATGAATTTTATCAAGGCACAAGTAATTGTAGTACAATGAGAAGAGAGGCGTACAATGAATGTAGGAATAGTAAGGTACATAGTAAGGTATAAGCTGTGAAAGCTGCATCAGCCTCATGATGGGAGATTGCTACCAGGCACTACAGGAGATGGTCTTGGGGCACCCAGCTGAAATTCTCCCTCCAAGTGCACCCATCCCCTGCTGTTATGAACTATGAGCTAAGAACTTTCTCCTATGATCTTCTTCAGAGATTTGCCCTTGACTGAAGTGGGTCTGCCTGGCCACCCCTCCTCCCGTTCCCATGTTCCACAAGAGTCACCCCTCACCCCCAGGTGAGGGAGCTGCATAAGAGCTATTAGCTGCCAGTGCTGAAGACATTAGCTTCTTTTGATTTTCCTCAATTAAAGACAATCAGGAAAATACTTGAGGATAAAAGAAACCATTAATAGTGAAACCAGACATTTTGGATGTTTATCCTTCTGTTTCTTACTGGGGCGAACCCAGAGAGCACTCATTGCAGAAAAGGAGCTGAAAGCAAAGAAGAGGCATCCTCCCACCTCTGCTGCTAATGCCCAGAGGACAACTCTTGGTATGAGGAAGTGAGAGTTCTTCAGGCTTTCTTAGCTATTATTATCAGCAATCCTTTACCCAACTCGAATTCCATGCTTCTGTCCAACTTGCATCAAATGAGGGGCTCCCCGGGAAAGGTGATGCAGGGAGTAAGTTCTTGGGGAAGTTATTGACTTTGGACTGATGGCTGGGAAGAAGTTCTCCCAGCTCACAGGAGGCATGGAAGGAAGCCCTGGTGACAGCCCCAGGTGATGGGATGAGGGCCAATGGGTGACTGTCAGAGGAGGCCAGAGACATCTAGGCCCCCCTCCCCACCTGGAGGATCCTTGCCTGCCAGGGTGAGCAGTTTAGGCTTTTTCTGAGTATAAAAACCCTCAGGTCCTTCCTCTTGATGGGCAACCACCAATCTAAGGACCTCTAGGCATCCTGACTCACAAGTATTTTTCTTCATGTGAGCAACCAAAACTGGTATTTCCTAACATGTATGAAAAATGGATCGCTCGGATGAACAGTTCAAAATGCCACCTGCTTTTTTCCCTCCCCTACAACCTGCTCACGCATCTAAATGATCTCAGAGTCATGCACATTGTAACATTCCAGCAAATCATTGTGGTTGATGTGAATGCGGCAGGGCTGCCTCTCTCAGACCCACCCATCTTTGCCTCCCAAAGGCACATCCCTGAAACTGACCCCGAACCTGAAATCTTAGTGTTCCAAGTTCACCATCAGTTTCATATGGTGTCCAGATGTCAGGTCTACCTGAAGGGACATGGCGAGGAGCAAGGAGCATCACCCTGTCAACCTGGGCTGTTCTCCCCAGCTGGCCAAAGGGGAGATGCAAAACAGAGTTTGTTCCCAAGGGTCCCAGCTTCCAGAAATGGGAGTGTCCTCCGAGACGTTGGTTTTATCTAGATGAGTTGATTAAGAATAACTGATGGAATTGTACTCTCCGATTCACTCAGTGGTTGCTATTAAAGTCTGGCAATTTTAGATAATTTTTTCTATTCGTTTTATCCTCTCTTCCATCAAAATTACCTATCAAATGCCTCTCTGACACAGTACCGTTCTGTGCTGGGGAGACAGATGCAAAAGAAACTTTCCTGGGCCAGAACGGGCAATGGACTGGTAAACATATATTTGCATGTTGATTAAGGCTTGTACAACTCTCAGCTGTGTTATCTAACACTTCAAGGAGTGTTTCTGATAGCGGGGCATCCGATATGAAATCATTCTGGTGTGCCAGAGCAATGAGGCCTTATGTGAGCTCTTGAGAACTGAGGCCAAGAGGCCCAGGTCCTGAAGAATCTTGGACACTGTTTTCAGGAGTTTCACTGTTAGTCTGGAGGTTTCCGAGACCCAGAAATGAATTTTAAGTAAAAGAATGACATAACACACATTTTGAAAATATGGCTCTGTTTGTGATCAAGAGGAAATGGAATGAAGGGTTTAGTTATCATTGCTGTACTATGAATTACTTCAGTGGCTTAAGACAACAGCCCGTTTCCTTTGGGTCAGGATTTCTGGAAGTGTGTAGCTGAGATGTTCTGGCTCAGGGTCTTCCATGAGGTAGCTGTTGTGGTGCTGGCTGAGGGTATAGGTACCGGAGGTCAAGGTGGCTAACTTTCATGGCTGCCAAGTGGGTGCTTGTCATTGGCAGATTGTCATTTCCTCCTCATGTCAAGTTTGCCACAGACCGTGTGAGTGTCCTTGGGACATGGTTGTAGTCTTACCCCAGAATGGGTGATCCAGGGGAGTGGGGCCAAAGTGGTGGTTATGAACTACATATTTGTGTTCCCCTCAAGTTTATGTGTTGAAACCCCAACTCCCGGTGTTATGGTACTTGGAGATGGGATTGGAAGGTAATTAAAGTTAAGTGAAATCATGAATGTGAGGCCCTAACCTGATAGAGCTGGAGCCTTGATAAGAAGAAGAGACCAGAGTCCATGTGAGGACACAGGGAGAAGGCAGCCATTATATAAGCCAGGAAGAGAGCTCTCAGTAAATGCCAAATCTACTGGTACCTTGATCTTGGACTTCGTAGCCTATGGAACCGTGAGAAATAAAGGTTTATTACTTAAGCCACTGGTGTATGGTATTTTGTTATAGCATCCTGAGCCAGCGAAGATGGTGCAATGCCTTCCATGACCTGACTTCAACCATCACTTCAGCCACATTCCATTTTCTAGGAGAAAGTCACTAAGTATAGCCTACATTCAAGAGTAAAAGAGTTAGACCCCCACCTTTTAAAGGAAGGCATGTCAAAGAACATGTGGACATACTCTTGATATCCCTTTATGAAGGTTTTAACATAAGAGGCTATTTTGTGACTCAGATGAGAAAGGAAAGTGGTTGTAATCAAGCTCTAAAGCAGAGAGAATAGGGCACAGACTGAGAGACAATAAGTTAGGAGAACTAACAGAATTTGGAAATGTATTGCAATTAGGCTGAGCTGGTACAATGAAGACACGTGTGATGTGGAGGAGGAAGAGCAGACACAGGATATGCTAAATGTGAGATGCCTTTGGGAGGGTGAGATGGGCATTTCAAACAGGCAGTTGCACATGTGGGTCTGTGGCATTAATCTGGGGGTTGTAAGCATAAAAACTGTGGCTATCGATGAGATCACTTCGGCAAAGGGCATAAAATCAGAGGACCAAGGGGCCCAGGCAAAGCTCTAGGAAATTCCTGCATGTGGGGTTTGTGTAGAGGACGGTCTGGCAAAGGGGATGGAGAATGGTGTGACCAGAGAGTGGGGAGAAAAACCTAGAAACTGTGGCCTCAGGGAGCCAAGAAGAGATAGTGGGTTCCTGCATTGAAAACAGCTAACAGGTCAGGTGGATTGCTGAAATCATGATATGGGAGCTGTTGGTCAGTGACCTTGGCCTACATACCTTAGTGAAGTAAGAGGAGTCAGACTGGATTGGGTTGAGGAATAAATGTTTGGAAGAAGAAAAAGTAGACCAACCATGTTGACACCTTTCGAGAAGGTTGGCTTAGTATAAGAGGGTGGTACGTGGCGGTTACACAAACTGTTTATGAATACCTCTGGGAGGGCTACACCGGACCCAGAGGGGATGAAGAAGAGGGAGAGTGAAGTCCTTGAGAAGTTACCTGCCTTTGAACTTTGAGGGGACACTTTCTTCTTCCTCACAGGAAGATGGGATTGGGTGTCCACGACAAGGACTTAGAAGGTTGGGGTTTCCCTTGAGTAAGGCATCCAATTAATGCTGTTTTTTCTTTTCTTCTGATGACATAGAAGTCTAGGTTAGGGGTACTCAACTTTGGTCATATATTAGCATAACCTGGGGGAGCTGTTAGTCTCCTTCATGCCCAGGCTCACCTCTCAGACCCATGATATGAGAACCTCAGGGCTGGAGACCAGCTTCAGTAGTTTTTAAAGCCCCTGTGAGAACAGAGTTCAGCCTTTGGGGAGGAAGGTCACTGCTGAAGGTGAACTTGGGGGTGGGGGGTGGTAGGTGGTGGTGAGCAGTCGTGAGATTCACCTGTGCGACTGGGTTGGAAGGCAACTCATCAGTCCTGCCAGGCAATGTGAGTGAGGCCCCTTTGAGGTAGGAGACCATGCATCCCCCACGGTGACTGTCCACCCAGCTATGTGGTTACCTCCAGCACAGCTACTTTCTTGGTTTCAGGTTTGCTGACCGTAGGCAAGACCTTAACTTTTGTACCTCTGCTACATCATCTGAGAAATGGGCATGAGAGTACTTACCTACTTTCTAGGATTGATGTAGGATTAATGGAGAAAATGAGAACTCATAGCACCTAGTAAGTGCTCCATAAAAGGTCACTATCAGCATTAGCCAAGAATACTCTTGGTTAGAATTTTGCATGTGAGTGGGAGAGTAGTAAGAGCTATTAAAAAAGCAAATTTGTAGAGAAGAGCTTGTTTGTCTAATAGGCCATGCGGACTTCACAGGGGTTTTGAGCTGGGATGACCTGTCATCTGTCTCAGGAATCCTGGAGAGACTGGCTTGGAGCCCTGTGGGCGGTTGTCGCTGCTTTGGTGCTCCTCACAGGGCTACAGTGTGGTGTCCCGCTAAGACGTCTGCCCTGCCCCACTTGGGCCAGTGTATTTTGGGGAGCGGATGATGACTACTGCTGCCATCCCTGGGTCTGATCAAGCCGAGCCATATGTACTGATTAGAGACTAGGAGACCCAAGGCTCTGGTCACCAGGAGGCTTTTCTTCAAGGGGGCTTATTTTTGGTTGCTCTGATCATCTCTGCTGGTATATTACCTTGACTGCTACTGACTGCATAGGCAAAGAGGGGCGCATTTTTTTTTTAAACTGGATCCAGTATGGCATTCTCCATCAGATGAAAAGAAAGTCCATTGTCATGAGGTGGGGGGCTGCTCAAGCCATGTTGAATATGAGATAAATCATGCCCAGAAAGATGCACCCAATCAGAGTGGCTTCTTGTCTTTGGTTTGCATTCTCCAATGTGACCTTTGAGCCACCATGGTAATCATTACTTGGGTAGGCCCTGTCCCTGATTATAGTGATAGGTGGTGAAAAGTAGCCCTGGAACTTGCACCATGGCCTGTCACCACCCTCACTGACGGCTGTCTTGCCCTCAGAGACTACAAGTCCCAGCATTCATTGCACACGAGTCCTGGCCACATGTGGTTCCCTTTCATAGAGAGGCCCTGGAGGCTCTCTCGCCTCTCCCAGACATGTCCCTCTTCATCTTCCTGCAAGTTGGCAGGTTGCCACCCGGCCTTGATTCCAGCAAATGCTGTCTTTCAATGCAGTGGTGGTGATCTTTTCATTCTTTATACCATGTTGAGATAGGAGAAGCAAGATGTCTAGCAGAATGCCACCTCACTGCTCATTCATTCAGCCACTGACCAGAACCCTGGCAAGATTCAGGGTTTTGTCAGATTGGAACTGTGGTAGTGAATAAAAAAAGTGAAACCAGATGTTCTTTCCCTCCAGTTGCTTCATATCCATGCAAGGCCTTGGAGGAGGAGGAGGTTGTAAAAATGTCACAGTCCTTGATTCCTGAGGCCCAGATTTACGCACCGTGTAACCTTGCACCATAAATCCACTGCCCTCGCCGGAGCATCAGCTTCCGAAGGGGCAGAGCCCAGCTGTGGCGTTGACCAGAGGCAGCCAATGGTGTGGGAGGGACACGGGTGGGGAGCACCAGGCCAGGGAGCCTGGCTGGGGACCAGGGATTGCTTTTCAAGAATTTTAAAGAAGTCAAAAGATTTTTTACAAGATTGGCTTGGAGTTTGGCCTTCTTAGGAGATAAGCCAAACTCTATTTTGCATTTTAGTCTGAAAGGGAACTTGATTTCTCTTTGAAACGTATTTGCACACGCAAGAGAACTCAGTGCGAATGAAACACACAGAAGTAGAGAGTTTTCATTGCTAGGTGAAGTGCTGGTGGGAGAGAGGAGAGGAAGGCGGGGGCCTGACCCCACTGTCTGAGAAGGCCATCCTCTGGAAGTCAGAATTTACCGAGTGTCATAGGAGACGATCCCACTTTGGCTTTAAAATGGTGATTCCATCTGCTGTATGAAGAATAAATTACGAGTTTGGGAGCAAGAATGGAAGCAAGGAGACAACTTAGGAGGCTTTTATAGAAATCCAGGCAAGAGACGATGGTGGCTTGGACGTGGTGGAAGCTGTGAACATGGAGGACAGCAAATGGGCTTGGAGGTCTGGTGGTGACATAGAGGGAAGAATCAAGGATGCTTCCCAGAGTTTGGTGTGAGCAGCTGAGTGGCCCGTGGTGGTGCCATTGGATCAGGGAGGGTGGAGGAGGGTCAAGTTTGGTGAGGTGATTCAGACCTCAGTTTTTGATGCATTGCACTGGAAACACAGACATCTATAGCGATGTTTTAAAGAGTTGGATATACGGATCTGGAGATAATGAAGGGATGCCAGGGTTGGGCTATCAGCCTGGGAGTCATATTATAGACAATAATTGAAAAAATAGAAGTGGAATTGGTATTCAGACCACGGCTGCCCCGTGCTATTGACACTAACTAACATGTTGTCACTCTCCGACCTCCGAGTAGATGCCCACGAGTGCCAGGAGGCCTCAGGTCGTGGATGCATTGTTCTTTTGTCTGCTCCTTGTGGTTGACATCTGCCTGTCATCTTTCCATCTGAGCCCAGAGCCGCTCCACGGTTTCCATGCAGGGCTTCCCTGGTAGTTGCCTGCGATTGATGGGAGTTCACACGTGGTACAAAAACCCACCATCTTGACCCTAGACCAGCAGCATTTTTCCCAAGTTCTGTATTTTTTCATCTGGCTCAAATTTTCTGCTCTCAGCAAACGTTTTTCCCAGCTTGTTGACATTTTTACAGTAGGTATAACCTTATTATCTTATTATTAGTCACTAAACTGGAATGATTTGTTTTTTTATTTGATCCATGTTGCCTCAAGTGTTACATTAGTTTCTGGTACATTCTAAATGACTAAGTTCTGAGAGCTGACTTTAAATGATGCTTCTAGGTATGTGTCTAACCGGCGGATGTTCAGGGTGTCACGCAGTGATGCCCTTTTACAAGGATGCAGGTTACAGTCGACCATTTTGTTCATGCTTATTGTGTTTCATGCAGTTTCTGTTCTACACAGCAACTGTGGTTTTTATTTGTTCTAATTAAAGAGTAACAATGTGCAGTCCAGTGGATTCTTCATAAAATGCCTCAAATAGCCCCCCTTCTCCATTCACAAATAAGGCTGAAAACAGACACACACTTGTACTGTAGACTTTTAAATTGCACTTGGGTGACTGAAGCCAGAACATATGTTTGGAACAGCTGAGGGTGTTTATTGTGGTCTAATGTGGAGCCCATGGGCCAAGGAAGGAAGGCCCGGGCAATTTGATATCATCTAGGAGAGCCTGAAACTAGAACTCCACTGAGTCCAGAATGGAACTCTCCTCTGTCTATACCTGTGAGGCCCAATCGGAATCTGTGAAGCTCACAGAAGTCTCCTGAAGGAAACAAAGGGAGCCCACAGCTCCAGGCCCTGTGTTCAGCAGTGCTATCCAAAACCCTCTTGCTCCCCCCTGAGTATTTGGCCTTTGCTGGCACCCAGATCACTCCTTGGACTGGAGCCTCAGATTTCATCCCCTTCTGGGAGCCTTGTTGCAGATAACTGGGACAAAATACAAACTGGGGGGCCAGGAGGGTGTGTGGGGAATATGAAAACGTGTAGAAGGTCAGAGTGTTCATAGGAGTGTGTTTAGTGAGACATGGTGACAACCAGCAGGGAGCCCTGGGGACGATGCAACAGGTGGGAGCAGTAAACAAGCTCTTGAAGCTCACTGAGAAGGCAAGGTCATTGTTGAGGGGTCGGGGGCAAGAACGAGGGGTGAGGGAGTTATGGAAGTTAGGGAGAAGCAAATTCCACGAAAGAAGAGTGATGGGTCAACACGGTGCAGACAGTTATTACGTTGAGAAGAAAAGTGTCTTTTGGATTTGGAAACCCAGCCCTAACTGGTGACTTTAATAAGAGCTGAGGTGGGGTTGGTGGTGGGTAGGAGCGGGAGAAGCCAGCCTACAGGGGCTAGGAAGTGAAGACAACAAGGACACTAAGTGAAGCTACTCTGAGAGAGTTTGGCAAAGACAGAGACAGAGGCCAGACATGGGGTGGAGGAGGAGTTTGCTCAGCTTGCCTCGGTTTGCTTGGTTTAAAGGAGGTTAGGGTGAGGGATTGACACAGGATGCACTTCAAGAAGATGACTTGTTTCTCTAGAGGTGTGTCTGGAGGTAGGTTAGGAGTGTCGGGAAGAGACCAGGCAATAACACACCAAGAGAGGGCGGACTCTTCAAATTTAGCCTCACCCCTCTGGCTTCACAACTCATCCCTGCCCCACAGTGAAAGTCAGCTGGGCGTCATGGCCCCATCTGGGGGACTGTTTGTGTGATTCCTGCTTTGGCCAGGGGAACGGTTTGGTGTCTGTGTTGATTACCATTTCAGTTTTAATTGGGAAGAATCTGGATGAAGAGGGATAAAGGGAGGTGGAGGATGAGAAAACAGGGAGGGGTTCTCTAGGAGGGAGGGCAGATGAGGTCTGCATGCAGGTGAGCCACCAGCAGGGCAGGTGGGGTAGGACTCTACCGTTGAGCCTGGGGAGGAGACAAGGGTAGGGGTGAGCCAATATCCTGGGAATTCATGCCTGGTGAGCCTTACTTTCACTGTTGAATAGGCAGCAAGGCCACCTGTTGTAGGGGATGACAAGGGTGGGCTTGATGACAACATCTGAAGTCAGCTATTGGGACAGAGGGAGATGAGCTGGGTCCAGGAGGGCACCTCCTTGGCACTGCTTGCTGGGCCCGGGTGAATGGCGGACTGAGGTGTCTCTGGCACCAATGGTCCATGGTTGCCTCCATCAGTGCCATTCGGGTGTAGGAAAGAAAGGTGTATGGGGATTCAAAGAGGGATCAAGATCCTAAGGCATCGGTTCCACTGACGTATTTGCTCATTCTTTTGCTGATACCACACGGTCTTGACTTCAGTGCTATTTTTGATTTATCAATTATAGGTAAGGTCTATTGACTTTCTGTTGGGCTTAATGAGAAGTCAGCTCTCTTACTCTCTCTGATTTATCGCTCCCCATTCTTCTCATACATCACTGTTTTTAATTAAATGGGTAATCACTGTTTATGCAACCAAAGCGGTTGATATTGTTTATAGCAAATCTGAGTAGTGTGCTATGATTATATTTTTCTGTGGCCTTTTGTCTTCCTTTTAGTTATCCATTTGTCTCATTCACTACTTACACGGTCTTTTACACATCTATGGCAGTATAAAAATATGTCCATATACCTTTGACCCTCTTCCCTTCAGTATGGATTGTGTGTGGGCTGTACTTAGTGAACTGCTTCTAACAAACAGAATATGGTGGAAGTGATAGCCTGTGACTTCTGGCCGTAAAAGGCATTCCGGCCTCTTCCTTGGTCTTTCTCATGGATTGCTTCTCTAGGGGAAAACTAGTCGCCTTGTTGTGAGGCCACACGATCAACCTTATTGACAGGTCTGTGTGGAAAGAGACTATGGCCTATCGCCCACAGCCAGCAAGAACAGAGGCGTCCTCCAACAGCTGTGTGGTGACCCATGCTGAAAGCCAAGCCCATCGTCCCAGTCATGCTTGCGGGGGACTGGAGTCTCAGTTGACATCTTGCCTGCAACCTCAGCAGAGAATCTGAGCCAGAATCTCTCAGCTAAGCTGCTCCCAGATTCCTGACCCTCAGAATCTGTGAGATAATAAATGTTTATTATCTGTAAGTCTTGGGGTAATTTGTCATGCAGCAATAAATCATTAATATTATATCTTTAACTTCTTTCTGATTATTGCTTTGTCACTAGATCTGCCACATTATCTACTCTATCAATCCTAATTGTTTTTCTCCTGGATCTCTCCGTCTTTCTGTTCCCACTGAACTGGTTATTCTGAGACCTACAGCATACTTGGCATCTTTCCCACCCTATTGATTGTGGTCACTGCTTCCTAGATCCCTACCCTGTCTTACTCTTCCTTTTTTTCTTTTTCTTTCCTTGAAACTTATCAACTATTTAGTCTTAGGGAAAGGTGCAAGGGCGATAATTTTCTTAATCCTTGAATGTCTAAAATTGCTTCTACCTGCTTTCATTCTTGACTAGTAGTTTGGTCGATTACAGAATTCAAGGTAGAAAATTGTTTTCTCTTATAATCTTGAAGTCATTAATTATTCTTTTAGCATCCAATGTTGTACTCGCTGTTCAAAACCATTGTCATTCTAATTTCTTTGTGTATTACCTGGCTTTCCCCTCCTTGGAAATTCGAAGCTCTTCAGTTTGTCCCTAGTGTTGTGGCATTTTACAATGACGTGCCTTGGAGTGTTAGTTAGGATGCTTTGCTGATACTAAAGAAAGCCCAACTAAAAGTGGCTCACACTACAAGTGAATTTATTATCTTGCAAAATAAGAAGTCCTGAAGTAAGGTGGTTCTGGGGTTGATTAACTTAATGGATGAATTACTTCATTGGGACCCAGGATTTAAGCCCACTCCCCCGCAACATTCTGCCAGAGAACATTGGGTAACTCCCTTTGTAGGAAAAACATGGCAAAAGTGTTTATAGAGGCAGAAATTCGGACTGTTTCTTTCTCTGACTCTGTTTTAAATTGTGGAATGTTTCCCAGAACTAGCCCCTTCCTTGGCAGACTTGCCTTCACGGCTCTACGTCCCATATTCTGTGCTATGTCCCTTCCGAAACAAATCACTAGACAAAGGGAATAAAATTAATATGATTTCCCTACACTAACCGAGATGTGCTCCCTGGAACTGAAGATGAGGTTGGTCTTCTCTGACAACAAGGCTTTGCAGTAGAACATGGGGATTTTAAATAAAATCTGAATCCGATTATAAGAAACACTAAGGCAAGTGCTTTTGGTAGGCAACCAAAACGTCCATTGTAGCAGTGTGGGTTTTTCTGACATTCACTGGGGTAGAAACCTAATGATCTATCTTCTAAAAACTTGCTTAAGTCTCCTACCTGCTGATATTCTCGTCTCTGCTCTTTGCTCTTGTGGGTTCATGCCCTTTTGTCCCTTTTTTACCATATTAACAGGATCTCTGAAGGGAGGGGTGATCCATGTGTATATTCAACCTGTCTTCTCTATTTGGAACCCCCCTGGCCAATGTTTTTTCAAGCTGTGAATTGTAACCTGTAAGTTATGTCTCGTACTTAAAAAATGAAACCGAATGGAAAATGCCAGAGCTTGTGTCCCACATATAGTCATATTGAATATTGTTCCACAAAATGTTTGTTTCAGCTACACATGCATGTGTGTGCCTCTGAACTGGATAAAGATGTAAAATGTGTTTTTTGCTCTATGTTGCACACAAAAATATTTCAGAGGTATTGCTTTAAAGAAGTGCCTCCTGAACATTTGGTGTTCTATAATACTATCTTATTTTGGTTGGTTTTATAGATCTATGAGGCAGCTGTAGCAAGCGTATCAAACTTCGGTGGGTATGACATAATGAGGGGTGTAGGTATGGTGTAGCCTAACGAGTAGTATGTATAGATATGACATAACAAGTGGTGTACGCATACGTATGATGTATATGTGTAAGGAAACCTCCTCGCTCTCCCACAGAGCAACCAAACTCTCATGAAGATAAATGTGAGAAACTGATCCAGAAATACACGTAATGCTCGCATAAGGCAGCAAGCAGATAGGCCTGAGCTAATTCTTGGACACTGTGTGTGGAGTGTGGCTAAGATGGTTAGGCCTGGTTCACAGAATGTGTGGAGCTCTGCTTCCAGAGCTAACCTGTCCACTCAGTAAGCAACTGGCAGAAAGCTGCATTCCGAAAATGTTTGGAGGGCCTCAGACAAGACGAGGTGCAGGGCTTGGGCTGAGTTACACAACATAGTATGATTGAAGTTTGTTTTCGGGGCTTGTTTTCAGTCCAGGCCCTCCTCTCCAGGAGCCTATTTTCAGCAAAGACTGATGTGTATACTTCCTATGCCTAAAGACCTTCAGGAAGTGCAAACCTCCTTCTGCAAAACCAGTGTGTTTAGGTCAAAGTGTGTCGTGGTTGGGAAGCTCTTGCCTCTGTCTGACTAGGGTCACCATCAGCCACGCTGGCAGCATGTGTGGAAATCTGACGTCAGGTTCCACCATGGGCCGGTGGGCCGGCCTAGAGGACTTCTCAGTCTGGCAGGCTAGCCCTCCTCAGTGGCCCTATGACTAGCATCATGTTCTGTCTTTTCTGCTGTCCTTCCTTCTCTCCATCTTGCTGTTCTTCTTGCACTACGGTTTCTGCTTTTCATTTCTAAAATTATTATTTTTTAAACAGCCTTATGGAGGAAGTATCTTTGACATATAAAAATTGTGTGTATTTAAGGTATACAACTTGATGTTTTGATATATGTATATATTGTGAAAAGATCACCACAATCAAGCTAATTAGCATATTTACCACCTCTCATCATCACCGTTGTGTGTGTGTATGTGTGTGAGCAAGCATGTAGTGCGAAGATTTCATCTTAGACTTATCTTCTTCACAGGTTTCAAGTATATGATACAGTGTTGTTAACTGTAGTCACTATTCTGTGCATTAGATCTCTAGAACTTACTCATCTTGCATCACTGAAACCCTTTGACCAACATCATCCCATTTCCGCTTTCTCTCTGCTCCTGACAACCACCATTCTACTCTCTGCTTCTATGAATTTGACAATTTTAGATTTCACATATAAGTGAGATCACATGGTCTCTATGTCTGGCTTACTTCATATAGCACAGGGTCCTCCAGGTCCATCTGTGTTGTCACAAATGGCAGGATCTCCTTCTTTTTTAAAGGCCGTGTCATATTTCATCACCTGTCTATATCACCCTTTTTTCATCCATTCATTTGTCAAAGGACACTTAGGTTGTTTCCATGTCTTGTCTATTGTGAATAAACCATGAGAATGCAGATAACTCTTCGTGAACCCAATTTATTTCCTTTGGGTATATACCCAGAAGTGGGATTGCTGGGTCATATGTTAGTTCTATTTTTAATTTTTTAAGGAAGCTTCATATTATTTTCCATAGTG
The DNA here is from genome assembly GCF_018345385.1 of Vulpes lagopus. NCBI lineage: Eukaryota > Metazoa > Chordata > Mammalia > Carnivora > Canidae > Vulpes > Vulpes lagopus. The sequence goes on from NC_054833.1 coordinate 19,441,362, forward strand.
GCTGCACTTAAAATTCTTTATTAGTCTAAATCTACTTCCCCCAACATTTTCTCCCTCTTCTCTTTTTAACTGAGCCAATTATTTGTCTTACTTTGCTTTTTCTTCCTTTATTGTCCCTGTTTTGCTCACTCTTGTTGTTGTTGTTCTACTACACTTTCATGCTTCGTTTTTATCCTTTTCCTTCCTTCCTCTTGTGAATGGTTCCCTCCTCCTTCTCCCAAAGGCTTTTGATGTCTTCCTTACCACTCACTTAGAAGGCCTAGAAAGGGCAGAAGATGGTTCAGAGACAGAAGGTGGGGGGGCAATGGCCTGGGGAAGATAACTAATGGGAGAAGGTTTGCAAAATCAGAGCTGCCCAGAAGAGAGGGCTCCCCAGCTTCATCTTGTCCAACACTTTCATCATATGTCATGAAGATCACTTTACCAAATTCATTGGCTGCTCAACAAGACCTAGACATGTCTTGAAAGGCAATGGGGGATCCCTGGGTGGCGCAGCGGTTTGGCGCCTGCCTTTGGCCCAGGGCGCGATCCTGGAGACTCGGGATCGAATCCCACATCGGGCTCCCGGCGCATGGAGCCTGCTTCTCCCTCTGCCTGTGTCTCTGCCTCTCTCTCTTTCTCTCTGTATGACTATCATAAATAAATAAAATTTAAAAAAAAAAAAAAAAAAAAGAAAGGCAATGGGCTGAATCTAAGAAGAAGATATGTCACTTTTTTCACTTGGGTGAGAAGATGAATGGTCTCAGACCAGGATGGGAAGATGTGGCTGGAGCAGTGAAGAAGATTTAGAGGGGTTTTAGCCAAGAAGGAGCTGCTGGTAGGTGTGATCCCTCCCCCACCAATGCTCATTGGGTATCAGGTTGCATCAGGGAAGATCAGGGTCTGGAGTGAACCGTACTGGTCAGGCATCACACTTCAGAGGCAAATAAGCCACCATCTACATTTGCTAAGCGCAACTGGGATGGTGAGGGACATGAGACCACACTATGCCAGAAAGGTTGAAAGAGCTAGAGAAGGATAGGGAGGTAAACAAAAGATGTGATTATCGTTTTCAAATATTGAGGAAGAGAGATTAGACTTTGGTTCCAAGGAGGAGGACTAAGTCCCTGGAGTCAGACTTCATTTTCAACATATGAGGAAGGAACTTTGGATCAGGTCCAAAGATGGACTGGACCTCTTCATGGGGAGGTAAGTCCCTCTCATTGGAATAGTTTGAGTGCTTGGTGGAATGTTTCAGGAGAGATTCAGACACTGGATGTTTGGTTGAACAAGATGCCAGTGATAACCTTTTATGGTTGATACGAATACTAACAACAATAGTAATAACTAACTCTAATTGACTGGGTATATGGTGCCCAATTAGCTATCTGCATTATCTTATTTAATCCTTACAGCAGTATGAGGGATGTACTATTATTACTACCATTTTAGAGAAGGAACCGGCTCAGGGAGGTGAAGAATGTGTCCCAAATCTAGACAGTTTAGAATAAGGCTTCATTGGCAAGTGGGGCTAAAAATCTAATACTTAAGGTCAAGAGAATATCTAACAGTAGTTTAATACAGACATGGGATGGGGATTGGGTGGAGTTGAATGGTTTTCTCCATTGGTTGCAAATAAGGGCCGGTGGTTTCTGTAGTAGTCTCTGTACAGGAACGGTAAGTGGTGAGACGGACAAGAGGAGCCCTGGAGGAACAGGACAGCGCTGTCTTCTTTAGGTAGGTGCAATTAGTCTCAAACAAACAAATAACACCAGTATTCAAACAACATAATTTTTGTCTGGCTTACTGGTTTTTTTTTTTTTTTTTTTTTGACAGTCTGTAGAAGCAATTTCATGATACTGCAAGTGCCTGTTTAATTTTGGAATTAGAACACCGGTAAGTTTGTTTCTGATTCTGAGATGATAAGAGAGAAATGGTAGACAGTCACCATTGCCTGCTCCAACAGCCAATATTCTACTTCTCAATATTGAAGAAACAAAACAGAGAGACTTGGAGTTCTTTTCTCCTTTGTCCAGCTCTTAACGTTGTTTTTAGTGGGGAAGTTAGTCTGAATGCCTAGCCTGACACTGTTGGAAATTGGAAGCCCTCCCAGCAACGTGAAGTTCCCCATTCAGTTCCAAGTGCATTCTATTCTAGATTCTGAGTGTTACTTCTATAATTAGCATGTCCCCAGTTTAGAGGCGCCCTAGTCCTTTTCACTTGAAACCACTGGATGGAATGAGGAGGGAGGAGGGAGGCCCAGAGGTAGACCCCAGTGGCCAAACATGCAGAATTGGGGGAGCTCGGAGGTCCTGGTGCTGTCAGTCTTGCTAGCCTACCTGCTCTGGTCCTGAGCCTGGCTTTTGGTGGGCAGGATTTGAGAACAAAATATTTGTGAGTGATGCTCAGTAAACAGTAATCACTCTATAGGGAAATGTCAAGCATAGCATCAGATGGAACTACAGGGCCAGGCAGAGCAGAGACTAATGGGGGACACACCTGTTGTGTTCTGCGGCCAAGGTGGATGGATCTCAGTGGGGAGAGGAAATGAAAGGGAGTATGCTGGGGGGTGGGGTGGAGGGATGTAGGGAGGAGAAGGGCATGAGGACGCTGGGGCCTGTGCGTGTAGTGAGAGCTCAGTGCTGGGGGGTTGGTCATCTGTCCCCTTCAGCTTGACACTCCAATCTGCCCTCCTTTGGGGGCACAGTCATTCAGAGCCGTCACGAATCAAGACTGTCCTGAGTGGGAAGAAATGGGGGAGACCTCCCCAGACCCCTCCTGGGCTCCCTGCCCCTGGCCACCTAGACTGAGGCAAGGTCCACTCCACAGCTCTAGATTTTTCCTTTCCGGCATGCCTGAGCTCTCCCCTTGGGTGGGGACCGTTGGTGAATCAGAAAGGTGTGCAGTGGGAGGAGGGACAAAGGCCAATCCTTGTTGCCCGGAGCCCTTTGAGATGTAGAGCTGCTCTTACAGGAGGCGTCGGCCCAGGTGCCAGCTCGAGTTTGCCTCGTGGAAGGATGCCACGTTTTCACCTCTCTGGCAAGGCCGGCGGCTTGTGAGCTGGGAGCGTGATACACGTCGCTGAGAGCCAAGCGCTGGTCACAGAACTGGGTCACCTCATAGACAGGCAGAGATGATATATCCCGATTGGGGAGATCGGATTTCATCCTTCCTTGTAAAACCCAGCCGCACCCCCAGTGCCTGCCAGCATCAACGCGCTCCTTTGTCCTCTCATTCCAGAAGGCTGAAGAGCGAAGTGACACAGGGGGCATGTCGCTGAGGCCCCCCACACCCTGCCCTGTCCTCAGCTCTGGGCACTGCCCCTGGCTTCTCTGCCCCAGGCCCAGGAGCCCATCCAGTGCGGTCTAATGGGGCAGGAGTCGTCGGCTTCTCAGAAGCCTGTATCTCTGTGGTTTTATATTCCCAGCATGTGCCAGGACATGCAGCCTGGCTCTTTCAAGAGCAGTGTTTCACTGGCACAGCTTTGGGCTTTAGAGGGATGTTTCTCTGTCCCCCACCCTGCCCCTCCCCTCATGTCTTTCTAACTTGTTTTTCTGCTGACACCAGAACCCTAGTGCTTGTGCTCTTTGAGGCACCCTGTAATTGCAGAGGAGCTGCGCTGAGTTATGAGTTAGCTCATGCCGCCCCCTAACGGCTCCAGCCTCTTAAGTCTTCAGGCTAGATGGGGGAACAGACGCCCCAGGCCTTCGTGGAGGGTCCCCAGCAAATCTCCCTCCAGGGAAGCTGGCTCCTCCCCTACAGACAGCTCAGAGAACCAGCCTTTGCTCTTGGCTGGAGTTGGGAATGGTGGGAATGTCAAAAGTCAGGCAGCTTCAGTGTGTCTGGCTGGGAGTGAATGGTCCGACGTTTCGCTGCCAGATGTGGAATAACTGGACTCTTCTAGTCCAGGAGTGTTCCCCTGACAGACCTAACCTACTGGCTTTGGAGAGGATTGCCCGTCCTTTCCACCTGCTTCCTTGCAGCTCGCTCCCCAGTGTGTCCAGAGAGGCAAGCCCAGTGGGGCTTCCTTCTCTGCTCTTCTGGTGAGTTCGGGCTAAATGCTGCTGATATGCTCCTCAGACTTCCCAACTGGAGCCTCAAGAACCAACTCAAAACCAGAAATAGAGGGAGGGAGAACACACAAGCCTCTTGAAATAACATCTGTGGAGTTAATGTTTGAAGAACCTAAAGAACTTGGTTGGACCTCATCCAGTTCTGTTTTAAGGGGAATCTGGGACTTAATCAAGGAACAAAGTTCATAGATGTGGGAGGAAAAAGCTGGGAAACATTTTGTTTTGGTAGCTGGGAAGCTAGTCTCCAGAAGTGATGGAAAGCAGCTAAAAGAGGAACTCGTTATTTCCTTCCAACAGGCCCAAATCTGGCCAGAGTGAAGCATCATGCTATGAGCTCCGCTGCTGGGCAGGAAGCAGTGCAAAAGCTGGTGTTCACAAGTTCAGAATGGTTTCTTCCGTGGAGTTTCTTGGGGAAAAAGACTTAGTGCGAAAGACAGTGCAACACTGGTCTTCGGCTTTTCTTAAGCTGGGGGCGGTGGTCACAAAGATTAAGCACCAGGTCCTGGGCAACCGCAGCTGGCTAGTGGGCGGCCAACCCTGGCTCTCCCCTGCCCTGTCTTGGCGCCAGGAGACCAGAGAGTGGAGGATGCGGGATTGAGTTGGGAGTTCCCGGGCACGGTTTTCATGGGAAGCGTTAGGCAGGTATAACATGGTCACCCCTTGAAGAAATGGAACAGAAGCACTTAAAAACTTTTTAATTTTATCTGGCGCTCTGATTGCAAAAAATACAATAGAATAAGATATGTCTGTCATTCAGAAACCAATCTTTCTCCCACCCGACTTTAAAGAATGGAATATCTTCTCCTTTCTGAAAATCTGGAGCAAATTCTGAAACGTAAAAATAAAGTTTCCGCTCGTTTGAAAGCAGTGGCCTGACATTTTGGCCTTTTCTGTCTTCGGGTGCCCGACGGTGCTGACTCGGCCCTGGACGTCGACAGGAGCTTTCTAAAGGTAGAAGAGCCCCCGTGTGATCCGATGCCAGCAGGACAGAGACAGCAGGTCCTGCTCCAGAGCTGTAGGGCCTGCAATGTGAAGGGTAAAGCTAGCTCTTGCTGCTGGCTTCCTTGGGGGAATGAGCTGCACCTGAGATAACTTCAAGCTTTTCTCTTCTAGCTCAAAATTTGATTTTTTTAATTGCCACCATCACCCCTGCAAAGATGGCCTGGTGTGGCTGGGGAGATGTTTCTCTGCCTTGTTCAGCAGCTCCTCACTTTCTGGCTTTCAGAACATCTTCTACAAGGCCAGTTCCAACTCCGGAGAAGCGTTTCCCCCAAGCTGGGTTCCTGCTGAGCTGCACACATCTGCTTTCTGATTTTATTTGGGTAAAAATCAAAGGTCAACAGAGGGCCCCAGGCTTACAGATGATGTTTAAAACAAAAGGGTGTGACCAGAAGACCTCTAAGAGCTCTCTGAATCCCTGACGTCCCACCGTGCCCTGCTGATGCTCTAACAGTGTTTGGAGAGAGCTGGCACGCTCCAAACGTCTTGGCACCTGGGGAAAGGTGGCTCAAGCACTCAACAGGAGGGCTTCGACTCATCAGAGTGTAGGCCAGGCTCCAAGGACACCCGACTTAATTGCGTCGCAGAGCCAGCTCCATGCAAAGCTTGCCTCTTGGCTTTGTGGCTCTGTAGGATCAGAGGCAAGTGACTTTTTTCAAGCCCCAGCATCCTCCTGGATGAATGAAGATGTTGCAAGCATTATTTCAAGTTCGGTGCTTAGCATATTGAAAAACATCATCATCATTATTATTTTTTAAAAGACAGGATTAAAAGGACCGAAAGGAAATGAAATGTAGAACTGGTTCTCTGTGAGCCCTCTATGCCTTATCTGGACTTCTGTTTAGGTAAGTGAAGGAATTTGGGATAAGAGTACGAATAAAAGCTTTGAGAGAAAGACAAGGAAGTAGAGAGAGGAGATCTGGGCCTTCTTATGGAGAAACCAGTTCGGATCACAACCTGAGCCGTGAGAACAGTGTGGGGGGTGGAGTAGAGAAAGTGTCAAAAAAAAAAAAAAAAAAAAAAACCAACACCACCAAACCAGGGAGGAGAAACCTGAGAAGTCAACTCTGTCTGGGGAATCTAGTGCTGAATAGAATCTGACAGTACTCTGGGTTTATGGTCTGGTTACCTGCAGGGAGAAGTTCTGGCTGAAGTAGCAAAGGGGATGTGGCAAGGGAGCCCCAAACTGGGAACCCATCCAAAGCCACCAGCCTGCCAGGCTGAGAGGGGAACTTGGAGCGCCCGCCTGGTAAGCAGCTGATTAATGAGTAAGCTGCCGGCTGGTTCAGGTAAGGGTGCACCTGTGATTTACCTAATCCCTACAAAGCTCACACCACGAGCTCTCCACACACCCTAGTCATTTTTCACTCTGACTGCTTGACTAAGCCTGGGTTTTGCCCAGCAGCCTTTGAGGGTAGGGACTCCTGAAAGAAAGTTAAAAAAAAAAAAAAAGATCTGACTTTCATTGGACGGTCTTGGCCATTCACAGAAGTGGCAATGAGAACAAAAAGAGAAGCTGCTTCATAAACTTGGGAGCTCCAGAAGCTACTATTGAACAAAACATGAGCAAAAGCTAATAGTCAGCCCATCATACATTATTACAGACGTTGGACTACCTTGCGTTTTGTGGCCTTTCCTGTCTAGTTGGGTTTTTATTAATATAATGTTGTTAATATAATTTTTTTTAAATTTTTAACTTACGTGTAACAAGCTCAAAGAAAGGTTAAGAGAAATTCCAAAAAGCCTAAATGTATCATTTGCTAAAAGTTTACAAACTGAAAACGCTCATATGACCAGCACTTAGATCAAGAAACAGAGCAGGAGGGGAGGTGGGTGGGGGTGGGGGTGATTGGGTGACGGGCACTGAAGTGGGCACTTGACAGGATGAGCACTGGGTGTTATTCTATATGTTGGCAAATTGAACACCAATAAAAAATAAATTTATTCAAAAAAAAAAGGAAACAGAGCAGGACCAGCATCCAGGGGCCTGCCCTGCGTCCTTTTTCCAGCACAAGCCCTCATCTCCACACCACGGTTTAGTTTTGCCTGTGTTTTTTTTTTCCCCCTTAAAAAAATATTGTTAATTGTGGTAAAAGGCACAAGACATAAAATTTATCATCTTAACCTTGTCTAAGGGTACAGGTCAGTGGCATTAAGACCATTCATGTTGTGCAACCATTACCACCATCCATCTCCAGAACTGTCTTCATCTTGTGACATTGAAACTCTGCACCCATGAGACTCTGATTCCCCTTCCCTCCTCCCTGCCCCTGGCCCCTGGTAGTGCCCTTCCACTTTCTGTCTCTATAATTTTGACCACTCTAGGAACTTCATATGAGTGGAATCATACAGTATTTGTTCTTTTGTGACTGGCTTATTTCACTCAGCATAATCTCCTCAAAGAGCACCCATGTTGTGGCCTGGGTCAGAGCTTCCTTCCTTTTTTTTTTTTTTTTAAAGGTTTTATTTATTTATTCATGAGAGACACGGAGAGAGAGAGGCAGAGACACAGGCAGAGGGAGAAGCAGGATCCACGCAGGGCGCCTGACGTGGGACTCGATCCCAGGACCCCAGGAGCATGCCCTGGAGCCAAAGGCAGATGCTCAACTGCTGAGCCACTCAGGCATCCCGCTTCCTTCCTTTTTTAAGGCTGAACGATATTGAACTGTATGCATAGACCACATGGGTGAACACTTAGGTGGCTGCCACCTTTTGAGTATTGTGAAAAGTGCTGCACCAAGCATGAGTGTACAAGTACCTCCTCGGGACCCTGCTTTCAATTTTTTGAATACATATCCCAAAGTGGGATTGCTGGGTCATGTGAGGATTCCATTTCTAATTTGTTGGGAACCTCCCAACTATTTTCCACAGCTAGTTTTGCCTGTTTTTAACTTTATACACGTGGGATCATTCAATATGCACTCTTTGGTCTGGCTTTTTTTTTTCATTCAACCTTGTGTTTGTGAAAGTCAATTTTTTATTGGTAAAATTTTTAACAGGCACCCAGCGTTGCAAGGAGTGACAGTGTACTTGATTTTTATTTGTTTGTGTTGCAGATTCTCTCATATTTGAAGCTATGTTTTTTTTAATAGGTAGATTCTCAGTTGTTTTATTTATGCAGCATTTTGTAAGAGAATTGAGTGAAGTAGTACATTTCTTCCTTAAAATTCAATAGAAGCCTTTGCTGAGCCCTCTTATAGAAGTTGTGTTAGGTTCTGTGAGTCTGGTCCCTTGTGGGGACATGAACCACCACTCTCTATTTTTGCTGCCTTAATAGACTTCACAGCCTGGAGAGGCAGATGTCCAAGTGAATATTCCAGCACAACCCGCGAGTTGGGCGTACACACATGGCAAACATCCTTTCCAATTTTAAGATTGATTCTGTAATTTTATGGTGGAGAACTTTGATCGGCCATTCAATTACTGTGGCTGATAACCACTGCATGAGATAATACAGCCCTGCACTTCCACACTTCCTCTAAACTGGCTTTTCTAATGAACCTTTCCATCCACAATGACTCAATTAAAAAAAAAAAAACTGCAGTTGGTATCACATATTTGTAGAACTCGTGAAGATCCTAAGGGTTTCATGGAATACTTTCCTTTCCTTTTTTTTTTTTTTCTTAAATCATTTCTGTAGAGAGCTGGGAGAAGAATCTTGTACATCAGATGATCTAATTAGTTATGTGTTAACCTCAACCTTTTTTGTTAAGTCTGCATTTATTTATTTATTTATTTATTTATTTATTTATTTATTTTAAATAAACTCTACACCCAACATGGGGCTTGAACTCATGACCCTGAGATCAAGAGCTGCATGCTCCACTGACTGAGCCTGCTGGGCGCCCCATCAGCTCTTAACAAAGTCTGGTTTAAGTGTTCCAGAGAATTCCAGCTATGATAAGGGGAGTAAGGGAAGCGTGTGTGCTAATTTGGTCAGCTGGAGTGTGGTAACCACATAATTGTAAGAATGTCCTTAGAGGACAGTGCTTCTAGGAATAGAGATGGGGACCTGGAGGTCCAGCTGCTCTTCTAGAGGGTCATCAACATACGATTACAAAGAGCTAGCAGATCTCCTTCCATGCTCCCTGGGATGTTGGGGATAAAGCATGGAGGAGGGAGGATGGTATATGATATATTTAGGTGGAGTCAGGGGTCCTGGGTTTGAGTCCCTCCTCTGACACCTACCAGAAACGTGATATGGAGCAAGTCCCTTGACCCCGCTGAACCTTGCTTTCTCCACTTGTGGAATGACATAATTTATAGATTTTAATTGCACTGTGTCTGTTGTCTTTTTCTTAAGGCCTCCATTCCCAGAGGGTCAGATCTTTGAGGTCCTGATCCTGCTGGGAGTTTTGTGGTATAGTGCAAAGTAGGGTATTTCTGAATCCAAACCCATCCCTCTGGGGTTTTGGAGTCATGTAGCAGATAATGCTAGCTCGAGCCCAGAAGATGGGGTGTGTGTGCAGGGCATGGGGCAGGCAGTGGAGGGAATGGAGGCTGGCATTCTTTGGTTTGTTTTTCAGGGAGAGGAGAATGCTGCAGAGCAGAGAGAGTGGTTTCCAGTGGCTAGGAGAGAGTTGATGGGTTGGGGATTCTAGAAGGAGGCCCAAGAATTTGAGTCCTGAGCTGTCCCAGACTAGCTCCCAGGAAGGTGGCCAGAACTGGGAAGGGAATGGCTGCTTGGCTCCCTACAGGCAGCATGCAGACCTCTCCAAGGCAGCCAGTGGGGTCACGACAGGCCCCACCTTGAATGTTCTCCTTTGCTTGTGACCCTGGAAACTTCTCTGCCCCCCTCCTTTAAAAAAAAGATTTTATTTATTTATCCTTGAGAGACAGAGAGAGAGGCAGAGACACAGGCAGGGGGAGAAGCAGGCTTCCCACAGGGAGCCTGATATAGGATTCGATCCCAGGATCCCGGGATTAAGACCTGAGCCAAAGGCAGACGCTCAACCACTGAGCCACCCAGCATCTCTCTTCTCTGTCTTTTGAACCACTGAACGGGGATGGGAAGGGATAGTAAGAAAAAGCTAAGATTGGATTTGTTTGATATGATAAAAACGAAGAAATTAACTTTTCTTACGGCTTTTTGTTTCTGGAGAGAAATTCCTATTGGCCAGGTATGCATAAAATGGAAACATCCTAAAGTCTAGCTAACTTAAGTATTGTGGGAACTAAGAGAGGTGACTTATAGAATTATTAAGCTCTCTACCAGTTCCTTTAGGATCCAGCTCTCCTGGTCCCAGGCTGCTCTATGGGTTGGTGGAAGTGGAAAATCACCATGGGGAGGCAGGCTTCCCTGGGCTTCTGCGTGGGTGTTCAGGGTCTGTTGCATCCATCAGCAGACCAGAGCAGGATGTTGACAGTTGGGGCTGCTTCCTTTGTGGGATGAAGCAGGGCGTTGCCTCTAAATGCTGACGTTGCAGATTTTGCTTAGTTTATCAAGGAAGAGAGAGAGAGACTCAAATGCATCTCAGGCCAAGCATCAGAGATTTGCTGACGGGCTTCTGTGTCCATCCTGTGTCATGCCTCAACTGTCTGGTCCATCATGACAGCAGATAGTGCTGGAAAACGATTGCTTTGCTCCTGTGGTAGTAAGTCATCTGCAGGGAACTTGGGCTACTGATTAGCCAGCAGCATCTAGGCTTGTGTTCAACAACGGAAATCCAAGGACCCACAGATCGAGCCATTATTTTCCGTTTTTTTTTTAGTAGCCACTGTATAAAAAGTAAAAAAAAAAAAAAAAAAAAGGTAAAATTCATGCTTATGAGTTTTATCTTATGTAACTCAGTGTATTAAAAATGTTCCGGGATCCCTGGGTGGCGCAGTGGTTTAGCGCCTGCCTTTGGCCCAGGGCGCGATCCTGGAGACCCGGGATCGAATCCCACATCAGGCTCCCGGTGCATGGAGCCTGCTTCTCCCTCTGCCTGTGTCTCTGCCTCTCTCTCTCTCTCACTGTGTGCCTATCATAAATAAATAAAAATTTAAAAAAAAAAAAAATAAAAATAAATAAAAATGTTCCCATTGCAACATGGACTCAATAAAAAATATAAAAATATACTAATATCAAAATGTTCATGGGATATTTTACTTTTTGTTGTTGTTGTTGTTCTTCATTAGAATGTATCCCATTCTATGCGTTTTATACTTAGAATGCATCTCAGGTTGAACTAGCCACATTTCACATGCTCAGTGATCACGTTCGGCTTCTGACCTAGACAGAGTTGGTCTATACCAGCGGTTCTCAACTGGGGATAATCCTCCTTCTCAGGGGCCACTTATCGATGACTGCGGATACATTTGATTGTTGCGGCTGGAGGGACTGCTACTGGTACCTACTGGGTAGAGACCAAGGATGTTGCCAGATACCCTACAATGTGCAGGACAGTCCCCACAGCCAAGAATGATCTGTCCCAAGACATCAATCAATAGTGCCAAGGCCAAGAAACCCTAGCCTGAACCAACCCCACTCCCAGCTTTTTTCCCCACAGCAGTGAAAATGAGGCGCGAAGAGCCAGGGGGTGGCAGGACAGGTGCTGACACTCAGGTCTCTCGAGTTCAGCCCCTGGGGCGTTCCCCTACATCCCCCGTGGCCTCCTCCAGACATGGGATGGCAGTAGGTGTCTCGAACCCTTTTCCCAGTGCAGCTCAGGAGATGAATACAAAGTGGCAGGTCACAAGCTACAGGCAAGAAACCAAACCCCCCACCAAGTTCCACAGCACAAAATTTTCCATGAAAATTTGGGGAAAATGTATACACTTGTCAGAACCTGAAGACTAGAAGAGACAAAGGAAACACCGAGCTCGGCAAGAATTCCACAGCTGCCATGGGGCCAGCTCTGGATGAGGCCCTCGAAGCATGGGTGTCAGAGGGGAGCATCTTCCAATAAGACCGGGTTTCTTACTTCTCTGCAAGAGGACCGTGTTCTGAACGTCCATGTGAACGTTTAGTCTCATCAGGCAACACAAAGTACTCTTCAGTGACTGGAAGCCACGGCCTGGAAGGGAAACGACTGGGCGTGTTTCCCTTTGTCCCTTCGGGGGCCCTAGCCGTGTGCAGGTGCACAGGTATGAAACTTGTAGAAACCCATAGGAGAATGGGTGAGGGAGTGAATGAGCTGCAGAGAACAGCTTTGGATCTAAACTAACCTTTCTCCCTGTTTGTCAATGTTAAGTAACCTGTTAAGTAAGTGTTAACCTTTTATGGTGGTTCTCTCCCGGCCCTTGGCCAGCGTTGCGGCTCCTGGCCTTCTGTGTGTGCCCAGCCATGCCCTGCGCTCCCACGTTTGTTTGTGGATGGCCCAATTCCACATTGGGAAGTGACGTGGGATGGGAGAGGCCCCTGGGCCTGGCCAAGGGGCCTGTAAGAAGTGCCCTTTCCCAATGCCCTACGCTCCTGGAGACATTCAGACCTCGCTTCCTGCACCGGGGCCTCTGGGCCCTCCTGGAGCCTGTGCACACTCGGTGGGGAGAAGGTACCCTTACTGCCGGATTCTAGCCCCCAGGAGCCCCTGAGCCTACAGCACAGCGTCTTGGGGCCTGCGGATAGGCTGCTGCTTGACAGGCCCTAGGCAGCCGTCTGTTCCAGTGGTTCACGTCTTCTCCCAAGACTCTTGTTGGGTTTTGCCCACCTTTCTGCCTTTTGCTGCTCATCACCTTAGTAGAGGATGAATAAACAGCATCCAGACTGGCTCCAGCCATTTCGTGGTTAGAAAGGAGCATGCAGTGGTTTGAAAATGAGATCGCCAGAGACGCGTGTGGCGGTCACATGTGGCTCCCTCCCAGCCCGGGCTGTTTCATCGCGGGCTGACCCCCAGATGCGTAGACATCAAGGGGCTGAATAGCACAGGGGAATCCCCGGCCTTCTGACCCAAGGTTGTGTCCCGGCCTTTCTCCCTCCATGGTCCATTTTTCCCTCATGCCATCAGCAGGAGATGGAGAGGTCCCTAACTCCACTGGGGGTGCTGGGTGTGGGGTCCTTAGGACAACAGGTCCAGCTCTGGGACGTGGAAAATGTGATGCCTCGTGCTGAGAACGAGAGGCTTGTCTCGGACCAGGGGGAGAGGTTTTTCTTGGATATGGATCAGTCTGCGGGGACAAATCCCTGGTCACACAGAGTGGGCTGGTTTCAAGGGCGCCGCCGCCGCCCGGCTTCTGGTTCTGTGCAGCTGCCAGCGGGTTCACGTGGCTGGGCCATCCGCAGAGAAGGGGCTCTTCTGTCTGCTGAGCAAGTACAAACTAAGCCCTTTCCAGACACAGAGAGCCGCTCTCTTCAGAGAATTAAACCATGACTCTTCCTCTTTCTCATCTCATTATTTTATTTACTTTGAACAATATACACAATGTCTTTCTTAAATGAGATGAAGCCCAGAATCCACGGATCTGTTGCAAGCGCGGTGGATTTCACCCCACCACTCTCAGGAACTGGGCCGCGTCTTGACCGTCTTGAGCATGTCCCCGGCTCTCATCAGCAGGAGCTCGGGCCCTGCCTGTGGCGGGGGTGGCTGTTCAGAGATGCCTCGGCATCTCTGGGGCAGCTGGGCTGGGGCAGGAAGTGGCAGACAGGATGCTTCCCTGATGCTGGGTAGCTGCCTGCAAACCACCTCCCCGTGCAGGCAACTTCTGCAGCTGGACTGCGTTGCACGCTTTAGGGAGCATGGTTCTGCGCCGCAGAGCAATGCCAGGGCCGGTGTAAATGCCACGCTGCAAACACTGAAACGAACAGGAGAAAGTGTGTTTTGCAACCAGGTCCTGGTTTCACGGTCATATTTGCTGACCCAGCACATCACGTTAGCTGACTCTGAATGAAAACAGTTTTGGACAGGAGCGAGTGCCATAGGTGCTTTCGTTGGAGTGATTTCGGAGCACCGTTGACCTAGGTTCTCAGTGGGACACGATATTTCCTCCGGTGGCCGTGGAGTGGCCACTGTCAAAGAAATGCCGCATTTCATTTTTTCTGCTCCATCTGCTTGCTCTGCTGGCTGCACTTTTATTTTATAAGACAACACGATGTTTTGGTGGAGGGTGAGTACCCAGGGGAGTCATTTTCAGGGGGAGGATATGAGGACATTGGCACAAGAAAAACCTTATGTTCTAACTGCATTTATTTTTCTGGGATTTTTTTTCTATTATGGCTTAAAAAGTTTGGAAATTCAGAAACCCTTAGAAAGACAGGCAGTTTGATTTAATGGTACACAAATGGATCTTAAAACCATCCGTCCCCTAGCTTGTCTATGTTGGAGAACTGTCAGGCCAAACAGGGCTATAAAAACTGCTCTGTGCAGTCCAGCAGCTCTGCCTCACGCCGCAGCCGCCAGCGGCCCCCCTTTGGAAGGGCGTTTGTTGAATCCTGGGGCTGGCAGAGGTTACTGCAAGTCATTACCGCTCACTTTTGCAGCATCTCCCGAAAAGAAAACACACTCAGATGCTGGGTCTGGCCTTTCTCTCTTGTGGTTTCCAGGCCTCTGCTTTGCTGTCATGTCCATTGGCCCCTAGAGTGTGGGGAGGCAGCAGGAAGTGGGGTACCCAGAGGGCTAATCACCAGTGGGTGTCTGAGGGAGGAGGCCAGTGTGGGAAGATGGCTTTGTCACCCCCCAGGTCTCTCTTCTTGGTACTCGTCTTATTTCTGAACAGATTTCCAAACATGGGGCTACATTCAGATCATCCAAGAGCATTGCTTTGGGAAGGCCTATGCTAAGGAGGTTGGGCCCAGGATCTGGAGCCTCATCCTGCTGATCTCCTAGGGTGACGCCCTTCCCTGCTGGCCAGGGCCTGAGATGCACCAGAGAGTGTCTCCCTTCTCGCCTCTCCCCTCTCCATTACTTCCCCATCTCCAGAAGAGGGGAAAGCAAGCCTTCGCCTTTCTCCTTCCCAGTGCCACTGGTCAGAAATCCAGAAGAGTTCAGATCTGCTTAGGACACTGTGGAGAAATGTCCATGCCCCCAAAGGGTGGTACAGATTGAAATCATAATTAAGTGCAGAAAAAAGGTTTAGATTGACTCATAAGTGACCAATTTCTAGAATTTTCAAAGGGAACTAACGATCACCTCTGCTTTTACAAAAGGATGAAGCAAATGTCCTTGTGTTTAAAATGTTCCCAGTCTAGAAAGGAGATGAGACACCTGCCCACATAGCCAGTAGGTGAGAGATCCCCACCCACACACACAATGAGTAGAGCCTTCCTGCTCCCTTCCCCTTCTAGACCTTTCTCAGCAGGGGATAAACACAAAGGAACACAGATCGGCTCTATTGCTGTTGAGGAGTAATAAATACATTTACTAAAAAATTCTTGAGGGGGCTCTGCAGCAGTGAAGGATTGGGTATTACATAGAACATCACAGTGAAGACTTATGGGGGAAAAAATCCCCTTGCCCTCCCAGGTTCCACATCTCATGATGATGACTGAAAATCTTCTCTTTTAGAGTCAACCCTCCCGCTGCTCTGCTCGTCTGTCTCATTTCCCGCCTTTGTCACCCTTGTACCACATTGTCCCCCACTTCCAGCCCCACTGATGCAGTTTCCCTTCTCTGAATTCTGTTGGCTGCCTCTCTCCATTTCTACACCCACTTCCTCTGCCAGCCCGTGGATGCTTTAGGGGGGCAGAGCAAAGGAAGGGGCTCCTTCCTGATAGAGTTGAATGTCACCTGAGTCTTGCACTCCTTGAAGAACAGAGAAGCTTAACCTCCCCAAACTTTGTGACTGAAATCTCCCACCCTCCTGTGTTCTGGAAAACGATCTACTACAGAGAACCATTCTCCCCCACATGGCTTAGTTAAGACCCACTGTTGTGAATTGAATGTATCCCCTTGAAATTCATGTTGAAGTCTTGAGTTCCTAATCTTCAGTCCCTTAGAGAGTGACTGCATTTGGAGATAGGGTTTTAAAAAGGTGAGTAAATTTTTTTAAAGATTTTATTTATTTATCCATGAGAGACACACAGAGAGAGGCAGAGACACAGGCAGAGGGAGGAGAAGCAGGTTCCCTGTAAGAAGACTGATGTGGGACTCGATCCCGGGACTCTGGGATCATACCTTGAACTGAAGGCAGATGCTCAATCACTGAGCCACCCAGGCATCCCAAAGAGGTGATTAATTTAAAATGAGGTCATATGAATGGGGCCCTAATCTACTACGACTGGTGTCCTTATAGGAACAGGCCAGGACACAGACATAAACAGAGTGGCAATCATGAGAGGAACGGGAGAAGGTAGTCATCTACATGCCAGGGAGAGAGGCCTCAGAAGGAACTAACTTTGGCAACACCTTGATCTCAGACTTTCAGCCTCCAGAACTGTGAGATCATTAATTTCTGTCATTTAAGACACCTAGCCTGCGGTATCTGTCATGGCAGCCCTAGCAGACTAAGACACCCACTGTCCAATCTTTCCTGTGACCCCACAAGACTCATGGATGACTCCCTTGTTTGCCTGTCACAAGGCCAGACTCAGACCCTCCAAATTCCTGTCTTCATCTCATAACTGATTAGCTGACTTGTTTGTCCCCCCCAACTTGCTAGACACAGAGGTAGACATATCGTTCAGCTGACAGACTCTGATTACAAAATCACCCCACTGTAAAATGACCCACCTGTGGCTTATCTACTCCTCCCTAGAATGTCTAGACAAAACCACTGGTGAGACACTCTGGTCTTTGGATCTGGGGTGATTTCCCTACTGAAACAGCCTGAATAAAATCAGTGCCCTTACCTGCTTGTGTTTTGTCTTTGACAATCTGGTACTGTGATTGGATGGGGCTGGAAGCCCATCTGGACCTGGGCTTCTCCACCCAGTTGCTGAAGTCCCTCCAGCCTGTCATGTTCCTCTCTCGCCTAGCCTTCCAGGGATCCCACATGATCCCAGCTCCTGGTCCTCTGCTCCAGGCATTCATCTGTGGTAGCATGGTAAAGACTTAAGTTTGATTCTCAGTTGGAGTACTCTTTTGGTTTTGTCCATTTGCTGGCTTCTGTTCAACAGAAGTAGTATGGAAACTCTGAATCTACTTCTCAGCCCTTTCTGAAAATCCCCTCTGATTGTATGCTTCACCACTATGGCAACAATCCCGTTCCTATCTCAAAAACTGTCAGGGTTTTACTGAGAACAACTTAGAACTGCAATGGTCCCTTTGGGGCCCCTAGACTCTCCCCAAAACTTGTCCGTCTAAGAGGCATCCTCAAACCTCAGGCTTCAAGATCTCTCCTCCACCATGGTCAGCTCATTTTGCTTTACAAAGAGGCTGACAAATGAGGCAATGTCTCCAGTCTATCTCATACTGTTCTTAAGAATGTCTCTCTCAATGTCTCTCTCATGAGCAGCTCTCTGCTCCTCCTTTTTCCTCATAAAACCTCACAACGCTTTCCTCACCCAGCACCCTCCACATGCCCCACTCTTGCGCCTCCCTGCACCCACTATTGTCTGCAGATTCCCTTTTCCTCCTTTGGCCGATAGTCCTCCCCATCATCCCTCCTTGCCCCACTAGTCTTCCCTGCTTCCCAGCTCCCCATCATAACTTGTACTATTGTTGCTTCCTACCTGTGATGGAAAGCTCGAGACTGAATAAGGACTTACTCAGATTTATATGCTACTGGTAAAGAATTTCTAGACAACAAGAGTAGGGAAGAGTTTACAATCAATTCAGACTGGTCCCCAGCGGATATTCACCTGTGATTCCTGATTTATAACAACCTGTGCAGATGCTGGTGGTCCTAAAGATGCCATTATATGATTTGTAAAAGCCAAATAGTCTTCATGAGGACTTTCAGAAAGATTCAGAACACCCTCCAGGTTTATAGGCCAAACCCACTGGGGAGGAACTCTAGAATCCATTCCGACTGTTTTTTCTCAAAGTCTGCCAAAGATCCAAGACTGCAGAAGACAAAGAGATGAACCCACCTCTACAGACATAGATTTGAAAATGCTGGGAAGAACTACTTCATTCTTGCTCTTGACAACTAACCACTCTTTGTTACTAATTTTGTAAATGGCTTACGACCAGAAATTAGAGATAGTATCCAAAAACGCACTGTAAATAAACAAAATACTCCTCTCTCTGAAAATGTACACTCACACAACACCATGAAGAGACCATTGTAGAGAAGGTCAAATTGACACAGTGCAAACCGAAGCCCTTACAACTTAACCAATTAGGAGAAGCAAGTCAGGGCACTCTGCTTCCTCCAAAACTCCCCATAGATATTTGTAAATAACGCCAACAAGAAGGATATTGGACTGGGGATTGCCTGGCTTTAAAATGTAAAAGGGAACAAGAATCCAAATTCCATCTCCCTGAAGATTTTCTCTGAGGGACCGTCCCCTTGTGGCTACACTAACATGCAAAAGGAGACAGTCATTCCTATGAATGGGCACCCCACCCCCCTTCCTAGGGGTCCAAGTACAACACATCCTACCATTAACACCTCTTATTTCCCACCACCCTCCCTTTACAAAAGCCATACTGTGGAGGGACTCGATAAGTATCCACATGATTTCCTTTCTCTGAACCTCTTCCTGTCTCACTGGGATCCCTCCCTACCCAGCACAGCTTTCTGCTTAGCTTCACTACTCAGTAAACCTTCTTCAAAGGTTTCCAACTGGAGTATCAATATTCGGGGCTCCTGAGACAACCTCACTGTCGAGGTCCCCAGCTCCCTGCTCACACCTTTTCCTTTTCATGACTCATTGACCATCAGATTTTTGTTTCTTCTGTCAAAATCCTGAACCCTATTTAAACCCTCAGGTTCCAACTCAGGTACTTGACTTTCTTAGGGCTGCTCACTCCACTGACATAGACCAAATCTAGGAAGTTTCTCCGAGTAGAAAAGAACTTTCTGTACCACTCTCAGCATAATACCCTCTACCATAATACCTTCCAAAACAAGAATCCTTTAAGGTCTCCAGCCTATAATTCCAGACTTCCTTAACAAGGGAGTCATAGTTCCTACATCCAGTTCCTGTAATACCTCCATCTTCCCTTCAAAGAAGCCAAATGGGATACCATCTAGTCCAAGGCTTGAGGCCAATCAGCAAAATAATCACTCTCAGATTTCTTTTTGTTCTGAAAGACCTCAGCCATTCTAGCCTCTCTCCACCCAACACCACTTGCTTCATAGTTATCAGCTTATGTTCTGCTTTTCCGGGTATATTTTTCAACCCTGACACATAATATCTTTTGACTTCATACAGAAAAGTCAACAATACACATGGTCCATCCTGTCTTAGGAGTTACTGAGGTCCCTACCTATTCAGCTAAGGCCCTAAATACAGACCTGAGAGATTTAACCCTCCCGTGCAGTTCTTTCCTTATCCAGTATGTAGATGACATTTTTTTCCTGCTCACCTGATTTTGACAACTCACTTATCACCACCCATTATTTATTCCAAGCTTTTGCTCAAAAAGGCTGTAAGCTCTCTGAAAACAGAATGCAATAATGCAGTCCTCAAGTGCATTATTTTAGGGCATACTACTTTCACTTTCCTCCTCCCTGAGACCAAAAGGTGACTCCAAGGGTTTCCAGAATTAGTTGACTGTTGCAGAAACTGGACCCCTAATTTTTCCACTATAGTCTTTCCCTTATGTTCCATGGCCAAGGAGACCATTCCCAAAGCCTTTAGTTACTTTCCTTCCATAACTGCATTTAAAAGCTTCACATCCTCTCTGTCTTCTTCCACTTTTGGATTCCCTGTTTTGGACTCATTGTCCTTTTCCCCTTCTATAAACAAAAAAGAAGAACATGCTTTGGGATCTTTACCCTATATGCTTATAGCCAATGTGCTTTTGGAACATGCTTTGGGATCTTCACCCTATATGCTTATAGCCAATGTGCTTTTGGTGCATAACACCATGATTGTATTCTGTTATGGAAATAAAGTGGGTCACCTACCAAAACTGGGACCCAAATCACTGGCCTATTGGAAGCTTTACCCAAGAACTAAATATTCTCAAAATTGAAGTTCACAATAGTAGCCACATCCTCGAAATGAAAGGAAACTCCTTGTGTGACAAATTTATTATAACAGCTGCTTCCCAAGAAAAACTTCCTTGATTACCTGCATACTTCCCATTGCTCAAAACTTCTTTAGAATTGGAAACTCTACTTAAGGAGCTTAGGGCACATTGACTGCTAATACCTCAGTCTGATAAAACGAATTGGGAACATGTTGGATATTTGATCCACTCAGATGAGCTTTGGAGATGCCCAGGTGGTCTCTTGGTCTCATCTCTATCCCTTACCTGAACTTTAGTCCATAACCTCCATAACATTGCACATCATGGCAAAGGTAATCTTAAAGGCCTCCTCCATATTGATGAGGTAGCTTCTGTAGCCTTCATATTGAGCAGGTAATGTCAAATTGCCCCATGGGTTAGAAACACAATCCTGGTGAAAATGTAAATGTAGGACAACGATAAGAGCCAGTTTCCTATGTTCCTGTCTTCATTGACAAATGAGTTGTATCCAATTCCCAAAGTTTTGTGAGTATGAATGTGTTGTAACCTTAGCCTTATGTTTTTAAGATAATTAGAAGTGGGTTTTTCTTTTCTTTTCTTTTCTTTTCTTTTCTTTTCTTTTCTTTTCTTTTCTTTTCTTTTCTTTTCTTTCTTTCTTTTCTTTCCTTTCTTTTTTTGTATTTTTCTTTTCAAAAGGCTACTGCTACCATTATAGCTTCTACTACAAATAATTTTTGTCACTTGGGGGATGCCTTTGGTCCTCTCCAGTGATAGAGGAACTCATTTCATTGCTGAGGTTATGTGGAACATTCAATGAGTATTTCCTCTCTCCAAAAATTACACTGTCATTATCATCTTCAATCCTCTGGAAAGTAGAATAGGTTGATGGTGCTCTAAAACTTGAATTTGTGAAGCTCACTGAGGAAGTTATCCTTCCCTTTGGGCCAAAGTTTTGTCTTTAGCCCTGATGATTCTTTCCTCTTCCCCCTCCAGTTAACATTAATTATCTCCTTCTGAAATAATTATCAGCCCAATGAAGATCCTGTCCTCCTCCTGGACCTTAGAAGATACTAATCTGATATAACCCAATGTCTTTAAATACTGCCAAGGTCTTATTAAATACTCTCATACTTATTACCAACAGGTGACATCTGCTTTTCTCCCAGAAGTTCCATGGCAACTTTTACCCGATCTTCAGATATGAGACCTAGTTTTCTAGAAAAATACCACTGAACACCAATCTTGGACCAGGAGGGACGGATCTTACATAGCTCTTGGAATCACCATATTGCTGCAAAACTACATGGAGTACAACCCTGGGTTTATATTTCACAATTAAAACATTTATAAGCCTTACTCTGAATGGACATCCCTTCTAGTGGGAGACCTTAAACCAAGGTTCCACCAAAGTCCCCAGAAGCCGATGACACCACACAGGAGACTGCTTTCACAAGACTCTCAGAACAGGTAAATGGCATCTCAAGTGTTGGTCATGCATCCTGCCCAGAGTTGCACAGGTTGTTTTATTGTGTTTGCAGATATTGCAATTTTTTTTTTACAAATTGAAGGTCAGTGGCAACCTTTCATCAATCAAGCCTATTGGTGCCATTTCCCCAACACATTTGCTTACTTTGTATCTCTGTGTCACATTTGGTCATTCTCACAATAGCTCAAACTTTTTCATTATTATTATATTTGTTATGGTGATCTGTGGCCAGTGATTATGACTCTTTAAAAGCTGAGTTGATGGTTAACATTTTTTAGCAATAAAGTATTTTTAAAATTAAGATATGACTTTTTTAGACATAATGCTATTGCATACTTAATAGACTACAGTATAGTATAAACATAACCTTTAGATGCGCTGGAGAAGAAAATTTCATTTGACTCTCTCTATTGCAATATTCACTTATTGAGATACTTGCTTTATTTCAGCTGCCTGGCAAACGCACAATGTCTCGGAGATATGTCTGGAAATGCTACTCTGCAGCCATTGACTTAACAAATGATTCGATCCGTATATCATGATCCAGCAGCCCTGAGAACAGCTCTGCCTCCAGCTGAATTTGTGCACAGTGGCCAAATCTGAGCTGACAACTTTACACGTGGTGATCAAATCTGGACTAACAGTGGTGCAGATCTGGACATCTTCATTGCCTCATTTCCAAACATATTTGTTCCACCACAATCTCATGATTGTGTTGAAGAAGAGGAGACACTGGCAATGTTGAACTTTACCTGAGCCCTAAGGGTGATTCCAGAAAACAGTGGAGGCTAATCCCCTAAACTTTTGTTCTCCAAATCTCCTACCCTTTTGTGTTCTGGGAAACAGCTTATTGCAAAGAACAGCCCTCCCCCATGACTTAGACAAGACCAGCTGCTCACTTGTTCTTGTGACACCTCCCCCCCCCCCCCCCCCCCCCAAGAATCATGAATGACCTCTTAGTTTACCTGTGACTAGTCCAGACACAGGCCCTCCGAATTACATTTTGTTTTATAAATGATTTCTGAACTCTTTCTCCTCCAAAATTAGGTAGATGCAGAGATAGATATTTCTTGTTCAGCTGATGACAGACTCCTCCTGATTACAAAACCATTCTCAGTATGAAATGACCCACCTGTGGCTTGTCTGCTCCTCCCTGTACACATGGAGACAAAACCACCGCTGAGAAACTCTGGTCTGTGGATCTGGGGTGCTCTCCCTACTGCAATGAGGAATTAACTTTTATGGAGCACTCAGTATGGGTCAGGCATGGTTCTGAGGACTATACATAGTACCTCATTTAATCCTCACAACAATTCTATAAGGCAGGAGTTCTGTTTTCCCCCACTTTTCAGGGGAGGAAAGCAAAATCAAATAACCTGCCTTGTGTCCCATGAAAGAAAACGACATATTTGAGATCCAATTGCAGTATTCTTTCTTTCCAGTCTGAGCTATGGCTCAAATTTTATACATTAAATATTTATGTACTTGTTTTGCCATACTAGTAATAGAAATCTAAAGTGCTCTGCAAAGCTGGGAATTAAGAAATGGAGGAAGACTTATAAGAAGGTGGCACTTGAGGATCATGTGGAAAAGTCTGGAAAAGCCTTTGTTGAACAGAGATGGAGAAGGAATGTTGCAGGCCATGAACAGGCTCATGTTCAGCTGACACTAGAAATCAGGGCCGGGACTCAGGAGAGCTTTTTTGAAACCAAGTTGTAGGTTTAGGAATCATCCACAAAGAAGTTCTGGGGGACACTGAGAGAATTCTCAGAGCATCAGTGGGGTTAGCAGTCGTATGGCCAGGGGTTGATGAATTAGCAGGAAAAGACAGAAGGTATTGAAAACTTTTTCAAGAAGTTTGATGGTGAAAAAAATGAAGAAAATATAAAAATAATTGAAGAGCTAGCAGCAAGTGTATAAGACACACATGTCATGGTGACATCTGTAATCCACAGAAGTAGATATTGAGCTTTACTATTTTCCAGGTACTGGGCTCAGCATAATATTATATTTGATCCTTCCCCAGATCCTGATGGAAGAGGATACTATAACCATCTCCCTATTATGGACAAGGATACCGAAACTCAGAAAGTTAACAGGAACTTTCGGGCCATAGAGCAAATGGAACTCCCATTTGTACACCGCCAGTGGGAATATCAATTGATATAACCACCTTTGGAAATAGTTTGGCATTTTCTATAAGGTTAAACATACACTTACCAAAAGCCCTAGCATTTGCTCTCTGAGGAATCTGTCCTCTCCAAGAGAAGTGAAAGCATGTCCATACAGAGACTTGACCACTAGTGTTTGTAATAGAACTATGCATAGTAGCACCACACTGGAGACAACCCAGTTGCCCATCAATAGGTGAGTGGATAAACAAGTTGGGACATAGCCATACAATGGGTCACTAGTTTGCAATAAAAAGGAATGTACTACTGATATAGGCAACCGCTAGGGATGAATTGCAAACATGTTATATTAAGAGAAAGAAGCCAGGCACAAAAAGAGTACATACGGCATGATTTTGTTAATAACAAACTCTTGAAAAGACAAATCTAATTTATAGTGACAGGAATCAGGTCAGGAGCTAAGTATGGAGAGTGTTGGCTGGTAAGGGGTCTTAAGTGAACATTTCTGGAGGGATTGAAAACTCCTTTACTTTGATCATGAGGGCAATTACACAGGTACACATTTGTCACATAGGAGCATTTTGTTGTACGTTAATTATATTTCAGTGGAGTTGATATTTTCAGTGAAGTTGATACAAATTTAGGAGCACCTGAGTCGTACAGTCGGTTGAGTCTCTGGCTCTTGGTTTTGGCTCAGGCCATGATCTTAGGGTCATGAGATGAAGCTTGGTGGTAGACTCTGTGCTCAGCATAGAGTCTTCTCATGATTCTCTCTCCCTCTCCCTCTGCCCTTCCCCCAAGGCACACTAACTCACAGTGCACTCTCTCTCTCTCAAATAAATAAATCTTAAAAAAAATTGATTTAAGTTTAAAAACAAAAAAGAATGAATCACATATACTGACAAGGAATACTTCAAAAATAAGTCATAGATAAATAAGCCTAGAATTACATCTTAAAAACCCAGAATTTTAATTACTTCCTTATCTATGTAAATATAAGGAAAAGGGTCCAAAGAATCACAACAACAACAACAACAACAACAACAACAAAGAATCACAACAAATGATAAGTGAATGTCCCCCAAGGGTAAAGGAGCAAGAGGGAGGAGGCTTTTCATTCACAGTAAATGTATGTTCACTCTGGATGTTTTGGTTTTTATAATAGTATGTATGTATTGTTTTTATGCTGGCTTTAGAAAAAACGATAAAACAGAAAAACACAGACATACACATAGACACAGACATAAAGGCACCTATTCCAAATCACATGAATCTCAGCCCAGTTTTGACTATAGAGACAGAAACTAAGAGCCACTGGGCAAAAGGGCTGGGCTGTGAAGGAGGCTCACGGTGGCTTCTCCATCAACTCCAGGAACAGGACACCAGGCTGAAGGAACACATGTTCCAGCTGTCACCCTGCATGCTTTTCTGGGCTCTGGCCACTGTGGTGGGCAGATCATGTGTGGCAGATCATGTGAAACCATTAAGCCAGAGTGGACAATGCTTCAGGCTCTCTTAGTCTCTCATAATATTTGGTTACAAAGCCAGAGTAAGTGTGAATACTCTTTTATATTGGTGTTTTCCAATAAAAACCCACAATGTAGTTTCCTCTAGATCTGTGGTTCTTTTTTTTTTTAATATTTTATTTATTTATTCATGAGAGACACAGAGAGAGAGAGAGAGGTAGAGACACAGGCAGAGGGGGAAGCAGGCTCCATGCAGGGAGCCCGATGTGGGACTCGATCCTGGAACTCTGGGATCAGGCCCTGGGCCAAAGGCAGATGCTCAACCGCTGAGCCACCCAGGTCCCGAGATCTGTGGTTCTTAATAAGAGGCAACTCTGCCTCATAGGGGACATCTGGCAATGTTGGGAGGTCCTTTTTAGTTGTCACAAGCTAAGGGGATAGAGTGCTATTGGCATGTAGTGAGTGGTGACCAGAGAAGCCGCTACACATCCTGCAGAGCACAGGGCAGTCCCCATACCCAAGGATTATCCTGCTGAAAATGTCAGCAGCAGCGCTGAGGTTGAGAAGCCCTGATGCAGACAACACTGCTTCTGTGACAATCTTCAATCTTACCTAAGAAATAAAAAGTTTGCTTTAATGAGGGAGGTTGATTCTTAACGTTGTGTTCTGTCCTTGAATGTTATGTGAACCACTGTGTGGAAATAGAAACAGAAGAGTTGTCTTCTTGTTTCTGGACAAAAATTGGTCTCAGGCAAGTACATGAAGGGCGACTCTGGGAAGTTAGGAAACGTGTTGGAAGAGAACTTGGCAATGGTTATGGCTCCCCGGGCTCTAGCTTTGGCTCCTACGTGCACCTGTTCGTGTCTCTGGGTGTGCTGCGGTCCCTGGGGGGAACTAATGCATCTTCAGCTCTCCTCTGGTTCCAGTCTTAGGTCTCCAGCAAGTTCATGCACGAGCTGGTTTGGAGTATTGCTGAAGCACAACAACGTACAATGGAAGAAGGAAGGAGAAACTATTCCAGCACTGCCCCCCACTGCCAGCATGTGCTCCCCGTGTGACCCACTTCCTCTCTTGTGCTGAGAAAGGAGGGGGTCAGGCAGTCAGGAAGGCCAGTCAGGCATGAGGTCCGGCCTGGGGACTGGTCGTGTGACAATGGTCTGGACAGAGTGAACTCTGCAGTGCTCGTGTTCACAGCAGTCCAGGCGGGGCAGGTTGCTTGCCAGTATTCTCAAAGAAACTCTCAGACAACTGGTGACCAGACTTGGACATTTTAATGTCACTCTTTGAAAAGAGCTGTGGGGCCCCAGGGTGGCACAGTCCATTAAGTGTCTGACTCTTGGTTTCAGCTTAGGTCATTATCTCAGGGTTGTGAGATAAGAGCCCTGTGTCAGGCTCCACTCTCAGTGGGGGAGTCTGCTTGAGATTCTTTCTCTCTCTCTGCCCCTCCTACTCATGCTTGGTCTCTCTATCTTTCTCTCTAAAAAATTCATAAATAAATCTCAGAAAAGAAGAAAAAAGAAAAAAAGAAAAGAGCTGTATTTTTTCCCAGGATGAATTCAAGATCACTTGCGATATTTCTTATTAGGGTAATTCCAGAAGCTAATATTTCCCTTTCATTTTTATGAAAGGTTTGCATTTGTGTTTTTGCCCTGTTTTCAGAAGCAAGTAAGAGGAGGTGGTTTTAAAAAATATACATATCGAATTCTTTCTATAGGTAATCTGGCACATGGTAAGACATTTAAATATCACAAAGGGCATGCAGTGAAAAATAAGTCTTCCTCCCAGCTTTGGGGTAGAGACTCCTGTTTTCTGATCTTTGGAGGACTAATGATGTTGGAGAGCAGTTGCTCTAGCTGTTGCTTTAGGAAAGAATAAAGGCACCAGCCAGCTAGCCAGCGGCCGGATGGAACTGCTTCTTGGAGGAGGATATTCTATTCCGGACAGACATTTATAGGGCAATAAACTATTGCACACAACTCAGGTAGTTGCCCTGCTGCTTGTTGATAAAAGAAAGGGAGGAGGGGGGAGGCAAAGGATAGGAACAAGGCAAGAAATTGAGGCTTTTGGAGTTACAGGCTGGAGTTTTACTGGGTTTTCTTCTGGGATAGCCTGCAAAGGTGTATTAGCCAATCATTCTGTCTTCTTTTCTAGGGCACCATTTTGAAAAGTGGTTGGCCAGGGAAGTAACACAAATCAGAAGGGATTGCATACATTGCCTTGGTCTTTCGTGTTGTCTTTGAACTCTGCTGTCTTCCTTCTGTGTTCAAAGCAAGCTCTGGTTTTCCCAGAAAGGCTGGCCTCCAGGGACCATTAGTGTCCTCACTTACTCAACACAGGCTTATCATGTTTACCTGGCACTGGTTTTGGGTCTCGCTGGACACCCATGCATGTGAGTCCACTGGGATTTTCTGCTCATGGGCATCGCAGACACTGCACGTGAATTGGGCAGCAGGGAAGGGTGGACATGCATACTGTGTCTATCTCCTCTGTTCTTCCACTGCCCTACAGAGCTTCACCCACAAAATCTGAGTTCAGGGATCAAATTAGTAAGATTTTCAAGATGGCGACAGCAAAGCATAACACAAGTGTGGGGCCCCTCTGAGCACAGGGTCCCGGGCAGCGGCACAGATTGATGGCCCTGCCCTGTGATGTGAAACCAGGACTGCTCAAGTGTCTTCGAACCATGAGGCGAGCTTCCCGAGGCCAACACCAACACCTTGAGGACAGTAGAGACACGAGCTGGAAGGATCTGGGGTTCCTGATGACATGGCCAAGCCACAATTTTAATCCCCTTGGAGCTTGTTGGGCTTCTTATCATATTTTTATCAAGGTAAAAATATCCTTGTTTTTAAAGCTGGTTTGAGCTGAGTGTTCTGTTACTTGCAGTTGAAAATATTCTAACGTACACAGGGGTGCATTCTGTCCGTAAGGGGTGAGTGCGGCCCTGCCCTACCTCCCCTCTTACCTGGCTGTGTGTCTCCGCTCCCCGCTGTTGACAAAGCCGGATACATGAAACCAGGGACCACCTGGCTAGTCCTGATAAGACCTGGAACTGAAAAGCTGAAGAAAACGAAAGGGACCAAGCTGGCAATCTGATTCCAGATGGAATTCCATTCCAAACAGTTACCTACCCAAGACACGTGCTCTCCCTAAAGACACTGCATGTTCATTCACTGCCCCCTTTCGGTAAATGATCCTCTTGTAAGAGTCACCTGTGACCTGAAGAAACCTAGTCCAGTCACACCCAGGGTGAAGTCAACGCATCTGAGTTTCCCTGCCTCTGTGTGGTGTTTCCTCCTGCTTCCAACTTCAGGGTCATTTGGTTTAGGAGGTTAAAAAAAAAAAAAAGAAAAGAAAAGTAATAAATACTATAAACATAGTGAATCTGAGACCCTCAGAGTATGATCTTAGCTAAGCAACTGAGCCATACTAAATCCTTGCAGATCATTAGACAATTTTACCAACCTGTGTAGGTTTATCTGCCCATCCCAGACGTGGCAAGTGCCCACGTATGCCACAGTTGCTTGACTCATAGCACAAAGGCCTCCAGGAGATGTTGTGCAGCCTGGTCTCACAGACTCAAAGGCATCCCCTTTTCTTTACATGCAGATCCTGAGTCATGATGGTGGCCTCAGATGGGTTACTAATGTCACAGTTGAAGACTAGAGATAATGAACACAAGTAGCTGGAAAATGCTATAACAATGACAACATTGTTATCAACTTACTTAAGTGCCTGCAATTCTTCGCAGGAGTTTATGGCTGGACACGTCCCATAGAGGTTACCTGGTCTAGCCCTACCGTCGTCGGGGCAATTGAGACCCAGGTGTGACTTGCTCAAGGTCAGCAGTTGATGCCTACCTGGGATTGGGTGTTTTGATTTCCTGCTTAGTGCTCTTTCCCCTGCACCCCACCCCTCTCTTATTGCTTGCTAATTTATTGCGGGCTCTATTTCTACCCTTTCCTCTGAATGGTTTATGTTCACAGGAGATGCTCTCTTCAGGATAAGATTATACTTTTTTCCACATTACTTCCCTATCCTCTCTCCTCTCCCCCAGGGCTGTAGAGTTGCTGCTGTGGAGTCTCCAGCTGAAACCAGTTAAGAGGGACTTCCTGCCAAGGGACTTATTCCCAGAGCTCAGGTCTGAGCAGTGGGGGATAGGGGAGTCTTGGTTATATTTTTTTCTGATATGTGCTGCATATCAGCCTTAATCTAACTTTGTCAGGCTCAGAAATGTGCCTCAGTTACTCTGTAAACAATCACAGAATGTCAGACTTAGAATATAAATGTGATTTATTTAGAACGTAAATATGTTTCTCTAACTATGCTCCCGGGAACCCCAGGGGCTTTGAAGGGGGTGCCTTCCGTTCACCTTCTCCTAGCAGATGATCTGGGGAGCTGAGCAGACTCCGGCCTTAGGCCTTTGCCCCCTCCCCTGAGTTATTTCATTCAGCTGAGGTCTGTGTAAGGTTTCTTATGAAGAGATGTACAAAATGGCTTTCAGCTATGAATCTGGTCCAACCCTCTCCTTTTAAATGTGGAGAACACAGAGGCTCAGAAGGAAGGAAGAGGAAACTGTAATAGTTCCCTGCAAAGCAGCAAGCAGGGCTACGGACCCTGTGGTCAGAATCTGGACCGCAGAGCCTCCCCTGGCACCTCGCAGGGATGACCCGGCCCCTCCCACAAGCTGTATTTTTGGCTTGATAGAGAGACGGAGCTGTTGGAACCAGTAGCAGCTCATCTGGACGAGGAAAGGGACAAAATGGACACTTACCAAGTGACTACTGTGCGCCAGACACTGAAAATACAGACATTCACCCTCTCAGAGCAGATTTATTGGGCACCTCTTCTGTGCCAGCCACTTGGCATTGGTGCCACCCCTGCCTGCCACATGGACTCTCTCCTTGAAGCCTCACAAAAGGGCAGCTGGAGCAGCTGACAGGTTAGGTGACTGACCGGGGCAGCAGGACTAGGAAGTGGGAGAGCCACATGTGACCTGACATCTATTGAACTCCAAATCTGTAGTGCTGGGCCCCATCATGTCCTTATACTTTGTGTGATGCTTTTTTTTTTTTTTTTTTTTTTTTTTACAGGCTCAGGAAGTCAACAGCTGCCAGTTGCATGTGAGCCTTCCAGATACTCGAAACTCAGCAAAAAGAAAAAAAAAAAAAAGAAAGAGAGAGAGAGAGAGAACAATGACAACTTGAATTTTTCCTTACCTATTTGGTAAATGGGAGGTCCTCTTTCCAGGCCTATTCCTGGGCGGGGGGTGGGGGGGGGGTGGGGGTGGGTTGAGGGGGTGGGCACAGCCTTTACTAAGTGGAGTTCCCTTCCAGTCCTAAGCTGTCTCCTTGCTCAGGCTTTCATGATTCACTCACATGCAGCTCAGCCCGTCTCCTGCTCACAGTGGAAAACATTGCTCATCCTGCTGCTCAGCTTCAGGGTGGGTCTCGGAGCAGCTGTCCCTCGGGGATCTGGGCACGGGTGAGGCTGAGCACTGCCTGTGAGTGATGGGGTGAGAACAGTCATGAGCTGAGGAGGGAGAAAGTGCTTGCATTCACGATGGGGGCCAACCTTTGGTGGTGTAGGAAGTTTCCAACTGTCCTTGTCTTTCAAAAGACAGTGTGTCTCCATAGAGTGCCAGCAACTTCTGAAGATACGTCAGGCCCTCTTTGTTTGGTTCTGTTTGAGGTCTCCTCCTGCCCTACTCCGCTGGGCCTCTGCTCATCCAGATATTCTTTGCAGAGACGAGGAGTTATTTCGAATAAATTGAAATGACTGGCTACTGGGAGGGGAGGGGCTGTTGGAGAGAGGATGGAGTTGTCATCTCTACTAGGAAACGTGATGGCTGTCATCCCCCCGAACGCTGGCCTTTTCAGTCTATACCAAGGATCCTTTTTCCCTGTTCTTACGGGATGCTGTAAAAAGTTGGTGGCAATGACTTGGCGGGGACTTGGACATGGGCATGTGGCTTGAATTTTAAGGCTTGTACTTGAGGCTTGCTTCGCAAGCTATAGAGGTAAATGCACTGTCCCTCAATTCAAAAATCAAACTATAGATCTTTATGAAAAAGTTTGAGCTTACATAATAAGCTGAGTAAAGTATTCCAAGTGAGCACAGAAATTATGAAGAAGAGATTAAAACCGTAGCATTTTTTGACATCTTTCTTATTAAATTTCAACTAGCTATTAACTTATGGCCCTATTCTCTTCCATTGGAAAGAGATAATTTTCTATATTACTTCTAAAGAAGAATGAAGCACCTCGCTTCCCAAGGCAGCTCTATCAGAACATTCCATTCTTTTTTAGCGGCTCCTTAGCAAAGACATGGCAAAGTACCTCTGGGCTGATTAATGCCAAAAATGAGATCTGGGAGGGGGCCTGGTGGCCCTGGACATCGGAAGGTGGTTGTGACTACTGTGGTTTGGCCGGCAGAAGTGGCCTCTGCTCACCCCACCCCACCCCTTCTCACTGGGTGAACACCTGTTTAGCACCTCCCTGCACCCCCCACCCCCAGGCAGGGCTCTCTAACAAAGTGACGCATATCCTGGGGCAGGGGCCAGCCTGTCCTCCGTGCTTTGTGAGCAGGAATAGAGCAGTGAAAAATGAAAACAACATTCTACATTTTTGTGCTGCTTTTTGACCTTCAGAGTGCCCTGTGTGCATTTTTCCCACTGGAGAATTCCAGGTAAAATCCTGACCAGGAAAAAGCAGGTTGTCCACCTCTAAGGGACAGATGTTACTTAGTAGTGTTGCTGTTCACTTAAGAACCCTACAGTGAATGCAAGCATTAGGCCAACATAAATCACCCAGGGGTAGCTCTGCATTTAGGACATATTACACACAGCAAAGTTTTCCTTTGTTTTTAAAGAAATTATATCTCTATTCTCCTCATACTTCTTTGCCTCCTCTAGCATAGATTTCTTTCATTCTGGGACAGTCGGTTCAGGGCATGGGATACTCAAGAGCATCGGGAAAGGGGCAGAGCTGGACCTCTTGGGGCAACATTCCTCATGACTGTCTTAAGAGCTTAGAGATTTGGAACTGGTGGCAACTGGTAAAGTTTTCAATATTTGGTAAACAGCCAGGGTCCTGAGCTCTGGGAACAGCCTTATTTAGCTCTTAAAATTTGGGTTAGAGGCTCCCAAGGAGCTGGAGCAGGGCACAGACATGAACAATTGCTTCTCGATCACACATGACAGCCAATGGATAGCTCTGAAAGACTCATCCCACAGTGGAGAGAGAGACCCAGGAACGGCCTTGGACCAGCTTTCGGAGGAGAATGTTTTTCTTCTCCAACTGCTCTGCATCTGCCTGGATGTTGGCCAACCTGTATGAACACCACAGTGCTGGTATGCTTTGGGCGAGGCTTGTGGCCATAGCAACAGGACAGGAGAGACCCGGTCCTTGAGAATGAGAGCAGTGGATAAGGATGAGATATGGATCAGGAAGGAGAGGCATAGGGAGGTGAGGTAAAGGTTGGACTTGCCTGAAAAATGGAGCTATTTTATTATTGTGGATAAAGCCCCTGGGTAGGGCAGTGTTGTATCTCAGAAGCACACTTCTTCCCTCTGATGAGCAGACGTAGCTCAAGCTGAGATCTTGGGAGATTTGGAGACTATAATCAACAGAGTGCCTCGTTCTCATCAAATAGGGTCGATTACATTCCTTTTTTTTTTTTTTTTTTGGTCGATTACATTCCAATGACGTGCCACTAACCTACTGTGGGCTAACCCTGTTGAAGCCTTTATGTGAAAGATGCTGTCCAAGGACATGGAGTCCCATAAGAGAATGCATGTTTTTTTTTTCCCCTTGGGCAATTCGTGAGTGAATTTGTTCTCACACTGGTATGAAGGAGGAAGAATAAAACCCATCCCATTCAGAGAGATGTGCTGTCTGTGGGAAGCCTGCAATTTGAGCACTGGGCTTAGGTTCAAAGATGTGAGTTCAAATCCCAACAATGCCATGATCTTTCACATGACCATCTGTGCCTCTGCTTCCTCACTCATGAGTGAAGGTGGGGATGTAATCTACAGGACCCTTCCAGTTCCAAGTTTTTGTCCATCTATGGACTGTAGAAGAAAAGATTATGAGGCACTTATATTGGGTAGGCCTCCTTCATTGTCCATGTTCAATTCCTTGGAGCCATCAGGTGGAGTTGAGGACAAGTTCTAGAAACAGATAGGTTTCTTTTTCGTACTTCCCTCTCACCCTCCCTCTGACCTTTCTTCCTAACTCTTGCAAGTGTCATGATAGCCTCATGACTTGATGGGAGTTTTGTTAAGGTAGCAGTTGTAGAAAGTCATTTATCTCTTGTCAATCTTACATCTACCTCTAAGATGGCCCCAGCCCTCCGTAAGGCCTAGATATCCAGGCTCACTTCGCCAGTCATCCCATTCCCCAGCAGGTAGGCCAGCAGACTTCTAAGCTACGGGACTCCATGACTTCTTTTTATCCAGTAACCTTGACCCCAGCCTTGGCATCATAGCATTTGAAATTGTTCATCTGAGGCAGTAATTCTCAACCCCAGCTCTGTGATGGAACCAACTGAGAAATTAAAATAAAAAAAAAAAAACAAAAATCAATCCCTGGAGATTCTGATTCCCATTGATCTTCATTGATATTTTGTAGTGTTTCCCGAGCGATGCTAACATGGAATCACTCTGAAAACTACTCTTAAGGACAGCCCCAGTGGTGCAGCAGTTTAGAGCTGCCTTAGGCCCACGGCTTGATCCTGGAGACCCACGTCAGGCTCCCTGCATGGAGCCTGCTTCTCCCTCTGCCTGTGTCTCTGCCTCTCTCTCTGTGTGTCTCTCATGAATAAATAAGTAAAATCTTTAAAAAAAAATTAAAATTAAAAATCTTAAAAAAAAAGAAAACTACTATTAAAAGAGAATAGACCTCCTGCTGTTGGATGTGAATCATCTGTACCATATGACCGTGGAAGTTTTTTCTTGTATTCTGATATGGTTGCCCTGTGAAGGCATGCCCTTTAGATATGAGGTCACTCCCTAGGATTGGCAGCCCGTAAGATTGTCCCCCAATGATCCCCACTTCCTGGTATTCACACTCTTGTGTAATCCCTTCCACTTAAGCCTAGGACAGACCTAGGGACTTGTTTCTAGCCAGCGATGTAAAGTGGCAAAGTGATGGAATGTCACTTCCAAGATTTGGTTACGAAAGACGATGAGTTGTCTTGCTTGCCCTGTCTCTCTGCTCCCTTCTTCTCCATTTCCTGAGCTCTTGCTCTGAGGGGAGCAAGCTGAAATGTGATTAGCCCTATGGAGAGAATCATGTGGCAGGAAGTTAATGTTTCTGGTTGACAGCCAGTGGGGACTCAAGGCCTGCCGACCCTCTGACATGAGTGAGCTTGACAGTGAAATACCCCCCAGCGAAGCCTTGTGATGACCGCTGACACTTTACAGCAGTGTGAGAGGGACGTGTATCAGAGTTACCGGGCTAAGCCATGCCCAGATACCTCATGCACAGAAACAGTGAGATAATAAATGTTGATTGCTTTAAACTAAGTTTGAGGGTCATTTGTTACACAGCAATAGATAGTTAATACAGTCACTGAAAGAAGAAGTGGATCTGTAGACAGGAACCTATCACTGGGAGGGCCAGTGATATGTGAATTTTGAGGAGTGAAGGGTTCTAAGAGAGGGTTTCTGGAGGTGGGTGTCCAGCAGACAGAGCTGGATTGCAGAGGTGAGGAAGACAGATGCCCAATAAGTAGAATCTTGCCAGCTACATCTCAATATCTCAAATATCACTGTGCATTTAAATCACCTGAAGAATCTTTAAAATGCTGATTCTGATTGAGTAGGTCTGGTTGGGAGCCCAGGAGTCTCTGGTCCTCCCAGGTGGTGTTGATGCCACGGGTCTGGGGGTCACATTTTCAGGAACAGGGAGCTGCATTGTCCAGATTCCTGTATCTCTCTATGGTTGCTTCCTTATCAAACAGTCTTCTCTGTTCCAACCCTGACTTGGTGTTGTTTCAGGAAGCCAAGGAAGTGGCCTTTGCACTTTGGGACAGAGTTTAGGAGGAGGGGCAGTGCCCCCTTGAGGCCACATGGTAGAGGTGGTGGTGAGGGAGAAACACCTCCCAAGGGCATCTCACAATTAAGTTGAATCATAGGAAGTAGTCAATCGTATAAGTAAAAATGGTCTATTATTAGCAATTTCATAAGTTCCATAAAGTCTGGCCACCTGTTCCTACTGAGAGATCTATCCTCCTTTCAGGGATGGCCCTGGAGCTTTTAAGTGTATAGATTCCTCAGCAGTCTTTCTCAAATCCCTTTGTCGTTCCCCTAACCACGGAGGGGCACCAACCCTGGGTGTGTAGCCTGAGGCAGCCCACAAAAAAGTCTTTGAAGTATTTTTTTTTTTTTTGGTCTTACTATTTATGTTCATCAATGAAATGAGCTCATTATAGTACAAAAATAACTTTCTCCCCAAATATATGTGTAAAACTGCTGCATCAGGAAGTTGTACTTGGTGTAATGGGTGAGCTGGGAACGTGCCTTTCCCAGGTGAGACCCTCTGCCTTGTCCAACTCTGAAATTCCCATCTCCCCCTCAAACCACTCCCATCTCCTCACTCTCCTTGATGTCCTGAACTTGACCCTATTTCCTCCACTTTTCTCTGGGTCTAGCAGTTCCCTCTGGCCATCACTCTTGTCTCTGCCAAGTACAGGGCCAAGGTCAAGCACTTCAATTGTGTTCAATAACCACTCCCCCACGCCCTGGACCTCCCACCACACCTACCTGTATAAACCCCACCCTCTTGGATAAACCCTACCCTTCTGGATAAAGCCCCATCCTCCTGGCTAGACCCCACCCTCCTGGCTAAACTCCACTCTCCTGAATAGACCCACTTACATGGCAAAACCCCATCATCAGATTTTCCCCTAAGAACTTTTGGGCAGCAGTGTTTTGCTGTAAAAAGGATACTAAATGGATTTCCTCGATTTCATGTTACCCAGATTCTCATGGGCTTTCCATGCTGCTAAACAGAGCTTTAATCCACTACTTCTCCACACTTGCCTGGTGTCAAGTATATACGCGGACTGTCCTAAGAATGTAGGTTTTTGGTCCCATCCAGGGCCACTGAATCTGTCTCTAGGGGAGGAGCTGGGGAATCTGCATTTTGACACTCCCTTCCTGAGATTCTTATCCCAAGGCAAGCTTGAGAACCACTTCTTGGCCCCTCTGTGGACGCAGGGGAATTGTCCAGCCTCTCTGCTCAGCCCTGCCTCCCATCACCACTCCAGACAAATCCAACACAGCCTCCTTTCCCACTTAGAAGGTTAAGGCCATCTGCTCTGTGCTTCCTGAGTCTCTCCCTCTCTCCCTTCAAACAGTCCCCACATATGCTAGCCTCTTCTCTTCTCTCCCATCTCTTAGGGAAGAGACACCTTCCTGTGGGTGACTTCTCTCTCTGGGTCTGGGTGCCTCCCTGTCGGTGCCCCTGGCACGTGGTCCTTCATTACCCCCATTCCTGTACACTCGGTGTGGCCCTTGCTGAAGGAAATTTTTATTTTTTTTTTAATGGGACTTTTTG
Organism: Vulpes lagopus; assembly: GCF_018345385.1. Taxonomy (NCBI): domain Eukaryota; kingdom Metazoa; phylum Chordata; class Mammalia; order Carnivora; family Canidae; genus Vulpes; species Vulpes lagopus. The sequence goes on from NC_054833.1 coordinate 19,477,997, forward strand.
TCTTCTCCTTAAGAAACAAAAATATCTCACAGTAACTTCACTTATTCCTCAAGCTCATCCCCTAGTTTCCTCCCACTGCTGTTGCCTCACCCCCCAAGTGAAGTGGCCCTGGCTGGCAGTGCTTTCACCCCTCCCCTCTCTGGCCTCACCCAGTGCCCTACACAGTGTTGGCAGGGCCTTTGCGATGCCCCTGGATTAAAGTCAGCCTGGGGGGATCCCTGGGTGGCGCAGCGGTTTGGTGCCTGTCTTTGGCCCAGAGCGCGATCCTGGAGACCCCGGGATCAAATCCCATGTCGGGCTCCCGGTGGATGGAGCCTGCTTCTCTCTCTGCCTCTCTCTCTCTCTCTCTCTCTCTCTCTGTGATTGTCATAAATAAAAATTAAAAAAAAATTTTTTTAAAGTCAGCCTGGGGGACCCACTGCACCTTGCGAGATTGCATTATGGTTAGAAAGCCGAGGACCCCTGGTTCACACTTAGACTGAACAGCCACATGAGTTTTGCTTTTTCTGACGCTGCTGCTCTGGTCCAAGGCTGTATCCTTGGTGTCTCCTTGCAGAGGGCCTGTCTTGTGTGAATAACAACTGAGAGCTGGCTGTATGGCTGCTATGCGTTTCTCTGGAGAACAGAAAGTTGCTGAGGCACACAGGTGGTCTTCTCTGCACAGACTGTGGTCTAGGTCCCCAGAGATCTTCAGGAGCTGGCAGTGGGAGGATTGGGGTGGTGGGGTGGTGGGGCGGGGTGGTAGGGTGGATCTGGACCGAATGGCTCCTCCAGATGGGCTCCAGGTACTCAGCACTGATTATTTTTACTCGCCCTCACACCTATCAGTCTGACAGTGGACTTTGAAAAAAATAATTAGAGGTGAAATTCATGTAACATAAACCTAACCATTTTAGAGTGAACAATGCAGAGGTCTTTAGCGCATTCACAGTGTTGTGCAAACACTACCCTATCTCGTTCCAAAACATTTTCAACACTCCAGAAGGGAACTCATTAAGCAGTTTCTCCTCAATCTCACCTCCCCCAAGCTATGGCAACTACAGATTTATCTATTCCGGATGTTTTATGTAAGTGACCTTTGTGACTGGCTTATTTCCCTTAGTGGAGTGTTTTCGAGGTTTGTCCGTGCTATACATATATTAATACATGCTTCATCCCCCCCTAATGTTTTCACTGATGTAAAATAAACATAAAAGTTTACCATCTAAACTATTTTTAAGTGTACAGTTCAGTAGTATTAAATACATGTATAATGTTGTGCAACCATCACCAGCATCCATCTCCCTAAGTCTTATCATTTTATAAAACTGAAATTCTGTACCCATTAAATGCTAACTCCCCATTGCCTTACCCCCAACCCCTGGCATCCACCCTTCTACTTTCTCTATGATTTTGACTACTCTCCTTAACTTCATATAAGTGGGATACTATGCAATTCTTAAGGTAAAAATGGGCTCTCAGTGTTGCTTGCCAGCCTTGTGCGTCTTCGTATAGCCCTGTAGCTCACTATTCCCTATAGTTCGCCTGGTGATGTGAATCTGGGGGCTTGTATGACCAAGGATAACAGATGGGCTGGAAATCTCATGTTAGTGAAGATGCCCAGCTGATTCGGACCAGAAACCCAAGAAAAAACCCAGGAGAACCCATGTTTTCATATTTCCCCCTTCACATCTTCTCCTGGATGAACTCCATTTCCAGAGAAATTTCCAGTATTTTCTCTGTGATCTATATTGTGTAGTTGGGGAGCATTCTTTCATAGGACCTGATTATTGCACCCAAATTTTGAAAGTAGAACCAGTATGGAAGAAGGAGGCTGGCTACACACTCAACTCTTTCTCTTGCTTCCTTTTGGTGGCTTCAGAGTAGGCTTTGGGACAGACAGACCCAACTTTCTCCCATCTTTGTGTGGGCAAATTACTAGAGTCTTTATTCTAGTATAGATTCTAGAACAGAGACTTGAGAAAATAACAATTTAATCAAGAGGAGAAAAACCCTAGATTCTGAACATGGCTGAAAAAAGTCCCATCAGCAAGATCCTCAAACAGAGTTGATGTTCTCATTGTTGCTTTTCTGATGCATCTAACAGGGAACATCAGCATGGAAGCTTCTGCTATGCTCTCTCCATCCCCCATTCCTGTATCCCTGCGACAAGACCCTTGTTTCTATGTATATTGCTACAAGTTTAGACTATGAATTATATGGAGTTAGGAATTGTGCATTTTTCCTTTTTTTGTGTCCCTGATGCCTACCAAATTTTTGTTCATGTTAGAATTTGGTAAATGTTGGCAAACTCAAGGCAGATATTTATTTCTTTATTTTTGGGGAGCCCTTGTCAACTATGAACGATTTCATTTAAAAAAATGTATTATAGGGGCAGCCCAGGTGGCTCAGGGGTTTAGCGCCGCCTTCAGCTCGGGGCCTGATCCTGGAGACCCGGGATCAAGTCCCACATCGGGTTCCCTCCATGGAGCCTGCTTCTCTCTCTACCTGTGTCTCTGCCTCTCTCTCTCTCTCTCTGTCTCTCATGAATAAACAAATAAATTAAATCTTTAAAAAAATGTATTATAAAATTCATGGGCCCTTGTGAGACATAGTGATTGACTGAGTGATTTCAAGTTATAGGTAGAGAAGATGCACTTGCATATTTATTTATTGTTCTTTTGTTGTGAAGGTTCTTCTTAATGTTCAGGTACCATTTCTTTCTATTCGGGTCCAGAAACTATCTTTTCATATGTATTTGCTTGTGTTTTTTAAATCTCAGCTAATGTACATTTCTCGTTCATCATCATTATTATTCACAATGTCATGGCTCTTAAAGATGTGTTTGTGTTGAAGCAGCATAGATCTTCTTGCCTCTGCAGTTCCCTAACACCATATATTCATATGGTTACATCATTATTAGTGAGGCTGCCTCTTCCACTGTGCCTCTGTGTGTACCAGCTCTGTGTATACTGACTCTTTAAAAGTTGTTACTGTGCTTTGTTGATAATCCTACAACATGCAGAAAAATGTTAATGATGGTTCATCCTCTGGTCATGAACTGTATTATCCTGAATTTTATAGTATGGGAGCCCAGAGGTACAGATCTCCAGTTTAAAATAAATAAGGCATGGGGATGTTATATAGCATGGTGACAGTGGCTAATAACATAGTGTTGCATATTTGAAATTAGATTGGAGAGTGGATCTTGAAAATTCTCATCACAAGAAAAACAATTTTTATAACTTTGTATGGTGAAAAATATATATATTTATTACTAAAAAAAGTGAATTCTATAATATAAAGGTAGAAGAACACATCTTCTGATCATGTCTTCTCTGAGCTCTTTATATTATAATCCTATATTCTTGACACATGTTCTTTTTCTTTGTTGACTCCATCCCTGTCTTTCACATACCTCTACCAATGGGGAAGACAGACCAGGGGCCCTGGGTGCAATAACTGGAGGCTCCCATTCAACAAGAAATGTCTATTCCTCCACTCTCTGAGCCCCTGGAGAGCATGACATCATTCCATTGACTGGAATCAAGAGCAGGCCTGGATTGGAAAGGCCCATTGGCATGGTAGAGTGTCAGCTAGAAAGTCCTCAGAGGCCTTTCCAGAGCCCCCAGGGGACTGCCTGACATAAACATGGGGAAAGGGGTGCTGTGTGGGCCACCAATGCTGCTCAAGCCAAGGGTTTGTGTTAGATGATTGTTTTTTCAGAGCACTGAACTCCTCTCATATCTGACATGAGTGAGCATCATCCAAAATCAGCATCTGAGTATTACCCTGATGGTTCCATCTTATGCATTCCACAAGAAATACCACGGAGGCCAGCTGGAACAATCTACTTGGGCAATTCCTCCCCGCCTCCTTGGAACTGGGGTCTGAGATGGGGGCCCCAGAACCCCAAAGGCACAAGTCTAAGAGATCTTCATAGCATCTGTTGAACTTGCTCACAGGCTGGAGGTTGGAGAACATTTCTAAGGAAGAGGTGGAGACTAGCATGCACCCAGGTCTCAGTCAGGCTGGAGCCTCACGTGAGTGGTACCATCAGCCTTACCAATTCCAGGTATCAGAGAGGGGCTTGGAAAGTTTGAGGAAGCCCCTCCAAAGCACAGGGCCCCCTAAGACATGGGCCCCAGGCCCAGAACTCTGCTTGCTTAGATCTAAGGTATACTAAGGGGTGACCCAGATTTTAGATCACGTTCTCTAGGATGATATTAGATGTGCGAGAAATACTCAGAGCATATGCTCTGGGGAAAATGGGATGTACTCCCCAGAACTTGTAAATATGTTACCACATGGGACAAAAAGCACTTTGGAGATGTGATCAAGTTAAAACTTGAGAGATGGGGAGATTATCTTGGATTGTAGGGGTGGTCCTGTTGTGATCACAGATCCTCTATTATAAGAGGGAGACAGGAGGGCAGAGCCAGAGAAGGAGTTGTGATGACAGAGAAGGAGTTGTGAGAACAGAAGGAGTTGTGATGACAGAAGCAGAGATCTGAGTGATGTGAGGAAGGGGCCAGGAGCCAAGGACGGTGGGTGGCCTCTAGAAGCTACAAAAGGCAGGGGATAGAGTCTGTCTTAGAACATCCAGAATGAATGCAGCCCTGAGGGGCTATTTCAGACTTCTGACCTCCAGGACTGTAAGATAATGAATTTGTGTTGTTTTGAGCTTGTACGTTAGTGGTGATTTGTTATAGCAGCCACAGGAAGCTGCAGGAGGCTGGGGAGTTGCTGGAAAGCAGGTCTGGCCCTTCTGAGGAGAGAGGGAAGGCTGGGGAGCTGGAAGAAAAGAGTTTTAAGGAAGTTTTGGTTGGCCGATGACAGGCCCTTGAGCCCAAGTTACTTGAGAGAAGAGCCTTGAGTGCTATCCCTGGCTGGGAAAGGGGAATTTCAGTGTGATGGGGCTGACCTGCGGCCCCCATGCTGTTGATTTATTTACTCCATGCATGTTTGGGAATAGCTCCTCGGTATGTCCAATGGCCTCTTTTCCAGAGGAGACACTTAGAAGAGGAGGCTTGTGGCAGAGGGGCCATAACTCCTATTCATTCTCTCCTTCCTCCACTCTCCATCTGATTGTCCCTCACTGTAATCTCTCATCTTGGCAGGTCATGGTGGCTTACCTGGTGGTGTGATCCAGACCTCGTTCCAGGAGGAACCTGATCCCCTTCCTAGTGCGGGGTTTCTGGGAGTATCTATTAATAGTTACTATGGGAGAAAGGGTACCAAAAGACACTCAAGGAGATCCCTGGGCTCCACATAAATTTCTTCTCCCCATTGTATGAAAGGAGCCATTCTTCTTCCTGCTGTCAGGGTCACTAGTTCCTGCCCAGATGGCAGGTTCCTGAAACTTCATAGGGACCTACTTTACCTCCTATGCTCTCTAGTGCATGCATCTTATCATGTTCTTCAGTGAGCTATCCATCTAGTATTTCTTCTGTCCAATCACCATGATGTCATTATGTTCTGTAGGATGATCAGATGATCCACAAATCTTCAGACTATTTTATGGTAGAAGGCAGGAGAATTCATATAGTCTGAGGAAAAGCTCTAAAGGAATATTGTTTTCCACCCCACACTAATACAAACTTTTCTAATCCCCTTTCTTGATTGAAATAGAAAGGAACGCATCTGTCAGGTCAGTGACTAACTGCATGCCATGGACTCTGTCCAGCACAGCACCTGTCATCAGAGTTACTATTTGTGTAAATTTTTATAGATTATAGTCATTCCCTAAGATCTGGTCAGTTTCTGCGGGGGTCAGACTGAATTAAATGTAGATACGATTGGTACCATGACTTTGCATCCTTGAGATCTTTAATGGTGATACAAATTTCCACCATCTTTTTCAGAAGGCCATCTTGTTTTTGATTTACTACTTCGGGTGGTGGAGGTATTTTCAGATGCGATGTTTTGCAACGAAAGGTTTTATCCCAAGGCCCAATGTTGAAGCTAATCCAATTACCAAGTATGCCAATTACAATTGTGCACTTAGGAAACAAAGCAATGATCACAGACATGTTAGTGGAGCCAGCAGGACCACTGTGAGCTGGACATTAACCAGGTTCACTTACTATTTGGCCTTGTAGGACCCTATTCTAACAGGGAGGCATGATGATACTTCAGATCTCCAGGTGTCCAGTAGTCCTTGAACAGTTTGGCTCTTCCCCTTTCCCCAGTGATTAGTCACCTAGTACACGACCTTTGGGGGAGGACTATTGTTATGAGTTGAATTGTGTCCCCTCAAAAGAAGATATGCTGAAATCCTATCCCCCATATCTGTAAATGTGAGCTTGCTTGAAAATAGCATCTTTGCAGATTTATCCACATTAGGATGAGTTTAGTTCATTAGGGTGGGCCTTAATCCAACATAACTGAAGTCTTTATAAAAAGGAGAAATTTGTACATAGAGACGGGGACAGAAGAAAGGCAATATGAAGACAGAGGGAGAAGACAGCCATGTGAAGCCAGCATTGGAATGACACATCTGCAAGCCAAGAAACACCAGAGATTGCAACAACCATCAGACAAGAGGAGGAGGTAAGGAAGCATTGCCCTCCAGGTTTTGGAGGGAACATGGCCCTGCCAACACCTTGATTTCAGACTTCTGGATTCCAGAACTATGAGAGACTAAATTTCTGTTGACGTAAACCACCTACTCATTGAACTTTGTTATGGCAGCCCCAGGAAACTAATACAACTGTCTTCATAGTACAGCTTGCCATGGTATTGCGGGGCTCTGCCTCTTTGGTGAACGGATTCCAAATCTGAAAGTTGGCTCAGATCTAGAAGCTAAATAATGGCTCATGATATTTTATTGAGACAGCCTCACAGTCTCCCCCTCTATTTGTGCCTCTGTTGCTCTAGATATTAAGCAGTACGCTCCCTGGTTGCCTGTTTATTTTGCCCTTGGGACACCACATCATGCTAACCAACTCCCTAATGGGCGTGCCTCTTTGGCTGCCTCTCTGATCGTACCAGTCAGTAGGGTGGTTGTAACCCCATGGCTTCTGGTGGTTAAGCATAGACTCCTGGTTGCTAGCGCTTCCAGGCCCTCCCTCATTCTAACCATGAGTATTCATAAACCCAGTTCTGCACCCACAACTCCTATCGTCAGCCCTGGCCTGTAGAGCAGAGCCACCATTGAGTGTCTTGATGATGCTGGTGCCCTCACCAGCACAGCTCCAATGGCTTTTATCAATAGTATACCATCTTGGCCTTACGTAGAGCATCATCCTCTGTGGGTCTTTTGCCTCACCTAGCACACCTATTCCAACATGCCCACTGCTTCTTTATCCCTCCCTTGGCCATCTGTCAGGGCCAAGCATTGCCCATCAGTTTTTCCAGCAGAAAATTTATCCATCTCCTGGGGTCTTTGCCAGGATGTTAAATCCTGAATCTGGAGAAATTGCCTTTGAGCCAATGAATCAACTAGGTTATGCTGGACTTAACTGTTATCACCTAGGAGGGAAGAGGAGCAGTGGAGAGTTCCCAAAGGGCACCAATTACCTATAAGGAAGAGCAAGGGAACCTCAGGATGAGATGCAGGTGTAAGCCCAGTGGACAGCAGAAGGAAGGAAAGCACCTGTAGTGTAGGGCCAGTGGGGAGTTACAGCCGGGCCAGTGGGGAGTCTCAAGATCAAAGTTTCGTTAGAGGTTAGAGGAATCCATATCTCCCCAAAACAAGACATCCTCCCCCCTTCTGAGTGCCAGCCACTCAGATGCCTTGTTTATGAAATGAGGCTGACATTTATTGTGCAGGAAGCTGTTAGAATGGAGTAAAATAATATCTGAAATGTACCCCATTCAGGATGGCAAATACATGTCCCTCCCCTTTCCACGCCCAATGCAGATGTCACATAGTCAAACTAGCATTTTTTCCCAGTGGGGCTTGGCTCAGGTCCTGAAACATTCTCAATATAATGTGGCAAGTGGTCTCTGAAATGAAATCTTGTTCCTAATCAAGACCTAGGCACTGGTCTGCCTCTCTGTCCCCAGAAGACTCTTTGTTGGGAATCCTAAGACATTTCTAGGGCTTATTAACTGGTAGCTGTGTTTAAAGAGTATATTCTGTAACTTCCAGGTATTCTGTTAGAATACTATTCTCCGAACAGTGCATAGCAAAACTCTGGCGCATTGGGAGGACATTCATTTCCTTCGGTTCTTTGCCAATTTTCAGTTTAGGGAAGTTGAGGGTGGAGGCTCCTGTAACCATGGTGAAGAGAGGAGGGAAGACAGCTGGATGTGTGTGTATTCAGAAGTAGAGTGGGTGGGGTTTGGGAGTGGGTTGTAAAGAGTTTAGTTCTTTATGGAGTGAGGGTGGAGTCGTGTCCTTCTCCAAGAGTCCTCATAGGGCCACAGGTCTGTATCAACTGAATGATAGGAAATACTGTATCATGGTGCTCAACTCCAAAGTCTCCTATATTTGGGAGCAGAGGGAAGGGTGATGATGGGTCTGCTACTTTTCCTTTCAGTCTCTCAACTAATGAGATTGCCTTGGGCAGCACCGAGTGGAATGGAAATGGGTTCTCCTCAAAGCAGCCTGCGTTGGATTCTATTGAGACATACATTCACACATATGATCACCACCAATACCTTCAGTGGTGTTCACACAAGAGGCGCTGCTGCAAGGAGAAAGTACATATTTCCATGGTTAGAAAAGCTCCAGGATATGCCCTCCAACACACACACACACACACACACACACACACACACACACACATCTGGTAATGACACCATCTTCTCAGTATTCTAATTATTTCTTTTTGATTGAGGGAGGCTATATTCTCTTCTCTTCTTCTTTCTTCTAATTTCTGTCTACATGTACATTTTTTCTGTTGAACTCCTTGATGTTAAGGAAAGAGAATTTTTATATATTTAAAGCATATACACTTCTATCTCTAGGCCTATTGACACTGGAAATGAATCCTTATTGCCTTTGGATAGCCTCAGGAAAGTTTCTTGCTGGCCCTGATGCATCTTTCTGAGGAAGAATTTGTTATGGATGCCTCTGTTAGTGTAGACTATAAGTCTATAAGTGTAGTCTATAGTGTAGACTATAAGAGGTCAGGATGGTTACTGGTTCAACTTTGGGATATCTATATTCTCCTTAAGCTTATTTTTTTCCCTTGCTCCTTGTGCAACGTGTGCATTATCCCTGATTTTTGATGATTACTTCAGATGAAGGTCTTTCTTTATTTAAGGAGGTAATTGTTTTGCATCTGTGTGTGTATGTGTGCATGTGTTTGTGTATATGTGTTGGGAAGGGAAAGGATGGAAGAAAGGAGGGAAAGGAGAGCAAATATAGGGCAAGAAATAAAGGCACAATCCCTGCTGGACTGGCAATGTCTGCTACTGTTATGGATGAATAAATCTGGGCAGGATTTTCTAAGGCTGTGCTTTGTTGGAATAGGCAGGTATGGTTGTTTGGCTATGAGGTTAGTAGAGTTGTCCAATTACAGAGGACTCTGGTAGTAGAAGAGGTTTGCATATAATGGTTACTGAAGAGAGATTGAAACTTTGTGTGCCAGGGAGTGCCATGTGCAGACTGGACTAGAGTAGGGGGAGCCTGGGTGTGGGAGGTGCACGGGCAGCTGTTGGAATTCCTCACACAAAGGAAGACAGGCTTGCACTGTGGTGAGGGGGTGGCAGGAATGCAGCAGAGCAGATAAATGGGAAGGACATTTCAGAGGTCTGTACATACCCACTCAATGGATCAGGAATCAAGGAAGAGGGTGGAGACAGAAGTAGTCCCTCTGGAGTTAGGAAGGTGAGATCTGGAAGGTGGCAGGGCATTGGAGAAGGAGGATGGTCATGGGGAAGAAGAGATTTTGTGTGGATGGGGATGACTTTTGTTTTGGACACAGAGCTGAAAGTGCCTGCAGAATGCCTGGGAGGAAACATCCAATCTGTCATGGCAAATGTGTCAGAGCTTCAGCAGAAGGATTTAGATTTAAGATGCACATACTTGGGACATCCACTTAGAGGTGAAGATGGCGACTATAAAAGGAAATGAGACCTTTGAGGGATCACGATTAATAACCAAATTTAATCTCTGAAGTCCATCTTGACATTTTAATTTGTGGGACATAGATCTGTATCGTAAGCTACAGAGTTCATTTGTTGAGTCTCTCTGTCTCTCTCTCTGTCTCTATCTCTCTCTCATCTATCATCTGTCTACATCTGTCATGAGCTAAATTGTGTCCCCCATCACATTTATACTTTGGAATCCTAACCTCTACAACCTCAGAAAGTAACTATATTTAGAGTTGGGTCCTAAAGACATCCTTAAATTAATAGGAAGCTGTTAGAGTGGGCTCCAATCCAGATGACTTATGTCTTTAGATGTGCAAAGAGACACCAGGGGGCACACTACTTAGAGAGAAGACTCTATGAAGACACAGGAAGAGGTGGAGTCTACAAAACAAGGAGAGAGGCCTCAGAAGACACCAACTCTGCCCACACCTTGATCTTGGATGCCCAGTCTCTAGAACTGTGAGGAAGTAAGTTGTTCAGGCCACTCAGTCTGTGGTATTTGTTATGGCCACCTGAGAAAATGAATGACATATCCATGTCCATATATATCCATATACAAGTGTGAATGTATGTACATATACAGAAAATCTTTTTGCCTACAACAAAACCAAAACCACTTTGTAGTATAGATGGAGAGGACACTAAATAGCACAGTCTGGAGGGACTGCCTGGAGGCAAGTGACCTAACAAGGACACATTATATTAACAGTGATGATTTAAAAATTTTTTTTTATTTATTTAGCTTGAATGGGGGAGGGGTAAAGGGAGAAGGAGAGAGAGAATATCAAGCAGACTCCCCCTGACCATGAGCCCAACATGGAGCTTGATCTCACGACCCTGAGATCATGACCTGAGCTGAAATCAAGAGTCAGACATTTAACTGACTGTGCCACCTAGATGCCCTGCAACTGATGATTTTCTGAATATGAAGGAAATTGAGATGACCCATTGATAGTTTTCACACCCAAGGCATTCCCCAAGGCCTATTGAACAGATTACAAAGTATAGTAGATATATCTTCCTATGCAACAATTCACTCCCTGAGTGTGCTCTCATGAAATTAGATAAACAGGGAAAGACACAAATTATACCTGCCTGATGTTCATGTTAGAAAAGTCCCAGAATGCTTGCACCTGTTGTGATGATGAAAAAGCAGTGGTGGACACAAAGATTTGCCATCTTCCCTCCTCATTCTGATAAGGACTGCTCTGGCAAGTGCTCATCCAAACTGCCCTGACTTGTGCCTCCCATCCTCCTGGGGTCATGTCTTGAGGGCCTTTAAGTGGAAAGGAAAGATGGGCACTGTGCTATTGGCCAGGCCTATCTTGACACACAAGCACATGGCATTGTGCACATGCAGACACTGAACTCAAAAGGGTGACATCTCCATTGTCCCTAAAGAGCTCACTGATCTTCCTTCTCCTCTGAGCCATCAGAGCTCATCCTCGTGCTGTTTGTGTTTCCAGCTTATCCTTGGAAAGCTCCATTTGTGCTGAGGTTAGTAGGAGGCAAGCCACTCTAAGAAAGGGACTTAATGCTGTACCCAGCACACAGAGAGCAATTTAATCCATGTTAGTATTAACTATTATTGTTATATTCTTGCAACCCCTCTTTCTCAGCTGCAAGCTATGTGAGGGAAAGCTTCCAATATCCTAGTATTTGAGCCCCTTACATGATTCAGTCATAGTAGGTTCAATAACATTTGTCAAATGATGAAGAGTAGGGCCACGTAAATTTTCTTCTTCTTTTCTTTTTTTTTTTTTTTTTTTTTTTTTGAAGATTTTATTTATTTATTAGGCAGAGAGAGAGAGAAAGAGAGAGCAAGCGAGCATGAACAGGTAGGCAGAGCAGCAGTCAGAGAGAGGAGACACAGGCAGAGGGTGGAGAAGTAGGCTCCCTGCTGAGTTGAGACTCTGATATGGAGCTCCAACCCAAGACCCTGGGATCATGACCCAAGCAGACACTTAACCAACTGAGCCACCCAGGTGCCCTGAATTTTCTTCTTAACATCAGGGCTTTACATGTAGTCTTTGCCTTGCACAGTAGGACTATAGAAATGGCCAAGCAAGTTGAAACTGTGTGAAGCAATCTCAATAATCAATAAGAATAATCAATGATCAATAATCCATGAGATTGTTTCATGACCTATAAAATTTTTGTCAAAAAGTTAGGGACTTTCTCACTATTAATTATAAATGTAAAACAAAATTTTAAACATAACAAAACTAACATTTAGCATACTATAATTTAAAACAGAAATACTGAGAAATAATATTTGATTTCTTTATACACATTTTTGAAAGAATTTTCAATAGTGAAAAATGGACCAAACATCCTTTTTATGCCTTGGTGAATTATACTTTCTAAATTTGACTCAGCTTCTAACATACTGTCTTTTACCTTGAATGCCATGAAATATCCCTCAAGGGTTTCCTTAAGATGGCTTTTTTTTTTTTTTTTTTGGCCAGTATTTTCATCTTTTTTTTTTTTTTTTTCACAATCATTTTCCTCATTTATTTCCACAAGTTTACTATATTCCTCTAGTTGCATATCTAGAATCTCTCAGGGAACCGCAGCACCATCCTTCCTATCCTTCCCACCCAACATCCTTCAGGTATTTTTTCTAGAACTCTGCTTACATCTGGTTGAACTTTTACTTCCTGCATCATCACTCTCAGTTTTTTTCCTACACTTTTGATTTTGTTGGCTAATTCTCTCTAGGGAGTCTCCATTTCTGTAAAATGTCATGTGGGTTTATCCCTGGGAGATAAGGAGGCCACACCACTGCACGCTTTGCTGTCCGTGCATGACCTGATACCAGATGCACAGTGATCAGTCACCGGCAGGCTGTGAAGAAAGAGACATGGTGGGTCACCAATTATGATGCACATCTGTAATTTATCATGACCTGTGGGCTGATGCACAAGCAACAGAGTTTGCATGTGACATAATTACTCACAGTTAATATACTGTGATGACTGAAATTGGAACTGTGCTGTTGGGGGACTGGTATTATTAGTTAACTTTGGTTAGTACAGGGTAACTGGAATTTGTGCATATGGGAAATATGCAAGGAAGGGCTGCTGCTGCCTGCACGGTCTACAATGTGATGTGTGCCTGACAATATAGGCATAATTGTCACTGAATGGTTTTTGTTATTTTTGACTGTCAATTTATAGAGATCCTTGTTGAAGGTATCCCATTGCTAATGTGTGAATGGGCTCTTCTCCTCCAAAAATAGCATTCCCAGTTTTCCTCTTTGAATCCATTGCTCCATACATATTTGAGGGAGATTTTCTTGATGCTTTGTATAGTGGTTTCCATGCTGTGGTACCCAGATTATGCTGCCCCCGGGTGGGGTAGTCTGCGGGCTGCGCTTTGTAGAAAGGCCACTCCTCGTGAGTATAATCATAAACCCACTCACAGAAATGGTTCCCAATGTCAAAGCCCCTGTAGTCACTGGTTAAGCCCCTGTAGTCACTGATTAAGCATGGGGAACAAGAGTTAGTGTTAAAGAAGTTGCAGGCTTTCTTGGGGAATTTAATATGTCTATGCATTCTGTGAATCTCTAGATATATCATGTTTCTTGGATTTGGAGCTGCTATGTTTTAAAAAGTGTCATCGGGTTAGTAACAGTTTTATAGGAAGTGTCTTGGCCTGCTAGGGCCACTGTAGAGTTCTACACACTGGGTGAGTTCAACAACAGAAGTTTATTTTTTGACACTTCTGGAGGCTAAAAAGTCCAAGATCCAGGTGTCAACAAGTTGGTTCCTATGGAGGCCTCTGTTCTTGTCCTGAAGATAATGACTTCTTCCTATGTGCTTGCATGATCTTCCGCCAGGCATGCACACTTTTTTGTGTGTCCAAATGTCTTACTCCTACAAAGACACGAAGCAGACTGTATTAGAGCCCACACAAACAGCCTCATTTTAACTTAGTCAGCTCTGTAAAGGTCCTGTCTCTAAACCGAGCCACATCCTGATGTACTGGGGGTCAGGGCTTCAACATATGAATTTCATTCAATGAAATTCAGTCCATAAGAGGAAGTAAGGAAATGCTGCACATTAATTATGAGATGAATTCTGAGTTTAGAAATGTGGAAAACTTGGTAAGAATGAGTGTTAGAATCAAGGAAATGTTTATACATTATTTGTCAAATTTACTTGACATTGGCACACCTCTTTCATAAATCATCTCACTGAGGTTGTATTCTAGTGATCACAGTTAATATAACTGTGAAGTTGAAGTTGGCTGGTAAAGAGACAGTAGGCAACAACTCATGTATTTTTGTGTAATATAGAGAAACGTATCTACTAAAAGATTTTGTTTTGAATTCCTGACTGTCTAAATATGTTTATAGAAAATTTACCACAATTATCAGAGATTTAAACTCTTGCCCTTTAAGTTCAAGTTGAAGAGGGGCTCCTTAGTTGCTGTCCATTGCAAAATGGTCCTTTACAATGAGGGGGGGCCCTTTCTCTTGTGATGTTCCTTCCTTTGCAGGGCTGCTTGGTGCTAAATCTACAGTCCATCAGTCAGGATTCTTTGGGTTGCACAGGTGTCTCATCTCAACTTTGGATGCCTCTAGCTTCCCATCACAGTTCTAAACCCTGGTGAGGGACATCTGCAGGACTTCCTCCAACACTCACATATGCTCAACCTGGAAATAGAGGCCAGTGGAGCTGGGGGCAGAGGCCAATGGTTAAATGCTCTTGTTCTTTATCCCTCAGGTAGATGATTCTGAGATATAAAGCAATTTGAAGATTGCTTCAAAAGTTCTAGCAAGATCTTTCTCCAGGCATCCATCTTCAGGGTTAACTCATAATACATCCTTCACTGACATTTCCTCCTTCCCTCATTCCTGCTTCCTGGGCCCTCTTTGCATGTAATTGCATGTAATGCTCTGCTTTTGGGAAAATCCAGGCGAAGGCTGATGGGGCCTTCTGACTAGCCAGACCTGAGTCCTGGGGTCTTTGCCTGGGACCCCAAAGAACAGCAGAATGGGATGGGATGTGGTATGGAGGTGGGGAAAGCGCAGATGCCCAATAGAAAGGAGTGTTGTTTTCAAAGCAAGGAGGAAATAAGTTTCTGAGATCAACAGCAGGTAAAAGAGAGAATGAGAGAGAAGATTATTCACTATGTATATCATGGCCTTGAGTAGCAGTAGAAACTGGACTTTTAGAAATAAGGTTTACTAAATGGTCAGGCTGGAAGTTTACTCACAAGTATGTCATAGTGGTAGTTAGCATTCTATGTTACCCACCATTAGAAGAGACAAAACAGTCACATTTCCCAAATTCTTAGTTATCAGAACCTTTTTGTAGAGGAGGTAAGACTATTATTCTCATTATACAGATGGGAAACCAAGGCAAAGTGATTAATTATCACCCAAAGCCATAAAAGAAAGCCACTGCTGAGTTTGGGATTATGTTTTGGGTTTCCTTCCCATTGCAGCTGAGCCCCACCTTTTACTGAAACCAACCCCAGGGAAGAAGGTTTGCTGGGTTTCCTGGAAGGCAGAGGTTTGCATTTGCATGCCCTGTGCTGGGGTTTTTCACTGGGTGTAGCCAGAACAACGTTGCAGTTGGTACGCCTAAGGAAAGGGAGGGGAGAGAAAATGTTCTGAGCAAGCCAGGCTTAGGATTGGGCTGTGTCATCACCAACCATCTATCTACCCATGACTGGACTTGCCAGTGCCAGAGAAGAGTCTCTCTGACTCCATCCATGGACACCAAAGGACAGAACGGAACTTATTTCTCTACAGACTTGAGTCACGTCGACAAGTATTCTTTGAAAGATCACCATCTGTAGTTGAATGCAAAAAAATAATTGCCCCCAACATTTAGCTGTTATTTTCATATGCTGGTGAAAAAAATACAATTTTCGGGAGAAATTATGTATATTTCTCAGTTGAAATACAGACAAAAACGTTTCAGCTTTGTGTGTGTAGTGTTTAATGGTGGTTCTCATTTATTTTCGGCTTTTGGGGTAATTTCTGGGTCTGTATATTAAGGGAGGGATAAATGAGGGGGACCAAACATATTTGGCATTTATTAATGGCATTTACATAGGTTACTCTATTCCTTATGACAGCCCTGTGAGACATATAGTACGGAAGAGTGACCCAGAGCTTAGAGAGGCCCCATGCCGTGAGCAATCACTGACCAGGTTAAATGAGAAAATCAGCATCCAAGCCCAGGTGTGCCTGACTCCAAAGCCTGTGCTGTTTCTACACACACAGCCTAGCTTCCTGCGCTGCTGATTCACAGTGCGGATGAGCTGGAGGCATTCTGGAAAGTCCACTGCCGTAGTAAGCCCAAATCATGGATTTGTCATGTTTTTTTTCAACTGTGATTTTTCCTGCTTTTTATTATGGATGTCAGATTTTCCTCCTTCCCTAAAAATTATCTTTATACACACACATACACACACACAGCCTTATATCTGGGTAGAGGGGAGTGGGGAGGAGAGGCAGAAAAAGTACATGTTAAGTTTCAGTATGTCTTAGTCAGTTAGGGCTTCTATAACAAAGTACCGCAGACTGGGTGGCTTATAAACAACAGATATTTATATCTTACAGTTCAGAAGCCCACAATGAAGGGATCAAGACACCAGCAGATCTGGTGTCTGGTGAGAGTCCACTTCCCGACCAGGCTTTTCCGGCTATCTCCTCATTGAATCTTCACCTGATGGAAAGGGTCAAAGAGATCTCTCTGGGGTCCCTATTATAAGGGCACTGATCTCATTCAAGAGGGCTCCACCCTCAAGATCTAATCAGCTCCCAAAGGCCCACCTCCTAATACCATCCTCTTGGGGGTTAGATTTCACACATGAGTTGCGAGGGGACATAGGCCCCCCATTTCACTGATTCCAAGATGAGCACTTTCTCACACTTCAGCCATCCAAAAGCCCCATGCCTAGTGCTCACTGTCAGGGAGGCAGCATGTAGCATCATTCTCATTGCCAGTGTATGAGCATCAAAGCTCAGAGAACAGGTGTCAGAGACTTGGAGGAAAATCCTGGACAATTGTGGAACACTTTTGGAAGAAATACAGCCTTACCAGAACTCTCCTGAAAGCTCTGGGTGGCTTATAGGACAACTGTGGGTGAGAAAATCGGGATTTCCAAGGTCCTGCATCAAAAAATGATTCCAAAGAGGTAGATTCTATCTGTGGAAAAAATTTTAGGCATAACTAACTTATTTAGCTAGTATTTCCCTTTTTTGTGTATGCAGAATGCTGATATAAGATTTTTGAAATTCTATGTCCAAAGAGGACTAGAAGGACTTTAAAAATTTTGTTTAAAAACTCTAAGTGCTAGGAAAGCATTGTGTCACATATAGTTAGATATGAGTGTTTTTCCTTTCTCAATGCTTTGCTAAGTATCTGTTATGCCAACAGTTTCAGATTCCATGGTATACGGTAGTATTTATGTTTTATATTTTAATACTCATCAATCTGTTTCTAATGTATTCATGGAAAAATATGCGAGCCATCTTGCCATTAAACTATTTTCAAAATCTCTTGGAAACCTGCCAGTATTTTCATTATTTAGCTAAGAAACTCTCTTGCTTTTGGAAGGGGAAGTTCCAACATTGTTGGAACCCGGGCTATGTTTCTAGATATATTTTTGGTCAGGTTTCTGTTAATCCTGGCATTTTTTCTAAAGCAAAAAAAAAAAAAAGTCATCATAATAAATGAAGATGAGCTAAATAAAAATGCTTTCATTATACAAAATGTGCAATCTGGAGAACACAAAGTCAGTTGTGCAAAGTTCCTGTGGATTGGGTAAAACATTTCAGTTTGAAAGGCTCGTTTGTTTGCTCCTGCATTGGCTCACTATGATTAGGGATATGTGTGTCCTTGAGGTCCCTTGGTGGTGCCCCATGAATTTATTTATTGGTAGGTTTAAATTGAAAAATTTAACCTTATCATTGGTGCTGCAGGTGTATTTATTTACATTATCTTGCTTTTAGAAAACCCTATTATATCATAAAATATTTTAGCCTTAAATTACTTCCCACAAGCCTCAAGTTTCATGTGGTTCCTATCTGGGCATAAAAAGAGATCAATATACTGTGACTTGAAGGGCAATGGACTTTGGTTCTTGTCACACTTTCAGATAACAAATGCTCCACATAAAGTAGGTCCGGTCTTTCCATTTTGCACCATTCTTTGAGTCCTGGCGCTGCTGTGCAGTCATGTCTGGGCTGATAGCAGTTTCTAGGCTTGGAGGGAATTGCATTTCCAAGAAAGCAGAATGCAGACATCCCCCGGTTTATGCACACCTACATTAGATATTGCCCCCACCTAATACCAGCCTCCTGATTTGGGATTTGGTAAAGTAATTCTTTTTTTTTTTTTAAGATTTTATTTTATTTATTCATGAGAGGCACAGACTGAGAGAGAGAGAGAGAGAGAGAGAGAGAGAGAGAGAGATTGAGAGAGGCATAGACACAGGCAGAGAGAGAAGCAGGCTCCATGCAGGGAGCCTGACGTGGGACTCAATCCCAGGTGTCCAAGATTTGGTGCCCTGTTGGCCTTTTGAAGGAACAATCCTTCTCCCTCTCCCTGTCCCCCAACACAGAAGCCAAGATCCTTAGTGTCCCCTTGCCTGCCCACCGTGATGAAGGCCCAGGCTGTTCCTTCCACATATGTTCTCCAACCTGCAGTCTCAGAGCCTCTGTGGCCCCAGATCTGGGGCCAGCATTTGCTCCCATGGTCCCTATATCCTGAGGGGGAGGAGGGCTTCAGCTCTTCTGATAAGGTGGGTCCTTGTTGAGAACCTTTTGATGGTGTCCCATTGCCTTCAGGATAAAGTCCCAGCTCCTAAGGTGGCTTCTAAAATCCCTCATCATCTCCTGGGCTTCAGGGCACCTTCCTCTGTGTCACTCTCCATTCCTGATCCTCCACCTCAGTGCTCCCCGACTCTGACCTTGGTCAGTCTCCCCTAGCTTGCCATCCTTTCCCTGGCTCCCTGGTCTCTGCACAAAGCCCAGAGCGTGCTCAGCTGGTTTTAGGGAGTCCTGTAAATGCGCTGCCATGAGTCTCCTTGTTTTAACGGAAAAACACATACCAAATCAATTTTCAAACAAATATGTGGAACAAGGTTGGCTGTAAGTGGGGGCTACACGGATTTTGTTGACCAATCAAGTTACATTAGAAGAGCAGGGCCTGGGGGCCAATGAAAGCCTTTCTAGAAGCCTTTCTAGACCTTTGGAAGCTTCCACTGGGAAGGCTGACCCATTCTGTACCCGCCCTGCATGGCACGTAAGGGCATTTGGAATAGAACTAGCTAGAATAGAATGCTGGCCACCAAGGCAGCTCTGGTAAGTAGTCCAGGTTCTCAGGGGACTGCAGGGCCAGGAGAGCCAGCACCTGAAGGTCTCACCACAACGGGAAGTGGCACATCTAGCTCTTTTGCAAAAAAAAATACCTGGGGCTACTGCAAGCTCATTCTCAGGGGTTAATGGAGGTGAAGTCTGTACTGATCACAGTGGCTTTTCACTGTGGGACTTCTGCGAGTTCCCACCTTCTTTGTAACCTCCGCAGGACACTTTCCCTTCCCTGTAGTTCAAATATGCGCCAGAGCTTTGGCTTGGTGTCAAGGTTTCTGATGCCATATAAGCAAACATTTCTGTTATTCTTATCAAAATCAGCAGGTGACTTTTCTCTGGCCAGAGTGAAAGCAGAGGCCTGCTCAGGTAAGCCTTGGGTGGTGGGCCAGGGGTGCAGAACCAGAGCAGGCTCAGCTGCAGGGTGGGCCTTCCAGAAGTATTTTCATGCAGGTGGAGGAAGGACTAACCCCAGGGCTTCTTGGCTGAAGAAAGCAGTGACTGTAGGCAGACCTGGTGTGTGTGTGTGTGTGTGTGTGTGTGTGCACGTGTGCTTGCAAGGATCTTTATAGATTGTTGGATATGGTGAACCTCAGAGCTTGCTAGCCTCCCTCTGCTCGTAAGCAAGCCTGCTCTATTTTATGGCCACTCCCCAGGCCAAGTCTCTGTCCATGATAACTACTGCTTATCCAGAACTTACTCTGGCTCGAGCACTGCTCTGAGGATTTGCATATTTGCCCTCATTTCATCCTCCTAACAATCCTGCAGTATTGTTATCCTTATTTAACACATGAGGAAACCAGTTGGAGAACTTGTGCTACTTTTTCAAATCCGGAAGCTGGGTCCCTCTGATACCACAGCCCATGAGCTCTTCTGCCATCATTTGTCTCCATGGGGATTATACAGAAGTGGGGACCACTTGCTTTCCAAGGGTGCAGTAGGAATAGGAGACTAGGGGATTCAGGGACATAAAACCTGTTTCCTGACTTCTCACCCGCTGCTTTTCTTGCTACTTCTAAATTCCAGGGACTCCTGGGTGGCTCAGCGGTTGAGCGTCTTCCTTCAGCCCAGGTGTGACCCTGGAGTCCTGGGATCGAGGCCCACACCGGGCTCCCTTCAGGGAGCCTGCTTCTCCTTCCGCCTCTCTCTTTCTGTGTCTTTCATGAATAAATAACTAAAATCTTAAATCTTAAATCTTAATCTTAAAAAAAATAAATTCGGTTAGCCACTCTCCTGCTCTGCTTAAGAACTTTGAGTAGCACCTGGTACCCTCAGGGGGTCAGATCTTAAGCCCGTAAGCAGCTTCCCAAATCCTCTGGAACCCTTCGTCGTCTGGGCAGGTGCACTATGGTTTGTAGCCATCACGCCATCTCAATTCAGTATCTCTCAAGAAAACTATCAGGCTCGTGTTTGTACAAGAAAGACACCTGGGTGTTGCTGGTGGGAAAACCCTCAGTGTGAGTGACTCAGAACTTGGGAACGGCACTCCCACCTCGACAGAGTCGTTTCTGGTTATTTCCTGCAGGATCCCTTCCCCAGGCTCAGCCTGCCTGGGGTCGGGCTGGGTCTGGCTGCCTGGCCGGGTCCTCCTCTTTATGCACCTTCCCACCACCCAGAGGGCCCATCTGATAAGGGCTGGGCCTTCAGTGCAGCCTGTGTGTGTCCCACTCTGCTTCCTAAAATGCACAGCTGCCTTTTGCTGGGAAAATATTTATTGAAGGTCTGGCTGTAGCTGAGAGGGTCTGACAACTTGTAAGGCACAAACATTCTTTATCTGCAGGATGAGGTTAGTTTCTTTTGGGCCTGGTGTTTTGTAAGAAGGAAATCGGTTTCATAAGCATCAGATTAGATCCAGGAAGCATCCCCAGGACAATGAAAAGCTGAAAGAGGCTGAACATCAGGATTTTCTCATTGGTCACTCCTGCCACCTTCTGGCTTATCTTGTGAACGACACAGCAGGGGCTGTATTAGGAAAGCTTACTTTGCCCAGCATCCCCATTTTATAAGCTCCGTGTGGCACAAAAGGGAAATAGAATTATTCTTTAAATAGATTATTTATTGGTATATTGTATTTCATATTAGCAACAATGGCAAAGCAGACAGAAGCATGACATAAAAATAAAAAATAAAAAAATATATAAAAAATATAAAAAAATAAAAAAAATAAAAAATATAGTGAATTGCATTTAAGGCAATAGGGAAAAGAATAGGTAAAAGCAATTTATTATACCTTCCGAATCAGCAGTCATTATTTAACATAAAGGTGGTTAGCCCTTATTGGAGTTTCCAAGACCTCCTGTCCACTGTCTAAAGCTGATATCTTAGCAAATTTCTGTTAATCTATCAATCATTTTGGAAAATCATCATAAAATTAGGGACCTAAGTGAAAATTACTACCTACTAAAAAAATTTTGGGTGTAATACACGTCTTTAATCATACAATAGCAAACATCAATCTTTTGAAAGTTTTAATTTTAATCAGACTGGTGGCTCATCGTGACCAGTGCACTTGTTAATCCATCCCCCCCACCCCCCCCCACCCCCCCACCCCCGGTCATCATCTAGTTTGTTCTCTAGATTTAAGAGTCTGTTTCTTGGTTTGCTTCTCTTTTTCTCTTTTTTTCCCCTTTTGCTCATTTGTTTTGTTTCTTAAATTCCACATATGAGTGAAGTCATATGGTATTTATCTTTCTCTGATTCATTCATTTCGGTTAGCTCCATCCATGTCATTGCAAATGGTATGATTTCTTTCTTTTTTATGGCTGAGAAATATTCCATTGTATATATATATATATATATATATATATATATATATATATATATACGACATCTCCTTTATCCAGTCATCTGTCGATGGACATCTGGGCTCTTTCCATATGTTGGCTATTGTGGACATTGCCACTATGAATATAGGGGTGCACATATTCCTTTGAATTAGTGTTTTTGTATTTGGGTAAATACTCAGTAATGTGATCATGGGGTGGTTCTATTTTTAACTTTTTCAGGAACCTCCATACTGTTTTTCCACAGTGGCTGCACCAGTTTGCATTCCCCCCAGTGGTGTGAGAGGGTTCCTTTTTCTCCTCATCCTTGCCAGTATCTGTTGTTTCTTGTGTTTTTGATTTTAGCTATTCTGACGGGTATAAGGTGATATCTCATTACAGCTTTGATTTGCATTTCCCTGATGATCAGTGGTGTTGAGGATCTTTTCATGTGTCTATTGGCCATCTGACTGTCTTTAGAGAAATGTCCATTTCTTATGCCCATTTTTAAATTGGATTATTTGGTTTTGGGGTGTTGATTTGTATAAGTTCTTTATATATTTTGGATGCTAACCCTTTATCAGATATATCATTTAAAATATCTCCTTCCATTCTGTAGGTTGCCTTTTAGTTTTATTGTTTGTTTCCTTTGCTGAGCAGAAGCTTTTTATTTTGATATAGTCCCAATAGCTTATTTTTGCTTTCGTTTCACTTGCCTCAGGGGACCTATCTAGAAAAAAGTTCTTGTGGCTACTGTCAGAGAAATTACTTTTTATGGTTTCAGGTCTCACATTTAGGTCTTTAATCCATTTTGAATTTATTTTTGTCTATGATGTAAAGAAGTAGTCCAGTTTCATTCTTTCACATGTTACTGTCCAGTTTCCCCAACACCATTTGTTGAAGAGAACGTCTTTTTCCCATTGGATATTCTTTCCGACTTTGTCAAAAATAAATTTACCATATAACTATGAGTTTATTTCTGGATTTTCTATTCTGTTCTATTGTTCTACGTGTCTATTTTTGTGCTACTGCAACACTGCCTTGATGATTGCAGCTCTGTAATATAACTTGACGTCCAGAATTGTGATTGTGATGCCTCCAGCTTTGCTTTTTTTTTTTTTTCCAGCTTTGCTTTTCTTTTTCAAAATTGCTTTGGCTATTTGGGGTCTTTTTGGTTCCATACAAATTTTAGAATTGTTTGTTCTAGTTCTGTAAAAAATGCTGTTGGTATTTTGATAGGGATTGCATGGAATACATAGATTGATTTGGGTAGTATAAACATTTTAACAACATTTGTTCTTTAAATCTATGAGCATGGAATGTTTTTTATTTCTTTGTGTCATTTTCAATTTCATTCATTAATGTTTATGGTTTTCAGAGTACAGATCTTTGGCCTGTTTGGTTGGGTTTATTCCTAGGTATCTTATTATTTTTGGTGCAATTGTAATTGGGATTATTTTCTTAATTTCTCTTTCTACGGCTTCATTATTAGTGTATAGAAACACAATAGATTTCTGTGCATTGATTTTGTATCCTCTGTTTACTGAATTCATTTATCAGTTGTAGCAGTTTTTTGGTGGAGTCTTTGGGTTTTTTACATATATAATATGATGTCATCGGCAAATAGGAAAAATTTTACTTCTCCTTTACAGATTTGGATGTCTTTTATTTCTTTTTGTTGTCTTATTGCTGTGGCTAAGACTTAGCCATACAGTAATGTGCTGTAATAAAAGTGATGAGAATGGACACTCTTGTCTTATTCTTGATCTTGGGGGAAAGGCTCTTGGTTTTTCCCCACTGATGATGATGTTAGCTATGTTTTTCATGTTTGGCCTTTAGTATATTGAGGTATGCCTCCTCTAAACCAACTTTGTTGATGATTTTTATCATGAATGGATGTCATACTTTGCCAAATGCTTGTTCTTGTCTATTGAAATGATTATCTGGTTCTTGTCCTATCTCTTATTGTGTGATGCATCACACAGACTGATTTGTAAATGTTGAACCATGTTTGCCAGCTAGGAGTGAATCCCAGTTGATTGTGGTGAATGATTTTTTAAAAATATATTGTTGGGTTCAGTTTGCTAGTATTTTGTTGAATATTTTTACATCCATGTTCATCAGTGATATTGGGCTGTAGTTCTCTCTCTCTCTCTTAGTGTTTTTTTTTTTTTAATCTGGTTTTGGTATAAGGATAATGCTGTTCTCATAGAATGAATTTGGAAGTTTTCTTCTCTCTTCTATTTTTTGGAATAGTTTGAGAATAATAGGTATTAACTATTCTTTAAATGTTTGGTAGAATTTGCCTGTGAAGACCTCTGATCCTGGACTTTGCTTTGTTGAGGGTTTTTGATCACTGATTCAATTTTTTTGGCTGGTAATCAGTCTGCTCAAGTTTTCTATTTCTTCCTGTTTCAGTTTTGGTAATTTATATGTTTCTGGGAATTTATCCATTTCTTCTAGGTTGTCCATTTGTTGGCAGATAGTTTTTCATAATATTCTCTTATAACTTTATATTTCTGTGATGTTGGTTATTTCTCCTCTCTCACTTGTAATTTTATTTATTTGGGTCCTTTCTCTTATTTTTCTTATTAATTCTGGCCAGAGGTTTATCAACCTTGTTGATTTTTTCAAAGAAACAGCCCCTAGTTTCATTGATTAGTTCTACTGGGTTTCTTCTTTTGTTTCTGTATCATTTATTTCTGCTTTGCTTTTTGTTATTTACTTCCTTCTGTTGGCTTTAGGTTTTGTTTGTTATTCTTTTTTAAACTCCTTTACACATAAGATTATGTTGTTTATTTGAGATTTTTCTTGCTTCTTGAGATAGGCCTGTATTGCTATAAGCTTTCCTCTCAGAACTGCTTTTGCTGCATCCCAAAGGTTTTGAACCATCGTGTTTTCATCTTCATTTGTTTCCATGTACTTTTTAATTCTTTCCTTTATTTTCTAGTTGATGCATTCATTGCTTAGTAGCATGTTACCTAACCTTCATGTTTTTGTAGTCTTTCCAGATTTTTTTCTTGTGGTCAATTTCTGGTTTCATAGAATTGTGGCCAGAAAAGATGTATGGTCTGATTTTGATCTTTTTAATTTATCAAGGCTGTTTTGTGGCCTAAAATGTGATCTATTCTGAGAATGTTCATGTGCACTTGAAAAGAATGTGTATTCTGCTGTTGTAGAATGAAATGTTCTGAATATATCTGTTAAATCCATCTGGCCCAGTGTGTCATTCAAAGCCATCATTTCCTTATTGATATTCTATTTAGATGATCTGTCCTTTGATGTAGGTGGGATCTTAAAGTCCCCCAATATTATTGTATTATTACCAGTTGGTTCCATTATGTTCGTTATTAATTGTTTTATGTATTTGAGTGTTCCCATGTTGGGTGCATAAATATTTGCAACGATTATATCTTTTTTTGGATCATCCCTTCTATGATTATATAGTGTTTTACTTTGTGTTTTGTTATAGTCTTTGTCTTAAAGTCTATTTTGTTTGTTATAAATATTGCTACTCTTTCTTTTGACATTCATTTGTATGGTAGACATTTCTCCATCCTCTCGCTTCAATCTGCAGGTAATTTTAGGTCTAAAATGAACCTCTTGTAGGCAGCATGTAGATGAGTCTTGTTTCTTATCCATTCTGTCACCCAATGTCTTTGGTATGTTTAGTCCATTTAATTCAAAGTAATTATTGATAGATATTTATTTATTGCTATTTTATTACCTGTTTTGTGGTTGTTTCTGAAACTTTCCTCTGATCCTTTATTGTCTTTCTCTCTTTCACTGTTTGCTGGGTTTTTAAATGATATATTTGGAATTCTTCCTCTTTTTTCTTTGCAAATTTACAAGAAGTTTTTAAATTTATGGCATTAGGTTTATATATAACCTCTTCTGCATATAGCAGTCTATATTAAGTTGGTGGACATTTAAGTTTGAATCCATCCTTTACTCCTATCCTTCCCACATTTATATATATGGTGTCATATTTTACATTATTTTATTTTATGAGTTCTCTGACTTATTTTTTACAGAAATATTCATTTTAATGTCTTTGAGTTTCTTACCTTCATACTCTCATTTTTTGGTCCTTCTTTTACACTCAAAGCGGCCCTTTAATATTTTTTGTGGGGCTGGTTAGTAGTCACAAACTCCTTTAGTTTTTGTTTGTCTGGGAAACTCTTTATCTCTTCTTCTATTCTGAATGATAGCCTTGCAGGATAGAATATTCCTTTGTAGATTTTTCCTTTGAATTCAACTTTTTGAATATATCATGCCATGACTTTCCAGACTGGAAAGTTTCTGCTGAAAAATCCCCTGATGGTCTATGGTTTTTCCTTTGTATATAACTATCTTCTTTTGTCTAGGTTTTAATATTTTTTCTATATCACAATATTTTGCCATTTTAATTACAGTATGTCTTGGTGTGGATCTGCTCTTGTTGACTTTACTGGGGTTCTCCATACCTCCTCGATCTGGATATCTCTTTCCTTCCCCAGATTAGGGAAGTTTTCAGCTATTATTCCTTCAAATAAATTCTCTGCCTCCTTTTCTGTCTCTTCTCTTCTGGGCTCCTATGATACAGATGTTATTACATTTGATGGAGTCACTGAGTTCTTTAAGTCTGTTCTCATTTTGCATAGTTCATTTTTTTCAGCTTGATTACTTTTCATTACTCTTTTAGGTCATTAATTCATTCCTCTGCTTCTGTAACCCTGTTGTTCATTCCATCAACCGTGTTTCTCATTTCACTTATTGGGTCTTTTATCTCTTCTGTGTTATTCCTTATCTCTGTGTTAATGGTCTTTTTGATGTCCTCCATGATTTTCTCAAATCCACTGAGTATCCTTATGATCATTGCTATAAATTCTCCATCAGGCATGTTACTTATATCTATTTTGCTTAGATTCCTGGTCATGGCCTTGTCTGGTTCTTTCATTTGGAATAAGATTCTCTGTCTTATTCTCTGTCTTCTCATTTTGTCTAAGTCTCTGTGTTAGGAAAGTCAGCCATAACTCCTGTTCCTGAGGGTAATGGTCTTATGAAGACATCCTATGCCACCCTACAATGTAGTAATGTCCCATTCCGCTGGGCCTGGCACTTCCAGGACAGTCTCCAATGTGTGCTGCATATGCTCTGCTATTGTATCCGGGCTACTTTATCCTTTAGGCCAGTCATCTCTATCGGCTCTCTTTGCCTGTTTCGGGCAGTGTTTGGTCGCTGGCCCGAATTTTGCATGTTTTATCTAGATGTGCTCTGGTTTGCTTGTGAAATGAGACCTGTTGCTGCCACCACTACAACCAATACTGGCCCAGGAGACAGTGTTGGCAGGGGTTTGGGCTGGTCTTCTGGGGAAAGGGCCTGACACACTGGGACTGAGGCAAGCATGACTGAGAAGGGTGGTTACGCTGGGGTACGGGGGTGTAAGCAAGTTAGTTAGTGAAGTGTTAGTGCTGTGCTGATTCTCACAGGTGGCCTAGTGTTTATACTAAACAGCGCAGGAAGGAAATGGCACCTGCCACTCCCTTTTTCTCCAGAGGGGTCTCTCTGTGAGTGCTGCCTCTCTGGGACATGCTCTGAGGTGAGAATGGGAATTCATTTTTCCTGTGTGCTTCTCTGTGTATTAGTGTGTCTCTGGCCCTTCTATGTGATGGAAGCTCTCTCCCCACCAAACAGTCGAGATCCATTTCTCCCCGAGCCCTGCCCCTGCACTTCCTACCAACTTCAATGTGACCTCTTCTCTACCTTTAGTTGTGGAGTTTGTTCTGCCAGTATTTAAGTTGGTTTCTGGGGCATTTAGAATAATTTACTAGGGGACGCCTGGGTGTCTGGGAAACTCCAGCGCCTGGGACGCTGGGTGGCTCAGTGGTTGAGTATCTGCCTTTGGCTAGGGGCATGATTTTGGGGTCCTGGGATTGAGCCCCCCATTGGGCTCCCTGCAGGGAGCCTGCTTCTCCCTCTGCTGTGTCTCTGCCTCTCTCTGTGTGTCTCTCATGAATAAATATATAAAATCTTAAAAAAATAATTTACTAGTTATCTAGTTGTGTTCATGGGACAAGGCAAGTCTAGGGTCCTCCTACTCTGCCATAATCTTCCCCTCTCTGTACAATAACAAATACCAAGTTTGATATCTGTCCTCATTATTTCATTGGGTATTATTCTTAGGATCTTAATTTTAGAAATTTAAATTCTAATTTAGGTGAAAGTTTATCAAAGCACACAATACACATATATTGACAGAGGTAGAGATAAGTTTTCCAGTGTTTAGATTTTATTTGTGGGGTGGTGAGGGGGAGGTTGTAGTTTAGCTTTAATATGGAATGTGCTAGGGTCCACAGATGGGTGATTTGATAAGTAGAATTAAGGCTGCTGGCAGAGCCTTCTCAGAATCCTCCCTCCCCTTCTTCCTCAATAGCAGAAATGGCAGGATTCTAGCTGCCCCGGGGCTACTGTGTTATTCCAGGTGTTCTGAGAAGCAGATGCCAAGAAGGGATTTGTTAAGGAGAACACCTGTTAGAGAAGATGGGAAGGGAGCTAGAGGAAGTCTTGGGAGGGCCACCAGACCACAATGCAGGTCTGACTCCAAGTGCAGGAGAGAAGGAAGGAAGGAAGGAAGGAAGGAAGGAAGGAAGGAAGGAGAGAAAGAATGAAAGAGAGAAGGAAGGAAGCAACGAAGGAGAGAAGGAAGGAAGGAAGGAAAATGGAAGGATGTAGGGAAGGGGGAAGTAGGAAGGGAGAAAGAAGGAAGAAAGACAAAGGAAAGGAAGAGGAGGGAAGGAAGAAAGAGGGAAGAAGGAAGGAGGGAAGGAAATAAGTGGAAGAAAGGGCAGAAAGAGAGAAGAAAAGAGGGAGGGCAGGGGAAGGAAGAAAGGGGAAAAAAGGGAAGTGGGAAGGAAGGAAGGAGACAGAAAGAAGGAAGTGGACAGGAGGAGAAGGAGAGGAAAAAGGAAGGAGGGAAGGAAGAAAGGAAAGGGAAGGCAGGCTGGCTGGCTGGGAGCATCTTAGACTAAAGTGCAGTTCTAAGGAATGTCAGGCAAAGCTATAGGGGATCTTTGTGACAGGCAGATTCCAGAAATGACTCCCAGTGACTTCTGCCTCCTGGTATGTCTGTCCTTGTGAAATCCGCTCTCTTTGAGGGTGGACTAGATCTAGTGACTAGCTTCTAATTAAAAGAATATGACAAAGTGATGGATGTTACTTCTATGATGCTGTTACGAAAGACATTGACTTCCAACTCCCTGGACCCCCTCTCTTGCTGATTTTGATGAATCAAACTGCCATGTTGCAAAGTCCTGTGTAACAAGTAACAGCTAGGAAAGAGCTGAGGCCCTCAGTCCAACAGCCTGTGAGATGCTGAATTGCGACCACAACTGCTAGATGAGCTTGGGAGCAGATCTTCACCAGCCAAGCCTCAGATGAGACCACAGCCTTGGCTGACACTTGGACTTCATCCTTGTGTGAGGTCTTGAAGCAGAGCCCCCAGCTGAACTATGTTTGAATTCCAGGCTCCCAGAAACAGTGAGATAAATGTGTGTTGTTTGGACCCACTATGTTTGAAGTAGTTTGTTGTGCAGCAACAGATAAGTAGTACATTTCTCTGGTCAATGTCACCCAACAGAGAAGTCTTATGACTCCTAGAAATAAGCCTGCCTTGGTATCCCTGATGTACCCAATCACTGGCCAGGAGCAGCCTGTGGGAAACATGGCCTCGTTGCAAATATGGTGATGGATTTCATAGTGTAGCAGCTGGGGCCCCTTGGACAATTGTGCTTCCTGCCATCACAGATCCAAGAGGCACATTCTCATTGCTCCTGCAGACACCTAGAGCAAAGATTATACTCCTTGTCTTATCTCTTGAGTTCTGGCCAAAATGGTATGTGTGTAAGCTGCATAAACAACTTTCAGAAATGGCTCTTAAAAGAAGAGGATTGTACACCCCTTCCTTGCTCTTTCTCCCCTCTCGCTGGATGGATTATTATGAGATGACTAGACCTGAACAGCCATTTTGGACCATGAGACAGGAGCTCTCTATGGGAAGATGATGAAGCCACAAAATGAGAGAAGTTCAAGCCCCACTGATCATGGACAACCTAAGTTCATGGGAGAGAAAAATAAATGTCTAACTTGTGTAAATTGCTGCTTGATTTTCTGTCCCTCAACACAGAATTAATCCTAAAAAAAAAGGATCTATATTTTGTATATAAGGTTTGAAGGCGAAAGGAGTAAATATTTCCCATGGGCTAAATGATGGGACAAAGAAAAGCTTAATCACCCAGGACTGTGACTGGGAGATAGAATGTATTCCATAGGCTGGGGGAACTAGCAGATCCCACCTTCCTATTGCTAGGACGGCACCCTCTTAGTTAGCAGGGATAAGAGAAGGAAACCACTGATGTTCATCAGGGAGAAGTCTTTGAAAACAGCATGTGAGAAAACAGCTTAAACCCCCCCACACTGTGTGCCAGGCTAACAGAGTTGGCTGAATGAAGGGACCAAGAAGGAAACCAGCTTGATTTTAATTGTCTGTCAAATCTGCTAAAAATTAACTTTTTCTAAACTAATTCCTTTTGAAGCTTTCAAAGCTTGAGAACATAATAAATGTTACCCTTCACCCAGCTTGTTATTCATTTAACCTGGTACCATTCTTTGTAATGGCACATGGGATGTTTTCTGGAAGGGATATGGCTATTCTCTGACTTTCAAAACATGAATTTTCCCATCTAAACTTTTTAACTATATTACCCATAGCATTTTTGACTCTTAAGTGTTTTTTCAATGTGTGACAATCTGAAGGTTAGCAAATTCTGTGTTTACTAAGTGTCCCACAAGTTAGGAGGCAGTAGAAGAGAACAGGGATCTCTTCTGGATACACCAGTCTGGTTCTAGCTTTGGCTCTGCCACTGAACCACTTGTATCATCTTGGCCTTAATTTCTTGGATTGTTCCTTATTTGTGATAGTCCCTAGTTTATAGGATTGCAATGAGAATTAAATTAGACAATGCATGAAAAATCTTAGAGGCTCAGTACAGAGTGCTGATCATGTTGTAAGTACACAGTAAACATTAGCTATTACTAACAACTTAATACCCAGTCTTCAGTCACAAGTTGTCCGATATAGCATCCACTGGTCATGGGTAGCCATTAAACACTTGAAATAAGGCTATTCCAATTTGAGATGTGCTGTGAGTATAAAATACAAACTAGATTTTGGATTCTTAGTATGAACACAAGAATATGAAACACTTCCTAGATAATTTTTTAAATACTGATTAAATGTTGGAATGATAAATTTTGGATATATTGTGTTAAATAAAATATATTATTGAAAGTTATATCACCTGTTTATTTTTCCTTTTTTAAAATGTGGCTACTAGAAAATTTAAAATTATACCTGTGGCTTGCATACTGGATTTCTTTTGCACAGTGCAGGCCTAGGTAAGCAGATGGGGTGGGGTAGTAAAGTGAACTCAAAAATCATGGTCCATGTGACTAGTATCTGGTAGCTAACAGGGGCTTGGACAAAGGTCC
Organism: Vulpes lagopus; assembly: GCF_018345385.1. NCBI lineage: Eukaryota > Metazoa > Chordata > Mammalia > Carnivora > Canidae > Vulpes > Vulpes lagopus. The sequence goes on from NC_054833.1 coordinate 19,509,647, forward strand.
AGCAGAGGAAATCTACTTCTTAGGGCATGGTGAATACTTATACTAATCAGGTCTATAGATACTGACTGAGGTCAAGGAGTGATCATATGAGTGAGCAGCACTCAGTTACCTGAATCTAAAGATGGGCCCCAAAACATGGGAGTTCAGACAATGGAAGTTTGGAGAGGTGCAAACCAGGATCTGGGGTGGAGTCTAAGATCCAGGGTAGAGCACATTGTTGACAGAGCACCACATGCCAAGGAGGCAGCAGTTCAGGGGTGAAAAGTCCACTTCTCAGGGGCATTGCTGATACAGACATGATTCATTTCCACAGATATTGATTAGAACCTACCATATGCTAGACCTTTATTAGAAACTCATGAAAGCATTATGCTTGCCTGCAAGGTGCTCACAGTCTATTGGGAAAGACAGATATGCAAACAGGTAACTGTGGCACAGAGTGAAGTACTGTGATAAAATACAATGGGAGCTTGTTGTAGAAAAAACTAATCCATTCTTGTGAGTAAGAGACATTTTCCTAGAGAAAGCAACAACTCAACTGAGATTTATGGGGAAATATCCAGGAAAGGAAAAGGAGATTCTAGGTAAGGGAGCAACATAGGCAAAGGCTAGGGAGGTCAGGAGAGCACTGTGCATTCCAGGAGTTGCAAGTGCTCAGTTGTTTCAGAGTAGACTGAAAGGTGGAGTGGCTGGAATCTGGAGAGAGGACGAGAGGCCAGATCACAGAGCAGATGGCATCACAGGGCACAAGGCAGGGGACTTTATAGAACTTTAAGCACAGGAGTAATTTAACCAGATTTGTGCTTTAGAAAGATTTCTCTGACTATATTGTGAGGGTTCTAGTTTCAGATAAGATGAATCAAACACACCCCATCCAGTCTCTCCTCCTTAAATCAGGTATAAAACCCAGACAGAATGCATGGGGCAGCTATTTAAGGACTCTGAAGGTAAACAGTAGTAAGTGGATCAGAGAAGATCAACATTTGAAGCACCACTAAGCCAGTGATGAGTTTACATTTTTTCCCTTTCAATATTTCCTGGATTCAGCACAACTTGAAACCTGGAAGGTGGCACGAACACAAAGAAAAATCCAGAAGAAGCTCTCTGGTTCAGATTTGAGGACTGGATAAGGGACCTCCTAATGCTAACAGGAAGTGGGAAAATCCCCATATTTTCCCTCTTTTTCTCCATTCTTTTTCATTTCAGCCTCTAAGCAAGTAGGAACAGTGATAACAATGGGAGCCCCAAAAGTGTGTGGGAGGGGAAAACTTCCTCACCAGTCAGGGAAAGTTGTGGTCCCAAGAAGGTGGGCTGAACTATTGTTATTGTTTTTTAAACTTTCTTTCATTGCTTGGTCACAGGCATAACTTCAGTTGCACCAACTGTGTGTTAGATTGAGTAAATAAATCCCCACATTCTGGCTGGAGACTGAAAAGACCAGAAAATATTGGGGAGATCATGGAGAGGAAGGAGCTCAGGAAAGCAATTTTATAAAGTTGTTTTTGAACTGCTGGACTCACCCCTGGGCTGCACATGAATGGCTCTGAACCTAAACAGAATGTCACAGACTTTGAGAATTGACCCTTTGGATACACCACAGCCCAGCACTCAGACTGCCTACTGGATGACACACATGTGGGAAACATCTGAATAATGCTTCAAAAGCTTTGACAATGGTACTGATCCTTAAACCACATGGGCAGAAGGCTGCTCCAAAATTGTAGCCTGAACTCAACAAAGCCTGCTAAACAGTTTCCCTGCTTAAACAAAGCCATCAACATTCCCCATAGGTTTGAAATAAGACTGGAGTCTTATAACATAAAACCCAAAATATCCAAGAAATAATCTAAAATTACTTAGCATACAAAGAACTGGGAAAATTTTAACTTGCATTGGAGAAGATCCAACAGGTGCCAAAGCCATGATGTCACAGATATTGGAATTTTCTCACAGACTTTAAAGCAGCAATTATAAGAATGCTCCAGGAAGTAATGGCAAACCCTCTTGAAATGAGTGAAAGGGTAGAAAGTCTCAGCAAACAAAAAATACTAAATAGTGAAAAGAACCAAATGGGAATTATAAAAATGAAAAATACAGTAACCAAAATTTTAAAAACTAAGTGGGCTTCATGGAAATGAGAGAAAAGAGCCAATGAACTTGAAGACAGATGGATAGAAATGTCTGAATAGCTGAATTTTCAGCTTCTGACATTCAAAATTGATATCTCCAGCCTGACAATAGGTTTTGGTAAAGGAAAAAATGATATATATATTTTTTAGCATCTCAAGAACCATGCCTGGTTGGGAGGGGTTCCTTTCATTCCATAGTTTAGAAAAGATGCCTTAATTGTGCATCCTGTGCTCGCTGCTGCTTTGGTTGCACAGCTTGCTGCTCTGGGTAGCAGAACGAGGGAAAATCCATTCCTCTCTATCCTGGAAGATGATGAAAGAAAAAATAGTGAAAAGGAGGCAGGAAATATGTTGCAATTTTCTCTACTTATGCTGGGGAGTATTTAGAGTGTTGGAGTGTCAGAGGTGGATTGGATCTGGTTTTGTATCAGCTCTTTAGAGCTAACTGTTAAAATTTCAGGAATTTTGCATGGGTGCCTGGGTGGCTCAGGTGGTGATCCCAGGATCTTGGGATCAAGTCTCACATTGGGCTCCCCACAGGGAGCCTGCTTCTCCCTCTGCCTATGACTCTGCCTCTCTTTCTCTCTGTGTCTCTCATGAATAAATAAAAAAAATCTTAAAAAAAATTTCAGGAATTTTGCTAAGTTGATTGTTAAAATAGTTTGCAGCTTGAAATTGGACATGATAAGGATATCTGTACCATGATAATTGGCAAATACTTCAAATTCTTGGAGAGCGTGTTGTTAAATTACCAGTATAGTACTTAGATAGATCAAAGGAATATGGGGGGCAGAGGGTGGGGCCTGCTTTCCCCCTTCACCGTTTGAAACCCTGGAGGAGAATGCCATGCAGGGATTATACTAGCAGAGTGTGATCCAGCATGGTGGTATGACATGGTTGGACAGGGGAAAAAATCTGGTTGACACTCTCAACCCTAGCTAGTCTTTCAAACAGCATAAATACTACTCTGAAAGTCATGGGCCGGCTGGTCCCCACCACAGAGCCTGGGGAGGGAACTCAGACTGAAAGGAGGCTGAGTCAGTGGGAGGATTACAGAAATGGAATGGACCACAGGGTTATGAGGCACAGAAGTCATCAGCAGACTGGCAGATCCAACAGAGAAGATCAAACCACATTAATGCCATATTGTCCAAGATACAATGGGGCTGAGTAGTTCCTGGATCCCTGAATCCCTTTACTCTGCCACCATGAGGTCACAGGAGGCCTCCTCCCCCATATACCAGGTACCACTTGAAAGAGGTGGGTGTGGCAGGAGAGGGACTGAGATATAAATCCCCCATGAATGAATACCAAAGAGACTGTTTAAGTCAGTACATCTAACTAAGATGGAAACTCAGTCATAATTAATTATCTTTCCTCTGCTACATGGTAGGTGGGAGCTTTCAGGAGGAAAACAGAATCAAGTATAGATCCAAAAGAAACAGACCACATTTTTTCTTCCTATTTGACTGGTAGTGTAAATTTGCTACCGAGCAACACTTGGAAAATAAATGAATAGCATGGCTTGTGTGTATCTAAATGTATAATTCATGATTTTTTTTTATTTTTAAAGCTCAATCTTTCTTTGCAAACTGGGGTTTGACTTCACCTTTATTTTGTAGTTGGAAAAGAGGAGGCTAGAGCATATTACAGTTGAGAGATTTGAAGACAAAAAGACTTTATCTTGGGTCCCTCTCCATGATGTGGGGCTTTGCTGTCAGGCTGGTAAATCCAGAAACCAAATTTTTATCATTTATCCATGGAATAACCAGGATCAGAGGAAGTAGTTTATTTTCAACTCAGGAGAGATGAATTTGTAAAAAAAAAATACTGAGTTTATTTAGTTGCCTTGAAAAACGTAACTGCCAGTGGGCTAGAGTGCCCCAGCACATAGGTTATTAGAGCCAGAAAGATAGCTGAGATCATTTAGTCCAGGAAGCTGTGATCCAGAAAGCTAAAAACACATACTCAATAAATGAGGCAGCTCGTCCATCATCCGTGGTCTGGTTGGAACTCAAACTCTGACCTCACTCCCATTTTATGTAAGGACTCCAGGATTCTACTCCACTTCTAGTTTTGCAGAAAAGTCTATGTGAAGAACCACATCACAGTTGGAACACTGCTTAACAGTCCTGCAGTTAGAATGAGAGCCTCATTACACTTTCCAAACACGTGGGAATCTCCCGTGGGCCCATCTTTCAGATACACAGATGCTGATTCTCTGCTTCTTTTTTTCTACACTCCATGAAAAAAGACCCTTAGGTCTTTCCTCAGGCCATAAACAGTTAGTTAGGGCATATTATCTTTGAGCGACATGCTAAGCCCAATACACAGTTATGACTGGATCAAAATGTATCCCAAGTCTTGTAGTAATAATAATAATGGGTGGTGATAGGTCTCATTATTGGGCATTTGCTGTATACACATCAAATATGGGCATTGAGTACTTTACAGGTGCTACCTTTTTATTGACAGACTTTACAGCAGCTCTAAGGGTTTACTAGTTTCTACCTTATAATGTGTTTTTTCCCCCCACATGGGCCCCTATGGCCTGTATGGAACTGTGTGGCTGATGGGCCACCATCAGCTGCCATGCTCTGTGTGGCTCCCTCAATATGCCATCTCTTCTCTTCTACCCCCCAGGGACCCCACATGCCTGTGTCTTGGAGGGCTTTGAGAGCCTTTGGAATTCTTGGGAGGCAGACCTGGACTCTGTCCAGCACATAATTTCTTTTTTACAAGGGTTCGATTCTCTGTGTCAGCTTATATGCAAGGTTGGTGAGCTGCTTGAGAGAGATGTGTGTTTCGATTTCAACGAGAAGGGAAGAATAAAGGCACAAAGAATTGAAAACGTTTAAGAGAACTGCAATCTTCTAGAGATACAAACACATTGCAGAGAAGCGCACATAAGTGGTTGAGAGTTATAGTCTACACCTGTGTGGTCCCTTCACAAGAACAAATGGCAGGAAAATCTTGTGTTGCCCTGGATTCTGAGAAAGGCGGGCTGGTGGTATGGAGAAGCTATGGCAACTGGTACTTATTGGGCAGCTGGCCATCAAAGAACTTCTGACAAGCTTATTAGAATGGGAGATGTGGGGTGGGGGTGAGGGGATGTGACAAAATAAAAAGGAAGAACATCCTGGCCTGGACTCCAAGAAAGAGGACAGCATGCTGGGGATAGCCTGGGATGGAATGCTGGAGACTGCCTGGCCACTTTGTGCCGTCTCTCCCTGTCTGACACCGTTTAGATAAACACAAGCTTGGGAACTAGGAGAGCTGAAAAATGCAAAGAATTGAGCAAAACACTGTACACTTTCATCAGAGCTTCTCTGGTTGGTATTTCTGTTTCATTTTTTCATGATCGGAAGTTTATAAAAATCCACAAAGACCTTTGTTTTAAACTGTGGTAAAATATACATAACATAAAATTTGTCATCTTAACTGCTCATTCAATGGCATTAAGGACCTTCACACTGTTGTGCAGCCATCACCACCATCCATCTCCAGAACTTTGTCACTTTCCCTGAAACTGAAGCTTTGTCCCCATGAAACACTAACTCATTTCACCTGCCACCAGCCCTTGTCAACCACTATTCCATTTTCTGTCTCTAAGAATTGACAACTCTAAGTACTGCATATAAGTGGAATCATGCAGTATTCATCCTCTTGTAACTGGCTTATTTCAATTCACATATCTTCAAGGTTCATCCATGTTATAGCCTGTGTCAGGATTCCCTTCTTTTTAAGGTTGAAGAATCCATTGTATGTATAGACCACACTTTTTCACCCATTCATCCGTCAATGGACACTTGGGTTTTTTCCACCTTTTGGCTGTTGTGAATAATGCTGCAATGAATATGGGTTTACACATATCTATTTGAATCCCTGCTTTCAATTTTTTTTTAGTACACATCTAGGAAGGAAATTGCTGGATCATGTGGTAATTCTGTTTTTAATTTTTTGAGGAACTGCTCTAGGATACATAAATACTTTTACACTGACCCTGCCAGCTCAGACAAAGTCATTATCTCTCTGTAACTAACTATGAATGATTCAAGATTATTAGGGGTTTGCTGTTACTTGGTAGTGCTGGGTTTGAATTTTGATTTGGCATAGGGTTTATTTAATTTTTTATTTTTTTTCATGGAAAGGGTCTTTCTGAAGTCAGCCCCTCCTTTGGGAGCTTGGGTGTGTCCTTCAGTCTGGTTTGATGAGGAAGACAGAGTAAGAATCCCCAAAGACGTCTCTGTCTTAGTAAGAATCCCCAAAGACGTCTCTGTCTTAATCCCCAGAATCTGTTGTGTTATATGGTAAAAAGGACTTTGTAGGTGTGATTAAGAACCTTGAGATGAAAATTAAAAAAAAAAAAAGAACCTTGAGATGTAGAGTTCATCCTAGATTATCCAGGTGGGTCCAATGTGATCACGGGAGTCCCTTAAAGTAGACAAGAGAAGTAGGAGAAACTCCAAGGAAGATGTGATTCTGGAAGAATACACAGAGGCAACATTTTAAAGATGGAGAGAGAGACATTTGTGAGCCAGAGAATGTGGGTGGCTGAAGAGCAAGGGAATACATTCATCCCTGGAACCTGCAGAAGGAACACAAGGCTGTATTCACCTTGGTTTTAGACCTGGAGGCCCTTTACTGACTTTTGACCTCTGGAACTGGAAGATAGTACATTAGGGTTGTGCAAACCAGTATGTTTGTGGTGATTTAGCGCAGCAGAGGCAGGAGACTAATACATGTGTGGACCGTAGGGTCCTGTGTTCACAGGTTTGTCCTTTTCCTGTTGTTCTTGCCTATAAACCAGAAGTGCCCTGAGAGCAAACACTGCACCCACCTTGTTCATGCAGTGATTCTGCCTCTATCCCAGGGCCTGGTGGGAGAGACATGATGAACACTAGATGAAGAAACACAGCTGAATAGGTTACAAGTATGTCAGCAGAATAGGGAGGAAGGGCAAGCCAGGCCCAGGCAGGACTCCACGCTGCCCCCAAAACACGAGGGCAGTAAGGCTGTACCCTCACGGAGCTTCAGGAACTTGGGCAACAGCCCTGGTTGGGGGCTGACATCCTGCCCCACTTAATATGCCTGGTCTCCATACTTTATCAAAAATGTAGTTCTGCTAAGAATAGCTTTCTGAAATTACTGACTGGGTACCAGTTTCAGTCATCATAATTGGGTAATTGATTTTAACCTCTTTGTACTTGATTTAAAAAGTCTTTTAAAGAGGGATAGTATTAGTTCACAGGGTCATGGTGACTTTTAAATGATCTAATTCATAAGAAATTATGTAGCACAGTCGTCTTAAAAGCAAGCCTATAATAAGGCCTGAAAAAACCATTTCAGATAAATCCAAAGTCAACATGCTCCAGGCCACTGACTCTCAGTGAAATATTCTCCCTTTTTCACTCTTTTTGGGATATTTGAACACATTTGTTTACTTGCTTTGCCATCAGTCAGGGATCTTCCCTCTCTGTTTTCTTTCCTTTGGAAAAAGAGAAAGAGAGGGAGAGGTAGGTGGCAAATCATTTTAGGAATATGAAGTTCAAGAGGGCCAAGATCTTCCCTTTCTGCATTTCACTGATAAGAGATATTTTCCTGTCCCATTACCAGAGTTTGAATCTGTTCCCAGCTTCAGTTAAAGGGACTGCTACCCTTACAAAGAACAAAGCATCCTGAGAAAAAATTTAAACAATGCCTTTGAACACATTATTATAGTGCTAATGTCTGCCAAAATTTCAGGATCAAAGAAATCTGAAAAGATTTATACAATGGTGAAAACTTTGTGAAAAATGTTAGTTAATGGAGAAGCCATGTCAAGCATTAAACATTTATGGTTCCATTCTTTTTTTTCTTGCGCACTAAGGAAAATAGACTCAGAATAAACTTATTTTAATTTTTTTCAAATTAAAAAATGTGGTGAACAATACATAATATACACTTTTAGCCATTTTAAGTTTCAGTGGCATTAACTACATTCACTTTGTTGTATAACCATTACCACTGTCCATCTCCAGAATTTTTTTAACCAAACACACTTTTGGATTTTAAGATACAAGTTGCATCAGTGGATTTAGGGTCCATATTATCTCCCAGTCTGTACATAGAATTGTTCTAATATTCTATATAAATATGTGTTTGCATATGAACAGTTACAAATGACGCAAAGAAAGATGGGAAGAGAAGAGAAAATATGTATTGAATGCCTACTAAGCCCTACGTGTTGTGTATTCCACACAAGGACCTGTGAAGCAGAAATTGTTACCCCATTTTACAGAAGGGGAGACAGAAAAATTAAGTAGCTTGCCCATGGTCACATAGCCTGGAAATGATGTTGCTGGTGCTTAATCCTGATCTATTTTCTGGCACCACACTCTCAAGTTTAGACCATCTTAAGCACAAAGGAAAGAAGGAAAGGGGTTTGGGTAAGATGCAGACTTGGGACTGTTGTTAAGTTTCTAGTTGTTGAAAGAGCCTTCCAGGGTCACCTGGGTGGCTCAATTGGTTAAGGACTGACTCCTGACTTCAGCTCAGGTCATGATCTCACGGTTGTGAGATTGAACCCCCTGTTGGGCTCTGCACTGGGGGTGGAGCCTGCTTAAGATTCTCTCTTTCCCTTTGCCCCTCCCCACCTCTCTGTCTCTCTTTAAAATTAACAAATAAATAAATAAAAAAGAACCTTCCAAAAAGTGTGGATTTTGCTTTGTTGGAGATTTTTAAGGACTCAAGATGCAACTCTTTTCCTGTCCCTGGTATCCTTTGATTGAAGATCTCTAGAGGATCTCTGTGGTTTATGGTTACATGTAACATACCCCTTTGTTACATGTCATTGTGAAATGGTGACAATAGGGACAAAGAAGGGGAAGGGACAGATGAGCAAGCTAGCGGCAGTGGAATAGTATGTCAGAGAGGAGGATGTCTGGGTTGGGCTGCTGCTCCTGGATATTCCTGCTTTGCTCAGAATATCATATCAGAGCTGGAGGAAGGGGTGCTGGAAAGGAAACAGATGGCTTCTCCATGAACACAAGGATGAGTGGACTTTGCTAGAAAAGTTTCACCCTTCTGGGTGAGTTGGAGACTCATGGCTCATTTCTAGGTGAAATCTGGTGCTGTCCCTGAGGCTCCTTCTCAGGAGGACGTAGTTAGAGTCATATCATGATATGATGTTAGCTAATTTTCGTCAGTCTGTACTAGATAGATACTATATGATAATCATTTTTCTTGTAGTACATCTCCAAATGACACAAACACTGGTTCTGTCATCATCTCTATTTAACATCATCTCTATTTAACATCATCTCTATTTAACCTTGACACTCTGTCTGGTACTGAAGCCACATACACACAGGTACTAAACATGGCTTCACTCATTGCTACCTAGTGCTCTCCCACAGGGTCTAAGTTTGCAGTATCATGAATAATGGGAATTATACTACCTACTGCATGGGGTTTCTATGAGGATTAAGTAAAATTACCACATGGAAATGTTGGCTAAATAGTAGGCACATATCACAGATTTCATGAATTGTAGCCTCTCAAATGATGTGCTGAAATCCAAAACCCCAGCGCCTTAGAATATGCCGTTATTTGGAAATAGGGTGTTTACAGAGGTAATCAAATTCAAATGTGATCATTAGAGCAGGGCTAAATCCGAAATGATTGGTGTCCTTATAAAAGGGAAAATTTGGATTAGAGAGACAGACACAGAGGGAAATTGATGGAAAGACACGCAGGGAGGGACCCGTGAAGACAGAGGATTGAAGTGATGTATCTATAAGCTAGAGAAGGCCTGGGAGCTACCAGAAGCTGGGAGAAACACAGACTGGCTCTTCCCCAGCACCTTCAGAGGGAGTGCGCCCCTGACAATATCTTGATTTTGGACCTTTGGCCTCTAGAACTGTGAGACAATACATTTCTGTTGCTTGTGGTACTTGTGTTAGAGCGGGCCTAGCAAACCAATACAGTGCACAATCAACATTATTTTTCTTCCTTAAACCTTTCATTTTACAAATATTTTAAGCCAAGCAAAGGTGAATAAGTCATTTTTTTCTGCTCCCATATTGCTTTTACCTCATTAGGACAGACAGAAAGTAAAGAAGTAATTATAGGAGAACGTGGTCAGAATGGTCAAGGCAAGGAGACGGTGCTAGAGGAGCCTCTTTAACCTAGCCTGGGCATCAGAGATGGAAAACTTGGAGGCAGTGATATCCCCAAAATGATGAAATAGTGGCATTTTAGATAAGGATAAGGCTGTCACAGAACGAGGATGTCAACAACTTTTTTTGTTGTTATAATGGAAAAATCTCAGTTCTAAGTTGATAGGAAAAGTGACAGGGACAAGCAAGATTAGAGGGAAGCCCATGTATTTGTTTCACTTAGCAGTTTTGCCCCCAGAATAACTTTCAGCTGGGGTGGCTCCTTCCTAGGTTTGGTTATTAGTAGTGCTGAATGGGGACTAGGGTAGGGTGGAATGATGATGAGATCAGGCACCATTAATCAACAGGCCTAGACCGATGTCTCTGTGAGGCAAAATATTCCCTTTACTTATCTCTCTGTCTTCAACACATGCCATGTAATGGGAAAAGATTCCAAAGCATGGCCTGCACCACTGGGTAAGGTTGCATAGGTTGTGGACTGCACAAAAGAACACAGAGGACAGAAATCCTGTGTGTGCCCCCTAACCAAGCCATGTTTTTGGGCATAGACCTATGTCTGCCCAAAAGGCGAGCTTTCCTTTGCTTTGCACAGAAGTATCATCTTCTTACCAAGTCATATGACACTGATTCTGGTTTCACCAGAGTAGGAACCTTTATATAATCATATATAATTTTTTATAATCATATGTAATGGATGCCACCAATCCGCATGGTAGTCCCAAGCACACCATTTGATCTTGCTAACATGACAAGGCATCTGTTCCTTTGAAACAAAGCTCGCTGCACATGCTGGAAGGCTGCCCAAGGAGTCCTTGCTACACAGTTAGAGACCGGATCCACAGCAACTCTGTCTTCTCATCTCATTAGCTAAATTACTACCTCTCAGTTATCTTGCTAGTCTGAACCTTTACTATATGGCTTCTGGCTCATGCCCCTGATATTGGGACCATATCTGATTTTTGTGGGGTCTAAAGAGGAAAGGACATAATAAACCTCTAAGCAGTCAGATAATAAATGTTAGTTCTAAATACTATCTGCACAGCCAGGACAGGGTTCTCCACAAACTTCATTCTTGTCATACACATGATTATAATGCTTCGTAAGTCTCCCTGACTTTGGAGTTTCTTCTCCTCCAGATGCCATGGCATATTTTCTTTGTGAGTAAGGTAAATGGTTGCTATGCCGGTTGAGCGGTGTGATCTAGGCCAGAACATAAACAGACAATAGGTTCTGATGCTACTGTCAGGAGGATGGTGAAGAAGGAACTCTACTCCCAATAGGAACAATACACCTGTCTGTCTTCCAGCAGAGGGCAAAACAATAGTATGGGGGCGGTACGAAGGCTACAAGTAGATCCAAATGGAGTTCCAGATGTCAGTGGAGAAACAGAAGGCGCTGGCAGTGGGATCACATGGTAAGGAGATGTGATTCCCATGTGGTTCTGGGGAAGGGAAACCCTGCCCACCAATAAAATTGGAATTCTTATGTCAGTCTGTGGATTCTCATATGAAGACTCTCTAAGAAACAGGACTTAATTAAATATCAGTGACTGACTTAGCATTCCAGTTGTATTTTTTTAATTAAATTCAATTAATTAACATATGATGTATTATTGGTTTCAGAGGTAGAGGTCAGTGCTTCATCAGTCTTATATAACCCAGTCAGTGCTCCACTTGCATGTTACAGAACCTCTCCAGATTCTCTTTTTACCTGAATCTGGTTTCTTCTGGGTGCTATGTGTGTAGCTCCAGAGCAATTCTTTGCTGTTTCATTCTTTACCACCTCCACTGGCACTGTTGTCCAGCCTCTTAAAGCTTCTGTTGTGTATTTCGGGGCACATGGTGCCATGTCCAAGCCTGGTTCTCTCTTCCCCCACTTTGTACTGGGTCCTTTCAGGGTTGTGGAGCAAGCCATGCGGTGTTCTACACAGTTGCCCATGTACCACACAGTCATTGGGCTCTACAAAAATGCCACGTCTCGCCTGAATCCCCTATAAAGTCAGCTTCTGGATCAGCTTCTTTCTCCTTGACACTTTGCCAGAAATCCAAGAGGCTGGGTGGGGAGAGGGGACATCAGGTCCTCCTTTTGACTCTGTCTTTGCCCTTAAGAGCTTGGCCTCAACGTAATGCCAGCATCATGACTTCCACCCTGAAAATATCCGGAAGAGATGATATGGTGTCCTTTGGTATGGTGAGGATTGGGTTCTTTCCAAAGTTTGCTGATTTTTTAAATTACTTTTTTTAAGAGCTGCTTTTCCAGCCTTGAAAGGCCTCTGGGAACAAGCTCCCTGAGAGCAAGAACAGGTGTGACCCATCTCAGCAGATAACTTCAGTGGCTTCTTTCTGATTCCAACATTCTGGGCACTTTGAATGTAGCTGTGAAATATTGAAGTCAAAATGAATAGAATATTGGATAATGAAATCCAATTAAAGAATTTTACAAAACAAATAACTGCAGATAGACAGCCCTCAGGATATGGTTGGGATGGAAAAAGAATAACCCATAAATACAAATGAAAATTTTTGCTACATCAGGAGGTAACAGTGGGCAAATCCAACATTATCATTAAAAATGTCCAGGGAACAAGGCAGGGGTGATTATCACGTTTCTCTTCTCAATGACTCTGGATTTGACATTTGCCACTAGGTTGGTGCAATGAGTCATCCTGAAGAACTGCAGATGTAAGCCAAGTTGGGCTTGACGCCAGGTGACCAATAGGGGAGTTTCTTCTTTCTTTTCTTTTTTTCTTTTCTTTTCTTTTCTTTTCTTTTCTTTTCTTTCTTTTCTTTCTTTTCTTTTCTTCTTTTCCTTTCTTTTCTTTTTTCTTTTCATTTCTTTCTTTTCTTTTCTTCTTTTCTTTTTTTTCTTTTCTTTCTTTTCTTTTCTTTCTTTTCTTTTCTTTTTTTCTTTTCTTTTCTTTTCTTTTTTCTTTCTTTTTCTTTCTTTTCTTTCTTCTTTTCATTTCTTTTCTTTGTCATTGAATATATTAACATAACATGGTATAAGTTTAAGATGCACAATGTGTTAACTTGAAACATTTATATACTGTAATATGATTGCCATGGTAATGATATTTAGCTCCTTTATCACATATAATTATCCTTTCTTCCAAGTGGTTCATATAATTAAGCATTAGTAGGAGGATCTTCTGTGTTAAGCTTTCAGTTACTTCCGTTTCATTACCAAAAATGAGGTAAGAAAAGGAAAGAAAAGATGTGCTGTGGTCTGTGTGTGTCTCCCCTCCTCCCTCCCCAATTCCTATGTTGACACCTACCCCCAGGATGACGGTATTTGTAGGTGAATATTTGGGAGATAATTAGGTCATGAGAGTGGAGCCCTCATGAATGGGATTAGTGCCCTTATAGAAAGGACCCTGGAGAGCTCTCTGGCCCCTCCGACCACATGAGGACACAGTGAGGAGACATCTGTCGGTGGTCCAAGAGGCTGGTTCTCACCAGACACTGAAAGTGCCGGCACCTTGATCTTCGAATTCCCAGCCTCCGGACCTGTGAGCAATACATTTCTGTTGCTTCTAAGCTCCTTATTCTATGATATTTTCGTTACTACAGTCCAAAAGGATGGAAACTAGAGGAGAAGTTACAAAGACCATAATCTTGGCTCCCGTGAACACTGTGGAACATGAGTATGACTCTGGGGCTCTGGAAAGCAAATGTGAGAAGAAAGCTGAAGGGCACAGAGCCAGGTGGCTTTGGGCTCTGCCCGTCTGGGCCTCCTGGCTGCTGTGGGCACTATGTCTACCCCAAATTTCCTAGCACCTGCTGCTCATCATCCTCAAAACAGCTGCTCCCCACACCTCACCCCCCTGCCTCTCCAGTCTCTGGTCCTCTCTCACTGAGTTTGTTCAGATTTCCATGCTGTCTTCCTTGTTCAGAGGCCCTTCTCAGGCTACCACCCACTGTCTCTCCTTCCTTCATCCATCCCATCTGCGGGAACCTGGCACAGAACCCTGCTGTACTGGGCCAGTCCCATACTTTCGCCACTGAAGGGGAATCTGACAACAGGTCAAACATGAAAGGGGTGAGGGCATACTTCCTACCAGGGAGGGATGGAAAGGAGTTGCTCAGGAGGGTGACAAGTGGACCCTCTGGCGGGGAGATGGGCTTGAACTGGAATCCGGGTTCACAATCAGTTTCAATAAACCCTTGCTGACTCATTGATTTTCGGGGATCACAGCTAAACATTAATGGAAAAGCCGGTGCTCAGGTGAAAATCTCTTTTATTTTCTACCTTATTTCATCTAAAGTTGAATTCATCGCCTAATGACAGCAGAAATACAGTATGGGCCAGTCCTTTGGGAATGCAACACCAGGTTGATAGCCGGGCAACCGGAGCTGAGACTGCTTCCTTCATGAGCACCAGGGTCTGTAATCCCCTCCATCCTTTGAGGGCCAGCTCATGACTTCTTCCACCACAAAGCCAACCCATACATTCTCCCCATGAAGCCACAGTGTTTTGTTCCTCTGTCTCGTTACCTACCCTGGGCTACGCATCATAAAATATTTTTGATACCTTTCTTCTTTTCTTTTCCTAAAATATAAGCTGATGGTGGACAGGAATTATGTATTATTCATTTTTATATTTTACGTACTGTGCTTAATACAGTGGTCAGCAAGTAGTTGGTGCTGGATAAATACTTACTGATGGAAGAAAGGAAGGAAAGAAGAGAGGAAAGAAAGGAATAGAGAAAGTGAGAAAGCCGGGAGAGTGAGAAAGTTCATGAGCCGGGGGCCGGGTACCTCTCATCTGTCACACCAACTTTCTTGGGTTGCCGTATCACCCACCCACGGGGCTGTTCCTGAGTTAGGGAAAGTGCCTGTGTATGTGTCAATGCCTGGCACATGGCAAATGCTCAAATAATTGTTAGCTTTCAAACAACTGTATTATTGTTGTTGTCACTGTTGTTCTGACTTCCCAGATGTTGTCTTTCTAACCATGCACTTTAATCAGTGATAGTTTACCTTTATGAGGAAACCTGATTATACGTATCCTTTGATCATTTCAGTAATATGCTCTGGGCCCTTCTCAATTTTTCTTCCACCATTTCTGAATAGAAGAAAAGGAGGGGAAGCCACGATCGAATGGTACAGCCTTTTGTAGTATGGATGTCTTCTCTGTCCAGACCCAGGTTGGGTTTCAGGGAATCTGTAGAAATATCAACTAGGGGGTAAAAATCACTGTTTTCAGCTGAACTAAGATCAGTGCATATGTTCTTTTCCACAGGAGAGGGGAGACCAAGATGCTGGAGGAAAGGATTTGGTTTTGTCACACATTTGAAAGGAAAGCTGGGTGAGAGGGTTGAGAGAGGGAAAAAGTAAAAAGTTCAGGCTGGTACATCTGAAGGCAGCCCAAGGCTTCAGTTCCAAATGGAGCCACTGGAGCTGTTTACAAATTGGAGGTAAAATCGTGCTTTCCCATTTCCCCTAAAACCCCTGCTTACCACTTGCCAGAGAAAATGAGCAGGAAATTAGACAGAGGAACTCATTTTGCTGACTGAGAAAAATGCAGTTGATTCAACTCTGAAATTGAACCACTGAGATGATAAACTCTCCCCCTAACAAATCCGGGTTAGAATCAGGATGTGGCCCTTTCCTTCTCTCACCGGCTATTTTGGGTTATTTTTGCTGAAAGCAGATGTAATTGTTAAATGTGCAGATGTTACATTTAGTTCTTCCCGTCTTGGTTGTGTATCTTATTTTTTTTTCTTTTTTTTTTTTTAATAAGAAACAAGTTTAATTAACGATGACACATACTTTCTTTCCTAGGGCCTGTCTGGCCTGGTTTATAATGTTTCTGTTTGGGGTGGGGGGGCGGGTGGGGACTTGGATCTGAATGTTTCTCTGACATCGTCTTCAGAGTTCAGGGTTCCAGTAGGGAGCTCTGTGAACATACCCTGTCCGTTCTTCCTTAGAAGAAATCAAGATGCCAAGGAACCACTTTAGCACTTAAAAAGGAATGTGGGCTTATGGGTGAAGGCAGGGCTCAGAGATCGTTGGCCTCTGAAATGTAGGAGGGACCAGAGAGGCAAATTAGAGAACAGAGCTTTGGCTCCAAGGTGAATACCTACCTCTCATGGAGAGAGTGGTCTGTAGCCTCCCAAGTCACGGGGAAATCCTAGCTCCCAGTGTGATGATATTTGGATGTGAGGCTTTTGGGAGGTGATTGGGTCATGAGGGTGGAGCCCTTTGGGATGAGATTAATGCCTCTATGACAAAGATCCTGGAGAGCTGCCTTGCTCCTCCTCCACATGTAAGAACAGAGCTCCTGTAAACCGGGAAGCAGAGACTCATCACACATTGAATCTGCCAGCACCTTGATTTTGGGCTGTCCAACCTCCCAAACTGTGGCAAATGAATGTCTATTGTTTATAAAGCACTCAGGCCACGGTAGTCTTGTCATTGCAGCCCAGAGGAGTTAGGCACACCTCAGCAGAGTAATAACTCACTTTTATTGAGATGTATGCCAGGCACTGTTCTGAGTGCTTGCCATGCATCCTCTCATTTAATTCTCATTTCTTCTGTAAGGAGGGTATTATTGCTGGGACACCTGCAGGTGAACAAGCCAAGGTGAGAGAATCAAGTCACTCTGTTCGCAGCGAGGGAGAGTTAGAACTGCAGGCAGGGCTGGCCTGTCTAATTCCAGACATGTTCCCATCATCTTTCCCAATTTTCTCCCTTTCTCCCTTTCTCCCTTTCCAAGTCCCCTAGTTTCCACTTAGGGACAAGTGTGGTTCCAGTGGAGCTAATGTCAATCCAGCGCAGGGTCGGGTTGCCTGACCTAGGCTAAGCCAATCAGTGTGGAACCAAAGGGACTGGTCGGGAGTGTCATGTGACCCAATCGTAGCTCTCAGGATGAATGCAGGGCTTGGGGACAAAGCTGTCTCTCTCCTTTGGTAGCTGGACCAGTGTGAAACAATTTGCTCTTACAGGAGAGAGGGTGAAACCAATATTCAGGGAGGCCAGAGGTGCAAGAATCACAGAGAAATAGAGGTGAAGCACTGATGACAAGTGTGAACCTCTGTAGCAAACCGAGGGTGATGCCAGAGATGCGTGGGAGCTCAGCAATCACAGAGGCCAAGGAGGTCCCTGTATGTGGAAGCCAGACTCGGTTGACGGTCTGTTCCTTACGCCCAAACATTTTAACTGACGTGATCACACTGCCCAAGTCAATCTTTAGCTTTCTGCCTGGGCCCTATCTATTCTTGGGCACTGGTATTTCCTTCATTTATATATATATATATAATGTACATATACATATATATAATTTAAATTTATATTTATATAAATATAAAGTTATATGTATAAAATATATATTTATATAAATATTTACATAATATATAAATTTATATTATATTGATATAATTGATATAAATTTATATTATATATCATTTATATATTATTTTATATTTATATATGTTTTATATTTATATAAGATTTATATATATTATATATATATATATATGGACCCTGGAACAATACACACAGACACATCCACACACACAATTAACCATCGAACAACATGGGTTTGAACTGTGAGGGTCCACTTACATGCTGACGCTTCTCAATACAGTGCAGTATTGTAAATGTTTTCCCTCTTATGTTTTCTTCACATTTTCTTTTCTCTAGCTTACTTTACTCTAAGAATACAATATTTCATAAATAGAACATGAAAAATGCGTGTTAGCTGACTGTGTGATTGGAAAGGCTTCTGGTCAACAGTAGACTCTTAGTTAAGCATTTATTTATTTATTTATTTTTGTAGTTAGGTTTTTAGAGTCAAAAGTCATACGTGGATTTTCAGTTGAACGAGGGCTTGATGCCTTTAATGTCCGTGTTGTTCAAGGGTTAACTGTACATGTAGATACAGGGAGTTTCCTCTACAATATAAGGAGAGGGGGGATCCCTGGGTGGCTCAGTGGTTTAGTGCCCTCTTCAGCCCAGAGCCTGATCCTGGAGACCCAGCATCGAGTCCCACGTCGGGCTCCCTCCACGGAGCCTGCTACTCCCTCTGCCTGTGTCTCTTCCTCTGTCTCTCTCTCTCTCTCTCAATCTCTCTCATAAATAAATAAAATCTTTTAAAAAAAAAAATAAGGAGAGGACTATGGATGCCCAAATGACTGGAGCTGTCTGATTTCCACAGGAGATTTTTGGGAACATAGCATCATCTCGAATCAAACTGAGTTGGTTTTTTTGTTTTTGTTTTTAAGGGAAGTCTATTGAGGAGAAATGTGTAGAATATTTTATAGTGATTTTGAAACAGCAGCAACTCTCCTTATGAGAAAACGAGACATAATCTAAGTTGTCATGCGCCCACCGCACTTGGCCTGCCAAGCCGCCCCGCCCGGAGGTGCCCAGCCCTGCCTCCCCCTCCCAGCCTTCCCCTCCCCGGATGGCCGCTCCAAACTTCATCTTCTTTTACTGTGTATTCCAGAGTGTCACGTAGCAGTAATGATTCTGGCATTTCTCCTGCCAAGACGGATGGAGCCAGTGAAAAACATTCTCAACTTGCAGGAGTGAGACTCATAGTGAAATTTAAGGCCCATGATGGGACATTAAGGACAAACACACCTTGGGACAGAGAAACACTTTCTTTTCCTCTCACATCAATCCTTGAGTGCAGCTGCTGGGTACTGTGTGTACTCAGTCATGGCTCGGGCCAGCCCTGTGCCTGGAAATCCCTGCTTAACCTAAACCCATAGGTTTGAACCTCTTTCTCCGTTTCTCTCTCTTTCACACACACACACACACACACACACGCATGCACACATGCACATATGTACACATATTGTCAATGAACTGCAAGAAGATGACAAAGAACAGGAAGGGGAAGGGAACAGATGAATTGGAGGATAAAAAGTAAGCTTATTTCCTATCCCTTGTCCCTGCCTCTGGGAGGCTGTGGCTGCTGTCCTGAGCTGTCAGAACGAGTGAGCACTTGGAACCTCCGCACGGCCTTTGCTACACGTGAGGATACTCATGGGAAAGGGAGTAGGGGAATGTCTCACTAGAGGGAATGGCAAAGGATCAGAAATACATTCTGCTGTTTGTGTGCACAACAGGATCACCGGGTCTGCTCCCCGGCCGGGCATAACCACAGTATGCCTTCTTTCTCGAACATTAATGGGTGTAGGTAATGGCACTACTATCATTTTCTTTCCCCATAACCCCAAAATCTTCAGATGCTGGTTTGAAAGTTTTAATTCACCAGACATTTACAGCCTGCTATTCTGGGTAGTTTACTTATGTACTTATGTAATTAATAGCAATGAATATCTTCAAGCTCTGGATTTTTCCCCTTTTAATTGCTAACATAGTGGCACTTTTATGGATAGTAGAGACCTGCAAATGATAAAGCCAACCTAGTCACCTGACCCCAGTCCCCCAGGAGGAGCAAGAGGGCCAGATGTTGGGCCCATGGACACTACAAGGATTGGGATGGGGAGGAGGGATGACGTCAGGGCTGTGGAGCCCCCCGTGAGATTCTGGACATCCTGGGACAGAAAAAGACAGTGTTGCCAGACTGGCTCTGACAACGGACAGCCACCGGCAAGCTTATAGAGGCACTGAAGGTGTTTCTGTATGCAAATGAAGGTGTCCACTGATTGACATGGCTTTTTAATATTTCAGGGGACCGTGAGATCAGCACTGTCTGCTTTGCTCCCTGGAGTAGTCTTGGTGCTGAGCACAGGGCCTGGGACTTACATGTTCAGCTGGTACTCCCTGAGAATTAATGAAAGCATTAATGAGAGCCACGGCATGCTGAGTGAGGGACAGCCATGCTTGGGGGATGATGATATAATGAGGCTTGGTCAAGCAGGACTTAGATGTCACTCCTTTGTAGGGTTTTATTGGCTCCTCAGCTCTTGGAGCAAAAGGGCCTGGATCTTGCTCAGGAGAAGGAGGAGGACGAGGGGCACATTTCGCCAGCACTCTAATTCCAGCCAGGCGGCCATCCTCCCGAATCCCTCAGAACTACTTAAGCTGCACCAGCACCTGGCACCCTGTCTGGAGGAAATTGCATTTTAACATCTTATTGCCCTAAGAGCCTTTGAACAAACCACGAGGAACAACTGTGGGCCAGCATTCTTTATTCTGGGTGACTGGGGAAGGGCTCCCGAGGAGCCGAGGAGCAGGTGAGCCATCTGGAGGAGGATGGGCCCCCTGGATGGCGTTGTGGCTACCAGGACATGCCTTAGAAGAATATACACCTGTGGAGTCTGGGGACATCTGGTCCTGGGGCTAAACTCTGCATCTGCACCCCTGGTGAGCCTCTCTGTGATCACCTGGTTTTTCTTACAGAGCAGGTTCAGCTGGAGCAGCTCTTGGTTCCCACCAGACACAGGGTGCCCCAAGTTTCAGCTGTTCAGGAGCAAATGACGGTGGCATTGGCACAGGCCACGGTGGAGCGGTTTTCATTATACAGTTCCAGCAAAACCTGGTATTCTCCCTGGAGGGGACACAGGGAAAGCATGAGATGTGTGGCCCACAAAGCAATTGATCATTCAACAGGTGATCATCGAACACCTTCTATGTGCAGCATTGTTTTAGACACTGGGGATAAAGCAGAACCAGGCAAAGCAAACTCGCTTCGTGGAGCTTACATGAGCTCATTGGGGCAGCCAGTCAATGCACACGATACTTCAGGATGTGCGCTGTGCATATGCTGATGCCAGAGACAGAACAGGGGAGGGGAGGAGGGGAGGGGCCACAGTGCTGGGCCCGGCAGGGCTGGGTGGGGCTGGGCTAGTGCTGGTTAGCAGTTTCAACTAGGCTGGTCAAGGCAGTCCCTGTTACAGAGGTGGCCTTTGGGCAAAGACCTGAAGAAGATGGGGAGCACACCAGCTGCTCTGAGGGATGGCACCCTGAGTTTGAGGAAGACTGAGGATGCCCATGGGGTTGCAGGGAGAGAGAACCACAGGAAGAGAGAAAGGACATGAGACAGTGATGGCCTCACGGGCCATGGTGAGGACGCTGGCTTCCACTCTGAAAGGGACACAGGTCATGAGAGCACTTTCCCCTGGGGAGTGACCTGATGACACATACATGTGACTACGATCCTTCTGGCCGCCCACTGAAAAGAGGCTGTAGGGGCCGAGAGTGGAAGCACTTGAGACCAGGTAGGAGACCACCCTGGCTGCAGTAGATGCAGAGATGAGGAGAGGGATCGGATTCTGGATGGAGGTTGGAAGAAGAGCCAATAATGATTTGCCAAGGAAACTCATGTGGGTGGCAGAGAAAGGAAGGGGCTGAGGGTGACACCGGAGATTCTGGCCCGAGCAACTGGAAGGATAAAGTGTCATTTGCTGAGATGGACAAGACCTCTGCGGAAACAAGAAACCGAAATGCTCTATCAGAAAAAGTATTGCCACATTGTAGAGTTCGTTTCTGGCAACAACACTCCACAGAGGACTCTCTCTGTCTGTGGTTAGTGGTTGGGCTGAATGGGAAATTGCAGAAAAACCTATGTGTTTGTTCAGTGCCAAAGCCCTGCCCCAGCCCTCAGAGGCCATGTGGGGTGGGGGTGACATGCCTGTGGGTTCACCAGTCTGGAGAGAGATGCTCTGAGCGGTGGGAGGTAGTGGTAAGCAGGCAAAGAGCCCAAGACGGAAGGATCTCAAGAGATTCCTGGCACATCTTTGAAGTGCCTGTCACCCAAAGAAGAAAAGGGGTTTAATCTGTATAAGCCAGAGGGAAGGAATAAATCAGACCACTGGATGGAGGTTGCATGAGAGGCAGTTTTTGTGAGAGAAGAACGACTTTCTACCAATTAGCAGAGGCCCAGGAGCGAGCGGGTTCCCCAGCAATGAAAACTGCATTTGGCAGAGCTGGGCTGCACTCTGGACGGTGGCTGGGGTGAGACGGGTGCTCAGAATGCTCCCTTGGGCACCGTTGAGCTTGAGGTTTTGTGGTAGCAGAGGCTCCTGTGAGGCTGATGGCCCAGACGTGAGCAGCTCTGATTTCAGGAGTGTAGGAAAGGAAGAAACCAAAGCAGGGTGAAGGATAGAGTTCAAATGTGCACCCCCTGTGTCCCCCTCATCATCACCTTCTTCACTTTCGGGGTCCATGTGCCTTGAGGCACACACCCTACAAAATTACTAAAAACCTAATGAATTTTTCATTATTGCTTTAGAAGCCTAAGGAAAGATGTTATTTGCAGGAAGGTCTTTAGATTATGAATTCCGTACTTACATTGCGTACATGCATACAAACCTGCGTACGTACAAGATATGCATACTCTGGTTTAGGAGGCAAGAGTATTTGGGCAACTGTGTTCACCTGCAGGCAGGTGGAGGGACTAGCTAGGAGGATGAGAGGGGTGGAGGAGGGACAAGGGACAAGGGACAACAGCCTCTGCTGTTGAGGAGAGCGCTGAATTTGTGAGTCAGGAATTTATAGTTGTATCCTTGGCACTTACACAGATTAGGCTGTACCTACAAATTGTTGTCCAGTACTTTGGAAGCCCAAAGGATCTCTAAATTCTAATTCAGAAAACAGCAGTCATAGAGATGCAGGGCTCCAGGCAGGACTTCGGTCGGGGCCAAGGGACTGGCTGTGCTAAAAAGAAAGTCACACTAAGACACTGAAGATTGACTGCTGAGTGGAAAAGTTTCCAGCCAAGCAAGGATGGAATTAGCACAGAGCCCATCTCTGGGGGATTTGATGGGAGGAGGGGATCCGGGGCAGGTCTTTTAAAACCAGAAGACTTCACACTGTCTCTGTCCCATATTAGGAAGCAAAGTCTCTGAGCCTTGCTGGCTGGCTGTCAGCCAGGGAAGCCTGGGCTGGCTGCAGCTGGTCCTCAGCCAGCGTGGGAGCTCATGTTGAGATTAAGGCCAGCAGCTGCCTCTGCTGCATACGTGACAGGTTGCATGCATCCCACTTGGGTTATGTCCCCTGTCGATTCTGGCCAGGTGTCAGTAGGTTGGGCATAGTCAGACCTGGCCAGGTTTCTGCTTCCTAGGTCGAAATCTCAGATGGAGATGAGGTAGGAGGACCAACCGAAGAGGACCAGGGGATGCTTAAGCAACCATGCCCATGGCCGGGATGCCTGAACCTGGCTTTGCCCTCAAGCTGGGCAACATCGCAGAGCACCATCACTGGTTGAAAAGAATGCAGGTCCTGCACTCACCCAAGCATCCTAGGGGAATGAAATAAAGGTCCCCCTCCCCCATTTCTATGAAACTTTTCTTTCAAAGGGATTTTGTGCCTTTAAGAAATTCTTTTCCCTTATATTTCATAGCAACTCCTAAAGAGCACTGCTTTTAAAAAAAAATCCAATAAGGCAAGATGAAAATCAATCAGATTTTAAGTCAATTTCCAGTGGGAGGGGAGGATGATGGATTCAGAAGGAATGTGGGGAAGGAGAAAAATTCAAATAGCAAAGACTTAAAGAAAAAATTAACTGGGAGAATTTCGGCACCACATCCTGGAAATGAAGGGAGTTTGCAAGATTAATATTTTACTGGAAGGCCTGCAGGGAAGACGCTGGAGAACCCCAGAGGGGGAAGGTATAGCTGGATACTTCCCATCTGCAAGAGAAACACTAGAGAATGTTCTAGAAACACGAGGGCTTGCACCTGAGGAACCCAGAGGCTTGGACAGAAAGGAAACTCACAGACACACACACACACACACACACACACACACACACAAGAAATGAAACAAAGCTAAACAAATTCTCTTTGCAGAAGGAGACCCATTTCCAGAGTCACATGTTTTGTTTTGTTTTTTTTGAAAACTGAGATATATTGATATATATCAATGTATTACATCTTTGTGATTCCTTTTATGATGACCTATGAGATTTTCTCAGGGGTAGCAGATTGCTTATGCCAGAGCTCCTTGAATTCAGCCATTTAATAAGGTCATATTATTTTGTGTAGAAGGAATTAGTGGAAAACTCAACTCTTAGCTGTGAGCCTTGCCCTTGAATACTCAGGATGGCGGCATTTTATTCACATGGTGGCAGCCCGTGAATAATAGTGCAAGGCTGGAACCTGGGTGTTGTTAAGCCTTCATAGTTGTGTGTGTTGCCTCCTTTCTCCGATGAGCCAGCCTCATCGACATCCCACACCCTGACAGTCCCAGGTAGTCCTCACAGACACAGCAATCCTACAGGACGGGACATGAGCATCCTCCTCTGTGGGAGCTGTTTGCCCAGAGGTTCCCTGAGGATCCAGCGGGACATAAAATATTAAATACTAAAATGGGAAAATCAGTGTTTAAGTGGCCACCATGAGGTAATGGCTTTATTGAAGAAGGGTTTTCTTAGTGATGGCAAATGGAAAAGATTTAAATTTAATTCCTTCCTCCACCTCTCCTCCTCTAAGAAACTGCTCAATACAATAATTAAGTAACAGGGCAAAACAGAAAGCCAAGACATTACCTCGAAAATTTCAAATCCAGGATTATTGATGGGACCGGCATAATAGATCTGTTCTGAAACATACAAAACAGACATAATGTTACTCAATCATATGAACAAAAATGATTTATTCATATTATCGGTGCTTGCTATGCGCTAGGAATCCAGTGATGGAAAAGAAGGTCTCTATCTACACAGTTGCTCACGTTCTAAGGAGGACACTGACAACCTGTAAATAACTAAATAAGTCACTTGGGTTGTAGAAAGTGCTAGAAGAAGACATGCAGGCCGCGTGAGAGGCAGATGGTGTCATGGTTAAGAAGCCAGGCTGGAACCAGGCTGCGTGGGGTGAAATCCTGTGACCGCCTATGATAACTGTTTGATCTTGGATAGTCATTTCTCCTTTGGGCTCAGTTTCCTTTTTAAGAATGGGTATAATAATGACGATAACAGTGTCCACTTCCTCGAGCTCTGAAGAATCAGAGTTAGTCAATGTAAAGCACTAATAACAATGTCTGGAAAGCACTGAATAAATAATTTGCTAAAATAACGAACTAGGAAATGCCATGTTTGGTTGGGTGGCCGGCCAGCGAAGGCATCCCTAATGTTTAGTAGCTCTGATATGAGAATGGAGAGGGGAGATGATTGGGTAGCTTTACTGGGCGAGAATGATAAGGCGAGAAACTCCAGGCTGTTGGGAATAGATTCAGGAAAGCTTATGATTACAGATCATGGAATCTAAGGAGGGTAAGGAAGTAAATGAAGGCGGAGTGGGTTGATAATAGAAACACTGGCAAAGTCAGTTGAATGGAGATTGCATCATTGCTATCAAGGTCCTAGAATGGGTGTGCTGGAAGGTCATGGTGAAGCCAGAGGGTAGAAGCCTTGACACTGAGATTTCAGAAGTGGTGCATTTACTGATGGTGACAACACACAGGGTTGATGTGGGAGTCAGTGGTTGAGGTGGAATATTGTAAAACATTAGTGGAGGTCAAGCCGCTGGGACGTTATGGGGATAGATGGGCCATTCATGCCAACATTGAGTACCAAAACCTTGCCCAGCTCCTCATATGGTGATTGCCATCTTTGTGACTCCCCAGCCCTGTACACTTGACACATTACAAGCACACTGCCTAGGAGCACAGACTCTGGGGGCAGACTGTCTGAGCTAGGTTTGAATTTTGGCTCTTCTTATTATGAGTTGGGCAAGTCACCTAATCTTTCTGTGCCTCAGTTTCCTCATCAGGAAGCGAGGTGGGAGTTATAATAATATTCACAGAGTTGTCATGAGCATCAAATGAGTTAATGCAAGTAAAGCTCTTTCCCCAGTACCTGGGACATGGTGAGCCTGAGTAGTCAATGAGTGTTTGCCATTAATACATCACTGACCAGTCCACACAATGGAGTATCCGCCCAATACAGGCCAGGTGCTGTGCCAGGTGCTAGGTAACAACAGTAGATGAGAATATTACACAAACCATTTGAATCATTGGGCACCCAGAATTGTTATCATTTGTTTACAGGCTGCTTCCTTCAGCAGCCTGTGCCTTCTTATTTGCATAGCTCCCAGTACATTGCAAAGTCTAGCACACAGCAGGGTGCAATATAGGGTTCTTATAGGGGTTGTAGAATGAGCAGATCCAGAGCCAGGATGTGGGTTTGCCAACCAACTTCATTCCTGCTCCTGCTACTGGGATCCTCTCCCTGCTGGAAAGCTCTGGGCCTGGGTTATGCTGACACAAGATCCTGGAGCAGGGAATGAGCCATGGGAGTGGCAATCTGGTGATGAGGGTGGAGGGATGGTAGAGGATGATGGAGCTGAATAAATGCTTATTGGTTTATTGATGGCATTAATTATTGAGCTCTTTTAAAAGCACAGTGACTACCTGCCTCACGTAGCTCCTGGTATCTAACCATTGCTCAAGAAATATTTGGAGACTGACCGACCATACTCTCTCCATGAAAAGGGACTTTGGAGCAGGGACAGCATGGCTGGTAAGTGAGCGGCTGCCCACATGGAATCATGTCAAGGGTGTGACAGTAACCTGTTTTGAAAAAGGCCTCTTCAGGCAATCTGAACCTCAACTTCTACCAGGAGACCCATCCTTAGCATGGCCTTTGGCTTCTGTTAAATGCTCATGCCCCCAACATATCTATCCTTCCTTCCCATGGTCAATTTCTTGTACCTTGCAAGGATAATGTGCAAACCTGGTGGATGCCAGATGGACAACGTCCCTATTTCATTGCACTAAATGATCCATTTATTTTTGAAAGGAAATATATATTTGGTTGTGGATAGAAGCAAAAGTTTAATGCAAAGATATTCTTCTGTATGATGTGATTTTAAAAAGAGACATGTTGAAGTTCTGGATCTTATCCTTAAGAATCTTCCAGTGCCACTGGGAAAGATCCAGTGACTAGCGATACAGAAAGTTAACTGTGTAAGTGAGTGGTGTATGCGGGCAATGTATTTTTTAAAATATTTTATTTATTTATTTATTTATTTATTTATTTATTTATTTATTTATTTATGAGAGACACAGAGAAGCAGAGACATAGGCAGAGAGAGAAGCAGAGACATAGGCAAAGAGAGAAGCAGGCTCCATTCAGGGGGCCCGATGAGGGACTCGATCCCGGGACTCCAGGATCACGCCCTGGGCTGAGGGCTGCGCTAAACCGCTGAGCCACCCAGTGCATCCCACCTAACAAGTGCAGAGAGTTCAGAGGGGGCTGCCTGGGGTTCAGCTGGAGTGCTGGAGTGCTGCACCACCCGAGGGCATACCATTCATGTTATAATCTATGTGAGTGGTGGCCCCTAGAGCTGTGCGAGGCAGTGGCCCAGCTACCAGTATACCATTCCTTTTGAGGAAATTCTCTCTTCTCCAGTGGATATTCTCTGACCGAAGCCAGAACAATTTGAGCAGGAAGACAGAGACCCAGGGCCAATTTATTCTGGCAAGAAATGGCTTGTTTTATTTCAACTTATCAGTATCTAGGGCTGTTCACGTTCTGTGTGGTGCTGCAGCCTTCACACTGCTTCTGTGACTCTCAGATAGCCTTTCAGAAAATCCCCTTGCTTTTGTTGGCAGGAATGGATTTCTGATGCTCACAACTCAAGGGCTGTTGAATGCTATGGGCACGAACCAGTCAAAATCACTCACGCTGGCCATCAAGGTATGGGACACAGTGTGGCTCAGGAGCAGAACCCAAGAATGGGGAGTGTGTCTGCATGTTGGGTGTGGGTGGGTTCCCTTGGGCGCATTTTCCCCCTGCTTCATGCTTCTACTGATTGTTCTAAGCTGGCATAGTGCAAACGACTTGACCTTGGAAGCAGAAAGACCTGAGTTTATGACCCAGCTCTCCATTCACCAGCCGGGTGTCCATCCTGCAACTCAATTTCTGCATTTGCAAGATAGAAATGGGAATGTCTCTCCTGCAGGGCGTTGAGAGGACCAGAGGGCTATATGCAAACTTGCTGAAAATAGTGGCATCCCCAGTCAGGGCAGAGCCAGTAGTTATTAGTTGTATTATTATCCAGTGGATGGGAAGAAGGCTAATGTAATGAAGACCCACTTGGATGCTGAGGAACACATCAGGTCTAGGTTTTGGAACCTCTGAGCAGAGGCAACAGCTGGTAGGTTCTATTGGTGTCTTTTGTTTAAAAAAAAATGGATGAGGATAGCTCTTTGAAGAATAACATTAGAATGATATCTAACGTTCTACTATGCTCATTTTATGCTCCAAGACTTGCGAATTTGTTTCAAATGAAGAGGTTCTTTAGTGGGCAGAGAGGTTTTCATTCAATCTGTCTCTTATACTTTACAGTTTCAGTTGGACCTTTTGGAGGAGGGGTCTATGAAGTTCCTGAGAACTGCTTCAGGTAGCTCATGAAACTATCTTCTTCTTCTTCTTCTTTTTTTTTTAACCTAATGAAATAACACCTAAAATTAAATTCTCGCCCCTTCCATTCTTAGATCCTCCCTGATTCTGAGATTCCTTTAATTAACATTCTCACACTCCAGTACTATAAAAAGAGCCCCAGTATATCTGTACCCACTCCTTCCTTTCCTCCATTTGAAATCTTTATCAGTTTTTAGTGTGCTGTGGATTAAAGAAATCCACCTCCCCGGTTCTGAACACATGAAGTCATTTCTGCGAATTGGCTTTGTTTTGACCCAGATCTTTGTGTGGTTGGCACATAATGTCTTTTACAGAAAGGAAATTGATTTTTAAAATGTGGAAATAAAAGGTCCCCAAAGGTTTTGGATTAGATGGAGGTGAGACTCAGGGCTGCCTTCCTGCTCTTACAGCCTTTTATCCCCTGGGGAGCAGCGCGGATGCCAGTCCGGAGGTGCCCCCTGAATGCGTGGGTTCTGAGGAAGCATTCTCTCCATTTCCTAGCCCTTCCGAGTATCTTACTGCAATTGCCTCCAGTCTTCCAAATTTATTACAAAAATGTCATCAATATTTAAGCACTATGAGGGTGCTCAACAGTGTAAAAATACTGAGAGTTATAATTTATCATAAATAGGCCAATTAGTATATTCAGAACAAAGTTTTAAAAAATGATCATTTATTTATTTTCTCAGCTTTGAGCCTTTTTCCTGCCTGCTAGGCCCAATTGAGGGGGCTCTTTGAGAGCTGTGTTGAACTAGGAGGACCCAAGCAGTGGTCCCACAGTGAAGATGGAATAGGGAGAGTGTTCCAAGCAGACCAAGAGCCTCATCTCTGGAGTATGAGGGAGTGAGCACATTACTTCATTTCAGTGAGCTCTAAATATACTCTTCAGTCATCTCCCTGCCTCTGGGCATTTCCTTTAAGACACCCAAGTCTGGCAGATGGCAAAGGCCTGGCCATTGTTGCTCATCTCTTTCCTGATTTTAGCTCTGCTTTTTTTCAGCCTCTGACCCTGCAGGGTGTAGAAAATGCTTCCTGGTCCCACAGGGCACTGAGCTAGTTGCCGGTTAGGGCACTTATTTAAATACATAATGAGCTTGCCTGCGTGGGGACTTAGAGGAGTGTGCCCTGCCTCTGGGGGTAGTGTGACTGCAGACAGGCTCCCTGTGGGCCTGAAAACCTTGAGGTTTCAACTTGGTTTCAATGGATGGATTCCAGGCAGTGTGGGCAGGTAGCTCCAGGCTAGGCCCAGGCCCAAATATTTATGTTATGTGTGTATGTATGTGTGTGTGTTCAACTTTGTCAGCTTCTCCATCTCCTGGGCATTTCTATTCTCCAGAGCCTGTATATGCATTCTTTATGTCTCTCCTGAGGGCTGGCCACCAGAGGACTTCAGTGTGGTGAGCATGCCTGTACCACCTCGGAAGTGATCTGAGTTCCTGCGTGCAGTTGCATAGGTTGACTGGCCAAGTGGGTGGGTGGAAGCATAAATCCAGCTCCTCCTCCACAGGGCCAGACTCTGCAGCCTGAGGCTGGACTGGGTCCCACCTGCAGATTCTTCTGGTGTCCTGGCCACATCCCTTGCCAGTTTTGAATTCAGGGCAGCCTTACACTGGAAAACAGTATGGAGATTCCTCAAAAAGTTGAAAATGGAGCTATCCTATGACCAGCAATTGCACTCCTGAGTATTTACCCCAAAGATACAGATGTAGTGTTCCAAAGGGGCATCTGCACCCCAATGTTTATAGCAACAATGTCCACAATAGTCAAACTATGGAAAAAGCCCAGCTGTCCATCAACAGATGATGGATAAAGAATATGTGGTATAGATATACAATGAAGTATTACTCATCTATCAAAAAAATTCAATCTTGCCATTTGCAATGACATGGATGGAACTAGAAGATGTTATGATAAGTAAAATAAGTCGATCAGAGAAAAAACAATTATCATATGATCTCACTCATATATAGAATTTAAGAAACAAAACAGAGGATCATAGGGGAAAAGAGGAAAAAATAAAACAAGATGAAATCAGAGAGGGAGACAAACCATAAGAGACTCATATCATAGGAAAGAGACTCAATCATAGGAAACAAACTGAGGATTGCTGAAGGGGAGTGGGGTGGAGGGATGGGGTAATTGGATGATAAACATTAAGGAGGGCAGGTGATGTAATGAGTACTGAGTGTTACACAAGACTATGAATCACTGACTTCTACCCCTGAAACTAATAATATGTTATATGTTAATTAATTGAATTCAAATTTAAAAAAAGGGGGAAATCAGGGCAACCTTGATAGCATCAGCCATGCCTTGAACATTGTCCCAGGTCCAGAGCCCTCTGCATACTTTCTCATTGCACAGTGGCCCACACAGGACAATTGCGAAGTGCCGGGATGTTATCCTCTCCAAGCCCCCAACCCAGGTGGACTGGATCCTGGGTATAAATTCCACAACCTCCTGACCTTCAGAGGGATAAATCTGACATGCACGCTGTAGTTCCTCAAGGATCCCAGTGGGGCCGAGCCCTAGTTCCCATTCTTGGAATCAGTTGCCCATTTCTCCCTTCCTTGCTTCTCCTCCTGCCCTGAGTCCCTCGAGCTCCTCTCATGCCTGCTTTCTGGCATCGCTTCTTAATAACTACCCACCCCCAAGTCCTTGTCTCTGGCTTTGCAAGGGGACCTCAAACTATGAATGCTTCCTAGAAGAAAGTGAACCTTCTCCTAATTTGTACCAAGGCCACATATGAGCTAGTGATGGTCCTAGAAAGCTGGCTGCTGATATATTTGGACTTGATTGTGAGGATGGAGCCATGCAGCCTAGAAGATAAATCTGAACATCCTGGAAGCTGACTTCTGCACCAAAGAGCAGGAAGAAGAATGAATGTCCTGGATTGTCCTAGAGAAGGCCCAGAGCCTCATACTTTGGAGAAGACAGGAGTTGAGAGAGGAGGTGAAGGCCACACTGGGTGGGTGGCTATGAGGGAGCCAGCAAACTTGGGAAAGAGGGGGCAGAGAGGGAGGGGGAGAGGTGCACAGCTGGTCTCTTGGTTTCTAGTGTCTTCATTCAGTTGTGTACAGACTCTTACTATCACAGAACAGTGGGTCAGTGTGGGCTAATATGATTTAACCTGTAATAAGCAAAGTGTATTCTATAAATTGATTTGAAGCTTTGGGATTTCTTGGCATGTCAGATGACCCTTTCATTGGGAGAATTTTTCCTCTTGCTACTGGGAGGTCAGTAGTTAGAACATGTTCAATTTTATTCCTAAATGTATCTTAAGATGTCAAGCATGTTGTTTGGCCCCTTTGGTCCGTTCCAGGCATCAAAGTTGTGGTCCTTTTCAGAATTACCACCATACTTCGGAGCTCATAAGTATCCGACTAGAGCTTAGATTACTACATCTCAGCTTTGTCTGAAGTACTTTGATTATTTTTACTGTTCATTCAAACAGGCTTATGAGATCTTTGTTTTGATCTTTGACTGCTAGAGAAACTTAATATTATTTACAACTTGAAAGCATTCATTGTGTCATTGCAATGGAGCATTTATAAAACTATGAAGTGAGAATCTTTCCAGGGCTTATTTTTTCATGTTCCCTCTAGTTACACCTCTCTGGTGATTCAGAGATGCACTTGTTATCTCTATCCTTTTTCTTTCCCCCAGTAGCATGCTGACTTCCTCTTTACAACAAACTTTTATAAAAGACTCTTTGCTATCTTTCCCTCTTTCTCTGCTGGAATGATTCCAACGCCTGGGTCATGGAATTGACTTCTAGCCAAATAGCTTTTCTTGTGAGTAGGGTCCATAACAGGTGGGAACTTTATGGGTCTCAGACAGTAATGGTCCAACGAGGCAAATATTTTCTGAGCAATGATATGATCCCTTAGCAGAAAAACTTGTATCTCTTCTCACAAATGAGTAACTGTATCATCTGTGAAGTTTTCCAAACTGCTTGACATTTGTGAGGGCATTTGCATTGAAAGCATAGAGTTTGGATTATGCACAATTATTTGGCCTTTTTACATGCTATGCAGAGGTCAGACAAGATGGATATGGATTGGTTTTCTATTTGAGAATTGTGCAGTCTGCTAATGCCCATCCTTCAAGATGACCATGTCTTCATCCCCAGGGCCTCTGAATATGTTACCTTCCATGGCAAAGGGAATTTGCTGATGTAATTATGTTAAGGATTTTGAGATGGGGAGATTAGCCTGGATTTTCTGGGTGAGTCAGTGAGATCACAGGGTGGTTACAAGCCAAGGAATGCTTCTAGAAACTGAAAAAGTCAAGGAAATGGATTCTCCTTTGAGGCCTCCAGAAGGAACATGGCCCTACTGACACTTTGATTTTAGACTTCTGACATCCAAAACTATAAAGGAATAAATCTGTATTGTAAGTGACTGTATTTGTGGTCATTTGTTATAACAGCAGTAGGAAACTAACATGGTGGTCTTGAATTAAGAGAGGAGGCTCTGGGTGATTGACCTGAGAGGGGGCCAGGAGTGACGGCTTGTTTGAATTTGGGTTCCCAACAAAGGGCCCTTCAGAACCATCACACCAGCATAAGATTTTAGCAAAATAGAAGGTACTTGGGTAATCAGCTTGGGCTAGAGAGTGAAATTTCCAATTTACATTCAACATCAATATTCATATGAATTCAAGACAGATTGTTAAACAAAATTAGAGCAACATAGAAACTATTAGGTCAGTGACGTCTAGTGACGTTCTGCAAAGATGGAAATGTTTTATATCTGCATCATTAAATATGGTAGCCTCTAGCTAAATGTGGCTAGTGTGACTGACGACTTGAATTTTTAATTTCATCTAAATGTAAATGATTTAAATAGCCACATATGACTACTGGCTACCATATTGGATAGTTTTAGGTCAGCACTGTCTAATAGAAATATAACATGAGCCACATACATAATTTAAAATTTTCTAGTAGCCACATTTTACAAAAAAGGCAAAGAACCACATGAAATTGGTTTAAGAATATAAATATATTTTAACCCACATCTTAAAGTATTATAATTTTACTATGTAACCAATATAAAAAATATTAACAAGAAATATTAACAAGATATTTAGACATCTTCTTTTTATCCTCCCCCTTTTTTTACATAGTCTTCAAAATTCAGTGTGTATTGTACCCTTAAAATACATTTCACTCTGGACTGGCCACATTGCTGGTGCTCAATAGCCACATGTGGCTAGTGGCTGCTGTACAAAATAGTGCCAATTATTTATTTTTTTAAAAGATGTATTTATTTGTTTTAGGGAAAGAGAGTGAGAACACGTGCGCCCATGCATCAGGGGAGGGGCAAGAGGAGAGGGAGAGAGAGAATCCCAAACAGGCTCCTGCCTGAGTACAGAGCCCAACGTGGGGCCTGATCCCACAGCCCTGAGATCATGACCTGGGCCAAATCAAGATTGGGACGCTTAACTGACTGAGCCAATCAGATGCCCCTGAAACAGTGCCAATTATTAAGTCATTGATGAGGAACTGGGGACTAGAAAGTGAAATGATTAGTTTCCAAGTTTATTCCTCCCGCAAGACCTTTTAGTCTTTGCTGCTCCTTCCAAGAGATACATAACTTCTGGCAATGAGGAGGGAAAGAAAATTTAAGTTTTTTCTTCTCTACCAACTTATTTCTGAATTTCAGTGGATAAATACTTAATGTAACTCTCAAAATATAACTTGTGAATTGGTGGGCTGATTGGATTTCCAGAAATGGAAATGAAGAAGACAGTGCTGGAGAGAAAGAGGAGAAATTGAATTGATCTCCAGAAACCTGGGGCAGACACAGGAAAGAGCAATTGTGATGGGAAATAATGGAATAGACATTGCAGAGGGTGGCCTTTCTCAGATTGGGGGTCTCTGAGGTCCATGCACATCAGAACTCTCAGGATGTTTGTTAAAATGCAAATACCAGCAAACCGTGGGATCAGAGTTTTGGAGTGGTCCAGGGAGCTGGGAGCTGGCCTTCTTAATTGGCTTTGTAAATGATTATTACATGAAAGGTGGGAGTCATTGAGCCAGATTTATGAAAATATACAACAGGCTGGGAATTTGTAACGGAGCTTGTATTGTCTTAGAAAATTAAAAATGCTTTGGTCCTAGGTCATAATTAATCTAAATATGTTGGGTTCAGCTAAAGCGAAAATGTGACTAATGTCAAAGGACAGTTCCAACACATTATTGCCTCTTAGAGATGGGCTTGAATTTGTGGATAGAGAGAAATCTCCCAGGGCTGTAGGATTCCTTACTAAGCAATATGTTTCCTTTCTTTTTCTGCCCTTTTTTTTTTTCCCAAGAAAAAGTCCTCCTTTGCTTGGTTGTTACTGATCATTGTTCCTACTTTTCTTTTTCTTTTTCTTTCTTTTTTTTTTTTTTGTGGTTTAAGAGTGGGGGTTTTCTGCTAGTCCATAAGGTGCCAGTGTTTTTAGTGACTCTCCATTAGTTTACAGCAGTGGTGCCTGGCCAACAAATTCACAGCTGCTTGAAGGATGCAGACAAAGAATAAAACATAAAGAGAAGGAGGGCCAAAGGCTAAGAAGATGATGCTTCAAATGTCCAATTCCAGGAGAAATGCAAATGGCGGTCTCTCCCGAGAGTCGTGAGGGGGCCATGGAGACTCCACTGTGTTAGCCACCAGAGGGTATGCAGCTTGGACTGGAGTCATGTTCTTGCTACCTCTGAGGAAAGAGGTCTTCAACTTTCAAGCCTCGAAGGCTCCACTGCCCCTGCAGGCCTTGTTAAAATGCAGACTTCCACTCTGAGATGGATGACCTCAGGGGCCCAGAGGCCTTGCTCGAGAAATCCCTAATCAGCTGCATGGAGTAGCTTCCATTTATCATGCATTGAATGCTTACTCTGTGCCAGACCCTGTTCTAAGGGCTTTGCATATATTATCCCATCTCATCCTTCTAGCAGTCCCACGAGGTCACTCGTATTTTCCTTATTGTACACATGAAAGTGATGCTCAGAGAGATTGAGTAATTTGCCTGAAGTCACATAAAAACAAGTGGCAGTGATCGTCCAACTCTGTGCAGGTTTAGCCTCAAACTCTGTGCTTATCCCTAACTAGACTAGTGGTTCTCAAAGCATGGTCCCTGGATCAGCATCATCAACCTCATCCAGGGACTTGTAAGAAATGCAAATTTTAAGCCTCCTCCCTAGATGTACGAATTGAAAATTGTGAGTGAGCCCAACAATCTGAGGTTGACAAGTCCTCCAGGTGATGTGATATATGTCTGAGTTTCAGAACCACTGGATTGAGCTAAGCCTCCTGCTCTCTAAGACAGCACTGGCAGTGTGATGGGGGCAGGCCCCAGAAACTTCTTGGAGAACAATATTGGGTTTCTGCAGCGACAGAATGACAGTGGGGATGGTAATGGCAGGAGAAACTGCAATTTCCCAGGTGGCCGAGAACCAGCACACCATCCATGGGTCTATTGATTCATCCAATGGAAGTGGAACCAGGACATATGAGTTCCCATCTAAGCCACTTTGTCAACTGGGAAAAGAGGATGAGAAGCTGGGTTCGGGAGAGATTGAGAAGGAAGTTATAGGGACAGCAGAGCGAAAGCGTGAAGCAAAGGAACTCGTAGAAGCAGGTGGACTAAAATGGCTCAGAAATCAAAGGTAAGAAAAAAAGTGGGGCGGATGTCATATCCCAGAGAAGACATATTTTAAAATTGAGTCTTCAGATAAAGCCGCTTGTTCCCCTTCCCTTACAGCAGAAATCAATGACCGCATTCCTGGGACTTGTGTTCCTTCGTGCATGTGTGGTGACTGTGAAACAGTTGAAAAGTGAGGCTCATGGTGGGGGTGCCTGGCTGTGGGCGTGCTTTAAAGAGACTGTCAGGACCATCGGCATAGATTAATGGTGGCAACTCTTGAAGGTAGCACCTGCCTGGAAGGTCTTCTACTGTAGCAGTGCAAGGCATTGCAGAAAGGATCTGTGGGGATTTTTCCAAAACTAGCCAATTTCCAAATTTCCTCCATTTCACAGACCTGTGAAAAGGAGCACGTAGAAACAGAGCGCTGGGGCAATAGAAATCTAGCTGATGGAATCTGAATTGCTCATCTAGATAAAACTGTTCAGACCAAATTCTGAATCGTTATAGGCAGTGAGGATGAGACGTTTCTGCAATTAATATTAATGATGCTTGGAAGATGGCCAGGTGCACTTGTTCAGCATAGACCAGGACAGATGACAGACACCCGAGCTAACAAAGGGGAGGGAGGACAGGTAGCCAACATGAGCATCCCCTACGCTTCTGCCTTTGTCTTATTTGTATATGTAAAATCAATGAATATTATAGCAGAGTCCCACGGCTGCTGTCAGAGATAATATCTGCCTTGTGGGAAATGTCATGTCAGACTTTATATACAGTTCCCAGGGGATCTACTCTGCTGTATATTGAAATTCATCTAATTACAATGCATTCCCCACTTTGGACAAACACTTAAAGCAGGAACATTCAGATTTACATAAAAGATAAACCAGGGAGCAATTATTTCCTTGACTAAAGGGTTCTTTAGCTTGTAAAAGGTGTCACTGTAATATTTATTTTAATTACAGGCTTTCCAGATGCAGCTAAAATTAAGTCCACAACTAATTTTTTTCTATAGCTCACATATTGCGTGAACTGTGCCAGTATCTGTTGTGTGTATCTCAGAACAGATTATGTTCCTCTTGCAAGGTGGTTAGCTACACATACTGAGACAGGTGCACCATGCATTAGCAGCTTTTGTGGAGACTGTTGACTTCTGTACCTCCATGGGATTCCGACATGAATATGACATCAGGTCCTCCTGGTTTTTCATTGTGTTTCAGCCATGTCAATCCTACCTGCCAAGGTCTCAAAGGGCAGTCCTTGACCTACTGTCTCCTACTTTAAAATCATAAAATCATATATCCTGAGTGTACTCACATGCATGCGCATGCGCGCGTGCACACACACACAGAGGGCATGTACTTACTTAACTCTTTCAAGCCTTCATTTTAATTTCAGTTGGTTTTGGCAAGAGGTTGGGTACAACCAATATTCACAAGTTAACCCATGAAACAACAAAGAAATCATTTTTAAAAGCCAAATATTACCTATTGAAATATGTAGGTCAA
The DNA here is from genome assembly GCF_018345385.1 of Vulpes lagopus. Lineage (NCBI taxonomy): Eukaryota > Metazoa > Chordata > Mammalia > Carnivora > Canidae > Vulpes > Vulpes lagopus. The sequence goes on from NC_054833.1 coordinate 19,547,354, forward strand.
TCCAGGTGAAGGACTGTGAAACCAATGCCCTTTGCCTAGGTTGACCTACAGCTGGCAGAACTCTTAGAGGTTTGCCCAGAATTGAGTCTGACAGTTGAGGTGTCTTTGTCATCAAGAGTGACAATCCTGTGTTCATTCTATTTACCTTATGGTCTTAATCTAGGTTTTGCCCAAATCTCCAGATTCATTATCAGCTGAGAATCTTGTTTCTACATAGCCCTACACACTATGTTCTGGACAGCCAAAGCATGGGTTGATCTGTTGCTTTGAGGACTCCCACCCCACTTTCTATTTGGGTGGAGTGTGTCCTAAAGGGGCTTCATCCTACTTCCTAGATTGATGCTTCACTTTCATGTTTAACAGTAAAGTCCCACAATCAGTTTTATGCTCTATTTTTTGTTTCATCCTCATCTTCCTGAGATAGGATATTCTGGGAAAGGCGCTGAACAAAATGAACCCCAATTTGCTGAGAATGGACATCAAAGTACATTGGCCTCATGATAAATCAGAAGGGAATGAAAGGGACTTTGGGGAACCCAACTCATTTCCAAGCCAGACAGCACTCTGAGGTCTCGTTTGTGGTGGAGCTTAACACCGGCAAATCCAAATTTTGGAAGAAGTTTCTATGTCAGACGACTTGGGATAGTCTTTTTGGGGCCCTGGGAACAAACCACACCTCTGTGGACAGATATCACACTTCTAGGAAGGAAGTGGACATTTCCACCGCCACTCACTCTGGAAGGAAGTCAAACCAGGGGCAGAAAGTGATAACTTTAGAGGCTGACCTTAGACCGAGATAGGAAAACAAAATAGAACAGAAAGATGCAAGAAGAGACTTCTCATTCACTCCTCAGGAAATCCTGGGATCCCAAGCAGGAGGCAGAGCGTTAGGTCGGCTGCCCCCAGCTTTGGGTAAGCTGCTTTGAGTCAAGATCCTCACTAGGCTTGTTTCTGTGGGAGACCCTAGCCTGGGTGTGTAAAACTGCTGCAGGTCCCTCAAGTTGCCCCAGCCCCTGCCTCAAGGTCCCTGAGGTAGAGGAGGAGGCAGAGAGATGTCATTGCCATGGTTATTGCTTTCTAATGTGCCAGGCATGTTATACATCTTTCTTTTTTAGTATTCACTATTACCTAAAAAAGAAGTATGGTTCCTCCTGTTTTATAGATGAAGCAACTGAGTACCAGAGAGATCATGATCCTCCAGAAGGAAGGGCCTTCTGTCCCCAGCCTGTAAATGGCAGCCATGGGAGGGGAGGAGACCATCAGTCCTGCTCTCTGACTTTTTCAAACAGTGCTCTTTTCTCCCTGCTATCTCACATAAGTCTTTAGGTTAAGTCCCTTTTCATCGCCCCAAATCTCATTTGTTGGCACTGGCAAAGCACCGTGTAAAGCAAAGTTGTTAACATTTTCCAAAGTAACCTAATCAGAATTTATGCTGAACCCCAGGTGAGTATTTACCACAGGGAAAGCCAGAATATACCTGTGCTCAGTAATTCTGGTGAAGAGCACTGAATTTTTATTTTCCTTATAGCAGTCATTCTCAAGCCTCAGCATGCAACAGAACCATCTAGAGCAGGGCTGGCAAGCTATGGTCTGTGGGCGAAATACCCCTAGTGCTTGTTTTTCAGCAGCCATGAGCTAAGAATGGCTTTAACATTTTTTAAATGGATAAAAAAAAATCAAAAGAAGAATAATATTTAACAACACAGAAAAATTACATCAAGTTTACATTTCATCGTCCATAAATAAAGTTTTATTGACACAAAGCCATGTCCATTCATTTCCATATTGTCTATAGCTACTTTTGTGCTGCAGAGATTATATGAACATATGACCTGCAAAGCTTAAAATATTTACTACCTTTTACCCTTTACAGAAAAAGTTTGCTGACCTGTGACCTCAAAAGGTAAAAATAGAGTGCTATGCCCCGACCCTAGAGTTTCTAGTTCAATAAATCTGGGTGGTGACCAAAAATGTGCATTTCTGATAATTCCCTAGATGATGTTAATGTTGCGGGTCTAGGGAACACACTTTGGGAACCACCACCTTATAAAATGACTGGTTGTGCCCAAAATGAGTATTTGATTCCTATAATTTTGTTGTGCCTTTACAATCCTTGTTTCCAATTCTAGTGGAGGGCTGTAATGAGTCATACTTCTCCAGCAGTATTTTCTTGATGTTCAAAGAGGATATATAACAGGTTTAGAGCAAGTTCCTGGAGCTCAGCTTCCTGGAGAGAAACTTAGCTCTATCACTTGCTGGCTTTGCGACCTTGGGTAAGTTTCTTAACCCCTTTGGGACTCAGTTTCCTCATTTGTTAACACAAGGACCATAACAATAGTTTCTATCCTTCACAAGGTTGGTGCAAGCAGTAAATTAGTTAATACACATAACATACCCACAAAGGTCCCTGGCATACATTAAATGCTATAATAATGCCAGTTGTCATCAAGCCATCCCTACCCAGGGCTAAGGTAGTTCACCTCAACCTCGACAGAGCATTGAAATCACCTGGTTTGGATCATACCTCTTGAGATTCTGATTTAACTGGTCTGGGGTGTGGAGTGTTAGGATCCTCACAATTGTAAAGGGAAATTATAATGGAGCACCACCCAATAAAAATATAATGACAGACACATGTATAATTTTACATTTTTTAGTAGCCATGTTTAAAAAGGTGAAATTAATTTTGATATATGTCAACAATGTTTTATTGTTGATAAATAATAAATGATGTAGTAATTATATCTTTAACATAATACATCTAAAATATTATAATTTCAACATACAACCAATATAACAATGATTGAGATATTTCACTTTCTTTGTTTTCATATTTAGTCTTTGAAGTCAAGTCTGTACTTGATGAGTTATAGCCCATTTCAGTTTAGACTGGCTACATTTCTGTGGCCGGGTCACCACGTGCAGCCACCACAAAGATAAGTGTGGGCCTAACTACAATGTACAACCAAGATTGAGATCTACTGGGGTAAGGGCACAGTTGGCCATTGCAGACCTGCCCCAAAGCTATGGAACTTCTGCTGACATTACTCCTCTTTCCTTAGGGGTAGCCATCAGGGATGGTCATCAGGACATTTGATTTAATACCAGTTTAGTCTTCATTTGGAGAATATGAATAATAGTGAAAGGGAATATAAAGGAAGGGAAAAGAAATGTTGGGAAATATCAGGAAGGGAGACAGAACATAAAGACTCCTAACTCGGGGAAACGAACTAGGGGTGGTGGAAGGGGAGGAGGGCGGGTGTTGGAGGGGAATGGGTGACGGGCACTGAGGTGGACACTTGACGGGATGAGCACTGGGTGTTTTTCTGTATGTTGGTAAATTAAACACCAATAAAAGTTAATTAAAAAAAAAATAAAAACTGATGTCAGTTTGAAAGCATCAAGATCAAGTAAAGCAAATGAATCTACATGACCCAAAGTTACCAGAATGAGAAAGGCAGTAAGGGAAAAATAACTGAGAACAAAGTGAAACAGTGACCTGTTTGGTTCCTTCTCAATGAACCCACAGCTAGGTAAAAGGGGATGTGGGTATCCCAGAAAAAAATATGGAATGGATATTGAAAGATCCCTTGACATCCTATGCCAGACGTTGACTCAAAATGTTCTAACTCTGAATATCATTGAATATTAAGTGGGTTATGATTTTTTTCGAAAAGAGGAAGAAGAGAATTCATCCTCTCTGTTCCATCCTACAATACTCACTAACATTTAATAGAATAACTTTGTAAATTTATTTACAAAGCAAAAGAGATTTCCAAAAAGATGAGAACGGAGATCTGTAGTTCCACCACTTAGAGATAACCACAATTAGCACCCACGTGAATGCTATTTCAGAATGCTATGGTGCATACACTCACACACATTTTACTAAAAAACATAGTCCAATAGTAAGTATTCTTTCTTTTTTTTAAGATTTTATCTATTTATTCATGAGAGAGAGAGAGAGAGAGAGAGAGAGAGAAGCAGCCTCCATGCAGGGAGCCCAATGTGGGACTCGATCCCGGGTTTCCAGGATCACACCCTGGGCCAAAGCAGGCGCTAAACCGCTGAGCCACCCAGGGATCCCAGTAAGTACTCTTTCATGCAAGCTTGTTTGTCACTTCACAAAAGTTTTGAGTATATTTTCAAGCACTTTAATAATTTCCTACAATATCATTTAAAGGCACAGCATATTGAAACTGTGTTTGGCTCAACAATGATCTGCTTAATCAATGCCCTATAACTGGACACATAGGCTATTGCCCTCACACTTGCTACTCACACCATAAGTGCTAATGTCAAAAAGAAAATTGCTTGGTCTTTCAATCCAATGGGCTCTTGACTTAGAGCTTGCTTAGGATCCTTCCTCTGCACCTTTGCGAGCAAGAGGACACATTTTATCCACACAGCCTCACTAAGCCTGACCCATTTTGTAGTTTGTCTTGCTTGGAGAACAGCCAGCAGGGTGCAGAGTGCAAGGGAATGCATAGTAATACTTTGGAAATGATATCAAACGAACGATATGAAACACCTTCATGCGCCACCTGCAGTAGACACCAAGTTTTCTCACTGCTCTGCTAAGAAGGACCTGCGAACCCCAGAGGGGCTCTGCTTCCTGCCGAATATGTCAACAGCAGCTTGTGCTTGGGTTTGAACTAGCTACAGCTCTCCACTTTCTCCCCCTCCAGGCTTAGAATTAATCACTTCTTTCAATAGAATCATTCCTGCAATGGGTTTATGGGTGGGTTACAAAAAACGCAATAACCCAAGAAGCCTCTCAATTTAAGATGTTGGTTTTTCTGGCTTATATAATTTACATAATTATTTGTTCATGCAGCATTTGTATATCAGTTTTGCGACTGCTTTATACAATATGAAATTTCCTGGCAATTCCCTGAGTGCCGGCTTCTCGGGCTGCCTCGGCAGGTTTTAGCCCTGCAGCAATAAAGCAAATAAATGGCTATAGGGCTGCCTGGCATTCCGATGAGGCAAGCACCAGCCTTTTGAGCGGCTGAATTGAATTGGACATCTCAGTTTGGGGGAACAGTATCTCTTCTGTTTTATTAATTCTATCAAAACTATTCATGGGGGGAAAACCCCAGGTTTTATTAAACTTGGAGAACCAAGATAATTCACTGTTTGCTGGGATTGGATGCACTTGTATCTTTGTAGTATGTAGAAGCATCATTAGAGAGTTGCTTTTAAGGTGAACTGGTGTACGTGCGTTCATCCGTCATATAAAAAAATCCAATAAAACAATTATTTATTGCATCTTTATTTTGTGCCAGGCTGTCTTTGTCAAGTCTCCAGAAACAGAGAGGAGCAAGAGATATTCCTGCCTTCAAGGAGTTCTCAGTTTAAGGAAGGAGAAACACACACACACTCACACACACACACACACACGCACACACGGGTATGATTCTAACTAAGCAGGAATGTGATGCTCCAGGAACATCCAGAGGGAGTGATTCATTTGGCTGAGTCTAGCCTGCTTTTCCAGCCCCACCATATCTGCGTTTGAGAAGACTACCTGGCACCCGTAAGGAGGCAGGAAAATCAGGGAGGACCCCATTTCTATCATTCAGGAGGGAGCGAGGGAGAACTTGATTCAGGGAATACAAGGAAGTAGGAATGAAGGTTGGCACCATATATGTTCTTTCTTACTAAGCTCATAGCGCTTCCAAGTATACTTGTTTTCACATTTGGGTTCAAGAACACTTATTTGGGGGAAAAATTGGAAAGATAAGCAATAAAACTTACAATAAAACTGTAAATATTGGCTATAGAAAAGGTTAACTAGGGACCAAGTAATGAAGAATTTACCATGCTGAGGAAAGACTTGCACGCACCCAATCCATCAAAAATATTTCTAGTAAGTTCAGAGAGGAAAACTGCCTCATCAGTTTATAGTAGGTTAGCTAGGAAGAAAAAAATGTCCCTGCTTGAAACAAAGTCAGATCACTGGCCAGAAAGAGTTCTTAAATGATGACTTTAAATAAAGTCTTGGCCAAAAGGCACCGTTCCTTGTTTCTTCTTCTGTTTATTCATTCCTCAGCCACTAAGATTATGGATCCCAGAGGCAGCTCACCTGGGTTTGAGCCATGGCTCCCTCACCAGCTCTGTGACTTGGCACACTTTGCTAAAACTCTCTGTGCATTAGAGTATTAATGGTATGGACTCATGAGGTTGGGGTAGAAAGTACATACATGACTTACTGGGTGTGAAACTCTTAGAACAGTGCCTGGCACGAGTGCTTACTGATGTGTGCTGGAGGGCTCAGTACGGAGCACATTTGAAGTCCTGGGCATAAAGACTAAGATGCTCCTACCTCAACCTCAAGAAGCTCATAGTCCACTGGAGATGACAAGTGGGAGTAAATAATTGAAGGCTAATATGGAGAGTGCTACAATATGGTAATGCACCCCACACTTTGGGGAACAGAGAAGAGGATGAGGAGGGAGGGCTGAGCTGAGGCCTGTCATCTATGTGTACAGCAAGGCTCACTCAGTTTCAGGGGACCCGAGATTTTTTAAAATTCCCTGCTTTCTTTTCCTGTACAAACTTCCTCTGTCCACACCCTTTAGTTGTGGGAAGGGAACCCCAATTCCTTCTAGATCCTTTGTTTAGAAAGCATAATTGGATGATCTCACTCTGCCTTCCTCGAATGAGGAAATAAAGAAATGGATGTTTCTGGTGTGTGGGGCTAGGGGTGCACTCCCCCTTGGCCACTGGGACAGAGAAGGGGGCCCTGGGTAGGAGGAGGAAAGTGACTTCTGGGAGGACAGTCACAGATCAGACCCATGAGTTAAATAAGCAGAGCATCATCTCAGGGCCTTGGTAAAGATTCTGCGGGAGGACAAGGCACAGAGGTGGTGAGGGAGGTGAGGACCAGTTAGAGTGGGGTTCTTGTGCTCCCTGGGGTGTATGTAGTAGGGGGCACATGGTTAGCAAATTGAAAAAAAGGAGCAGATGATGTCATGGTTTTATGCTTTGTGCTCTGAGTCTAGCTACCAATGTCCTCATCTCATCAATGTCCTCATCAATGTCCATAACTCAAATGGGCAAGACCACAGAAAACATTTAGAAAGTTTCATTGTTTTTTTTTGTTTGTTTGTTTGTTTTGTTTTTGTTTTCCTCAGGGCCCATTGCTATATCCAGGAGACCCTGTCACTAAAGAGGAGAAACTTGGAGATACTTTGAGTCTCCGTGGATTTGGGGAAGCTCTTGGTTCTTTCTGCTCCTAGCCTTTAAAAAAAATTTTTTTAACATGGTTCCAACCACAAAGAGTGACATTTTTCTGTTTTTAAAGTGCCTCACGTGCATGTTTCATTTGATTTTCATACTATAGGAGTTAGGTTCTGGGAAATGGGCTTCATGGTTATATTTATTTATTTATTTGTTCATTTAAAAGATTTTATCTATTTATTCATGAGAGACAGAGAGAAACAGAGGCAGAGACACAGGCAGAGGGAGAAGCAGGTTCCCTGTGGGGAGACTGATGGGGTACTTGATCCCAGGATCCTGGGGTCACGCCCTGGGCCAAGGCAGATGCTCCACCTCTGAGCCACCCAGGTGCCCCATTCATGATTATTTTATATGACACATGCTGATAAGCAAGGTTCAGCTTGTCCAAAGGTGAGAGATGGAACCAGGGCTCCCGCCTCAACTGGAAGCCATTGTTCATTCCTCTCTGGACCTCAACAAGCAGCAAGACAGACAGCTTACCCCCTTTCCTTCTTCCGCAGAAAGAAAACTTGGGTAGATCCTCTTCACAGATGGGATAGGAGAAATTCAGAATGGATGATCCTTTAGTGAAGAGAGCTATGTCAAGAAACAGCTCTTTGATGTCCTCTCCTAAAGGGAAGGAAAAGATCAGCTTCACTATCAGCGTGGATTTTGCCTCGTATCAAAGCACTGAACATTTATAGAGGTCTGAGCCAAATGGCCTTTTATTTCCAGAAACCTGCCTTGTATGGGGACAGTTTCCTTTCCTTTCCTTTCCTTTCCTTTCCTTTCCTTTCCTTTCCTTTCCTTTCCTTTATTTATTTTTTATTTTTTTTATTATTTTTTAAATTTTTATTTATTTATGATAGTCACAGAGAGAGAGAGAGAGAGAGAGAGAGAGAGAGGCAGAGACACAGGCAGAGGGAGAAGCAGGCTCCATGCACCGGGAGCCCGACGTGGGATTCGATCCCGGGTCTCCAGGATCACGCCCTGGGCCAAAGGCAGGCGCTAAACCACTAGGCCACCCAGGGATCCCTCCTTTCCTTTCCTTTCCTTTCCTTTCCTTTCCTTTCCTTTCCTTTCCTTTCCTTTCCTTTCCTTTCCTTTCCTTTCCTTTCCCTTCCTTTCCTTTCCTTTTTTCTTTTCTCCGTTTTCTTTCTTTCTTTCTTTCTTTCTTTCTTTCTTTCTTTCTTTCTTTCTTTTTTTCTTCTTTCTTTTTTCTTTCTTTTCTCTCTTTCTTTCTTTCTTCTTTCTTTTTTCTTTCTTTCTTTCTTTCTTTCTTTCTTTCTTTCTTTCTCTTTCTTTCTTCTTTCTTCTTTCTTTCCCTTCTTTTCTTTCTCTTCTATCCCTTTGTTCCTTCATTCCTTCTTTCTACCCTCTCTCCTCCTCCTCCTCCTCCTCCTCCTCCTCCTTCTTCTTTCTTCTTTCTTCTTGGTAAAACGGCACTTAGGCAGTGCTACAGAGGATACTGGCAACAGCTCTAGGGATGAATGTAGCCCTTTTAATGAACTTTATCTGTTTGGAGCAAGGTAGACACTCTGCTGTGCTCCCCTGCCCTGATGGCTCTTGCCCCTCGAGGTGATGGCTACAGTCTGGGTTCTACAGCTTCTTGGCTGCATAGTATTGCATGCTTCCCCTGAGAGGGTGGGGTGGGGTCACCCCCCACAACTGCTAGGTGTTGTATCATATTACACAGGAAGCTTTAGGGTGCTCTGCCTTTTTCTCTATTCCTCCTTTTCATGTTCCACTTCCTCCTTTTTTCATTCCCCTTTTACTCAACTCCTGCTGTAGAATCCAGATATTGGGCAAGGTTCTGAAAATACGAAGATGCATGAGAGTTTTTTTGTCCCCAGCAGTGTTCTCTCCATTTCTCTGGAATGATTCCACACGCTAAGTCTATTAAATCCTTCTGTTCTGGTTTTGATAAAACTGCTTCAGAAGGGAGATACTCTAGTAGCTATAGCAATATAATGACAGACTGTAAAAGCATGGCCAAATAAAAATAAACAATCAGCATCCTACCTCATTGATTGGGGTGGAGGGAGAAGATATTACATATCTTTGCCTTTGTCAAAGGTTTAAGAACTTACATCAGCTGTTTGGGAAATGATATAAAGCAAATGATAAGCCATGCTACTCGTGGTAGACTTGTTTGTTGCTGAGATAACAAAGCAAAAGCTCTCTCCCACAGAGATATCAATATTTAGGCTTGCCACATTATCTCTTTTTGTTGTTGGATATACTGATTCCAGGTGCTGATATCATCCAAACGAATGCTTAGAGTGTTTTTAGTATAAGAGCACAGCATTCAGTGAGAGTTCCATTGTATCCAGATGTCACCAAGAGAGAAGTAAAAATGAAGATGGAAATAGAGTTGCTTCCACAGAGTGGTGGGGACAGTGGCCTAGCCAGCCACTTAGCCAGCTACTGCAATTAATGTAGCTAATGTAAGTATTTGGGGATGTGGACCAGGAAGAAATTATGCAATGTTTTATTTCATGTCAGTACTCTTTACTTACTTAGGATCATTCCAAATCTAATGTTGAGTTTTGGCTTTAAATGTTTAGAACACTGGTCAGCGGAAAAGCCAAAATCTTGTAACGGATCTGCCAAGAAGAACACAACAGATTAGGTGTGAGTACATTGTATGCTCTGGAAACTTCCATTAAAAATTCATACCAACGATATCATTTTTTTCTACATGAATCACTAAAATTGATTCAAAAACTTATTGACCAGCACTTTTTTTTTTTTTTTGCATAAATTCATGATGCCATCAAGATTCCTTCCAAGTCTCTCCAAAGTCAGTGTTGGTCAAGGCTACGTTCTAAAGGCAGGCTCTCGATCTGAAATGAGCACAGCATCTTGATGGGTGGGCTACACTATTACTTAACATTTTTATCATTGCTTGAATTATTTCAGTTCCTGAGCTTTTGGCCCTAACATTGCTTATTGATTATTCAAAACATTTCACAAATATTTATTATCATAATTAAAACAGGGAAATATATGCAGATTTTCATAGTTAAGACTTGCCTTTATAATTTCATCCCATCCCATCTCAGTCAATGTAATATTTTCCCCCCAAATATTCCATTATATGCTAGGTATTGTGCTAGATATGATAAGGACTGCAACGTAATGCCTTTTACACATACCTTCTGCTCATTCAGAAAGCTTTGGTGACTCATCTATGCCTCAGAATACAGTCAGGAAATGTCCTCCTGACGACCCCACGTTCCATACTCCACATCATGAATCCATCATCCACATCATGAATCCATCCTCCATGTTTTGAGGTCAGGTAATCAACCAGAAAATTCCCACCATGGTTACTTGCTCATGCACTTTCTTTAACGTGCAATGGTCTTATCCTTTTGGCTGTGGACTAAATATTAAGTAAGGTTTTGCTCATTCCCATCTTTTTTTTGTGAGGGTTTCGCTGATTACCCCTCTCATAGTTTCTGGCTTCCTGAATTATTATTATTTTTAAAAGATTTTATTTATTTACTTATTTGAGAGAAAGACAGAGAGTGAGCACGAGTGGGGATGGGGCAGAGGGAGAAGTAGACTCCTGGCCAAGCAGGGAGCCAGACTCTGGGACCCCATCCTGGGACTCTAGGATCATGACCTGATCCAAAGGCAGATGCTTAACTGACTGAGCCACCTGGGCACCAGGGCTTCCCTGAATTATTAAAAGAATTACGTCTGAAATATTTTTTCAAAGCAAATAAACACGTATTACTTTGTACTCTGCGCTTGGACTCATCCTATAACACTTAATCTAAACACAAAACTCCTGAAAGCAGGAGCTGGGTTTTTGTTCAGTTTGTTTTGGTCTCTATTTCATTTTCCTTTATGTTTCCCACTGGCCCTGAGAGAGAACTGATATTTAACTGTGCGGCCTTGTCAGGCTGTGAGCTTTGTAAGACTTTCCTGCTTAATCCCCCAAACTCCCCAGTGTGTAGCGCAGAGCCCCGCAGTCGGACACACAGAAAGCACCCCATTCGTGTAGGTAAGGAATGGATAAATGGGTCGTGGGTTAAGCTATTGTCCCTCAGCTCCTAATCCAGCCTCCAAAGTCTGCTGTGTCAGCAGGGGCTCTCCACAATCACGTTTCTCCTTTGCCATCTGCCAGCAGAGGTGCCAGGGGGAGACTGAAACTGAGCAGGGGAGAGAACCTGCTCCTCCTTGCATGCTTGCTGGTCCTTGAGAGTGTCACCTGGAGATGGCCTGTCACCCTGGCAGTGGCAGTTGGTTCCAGCGTCCAGCTTTCTTCTGCATCTTCCCAGAATCAGCCGAGGCTAAGCTGTGTGGGCTCCTAAGCTTCTGTTACGACAGTTTCTGCCACAGACACTGTCTTCCTCTCCCCTGCAGTCTGTGTCTCGCTCCACAAGGCCCTCCTGTGAAGCCTCCAGGGTCTGATAAGTCCAACCTCTGCCCTCTGCTCTCCTAACCCTGAGTGTGGTCGCAGCTTCCTCGCTGTCCAGTTAGAATAACTGACAAGGTCTGCATTTTCCCCGTGGGACCCAGACTGCTACAACCAACGACAATCTTGAGAGATAGCTATGATTTTCCTCCTTTCACAGATGGGAAAATATAGACTCCAAGAGGTTAAATTAAGTTTTCCGGGTCCCAGAACTATAAGGTTGTAGAGTCAAGATTCGAACCCAGACTTACCAACAGACCAAAAATTAACCGCCCAGGATTGTGCAGAAGTATTCACAAAGTTGAGCCTCAAAGCTGTATGTTAGTGATTTAATTTGTAAGATGGCCTGGAATATTTTGTGCGCGGGCATATGGCATGTGATAATTCTGTTTCATAACTGGTTTTAATTTCAGCTTAGCTATGAGCTCACATTTGTCAATGATGGTGTTCCAGACAGTTTTATCATCCACATTGCTGACCTGGAAGATATGTAATTGTCTGTGGTATCTGCCGTGGAAATGATCACTAGCCTATTTTGCCTTGCAAATCTAATCTAAGGTGTGCTTTTGTTTGATCAAACCCTCTTGGATCTGGCTGTTAATTTTCCTGGGGAAAGGCCATTTTCTCGTATGCTCATTTTACTTCTTCATAAGCGCTTCTGTGCGGTCCCGGGCTTCGTTCAGCTTGGGAAATGGGAGCGGGAGGTTTGGAGACAATGGTCCCTGCGACGTATCTGGCACTCAGTATTAAAAAAGTGAGGCCAACTAGACAGACATTCAGGAAAGTGCATCCTCAGAATTCTGAATCGATTCAGATTGCTGTCTGAGGAAAGATAGGGGAGGCTACATATGTATCCCTTAGCTGATTAGCAGTTACAGTATCACACTGCATGTTTATCCATATTTTAAATGTGTAGATAGAAAGCATAAACTAAGGGCAGGAGAAGGAAATAAAACATCTCCTCGGTACTGGGAAAATATTCTTAGGAGAATAATCTTAATAGGGAATAAAGTCACGGAGAAAGCAGTAGGTTGCTTCTCTCTGAGGATACGTGTGTGTAATAAAAGCATTAAGGCAGATTGCTTCAAAGGGCTTCGGGGCTTGGTGATCTTTCCTAGCAGTTATTTTTATTCCATATTTGAGATGAGATTTTATATTTGGGACTGAATATGCAGTTTGTTGTTGTTCCTCCCGTCTCCCAGTCCCATCTTCACAGAGGCATGTCCTTCCCAGTGTGAATACGTAGTTCCACTCAGGCTCTAAATTGTGTTGTATTTGCCTTATACCTTTGCTCTTCCTCTACTAGATGCTGTGAGCAGGCTCCCAGCCTCGGGGCCTAGCACAATGCCTGAAGATTATGCTAAGTTCCAAGTGACTGTTTGCAGAATCAACGATAAAGGTTACATATGTAGTAAATTGTAGAGAACGTTAAGGCAGATTTTCTCAACCTTGGCACTTATGGACATTTTGCAGATAATTCTCTTTTTTGTGGGAGTTGGCCTATGCATTGCAGGATGTTAGCAGCATCATTGGCCTCTCCCCCGCCAAACACCATCAGGCCACCCCTCCTTCCCCCACAATCCAGTTGTGACAACCAAAGAAACCTCCAGATGTCGCCAAATGCCCCCCCTGGGGACCAACCCGCCTCTGGTGGAGAGCCGCCGCTTTCAAGACTTGCTCAATCACCAGTCAAGTGCCTCAGACTCCTGTACCAAAATAAAAGATGATGGGTTGCATTTTTAAGTAGTCCTTCTTATGTAATATGAGAACTGCTGGAGGGGGGAGGGGGTGGGGGGACTCCCTTGGACACTTGCCACAAGTAATTTTTAATACATATAAATTGGATTATCTGAACTTGGATCTTCTGAAGAAATGAAATTGGAAAGTTAATGAGAGTTGGTGTTCCCGGGCTGTGAGGGCAGAGATAAATGTTTCCTCTAGACACTTCATTGTCGAGCAGCAAATGAGCTGAGGAAAGAAGATAAAGCTTCATCGTGCAATATACAATCTTTTCATTTTAAACATTTTTTCCTTAGCCTCTGTGCTATAACCCCCTTCTATTTGTTCTGTCAACATGCATTATGGCTTCTGACCAAGGGAGGGTAGTGATTGCAGTGGGTGAGCCCAGCCAAGCTCCCAAACTGCCCCCCACAGTCCCTTGCCTCTGCGACACGTGTGTGTGGAGGGCAGGCTCCTCTAAACAGCTGAGAGAAAATCATGCTAGGGGTGAGGAAGAGGATCCGGGGGAGCAGCCAGCTGCATCTGCCTTGTAGTATCAAGGGCAGTGACAGTCCAGTGCATCCTGAAGCCATTTCCTTGCTCATTCATAGGGTGGAGTAGACTTAGATGAACAGGTGGGGCTAAGTGTGGGCAGCGTCTTAATGAATCTCAGCTCCAGAGCAATATTTGTGCATTAAGCTCTGTTGGTGGGCTGTGCTCTCCTGGTCTGGGCTGGAACTGGGCAGTTGTCCAGGGGAGGGCAAACTTGTCTTGGTAGTTTCTAGCCAGTTGCGGGCCTCAACTGGAACCAGGGAATAGAATGCCAAACCCAACAGCACAGGCTCTGGATATGTAATTCCTCATTGAAGGGTGGTGGGGACACAAGCTTGATGGGTTTTGCCGGGTCAAGGGGTGCCCTCTGCTTGGTTCCCTGTTAGTGTGCTCTCAGGACTGGGTTGCTAAATCCTGGAGTCCATGGGCATCACCTGGCAGGCACCCTGCAGCCTGTTTGCTGGGTGGTTTGAGGGTTACCAGAGGGGCCAACTCTCATGCTACTATTTTTTGTATCTCATGTGTCTGCTTGAGGTTTTTTTTTTTTTTTTAACTTTATATTTTGAATAATTCTATTCTCACAGGAAGTTCAAAAAGATACAGAGAGGATTCATTTAGCCTTCACTTTGCTTTCCCACATTGTAACATCTCAGGTATAATATAGTATAATATCAAAACCAGGACATCGACGTTGGTCCAGTGAACAGAGCTTATTCAGACTGTACCAGGTTTTATGTACGTGTGTGTGTGTGTGTGTGTGTGTGTGTGCATGGGTGCATGTGCATGCCTTTATAGTTTGATTGCTTAGATTTTACAAACTGTGGGACATCTGGGTGGATCAGCAGTTGAGCCCTGCCTTCAGCCCAGGGCGTGATGGGTCGAGTCCCATGTTGGGCTCCCTGCATGGAGCCTGCTTCTCCTCTGCCTATGTCTCTGCCTATCTCTCTCTGTGTCTCTCATGAATTAATAAATAAAATCTTTAAAAAAAAGATTTTACAAACTGTTGCAAAATGGGTGAAGCACTGGTTTTCCTGCTCTTACAGCAGTGCTCCCCTGAAACAGAGCTGACATTCCTCAAGCCTCACTTCCACTAGCCATGTCTCTGCCAAGCCCATTCCTAGGTTTCCCCATGTTCTTTCTGCTGCATGAAGGCAATGTCTCTCTCTCTTTCTCTGTCTCTCTTCCTCTCTCTCCCTTGAGTGACTGTGGGTGGGTGTGGGCTGACATGTCTAAAATCTGCAGGCAGGCCAGCATGCTAGAAACTCACGTTGCATTTCTGTGGTGCAGTCTTGCAACTGAATTGCTTCCTCTGGAAACTTCAGTGTGTTCTCTTAAGGCCTTCGACTGATTGGATGCATCCCACCACATTATGAAGGATAACCAGCTTTAATCAAAGTAAATATTAATCACATCCAGGTAATACCTTCATCACAACATCTTGACCAAGCAGATGGGCACCAGAGGCTAGCCAATTAATGCAAAGAATTCATCATCACAGGGCGCCTTTTGTGTTGTGTTGCTGGAATCCTCAATAGTCCTTCCAATTGTATGTTCGCAATCCTCAATGCTCTTATATGGTCTGTAGTTAACTTGGGAATCAGATTTCTCTGAGTGGTTCCATATGTTTCTGGGATGAATATATACCCCTTACCAGTGGCAGGCATTATGCTGAATGCTTGGGATACAGAGATTTGAAGATGCCATCTGAGTTTTCAGGAGCATATGAGTAGGGATGTCCTGACCCATGGAATCACAAAGAATGAGCAGGTGACTGTACTTGGGAGCCATTGATGATTGTAGAGGGAGAGGATGGCATGACCTGATCTGTGCTTTCCTTACCTGCAATAATTTCTCTCTCTTCTGTTAACCCTGACCTCTTTGGGAAATATTAGCCTCATTCCAACAGCTCCTTTCTTTTTATTCCTATGAATTTATGATCTATGTCAATTATTTAGCATGTAACATGGACTACATTGTGTAGTTACTCAATGCTTTCTATGATAATGCCTTGCTTCCTCATCCAGTGTGAGGTCCTCAAGGGCAGGACCGCTCTATTATATATTATTGTATCATAGTCTATTCTCTTATAGTTTGACTACTCCTCCCCTTCCTGTCATATCTAACATGTACCTCCAATGGCAGGTGCTAACTCAGTGTTTGCTGGATAAATGGCTCTTGCTTTTATTTTCTACTTTCTGAAAACATGTTTAGCTCTATCTGCAGTGTAAAAATCAATTTGGCCAATGTTCAGTAAATGTCTTGGGAGAGGTTAAGACCTCACATAGGAAACCTTTGATTGCCTGTTCTTTTGGCCTCCTGTATCTACTATCCAGTTCAACTGACCCCACCCAGGATTCCAGCTCGGGTTCCCTCACCTGTCCTTTCCCTGGTATCTCATGGCAGCCTGTGTGTAGCTCCATCATTGCAAGTGTGGCAATAGTCACTAGTTTGCAACCTAGTAGATTGCACTAGGGTATAAGCTGTGAGTGGTCAGGAACTATGCTGTGCTTATTCGTCATCAGATAACCAGCATCTAGTCTAATGGGCATGACAACTATCCAACTAGATGGTTGGATACATAGATGGAAAGGAGAGAAAGATAGTTTGATGTTAGGAGAAGGAAAGTTGAGCCTTTACTTCCAGCTTTGGTGGGAACCAGGAATTACTGAGTAAGTCTGAGTTGTGAGGCCAGTGGTATCAATCTCTCTCTCTCTCCCTATATCTGGGAGGTTCGCTTGGGAGGTCATCACAATAATGGGAATTTTGCTATGGCACTTAGGATGGAGTTTCTGAGTGTAGTCGAAAATCTAGGCCCAGGCCAAATAGCAACAGATGTTCCTCTGTCATCTTTTTCAATTCTTTTCTCAAAAAAACCAAAATAACAAACCGACCTTGTTTTTGACTTCTTCACTTAAGTTAGATGATTACCAATTCTGCAAGTTTGTATTCTGCTTACTATATAGGCTTACCTGTACATGGATCTGGGAGTTCCTTTTCTTACACAGCCATATTTTGTTTGGGGTGTTTTAATTGCCTTATGTGATTTGTAGGACAACTTTCAAGGGGTCACTGGGGATCCCTAAAAAGAGGATGGTGTGTAAGGCTTCATGTGCAAGAGAGATGCCTTTGCTGGAAACTCATTACCATGGCAACATAAAATTAACTTTCCTCCTCTCTGTCCTTGATGCCACCGTGGTGCCTTCCTTCTACCCCTTCCCTCAGACTCCTTCCTTGCCTTTGAAGATAAAGAAGTGACTTATAATGTGGTAAATGTATTCTGGCTATGTTGCTCTGTTATTTCCTGGTTTCTGCCTTTCAAATCTTGCTACTAGAGGACAGCACAGGGAGGCCCCCATATCAGGACATTATTTCAAATAATAGCAGGTCCACCCTGTTCCAGAGCCTTGGGTGGCATTTCCTTGGGAATTGATCCACACGCCAAGGTCAGATACATGATCTGGCTTCTTGTTTTATCTTGGATATGCAGATGGTGTATTCAAACTGCTTAAACATGGCTCTTGATATGGAGCATAACAAAAATGGAATGAGCATCATCATCATGGGACATCGACTGTAATATAAGAAGCCAAGAACTGCAACACTCTGCAGCTGCCTGGGAACCTTAATGATTATGTTCTTGAGTGTGAAGATGTGTTTGTGTTGCCAAATTTAAAGCTCTGGGTCCCTTACTTAGGTGCTTCTGTGAAACTCACATGGAAATTCATTATTGACGGAAAAGGGGTGTGAACCTGCACTGCCGCCTTGATGTCTGAATCACACTCCCCTGGAATAGCCTGAGGTTGGCTTCCGTCACAGTAGGAGGCAATGGTTTTTGAGCCATAATAGAAATCTTACCCCGTAAAGAGATAAATGGTAATGAAGATGAACTTAGATCCAAAAGACATGGACCAATGTCTCACACACATACAAAAATAATTTGGAGCTGTTCTGCTTGAACTTCTGCATCTTAGGGATAGATCAACAATGAACCCTAAATACACAGTTTTGCTGTGTGCTATCCATGGCATCCCATAGTGTAGTATCTTAACCTGAAGATGAGAGGAACTTGAATCTGTCTCCTAGCTGACAGAGAGTGCATCTTAGTGGCTTGAGAATGGGAATTTCTTCTTAGCTTCTTATTCATTTTATTGTGTACCTGTCATATGGCAGGAAGAGGGCCTGATCTTGAGGATACAAAGCAAATCAGAAAATGCTTCTGTTCTCATCTGAATGATAACACTTCCAGCATCTAATTATAATACTACAAGACCAAATAGCCTCAATAAAAGATACATGTATACTCTAAATCTCTTACTTTACAGTCAATGCATGGTCATCATTTTGCGGTCTTCTGTGTACACACTCCATACTACCTGGCCTGGTCCCTCTTCATTTAAAACTCAGGCTTACTGGTAGTGTTGCCATTCATTCTTTCAAAAGTATTTATTAACTGTTTAATATGTGCTGGACACTGTTAGCTGCTATGGGACTAGGGTGGAGTAGGAAGCTTTTGACCAGGTCAGTTTACCCAGTGCCCTACTATTGTTGAGTAGTGACCAAATTGCCAGGGCTTCCCCAAGTCTAGAAGTATCTAAAGAACTTGCCTGTTCTATTTGGTATGGGTAATTATTTGACTTTCTGTTACTAACGTGGAGTCAACCTATATGGGATAGAAAGGTAGAAAAAACTAGATTGTTTCCTTTCTTCTTCTTCTTTTTTAATGGAAAATTAGACTTCAGAGCATGCATCTCCACTATACTGCAAGGGTGGTGATTTGCATTTCACTACAGGTAAACCTCTTCCCAGGGAAGGAGCCCACAGAAGGCTTCACACTCCTTAGTTTAGGAAGTTGGAAACCATGGCAGTGTTCGGTAACACCGGGACACAACCAGGATACGCCTCATATTTCATTTCTGCATTTCCTGCAAATCTGTTTTCTGACATGGAACAAGAACCAGGCCATGATGTACAGGTGGTTTATCTGATTGTCTGTGGCTATGAAGATGAACTCTGGGATTGTTTTTTATTTTTATTTTATTTTATTTTATTTTATTTTATTTTATTATTTTTAATTAATTGTGGAAGGAGCCTCGGTGTCCATCGAAAGATGAATGGATAAAGAAGATGTGGTTTATGTATACAATGGAATATTACTCAGCCATTAGAAACGACAAATACCCACCATTTGCTTCAACGTGGATGGAACTGGAGGGTATTAAGCTGAGTGAAATAAGTCAATCGGAGAAGGACAAACAGTGTATGTTCTCATTCATTTGGGGAATATAAATAATAGTGAAAGGGAATATAAAGGAAGGGAAAAGAAATGTTGGGAAATATCAGGAAGAGAGACAGAACATAAAGACTCCTAACTCTGGGATTGTTTTTTAAATGCTGGGCACATTGGAGAGGAATTTACTCCTGCTTCTAGAAGTCATGATCTAGGTATGGTTTAAAAGAAAAAGCTGAGGAGTTTGTCCCTGGTGTCTGGTGCTGTGGAATATGAAGTATTAGTGAGTAGTGGCTCACTGACTGGCTGAGAGGTGACATCTGACATCAGCCCTGTCTTTGTTCATTTATAGAACTTGATTTGAACCCAAAGTATCAGGAGGTTCTAAGATATATATGAATCATTGACTCTGTCTCCTGTCTTGTGGATGACCAGGACTTCGGGTATTAATATCCCCATTTTGTGATTGAAGAGGCTGAGAGGGAGGGCAGCAAAGTGACTGAGTCTCCAGACTCAGCCTGCTTTGGCTCCGTCCTGACACTGTGTGAGAGATAAACACTCAGCGAGGAAGGTCAACTACTAAAAGAAGGAAAGAGAGCTTTGGACAGAGGCAAAATGAATGCAAACGCATGCACCAAGACTCTGCTCCTCTTATGTCTCAGGTTGATAGCAAGGGGGGACAAACTCTCCAGCTTTGCAGGGCTTGCTGGGTAGGCTCGCTTGCAAGGATTGCTTGCTAGGATTGCCTAGGTCACTGTTAATCGGCAAAGAGGCAGCTGTTTCCCAACCTAAAGGACCCTGCTAAAGCACAGATGACAAAGCAGGGCGTTAGAAGGTTTTTGTAGGAATTAAGAAACACAATTCATGAAGCATCATGAAGGTTTTTGTAGGAATTAAGAAACACAATTCATGAAGCATCGGTAGCTACATGGTAGATATTCAATCATTGGAGGGGAAAAAAGGTGGATTCTGTTAGGAGGGCAATGTTGACTATACTTTTTGTGACCATACAAAATGAAACCAACTTCTATTTAAAATTTTCTTTTTCATGTTAAGAGCACTCGAGGTTTAAAATAATTTAGTAAAGTTCAATAGATATTTCTGAAATAAAACCTAGGTGTCAGCTAGGACCTCTCAGCCCTTGAGATATTAATAGGATTGCATTGAACACGGTTAGCCGTTGGGTTCTCAAACTTGCCTGCACATTGGAATCCCCTGGGGAGCTCTGTAAAAATGCCGATGCCTGGTTCCCGCCCTAGACATTCTGGATACTGCCTGGGCATCACGAGTCATATACTCCTCAGGTGATTCTATTGTCCAGCCTCGTTTGAAAACCAGTGTCATAAGCCACACCAAGTTTTGTGCTCATTCCCTGAGCTTAGGATCACATGGGTGGGCTTCTTGATCTACAATGTATCACTTCAGGATGAAAATTTAACCTCTTCATGGATTTCCTAAGAAAATTTCCGAAGAAATTTTACAGATTTTGTAAAAATAGCAGGAGGAAGGTTTCACCATATTCCTGGCTTCCTCCCTACTTCCCTCCCTGTCTTCATCTCTCTAACTTCTTTCTCTAGAGAAACAACAAAATATTTCCCATTATCTCAGTCCTGATGTCTTGGAAGCACAGCAGGCACCCCCGGGCCTCAGCAGCTACCCCAGTGACTTGTAAAGGAATTCTTTCAAGAAAGGCAGGGCTCTGCTCAGTTAGAATTCTTGGAACAGCCCCTAAGAGAATTTTTTCTATTTTAATTCAGGAACATCAACTCAAGGCCAAGCACTAACCGAGACATGGAAAGGCTTGAGAGTTCAGGGACTAAGAAGATAGAGCTAAAAAGGTGGACATGGAGGGCTGTTGGGGGAAGAGGGAGCATAAGGTGGAGGGCACATGAGGGGAAGTGGGAAGCGTGGGTTGGGAGAAGCCTGGCCATCAGGACAGGTGGGTCACCTGCTGGGGCTCAGACCTCTTCACTGGGGTGGAAGCAATCATTCATGGGTAGGGATCCAAGCGATCCCCAAAATTAAAAAACAAAAACTGTGACTTTTAATGTGATGTGAATAAAAGTGAATGTGACTTTTAATGTGATGTGAATAAAAGACTTTCTTGCCTTAATTAAGGAAATGATTAAGAGACCAGCTGTGTCTTTTGTGGCCTAATTGGCATTACTCTCTTCTGCCCTCTGTGTCCATAGAGGTGACCAAGGTTCAAGGTCGGCCTCTGAAGCTTTGAATGTCACTCTGGGCAGAGTGTGTCACATTGTGTAGGTTTGGTGTCTCTCCATAAACCTCCGCGACCTTTGGGGGTGGAATGTCAACTCCTCCACTTACATTTTACTGAGCACTTTTTTTCTCCTTAAGAGGCTGCCTGTGTTTCGGGACACAGGCACAAATGCAGGCTACACAGAAAGCACAGCTTCTTCATTTTTCAGAAGACACATAGTATTTAAGTTATAAACTCTCCAGACAATACCTCCATAAGAATTTGAGAACACAACAACACAACCCAAACACACAGTCCCTTTGCTATTTCTGAATTCCCCACCCCGACAACATCGTGTTCATCTGATTGCACTATGTAATAGGTACTGGATAATTGTTTGTTGAGTGAATAAAAGAATGTTGATACACAATCAGACAGGGGGAAGAAGGGACCAAAGTGATTTTGGAAATGGTTCACCTGCTCCTTTACATCTTCAAATGTTTTGCTAACACATTTCCCTTTTAATAAGCCTCAATATCAGTTCATCCTCTCTTAATGTAAGGACGTATAAATCACTTTCACCCCTTAGTTCTCAGTACTTGAACTGGGGTGTAAATATTACTCCAGTGAGACTGTGTTCAGGGCACATACTTGAAGTCAGAGCAGCCAGTAGAACCTGCTAGCAATTGGACTTTTCTTATTTTTGGTGGATGCCCAGAGAACAGAGTTAGACATGCTACTTCAACAGGGGGACATGAAACCTAATAGTAGTCATCTATTGATCCAATCACAAACATGTTTGGGGTTCCTACCATGGGCCGAGCACTGGGCAAGAATTGGGGATACAAAGACAAGTTAGTTTTAGGTATAAACCTAACTTTTTAAATTTTATCTTTTTTAAAGATTTTATTGATTTATTCATGAGAGACACAGAGAGAGACAGAGAAAGGCAGAGACACCGGCAGGGGGAGAGGCAGGCTCCATGCAGGGAGCCTTATGAGGGACTCGATTCTGGGACTCCAGGATCACACCCTGGGTTGAAGGCGGTGCTAAACCACTGAGCCACCCAGGCTGCCCCCAAACCCCCAACTTTTTAGAACACAGAGTATAGAAGGAGAAAGGAAAGGTAAATAGACAATCTCCACACAGCATAGCTAGAAGGTGCGATGAAGAACAAGGGAGGTGTGTGTAATCCAGCATGGGTGGTCAAGGATGGCCATGAAGTGGGGATGATGTCAGAGCTGAGACTCGCTAGCCATAGAATCTGAAGGCGAGTGTCATCAGTGGTCCCCTCTGTAGCTCTGACCACAAGAGGTGCTGTTCGAAGCACTATATGTGTGTCAGCTTGAATCCTTGCAAAGGATTCAGAGGCTTATAATCTCCATGTTAGAGTCTAGGGGACTGAGGTGAGGATTCAAGGAAAGTGTCCAGGGTCACACAACTGGAAGGGGCTGGAGTATGAACCCAGGTCGATTGTCTGTCTGTGGGTACTCTTTTCCAAGAAACTCGGGCTAGAAAGAATGACTATATAGAAACTGAAGTCCCAAAGAGCATGTGATTTCTGGGAACGTCACATCTGCCAGCAAAGCCCTTCGTGTAATCAAGCCTGTTCTGCATTTGTTCCCCTGTTCACCTTGAATATTATAAATGCAGCCAGATCCGGGCCACCTGGGTGGCTCCGTCAGTTAAGCATCTGACTTTTGGTTTCCACTCCGGTCATGATCTCGGGGTTGTGGGATAGAGCCCCACAGCGGGGTCCTCATTCAGTGGGGAGTCTGCTTGTCTCTCTCCCTCTTCTCCTCTCCCTGTTCTCTCAAATAAATAAATAAATAAATAAATATCTTTAAAAGAAGGTAAATGAAGTCTGTTTAGGTTCTTCGAAAACTTGAGGTCAGAGGTGGGTGATGTTTGCATGACGCACACTCTAGATCGTAAAGATCCTAGAGTCACCTCTGGAAGGATCCTGACAAGGCCAGAAGACTTAATTTTCTTTCTTCTACTGTTTAGAATGGTACCAGAAAGATAGACTTCTGTCTTCTTCCCATATCATTCCCAAGACGGAGCCAACCTTAATGAAGCCCACGTTTCTGGGGTTGTTCGGGTTAAGAAGAGTCGCTACTGTCAATCACTGGCCTATGTCTTGCAGGTAATCTCTGAGTTTTCACCCTTTCTCTGACTTTGCTGGACACTTGCCTGTCATGTGGAACTAAATGACGATGCCGTGGACGTCCAGTTTGACACAAAACCGGCTTACCCTTTGCAGCCCTTAAACACCCTCCGCCCCAATGCACATACTCCACAAAAACAAAATCCCATCTCTGTATCACTTTGGCCTCCTAGGCTAACCGTTGGAGGGGATTCTTTCTAGACGTACTAGGAATAGCTATTTCTACTTAACTCAGAATTTAAGTCAAGGTGACAGCTAGCCATCACCCCCCTCACTGAGTTCTCTTTCCTCACCTGGAGAAGGAGTAACTTGGCCCCATTTTCAGCTTCACACTTTCTTCTGGTACCAGTTTCTCAGATGCCCTAGAGGCTGGGGCCATTGAAGCTCAACTGCGGACAGAACCCATGAAAGTGGGATGTGGGCTTTGGGCTCAAGCCTAGAGGCCGGGTCTTTTTTTTTTTTTTTTAACTTTTTATATTGAAATAATGATAGATTTATAAGAAGCTGCAAAGAAGAGTTAGAGAAGTCCCGTGTATTCTTCACCTGCTTCCCTTCACGGTGGCATCTTACACAACTGGATCTCAAAGCCAAGGCGTCAGCACTCATACAGCCTACAGACCACCCTCAGATGTAACCAGTTATTATAGGTGCTCACATGTGTATCCATGTGCACACATGTGCCTGTGGGATTCTATGTAATTTTATCGCATGTAATCACCACCACGGTCAAGATACAGAGACAGGGCAGCCCAGGGGGCTCAATGGCTTAGCACCACCTTCAGCCCAGGGCATGACCCTGGAGTCCTGGGATCGAGTCACCATCGGACTCCCCACAGGGAGTCTGCTTCTCCCTCTGCCTGTGTCTCTGCCTCTCTCTGTGTCTCTCATAAATAAATAAATAAAATCTTTAAAAAAAGATACAAAGGATCTTCCTTATGCTCCCTTTGAAAATTATCCTCCTCCCTACCCCTAGCAACCACTAATCTGTTCTCCATCAATATAATTTTGTCATCTTGAAAATGTTCTATAAATATATGTGTATGTGTATATTATATATGTATATATATACATATATATATATATAATATAAAAGTCTGTAACCTTTTAAGATAGTATTTTTTTTTCATTCAGCATACTGTCCTTGAGATCATTGAGGCCGTGGTGTGTATCAATAGCTCATTTGTGTTTATTGCGGAGCTGTACTCTGCAGTATGGATGAACCATGGCTTGTCTAGCCATTCACCTGCTGAAGGACATTTGGCCAGTTTGGGACTATTACAAATAAAGGTCTTTATGATCTTTCACATACAGGTTTTATATAGACACAGTTTTCACTTTTCTGGGATAAATAGCCAGGACTGGGATGGCCGTGTAATATAGTAAATATTTAGTTTTCTAAGAAACAGACCCACTGTTTTCCAGAGTGGCTATTTTACATTCTCTCCAGCAATGTAGGCAAGTCCTCTTAAAGAAAAATTCTTGCTAGAAAAGCTTGTTTTTTAGGGGAAAAATCAGAGGAGGAGCTTGTAGTCCAATAGGAGGTCAATGATCTCTATACCTCCTCAGCTTTGGAGAGTGTGACAAGACTCCTTTAGTGACAGGACGAGAATGTTCCCAGGAATGGTTCAAATACTAGGAGCCATGAGGTGCGCAGGCAGTCATGGTGAATTATTGTTAATGCCTGTATGGGGTGGGTCAGGTTGGATGATTGTGGCAAGGAGCTTCCTTCCTTAGCCAGCAGCCTCCCTTCCCGGTGCTGTACACTCAGGACCCCTGAGGCAGTTTTGGCTCACACTCCATCATATGGAGGTCTGCAGAACAAGTGTTAATTCTTGAGATTTGTTTCCCTAATGCTTTCTGGTATGAGATCAACTTGATAGATTTTTTCATCCCCCTCAGGTACTGCTCTCCCCACATGTGGTAATGAATAGTCCATGCTGCCTCCAATCCCCCATCAGACCCACAAGAGAAAAAAAATCAATTTACACTTTTCCTAGGAAGCAAGCCTATCGACAGAGCTGACGCGTCGTCTTAGGTCTGTCGGGCTGCCGTAACAAACTATCACAGATCGGGTGGCTTAACCAGCAGACATTTATTTCTTACAGTTCTGGAGGCTGGATGTTCAAGACCAAGATGCTGGCTGATGCGGTTTGTGGTGAGGGTCCTCCTCCTGGTTTACGGATGGCCACCTTCTCAGTGTGTGTTGGTGTGGCAGAGAGACAGTGAGCTTGCTCTGGTCTCTTCCTATTATAATGACCCTAGTCCTATCATGGAGCACTCCCCTCACATGACCTCATCCAACCCTAAGCAACTCCCCCAGGCCCCACCTCCTAATACCATTGCAGTTCAGGGCTTCAACTTATCAATTTTGAGGAGACACAAACACTCCATCTATAACATGTGTAAAGACCCTCCTCTTCACTTAGCAGGTTGACAAAGGAGCCATTCAGTGACACTGTCTGCAGATGTGACCACCTTGATTTAGAATGAAGACAATAGTACCCTCACAGAGAAGCATCTGAAGGAAGAAGTGTTCAAGGAGGATCACCGGCTCCTTCTTCATCAAAGAATAAGAGACACACTGTCTCCAGGACATGGCATCAACTTTTCTGAAAGATACCATGGAGGTTTCCTGAGATTGTAAAGCGGGTCCCGGCATTTCTACCAGAGGGTCTTGTACTGAAATCGGGGAAGCAGAATTCCCCACCCCCTAAACCAGTTCATCATTTCTTCCTGTATCCCCCACATTGTGAGACAGAGCCAGAATAGGTCTGCTGCACGCCCCAGCTCTGCAATAGAGCTCTCCCTGAGAGGGAGGAGGGAGACGTTTCTATGGGAAACTTCTCATTAGCACTTTGTCGCTTGTGTTACACAGACCACCCTGGGAATAAGACCCCATGGCATGAATAATATAGGACTACAAGCACTTACAGGTCGATGCCAGAAGAGAAGAGAACCAGCTGCCTTTGGCTTGGCAGCCCCTCTGCAGGCACAATAAACCCCCTAAGCAAAGAAAGGGCTCATTTCTCTGCTTCCCAAATCAACACAATCCTATTACTTCCCTCCTGGTTTGAGGATTAAAAATACTTTTGCTAAAAAAAAAAAAAAAAAAAAAAGAATTATATTGGAAAATAGCAAACTGACAAGAAAGATGAGAAACCTGACTTCAGATTAATAAATGAGAACAGGGCACCTGCCGCATGCCCACGGCCTTCCTGCCTCCCACCCCCCAATACTAGGTTAAATGTGGCACATGTTGATCACTCACAGCAATGTTTTAAGTAGACCCCTGACTCAGCGCTTCACCTTTCTCTTTCACGTCATTGCTGTAACCATTTGGATAGTGTTCAGCCTTTTCTTGCCATCTGCTCTTGTGTTTTCAGAAAATAACGTTTGAAAACTGCTATTGTGTGGTAACATTGCTAGGCAGGACTGGTGAACCTAGAGCAATTCCAAATACCTTTGCCTGGGCTTAAACCTGCGAGAAGTGGAAAGAAAAGTCCTAAGCTGGGAAACCTTTTCTGACACAAAGAGAAATAAATAATAGGTGCTGCCAACAGCTTGTAATTATAAAAAATTGGAAGCAACCAAAATATTAATCAAAAGGAGAATGGATACAACTGTAGCCTATACAAATAATTATATACTCTGCAGCTGTGAAAATGAATTAACCAAAGCTACACATGCTAGCTATCGTCCGGAATAATGTCATGCATTGGTCCCCAAAGAAATTATTCGGGCAACTCGTTTATTAATTCCAATAATTTTAGATTAGGTTTTTCTGCATGGCCAGTCCTATTGTATGCATATAATAACATTTTTGTTTTTTCCTTTTAGGTCCTTAAATATTTTATTTTTCTTGTCTGATGCTGCTGGTTGGGGCCTTCAGTGCAGTGTTGAATAGAAGTGGGGATGGTAGGCTTGCTTGTCTCCTTGGTTTTAAAGGAAATGTTTTCAGTGTTTCACCATTAAATGTGATGTTCGCTGTGGGTCTATATTTTAAGGTATGTTTTAGGTCCATGTTTTATTCATTTATTTTAAGTAGCCTCCATGCCCAGCATGGAGTCCAACATGGAGCTTGAACTCAGAACCCTGAGATCCAGACCTGACTGAGATCAAGAGTCAGACATTTAACTGACTGAGCCATCCAGGTGCTCTGAGAGAGAAGCTTTTTAATTTTTTTAAAAAAAAATCAGTTTACCTTAGTCAATTCATATAAAATAGAGTCTTTGATGCATTTATAATTATTTCTCATTTATATTTGGGTTTTCTTTCCTTAATGTCCTGATCTTTCTATGCTCCTTTTCCCCCTTCTTCCCAACATTCCTTTGAATTGATTCAAATATTTAAATGTGTTTTTTTTCCTTTTCCTAATTTGAAAGTGATATACTATATTGCTTGGTTTTTAAATAGTGACCTTTGAATTTCTAACATGAAAATTTTACTTAATAAAGTTTAAAATGAAACATTACCTTTTTTTTCTTTTTACTTTTTCTCTTAGCATTCATTCATTCATTCATTCATTATTGTGGTTAAAAAAAGCACATGGCCTTAGATTTATTATATTAATCTTTTTGAAGCATACAGTTCAGTTATGTTAAGTCTATTCGCACTGTTGTATAACCAGACGACAACAGAACTTTTTCATTTTGCAAAAGTAAACATGATTTTCATCTTCTCCCTGAGAAATTCGAGGACAAGGACATTAGAATGCTTTCTGCCCCATCCCCAGCTCCTTCCTTCCTGTGCTATTATTATCCTGGAGTATGTGCTGAATTATTGTTTTGTGGTAGGCAGCCTCCAATGCCACCTCCAGTGGTCTCTGCTCCTAATTCACGCCATTATGTGAAGCTTTTCCCTGAGACTCAACAACTTGCTTCTCAGCAGTAGAGTATGGCGAATGTGTTGGGATGTTGCTTCTGAAATTAGGCTACAAAAACAAAACAAAACAAAACAAAACACCCAACAACCCCCCCTCACCCCCCCCCCAAAAAAAAAAGAACAAAAAAACACCTTTCTCGTCCTCTCTTACTCTATTGCTTAGAGACTTTGCTCTTTGGGAGCTTGGCGCCATGTTCCGAGCATCCCAAAGAACCGATGCTTCCAGCCAACAGCTACTGTGGACCTGAATCCTGCTAACAGTCATGTGAGTGAGCGTGGAGTGACCTTTCTGGGACCTGACTCTAGCCGCATACTCGTAGGAGTTTGGGAGCAGACCTTCTCTCAGTCAAACCTCGAGGTGGCTGCAGCCCAGACCAACACCTTGTTCAGCCTTTCAAGAGACCCCTATGTCAGGGACACCCAACTAAGCCACACTTGAACTCCTGCAGAGAAAACCCATGAGCTCGTAATGTTTGTTGTTTGAAGCTGCTAAGTGTTAGAGTAATTTGTTATGCAACAGTGGAAAACAAATACATGCCCTTTGCAAATTGGACATTATCATCATCCTTACATTCATTGCTTATTCAAATTTACTAATTCTTTGCTTGCCATTCCATCTTGCATGTCCGAACTTAACTTCTGAGATATCATTTTATTTCCTTCTGAAGTATCCCTTGGAAAGGTTCTTTACTGAGACTCTTTTGGGGGCAAACTCTAGATTTTGTTTGTTCAAAAAGTCTATAATTTAATTTCTAGGCTTAGAGTTTCCTGGGTCATGAAGATAATATATATTTTGGCCCCAAACCTATAGGCTGTCTGATCTGCAGCTACTAATTCTCAGAGAAAAATTATTTCTCCAGAGGCCAGGTAAGTTAGATAAGTTTTCTTGTCTTCTGCTTTTTCCTGAAATTCTTCTTACTCACTTTTTAAAATTGTGGATATAACTTTTTGAAGGACCAAGCTTCGTGGAGGGGTCAATTTCCCATCTTGTACAGCACAGGACTATGCTGCCAGACACCCACACAGCCACGGAAGCCTGAGTTCTGGTTCCTGGAGACAGACAAATTTTCTGAGGGCGGACATAGCTTCAGTGCTGGTTTTCCTCTGCATTTGGGCTTTCTCTTTGTTTTCATTCCTGGAGACTTCCCACATTTTCTTGCAAGACCAGCTATGCATTAAAAAATCAGAGCATTTGATACTTGCTAGCAAGCCTGTGCTTTGTTCAACCGCTGGTTCAAATAAACTAAGAACCATTGACAAGTTTTCTTCAAGTCTTTCCTCCTCCCCTCCCCTTCCCTCTCTCTCTCCCTCTCCCTCCTCCTCGTCCTCCTCCTCCTCCTCCTCCTTCCTTTCTTTCTTCTTTCTTTCTTTCTTTCTTTCTTTCTTTCTTTCTTTCTTTCTTTCTTTCTATTTCTTTCTTTTTCTTTTTTCTTTCTTTCTTCTTCTTCTTCTTCTTCTTCTTCTTCTTCTTCTTCTTCTTCTTCTTCTTCTTCTTCTTCTTCTATGAACACACTCATAAGAACCGCTCTTTACTTTAGTTAAAAGCAAAGCCAAGTGTGAGGCAGAAAAGCTATTGTTCACCCTGGAAAAATTATCTTCCTGCCTACTCTTCTTACTACTTGGATCCCAAACAGCTCAGTAGAGGTCAGTGGAGGCTAGAAATGAGACTCTCTGGGGGAAGTGAAGGCTCCTAGGACATATGTTTTGGAATAGCCTTTTCTCATTTTTTTTTAATTTTTATTTATTTATGATAGTCACAGAGAGAGAGAGAGAGAGAGAGAGGCAGAGACATAGGCAGAGGGAGAAGCAGGCTCCATGCACCGGGAGCCCGACGTGGGATTCGATCCCGGGTCTCCAGGATCGCGCCCTGGGCCAAAGGCAGGTGTCAAACCGCTGCGCCACCCAGGGATCCCAATAGCCTTTACTCATGATTCAGACCCAAACCAGCTGACTCCAATGGAATGGGGGCAGAAGGATTTGGGCAGTTAGGCATTTGCCTGATGGCTGAAGTCGGCTGCACTTAGCAAGCTTTTCTATGTATGGGTAAAGACTTGGAAGAAGCAGGAAGCTGGCATCAGGGTTTAGGGCTTTGGGGGCCCAAGTCATCTATAATAGTTTAATCAGATGTCACCCTGTCCCGTTATTCGTTTACTAACTGTTGTTAGATTCCTTATGAGGTTCATACCGCAGAACAAGGCAGCCCTATTTTAAACATGCTCTTGCTTTCACTGTTTCATAAAACCATGTCATTTCTATGTAGGATCTGCAATCAGAGTACATTTATGGAGCTGTTGGTCTTAGTATTATAAGTGAGCCATCATAGGTCATAGGTCTTCTGTATATACAAGGGCTCTTGTCTTATAGGATCCCGGGTAAGAAAGGGTGTGGAAAAATTGCCTTAAGAAAAGGGCTGCATAGGAAGAGAATCTTTTGCACTTTGGGGATATAGGTAGGAATCTATAGGAAAGGAGGAAAGGGAGGTCTGATCTTGCTGTATGTGATATCTTTGACTTGAAATTGGGTGAGTTCACCCATCATGGCCTTTATGCTGCAAGAGGAAGCAGAGCTGACCTGGGAGGTCCTGTTGGGTTCAGTGGCCATGAAGCTCTGTGGCCATGGTTAGGATGCATTGCCTCTCTAGTGCAAGTTATTCCGAACAAAGAGACAGTTGCACTGAAGCCCTGAGATTCTGTCTGGCCAGGATATTTCCCAAATCTGTAAGAGGTCCCCAGTCTACTCTGAGCCTGTGGACAAAGAGTGGCAAAGTGCTGACCTCTCTCTATGTGCCTGCAAATGCCGGGCTTGTGGAGAGATAGTTGGTCACATGACATCCACGACCACAGTAGATGCCATAAGGCAGACTATTAGAAACTGATCCTTGGCCTCACAGAGGAGTAGAGCCACTCCAGGAACCTCACCCTATATGTCCCTCTCTTCTATTTGTAGCTGTCCCACCACTTCAAACTGTGATTAACTACCCTGGCCACAGAACTGTTAACAGCAAGGAAGTGCTACTGTGGCCTGTCATGTTTGTCCTTGAGGAGAGGGTAGGGTGGGGGGACTTGCTCTCTGCTGGTTGGGGAAACGCAATTAGCAATACTAGATGGTTTCCATGAAGAGGCAGAAAGACAGTGAGTGTTGTTTTGAGCACTTGAAGGCCTTGTCTCTCATGACTCTGTCTTTGAGAATTACTTAGCAAGCATGTCTGGGGGCTGCAGCACTAACAATGGCAGGAAGGAAGTCGGGTCACATCCCAAGCACTAGATGAGCACGTAGCCTCATTCTTAGTTCTTTTGGAGATTCAGTGTTTCCACCCATATGGATAAACTAGAGAAAACAATGCACTTTTCTCTACCTTTGGAAGTAGGTAAGAGTAAGGACCAGGGGTTGTGACTGAACCAGAAAAAAAAAAAATGAAACAGAAGGACTGATGAGCTCAAGGGACCTCATATAAAATTTGGATAGAAAGCTGGACGACAATCAAATCAGCACCAGATACAAAATCAGCACAGAAGATACAAGTAGAAGGACAATTCAGTGCTATGTTCTAAGCTGGTGAGTCAGCTAAACATTGTGCAGATGAGTCTCAACTGTGCAAACCAAATCCATCATTTCCTCTAAACAACCCCTCTAATTATATATTTGACATTAACATGGGTGGTGTAAGTTTCCTGCAATGCTGACAGACTAGGTTAATGTATAATAATGCTAGGACAGTGAGAACATTCCAATGACCCTGGGAAACACACAGCATTTGAAGGAAAGGCACCAGGATACAGGGAACTTTGTGCAAGGAAGGGGCTTAAGGATGTAGTAGGTCAAGTTTGAGTAAAGAGGACTTGCTGACCAGACATCAATCCCGGAATCAATGGATTGGTAACTTGGAACCTGTGTCCTTGGCTAGTCTGAGGTGATATCTTTGGTCTGGGGCATCCTAGACACCTAGGAAAATAGATGTATTAAGTATGACTATAACCCCAGGAAGATAAAAGAATGCAAGAAAGAGTAAACAGCAATGTAACCATGTTAAAGACATAAATGTAAACCAATGTTACCAATATTTTGAAAGATACTGTAGTTTAAGAAAAAAGAATAGTCAGTAGAATAAATCATTGTGATAATTCGTGTCTGCTTTGCCTGCTTTTGCAGATTTTAAAGCATTTAAGGAAATCTGTTTTAGGTTAAATGCTCAAGATAATTCGATTAATAAAAGTGTGACCAATGTATGTATGTCTGCAATAAAATTAATTTGTTTAACTTACAAAATTTTGACTTAATTGTATAAATAGCATTTAATGGCTCAAAGGGATTTTATAATATGGTATAGGAAGATTAAATTGAGCACTAAGGTATATGGAGGACCCTTGAATAGAAAAGATCGCAGCTATGGGGAAAGATTCTAGTGGCTAATAAGCAGAGGGAACGCTAATCATTCTGTTCTGGATTTCTCACTGGGGCTGGCTCAGTGCCCACCTGGCCATAAGGGGACATGTCAGGCTTCAAATAAGGAGCCCATTGGCAGCGCTGCTTCGACTGTAAATTGTGCTTCGCAGCAGCATTTTCTGGGCTGAGGATCTTTTCTTTCTCCTGCTAGCCATTGGACTGGTTACCACACACTTCTGTCCTGAAGGCAGAGAGCCACGGAGGGAAGTGGTACAGAATTTCAAGAAGGGACACACAATGATGCCTTCTTGGATCTCACGAGGAAGCTGGCAGATGCGACTTGCACATTGTCCACTGCACATGAGTCATCCATCGGCTGCACCCAGATGGATGATCAAAGCGCTGTTTCTGGTGGACCCCAGGCCACCTCTTCCGATGCTCACTTGGCTCCTCTAGGGTTCCAGAACAAAGCTACTGGATCAGGGGCCCGGAGTATTACTTTACAAAGCATCCCATAAAGAACGAACACCAACTCACACCACACGCAGTTCCTGCGCAGGTCACCCTTCTCTTTCCATTAAAATGCCAGCCCTGTTGTTTGAGTTATGGAAGGGAGCACCTGCCTCTCCATCCCCCAGCATGTGTGACCAGCGCTGCTCCTGTGTTGCGCCTTCTAGCCTGCTTTTACCCGCGTTGCAGAGGGCTTTGCCAGCTGGGTGCTCCTTCATCACCAGGAGCTTGGTGCCTGCTGGCCTCTGTCGGGGTCTCCAGCTGTACCGTTTGGGGCTGGAAAGGGGGGGGGGTGTCTTTCACCTTCATCTTCCTTGGTCCAGAGCAAACAAACTGCTTTGGTCCCCCGTGCTCCCTCTTCTGCCATCCAGAGTCTGAAGCCTTGCCCAGGACCCCACACTGTGGGGACTTTGGGAGTATATTGTCTGTGTTGAAGTTTGCACAAAAATAGCTGCAGAGCTGGATGACAGTCTTCCCCTACCTCTACCTCTTCAAAGATTCCACTCCAAAACGTGGGCAAAGCCGCTTCTCATGATTTTGCTTGAAGGTGGAAAGAGCAATGAACACCCCCCAGGAAGGCACTTCCTGCCCACACAGAAGAGCCTCCAAGACTTACAGGCTCTTGGCCTTTTTCCCTTCTATGGGTCCCTATTCACTAAGGGGCTCAGCATCTCTTTAAAGTACTTGGAGAATTAGTACACCTTGGGAGGTCTGGCGAGAACAACCTCACAGCAGTGGGGGGAGCTCAGGGGCTTGGTGGCAGGAGCACACCTACAAGCACTCCTCTAGCTGCTGTCCACTTTCAACTTTTTTCTGTTCGCATGTTTAAATATCTGTGTCTCAATTTTGACACTCATATATATATATATATTTATTTATTTAAAATGTTTTATATATTTTATATATGATATATATTAAATATATATTTTTACAAATATATATTTTTAAAATCAACTTTCTGTCTTTAAGTCTGAGCAAAAAGACCTCGCTATGTCTCTAACAGCTAACTGTTTAATCTTGCGGGCCCGTTTATCCCTTTGAAATGGCATTCTTGTCTCCCTGCCTATTTGTCTACTTTTCTCTAATTACACAGTATTTATATTCCTATGAATCCAGGAAAATAAACTAAGAGAGAAATTGCTTTCTGTGTACAATATTTTAAAGTGCTGTTAAATGACTATGTGGCGGGTGATATTTTCCATTACTACTATTATTTTTTTAATAATGTTTCTTCTTTTGTATTGTTTTATGCTTCATTTATTTCAGAATTATTAGGCTTTGAGGAAAGCAGTTCCCCCTCCCTCCCCTCCCTTTCCTCCAAGGGCAGTTTCAAAATAACTTTTCTACGAACATTTTATCAACATGCTTTGCTCTGCAGCCAGGTCATTTGCAGCTTACGCTTTATTTTGGAGGAGTTGTTGCCAGCCTTGCTTTGCATTTTTAAAGTCTGATTAGTTGTCCTGTTTGACTATCTTGATGGATTATTCAGATGCATGTGACCTGATTTTGACTTTGTAATTAAAGATTTTTTTGGAGGTCAGATAAAGTGCCTGCCCTGCTGCCAACTTCAGCACACATGCAAAACCTATTCAGAGAGATATGGACAAGACTGATTGCTGTCAAGGAGAGAAGAGCCAGTATTGATTAAGTGTGAAGCATGGTGACCAGATGCCATGGTCCCCTGACCCTGAAACCTCCCAGGTGGCTGACCCTGGTCTCTTGGAACCACCCAAAGCCCTCAACTTATTGTTGGAGATATAGGGCTCCAGCCCTCCGGAGCCCTCCCCTCCCCACTCACCAACTTCTCCACACTGAAAATTGCTATCAAATGTGGGGGAAATAGGGTTTCCCTATAAAATAAGTAAGCTAATTGCACAGGAGGGATCCAGGTGAAAAATACGCCGGTAAGAGAATGACCTTTCATTTGCTTTTTTAAAAAAATTGATAGATGTCATTTCCAGTTCACTTTGTTGTTCACCTCACAGCCAGGTGAACTTGGCACGCATGGCTCAAAAAATAGATGTGAGTGTTCCTTCTCCTCTATGGTTACAGGTCCCTGAAAGATATTTGGGAGGCACCAAACTGGCCCAGCTCTGAATGCATGCAGAGAGGGGAGGCTGGGGTGTGGGAAGATGGAACAATCCTTGAACCAGAAGGCAAATCTCTTTCTGCCTTCTCCTCCTCTTCCTCCTTCATTCCTTCTTTCTTCCCTTCCTCCTCTTCCCGTTTCTTTTGCTAGTGTAGCATTTTCACTTCTTCACCCAAGTCTTAGTTTTTGAGCTGTTTCTTCTCCCTATCCCTACCCTATGTTTCTGGGAACAGATGGCTTGGGTGGCTCCATACTGGAATTCCACAATGTAGTTTTCAGTCACTGGGCATGGAGCCAGACACTTAGGGCTGTATCATGGCTCAGGTATGTTACCTGATAAGATAGTTAATATGCATGTGCTTCAGTTTCCACATCTGGAACATGGAGATAAACATTCTACACACCTCATAGGACTATTTATAAGGATTGATTGAGACCTTATAAATGGAGGGACATTATAAATTATAAAATGTTAGGCAGAAGCAGGAGTTTATTATGGAAATGATGATGCTCTCAAATATATCTTACAAATTCCTGTACTCGTGATAGTTTTGGTGTCAAGATTACAATCTCTCTACAGCTAGAATCATCCAAAAGACACAGAACTGGCGGCTCTGATCCAGTGAAAAGCTTGAGAGATTCTTTCCTAAACCTTGACCAGGGAAGCAGGAACCCTTTTTATAAAGAGCCAAATAGTTAGTATTTCAGGATCTGTGGCCATATAGTCACTATTGAACTAATTATGGGAAAAGCCATAAACAATACAGAAACAAATGAGTGTGGCCTTGTTCCAATAAAACTTCATAGAATACAGAAATCTGCATTTCCTGTAATTTTTACATGTCACAAATATAATTTTTCTTTTGAATCTTCTAGCCATCTAACTGTAAAAACCATTCTTAGCTCATGGGCCATATAAAATGAGGCCGCATGTGGGATTTGGCCTGTGGGCTTCATTTGCCAATGCCTGTCCTAGACTACTCCCCAGAGCCACTGGTAAGGGCAGATTGACTATATCAGAGATATCAAAAGGGAGACATGAAGTCATTTAGGCATGTGGCATTAGTCTTTTATTTTTTATGTCCCTCTTCTACTCCTGGTTGATGTCAAAGCATGTGAAACATATCAAAGTATGTTAAATGACAACAGTGAGGTTCACACCAGCCTCTTGTCAAAAATATAACCTAGATCTCTGCTTTCTAATCCTTATCAAAAAAAAAAAAAAAGAAAAGAAAACAAAAACAAAACAGCAAATGGTAACAACATTATTCATGGCTGGCTGCCTGGAGTACATGTGACTCATTCAGTCCTATAGGCAATGTAACTTTCCCTTGAGCTATCCAGACCTGCAAGTGCTCCATTCATAGAAGTTTTTGTTGCAGCCCTTTGCAAAACTGACCTTGAGCTGCATTTTGGTGGTGAAACCTTGCTCCTTGTTTCCATGATAAACTACGGATGGGAGTCACATCTCTCCAGGGAGAAATTCCTTTCAAGGCTCATCCCAATATTAAGAAAGACTAGACATCCGAAAAATTGATTTTATTTTGTAAGCAATGTAATTTCCTTGTTTGATTTGGCTTCAAGGAAGCTCATAGTCAAATATATCTCTATTGACTAGAAAACACCTTGCAAGTCCTCAGCAGTAAAGATTTATATACTAAGTATGTACTAAATACTTTTCATACAGTCCTTTTCACTTAGTGCTGGGAGGTAGGTAAAATTATTATTCTTATTATAGTGGGCTGAATAATGCCTCGCAAAGATATTCATATCCTGATCCCCAGAACCTGCAAATGTCACCTTTTATAGCAAGAGGGAATTTGCAGATGGGATCAAGTTAAGGATCTTGAGATGGGGAGATTATCCTAATCTTAGTGTCCTCATCAGAGGGAGGCAGA
The DNA here is from genome assembly GCF_018345385.1 of Vulpes lagopus. Lineage (NCBI taxonomy): Eukaryota > Metazoa > Chordata > Mammalia > Carnivora > Canidae > Vulpes > Vulpes lagopus. The sequence continues at coordinate 19,584,633 of NC_054833.1, forward strand.
AGGAGAGTAGACACAGAAGAAACCAACGTGATAACAAGATGTTGAAGCAAGATGCTACACTGCTGGCCTTGAAGATGAAGAAAGGGGCCACGAGCCAAGCAATGCAGCTGTAGAAGCTGGAGAAAGCTAGAAGAGAGATTCTCTCCTAGAGTTCCCAAGGGAGCATGGCCCTTCACTAAGTGAAGTTGACTTCAGATGTCTGACCTCCAGAACGTTAAAAAAATACACGTGTGTCATTTTAAGCCACCAAGTGGTAGCCATTAGTGCATCCATAGGAAACTCACATATGCCCACTTTGCAATCAAGGGTAGGAGACAGAGAATATTGTCCAAGGGCTGGAATGAGGTTTGTTGACCTCAGACCCTCAGATCTTATTTCTCACACTGGCTCTTCTGTTATATGTGTCCTGATCTCTCCTGGATTTAGTATTCCCCTCCCTCCATTCACCCTGCTTTCCTACTACCTCCTCCCTCCTCCAATCCTATGGACCTTTGTAATCCACCCTGTGAGCTGGTGTGATAGAGGCAGCATATAAAGTTGGACATTTGTGTCATGTGAAGGGTTGAGGTCTCTGGGCTTTTGCTAGCCCTGGGAATTGTCCTACGATTTAACAAAAGAAAGGCCCCAGGCTGCTTTTGTTCCCCCTTCTGCTTTTGTAAAGGCTGTTACTCTTTTCTTTACTGTAGCACTAACAGTTGGACAGAGCAGGACTTCTGCTTTTTTCAGAAAATTGTGCTCACTTCCTGGTCCATATTCAGAGCCCAGCAACTGCTTGTGAGTTTCTTTCTTTCTTTCTTTCTCCTCCAGGATTTTTGTTTTATTTAGAACAGTGTCTGGTCTAAGAGCTCCCCTTCCCACTAAAATTATAAAACAACACAAGAAGGAAAAAAATGAAGCACTAAACCCAGGACACAGCAGATCCTTTATTTTTGTCAGATGATGCCCCCATATCTGGGCGCGTGTTGGGATTCTAGAAGTCTCTGACATGCACTAAGTAAATCCGAACACCAGGGTCGGATAGAGGGTCTCAACACATGGCCTTTGTTCTATGTTATCAATGAGAAAGCCTTGGAGGTTGAGGGGGAGCTAACCTGCTGTGAACCCACCAGCTACACCATACCTCAATATGGGGAGGAGTATGGGACCATTCAGTCCCTGATCACTCAATGGCTCTCAAAAGATGAGACAGGACTCACCTTTGGAGTAAGGACCCACCCACTACTTTCTTTTCTGCTGACCCCAAGGTAAAACCAAAGATTCTTTCTGAGGTTGAGACTGTTGGTATGATGCTAGTTTGGCCTGCCATTGTTTCTTTCCTGGATTATTGATTCTATAGGCTACAAACCCTGGCTATGGCCTCGAACAGCTTTCAATCTAATACCCATGCTTCTACCCATTCCCTAAGAGAATCTCTTCGCATGCAATCTCCTCATTGCCAAAGGCATGCAGCCTAACCTTGTTTCTTACTGTATTAATTAGGGTTCTCCAGAAAAACAGAACCAATGGAAATACATATGTTAGAAAAATATATATATAATAAAAAAAGATTTATCATAAATATTGACTCACATGATTATGAAGGCTGAGCAGCCCTATGATCTGCCATTTGCAAACTGGAGACCCAGGAAGGCTGGTGGTACAATCTGAGGATATGAGAGAGCCAGACGGCCTGTAGTACTCTAAGCAGGAGGTCAAAGTCCATGCTTACAGTCAGGCTGAGAGAGTGAATCCTTTTGTCCACCACCTTTTTGTTCTGTTCAGGCCCTCAACAGACTGGATGGTGACCACCCACACTGGGGAGGGTGACCTGCTTTTACTCAGGCCACTGAATTCAATATAATCTCTAGAAACACCCTCACTGTCACACCCAGAAAGTGTCTAACCAGCTATCTGAGCATCCTGTGGCCCAAAGGGACACATAAGTTCACCATCACCCTGAGCTCTCCTCACATTTCCTGCCTCATCTCTCATTTCTTGTGTTCTAGCCTTTCTGCAGCGCCCTGAACCCTATGTAGGCTCGTGTGTCCCATTCTCTGTGCTGGTGGTATCCTCCCCACTCCTCACCTCTATCCACCTGCCTTCTGACAAAACTCCGGATAACAGCAAATTAAGGCACAGGCTCTGGAGTCAGCTGGGCCTTGTGATCAAGTCATTTCAATTCCACAGATATTTACTCCATACCTTCTTTGCACTCCCAGGATATAATTCTGCTACTATTACCTGTGTGACCTCGGAAGAGTCGCCTGATATCTCTAACTCCCATTTAGACATCCATAAAGTAATAATGCATAGGAAGTACTTAGCATGGTACCTGGCATATATAAACCTTCCATGGACATAGCATAAGGTGTTATAATTACCATTTCTATCATTCTTTTTTAAAGATTATTTATTTATTTATTTATTTATTTATTTATTTATTTATTTATGAGAGACAGAGAAGAGAGAGAGAGGCAGAGGGAGAAGCATTCTCTTTGCAGGGACCCCGACTGGGACTCGATCTTAGGACCCTGGGATCACACCCTGAGCCAAAGTCAGACACTCAACCACTGAGCCACCCAGGTGTCCCACCATTTTTATCATTCTTTGAGGTTGAGGTCAACCTTATGACCCTTCCCTTGGTAGGTTCAGACCCCAACCTCACCCTTTCCAACCAGCATGAGCACTGGTGCATGACAGGTAGCTCTATTTCAGCCCTTCACAGAGTATTTACCTTGTTCAATTGTCTGATCCTCCCACTACTCTTCGATGAGAACTGTGTCTCCTCTATCCTTTTTCTCTGAGTGCCCAGAGCAGAGCTTGTGCAGACATTTGTTGACTCCATGGAGCAGCTACCCAGAGCGGGGAGCTAGCCCCAGAGGCAGTGATATGCTTTTGTTCTTCTCCTGATGCATCCGCTTCTCTTGCCTTTCTTGGCAGCAACTTGAAAGACTGTGCCAGGCTTGGCTGCAGGCTGCAGGCTGGTCTGGGGGAGGGACCAGCCATGGCAACCTTTTATGGGAGGATGAATTGGAAAAACAAATCCTGAGCAGTCCATTCATCTCAACTTTTGCTTCTCATCCTGCACCTACAATGCATAGATGCCAGCAGAAAGCATCCCATCCCCATGGGAAGAGCAAGAATAATGAGATCAATATCTACAGCATCTAGCCATTCATTCTCTTTTACATTAGGGAAAAAAAAGTTTTTGTGCATTTCAATGTTCAGTGTTCCTTCTTTTTAAAAGAGTAAAATCAAGTTGGACAAATGGCCCTGGAGACCAGCCTGACCATCCCAGCCTCTCCAAGGCAACTCCTTGGGTGGCAGCTGCAGGATCATCTATCTGCTCAAGTGCAATATCTCCACTGCTCTCCAGTTTATCTTGCAGCCAATTTAAATACTTAAAGGGCATCACTTTTCCAACTTCTTCAGTCCAAAGTGCATTTTGCTTCCTGCCTATCTCCAGAATGTCACATTTCACACTGGCATGTTTCTCCATGAGGCCATCCCTCTAATCTTCATTCAAGATGTGATCCTGAAGCTGAGCCCATTTTTCCCCACGCAGGCCCCCATTGTGGTGGACTGAAGTGTGCAAACCACTGTCCCCCCTGCCATGATCAAATTAATATATTGAAGTCCTAACTCTTAGTACCTTAGAATATGATTTTATTTGAAGATAGGGTCTTTAAAGAAGTCATTAAGGTTAAATGAAGTCCTATGGGTGGGCCCTCATCCAATAGGACTGGTGTGCTTACAAGAAGAGATCAGGACACAGCCAGGTACAGAGGACAGACCACGTGAGGACATAGGGAGAAGACAGCTATCTACAAGCCAAGGAGAGAGGCCTCAGGAGACACCAACACTGCCGACACCTTGATCATGGACTTCTAGCCTCTAGAACTGTGAAAAAAATAATTACCTTTGTTCCCAGTCTGTGGTACTCTGCTCTAACAGCCCTTGTAGACTAATATATACCCTAAAGCGCTGGTTCAGACACTGACTATAGAAGTTGCCTGCATTCTGTTCATTAATCGCACTGTTTGTTGTAAAGATGTTGGGCCCACTGGGGTTATAACGTGGCTTATGCTCTTTGGTTATGTCTGGCCCTAGAAACAACCCTGGCATTGACAGCCACAAAGTAAGTGCTGAATTAAAGAGCAATGTCGCCCTAAGAGTGTCATAGGAAGGACAGGAAGCTTCTCTCCTGACATACGTGATCTTTTCGTTCAATTTGCAAACTCAGTAACCTGAAAAGGCAGCCCAGGTGTCCAGTTTAGGGAGGTGGTGACTTTTGGAAGCACCTTTCCTTAATTGGGAGCTAACAAAGTGTAATGATTTGGTAGATTCCCTGGTCATTTTGGGGGCTTTCTGACTGCAGTATTAGTGACTTGCTCCATTTAGACTCAATGCCTTTTTCGTGTCCTCTTTATGGCTCTCTTCAGGCTCCTTCTCAGTCTCCACCCTGTACCCCTCCTTCTCCTGAGGGCTCTCAATGGCCTTGCAGACCTGCTGCAAGTGGAGAAAGTGTTTGGCTCCTGGTCCTCTCACTGGTTCCTCACCCCAACTAAACACTTCAGCCCCCATCCGTGGCCTTCATTTCCCCATAAACACAAATGACCACATTTTGAAAGACCTTACCACAACTCTGGTAGAACACTTCCAAGTTCCCTTCCCGGCAGACTGTGTGTGTGGGCCAGGCTTTGCTGTTGCTGCTGCTGGTGGGAGAAATCAGAGTCCAGATGAGGAGGGCCACCATGAAACCCTCCATGGCCAGGCCTAGTGTGTGACTGACAGAAAAGTAATGGGTGCGATACAATGGGCCTTCGGGGCTCCTCCTCTCCTCTGGCAACTGAACAGGGGTGAATGTTCAGTTTCACTTCTTGAATTTTATGCTCCTGAGGAACCACTGTGAGATGCAAAAGGCAGTTAGCAGAAGCATTTGAATATTGTTCCCCCAGGACCTTTGACCCTTGCATCTGCAGGGTGAGGACAGCCTATGTCTAGGGCAGGCTTGATGTTAACTTTCTGTTTTCACAGGGAGGAACCAGTAAGTGATGCAAGACCTTATGGCGTGGGCCTCCTCCAAACAGCCTCCTTAGAGCCCCCACCCCCAGGTGGAGTCGTGAACTCAGGAAAGCAAAACACCCATAGGCCACCCTGTGGTTTTCATCAGCAGCTCCCCATGTCTCTGTAGGCTCCTGATGTGGGCTGTGGACCAGGGACCTGGCTGGGGCCAGGAGGCAGCAGTTGCCATTTTGAGGGCTGCAGAATAACATTTGGGATCTGGAATGAGGCTTTTGCCCTGTTGGCATATTCTTGTGCCTGGCTCCAGCTTCACTCTCAGGAATAGGGTTTCAGCAGTGAATTGTGCAGCTGTGAGAACAGAGCTTGTTCTGGGAGCAGCAGACGCGGCCTCTGGAGATGAGGTGGAGAGAATGTCCCTGAGAGGAGAGCTGTGTTCTATTTCTGCCTTGGCTTGGTGGAAGGGGTGGGGAAGGATGGGGAAGTGAGGGACTCCCTTTTAAGATGGTATATATGTGTGTGTGGGGTTAATTGTATTAGTCATTGGCAGGATTATTAATTAACATCCCACTTGCTTTTCAAAGCTAAGAATCTGTCCCCCTATTCCATTACCTCTGTCATCCTGCATCATGACAAAACAAAATTTCTCAGCCCTGGTTCCCCACCTCCACCCCACTTCACCTTAGCTTAAGAGAATCAGAGTCAGGGCCAAGGGCAGCAGATTGGAGGAACAACAGAATAGCAACACTATTTCCCCTGGGAGGAAAAGCGTTTCTCTGAGCTCACCGGGTAAATTGACTGTTTCTGCTGATAGGTAACTTTCATTACCTCAGAACTTTTTTTGAAGTAAGTGGAACTTAATTACCAGTGAAAGCAAATAAACTGACTTAAGTGACGAATACTTAGGATTTCTTAGCAAACATCACAGAGTGGTCATTTGGGGGAAGGGGCAGGTGTAGGTTGATTGATTTTTTTTTTTTTTTTTTTTACTCACCTACAAATAAGTTCAGTGATGTTGGCTTTCAAGTGATTCCCAAAATGTGGTTCCCCAGACAACAGCATCAACTTCACCTAGGAGCTTGTTAGAAATGCAAGTTCTTGGGCTATATACAAGACCAACTGAAACAAAAACTTTGGAGTGGGGCCCAGGCCCTTCCCCTATGTTCATCTCTTTTGTTTCTTAAATTTCACTTATAAGTGAAACAGGCGTAAGGTATTTCATTGTGGTTTAGATTTTTATTTCCCTGATCTGGCTCTGCATTTTAATAAGCCTACTGGTAATTCTAGGATAGGAACATGGAAGCTGTCTCTAGGGACCTTTGGGTGCCCCAGAAGGTGTCAAGAGCTCTGAACAGTGAATGAACAGAGTAATTGAGAATAAACCCTTCCACCCCTGCAGAGCACAGCATGACCAACACACCAGTGGAAGGACCCAGGAGGACCCCAGAGCAGGGAGCAGATATTTTGGCAGAGAGTTGTGAGTGGCTGCCAACAGGGAAACCATATCATCTGAGGACCCGGCTCTAGATTGTGAATAAAAGGACCTAGCAGTGAAAAGAAGCATAATTCAGGAATTGTATTGGTGTTTGGAAATATTCAAATGGACTACTGCGAGGCTCTTGAGGCACGGTAATGATACAGCAGCGGAGGCTAGACCTGAGCGGGCATCACCTGGGGGGCATGTTAACACCTCCCCAGGGTTTCTAGATTGCAGATTCAGGAAGTCTGGGGTGGGGCCTGAAAACCTGCATTTCTAAAAAGTTCACAGGTGATGCCAGTGTTTCTGGTCCAGGGGCCATAATCTGACAACCGCTGCTACTCCAAATTATAAGACAGTCTGTTGTAGAGTATACAATTTTGCCTTGTTTTTAAAATCATCTTAGTTCTTATCAAAATACTCTTGTGCTAAATGGAAGACAATATTTTGTATAACACATAGTCTACACCCAACATAGAGTGAGCCACTTACTCTACGGAGTTCTGCTTACTAAGAACCAGGATTTGCCTGAAATCAACAGCTCTGTCTCACCAAGTTCAAGCAATCCAAAATGTCTTGAGGAATTCTTTAACTAGAAGCTTTATAAAGACCACAAAAGAGCTTGTTAACAGTATCTTATTTCATAACTATTAAATAAAATTAGAACCTGTTTATGATAGTTATGTAAAATATGGTTTTATATGTGTAAATGGTAACCAAATATACTGTCAGGCTTTCATACTGACTTCCAACACCTTATCAATTGTAGCTAAAGAAGCTATACTTTTTTTTTTTTTTTTAATAATCCTCTTCCTCTGTGTTTCTTTTCTTGAAAGGTAAAATGTTGTTATTAGGATAGCTATCACTGTAAGTGGTCTTCCGAAGAAAACCCTTAATGGTTAAGCAGGGATTTGAAGAGTAAAAGTTAAGACTCTGAGGACACGGGAATAGTGATTCAATCTTGGGGTGGGCACTGCACTTCCACAGTACACAGAAGGGGCTCCGGGGCAATTCTGTCTACATTTCAAGTGCCAGCAGATGGCAGAGAGCCCTACCTGTCCTTTTTCATTGAGCACTGATACTGTGGCACTGCCTCCAATGGCAAATGTGTCTTCATCAACACTTGTATTCAACTATGGTTGCTCTCCTTCAGTGACCCCCCAATATCCATTCCATTAGGCAACAATTCCCTGTTGTATTGTACTGCCACTTTGCTCCTCTTCTTTGTGGCCTGTATCCGTGTTTCTGCCACACTATAGCAGGACGAGTCAGGTTTCATCTCTTCTTGCTTTTGTCTTCCAGATTGAGCGAAGACTAGAAATGGCTAGTGTGTAGAAGTTGGGAAGCTACTTCCTGTGTAACATCACTTAGCAGCCTCCTGAGCTGCCTGCTGAGGTCTTACTCTCTCACTATTTTCATACCCATCATTATGTGGGCTACATAAAAGCTGAAGAGTTGATTCCAGCCAACTGAACTTTGGTAGTCTTTCCACAGTCTCCCGGACTTCTGGAAGATTCATCCCAGGGAAAGTATGAGATTCCCCATGAAACCCCATTGGATTTTTATTTTCATGCATTTTGTGTATGCATGTATAGAATGCATATATAGAAAAGTATAGAGACAGCCTGCTTTCTATGGAAAACAGAGGAAATTTCAGCTATTTGTCTACTTGCTTCAGATTCATTCACTCATTTATTCAGCAAACATTTATTAAGCACACTAGCATCCCAGATACAGTTCCAAGATCTGGGAATGTAGCAAACACAGTCTCTATTATCAGTGAGCTTGCTTTCTAGTGGAAGGAGACAATATAGTACTATTGTTTAATAAAAGAGACTTTGCTTCTTGAAAAATTGCTTGGATTTCAACATAAAAAATTGGATTGAGTTTTCTGAAGTATTTCCAGCTATTACATATATATACATTAAGCCTTGTGTTTTTCTTGTTTTTTTTTTTTTGTTTGTTTGTTTAATTTGCCCCAGACAAATGAGGCAGCTTATCAAGGCTTTTCAATAACTGTTTGTTCCCACAGACAAAGTGTAGTAAACCTATCTGAAATACTGCCCCTTCCCCCACTAGTTTCCTTGGTATTGTCCCATGTATTCTCATTATTACTATTTAACTATTCTGGGACATAATATACAAAACATTTGGTTCTTAAATGGGTTTTTAAGTTCTATGACAAAGTATAAACAGAAATGATTTTTGCTTGTCTGAGGAACATGTACAGTGAGCCCAGGAAAAGATGGGCTTTCTAGGTCAGTCTGATCAATTTCCAATAATGAAAGGTCAACAAATTGTAATGTCTGCTTAAGGCAGAAGAAATTGGTCCAAGATCCACAAAGGTCAAGTCTAGTCTGAAAGGGCTGATGCACCTTGCCCCTAAATTCTCTACAGCATGAGATAAATGAAGAGCTTGTAGCTAAAACTGTCCTTAAATTGAGAATACACTCAAGATTTCATTCTACTAAGATGGAAGTGACGTTAATAAGCCAAAGGAAAAGCATTAGAGAGGAAATCAGATATGTGGTGAGGGATGGAGTTCTTTTACCTAGTATGAGGAGAAGTCCTGATTTGCTGCTACAGCTTGACCCCTAGGCTCAGGTTTCAATATGTACCTCCAACTGTGACTGGTTCTAGAACTTTCTGCTGATCATTATAGGATTTACACTCATTACATTTAAGCCAAATTCTTTGAGAGTACATTTTGCTGAACTGGCAGGTGGTAATAGGAATAAAATAATGTGCCTATCTTTGTATCAGATCCCTGGAGATTTTCTTGACTTCTGTCTCCTGGCACTGGCTGCTAGATGCACCTAAAATTCTTCTGGAGAAGTTATCATGGAGAGCTTTCTATTCCCTAAATTAGTAAGCTTCCTCAGCAGTAACTTTAATAATAATCTTTAAGATAACCTGTGCTTTTTTTCTCCTCTGGAACAAATAAAAATAGCCAAATGTACTGGACCTCTCCTATGTGCCAGGTACTCTGCTAAGAACTTGAATATATGATCCTTCTTACTTATTTAATCCTTATAACAGCTTTAAGGAGAAGCTGTAGTTCTAGGATCCTCATCCACAACTTGAAAGTCTCAACGTCTTGAAAAACTTCTTAAATTTTTTTGGTAAAGTATCTGATCTAAACTGAGAGTTTATAGACTCATCAGTTCAGTAGTCTTAATTTAAAGTCTTAATTTATCCTACCTGGATTTCACTGCAGAAACATTACTGTGATTGATTAGTGTGTGATGGGTGCAGGGACCAGACCCCACTGAAAGTGTTTCTAAATATAAATCTTACTACTTTTCTACAAGAAATTCTGAATTTTAAAATACATCTGTACACAAAAATTTTAGTTATGGGATTCTGAACTTGTTCTATGATGATCCTCATTCTCTGGAGAAGAAACTGAGGCATAGTGAATAACTGGTTCAAAATCACACATGTGTAGGGCCAAGTTGAAAGCCAATCAGGATCCAGAACCCAAGTTATTGACCCTTGAGAAACAGGCCTCTTTACTATTTATTGTGCCTTTCTGTTTGCTTATTTTTCCCTCTAGTGATATCAAAACAAATGATCTGCACTACTTGGAAACTGTTTGCATACTTTGCTCCTCAGCCAAAGCCAGGCCCTATCCTGCATGGCCAGTGACTAAATGGATGGACCTATATGGGACATAAATATCTCTCATAAGAAGAATATCTTCCCATTAGAAATGTGACATGACAATAGAAAGCAGGACCTTCAAAGTCCAGAAGAGAGAGGACATGGAAGGTGACCAGTGAAATAGCAAGCTCCTGAAAGAGTCTAATGAATGGCACCTTTCCTCTCTCCACTGGACACTGCTGAAACAAAGAGTCAGATGATTTCATGGCAAGCCCCTTAATATTCAGAAATTGAGGTCTTTGCTATTTCTTTGAAGCCTGGATATGTCAGCTCCAATTGTAAGGTTATTGATGAATAAAGCAGGGGGAAAAGGCACTTTGTACTTTTCAGGCAAAACAGTGCTTTCCATGGCTATGGCCTCTGCACACCTGGAATTTAATTGTGTTAAAAGCCATGGCCCCGAGTTGTCACTTTTTGTTCAAAAAGCTGGTCTTTCCTTTGCTCAAGCTTTTGAACCAGAAGATTGGAGACTCCCCATCAGGGAGTCAAAGATGAAGTCACTTAAAAATAGTCTGTCCATCACCAAGGGCTTTCCATTTGATTGCATGAGAATCTTTCATCCCATCTGTATCTGTCTATCCTGACTGCTGCCACCCTAGACAGGCTCCTCATGGTCTCCACCCCAGCCCCCCCTCAAATCCATGCTCCAGTTGGCCCCCAGTTTTCATGCTGAGATGCAATTCTGTGAAGAGACTCCCTGCCAAGGCCCTTCAGTGGTGCCCCCTGGATATGTCCATGAGGTCTTGCCTGATTTGGTCTTCCCTACTCAGCCCCTGCCCTCTCTCAGTTCCTATAGCAACCTGGCTCTTTCTTGTCCCACATTTCTAGTACATGCTGTTACCTTGCCCTGGAATTCTCTTACCCCTTTCCTGGTCTTAATGCCTATGCTTCTGGAGCTCCATAGGTGGCTCAGTTGGTTAAGCTTCCAACTCTTGATTTCAGCTCAGGTCATGGTCTCAGGGTTCTGAGATGGCACACCCAATGTTGGGCTCCATGCTCAGTGGGGAGTCTGCTTGAGAGTCTCTCTCCCCTTTTCTTTGTCCCTCCCCCACTTTAAAAATTAAATTAATTAATTAATGTCTATGCTTCCTTTGGAACTCAGCTTAATGCTGGCTTCCTGAAGATAGCTTCTCTGGTCCTGCAAGGCCCTGATGTAGGCTCTTGAAGTCTGTGGACCTCACCTCTTCACTGCACTATTCATAGGCCATCATTCAATGTAGGTGAATCTTTCCTTCTTTCTCCTTCTCTCTTTTCCCCCTTGGCTATAATAATACATCTAGGGCTTAGTATGTAATAGGGACTCAGTAAAATATTTTAGACTGAATGGATGAAATGAAGAGGAGGGGGATGGCCCAGAAATCTTGTCCTTTTGGCCTTGCTGATTGGGCTTCTGGACCTAGTGGGCTCTCACAAGTAAGGCAAAGCAAGGAGCTCTGTGCCTCCTCTGAGAGGCTATTATCCTCAAGAAGTTAGCAAAGTATGATGCCATCTTTTTCCAAAAGTATATCACATTTTCCTTTTCTTTCTTTTTGCTTCTTATTCCTAAAGGAATATACGCTAATTGAAGGACTTTGGGGATATGAAGGATAACCCTCCCTTTTAGGGAAATAGGGCAGGAAAGCAAAAGAAAAAGGAAAAATAATCATACATAATCTCAATACCCAGAGATAAACATTACTGATATTTTGTGAGATCTTTTTTGAGTCCACACACACACACACACACACACACTGTCATATTGTACAAACCATACCTACTGTCACATACTACAGTACTCATACTGATCATTTGGAATTTTTCCAAGACACAACTTTTAAAAACTACATTGTATTCTACTGTATGGATTGACCATGATTTATTTAATCAATTTATACTTTAGACACTTAGACTATTAATAGCTAAGTAATAGGAGACAATGCTATAGTGAATTTGTTTATTGTTATACTTTTGTGCAGCCATGATCACTTCCCTAAGGCAAATTCCTAAAAGTGAAATGCTTGGTGTAAAGAACTACCAAATTTTGAAAGCTTTTTATACAGGCTACTGTATTGTTTTCCAGATACATTGAACAATACAACCATCTTATCAGCAGCTAGGCATTATTATTTAAAATTGTTCTTGTCAATTGAGTAGATTAATACTGGGTTTTCCTTGTATTTATATGTTTCTTTCATTCAGTTCATACAGTTGAATGTTTTTTCACATTATTATCAGTCATTTGTATTTCTCTCTTTTGTAAATGCCTGCACATGACTATTGCCTATCTTTCTATTATGATTTCAAATTTAAACAAAAGAAACTGAAAGTAAGAGACAGTTGAATTTAGGCTTTCGTGAAAATCCAATCAACAAACATTTATTGTTACCTTTTTGCATGGTGCTCTTTATCCTTGGATAAACTGTGTTACGAGATAGTATAGGTAGAGATCCTGCCATGAGATTTGTTGGAGACTTAAGTTTACTTAGAAGATGACACAGACTTAGTAAAATACGCAATGCTTAAAATATAAAAATACAGGAGCATCTGGGTGGTACAGTTAAGTATCTGCCTTCAGCTCAGGTCATGATCTCAGGGTCCTGGGATCAGGCTCCCTGCTCAGTGGGGAGCCTGCTTCTCCCTCTCCCTCTTCTACTCTTCCCCGCTCATGCTCTCTCTCTCTCTCACAAATAAATAATTAAAAAAAGAGAAATACATAAAAAGGAGTATTTATATAAGATACTGTATTAGCTCAGATAATTTCTTTATATTTGTAGATGATTAACTTAGAAGTCATGTGAGAAAAGAGGAATTCTCAGCTACCTTGTTTCAGCTGCCATTCTTGACAGTGAACACATGATCCCAGGCTGCTGCTCTCACCTGGAAAGTGTAGTCTCCTCGGAGAGCCTCTGAAAATTGTGTCAGAACAGTGGAAGAGGTGTGACCAATTCCTTACATTTTGAACAAATAGGAAATACTATTATTCAACAACTGCTCTCTCCTAAGTTCCCACCAGAAGAGGAACTTCTATAAGGGAGAGGTTGTATGATGTGAGTGAATTAAGATGGACCAACTGCATTCTGGCCCCAACACTGACCACTATGTGACCTTTGCACATCACAGACTGTCATCTGTAAAATGCAGCTTTCTAACACCATGTTTCGGCTTGAACACAAAACTAGGTTAAATGTGTATGGAAAATGTTTGTTATACATTTGGCACTAAAAGCCTAGTAGTCCTCATTAAGGAATAACCCTCTATAAATTAGGAGTTGGGTCATAGTGCGAACAAACATATTTTTTGAAAAAAGATTCTATTGGAGACAATGATCAATAAAATATTAGTTCCTAATAGTAAGATAAAAACATATTTAAACTTTTTGGTGAACAAGTAGAAACTGTTCTTTTAAATTAAATGAGAATGATTTATTTTCCGTTCATTGGTAGAATAAAACCTGCTAATTTTTGGAAAGGATGACTGTAACAGAACTATACTCATGGTTTTTCCAGGCTCCTTGGTTACTGAGTTTTGTCAAGGAAAACACATTACACATCACAGTGTAAGCACTGACATAGCAACATTTGTATATTTACTCTACTGCTTCCCCCTACCTCTCACTTCCACCTCATGATGGCCATTTAAGTAGGCTGTCAGCTATCATGTGTTCCACTTCTGTGTTGAAGAAGATAATTTGCCATTCATCCTTGAATCCTTGCTGTCTTGAATGGTGTCTAGCCCATAGTTCTTGGTCCTTAGAGTTAGCTGCCTGGATAATGATGATAATGTACAACTAATATTTTTGAGAGCTTCCAGGTAATTTTTTACATGGGTATAAGGTAGTTATCACATAATATCCATCATGCAGATAAGGAAACTGACGTTTAGAGCAATCAAGTAATTTGTCTAAGATTTGCATAATGGTCGAGCTGACACTCAAATCTAGGGCTAAGATCCAAATCTTTCTTTTCAACTACAACACTCTGCTGCTGCAGTAAACAGATAAACAAGCTCTCTAGTAAAGGAATAAATTCACAAAGCTTATTATGGTGGGTTTGGGACCAAAACTATTTGCACTACTTGAGCTTTCTTGCTTACCTTTTCTGTACGCTGTTCCTGATGGGAGACTAACCTACCATAGCTAGGAATGATTTCTGTTCTGTCTATTCTTTGACTTTTTTTTTTTCTTTCCTGACTTCTTCTGGATTAAAATAGCATTTCTTTAGTATTCCATTTTATCTAATCTTTTGGCTTTTCAGCTATCCCTTCTTGTCTGTGTTGTTAGTAGTTGTGCTAGAGTGGCGTCATCCAACAGGCTAGCCATTGCCTCCATCAGCACCTGAAATGTGACTATACTAACTGAGATGTGCTGATGGTTTAAAATGCACACTATTCTGGAAAATGAATATAAGACAAGGATGTAAAATATTTCAGTAATGATTTTTATGTTGAACTACATGTTGAAATGATAATATTTTGAAGATACTGAGTTAGATAAAATACCAAAATTAGCTTTCTCAATTTATCATATGTTTTTAATGTGGCTTCTAGAAAACTTAAAATCACATATGTGGCTTGCATTTGTTCTTATTATATTTCTATTAGACAGTGTGCTACTCTAGGGATTCTAGTATGCATCTGTAAGAAACTTGCACTAATGCATTTCCATTCAATTCTTCCCATTCTTTATTCTATAATACACATTTAACTTCTACGTATGTTATAAACCTCATAATATAGTCTTTATTTTATGCTTAAACAGATGTTAAGAACTGTGAAGTTTCAGAGATATCACCCTACTCGCAAGCTAATAAATTAACCTGCTATTGTTTCATGAATGCTGGCAGAAGACATGAAACTTCTGGGTCAGAGATCTAGGACTTTATCACTCATAGTATAAGGTATTAGCATCAGCATATGTTCATTGATTCCTCCTGTCCCTAAGTCTCACATAGTGTGGTGAGCCCAGATGCACGCGACACATCCAGAGTATTTGTGATGCAGCTAGAGGACCCATGGTCAAGGGCTTAGCACATTTTGAGCAAGAGGTAAACATTGCAGAAGACATAGAAAACAGAATAATCCAGTCTTCCTACTGCTGGTAGGGTGAGCAATTCTCTAGTATTTACTACCATTGCCATGACCTGCTTACTTGCCTTTTTGATTAGCTATCTTAGCTACTCCTCATCAGAAGGCAGATAAGCCTTGCCATCTAGCACATGCAGTAAGAACTTCCATGGGTGCTCATAACCCATGGCAGATTGCCTCTTCTCACAGCAGTCAGGTGTCTTTGAAAGAGATGAAGAAATGTGGGAAAAAAATGATCTTTTACATTCATCCACCCATTTACCATTTTTGGTGCTCTTCTTCCTTTTGTGAGAATCTTAGATTCCATCTATTATTATTTCACCTCAAACTGGAGAACTTCTTTTAGTATTTCCTGAAGTGCAGATCTTCTGATAATGAATTCGCTCAGCTTTGGTTCATCTGAAAATGTCTTTATTTCATTCTTTTCTTTTTTTTTTTTTAAGATTTTATTTTTAAGTGATTTCTACACCTAAAGTGGGGTTTGAACTTACAACCCTGAGATCAAGAGTTGTAACCTCTATGGGCGGAGCCAGCCAGGTGTACCTCATTCTTATTTTTGAAGGATACCTGAACTGGGATGATGGAGTAACTGGATGATGGGTATTATGAGGGCACGTGATGTGATGAGCACTGGGTGTTATACTGTATGTTGGCAAATTGAACTTAAATTTAAAAAAATGAATTTTAGGTAGCAGTTACCCTTATAGCACTTTAGAGATGTCATTCCATTATCCTCTGGTTTACATTGAGTCTGATGAAATGTTAGGGACTATTTTTATTGTTGTTTCATTTTGTGTAATGTTTCTTTTACTCTGAATGCACTTAAGATTTCCTGTTTATCTTTGATTTTCACCAATTTGAATTGTTATGGTTTTATCTGTATTTATCCCATTTGGAGTTCCTTGAATCTCTAGGGACTGTAAGTTAAGTTACCTAGAATTTGGAAAAATTTAAGCCATTAATTTAAAAAATATTTTTACGTTTTTTCCTCCTGTCCTCTCTTTTTGGTACTTTGAGTACTTATATGTTAGACTATTTGGTATTACCACACAGATCACTGAGGCTTTGTGTATTTTTTCCATCTTATTTATCTCTTTTAGTTGAGGAAGTTTCTATTTGAAATTCAAAATCTAATATTTTTTATTTTCAGTAACATACTTTTCAGTTTTAAAATTTCCATATTGGTCCTCTTTATAATTTCCATTTCTCAGGTGAGACTACCTACTTGTTAATCTCATTATGTTAATAATTTCCCTAAAGTACCTAATCATATTTATAATAGCTATTTTAAAGTCCTTCCCAGCTAATTCTAATATATGAATCATTTCTAGGTGTTTCTACTAATTGATATATATATATATATTCTATTTCCCTGCTTCTTTACAGTGTTTAATTACTTTCTAATCTGTGCTGGGCATTGTGGCTACTATATTGTTGAGAGTTTGAATTACATTGACCTCCTTCAAATAATACTGAAACTTGTTAATAAAACCATGTTGAGCAAGTAACTCACTGCAGCTCAGCTTGATCATGTCAAAATTTGGCTTTAGGTTTTTTTTTTAAGGGTGGCCTTGCAGGGGCTAGGGAAGTTTGGTCGCTGATATTTTTTTTTTTTTAGGGTTTCAGTTGAATTCTAACAGTCTCTCCACTCTGGCTGGTCAAACTCTAATGTCTCCCAAAACAATGAGATGGCCAGAATCTGTATCAGTTCTCAATCTCTCCTTAGCTTTTCTTTGCCAGGCTTTGTAAAATTTTACCCTGTATTTGGCCACAAAGTTAAGAGGATCCCATGAAAATCTAGTACTTCAGCATGCCCCAATTCTGATTTCTGATTTCTTATGCCAATGAAACTGTTTTTCTCTGTTTTCAGTGCTGTTCTCTTGTGCCACCATTCAGAAAGTATTCCCCTTCCTCAATAGAAAACCAGGGAGATGTGATCTTATCTGTGTTTTCTTTGTTTCAAGCACCACAGTGCCAAGCTGCCTGTTGTCTAATTCCTGAAAAGAATTGGTTTGTATATCTTATCTAGCTTTACAATTGTTTAGAGTAGTTGGTAAATTTGATGTTCATCATTCCATTAATGCAAAAAGCCCCTAGAAGCTTTGGAAGATTGGCTTATTTATATCTGAGTCTATCTGACTTCCAAGCTGGTGTACTTTCCCTATACCAGTAGTTCCAGGATGGTAGATTCCATAGCTCAGTAAATTTGTAAAAATCAGGAGCCAATATATGAAAATTCCATAGGTAACATCATACTCGAAGGTGAAAGACTGAAAGTTTTTTTTTAATCTAAGACCAGGAATAGGGCATGGATTCCCACTTTTTACCACTTCTATCCAACATTGTACCAAAACTTCTAGCTAGAGTAATTAGACGAAATAATAACAGTCATTCAAATTGAAAAGAATGGAGTAAAATTATCTGTTTATAGGTAATATTCCTAAATGTATAAAACTCTAAAGATTCCATGCAAATATATCCCCCCAAATTGTTAGAGCTAATAAATGAATTCAGCAATGTTACAGGATATAAATAAACACACAGATATCAGTTTAATTTCTAGACACTAACAATTAATGCCCTGAAAAGAAAATTAAAAATTAATTACATTTACAGCAGCATAAAAAGAATAAAACACTTAGGAATAAATTTGACCAAGGAAATGCAAGATTTGTATGCTGAAAACTCCATAAAGCTTTCAAAAGAAATTAAAGAAGACATAAATTAATGGAAAGACAGCCTATATTCATGGATTAAAAGACTTAATATTGTTAAGATGTCAGTACTACTTAAAGGGAGCTACAGATTCCGTGCAATCCCTGTCAAAATCCCAATGACATATTCAGCAGAAATAGAAAACCCATCTTAAAATTCATACGGAATCTCAAGAGACCTAAATAGCCAAACAATCTTAAAAGGGAAGAACAAAGCTAAAAGACTCATGTTTTGTGATTTTAAAACTTTCTTCAAAGCCACAGTAATCAAAACAATGTGATGCTAGTATAAAGACAAACATTTAGACCAGTGGAATAGGATAAAGACTGCAGGAAAAATCCCCTCCCATACATGGTGAATTTTGACAGGGGTGCCAAGACCAATCATAGGGAAATGACAGGATTTTCATCACATTATGCTGGAAAAAGTAGATATTCACATGGAAAAGGATGAAGTTGGTCCTTTACCTTATATAATATATAAAAATCGAGTCAAAGTGGATCAAAGACTTAAATGTAGGGTCAAAACCTATAAAACTCTTAGAAGAAAACATGATGGGAAATCTTCATAACGTAAGATTTGGCAATAGTTTCTTAGGTATAGGATCAAAAGCACAGGTAAGAATAAAAATTAGACAAATAGAATTCTTCAAAATAAAAAAAAAGTGCATCAAAGTACTCTAACAA
This sequence comes from Vulpes lagopus, assembly GCF_018345385.1. Taxonomy (NCBI): domain Eukaryota; kingdom Metazoa; phylum Chordata; class Mammalia; order Carnivora; family Canidae; genus Vulpes; species Vulpes lagopus. The sequence goes on from NC_054833.1 coordinate 19,603,236, forward strand.
TAGAGTAAAAAGACAACACACAGAATGGGAGAAAAATATTTGCAAATCAAATATCTGATAAGGGAATACTACCTAAAATATATAAAGAACTCCTGTGACTCAACAACAAAACAAACAAATCAATTCAAAAAAAGACAAAGGACCTGAATAGGTGTTTCTCCAAAGAAGATCTATCATACATGAGACGATGCTCATCATCATTAGTCATTAAGAAAATTTAGGTCAGGGATCCCTGGGTGGCGCAGCGGTTTGGCGCCTGCCTTTGGCCCAGGGCGCGATCCTGGAGACCCGGGATCGAGTCCCGCGTCGGGCTCCCGGTGCATGGAGCCTGCTTCTCCCTCTGCCTGTGACTCTGCCTCTGTCTCTATCTCTCTCTCTCTGTGACTATCATAAATAAATAAAAATTTAAAAAAAAATTTAAAAAAAAAAAAGAAAATTTAGGTCAAAACCACAGTGAGTTACCACTTCACACACATTAGAATGACATTACATATGTATAAAATGATAGAGTGGAAAATAACAAGTGTTGGTGAAAATGTAGAGAAATTTGAACCCTTGTGCACACCAGCAGGCATGTAACATGGTGCAGATGCTGTGGAAAACAGTTTGGCATTTCTTTGAAAAGTTAAACATAAAATTACAATATGATCCAGTGGTGTCACTTCTAGGTATACAGCCCAGTGACTTGAAAGATTCAAACAAATATTTGTATATTAAGGTTTGCAGCAGCATTATTTATAACAGCCAAAAGGGGGCAGCGACCCACAGGTCTATTAACAAATGAATAGACAGACCAACTAGAACATCCGCAGAATAGAGTATGATTCAGTTTAAAGGAGGAACCAAATTCTGACACGGGCTACAACATGGATGAAACTTGAAAACATTTTGCTCAGTGAAATAAGTCAGACAGGAAAGGACAAATTTGTGATTTAACTTTTATGAGTCTCCTATATAGGCAAATTCATGGAAACTGAACATAGAAGAGAGGTTACCAGGGCCCTGGGGAGGGGGAAATGGGGAACTACTGTGTAATGGGTACAGTCTGTCTGTTTGGGGGCATGATAAATTCTGGGAATGGTGGTGATGGTTGCACAACGTTGTAAATGTACTTAATGGCACTTAATTGTACGCTTAAAAGATATGAAATGGTTAAAAAACTGAACTAGTGTTGCTAACTTTTTATTTTGTAATAAATGACATTAGAAAAAAACCCAAATTATCATCTATTATGGGTATAAATTATTTCAAAGAAAGGATATTTTAACAGCAAAACATGAAAGACACATTCGCAGATTTAAAAAGAGCTCTTTACAATCAAGACAGTTGGCAACCTCACACTGACTTTATATTATTTTTATTCTGCTTGGGCCTGGAAAAAAAATGCTTCGTTTTCTACACTTCCTCATGTCTATGAACAGATATATCAGAATCCTTGCCCATCACTTCAGAAAGGTTTTTTGAGCTGAGCTGATGATTCCAGGGTGATTTTATAGTAGCACAGAGCCCAGAGTGATCGATTACAACACTGTCTGAATTCTTTGCATTATACCTGGAATACATACTACACATTTTATGTTGAAATGTGTATATGTCATTTTCACAACAGTCTAATCAACTGTGATAAGCAGTGAAGGAATATTCTAGGAGTATATTTCTATAACATTTGTGTCTTTTACAGTGACCACATAGCACTAGTGCAATTTAAGAAGAACATTTTAAAACAGTGTTTGACTAGTTGGTGCAAGCAGAGATTGTTACTTTCACTTTTAATATCTTTTCCTCCAACCAAGGAGGATATCTACAGTGTCTTCAAACTCAGCTTCCTGTTGTAGAAGCACTGGTGTTTCTCTCTGATTTTCACACTTTCAGTAGCAAGAGGAACTTTGAAAGTGATCAGCTTTTTAAAAATTTCTGTTAAGAGGGGGATGTTTTGCTGCTATGGTGAGTCGTCCTTGGAAGATGAACACAAGATAAACAGAAAACTGACCAGTCAGGAAACACTCAAATGAATCAACATGTCTTTGTTAAAATGTAAATTGTGGAAATACATAAATACCTACCCCTTTACTGAACAGAAGGAACACATCTCTCATGAGCATACCCTAGCATTTGAATTTTCCTCAAGGACAGAGCTTCAGACAGAGAAAACGGAGGACATAACATGGAAGCAGTACTCATATATTATTAGTTTTACCTCAAGTGTGACCACGGTGTGGGAGAAATGCAGAGTTAGATACGAAGCTCTGAACTTTGGTTGGCTCTGGATCTTACCTCCTAGCCCTTCCCTCCCTAGAGACAGAGAGGCCTGTTTGGATTGCGTATTTTTATTTAGAAGGTCAGTTGCAACAAGGAAGAAAAGCTTAAATAAACTGCTCTTTACCGCATTTTTTTGCAATAGCTTTCATAACCAAGACTGAAGACTCCACTTAATTCAAACTGGGAACAGATTTTCAAATGTCAGGGACAGCTGCAGAGTGATTCTCTCAAAGTCCCAGGGCTCCAAATACTTGTCAGGCCGGGAGAACAAGGAGAAAGAAACTGTCCTCCAGCTGTTCAAATAGAAATCATAGAAATAGTTGCCTACAAAAGATTTCCTTTAAATCCGGCCATTCCTCTCCTCCTCTCTCAACCCCACCAGCTCTCCAACAGATGCTTCTTTATTTCCACTCATCCCAGTTTCCATGATGCAAACTTAGAAACTGTGACTGACTCTACCTCCCTCTTTCCTTTTGTGGCAATGTGGTATATGGGAAGGACATGTTTGTGGAATACAGAGCCTGATCTACCTACCTGGTAATGAGCATCTTCACCTCACTGAGCCCCAGTGTCCTCGCCCCTATCGTGGGGGTGATGGCCTTTATTTCTGATAGTTGTTGACAATTAAATGAAGTGGTCCAGAAAAAAGCTTCTGCTGTGCATTAGACATTCAGTGAGGGTTGTAAAACCCCCAGACCCATTTCTCAGTTTCATCCCTCCTCTGCTGTGTTACTCTTCAGTCCTGTCCTGTGTCTCCTCCTGCCTGAGCTTCTGGGGTCGCCTCCCACCTGGTCTTCTCACTGACTAGAGTCTCTCTTTCCAAGCCCGCCTCTATGCCATAGGGACGAAGTGATCTGAACTGCACTAGACACTTGTTTTCCTTTGTGTGTCATTTCTATCCTCAGGATAGTACCAAGCTTCTTGGTCTAGGATTCTTGGCTTTCATAGCTGGTTTTCTCAAAGTAGCTCCAGCTTTCCCCTTCAGGACTTTCCTGTCTAATCTCCCTATTAACCAAGTGGTTTGCCTTCTGTCCTCTTCTAAGTAGACCACATGTGTTCCCACCTCCATCACTTGTCTTTCCCAGCCTTTGACCTCCTCGCCTTTTCTCGGCTTCAGAGCTACTTCTCCATGAACTTGTCCCAAATACATCAGCTCCCAGTGGTCTTTCTCCTCTAATACCCATTGCACTATCTTACCACCCCAATGACACTTAATGAAGGGTGAGTTCTATTTTACATAGGTTCTGTTCCCTCATCTGGACTTAGAGCTCCTTGAGGAACTGTCAAATATAGCTTTAGACCTACAAAATCTAGCAGAGTCCCCTTCACAAGATCATTAAGTCTGAATTCCTGAAGAGCATCAAAATACGAAGTTCAAAAAAAAAAAAAAAAGTTTCCCCTGACCCATCTCTTATCCCCCTCTCGATGCACATAGCTCTGTCTCAGATAATTGCTTACCACTATTTGAACATGAATTTTACTCTTCGTTTATTCTTTAAAAAATTTTTGTGATACTGTGTGATAGGCACTGTGGTAAGCATTGAAGTAGTGAAGAAGGCTCTTCCTAAGTCCATTTACATAGAAGTGTTATTTCAACTCACTTCATAGATATTTGGAAAAGGTGGGTTAAATTTGGATTTCATGGGGCCTAAAGCTTTTATAATTCATGGGTCTGCTTGAAGAAAAAAATAATACAAAATTGCAAATACAAATGAATATTTAAATTAAATATTTAAAATGACAAAGGAAATAATGCACCATTAAATTTAAAATCATTAAATTTAAAATGTGGACAAATACCACAAACACTACAAAAATAAAAATAACTTTTTAATTAATTAGCTGATTCTCCTCTAGTACTTGTTTCTCCTAGATTCTTTGTGCTTCAGTCTCTTCAAATGGCAATTTGGTAATATTTTCCTATAAAGAAACTAGGAAGATAATTCAGTCTCTCCTCTAGCACTGTTGATTGAAGTTGTTTTGAATGATTGAGAGTATAACAAAAAAAAGAAAGATTATTTATTTTCCCAATTTGTTTTGGCAAATTTTTAGAATTAGTGTCAAATTTAGAAAAGTGTCTATTGGGTTTTTCATACAATAACTGAAATGTAAGAAATTTTAAACTCTTTTTGGTACAGAGATTAATCTCTTAAAAAAATCTGTGAATTGGCAACACTCATAAAATATTTTGTCACCAAGGTTCTTATTTAGTGGCTTCTTATGAGTTTTAGGCTCTTGTTGGTAATATCCATGGTTTGTTTCAAATCAGTAAGAGTTCAGTCTTTTCCCATTTTTCTGTAGGGCTTGCTCTTCTTAATTAATTAGAATATCAAACAACCCAAAGACCCCATACTTTATTTCCACTCACAAATGTATTACATTCTCTAAATGAATTACTACTTTTGGTTTAATATAAGGGATATATATTTTTTTGCTATAAATTACTTCTCAATATCATGATAACAAAGCACAGAACACTTTGCATGCCCTTTTCTGCCCTCAGGATGGTACCAAGCTTCTTGGTCTAGTATTCTTAGCTTTCATAGTTGATTTTCCACTCAAAATGTATTGCTTTCTCTAAATGAATTTCTACTTTTGGTTTAATATAAGGAATATTTTTTTTTGCTATAAATCACTTCTCAATATCATAATAATCCTTACTAAACACAGTGCTCATCTTTATAAATTTTACATTCCATTCATTTTTGGTTGGATTTTTAGATTTTAGTTTTTTTTTTTTATTTATGATAGTCACAGAGAGAGAGAGAGAGAGAGAGAGAGAGAGGCAGAGACATAGGCAGAAGGAGAAGCAGGCTCCATGCACCGGGAGCCCGACGTGGGATTCAATCCCGGGTCTCCAGGATCGCGCCCTGGGCCAAAGGCAGGCGCTAGACCGCTGCGCCACCCAGGGATCCAGATTTTAGTTTTTTAATAAGTAAATGTAATGATGACCAAAACAAATATCCCTTTTGTATATCCATATTGGGACTCTAATTTTTCACTTGTTTTGTTGATCTACCCTAAAACCTCTTGCCACATTACAAATAAAACAGTATCTTCAAGCTTTATCAAAATATTGTTTTCTTTCCAAAAATAAAGCAAAAGAGAATGGTTTGTTTTTAGTTGTATTTGCTGAGTCATCAATATATTTCTCTGGAGGGAGCTTCCATTTTGACTAGGTGCCTTTAAGAACTGAACCCTCCAAAAAAAGAAAAAGAAAAAGAAAAAAAGAACTGAACCCTCCAGTTACAATTATAAATGTCTGATGATTGAAAATATTTCTTACAGATTCTATTTCTAACCTTGTTTCCCCCCATGATTCACATACTTCTATTTTGTGCTGCAAAGATGACATAAGGCAACAACCTATAGGCCTGGGCCTCCTGCTCAGTGCCACCAGGTCAGCAGAGTGAGTGGTAGGAGCACTCTTAATAAAATTTGTATTCCAGAACCACCTGTAGTAATTCCATACATGCACATGGCTGGAAACCACAAAAATATACTCCTCTTAGTGAAAAAAAAATAGATGTCCAATTCAATCTCCCCTTAGCACCATCCCCAAAATGCTATTGGGCCCTTCACATGACCCAACAGAAAAGGAAAGGTAATGGAGAGTTTGTCAGAGTGGTCTTAACCAATCCTGGGTTTTATAAATTTTATAAATTATGACCTGAGGGACACACTGCTGAAACCTCTCATAGGTGTTGAAAGGGGCTATGAAAGTGAGGGTCCTAGAACCCACCTCATTAATCATTAACTTCATAAGTCTATCTAGCAAAGAACAAGTGTTGCCCTGTGCTGATTTCCTGGGACTTGAGTCCTTTAGAACAGTGCTTCCCAGAGTGAGATCCATGGACCTGAAGTATCAGGGTCACTTGGGCTTCTGGGGATGTAAATTCTTGCATTCTACCCCAGACTTACTGAATTAGAATTGAGGTCTTTAGGTGGTTCTGCTGAAGACTGAAGGCTTGAGAAACTCTGCTTTAGTATTATGCTATCTAAGATGGTAGGTACTAGCTGCATGTGCCTATTAAAAGTAGTTAAAATGAAATAAAACTAAAAATGTCTAGTGCTCAATAGCCACACGCCGCTAGTGGCTGTCCTATTACACATTGTTGAAATCAAACATTTCCATCATCCCAGAAACTTCTATTGAATGGAGTTGCTTTAAATTATATGTCATGAAGGTTTGCTCCTATCCTAACTCCCAACCACATAGGACACAGTTGTATATTTCAGCTACAGCATTTATACACTGTATCAACATCATTTATTTATATGGGTTCTTCTCCATCTGTAAAGTGAATGAATTCCAAGCCCCTGCATTATTCATTTTTACACCCACATAGCCTGGTCTTGAGTCTAGTACATAATGATTGCTAAACAAATGTTTGTATAATAAACAAATAAGTGAAATATACCAAGATAAACTATTCTTATTGAAGGATGGAGACATTTTCCTATGTTTCTTCTGTAATTCTAATTTGTGTCTCTCTTGTTTTATATAAGAATGCTCTTAAATGTATTATGAATGCTCTGATTTGAAGAGCACTAAATCTACTTTTGTTTGAGGAAGGCCACTGGCCTCAAGTTTGGACTTTTACTCCAAAGGATAAATGGGAACACTCTTTATTTGTTGAGTCTGACTAATTTGGAGACATAATCTTCAGTGAAACAATCTCCCACCCCCCCTCAGCAATTCCAGAGTGTTCTTGAAATAAATAACACAGGAGGGAAGAAACATTGATGATACTGTCATTCAGTCAATAACACTAAGATAAAAGCCAGATTATTCCACCTACTTAAATCATTTTTATCTAGCTCACGAAAGGAAGATAATTTAATTCAGGAGATTGGAAGCATTGATTGAGCTGTGAGTCCCTAAGGCATTTATTAGACAAATGAGACCAGTGAAAAAGAAATGTGTTTTTCATCTTTAATTTCCATAAGAGATTTATAGTCAAACTTGAGAGAGTTGATTTTTAAACCATAACATTTCCCCCCAAAGTTGACATCCACAGGACATTGTAGATGAAGACATAGCAGAGTTGCTGACAGAGGTGGCTCTTGGGTTTTATGCTGTATCATCTCCCCTCAAACCTGCAGTCTTTGTTTCAAAGCCAAAGGCTACAAAACCAAGGAGCAACCATCACTCCCATCTATTGCATTTTGAATTGTACAGACCTTCAACAGATTAATTGCAGCTATTATTGTAGGGCACACAAGCTACACACAATTATTTCTCTCTAGGATGAAAGAGACTTAAAAATTTTTTAAATTCAGTTCTAATAAATGTCTCAATTTGGGCTTAGTGGAGATGAGAAGGGAGGAGAATTTGTCTCAGTGAACTCAGCCTTTTCAGACTTTAACTATAAGAAATAAAACAAATGATCCTAAGGAATCAGACCTCTCCTTCCTCCTCGCCAGGTTGTATTCATGCCAGTCTAAGCTATTTCCTCATGGCAACCCCACCCCATCCAGCTTTTTTCCAATTTCAGACACATTTATTTATCTGTATTTGCTTGCACCAAAGGTGAGGAGTCTTTACTAAGGAAGGCTGGCAGGCGGACAGTGAAGAGAATCCCACGCTACTCCAGAAGTGGTCCCATCATGTGCTTGAAAGAGAAGAGGATACAGTGGGCAGAGAGGAAGGACTGCGGGTCAATACTGCTCAGGTGGGTTGCTTCAGCCCTGCTGTTTTAAAGAAAGTTTACGGTTTCCTTATGCTGGTTTTACCCCAAATGCTTCACTGCTGCCAAGTCTGAATAAGGGACAGAATAATGAAAGTAAGAACCGAGGCTCATTTAGCTCTAGAAGTGCCTTTGACTCCAAAAACAGAGGTCTAGACCCATTTGCGGGAGGTGGAAAGGTGCAGTGAAAGAGGTATGCATTCCAGACACAGGCAGACCTGGCTTTAAAGTCCAGCTCTGCCACTTTAGAAGTGTTAACTGACCTCTCTGAGCCTCAGTTTCCCTATTTATAAATGGTAAAGTAGTATAATAATAGCTTTTGAAGTTTCTAACTGTAAAAACATGATGCCCCTCTTCTCCCATTCAAATAAGTTTTCCCCACTACTCTCCTTATGCACAAATACATCCCAGTAACCCATAGGTCATGCTATGCTATTTGGCTATTGGGTCACTTCTAATTCCTTTCTTTACCCAATCAAATTTCTTCTGTGTGTTTGGTTTCTTACACAAGCACAATTATAGTGACTCTTCTGACCAACAGGCCTTCAGTCTGGTCTCTGGGCATCTCTGCTTAGCCCTTCTTAGGTTTTTAAGGGGATGTCAAAAATCGATCAAATCCCCTTTGCCCTGTCCTCCTCATTGATGTACAATTATAAGCTCTGGAAATAATGCAAGAGATCGCCAGTGAAAAACTTTGAAAGAGAGAAGATGAATTTGTTAGAGGTCCCAGGATTGGAAAAACAAAACAGAGACAGAGCATCTTATGTCTCTGGGCCAACAGAAGGCCATTCAGATCTGGCATTTCCCATCCACCATCCTAGCAATGGAAGGTAGACTCAGGAATCTGATTCCTCACCCACATCAAAGGAGAGTCTCTCTGACTACATTCAATGTGCTCAGTACTACTGGCCATTAGGAGTTCCACCTATGATAAGCAAACAGGGGTAACATTCTTCCATGATGGAGAATAGAATCAATGAACTTGAGGACAGAAAAACGGAATTCACCCAATACAAACAACAAAGAAAAAAACAGACTGACATAAATGAACAGAGCCTCAGGGAGCATAGGATTTTTTTTTTTAAGATTTTAAATTTATTTATTCATGAGAAACACACACACACACACACACACACACAGAGGGAGAGAGAGAGAGAGAGAGAGGCATAGGCAGAGGGAGAAACAGGCTCCATGCAGGGAGTCTGACATGGGACTTGATCCCCAGACTCCAGGATCACGCCCTGGGCTGAAGGCAGGCGCTAAACCACTGAGCCACCCAGGGATTCCAAGTATAGGACTTTAAAAGAAGATTCAACATTTTTACCACCGGAGTCTGAGAAAGAAGACGAGAAAGAGAGTGGACTAGAAGAGGATTTGAAGAAATAATGGCTAAAAATGTCCCAGATTTGGCAAAGGGCACAAAGGAACAGATCCATGAAGATAAGAAAACCCCCAAACAGAATAAGCCAAAAGAAATCCATGTCAAGACATGCCATAATTAAAACCTGTGAAAATGAAAGACAAAGGAAAGATCTTGAAAGCATACCAAACAACAGATTATTTATAAGGGAACACCAATTCAAATGAGAGTGGACTTCTTTTCAGAGACCTTGGAGGCCAGAAAGAAGTAGCATAATGTTTTTCAAGTGCTGAATGGAAAGAACTGTCAATCACAAATTCTTTACCTGATGAAAGTATCCTTCAGGAATAAAGAAGAAATAAAGATATTCTGAGACAAAGGAAGGATAAAGGAATGTGTTGCTACTGGACCCACCTTTAAAGATTGGTTGGAGAAAATTCTCCATGTAGAAATGGTTTAAAAACAACATGGATCATCAGGAAGGAAGAGGAAACAATAGAAAAAGTAGAAATATAAATACTTGCACAGACTATTTTTTTTCTCAAGGGTTTTGCAAATTATGTAGTAAAGAGTATGTAGTAATCTTCTAGTACAGGTTTAGTATATAGTTTTGCAAATTATGTGGTAAAGTATATACCTTACCTAAAGAGAAGTCTGGCTTTTGTACTTGGCCCCTGGAGGTACTCTCTAAGCCTTTGGAATGTCCTAACTAGCAAGAGTGTTTTTGTTTACCTGGGACCTTGGTTCACATCAAATAGCCTATGCTCACAGTGATTTGTGGCAGAGGCCTTGGGACATTTGGTATTAGTTCAACTTCTGCAAGGGGTGGAGACTGAGAGCAGCCATCCAGTTTATATAAATAAGTTCCAAAAAAGTCTCTGGACGCTAAGACTCAGGTGAGCCTTCCTTGCTGGCAATACTCTGAATGTTGACACAGATCATTACTAGGAGAATTTAAGAGTTCTCCATGACTTCACTGGGAGATGACAACTAGACTCTGCACATGGAACTCTCCTGGACTCCACTCATATACCTCTTTTCTTGGCTGATTTTAATTTGTATCCTTTTGCTCTGATAAACACTAACTGTGAGTATAAAATTTTTAGGTCTGCTACAGTCTTGGAGATGCCCAAACTAGAAGTTAGTGTAATAAGGAAATGTGGTTTCAGGAATCCCCAAACTTGTAGTCAGTGTGAGAAGATGGGGACTCCTGACTCTGTGTAAATCATAGTAGAGGGTTGAAATAAAAATGATAATACCATCTGATACTCAAGACAATAATATTTAAAAATGAGGAAGACAGAGGGGCATAAATAGTGCTGAGGTTTCTATATTTCACTCCAAGTGTTTATACTGACAGCAGTAGATTGTTATAAGACATATATGTATGACGCTCAGAGCAACCACTATGAAAACAAGATAAAGAGATGCACTCAAAGACACTAGAAATAAAGATGGAGCTGTATAAAGTGTTCACATAGCCCACAGGAAAACAAGAGAGAGAGGGAGAGAGAGGGAGAGAGAGAGAGAGAGAGAGAGAGGAGAAACAAAGAAAACAAACAGATAAATAACTAAATGGCAAACTTATACACTAACATACAAATATTTACTATAAATGTAAAAGGTCGGGGAGCCACGGGTGGCTCAGCGATTTAACGCTGCCTTTGGCCCAGGGTGTGATCCTGGAGACCTGGGATCGAGTGCCGCGTCGGGCTCCCTGCATGGAGCCTGCTTCTCCTCTGCCTGTGTCTCTGTGTGTCTCATGAATAAATAAATAAAATCTTTTAAAAAAGAAAAAAAGTAAAGGGTCCAAACATATCAGTCAAAAGACAGATGTTGGTAGAGTAAATAAAGGAAAAAAATAATTCCCAATCTATATGTTATTTCTGAGAACGCCACTTCTTCAAATTCAATACATAAATTGAAAATAAAAGGATAGGAAAAAGATACATCATTAAAACAGTAATATAGAAATCAGGAGTGGCTACATTATTGTTTGATAAAGTGGACTTCATAACAAAAATTTACTAGACAAGATAACATTAATGATAAAATAATCAATCTACCAAAAAGACCTAATGATCCTAAATATGCATGCACCAAAAACAAAGCCTCAAAATACATGAATCAAAACTGATAAAAAGAGACATAGAAAATACACAATTATACTTGGAGACCTCAACGTCACCTCCTCAACAGCTGATAGAACTAGTAGAAAATCAGTAGGGATGTAGAACATCTGAACCACGGTATTTGATCAACGGAATCTAGGTGCCATATATAGAATATTTCACACAACAACTACAGAATACACATTTAAAAAAAAACTCTCTTGGAATATTCACCAAGATGTATCAGCAAATTTAAAAGAAATTATAGGGATCCCTGGGTGGCGCAGCGGTTTGGCGCCTGCCTTTGGCCCAGGGCGCGATCCTGGAGACCCGGGATCGAATCCCACATCGGGCTCCCGGTGCATGGAGCCTGCTTCTCCCTCTGCCTGTGTCTCTGCCTCTCTCTCTCTCTCTCTCTGTGACTATCATAAATAAATAAATAAAATAAAAATAAAATAAATTATATAAAAAAAAAGAAATTATAGAGTTCTCTGACTACAATTGAAGAAAACTAGAAATCAATAACAGAATGATACCAGGAAAATCCCTAAAATTGGAAGATGGAAATTAAACACAATACTTTTAAATAACCCATAGGTCAAAGAGGACATTCCAAAGGAAAATTTTAGAAACACAGAACTGGGTAGAAATGAAAATACAAGATACAAAAGAAGAAAAAGAAAAGTGAGATGTAGCTAAAATGGTGCTGTGAGGGAAATTATAGCACTAAATATTTACATTAGAAATAAGGAGAGGTCTTGAAACAATAATCTATATTTCTACTTTAAGAAACTAGAAGAAGAGCAAGACAAACCCAAAAGAAACAATGAAGGAAATAATAAACAGAAATCAATGAAGTAAAAAATAGGAAAATAATAGAGAAAATCTATGAATTAAAAGAACTAGTATTTTTAAAAAGACTCAATAAAATAAAAAAAAAATCTCCAGCAAGATTGGCAAAAATAGAAAGAGTGAATAACCAACATTGGAAATGAAATGGGTGACATCGCTATAAATCCTGCAGCTATTGAAAAGATAACAAGGCAATGCTATGAACACATTGTGCTCATAAATGGAAAATCTGGCCTAAGTGGATCGTTTCCTTGAAAATAACAAACTACCAAAATTCAACCAAGGTAAAACAGCTAACTTGTATATACCTAGAATTATTAAATGAATTGAATTTTCTATTAAAAGCATCCTGAAAAAGAAATGCTTAGGCCAAGACGGTTTCACAGCATGTATTTAGGATCCTCAGGACTATCCCCAGGTTCTCTAGCAGGACTCCAGGAGCCCAGCATTTGGTTATACTCATGGTTAAGATTTATTGAAGCAAAAGGATATAGAATAAGATCAGCAAAAGGACAGGCACGTGGGGTGAAGTTTTAAGGAATCCAAATGCAAGTTTCCAAGAGTCACTTCTCAGTGGAGTGAAATAGTTTTTAATTCCTCCAACAAAGAGTTATGACAACACACGTGAAGTTCATCTGAGCCTAGGAGTAAGGTTTTTATTGAGGTTCCAGATGCCCAGAAGGAAAGCAGTGGTTTAACACAAGCCATATCACACGAAGAGTTTAGGTAGCATCCTTAGCAGTTAAGGAAAGTGGTATTATCACTTTAGGAAACTATTTACCACCCAAGTTTCTAGACCCAGTCAAGGGTCAACCTTGCAAGCAGGTCTTATTAAGGAACACAATCTCAGGTATGTGACGTTAACTCTTTCCTGCACACTGGAGAATTCTGCAAAACAACCGAGAAGAATTAAAGCCAATTTTACACAATCTCTTCCAAAAAGCACAAGAGAAAGGAACACTTCCTGATTCATTTTTTTTTGTAGCGAATATTTTCCTGATACCCAAACCAGGGAGATAGTATAAAAGAAATAAAACTATAGACCAATGTCTCTCATGAACTTACATGCAAAATTCTAACAAAAAATTAGCAAACTGAATCTAATAATGTAGAAAAAGAATTATGTACCCTGGCCAAGTAGGATTTATTATGGCTACACAAGGCTGGTACAACATTTGAAAATTGATCATGTAATCTGTCACACCATGATAAAAAATCATATGATCATATCAATTGATGTAGAAAAAAATGACCCCCTTTTATGATAAAACCTCTTAGCAAGGCAGGGATGGAGGTGAATTATTGCAACTTGATTAAGGGCATCTACAAAAAGTCGATGTCTCGCATCAAGCTTAATGGTAAATCACTGAATGCTTTCCCTCCGGGATCAGAAATGAGGTAAAGATGTCTGCTCTTACTATGCTTGTTTAACATAGTACTGGGAGTTCTAACCACTGGAATTAGGCAAGAAAAATAAGGGAAAGTAAAAAGGTTAAAAAAAAAAAAAGAAACTATTTGCAGATGACATCATTGTTTCTGCAGAAAATTCTGGAGAATTTATGAAAAACAAACTCCTAGGTCAAATAAGTGAATGTAGCAAGGCCACCAGATATAAGATCAACACATGAAAATCAGTCACATTTCTATATACTAGCAATGAACATGTGTAAACTGAACTTAGAAACACAGTATCACTTACAATCATTTGGAAGAAAATGAAATGGTTAGTGATAAAAAATAAGTATAGAATCTGTAGGCTGACAATTTAAAAATGCTATTGGAAAGGCTGACAATTTAAAAAAATGCTAAGGAAAGAAGTTCATGAACTAGAAGCCTCAACAAAGTTGAGCAAGGTTGTTAATTCTACTTAAACTGAGAATACTATCAAAATCAGCAATGTAACTTTTTATAGAAACAAAGAGGCTTATTCTAAAATTTATGTGGAAAAGCACAATGGACTTTAGAAAACTAGGTAAAACCATCTTTGATGAAGAATAAAGAGGGGGGGTGGAATCAATCTTTCTGATAGTAAGCCTCACTGTCTAGCCATGATAATCGAGACCACGTGGAATGGGTGAAGAGTTCAACATATAGGTCAACGGAACAAAGTGCAGAACCTGGAAGTAGATCCACACAAATATGCCCAAGTGGTTTTGGAAAAGGTACAATAGCAATTCAGTGGAGGAAGGACAGCTTTTCAACAAGGTGCACAACATACGTGGTGTGTGCACGCGCACACACACACACACACACACACACACTGACCTAAATCTGTTATCCTAAAGCTAACCAAAAAGGATGATGCGTTTAAAGGTAAGTATAAAATAATAAAACCTTTAGAAAAAACAGGAAAAAATTTTCTGGATCTAGGGCTAGGCAAAGAATTTTTAGTCTTGATATTAAAAGCATAAATCATGAAAGGAAATATTGATAAATTAGTCCTCATTAAACTTAAAAAACCTTTTGTTACGGGAAAGTCCGTATACAGAAGATGAAAAGATAAACCACAGATGGGGAGAAAATACTTGTAAAAGACATATCTGACAAATGATTATCAACCGGAATATACAAAGAAGTCTCGAAACCAGACAGTCGGAAAATGAACAATCTACTCACAAAATGGTCTTGAGACATGAAAAGATTTCACTGTAGAGGGGGTGCAGTTAAATAGTAAGCATGTAAAAATGTTTAACACCATTAGCTAGCATCTCTGCTAAAAACACCAATGTTTGTAGTAGTTTTATAATAGCCAAATCTCTAATCAGCCCAGATGTACTTCAACGAGTGAATGAGTAAGCTTACTGGAATACACACACACACACACACACACACACACTGGCTTGGATGAATCTACAGGGAATTATACTGGGAAAAAAAAATCCAGTCCTGAAGAGTTACAAACTATATCATTCCATTCATATGATATTTTTGAAACGACAAATTTTTTAAAATGGAGGCAGATTAGTGGTTGTCATGGGCTCAGGAGAGATGTGGGTGAGCTTTTAAGAAGACAACATAAGGGAACCTTGTGGTGGTGGAAATATTCAGTGTCTTGAACTGGGGTGATGGATGCATGGACCTACGGATGATAAATTGCATAGAACTAAACACCCTCCCCCACCACTGGCACACACATTCACACACACTCACAGGATTACAAGTAAAATTGGGGAATATCTAAATAAGATCAATGGCTTGTATTAGTGTCGGCATACTGGTTGTCGTGTTTACTATAGTTTTGAAAAGTGTTACCATTGGAGTAAAGCAGACGTGAAGTCTCTTAGCATTATTCCTTAAAACTGCATGTGAACCTATGATTATCTCAATAAAAACTTGAATTAGAAAAAAAGAATATGTAGACTTCCCTACTAAAATCTTGTGTTTGGGTAGCTCTAACATGATTCCTGCTTCCTCAAAGACAGAGAAATCCCTGTGCCCTACACTTTGAGAATCAGAGGGCCATTCTGGTGGCTTTCTTGCTACCCCCACCCTGCTTTGATACTGCTGGCCAAAGTTAATTTTTTTTTTTCAAATGAGCAAACGAAAGTAAAACAATTAAAGTTCCTCCACATTTGGCATCTACACATTCTTATTGCTTTCTGAATCTTAATGGAAGGAGAAAATAGCAGTTTGATAAGTTCTAATATACCAGAAAGCTCCAGGGACCCAGCCCTCTGGTTCTGGCAGATGCTAGTGGGGAACCCCCTAGTGGCTATCTGGGTGGTCTGCAGCTGCTTGCAAGGCCCCTAGAATCTCAGCAATCCAAATATCTGGAGGGCCACATACCCAATAATTTAGAGACTTTTTAATGCAGGCCCTACTTGAGTCCAACTTTAATGTAGTAGGGTGGGACACCAGGGCGAACCAAGAGGCAGGCTTGGCTGGCTTTGCTAGCTGATGTCCTGAGGTGGGAGCCTGCTCTGTTCTGCATCTGGGGCAGTGGGAAGTGCTGCTGCACATGTCAGGGCTGATGAGGCCCCGGTATAATTCTCCTCAGTTGAGTAGCAGCTGTGTTGCTGCATAGATGAGTGGAGGTATCTAATACCCTCACCAACTTGCACCATGGCAATCCATTCAACTTTGGAGAGGAACACCTGAAGAGACAAATTGAAGTTCTTGACCAATATGTTTGATGGACATTGGACAGACTTTACAGTTACTGAGAAATAATGCAGTGGAGAGGACCTGGTGGGGGCAGTAGGGAAACTTTATGACACTGTCAAACCAAAGATTCTGTTCCAGGAAACCACCTGAGTGCCTCTGAGGAGCCTTCACCATTCTGTCTATCCATCTTGGTGCGTTCTAGGACAGTCATCCCAGGATGCTATTTTGACCATAGGAAGCCAGATGGACCTGGCACAGGATGGAGAGGTGGAGGTGTTGGAAGGGAGTAGATGAGTCACTCAACACTTCCTCAGGAATAGTTAGCAGTGCTCAAATAAAGGACGCCCCCCCCCCCGCCCGCCCCGAGATGGTGTTTTGAGCAGCTTTGGTAGTAGCTGGCTGTGTCTAGTGCTGTGTGTGTGGGCCAGCGTCTGGCGTTATTATGCTGAATGAATCATAATTAGTGTACTATAAATTTGAAGTTGAGACCAAAGAGCCCATGAACTAACTTTAGTGCAAAAGTCCTCTGGAATTACATTTTTAAAAGATTTTAAACAAGCTTCCCACTCCTGCCCCCACCCTCTACACTGCTTAAACAAGTATAAAATTGCTAACCAGAATTTCATAAGGGTAGCACTTGGACCAAGTTCTGCTTAGTGTAAAGTGAAAAAAGTTTTAAAAATTCAAAAAGCAGAAGTTGAAAAAAAGAAATCCAAGAAGAAACAATAATGGGTGAGACATAATCTCTGCCATCAGAATGTAGTTGGGAAGGTGCATCATGTACAAAGGAAATGTTAATAGAAATACAGGGAAGTAGAAATGCGACTCATGTGCCACAATCAGTGAACAGGTGCAGAGGGAGATCATTCTGCTACTGAAGGCCAGGGAGGGAGGGGGGTTTGCAGTGGCATATGAAGGAGTCATCAGTTGAGAAGAGGAAATAGAGCAGTACAGTTGGAGTGACTGCCTTAAGAAAGAGGGAAAGGCAGTGGTAAGTTAGGGACTGTGTTGGCCATGTGTGACCGAAACCCAGCAGGTGGCTTAATCTGATTGGAGTATTATTTTTCTCTCATAGCCTGGAATCTTGAGGTGGGCAACCCATGGTCGATATAGTGGCTCTATAGTGTCACTCGGGTCCTATTCTCCTTCTATCTCTTTATTCAGCCCCCCTAGGCACAAGGCTTTAGTCTTCATGGGTTTTAGCCTTGCATTCACAAGATTATTTCGGGTGAGCTTGGGGACCTACATTCAGAGCAAGAAGGGGTAGGACAAAGGGCAAGGGCACATACCAGTGGAGTCTCCACTTTTATGAAGCTGCTAAGGAAACATCACTCAGAGACTTCTGCATCCTCCTAGAAATGTGTAATGTAGCCTTTCCCACCCACACGAGCTGGAAGCACTAGCTGTGCACATTACCACCCAGAACAAAACAGAGGCTCTATTGGTAAAGAAGAGGCTGAGACTGGATGGTGGGACAGGCACAGGAAAGAAAGTGCAAGGCATGTTGAGAGGCTAAAATTGAAGTGAGAGTAGAGGTCTGTACAATAGTTTCAGTGGTGCAGTTCACTGTTTTCCAATTCTGTGCATATTTCCTTTTATTTTGGTAAGAGATTGGCAATGACATATGGGGTACCTTTTACCAATCAGAAGCTTTGGAGGGCTATTAATGCATCCCTCTCCTTTCCTAGGTCAGAGGGGGCCCCTCTGGGCTGGAATGCGCCTTCAAGTGTTTTTAATGTGCACCAGCTTTGCTGCCGTCCGTCACAGTCTCATGAACTTCGGCCAAAGGCTCTATGTCCTGACTTTGTCCCATGCGACCTCAGTTTACTGATGCTTGGACCTCAACTCCTTGCAAGATCTCCCACCTCTGCAAGTACTTCTGCGAGGTCGTGGACGAATTTTCAAATGGATTTATGAATATTCCCATGGTCTCCATATTTCCATGACAAGGCTACTGACGTGTTACTCTTCCAAGTGGCCAGAATGTTTTCATTTTGGTTGCTCTTCTGGGTACTGTAGCTTCTCATGCCTCCGTGATGGCCAATCCAGGACTTGAGCCACTGAAGTTACATGAATATCACAGACTGTATTTATGCTGTATGGGGAAGCAGCCCTTTCAGTCTAAATACATCTGGTGATGGATTTATGATGGTGGTGTAGTGATTTCTCATAAATAGCAAGTATTAAAATTATGTAGTAAATGAAACAACACAAGAGCACATTGTATAAAGTTAGGTTGGGTTATGTTTCAGAAACACATATGCCAAAATCTCAAGGGGTTTGAAACAATAAGAGTTCATTTCTCAACCACTCAAGGTCCAGGATTCAGAGCTGTGTGCAGCTAATTGTAAGAAACAACTTAACCATCTACCCTGAATCATAACTTCCCTTTGATTACTTGGGTGTTAATATGAGGTCAATCTTGGCAAGCCTGGCTTCTTTCCCAGGGAGAGTTTCTCGTAAGAAATCCTTTGGTAATCCCTGAATAGAGACCTCAACCCACGCTGTGTAGTGAGAGGTTAGAGATTATGCTGACAGGTTTGGTATATGGGAAAGCTAAATTAAAGCATACATTTTAAACCAATTTATTCTTTCACTCATTAACTAGTCTTTAGTTGGCTTCAGGTACTGGCTCTTGTAATAGATGCATGAAGAGGATACTAAGATAAGTAAGCATGATCATTGACCTCAAAAAGCTAATGATATTAGGGTCCATTTCCTAATGCTCTTTTCTATCTATCCCTTGGGTCTAATTTATTCTCCTTGGGATTATAGGAGAATACTAGTGTTGAATTTGGAGGCTCCTTATTTACGCCAAAGCAGACCACTTACCATTTTTCCCAAACTTGAAAACTTGGAATAAGTCATATCATCCCTCTTTCTTTAACCCTCCCATATAATCCATCTTCAAATCCTTCAGAGTTCTTCTTTTGAATTCTTCCCTTCCCTTCTAAACCCCAAACTATTATTTCGTAATTTCATAGTTGACTCATTGCATTAAATCCTAATACATCTTCTCTTCCCATCAATAGTGTCTCTCTTTTCCAGATCATTTAATACAAGACACGCAAACAATTCTTTTTAACAGTTTGTGTATCACTGGCTTTCCAAGTCCTTCACTATTTTCTCTTTACCCCTATATCATTTTCTTGTCTCCCTGTGGGAACTCTCCCTCTGTCCACATGGATCTTGTCTTTTTCACATTTCCTGCTCTTCCATGTACTTCCTTATATGCCAATATTTTCATCTGGTATATATCCTTTTCACTTTTCTACTAATTCTTGTCTTTGCCTCCTACAAAGCCCAGCTGGAAACACCACCCTCCATTGATTGACTTCTATCATCTCCTTTATTCCTTGGCCCCAGCACAAGCATGCAATTTGAAGTACAGTATTGTGTATTTGTTGAGATGCCGTTTCATATAAATGTTTAACGTTGCTTTCCCATGGTGTTTCTTCTTTCCTGTGTTGGGGGAATAAATATATCTCCCATTCATTTTCAGTCTCATGTTGTACTTGGCTCAACACACTTAACTCAGCAGGCTCTGCACTGATGCATTGACTGATTGAAATGTTTGACTCAGTCTACAGCCCAACCTCTTTCATTCTGTTTTCTTAGTGAGTTGTCAGGTAAAACACGGTGGTCATTCATTTCTGGGTTCCGTTCCCTCAAAGTTGAGTTAAATTCATACGGAGGAGAGGTCTGTTATGTGACCACCTGCTGCATTTCCCTTTTCCAGTGATTGCTGTAAAGAAAGTAATCTTAGGATCCTTTTATAAGGGAGTGTGTGGGACTCAGTATAGCCCATTGCTCCTATTAGAAGTATGGCCTAAATACATCTAGTGATGGATTTATGATGGTAGATCAGTAAGTTATTTCTCTATATAGCACATTTTAAAATTATACAGTAAATGAAATAATACAAGAGAACATTGTGTCAGGGTAGGTTGGGTTAGGTCTCATTAACACAAATGCCAAAAAATCTCAGGCATTTAAAACAATAAGGGTTTGTTTTTCAACTACACAACATCCACTGAATGATGGGTGATTTGTAGGGCAACCATCCTTCACGTGGTGACTCAGCAACTCAAGATATTGCCAACATCTTGTAATATTCTCCTCAATAATCACCAAAGCTAGGAAGGAGAGGGCTGAAACTTTAAGCACTAGCTCCTAAATGCTTTGACTCAGAAGGGACACAAATCTATTCCATTCATAGCCTATTGGCTATAACGTCACATGGTCCTACCTAATGACAAGAATGTGGGTAATACAGTGAGCAGTCAATATCTCTATCCAGATATAATTTTGCTTCAAAGAATGGACTTAGATTTCAAAGTTATCTAACAATCTTGGCTTTGCCGAAGACTAAAACAATATGCTCCATGTATCCTTACGAAACACTACAGTTGATCCTTGAACAATGTAGGGGTTAGGGGTGCTGGCAGTTGAAGATTTGTGTATAACTTTTGACTCCTCCCAAATGTACCAGCTAATATCCTACTGTTGACCAGAAGCCTTATCAATAACATAGTCAACTAACATATGATGCATGTTACATGCATTATTATATGCTGCGTTCTTTCAATAAAGTAAGCTAGAGAAAAGGAAACATTATTAAGGAAATCATAAGGAAGAGAAAATACATTTACAGTATGGTATTTATTGGAAAAAATCTGCATGTCAGTGGATCCATACGATTCAAACCCATGTTGTTCAAAGGCCAATTGTATTTGCAACCATGATTGCTCATCTAAAGAATAGTAAAACTTATGTGAATTTATGGTACAGAATACTGGCTAAAGATAATAATTAGTTCTTGCTTAGTCAACTTTTTCTTCCATAAATAAATCATGCCACTCAGAGCTGTCAAGCATTGCCTTACTCTGACAGTGATGGCATTTTCTTTTCACCATTACCATACATTTGTGTATACAATGAAAGCTCTATGAGAAGTTGGGGGCTTTTTGGGTGCAGGGGACTTCCTTATTTATGAAAATAAAAACTTCTTATTAAATTGTATCTCTTTCAAAAGAATATATGTACATTATTAAGGCAAATTATATAAATCTGTAGAGCTGTGCCATTAGCCTACACCTCATTCCAGATTCCCACTCTCCGTTTTAACTATTCTGTTTTTTTAAAAGGATAAACTTTCAAACATACACATAGCCAACTTATATTTCTTGATTTTATCCCCCATGTGTGAATGTATGTATTCAATTACTATCATGGCAGATTAAGATTTAGAATGAATTCACCTACTTCCCTCACATGCACTCTCTTGCTTGCCTCAATATCCCAATAAAATTATGCATAATGTTTGCTAAATTAATATTCAGAATTTGTATTATTATGTCTACAGAAACATTGTTTACAACTGAACCAAGTAGTGCACTGTAATTTTATTTCTTTTAATGTATGACTTTCTTTGTTTTCCCGTGGAATTTATAATTGACTTATTAAAAAAATTTTTTTTTTGCTCCTCTAGTTTTTTGTTTCACTATCAACAATTCATTCCCACTCAGGCAATGGCTTTCCTTCCAGTTCATTCAACTACATTTAGTGTTTCATTTCCTAGAAAACATGCTAAAGAAGATCTCTGTGCCTCATCCTACTATCCTTTCTTTCTCACCTCTTGGACTAGAAGCTTGCAAACCACATTTTTCCAACTCCTTTGCTAGATGAATTCTACTTTATGTCTGCCAGCTTGCAGCCATTCACAGAAATTAGAAGGTGTGAAAAGATAGAAGCCATTATGTTTATGGCAGGTCCTCTCTCAGCAATAGTGTCAGGGACTCCCCTTCAGTGACAGCAAAGGGTGACTGTTGGCTCCTCCAATACTGCCAACAGTTTCAATACTACTTCCAGGAGCTGTAGTGAGTAGGGTCCTGCTATGAGTAGCCAGAATATGACTATGAGCTCTTGGAGTTGCCCACGAGAGTGTAGGGTGAGTGGTGTGGGCTCACATGAGCACGGGCACCTATAGGGAGTGGTAGCAACTTTCTGCAGTTCTGGATTTCTGGAAACACCAATTTCCCCCTTCACCCTTCCAGTCCTTGTAACTATTTGGTAGCCTAATTATTCATATTAGATTGCCTTCATTTTGAAATACCTAGAGTTTCTGCTTTCTTACAGCCATGTCCAGGCCTGCTGCCCTGAAACCCAGCAACAAGAGGGCAAGAAATAAAACACAGACATAACTAGGTTTGTGACTGTGGTTCAATAATGAGCCTTTTTAGACCAGTGCTGTCCAACAGAGAATATAGCATGGGCCACATTAAAAACGTTTTTTCTGGCACCCACATTTTTTAAAAAATAAAAAGAATCAGGTGAAGTTCATTTTAATGATATATATTTTACCCAACATATCCAATACATTATCACTTCCACATGTAACCAATATAATGCAATTATTGTTATTATTTTTAAAGATTTTATTTATTTATTAATGAGAGAGAGAGAAAGGCAGAGGGAGAAGCAGGCTCCATGCAGGGAGCCTGACGTGGGACTCGATCCCGGGTCTCCAGGACCAGGCCCTGGGCCGAAGGCGGTGCTAAACCAGGCTGCCCAATATAATGCAATTATTAATGAGATACTTGACATTCCTTTTTTTTCCCACATAAATTCTTGAAATCCAGTGGTATTCTGGACTTAGAGCACATGTCCATCAGACTAGCCACACCTGAGTCTCAATACTTGTGGTTAAGGCTCCTGTGCTGGACAGTAGAGCTTTATGTCCATGGGGCTGATATGGTTCCCTCACCTTCCACCAACCCCCAAACAGTCTAAAATGCAGTGATCCTGTGCCTCAAAACTCTGACCAGGAGGGTTCCTCATGGTGTAGGTTGCTGAGATCCCTGAACTGTGAGGAATGAGGAGGGACCAGACAACACTGCCCAGTGCACCAACCCTTGGCTTGGGTTAACACTTTGCTGTAGCCATCTTGAAATGCTTAGTGATTTTTAAATAAGAGACTCTACATTACCCTTCTGTGTTAAACCCCTCAAATTACATTTCTGCTTCTGATTTTGGACTAATTCTGTATTTTCTTTTTTTAAAAAAAATTAAATCTTTTTGCCTTTGTGTTTGACTTTCTGGGGGCTTCTCTAAACTTCTATTCTAATTCTTTGAATCTTTCATTGTTGCTATCATATATATATTTTTTAATTTCCCAGACATCTTTTCCAACCTCTGAATAATCCTTTCTTCATGGCATTTTTTCTCAGGGATGCAATACCTTTTCTTTTTCTTTATCCCAAGAATATTATTGATTATTTCTTGAAGCTTCCCTTAGATTCTTATATTTTTCTCAAAGTTCCTCCTTTCTTCTGTTTTGTTTGGGCTCAATAATTTATATTAGGAGTAAAAGTAGATGCATTTGGTTTGGAAAAGACTAAGGACTTCTATCCCCTGAGGTAAGAGAGAACAACAAGATAGAGGATGATACATAAGAGTTTAAGTGCAAAAGAGGCAACATAGGGAAGCTCTCTGTGAGGCAAATTTCCTCTCTGGAAAGCAGGAGAATTTGTCTCTCAAACTGTGAGGCATGTAAGGGCAAGAGCTGCAGATCAGAAGAAACCATTTGGAATATCTGCAATGCAGGAATCAACAAATGTTGAAAGCCCCGAGTTGCAATGAGGGTTCATCTAAAGTCCAATAGCCTAAATTTGCTGCGGGCCCAGTCCCCAGCATGGTGACCTCCTGTTCGTCTTGGCCGGATGAAGTGCCAGATATGAACATGCAGCTCAGGATGTCAGCCAAGGTTAGGGGGTGAGCGTGGGGGTGGGGGGGCGGGTGGTGAACAGGAGAGGAACTGCGGAGAGGTCAGAGTGTGCAACAGGGAGCTAGCCCAGGTAAGATGAGGCACTGAAGGAGAGCCTTGTTCCAATCACATCCCCCAATTTTTTTCAGGAAGTCAGGAGCCCGTTCTTCAGGCCTGAGGGAATGGAAGAGCTGGTGGTGGTCAAGAGAATGTAGCAAAGTGAAACAATTCCTCAGTCTGGAACCCGAAGGCATGGCTTCACCTCCTGACTTGGCTGGACATGGGAAAGGTCACCGGCATCCCACTTCACGGCTGTGAATCCAGGAAGTTGGATTGTGACCCCCACGTCCCCTTCACTTTCAAATCTGGTAGCTCTGGACTAGATTGCAGTCAAAGAGGGAAATTTCAGTTCCGACACATAACAGTGGCCCACTGGAGAAGCCCCTTGGCTCATTTACAAGAGAATCAAGCACAAACTGCCTGGCAGTGCAGGGCCTGCTGCAGAGCCCTCTCTAAGGGACAATCATGGACCATTACATCACCTGCCTGGGCTCCCCGCGCAAGCCCGCACCTGTGCACCACAAGCACCAGATGGCGCCGTTGCCCTAAAATCTAGCGCATTCCCTGGCCTGGAGGTCCTAGGAAAACCTGACCTGAATCTTAAAACTTCCCTAATCACTGCGTTTGATTCAAAAGCAAAACAGCAGGGAAAAAAAAAAAAAAAAAATACTGCGCATCCCATCCAGGTCGGAGTAGAGCTCCTCACGGTATTGCGCGGCCCACAGGCAAGTCACTGGTGGTTATTTAAAGTTTGATTTTGGGAAAATGACTTCAAAATGCTGAGACTTTGGGGAGCAGGCGAGCCTGCCCCCCCCCCCCCCGCAGCCCCCGACGTGGAGCCTTCCCGAGGCTGCAGCGGCGTGGCTGGCGGAGGTGGCGAGCTCCCGGGACCCACGCAGCATCTGTCCGCGCGGGGCCCGGATGGCAGCGGCCGCACAGGCCTCCAGAAACCTGCGGCTCCGTGGCAGTTCTCCGGCTCTGGCCCGACCCCTCCCTCTGCGCGCCAGCTCCAGGGCTGCGGGCCCTCGGGCTCCGGCCGCGCTGCACCCCCAGGGGGCCCGTGCGCCCAGAGCGCAGGACCTGGTGGCGAGGGAAGAGGTGCCGGGTGGGAGGCCCAGGCACCCCGGGCGGGCCGAATCACACGCACTCCGGGGGTCCTGGCAGCCCAGGGCGTGCCTCTCCTGGGTATTTTGGAGAATTGCCAGGGCTCTCGGCCCCGCAGGCCCATCCCCTGCGCGTGCGCTCCTGGGCAGGTGCGCTCCTGGGCAGGTGCGCGCGGCGGGCTCCCGCGAGGCCCGAGCGGGCTCCTGCGGCCTGGGGCTCCCTCCCCGCGTGCGCCCCACGCTCCCTGCAAGCGCTGTGCACCCTCCCCCTCATCTGCGGCCCCGGCAGCTCCAAGGGCCCCTTGCCCCTGCCCGGTCAGGTGCTCTGCGCCCGTCTGGGCCGTGCACCTGGGAAGGCTGATGAATGTTTCAACGCGATTCCCTGAAGGCAGCCTCTGGGACTGGAGCTGTAAGGACCGACTGTGCGCAAGGAGGGGAGGGGGGGATGCAGGACCTCCCCCGACCGCGCTAATCACTGACCCGCGGGAGGGACCGTGGTGGTCACATCAGTGCGCTTCTTGGTCCCTGTCGGCCTTGGTTGGTTTCCCCAGGAAAGCCGGGGCTGGGGATTCCATGGAAGGGCCCAGGCGTGGTGGTGCCCGCGGAGAAAGGCACAGTAGAAGCACCTGCTGCATTTAATGCACCTGCGTCAGTGCAGAGCCGCATAGCAGAAGCACCTGCTGCATTTAATGCACCTGCGTCAGTGCAGAGCCCCACCTGAGCTCAGCTTAGAGCAGGAGCTTGGGCGAAGTTGCATCCCTGCCCTCAAGGAGGAGAGTCCTAGCTCCTGGGGAAATAAGACTCCTAAAGTGAGGGTGAAACAATGGAATGAAGATGTTTGAGGATGTGTGTATCCCAGGGCCAGTTAAGTGGGCCTGACTGTGAGCAGCACAGGGGTCCGGAGGGGGGAAGGGGGGCGAGTACAGAAGGTAGTGAAGGGGAAGGAAAGGAGCTGAACACTTGGCCAAGAGGCAGACCAAGGACTAGGTCTGACTTGGGTTGGTGTGGGAGAGAGCCCCGCGCCGCTCCTCACACAGGCCTACTGTGTGTCTAGAACTGGTATTTTCTTAAAGTCCCGCCTCCCCCTCATTATATAACAGTTTGGAAATACAGATAAATAGAGGTGCTTGGCTGGCTCAGAGGGTGGAGCGTGTGACTGGAGCTCCAGGTTGAGTTGGAGCTTCACCTCGGGTGTAGAGATTAGTTAATTTAAAAAATAAAAAATAAAAAAAAATACAGCTAAATAGAGGAAAATCATTATCTAGAGAAAAGCACTGTTTTTCGGGTTTGTTTTTGTTTTGTTTTGTTTGGTGGTGGGGTGGGGTAGGGGTGGGTTCAAGTTTTTTTGCTGTAGTTGTATGTTAAAAATGCAAAGTATGTAACATACACAGTGTATGTTAAAATTTTTACATTTATGTACTTAAGAAACAATTTCAAATTATATAAAGCAGTATATAGGTTTGTAAATTTTTGGAAAATAAGGAACAATATGAAGACAAAAATAAAAAGCACCCAGATTCCAAGGACATTATAATTCTTTTGGTGTGTTTCCTTAAAACATTTTTTTTCCTGTGCATGTTTGATTACATTGAGACCATATAATACTTATTATTGGGTATGGTGAGTATACAAGCTTTACTAGAAAGCTATGTGAAAAGGGTCTCCTAATCTCAAAGATGGGAAGCATTTCAAGGTTTCTGAGTGGTTCAATGAGCTTCCCTATCCCCAAACACTTGAAGTAAGAGAACCAGTAAGACTTTGGGACTCACAACACTCCAAACGCATCCCAGAAGGTCTTCCTCACAATTCATCCCAACTTCTTATACCCCTGGCCTCCGGTTATGGAGAGGGTTCAAACGGTGAAATCCCTTCTTAAGCACCTACTCAGAAAATATGTGTAAACATTGCTTTGTAGCTATCGTTCTTTCTGGTGTCTTGGCCAAAATATTAATGTAATTAATTTTAACACCTGTTATAAAGCAATAAAAAATCCAACTCCCATGGGGAGTTTTTCCTCTGAAATGCTAAATGCAGTAGGAGTATGGGCCAGCATCTACAGAATTTTGAGGAAACGTGGACCAAGGATTTTGTTCTGCATCAAATTATCTTCCACATTGAGAGCCAACAGAAAGACATTTTTATTAAACAAGAAAATATATGACCTGGTACATTTCTTGGAAAAACAAAACAAAACAAAGGCTTGAAGGGGATTTCCATTTCTGTGAAGGAGTAGTTTGTGTCAGAATAACCCTCATGCTGAAGAATGGTGAAAGCTGAATAAAATGAAATGTAAAATAGTCTGAAAGCATCAAAGAACAATCAAGGTTGCCAGGATTCAAAGGATCAAGATGCTAGACAGGAGAGAAATGCATTGAAGTGAGTCTTTTCTTTACAGCTGTTTTGTTCCCCTGGAGCATTTGCCAATTCAGGTCCTGTCACGAGTGCAGAACCCAGACAGAATGTGGTAGCTCATAGCTTGCCACAAAGAAGTTTAGAGTAGAAGGTTGCCAGGACTTGATGGGCCATGAACATAGGGTAAAGGGAACCAGAGAGAATTGAATCTGCAGGCAATTCCTCTTCAAGGCATTTCCAGATTTCCAAGCTGTGCCTGTGAAAAGTGAAAGGCTAAGCAAGGAAACAAAAGCAGCTGTTAAGAGGCTTAAAAGCTGAGCAAAGTTGCTGGTGTGCTCTTGGGGTTGGGTAGACTTGACTTTCAGCTCAGACCACCAAAGAGGAGTAGTCCTGTAAAACGCTGAACTGTCAGTTGAGACCCTAAAGATTAAGCCATAGGAGTGGGACATCCAGCATAGGGTTCAAAAGGGCCCGATTCTTGCCAGGATGTAGACAGACTGCTTTCATATACTTGATTTTTTGCCACAAGCCAAATGAAGTCTTTCTGGAGAAAGATAGCCTATTGCAGTACAACACAATGTGTTGTATTCAGTCCACATTTATCAGGTGAGAAATCAGGAGGGAAAGAGACACTGGCAGGCGAGGTGGAGCAAAGGGGAGTTGTGGCTGCATGGGGGAGATGACTGTGCTTCCCTTGAGGATCATAGGATGCCCTTCTTGGGCCAGATGTGGTCTGCATGGGAGGGAGAGCAGGCGCGTAGCTATTTTTTAAGGTCTGCTCAAGAGGCCTGGCTGGAGGAAATAATGGATTCCAACTGTGAGAGTCTGTGCAAGGCAAACTGCCAGAGGACTCAGGGCTGAGGGGAAACAGCCAGTTGAGATGGGAAGAAAGATCCATGGGTCAGGAATTGCTGTTGGAAAAACCCAATGGGGGAATCTTTCAAGTGCCCAAGAAAATGTCTATGAGGGAAAAAAAGCATCCAGCCACACATACAGCACAAAAATGGCTCTGCTCCTGCATGGTTCTTTTTTTCTAATCCCTTTTCCCTTGGTCCTAATCCAGGGAGGATCAAGGACTAAAGCTGGCAAATTCTGGTAGGTGAAGGATGCCTGGGTGGGGGTGAAGGAGAAGAGGGACAATACCCAGATCCAGATTTCCCTCTGAGGTAACTAGAGGAGACTAGGTCTGACATTAAATGAAAAGGGCTTTGATAATTGTCAGGGACAGAATATTTTAGTTTCTGAATGGCAACTGTGTTTGCAATGTAAGTGACGGTGGGATCTAAGAGTGAGTGGAGATGTCATGGACGCGGACACGTATTCATCTGAGGGCCTCCAGGCACCCGGAAGAAACACAAATACCTCCTGGGAGACACCTTCCTCTACAAGCCTCTCTGAATTCCCAGGGTTTAAATATAAGCTCAAAATTAAAAGTACAAGCACTCAAGTCAGCAAGCCATGGATAATAAGAATTAGCAGAAGTAAACAACAGATTTAAACCACCAATTTACTTTAACTTTTCTATTGCTCAAATATAGAAAATAAAATATGAAAACTTTGAAGGAATAAAAAAAGGAATCATGAAAATGAATTAAGAACAAGAGACTATTGAGATGCCTGGGTAGCTCAGTAGTTGAGCTTCTGTCTTGGGCTCAGGGCATGATCCTGGGATCCCAGGATCGAGTCCTGCTGCTTCTCCCACTGCCTATGTCTCTGCCTCTCTCTGTGTCTCTCATGAATAAATAAATAAAATCTTTAAAAAAAGAAAAAGAGACTATCAACAATGACTAGAAAGATTTGAAAATTAGCCAACAGAACCTAGAAATTAAAAAATATGGTAATTGAAATTAGAGCTCAAAGTATATTTCTAATGTTATATACAAACTAAAAGAATTCGTTAACTAGAGGAATGTTTCTGATAAATCAGCCATATAGAGCAAAGAGGGGAAAAATATAGGTAAAAGATATGCAATCATGGAGGATAAAATGTAAAGGTCTAACATATGTCTAATCAGAATGCATATGAGGTAATAGAGAGGATGGTGGGTGGGAGGCAATACTTGAAGAGGTGATTTCTAAAATTTTCCAGAATGATAAAAGCTATTTTTTCCATGAATATAGGGGAGTCAAACAGGGTAAATAAAATATATTTTATTACAGTATTTCAATTGATAGATTGTAGTATAAAACATAAAAAAATCTTAGAAAATTTTAAAAGGTAAATCATCTACAAAATACAGAAAATTGTTAACATCTGAATTCTCAGGAACAATGGAAATCAGAGGACAGTAAAAAATCAAAATCAAAATCTCCAAAGTGACATGAGTAAATAACTACCTAAAATTCTAATTCAAATAAAACTACATCTGAAATTGCACAAAATAATGTCATTTTTAAATAAAACAAGAATACAGAGAGTTCAGCTTTAAGAAACTTACACTAAATGAATTTCTGAAGGATGCTTTAGAAAGAAAATGATACCAGGAGAATGCCAGTGATTAGCAGCTTAAAGTAATAATGTTAATAATATCTTATTTGTGGGGTTTTGAAAAAACTGGATAAACTAAAATAATGGAAAACAATAGCATATAAACTGTGAGGGAGGGGAATGAAGTTAAGGTTTTTGTATTTCTCAGGAGGAGGGTAGGAATATTTTTCCAACTTTACTGAGATAAAAGGCATATAACATTGTGTAAGTTTAAAGTGTACAATGTAATGATTTGATATATACATACATTTTTCAAAATGAATATCACAGGGAAGTTAGTTGACATTTCCATCTCCTCACATAATTATAATCTGTGTGTGTGTGTGCTGTCAATATTTAGGAATTTACTTTCTTAGCAACTTTCAAGCTTATAATACAGTATTGTTAACTATATAGTTTATGCTGTATATTAGGTCCCCAGAACTTAGTCATCTTATAACTGGAAGTTTGTACCCTTGATCAACATTTTCTCCTTTCTGCTAGTTCCTGACAACCATCGTTCTACTCTCTGTTCTATGAATTTGGCTCTTTTTAGATTCCACATATAAGTGAGATCATACAGTATTTTTCTTTCTCTGACTTGTTTCATCTAGCATAATGCCCTCAAGTTCCATCTGTTCTGTTGCAAATGGCAGAACTTCCTTTTTTAATGATTAAAAATATTCCAATGAATAAGTATGTATATAATATATATGTATATGTATATGTATATCTAACTACCTCACATTTTCCTTGTTCATTTTCCCATCCATGGACACTTAAGTTGTTTGCATGTCTTGGCTATTGTGAATAATACTGCAACAAGGAAGGGTGTACAGGTATTTCTTTTTCATAGTAATTCTAATTCTTTTGAATATATACCTAGAAGTGGGATTACTGGATCAAATAGTAGTTCTATTTTTAATTGTTAAAAGAATCTCCTTACTGTTTTCCATAATGGCTGTGCCAATTTACATTTCTATGAACACTGCACAAGGATTGGGTCACTTCTCTCCACATGTTCACCAATACCTGCTATCTCTTATCTTTTTGATGGCACCCATTTCAATAGTTGTGAAGTAATATTACAATGTAGTTTTAATTTGTGTTTCCTTTATGATTGTTGAGCACCTTTCCATGTACCTATTGGTCATTTGTATGTTTTCTTTGGAAAAGTGTTTACAATGATCTGTTGTTGGTCATTTGTATGTCTTCTTTGGAAAAGTGTCTATTCAGGGAGGAAGGTAGAGATTTGATTAGATTCTGACATTTCAGGAGTGAGCACTGAGAGATTAAAGATAAAGTTTATAATTTTCAAATTAGCAGAAAGGAAGATTGAATAAGAAAAAAAAACAAAGCTAAATCAATATAAAAGCATAAAAGGAAAGAAAAACTAGGAAACACAAGGTATGAAATGGTTGGATAAATCAAAATATTTCCATAATTACAATAAATAAAAAGGACTAACATTATCAATTAAAAGGCAGAGCATAATCAGTTTGGGTAAAAAACAAAATCCACTTATTTGAATTTTGGAAACAATAAATCTACAAATTAAGGACATATAAAGAGTAAAAAGAAAACAATAAACCAGGCCAAAACAAACAAACAGAAGTCCAAAAAACCCCATAAATAACAACAAAACAAAATACTCCGGGGTACTTGTGTTTGTGTTAAGCAAAACATAAATTATTAAGGCTAGGAGACTAACTATGAAATGTCAAAAGAGTCAATTTACAAGTAGTACATAACAATTCTAAACTTATAAGCAGTAATAAAGTGGATATAAAATGTAGAAAGCAAAAACTATATAAGTTCTAGGAGAGATAGAAAAATCCTCTGTCATAGTGAAAGATTTCAAACTACCTCTCTAGTATTTGAAGAATACATAAAAACAGGTGGAGAAGATGAGAAAACATTGTTAGAAATTTGATTTAATGGATATAAATTGAGTCCTCTACCCAATAACTGGAGAACACATCTTCTCAAGAGCACATGCAGCATTTTCAAAAACATGGTATTTAATAGTCCTTAGAGCAAGTAGAAAAACTTCAAAGAACTATCATCTAGAGGTCCTTTAAGTTATTGTCATTTTTTTAAAATTATTTTTTTCTTTTTGCTGCTCTGTCTGGTTGAGTTCTCTTGCTTTACCTTTCAGCTCACTGATCCATTCTTCTACTTCACCCAGTCTGCTGTTGAACCCCTCTAGTGTATTTTCCAATTCTCTCCTCAGTTCTGTGTCTTCCATTTGGTACTTTCTTATATTTTCTCTCATTGTTGAAGTTCCCACTGTGTTTATGCATTCTTCCCCCAAGTTTGGGGAGCATCTTTATGACCATTCCTTAGAATTATTTATCAGGTAGATTACTTCAAATCATTAAGGTCATATTAAAAATGACAAGCAAGAAGCACTGTCTTCTTTCATTTGGGAATGTTTTATAGTTCAACAAAAATTTCATAGTTCTCTGCTTTTTCGTTTTGTTTGATTCTCTGTGTTTGAATGTATTAGGCAAAAACAGCTCTCTCAGTCTTGAAGGAGTGGCCTTATAGGTGATGATTCTTCTCATTTAACTTAGCCCTAGCTCTTGATTGTCTCTCGGTCTTTGTAATTATCTAAACTGCTTGGTTTATTCTTAGTATGCTGCCATTGTTGGGGTATGCAAGGACCTATCAGTGCAGGGCCCTGGGGGGCAGGGGGGGCATGGCCTATCAAGAACTTCCTTTCTGATTGTTACAGTCCTGTGGAGCTTTGAAATGTCAGCCCTTTTGACCACCAGGGCCAGGTGATCAAGCATTGTGCCCTGAGTGGATTGCCCATGCCAGCTGACATTAGAGAGGCAGGGGGAGGTGTAGAGGGCAGAGCATGCTAGCTGGCTTCAGAAAGACAGTGGGAAAGTGTCTTGATTTGTGTGTGCCCAATGGCTTCAGTAATGCCATGAGAGAGTGCCATGTCTGTGTGCCTCTGCTGGCTTCAGGCTGCAAGTGGGACAATACCACTACCATTGTTTTCCAGCCCAGCCAGATGATAGGGAAGCACTACAACTGCCTGCATTCTATGACCTTAGCAAGTGCTGAGACCGCTGGCACCTACCTGGAAAGGGTGCTGGGTCTGAGTCACCCTCCTGTGCTGCCTGCTCTATGTAGAGTACAACAATGGTGTCCTCCAGTGTCTCCATCTCCACCGATCATTTCATGATCCCCCACCCCTCCAGCCATCACTCCCTCATCAGCAAATAAATGTCCCTCAAGTATAGTCTAGGTACTGTTTCAAACTAGGTACTTTTCAAACTGGTGAGTCTCATGGTGAGCAAGACCACATGTGGACCCTCCAAGAGGAATTTCTATGGCACTTTGGGAACCTTGGTATTAGCCCCTAAACTGCTGATTTTTCCCGGCCAATAATTTCAGGGGCTCATCTCTCTGATGCAGATTCTAGGGGCTGGCATGCCCAAACCCTCATTCCTCCTGGAGAAGCCCTTGTCTGTTGAGATCCCTCTGTATTGTATGTTGCCACACCAGGAGTGGGTTTTTGTTTTTTTTTTGTGTGTGTGTGTGTGTGTGAGAGAGAGAGAGAGAGAGAGAGAGAGATCATTTCTCTGATTCTCCTATTGATCTCAATGTGACCTTTAATCCTTTTTTGTGGAGAAAAGTTCATCTAGTTTTTAGATCTTTTTCAGAGGGAAATGACCTATATGTATCTATAGATTTGGTGCATTTATGGGAGAAGGTACATTTAGGATCTTTCTATACTGGCAGCTTGGAGCCCTCCCTTCCTCCACCAGGATTTCTTTCTTTCTTTCTTTTTTTCCACTAGGATTTCTTAAACAAGATATAAAATAAAGCTCATAAAGGAAGAGGTGGATATATTTAACCACAAAGAGAGAGGCAGAGCCAGATCATGAAGGGCATTGTAGGCTCTAGAAATGAACTTGATTATTATACTGAGTATCATGGAAAGACATTGGAGGGTTTTGAATAGAAGATTATTATAATAGGATAAAAAATATATTTTAAAAAAATCATATGTAGGTATGTATTTATTTATTTATTTGAGAGAGAGAAAGAGAGAGAGAGCAATCAGGAAGAGGGGCAGAGGTAGATAATCTCAAGCAGATTTTGTGCTGAGCATGGAGCCTGATGTGGGGCTCAGTCTCATGACCCTGAGATCATGACCTAAGCCAAAATCAGGAGTCCGAGGCTTAACCAACTGACCCACTCAGGCACCCCTAATATGATTTATATTTAAGAAAAATCTCTTTGTATGTCTTATTAGATAACAGATAAGGGGTAGGAATGGAGGAAGAAAACTAGTAAGGAGATTATTATAGCAGTCTAGTCACAAGATCCTGGAGCTTGGATGGAATGGTTATGATTGTGACAGAAGGGAATAGATTCAGAACGTATTTTGGAAGAGGAGCTGATAGAGTAGGCACAGGTTACAACTGAACGGACCAAATCAAAGATAATTCAAAGGACTTTTACCCTGAGCAACTGGGCAGCTGTGATGCTACTTACTGACATAAAGAATTCAAAGAAGGAACTATTTAAGGAGAGGCTGAGAAAATATTTAAGAATTTCGTTTTGCCTACCAGTCAACCAGTTGGCTTTGTAAAGAAAGCATTTAGGGGCACAAGTATGGAGTCTGCTGCTGAGGTCAGGAGTGGAGATATCCGAATTTGGATAGTCACCAACATATAGATGGTATTTATAGCCGTAGATTAGGAAAGGAAGTTTGGGGTCATGATACAGAGGATCTATATGCCAAAGACATTTTACACAACCTGAGTACTTCATATCAACATTGAAATGTAGTGCACCTATGTGCTCCAAAGTATTTGATGATTCAAAGCTCCTGGGATGCGTTGAACATGAAATAAGTGTCCTACTATTTTTACAATGAGATAGATAGATAGATAGATAGATAGATAGATAGATAGATGATAGATAGATAGAACTTAACACTTTCTTCCACTGGTGAATATTAGTAAATATTAAGATGTTTTAGTCTTTGTATTTAGCACACCAGAGAGAATCAGAATATGTTTTTTTTGTTTTTTGTCTGTTTTCTTCCTACTAGATCTGCCACTACTAAGGTATAAGACCTTGGGTTAAGTCAGTTGGTCTTTTGTTTAGGGATTTCTCATCTACTGAGATAAGGGTCTTGGCCTACATGACTTCTAAGATTCTATGATTACAACTGAAGTGACATAAATTATTTTTTTGTGTGTGACATAAATTATTAATAGCAACATTATCATTCTTGTAGAGGGAAATGCCTTGTGTTAAAAAAAACACAATAAGTCATATGAGGTTAGCAAGAGAAAAGGAAATGAAAGAGCTAAATGTTCTATGATAGAAATAACCCATTTTTAGTAAAACACTGATGCTGCTGTGAGAGAGGGTTTGGGTAAGGAGAAGGAGAGAGTTTTAGCAGAACTTTATTTGTGTTAGTGTAACCAGTGAACAATTCATGACCAGGCCACCAAAAGCAGTTTGGAAAAAGGATTATACTCTGCTCAGTTTCTGTTGTTTGCTTTGGTGTAATATAAATTTCTTTGACATTCCCAAACTTCTAATAAAATCTGTCACATGAAGTATTGGTGTGAGTATGGTTTAACTTACTTGCTTGTTTGGTGAGTTTTGTTTGTGAAAAAGAAAGCACCATTTCCATATCTGGATTAATTTGGTACAGAATAGAAGGGCGTGTAGGGAATTATGATAAGATTCACATTTACAACTAGTTCTGTAGAAATAAAGTGCTTTCAGCCAGGAGTAACCATGAGAATGAAAGGCTCTCCTGGGAAGTCACATAAGTCTTTGGCAGGACATCAGACTGTCCACAAATCTTGACATTGTTCAAGCCAAAGGAACTAAACAATCAGGGTAAGTCCTGGCTCTCGCCAGTTCTCACAGGCTATTCATCAAACTTGCAGATTTTGGAAGAACACTGAGTAAGCAGAACCGTTTTTGATATAATACATATTTTGCTATAACAAACTTCTTTGCATTATTCATAGCAATTCCACCTATGTATTTTTTTTCTACTTCTGATTGATATTAATAAAGAGATTTATGAAACCCTCCATCTGCTCATTTATGTTTTTATCTGGCCCTTAATGGGAATTGGAGAAAAATAGCATGACTTTAAAACATGTGCTTACATCTACAAGTGAGCCAAAAATTAAACCAAGATATTTTCCAATACAGAAGAAATAGTAACTGCATTTGTGTTTTTTGTCATCCAAGGTGTTTCTTGTTTGTCTCTACAGCATAGCAAGGAACAATTCAGCTTGACCAGGGAAAAGAATGCAAATCGTGGCCTCATTTGAAAGGTGCTTGAGATTGACCTAGGTCATTTTAAAATTTCTTTTTGGTAATTATATCCACCGTCCAATTTCTTTTTTCCTAATTATTTTTAAATGAAAAGAAAAAAACAACAATCCGTGATTAACTTATTTTTGAACTTGCCTGAAAACCTTTTTGTTTTAAACAAACAACGACTTGTGTCCATTGATCCTGTAGAACATTAGCCCTTGAAAGAAGAAAGTAAAAATTAGCCAAAGACACTGAGCAAGTTCCTACTTCAATGGGCTGACACTCTGTCCTGGAGGAATTTTATCTCAAGAATCTGGAAGGGGATTTGGGTGAAGTCTTTGAAATATTAGAGACAGAGGTGAGGGATGCGTGGGTCGCTCAGCGGTTGAGTGTCTGCCTTTGGCTCAGGTCATGGTCCCAGGGTTTGGGGTTCGAGTCCACATCAAACTCCCCATGTAGAGCCTGCTTCTCCCCCTGCCTATGTCTCTGCCTC
This sequence comes from Vulpes lagopus, assembly GCF_018345385.1. Lineage (NCBI taxonomy): Eukaryota > Metazoa > Chordata > Mammalia > Carnivora > Canidae > Vulpes > Vulpes lagopus. Next base: position 19,640,167 of record NC_054833.1, read on the forward strand.
TCTCTCTCTCTCTCTTTATGTCTCATGAATAAAAAAAATAAAATCTTTTAAAAAGAGAGAGAGAGAGAGAGAGAGACAGGGACCAGAAGACTGAAGAAGGTAAATGTGGTCTTGGTTTTCTAAAAAGGGAATTAAGGTGGATATTAATGACTAATACCAGCATAGTATATTCCTTTTTAAAAATTTTCACTTTTAAAGATGATAGTCCATATTTTTATATGCCATGACTTTTTTTTTTAAGACTTTATTCGTTACAGAGAGAGAGAATGAGAGAGCGAGAGTATGCACAGCAAAGGAAGCAGCAGGCAGAGGGAGAGGGACAAGCAGACTCTCCATTGAGCAGGGAGCCTGACTCTGGGCTCGATCCCAGGACCCTCAATTCATGACCTGAGCCAAAGGCAGACTGAGCCAGCAGGGCCTCCCAACATGCCATGACTTTTTAACCAAGTTGTTACCAAGCTAGTATAGTGTTGGTGGAGTAGAGAGTATGGGACATGATGCCTATTTTGGAATTCTGACTTTACCACATATTGTCTGTGAGACCCTGAATAAAATTTCCTCTTCTATAAAAAGAGTTTAATAATATCCTCTTCAGAAGACTTTTGTGGGATTACTGAGTTATGAGAAAAATATTTAGCAGTAATTGGTAAATTATAAACACTATACAATTATGAGTGTAGAAAATCCTGAGATTTTTACTGAGTGTTTAGGAACTTCTCCTGTTTTTCTGTAAGCATGATTCATGTTCTGATGAACATTCATTTACAAAAGTCTTTGAAAACATTTGATTGTTTTCTTTATTTTTTAAAGATTTCATTTATGTATTCATGAGAGACACACAGAGAGAAAGAGAGAGAGAGAGAGAGAGAGAGGGCCAGAGACACAGGCAGAGGGAGAAGCAGGCTCCATGCAAGGATCCTGACGTGGGGCTCAGTCCGGGGTCTCCAGGATCAGGCACTGGGCTGAAGATGGAGCTAAACCGCTGAGCCACCTGGGCTGCCCCATTTCTGGTTATTTTCTTAAGATTACTTCTTAGATGTGAAGACTTTTGGTGACAAGGTACATACAATTTTAAGTCTTTTGGTTCTTTTTTCCAAACTGACTACCAGAAAAGCTTTTCCTACCTTTCCTACCAGTGAAACACTAGACATTTCCACTAAAAAATAAGTATATGTACTTGTATACCCCAATTTCCTGAGGTGCAGGAATGTGGAAATAGTATTTTACTATCGTTTTAATTTGCATTTTTTTATTAGGTTTCTTTCCTTGGTTAATGGTCTAATCCATTCTTTATAACTCTAATCCCACTTGCTAGCCACTCCTATTATTTCAGACAGTTATCTTATTTCCCTCACTGGTGGATATAGATCAGTAATTCTTTCAGCCATTTATCACATGAAATAGTTTCTAGAAAAGGCTGCACTATTCTGAATGTATTCCAGTTTATCATTGTCCCTCTTAAAACATGGCGCCAGAATCGAACATAATACTCCACGTGGGGTCAGACCAACTGTTATGTGTGCCAAGGAATAGGATGGTTCAATTATAATGTGTTTTTCTTTTGAGAATCCATTAGTGTTTAGTTCCCTTTGAGTTTCTATTGAATCTTGCAGTGACTTAGAGTGGATTTAGGGCAGAGTAGTTTTTTTGACGAAAGGACTATTTTTAAAAATTGTGTTTTAAATGGCCTTTTTTTCCCTCCTATCTGTTATATGATGTTCTAAGACCACATGGTGTAACTATTATCTTTTGGATTCTGAATTCTATACCTCCATTAGTGTGGCTCTGGGCTGTGTTAGCTATTTTAGTAGACATCTTACGCTTTGCATCCTATAGAGCTGATAGTTAATGGATTCTTTCTATGTAGAGTGATTGAGGCACATATAAGAGGAATGGAAGTGGCTAGATATGATTCTGAGAGATTTAGCTCAGCAGTGGACAGCCTTGCAAAGGAAGAGAGAAAGACTCGTTAGAGTTTTTTTTGATTACTGTTCTGATTCACCAAAAAGGTATGATTATCATCACTGTTGTTTCAAATTACATACACCCCTTAGAAATTAATGTCCCATACTCATTCATTTTATTACCTATACTATACATTTTATTACCTATACTCATTCATTTTATTACCTTTATTATTTTATTACCTTAAGGAAGCAGGTGGTGGACAGGTGAAATATTTTGAGAGAGAGTAAACATTGTATGTTAATGTGTGAAGCTGACTAATATATATATACTTTATTCCATTCACTTCAGGTCTGAGTGCCATTATGACCTTTGAGGAAGCTTTAGGGAATAAGCTAGTCTGACAGAACCAAGAACTGTTACATTTGAATACTATTATTGGAACTGTTACACTTGGAATATTGTTGTTACTGCTATTGATGAGACCTAAAAATCAGACCTAGAGGGCAGTGGTGGGAAGGTAGGAATCCTGAGAGGAGGAAACGTTTATTTACCAAACTGGGTATCTAACTTGATTCTGAGCACTAAGATTTTGAGAGCTGTCTAGACTGTTGAAACAGAGAAGGAACACAAATGCAGGACTCAGATAGCTTGCTGAGTCCAGTAGGCTCTGGTATAAAGTGAAGAGAGATGCATATGAAGATATTGAAAAGCAAATTCACTTGGATAAGGTTTTCTACTGGTAGTCAACCAGTGCCAGCCTCTTATGACCATACCCTCTTCTCTCTTAAAGCTTGAACCACCTGGTGATTTTGTGACTTTATGAGATGATATCTAACAGGTATGAATCTGATGTGAGCTAAGAGTCTAGAGTCTAGAATGGGAGAAAGAGGAGGGATGGGCATTGTGACAGAGACTTGTGATCTTATTTAACCATAGGGTCAAATTTACCAAGTGACTGGTTGTATTATTCATGTATTACACCCAGAGGAATTCTTTTTATAAATATGACATAATTATAATTTTATGAATGAAAAACTCTAATCAATTCTTCAGTGAAAAATTCTGATCCAAATGGTTACTTGTAAATGTGAGTGAAAATAACCTCTTGCATTTAACTAAAAGAAATTATAGTTTTAGCTCTAAGGAAACAAACAACTTTAATTGTCATTAAATGCTACACTAGCCATGTTTTGGGCTAGAACTTTCATGACACTGATAAACTCTTAGATCCACTTGTTCCATTGCCTATTTTTCTAGTTGACACTGATATTTTGTACTCTTTGGTATGGACAAAAGTCTTATCCATAAAACTGAGTTTTTTTTTCTTTAGCAATTTTTTGCTAAAAAAAATTGTTTTCTTTTTTTAGCAATTGCAAATGTCATTTTGTTTGTAGAATTTGGACTTTGAGACCTCAGCTTTCCTTCACTGGCCATGGAGTCCAAGAAAGTATAATGGTTCTTACATCATTACAGTGACTTACCTTAAATTTTGCAAGTTTGTAGATCCAAAATGTGCTATCAAGAACTACATAAGGGGTGACTGAGAAAATATAAAGGAAATCTAGTATAATTGCCACAGCCCTTGAGATTCACACTCTCTAGGGAGAAGCTTCTATCACACATTGTACCTTTCTAAGGCAGATCTGCTGGGAGATGCATGTCCTGGTGTTGAGGTTTGCCAGAACATTCTTTTAAAAAGAGCTAGCTTCCCTGCTGAACAGCAGTGTTAATTTTTCATGGACTTACACTGCGATGAAGAGCATGAAAAGGAGAGAGAGGTTTCGGAAAAAAAGTGTTGAAGCAAAATAAAAGAGGCTTTGCTCTGGTTTGAGAAAGAACATGGAGACTGTTCTTGAAAGTTTGTTCATTAGCTAAGACAGAAGTTAAACATGGAACATTTTAATGCAATTAACTCTTTGGTGAAAATTTCCTGGGAAAAAGGAAGGAAGGCTGTGCCAAGTCTAGTCCAGTTAGTATCAGACTGAAAACTGCTTGGAAATGATAACAATCACATTTCCACTCTGGCAGGAGAGTCTGTCTAATAAAGAGCTGCTTTGACCAAAGAAGGGGGAGCTTGCCACAATCGGAATGAAATCACTGGCTGTCTGGACCTCTGATTATCCACCTGTTAAATGAAGGAACAATAAGCTTTCTCCTATTACAAAATTACCCAACTTTCCATCAAAATATTTTGGCACATAGAATATTTTTTACTTTAAATATGGATTTGAGCTGCTGTTTTTAATAGAAACGATACTAATATTCAGCTTTTCCTCTTTCTGTCTCTTTATATTGATCTTAAATGATAAAGCTGTGAGTTTTTTTTTTTTTTCCTGTGCTTCTATATTTACATACCTGAAGTCAGCATTTTGGCCCTAATGGCTAGTCAGTCTGCTAGGCATTATTGAATGTCAATTAGCTACCACTTGATCTACAAATATATAAAAGTCAAAACCACAGTTGGTTCTTTTTGTCACTTGGTTTTACTTTCATTTTTTTGGACCTCCATTATACCAAGTCGAATTAATCATACTCTTCAGTTCATAAGTGAGCATCACTGGTCATGGTATTGAGGCTCTGGTAGGGAACTTCTAAGATGGTTCTGTGAGCTCTTCCTCCTGGTGTTCACTCATTGTGTAGTACCTTCCCCTTGAGTGTGTGCTGGACCTAATGACTTATTTCTGATAAACAGAATACAGCAAAATTGAGACCATGGCTTGCATCTTGGATACCCACCCTCCCACTCACTTGTTTGCTCTGAGAGAATCAAGCTGCCACGCTGTGACCTGCTTTATATAAAGACCCAGATGGCAAGGAACTGAAGGAGCCTTCTGGTCAACAACCAGTGAAGAACTAAAGCCTTCAGTCCGCCAGCCCTCAAGGAACTGAATCCTGCTAATAATCACACAAGTGAGCTTGAAAGTGGATCCTACCCCACTTAAACATGCACTAGAATATTTTAAACATTTTCCTTAAATATATGTGAATTATTGGCAAACTTATAATGCTGTTTTATGTGTTTGCATTCTTTACTTACATAAATGGCATTGTGATATATATATCTCATTTCAGTTTTTACTTTTATTACTTTGTCTTTCAGATCAATTCAAATTTCTTTTCTTTTTAAGATTTTATTTATTCATGAGAGACGTAGAGAGAGAGAGGCAGAGGTAGAGGGATAAGCAGGTTCCCTGCTGTGACCTTGATACGGGACTTGATCCTAGGACCTGGGGAGCAGGACTTGAGACAAAGTCAGATGCTTAACCACTGAGCTACCCAGGTGCCCCACCTTTAAAGATCTATTTAAATTTCTTATGTATGTATAGTCCACTACTACTACATTATGATTATTACATAATGTTTAATTGTGAACATTCTAATGGTCCATTTCCAAATGATGGACACTTAGGAGGTCCCCGAGTACTTGCAACCACAAAATAATATTGCAATGAGCATCATCATACCTATCTTCTTGTGCATGTGCCCGTTCATATCTAAGAGTTGAGATTAGTAGGCCACTTATAGATAATTAAGGGTACTTTTGGCATTCCTACTTAAAAGTGCCTTAAATAAGTAATAACCTAAGTTGTCTCAGATAATAAGAGTACTAGAGGAAACATTAGCAGCTTGGTCACCTAATCAAGGATCCAGATGTGCTCCATCTTTCTTCTCTACCATTCCTTTACAAGCCAGTGTTATTTTCTCCAGTGGTCACAGGTGGTTGTTAGCAGCCCTGAGCATCACATGAAGACATAATCACAGCCGTAGAGACAATGAAGGCTATAGCCTCCCATATATTTCTTTTATTATAGAAGAAAACTTTTATCACATATCCTTTAGTAGATGTTCCCTTGGGTTCCATCGATTAGCACTTATATATGTTGCAATGGAGGCTGGGAAAGCAAGTGTCTGGAATTTTTGGCTGCCAGTGTAGAAAGTGGGATGGTTAATTTTAGATGTCAAGTTGACTGGGCCACAGGGTGCCTGGATATTTAGTTAAACATGATTCTGGGTGTGTCTGTAAGGGTGTTTCTGGACTAGATTAACATTTGAATCAGTAAAGTAGAGTGCCTCTCTCATGTGGGTGGGCCTAATCCAATGCATTAGAGGCCCGTAAGGAACAAAAGGTGGAATAATGAGAATTTGCTTTTTACCTGTCTTTAAGTTCAGTCTTGGGATCCCTGGGTGGCACAGTGGTTTAGCGCCTGCCTTTGGCCCAGGGCGCGATCCTGGAGACCCGGGATCGAATCCCACATCGGGCTCCTGGTGCATGGAGCCTGCTTCTCCCTCTGCCTATGTCTCTGCCTCTCTCTGTCTCTGTGTAACTATCATAAATAAATAAAAATTAAAAAAAGAAAGAAAGAAATATCAGTCTTCTCTTGCACTGATTCTTTTTTTTTTTTAAATTGGAGTTCAATTTGCCAACGTATAGCATAACACCCAGTGCTCATCCCATCAAGTGTCCCCTCAGTGCCCGTCACCCAGTCACCCCCATTCCCCATCCACCTCCCCTTCCACTACGCCTTGTTCGTTTCCCAGAGTTACCTGTGTCTCATATTCTGTCTCCCTCTCTGATATTTCCCACTCATTTTCTCTCCTTTCCCCTTTATTCCCTTTCACTATTTTTTATATTCCCCAAATGAATGAGACCATATAATGTTTGTCCTTCTCCGATGGACTTATTTCACTCAGCATAATACCCTCCAGTTCCATCCACGTCGAAGCAAATGGTGGGTATTTGTCGTTTCTAATGGCTGAGGAATATTCCATTGTATACATAGGCCACAGCTTCTTTATCCATTCATCTTTTGATGGACACCAAGGCTCCTTCCACAGTTTGGCTATTGTGGACATTGCTGCTACAAACCTCGGGGTGCAGGTGTCCCGGCGTTTCACTGCATCTGTATCTTTGGGGTAAATCCCCAGCAGTGCAATTGCTGGGTCATAGAGCAGGTCTATTTTTAACTCTTTGAGGAACCTCCACACAGTTTTCCAAAGTGGCTGCACCAGTTCACATTCCCACCAAGAGTCTTGCACTGATTCTGAAACACAGTCAGCTGTCTGGGTCTCAGGGCTTTGGATTCAGAATGGAACAATACCCTGCATCTCCTGTGTCTCCAGTTTATAGACAGAAGATTGTGAGACTTCTCAGCCTCCTTAATGGCATGGCTCAATTCCTTATAACAAAACTCTTTCTCTCTCTCTCTGCATATCCTATTGATTCTGTTTCTCAGTACCCTGAGTAATACAAGAGGTTTCCTCTGACAACAAAGGGAGTCGAGGAGGCTGTGTGGCAGTTTCTACTACATACTGTACATGCTATTTACAGTCACTAAAACTGACCAAATACTACACCAATGCACCAGTCAGCCATTGTCAAAATGATACTGTGAAACAAACTGTCCCAAAATTAAATGGCCTAAAATAATAATAATTTATTGTCACTCATATATCTGTGGGTCAGCTGGGAGTTCAATTAGGGTGGTTCTAGGCTTCAGGTTGGGTTCAAGTGTGTTTCATCTATCTCTCATCCTCCTTCAACTGTTGGACTCAGGGCACGTTCTTTTCATGGCAATGACAGAAGAAGGGATCAAGCCCACCACCAAGCACATTTCGAGCTTGTGTGCAAGTCATTTTTGTTAGCATACTATTGGCCAAAACAAGTCATATGACCAAGATTAAAGCCCAGGAGCAGAGAAGTGCTTAGGGAAGCCTGCTACAAAGCCACTTTGAGTCACATGGCCAAGTCCAATGGGGCAAAGAGATATATCCCTTTTATGGAAGGGGTGGAGAGGTAGTGAAGGCACTTAAACAATAGCCTAATATACCATAACCAATATCTTCTCACATGCATGAGTTTCTCATATGGCAATATCATCACTAACACTTGGTATTTACTAACACTCATATTTTGCCAACAGAATGAATATAAAGTTATTTTAATATATAGATCTCTGATTATTTATGAATGAAGCTGAATATTTATTCATATACGCATTATTTGGATTTCTTCCTTCTGTGAATTATCTATGCATATACATATTCATTGTGCATCTTAAAATGATTTCCTATATAGTTCTTATTAATTTGTAGGAGTTCCTTCCATCTTACTGATATTAACCACAGTACATTTTAGGTGCTGCATATCTCTTCATTCACCATATTAACTTTGTGGCATTCTACAGTGAGTAGAAATCATCATTTTTGTTGTAGTCAGCATCCTTTTCACTTTATGTTTTTGGAGTATAAAAACTTCTTCCACACATCTTAATGTCACAATATTTTTAAAAACTTTTTATATTTGCTTTAATTTTTATGTCTAGGTTTTTAATCAATTTAGATTTATATTTTTTAATATGTCATTAGGTAGACATGTTTATTTATATCATGAGTTACTAAAAAAATTCCATCCTTTCCCAACAGATTTATAATGCAATGTCTACTATAGAATAAATTCCCACATTTACTTGCATTTGTTTCTGGGCTTCTTATTCCATTCCTTTGATCTCTTTGTTTTTTTCTGATGCCAATACCACCCCTTCCCCGCCCCCTTTTTTCTTTTTAATTACTTCATCTTTGAGATATCTTATTTTCTGGTTGGACAATTTTGTTTGCTTTGTTCTTCCAGACATCTTTTTGAATAAATTTGTCAAGGTCTTACAAAATCCTCCTGGAATTTTGATTGAAATTGCATTTCGTTTATAAATCAATTTGGAGAGAATTATTTTGGTAAAACAAACTCTTTGAGAAAAGAGACTAAGAGCTCTTTGTTGAAAGTGTATACAGATTGAGTAGTTTCTGAAATCAACATATTGGAGTAAACTTCCTTGGGTTAAATGAGATACTCTTTCATAATTGTCTGGAATAAGCTTGGGATCGCTCAATGTGTTTGATTTGTACTATCATGATAGGAGCAAAAATACATAAAGAGGACACTTGTGTGTTTTGGAGGCAATCATTGCTTAACCATAGCACTTGGCTTCTTTTCTTTATACTGTCTGACCCTAAGCGCTAGTGCTTATCCTCTTCAGTGATTTGCTTAGTTCTTTAAGGAATACTATCACTTCTAGCTTTATATTTAAGATTCCTGGAGCTATTTATATCTCTTCAGACTTGCCCAATGTTGCATTTGTTCAGCTAGGTTATCTAATTATCCCACTATGTTAATGAGACCAAGCTCATTAGAACCATCTCTTTCTGAGTCCTTCAGTATCCTCCTAACCCTGGCCAACCATCTTGGAAATGTATGCTATTGAAAACACACAGAGTGTGCTTGAGAAAGTTCAAACCCTTTGCCACTCCTGGAAAACACCTCGAGAGTCACAAGCTTACTAATAGCCTAATTTTCATATAGAAAGGACAGACCTGATCATTATTTGTAGCCCATTTAAGGTAGTTAATGAGGAATTACCTAATGAAGAGGCTAGAAAAATGTAGCACAAGGATAGCTTTGAATTGGCTTAATCTTCTTTGTCCAGTGAAAGTCTATTCATCTTTTTAACCCTCCAAAAGGGAGTCCAAAGGGGTGACTCATTTGAATATTTAGCAACATATTAAATACAGTTTAGATTCACTATTGTACTTAAAAAAATAACGTTGTTTAATGAGTGCATTTCTAACATATAACTCACTGAGAGGATAAACATGCCTTTTCAGTGTGCTATTTAAGAAAGAAATGTATTAAATGAGCCCAGAATTGTTAAACTTAGCTCTATAAATGTTCAGCAATTTTCTACTTTTCCCTTGCTTTGTCTGCATATCTCCTTTTTCTTTCCAACCTCGGCTGGGTTCTTTTTAAAGTTACTGTCTTCTGAACCATGTAATTTTCAGTAACAAGACAGCTAGGTGACATATTGCAATATCAGAATTGTTGAGTCAGGGCTCCATCATAATTTCACAACTGTTAAAATCCCCACATTGGAAAATATGACTAATTCCTTCTAATTCTCAAAAGTCTTCTCCAGAGAAAAATCGTATTTTGTGCTACTCGGATGTCATAAAAACAGCTCCCTCATGGCTCCTAACTTAGTTTGTTGGGGTCTTACCTAATAGAAAGTTGATGTTCATAACCAATTGCATTAAAAGCTTTCTTCATAATTCTGTTTAAGAAATAAATAGGGCAGAAACCACCTACAGACCTGACGTTGAATTTTATTTAAAAAAGAAATGTTTTGTGTCCAGTTCAAACCAATAGGTTCATGCTTCTGAAGGTGCTTTTAAAATTCTTCATAGATATTGCCCAAATTCTTCTTGCCTTGCAGAGACCTATAATTTCTAGGTAACACAGAAAGCATTCTCTAAATTACAGAGAGAGAGAGAGATTTCTGAGAATTTTGGGTACATGGGTGGTCACCACATTTCTTTTGGCAAAATAACCAGAGCCACAGGCCCAAGTGAAATTACTGTTACACTTCCTTATAAGTAATTGTAACAGCTGATATTTCTCAGTGTTTAATAGGTGCTCCTCCTGAATTGGCCCATCCTTACAGCAACCCATTGAGGCAGGTGTTACCATATTCATTTTACAGATAAGGCACCAAGGGTGCAGGGTAGTTAGACAACCTCATTTTGTATATGAGGAATTTGTATACTCTGTAATTGCAGTTCTTGCTCCTTGTAGCCAACAGAGTCAATGCTTTGCTCAGATCACCTCAACTTTCCCATATGCCATTTTTTATGTGCCCACTGGTTTTGGAGTGCTTTCCTTTTCCAGAACCTCAGGGCACTGAGCCCTGCTGGCCTGCATAGTCTGGAAGCAGGAAGTGCCAGGGGAATTTGTGCCATGTATCTACTGGATGATGGCTACAGAAGTATGAGAGCCCCAGGCCCTTGTCTTGAAGAACACACCTTCCATTCCTAAGCTCCCTGCAGACTCAGGTTAAGGCTCTTTGTGCAGGAGGACTCTGCCTCCATCTGCCTTCTGGCTTGGCCTCTTTCCTTCACCGTCTTGCTCCTCCACTCTGCTGCTGGCTTCTTCCTAGGAACCTTTCCTCAGAAAGTCTTTTGCTTATGAATCCTCATCTCAGGATCTGTTTCTGGGGAGCCTAACCTAAGGCACTCACTCCTCTCACCTATAGTTCCACAGGACAGGTTTCTCTTGGAACATGAAAGGGAGATGTATGGTAATATGCTCAGACTCACTTGCAGAAGCTGTGAATCTTGGAACTTTTCAAAAAAGGAAGAAAATGAAACTACATCTTTAGATGCCTTTTCTGCACTGTGCATCTTAGCTTGGGATACCTGAGAGTTTTGTTTAACCTTCCACTCCATCATTCCAGGGAACGTGCCTTGGGGTTCTCATGAATTGTTCTGGGAAGAAAAGGTGGATCTTTTTTATGCTTAGGGTATCCTTTTACTTTAATCCAGTCAGCTCATTCTTTTTTTTTTTTTTTTAAACAACCTTATTTTTTTTATTTATGATAGGCACACAGTGAGAGAGAGAGGCAGAGACGCAGGCAGAGGGAGAAGCAGGCTCCATGCACCGGGAGCCCGACATGGGATTCGATCCTGGGTCTCCAGGATCGCGCCCTGGGCCAAAGGCAGGCGCTAAAGGCTGCGCCACCCAGGGATCCCCAGTCAGCTCATTCTTAATAGTCTGTCCTCAAATCATGCTTCATCTTTTAATTTATTTTTTATTTAAACTAATGAGAGAATTTACTGATCATCACAACTGTAAAACCCAGAGCCAGGGGCTAGCTCTGGGCACAGCCGGATTCTAGGACTCCAACAATACCCTTAGGACCTGGTCTCCCTCTGCTGGTCCTCTTTGCTCTGCTCTGTTCTTTTTTTCTTTTTTAAAAATTTTTATTTAAATTAATTAATATATAATGTATTATTGGTTTCAGAGGTAGCGGTCAGTGATTCATAGTCTTATATTACACCCACTGCTCATTACATCACATGCCCTCCCTAATGTCCATCACCCAGTTACTCCATCCCCCTATTCTCCTCCCTCCAGCGGTCTTCAGTGTGTTTCCTATGATTAAGAGTCTCTTAGGGTTTGTCTCCCTCTCTGATTTTGTCTTGTTTTATTTTTTCCTCTCTTCACTATGAGCCTCTGGTTTGTTAGTTAAACTCCACATATGCATGAGATCATATGGCAATTGTCTTTCTCTGACTTATTTTGCTTAGCATAGTATCCTCTGGTTCCAGCCACGTCATTGCAAATGGCAAGATTTCCTTCTTTCTTTCTTTCTTTCTTTCTTTCTTTCTTTCTTTCTTTCTTTCTTTCTTTCTCTTTCTCTTTCTCTCTTTCTTTCTTTCTTCTTTTCTTTCTTTCTTTTCTTTCTTTCTTTCTTTCTTTCTTTCTTTCTTTCTTTCTTTCTTTCTTTTTCTTTCCTTTTTTTTTGATGGCTGCATACTCCATCTTTTTAGTTGTGATATTTCTCTCTGATATAATAGGCTCATCTACCATTGAAAGCAAGATGAAACCTGCTAATGATATTAAGTTTTCTCAAAGAGGAATACTTATCCCAAGACAAGAAGTGATTAGCACTAAGTATTAGGAGAAATACTCAGCTCCTGAAAATCTGGAGGTTGGTGGATGGGTGGGTGAGTCTTGGGGAAAGTGTGTGTGTTTGTGTCAGTGTGTTGTCAAAGAAGCATGTGACTCAAGAAGTGAACCCTTATGAGCTTGTCAGTGTGACATGGAGTAGAGAGAGAGAGACAGAGAGTCCTTTCTCTTCCTCCTCCCAACACTGGGAAGCAGCGCTGGTGGTGTTGTTTTCTTCATGGTCAGAGACAGGGCCTGCGTGGGTGTATGCACTCATGTATTCAGTGCAGCACAGATCCTAGCAGTGAGGGAATAGTACAATGAGAGCAAGTACTCTGCCTCTCATGAGTGACCCCATGTGGCACCAACAACTGCCCAGAAGAACAGGATTCTTCTCAGCATACTTCTGTGGATGCTCAGGGAGCATAAATTTTATGTTTTGGAGTTAGAACAAGTTGGGGTTTCTCACTCTTTCTGTAGCCTTTATATTATTCTCTACTGTTGTGTATGGTCTCCAATTTCTTTGATATCTTAGAACGTGCTGAGGAAGATAAAACTCCAATGTAATGAAACAGGGTAGTGCTTTCCCGGAGGACTTTGGGGTGTTTTCTCTGACACTAAACCTGGGGGCACAGCCTTTCTGGAAGGACTAAGCTTTTAGTGGTTATACGTTATCTGGTTGTTGGTCCCATGAAGTCTTTGCTGCCATAGTGAGGCTCCGAGAGGCTCACGTGTCCTGTTCCCTTAATTCCCCTGTTCATGGCCCAGCAATTCTTTCCATGCCTTGGGGAAGCTTAGTTTCTCTTTGCTAGTTCGACTCTAATTCTATGTGCATTATAGGCAACATGTCCTACCTTTCCTGAGTCTTCAGCTCTTGTCTGGTCTGTTCTTTCTCCCAGTGATGAAATGAAAACATTAGAAAAGACTTGAAAGTGGCTATTTCAGAGATGGACCTCTGACCTATACTAGGTGGGTGGCTTGGAACACATCTCAAACACTTTGAGTCTGTTTTTCTTCTCTAATTTGTTTTAAGAATTAAACGTGTTAATGTGTCCAAAAACATTTTATAAAGTTTAAAGTACTTATTATAGAAATAGTAGACATTATTATGTGTCATTGCACACGACTGAGATTCAATAGTTACTGCTATGTCTAAATTTTAGAATTCGGCAGGTATTAGATCTAGTCCCATCTTACAAAAAAAACAAAACAAAAACAAAAACATAAAAATGCACTCACTTTTATCTGCCTCATACCAAGAATCTTATCTATTGATTTCTTTCTACACCTATAAATTCATTTAAGAGTATATACAAGCACAGTCATTTAAAAATGCTTTGTCATTATATAAGTGTGTTAATTATTGGCTTAGATTGCTGAAGTTTGGAAAATGAGACAAGAGAAAGAAATGCGATCAAATCATTACATAAAAGCCCATATCTGGTTAGATCCCAACATACATTGAAGCAAGAAAAGAAGGGAGGGATGGGGTTGTGAAGGAATCAGAGTAGTTCCAAAGGGCATTCAACAACTGATCAGGATGTGAGGCAATGCACTTTTTCATACTTCTTGAACAATTTAGGAACCCACTGCTTGTTTAGAGTAGGAAAAAGCAAAGGATCTTATGTTTCCAATGCAGAGAGGCTCATGCATAATAGAGGCCCTCTAACTATGTGTTGCATGCATGAATGTTTTGTCAATTTGGGTCTTTCAAAAACCCTGGGTCTGACTAGAGAAATAAATTGTTTCCAGAAACTGTAGAGCAGATGTTCCCAAGTGAAGAACCATTATTCTCAGAGTGTCTCGAAGTGCCTTGGAATGAGAATTCATGTAAGGAAAGACAGGAGATGGGAATCTTCCAGAATGCAGCCTGAGGAGACTCTTGAGGACAGAAGTCATTGAACATGACTTGTTTTTACTGTTGGTGCCTATGCTATAAGGAAACTTGGCAGAGGAGTCTGAGGAAACAGCTGAGCAGAAGGAGTGTGCGTGCATGTGTGTGTCTGTGTGTGTCGTGGGGAAAGAAGGAACTGCGCTGTGTTAAATGTTTTATATGATTTTATTCTTCTCCTACCAATCCTATGAGATAAGTATTACTATCCCTTTTATTCATTCATTTAAAAAATGTGATAAAAAATATACCATAAAATTTACCATCTTAACTATTTTAAGTGTACAGTTCAGTAACATTAATTGTACTTACAGTGTTATGCAACCATTACCACCATCCATCTCCAGAACCCTTTCCATATGCAAAACTGACTCTCTGAATCCATTAAACAACTCCTTTTCTCTCCTCCTTCCAGTGCCTGGAAATCATCTTTTCTTTTCTTTTCTTTTCTTTTCTTTTCTTTTCTTTTCTTTTCTTTTCTTTTCTTTTCTTTCTTTTCTTTTCTTTTTTCTTTTCTTTTCTTTTCTTTTTTTTCTTTTCTTTTCTTCTCTTTTTTCTTTTTTTTCCTTTTTTTCTTTTCTTTTCTTTTCTTTCTTTCCTTTTCTTTCTTTCTTTCTTTCTTTCTTTCTTTCTTCTTTTCCTTCTTTTTTTTTTTTTTTAGATTTTATTTATTCATTTGAGAGAGTGAGAGAGAGATAGTGAGAGTGTGAGACAGTGCAAGTGGAAGCATGGAGCAGGCTCCCCAACTGAGGAAGGAGCCTGATGTGGGTCTCCATCTCAGGATCCTGGGATCATGACCTGAGCCAAAGGCAGATGTTTAACAGACTGAGCCACCTAGGCACCCCCACCCTTCTACTTTCTGTCTCTGTGAAGTTGATGACTCTGGGGACCTCCTACAAGTAGAATCATACATGCTTGTCTTTTTGTGACTGGCTTATTTCCCTTTGCATGACATTGTCAAGGTGCATCATGTGTGGCATGCAAAAGGAGTTCTCTCTTTTTTAAGGCTGAAGGATGCTCCACTGTGGGTTACTGTCCCTTTTTGTAGATTAAGAAACAGAACGGTGGTGTTCAAATATTTCCCTGAGGAAAATAAACAGAGTAACTAGAATTTGAACCCATGATGGCTGGTTCCAAAATCTGTATTCTTTCTATCATGTTAAACTGCCTCCTCAGAGAATTTATTGAGTGTGTAGCTGGGAATCCTTTACATCTCCTAGAATTTCTCCCTATCTCCTGCCACTCCATCATATTTTGTGGCATGCAGGAAATTACTCTGGGGAAGATATATGAAATAAACCCAGGAGTTACCCCGCAGAGACCACTGATCTACTATGATGTGTGCTTGTTCCATTAAGAAAAAAAAAAATGTTTACTCAACAGTTCTCCGCTGTGCCTTTTTTAAAGGTACACTTGTAATGTCATGTCCAGCTCTTTCCCTGGTGTATATTTGGGGGGGGGGCCTGAGGATGATAGCAATGTTTGGGTGAAGCATATGTACTGAACAGCACTGAGTGAAAGCTGGTAGAGATGCCCACAGTATGTTGCTAAGTGAAAACACTGAGTTGTAATGTGTTATGGGTAGTAGGATTTTATCTTAGGACAATGAAGAAGTAAAATGCATATACATGGGTCAATAGATGTGTGTGAATTGGTGTGTGGGGGGGGCTCATGATAGCAATCTAATATGACTACTACAGAGCAGCTCTCAAATATGTGGTGGATGCAGGAATGCAACCTCACTTTAGAAACTCTAGTATGCCAGGAAAAACTGCCAAAGGTCCGTTTTCAAGAAGACTTCTAGAACCCCAGAACTAACTGTAAATTTCACTACTGGAATAATCTCGAACTCACTGTGATGGCCTGCATAGTGTATCTCCACATGCAGTGTTTATGGCCATCTTTCAAAATATTTCACCAGGCTACTCACCCACCTCCTGTCCTTGATGTTCAACCAGATTGGTCTTTTCTCGGTTCCCTAAACAGGTCAAGATCTTTCCTGTCTCAGGTCCTTGGTTTGTGCTATTTCCTTTGCCTGGGATGCATTTAACCCATTCTACCTGGTTGGCTCCTTTTAATCATTGACTTTCAACTTTCTTTTTTCTTTTTTTTTTAAAGATTTTTTATTTATTCATTTGAGAGAGAGAAATGGAGAGAGAGAGAGAGAGAGAGAAAGAGCACAAGCAGAGGGAGAGGCAGAGAAAGAGGGAGAATCACACTCTCTGCTGAGCAGGGAGCTCGACGTGGGGCTCAATCCGAAGACCCTGAGATCATGACCTGAACCAAAGGCAGATGCTTAACTAACTGAGCCACCCAGGCACCCCTAGTTTTCAGCTTTCACGTCACCTTTTCAAAGAGGTCTTCCTTGGATACCGTGTTAGAATAGGTGTCCCTCCTTCCTGAGAACTCTACCTCAGCCCTCTGGTTTCTTGCACAGCCCTTCTAAAACTCACAATCCTTTTATGGGGCACCTGATGGCTCTGTTGGTTGAGCATTCAACTTTTGATTTCAGTTCAGGTCAGGATCTCAGGGTCATGATATCAAACTCCACGTTGGGCCTGCACACTCAGTGAGGAATCTGCTCAAGATTCTTTCTCTCTCTCTTCCTCTGTTCCTCCCCACTGTGCTCTCTCTCTCTCTAAAATAAATAAATAAATAAATAAATAAATAAATAAATAAATAAATATTTTTTAAAAAACCTTTAAAACTCACAATCATTTTATTTGCTTATTCTGTTTCTGTTTTTGCTGTATCCTTCCCTGGGTGGAAGGTAGCCAAGGAGCAATGGCCATCTTGCCCATCATTAATACCCTTGGTGCCTGACACATAGTAAGTTCTCAGTATATGTTGTTGAATGATTGCACTCAATGCCAGATGTGCAAATGTGTGGTGTAGCAAAGAAATAATCACCCTCCCTGAGCACAGAGGGTATTCCATAAGTATTCGTTAAATTTTTAAAAAGGAGATTTAACGCCATTGCGGAAGAAGAGACAAATGAAGGAATGAGGCTGGCCTTCTGCTTGCGGTGAGAATTCCACGGAACTCAAAATTTGTATTGGGGTCAAAGGGAATGCCATGGGACCTATGAGCCATTTGGGACCTGGAAGTGGGCAAGTGGGGGGGGGTGATATACGTAGCCCCTGGAATCTTGGCATGGGGGGAAAAGCTATGAGTCCAAAGTGGTCAGTTTTGGAGGCCAAGAGCTAGAGTCTCTTGGAAATTGATTTGCTGAGACACCTTTCCCCCACTGTGTCCCCTATGTGGCAGAAAGAAGTGTTTCTGGCTGGGCACATGGAGAGCTGGCTGCAGTGTAGGGAATAGTGGATGGAGCAGGTGACCATCAGACAACAGGCCAGTAGGCAGAGCCAGGGACTCTGAAACATGGGAGTCACATACTGCAGACTCAGCAGACTGGGAAGGTACCTTTACCTAGAACCCCAAAACTTTTGCATCTAGTACTCAAAGGTTGAATCTGCTGTATCTTCTCTGAGACAGAAGGTAGGAAACTATAGCCACAAATCCAATCCTATAAATGAAAAAACTAGACTAGGGAGAGTGGTTTGAGCTTTACCAACTTTTGTCTGATAATATGGATGCATGAGATTTCTCAGGGCTCTGGGGGAAGAAAAGCTGCAAGCAGCTCTACCTGAACCCAACATCTATGAAAAAGGGAGCAATTAGAGGCAGGGAGATGGGCTTATGCTCTGAAGCACTGCTATGTAATGCAGTTGTTCTGGATTTCCTATTCCTTGCTCTGGCCCTTGCCATGACTTGGTGAACCCTTCTGATCTTCTAAATCCTCTCTGTGAAGTGAGTGGGATCACTAGTTCTCCTTCAGAGATGAGGAGACAGACTCGGAGGGGATGGAGAGCTGAGACTAAATCTTGCAACTTGCTGCCCAAATTATTCACTCTATGTGTCCCAAGGTTTTTAAAAGAAGAGGGCTGGGAGCTAGAAAAGAAATCTGTTTAGGTGTGCACTTGATGTTGGCTCTCAGCTTTATGGGGTTTGATGTTTGTTTTTTTGTTTTGTTTTGTTTTGTTTTGTTTGTTTTGTTTTTTTGCTGGAGGTAAGAGAAAAGAATTGCTTCCTGAATTGATCTTTCTGTGATGTAGATGCTTTTCTATTATTCCCTGGGAAATGTACAGCCTGGCTCCCCAGGGTTTGGAGAGGGTGTGAAGGAAAAGGAGGCCCCCTTCTGTGGCAGGCAGCGTTGGAGAATCTAAGATTCTGACCTGCATGTTGGACATTCTCCTTTTTAACGTGGGGACCCCAGTGTCCCTCCAAGGAGAGCTTATGGCACTAGAGATTGCACTTATCTAGAGCTTAAACACTAAAGGACTCGGTTTCAGAGAGGTGGCACTCTGGTAAAACAGATAAGATCAGTTTTGCATAACTAAAGTGTAGCATCATCTCAGGCTGTGAAGTTTCTCAGTCATTTTTGATCCAAAATTCTTCTGCTAAAGACACCCATTTTATGTGAAGTTTTTTTTTTTTTTTGTGATGTGATATTACAAATAAATATCACAGTGAAAACAAATGACAATTTTAGAACTTTTTTTTTTCCAATCAGCAAGCCCTCACCCCCATTCTTTACAGGCCTTGCCAGGAAAATTCCGGCAACTGTTGAAAATCACTTGGTATTTCTTACAGAGCAAGGATGGAATGCCCTGAGGCAGTGATTCCTGAAGAGGGGTCCTGAATAAGCTCCACCAGATAGCTGGAGAGACTGTTGAAAATCAGATTCCGGAGCTCCATTTCCTGAGGTGCTAATGGAGTTGGTCTGGTTGGCCTACGTCATCTGTACAACTAAAGAGCATCCGTCCCCCACCCCAAGGTCATTCACCCAGATTTGGGAGCCAGTGGTCTAAGAAAGGCAGAGGGCTCTGGTAGAAGAATTAACCGCAAACACAGCCTCCTTGGGTCCCTTCCTCCCTTCGCCTCCTGCAAGACCAACTCCATCCATCTAGGTCCACTGCAGAAAATCCCCTCAAGTCAGCAATCTTCCTCCACCCAGCTGAGTCCCTATTAGTGAAATAAAACATAGCACTTAAAACAAAAGTTCATTTGTAGAGGCCCAACCGAAGGGAATTCAATTAATATGAAAGTATGTTCCCGTAACCCCCCACCCATCCTGCTAAGCGCCTTTCAGACCCGTCATCTGGAGCGAGAAGAGCTTCGTCAGACAGATAGAAACTGGGTCACAAGGTGCGTGAAATTGGAGGCTTTTCCTGGGCACCTCTTCGTTCAGATGCCCAGGGGGAGTGGAAATAGCTACAGCCCACCCATTGCCTGTTGGGATTCAGCGGAGCTCATCAGCCTTCAGGAGACCACACAGCATCTTGGGTGAGCTACCTTCATCCTCACAGGCCTGCAATGGCCAGATTCACAAATGCACTGGTTAGAAACGGGGTGTTATGGTTGAATTTCATCCTCACCTCCCTACTGTTTTCTCCAGGCTCATCTTCTCATGGGGGGATCATGGAGATGGAATCTCTGGCCCTTGTGCCTTTCAAGAGCCCTACATCTGAATTTCTTATTGGCTCCTGGACATTCTTCCTTGATTTAGAACACATTATCTGTCACCCCAAACAGCACATTCCTCTAGACTCGCTCTGCCCCCCGTGCTTTCTTCCCAGGCCCCCTTCCTCCCCAGCCCAGCTCCTCTCCTACCACTTCCAGTTTCGTCACTGGCTGCCAGGCCCTCTGCAAATCCTCCCGCCACTGGTGACATTCCCTCTTCTGCTCTCTCATTACCATCTTCACGGGAAGAATCCTAGCTCTCTCTTTCATTTCATTTTTCCCTCTCAACTACTAATATGATTGGTCACTGGTTATTGCTGCCCCAAGCCTGTCCCTGTCCCTTCACACACTATCGCTGTGTCATTCCTAGTAAAGCTTCACTTTGCCTGTCACTCAGTCCCCTGTTCACAAACTTGGCCCTTACAGATTTCCAAATGTCCTCCCTATTTCTCAAGCCTTATTTTTTCCTCTTCACCTACCCGTAATCTATGTGTGCACCGGCTAACTCTACACACTCCCTGTAATTCCCCACCTCTAGGCTGTGAGAAGTGCTGTCTTTCTTTTTAAAGATTTTATCTGTTTATTCATGAGAGATGGAGAGAGAGACAGAGAGGCAGAGACACAGGCAGAGGGAGAAGCAGGCTCCATGCAGGGGGCCCGACATGGGACTCCATCTGGAACTCAGTGAGCCAAAGGCAGAAGCTCAATCATGAACCACCCAGGTGTCCCTAAGCGCTGTCCTTCTTTTAGGCTGTCTTTCCTCCAACCCTTGCCTTCAGAAATCCACCACGTGCCACAGAAGTTTTCTGGATGTCCTTTCTTTATCTGGACAAAGGATTGCTGCCTCTTTGGTTAAATGGACAAACAGAATTTCGGGGCAATGTGACGAACTATTTCCAGAATTACACAAAAACCCACAGACATGCTAATGTAACATACACGCGAACGCACACAGCAGTGCCATTTTTCAAATCCACACTTCTCTTTGATTGCTGGGATGAGATGGCAGAGATGCAGCGATGATCTGTTAGCTGGCACTGACAACAAGAACATGTGAAATAGATAATAGAGTAGAGGGAGGGGGTGGCAGAGCAAACACTTCCAGATTTAATCTTGGGTTTGTTGCCTTAACAACTTGATGTAGATTTCAAAGAGGTGGCCTTTTCTCTTAATAATCCTCTTGGAACCCAGAGTTGTCATAACAATGGCATTGAAAATGAAAATAGCCAGCCCTCCGACAAATGGCCTTTACCGCTGACTTTTCTTTTCAAGAAAGGCCTGTAGAAAACTGGGATCAAGACCTGATGTGGGGAAAGAGAACAGGTAAATTGTGCCAAATGCAAAGGGCTTGTGGCCCCGTGTCTGTGATGGCTAATTCCAAGCTCCAGACACTGAGACTGATGAACATTGTTCCCACTTCCTCAATCTGTTCCATTAGCAGCTTTTCATGATGAGGCAATGTCTTAGATGCGTTTTTAAATTTATATAACATGCTTGAACAAAAGGTTAAACTATATGGAAACTTTTTTTTTTTCTCTTAAAAGAAAATTTGGAGTCCTATGGTCCTCAACCACTGGCCCATGGCCTAGATTCATATGATTAACTTGGCATCCTGCTTGCCTGTGTCTCTCTCCCCAGCTATAGCATTCCCTTCTTGGCTTTTCTCTCTCTTTTCTTTGCTCCCATGGTCTCCAGCAAGGAATTTACATTGTCACAAGAGTACAAGCATCATTGGATTGCAATCTGCTGCTCTAGATTATGAATGCTCAATGATCCATGTGTTTCTCGGTCTTCTGGCCTGTCTCTTACACACCCTTAGTCTGTTTGGGCTGTTATAACAAAATATCACAGACTGGGTAGTTTATAAACACAGAAATTTATTGCTCACGGCTCTGGAGGCTGAAAGTCTGAAATCACAGAGCCAGCAGGGTTGGGTGAGAGCCCTCTTCTGGGCTGCAGACTCCTCATTATGTCCTTGGATGGCAGAAGGGCAAGGGAGCCTTTTTGACAAGAGCATTAATCTTGTTCATGAGGGCTTTACCCTCAGGACCTAATCACCTACCAAAGACCCCACCTCCTAATACCATCACACTGGGGGTTAGAACATCAACATATATACCCAAGAGACACACAGTCAGACCACAGCATGCTCGATCAAGGCATACTTGTTAGTATTTATTGACTGGGATGTCCACGAGTGCATTCAATTGCATGACATGTCCAAGCTGATCACTTTCCCTGCAAGGACAAGCCCCGTAGGTAGGATATCACCCAGGGAAAGAGTGATGGAATATTTTCTGCCCTGTCCCTGGCACTCAGCCTATGTTGACTTGGATCACATTTCCCTGATGTTAAGTCAAATGCATAGTGCGTGGAAAACCTTTTGTATATCGTGGTCACCTTCATGTAGTTCAAGTGCTTCCAAACAGAAGTGGAAAGTGTTGAAGTAGGAAGAAAGGGATACTGTATTCTGCTGAGCTGTGGGCAGGCACCATGAGAGAAGGACAGTGTCTAAACCATTAGCTATCTCCTTAAAAGTGTGAGCAAAGTTGGGGCATCTGTGTGGCTCACTTGGTTAAGCATCCAAATCTTGATTTCGGCTCAGGTCATGATCTCAGGGTTGTGAGATTGAGGCCCACATTAGAGCCTGCTTAAGATGCTCTCTCTCTCTCTCCTTCTCTCTCTCTCTCTCTCTCCTCTCTCTCTCTTCCTCTGTTCCTTCCCTGCCTCTAAAAAAAAAAAAAAAAAAGTATGAGCAAAGCTCAGGCTCCTGCATCCTCCCACCTGTGGGTTCTGACATTCATGTGGGTTGTGAATATATACAAAGAAACGTGTGCGTTAAGAAGCCCTCATGAATCTTCTTTGTTTCTCAGATTCCTCTTGGGAGCCATTGTTGGTTATTTCATCTTTTTAATGTGAGTTTTAAGATTCTTGGGGAAGAAAAAAAGAAATGGTTTTCTGGTTCCTTCCCACTGGGATACCTTACAAAGAAATAGTAGGGCTGAAAAATGCAGAGTGGGACATAAATTCTAAAACATCCCAGAATGCGTAGAGTTCAGAGTCAGTGCTGGAAAAATTTATCTAAATCATAATTCCTCCAAAAGGGGAAAACACCCCAATCATATAAAGACACAAATAAAATACAAATTTCTGCACACATTCAAATTTATAGTTCTTAAATGATTGTCTTGGAAGCTGCTACATGATGTATATCGTCAATATTTCTGGTTTCCAGATGGGAAGAGGGAAATGGAATGCTAATGAATTATAGGTTTGATTCAAAGTGAAAAAAAAAGTTTTTTCTTTTCAGTCGGTTTTCTTTTATTTATTTTAAATCCAATTATTGTCCTGCTTTGTCACAAAATGTAACATTTGTCATTGTTTTATAGGTTTGGTTTTACAAGGCCAGTGCTCAGGAGGCTGTTTATTTCCTCCTACGTACCTTGCCTGCAATTTGGGTATGTGGGCAACAAGTGGATGATAGTGCCTTACCGCTTGGCAATATAAAATGTTGCTAACAAAGAGGAAACTGGAGTGTTTTCATTTAGATTTTGCTTTTAAATTATCACTCATCCCCCTCCCCGCAAAGTAGCTTATCACAAAAATTGCAATACAATGACCTTTTCTTTATTTTATTTATTTATTTATTTATTTATTTATTTATTTATTTATTTATAGTTTTTTATTTCTTAATTTTTTTTTTTTTTACAATGACCTTTTCTAATACTACTAGTCACCAGGCTGTAAACTAGTGAATTTTCTAGAAAGACATAATACAAAATACAGAGCTCCTAACTGGAATTCATTCTTATTGTCCTTGCCTTCATTTCCCTCTTTGTGCTACTACTTTATTGAGGAGTAAACAATCTTATGAGCAAAAGTGAGGTAGCAGGGACAAGGAGCAAGAAAGAAGGGGGGTTAGTAGAAGATCCCTCAGGGAGCTGACCACAGCTCTGTGTGGCCAGTTGCTCCATCTCACGTGGGCTGTCCTCTAAGAAGCCATGTAATTATGTGGCAGGACAACCCACCTAGGAGGAAAAGAGGGAATTGTCTATATGTTCCTGTATTCCACTTGTCCAAGGTGAGCCTCCTGGGGGTTCATCTCCTGCACTTCTGGATTATACACGTTGTTCTCATATCTCTGGCCAGTGTGTTCGCTGACGAACCTTGGCTATCTTACTGACTTTTGGGCTATTGCCAATGACCTAGGCATCTAGCCTGCTACTTGGAAAATGACAGACTGTCAGATTAAAGACACCCTTCATGAACTATGGAAAGCAATCACAGCTGTTGATCAAGAGGTCTAAGTCACTCATGCAGGAGTCCTCTTGATACACATATCTTATAATGCAGCTGCCTCAGAAAGGAATTATTTCTTGGTGCTTCCTTAGTAATGATCAGGGTAAAAGGGAAAGGTTAATTAGGTCAACAGGAATATTTGGGATTCTGACTCTTCCTAGGCATGGTCCTTTCTTCCCATAACAGCAACTCCAAGTTGGATTGGTTGGTGCACCAAGCCAAAAGGGGCCTGGAATTCAATTTATTTCTGGTTTAGCCACCTGGATTCTCTAGTGGGATTGCCATGATCTTAAATGATAAGGATAATGACCATTTGCCTGAGTATACTGTTCACTGAGTCCCTGTGCAAAGAGAAAACTGGAGTGTTTTCATTTAGATTTTGCTTTTAAATTATCATTCATCCTCCCCCCCACCCCACCCCCCGCCCCCAAATAGCTTATCACAAAAATTGCAACACAATGACCTTCTCTAATACTATTAGCCACCAGGCTGTAAACTGGTGAATTTTGTAGAATGACATAATACAAAATACAAAGCTCCTAACTGGAATTCATTCTTATTGTCCTTGCCTTCATTTCCCTCTTTGTGCCACTACTTTATTGAGGAGTAAACAATTCCATGTGGGGGATGTAGTAGATCTTTGTAAGTTTTATGAAACATCCTTGTGCTTTTTGCACTTGACCTTTCTGGGTGAAAGGTCTGGGTGCAAGTAGGGAACAATTGTATAAAAGATGAAGTTATACCTACTGGAATGGGAAATTTCAAGTTCTTTGTGGTAGAGGAAGAACTCTGATACTTGGGGAGGGAATATCTCAGATTCCAGGGTATAGTGAATGAAGGACATCAATGACCTTTGTCTTTCAGAATCACCCTTAGGGACTTTCCCACTCTTGTGGCTCTTCTGAATAATTGGAAGCACCTTGAATTTAACTGATGACTGGGTCTGCCATCACCCACCAGAGAGCTCTAACCTCTGACTTCTATTCCGTTTAATGTTATCAAGAAGTCTTTTGAAAACAGCAGGGGGATGAATCTAGCTCCTAAGCTTCTCACCAAAAACACTTCTGAACCCCAATTCACAAAGATTAGCCATTCCACGCAGTGGATGGATACCACTTGGTTAGTGGTATGTACAAATGGAGCAGATTATACTGTCTCCCCTTATGCTTTGCCTCTAAAACCAAAAACTAGACTCAATTATTCAAACTGAGCTGGGCACTTTAAAGGCCAACGGCCAACCAGAAGGCCATTTTAAAGACACTGTTAACTTGTTCTTTGACTGATACAGGTCCCACTTTGGGGCCTCAACAATTGTAAGCAACAGGTTCTTTCTGGGGCACCATGTGCCCTTCTGGGACTGTATTTCTTGTATGGAAACCAGGGATAATTCTCTCCTCAAAACACAATGACCTTCACTTTAGAGATGTCCTTTTGTTATTAAAATAATGGGGATTAAAAGCTTTTGCACAGTAAAGGAAAAACTTGACAAAACTAAAAGGCAACCTACAGAATGGGAGAAGATATTTGCAAATGTCTTATCAGATAAAGGGCTAGTATCCAAAATCTGTAAAGAACTTATCAAACTCAACACCCCAAAACCAAAAAAATCTAGTCAAGAAATGGGCACAAGACATGAACAGACATTTCTCCAAAGAAAACATAAAAATGGCCAACAGACATATGAAAAAATGTTCAACATCACTTGGCATCAGGGATATACAAATCAAACCACAATGAGATACAACCTCACACTAGTCAGAATGGCTAAAATTAACTCAGGAAACAACAGATGTTGGCAAGGATGCAGAGAAAGGGAAACCCTCTTAGTTGATGGGAATGCAAACTAGTACAGCCACTCTGGTAAACAGTGTGGAGATTCCTCAAAAAAGTCAAAAATAGAGCTACCTTACAACCCATTGCACTATTAGGTATTTATCCAAAGGATCAGACATAATTATTTAAAGGGGCACATGCACCCCAATGTTTACAGCAGCAATGTCCACAATTGCCAAAATATAGAAAGAGCCCAGAAGTCCATTGATAGATAAGATGAATGGATAAAGATCATGTGATATATATGTGAGATATATATATGTGATTTATATATATCACATGATATATATATATATGTGTGTGTGTATCAGCCATCAAAAAGAATGGAATCTTGCCATTTGCCATGACATGGATGGGACTAGAGGGTATTATGCTAAGTGAAATAAGTTAGGGAAAGACAAATAGCATATGATTTCACTCTTATGTGGAATTTAAGCAACAAAACAGATGAACATAGGGGAAGGGAGGGAAAAAATAAAATAAGAGGAAAGCAGAGAAGGAGGAAAATCATAAGAGACTCTTAACTCTAAGAAACTGAGTGTTACTAGAGGAAAGGTGGATAGGGAATGGGGTACTTGGGTGATGGGCATTAAGAAGGGTACTTAAGTAATGAGCACTCTGTGTAGTATGCAATGGATGAATCACTAAATTCTACCTCTGAAACTAATAATATGGTTTGTTATTTAAATTAAATTTAAATTAAAAATTATATAAATATTTGGTATATACTTAGGAGTGGAATTCTCTATCATATGATAATTCCATATTTAACTGTTTGAGGTGCTGCCAAGCTGTTTGGGGTACTGTATTTTCCAAAGTAGTTGTGGTATCTTACATTCCCACCAGCAGTGTGTGAGGGTTCCTCACCCATCCTGGGTGTGGCCATTTATCTATCTTTTTATTCAGCTTCCATAGCAAGTTTCAAGTGGTATCTCATTGTGCTTTTGATTTGCATTTCCCCCATGGCTAATGATGCTGAGCATCTTTTTGTGTGCTTACAGGCCATTTGTATTTCTTTGGAGAAACATCTATTTAGATCCTTTGTCTACATTTAAATTGGGTAATTATCTTTAATTGGGTAATTTATTATTGGATTGTTTTATTTTTTTAAGATTTTATTTATTTATTTAAGAGAGTGAGAGAGAGAGTGAGACACAGGTCATGCGCAGGGAAGGGGCAGAGGGAGAGGGTGAAGCAGGCGCTCCATGGAGCAAGGAGCTCAGATGGGGGACTCGATCCCAGGACCCTGGGATCATGACCTGAGCCAAAGGCAGACTGCAAGAAGGGGCAGACCCAGGTGCCCCTTATTGGGTTGTTTTTAATTCACATAATATATATGTTTATATATACATAATTTGTTTTGTTTTACACACACACATATATATACACATATACACATACATATATATGAACACTCAGTGCTCATATCTAATACATATATAGCTTCTATTAGATGTCTAATGCATATATAGCACGTTTTGGATATAACCCCTTAACAGATACATAATTTGCAGAAAGTTTTCCCTCATTATGTGGACTGTCTTTACTCCCCACCCCACACTTTTTTGATGGTTTCATTTGAGGCACAAAATTTCTCATTTTGATAATGCCCAGTGTATTTTTTTTTCGTTTGTTGCTTGTGATTCATATTTACTTTTGGTTTTAATCTGCATTTCCCTAACTAACAATACTGAGCATCTTTTCATGTGCTTATTTGCCATTTATATTTCTTTGGTGAAATGTCTGTTCAGATCTTTGCTTTTTTGTTTGTTTTGACTGGTGTTTTGCTTTCTTATATTTGAGTTGTGAGAATTCTTTCAATATTTTGTATACAAGTCCTTTATCAGTGTGTTTTGCAAAGGTTTATTCCACGTTGGTGGCTTGTCTTAATATTCTTCATAATGCATTTTTTTGTTTTTCTGTTTTTTTTTAAACTTTATTTATTAATTTGAGAGAGAGAGTGAGAGAGTGCAGGAGCAGGGGGAGGGGCAGAAGGAGAGGGAGAAGCAGATTTCCCACTGAGCAGGGAGCATGGTGTAGGACTCAATCCCAGGACCCTGAGATCCCGACCTGAGCTGAAGGCAGACACTTAACCAGTTGAGCAATCCAGGTGCCCCCATAATGCATTTTGAAAAGCAAAAGGTTTTCCATTGATGTAGTTCAAATTACAGCTTTTTAAAAATATGATTCTTACTTTTGGTGTCTTATCTAAGAAATTTTTGACCATCTAAACTCATAAATGTTATCTTCCAGAGTTTTTAGGTTGTTAAGTTTGGCATTTAGGCCTGTGACCCACTCTACAATTTTTTTAGGGTGCACGATATAGATCAAAGTTCTTTATTTTTGCACGTGGATATCCTAATGTTCTAGCACCGTGTATTGAAGACTATCCTTTCTTCATTGAAATGGCTTTTTGCACCTTTATCCCTGGTTTTTAGCGGTTTGACTATGATGTTTCTTAGTGTGTTTCCTTCTCGTTTCTTCTGCTTAGGGTTTGTGGAACTTTCAGACAGCTTTTCAGGGCATTAGTTCTTACCAAATTTGGAAAATTTTAGGCCATTACTTGTCTCCTCCACCACCCCACAATCTCCTACTGGTATTTCAATTACATATAGGTCAGACTGGTTGATATAGTCCCATATCTCACTGAAGCTTATTCATTTATTATTATTTTTGTATTTTTTCTTCCTGTGTTCATTATTGATAATTCCTGTTGCTATGGCTTAAAGTTCATTAATAATTTCTTCTGCTGTGTCTAATCTGCTCTTATTTCCATCTAGTGTGTTTTTTTATCTCTAGAAGTTCATTTTGAGTATCTTTTGTATCTTTAATTTTTCTTATTATGCTCATGCTCTTTGCCTCCTTGAACATATGGAATACATTTATAGTGAGTATTTTAATGTCCTTGTCTACCAATTCTATAACCTTTATCATTTCAGGGTCTGTTTCTATTGAATGACTTTTCTTCTGATCATGGCCCATGTTTTCCTGCTTCTTTGAAGTTCTAATGCTTGTACTGGATCCTAGATATTTTGAATTTTATGTTTTTTGGTGCTTGTTTTTTTTTTTAGGGGGGGTGGAGAACGGCTTATTCTTTTAAGTACTTTTGTTGTTCTGGAATAGAGTTCATTGACTTGGAAACTGCCTGATTCTTGAGAGGTTTACTTTTAAGTTTTGCTAAGCAGGTGTTATGGACTGAAAGCTTGTGTCTCCTCCAGATCCATGCAGTAAAGCCTTATCCCCTGATGAAATAATAGTTAAAGGTGAAGGCTTTGGGTGTGGTAAGTTGGTTTAGATCAGGTCATGTGGGTGGAGCTTCCATGATGGGATTAGTGTCCTTATAAGAAGAGGAAGAAACACCAGAGTGCTTTTTTTCC
This sequence comes from Vulpes lagopus, assembly GCF_018345385.1. Lineage (NCBI taxonomy): Eukaryota > Metazoa > Chordata > Mammalia > Carnivora > Canidae > Vulpes > Vulpes lagopus. Next base: position 19,669,490 of record NC_054833.1, read on the forward strand.
ACACGTGGGGATAGTAGGAAGGCAGACATCAGCAAGTCAGGAAGAGAACTCTCACTAGCCACTGACAGTTGGCACCTTGGTTGTGGATTTTTCAGCCTCCAGAACTGTGAGAAATCAATGTTTGTTGGTTAAGCCACTGATTCAATGGTATTTTGCTGTAGCAGCCCAAGGTGACTAAGAAAAGCCCAGAATGGCCTTTACACTTTGCTGCACTACTGAGGCAATTCCCTGCTGAGGACTTTACTCAATACTCTGTGTACCCAGAGGTCTTTCTACTTCAACAAATAATTTCTGTCTCTGAGGATTGTTCCCCCTCCTCCTGTCAGTGTTTTCACCTCTACTGTGGTAGTTGCTTCCCATGCATGCATGCACACATCAATGCTTAGTTAAGCACTTAAGATGAATGTTTTGAAGATTTCCTAAGTTCTCTGTTCAGTTCTCTTTCCTCTAGTGCTCTACCCTGGGAAGTTTAGCAACTCTGGCCTAAACAAATATTAAACTTGAGTTCTCAACTCAAGGAGACCACTGGGCCCTGAGTACCCTTTCCCTGATGCACAGTGGCTTGCAAACTCCAAGTATCAAGGTGAACAGTCACCTTGTTTGCCTCCCTTCTCTCAGAGATTGCTGTCCTGGAATGCCTGTTATCCAACGACTAGAGACTATTGTTTCATTTATTTTGTCCAAATTTTTAGTTATTTAAGGTAGAAAGGTAAAGCAGGTTTCTGTTAACCCACTATGTCTAGAAGTAGAAGTTAGCATTTCACCCTGAAGGGAGTGGTAGGGGAAGCTGCTGGTTTCTGTGTACTGAAGAAGCTAGACGCTGGAAAAGCTATAATCGTTGCAAGAATCTGGTGCTGACCAACCTGCCCACACTGCAAGATCTGGGCACTGGGGAAGCCATGTATAATATAGGAACTGGGTCCTGGGGAAGCCATGCACATTGCAGGAGCCTGGCAAGCAAGCACACAAAAACCAGGAAGCAAAATCCTTTCTTCTTATAATGTCTCTCCAGTGCCCTCTACTGACAAAATTTAATATCATGCCATTTAGCAGAAAAATACTATTGAAGGGGCCCATATCCATTTTCCCAGAGCAGGTAATGAAGTATGAGTTTAGATTCAAGAGGCAATAGATTGATAACTGGAATAGACATTGTGGAGGATTGCTGCCTACTGGTATTTCAAAATTATGTGGCCATCTGGTGAGTTCAGATCTATAACGTCAATTAAATACTTTTCATGAAAAATTTTGAGCTTGAGATGACTAAGATTTATTTAGTTCTAAGTAGAGGATAGTGGCTTCATCTATTCCTAGCAAAGAACAAAAAACACTTTAAAATAGCATGCTATATTCTTCTCCATTTTTCCTTATTATTTAGTAGAAGAGAAAAAGAGGAGAGGAAGGAAACTAATGTTGTTGAGCTACTTCTATGTGCCAGGTGCTTTGCCTATATAATTATTTGGAACTCCCAAAGACACCCTATGAAGAAGTTTGGTCATGTGCCATTTTACAGATGAACAGATAAGGTTGAGGCAATTTGAATGGACAAGAATTTCCTGGGAAGGTTGTTAACAATGAAGATGATTTGACTAGCCCCATAGTTTTGGTTAAGTACATTAGGGATGAGGTTTAGGAATGTGCATTTTAAACTAACACTTAAGAGATTCTGGTTCAGGTGGTCCATGGGCCACATCACCTGAAACACTCATTTTGATAACTTGTTCAAGTTCATAAGGTTCAGGGACATGCTTCAGATTGAATAGAGGACTATTTGTCCCTAACCACGTCCAGCCTTTCCCCTCTGCTACACCAAACTGCAATAGTAGTAAGAATGAGCAATTATTGGGCATCAACAGGCCCACCCTAGAACTATGTATGAGGGAAGCAAGCAGTTTAATGGACAAGCAGCTGTTTAAAAATAAGCCCAGAGCTAACAGACTATGTTTCAGAAACAACATTTTATTGGAACAACACTGGTTGAGCTGGTTGACTCTTGTGATCATGAAATAGTTCCTTCCTTTAATTTCAGTTCCTTGATGGAACCTCAGTAGAGGTTCTCCTTCTTGGTCTAGGGAGTTGATGGCACTTGATTATAAATTATGCTATTAAAAAAATAAATTATGCTATTAAATCATCAGATAATGTGACAATCGTATAATGAGAATATTCAATAATAAAAATTTCCAAGGATTATCAGTTGTCAAAGACATTTGATATCTTTCAAAGCTAATTATCAAATGTTAATTGGTAATACCTATTTTCTTAAGTGATTACAAATGAGATAATTTTAGATGTTTTCTTGCTGGGTGATGCATCATGCAACATATGAGATGAAGGAATGGAAATAAGTTGGTTTTGGGTTGGGCAAGAACACCTAACTAATTTTAGAGCATTTGGAGGTCAATGCATTATTAAATAGATGCATTCCACATGTGAGTGACTCATTTAGTCTTGGTTCTGCCCTTGTTGTGCAAATGTGACATTCAGACAAGCCTTATTTAAGTTATTGAGTATCTTTTTCTGCAAAAATAGAAACAGAGCATCTAAGGCAAAGCCAGATTTTGTGTCAATCAAATAAATGGGCCTGTAGATTCTGAATAAAACTTTGTATTAGGATTCTGACATCGCTGGGACATAAAGATTGATTTTTGTTTACCTCATTCAAAAAGGAACTCTACTAGAAAAGACTATATAGTCTTTTCATGGGTAGAAAAATTCAACTGCATAAAGTTTTTCTCAAATTAATTCATAAATGTTATGCAACTCCAACAATCATTTAACCAGATAAATTGATGGTAAACATCATGTGAGAAAAAAATAAGACAGAATGGCCAGTCACATTAAAAAAAGGAGATGGAGAACTATCTTTATCAGATATCAAAACATATTCTAAAGCTGCAAAAATTAAAACAATATGATATTGCTGCATAGCTAGAAAAAGATAAATAGAATAATAAGAAGTCCAGAACCATACCCTAATGCAATGAGAAATTTAGTAAATGATATAGGTGGAATTTTAAGAGAGTAGGTGAAAATAGGGACTATGGAAGTAATGGTTTTGGGTCACTTTGAAAACTATCTGGGGAAAAAAAAATGGATTCCCAAAAGATTGATAGGTTCAAATCAGTAAGGAAACCAACAACTCAACGGGAAAATGGATAAAGATATGAAAGAACAATTTCATAATAAAGGAAATTCAAATGGTTCTCAAACAAAATGATAAACAACCTTATATATAATAAGCAATATAGTAATTAAAACTATAATGACACATCATTTTTTTGTCTTACCTATTACATAGTATAATGTATGTTGCATCAGCTGGAAACTAGAAAACAGGCTCTTTCATAACATTGCTGGTGGAGTGAATTTGTTACAATCTCTATGGAGTGCTATTAACAATACCTTTATTTTTTTAAAAAAAGATTTTATTTATTTATTCATGAGAGACACACAGAGAGAGAGAGAGAGAGAGGGGCACAGAGGGAGAAGCAGGCTCCATGCAGGGATCCTGATGTGGGACTCGTTCCCAGGACTCCAGGATCATGCCCTGGGCTGAAGGCGGCGCTAAACCGCTGAGCCACCCAGGGATCCCTAGCAATACCTTTAAAAATGCTGATACCCTTTGACCTTCTATGTATTTATTCCATATGTACTCACACATGTGAAATGACTTACATATAAAGGTATCCACCAGACCACTGTGTGTTGGAAACAAATTACAATCCTGCTAATAGACCACAGGTATGGTATATCCATATTCCATATTATGGAATACCATGCAGTCAATAAAAAGAATGGGGAAGCTTTTTATATATTACATATGGGCCTTACATTGTTAGTTTTTTAAAATTTGCATAACAATGAATATAGTATGTTGCTATTTGGGTAAACACAATGTATACATATATGTTTATATGCATGTGTATGTATGTGCATATGTGTTTATGTATAGTATATGTGTATGTGGATATGCAGGCTAACATATAAAATGTCTCTGGAAGATACACAAGGAATTGGTTACATTGGATGCTTCAAGGAAGATGAACTAGGAGATTGGAAAAGACCAGAGAGAAGAATTCCTACTTTTAAAGATATCATCTTTGATACATTTTGTGTTTTGTGCCATGAGAAAGTATTAACCATTCTTCAACAGGTTTTTTTTTTTTTTTTTTTTTACTGGCCATTAATAATAATTTTGTGAGAACTTCTAAGATGATCTGATCTCAAGGTGGCTTCTATAGAACTGATTATCTCTTTTGCCAAAGAGTAGAAAGACTACAATTGAAATGAGTATATATTTGTTGTTTTTTTTGTGTTGGTTCCTATTTTAAAGGATGGCGGTAAGTATTTCTGTAAAAATACTTAGATTTGTGCAAAGTATATCCTCATATACCATCCTGTTTTGGCCTTAGCAGTGTTGAGGTAGCTATGAACCAGACACAGGGCCCAGGGTGCTATCTAGTCTCACCATTAGTCATAACAGAAATTCTTACTAGAACATAGATTTTCTGTTTCTTAACCAATGGTTTTCCTTATTGTTTTTGCCAATATTATTGCTATTATGCTAATAATAACTTCAATTTGATTATCTGCTATGTGCCAGCCACTGACGCATGCTGTCACTCATTCTACCTGTTTTACCATCTTTATCTGTTTTATCATTTTTCCTTTTCAAATGAGAAATATGAGCATCAGAATTAAATAAATTGTGCAAATTCATGTAATAAATCTAGAGTAAGGATTTGAACCCCAATTTTCTTAACTTTGTGACTTTTTCCTTTCCTGCTGTATTATATATCATTCTTTTCAAATGAATACCTCATGGTTTGTATGTGTACCTTTCCCCTAAGTGAAATATTTTGTTCAATATCTACTGATTTATTACTTCTTCTTGACCCGGGTGGTGTGCACAGAGCTGGGCTATGGCAGCTGTCTTCAACAGAGTACAAATGCAAGTGGGTGCCATCACCTGCAAGTTATGATGGTCTTGTCACCTCTCTTTTCTGGCCTATATTGTGTTGCACACTGAAGACTCCACATTATCAGCAGCAGCTCAGGCAGGCAGCACCCTAGAACTTCTTGGTCACCTTGTGATTTTTTTCTTTTATAAAAAATTATTTTATTTATTTGTTTGACAAGGAGAGAGAGAGAGAGCACAGGCAGCAGAAGTGGCAGGCAGAGGGAGAGAGAGAAGCAGGTTGAGCAGGGATCTGATGTGGAGCTTGATCCCAGGACCCTGAGATCATGACCTGAGTCAAAGGCAGATGCTTAACTGACTAAGCCACCCAAGTACACCTATTTTTGCTTTTTCAAAATGAAAATTGCTTCATTGTTTTTTTTTTTTGCATTTTAAAGATAATATGTTTTCTTAAAGTGTAAGAAATTCAGATAACAGAGAGTAATAAAATGGATAAAATTAAAATAACCCAAAAGTTCATTGCTATGACCTATGTGCTATTAACATCATAACAAATATATGATCAGACTTCTCCCTGTGGATAGAGGAACATATACACAGGCATTGTGTATATAGACTGAATAATTTTGGGGCATTCTATTTTTTCCCACTTAATAAATCAGTCATCTCATGTTCTTGGGTATAGGCTACATCATGATCAGCTTTAAAAGTGTATGGCATTTTGCCAAGTAGTTAAACTGTACTTAACTAATTTACTTCCCAGTTTTTGCTATTATAAAAATGCTATAATGTAAAATTTTTTACGTAACTATATAGTTTTCCCATTCTTTCTTTTTTTTTAAACGAATATTTATTTATTTATTTATTTATTTATTTATTTATTTATTTATTTCAGAAAGAGAGAGACACACAGAGAGAGAGAACAAGCAAGAGGGGCAGAGGGAGAGGGAGAGAGAATCTCCAGCAGATTCTGCATTGAGCCGAAAAGCTGGGCTCAGTCTCACAACTCTGAGGTCACAACCTGAGCCAAAATCAAGAGTCAGATGCTCAACAGACTAAGCCACCCAGGTGTCCCTTCCCAATATTTCTGAAGGAGAGTGTTCTGTGAGTAGAATTGCTGGATTGCTTGTAGCTTTTCTGAATGAGCTTGGAAACAGAAACTTGAGATCGAGGTCTCATTATAGATAACCAGTAATAAAAAGGGTCTTCTGACTTTTCCTAATTCTTCTGCTTACTTTTCTTAGTAGTGTGTATACCTGCCTTCAAACATCCACACTTTCATTGTAGTTTTTCTCACCTTGCCCCTATCTCTACACTGTCATCTCTACTGTTTTCCTTTATATAACATCTACCTTCTGGGGAAAAAATAACAATAGTTACTTTAGAATTTGTTTTATCATAATTTTTCTTTTTAAACAGATTTCCATTTGTTGTGTCTGATTTTTCTTAGTAGAGATGGCAGGGGTCTGCTCAGAGCAGCTTAACGAAGCCATCTGTGTGTACGGAAAAGCAGAGACAATTAAAACCTGTTGACAACTTTGGGCAAAGCTGTGGGCCTCATGTTCTGTAATTTATGTGAAAAACTGAAGAACAATCAGTTCAAGCTGGTTCTTCAAAAAGGCACAGCCTGTAACACGCTTTTGGCAGTTCAGTATCTTTGCACCATAGCAAAGGGGTATTTGAGTCCAACGAATTCTGAGATGTGCAATAGGAGCTCATGAACAGGGTCCATGAAAACAAACACACATGTTGCCATGAAGAGAAAATGGAAGCTGCTGCTGTTTTTTTTTTCCAGTTTTTCATGTAACTCTGTTTCTCTAACAGACAAATATGCATAGTGCTTCCTTCCCATTGCCCAGTGCTTTTTTTGTCAGAGTACGCAGAGTCCATTCTGACACCTGCTGTGGGGCATGTCATCAGAGTTAAGGACACAAAAAGTGGCAAGGGTGCTTGGGGAGGCAGTGGTTTGTAGCAAATATTTTATATTTAAATCTCAGCTCTGCTCCCTCCTAGCAACTTGGGCCACTCTGTTTCCTACTTTTCAAAGAGCCATACCTGGCTATAGGATATATGATGTTTGGAGGTAATATATAGGATATTGCTTATATTTCCATCCTTCCTTTCTCATCTCTCTATTACCTTCCACATTCTGTTACCTGGTTCCCATCCCCATCCTGCCACTGAAATTGCACTGGCCAGGTAACCAGCACCACTTCTCTTACTAAATCAGTTTTGTCTTAGGTGTTTCTTAGGAACACTGACCAATTCCACCTTCTTGAAGCATTCCCTTCCCTTGGCTTCCAAAAATCACACTTAGATTGCTTCCTTCTCCCGCTGTGGGCACTTGTCCATCCCCAGTGTCTTCATCTCTTCCTCTCCTATATTTTATTCTAAAGTTGGTGGTATTCAGTTTCTGTTCTGCATCTCCTTGTTCTTGTTTATACTTTTGCTACAGAGTTCCATTTATATCTATGACATCAGCTGTCATCATATATTGGAATCTCTACTACATAATTTCAGTTCACACAACATATCCCAGTCCATCTTCAGATGGCCATGCTTGGAGACCACATGCTGGTGCAAGAAATGCAGAGGTCATTTCATTCCTCATGTCCCACTTCCCTAGCCCATTCTCTACTCCTTACCCTTTAGGGGTCCAGGAGTCTCAGAGAACTGGAAGCCCCCTGGGAGGAAAGGGTCTAGTCTAGTTTGGCCTGGTCTTGCTTCTAAGGGCTTGATGAGTGATCCTTGCTGAGCAGAGGCTGGATTTGGTAAGTTGTATAAGTGTGAACAACAGACCAAATCCTCACTACCACAGTAACCACTAGTGATGGAGTAGAGTCTTGCACTGACTAAAGTGACACTTTGGGAGTGGGTTTCTCACTTCCCAAGGTTCCTAACAAGGAAAGGGACTCTTGCCCAAATTGAGCAAAGCCTGACTGATTAAAAATCATTCCATTTGCTCCCCGACATCATCAAGGCACCAGGGTCAAAGCAATGGGAAAGGGTTTAGTGTTAGTCACCTAATGTCATAAGATTGCATCTAATCTCCAGAGAAGCTAGATTTTGAAGCATCTTTAATGACACAAGGCCACACAGAGCACAGATACACAGAGGCATTGCATCTTCCCTTGAGAGGAGATGAGGCTATACAGGAATGTGGTGGTAACTGAGCCTCACTAGACGATGGGGCTACACGGAAAGGAGTGTTACCTGTGCTAGGAAAACTGAATTGGCAGGTTGGTTCCAAAGCTACTATGGGTGCTGGTGGAAGCTCTCTTCCAGAAGATCTCGAAGGACAAGCAATTTCTAGGCTGCTCCCATGAGATATGGGTTGGGATAGGCTATAGGTTCACAGTCCCCTTTGCACTAGTCATTAATATCATTTACCCCAAATTTCCAGCTTTCTATCTCCTGAGTATACAATTGCACTTTCTGACCCTCTTCTGATTTAGTGGGGCCACATGACTAGATATGACCAATGACTTGTAAGCAGATATGATGTGGGCCACTTTTAGGCAAGAGCATATTATGGCTGGTCTTAGACCCTCCAAAGCTCTCCTTTCTCTCTGGTAGACAGTGGCAAGGTTAGAAATATGGTTGCTCTATCATCTTGGGTACTTGAGAGATCACAATGAGCAGAACTCTCTGCTGTCCTACCATGGACACAGAAAAAGTGAGAAATGGAACCTTTGCTGTTACAAGCTAGGGGCATTGTTCATGTTATTTGTTACCACTGCAGAACCTAGCTTATCCTGACTGATAGATACTCTTTCCCACTCAAGCACATACTCTCTTGAATGTCATAAGCAGCTTTTAAAACACAGTTAAAGCACAAAGGGCTTATTAAGACAGTGAGATCCACATCCATCTAACTAAAGGGAGATCCAACCAAGTTGTTTAGTTTAGAGATCCAACTAAACAAGGAATATCTACATTAAGATGTTTTTTTTCATTTGTCCCAGGACTATGAAGTTATTTATTTGCAATTTTTTCTCAATAAGGAAAAGAAACATCTCTGGTAGGAAATGCTTTTTTTTTCTTTTTTAAAGATTTTATTTGTTCATCAGACACACACACACACACACACACACACACACACACACACAGAAGTAGAGACACAGGTAGAGGGAGAAGCAGGCTCCATGTAGGGAACCTGACATGGGACTGGATACCAGGTCTCCAGGATCACACCCTGCTGTTAGGGCTCTCTCTACCTTGTTTCACTTCAGATCTCTCTTCGGCTTCAGACATATCGTTAACTGCCTTGTACTTATTTTCACTTGGATATCTCACTGTCATCTCAAACTCAACATGTTCAGTGTTAAACTCATTATGTTCATTTCAAAATATTCTTCTTGTGCTGTGTTCTCTGTTTCAGTGAAAGTTTTCATACCCATACAATTGAAGTATCCTTGACCCCTTTGTCTTCCTTTGGCCTCACACTAAATACTTTGCCCAAACCCATGGTTTCTACTTTCTTGTGTCCCACCACTATACCCCCTACTGGCCAGCATTCTTTCTTTCCTAGATCAATATAAGCCTTCTCACGGATCTCCTTATCCCCAGCCTCTCCTATTTTCTAAGCGTGTTTTATATTGCAGCCAGACAAGCAGACCTGGTCAAAATATGCCTTTGTCAAATGTCCTTTCATGGTTCCTCATTGCTCTTAGAAGAAAGATGCAGTTTTTAAATGTTGCCTTCAAATCCCTGATTTGGTTCCTGCTTCTGTCTCTGGTTGCACTTTGACTCATGCTCTGCATTCACGCACACTAAACATAATTGAAAGTTGCATACTTTAGAAAACCCTCTTGGACTTGTTCCCTCCAGCTGGACTAACCTTTCCCTCTGGTTTCTTGGCTCACAATCATAGTCATTTATTTGTCCTTAGCTTAGATCTTACTACCTCTGAGATACCTTCTTTGTGTAGCCTACCCAAGCAGGAATAGGTGGCCTTTTGTGGACTCCTTTAATAACCTATTCTTATACTTATTGCTCTATAACTCGCCATTTAAACCTCACCATAATCCCCTGAGATAAGTATTCTCCCCATTTTAGACAAGGGCACCAAGAATAGAGAATTAAGGTAAGTGGTTTAAAGTCAATCAGCCAGTTAATGGCTATGTGTGACTTGAACCTATAGTAGTCTGCCTCCCAATCTCCTAGGCTTTACTGCTGTACTGTCCTATATGGCTGCAGTATTTAAAGGGGTCAATCTATATTACTCATTGCTGGATTCCCACTGCTTGGCACATGACAGGTATTCGGTAAACTGAGCTGAATAAATGAATAAAAGAAACAATGAAAGGTGCCTGGCAAGCGATAAGTTCATAGCAAAAACCAGCTATTATTATTTTTTTTTTTTTACAAACTTTTTGTACAGCAAAACAGAAAATAGAAAAGAAAAATAAGATAGTCTTAGCTGAGTTTCTAGATAGAGTTCGGAAACATCAAGGGCATAAGAAACAGTGTCTACGCTACTTTTGAAAGGCAGTTTCCACAGAGCAACCTTGCTAAGCTCAGTGTCCTGTTCCTAGTAGTTCAGGTTCTCGCTCTATCTTGATAAACTGGTATGTCACAAAAGAACCTTCCCAGCGTCAGCAGCATTTGCCAGGATGCTGTACATTCACCTATATTTCCTTTGGGACAACAGACTATTACAAAAGCTCCTCTTCTGATAAAAGAAAATCAGTGCTTGCAGGAAAAGAAAATGTTTTCAGTAAGTTCAATATTAACTTGCATTTAGCTAATGTTTAAACATAAGAAAGCTAATTTTTAAGTAGAAATTTGTGTAGGGCAGGTGATACTGGTAGGGTTTCTGGTACTTTTGAGTCCATATAGGGTAAAAATGTTTTAAGATGAGTTTTTAAATTATAAATTAAGGATTTCATTCAAGTGACACACGCATGTGCAAAATAAAATTGTATGCAGGATTATAATGAAGAGTTCTAGTCTCCTGATACCTCCAGTATCACCCCAATCTCACTATGCAGAGGCAACATTTACCCATTTCTTTTTGTTTTTCTGGTGGATAAATGTCATATTTCTAAATGTAATGCTTATTAGTGCCATATTTCTCTGTGCACATATCACTTGATTTCTTGCTTTGTCACCCTGAGTCACCCTGATGGGCACTTGCTAGGTTTCTGACATTCTATGTGTTACAAATACCTTTTTTCCTATTTCTTTTCCTCTGTGGGAGATTTCCAGTGTTATGGGTCCTGCCTCCCCAAGCTAGAAGCCAAAATTATTCTTCAGCCTCCCTTGCTTGAGAGAAGCAAGTTTGTGGCAGTGGCTCCACTAAGGAGATCTACCAGGACTGGGCTGTGACCTAGCAGGGAGCAGAATGAGGAAATTGGTATTAGGAGATCTACTTTCTTTGCTGGGTGTGGCAGCAGGACTTCAAGCTGTTGGAAGAACATCTGTCATCCAAGCCTGAGTAGCATGGGGAGGGGGTATGGAGTCTGTGCCAGCGGTTGGGGTGGAGATGGGGAGATTTCCTAAGAGCAGCCCCATACAAAACCACTCACCGCAGGGTGCCTGGAGCCTCAGTTAAGTCTCTGACTCTTGATTTTGACTCAGGTCCATATCTCAGGGTCGTAAGATTGAGCCCCACCTTGGGCTCTGTGCTGGGCATGGAGCCTGCTTAAGATTCTCTCCCTCTCCCTCTGCCCCTCCCCTGCCCCACTGCTCCTGCATGCTTTCTTTCTCTAAATAAAACAAAACAAAACAAAACAAAACAAAACAAAAAACACTCCCTGCAGAGCTGTTTAAGGAGCTAATGTTTGCTTTTTCTTCTCTATGCATTTAATGCTAGGACTCTTGAGCCCCCTCCTGCAATATAGCTGGGCTCTGCATTGGGTGAAACTGTGTAACCAGTTCTCTGAGTCTTTAAGGGAAATCTGATTCCAATACCCTATAGGGAATTTATTTTTTAAAAAACTAGTCATCCTGATTTCTGCTCCTTGCAGTAAAGAACTAACTAGTCCTTTTGACCAGGATATTGACCACTGCCATAGGAGATAAGGGTTTATTTTACTGTTTCCACTCTGCCTTCTTTTCTCCCTTCTTTTCCATTTTTTGGTGATTATATTTTACTTGTATGACAATAAACATTAATAATAAATCTCCACTTATTATTCCATAAACTTGATTTCTTTTTTCCAGCTTTATTAAAATATAGTTGACATGAGTTTAAGGTAAACATGTTGATTTGACCACTTCTATAATACAAAATGATCACCACTATAGAGTTAGCTAGCACGTCTATCATATCACATAATTACCATTTCTGTGGAGAGAACATATAAGATCTACTCTCTTAGCAACTTTCAATATAACATTGTATTATTAACTATAATCACCATGCTGTACATTAAATCCCCCAAACTTATGCATCTTCTAATACAAAGTTTTGTACCCTATGACCAACATCTCCTGACCCCAGCGCCTGGTAACTGCCACCCTGCACTCATAAACTCTATCTCTTGATCTGACACTCCTGGGATCGTAACCCCCTACACTTGCCTCCATCTCCCACTGCCCTCCCACTTCCCTTCTTCTGGCAGCTGTAGCTATGCTTTCACTTTGTCAAAATTGAGAACATTTCTATTCTATTCTATGATGATAATTAAATTTTCTACGCTTTATCTCTCTGTGGATTCTAGAACTGGAAAACTAATAAGCAGCATTGACATTGTTAAGACTATATAAATGTTGACTTCAGAGATAAGAATGGAGCTAAGGATTACTTGTCCTGCTTTACGGGTCTGATGTCATGATTCCCGTGCGCTGGAAGGAAAATGTTTCTAGACTTCAGGTCACATGGACTTTTCTGTTCTTACACTTTATCAGTCGCTCAAAATCAAGTCATATTTTCTTCTCTTCATTTTTGGAAACTGACTTTTTTTCCTTATGTTTGCTGGGTACTTCTAATTGGTATTCTTTTTTCTTCACCTAAAAAAGAACCATAGGTCTCCATCACAACCTCATATGTATCCAGCTTTTCAATCATACTAATTACTATTATGTAGAATCCCTTTATCTTCTCATGGCCCCCTGTAATATAGTCCCTCCTAGAATGTTTTAATCTGGACCTATTGTTTAGATCTGCTGCACAGCCATCATTCTTGGGCTTCTCTTCAGTGACCTCCTGGAGTTAAGGCCTGTCCTACATTCCATGTCATCTTTTTGGTACTCTCCCTGGTTTTATTGGGATATATACTCCGAAGACCTCCTAAGACAGAAAATACAACATATAAAATGGGTCTTTGTGTGTCTGAAAATATCTTTATTTTACTCTCAGACAATGCAAATTTGACTGGGTATGGAATTATGGGTTCAAAATATTTTTTTTTCCCATAGAACTTGGAAAACATTGATTTGTTGTCTTCTGAATTTAATGTGACTAGTAAAAAGTTGAGTGGTTCCTTGCATTTTTCTCTGGAGATTTTTATGATTTTTTTTTCAATCTTTGGTGTTCTAAAATTTCAAAAAGGATGTGCTAGTTGTGTAAACTATTTTCATTCATCCTGCTGAGTACTCAGTAGATTCATCAAATATGAGGATTTGTCTTTCTTCCATTTGAGGAAATGTCCTACTATTTCTTTTAAAAAAAAATTCTCCCATTCACATTCTCTGTTCTCTTTTTCTGTAATTCCTCTTAGCCAACTGGTGGATTTCTGCAACTCTTATATTAATCCTCTATACATTTTGTCTTTACCCCTCAAGTTTACTCTTTGCTATTTGCTTCAAACCCTAGGAGAGATTTTTGGCTTTTTATTTCAGCCCTTCTATTGAATTTCATATTTTAGGTACTATATTTTTAATTTGTAAAACCTCTTTCTTGTCTTCTAATTGTTCCCTTTTCAATCATACTATTCTTGTTTTAGGAATGTAATGTCTTTTCAAATATCTTTGAAGATATTCATTAAATATTTTAAAAATCTCTTTCTGGTTCCTGAATTATTTCTGTTTCCTTGAGACTGTGCACTTTGGACTTTTCATTTCATTTTGGTAATTTTCCTCAAACATCTGGTGATCTTGTTTTTACATTCATATTTATAAAAAGAAATTCTTAATGATCACTATCCATTGTTGGCTTCTTCTGAGTTTGGGTTGATATGCTTCTTGATAGGATTGTCTCCTGAATGAGAAGGAAGAAGACTGGTTAGCAGGCAGGTTTTGCTTTACTATGTGTACATGGGGAATGAGCCTTTAGTAAGACATTCTGTTTCATCTCTTTCCACCAAATGTCAGAACAAGGAGAGCTTTACTATTAGATCAACACACTCACACTAAAATACAAATCCCTCTTCAGCCAATTCATTCATCACTTTAGAGAAGAGCCTCCAGTTGTTTATTTTTTTTTCCCTCTCACTTCTGGAAATAAAAACCTGGTTCCCTTATTTCTATCAATATGCATGGGGTGGGGTGAGAGGGGACCACTAACCCTACACCTAGACATGCACTGACATTTTGCCAGGATAACTGGCAGCTGGCTGCTTCCCCTGAAATTCCCCTCACACTCACATTTGGACTTTGGCTTCTTCTACTTTGTCTCACCCATCGACATGTTGCCATCTGGTTTCATATGCAAGAAATGTGTTGAAGTCTTTCATCTACAATCGACCTTCCTTCCCAGTTTCTTCATTGCTACAGATTTATTTCTTCTTGCACTCTAACTTGTCATTTTAGTGGAATCTCTGGCAAGGAAGGTATTACACTCATGTGCTCAATCAACCATCTTGCACCACCAGACACTTCCCCACTCCATGGTGGTGTTTTTAAAATGAATTTCTTTGTTGAAAGTCTACTCATCTCTTATCTATATTTCTACAGCTTAATATTTTATTTCTGTAGATAACAATAGGATCTTATTAGAAAGAAGAAAGCAAGAAAGAAAAAAATCTTAAAGGAAGCAAACAAATGAAAGAAATTTAGATAATATTAGCAATTCAAACCCTCTCTTAACCATTTTTGATAAACAGTTAAAAACAGCCTATGTTATTAATCTCACTGAAGGACCTTTGTCTCACCAACCAATTTACCATGTGCCACAGAGATTATTAAATGAGCAACTTCCAAGAGAAACGTGATCCTTCATAAAGGAGGCAAGTGTACTTGCCAGCAGCATTTCCAGAATTCAGAAAACACATGCTCCAGAGAGTCTGTAGGAGACCACAGATAAACCAGTCCCACTCAAGCATCTGATACAGCACTCAACATTGATACGGCAACTGTAAGGTTCACGTTTGAAAAGCATACATTCTACTTTACTTAATTCCTTTCCTTGAACTTAATTCCAGAAAGGAAAGTCAGCACTTTAGGTACTATCTCCTCTATGGTCTAGTTATCTCTTAGAAGCCTTGCTTTGAAACAGTACAGGGTCTCCCCTTCTCAAGAGACCTGTAGGCCTTTTACCTCTCTCTAGAACATTCTCTTTATTGAGATGTGTTGATGTGATTTCTTTAATTCTTTGGGGCTTTAGGAAATACGAAAGCTAAGCCAGTAGACCATTTCTGTCTTTTTCCTCTTCCTCTAGGCAATGAATCCAGAATATGGGTAGGAGGAGTGAGTGGGAGCAGGAGACAAAGGAAAAGGGGCAAATATCACAAGGAAAAAAATCAGCCAATGTTTCAAACATAATGCCATAGAATGTACATTCAAACATAGAAGTATGCTCAAAAGGTTATGTGAGGGAATATAGAATGGTGTTCAGCCCAGAATGGATTTGGAGGAATAGGGTGGGGCAGGGAAGGGAGATGAATAGGAAATTATTTTAGAAGACAGTTCTACAGAAATTATAACAGAATGTCTTGAAGAATTTGAGTATGAGATGAAAATAGCCTCCAGTTGTGATGGTTTGGTTGTTAGCCATCCTTCCCCTCACAGGCCTTTGTTAAAGGCCTTTTGCCAAAGTTGTGTCACACTATATTGAGGAAGAATCCTGAGCCCATGACTAATGTTCCTGGAGATTATGTGAACATGCAGAATGGCCATGTTGTGTAAAAATCTCTCTAATGATTATAGAGGAAGAACAAACATTCCTGGAAAAGTTTGTGGTTACAAAAACTCAATGTCCACAGCATTGCCATTGCCACAGGACAGCCTTGGGGTGCTGTTAGTCAATTTCATCCAGTATTCCAAGGAACCTCTGAATTTTAAGAGGGGACCAGTGTGATCCCATTTAGATCCTGCAATGATGTCTATTCACCTAAGATTCATTTTGATCAAGGAAAAAACATTGAAGGTGATTATGAATACTTAATAAAACATATTCTCAATCCAAGCACATGATCTCTTATCACACTCACTGGATCCTCTGCTTATGGCTCAACATGGCAGCAGCCTCAAGTCTACATGACTTTGCCTTGGCTCTGGAGAGTAACTGACTCAATCACTCAGTGTGCCAAATCCAACATTTTATGAGAAAGAATCTGATTTACTAGAGTTAAGTTGTGTCTACCATTTCCTATAGGGCTGCTTTCCAAATTAGTTTATTGTTAAAAACACAGTGGTCAGCTTGTATCCCTTAACTGATGCTGTAGATGGAACAGAACTTTTGTAAGAATGTGGAGGCAGCTAGGCAATGATTAGCCTTTTCAGTATTCATCCACAGCTAGTCCCTATTTGTGTAAATACTAAAGCAATTCTCTTATTTTAGTGCATCCTGCCTTTGATTTAGAAATATTCAATATTTTCTATTTCTGAATCTACAATTTAGAAATATTCAATATTTTCTATTTCTGAATCTACAATTTAGAAATATTCAATATTTTCTATTTCTGATTTCATGAATCAAAATATGTGGTCCCATATTCACTGATGGGATGAATAGAAGATTGTCTTAAAGGCTTATTTTAGGTAGTTCTTACAAGATTTTCAATAACTAAGGAACCCCTTGATGGTCTCGTTGCTCCAATAAATTAAAGGATGGGTGGTCACACATACGCCTGCTTCAAAATTAAATCAAGGGCTATTATTTTTCAGAGGTTTATTTAATTTCTACTTGAAATTCTTTTCCCAAAGGCAATAAGTACTGAATAACTTTATTGCATAGCGGAGAAAGGCATTCCAGCACCTCAGGGCTCCCTAAAATGAATGTGGTTTCTATAAAGTCTAGCAGCTCTTGACTCTTACTTTTACATGCCAAGAAATGTCAGTAAACACAGGCCACCATTTTCTCTGTGCTATTTTCACTGCTACCATTTTTGCGTTTCAGCACAAGAGCTGTTCTTAGCCAGAAAATGCCAGATGGCACAGAGGAATCATTCGTACTATTCCAGAGCAATGTCATCTGCAAAAAAGCGCCAATAGCTAATTGACAAAGATACCCTTGCTGTTTCTATAGAAGTCAAGATGTCCTACTTCTATCACTAGGACTTTCCTTTTGCAATAGACTTGGGTTGCAAACTCTCTTTGGAACTTTATTCTAGGCATAATCCTTCTCAAATTCTGTCTTCAGATGCTACTGTGGAGTGCCTTCTCCTTCAGATGGTTTCTCTTTACTTTGCCAGCTTTGGAGATCCACTCTCCTTTCCCTCCAAGTTACCTTAGCATTCCTTACCTGCATTCTTTGATAATTATCATTTGTTATTTGGAATTTTTAGCTATCTTTTTAAAAAAAATATATCTACTTTTTATCTTCACAACCAGCTCATGAGATCCTTCTAGAAGACAACGAAACATTTCTTTCTTTCTTTTCTTTCTTTCTTTCTTTCTTTCTTTCTTTCTTTCTTTCTTTCTTTCTTTCTTTCTTTCTTTTCTTTCTTTCTTTCTTTCTTTCTTTCTTTCTTTCTTTCTTTCTTTCTTTCTTTCTCTCTCTCTCTTTCCTTCCTTCCTTCCTTCCTTCCTTCCTTCCTTCCTTCCTTCCTTCTCTGCTGCAGCCTCCATAGTGATTTTTGCTTAATAAGTATCTAGTTAATATTTGTCGATTGGGAGATTGTTACTCTGAGGTTTGCTATATCCAGATCAGAAAGTTTAGAAGAATAGAGTTCTATAGTGTATGATGAAGTCAGTAACTAAATAGTAAAGTTTATCCAAAATTACAAAGTAGATTCCCACCCCCTGCCCCCGAAAATTGTTTTGGTTGCTCAATCATTTGGCTAAGTCACAGAAAACAATGGATAGGAAATTACTCTTTACAATCTCATTCCAAAGTTTACTTGTGAGTGTGGCTCAAGTCCAGTGATTTCCAATTGCCTGTGAATGGATTTGCTTCAATAGAATCACACATGAAATTTGCTGCAATAGAATCATGTCCACGTTTCTGAATCAGAATATCGTAGTGGCATTTGGAAATTTAGCGAACACCAGAGGTGATACTGATGATGGTTTTGAAAATTTTGTTCTAGAACAGTAGTTCTCCAAATGTAGACCCCAGAGCAACAGCATCACCATCACCCCGGAGCTTGTTAGAAATATAAATCCTGGGGTCCAGACTGCTAATCAGAAACTCTGGTGGCCCAGCAATTACATTATATTCCTTATGATTCTGAAACATACTTAAGTGTAAGAATCATTGTTATAGGGACTTATTATGATTATAATAATCTAATATTTCTAGGAAACCACCTAGATAAGAATTGGTCTGCTTAAAATATGTGACACTATTAACAATTTGTCATTTGTTTATTTAAAAAATTTTTGCTAAGTGGCTCTTATGTGTCAGGTACTATGCTGGAAATAAAAAGATAAATTAGACATGGTTTTTGCTCTAAGGAATTTTCTGACTGAAAAGAAATATGCATATATAAACAAATAATTGTAATTCAGTGTTCAGTGCTACTGAAGATTAATTTTGTTAAAGATTACTTTTGTTGTGTAAAAGATTAATTCTGTTATGAGGGATGTGGTTCAGGGAGAGCTTCTGAGTTTTAAATCAGTTCACAACACTGAGGCATATACAGATTGTTTTTTAAAGATTTACTTATTTTAGAGAGAGAGAGAGAGTGAGCATGACTGGAGGAGGGGCAGGAGAAGAAGGAGAGAGAGAATCTCAAGCAGACTCCTCACTGAGCATGCAGCCTGATGTGGGACCCAACCTCATGACTCTGAGATCATGATCTGAGCTGAAACCAAGAGTTGAACGCCCAAATGACTGAGCCACCTAGGCGCCCGGTGTATACAGACTTCAATGCATACAAATCATACAGCTATTAAAAACCCACTTATGGCTTTATGTGAAGACCTGTGGGTTGAAGCAAGAAGATAACTGAGTTTGAAATGTATTTACTTAGTCAGACATATGACCATAGCCAGCCTCCTCTAATTTCAAGTACAACTAAAGCAAGGAAGAGTCCAAAAGAAGGAAGTCACAAGAAAACCTGAGCTTTAGCATTAACTCCATCCACTCGAAATAGGTGGGTTCACTAATATTATGTTTTTACATGATACCTCTTAGAAGCACTGAGCAAGGGAGAAGAGAATAACCTTGAATTATGCCTCTTATATTATTCCTTTCTGGGAATGAAGTGTAAGGTATTTCTTTTTCTTTAATAAAAATATATGGGACTGAGTTGTCAAGGACCCTTCACAAAAAACCAGAATTTGTAGTCAGATGAACAGAAGGAAGGGAGCATTTAAAATGGAGGAAATAGCACATGCAAAGCTTCTGGGGTCTACAATAACATGGAAAGTTTGTAGAAACATGGCATGGAATTTGGTTGTTTAGTTTTTTGGTGTTTCTTTTTACTTAGGGTCAGGAGACTAACTTTATTTTTTCTAGTTTTATTGAGAAATAATTGACATATGTCACTGTACAAGTTTTAGCACACAGTATGATGGTTTGACTTACATATATTGTGAAATGATTACCACAATAGTTTCAACTAACATCCAATTTTCATATTGATACAATAAAAAGAAAAGAAATAAGAAAAAAAATTAAAGGAAAAAAATTCTCCTTGTAAGAACTTTTAGAAACTACTCTTGTAACGTCTTTCTTATAGATCATGTAGCAGTTTTAGATATAATTATCATGTTGTACACTCTACTTCTACTACATATTTATATTATAACTGGAAGCTTGTGCCTTTTGAACACTTTTCTCCAATTCCCCCTCTCCCTCCCTACCACCTCTGGTATTCACAAGTCTGATTTCTTTTCCTATGAGGTTTCTTTTTAAGATTTTATTTTTTATTTATTCATGACACACACACACACACACACACACAGAGGAGAGAGAGAGAGAGAGAGAGAGAGAGAGAGAGAGAGAGAGGGAGAGGGAGAGGGAGAGGGAGAGGGAGAGGGAGAGGGAGAGAGGGAGAGACACAGGCAGAGGGAGAAGCAGGCTCCACCCAGAGAGCCAGATGTGGGACTCGATCTCGGGACTCCTGGATCACACCCTGAGCTGAAGGATGCTCAACCACTGAGCCACCCAGGTATTCCTCTTTTCCTATGAGTTTGGTTTGTTTTAGAATCCACATGTAATTGAGATCGTGCAATATTTGTCTTTCTCTGTCTACTTATTTCACTTAGCATAATGCCTTCAAGATTCATCCATGTTGTTGCGAATGGCAGGATTTCCTTTTTTAATAGCTGAACAATACTCCGTCTATCTATATATATCTCACATCTTCTTTATCCATTCATCCACACTTAACATTGTTTCCATGTCTGGGCTAATGTAAATAATGTTGCTATGAACACAGGAGTGCAGATATTTTTCCAGGTAATGTTTTCACCCCCTTTGGGTAT
The DNA here is from genome assembly GCF_018345385.1 of Vulpes lagopus. Lineage (NCBI taxonomy): Eukaryota > Metazoa > Chordata > Mammalia > Carnivora > Canidae > Vulpes > Vulpes lagopus. The sequence goes on from NC_054833.1 coordinate 19,690,110, forward strand.
ATTCCCCAAAGTGGAATTGCTGGATCATATTGGTAGTTTCATTCATAATTGTTTTTGAGAAACCTTCATATTGCTTTCCATAGTGGCTATACCAAGTTACAAAGCCTAAATTTATTTTAAATGTTAAAAACAAAACTTTGTTAATTTTATAACAGAAATATTTGAGAAGATCACCCTGAGTAATAATAGGAGACTGATAAACTATGATAGAGATGAAATAAAATGGACTCATATTGTACAACTTCATATTTACTTTCTTTGTATTTCACAGTATTTATTTATATTCACATGTATTTAAATCTTATTTTTTCATTTATTTTATTGATATAAGAACTATAAAACTATGGGAAGGCATTCCCCAATGTTAACAATGAGCACCTCTGGAATGTGAAATCAGTGACTATTTTCATTTGTTTTGCTGTGTGATTTTCCCTGCTTTTTTTCAGCTTTTGGCAGTGAGCATATGCTGCTTTTATGAGATAGAGCTTTTCTGATGAATTATGGGTATGGGTGATCTGTCATTCTGTGTTAAGTGTCAGTCTGGATGATGGACCCTGGGCATCAGTGTTAGCCATGGACTGGGCACAGCAGTTATGTTTGGAGGAGGTTCCTTTGCTGAACATAGAACCAATCACAATCTTTATTTTTCACCATTTTATCTGTTTTCTGTAAATTCAGAGTTTTTAAAAAAAATAAATAGATTCAATTTAAAAATTAAATTCCAAAGTAGTTGTAACAACTCTTTCTAAACTTTTTTGAATTTGGGGCTTTGGGGTTTGTTAAAAGCAAGCTATGTCCTCCTTAAAGATTTTTTGGTGACAGAATAGACTGGAGTCTTTCTTTAACCGCCTTTTATGGGTTTATTTACTTTTATTTAGTTCATGAAAGAGATATTAATGTTTCTTTGCCTTTTTGTTTTGCTGTAATGAATCTTAAAAGTGAAGTCTCCAATAGCAAATCTTAAGAATTTTTTCCCTTCTATTCTGTCTTTGCTCATATTTTCTGAATTAATTTCTCTTTTTTTTTTCAGAAATCTTGGGGATGGATGCCACTTTTCCCTTACTTGTGAAATGATAACTTTGCATTCATTCCAGACCAGCCTTAGTTTACCCATATCCTGTCTTGCATTGCTCTGCCCACAGAGGCACAATTCTTAAGGGCTGAGGGACGAACAGGGTCTTATTTAGGACTAGTTTCTGCATGACACGCTCATGGTCATGTCACGCAGGCTTTTCAATCAGGATGGAAACACCCAGCAGCTGGGTGTCCATCTGCCAATTCATCAATTTAAGAAGCGAATCTGTTTCCGTTCAAGTCATCGTGTGCAAGGCATGGGGGCTGGTTCTGTGCCCACAGTCACTTCCTCCACAGTTTCTTTTCTAACCTCTCCCACCCTGCCCCATGGCTGGTGACAAAAGCTGTCATTGTCATTGTCTTCTCAGGCATATCGCACACTCAGCAGAACAAACCAGAAACCCCATGGTGGGTGGGATCTCCTCTAGGAGAATGGAGGCAACAGAGTGAGAACAAAGCCCCAGCATAAGAGATGACAGATTGACATCGGAATTTTGATGACTGTGGACAGGCCACTTCACTTGTCTGTCTGTCCCAATAGCGTATCCATCCTTTTTTTTTTTTTAATTAATTTTTATTGGTGTTCAATTTACCAACATACAGAAAAACACCCAGTGCTCATCCCATCAAGTGTCCACCTCAGTGCCCGTCACCCATTCCCCTCCAACACCCGCCCTCCTCCCCTTCCACCACCCCTAGTTCGTTTCCCCGAGTTAGGAGTCTTTATGTTCTGTCTCCCTTCCTGATATTTCCCAACATTTCTTTTCCCTTCCTTTATATTCCCTTTCACTATTATTCATATTCCCCAAATGAATGAGAACATACACTGTTTGTCCTTCTCCGATTGACTTATTTCACTCAGCATAATACCCTCCAGTTCCATCCACGTTGAAGCAAATGGTGGGTATTCATCCTACTTGATGTGGAGGCACTGAGGCTTGGGTGAATCCTTTTTTAAAAATTTTGTCTATCATCTATCTATCTATCTATCTATCTATCATTTATAAAAGATTTTGTTTATTTATTCATGGGAAACACATAGAGAGAGAGGCAGAGACATAGGCAGAGGAAAAAGCAGGCTCCCCTCAGGGAGTCTGTTATGGGATTCGATCCCAGGACCCTGGAATCAGGACCTGAGCCAAAGGCAGATGCTCAACCACTGAGCCACCCAGGTGCTCCTTGGGTGAATCCTTATTTGACATGTGGACAGGACCATGCAAATGCCAGCCTTAAAAAAAAAAAAGAGACTGGCCAGCAGGGGCCATACCCGATAGTACATGGAAGCAGGTTAGACAGGGTCTGGAATATTTTTTAGGAAGCTGAATGAGGAGATGAAAGGCACATAGAAAATGCTCATGTTAGTTCATTTCAGTTTCCTCATAACCCTACAAGGTATATGGTCTTGTTTCACAGATGACTGAACTGGGACTCAAAGAGACTGAATAACTCAGATGAACATAGCAATCCAATAACATGACTGTTTATTTAAGGGATGTGTGATTCTGAAGCCAAATTCTTCCTATGATATAGATAGTGTGTGTATGTGTGTGTGTGTGTGGTTAACATCTGTAGCTAGGCAAAGTATTAAATGTGCAAATCAGGATTAATATTGAGAACTGTATCAGAGGTACAAGTGGAAAGAGTTTATTAGGGGCACTGTTTATAGATGTGGGGACAGAGTTGAGGGAGCCCCTGGGAGTGGGGGCATTGCAGGGACTGACACCAGCAGAAAGCAGTCTACAGCCCCGGGTCCGAAGGACCAATGGATGTCTAGCCTTGCAAGGGGGTCTCCAGCAGGAGCTGTGGCTGCAGAGACAGAGACAGAGGGCTGGCACAGAGGGCACATGGAGGGGAATCAATACCCTGATCTGACCTGTCTTTCCTCCCACCCTCCAGTTTCCTGGCAGTACCTCCTCTATTTAACTAGAAGCTACGACAAGGGGGCCTGGCTCATGCAAACCATTGAGGCTGATGCCTTGGAGCCCAGGAGAAGGGCAGTCAGTGACAGGGAGAGGCAAATGGAAAATATTAGCACAGTAATCAACCACAAATGTGGTCAACTTGGCGTCAGATCAGAATTGTGGTGATGAAAGAACTAGTGCAACCTAAGAACAGAAAAGTGGGCTTGGAAGCCACAGCTTCAGGAGCAGGGAAAGAGGTTGGCAGGGAAAGGGAGACAAGAATTATCACCAGGGCTACGAGAAGTACACTGGGATATTGGAGAGAGTAAAAATATTCCCAGCCAAGGGGTCGAATGCTAGGATTCCACCTGCATAGATGGATGCCCGAGGTCTGGGGCTATACCTACACCCTTACAAAGATTCAGCATAGAATCGTCTTCATAGGGCCCTGTTTGAGAGAGATGCCGCTGATATAAACATCCCTGCAGTGCTGGATAAAGCCTCCTAATGGGTGTAATTAGTGATTCTCACTGGAATGAGTGGTTTGGAATTGGAATGCCGGGTTTGATTAGCAGGTACGTCAATCTCAGTCTGATGGTTCCATATTCTGAACCCTGTGTTCTTTCTACATGAAGTGCACTGGTTGCAAAATTTAAAACAGGAAGCGTGAAGTGCTGGATCTTCACTGTGAGACAAGAGCACGATGTAAGCATGGTGGTACCTCTGTCCATGCTTTACAGTACAGCAAATTCATCCAGATGACTTGTTGGGGCATCCATATTTATTGAGCTCCTGCTGTATAAACTATGTAGACAACTTTGATGTGTGCACTAGTGTCCTAGAGTTGCTGTAACATATTACTACAAACTGATGGCTCAAAACAATGGAAATTTGTTACATCACAATTCTAGAGGTTAGAAATCTGAGATCAAGGTGTTGGCTGGGCCATGCTCCCTTCAGTGGTTCTAGGAGAGACTTGTCTCCTCCAGCTTTTTCCTTCTCCCCATGGTCCTTGTCTTGGGGGGGAGGCGTCTTGCCAATCTTTGCATCCACCTTCATGTGGCCATGTGTCCCTGTGAATCTCTTTATGTTCAAGTCTTCCTCTCCTTTCTCCTACAAGGATACCAGTAATCATACTTAGGGTGAGCTCTAAATCCAGAAAGATTTCACCTTGAGACCCTTCACTAAATACATCCACAAAGACCCTATTTTCAAATAAGGACACATTCTGAGTTTTCAAGAGGACATGGATTTTCAAGAGGACATAGTTTCCCCCACAAAATCCATGTCCTCTTGAAAACTCAGAAGGTGTCCTTATTTGTAACACATTACAACATGAATTAATGTGGGCCTTGCTGTTATGAACTTTAGTGTTCATTATTTCCCATATATTCCTTCTTTATTCTCATTTTTCTTAGTTATGTGCAAAGCCTTTTGTGCTCCTATATTGTGTGTGTTTTCATTCACTTTAGAATAAGATGAGAGCCCTGTCCACCTTTCTGTCTTTCCTAAATTGTCTTATTTCATCACGGAATTATCATGTTCTTGCTTGTACTTACTTTATTTCTTATAATGAAAAAATACTGTTTTAGCTGTTAATATTCAGCCTCCAAGCTTATCCTCGCCCCGGGGACATTCTCAATGGCCTGTTTTTACCTAAGGTCTGCAGACAGCTTACAGCATCTTTAAATCAGAAATGGAGAACCTTTTTCTTGACTTCAAAATAGTTTCATTTTATGGCCTGTTGATTTCTTGCTTCTTTCAGCAGCTTGGCCTGGTGGGGAGGTGTGGGTTTATCCAACAGGTAGGGGGTTTCCTGCAAACTTACAGTCTTCACCTCTTTACCTTCCCCTAAAACAGACATCAAACTTACCACTAAAGCTTAGAATGTATAGAATATTAAGGGTTTCACTCAAGGCCCTGAAGTAACAATATTAAGAGAATAGCAATTCATGCATGTTTGGATTTTTAAATCTGGAGTATTTCTGCCTATTATTTCATGTCCTTTGGAGAGGTGAAAACCTGGGGCCCTTATCAAACCTGGGGCAAGCTGGCTCCTTCCCTGGTTGTTCTGTTGTGAAGAGCAAAGGTATGACAACAAGTAACAGTGGCTAAAAGGTAGTGTGAAGTGCTTTTGATAAGCTAACAAACAGCCTTCAGCAGGTTTTCTTAATCACTTCTTTTAGCCACCCTGTGGAATGGCCACAGATTCATAGAAGGGGAACCAAGAGGCTGAGAAGTTAAATATCCTTGCATATTAATGGTTTCTCAGGAGGCTTATTTCTATGGTTCCCATTTTCTCCTGCCAGTCAAGGGTCCCCATAGGAAACAGTGGTTCACTCAACTTTAGGTAATTCTGGAAGATTTATTTGGAAAAGAACTATTTATTAAGGTGTAGAGTAGAGAAGAACCACAAGGGATGGTGTGGATACTTGGGCTTAGTAGCAGCTGAGCTATTGCCATCCAAGGCACCAGAGACATAGTGATTGAGACTGTACAGAAGACCTGAGAGGAGCCATGACTTTCAGTCAGAAGATAAGCCAGCTTGGGGTGACCTTGAAGGGATGGTAAATACTTTGACCCCATTCTCCTTTCATGTAAGGTATCAAAGACCTTCAGAAGTCTAGGGAGAATGACCAACTTGTTCAAGTTTGCCCAGGACTTTCTCAGCCTTGGCACTAAAAGTCTCTCATCTCTAGAACCCCCACAATCCCAGGCAAACCCAATCTATTTTTCATCCTAGATCTTGGACTCTGAGCCTCAGGTATGTGCTGCCTGGGGTATCCCCCTAGAGACACAGGGACATGCAGAAGCCTGACCCCATCGATCCATCTATGAGCTTCATTCATTAGCTCAACTAGTATTTATTGAGCACCTATTATGTGCAGCACTGTTCCAACCTTTGGAAAGTCAGCAATAAATGAGATGCAGGCCCTCACCTCATTGAGAATGAGGGAGACAGGAACAAGGAATATAAATAAACAAGGAAATAAACATGTGATATGATTTTAGGCAGTGATAAATGCCATGAAGAAGACAATGGAATTCTCAAAGTGCAGAATGGAAGGTTGTGACTGTGGGGGTGCACTCCTTTAGACAGGGTGGTCTCTCCGAGGTGATGCCTGCACGCATATTCCTGAGTGAAGACGTTTTGACCATTCTAGAATTTGAGCTGGTGGAACTGCCGGTGGATGTTCACTCACACTTTTCCATCTCCTGTGGCTTTTCTTCAGCCTTCACCTTTTCCCTCAAGTCTTTTCTTGACTCCCTCTGCTCCCATCTGCTCTGCTTGAATCCCAAAGATAAAACCTGCTTTACCCAGTAATTACAATATTGGACATGGAAGGAAGAGAAGAGAAGATTCAGAGGCCTGAGCCCACAGAGGATAAACTCTCTCATCTAAATTTTACTTTCTGGGATTCCAGCTCTTTCTTCCCAAAAAGTTCATTGCAGCAGACCAGAACCCAGAGTCAGCAGACCAGAAGTATTTTCAGAAGGCTCCCAATGCAAGGATGAAGGCCTCAAGAGGTTAAGGACCAGCACCAGGCTTCCCAGGGAAACCAGCACTACTGGGACTTCTTTGGGGAAAGTTCACATTTGCCTTTAATTCTGTAATTTCTACCATTTATATTGTCTAAAGAGATAATAGGGAGCCATGTTGAAGCTCAGAGATTCCCCTGATATTTCGTATTGTCTGTGGAGATATATTTATAACTTCGTTCTAAAAGGAAAGAAAAAACAACAACCCTGTTTTATCTCAAGACTCCTCCTCTTCGTTCAATAACTGTGAAGCCAATACAACATTATCGAACTTCCTTTGCCTCTGGAATTTAAAAGAACGTAACAGGCAGTAATTGCTGTCTTGTTCTTAGACCACAGGAAACCACTTGTCACTACCCATTCACAGCTGCTTTTCAAGAATATTTTCCTTGTCTGCATTAGGAAGGAATAGATGACTAAGCAAAACTAAAAAGCTATTTGTTATATTCCAGTCAGAGGAACTAAAGTAAATTTTCCTGGATGGCCACGCACTTGCTCGTGACGGATGTTCATGTGTTTGCACGTGGCTGGTCCATATACTTATTTATCTCTCTATTTATATTTAATTTGTTGGTTTTGCATTATAGATACATCAACCCAGACATATTACAGGGGTGCCTACATTCTGAGTGGTTTCTCTAGAGAGTAGTAGCTATGGTAAAACATAACCCACTATCTGCAGATTTGGTAACGTTCTCTCTCTCTCTGTCTTTCTTTATATATACACATATATTTTTGTGTATGTGTATATATATAAAAATGTATATATATATATAGTGTGTATATATATATACATGTATATGTATATATACATATGCATAAAGTATATATAATATGTGTACATACAAAGCATATATAATAGACACATACATATAAGTATATATAATATATATGGAATATATATACATATATATATATTTCGGGGCCTAGAGAAGAGAAATTTAACTTTTATACTTAATGGATCTCCCTTGTTTTTGTATATTTTCTCCAAAGAACACCATTTATTTGACAAAATAATTCAACATAAGGGAAACGTTGAATCTGACAACCCACTTTCAACTCACTGATGGAAACTGGGGACAAGGTGCCAGTCTTGATTTGGAGTTTTCAGCTGCTTGTCAGTCTGTCATGGCCTTAAGACCTCTATCTTGAAAAAAGAATTGGCAAAAATTTCCCTGAATATCATTTTTTGAAAAAAGAAAAATCTCTCAATGAACCTCACAGAGCTTCCTTCTTTTCCCAATGTGCAGTAACACGTTACCTCAGAAGTGGATGCTCAGCCATAACAGCTGTTTCCTTAGTTGAATTAGAGATGTTGTATCTCCTCCTGGTTTCCAAAGAAAGGTGGAATCTAATGCATCAGGAGAGATCACTTAATCTAGGTGTTTTCCAAAAATTCCTCTCTTGAAAGACTCTCTAGAGACTCTCATATCCTGAGGGGAGAGAATCTAAAACTGTGGAGGTCTCCTTTTAGGTGAGGGGGCGTGTCATGTTATTCAGTTAATACTCCTATAATCTCTACAAAGCCAGAAGTTTTGTGTGTCCAAGCCTGCATTTGTCACAGTGTGCATCATTAGAATTTTCTGGAGTGCTTGTTAGAAGTATAGACAGGAGCTCCATCCCTAACCTGGTAGACCAGACTCTCTGGGGGCAGAGCCGGTGAGCTGCATATTTAATATGTCCTTCACTTGAGTGTTATGCTCTTCAATCTTGAGAACCTCTGGTTTAAACAGGGTCACCCCAGGCAGGAAAATTCAACATATTTTCATCACCTGAAGCCTTGACAATTGGAAGGATTACCCAGGTTTGCTCCCGTTTTTACTTTTACAACTAAAGTATAAGGTGGGAGGTGAACAACACACATGATTGAGAGTTTGAATTACATGGGATTAGAGTGTCTTAGGGATTGTTTAATATGTATTTATTGAGGAATTTTTCTAGAGCAAGCATTGTACTCAGGAGTGGAGAAATACAAATGAATACATTTCATTCATATGTGTATTATGAATACATATATGGTGTCTATCTTCAAGCAACTTTTAAATAATACAGAATGCAAATGATTCCTCCATAACATGGTAAATGCAGAGTTGGAGTCCTGAAAAGGACCTGGAGAAGAAAAAGAAGCAGTATTGTACTACTTTGCAACTTTCTGAGCAGGGTGCAGCTTACACACAGAGAGAAGCACATATATCCTATGTGTGCAACTCAATAAATTTTCACACATGCACACAATCCATTATAACCACCACCTGGATCAAGATACAGAACATTTTCAGCATCTCAGAAGGCTCCTTTGCTCTTCCTGCAGTAACTCTCCCTAAAATGTGACCATTATATGGTCTCATTCATTTGGGGAATATAAAAAATAGTGAAAGGGAATAAAGGGGAAAGGAGAAAAAATGAATGGGAAATGTCAGAGAGGGAGACAGAACACGAGAGACTCCTAACTGGGAAATGAACTAGGGATGGTGGAAGGGGAGGTGGGCGGGGGGCGGGGGAGACTGGGTGACGGGCACTGAGGGGGGCACTTGATGGGATGAGCACTGGGTGTTATTCTGTATGTTGGCAAATTGAACACCAATAAAAAATAAATTTAAATAAATAAATAAATAAATAATTCCCTCAAACAGGCAAACAAAAAAAAAAAAGTGACCATTATTCTGACTTCTGTCATCATAGATTAATTTTGACTGGTTTCTCATATAAATTGAATTACACACGTGTCGTACTTCTTTTATCTGGCTTCATTCATTCAATATTTTGCTGTAACATTTCAGTCATTCTGTTCACTTTTCAGTACTTCTTTCTTTGTCAGTCTGTGGTACTCTACTGAATGGTTATATTATGATTGATTCATTTGACCACTAATGGTCATTCAGATAATTTCCAGTTTGAGGTAATAATGAATAAAGTGGCTATGAACAATCTTGCATGTGTTTTGGTGGCTCACATCTATTGGGTTTATACCTATCAGTGAAATTTTTGGATCACCGAGCTGCATATATTATTCATCTTTAGACAAAACTGCTAACAGTTCTCCAAAATGATTGTACCATTTTCCAATCCTAGCGGCAGTGTAGAAGGGTCTCTGTTGTCCTGCATTCTTGCAGAAAAGAATGTTTTGGTGTTTTGGTGTTTTCAGTCTTTTAAATCTTGGTCATTTGTGTGCACGCACATGTGTGTGCATGTTCATAGGGGCGGTATTTGCTAGTATCTCAATTATGTTATTATGTGCATTTCTCTCATGAGTAATGTCACTGAGTAACTTTTCACATGCTTATTGGTCTTTTGGATATCTTGTTTTGTGAAATGTTGTTGCAAGTCTTTTGCTCATATTTTAAAATCTGATTGCTCTGACTGCCTCGAAGGACTTTAAACATAGGTTATAAATCCTTTGTTGGGTCTATCTGTTGCAAGTATCCTCTCCCACTGATGTTTGCCTTTTCTCTCTTTAAACAATGTCATCTGAAGCTCTTTATTTTAACAGAATCTCATTTATTGGCATGCAGTTCTAATCCTTTTCACACACAGTCCCGGCCTCATTGACTTCTTTTCAGTCCCATCCCTTGTATTGGGAGCTGCTTTAGTCCTTTTTGTCTGGCTGCTTCCACCTGATAAAAGAGAGGAAGAATAGTTCTTCACTTTGGATCCCATAAATGTAATTTATTTATAAAGGTGAGCAATGTACAATATTTTAGTTTAGATTTCCATTTCCATTAAGCTGTCATAGAGACCTGGGTGACAACTGTAAAAACACAAGTAAAATCCATCTCTTTCAACACCATACAGCCAGATGCACCCCAGTTGTAATCTATCCCTCATATAAATTGAATCTACCCCTCATATAATTGAATTTATTTCTTGGCAGAAACCTCCCCTCCCCACTACCACCACCAACTGTTCCACAGCCCTTGAAATTGGAAAATACTTTCCCTTCTCATGATTTCAGTGAACTATGAGTGACTCAGACTTTTAGTGACCAGCACTCTATTGAGAGGATCCCTAGCAGGCAGCCTACTTCATTCTTTGAGGTTCCAGAATCTGTCTTGCCAAGCAACTTGAAAAGGCTTTCCCTTTGACCAGATTGGGAGACTCTAAGTTCACTCCTCTGGGCCATTCTAAGGAAAATCATTGTATTATATTATATTAATTATATTATATTAATTATATTATATTATATTATATTATATTATATTATATTATATATGTTTTATAAGAGCGTGCATATGCAGGGATGGAGGGGCAGAAGGAGAGGGATATAGAGAATCTCAAGAAGGTTCCATGCTGAACCATGTTGAGTGTGGAACCTGACTAAGAGCTCAATCTCATGACCCTGAGATCATGACCTGGGCCTGAAATCAAGATTCGGACTCCTAATCAACTGAGCCATCCAGGTGCCCTTAGGAAAATATTTTAGAGTAGAAAGATGGTTGTGGTGGTTTGAATACTTTCCTAAAGTGATTTCCTTCTGAATGCCTCCAACTTTACCCCCATTGCCACGTCAGATGGCTTTCCAGGCTAATGTCATTAATTCTCCAATGTGACTGCAGGTAACAATCAGCCTAGGCAGAAAAAAATGTGTCAAAAACACCAAAAAAAAAAAACCCCCCATGTTTTGACATCCTCATATTCTCATATTCCCAGAGCTGTACCTCTTGACTACGTGTTCTAGAAGGCATCTGTAAATGGGGACACTGACTATATCTATTCTAATTGAATATCTTTCTTTAGCATATTGTGAAGAAATAAGGCTCAGAGTCCTTTCCCTCTTTTCTCTCTCATTTGTAGGAGTGGAATTGTGACAAAGCATTTTTGTTTAAAAGATTAATTTTCTACTGCCAAAAGTGGAGTGTTTACCCAATGCACTCGGGTGCTGGCAGCCTCTGGGAGCCCTGTGCTAAGGGCTCATTGTTTTGCTCATTCTCTCGGCAATCAAACTGGTGTGTCAGATGTGACAAGAGCACCCAACACCAAGAAAAGGACAGTAATTGCTTTGCTGGAGAAAAAATAAAATGGACTTGCCTTCCCTATATAGCTTGTCCTCCTGGAAGCTACGAAACAACTTCTAGTTTATTTTCCTGGATAATTGATGTATTCTTCATTTGGCTTTTAGAAAGATACAGAAACCAATGTTTGAAAGATAAAATTATTTTGTTTTCCACTGTGTGAAGATGGGATTTTCCCATGGCACACTTCTTCATCCCAGGAGCTAATGGCATAAGTTAAGTCAAGGAAATACCTCATCCAAGCATCACATACTATGGAGTGACAGGAGCCCAGGGTCTGGTGATTTTGTTGGCTGCTGGTGGCTCTGACACTCCCTTAGGAGATGATGTGTAGTGTGTGGGCAGATTTGGACTTCATGGCTTTAAAAAATCCCCCTTAACGTGGAGGTTCCTGAAACCCAGGAGATTTTCCATCTGTCTCCTTTGCAGGATTCGTGTTGGGGAGAGGCACCATCATACAGACATTTTGGATTCCCAGAATCACATTTTGAAAACTCTGTTTAATAAAACATGGATTTAACTCTCCCAGTTAATTTGTGTCTCTTGTTCATTTTAAGAGAAATAAAATCCCCAGGCTTCTACTTTACTGAAATCAAAGTCATAAAGATGTTACTTTCTAAGTATCAAATTTTGTTAAGAGAGTCATTCTTCAAGAAGACTTCTTAAAGAAGAAAATTTTAAGAAAAATATTTTAATTTTAATGGAGGTTCAGTCCTATCTGTGACCATGAACTTGGAGTGTACTCTGAAATTAACTATGGGGGGAAAAAAAGGAAAAAATGTTCAGATAGCCTCTTGGTTCTTTTCAGCCCTTTCATGGGACTCTGATTCCTTTCTAGGTGCAAGTCATTCATCTATCAGTGCTCAAAGGTGGGTCACCCTGGTGGTTTCAAGTAGAACCTCTCTTTTCAGAATATGGTCTCTTTATAATTTTTCAAGCTGATCTGTCATTATTGGCTTTGTAAGAGAGCATATTTGGAAGGACTTAGTCTGGAGAATTCATTTATTCGCTACTTCCCATAGAATCCTAAATTTATACCTCCTCTAACTCAATCAGGTCTTTGCTTTACCCACCTTTATAATTTGAAAATATATAGTTTAGTTTTTTTTTTCTTCAATGACTTCCAAAATCTTGCCAATTTTGGCCTGTCTCAGTTCAGTGATAAGACATATGCAGCTGGCACAGCTCGTTTAACCAGACAAATGAAGTGCTTTTCTTAGAATTGAGCAGACACTCTGATGCAAGTTCTAAAATCTGAAGATCCTGCCCACTCCATTCAAAACCCAAATGATCAGCCAAGCAAAAGGTTCCTCTTTAGCCAACAAAGAATCCAAATAGTTTTCATCCAGTAAGTCGAAAGCACAGACTGAGGCAGCACTGTTTACATGGGTGAACAATGACTTACTCCAAATCACCAAGTTAAGCCATGGCTTCCGCAATTTATAAATCTTTTTTATATCATTTCCCTAGTAATGAGATACTGTTCCTGTGAATGCTGCCAAGGGCCAGGCATTATAGGCATTAATTCTATCTTTTTGTGGACATGAAAGCAGTGATCTCATTCTGTATCATAAACCCTGTTATCTGCAGCCAGTGTGTCCTGTGTTTCTAGAGGCCCAAAGAGTGCACTGGCTGTACCCTTAGTAGTCCTGGAAAAAAAAAAAAAAAGGCTAGTTTCAGATTCTATGCAAATGTAGGCAGTAAACTTTACTTCTTCCCAGATTCCCAAGTCTCTGCTACATGAAAGCACTGAATTTCATAGCACAGTTTGACCATCTTCTCCTCTGATATGTTTTTTTCCAATCTTCCAATTTGAGCTCAGTGCCTCTTCCAATCCTCCAGTATGTGCATATTGTAATCGTCGGTTTATGCCCCTACCTCTTCCTATAGACTGTGATCTTAGTGTCTTTAACACCTGTAGTAATGGGCAGCCCGGGTGGCTCAGCAGTTTAGCACTGCCTTCAGCCCAGGGCCTGATGCTGGAGGACCTGAAATCGAGTCCCATGTCGGGCTCCCTGCATGGAGCCTGCTTCTCCCCCTGCCTGTGTCTCTGCCTCTCTCTTTCTCTCTTTGTTTCTTTCATGAATAAATAAATAAAATCTTAAAAAAAAAAAAAAAAAAAAACCACCGGTAGTAGTGCCTAGCACGTAAAGGCCCTCCCAAGATTTTGTTGAATGAATGAATAGAAGTCTGTTGGATAGCCATGCCAGTGAAGTGTGGCTCTCATCAGCCTTTTGCCTATTGTATTAGGCCTTTCTTTCCTTGCAGTGGGACATTCAGGCTGCTTGTCCATGATGGCTGGCCCACATGTGTTCTCCACTGGCATCCTGATATAATATCCTGAGCAGAGTCACCTGAGAGTCCACTTGGGAAACAGCCATATCTGGAATCCTAGGGGCCAGCCAGTCTGTTCCCAGTCATTAGTGTATGACCTTGCACTATCAAATCATGGACAGAGTTGCATCTCCACCTCTCCTGGCTTCGGGGACCAAGCAGACCTCTGTTGTCTAGGTCATTAAAAGAATGTGAGTAACCATATGACTATGGGACATAAGCATTTTCAGTAGCCAGTCCTAGAAGTCAAAACATGGGAATGTTTGTGTCATACTCAGTAATAAACTTCAGAGGACCCATGGCCAAGGCAATCTGACTAACTCAATGGGCCCAGATTTTGAGCTCTGTGCCCTAACTTAGAGCCACAAAACCATCCTGGTTGCTAACAGATGCTATGTGGTAATAGCAACAGTAGAAGTCTTTTTATTTAAGAAATGGGAGTAGGAAGGTATATTGCAAAGGTTTGATATATATTAAAGTGTTCCTGACTTCCTGAACTGAAGGGCAGTTTGTCCTTTAAATCAACTAGGTTGTCATTTCAGCACTTGTCCAGAGGGAAAAGCTATTTTTTTGGGGGGGGGGGGAGGGGGCATCGATCTAGGTCAGTCTAATTCTGTTGATTTGATCCTCAGTCTAATGATATTTTTTTTCTTCTTCTGAGTTTCTATCCCCTGTACCTGCAGACGTAAAGCTTAATCCACAGCCTTACAAAGTGGAGTCAATGACATTAAGTGTTCAGGTTCCCAGTGGGATTCCTTTTTTTTTTTTTTCTCCCCGGTGGGATTCCTAAGAAGCAAAGAAGGAGGTGACTTTAAACTGTTCCCTTTAGAAAGGCATTTTCTGTTCAAAGTACTTATTTAATTTGCCTGTACATGGATTTCTGCATTTGTTTATGCCGTGTATTTACTTAGCTCAGATATCTATTTATTTTTCAAGAGACATCTGTGTAGTATGTACCGTTGTCAAACCCGTAATTTAGATTTACTGTTTAATCTACTGTTTCAGAATTTAATACGAAATGCCAGAGCCTCTGAGAAAGCAACTAGTGTGTCCTGCTTAGATTTTAGGAGATCTTTGATCTTACCACTCTTTCCTTTCTCCCTCAGCCCTTCCATAAAAATCCTGCTTGCCTTGTCACTAACATTAGTTTGCATTTTTTATTTCCTTATTATCTTTTTCCCATTAAAAAAGTAACTTATGTATATTCTAGAAGTTGTAAAATCTAAAAAGGTGGGGGAAAAAGGAGAAAAGGGAAAATTACCCAGTTTTTCTAAAAGAGCTGCTATGAACATTTTGATGTAACTCTTCTCTTTTATGCTGCTTAAAAACCTAGTCTTATTATACATATTATATTAACATATTATACAGGCACCTCTATATCTCAGTTTCACTTAACGTTATAACATAAGCATCTCTTCTCCTTCTTGTAAACTATTCCTGTTACTTTAGTGGAGACATAATACTTCATTGTATTGGTATAACATTGTTTACTTAAGTAATCTCCTTTTGTTTAAATTTATCTATTTTCCTTGCTATTATAAACAATGCTGTCATAAACATCTTGTGGATGGAGGCTTTATGTAGTTCAGATTTCTTTTTTAAGAAACAATTCCCTGAAACATAATTACTGAGTCAAACACGTATAGCTATTTTCAGACTATTAACATACTGCCAAATCACTTTCCAAAAAGGTTTTGTCAATGTAGACTTTTTTTTCTAGCAATGTATCAGAATGTCTAGTGTAGCCATGTAAGCTCTTTTTTTTTAATTTAATTTTATTTTGGTAAGAACATAACATGAGGATATGTGATATGTAACATGAGGATATGTGATAACATGAGGATATATGATATGTCCCTCTTGATGTATTTTTAAGGGTACAATACAGTCCCGGTAACTATAGGCACAGTGTTGTACAGAACTATGTTGTGGTCATTTGTGATGGCAATCCTAGGACACCAATACACAGGGTAAACTCAAATAACACCCACTGGGGAGTATACATTTATATGAAATTAGCATGTCATGGTCAAGCAGAGTTTGTATTATTTAAAGTCACTGAGATCTACTAGGAACCCTAAACAGAATCACGGGTAGTTTCAGAGTGATCTTCCTAGGTGACATGTGATATCAGGGAACTGATAGAGAGACCCAAGCCACCTGCTATGTTCCTGCCTATCCTTCCCACCCACCCCTACCCCATCCCCATGAGCTTCTTGATGGATCTCTGCTCTAATTGGCCATTGGTAACAGGGGCTCATTTCCATGTCCACTCCACTGCTAGACTGTAATGATGATTGATTCACATAGCAAATGGCCTAAAGTGGCCCTCACAGCCTTATTATTGCAGATACAATTACCACTAGGCTGAGCTTGCTGCTACAGTGTCTGATAATGGACTCTAATTTGCCAGTGGGGTTTGTGATTCTTTGTTCCCAGACAGAGATCCATTTCTAAACTGGAGAGTAATTCATAAATATTTTTTCTCTCTAGTCATGAGGGAAGGCCAGATCTAATTGCATGATGAAAGATAGTTCTATCTAGAGGCCACTGAGGGAGAATGTGGGCTTAGGCCTGGGGCAGGGCTCACTGATCCAGGCTGCTCATTTTACAGAAAAACCTACTGAGGCCCAGAGAGGTGATGTGACTTATTCAAGGTCACACAGCTGGCACTTTATGTTCTCTAACACTGCCTCCCTTGCTCTCTGAGTTGGGGAGTAGCCAAGAGAAGGGTGGTTCTAGCAGCATTTTTAGATTTGAGCCAGCTTGACTTCTGCTTATTTGAAATAATGGTAGGAATTTTTAAAAAAATAATATATTTTTGTTTCTATTGTACTATAATGTTGGAAACTCATAGATGAGAATTAAGAAATATAGGAAAATCAAAGAAAAAAGAAAAATTCACTATCATTTTTTCACAAGTTAGGATGTTTTATTCATTTACAATTTTTATCTGTGTATATATAAATTGTTTATTTTGGACAAATTTGAGATCATATTGTATATCTAGTCCCCCTTGCCCCAATCAATAGAGGGTTCTTACTGCATCTTAAAAAATCACAAGTAGGTCTTAAGACTCATCTGGCATCTTGTTCTTTCTGTAGCTGGACAGCTCTTAGATCTTATTCATCAGTCTGCTGAACTGTTCCTTTTTCAGAGGCATAGATGCCATCCACAAATTTTCTCTTAGCCTTGTTTGTAACTGTTGTGGCTTCCTGAATCAAGACAAGTTTAATGTTATTTTCTTCAAGAATTAACTTACTTTTTCTGGACTTGAGACACTGGACAAGTGATGCCTAGCCTCATCTGAACCCTGTAGATGTATTTTTTGCCTGGGAAATTTCAGATTTCAACAAGAAACCCTTTATCCTGAACAATGACCTTGATGGGGAAGTGAGCATGTACAAACCTTATTCAGTAACAGAAGCCTATATACAGTTCCACCTTCGTTCTGTTTTTTTCTGCATATTGCAGGTTGGGTGCTTTCTCATGTGATGAAATATCAGGTTATATCTTCAAAAACAGAATTATATAGTATTAAGCAATGAATGTTTAGAAGTTATTTAAATATTTTTGCTGTTAGACATTTTTTTTAGTTTGTGCAATTATAAATAATTGTTGTATTTTAACTTGTGCATACATATTTAAGATTACTTCTGATCATTTCTTTATAACTAACACTTAGAATTTGATTAAAAGAGTATGAATATTTTTTAAAATCTTAAAATATGCTTATTACTAAATTACATGGCTTCTGATCAGGGTAAAAATTGAAAGTTGGACTTACCATCAGAAAATCCAGGTTCTGGGCAGCCCAGGTGGCTCAACAGTTTAGCGCCGCCTTCAGCCCAGGGCTTGATCCTGGAGACCGGGGATTGAGTCCCATGTCGGGTTCCCTGCATGGAGCCTGCTTCTTCCTCTGCCTCTCTCTCTCTGTGTCTCTCATGAATAAATAAAATCTTTAAAAAAGAAAAAAAAGAAAGAAAATCCAGGTTCAAATACCAAGTTTGCCACTTTGTTAGCTGTACGATCATAGGCAAATTCTCCTGTTTCTTAACCTAATGTGTAAAATAACAACAATGGTTAGCTAATTGGGTTATTATGAGAATTAAATAAAATAAATATTAAAATGGTTAGCCCAGTGACTAAAAACTTAGCAGATCCTCAACAAATATTCATTGTTGTTTTTTTGAACTTTCATCACCAGTAATAAGCTAAGAACCAGAATCTTCTAGGGAAAGATAAAAAATTTTAATTTTCCAAATAAGTGGTTATTGATGAAGGGTCCAAGCATATAGATACATTCGGTGGAAAGACCCTAAGAAAGCTGTTCTCAAGTGCTAATGCAATGAAGATGGAAGGATCAGGCTCAAATGACAGAGTCAGATCCAGCACTTTGAAGATGTCAATCTCTTCCTGTAGAGGATAATTTGGCAGGTTACATTGCTGTCAAAAAAGAAGGATTCACTAAACCTAACAGCCAACTGCACACAAGTTTGGCTGCAGTCTCCCCCTGAGAGAGGAAGATGAGAGAATGGTTATGTATGGGGGTTAAGGGAATAAAGCTCTGACTCTAGATCCTTCCCTAAATCCTTCGATTCCCAAAGGCTACAAAGGAGGCTGAGCTGAGGCAATGTGGGAAAGTGAGCTAAAATCAAACAAACACAAGCTTTGAATCACCAAACTTGGAGACAAATCCAAACTCTGACACTTGCTAGATATGCAACTTTGGACAAATCACTTCACAGTGACCTCCCTGCCTCTATTTCCTACTCTTTCAAGGGATGCTAATGCAGCCTACGTAGCTAGGTTTTTTCCAGGCCAAAAGAAAATGAATATAAGATGGAAAAACATATAATATTGGACAATTTATTACCTGACCTTAGTCTTATTTTCTCCATTCATAAAATGGGAAAAATAATAATTGTACTTAAGCTGCAATATTGTCATGGGAATGATTGAAAAAAAATATATGTGAGAAGTCTGAGTAATCTCTGCAGTGCTATGGAAAAATCAGGATTTGGGGGAGGGGAGGAGAATCTTCACCTCCAAGCATGGGAAAATGAGGACAGCAACTTTTCAAGCTCTGCGGGTCTGGGGCTGGGAGCTTACTCTTGTGCCTCAGCCAGTGGCCAAGTGTCTTCATTTTGTGTACCTCTTGCTTAGGCATTGCCCTGCAGTCACTGTTTCCTCAGTGCCAAGATAATTCAGATGTTTAGTGTTACAAAAATCACTCACATCCAGATTTAGGCATATCCTACAGAGTCGGTTTGGGATAATCACTGTTTGTTTCCCAACCAGGGCTGAAATTCCTGTGGTCTGCTTCCAGGGTGAAGGCCTGATTATAGTAGTCAGTAACCACCTTGCAGAGAGGAGGAGGATGGGCAGTGCTTCAGTGTATAAGTTATGAACCTCGAGCACTAGACCAGCCTCCCTCTGGCATCTTGCTGGTCCTAGATCCATCTGGCAGGATTTGAAGTGTCAGGAAGAAGCAGTGTTTTTACGTCCAGGGTGCTACTGCCCAGCCACCTGCACAATACAATCCCTTCTGTCTGAAGCTTGTCCTGTGCAACCATCATCATGTACCTATAAGACTATGGCCAGGGCAAGGATGGGGTAGCAGGTCATGTATGGGAAGCCAAATGCCATTAATCACGTGATTTTGAGCTGTTTAAGTTAAACATGAAAAACATAGGAAACTAGGACATTGGACATTAGGACTGACTGAAAGATTAGCTCTCTTTCTTACATTTGATTCCTGTGTAATGTTCCTGTCAAGCCCAAATGTATTCAACTCACTGTTATTTATAATAAAAATTAATAAAGCCTGCAGACATTTAGACTTTTCATCATGGGACCCACTATTAAAAAGAGAACCCAATGGCAACAAAAGATGATCTTACTAAAGTTATTATTGATTGGGGAGGATACAAAGGGAGATATAAAATAATTGTATTTCACAAACTTTTCTTTGATGATCTGATCAGAGAAAGATGTGAGTTGGTGAATTGCCCATCCTTGAGAGTCACTCAGCAAATCCTTCGTGGGAACCTGGCATATAGTTATGATTGCTAGTGGTTGGAGCCCTCCTGGGAGTGGAGGTGCAGGAGATGGAGGGGATGGCTTTGAAAGGTGGCATGGAGGTATAATAAATGGAAGGATGTGGTCTCAAAGGGATGAGGGAAAAGGAGCCTTGGGTTATTCCTCAGTTGTAGCATGCACGACTGATTAGGTAGTGGGGAGGTGATATTCCCAGGAGGAATAGATGCAGAAAGAAGAGCAGCTTCACAGGGGCCATAGAGGGGGGGTGGTAAGTACTCATCTGGTCTGAGTGTCTGAGTCCTTTCCCTATGAGGAAGGCATTGAGAGTAGTGGATGCACAGTGATGTACATTTTATCCAAAATTATAGAGAAGGAAACCAGTAGTTAGAGTTGTTGTATTCTTCAGTAGTGCCAGGGATCAAATATGAGAGAGAAAGCCTCATTTATTACAGTGAAACTCAGAGAATTGGAACCAAAGTATGGGCTGTGTATCCATTAGCCACTTTGTATAACAAATCACTCCAAAACTTAGTGGGTTAAAATTATAACCATTTCTTATTTCTTGTGAATCCATGGGGCAGCTGAGCATCTCCACTAATTAGGACCAGACTTGGCTGATCCTGGCTGGACTCATTCCTGTGTCTATAGCTATGTGGGCAGTTTGGATGGGAGGTGGTTGGTCTGGGTAGCTTCAGCTGGAATAATTCAGTCCTGTTTCATGTTGTCTCTCATCTTACAGAAGTTTATTCTCATAGTACATGTGGGTTTCAAGAGTGAGCAAAAGCATGCAAGTCCTCTTGAGATTTAGGCTTGCACACTGTCATTTCTGCTGCAAAGTAAGTCTCAAAACCAGTCCTGATTCAGGGAGTGAGGGACTAAACTCCGTTTCTTGATGGGAGAAATTGCAAAGTCCCGCTCCCGCTGCAAAGAATATGAATACAAGGAGAGGTAGAGAATTGGGGGCATTTTCAGAAAAAATCAACTCCACATGAAGTCCTGAGACCAGGAAAGCTAAGGAGGATAGAGGTAGAGCAAAAAGAATATTCATACTGATAGTGGCTTTCTATAAGGTCCAGTGCAGTTTTGTGAACTCATTTAAAGAGTTTGAAACAAAGTGAACACTTGGTAAAAGAGGCATGATGTGGAGGAAAAGTTGGCATGAACTTAGGGGAAAGGCCTGCTCATTTTGTTTTCCAAGCACTTCTGTTGTAGGGGGCACATTTCTTTAGTTGAAAGCTTTGGACCCTGTAAAAATGTGACTCACTCAAAGATAGGCAACACTGTAGTGTTGTGAATTTATGAAGGAGTTTTGAATCTTTTCTTGAGAGTCAGTTTGTCAGTAGAGAATAAGGAGGCAGTTGGCATTTGGAGGTAAAGCCTCACCCCTATCACTGTTCTGCAAGGAAGCTCACTCTCCTTATGTGAAGCCAATAGAAATGTCATTTGCTGTTTGGTGTCTGCACACTGAATAACTGAATGTGAATCAGCAATGTTGTGCAACTTTTAGAAAAACCAAGGAGTGTCCAAGGAAGGAATAAGGAGTGAAGAATTTAGCAACCCGAGGCAGACTCCCATGGTTTCCAAATTAGCCATAAATTACCAAAGTGTTCTGTTGGCCTCTGGTCATTGCATAATGGTGTCATAGAGATTGTACAGAATCCAGGAAGTGAAGGTGGGAAGGTGGGAATACGGTAGGAGAAAAAAGGCTCATAGAAGAATCAAGGATTTGAGCAACTAAACTAAAAGAAGGAGGAACTGGAGAGAGACCAGTGTTATGATTTGTGATACTTTAAAAAGAAGTCATGGGTGATAAAATGGGCCCCATCTCTTTTGAGGAAAACAGAAAGAAAGGAGAATAAATGTAACACATGATATTAAGGTTGGATTTAAAGGGAGAATGTACTGAGTGACTTTTCTTAAATACCACTGGATTAGCTTTTAGGAAGAAATAGGCTGACTATAGAATCAGAGCAGCATGTCAATATTAACGTTGCTTAGCACAAATGTTATTTGTGGAGCTACTGTATGAATAACTGAACTTCCCCCCACGGGAGGGTCTTTAAAGTGAGATAACTGCTCTGGAGTGAAGGGCCCAGAGTAAGATTCACTGGCCTCTTGAGTTTCTTTCCAAGTCCTCCAAATGGAGGGCCAACATATTTTGTTGCGTCCCTGAGGTTTTTAGACTATTATGCCTTTGCTGAACACTCTTAGCTTTAATCTTGAGGATTTCTTCCCCATTTTGAATGCCAGGCAACAAGCGATCTCATTTGGTATTCACTTGGTCTTTGTGAACTCTTCCTTCTTTTATGGGAGTAGGTGGATGGTGGGCATCTAGATGTGGCCTCCCTCTAAAAATGCGCATGCATGGGGCACTTGGGTGGTTCAGTTGGTTAAGTGTCTGCCTTCAGCTCAGGTCATGATCCCAGAGTTCTGGGATTGAGTCCCAAGTTGGGCTCCACACACAGCAGAGAGTCAGCTTCTTTCTCTCCCTCTGCCATTCTCCCCCCCTTGTGCTCTCTGTCTCTTCAATCAATCAATCAATCAATCATCAATTAATCTTTTTTAAAACCACATGTGCAGTTCTCTGGAGTTCTCCACTAGAATTGGTTCCAACAATGCTAACTCATCTGTGTGATTTTGCTACTCACATACCACTTTGCCAAGGTGGCCTTCATCAGCTGTATCAGGAGCAGTGTGACTAGGGGACATAGGCTTGAGGTAGATCTGAATAAGATGCCTTGAGTAACAAACACTGGAAGCAAAATCTGCTGGAAGTAGAGAATGCAGTTTAATTTCCTTATTTATAAGACAAATTGGGGCCCATGTAGAGTTGGGGGGCACATAGACCAGTGAGAATATTAGAAAAGAGCAGTGGTGTGTGCAGTGAATGAAGAGCAACTATGATTGCAGCCGAAAGAGAGGGAATGTGAGTGTGGATGAATAAGATCAGTAGAAGCAAACGAAATCAAGTGTCATCTATCACCCTCTGTGCGATGTGGGCAAAAAGTCTTAATATGAAGGAGGGTGTAAACAAACAACTTCATGTTGGAAGGTGAGAAGCCCAATGACCTGTAGGCGGGACCTCAATGACGAGATTTGCTTGGGTGTCTGAAACGAGTGATTCACCAGGGAGTTACAGCTGTTTACAACTGACCCGTGTGTTAAATATTCATCACCCAGGGCTCTCTTGGGTGTGCAGTGAGATTTGTTCCAGTCCCCGCCCCCCCAAGCAAAGCAGGAGTTTTTCTGTTTTATTAGAGAAGTAAAAAATAAGGAAACACATTTTTTCCTTCTCCTAAATTTCCAGTGTGTCTTTTGAGATTATTTACAGAGCTTGAATTAGTCAAAGAAAACTTCTGTTTATTTGACATCATCTTTTTCAGAGTGTATGTGTGGGGAAAGGTGGTGGTAGGGACAAGTAATTTCTGTTGAATGGGCTAAATTTCCCAGAGCTGTATGGTTTCTCTTGACTCTAGATGCCTTCATGAAGCCCCTTCAGAGGTGGGTGAAACCATTTGATATCTTATTAGGTTCACGGGTGATGTTATGTTTGTTAATGGATAAGAGGTGCAATACTACTATAAGTTGACCAAAATAAACAGAACTGATGGTTGCCTTTTTGGGTTTATCTGAAACATATCCACACCCTTGTGGGGATGGGTGAAATAGAAGAGGACACGTAGCATGATGAACATGGAGCAATGCAAAGAATGGTTGAATATATTGTACTCCTGGAAGCTAATATAACACTGTATATTAACATCACTGGAATCTAAAAAAAATAACAAAATAAAATAAATAAAATAAAATGCATGACAAAAGTAATTCAAGTCAGGACGGTTGAAAATAGAATTGAAAGTGTTCTAAGTTACCATTTAGGGAGGTTATAAAAATAATTATTTATGTGAGAATATATTACCAGTATTCTAATTCTAATCTAACAAAAAAGATTACATTCCACACATTAAATATTTGTCACCGATAAACACTTTCACTTGAGCTGGTTTGATAGATCCCTTACAATAATTAGTCAGTGATGATAACATATAACAGACATTATGACTTTGAAGTTTATAATTTGTTTTTTACATTTCTATGAGATATGGGTTAGTGCCTTTAATAGAGTCTAAGAAAGCTCAACTGATTTGCTTAAATTCACATAGCTGCCGAATAGTAGGTGTGGGGCTTTTTATGGAGACTTTTTAGATTGTAGGTTCATTGTTCTTTATTTCACATCCTAGCTAAGAAGAAACATTGAAAGAGACAAAGTAAGGATGCTAAACCAGGAGCTGTTGAGGGACAAAGCTCCCAAGGAGTGGAGGTGGAGTGGACCTAGAAGCAGATTTTGCCTCCTTAACCATTTTTGCCTTCTATCAAGCATTGCACAGGAGGCGAGGTACATACCTCTGTTGTTCTGGAAGAGGAAGCTTTGAAGGCCTCATTGATTTTATGATTTTATTGGGCATCTACTTCATACTAGGCTTTGATCTCATTGCTGAAGATAGATTGGGGGCAAGGCAGACAAGCCCTAATGGAACTTTGGTATTCCATTATTCCAGTTATAAGAGGTAAGAGTTACTCCTTATGGATTAAATGCTTTGCTCTACAGTGCCCTCTTTGCCAGATAACGTCAAGACTGAATAGAAAACTCATTACAGGTGCAGGTTTACATCTCTACTTTCCCACTTATTTTTCCCCATAGCAAAATATGACACAATAATAACCAGCTTATTGGTTTCTTTGAAAAATTAAGATAATGTAGGTGATGCATTTAGCACAATGCCTGACATACAGTCAGTATTCAGTAAATGCCTAGTGCTGTTATTATCACTATTACTTTAATATATGACGCCCAGTGCAGTAGCATTAGGTTTTCCCAAGGGAAAATGCAAAGAGATGTGATGAAAAGAATTGTCAATAGAAAGACAACAGAGAATATCTTTCTGGTGAGGACTCTATCTTGCTGCGTTAGAGACAGCAGTCTCGCATGGTATCAGCTCATCAGCTGTGGCAGAGGAAGCAAAATGCTCCAGAGTGACCCTCGTGCTGGGTCCATGTAATATTCAGGAAAGGTTTGTTAGAATGCATATGGCATGTCCAGCAATGTGCTGCCTGTTGAGGGTTAAAAATGAATATAGCACTTTCCCCACTGCCTGTAGTGATATAGCTGTGAAATATATTCTATTTCTTTTAAATAAAGATGCCCTGTTTTCTATGGTGGTAAGGCAAGGAGGATTGTCCAGTGAGTACCTGGAGGTCAACTGCCAGGCAATGAGCTCACCAGGATCAAGGTTTCCTGTTCTCCAATGGCAGAGCCTGTGCTCAACTCAGCTTTTCATGGGACCATGTCCCCTCCCTGCTCATGTAGCAGCCTGAATCCAATGTTGCAAAATGTCTCCAGGTGCACAAGCTGATGTGCTCAGCCTCCAGTTGGAACGTATAGGCAGATGGCCCATCTGCTTTTTCATCAACTAAGGCTATTTTTGGCTTCTTCTCTATAAGAAGGTAGGAGGACAAGGCCCCTCCTCTGGAGCACAGATATGGAGTCCAAGAGCATTACCCCACCCAAGCACAGCTCTTCCTGGGATGGTGAGAGATAGGGAACGAAGTACATGTTCATGCTGATCTTGGCATCTTTGTTCTCCCCATCCATAGCCTCTTCATGAGTCTTGAGGCTATTTACCTTTACTCATCACTCCATTACTGCTCACTAGATAGAATTTGTACAAATCAAAGTCAAAGCAAATACTAAAAAGTGTCTATGAAAACTTGTAATAAGAAGCCATTGAAACTACCCCATGTTCTAAGTTTGGCAACTCCCGATACAATAGGGAATTAGTAAATTCAGGTAAAAAAAAAGGGGGGGGGGAGACTATTCCAGTCCTACTTTCCAACTTAAATAAATATAAGCTTGGCACTTTAGAAACACCATCCTAGCCTGTGACTATGTCTCATTATCAGGCAAGCTTCCCTGCTTCTTTTACTAACTTCACTGGATTTGTTTTCCAAGTTTGGATTATTGCCAGTATTATTTTTCACTTGTAGATGTTCATTACTCTCAAATTATGTCATGAGAGTATATTTGATTCCCTTAGTGTATAAGAATCCCAAGGCCAAGATCTATGTCTTATTTATGTTGTACCTTTCAATGGTAGATTGTTAACAACTGATTATTTCTTTTTAACTGAACTTCTATGGTTAGGATAAAAAAATATTTGGATATGTCCAAACTAAAAGTTTAGGGCATGGTGAAGAAATAAGTAAAACCACAAACTATATTTCTCTTTACCCATTGGTTTGCAAAGCAAATTTGTTGAAAGTATAAATCAGTTATTCTGTGGTTCTTCGTATCTTAGTATGCTTAGAAAGGCAACAAAGCCCATTATTTTTGGCTAATGTGTCCGTGCCTTAGCCTCACTGCATTTCATAAATCAGTTCTTTGGGTTGTAATTTGGAGGAGTTGATAATAATGTGTCCTCTATAACTATCGTGATATGGTCTTCCAAATATATTCACTCTCCCTTCAGCATTTTTATCAGGGACACATTTAAAGTAGGGGAAGATATTAGTGATAACAGAAAATAGTTGTGACTATTCTAAAGTTCGTGTCAGTACACATAGGGGGAAACATCTCTGATCTTTGGCTGGTATCCATTAGACATTCAAAGTATGTTTGAAACTCTCGGGTTGTACTTTGGCTAAAAAGACAGGCTCATCAAATGTTTTCACATGGTAATACCTCCAACTGAAACAGAAAGCCACCACTAAATAAACAAACAGCTCTGGAAATAGAATTGTACCACAAAGTACTTAACCAGTATGTATATATATATTTAATGATGTTATAGGTATCGTGAAACAATCACCTTATTAAACCTTAAGGAGTTTAAATGAAATTTTGGAATCAAATACTAGTCTGTCAGTTTCCCAGAGATTTTTTTCCCCCTTTGAATAATTGATTTAACTGAAAAAAAAAAAAACCTTGCATGCTGATTTTGATTGTATAGTTTTTTATATCAACTCGTTTTTGGTACCTGAACTATTGTGTTTATGTGGAATCAGAAGCAGCCCAAGGTAAGACCATGATGTTACTGTTGGAAAAAGCAGGAGGGAAAGAAAGAGAGGGAAGAGAAATATTGAAAAAGAAGAAGGGAGGACAGGAATTAGTAAGTGCAGGTCACTGGTAGGGCTATAAAAGAATACAGAAGGGGGCACCTCAGTGGCTTAGTCGGTTAAGCCTCTGCCTTTGGCTCAGGTCATGATTCCAGCATCCTGGGATGGAGCCCCACGTGGGGCTCCCCTCTCAGTGGAGAGCTTACTTTTTCCTCTCCTTCTGCTACGTCCTCTGCTTGTTCTCTCTCTCTCTCTCTCTCAAATAAAATTTTAAAAAAATCTTAAAAAAAAAAAAAAGAATATGGAGGAGGGGGGAGAGAAAGACTAGTCTGGGGAAATTTTATTAAGCCTGTAGGAACAGGGCAATTATATCAAAACTAGTTCTGATGAGTAGCCCAGAGGCCCTTTGTTAGAAAGATAAGCACAGATGGCTTGTGTTTTTGTGAACAGAGGTCACACTTTCTTCGGGAGAAGCCACTAGGCAAATTTTGCAGGCGATGGTCTCTCTTGTAGCAGATGCTGTCACTGCTCCACCCACATCCTTTTGGTTCTTTTGCCATTTTCTTGCACCGTGTCCCCCATATGCTTTCACTCCGGACAACCTGCATGGGTGTCTGAGGACCATTGGTGTTGCTTGGGGTGTGAGGACACCTTCAACTTTGTTTCACCTGCACATTCTGGAAGCTATACGTGCTTGGCAACTTACATCCCTCTCCCATCCCCCAGAGCAGCCCTTGAGTGATGATGGTTGCAGCAGTTTGAATACACCAATTCTCCTGCCCCTGGACTCTGAAATGTGGTTGCGCTATCTCTACAGTTCCCCCTGCAGGACTAAGCCAAATTTACCCTCTGTGGGATAGCTTTCTTCCCTTCCTTTTTCCTTTTCTTGTGCCTCTACTGGTTGTTTTAAATATGCTCCTTAATACGCCTTATGAAACTTTACCTTGGAGTCTGCTTCTGGGATCCAATTACCTGCGCCCAATTACCTGCAAGTCCAGATTATTCCAAAGACCACTGAAGCAATATTTCATTGTTTGATCCTCAGAGGAGACCCAGCAAGATGCAAGCTTACTCTATGTGTGGATCTATTCTTACAATGAGAGAGGACATTCCCCTTCCATACAGTCTCCCTCTGCCCACACTTTTCTCTTCAAGAACTTGGCTTCTGCTGGAACACGCTAGCATCTGTCCTGACACAGATGAACCCCATCCTTGGAGACTCAGTTCTCACCGTCTCCCTCCTCCTCCCAGTCTCTGCTGTGGTTGCTGAAGCTCAGCTCCATCTGGAAGTCTGACAGGCATTTTTCTCCAGAGCTGGGAGTTATTGCTGGGTGTGTTAGGGAGTTGGCTCAATTCTAACAACCATCCCATCAACCACTGTCTGCCGATGTCACCTTTGCTTGGGTGGGTTGGAAATCACAAGGCAGGCATATTCACTCACAGCCTTGTGGTTTTAATAGACATTTATCACCCAACTCCAGATGAGTGTTAGAAGTAGAGTCAGGGGGTGTGTACTAAAATAGCACCTGGGTTTTTATAATTTTGAAGGAGGCAGCTAAGGCAGTGTTTTCTGGTTCCTTGTGATCCCATAATTGCTCTATGAAGTCATTGTGGCTCACCATATTCAGTGAATCAGTTCTTAGGATTCTAATTTAGAGGGGGCATGTTTTTCTTATTTTGAAATACTATGAAAAATGTGTCTGAATCTAATCATTTCTTCTCCCACACATATAAAAAGAGGACAGGAAATAACTCCTTTTCTCAAAGTTAGAAAATTGGAAGTGGTAATGACTATTTGTCCTTAGGAGGACTGTTCCAAGTGAATCGAGGCTGGAAAAAGCTCCCTGGCTGTTGAAACCACAGAATAGACAAATCAGAAATCCAGATGATTTTGTGATGGCTCTCATCAGGAGGCCAATTTAGGGGCATGTGGCAGAGATGGTACTAGGCTTCTCTTTGAAAAACCCTATAATGAGTGTTTGTTGAACTTGTACTATATGCCCATTGATATGGGGACCGATGCTGGTGGTGATGGGGGTAAGTTAAACTGACTTTTACTGCCCTTCAGGAGTACATTGTCTACATATCATACTACATTATAAAACTCTGTTAATTTTGATCTCTTTGACCCAGAGATATTTTTAAAAGATTTTATTTATTCATTCATGAGAGACACACAGAGAAAGAGGCAGAGACACAGGCAGAAGGAGGATGCAGGACTCAATCCCAGGACCCCGGGATCATGCCCTGAGCTGAAGGCAGATGCTCAGCCACTGAGTCACCCAGGTGCCACATGATCCAGAGATTTTATAGTGACATGAGAAATCTCCCTCAGATGGAAAACATGAGAGTTTTTAAATGTAAAATGCCGCCTTCTTGAAATCAGCTGTCTGATTGTACCAGAGATCCCCAAGTCAGCAGTCAACTGCTTCCTTCTCATTCTAGTTGCAGAAAAATTGCAGCAAATCATGATTTTATGGGAGCTGTCACTCATTATATCTTTTCTGTACCTCTTATTTCTTGAAAGTTTCTTGTAGTTAAGCCAATTTTCAAAATACTTTGTTTTGACAATAAATTAATGGAAGTAAACATTCCTGACAGGCATTATAAACTGAAATTCATAACAGTTACATTTTTATCCCTAAGGGTAATTTTCATTAAATAATTATTATTACAGAAATCACAAAGCTTGTTAAAAAATTAAACAGTACAAAAGTAAAAAGTAACCGGCCCTCTCAAACTCCACTTTTTAGATTTGATCTCAGCAATAGCATGTATATTTAACTAAATATTAAAGTGGAAATGGTATCTGAAGCATTGAGATAGGAGATTCCACAAGGAGGGGAGAAGTATCCAAAGGAGATGGCCAAACAATAGTTATAAATTCATATACTTCCTATGTTGTGTAAAGGGTTACCTTTTTTGGAGTTAAGTAAGATTTACCGAAAAGAGTTTTGGAGAGTGCCACTGAGTTTTGTAAGTCTGCCCTTCAAAGTAGAGGTGCTTTCCCCTTTATTTTACATCCAAATGGAAGTTAATGAGACCGTGAGAGTTTTTAGGTACCCCTGAAATTTGTGGGCTTGCTGGGCCAGTATCTGAGTTCAGTAAAAAAAAAAAAAATCTAATAGGTGGGAGATTGGCTGGACATAAGTTCTGAGTAAAGAAGAGATTGTTGCTGGTTGGGAATGGTCTATCTCTCCAGAGTTGCAAGAACTAAGGATGGATGAGCGTTTCCCATGGACTGGATACAGTTCATGTGAGAAGGAAAACCAGTGTGGGGTCAGCTAAAGTCCAGTTAAAAGTTCCAGCTCAGCAGAAAGAATCAGAAGTGAATGGCCGAACTCCAGAGGCTAAAGGAGCTTCCAATGATAAGTGAGAACAGAGATGTGTCTGCTGGTCTAGTGGAAATAGAGGAGGAATTTCTTCAGGTATAGATGAAGAAATCTCTGAAGAACACTTACAAGTGTTCATAAGAGATAAAAATCAGCTTAATCTTTTGTCAAAAGAGAACACTGCATCCATTCATGACAGTGTCAATCAAGTGAGAACATTCTTTGTCTCCCTTTCCTTTGTCCCCCTCCTGGGCTCCAACCCTAAAGGATCAGGGAGCTAAGGGAATGGAATAAGGAACCAGACAACCACCTTCTCAGTGATGATTTCCCATCCACAGCAGACCTGAGCTGGGGAAAAGGGAGAAACCTCAAATTTAAATCAAGTTTAGAGTGTTGTGTTTTTGTGAACAGAGGTCACAAAAACCAGTTGAATGATACATTATTACTAAATTGAGACTTTACTGTGACTTAAAATGACTGTAGGAATTTTTATTTTGTAAAAGTAACCAGAAGGTCATGCCCTGCCTAAGTTTGTATCCAGGATCAAAGGGAAAATGACTAACCTCACTAAATAAACATCTAGCGATAGAATACAGCTCAAGAGTCATGCTCTTTAACATGAGAATTATATAAATGCATATAGGAGAGTCTATATACATAGACTTGAGACTTAAGACTAAGGTCATATTTCACAATACATGTGCTCAAGGATTAAAGATTCATTGGCATCTACTCAAGAACAGCAGTAATTTTTTACAAAGATTTTATTTATTTATTCATGAGAGACAGACAGAGAGAGGCAGAGACATGGGCAGAGGGAGAAGCAGGCTCCCTATGGGAAGGGAATCAGCCTCCCTACAAGGAGCCTACTCCAGGACTTGATCCCAGGACTCCGGGATCATGACCCAAGCCAAAGGCAGACAGACACTCAACCACTGAGCCACCCAGGTGCCCCAACAGGAGCCATTTTAACTGACCTTTCTAAAAGCAGCAATAAGATGTCAAGAAACAAGTAAATGGACACCTAAATCAATGCAAGAGATTCTTTTGAAATTACATATCATTATATTAATTATGCTCATTTGCTCAGTCTTATTATTCAGAGTAACTAACAACAGACAAAACTTTTAAAATCCTATAATTTAACCAATTAAAGTCCACTTCCTGTCACATCACCATCTGATTATGATGAAGAGTGCTCCACTATCTTGTAGCCATCTGAAGCAATGGTCTCCAACTTCTCCTTGGCAGGATCCAGTCTCATGGTCCCAGACTAACTGCAAGCAGGGCTGAAAAGTACAAACAAATGGATGAATATTTGGTGAGCACTGACTGCCTCTGCCATTTACCATGTGCTCATCAATATTTATTGAGCAAATACTATATAAATTAGATGCCTTTTGGTAGGCAAAATCACAAACTTTAGAATTAGACACACCTGGGCATGAATTCCTACCACTTATTAGGTATTAATAATTAGCTAAGCTCTTAGCCGTGCCTACGTTTCCACAGATAAAGTACCTCCATAGAATTGTCATAAGTAGTAAAGAGGTAAGTCTTTAAAGATCTTGTTGCAACAGTACCAAGCTGGTTCTCTTCTACCATTTTGTTTTTTTTTTTTAATAAATTAATTTTTTATTGGTGTTCAATTTACCAACATACAGAATAACACCCAGTGCCCATCCCGTCAAGTGTCCCCCTCAGTGTCCATCACCCACTCACCCCCACCCCCCGCCCTCCTCCCCTTCCACCACCCCTAGTTCATTTCCCAGAGTTAGGAGTCTTTATGTTCTGTCTCCCTTTCTGATATTTCCCAACATTTCTTCTCCCTTCCCTTATATTCCCTTTCACTATTATTTATATTCCCCAAATGAATGAGAACATACAGTTTGTCCTTCTCCGATTGACTTACTTCACTCAGCATAATACCCTCCAGTTCCATCCACGTTGAAGCAAATGGTGGGTATTTGTCGTTTCTAATGGCTGAGTAATATTCCATTGTATACATAAACCACATCTTCTTTATCCATTCATCTTTCGATGGACACCTCCTCTACCATTTTGCTGCAAGTCACTATGATAGGATTATATAAGATACAAAAATTTCTAAGAAATGATCTCCATCCTCAAAGAGCATGCAACTCTGGAGATATCAGTAGCATGAATACACAAATAAAAGACATTATGAAAGTGTTAGTATTGATATAAATGAGAGAGTCAGTAAGAATTCAAGGGAAAAGCCATCTTGCTATTGAAGACTTTGTGGGAGAGGTTGTAGTTGAACTTGGTTCTGAAGAATGGGAGGATTTCAAGATGACACCATTGGATTTGGAAATTCTGTGTGGACAGAATAATTTGAGTAAAGGTGCAAAGTCAAAAAATTTAAAGGACTATTTGGTGGATGAAAAATAGACCAATTTTGGCTGCAAATGGGTATTTAAAATAGGGTGCTGATGAAAAATAGTCTGAAAAAGTAGGCCAAGTGCATAGATGAAGGAGGGTCTTGAAAGTTAGCTGAGGGGGCTTGAATTTGATCTTGTATTTAATGGAGAATCATACAGAGTTTTAAGGAATAGAGTGATAGTATTGAAGCAGTGCATACAGAAAGAGGCATAATTTGATGACAGTAATAACAAATGGTCCTCCATGCCACTCCCAAGTAAAGCAGGGAGGAGAATAAAGAGAAAAAGAACCTTAGAGAATTTTTAATCCAACCTTGATAATCTGTGGATGAGAGAACTGAGATGAAGAAATTAAATGACTAGCTCAAGATTATTTAATGAAGCAGGAATGGGTACAAGATGTTTCTTTTTTTCTTTAAGATTTTATTAATTAAAAAAAAGATTTTATTAATTTATTCATGAGAGACACAGAGAGAGAGGCAGAGACATAGGCAGAAGGAGAAGCAGGCTCCCTGTGGGGAGCTGGATATGGGATTCGATCCCAGGACCCCAGGATCACAACCTGAACCAAAGGCAGACTCAACCACTGAGTCACGCAGGCACCCCGGGTACAAGATGTTTCGATGTAACCACTTTGGTGCTTTCACTTTAGTGACTTCTTTTTAATATCCTGTCAATATTCTGTTAGTCCAGGGAAATTTGGGATTCTCAAGATGCCTTCTTGTCTTTCCTTACAGGAGGAAACTAGTCTGGATGCCCTTGACATGAGTGATAGATTTCTAACATTCCCATGCATGATTATATTTTAGCCCACTCTGTACGTTTTTTTGACCACCTCGTATATGCCAGGCACTGTGCTGGGTATGCTGAGCTCTATAAAGATGACAGTGGGATTTCTGCCCTCAAGTATAAGGGATAACTTAGACAAAGCATTTAAAAATGAATAGAGAAGGAATAGAATATTTTAGCTGGCGTTTCTGAAGAGGAAATGTAAGGGAAAAATGACCTCAAGTTCATGTTTACAGAGGAATGAATCTCTAGGATTGGATATTCACACACTGTGAAGACCAGTAGTGTAGAGCAATCGACACTCCTCCAGTCGCTCTACTAAGCCTTTATCTACTTCACCTGTCTGGGCAAATTTGGTTCCTGGTAGCATACATGGGAGGATTGTAGGAGTATATGAAGAATACTTATTCACACACACACACACACACACACACACACACACACACACACACACACAAACACACACACACACTTCTCTCTAATCATTATAAATTCATTGCAGTGGAAATTTGTTCTTGTTTTCCTCAATTGTCCATCATCTAATTATCTTCCTTCCTGACCTTTGGACTCAGAGATTATTTAATACAAGATTTCAGGGTTGATTTTTTCCCTTATATCTTAGAAATTTATTAATGACCACATAGATAGTCCTCATTTTAAGGTCAGATGACCATCTAGTTATGCCCCAAAGGTGGGGAGGTAGGAGTAGATTAGACTATGGTAGATAATGGTACCATTTCAATATTAATTACATTGTGGTTCTATAAGATAATTACCATTTTTAAGATGCAAATCCTGATTTAGTGATAAATGGGCATTATATCTGCAACATTTGAATGGTTCAAAAAATATTAGATATACAATTACAGATATATAGATATATGATGTATAGAAAGAGAGAGAGCAAATGCAGCTAAATGTTAACTTTTGGGGGCAGCTGGGTAGCTCAGTCCGTTGGGCATCCAACTCTTGCTTTTGACTCAGATCGTAATCTCAGGATTATGAGATCGAGGTCCCCGTTGGACTCCATGCTCTACAAGGAGTCTGCTCAGGATTCTCTCTCTCTTTCTGCACCTCCCCCTACTCAAGCACACACTCTCTCTCTAAAATAAATAAACAAAACTAAATGTTAACTTTTGAGGAATCTGGGGAAAGGATAAAGGATATCTGGGAAATCTCTGACTTTTCCCACTAACTGTCTTTAAATCTGAAATTGTCAAAATAAATATGATAAAAAATAGATTTCACATCACCACCCAGCGAATGTACACATATGTACATGTCCATTATTTATTCATTAAACTAAGTTTTAATTAATGCCAATCATATTCCATTCTAGGCAATGGATATACCTCAGTGATCAAAATGAACAAAATATCTTCCCAAGAAGCTTACATGTATATATACCCACCCCTGTTAATGTATGTATGTGTGTATATGTATATGTCTATCTACATAGACATATGTAAGAAGGAAACAAAACTTTTCTTTAAATTATACTTACTATTAGTAGTATATCATGATTTTTAAATTCTGTGTCATTTAAAAAATAAAGCCAATGAGGTAAAAAAAAATTTGATTTCATGAACCACTAAGGGATCATAATCTTCAGTTTATAAAGCATAGCCCTGGATCAGAGATATAAAAGCATCAGCCAAAATCCCCTTGAATTTTAAGTGTTCATCCACAGCATCCCACTACACAAATTTGTGAATCCAACCTAAACCTATCTTCTGGTCTCCATTTCTTCCTTTCCAACTGCAAACTTGCCATAGCCTCAGCCATTTCAGACTTGTTCAGTCCAAAATTAAACTCTTGATCTTTCTCTTAAGACTGTTCTTCCTCCAGGTTTCCCATTTCAGGAAATAGCACCTCAACCCACCCATTGCTCATCTTAGAAAGACTGAAGTCATCCTTAACACCTCCTTTTTCTTCACTCCCTACAACGATCAGTAACCAAGTCCTCTTGATTCTCTCTCCTAAATATATCTCAAATTCATTTTTTCTTCTTGTCTGACACTGTTTTAATCTAAATTCACTAGCATCTTTAACCTAAATTATTGTAATAATTTCCCAGTTGGTCTCCCTATATCCAGTCTATTCCCATTTCAAGCCTTTACATGATAAAATGATCTTTTAAACTGAAAGGCAATTATGTCATAACTTTTTGATTTTCCCAATACTTGTAAGAGAGGCTAACACATCCTTAACAATGTATTAGTTACGATTATGTTTAACCATGAGGGACAAAAAAAAAAACAAAAAACCTAAAATCACAGCGGATTAATAGGATACAAATTTCTTCTCCATCACATAAGAGAAATAAGAGATGGGCAGACCAGGGCTGACTTCGTATAACATGACACCTAAGACATGGACATTTTCTACCTTTAGTTGGTATTGCAACATGCGGCTCTTACTCACAGTCAAGATGGCTGTTTAGTCTCTTGTCATCATGTCCATCTTCCGGCTAACTGAAAAGAGGAAATTATTTAGACACTTTCTCCCTTAACAGACCATTCTGCTTACCTTGTGTTGTCCACAGTGTATCACACAACCTCTTAGCCATAAAGGAAGTAGGATATAGTTTTTTATTTTTTTAAAGTGGACATCTGGGTTTTATTTCTGGGTAATTTTGATGCTTCTCATTACATTTCACCATTTTCATGAGAAGGGGAAGGATAGTAGAGAATGTGGTCATCCTATGTCCCACTGCAGAGGCATGAAAAGTGGTAAAGATATCTTGCTGTGATGAACAGGGAATGGCAAGGCAACCAGATGCCTTATGCCTTGCATAGCATTAGGACCAACAGCCCTTTTCATCTGAGTTCACCTCCTCAAGGGGGGATCTCCATGGAAAGAGCATGACTGACAGCATGACCAGAAAACCCCTCAATCCCATTCATGGGGCAGATGATGAGACAGGCACTCTTCCCTCCCAAGTAACTCAGACTGATGCAGGGCCAGACGTGTCCACAAAAGGTAGCATGATTGAAAGTAAAGGTGTGACACCTCTCTGACACATTGTAGGAGCCCTGGTTTAGAGTCTTTTATCCAAGCAGATGATACCCAGATAAAAAAATGTATATTAATAATTGGGCACTCATAATTAAAAGTTTGAAAATGAATATATAGGAACTATTATTAGTCTCTGGCCTTTGAAGTTCTACAAGAGTTGGCCCTGCCATAAACTCCAGCCATGATGGCCATCTCCCTTCAGTGAGCAAACATTCTCCTATCTCTAGATCTTTGCACGTGTTGCTACCCTCCCGAAATACTTTTTTGTTTGTTTCCTTGGAAAGAACTTCTTTGACCTAAAAGACAAGGCAATAATTGCTCTCTAAACTCCTTAAACATTCTCTTCATAGTATTAATCCTGTTACATGTTTATTTATGTAAGCATTTGATTAATATTATTATACTGTATTTGAAATTCTCCAGCATGAGTACTGAGGTATGTGTGTATAAACGGGTTAAACCTAACCTGTATCAAAAATTTCGAGCTGACCAATAATCTTATAAATAAGCAAATTTAAAGGACTCTATATCCACAGTGGAGGGTTGCCTTATTACATAAGGAATAATAGAAATAATAGAATAATAGAAATTTGGCATATTTAAGATATTTGAGGGGTGGCTTGGTTAAATGTCTGACTCTTGATTTCGGGTCAGGTCATGATCTAGGGTTGTGGAATCAAGCCCCGCATTAGGATCTACACTCAGTAAGTAGTCTGCTTGAGATTCTCTCTCCATCTTCCTCTGCCTCTCTCCTCTGCACCATCTCTCTTTCTAAAGTAAATAAATCTTAAAAAAAAAGATATATGATTGTTTGG
This sequence comes from Vulpes lagopus, assembly GCF_018345385.1. Lineage (NCBI taxonomy): Eukaryota > Metazoa > Chordata > Mammalia > Carnivora > Canidae > Vulpes > Vulpes lagopus. The sequence continues at coordinate 19,727,479 of NC_054833.1, forward strand.
GTGGAATTTGGCAGACCCACTGCCTTTGGAGGACCAAGAATTTTTAAAAAGGTAATCCCATTAGTCTATTCCAGTGGTACTTATGGTCCAGAGCCCAGCTAGGGTATGGCACATAGTAGGCATTCATTTTTTGAGTGAGTAGGTAATTTAACTTAGTGTTCACTATAGAGGTGGCTAATATTAGAATAAAACTAAAAACCCAGTTGAGAGATAAAATATATATATATATATTTTGCTGTGTTACCTTGCTGTCAAGTAGAATCAGGTGAGCATTAGTAAATGTCATAGATTATCAATACCCTTATTATTATATAACTCACATAACAAAATTCATCACTTTAAAAGCCTATAATTTAATGGATTTTAGTATATTCACAGAGTTGCACAACTACAATATAATTTGGAACAATTTAATCATTCTCAAATGAAATCCCATACATGTTAGTAATCACTCCCTATCTCCTACTAATTTATTCTGTTCCTGTAGATTTGCCCATTCTGTACATTTCATATAAATAACCAACTTCTTTCACTTAGCGTGGCATTTTAAAAGTTTATTCATGCTGTAGCATGCATTGCTACTTCATTTTTTTCTATTTCAAATACCATTCCATTGTTTGGAAATACCACATTTTGTTCACCTATTTATCAATTGATGAACATTTGGGTTATTTTTACTTTTTGGTAATTAAAAATTCTATAAGAACATTTGTATATAAGTCCTTATGTGGATGTATGCTTTCATTTCTCTTGGATATTGTATTAGTTTGCTGTCATTGACTACACAGTAGCTTACTATCTTATATAGTTCTGGAGGTCTGAAGTTCAAGAACAGTCTCACTGAGCTAAAATCAGGTGTTGGCCGGGTTGTTATCCTACTAGAGGCACCAGGAGAGCAGTTTCCAACTTCCAACCCACATTCTCTGGCTCCTTTTAACAATAGCATCACTCCCACTTCTGTTTCCAATGTCTTGTCTCCTTGTCTCTCCCTTCTGTTGTTACTTCCTTAACTGTCCTTGCTTGCATCATCACACAGGCTTCTCTAACTCTGGCCATCCTATCTCCCTTTTGTAAGGACCCTTATGATTACATTGGGCACTCAAAGATAGTACAGGACAATCTCCCCATCTCAAGGCACCTGACTTAATCAAGGCACAAAGTTCCTTAGGTGTTGGAAATTAAGATGTGGCTATCTTTGAGGGGCCAAAATTCTGTTTGTTTTTCATTTTATTGAAGCAAAATGATTTAAATTTTGATGAGGTTTAATTTACCTATTTTTTGTTGTTTTGGTGTTGTATATCTCAGAAACTATTGGAAACTATTGCTTAATCTGAGATCATAAGGATTTCCTTCTATGTTTTCTTCTAAGAGTTTTATGGTTTTAGCTCTTACATTTAGGTCTACGATCTATTTTGAGTGTGTGTGTGTGTGTGTGTGTGTGTGTGTGTGTGTGTGTGATATAGGGCTATTTCACTCTTTGACATATGGTTATCCAGTCATCCTAGCATTGTTTGTTGAAAAAATTATTTTCTCCATTAAATTGTGTTGTCACTCTTGTCAAAAATCCATTAATCATAAAAGTAAAGATTTATTTCTGTACTATTCTATTCTATTCATTTATATGTGTATCCTTATGTCAGTTCTACACTCACTTGATCACTGGCTTTGTGCTTAGTTTTGAAATTGGGAAAAATGAGTCCTCCAGGTATGGTTTTATTTGGTTTTGACTATTCTGGGTTCTTTGTACATTTATAAATTTTAGGACCATTTGTCAATTTCTCCCAAAAGTCAGCTAGGATTTTGATAAACGTTAGAATCTGTAGATTGATTTACAGAATATTACTATTTTTAATAGTATCAAGTCTTCTGATCCATGAACCTAAGATGTATTTCCATGCATTTAGACCTTTAATTTCTTTCACCAGTTTTGTAATTTTCAGTGTACAAGTTTCATGTTTCTTTTGTTAAATTTACTCCTAAGTATTTTATCTTTTTGAGGCTATTAAATTATTTTCTTAATTTTATTTTTGAATTGTTCTTTGTAAATGTGTAGAGATGCAACTGTTTTTTTTTAAAGATTTTATTTATTTATTTGACAAAGAGCAAGAGAGAGAGAGAGAGCACAAATACGGGCAGAGGCAGAGGGAGAGCGAGAAGCAGGCTCTTCACTGAGCAAGAAGCCTAATACGGGGCTCAGTCCCAGGACTCTGAGGTCATGACCTGAGCCAAAGGCAGACGCTTAACCAACTGAGCTACCCAGGCACCCCTGATTTTTTTTAAAGATCTTCTTTCTTTTTTTTAAAAAAATTATTTATTCATGAGACACACAGAGAGAGAGAGAGAGAGACAGAGAGAGAGAGAGAGAGAGAGAGAGGCAGAGAGAGACACAGGCAGGAGAAGCGGGCTCCATGCAGGGAGCCTGACGTGGGACTCCATCCCGGGACTCTAGGATCACATCCTGGGCCAAAGGCGGGCACGCAACTGCTTAGCCACCCAGGGATCCCCTTAAAGATTTTATTTCTTTATTTGAGAGAGAGAGAATGAGAGAAAGCACAAGAAGGTGGAGGGTGGTGGTGAGAGGGAGGAGCAGACTCCCTGCTGAACAGAGAACCTGATGAAAGACCCTAGGATCCCAGGACCCTAGGATCATGACCTGAGCTGAAGACAGACGCTTAACTGACTGAGCCACCCAAGTGCACTTACCCCAATGATTTTTTTTATATCAATCATTTAACCTGTAATTCTTCTGAACTCATTTAGTAGTTCTACATTCTTTTTATTCCTTAGGATGTTCTTTATATAATATCATGTCAGCTGCAGAGATTATTTTACCTCTTCTTTTCCAATGTGGAGGTCTTTTATTTCTTTTTCTTGCCTGATTTTTCCAGCTAAAATGTTTAGTGTAATACTGAATAGATATGGCAAGAGTGGAGATTGTTTCTGATCTTAGGGGGAAAACCTTCTGTCTTTCACCATTAAATATGATACCATTTGCCATTATCCTTAAAGGAATAGAAGGAAACTTTGTTTTATTCCTAGTTTGTTGATGATTTTTGTCATAAAAGAGTGTTATCTTCTGTTAGATGCCTTTTTGTATCTATAGAGATATCATGTGGTTTTTGTTCTTTACTCTATTAATGTCATGCATTACATTGATAGATTTTCAGATGTGAAACCAATTCTAACATTTTAGATATAGGAAACTTCAGTTCTTATAACATTTATAATACCTGATTTAAGATATTTATTTAGCAAGTTCAATATCTGAAGTTCCTTAGGAAGGTCTTCTTTTGATACCTTTTTTTCCTTTTATAAATCTTTACTTTTTTTAATGCTAAATTAGCCATTTTATTTAAAATTTTTTTAACTTCAATTTACTTACATTTGAGTTTAGTTGACACAATTACATTAGTCAGGTGTACAACTAAGTGATTTGACAAGTCTATACCTTATGTTATGCTCACCACAAATATAGGTATTTGTGTCCTCTGTCCCATTACATCACTATTACAATATTATTGACTTACTGACTATTCCTTATGTTCTTCTTTTTATTCCTGTAAGTTACTCATTCCATACTGGAGATCTGTATTTTCTTCTTCCCCTCACCCATTTTGCCCCCTCCCATCTGGAAACTATCAGTTTGTTCTATGTATTTATAGTTCTACTTCTTCTTTTTGTTATTTTTAAGATTCCATTTATGAATGGAATCATATGGTATTTGTCTTTCTCGGTCTGACCTATTTCACTTAGCACAATGCCCTCTTGGTCCATCCATTTTTCTCAAATGGCACAATCTAATCCTTTTTATGGCTGTGTAATATTCCATCATTACACAAAACTAGAACAAAGCTAAAATTCTGCATGGAACCACAGAAGACTCCAAACAGGCAAGGCAATCCTGAGAAAGAAGAACAAAGCTGAAAGAATCACAAGTTCAGATTTCAAGATATACTACAAAACTTTAGTGATCAAAACAGTATGGTACTGGCACAAAAATAGATTCGTAGAAAAGAATAGAGAACCCAGAAGTAAACCCAATTAATCTATGACCAAGGAGACAAAAATATATAATGAGGACTATAAATTAGGAACAATATAATGTGGTAACTCTGAACATCAGAGTCCACTATCCTCCCCAGACTGTTTTTGTTGCTATTTTGTTGTTATTGCTATTTGTTTGTTCTGTTTGTGTAGTAACATTCCTTAACTAAGTCTTCAAAGTCTGTATTCCCTGTATAGTTACATCACTGAAGTCTTTGCTCAGTTAGCTTAGTGGTCATCTACTGAAAGGTCATCTACTAAGTTCACAAAGCCCGTGTTCTTATTGAGGTTCAATAATTTTTTTTAATTTTTTTTAATTATTTATTTATGATAGTCATACAGAGAGAGAGAGAGGCAGAGACAAGGCAGAGACACAGGCAGAGAGAGAAGCAGGCTCCATGCACCAGGAGCCCGACGTGGGACTTGATCCCGGGTCTCCAGGATCGCGCCCTGGGCCAAAGGCAGGCGCCAAACCACTGCGCCACCCAGGGATCCCCTTGAGGTTCAATAATTATTTTTCTTTTTTAAGAATAAATGCTCCTCAAATCATTGCAAGCCTTTCATTACTGTTTAGAGTTCTGAAAAAGTTGTTTTCGATGATTCTTACCATCATTTTATTCTTTTTATGGAGAAGCAGATTTACATTAGTCCTCATGCTGCCACTCCAGAACTCCTACCCCTTCACAAAAATCTCACTAATTTATTCATATTTGCATCTCATCACTAATTAGAAATAAAAATTATGAAGCAAAACAAACAAACAAACTTGATTCAGCCTTGGACAAAATTAAAATAGATTATAAGTCACAGCCATTTGTAACAAGCCTTAAGAAAGAATCAGGTTGACTATTGAGTATTCTGAGTTTTAAAGTATTCTTCCTGTAAAATTAGAACATATACAATACAGAGTTCAGATAGGACCTCAAAGAAAAAAAGGTACATAGACAAAAAGTGAAAAAAATTAGTTAAATTTATACCAGTTCTGATAATTATCCAAGATCTTCAATAGGACTAGAAAATTCTTCCCATTTGTTAGCTCAATATCCAGCACAAAATTCATATTTAATTTTTCTGATGTGTAACCTCCAATTGTGAAGCAAGTAAAAGTAATGCATCCTATTGCTTATTTTGTCAACATATTATATTTGTTATAGGATATGGAATTTGTTCGTTTACATTTGTAATTGAATTTACTAGCATTGTATTAATCACTATATAGCTTGTGTAAGCACCTCTAGTAATCTGAAAAACCACAGACCCTGGGATCAAATTTTCTTCTCCAATACTGCATAAAATCAAATGTAAATTAATAGATCCAAATTCAAATGCAAGAGGAATCCTGGATTTTTTGACAGTAGCTTGCTATTGAACATTATATACATTGAGTGTATGTGATAAACACAGTTAAGTTTATTGACAGAGACATGCTTAAATTCATAGAGATTACTACCAGCAATAGGAGTAAAAAGTGACTCTTAATGTTTTAGACAATGCAACTGGGTACAGAAGAACAATTTATAGAAAACTATAAACTTTTTAAGAAGTTTGAGGATACATTTTTATTTTCACTGCTTATAGTATATGTTTTGGATTGACACTGAAGCCACCTTTTAAGAACAGTTATGTTGATTCATCATGAAAAACAAAGTACCTGGTGATTTGACATTTTTATATTGTGGCTTTTACCACCAACACTTGTTCTGTTTCAAAACCTCTGAGATGATATGAAGAAGTGCATGAAGAAGATAAGTCCAGTTGCCATGCGCTGAGTAGTTCAATATATACTGATTCTGTGTGAACTGTGTGATGTTCCATTTTGACCACAAACACCCCCCTTCTTGAGTTGGATCAAGTGGAATCAAAGGTGACTCTGTGACTATTTTTGGGCAAGGGGCAGTTTATTGATGAATCAACTATTAGCAACATGTCTTTCTTGCAGATAGCTGAGTCAGAGCAAACTTAAGGCAAATATTCTGACAGCTTTTGAAGAAGAATTTGCAAGTTGTTCCCTCCAGTCTGGCACAAACCCAGATAATTGAACAAAATTTGTCTTTTTTTTTAATCAGTTGTATCTGTTTTTCTTTCTTTTAAAATAAAATTGACTCAAAAGTTTCCACTGAGTTCCAATCAATATGTCATGGATGGGCCAAGTCATCCTGGCAGAGGGAAGAACTGAGATTGTATTCCTGAGGAATGTGCCAGGAGTTAGATTTCTCTAAGGGAGAGGCGGAAGTAAATTCAGAAGCTCTAGAGACCTGGTGGCAGTAAAGGTAGAAGGCTGCGCATGGCCATACTTAAGGCTGAGAAATGCTCATGGTGAATATTGGCAGATTTCTATGGCTTGTTTCCTTCTTTCCCTACCATGTTACTTGAATAAGCCATTTGGCTACATTTACATCTCCTTTCTCCAGCTCCTGAAAGTAAGAGATATTGTGGTGAAGGATGGTGTAACTTTAACTTTTCTGCAAAAATATATTCTTGGATAGCTGAATATACATTTAGTAAATTAAAACATATAATTTCACTGAAATAGTATTTTTGAGATTTGTTCTCTTCCATGATTAATCTTCAAATGGCAATATTACTGATATACTAGCTTCAAATGTCTCTGTCCTCAGCTTGTTTGACAAGGAGCTAATAATTTTTAATGGAGAACTTAAGATAAAGCTCTTTTTTGAGAATATTTACATTTTCCATATAGATGTAAGATTTGGAGACACCCGTAGGTTAGTGGAGCTCAGAATGAGAAGGGCTATGAATTCTAAAATGCATCATTTTATAACAACAAAAATAAAAATTGAAGTATTTGTTTTTAATGTGGCTGATATTAATATTTTGATTAATGACAAATTATCAGCTATAACATCTATAACTAGTTTTGACAGGAGCAAAAAATTTCTTTGGGATCCTCAGAGCAGCCTACATCAAAAGTGTAGCCATGTGTGTGGTTGCATGCACATGTTTGCATGAGCACACACAGTACAGTCAACTGAAGGACTGGTTTCATTTGCCCTAGGAAAAGAAATCTGAGTCGTACAGTCAATTGAAGGACTGGTTTCATTTGCCCTAGGAAAAGAAATCTGAGTCTACTTTGGAGAGGGAGTGGTCATGCGGCAGAAAATGGGGCCAGAGGCTATGGATCCATGGGATGATAAAGTAAGAGCTTAACCCAGTCTTTCAAGGACCAGTTTATTCCCTGGGAAGTAATTGTATATTCAAACAAAAAGAGCTGACTCTGAAAACTGTGACAATGAGGTGTCAGGCATGCTTGATTCAATTTTGCACTGAAGGTATTGACTTAAACACCTCTCTTTTTTTATTGTAAACACCTCTCTTACATAACTACTGTGTCTGTATGGAAATATGGACTTATATTGCTACAAAATACACACAAAAAAAGACATTATGCAGCACTAAGCTTCAAGAGCAACACTGGGTAATAATAATAATAAAAAGTAGCAATGGTGAATTGATGGGATTCTATGTCCCTTTATGCCTGATAGTAGGAGAGGATCAATTCCTCCCCTTGGAATGAGTAAATCTGTAGGATTAGTGGGCAGCATATACCAGGAAGAGGGGGGATCCTCAAAGGGAGAAACTCCTAGACTTTCTAAATAGAAGATGGCTGGGGGGGAGGTGTCTAGTGATTATTTGGAAACATGAAATACATGTAACCATAGTATTACTTAGATTTTAAATCAGTAGGTAAAAGACAGTCATAGAAAAAGAACACATCACATATGGGAAAACAGCAATAAGAATTATCACTGACTTTTCCTCAGCAGCAAGACAATGGATGACAATGGAATGACATCTTTTAAAAGTTTAAATAAAAATAAAATTGTTAATTTAGAATTCTATATCCAATAAAATATTGTTCAAAAATGAGACAAATTTTAATGATGTTTTTAGATATGTAAAAGTTGAGAAAATTTGTCACTAGCTGAACTACAGTACAAGAAATGTTAATAAAGATTTTTCATACTGAAGTCAAATAATGTCTAACGGAATCTTAAATCTTAAAAAAAGGAATGAAATACACCAGATACAATAAATATGTAAACAAATGTAAAAAGTTTTTATTGCTTCTTAATTTCCTTTAAAAAATTCTTATTAAAGCAAAAGTAACCAATAATGAAGATGAGACAGATTAATTAAGGAAAAAAAACCTCAGTAAAAAGAAAGCAGAAAAGGAAAAAGAAACAAAGAACAGTTGAAATAACTAGAAAAAATACTAAGATAATAGACTTAAAACCAGTCATCAGTCATCAATTAAACCCAGACTAGTTTACAAAGCAAGACTTAACTGTACATGATTTTTGAAGGATATACTGTAAATATGAAGACACAAGCTAAATATAAAGGATGAAAAATATTTACCATAAAAATACCAATCATAAGAAAATAAAGTGGTTATTTTAGTATCAGAATAAATAGGCTTCAGTACAAGAAGAATTATCAGAAATAAAAAGGAACATTTCATAATAATAAAAAGACCAATTCTTCAAGAGGATATAACAATCTTAAGTGCACATATGTATAATAAAATGATTTCAAAATACATGAAGAATTGATGGAACTGAAGAGTGAAATAGACAATTCTGCCATTATAACTTGGAAAATTTAACATTCCTTTCTTGATACTTGATAGAAAAGATATTGCTTGACCAACTTTATGTAGACACTTATTGCTTTTATAGATCACCAGGTGCAACAAGTTCAGAATACATTCTTCAAAGTAGGTATATACAATAACATAGGCTATAAAATAAGTCTTGATAGATTTCTTGATAGGTTTGAAAACAAAGTATATTCTCTGGCCACAATAAGATTATACTATAAATCAACAACAAAAAAAATCTAGAAAAATCTTCAAATAATTGGAAATTAATCACTCATTTTTAAAAATTCTTGAGTAAAAGAAAATGTCACAGTTGAGCCAAGTAATAACAAAAAAGTAACTTATTAAAACAAGTAATATGTAGGAAAGAAGTATTTAGAAATAAATTTATAGATTTTTTTAAAGATTTAAAAAAATATTTTATTTACTTATTCATGAGAGACAGAGGCAGAGACATAGGCAGAGGGAGAAGCAGGCTTCCTGTGGGGAGCCTGATGAGGGACTTAATCCCAGGACCCCAGGATTACCATCTGAGCCTAAGGCAGATGCTCAACCACTGAGCCACCCAGGTGCCCCAAACTTATAGATTTAAATGTTTATATTAGAGACACCTGGGTAGCTCAGTTAGTTAAGCATCTGACTCTTGATTTTGGCTCAGGTCATGATCTCAGGATCATGAGATTGAGCCCAGTTTAGGATTCTCTCTCTTTCTTCCCATGCCCCTCTCCACCACTTGCACTCTCACTTACACTCTTTCCCTCAAAAAAAGAAAAATGCAGAAAAAGCATTTGACAAAATACAAAACTAATTAATGATGAAAATTCTCAATTAGAATGAAACTTACTCAACTTGATAAAGAATGTCTATGAAAACATGCAACAACATCATACTTATTAGTGAAAGATTAAATATGCAATCCTGCAGTCAAGATTAAGAATATTGCAAGATAATACTGTCATTACCCAAAGTTGTACTAGGGATCTTAGCCAGTGTAATAAGGGAAGAAAAAGATATAAAAGACATAGATTGGAAAGGAGGAAGTGAACTGCCTTTATTTCTAGACATATAAATATTCTCTCTATAAAAAGTCCTAAGGAGTCTGTATAAAGAAATGTCAAGGGCAGCCCCAGTGGCTCAGCAGTTTAGCGCTGCCTTCAGTCTGGGGTGTGATCCTGGAGACCTGGGATCGAGTCCCATGTTGGGCTCCCTGCATGGAGCCTGCTTCTTCTTCTGTCTCTGTCTCTGCCTCTCTCTCTGTCTCTGTGTCCCTCATGAATAAATACATAAAAATCTTAAAAAAAAAAAAAAAGAAATGTCAAGTAAAAAAAATAATAGAACAAAGTTACAAATGCAAGGTCAATACATAAAACTTAATGTTTCTATATGCTATCCATGAATACTTGGGAAATACCATCTACTATAATATAAAAAACAGAGCATCATTAAAGGTAAATTCAATGAAAATATGTGCAAGACTTATACACTGAAAATGTAAGACATTGATGAGATAAATTATAGAAAACCTAAGTAAAAGGAAATATCCATAGAATGGAAGACTTAGCATTGTCAAGAGGTCAAGTCTTCCCAATATGACACAAAATTTCAATGCAATCCTAATAAATTTTTGTAGATATTAGAAAACTGATTTTAAAATTTACAGAGAAATTCAAGATTTAGAGTAGTGAAAACAATCTTGAATGACAATGAAATTAGAGGACTTATGCTATGTGAATTCACTACTTACAATGTATTTACAGTAACTGTGAATCATTATATAGAAGCTATATATGATATATATATGTAAATACATAAAAAATATCAATCAAAAGATACAATAAAGAGCCCATACATAGACCCTCATATATGTGTTTAGTTGATCTTTGACAGATTCACCAAAGCAATTCAAAGAGAAAAAGAAGTCTTTTCAACAAATGGTGTTAGAGCAACAGAAAATGTGTGGAAATTTCAACTTACAGTAGACACAAAAATTTATTCTATTTCGTAGATCTAAATGTAAAAAACAAGCTTATAAAGTTTAGAGAAGAAAACCTAAGAGAATATCTTTGTGACCTTGGGCATTCAAAAATTTCTTGAACAGGATCCAGGAATAGTTATCTATAGTATAAACTGTTGAAATTGAACTCATTGAACTAAAAAAGTTCTGCTCTTTGAAAAACATTTTGCACTGTAAAAAAAAAATAGTAGAGCTACAGACTGGAAAAAATTCTCAATACACATATCTGACAAAGGACTCATATCTAGAGTAAGCACATATATTCATATATCTTATGTACACATACACATATATAAACTCTTAAAATGCAAAATAAGAAAACAATTCAATAAAAATGGGCAAAGACTTGAAGAGACATTTAACAAAAAATATATATCAGTAACCAATAAGCACATTTTAAAATTCTCTGCATTGTTAGTTATCTAAAATGAAATTAGAACTACAATATATAGCACTAAGCAATCATATAATGGCTAACATTAAAAAGACTAAGAATACTTAATATTTATGACCATATGGAGCAACTAGAATAATCATATATGACACAGGGAGTGTAAACTTATATAACCAGTGGGGAAACTAGTTTAAAAGTTTCTTGTAAAGTCGAAAACAAAACAAAAGTACCCTATCACCCAGATGTTATACTTTTAGATATTTACTCAAAAGAAATGTAAATATGTCTCAAAAAGATTTGTACAAGAACATTCACGCAACTTTACATATAATGGTCAGAAACGGGAAAAGCCTAAATATCAATAAAAGAATAAACTGTGGTGTATGTATACAATGGAGTACTAACCACAAATGAAAAGAATGAATTTCTAACTCATGCACAGCATTCATGAACCTCAAAAACCTTGAGCCAAAAAGCTAAAATCAAAGAGTATTTTTGTGTGACTCCATTTATAAGAAACTTAAGTACAGGTAAAACTAAGATAAAAAGAATATTATTGCTTGGAATTCAGGACTTGGTGCTGTTTTTGGAGGGCACAGGACAATTTTCTGGAGTGAATGGAAAATTTCTGTCTTGACAGTGGTGTCGGCTACACATATGAATGTGTTTATTAAAACTAGATGAAAAACTTAGCATTTCTACGTTTCACTATGTATAAGTTACATATTATTCAAATGTATTTAAATATAGTATTTTCTACGTTTCACTATGTATACGTTACATATTATTCAAATGTATTTAAATATAATATTTTAATATGTAAAAATACTAGAAAGAAACAGAATTTAAAAATAAATCAAAGAGTAGGAAAGCCCAGAAATTGGAAAGGAAAAATAGATAAATTTGCAAATTTGAGTATATAAAAATTGTAATTTATGTATGGCAAATAAAGGAGCATAGGTAATGTTAAAATGTGGATAACAAACTAGAAAAATGTATTTAATAGGGCAAAGGACTAATTAAAATCTAAAAATCTCTTACAAATCATTATTATGAATAATTATCCACTGGAAAATAAAACATGAACAGGGAGTTAAAAGAAACAAATATATATAATATGTATATACATATATATTATATACATATTTATAAAAAACTAAACATAAACATGTATATATATATAATATACATACAACATCACACATGAAATGATGTTGTACCCACCCATAATAAAAGAAATGCAAATTAGCTAATAATTCAAATTTTTAACCAATCAGATTTGTAGAATACATAGCATTTGATAAAACAGAGTACTGGTTATGAAAATGTGTTTCTACATTTTGGTGAAGTATAAATAAGTGCAAACTCTCTGAGAGGCAATGTACCAATTCTCATGTATTGGTGTACATATTTTTGAATGTACATATCTTTGAACTCAGAAGTTGGACGCCTAGAACACATGTACAAAATACAGTGTTGTTTGTAATGACAAATGACTGGAAACAATATGGAATTGGTTTAACAAACTGTGATTACATTCAGACATTGTTTACATACAGTCATGAAAAAGAACAAGGAACTTTACATGGTGATACAGATCTGTCTAAAAGATAATTTGTTAATTGAGGAGCACAAAGGCATATTTATATATCTGTGTGAATAAAAATGGATAAATGTAAATATAATGTAATATATGTTCAGAATATGTGTAGGAGAATTAATAAGAAACTCTAACAGAAATTATCTAATGGGAAGGGGACAGTGGTACTGAGACAAGGTTGGGAAATGTGCTTACTTTACATATGTGACAACAAAAAATATTTTTTTGCAATATTTATATATTTATAGTATTTGTGTAGATCTGGAATAGAGAAGATGGTAAGAAATGTTGAATAGATAGATGAACAAAGTTTAAGTTAGCAGGAATTTTTTCTACACAGGCATTCGCTGTCTATTGTTTATCTATTCTCTAATTTATCTCCACTCTAGTCTATTATTTCATTCCTTCTAATATCTTTGGGTTTGCTTTGCTCTGATTTTTCTGGTTCCTTAAGGTGTATAGTTAGATTATTATTTTTATATCTATCTTCTTTTTAATATAGTTGTTTGCAGCTATAAATGTCTTGTGTAGCAATGCTTTTTGCTGTATCTGCTAGGATTTGGTGTGTTATGTTTCTGTTTTCATTCATTTCAAGGTATTTCTAGTTTTCCTCATGATTTCTTCTTTGACTCATTGGTTAAGAGTGTGGTGTTGACTTCCAAATATTTGTAAGTTTTTCAATTTTCCTTCTGTTTCTGATTTGCAGTTTCATTCCATTGTGGTCATAACAGATACCTTGTATAATTTTAATGTTTTTAAACTTATTAAGACCCATTTTGTGGTTTAACATGGAAGTTGTTGGGTGGAGTGTTCTGGACAAGTCCTCTATTTTATTTTGATCTTTCTGTTCAATCCACTTTCAAGAATGGGTATCAAATTATATCAAATCATCATGTCCATCTTAAACTTACACAATGTTATATGTCAATTATGTCTAAGTAAAAAAAGAAAAGAAATAAAAGAACTTAAAGTCTCTATTATTGTAGAACCACTTATTTCTCTATTCAATTCTGTCAATTTTTGTTTCATATTTTAAGATTCTATTGCTAGGTGAATGTATGTTTATAAATGTTATATTTTCATGGTGGTTTGAATCTGTTGTCAATATATGACTTTGTCTCTTGTAAACTTTTTTGACCTAAAGTCTAATTTGTCTGACGACAAGATAGCCATCCTAGCTCTCTTTTGGTTGCTGTTGGCATGGAATAGCTTTTTCCAACTTTTTACTTTCAACCTCTTTGTGTCTTTATATCTAAATTGAGTGTTTTGTAGACAAAATATAGATGAATCATGTTTTTTTAATCCAATCTATTCAACCTTTTAAAGTTTTTTATTAAATTCCAGTTAGTTAATATACAGTGAAATGTTAGTTTCAGGTGTACAATATAATGATTCAACACAACAGCATTGCTCATCACAACCAGTGCACTCCTGCCCCATTCTTCGTTTTTAATAGGAGAGTTTAATGCATTTCCATTTAAAGTTATTACTGATAAGAAAGGATTTACACCTGCCATTTAGTTATTTGTTCTGTAAGCCTTACATGTCTTTTATTCCTTTCTTTCATTACTGCCTTCTTATGTATTTATTTCTTTTCTTTTTTTCTTTTGTATTTAGTTGATTTTTATAATGTGCCATTTTGATTCCCTTCTTTACTGTCCTATGCATTTAAAAAATTATTTTCCTAGTGATAACCTTGGAAATTAAAATTCATATCTTAAACAACTAAATAATAATATCATTTCAGAATATCAACTCAGCATTGATTTTGTATCCTGCCACGCTACCAAATTGCTGTATGAGTTCTAGCAATCTGGGGGTTAAACACCAATAAAAGTTAATTAAAAAAAAAAAAAATTTTATAAAAAAAAAAAAAAAAAGAATATCAACTCAGTTTTAGTAGTATAGAAGCATTCTATTCCAATGTATCTCCATTGCTCCCCCTTTGTTTTGTTATTGCTACAGATATATTTTTACCCATTGTTTGCCCTTAACATAGATTCACAATGACTGTATTATACATTTGAATTTCAAATCACATAGGGAAAAAAGAAAAATTATAAGCCAAAAGTATAATATTGAATTTATATTTACCTATGTGGTTTCCTTTACCAGTGTTCTTTATTTCTTCCTATAACTTTGAGTTATTGTCCAGTGTCTATTTTTTAAAAAATATTTATTTATTTATTTATTTATTTATTTATTTATTTATTCATGAGAGACACAGAGAGAGTCAGAGACACAGGCAGGGGAAGAAGCAGGCTCTCCACAGAGAGCCCAATATGGGATTCAATCCCAGGATCCAGGATCATGCCCCAAGCCAAAGGCAGAAACTCAACCAATGAGCCACCCAGGGGTCCCATCCAATGTCCATTTCTATCAGCCTGAAGAACTCCTTTAGCATTTCTTATAGTGTGGATTACTGGTAATATATTATCTCAGCTTTTATTTTTCAGGAAATGTCTGAGATTTTCTTTTATTCTTAAAGGATGGTTTTGTCAGATATAACACTCCTGTTTGATGGTGGATCTTTTTTTCCTTTAAATATGTCAATCATCCTACTGCCTCTTGCCTCCATGGTTTTTAATGAGAAATTAGTTGTCAAGCTTATTGAGGATATAAGACAAATTGCTTCTCTATTGCTACTTTAAAATTTTTCTCTTTTCCTTTAGATTTCAGCAATGTGACTGCATCTCAGCATGGAGATCTTTGAGTTTCTTATTTGCAGTTCATTGAGCTTCTTAGATATGTATTTTCATTACTTTCATCACATTTAAGAAGTTCTTCAAATTATTTCTTCAAATGTTTTTTTCTGCCTTCCTTTCTGTTCTCCTCCTGGCATTCCTACAATGCAGATGTTGATATGATTGATGGTGTCCAACAGGTCCCCAAGGTTCTATTTACTTTTCCTTCTTTCTGTTCCTCATTCTCAATTAGTTCACTGCCTATATTCAAATTTTCTAAGACTTTCTTCTACATGCTCAAATTTGGTATTGAGCTCCTGCAGTGAATTTTTCTTTTTTTTTTTTAATTATTTATTTATTTATTTGATAGAGAGTGAGAGAGAGAGAGAGAGAAAAACACAAGCAGGGAGAGGAGCAGGCAGAGAGAGGGAGAGGAAGAAGCAGGGAGCAATTCTGTGGGGCTTGATTCTGGACCCTGGGATCCTGACCTGTGCCAAAGGCAGATGCTTAACTGACTGAACTACACAGGTTCCCCTCCAGTGCATTTTTCATTTCAGATAACTTTCAACCCCAGAGTTTGCATTTGGTTCCTTTTAATAATTTCAATCTTTTTGTTGATATTCTTATTTTGTTCATACATATTTTAAAATTTTTCTGTAGTTCTTAATCCTGAGTGTATTTATTTATTTATTTATTTATTTATTTATTTATTTATTTATTTTTAAAAGCTCCTAGGCAATGTTGTTAAAAAATTTTTTTAATTTAAATACTTTATTTATTTATTCATGAGAGAGAGACACACACACAGAGGCAGAGACACAGGCAGAGGGAGAAGCAGGCTCCATGCAGGGAGCCCAACGTGGGACTCGATTCCGGGTCTCCAGAATCATGTCCTGGGCTGAAGGAGGCCTAAACCGCTGAGCCACCCAGGTTGCCCCATCCTGACTGTATTTTAGACAGTTGATTTATCATCTCTGATAGGTAATTTTAATACCTGGGCTTTCTCAGTGATGATTTTTGTCATTTTCTTTCCTGTGAATGAACTATACTTGTCTTTGCATCACTTGTAATATTCGTTGTTTTGTTGAGAACTGGACTTCTGAGTTTTATAATATGGCAACTGGAAATGTGATTCTCTGACATGCTAAGGAGTATTAATTTCTCTCTTTTGAGAGCTGGAGCAATCTGTTTATGATTTTTCTAATCAATCTTCTGAAAAATGTATATTCTTTATTGTGTGTGGTCCCTGATATTTCTGTTCCATTATATCTGCTATCATCTAGTGACCCAATGAAAATTTCCTTAAATATTTGGTTCCAAAAAGACAAAAGAAAGTAAAAGGGCCCTGGATCTTCAAATCTTCTGACAGAGGTCACTGAGCATTGCCGCTGCAGTTGAGAAAGCTGAAACTAAGTCTCTCAGGACACTTCCCTAGAAACATGGGCAACTATCCTCATAGCCACGATGGGGCTGAAGAATAGGGAATGGTGGCTGGTTCACGTATCCCACACTTTTACCTAAGAATTTTGCATGAAGTTACTGTATGAGTGCATTTTTAAATTATTGTATATGGTGTATGTCTATCTATCTAAAATTTCATTTCTTACTTTTTCCACCAACTATCATGTTTTTAAAAACTGTGGTAAAATATACATAACACAAAATTTACCATCTTAACAATTTTTAAGTGTACAGCTCAGTGGCATTAAGTATATTCATATTGTTGTACTACTATCACCACCATCCCTTTACAGAATGATTTTTACCTTCCCAAACTGAAACTCTGTAGCCATTTAACCCTAATTCCCCATTCCACCCACCCCCCAGACCCTGGCAATAACCATTCTACTTTCTGTCTCTGTAAATTTGACTACTCTAGGTTCCTCAGCTAAGTAGAGTCATAACAGTATTTGTCCTTTTGCAACCGGCCTATTTCATTTAATAGGATATCCTTCACATTCATCCATGTGTCAGAACTTCCTTTTTTAAAGGCTGACTAATATTCCATTATATGAATGTATCACATTTCGTTTATCTATGCATTAGTTGACGAACATTTGGATTCCTTCCACCTTTTGGCTGTTGTGAATAATGCTGCTCTGAACATGGGTGCACAAATATCCATTTGAGCCCCAGATTTCAATTCTTTGGGGGTATATACCTGGAATTGCTGGATCATCTGGTAATTCTGTTTATTTTTTTGAGGAACTACTATATGATTTTCCACAGTAGCTGCATAAGTTTACATTCCCATCAACAGTGCAGAAGGATTCTAATTTCTCCACATCCTTACCAACATTTGCTATGTTTTAAATAGTAGCCACCCTAATAGGTGTGGCATCATTTTCTCAAAGCCAGACATGTTTCTTCCAACTGCAACATTATACTCCAGAAATGTGATTGCACATTAATATTCTCTCCCAGGGTGGACACCCAGATTACATCCACCACCCCACCGTCATACATAAAGCTGTAGTAACATCTTCACTCATGTTCTTTTTTGAATCTGTGTGAAACTTGTTTGGGCATATATCCTCAGGAATGGAATCACTAGCTCTCAGTGTATGAAAATATGTGTGCTCTTAAGCTGACTAAGTCATCAAAGTAAAATCATATTGCTCTCTGGAATAGCTACACTGGCTTATACCCTGCCAACAACATATGAGGATTCTCCATCTCCACTATCTATTACAAAAACTTAACATATACAGCTTTCTATCTTATGCAGTCTTACATGTAAGAATTTAATTTTTTCTTATATCAAATTATGTTGAGCATTTCTTCCAATGATTATAAGTTTTGTGAATTTTTTATATTAAAAATACCCTATTCAGATCTTTTGCTCATTTTAATTTTGGATTCCTAAATGTTTTGTTTTGGTGCTGACAGGATAAGCACTGATGTTCTGGATATACTTTTTTAAGATTTTATTTATTTATTTGAAAGAAAGAAAGAGAGTGTGAGAGAGGTAGAGACCTTGAGCAGGGGGAAATGGAAGAGGGAGAAAAAACTCCCTGCTGAGCAGGGAGCCTGATGCAAGATTTGATCCCAGAATCCTGAGATCATGACCTGAGCTGAAGGCAGACACTTAACCAACAGAGCCACCCAGGCACCCCCATGTTCTGTATATTAATATTTTTAGACATTACATATTCTTATAATCTGCCATGTGTTTATTAAGTTTGTCTGTAGTGTTTTCATTAAAGTTTTTGATTTCAATAAAATCATTTAAACAATTTTTAAATCTATGCATTACATTGTTTTGTTTTAATTAACCTTCTTCTGCCCATAGTTCACAAAAAAGTTTCTTCTAAATTTTATTCTATGAACTCAAAAATTTTACCTTTCTTGTTTTTCAATCCACCTTGCATCCACCTTTATATGTAGTATTGTTAGGAAGAGATTTGTTTTATTTTTCTTCATATAATGGGAGAAATATGCTTTCCACATATTTTCTTCACTTAATTTCCTCTCCATTATCTACTAATCAAGTTGTTTTTCTCCATTAATTTGTAATAATCTCTTCATCAGATATTTTGTTAGTATATACACATATGGTATGTAGTACTATATACACATATACATAGCTCTTTTTGTACTCCATTCTATTTCATTGCTCTATTTATCTGTTTGTTTCACCAGGACACAGGTTTTTAAAAAATCATAATGATACTTTATACGTTGAATTATATGAAATTACTAATATTCAACCGTTTTTGACCTACAAAAATGGTGATTTCATGTGGTTCCACCCAATAGTATATCTTCAATCTTTTTTTTTTAAGATTTTATTTATTTATTCATGAGATACACAGAGAAAGAGAGACAGAGACACAGGCAGAGGGAGAAGCAGGCTCCACACAGGGATCCCGATATAGGGCTTGATCCCGGCCCCCCGGGATCACGCCCTGAGCCAAAGACAGATGCCCAACCGCTGAGCCACACAGGTGTCCCATATATCTTAAATCTGATGGAGCAAAAAGTCCCTTCTCTTTGCTCTTTTAAAAAATCTGTTTATATGCATTTATTTTGCTAAATTCTATTTTAAGTTTAATTAATTTAGTTTTAAAATCCAACTAGTATTTTAAGTTTCATTGAATTTTATTTTATTTATTTTTTAATTTTTTTAATTTTTTATTTATTTATGATAGTCACAGAGAGAGAGAGAGAGAGAGAGAGAGGCAGAGACATAGGCAGAGGGAGAAGCAGGCTCCATGCACCGGGAGCCTGATGTGGGATTCGATCCCGGGTCTCCAGGATCGCGCCCTGGGCCAAAGGCAAGCGCCAAACCACTGCGCCACCCAGGGATCCCAAGTTTCATTGAATTTTAGATCAATGTAAGGAAAATCATAATATTGAGATAGATCATTTAAGAACATAGAATATCTTAATTTATTCAAATAATTTTAATATTCTTTATGAAAGCTTTAAATTCTTCTACACAGAAGTATATATATATATATATATATTCTGATTTAATTTGTAAATCCTTTAATTTTGTTATTTTGAAAAATATGATTTTGCATTTTATTTTGAGTCAGTCTTTACTGGATTCTAGATTGTGCTTCTGTTGAGATATCTTACTGAACTCTCTTATTCTAATTATTTTTCTATTAGAAGTTTGTTGATTCTATTTGTTTTTCTAGATAGATGGTAATATTATCTATAAATAATGATAGTTTTACCTCTTTATTTCCAATCTTTAAAACTGTTTCCTTTTCCTTCCCTATAACATTAACCACTACTGTGTTGAAATACATGGTAATAAGGAACCCTTATTTGTTCTTAGTCTTTAGAGGAAAATCTGGTTTCTTCATTCTTGTAACCTTTAACATTTGGCATTCTCTTTGTACGTATTAACCTTCAAAATGACCTCAGAACATTCAACCAGCTTCCTGGTCCAAATCCCTCTCTTCATGGCTTAAAAAATCACATTCATTATTAATTCAACTAGAAGTAGGGTGAGGTGAAATTGTTTTTTACATTATGTATCTCCCTAGTCCTTGTGCTGGTCAAAATGCATCTCTCTCTTTTTTTTTTTTTTTTTGTATTTCTGTATAAAATAACCAAATCCTTCTATCTAAACTTTGACACCTCATCAAAAACTGAAAGGAAGACATATAGCTTACTGAAGGTCCTCTTTATTTCCAAAAAGAGGGAACTCCTTATTTCTCCCTAACCTGTCAAGGGAGGCATCTTAATATTCTCAAAGTCATATTTCAAATTTTTGCACCGGTAGCAGCCTCTAAAATGTGTTCAATGTTTGTGAGATAATTAGTAACCTTCTAGGGTCTTTCCCCTAGCAACCTCAATACCTACCTTTCACACATGCCATCTTATTATGGCATTCCATTTACTGTTTTAAAACTGAACTTTACTTTTCTGTTTATAAATATGTTTTAAATACAAAAGGTTTGGCTAATTTAAAAAGCAGTTTGAGGGATCCCTGGGTGGTGCAGCGGTTCGGCGCCTGCCTTTGGCCCAGGGCGCGATCCTGGAGACCCGGGATCGAATCCCACATCGGGCTCCCGGTGCATGGAGCCTGCTTCTCCCTCTGCCTGTGTCTCTGCCTCTCTCTCTCTCTCTCTCTCTGTAACTATCATAAATAAATAATAATAAAAAAAATTAAAAAAAATTAAAAAAATAAAAAGCAGTTTGATTTGAAATATCTGTCTATTCACTATCTAAAAGACAAAATAAAAGCTCACTTCCAGTATTATGCTACAGAGTCATTATTACTCACAGTTATATTGATCTTCCCCTTTGTTGTTTGAGAAGACAAAATATTTGTACTCTAAAACTGTCATTAAAAGTCAAGTCTTGAGATTTGTCTTTGGTTCCTAGACCTCCCATCCCATTTTGTTGTCCTATTATTTTGGACTATAAATAGTATATATAATTATTGTATTATATTATATTATACTACGTTATAGTATAGTATAATTATATACTATAAATAGTATATATAATAGTATATATAATTATATATAATATAGTCCTCAACTATAAATAGTTGTTATAAAACTGCAAGCCCTAATGGAGAAGTTATTCAACGCAAATCAATATATGATAGACAAGTTAATATCTGGTTTGTGATGAAATGGATCCTGATCACTTTTCCCATTTTTTAAGGCAACAGAAAGTAGGAATGTATTGGAGAAAAGGGGCCTATTGCTATATTCCATTTAGTACTCAGAGAATCCCATGAGATTAGTCTTATTTCTCATTTTCTAGAGGAGTAAAATATAGATTACTGAAATCTTAGGATAAGTAAGGTCAAAAGATATTTATGTGGGAGAGCCAGATTTAAAACCCACATAAGTTTGACTCCAAATTCCTCACTTTTTTTCATTTCAGCACAGAACCCACAAGCATTTCTTTGCTGAAATTGGCAGGGCAGCTCTCTTTCAGAGACGTAATTTCTGCCTAATTAGTAGATCATGAAAGCTGGACCTAGAATAAGAGACCTGGCTTTTCCCGACTCCCAGTGTGGAAGATAGGGAAGCTCTGTAGTCTAAATGAACTACAAGGCAACTGCAACAAAGGTAGAGGTCTTAAAAATTGGGTAGGATGAGAATCAAGGGCAACTTAAAAAGTGGTGGATCTGAACAGGAATATACCTAGTTTTAAAAATAAGTAAATAATTAATAATATCGCAAAATAGAAAGCATCAAGACCAAATGGATTCACTAGTGAAGTCTACAAAACAACTAGGAAGAAATTATATCAATTGTCTACAATCTGTTCCAGAAAACAGAAACAGAGGAAATACTTACTCATTCTATGAGCCCAGCATTGTCCTAATACCAAAACCAGACAAAGAAAAGAAAATGTAAAATGAATGCTTTTAATGAATATGGATGCAAAAATCTGAAACAAAATATTAGCAAATTTAATCCAATAATATATTAAAAAAAGAACTATATACCACAATCAAGGGGGATTTATCCTATAGGTATGCAAGATGGTTCAATATTTGAAAGACATTTTATATAATATCTGCATCAACAAACTAAAGAAGAAAAGTCATATAATCATATACATAGATGCAGAAAAAGCATTTGTCAAAATCCAATACATATTTAACATAAAAACAGCCAACAAACTAGGAATAGTGGGAAACTTCCTCAACTTGATAAAGAATGTCTTTAAAAACCTACCACTATCATACTTAATGGTGAGAAACTCAACTTTTCCACTAAGATCAGGAATAAGATAATATCCCTTCTCTCTGCTCCTTTTCAAGATAGTCTTGGCTAAAGTAATTAGATAAGAAAAGAAAAATGAAAGTTATTAGGATTGGGAAGAAAGACCTAAAATAAAAATGAAAGTTATTAGGATTGGGAAGAAAGACCTAAAACTGTCTTTATGCACTGATGATAAGACTGTCTGTGTAGAAAATCTGTAGTAATTAACCAGAAACTTGAAACTGATACATGATTATGACAGAGTTGCAGGATACAAAGTTAATATAAGAAAATTAATTGCTTTCCTATATACTAGCAATGAACAAGTGGAATTTGAAATTAAAAATAAATTCCATTTATATTAGCTTCAAAAAGTGAAATACTTAGACATAAATCTAACAAACTATGTACAAGATTTATACAAGGAAATCTATACAACTCTGATGAAAGAAATTAAAGAACTAAATAAATGAAGAGAAATTCTATGTTTTTGGATAGGAATACTCAATATAGTCAAGATGTCAGCTCTTCCTAATGCGATACATAGATTTGATGCAAACCCAATCAGTATTCATGCAAGTTATTTTGTGAGTATTGACAAACTGGCTTTCAAGTTTACACGGAAAGGCCAAAGACCCAGGATGCCCATTCAATATTGAAAGTCCTTTAAACAAATTGTGATGGAATATTGGACATCCACATACAAAAAATAAGTCTAGATACAGACTTTATACCTTTGACCAAAAAAAAGATCAGTAAAAATAGATCATTGACCTAAATGTAAAACACAAAACTATAAAACTCTTAGAAGATAACATAGCAGAAAATCTTCATGACCTTGGATATGGCAGTGACATGTTAGCTATACCTCATGAAAGAAATAATTAATAAACTGGATTTCATGAAAACTAAAAAAACTTCTGCTCTGAAAAAGATGATGTCAAGTGAGTAAGACAAGCTACTGACTGGGAGAAAATATTTGCAAAGACACGTCTAATAAAGGGCTGTATCCAATATGTACAGAGTACACTTAAAACTCTACAATAAGAAAGTAAACAATCTGATTAGAAAAAGAGCAAAAAAACCTGAATAGGCATCTCACCAAAAGAGATATAAAGATGACAAATAATCATATGGAAAGATGTTCAACATCAGAGTATTAGGGAATTATAAATTAAAGCAACAGTGAGATACTACTACACACTTATTAGAATAGCCAAATTCCAAAACGCTGGCAATACAAAATACTGTTGAGAGTATGGAGAAACAGAAAAACTTCTGTTGCTAATAGGAATGAAAAAAGATACA
Source organism: Vulpes lagopus (assembly GCF_018345385.1). Lineage (NCBI taxonomy): Eukaryota > Metazoa > Chordata > Mammalia > Carnivora > Canidae > Vulpes > Vulpes lagopus. Next base: position 19,751,331 of record NC_054833.1, read on the forward strand.
GCCACTTTGGAAGACAGTTTGGAGGTTTCTTACAAAACTAAATGTACTCTTATCCTACAATTCGCAATCACACTCCTTGATGTTTTTTTTCCCCCCAAGGAATTGAAAATTTAAGCTACACAAAAAACTACAAACAGATGTGATGTGTATGGCAGTTTAATTTATTACTGCCAAAACTTGGAAGTAACCAAGATGTCCTTCAGTAGGTGCCTGGATAAATAAACAGTGGCACAGGCAGACAATTAAATATTATTTAGCACAAAGAAATGAGCTATAAAACCATGAAAAGATGTGGAGGAAACTTAAATGATTATTACTAAGTGAAAAAAGCCAATCTGAAAAGGCTATATACATATTGTGTGATTGTATGATTCCAACTATATTCTGGAAAAGACAAAACTATGGAGACAATAAAAAAGATCAGTGGTTTCCAGGTATTGGGAAGAGAGAGGGATGAATAGGCAAAGCACAGAGGGTTTTTGAGGCAGTGAAACTATTTTGTATGATACCACAATGGTGGATACATGTCATTTATACATTTATTGAAACTCATAGAATATACAACATCAAGAGTGAATTCTAAGGTAAACTATGTACTTTGGGTGATAATGGTGTATCCATAGGGTATCATCCATTGTAACAAATGTACCACCATGGTGCAGAATGTTGATAGTGGAGGAGGTTATATGTGAGCAGACTGGAGGTAGGGAGGAAGCATATGGGAAATCTTTGTACCTTCTGTTCAATTTTTTTAAGGATTTATTTATTTATTTTAGAGAGAGAGAGAGACAGCATGAGCAAGAGATTCAGAGGGAGAGGGAAAGAGAATCTCAAGCAGACCCTACACGGAGTACAGACCCTGATGCAGGACTCAGTCTCACGACTCTGAGATCATGACCTAAGCCGAAACCAAGAGTCAGATGCTTAACTAACTGTTCCATGCAGGAAACCCTTTCTGTTCAATTTTTATGTGAACCTAAAATTGTTTTAAAAATCATCTTTTATTTTTTTTAAAAAAAAAGCGAAATAAAAATCTTTGAAGAAAATTTCTAAAGTGGTAGAAAAATTTAGTGAAAGTAAATTCTTAACAACGAGTCCCTTTTTGTTTTTTAATCACTTAATACTGTTTCTGTTGGATATTCCAGGCTTTACAATGTTCTCTGATACTATCTTAATTAGGTGTCGACCTTCTTTATGCAGAAGCCTCTGTTCCATCTTCATCCAATAGGCTACTGGAATGCTGTTTCTAAGAAATAAATTTTATTTTTAAGCATGAAGTTCCACACTTTAAAATCCTACAGAGGAGACATCAGTAACTCCTACTAAGCTTAATATAGGTACAGACCATAACATAAAGAAATATTTATAGATATGTGTATATACAAGGATTAGTATGCACACATATATTTCATTGCTTTATCAGCTGAGAGAACTTGAAACAATGACACCTAGGTAACAATGAGCATACACAGTGCCCAGATTTGATTTCTTTTTTTTTTAAAGCTTTATTTATTTATTTTAGACAGAGAGCGCATGTAAGCTGGGAGAGAAGCAGAGGAAGAGGAAGAAAATCTCAAGTAGATGTCCCAGTGATCATGACCTGAGTTGAAATCAAGAGTTGGCCACTTAACTGACTGAGCCATCCAGGCAGCCCCTAGATCTTGACTTCTAATACCATTCTCCAATGAAAGAAACCAGGGTTCCTGAGAGAAATAGTTGATTCTAAGATTGGGGCAGGAAATATTCAAGATGAACTTAAGGCATCCGATAATTCCAGAAAGTAAGGAAGTTTTGTTTTGTGTTTTGAAGCGATAACATTGTGGGGGAGTATGTCAAAGGAACACAGGAGCCAATGGAAAGCATTCTCAATGGCCAAAGCTAGAACCATTTGAACAATAAAGTGAAGAAATATTTGATTATAACCAAAACTATAAAACAAATATCCATGAGTCCATGCTGTATAAATAAATGATTGAATAACTAAATAAATGGAGAAGAATAGATAAATCTCCCATGCAGAATAATTCCAAGTAATTTAAGCAGATTTTCTGCCCTCAAGGAGTGAAACAGAACTCCTCACTCTTTAAGTGTGGGCTGCACATAGCAACTTCCTTCCAAATAGAGCAATATAAGTAGGAGAAACAGAGTCACTTTACAGAGGGGAAATCTGACAGACACTACTTCAGTCTGGTTATTAAGGTCAACATCAACAGTGATAAGCCCTATTTATAGTGTGTCCCCTTGATTAGATGTGATTGCGATGGCAACAGCCTCTGCGATCTTCCTCCCCAAACCTATAACTGCTGTCTTATGATGAGATAAATATCAGATGAACCTCAGTTGAGGGACATTATATAAAATAACTGAGCAGTACTCCTCAAAACTGTCAAGGTCATTAAAAGCAAGGACAACCTGAGAAAGAGTCACAGACATGAGAAGTCAAAAGAGACATAATGACTGAATGTCATGTAATATCCTTGATGGTCCCCTGGAACAGAAAAAAAATTAGGTATAAACTGAGCAAATATTAATAAAGTATGGACTTTAGTTAATAGCAATCTATCAGCATTGGTTCAATAATTGTGACAGGTATATCATATTAATGTAAGATATTAATAATAGGGGAAAACTGCGGGAGGAGATATGGGAACTCTTCGTACTATCTTTGCAACTTTTTTTATAACTCTAACACTATTCTAAAAAAATATCCCCGAGGCTTCATGAGAAGTTCCAAATAAAATGTAGTGTCCTGTTGCAAGGTAGAGATGGTGGAGAGGAGCTCCTCTAGGCATTTCTAGGCATTTATTTTATTTTTATTTTTATTTTTTTTTATTTCTAGGCACTTTAAGTGGTTGTGAATGAAAGGGATTGAGAATGAATGTTGTCTTTGCTTTACTCATTTAAGAATGTGCACCTGCAGTGAGAGGCAAGGGCCTCTACACGTGTGTGTATTCAGGTGTGCTGGACTCTGTGTAGCTGAAGATAGCTGCTATGGAGGAAAATGAGCAGTTGCATTAAAGCCAGAATATTTGCCCTGCCTAACAAAGTAAATGAGAATCTGTGTATTGTATGCACATCTACACACATACACACACACACACACACACACACACACACACACTGCATTAAAAATGACTTTAGTGTAGCCCCACCACTCAGACTTCCTGCTCTCCTGGAGACAGTTTTTTACAGTTTAGCCCCGAGCCCTGAAAAGAGATGCCCAGAAGGGCCAATACACGCCTCTCTGTCCTTAGAGTTGTTCCTTTAAACCAGAGGGCTCCTCATCCCATGCTCAGTCACCATCACACACGGGAGTTGTACTAGTTTTTTGTTTTTGCTTTTTTCTCTACCAGAAAGTGACTCTCTCTTCATCCCCACCCTATTCTGCTTTGTTCTTATTTTCATGGCCTCCTGGCATTACCTCAGAATAAACTAAAATCTCTTCAAATTGGATCCTTGAATAATTCCAGAGGGGAGAGTTTCTTTGTAAACTCTGTTTGCTTATGGATTCCGTACAGTGTTTGCAAATTCTACAGTGCTGGAAAGCCTCCAGACCTATTTAAATCCCTTTTCCAATTACCCAGCACCATCAAAGATGTCACCAGCTTGAAGCAAAAATCCAAAAAGATTCTTTTCTTCAGAGTGTATGTGTGAAAGTCCAGAATTTTTAAAAAGCATGTTGCTTACAGGATACCATCAGCTGGACACTAGAATTTGGAGATCTGACAATTAGTCTTGTCCTTTTGGCTACTGATGATAGAGGCGGTCAGGCCCTGCCTCTGACAAATGGTCAAGTTTCCCAGTATGAGGAAGATGTAGAACAACTTAGAAAAGAACATTTTAAAGCTGTGCTACTCACATTCAGTTTGGGTGATCCCAAAAACTACAGGGTGAGCTATCACTGCCAGCAGGTGGTCAAAGCAGGTACCTCTCACCTCCTGAAAGTCTCCTAAATGTTGGAAATCTACAGATCTGATCATTCTGTGACCAGGTATCTTTCCCCTTTTTGAGAAAAGCAAGGAGACAAATTGCTAAATATTAGGCCTAGGAGGCTTTGTTACCTCATTTCATAGCCCTTAGGCCTTGGGAATTCCAAATTTGGAGTGAAAAGCTTGTGTTGTAGCTGTTCATGGCCAAGAGGGCCTTTTGCTGACTCTTAGAGATATCTCACTTCGAAGGGGATAAAGTCCAAGAACATCTTCTCCTAGGATATCCCACTTCCCTACTGACAGAAATAATTATCCTACACACTAAACTGAAGTCTTATGAAGAATAAAATCCATGGGGTACCTGGGTGGCTCAGTCAGTTAAGGATCTGCCTTCAGTTCAGGTCATGATCTCAGGGTCTCCGGATAGAGCCCCACTCAGCAGGGAGTCTGCTTGTGGCTCCACCCCTCTCCCTGCTCATGCTCTCTCTGAAATAAACAAATAAACAGTCTTTAATAATAAAAGAAGAAGAAAATCCAGCCACAGATGTGATCACTAGATTTCCCAGAGTGTGTTCATTAATGTCCCTGTCTCCCAGGATGGGGAATGCTCTTTAGGGACTGTCTTAGTCAGCTTGAGCTGCTATAACAAAAATACTTTAGACTGCGTGGCTTATAAACAACAGAATTATTTGTCACAGTTCTGGAGTCTGGGAACTCCAAGATCAGCCACCAGTATGATTGAGTACTGGTGAGAGTTAACTTCCTGGTTCATACAAATGGTCTTCTTGTCTGCCTCACACAGAAGAAGGGGCCAGGGAGCCCTAAACATCTAAACTGGAGACATAAAAAAAAAAATAAATAAACTGGAGACATAAAATTCCTGCTGAAACAGAAGCACTATTAGCTGGTTGGGAACCCTGGGGGTATAAGTTGCATGGGTCTTTGCTGAGTCACCAGTGCTTATTTCTAAGTATCTCTTATTCAGGGACTTAAAATCTCTTATTAGATTTTTGTTCTTTTTCTTTTTTGGAATTGTATGCAGGAAATCTTCCATGGTCATGAACTGATGCTACAAAATCCTTCTGGACCAGCTGGAAGAAGTATCTTGTCCAGGGAACTTACTTTTTTGGAGGACGCTTTTATAACACAAGTGTCTCCCCTCCATCTCACTCCAACCCTGACACGGTATTGATTGGCTTTTGTGTGCCTTCTGTTCACCCACCAAGAATCAATCCTCAATCCTATGGGGTCCTCTTCTGCCCTGGTCTTCTGTGGCTAGTGTGACTGACTTACTTGGTTTGACCAAGACTGTCCCAGTTTTAAAACTGAAAACCCTGTATCCCAGGAACTGCTTTCGTCTTAGGCAAACCACGATGGTTGGTCACTCTATTTGTGGCTCATGGACCTGTACTCAGGTGGGGACCCCACTTCAGCCCTGGTAGTTGAATCCTACCAAGGATTCAAGATGGCCAAATCCTTTTTGGTTGTGGGAAGAGGCAGACAAATTAACTGGGACTCAAATCATATTCACAAAGAGCTCCCAAGTCCCCTGCCTCTTTATCAATGAGGCTACTTTTCCTGAAAGTTTTTTTCATGTGCTGAACCAATAGGTCACACTCAGTTCTGCCAAGTGTAAGGCTTCAGAGGTGGCTGCTGTGAACACCTGGATCAGATCCTGTGGTGATAGGATCAAGAGATCCCCAAAATGTAGCTAAGCCTATGTAGTCTTATTTACTAGGCTCTAGAAAACAAAATCATATCACCAAATGCCCATTGAACAGTAGCTAGGTCTTGCTGCCACTGCTCTATTTATAGTCTATAAGTCAAATGAGCCCCAAGATTTCTGAGAAAAAAACAGTTCTAGGTTTGAGATACCCAAGAATGCTTCTGGAAAGCATGATAGTAAGCTGCGTTTTGAAGAGTAAAATTGGAGGAAGAATAGAAAACGATTCCTGGGGGTCACATTCTAAAGCACAGACCACACTATCAGTCCGTGAATACAAATATTCTAACGTGCCTGGTTTGCTTTCTCTACAAGTTACAACTATTCTGGTTTTGGAGACATAAGAATACCTACAGTGATCTATGACCCTGACCCTTCTTTCAACAATTAAACCTTCTAAGAAAAGGAACAAGAGCAGGGACTTTAGTAAACTATTTTAGCAATAGAATATTTTTGCAGTCAGTATATTTTTCCTTTTTTTCCTGCAGGGTGAGTGGTTTTTCCTTAATTTCTATTATCATACTTGCTATTTTACTTTTATTAACTCATAGAAGGACCCATGCTGGAGACAGATTTTCTCTAGTATCTGAATAATATCCTAGCGGTAGGTTGGGAGAATGCCTTTTCTTTTATCTGTGTATGTGAGTGTGAAAGTGCAAAGTGAGGGAATGTTGGTGGAAGAGGTATGAGAAATTGGCAAAGCAGATGGGGAATAATGAGTAAAATGACTGTGTATGACTGTGCACTGATTTACAGGAGTAAATACAATAGGCTCTGTCAAAAGTATGCATTACATTTTCTATGAGACCAGCCTCCTTTCTGTGTCTACTTCCTCCTCTTTCTCCCATCCCATCTCATATTACTTTACTTTCCAGGCTGCCTCTCTAATCGAAACCTATGCTCAAAATATTTATTCATACTAAGATGTAAATGATACATGTGAGTTCAAAAGAATTTTGACGCCACTTGTAAAGAATTTACAACCACTTATAAATTCTCTTCTATTTTAATTAGATTGTACTCAGGCTATAAACATGGTGGCTAGGCTAAGTTGTGGAATATCAATTATAAGATGATTGGTTGGGAAGGATTTTTAAGGCTTTAGGGATCCTGCAGAATACAAAACTATGGCTCCACCTAAAGATTTGTCCGCCTAAAAATGAGTCCAACTTTGACAGAGAGGGATTTATTTTTTTTAAGATTTTATTTATTTATCCATGAGGGACACATAGAAAGAGGCAGAAACATAGGCAGAAGGAGAAGCAGGGTCCCCTTGGGGAGCCCAATGCGAGACTCGATCCTGGACCCTGGGATCATGACCAGAGTCAGAGGCAGATGCTCAACCACTGAGCTACCCAGGCATCCCAACAGAGAGGGATGTAATCAAAAGTGAATATAAAGGCCAAAAATTTATAATTGAGTACAACAGCTCAGACAACTAGAAAACTAATGTTCTTGAATTAGGTTAATATTCCCTTCCTTTTCTTTTTGCTGCTCAACTACAGTTCTGTAAAATTCTGAATCACTTCCTAAAAGTTTAATGGATTTGGATTCAGCCAACATATTATGTATTCTCTCTCTCCAGTAAGTCAATCCGTTAATGTTCCTTGAGGATCTATATCAAAAAGCACTTTGCTGCTTCTTCTGAACAATGTAAAATGAACACATGGATACCTTACTTACAGGATTCTTTAATAATTAGAGGTAATCTATGTAAAATTTTTAATATTTAGTACAAAATAAGCACTCAATAGGTGGTTGCTGTTGTTGTTGCTTTACCATTATTCTAGCTAGAATGTTCTCTGCCTGCTTGACTTTGAACAAGCTAGTTCACTTGAGCCTCAGTTTCCTGAGCCTCAGTTTCCTATTTGGATATGATGAAGATGTGAGTAGTTCCTATTTTACAAATAAGTCTGTTGTAAATCTTAGATAAGATAACATATAAAGTTGCTTTAAAAACTATGAAACAAACAAAAAACTATGAAACACTAAGCAAACATAAGGAATTATCATTCATCTGTTAGTTAGAAGGATCAGAGTCCCAAATGCATGGAGGAATCAAATGTTCTTCTTATGTCTCCTACTACCTGGAACAGGCTTGAGAAGAGATCTGGGGACATCTCTGCTGTGCTGTCCATTGCCCAGGTATAAATCCAATTCTTTGTTCAATTGGGTATATAGGATGTTAGAAGGTAAGGTTGAAATTGGTCTAAATTCTTACCTCCTGATTGCATCATCCATTTGTTCATTCATTCAACCCTTATTTTCTAGTGGACTCATGAGGGGGAGAGAGAGAGAGAGAGAGAGAGAGAGAGAGAGAGAGAGAGATTGAGAGAGAGAGAGAGTCAGAGTCTGCTTCTCTGACCTTCTGATTCTTCTGTGAATTGAACCAAGGGAAACTCCTTTTCAATTCCTATTGCAGAGTAGGTAGGAGGATGACACATGTGCCTAGGAAATAACTAGGTCACAGTCAGTTTCTGAAGTGTCTCAGACCTCTAAGACTATAGGTGCTGCCTTTGAGGGATGATGGGGCTGGGCTTCTGGAAATGTAAGAGAAAGTCCCCACAAGGTTGCATGGAAGAATTAACGGTTTGTTAAGTTCCTAAATCTATGATGGTGGCCATGGAACACTGTGTGGAAAGTGTTGCGTAATGAGTGTTTGGTTCACTAATATGCATATGTTTTTATAATCTGTCTAAGGGAATTGAACCCTCTTATTAAAACAACATGAAGACTCTCTAAAGTTTTAGTCTTCATAGGAGACTGCCAAGGTAAGACAAGGTATTTGGGTCAAGTGCATCTACTTCTATTCTTAAATTTCATCTATCCCACAGGTTTTCTTTCTTCAATTACTGTGGCCACCATTGCATTGGCTTTCTTTCTAAAACTCTGTCCCAGGGATAAATGAAGATCACTTTTCTGAATTTTTGAATTTTAAGAGCTAGAATTTTCTGGAAGACTTTCTTAATGTTATAAAGGTTAAAGAGGGAGTTATATAAGGACAATCTAAAATACAGAGCACTGATTTCTGATGGACAAAGCCATCGTCATCCCTACCTATTCTACTCCAATGTGAGCAGAGAGATATATACTTTTAATCTCAAGGATGGATCCACATTTTGTTCAAGCTCCAGGCTTCCTGACTCCTCATATGTCCTCAGTTTTCTGTCCCTGTAGATTGTCTTAGATACTTTGTACATTATGGACCCAAGCCAAAGTTGACAAAGAGATGGCCTTAGAAAAACTACTACCCAGTTCTATTTCTAGTCTGAGGTGCAGACCTTTTCTTGGGTGATTGGCAGGTCTAGGATTATATTCATGATGAATGAATGAATTCATACTTTTCACACTTCTATACACAGGAGCCTCGTCTCTATCACAGTTCCTTCTATTGAAAAAATAAGCAAATTCATTGACAAGCCATCCATGCAAGGATGGACCAGTGCAATGGCCATAACATGCACCTTTGAGGCCTGCATGGGAACATAAATGACTAACAGCACAGCCACTGCCCTCCAAATCCACTGTCATGCTCACTTGAGGCCATGCTCACTTTGGGCTGCTCTCAGCCAGACTGAGTAGAACAATGGCCCTAAGGCATGCCCATTCTGGTGAAACACAGGACTCCTGTGGGTGGCTCTTATGGACGGAGGCTTCACCATCAGCTGGGCTGAACCTGACCTGGGATTGTGTCATAGTCCAAACCTCCCCTTGCCCAATTCTCCTCCCTTCCCTCTCTCCTCCCACATTTGCCAGACCTGCAGTGTGGATTGAATATGGTGCCCAACTTCCCTGGATCCTTCCCTCAATAAATTTCTGGGACTTCTAATACCATCCTGGCATTTGCCTCTAAGCAAACATAAAATAACATAACCAATAACTGAGGAGATGTTTGGTTACAAATTTGAGATGTGTTTGCCAGTATAACCCATGTGAATTTGGAGTTTCATATATTTCAGTCCTCCAGACATCTGCTAGCCTCTCAGCTGCTCTGGTTGCCCAGAACACTGGGTGAGCTAGTGAAGTAAGGGCAGAGTGAAATCTGATTTATTCTCCCTGGGTTTTTCCTTGTATTTTTAAGGGCAGCTGTAATCACAAGAGGAGACATTAGCACATAGCTGCCTCCAGACTTGGGAGCCTGACTCTAGGAATTCAGCCAAAGTGCCTCATCTAGGCCCATCCAGGTTATATTAGCCAAACCATTTTGTTACTGCTTGGCAACCTAACCAGTCAGGAGCTTCTGACAGTAGCAAAAAAACCAAAACCAAAACCAAAAACAAACAAAAACCCACCACCTTGTTTGGGAAACCTTGAAAAATGTAGGCCTGTGGTCATTGGCGCAGTAAAGAATATGCTTCTTGTTTGAGAAAGCAAAATAAAATTCCATCTGCGTTCACAGCTGTGCTGGATACTTAACACAGAGATGAAGCATGAGTTTAGAGAATCATCAACACGGGAATAGCAGATAATGGTGCAGACATCCATTTTCATAAACATACCCAGAATTTTGGATTCTAATAATTAAAAAGCCTATAAATTTGGTGTATGTGTTTTTTTTTAATCATTTAGCATGGTTTATGTTTTGTAATTATTTATGGAAAGGAACCTTATAATATTTTCTATACTGAGGGTCTCTCAAGGCCTCCATTGAGCACATAGGTGTGGCCCCAAGACAATTAGTCCCCATCTACTCTCATGAATGGGTGCAATCAGTGGTGTGTTGGTAAATGTTTATTTACTAGATATCTGAGAACAAAGGCCCTAATCTGTAGTGTTTGCTGTTTTCCACGGTGTACCTACTCCCACACAGGCAGCATCAAGTTGTCAATGTGATGTCATGGAACATGCTACTGAGAAGAGATGCATGACCGCCCCCCCTAGGCTCATGGGAGCAGGGTCCAATACCCCTCTGGTTCCAATTTGCCCTGATTTCCTTGCCTTATAATGGAGAAGGCATCCTGCATAGGGGACCACTTTGGCAAAATTTATCTCAGAGGCTTCTTGTCCAATTAATGTCACTGTCTGTGTTGATTCTAAGGTCCAGGTTTCTTTGTCATTTCTGTAAATAATATGCTCTATTTCCTAGCGTAAAACATCTATGGCCATCTTGGGAAAACTGTTATAGTAACAATGAGGAATATAAAGGCAGGGGTGATACTTTTCTCCCTCAAAATTCCAATCTTGCTCTTCTGTCATGAGATAGCTGCTTCGTTGTCAGCACATGGCAACATCTAAGATTATTTGGCCAATCAAGTTAAGGGATTAGCTTAATGGTTAAGTCATCAGCCCAATAATAAGATTCTTTTAAAGCTACAAACTTCCTTAAGGATCTAATAAATGCTACCATTCTTGCTACAGAAAAATGTACTAGCACTTAAAATATGCCTACAGTTTCATGGAGGTCTGGCTCCCCTCTCCCCCAAAGCAGTTCATTCATAAATCTAAAATTTAGAACATCTACTTTACAGAAACTTTACTCTCTACACCTAAAAGTCCCCAAATCTAAATCAATGAAACCCAAGAGAATTTTATATAAGAAACGCCTTACCCTCTACATGGAAACATTATTTTTTTTAAGATTTTATTTATTTATTCTTGAGAGACAGAGAGAGAGAGAGAGACAGAGAAAGAGAGAGAGAAGCAGAGACACAAGCAGAGGGAGAAGCAGGCTCTGTGCAGGGAGCCTGACGTGGGACTCAATCCCTGGTGTCCAGGATTAGGCCCTGGTCTGAAGGCAGGCGCTAAACCTCTGAGCCACTTGGGCTGACCTGGAAACATTCTTTATAGGATTTGCTCAGACCAAGTATGTTGAATCTCAAAAAGGGGTATTTTAAAATCCTAATATTAGCCTCTGCTGAAGCACTTTCATGCACAGAGGACTCTGACTTCTCTCAGGATGCTGTAGAACTATCCTAGTAATTAACATGAACTGGGGTAACAATATTTTGGAGCTGCTTCTTTCACAAGGGTTGGAGATGATTAATGAGCAGACGTACCTGACAGGGGCAGGGAGAAAAAGTTGTGAGGAGCCTGGAGTTGAGGTCCTTGGGTGAGAAGAGCTAGAAAGTACAAAGCAGTCTCATTAAAAATGCATGCTGTTGAGAAAGAAACCTTTACATGGCCTCATTTTACTACCTCCTAAAAGATTTCCTAATCCAGCAAGCTTCTGATGACCGTATTAGGTCACGTTCCTTTTCTCAATTGGGTACTCCTTCCATTTCTTTTAAGTTCTGCTGAAATCATCATTGCCCTTGGGTCATGTGGGGGTGCCTGTGCCATCTTTTTATAGAAACAAACTTCCTAATCTATAAATTAGGCTTCAGAAAAAAAGAAAATTAGCTTTAGAAGCTGCTTCAATTTTGCCAATTTTCTTTAGGGCCATGGGACAAATTCCATTACCTCTGGGGATCTGTGTGTATGGTTCTCATTGGTCAAGGCTGGTATAAGGCTTTATAAACCTTTTATTTTTCTGGGGGAGGGAGTCTACAATCTGGCCAGAGGGCTTTCATCTTTCAAATACTTGAGAGATTCCCAAAGTGCCTAGCATTAATCTTGCCTACATTTATTCAATCAAGATTGAGTGTTTTCTATGGCACCACTGAACTTGGTGCCAAGGATAGAGTGTTAGGTGAAAATATACATGATTCCTGCTATCAGGATCATAGTGGAGACATCTATTAATAGAAAAGCAAAACAAATAAAAGTGAAGTCACACTTGAGATAGCTACCAGAGAGAGAAGGTGCAAGGTACCCTGAGAACCTGCAATGCAGGACCTGACCTAGTGAGAGGACAAAAAATGCTTCCCAGAGAAAGTGATGCTGTAGTTGAGATCTGAATAAAATGCAAGTGGTAACTGGGGTAGGGAGAATCTAAACAGAGAAACGAATTTGTGTTAAAGTAAGTTGTGCTAGTGTTGGGGAGCAGAAAATGTTCAAGAATCAAGGAAAAGGCTAGCTGCTAAAGAATAAGAATAACGAAAGTAATGGAGACAATGCACATAGAATATGGGATCATGGTTGTGGTTGATTTGCCAGGAATGATAGAGGGAGATGCAGTCTAGGAGGGGCACACTATGGGCTTCAGCTATATTATCATTCTGCTTTTTGTTTCAAGTTGGGCAGTGAGTGTATGGAGTTCATTATAACACTCCTTATACTTTTATACATCTATTATTAGTTTTTTTTAAGATTTATTTATTTATTTGAGATAGAGAGAGGGAGAGAGCATGGGTTGGGAGAGGGGCAGAGAGAGAGGGAAAGACAAAATCTCAAGCAGATTCCCCTCTGAGTGCAGAGCCCCATGTGGGGCTCAATCCCACAACCCCAAGATCATGACCTAGGCCAAAGTCATGAGTCAGACATTCAACTGACTGAGCCACCCATGTGCCCTAACTATTAGTTCTTTTAAAGAAAGACCAATGAGCCAGAGTGAAAAGAGAGAACAAAAGAGAATGGCAGAGAGATGAAGCTGGAGGGCTATAAAAGATATCAGTAAGTGTAGATCGTTCAGCTTAACTAAATAAAAACAGTATGATGGCTGTTTTGTGTTCTAGCTCAGGTGGCACAATCCTTAAATTGTTATTTTTGTTGTCACCTTAGGGTGACTTAAACTATTACTTGTGTAGTATTACTAACCATGGGCTTTAAATAAAGATTTATTTGTTTATTTGAGAGAGAGAGAGAGAGAGAGAGAGAGAGAGAGAGAGAGAGACCTTTGAGTTGGGGCAGAGAGAAAGGGAGAGAGAGAGAATCCTCAAGTAGAGTCCCTGCTAAGCACAGAGCCTGACTCCAGGCTCAGTCTCAGTCCCTGAGATCGTGACCTGAACCAAAATCAAGAGTCAGACGCTTAACCGAGTGAGTCACTCAGGCACCGCCTAACTATGGGCTTTTAACATGCAACTGACTATTTCATTATAGAAATGATAAAATGTTAACTTATCCAAATATTAAGAACTCTCTTACTATTGCTTATAAATATACAGGAAAATGACAAAAATATAGCAACACTAGTATTTATTTACAACACTGTAATTTAAAATATGAGACACATTGAAATGACTGATTTTTTTTTTGTAAAAAGATGCTTAAGAGGGATCTGAGCAGTGTCTGTCTTCTTCTTCTTGCCATATAACATGCTCCCTGGGGCCAGCAGCTTTTCTGTGCCTTGGCTAACTGTCATCCTCCTTCCTAAGTTTGGATCAGCCTCCAACAATATATCCTTTGAACTTTCAGTGTCATGAAAAATCTCTGAGAATTCCTTTAATACCAATTTCCATTGTTGGTGTTGGTGGTGTCACTTCCCCAGATCATCTTTATCCTTTCCATCATAGCCACTTTACTGTTTTCTGTGTGTAAGTTCACCTGCCTGAAGCTCATCTGGCTGTGTGTCTAGAGTCTCTCCAGTGAGGGTAGCATCTGCATTTCACACAGTCAGCCATTTCTACTATAACTCCATTTATTTACAATTTGAATTTCACTTCCACTGGTTCCACTTTTTTTTTATTACCTATAGTTTCATCTTTGTTGGCTTATTCTCTCTTTTGATTCTTCATTTCTGTAAAATGTCTCCCACCCAAGTACTAACCAGGCCCAACCCTGCTTAGCTTCTGAGATCAGACGAGATCCAGCGCGTTCAGGGTGGTATGGCCATAGACAATTTCTGTAAAATGTCATGTGGGTTTATCCCAGGGAGACAAGAAGCCCACACAACTACACACTTTGCTGTCTGTGCATGATAACAGATGCAATGACCAGTCACTGGCAAGCTCTGAAGGGACTGACATGATTGGTCCCTGATCAGAATGCACATCTTTTATGTGGTGATCTTTAGACTGAAGAGCAGTAGCAAAGTTTGAACTTGATGCAATTAGTCACATTTAACACAGTGTTGACTGAAATTCATACATATTGGAACTGTGCAAAGTGAGGATTCCTTGTATTTACATTATGAGTCAGAAAGAGTATTTCAGTTAAGAGAGAGCAGAGCAAAATAGAGCAAGGCTCTGAGGAAATGAAATGCAGGACAGTTTAGGTGAAAAGGAGGAAAAATGTGCAATCTGAGCTTCCCTATAGTGAAATGCAACATCAGAATGATACAAGATACCTGGCTAGGGAATGTAGGAAGTGGGGGCAGCACTGGCTATGGGAAGATTCCCAAGGGAGGATAACCAAAACTACTCCTGCTTTAAAAATTTCCCAGGTTGGCTAAATATCCACCAAAGACCCAGGCATCCCTAAATGGGGTGATTTCTGATTGATTTTGTCTTCCTCTCTCTTTCTATATCCTGCACATAATGAGTGTTTTTTCTCAGTTTTCAAAAGAAAAAGTGTTATAAAACAATTAGTATCATTAGGCAAGCCTGCTTGAGTGTTCACTGTTACTTATTGCACATATATTCACATGAAGTTTACATGTGAAAACTTCCCATTGCAATGCAAGCTTGCCAGACACAGTCATTCCTACAATTCTGCCAAAAGTTTGGGATTTGCTGCTGGAGAGAGGTGGAAAATACTTGGATGAGACTCCACGAACAGGTTTGGAAGATGTTAAAGAGAATTGAGAATACACATGAAACACTTGATCCTGTCAATAAAATTATCTTTAACATAAATCTTCACTTTAAAGTGATAGAGAAATTTGGTTTTGTTGTTCTGTTTTCAACAACGTAGGTGAATGAAGATCTTTTAGCAGCTAATCTAGGTTTGGAAAGAAAGTTTTGCCTGGATGTCTCCTGGTCTCTGACTGTTCACAACAAATGACGACACATTTTATCAACAGATTGAAAATGGTGTCATGAACAACCTGAACAAATCAAAAGCCAGCAACTACATGCATTTAGGGCATATAAAAATAAGAGTTTTGGGATCCCTGGGTGGCGCAGCGGTTTGGCGCCTGCCTTTGGCCCAGGGCGCGATCCTGGAGACCCGGGATCGAATCCCACATCAGGCTCCCGGTGCATGGAGCCTGCTTCTCCCTCCGCCTGTGTCTCTGCCTCTCTCTCTCTCTCTCTCTGTGACTATCATAAATAAATAAAAAATTAAAAAAAAAATAAGAGTTTTGATACCATTGAAAGTTGGTAGGCTTGGGACAATGTTATATATTTCTTAGAAATCACAGTTGCTTAGACACAAAATCACCATAATATTTTGGTATGGAGAAGGTTGCAGTGGGTCTCAGATTATCATCCTTTATGAGGTAACTGATAAATTCAGAGAAATTTCATCTGCTTTGGGTTAGGTGTAGAGCATGATTTGTAATTTTGTTATTTTGGTTTCCCTAATCTACAACCTAATGGTGTAATCAATTCAATAAAATGGAGTGTGTTTTTAGACTTGAAATGAAACAAATCCAGTTCTCACTTCTTTCCTAGGCAGGTTTTGGGAATAAACTGAACGATTTTCAGGGTGTTTTGAGTTGAGCTTATTTTCATGGGCCCACTAGCTTTTGGAGTAATTTAAAGATTTTTAACTTAGGATATTTCTGCTACTTTGGGATTCCACTGGACTTGTTTTTATTTTTAAGAAAGGTAAAATTAAATCATGAAGTTTGAGCCACTCTCATAAACAGAATGAAAAATTACTCCCTTCATGTGGGAAGTGTATATTTCAGTTATCACTTGGAAATCCTTTCTACTCTGTTCATTTATTTATGGCAGTAAAATTGAGTTCTTTTGTTAAGAAAACATTTCTCACTATTTGAGAAGTCTGAAACTGGCAAATCCTTAAAGTAAACAGAAAAGGAGATCTTGAGCATATTATTTGTGGTTTTTGTTGGAGAATTTATAGTGATTTCAATTTAGAGTCTGTTTTTGAAAAAGAGCTTAAATGCCACTATTGTGAAAAAATGACAATAACACAGTTTGGCTATTGTGGCCATTGCTGATAGAAACATCGGGGTGCAGGTGTCCCGACGTTTCATTGCATCTGAATCTTTGGGGTAAATCCCCAACAGTGCAATTGCTGGGTCGTAGGGCAGGTCTATTTTTAACTCTTTGAGGAACCTCCACACAGTTTTCCAGAGTGGCTGCACCAGTTCACATTCCCACCAACAGTGTGGAAGGAGCCTCGGTGTCCATCGAAAGATGAATGGATAAAGAAGATGTGGTTTATGTATACAATGGAATATTACTCAGCAATTAGAAACGACAAATACCCACCATTTGCTTCAACGTGGATGGAACTGGAGGGTATTATGCTGAGTGAAATAAGTCAATCGGAGAAGGACAAACAGTGTATGTTCTCATTCATTTGGGGAATATGAATAATAGTGAAAGGGAATATAAAGGAAGGGAAAAGAAATGTTGGGAAATATCAGGAAGGGAGACAGAACATAAAGACTCCTAACTCGGGGAAATGAACTAGGGGTGGTGGAAGGGGAGGAGGGCGGGTGTTGGAGGGGAATGGGTGACGGGCACTGAGGTGGACACTTGACGGGATGAGCACTGGGTGTTTTTCTGTATGTTGGTAAATTAAACACCAATAAAAGTTAATTAAAAAAAAATGACAATAACATATTTTTTACAATCTTAATATTTATAAGAAAAGAATGGGTTCATATTATTGTTATCATTATTATTACCCTTTTACTGATGCAGTAAATACTGAAATTTGGGATATAAAACATTTTTTTTCAATTGGTATCTTCTACTTCCAGTAATGGTAAAACAATCTGAACAAACTCTCCTGCTGAGAACAAGTGAATGACGGACACTGAGGGGGATACTTGATGGGATGAGCACTGGGTGTTATGCTATATGTTGGCAAATTGAACTCCAATTAGAAAAAAAAAAAAAAAAACAAGTGAAAAAGACAGATGAAATAGGAAAATAAAATCTTTAAAATTTTTGCTGTGAGGGCATTTGTTTATCCAGAGAGGGGAAATGAAAAGCAGAATCCTAGGGCAAGGGGAACACAAGTCAAAGTCTGGAGCCTACCCAAGGAGAGAAGTCTGATACATCCTACTCATATTTAAAGCTGGGAAATAAACAAGGGGTAGTGGAACGGGAGGCAGGTGGGGGATGAGGTGACTAGGTGATGGGCACTGAGGGGGGCACTTGATGGGATGAGCACTGGATGTTATACTATGTTGGCAAATCGAACTCCAATTAAAAAAAAATATACAAAAAAAAAAAAAAAAAAGCTAGGATTACCAAAGTTCTTCAGCCTTAAGATCAAAGCAGACCAGAAGCAAGCCAGCATTCACATTGACTCACAGCCCATGTTCTCTTCCTCTGGCTGGTCTGGGGAGTCTCAAGACTTAAACTTGCATTCAGGTGGTCTCACACTAGGGGCTCCACACGCAGCTAGGGAGCAGAATAAACCTTTAGTCTGAAGGAAGGCACCATCATCCCAGGCCTCAAATTATATGCACAACTTTTTTTTTTTCAAATTCTCTGGTCAAAGATAAGTAGGTACATGAGGAGATCAACTGTCAGCAGAAACAACAACAAACAGAAAGAGTCCACAATGATTTGAGTTATTACAGTCACCAGACACAGATCATAAAACGATGTCTAATAAGCTTGAAAAAGCAGAAGAGGAGCTTAAAACATATAAGCATCCAAAGGAAACTTTTAAAAGGAGTGTAGCTTGATGAAGTCCCAATAGTTCATTTTTGCTTTTGTTTCTTTTGCCTTTGTGGATGTATCTTGCAAGAAGTTACTGTGGCCGAGTTCAAAGAGGGTGTTGCCTGTGTTCTCTTCTATGATTTTGATGGACTCTTGTCTCACATTTAGATCTCTCATCCATTTTGAGTTTATCTTTGTGTATGGTGAAAGAGAGTGGTCCAGTTTCATTCTTCTGCATGTGGATGTCCAATTTTCCCAGCACCATTTATTGAAGAGACTGTCTTTCTTCCAATGGATAGTCTTTCCTCCTTTATCGAATATTAGATGACCATACATTTCAGGATCCACTTCTGGGTTCTCTATTCTGTTCCATTGAAGCTTTTGCACAGCAAAGGATACAGTCAACAAAACTAAAAGACAACCTACAGAATGGGAGAAGATATTTGCAAATGACATATCAGATAAAGGGCTAGTTTCCAAAATCTATAAAGAACTTATTAAACTCAACACCAAAGAAACAAACAATCCAATCATGAAATGGGCAAAAGACATGAAGAGAAATCTCACAGAGGAAGACATGGACATGGCCAACATGCACATGAGAAAATGCTCTGCATCACTTGCCATCAGGGAAATACAAATCAAAACCACAATGAGATACCACCTCACACCAGTGAGAATGGGGAAAATTAACAAGGCAGGAAGCAACAAATGTTGGAGAGGATGCGGAGAAAAGGGAACCCTCTTACACTGTTGGTGGGAATGTGAACTGGTGCAGCCACTCTGGAAAACTGTGTGGAGGTTCCTCAAAGAGTTAAAAATAGACCTGCCCTACGACCCAGCAATTGCACTGTTGGGGATTTACCCCAAAGATTCAGATGCAATGAAACGTCGGGACACCTGCACCCCGATGTTTCTATCAGCAATGGCCACAATAGCCAAACTGTGGAAGGAGCCTCGGTGTCCATCGAAAGATGAATGGATAAAGAGGATGTGGTCTATGTATACAATGGAATATTACTCAGCCATTAGAAACGACAAATACCCACCATTTGCTTCAACGTGGATGGAACTGGAGGGTATTATGCTGAGTGAAGTAAGTCAATCGGAGAAGGACAAACAGTGCATGTTCTCATTCATTTGGGGAATATAAATAATAGTGAAAGGGAATATAAAGGAAGGGAAAAGAAATGTTGGGAAATATCAGGAAGGGAGACAGAACATAAAGACTCCTAACTCGGGGAAACGAACTAGGGGTGGTGGAAGGGGAGGAGGGCGGGTGTTGGAGGGGAATGGGTGACGGGCACTGAGGTGGACACTCGACGGGATGAGCACTGGGTGTTTTTCTGTATGTTGGTAAATTGAACACCAATAAAAATTAATTAAAAAAAAATAAAAAATAAAAGGAGTGTAGCTAATATAAAAATAGAAAAAATGTAAATGATAGGTGTTTAGGGTACAAATTTAGACTGCAAAACACATACCCAAGAACTGAAGAATTCATACTTTTTTGAAGCACACATAGAACAGTTACAAAATTTATTCATATATTTTTGACCATAAAGCAAGTAATCAACATACTTTACAAACATAGGGAACATACTCTAGCAATCATGTAAAAAGCAACTTATTTAAAGAAAGGTAGACTAGAAAATTTCTACATATTTTGAAGTAAAGACCTGTATTTCCATGTAACTAATGAGTCATTGAAGAAATCATAAGGGAGGCTTGAAAATATTTTAAACTGAATAATAATGAAAATGCTGCATACATTCATGGGATAAAGTTAATGACATGATTAGAGGAAAACTTATAACTCAAGATAAATATATAAGATAAAAGAAAGGCACAATCTATGACTTAAGCATCAATCTATGAAACTAAAAATAGAATGGCAAAATAAACCCAAGCAAAGGAAAGAAAGAAGAAAGAAAGAAGAAAGAAAGAAAGAAAGAAAGAAAGAAAGAAAGAAAGAAGAAAGAAAGAAGAAAGAAAGAAAGAAAGAAAGAAAGAAGAAAGAAGAAAGAAAGAAAGAAAAAGAAAGAAAGAAAGAACAAAAGAAGAAATTTGATGTAGATTTTTTGTAGATCCCCTTAACAAGTAAAGGGAATTCTATTCTATTTGTAGTCTACTATTGTATTTTATTATGAATTAACATTGAAATCAATCAAACATTTTCCTGCATCTATTGACATTATTTATATGGACATTTCCTTTAATCTCTGAATATGGTTAATCATAACAACAGATTTTCTTATGCTGAAACAATCTTGAATTCCTGGGGTAAATCCAATTTGGCCATGATTTATGCTTCTTTTTAAAAAAACTGCTAGATTACATTTGCTAATGTTCTGTTTACCCTTGTTGCATTAAGTTTATAGATCAACCTGTGATTTTTTTCTCTTATTTTACTATCTTTATTGAACATTGGTATCAAAATTTTACTCAAATCATAAAATGAATTGAGAAATACGCTCTTTCTCTTATCTAAAGAATCTGGGAAAATTGTAAATTCTTTTTCTTCAATATTTTGTAGAATCATCTAGTGAAACTAAATGGCCTTGAGTTACCTTTCTGGGTACACTTTGGTTTACTCAAGTTTATTAACAGTTATGTACTATTTATTGCTTTTATTTCTTCTTGAATCAGTTTTGATGAGAGATATTTTTTGAGAACTGTGTCTATTTCATCTAAATTTTTAACTATGTCAGCATAAAGTTGATAATATTCTTCTTTGTTAAATATCTGTAGGATATCTTATGACATTGATTTTTTCATTGTTAATATTGATAATCTCAATCTTCACAATAAACCTATGAGGTATATTCTATTATCTTTACTCCACGAATGAGGGGACTCAGGCACAGAGAGTTTATCTGTTTATGGAATGGATTGTAGACTTGAATCCAGGTGGCCAAACTCCACTTCCTTGACTTTTTTTTTTTTTATGGTAACACATAATACATTTATTTTTTAAAGTAATTAAAATGCAAATTATATATTTCTCTGTTTCAACTTCTAATATGGTGAACATTGGCAGATAAACTTCACATAAACTAAAACTCTTCGGGGCACTCAATAATTATAAAAAGCTCCCTGAGTGATTTTCAGTAGATAGCCAGGGTTGAGAACTGCTGCTTCAGAGTATGTTACTCCAGGTCATGGGGGCTGTGACCCAGGCCAGCAGAACCAGGTGAGGCCAAAAAAACAGGGGCCTCAGGAATGTGCAGAGGTGTCTACCTCTCCCAACCATTACATTCTACTCTCGCCATCATAGTAATGATACCAATGACATTTCAAAGACCTAAAAAATACTTTGGATAACATGAGCTTTATATAATTTTATATTTTTATTACTGTACTGTAAAATGTTAAGTCAACTAGCTGGAACACAGCTCTAAAGAGGTCAGTGCTCTAAAATCCATCCCTGGTTGAGCAAGTTGATTTTAACCAATTCCTTTAGCCCAAGCTTGTAGCACTGAGACAACCTTATCAGATTAATTAAAATTTCAGGCTTATGTTCACAAGAGGACTCAATAGAGTCCAGACCCATTTTTTAAACTGACAAGCAAATGCATTTCTAGTGCTAAAACCCTGGACCAGGCCACCGTCATTTCTTGCCTAGGTTACTACAGTAATTTACAATTGGTCTTCCTTTGATTATTTCCTATGGAGAAATCATTATTTTGCTTTAAAAACATAAACTTTAATGTCATTTTCTTAATTATAAGCCTTTTTGGGGAACAACACTTTAAAATCTATAACAATGCTTTCTTTCTTTCTTTCTTTCTTTCTTTCTCTCTCTCTCTCTCTCTCTCTCTCTCTCTGTCTATCTTTTTTTTATGACCAAGGAAACAAGTTTTGTCCTGGTTTTACCAAGACACCCAACTCTTGAGAAGTTGTTAGGACTTCTGTAACAATGGAGGGAAACATCAGGACTGAGAAGTGAGACAAGGGAAGGAAGAAAGCCAATAAGGTGACATTAATGAGCAGGCTAGCCTGCAGGCACCTTGGGCTTGACTCCACTGGAGGGCCTCCAGAAAACTATATACATAATCTGCCTCAGTTTTTCCCACCTGAAGGTGGGCTAAATTGGTTATTAATTTAACTAACATACAACTGACATTAACTGAGGTCTCCTTTTGAGGAAATTAACTTTTTAGCACTTCAGGCAAGTCCTGAACATAGACCAGACAAACTTGTGTGATTAGAGAAGAGGAAGAGGTTCATGGGTGCTTCAGCACAAAACCACTTGTGTGTAAGGGAACAGTGAATGTCAACAGGAGTCCTTGAATGAAGCATCAACACTTGCACAGCTGTGGTCAGCTTCTGGCCTGTCTTAAGTTTATTCTAGTAACCAAATCTTCAAGGTGGAACTAATACTTCAAGGTGTATCTTCTTTAAAATACAGGAAAACAAACTAACAGTAGGATTAATAGAACACACACAGTCTCTTCTGCTATAGTTGGTCCTAAGGCATATAAAAGATATTTATCTCTGTCTTCTATACTCCACTTTAGAGTTCTTCCACCTTCATTCAAAACTTCTACTAGCCTAGTTTTCTTGTGTAATAAGTAACCCAGACATTTACCCTTAAGAGGTTTGAACCACTGGTTGCTGTGCTTTAGTCGTGCCATGGTTGCTATAACCAGCCATTTATGGTTATCACTAGGCACAGAAGCACAAAAAAAAATCATCCCTGAATTCCTGAATTCCTCTTTATCATCCTGAATTCCTCTTTATCTAGCAGCAACCAGAGATCTTGATGACAATCTAGGTTGGTTATGTCCACCAATATAATTCCTTTCTTTTCCTGCTTGTACATGGGCAGTAGGAGCCCAAAATGATAACTTTGTATTTAAAGGGTTTAATGGAAGTCTTGCTGTAAACTCTGGGTTCCCTTCCATGAACCTCTAATCAAAATGAATCTGAAAATATAGGGTTAGGAAGCACACATTTCCCCAAGTGGGCTACCAGGAGTGATTATATGAGAATCATTCCTTCCCAATTGTTGGCTCCTAGGCTCATGTAGTCTAGCTATCATGGATAATGTATCTTACAAGGGCCATATAATGGTTCAAAGCATATACTGTATCCCAAATGGTCATGCTCCATTCCAGGCTCATGCTTCAGCTGTGCCTTCAAGAGGCCATTCATCATTCAATCAATCTGCCTGTTTCTAGGTGATGTGACATCATCACCTAGAAATGATAGATCCTATAGTCATGTGCCCACTTCCACACTTTGCTGCCTGTGAGTGACTGAGTGACTGAGCTGCTAATATTGACTCCAAGACTCATTGCGCTCATTCTCACAGGTCCTTCTAATATGTTCTCTACAACTGCTTGCCTCTGACCTTTCAAATTTGCACAGCTTGAACTCTGTCCAGGCCAGGCCATTAATCAATGTCCAAGGAGCCATATGTGGAGCCATTTCCACACAAATGTCATGTCCCAGTGTGTGTATGGTGACCTGTCCACTGAAAGTATTTCTCCTCTCCACCCTACACCAGGGCAACTCCTCAGTAGAGCTGTAGTTTGTAACTAATCCATGTTTTGGCTCACATAGTTGTGAAGTGGGGGAAAGGCATTTGTGCAATGGAGACATGTAGTAGTGGTGTCTAGACATGTTTGTGTAACTTGCCTATGCTTTTCAGAGCTGCTTAGGCTCAATTTCAAATGTACAGTTTTCACTGAATGACAGATTACTGCAGAGCCTGACTGACCAATCCTATAATTTGTTGGCTCTGATGAATCCCCTATTCATGATGGGTAGCTCCAGTCATGTGATAATTTTTTTAAGATTTTATTTATTTATTTATTTATTCATGAGAGAGACAGAGAGATAGAGAGAGAGACAGAGACAGAAACACAGGCAGAGGGAGAAGCAGGCTCCATGCAGGGAGCCCCACGTGGGACTCCATCCCCGGTCTCCAAGATCACGCCCTGGGCAGAAGGCAGCGCTAAACCACTGAGCCACCGGGCTGCCTAATAATTTCTTGCTGCTTCATAGCCAGGTACTCAATCTCTATTTGACTCAACAGTAGGCCAAGAGCTGCTTTTTTGGATAGTGAATAGTTCTTTGATACAGATGGCAATAGTTTGCTCTAGAACCCTTGCGCTCTGTACTGAGCCTCTACCATTGAGGTTTGCATGAGATTCCACACACTGTTCTCCTCTACTATAGGCATTTCTATCTCTGTTAGGTCCATGGATCATATGACCTGAGTAGCAGGGAGGCTCATACTGCAGCCTGAACCTGCTGCAGAGCTATTTCTTGCTCTGGATCCACCCAAAACTTGCAGCTGTCTGAGTCACCCAATAAATAGGATACAAATAGAATACAGCAGAATTTCTAAGCATATGATATGCTGTTTCCAAATTTCAAAGATGCTTACCCAACATTGTTCCTTTTTTTTTAGTGGTAAGAAGTGCAAAGTGCAATAGCTTGTTCTTTACCTTAAAGGAATGTCCTGGCATGCTCCAGACCTGACAGCTCCTAGAAACTTTACTAAATCTCTGTAGTTCCCTACCCCACCCTCCATCGTCTAGTAATGTACACATCTTACAAGAGCATAGGAAACACTTGCAATTTCCTGCTACCCAGGTCTGACTAATGTGATGCTAACAATATAGTGGACCAACACGATTTACTGTGAAATTTCCAGATCATCAAAAATCAGTTGGACTATATTGTAACAGAGCTCAGAAGAAATAAAAAGGGTAAATGCATGAAGTTATCTGTTCCAGGTTATTGGGAACTGCCTTTGATTCCTTTCCTTGACAGGCATACAAAAGAATGCATTTGCCAAATTGGTATCCACATACAAAGTACAAGAGGCTATATTGATTTAGTGCTAAATCTAGTAGAGATATCACACCTCTAAAACAATTGTAATTGGGGCTATCACTTGGTTAAGTTTATGATATCACCCCATCAGCTCCATGATCCATCTGGTTTTTGCAAGGGCCATATGGTTGAATTAAATGGGGATATGATGAGAATCGCTACTCTGCATGCTTTTACATATTTGAGGGTGGCACTAATATCAGACATTCTCCTTGGAATGTAGTACCACTTCTGACTTATTATCTTGGTTGAGGAAAAGAGGCAATTTAAGGGTCTTCTGCTTGGCCTTGGCCATTATTATGATTCTTACTCCACAGGTCAGAAACAAATATGAAGGTTCTTCAGGATGCTATGTGTATCCATCTCTATTATGCAATTGGGAACCAAAGAAATGACCACAGGTGGGTCCATAGACCCACTGAACTCACTGTGAGATGGACTTTAATCAAAAATCCATTAATCTGGCATCCATGAATCCCAACCATAACAAGGTGTCATGGTGGTGCTTGTGGTTTCATGGCACACATATCAGCTCAGATCTTAATCTGAAGATGTCAGATGATCTGGACATTCCCCTTTCCCAATTTTATATTTAACCAGCATCAGTCCTTTGGTGAAGAACTATTGATTCAACAGCTTTTGGTTCTTACTGTCATGTTGCAGAGTATTTCTTCTAGGAGACAACTCTTCCATCAATGTCCTGGTCAGGCCCCCTCCTTATGTCCTCTCAGACTAGTCTGGGCTTTTTAATATTAGCAAAGGTAGGATCCCAAGAAAGCAAGCAGAATCTCACAGAGGCCCATTCTCTGTTAAGTATTGTGACATTTTCTTTCTCTACTGAATCATTCCATATGCATACAATTAATCTACAATATATCACTCAATTAAAAAAAAATAAACCCTCCATTGGTATTACTGTCCCCTCCAGTTCGTACTTCATTCATTGTTCTATCTTTCACTGTGGAAGTCTGCTAAATAGATTCTTACCGTTTTTTCTCCACTTCTTCTTTCTTGATCCCAATTCAAGCAAGCACCTGTTCCTATCGCTCAATTGAAACTACTCTTGTCCAGATCTCCACCAACCATTAGATGATGAAATCCTGTGGTCATTTCTCTGTTCATACTTCCCTATCAGTGCTTGGCCTCTGTCCCCCAGAACTCATCATTTCTTTGTACACAGAGGCCCTTTTTTGTAACCACCTGTGATTCTCTCTCAAGGAAGCAAGCTTGGCTAGCTAGAAGAAGGCTAGAAGTCCGAGGTTGTCAATGTCTCCAGGAGCAGCTCTCAGCCAATGAGATCGGAGCTGGTACCTACATGCCCTATCTTCCCTCCCTTCTGGTGGGCTGACTCTGACACAGGTTCTATATAGGTTCCCAGAAGCTTCCAGTGGTATTAAGCTCACTTTTCTGCAGTGAGAACTGTCTTATGAACAAACCTTGCCTAGACTCTCCGCCCTACACTGTCTTACTTCCCTACTCCTTTCCTGGTGCCCCTGAGAATCACTTCTTAAATCAACTGCTTAAAATCGATTCCTTATCTTAAGATCTGCTTCTGGCAGGGAGTCTGATTCTAGTAGATTTGTGGCAAAAATGGCTGCAGTTTTTCCTTCACTGTATCTCCTTTGCAACATGACTTTGCAGCTTCTCTCATCAAGAGATAAACACTATTTCCCTACTCTGAATCTGGGCTGATCTGAGTTGTTTTACTTTGTGGAATGCATCATAAATAACTAGTGTTCTTGTGCTGAGCTTAGTCCTAAATGATTGTTACATACTTTAGCTTGTATTGGCTTACTGTAATATAGGACCTAGAAGGCAAGGTTATGTTTATCTTATTTAAATACTTAGTCATATTCCCACTGCTTAGAACTAGGTTGAACACAAGTGCAGAGGGGCCACACTGTATGCTTGAGTGAAGAATTGAATATATACACACACACTGTAGGTTCAACCACTTCTAATTGGGAAATTTCACTTTTCAAGTTGGAATCCTGGAGAAAGCACTTTGAGTAGATTGGTGGCAACAGAAGCCCATTGGAAGTGAAAGAAAGGAAATGACTGGAAGGATTTTGCCAACTAATACAGCAGATTACCCCCTTAACCCCACTCAGTTCTACCTCCACCTCAAATTTCACTTGTTTCCTATTCCAATTCCTAACTCTCCCCACCATGTCCTCAACAAACAGTTCAAGTTCTGTCACAAGTGAAATGAATCCGGTAACCTGATTGATTGATCTATTGATTGTCTCTGGTTCTTTTTCTAGTTACTATGTTTATTAGCTCTCCTTAGCAGCAACTCCCTGCCTGCCTCTCAGGGGGAGTGGTACAAAAGGGAGAACCAATCTTTCCTGTAGCTAGCGTGCCTGTGAACTCTCTGTGGGCGTGTGACATTACAAAAATAGAAGTGGCGGAGCAGTACTCTCAGTTACTTGGGATTGCAACAGAGGGAGACGTGAAATTTGCTTTTGCAGCTGTTCTTTACAAAATGGCTCCCATTGAATAATGAGTGTCTTGCTTTTTGTTTAAAATTTTTTCACCCCATATTCGCTTCCAAATAACAAGGTCAAGTTTGTTCGCTTTGGTGACCTTGGCTGCAGGGTTGGCCAGTACTTACTGGCACGTCAGCAAATGCCCATCCTCCTTCTGTTGACTGCTTTGTCATTTATAGGGACTGTACCTGAGTACAGTGTTGGAATGATTGACATTTAGTTCTGAACACTATTTTGATTTTTTAGTCCGATATTTTCCAATTTAACTCCTGTTGGAAGTGACTCACTTGTGGTTTGGTGGAATTTAGCTTCTGGCTCTGGTGTAGTAATCAGTATTTGCTATTGGTTCAGAATTCAGCAAAGTGTTGCTTTTTAATTTGAGTAGGGTTCATGGTTTAAATCTGAACATCAGAATTGAAATTGGTTTGCTTAATTATGTGATCACCAAATGCTAGTAACCATGTACAAGAAGCTTGGCGTAATGCTTTTAATTCTTGATTGTGTAGATGTGGATTATAAATGTCATATTAACGCTCCCTTACCAGATTTTGGGCAGTAAACTATATGAGAAAAAAGTTCACAGTATTTGAGTTACTGAATATACACAAAGTCTTCCTGTCCAGTATACAGATTTGGGGACATTTATGACAGTTCACAAGTAGCTTAACATTGTTTGATCTAACTGAAGCATAAAGGAGGTATCTTGGTATAAGTGGGGAATGCAACTTTGAATTCCAGTCTCAGTCCCCGCACTAACTAGCTCTTGGACAAGTGCTCTTGCACAAGTGATCTTTTATTCTGAGCAAATTTCAGTCTGCTCATCATTACATGGAGCATAATCCAACTTTAGGCCCCTTATATTTTTCAGGGTTGCTGTGAACTAGGGCAGGAACTGTGTCCTATTCAATTTGTAGCCACATTGCTACAAACACTACATAGTTGTTTAATAAAAATACATTGAGTGTTAAATGAACATGAAAATACTTTTAAAAATGTAAAGCGAAACACATCTAAATGGAATTATATAAACTGTTTTATTATCTAAGTCCTTCTTTCTCTTCCTCCTCTTCCTCCTTCTCCATACTATGAAACATGGAGATGTTATAGAATGATATAGAATGAAAAGTGTTTTCTTTTTTCAGAGAAGCTTAAAGGTTTTTTCCCTGACGTCCAGAACTAGTGAGACTCATGGTTAGTACAACTCACATAGCTGGCTTTTTTAATTTCTTAATTCATTCACTCATTCATTAACTCACCTTACATTTCCAAGCACCTGTAGAGTATATAGTTGGTTTTATGACTGATATTGAGAGATCAAGATATGGTCCACATCTGTGAACAGGTTCGTTTTGGAGATAGATACAAGAGAGCCACTTAACTGTGGTAATGCACCATAGCCTGGCTATCTAATCACAGCAAGAAAAAGTGAAATAGGAATTCCTTCCCCTGACCCATATGTCCTGCAATAGTAGGAAATCAGGAAAAGAGAGTAAAATTTTCTGTTTCCATGGAAACAGACCTGATCAGAAAAGCAAGAGATATGCATAGCAGCTACCTAGAGTAGAATATGGTTGTCCTGCAGAGTACATGTTGCTATGGAAGGCAAGAGGCACCAGCTAAGTGGCTGGACACTGAAGAGAGAAAAGAATAAATGTTCAGAATTATTTTGTCCATAAGACACTGAGATATGATTGAATGCTTTTTTAAAAAAATTCTATTTATTTATTTATTCAGATTGAGAGAGAGAGGCAGAGACACATGCAGAGGGAGAAGCAGGCTCCATGCAGGGAGCCCCAACGTGGGATTAGATCCTGGGTCTCCAGGATCACACCCCAGGCTACAGGCGGCGCTAAACCACTGTGCCACCAGGGCTGCCCTGATTGAATGCTTTTAAGAAGCATTATTGGTTTGATAATGGGTAAAGAATTTTTTGTTTGTTTGTTTGTTTTGGAAAATAACTCTATTCACCAAGAGAAACAA
Organism: Vulpes lagopus; assembly: GCF_018345385.1. NCBI lineage: Eukaryota > Metazoa > Chordata > Mammalia > Carnivora > Canidae > Vulpes > Vulpes lagopus. The sequence continues at coordinate 19,780,867 of NC_054833.1, forward strand.
ATTTACAAATGTTATCAGAGACACTAAAAATCTCATGGAGTATGCTACCCTTGACATCCATTAAACTAGAGAGATATTCATGGATAGCTGACAAGAGGATGAAAGGGGTGACTTCCTAATGATGAAAATAATGACACCAAAGCAAGAACTGGCAGATACTGGGCACTTTCTAGGTGCCAGAGACTGTGCTAATTGCTGACATGCATTATCTATTTTAACCCTCAGCACAAATGTGTGAGGAATACAAAGCCTATAAAGATGAGGAAAATGAGGCCCAGAAAGTTTAAGAAAGTTGCCTAAGATCATGTAGTTGATGAGAAACAGCTAAAGTTTGAGTTCATGTCTGTTGGACTCCAAAGTCCAGACATTCAAATATTACATTATATACATATCCTGTGAGGTCTCTACGCTCCAACCATTCCAACGTGAATCTCCTAAAGTAATATAGTACCTTTTTTTAATGAGTTTTGGTTATACCATTTGTCTGCATCTCCACAGAATCCAAGCATGCAATAGAGGAATATTGTAATAAAGGATTGTGTGAGGGAAATCACCCATGCCTGGGCTTCCTTCCCTGCATCTTATTGCATACGAGCCATCACCAGGCCAGCATCTACCATGAAGATGAGCAGCAGTTCTACTTTGGAGAATGGAATGCCTCTGGTCATTTTATGTCGACAATCTCTTCAAAGAAAGCAGAAAATGCACATGTTAGAAATGAGTCTGGAATTCCATTCATTCATTTGCTCCAGAAATATTTATTAGGGATTTACTGTTTACTGAAGATTCATAGAGGGGAACAGCTCAGAAAATCAGTGCCACATGTGTGCTTTAATAGAGGCATGCTCTGGCTGCCATCAGCATGCCCAGGAGGAGCATGGGATTCAGTCTTAAATTAGGCAAAGGGAGAGGGAAATGCCAGGAAGCACTTGCAAGAGAAGTACTTAAGTCTTAGGCAGGAAGTAGGAGTAAGCCAGCGTGATTCAAGGGGTAGCTGTGGGACATTCCTATGGAAATAGCCAATAGGCAATCAGAATTTGCCAGTTTCAAAACCTTTCAGCCATTTGATGATGAACAGAACTGAAATAAGACCAATGCACAGGTGTGGAGCTTCAGGCCACACAATCCTCCTAAGGGCTGAGGTGAGACCCTTACATTCTGTAAGATTTTTAATGCTTACAAACTATTTTTCACCATGACATCATTTAATCCCTTTCAAGATAGACATTATTATCCTCATTTTTCAAAGATGTTATATGATCTTCCCAAATTCACACAGCTCTGACAGATGGGGCAACAATTTAAATTCTCGCCCCCACCCCCCATTCCAGGGACCTTTCTCTGTACCTCCCTCCAACTGGAGTAGAAGTCTGCCAAGAAGCTCCAGGCTTCTGAAATATGCTCTGAGGACAAAAGATGCTACACCAGATATGAATGGCTATGTGTGGCTGTTGGGGAGGAGGTACTGGGATAGATCAGTGGTGGGTTTGGGTAGGGGGTGGGGGACAGGTTTAAAGACCCTGGAGAGGGGGCCAGCAGTGGCAGGAACAAGAAGGACAGAGATGTGCCCAGCAGGTAAGATATCAGAGAGGGTGTTTTTCTGTATGTTGGTAAATTAAACACCAATAAAAGTTAATTAAAAAAAAAAAAAAAAGATCACAAAAAAAAAAAAAAAAAAAAAAAAAAAAAAAAAGGTGCAAGTGGTAGGGTTGCATAGCTTTAAATCAAATGCTGAAAGACTCCTCTAGATCTTAGCTGTCCCTCCCTACTAGCCAGGTTGCCTTCTCCTCTTCTGACCAATCAGAATAAACCCTTCACTATAAACAATCAGACTAGCTTTGACCTTGCTGAGATGATAGGAATTACCCTTGCCCACACCTCCCCTAACACAGTTCTCCTCACACAGTGTCATGATTACCTGTTACTTGCCTTCACTCCTTAAATACTCCAAGTCCAGTACCTGGCATGTGGCGGCCAAGTAAATATTAAATGAATTACTGAAAGGAACACAGGCCATGTTGAATTGTACCCCTGGCTAAGATAGGAACAGAGAAATTCGGGTTAATATATTGATTCTGCTTAATTTAATAAAAATGTATTAGCAAATTCTTAGTGTAGAAGACTCAGGAGAGTAGATACATGGTCCTTAATTTCTACAGAGCATCCGATATGGGTCCTATCTATACCAATTGAACAGTTGGCAAACAACAGGCCTTTGGGTGTTCTAATTGTCCTTAAGTAATTGGAAAATCAGGAAATACTGTCTTTCAGGGAAACAACACACACCAACAGGAGATAACTATCTTCTGTATGTGCAGCCCAACACAAATGTAGTACCACCAACCTGAATACCACTAACCCCTAGGATAGATACTCACTGATAATTAAGGAGTGCAATGACAATGGTTTACAGTCTGATCCCTTTAAGAAATAAATATCTTTCAAAAGATCCCTCAGAAAACTAAAAAAAAAAAAAAAACAAAAAAACCTTTAAGAACCAAACAATGAAATGTAATTATAAGCTGTATATTTGAGAATTTTAGATAGGAAATATTCTCGATCATCCTCTAAGTCAAAAATCCTCTAAGTCATTCTGCCAAAGGGGGTGTCCAGCTAATAGCTGACTAATCCAGAGGATGGTAATGACCAAAATTAAAGCTAATCTCTTACTGGAGTCTTCAGAGACCATGGTCCTAGGAAAAAGAGAACTATTTCCATTCTCATTTAGAAGAAAACTCAGGCAGAAGGGCACAAGCAGTCAAGGGCAAATCTTTAGCAGGACCTCAGTCTGCAGGGAGAGAGTGGTAAGGCTGCCAGAGACTCCTCTCCAAGGAAAATGTTGGTGCTTCTCTGCTTCTTTGTTCTGGGTTCAGCAATATATCCCAGACCTGGTTTTCTGTTTTGTAACAAGATGCTTATTTTCTCCTCTTTGGAGTCACTAGTGTCTTTTTCTGAGGCTGGCTGTGCATTCTCTCTGCAGCGAAGTGGGAGCAGCCCTGCTGGGGACTCCCTTGCCCTGCCTCTTGGGATGCAAGAAGTAGTACACAGAGATCCCAGGGCAAGCCAGCGTGAGAGATCTCCTCCGCCCTCCCCTGGAGCCTGGTGAGCTGCCTCCCCCTCAAGTCAGTTCCTGCTAGATATTTTATGATGGTGCTATGAAGGGAATGCTTTATAAAGCTCTCAGAGGTGCTAAGGAGCTGTAGAAAAGCTGATAAAGAGACTAAGGGGAGATTTGAGTTCTGCCTGTGGGGATTTTGAAGTTTGTCATGTGGAAGGGGAGCAGGGCAAGAAGAGAGGATTCCTGGATAGATAGGCAAAGACAGAGCCTTAGTATCATCTAGTGCAACTGCCTCATTGGACCAATGAAACCACTGAGGTGAGGTCATTTCCTTAGGATAAACATGATAGAATAGCTAAATATCTGCTTAAACAGGCTGCTACTCCACGATGGAGTGGGTACTCCATGGAACAAAGTACTCCTCTTCATTACCAAAATATGAACAAGGGTTAAATGTCACTCTACAAAGTGTGATAGTCACTTTTATATGTCCACTTGATTGGGTCACTGGGTGCCCAGGTATCTGGTCAAACATTATTCTGGGCATGTCAGTGAGGGTATTTCTGGATGAGATTAATATTTGAATTTGTAGATTAAATAAAACAGATTGCCCTCCACAATGTGTGAGCCTCATCCAAACTGTTGAAGGCCTGAACAGAGCAAAAAGACTGGTCTCTCCTGGGTAAAAGAGAATTCATCCTGCCTGACTGCCTTTAAGTTGCAACATCTCTCTTCTGCCCTAGGACTGGAACTTCTGACATTGGCTCTCCTGGTCTTCAGGCATTTGGATTCAGATTGTAGTTGACCATTAACTCTCCTAGGTCTCCAGTTCATTGATGGAACTAGCTTGCATTCCTTTATTATTAATGAGAAAGTGATAATCATGAATTTATTCATTAAGTTGACATAGAAATTCATATTTGACCAAAATTAGCTTCTCCCTTGCCTGTGATGATGTTAGTTCATAACCTCCTGAGGAGCTTCCTATGTAAAATCTGAAATCAGGTTCAGTGCAGGGAGGGCAAGAGACCAAAAAAAATTAAAAAATTAAAAAATTAAAAAAAGAGGTTGGTAGGTGGCAGATTTAATAAGCAAGGGAACTTACATATGAGGCTTGTCTTGGGTGGCTGCAGGATGAGTAGATTTCCACACCAGGCTGCCAAATTTTAAAAGTTTGCAAAGAGAACTTAACTGGGTTCAATCATGTATATTATCAAGATGGTCTCAACACTACATCACTATCTCAAGGTTATGCCCTTGGGTAATTTCTGGGAATGTGAAAGGCAAGCAGATTGCACATTCCTGGGACAGGAGAGAGGGTGAGGAGACTCAATTGCTGGCATCCAGCTCACAGGTCAGCTGTGGTCATGTCTTCTATAAAAGACCCCCAACAGATGGCTCATAAACTAGGCTTATGCCTTATCTATGCAAGTCTTACAGACTAGCTTTGATTGGGCCCATTTTGGCTGATGACAAGCTACACTGTATATCTCTTGTTCACAATCCCAAATGCTTATGGATCATTATTGAGAAGCTAGGTGATTGAATAAGTGGTTGAATCAGTACTAAAACAGGGAAATCAGAGGGAAGGCTTGCCTGGAGGGTAAGATGGGAGCTTGAATTTAGTAATTTAAGATTGAAGCGATTGAAGAGATAATGAGATTTCCAATTAAATGCCTAGCAGGGAATTAGAAATATGGGTCTGGCAAGAAGTGTCAAACCTTAGGCACCTTCCCCACAGAGAGATGAAAGTTGAGACCAAATGAAGGAATGAAATATCAGAAGGAGGGGCACCTGGGTGGCTTAAGTATCTGACTTTTGAGTTCAGCTCATGTCATGATCTCAGGGTCCTGAGATCAAGCCCCTTGTTGGGCTCTGTGCTCAGTGGGGAGTCTGCTTGAAGTTCTTCCTCTCCCTCTCTCTATGCACCTCTCCCTGCTCACCCATGTGTTCTCTCTCTCTCCCTCCCTCTCAAATAAATCAATATTAAAAAAAATAAATATCAGAGTGAGATAGCAGTGAAAGATGGGCCAGGGCTTAATCATAGGGAACACACATGTTTATGGAGAGAAATAGTCTTCATCTCAACACATCATTCTTTGAGTGGTTACTCTGTGCCCAATGTCATGTTGAATGTGGGATTCAGGAGTATAAAAGACAATTACAACCTCCACTTTTCATGGAACTTGTGGTCTACACTTACTGGAAAGATCAGGACATGCCAGTAATGGAAGACAGCCAGTCCAAAGGCCACTCATTTTAAACCTAATATTACAGCTTGGTGGTAGCAGAGCTGGAGGCTGACCCTTCCAGGATAAACATCATTCCTTGCCATTCTGGGAAGGCACTACCTCAGACTGTCCTTAGACAATCTACACAGATTTGAGGAAAGACATGGTACCTCCATACAGCACATCATATGGACTTCTAACTCCTCCCTCCTCCCTCTGAGAGCTCTTAATGTCAATGCCCATCATAAAGTACACACACATACCAGAAAAGTCCACAAAGCACTATCTGTAGTCTAGCCAGCAAGGAAAAGAAGAAAATTGTCTGACATTGAGCACATAGTCTGTGCCAGACACACACTCCCTAGATATTTCATGACTATTAAATCAATCATTTTCTCATTCATCAATAAAAAGAGTTAGACTCCCTTGTTCTATTTCCCAAACATCTCTTAATATACTCCCAACTTAACTTACATAATTTTCCTTAATAAGCTTACAGCCATCTTACATTGCTCTTAACCCACGTCTCTTTTTCTCCATGCTCAATCTGGCATTGTTTTGGAGGCACCAAAGATGAAGATTTTGCAATTGGTTTATTGTTCCAATCTGTTGATTTCTTATTGTCTTCATTGTGTAATCCATCACATTAAGTAACTTTCTCAACTTCAACAGCATCCAAAAATGTGAATAGCATATGAGCAAGGTCCTTATTAGAAATACTATTAAATTTTAATAGGACTACATCCCTATACACTCCAATGTAGAGATTTCTGAGGAAAAGGCTGAGAAACAAAGCTGTAAATATTGAGGATACATTTTCAAGGAGTGAGGTGGTTAGCAGTGCCAAAGGAAGCAGGGAATTTGACCTGTAAGGTACCTGAGAAGATCTAAAGAGTAATTGCATGAAAATGGGTGGCTCAGATGGCTCACACTGCAGCAAGTAAAGGCAAGAACAGGTAGAGATTAAGTAAAGGTAACTTTGGTACACCAAAGAGTTCCTTTAATGTGAACCCACCCATTAACGTGACTTCCTGCCACACATGTGTACAGGTTTTAGAGAGAAGCTAGTTCTTTAAATGTTTTGAATTCTTTGAAAGATTATTCTTTGAAAGTACATGCAAAGTACTCCCAATTAATAAAAGTGGTGTTATTTTTCATCATCAATTTTATTCTTGCTATAATGAAACCACTTTAAAAGGGAATGAGGGGGGCCTGAGTGGTGTAGTCGGTTAAGCGACCACCTCTTGATTTCAGCTCAAGTCATGATCTCAAGGTCTTGAGATCAAGCCCCACATTGGGCTCCTGCTCAGCATGGAGTCTGCTTGCCATTCTTTCTCTCTCTCGGCCCTATGCTCCTCCCCCCACCTTCATGCTCTCTCTTTCTCTCTCTCTCAATAAATAAATATATTTTTTTAAAGTAGGGAATGAGATTGAGGGAGCAAGGCAAACTCAATTATCTTCATCTTGGTTTGTTGTTCTAGCATAGGCTCCATTCTTTTATAAAAGAAGAGCAAGCATTTTCAGAATCTAATTTCTTATTTTCTTGCTTACTATTCAGCTTATTCATAGTTTTTCTTTATGGAGGAAAAGCAGTGAAACAACGAACAGGAAATTTCACCACACTGCAGCAACTGCAAAAATGATTGTTTTAGCAAGAAACTACACACTCACACTAACCACAATCCCAGGCCTTCCCCTTCATTTCCTTTGCAGAATGATTGTCCAGAAACGACAAGACAGCACAGAGAATAAGGTCAGACAGGAATTCTTTCATATTTTTAAACCTTAAACATCACCCCTTAATAACAATGATAAAAGTAAATAGATTGATTATTAAAATAACATTTTTGACCATTGCTATATGATAGCCTTGTTAAAAACTATACATGTTTTTGACTATTTCATTTTCATAACTCCATGAGGTTCATATGTTTGTCATCTTTATGGGATAATAACGAATGGCACTAGAAAGTGGATGCCAGAGCCCCAGTTAATCGTAATGTTAAATTGTCTGTACTTAACACACCACACTCTCTAAGCATGGAGAATATATATACCCTCTGCAAGTATCTGGAATGAATGAATAATAAATGACTGAGTATCAAGAACAAGGGAGAAGAACACAGCTTAGAAATAAGTTCTATTAAGCACACAAGCAGATTGTATCTGTGAAATAATAAATAAGGAAATCAGGCACAAACCTGGCAGATATATTACTGTGAATCAACTAATAATAGCAATTCAGATAGGAATATTACTCAGTCATCAAAAAATTAAATCTTGCCATTTATTATGCTAGGCAAAATAAGTCAATAAGAGAAGGACAATGTTCATATGATTTTACTTATGTGTGGAATTTAAAAAACAAAACAGAGGAGCATAGAGGAAGGGAGGGAAAATAAAACAAGATGAAATCAGAGAGGGAGATAAGCCAAAAGACCTTTTTTTAAAAAAAATATTTTATTTATTTATTCATGAGAGACAGAGAGAGAGAGAGAGAGCCAGAGACACAGGCAGAGGGAGAAGCAGACTCTATGCAGGGAGCCTGAAGGGGGACTCGATCCCAGGTCTCCAGGATCAGGCCCTGGCCTGAAGGCGGCGCTAAACCACTGAGCCACCCGGGCTGCCCCCCAAAAGAAACTTTTAACCATAGGAAACAGAGAGTTGCTGGAGGGAAGTTGGGTGGGAGGATGGGGTAACTGGGTGACGGGCATTAAGGAGGGCACATGACGTAATGAGCACTGGGTGTTACATGTAACTGATGAATCACTGAACTCTACCTCTGAAACTAATAATACACTATATGTTAATTAATTGAATGAAAATAGAATAGAATAAAAATACAGTAATACAAATGAAACACATCCTGTAACCAGTGATCTTTTGTTATTAGACCAAATCCAAGTATATGGCAAGGGACATAGGGAAAAGAAATAGTTACGTTTCACAACCAATGGTCAGCAATAGAAGAGTTGAGACAGTGGTTATTTAGAAACAATCTAGTAGAACTTTTTTGCAAAGTTGGAAATGTTCTATATGTTCTTGTTCAACAAGGTAGCTGCTAGTCACATATGACCACTGAGTACTTGGTATGTGGCTAGTGTAACTGAGGAACTGGATTTTAATTTTTTAAATTTTAATTAATTTAAAATTAAATTAAAATATGAGGCTAATCACCACTGTACTAGACAGTGTAGAGATTGAGAATACACTGATCTTTTCCCAGAATCATGTTGTCTATTAAAAAAAAAAAGACACCTTGGTATATTAATTTAGCACCAAATCTGAGCTTGAGAGCCATAGGATTTTTCTCATTCTGGCTAAAAGAAGTAGAGCTGTCTACACTAAAATGCCCAATCCTGAATGAAAAGGGGGAAACAATACAATACTTCCAGATTAAACATCATCTGAAACCAGAAAAAGGGAATTAAGACACTGACCTGCTTGCCAGGGTGAGGATCCTGGGGCCCAGTGGGGAATGACCATGTGCAAATCACTGGGCAGTTGGTATCATCTCACTGCAGATGATCCACAGCTAAAAAGAGGTGAACTTGCAAATGCAGCTCTTGGTCAGCCAGTCAGACTTGGTAATGATAAAAGGAGCGGTCACTCCCACCAGCTTTGAAGTGAAGGCTGTCAGAAACACAACTTGTTAGAGAAAAAGAAAGAGACCCTCGAGAGAAAGGGGGGGACTTTCTTGTACCAAGTCTCCTCAACAGCCCTTTGCTGTTGTACCTGGGTTGCCCTGTGCACCTGCTCTTCTGGTTCCCTGCCCTTTATTCACTTCCTTCCTTCTCTGTTGCAGGAACAAAAGTGTTTCTGGCCCAACTTCAAGCTATGTGCTGGCCAGGGATGACTGACTGCAAGCAAGCTCATTTCTTGGGGAGACCTGTAGGAGGGTAGAGATCACTGTGTCCCCTGTGTGTTAGGAAGCATGATCACCAGGTAGTGTGCTGCCATGAGAGACCTTCAGTAAGCTGAAAGCCTGGCATTACTGCAGCAATGACAGACCCAGAAGTGGAGTGGGCAGCCCAGGAACTAATCCATGTGACACTACTCAAAGGAAATAGAAGCCCAGAGAAAAGAGGGAATTCATCTTTGGATAGAATGCATGCCTTTCTTCACCAAAGTACAGACCTTAACAAACTTGAAATAGGTATCCATTTCTTCGTGGTGCTGTCATGCAACCTAAAATTGGACAAACATTGGCCCGCAGCTAATCTTAATAAGAAGAGCACTCTGGAGAACTCTTTAGCAGCAAACAGAAAGATAATACATTCATTAAATAATGCCAGTGGAGCGGTGGAGTCGATGACCCTTTCCCTGACTGAGGGGCCCATCTGGTTGTCTACTACTTCAGGAAAGTCAAGTTTGCAAGTATGATACAAACCCATTTTACATATGCAAATCCATGCATGAGATTCTTGATTTTCAAATACAAATTTTAGAGTTGAAGGCATTTTGTTAGAAGCAGGCCTAATCAAGATAAGAAGCTTTTGCACAGCAAAGGATACAGTCAACAAAACTAAAAGACAACCTACAGAATGGGAGAAGATATTTGCAAATGACATATCAGATAAAGGGCTAGTTTCCAAAATCTATAAAGAACTTATTAAACTCAACACCAAAGAAACAAACAATCCAATCATGAAATGGGCAAAAGACATGAAGAGAAATCTCACAGAGGAAGACATAGACATGGCCAACATGCACATGAGAAAATGCTCTGCATCACTTGCCATCAGGGAAATACAAATCAAAACCACAATGAGATACCACCTCACACCAGTGAGAATGGGGAAAATTAACAAGACAGGAAACAACAAATGTTGGAGAGGATGTAGAGAAAGGGGTACCCTCTTGCACTGTTGGTGGGATGTGAACTGGGGCAGCCACTCTGGAAAACTGTGTGGAGGTTCCTCAAAGAGTTAAAAATAGACCTGCCCTACGACCCAGCAATTGCAGTGCTGGGATTTACCCCAAAGATACAGATGCAGTGAAATGCCGGGACACCTGCATCCCGACGTTTATAGCAGCAATGTCCACAATAGCCAAACTGTGGAAGGAGCCTCGGTGTCCATCGAAAGATGAATGGATAAAGAAGATGTGGTTTATGTATACAATGGAATATTACTCAGCAATTAGAAACGACAAATACCCACCATTTGCTTCAACGTGGATGGAACTGGAGGGTATTATGCTGAGTGAAATAAGTCAATCGGAGAAGGACAAACAGTGTATGCTCTCATTCATTTGGGGAATATAAATAATAGTGAAAGGGAATATAAAGGAAGGGAAAAGAAATGTTGGGAAATATCAGGAAGGGAGACAGAACATAAAGACTCCTAACTCGGGGAAACGAACTAGGGGTGGTGGAAGGGGAGGAGGGTGGGTGTTGGAGGGGAATGGGTGACGGGCACTGAGGTGGACACTTGACGGGATGAGCACTGGGTGTTTTTCTGTATGTTGGTAAATTGAACACCAATAAAAATTAATTAAAAAAAAAAAAAGAAGCAGGCCTAAGTAGGCGGTCAGAAGTATGATTTCTAGGTTCAGAATCCTTTGAGAAGGCTGAGGGGATACTGTGATTCCAGGAGCACTGGGAAGGCATCTTTAGTCAAAATGCTTCCCAGACAGAGGCTGAAATCCATCTCCTCACCTTGACGGTGCCTGAAATGCCACCAGCCATGGATCTCTTAGGACAAGCTAGTGCTTCTTTGGGACATCATCATTCTGTCCTTCTATAGGACTCAGAATCCACAGGGTCTGATTAAGTGTAAGGACATCTGCATTTGGGAAGAAGAGAGGTAATTTGGGAACATGTGGGTCTGGGACCCAGGGATTAGGGGAGATGACAGGAAGGGAAGTGAAAAGACCTCAGTGATAAATTTTCCTGCTCAAAAGTTTGCCTCAGGCCAACCTGCCGTTGAAAACATGACTCTTGGTGAGGCCCAAGCTCTGGACTGATACATCAGTTGCTTTTGCAACAACTCCACTCTGGTGTCATACACACATTTTGAAACCACCATCAGGCCCCAAAACTGAACTCACCCTCCCTCAGGTCGCCCCATCTGCTTCTCCTTTTGTATTCCCATCTCAGGGAGGGTGGCCCCCACCACTCCATCATCTGGCCTCAGAAACCTGGAGACGGCCTTTGACTTTTCCCTTATCCTCAACTCTATATCAAATTAGTCACCAGGTCCTGGTTATTCTCTGGAATTGACCTCTTTGCCCCATTTCCTCCTATTTGCATTTCTATTTCTACTGTCCTAAATCAGATCATCACTACCTCTTGCCTACAATGAAGCCATAGTCACTCTCGGGTTTCCCTTCTGCCAATACATCCTACGCAATGCCAAAAGAAGACTAGCTTGCTGACAAACAATTACTCAGATAATATTTTACCCTGCGCAAAAACCTCTACTCTCTCCCTATTACAGAGAATAGAAAATGTAAACTCCCAAACTGAGATTTTAAGATCTCCTTGGTTATGAACTGAATTGTGTCCCCTCCCTGCTCCCCTCAAATTCATATGTTGAAATCCTAACTCCCAATACCTCAGCCTGTGACTGTCTTTGGAGAGAACTTTTAAAGAGGAAATTAGGATGGGCTCCTTAGGGGTGAGCCTAATCCAATAGGACTGGTTTCCTCGTAAAAACAGGAGTCTAGGATATAGACACACACAGAGGGAAGACTGTGTGAAGACACAGGGAGAAAACAGCCATCTACAGATAAGGAAGAAACCAACCCTACTGACACCTTGATCTCAAACTTTCAGTGTCCAGAAATGTGAGGAAATGTATTGATGTTGTTTAAGCCACTCAGTATTTTCTGTGACAGCCCTAGAAAAGTAACGTACTCCCCAGCTAGTCCCCTGCCCTCCATGTTCTGACTAATCTAGTACCTTTCCTCGCTGGCTTGTTCGCCCTAAGCCTTCGCCTCACTGGCTCTCACCCGATTTATGTTCTCTGACCTTCTGTCTTTGCCGTGATGACCCCTCTATATAGACTCCCCTTTCCTTCATGTTTGCCTCTAGATCTAGCTCACATCTCATATCCTCTAAAAAAATTAATAGAACATTCTAGATGAAAGCATTTCTCTTTGCCTTACACTTGTACTGCCTATCCCAAATCCATTATCCCCTTCTTTTTGCATTCTCAATTTTGTTGGAGAAGGGCCTTGGTAAAAACTTCATTTCTTAAATTGTATTTCAACAGGGGCTTGTACGGTACATTTCTAGCCTCTGAAATATTAGTGTAGGTTGTTAGGTGGGAACCAGGGAGGAAGCCTGGGCATCCAGAACAAAACAACAGAAACACACAGCTATGGAGGCTGGAAGTCGGAGGCAAGACGTAAGCATAGTTAATTTCTCCTGAGTAGGCCTCTCTCCTTGACTTGCAGATGACACCCACTTGCTTTGTCCTCACATGTTTTTGTCTCTGTGTGCATGAATCTCTGGTGTCTCTTCCTCTTCTAATAAGGACACCAATTGTTTTGGATTAGGTCCCAACCAAACAGCCTCATTTGAACTTAATCACCACTTTAACAATTTTATCCCCAAATATGATTACATTATGAGGTACTGAGGGTAAAGGCTTCTGAGGTACTGACTTTTGGAAGAAAAGGAAGAAAGGAAGAAAAAGAAAGGAAAGAAGGAGGAAAGATGGCATAAAAATAGATACATAGATCAATGGGACAGAATAATCCAAAATTAAACCCATGTGTATACAGTCAATTAATTTTCAACAAAGGAGCCAAGAATATACAAAGGGCAAAAGAAAGTCTCTTCAATAACTAGTGTTGGGAGAATTGGTATTGACATGTAAAAGAATGAAACAAGACCTCTATCATACAACATACACAAAAGTCAACTCAAAGTGGATTATATACTTGAATATAAGACAAGAGACTGCAACACTCCTAGAAGAAAATATAAGGGATGAGCTCCTTGGCATCAGTCTTGCCAATTGTTTTTTGGATTTGACACTAAAACTAAAGGCAGGGATCCCTGGGTGGCGCAGCAGTTTAGAGCCTGCCTTTGGCCCAGGGCGCGATTCTGGAGACCCGGGATCAAATCCCACGTGGGGCTTCCGGTGCATGGAGCCTGCTTCTCCCTCTGCCTATGTCTCTGCCTCTCTCTATCTCTGTGACTATCATAAATAAATAAAAATTAAAAAAAAAACTAAAGGCAATAAAAGCAAAAACAAATGGGTGGGACTACACCAAGCTAAAAAACGTCTTTACAATGGTTGAGTAATATTCCATTGTGTACATATACCACATCCTCTTTATCCATTTATCTTTCGATGGACAACGAGGCTCCTTCCACAGTTTGGCTATTGTGGACATTGCTGCTATAAACGTCGGGATGCAGGTGTCCTGGCATTTCACTGCATCTGTATCTTTGGGGTAATCCCCAGCAGTGCAATTGTTGGGTCGTAGGGCAGGTCTATTTTTAACTCTTTGAGGAACCTCCACACAGTTTTCCAGAGTGGCTGCACCAGTTCACATTCCCACCAATAGTGCAAGAGGGTACCCCTTTCTCTACATCCTCTCCAACATTTGTTGTTTCCTGTCTTGTTAATTTTCCCCATTCTCACTGGTGTGAGGTGGTGTCTCATGGTGGTTTTGACTTGTATTTCCCTGATGGCCAATGATGTAGAGCATTTTCTCATGTGCTTGTTGGCCATGTCTATGTCTTCCTCTGTGAAATGAAATAAGTCAATTGGAGAAGGACAAACATTATATGGTCTCATTCATTTGGGGAATATAAAAATTAGTGAAAGGGAATAAAGGGAAAGGAGAGAAAATGAGTGCAAATATCAGTGAGGGTGACAAAACATTAGAGACACCTAACTCTGGGAAATGAACAAGGGGTAGTAGAAGGGGAAGTGGGTGGGGGGTTGGGTGACTGGGTGATGGGCACTGAGGGGGGCACTTGGCGGGATGAGCACTGGGTGTTATGCTATATGTTGGCAAATTGAACTCCAATAAAAAATAAATAAATAAATAAAAATAAAATAAAATAAAGAAGTCTTTACAACAAAGGAAATGATTACCAAAATTAAAAAGCAACCTGTGGAATGGAAGAAAATATTTGCAAACAACATATTCGAGATGGGAGTTATATCCAAAGTATGCAAGAAATTCATAAAATTCAATACAAAAAATTAAAAACAGGATATGAATTTGAATAAACATTTTTCCAAAAAAACCCATAAGAAAACATTTTTCCAAAGAACACATACAAATGGCCAACAAGTACACGAAAAAATGCTCACCATCACCCATCATCAGAAATGCAAATTGAAACCACAATGAACTTTCAGTTCACACCTGCCAGGATATTATTATCAAAAGGAGATAACAGGGGCACCTGGGTGGCTCAGTAGTTGAGTGTCTGCCTTTGGCTCAGGTCATGACCCCAGAGTCCTGAGATCGAGTCCTGCATCAGGGTCCCAATGGGGAGCTTGCTTCTCCCTCTACCTAAGTCTCTGCCTCTCTTTTTGTATCTCTCATAAATAAATAAATAAAAATCATAAAAAAAGAAAAGAAAAAAAGGAGATAACAAGTGCTGGTAAAGATATGGAGAAAAGGGAATTCTCGTAAACTGCTGCAGCCACTATGAAAAACAGCATGGGGATTCCTTAAGAAATTAAAAATAGAACTACCATATGATCCAGCACTCCTACTTCTGGATACATACACAAAGGAAGTGAAATCACTCTTTTAGGAGATATTCATATCCCCAGGTCCACTGCAGCGTTATTCTCAGTAGCAAGGTAAGGAAACAACCTAAGCATCGGACAACAGGTGGATGGATAAAGTAACTGTGGTATGTATACATACAATGGAATATTGGCCTTCAAAAAAAAAAGGAAATCCTTTCATTTGTGGGAACATGGATGGACCCGATGGGCAGTACACTAAGTGAAATAAGACAGACAAAGAAAGAGCAATACCATATAGTATCACTTATGTATGGAATCCAGAAAAAAAAATCAAACACATAGAAATTGAGAGTAGAATAGATGGTGATTGCTAAGGGCTAGGGAAAGAGAGAAATAGGGAGAAGTTAGTCAAAGGGTACAGATAATCAGTTATAAGATGCATAAGGTCTGGAGATCTAATGTATAACAAAGTGGTTGTAGTTGATAACACTGTTTGATACCGTTGAAATCTGTTGAGATAGTAAAACGTAACTGTCCTACAAAAAAAAAGAGGCAAATATGTAAAGTGATAGACGGATTACTTAAAACTCGATGGTGTGAACCTTTGCACAGTGTCTACATATGTGTATATCAAGTCATCACATGGTCCATTTTAAATATATTATAATATTATTTGTTGATTATAACTCAATAAAGAAATTATGCTCCATAACAGACAACTTAAATATAAAAACTATTTAACAAATGAAAATGGAGGAAAGAAAGAAGAAAAGAAAAAGGAAGAGAAAAAGAAAAAAGAAAGAAGGGAGGAAAAGAAAAAGAAAGAGAAGAAAGAAAGAAAGAAAGAAAGAAAGAAAGAAAGAAAGAAAGAAAGAAAGGAAGGAAGGGAAAGAAAGAAAGAAAGAAAGAAAGAAAGAAAGAAAGAAAGAAAGAAAGAAAAGAAAGAAAGAAGAAAGAAAAGAAAGAAAGAAAGAAAGAAAGAAAGAAAGAAGAAAGAGAGAAGAAAGAAAGAAAGAGAAAGAAAGAAAGAGAAAGAAGAAAGAAAGAAGAAAGAAAGAAAGAAAGAAAGAAAGAAAGAAAGAAAGAAAGAAAGAAAGAAAGAAAGAAAAGGGCCAATAAATCTGTGGCTCTTTCTTACTTAACTCGGTTTAAACCACAGGGAAGCACATCCTGCAGATAAGATACTCTCTTTTTGGGGGGTGGCCCCTACAGTGAAATAGCTGTGTAGGTGGCATTTACACCTGCAATTTCTGTTTTATAAGGGAAATAAATTTGCCTGTTATGTGAGAAACAGTGGAAAATGAGCAGTTCTTACTGCATGCTGAGATCTCACCTTGAAGTCACGAAGGATAATGGCTAATAAAGCTTTGCGGTGGGAGAGACAGAGCCCACAGCCAGCCCTCTCCTGATGAGCCGGCCTGGGAACTATCTGTGCACAATGAAATGTCACTGCACCGATGATGATGACGGCTCACGAAGCGTGAGGTCATGAGCAGGGGCTGCCTTCAGTGATGAAAGAAACACAAAAGCAGCTTGTTTGGGCTCTGCAGCCCCTCCGAAGGTGATGCTACATATGTAATGCGGTTCTTTTTGGCCATTTAGGGAAAGGAGAGGAGACAACCACATTTCTGCATGCCTCATTGCATGCATTCTGCCTTAAAGAAAGCCATAATCTTGGGTTTATGACTGCCCCAAAGCCATCAGATTTTTTAAAGATCAGACTTTCAATATGTATTTTCACCAAAATGCATTTGCTCGCCCCACTTATATCTGAATGAATGAAAGTTACAGTGTATAACAAGAATAAATACCATGACGTTTTTCTCATAGAATCCTGAAATAAACATATTGACAAAGTTTGTATGTGGATTTTAATATTTTAAGGTTCAAACCTGAAACGTCTGATTTTTAAGGGTTATAAGTGGAAATAGCCTTTTATATGAAAGTCACGTTTCCCTGGTTTTACATGAAAATGTCTTAGAGAGAACTGAGTTGGTGGAGTGTGAGAGTGAGTTTTGCAATTTTTTTTTTTTAATGAGGTTCTTTCTTCATTCATTCTTACAGAAGTGTTTTGAGAATCTGCGAGGCACTACCATGTTAGAGGAGAGATGACCAACTCTTTCAGCTTCCCCAGGACTGAGCAGTTTCCTGCGACAGAGAGCCTCCAGTGCTGAAATTGGAATGAACTGGTCACCCTGGTTAGAGCTGGGGCATCAACGATCAATAAAATATAATTGAGTAGCAATGTGATAGTTCCTTAGGAGGAGTATTTTCTCTGTTTGCTTGTAGGAACACAAAATAGCCTATCTACTGAACAATTCGGAGTGTTTTCTGACTTCAATTTAAAGGGCCTTTGAATTTGGGGATGGAAGAGGTTAAGGTTGTGTTCCAGAACTAGTTGGCTGGGACTGAATATGAGAGTAATAATTTTTAAAACACATGTAGTATAACCAGATATGACTGGGGAAAAGTGAAGGAAAGAAGGAAGGATAAACTGTAGTGCCAAGTTTGGTGGACAGAATTTATAGGATATGGCCTAGAATTTTACTCCACCAACCTACTCTTAGGAAAACATCAGCATATTCACGAAAGTCCTGTGAGGAGTAATTTAGTCTTGCTAACCTCCAAAAATCTGGAGTGTGGTGGGAGTTGCCACATCATGAGCTGCTGCAGTTGCTCAAGAAACCAGGTCCCTTTGTTGTGCTCAGCACTATCTTTTGGCAACCGGATTCATTGATGCCTGCACTACAGGGGTTCCATAAATGTTAGTTAAATATATGAATAAGTAAGAATGAATCCTGCCATTGGATAATTGATGCTTAATGTGTGTTAGAAGCTTTACACTTAAATTCTGTATAACTTATGATCTCCTGAAATAGCTACTGTTTCCTTGCCCACAGTTAGCAACCTATTTATATTAATAAACATGTTGCAAAGATTTGGGGGGATGCATCTGACTATACAGGCTTATTACTTAATCAGAGATGTTAACTTGAAAGCAGATGCAGTCTTTAGAATAACGATGCTTATGGTTTTAGTATGCTCTGTATCACATGCGGTCTGCCAAGACCTCGTCCATTTTCTCAGGCAAATCTGTGTCGGGTGCTTGCTTGTCCACAGAAACCGTAGCCTGCTGAGGTGGTGTCGTGTGTGGCAGTGTCCTCGCATGCAGATTCAGTTTGGGAACTGAAGGGTGACAATAGTACTGGTCTGCAGGTCACAGTTGTGACATTGTGTCTTGCGCCCCTTCTATTGGCTTTGTCCACCCCGAGTCTACCTTCACCAACAATTCAGCCACTCAGTGTTTTCCTGCACTCTGGCCCTTTCTCCTGAGACCATGTCCTTAGGATGTGTTGGAGGCCCCTACCAAAGTATTTCCTAAGGTGTTTTTGAAAAACACAGAATCCACCTAGTGGAAGGGAAGGAAAAATAAGATAAGATGAAAACAGAGAGGGAGGCAAACCATAAGAGATGCTTAGCTCCAGGAAACAAACAGGGTTGCTGGAGGGGAAGGGGGTAGGGGTAGGGGGTAACTGGGTGATGGGTGTTAAGGAGGGCACGTAATGGAATGAGCACTGAGTGTTGGATGCAACTGACAAATCACTAAATTCTACCCCTGAAGTGAATAGTATATGTTAAGTAAATGGAATTTAAATAAAAAATTAAAAAATAATAAAAAATCAAAAGCATAGAATCCAGAGCACCCAGACCTTTTGTGTTCCTTACTGTGTTTGCCTCCTCCAGACTCATTCTCCACTTTTCTCTGCTTACTCTGCACCCTGCCAGGCTGTCCCTTGTTTACTAGGTCCCTGGATCCTAGTCTGCTGTCTGGCTTTGGGTTGGGTTTGGTGAATAGGAGGCCCAATGGGAGGCTAAAAAAGAAGAAGGACAGGGGTCAACATACTTCTTCCACACCCTGTCCTGCTTTGTCTGCACATTTCTGTAGCACATTTCTCCTCATGGCTGCTCCTGCTAGACAATCCCTTATTCCAGCTGGACCATGTCACGGAGCCAGCTCTCACTGGGCTGGGCTAACACCATCTCTGTCCTCTCAGCCATCGCTTCTTCAGCCCCAGGAGAACTGATGCCCTTCTGTTGTCACAGGTCCCTGGGTGCCTAAACATCCTCATTGGATTTCTTGACCCTGTTCCCACCCTCATCTTAGTCTCTTCTGCTGAGACATCTGGAATGAATTCTGTCTGTGGATGAGACCCTAACAAATATGCCTACTAGGTCAGACTTATTGACAGCAGGACCCAGGAACCTGTTTTTTCCCCCTTTGTATTATTAATTTTTTTTAGATTGTGGTAAAATATACATAATGTAACATTTACCATGATAACTATTTTTAAGTATACAGGTCAGTGGCATTAAGTGCATTCACATTGTTGTGCAACCATCACCATCATCCTTCTCCAGAACTTTTCATCTTCCCAGACTGAAACTCTGTCCCCATTAAACCTTAACTTCCCATTTTCTCCTCCCCCAGCCACTGGCAACCACCCTTCTACTTTCTATCTCTGGGAATTTGACCACTTTGGGTACCTCATGGAAGTGGAATCATACAGTATTCGTTCTAAGGTCCTCAAGATCACTCATGTTGTAAGATGTGTCAGAAATTCCTTTTCAAGGTTGCATAGTATTCCATTGTATCTGTTTACCATCTTTGCTTCATCTATTTATCTGTCAATGGACACTTGGGCCCCTTCCACATTCTGGCTAGAATTTATTTTAAATATATATAAAGAGAGTGGGGTGGGTGGAGGGACAGAAGAAGAGAAAGTCTCAAGCAGACCCCATACGGGATTTGTAGCCTGATATGGGCTTGATTCCACAACTCTGAGATCATGACCCGAGATGAAACCAAGAGTCAGACACTCGACTGCATCACTGCATCACTCCTACACTCCTGAATGCTTTTAAAATAGACTGCCCAGGTAATTCTTAATCTCTTTAATGTGTAAGAACCATTGCCCTTAGAATCCTGTTTATGAAAGATCTGACACTGTTATGTGTATTCTTTGGCCAAAAGTTTATAAATATTAAGAAGTTTCCTCTTCTAGGGCATTTTATTTCTAATTATAGAATGAAACATTAGTTCCAGTTAATTCCAAGTACTACTGAGCAAATAGGGAGATATTTTAGGAGTTCAGAGGACTTTCTCCTTGCCTTGAAATCATATAATCCTGAAGGTTTATCTAAGGGCAAACCTATTTTGAGTTTTATTGATATATAGAAAGTGTTGAGGGATGCATGGGGGCCTCAGCAGTGAGCATCTGTCTGCCTTCAGCTCAGGTTGTGATCCCAGGGTCCTGGGATTGAGTCCCACATTGGGCTCCCCTCGAAAAGCCTGCTTCTCTGCCTGTGTCTCTGCCTCTTTTTTTGTGTCTCTCGTGAATAAATAAATAAAATCTTAAAAAAGGAGAAAGTGTTGAGTCACAGGGAGACTAGTTGCCTTTTCAGTTTCCTTGACATCTTTCCTTATTATACTGCTATAAAGAACACTTTCCCATAACCTCTCTTTGCTGCATCACTCATGTTATACATGTCATGTTCTCTGAGGGCAGATGTCATGATCCTTGAGCAGAGATCAGTGGCATTTCTATCCACTAACAATGAGACTGAAGAAAGGGAAATTAAGGAATAGATCTCATTTACAATTACACCCAAAGCCATACGATACCTAGGAATAAACCTAACCAAAGAGGTAAAGGATCTATACCCTAAAAACTATAGAACACTTCTGAAAGAAATTGAGGAAGATGTAAAGAGATGGAAAAACATTCCATGTTCATGGATTGGAAGAATAAATATTGTGAAAATGTATATGTTACCCAGGGCAATTTACATGTTCAATGAAATCCTTATCAAAATACCATGGACTTTCTTCACAGAGTTGGAACAAATAATCTTAAGATTTGTGTGGAACCATAAAAGATCCCGAATAGCTAGAGGAATGTTGAAAAAGAAAACCAATGCCAAGGGCATCACAGTGCTAGATTTCAAACTGTATTACAAAGCTGTAATCATCAAGACAGTATGGTACTGGCACAGAAACAGACACATAGATCAATGGAACAGAATAGAAAACCCAGAAATGGGCCCTCAACTCTGGTCAACTAATATTCGACAAAGCAGGAAAGAATATCCAATGGAAAAAGGACAGTCTCTGCAATAAATGGTGCTGGGAAAATTGGACATTCACATGCAGAAGAATGAAACTGGACCATTCTCTTACACCAGACACAAAGATAAACTTAAAATGGATGAAAGACCTAAATGTGAGACAAGAATCCATCAAAATCCTAGAGAAGAACACAGGCAACAGCCTTTTTGAACTTGGCCACAGCAACTTCTTGCAAGATACATCTATGAAGGCAAGGGAAACAAAAACAAAAATGAACTATTGGGTATTATTGGGTATAAGCTTCTGCACAGCAAAAGAAACAATTAACAAAACTAAAAGACAACCTGAAGAATGGGAGAAGATATTTGCAAATGACATATCAGATAAAGGGCTAGTATTCAAGATCTATAAAGAACTTATTAACTCAACACCCAAGAAACAAACAATCCAATCATGAAATGGCAGAAGACATGAACAGACATTCCTCCCAAAAAGACATAGACATGGCCAATAAGCACATGAGAAACTGCTCTGCATCACTGGCCATCAGGGAAATACAAATCAAAACCACAATGAGATCCCATCTCACACCAGTGAGAATGGTGAAAATTAACAAGACAGGAAACCACAGATGTTGGAGAGAATGTGGAGAAAGGGGAGCCCTCTTGCACTGTTGGTGGGAATGTGAACTGGGGCAGCCACTCTGGAAAACTGTGTGGAGGTTCCTCAAAGAGTTAAAAATAGAACTGTCCTACGACCCAGCAATTGTAGTACTAGGTATTTACCCCAAAGATAATGATGTAGTGAAATGCCGGGACACCTGCACCCCGACGTTTATAGCAGCAATGTCCACAATAGCCAAACTGTGGAAAGAGCCACGATGTCCTTCGACAGATGAATGGATAAAGAAGATGTGGTCTATGTATACAATGGGATATTCCTCAGCCATTAGAAACGACAAATACCCTTCAATGTGGATGGAACTGGAGGGTCTTAATGGTGAGTGAAATAACTCAATTGGAGAAGGACAATCATCATATGGTTTCACTTATACATGAAATATAATAAATAATGAAAGGGACTATAAGGGAAAGGAGGGAGAATGAGTGGGAAAAATTAGAGAGGGAGACAAACCAGAAGAGACTCCTAACTCTGGGAAACAAACAAAGGGTTGTGGAAGGGAAGGTGGGTGGAGGGATGGGGTAACTGGGTGATGGGCACTGAGGAGGGCACTTGATGGGATGAGAAGTGGGTGTTACACTATATGTTGGCAAATTGAATTTAAATTTTAAAAAATGTAAAAAAAATCTTTTTCACCTAAAAGTATGATTAGTCTGGGGGATGTTTCTGTCTGCAGGCTATTTTAGGACTTTCGTATATTTTACGTCTTGTCCTTACAACAGTCCTGGAGTAAAGATGTAACCTGCAATAACAGTAGGGAAACTGAGTCACAGTAATTAAATTTTATACTACCAGTAAGTACCAGAGCTGAAATTCAAACCCAGATCTGATTTTAAAACCCATGTTCTTCCCATTCTTCTATGCTGCATTTCAAGTTTATGGCAAAACCTCTCCCCTTTAGAAAATTCTGTAACAATAAACATTGTATAGGGCTCAGCCCAGACATTATATATATAAGTACCAAAAAACTGTATGTTATAATTTGCACAAAAATACTTTAAAGCTTCATACATTTTTGTTACAAATAAAAATATATGTCTCAGTAAAAAAAAATTAAATTAGATGGCATTTTGTTTAGGAAGGTTGCTTGGAGCCCGGTCCCCAAGATGGGATTACCAGCATGCCCTGTAGGTTCTGCTCATATTGCCATATATTATTACTTGCCTACCTGCCTTTGGTCCTAGCTGTACCTTCAGCTCTTTTTGGGTGAGGCTCATGTTTCCCCAGAGTTCAACTCTCCTGCAGCAGCATGGTTGTAGAGAAAGCAGTGGGCAGTGCATAGCAGGGAGGCACAGGTGACCTTGTCCTGAGCAAGGAAGACATGGAAGGGGGCAAGGGGAAGTCTGGATACCTGTTTTTTTATTGTGTGTGAGCACCTGTGTGTAATGCAAGCTGTAGTGAGCATTATCGGATAGTATCTGGGAAGTCACCAATACAGACACCGGCTATAGATTTCCCTCAGTCAGAAGGGAAAAAACATTTGCTATTTATTTATGAGAATTGACCATCTGAAATCTATATAGTATTATAATAATTATATATAATATTAATACATGTGTTACAATGATATATGAAATAGAAATAATTTTATATAGATTTTTAATAAAATTATATAAATAATTTTCTATTGTATATACAACTATAAAATATATAACTTAAAACATTATATAACAATATATATAACATCATATAACAGCGTATTTTATATATATACATGTTGTTGTTGTAAACTTATAATCAATTATAGCAGGATACCCTATACATGTTTATTGCTCTTATTTGCTTTTGGAGCATATTTGTCTATTTGCATCTCAGAAAATAGACTGTGCTAAGGGCAATAGATTTGTTCTCAGGATGCCACAGAGCCCAAGACTGAGACCATCTAAATATAGCTGGGATATAAAGGGTTAGAGAAGTTTCCTGGAGATATCTAAACTATGTTTTAGAGGATAAGGTGGTATAACTTGATGAATAAAAGTGAGGTGGGGATTTCAAGCCCAAGGGAGAGTGTTAGAAATCCTTAGTTACGCTAGAGTAATGAGGCCTGGTTCTGTAAGTCATAAGTGCTAATCTATTGCATCACCTAACAGCAGCACCTTGTATCCTGAACATATCTTCTGAATAAGCATCCTGTGTGTCATTTCCACTTACATCACCACATTTCTTTTGACACTCCAATACGGTCAAAACTTTGGTGGACATATTTAATGAAGACAATAATTTTCAATTAAAATATTTAAGATTATTTCAGATTTAGAGAGCGTGGATTTCTGGACAGGAAGGTTACTTTAGAGGGATTTGGCCGAAGGTGTGTAAGAGCTTGGTGAATGGAAGGGGATGGGCCATTGTACGGCCAGAGAAAGGGAAGTCAGGAGAGCTAAGTAAGGAAACCATGGTGGTAGAAACTGACTTCATTCATCACCCTAAAGCCATGGGTTGGATTGTTGTGTGTGTGCGTGTGCGTGTCTGTGTGTGTGTGCACACACACATGTTGGAAGATCCAAAGATATCCAACATTATAGTATACTCTATGACTGTATGTCTTGGGAATAGTGCAAACTCTCCAGGCATAGGAGGGAACAAAAGAGGGAGCATGGGGAGAAATTGATGAAGGGCTGTTTTGCCTAAATCAGCATGGCCTCAGAGGAAACTGGATTAGCCCTATAATAATTTAGGTATAACTGTAGTTCTGGAAAGAATCGCTCCACATTTAATGGACTTCTTTCAGAAGAAATTCATTTTCTCTTTCTTAAAGATAAACACATAGATAAGAACAGAACTCCTTTGCCATTCCTAAGAACTAGATATGGTAACCAGGGAGTTCTCAAACAGGGGTGATTTTACTCCCAGGGGACAGCTGGCAATGTCTGGAGATATTTTTGGTTGTTACAATTTGGGGAAGATTGCTATGGGAATCTAGTGGGTAGAGGCCAGTCATGCTAATCAACAGCCTTCAGTGCACAGGACATCCCCCACAATAAATAATTATCCAACTCAAGGGGCACCTGGTGGCTGAGTTGGCTGAGTGTCCAATTCTTGATCTTATCTCTGGTCTTGATCTCAGGGTTGTGAGTTTAATCCCTGCATTGGGATCCACACTGGGCGTGGAGCCTACTTGAAAGAAAGAAAAAAAGAAAAGAAGAAAAGAAGAAAAGAAAAGAAAAGAAAAGAAAAAAGAAAAGAAAAGAAAAAAGAAAGAGGAAGGAAGGAAGGAAGGAAGGAAGGAAGGAAGGAAGGAAGGAAGGAAGGAAGGAAGGAAGGAAAATTATCCAACTCCAATTGTCCATAGTGCCAAAGTTGAGAAACTTGTTCAAAAGGAAAAATCTGATGCTCAACAGAGGAAATAGCACTGACTTTTTCTCTATGTAGTCTGGCAGGGGAAAATTACGGCAGATTCCATGCCATGAGCTATGGAGGAGTATCATAGCATGTCAGGAATAGTGTGTTGATATGCTTTTTCCTCCTGGTAGCATATATACTTCTAAAGTGAACTATCATTTCTCAATAGATTTCATTTAAGATGCTGAAATAAACTCTAATTGCATGCACCATCTGGAAACATTGAACTACATGGAGAAAGCAATGGGATCAGTTCACATCATCCTCCACATCCCCACTGGGTAAGTCTAAGTGTGAAATGCCTATTTACTTCAGAGTTATCACGCCGTGCATTTTGAAACATCTTTAAAGAAGCTCAGGGTGCTACATTCAACAGGGCAATACCACCCCTCTGTTGTACATTCCATTTAAGGGAAACTGAAGTTCCCAGATGGTACTGTTGAGGTCATATCTCAAGGATAGTTGAGGATCTGGGTTCACGAATTGGCTCTGTGGGTTCTTGGTCCAGGTTCTAGGTTATTGGTTCTAGGCTTAACTCATTTGCACATTTTGTTCATTACCAATGTTTCCACCACATGCAGGTGTTCCATATAAGCTGTGCCTCTTCAAGAGAGGCTGTGATAAATCCTACTTATGAGATTAACTGAAACGATGTATAAGAAAGTACCTCACGTAAAATAGATGCTCAGGAAATGTTTGTGTTTTGCAGGAATAAGCTAATTCTGAGTGGCAGCAGTGGGGAGATCTTGAAATTAAATGTCACCTCCATGCCACTCCTTCTCCTCAGCCTATTTCCTGAATTGAAGCAGTTGGTGATTGAAAGTTAAGGAGGTTTGCTCTATCCCAATCTGAATGTGTTTCATGTTTGGATAAAACAAGAGGGTAAGATAAGTGGCACCCAAACTGCCTTGTTTCAATGCTCCAGTGACCATGAGGACTAATTGCTGTGCTAACAAGAATGAGAATTTGTTCAGACTTGCTGGATCAATGGACACATTCAATTTTCTTCATGCACAGCTCAGTTCTGTTCTTGTCTCTCAATGTGCATTCCAACGAGACTGTGGTCTGGGGAAACCTCCAGGTGGCTGCAAGTCCTTACTTGCAGCTCTGGAATAGCCTTCCACAGGGAGAGCCTGCAGGCTGATTTTAGCCACTGCCACCTTTTTCTGTTCACCTCTAGCCTCTTTTCTAGTCCTTCTACCTACAGAGCGTTGTTTTATTTCTCCATATTCAGAATAGGTATACTATAAGTAGAATAATTTCTGAGAGGCTATATAAAAATCCACTTTTGTTCTTATTGGATGATTGAAGGAATCAAGACCTTGAAGGGAGGTTGGAAGGTAAGAGAAGAGAAAGTAACTAGTACACAATCTAAAAACAGATATTTTCTTTTCCTGCATAGAGATTGGACTTCAGTTTGGTTTGGGATAGATGGTCCAGCTATTCTGCTGGAAGCATTTTCCTAGGCAAGGCTTTTGTTATTGCATTGATTGAAGGAAGAGCCCTCAGTGTTTCATGGAATAACATTGTCTATAAAGAAGGACCCCTGGCATTGCCCGTCTTTGAAAATGGACTTTTATGGGTTGCTCAAACATCAGTAAGAACTCACTGTCAATGTATACTTTTACATATCAAATCCATTATGTAATCCTAATCACCAATTGAGATAGTGATAAAAGTAAAAGTCCTTAAAGGAGATGATCTGAACAAACTTCCTGGAGTGGCAGGGAGACTAGATTGGGTTTAGGCTATGTTTACCCTGACTCAGATATGCCCTGGATGTGTTTGGCAGACATAGATTGTGGTCCACAAGAATTTTCTTAAATAAGAGAGACGTTTACCTAGATTCATTTGGTTGTAAATTCAAGAAGTCTGTTTTTTAAAGGAGATGGGAGAAAGTGTGATGACTGTTCCAGCCAATCTGAGCTTTAGGCTTGACTGGATCCAAGTGCTCTAACATTGCTTTTGAGAATTTCCATCCCTTGCAGAAGGCTCTCTGTTGCCTTGATTCTTTGACACCAAGTGAATGGCAAATTGGCTATCAGTCATAATCATAATTCTACGAGCTTCAAGCCTAGTTGAAAGAGATGGAAGAAGAGTTCACTTGTCATCCAGTAATAGAGCACAAATGTTGATACTAAATTTCATTGGTGTGGTTCTCACCTCTATCACTCACTCTCCCGAAAGCATTCTACTCAAAATCACCAGACTAGGGCAATCATACATCTCAGGCTGCCTAGGTGGTAGCTGCTCACATCTGTTGTCTGAACATAAATATTTTTTTAACTTATTTTTTTTTTGAGAAAGAGAGAAAGAATGAGTGCAAGAGAGGCAGAGGGAGAGAAAGAGAGGCTCAAGCAGACTCCTCACTGAGTGTGGAACCCAACGTGGGGCTTGATCTCAAGACCCTGAGATCATGACCTGAGCTGAAAACCAAGGGTCAGATGCCTAACCAACTGAGCCACCCATGTTTCCCTCTATGGGTGTAAATATTAATAACATCCTATTGTAGCCGTCCTCTGGGATGGCCCCCAATTATCCTAACCTCCAAATAGTCACAATTTTCTGTGGTTCCCTCCCAGACTGAGTAAGGCTGACCCGTGTAATTATTTCAGCCTTGCTTTCTTGGATCACTTGCAATGAAGGAAATCAGATTCCATGTTTTTAGGACACTGGCCTTTGGCAACAACCAGCACTATCTTGTCATGTTGGTGGGCAACCTTGGAAGCAGATCTTACAGCCCCAGTCAAGCCTTCAGATGACTGTAGCTCTGGCCAATAGCTGAGTGCCATCTTGTGAGAAGTCCTGAGAAAGAACTGTGCAGCAAAGCCACTCTCAAATTCTAGACCCACATAAACTGTATGACATAATAAATGTTTGCTGTTATGTTAAGTCACAAAGTTTTGGAGATAATTTGTTATACAGCAGTAGATTAGTAATGCACATCATCTTTCATTCTCAAAAGTGTCTCTGTTTGGGAAATAAATGTTCATTCATCCTAAGAATGACCTTTATGCTGACAACTTTAGTCTTTTCAATCAATCCTTAGATTCATTTTGCTCCTTTTGTTAACAGCATTTGATACAGTTGATCACTCTTTACTCTCTGATATGTTTTCTTGACTGAGTCTTTGAGGCACCACTGTCACTAGCTGCTCCAACTCAGGTGTTTTTGCTGCATGCTTATTATTTCTTTAGTTCTGGTTGTTGCAGGTCTTCAGGATCCTTCAGAAGAAGTTCTCAGACCTTTAGTCTTATCTATTAATACTTAGTATCTGTTTGTCTCACTTAGTTCTGCTGATTTATATGATGAAGACCCCCAAATTTTAAATCACCAATATTTATCTCTTCCTATACTCTAATCTTGTATGTTCAGCTGCCTAATCAGAATCTCCCCTGGATGCTTAACAGACATCTTGAAATCAACATGTCCATAACTAGAATTTTATCCTCACCCCACCACCCTGCTTCTTCCTTAGACTCCCCAACCCAATCAACTATTATCATTCCTCAAGTTACTCAGGCTTAGAAACCTGGAGTCATCCTAATTCTCTTGTCCTCCCACTTCACATCCAATATATGGTAAGTTTTGAGTCCAACCATGTTCTCCAGCCTCACTGCTACTACCCTGATCCAAATTACCATTATCTTTCACCTGTATTACTTCAAATCCCCCAAATGATCTCCCTGTTTCCCCTTTTGGCTCCCTTAAGTCTATTTGCCATACCCCAGCCAGAATTCTCAAAACTTTGGGATTCTCAAACCCAAGTCATATCATGCCACTTTTCTTATCAGCTCCTCACAATGGCTTCCTGTGTAACTCAGAATAAAATCCAAAGTTCTTCCCAAGGCATACAAGACACTATGTGATCTGACTCCTCTACTCCCTGACCTCATTTCTTCTTCATTCTCTCTGTTCCAAACACATTCTTTTCCTTGGGGTTGCTTGAAAAATATTAAGTGCAATATTTCCTCAGGGCCTTTGCACCTACCAGTCCCCTGCCTGTGATGCTCTTCCTCTAGATATGCATGTGACTACTTTCTTCATTCTACTCTGTCTCAGCTCAAAGCTCACCTTGTCAAAGTGGCCTTTGCTGATCAGTCTTTAAAAAGATATCCGCATCATTTCTCTGTCTGATTACCTTACTTTGTTTTTCCTCTTAGCAATAGCCACCATCACCTGGTGGATTTTAAAATGCCAGCAACATAGATGCAGGCAACTTCTAACATGGTGGGCAATCACACCAGTGGCTTCAGCACCCTCGGCTCATGGCAGCCTGGGCATGGTCTTCCACATCTTTAACAGGTAGACTAGCAGCCATAGAGCAATTTGATGGGCACCATAAGAGCAGCAGTGACTCTGCTGTGTACTGACAGTACAGTTGGGTGGGTATGGCTACCGGTAGCAGTCATCTTCAAGGCAAATGAAATGGAGAAAGAAAGACAGTAGATGTTGTAGGAATCAGCAGAACTGGCGATCAGAAAATAAGTCAGACAGATCCTAAGAGACCCCAAGAACCTTTCACAAGGCATCAGCTACTTAGGGTAAGGTTCATGATTATCCTGCTTATAGTTGTATCCCCATATCATGGTACATATTTGTGTCTCAATAGACATTTGTTAAATTAATCTCTCCATGAAGAGTCCTAGGGTGGCCAGAATTCCACCAAAAATGCAAGGATGGAGACCCAGCAATATGGATATACAACTGTGTAAGTTCTGTTTTTATTTCCAGACTGCTTTGGTCAGAGACATATATGTGCCCTAGGAAAACACTTATAAAATGTCCTTTCTAAGTAAAATTTCTCTTTGTAGATTCATGAACTGTGAAATTCCAGACCTGGTGCTACACTTCGTGGGACTTCACAACTCTGAAACCAGGGGTTCTAGCTGTATTTCACTGGTTACTCTTAGACTTGAAACTTTATTTTATTCCTTTCTCTATTGTTGCCATCCCTGGGTTTTTCTGGCCATAGAAATAGTACTGGCCCACATCCTTTCTTTAAATACTGTGAAGTTTTCTGATGTTCCCTAGGCTAGTAGTTGACTCATGCTACAGGAAATCTGGAAATTGAAGATATAACTGGATAATTATGTCCCAGTTCTCTCAGATAAACTCCTCCTCCCTTTTTCTTATTCCTTCCTTAACTATTTATTGCCAACAATTTGTTAAGCACTGTGTGATATATTGGGATGACAGTGATGAAAGATATGTAATTTTTTTTTAGATATCTAAACACTTTAGCTTAGACTCTGAAACATTTCCCTACTTTTAGCCTACGTGCCTAAGGCTGGATCTTGTGATTTGAGGAAGATAAGTGAATGTGTAGGGAATTAGATTCTTCAAGAGGATGCTGTCCAGATGTTAGATCAAAGACATCATGACTCATTCACCAAGGAGCTGGACTTCTGAAAGCCTATCCAAGTCTTAGTGCCTTTGAGGTTAATTCGTGACCATTAAAAACTTGGTATGTGTTATTTTCTATAAGTATCATGCCACACTTTGAAAATGAAGACCAGATTGAGAGATGTAATAACAGTGTCTTGTACCACTGAACCCCACCTTTGTGAGGAGAGGTTACAAAAAATAAATAAACAAAAACTTACAGTGAATGAGCAACAGCCCACAGACCAGATTGCATGCATGATGAAGCTAAATTCTGCTACTATTTCCGTTTCCAGAACTTGCTGCTATTCAAAGCACTCTTTGGGTCCAATCAGGCTGCCATACTTTCTTGACTTATTTCCTTCAATTCTTTCATTTATTGTTTTTTCTTCTTTACTGGCTGTTGTTTGAGGTGGCCTTTCTGTGCATCTGCATTAGAGTATTTTTTGTACTTATACTTTCTGCTCTAAATCACAATACTTGAGATGATGACCAGGTATCCTTTTGACAGCTTCCCAGCTCTGTGTAATTGTCTTCACCATTTCATGTTAGAAATGGCTGGAGTGACTATTTTCTGAGCCAAACTTAGGCTGAGTATCAATAAAATATGATATGTATTTAAAGCCCTAGAACTACACAAGTACATCCAGAGGGCATCACTCCACTAAGTTTAGTTCAGAAGGTGTCAGACATGGCAAGTTTATTCAAGTTTTGCAGACATCAAGAGAGTGGCCTTTACTTTTGTCATAAGAAACTTCATTTTCTGCTGAGGGTCTCAAAGGCTCCCAGTGGGTCTGGCCATACATGGCAGGTGTTTTTCCAAATGATGTATTTACCTCTTGGGCTGGGTGCAGTTGTTGCATTCAGCTCACTACCTTCATTGGTGTCACACAAGTAAAATATTTTAGGATATTAAAATATCTAGCATGGCTCTGATAACCTCACCTTAAATGGACTCTCACTAATCAGGGGGGAAATGTCAGGAGACATTTCAGACTAATGTAGTTTTTTGTTGTCTTTTTCTTCAAATGGGTTAATTAGAATTGAATAGCAGTTACATAAAGTTGAAGAATATAGGAACATTTTATGTCATGTTCATGTATATTTTTTCATTTTATAATATTCAGGTGTTAAGGAAATCAGAGAAAATGTCAATCAAATTTGTGACCATTCAGTTAATGCAATCTACATGTTTAAGGAGTCATTTTATATAACTTCCATGCTTTTGCTATTTCCTGGGGTCACCATAGACTCAGCTAATAATACACAATGACTTCAATCTAACATGTTTTTAGTGAATTTGTGAGAGTCCTGCTTATAACATCCTCACTCTACTTACAAATGTTTTCTTAAATTGCTGCTCTTTAGGCAGATGCATACACTGTGCCATCCCAAGGACTAAGAGCATGCTGAGTGTAGGATTCTCTTTTCTGTAAAGGCCCATCACTAGGAAATTCAAAAAAGGTACGAAAATATACAGGTAAAGCCATATATGTTGACATAAATGAGTAAAAATACAAACTCTTCAGCAACCTGATTTTTTTCACTTGCCAACATGGTGTGGATATATAGAGCTCTCTTATCCTTTTAATGACAGCATAGATTTCCAATGTATGTACGTGCTATAATTTATTTCAACATACTCCTATTAACTGACATTTGAATTGTTTCCTCTTTCTTGTAATTTGCAAACAATGATACAATTAATGCTCTGGGAAATGTTTGTTTGCATCTTTGAACAAATATTTCTATAGGATAAATTTCTAGAATTAGAATTTTTGGCTCATAGGAATATTAAAGCTATGATAGGGATTGCTAAAAAAAAAAAACATTCCTATTAACGTTCTTGCCAACTCTTAGGTATTAGCATTTTTAATTTTTGTCAATTTGGTGTGTCAAAGCCATATTGTTTAAATTTGCATTTATTTGATTTAAAAGGTTGAAGATAAAAAAAAAGGTTGAAGATCTTTTCATATATATTTACTAGCCATTTTTACTCTTTCATTTGAGAACTGCCTCTTTATGAGCTTTGTTCATGATTCCATTGGCTTGCCCTTTTTCTCATTAAGTTATTTTAGTTCCTTATATATCATATAAAGTGTGCTTTGTTACATTATTGCAACTATTTTTATATTGATCAATTATTGGTCACAATAAAGTATTTATCTATTCTATTATTAAAGTCACCCTCACTTGACTTTCTGGGAAACTCTAAATTTCATGAGGAGTTAGAATAAATACATGTGTTTTAGCATTATGATAAAAAAGGAACAAGAGCCATTGTCTAAATATAGAATAAATGAAGAGTTATAAAGAATATTTTTTACCAAGCAAGCAAAAGATGTGGAAATATCTATAGGAATAAAAACTTGCATTTTTCCAGAAGTTTCTTGAAGCATGGAAATTCTCCAAGACCTACAGTCTTTTGTCTCTTATGAAGGTATTTCAGCTATGTAAGAGAGGCCACTCACTCTGTCCTCTCTCAACATACACCATCACCAACTCCAGCAGGAGCGTTGTGTATCATAGAAAGAACTTAGGTCATTTAGACATCCTGGCTCATCATTTATCACTTATGTCACTTATGTAACATGGTCTCTCAGAACCACTTCTTCACCTGCAAAATGACATGATTATACCTGACTTATAGGGCTACTGTGATATTTAAATTAGGTACAATATGTAAAATACACAAAGTAGATAATTAGTAAATACTCATACTTCCAACCCTAAAAGTTTTGTTAAGGGAAAATTATATCAAAAATATTCAGCTGTGATAGGAACACTTAAAATGCAAAGATCGGGACATCTGCCTTTGGCTCAGGTCATGATCCTGGGGTCCTGGGTTGGAGCCCCACATCAGGCTCCTTGTTCAGTGGGGAGCCTGCTTCTCCCTCTGCCTGCTGCTCTTCCTGCTTGTGCTCACTCTCTCTCTCTGAAAAATAAATAAATAAATAAATAAATAAATAAAATCTTTAAAATAAAGAAATAAAATGCAAAAATCACCAAGTCAATAAATGTAAAGGTTCAGCTTTTTCTTGAAACACTCAATTGTCCAAACCTTTCACATATAAGTGTTATAAGATTCACTTGATTTTCTAGAATGAAATTAAAACCATATCCTCTATATAAGAGTTAACAGCTTCTGTGGATTTTAAATATTTAATGTTAATGCTGAAGATGATGTTTACTTGGGAAAGAATATGCTGCAATGATAAACAGGGTCTGTAATCCATGGAAAGTGAAATAAGAGACCAACCATGACCCAGGAAGTGGACCAGGGAGTTTGTGGATATGATAGATTCCTTTTAGGTCCATGTTTTAAGAAGGATCTTAAAGATTTTTAGGCAATAGTCTACTAAGGGAGGAAAAAAAGGTATGTGCGAGAAGTCATGTTGATAGTATGTACACTTGGTGTCATGTGATGAAGGGGGCACTTTATCTCTGTGGTCTTCCTCCCAAAAACCACAACCTCTATCTAATCATGAGAAAAACATTAGAATACCAATTTAATTCTACAAAATACCTTATCAGTCACCTCAAACTGCCAAGGTCATCAAAAATAAGTAAAGTCTGAGTAACTGTCACAGTCCAGAGGACCTAAGGAGACATGAAAATTAAAACCAGTATCTTGTAGTGAAGCATAGTGTCTTGAGCAGGAGCCTGGAGCAGTAATGGGACCTAAGGCAAAAAAGAAAGAAATTCAAATAAAATATGAACTTTAATAATTTAATGTATCGTTATTGATTCATTAATTGTAACACATGTACTATGCCAATGTAAGATGTTAATAATAGGGGAAACCGGTTGTGAGATATATAGGAATTCTCTGCATTGCTTTCACAATTTTTCTGTATATTTAAAACTATTCTAAAATAGTACATTGTTTTTTTTTTTTAAAGTTTCTTTAGATTGCCATCCATTCCACTCCTGTTTACTACCCTAAAAAGTAATATAACTTCCTTATTATGCCTGGGAAAATAGCATGCTTTCCAGAAGACTAAAGGCCCAACCTTACATCAACATTTAATTTTCCCCAGATATGTGTAAAACACTGATATCTCTCCACTTGGATGCCCATCGCTTTTGAGGCCTATATCAATGGATGCTCAGTCAATACTTATAAACTGATAGAATGATTACTAATTGAGTCTTCATTAAGTGAATTCTAAGTTCTGGTCAACCTAGAATTCCTGCCATAAAATAACTATTCTGCAAGAAGTCAGCCCATAGACTGAGCCGTGGGGGCAACAGGAGTGGTTAGCTCTGTTCACATTCATGTCGACATGTGTTGAGAAATCAGCCTGGGACATAAAGCACAAGATTCAATTATGAGAGTTTGTCTCTTAACAGCAGACATGGCAGCTTCACTTTCCTTGCCTGCAAATTTTGGTTTGGTGTGACATGGTTTTAGATATAACCACTTCAGGCAGAAATCACTGATTCAATGTTTAAATACACTCATCATCATCATCATCATCATCATCATCATCATCATTATCATCATCATCATCTCTCAGCTAGATAGTGTGTTAGGAATTTCCCACCCTTTTATTTAAATTAATGAACCAAGTCATTTATCTGAGTAATTGACTAACATAACTTTGCAAGTTCAAATGAATGTATACTCCAAGCCAATTTGGCACGTTATCCATCTATACACCCCAGAGTACTGTGCTGCTCACAGAACATATGAAATATTGAGGAATATCAAGTTCACGCCTTGTGCATGCATGCATGTGCAGTGTGAATGTGTACGAGCATGCTAGTAGAAGTATATGTGTGTTGGTGTGTTGGTAGGTTCGTTACTAATAACTGAATCAGAGAAAGGGAGGAGAGATATCTTAACGTTTATTGGTCTTTCCAAAACAAAATGAAATTGTTGCTTAGTGTTTTCTTTTATGTTGGTAATGAAAATGGTGGAGGTGAGGACTGAGTGCTGACTTTTAGGTCCTGAGGAATGGAACAGAAGGAGCCCAGCAGGCCTGCCCACTCCTGTTGTTAATTAAAGTATTTTCCCGTTCTCCAGGGTGTAATGCACTCTGGGCACTGAGCCCCAGAGAGACTTGTGCAGTCTAATGATCACACATTCAAATAAACACAGTCGGGGGCCACTGGGGAACAGATCGCTTCCCCCACCTCATTAACGGCTGCAACGTTTTGCAAATGTCTGAAATGCACTGGCACCATTTCTTATGAATAATAAATATTAGTCAGGCTCCCAATTGCTCAGTGGTTCGAGGTAAGGTGGACCCCTACTTGCTCAGCCGAGACCTACACGTGGTAGGGAGTGACATTTACAGCTCAGAACTATCTGTACCGCATTCACTATGATTCTTGCCAAAGCAGATTTCCTCTGACTTATTACACCCTTTTGTCTGAATTGCACTATAATTCTCATTTGTTGGCACTGTTAACAAGTTTGTCTGGGTATGAAAGGTGGAGAGCTCTATAAAGCTGACTTTGAGTTGTCAGAGGGCATATCTGCAGACACCAAAATCATCTTGAGGCTCTCACAGCCTCAGATAAAAAAGACACATTTTAAATATTCAACATCCTTCCAAATTGCTGAACAAAATTGTATATAAGCCCCAAATACTTCAAGTTTTAGTTAAAAGAAAGCAAGGACAATTTTATTTTAGAGAGGTATAAAGTCCCCAAAAAATCAATGTAGGAGCTAGATGGCAAAATTAATGCCAGGATTTTGACACTGCAGAGTTTTTAGAAGATTTTACTTCAATTTCAGTTAAGATAACACAAACACAACATAGATAAATAAGAGTTACGACTTGAATTTTATTGTATAATACACTTCTCAAAGTACTATATATGTATGTAAACCTCACTTAATCTCCACAGCGTCTATAGGAGATAAGTGTTATCATTCTTATTGTGTAAATGAGAAAATTGAGGCTCAGAGAGGCTAAATAACTGTCCCCAGATCACACAGTATGGAGCAGTTTGTCCTCAAATCCAAATCTTCAGACCCCAGAATGTTCATCAGGATAACCGCATTTCACACCAGATAGCGATTTATGTATCTCAGCTTTTTGCTTCAGTGAAAATTGACCCTGTATCTTTATCTTGTAAAGAAACCTGTACTAGATCTTACCTTTTTATGGATATGTATTTGCTTAGTTGTTTAATAGCCTGGCTGCTTTCAGCTAAGAAGTTTAAGTTAACAAAATATCAAATTTTGATGAGTCATTCCCTTGGTAACAGCTTGAATTGAATAAATTACTAAGAGTTGGAGTGTTCTTAATGCTACTACATCCCTTAATGTATGAAAGACACATCAAATGCTCTAGATGAAGGAGACAGAGACCAGAGGAGGGGGGGTGGGGGTTCTGCTCTTTCTTCTTTCTCCCTAAACAGGTAAAGTTGATGATCGTGATCATGATATCTCATCTCTGCCTAATATTTTGGTGAGCCATTTTTGTGTCCAAAAAAGCACTTTTACGGTTGGTGATGTTATTGAAGCCTCCCCAAAACCATAACCAGTTAGTAGATGTCATCCCAATTTATGGATACAGATGATCCATAGTTTGTACTTGAAAAACTCTTACTTCCTTCTCCCTTCCCTGCAGATTACCTGGCTGGCTTGTCCAAGGGCACACACAGAGTGCTGGAGGAAGGGCATGAATTTAGCACTTCTGATTTCCAGTATTACTCATTTGCTGGTAATATTACTTTCTCATTCATGGCTGGGCAGAGACTCCCCCAAACATACTCATATCCTGATTGCACAAAAACATTAGTTTCTACTACTCATCTGGGCAAAGCAGATACAAAGAATATTCTACTCATCTGTCATAGAAGTAAGTGACCTCAATGGATCCATAGATCCCAAATGCTCTCACTGCCCCCCTGGTTGGGTTGCCTAATAAAATATAGGCTGCCCAGTTAAATTTGAATTATTTAATTTATTTATTTATTATTATTTATTTATTTATTTATTTAGATTTTATTTATTTATTAATGAGAGACACAGAGAGAGAGAGGCAAAGAGACAGGCAGAGAGAGAAACAGGCTCCTCCCAGGGAGCCCGATGTGGGACTCGATCCTTGGACCCTGGGATCACAACCTGAGCCGAAGGCAGACGCTCAACCACTGAGCCTCTCAGGCATCCCTGAATTACTTTTTTAGTATAAGTATGTCCCATGCCATATTTGGGATATACTTACCATAAATAATATATTTGTTGTTTATGTGAAATTTCAATTTATAGGGACTGACCTTTCCATATTTTTATTTGCTAAATTGGGCAATCCTGCTCTATGGGGGTCTGGACTCTGCCTGCCCCTGGGCTACTTGGGACATTGGTGTCTATTCTCTTGATATCTTTCAGGGAAATAGTAGGCATCGTTAGGACAAGGACTCTTCTGGGGTCTGTCACAGGCATTATTGGATGAGGGGATTTATAATCTTTAAAAGCCTTAGCACAGTGTGCCATCTGATTCTCACACTGGCATTTTTCCTCCATGAGGCTTCCTCAGGGATAGAAGGTGATGGGAGCACTGGGTCTAAATTCCTGTCCTCAGTTTCAAAATCTTATTCTTACTCATCTCAAAATGTCCTTAAGACACTCCCCAAGCAACTGTTATTGCCATGAAAAAATGCTTTAATGCTTGAATATCTTTGACTACATTCTATATTCAATGATTGCATTTAAAAATGTTAAAAAACAAACAATTTCAGTGTAGAACTGAATGTATGAGTAAAAGTCCTAAAAGTGAGAATAAAATAAAAGCAACTATAAACAGTGTAAAAGGCCAGTGACAATTAGTAATAACCAATCAATGAGACTAATAAAATGAAGGTCTAGAATTTTACAATGGGCAGGTAACCAGACATTTCCACTTATAGTAGAATTTTTTTGGTTCTCTGCACCAGTTAGGAGCATTTTTTTAAAAATTGCATTTAGACTATTTCTATTTTTTTAGATAAATAAATTTATAGTTTAAATGAAATTTTGTGAAAGTAGACTTTGTCTCACTTCACATGCTTTAGTATGAATCATACCACAATTAACAATTGTTTGCAGTGTTTACAAATTCATCATCTAGACTCTCCTCATACAATGTCTAAGTCTTTGCAAAGCTGAATTTGAATGATCAGAAGGTATAGATGCATATCCCACCCCCAAATCTTCCTAGAGAGTTTGTAGCCTGGAAGAATAGCCACGTAAAAATGCTAATACCACCAAACTGCTCAACTAATTGTTACTAAACTCTCTCTCATAGGTCCTTGTCCAGCTGAGAGCAAGCAGAGCTGTGTAGGGGCAAGTTAGTGGACTACAACAGTAATGTGAAGATTGGGGAGCCGGAGGATCTCTTTGAACACTGGCTTTATCACATGCTAGTTGTGTGACCTTGAGCATGTAACTTACCCTGCCTGTCCCTCAGTTTCCCAATCTCTATAGTGGGAGTGGGAAAAGCAACTGCAGTGATGGAGTTGTTTTGAAGATTAAATGAATTCTCATTTGTGAAGTTCTTGTAAGAGTGTCTTAAACATGGTAACCAGTATGTAGGCATACATAGGAATTGGCCTGTGTTTGTTAATTAAATAAAAGGTATAAACATGTATGTATGCATATATAATATACAGTATGTGTGTGTGTGTGTATTTTAAATTATTTTAGTGAAATCCAGAACCCAGGGTCACAAGGGAGATTCCTACATTCCTATGCATTTTGGCCTCTTGATTGCTTATAAAAAAAAGCCCCTCCAAGCTCATGGTAGACATAACCAAAGATAAGGAAAAATTGTCAGAAGGACAAAGCACCTACCTAGACACGGAGCCTAAATGCCTCAAGGTATGGTAGGATGTATCCACATGCCACAGGCAGGGCACTGCCAACCTCCTTCACAGGCTGGCACATCTCTGATAGGCCTCGGAGTGTATAGCCCAAAGTGAACACCAGGCTGTGGATTAGTCTTTGTCTTTCATTCCAGACAAATGAACAGCTTCTGCAGCTTCTACCAAGGACCGTGCTCCCAACCCCAGAGGTCGCAGCAGCCCCCTCCATGCAGGAAAGCTCTGAGACTCTGACACTTAAGGAGTCTACAGATCCTTTCATCATTAAAGGGGAACCAATGACCCACCTATGGCTCAGACATCTTTCCAGAAATGTAATTCATTCTGTCTTGTATGAGTGAGGAAGAAGTATTTACAAACTGCTGCTTCTGCTTGGGATTTACTGTGTAATTGAGAAGTGCATGTTTGTGTGTATGTCTGTGTTTCCTTTGCAAAGATTTCTGCACTTTTTTCATCTGCCTGCATTTGGCATTTGCCCAACTGAGGTTCCAGCTTATAGAGGCATCTCCCAGAATCCTGTCAAACATCTGGTTTAGTCAGGAGACTACTGTGACATGTTTGTGGAGACTCCTCTGCATGGAGAGCAAGCTTTGAAATATTCCTCAGAGTCAGCTATCATCTTAGCACTGGCTCAGAACAATGGCCAGGAGCTTAGTTAAAAAGCACTAGGGTTTGGTCTCAAAGCAAACAGCCACAGTTTTGCTGGGAGATATATAAGTGATTACAGTGCTCTGAGTCTCCTGCAAGATCGAGGCACCAGAACCCAATACCTGCCTCCCCACCTGAAGGAACCAGCAGCCAGAAATTGCCCTAAATGCAGGGAGGCAGCTTCCCCAGCAATCTAGAGAAGACCTCCTCTTACCAATGATGGCAGAACAGGGCCCAAGAGTTCCCTTCCAAATGCTGGGCTAACTTCCGTAAAGAGAGCTTATGAGGGCAGTTTTGAATCTGTCAACTGATGAGCTTACAGGATTTGAAATGTCAACATGGCCTCAGCTCAGCAGCCAGCTCTAGGCCATAGGCTACAGTTAACTGGCAACACTGATGAATCCATACCCTTACCAGATGCAAACGATTCTCAGAGGGCCAGCCCTTTACCCACTTTACAGAGTCCCCATGCCACTCCCTCCTACTCCCTCAGCCTCTCTTGAACGTGTGCAGGCTTCCGTGGACTCCTCCTCACTTCCCCCTTCTTCCAGGAGTGGGTGGCTCCCACCCCATTCCTACATTCAAACCTGCATCCGGTCCTGGGTGAGCACAACTTCCGGAGTTTGCTTTGTAGGGTTTTCACTGTCTTGTCAGGGACCTGACTGTGCTCCTCTACCAGCAAAAATGCATGCTGACAGCGCTTGGAAAATCCCCTGGGTTACAGCCACCTCTGCACCCGTTTTCTTAGGACAGATGGTATTTTGTGACAGCTGCCAGATTTGCCAAGACCTTCTGAGCCTAGGAAAAAGATTCAAGTAAAGGCAGAAAGCTCACTGGGGGTGGAGGGGTGCTCTCAGGTTTCAGTTCTCTTTTCATCTGCCTGCAGATTGCCTGGATTTACTGCCTGTTGCCCCTCCCACGCCGGGTCCAATCTATACATATGCTCTTGGGGAAAGGTCTTTGAAAAAGGCCAATAACGGTTTTTATTGAGAGTAATTTTCTCTCATCATGTTTACTGTACATTCCCATTTGGCTACTTGATTTGCTCTTCTCAAGATGGATCCTAGCAGGTTTCTTTTACTTCTGGAAATAAATGGGCCACTTCATCTCCATTTTAGCCTTTCTCCCCCCAGGTGGGAAGTATTCTGAAGTATATTCCAGTTTGCAACCGATTTAAGTACTATACTAGGGGTCACAATCATGTCTCACCCAGACTATTTACTTTTCTGGGGTAACCTCTCACTTTAACCCTATTTGAGAGTCCAGGAGACCATGTGGCATTGTCTTTTCTCTCTTACACCACCTATGAAAAGACTGGGATGGACATCTGTCCTAAAGCACTTCATGCACACTATGGTTAACTTCCATCCTTTCACAAAAGTATGAGTGGAACCAATCAGATGTGAATGGTGTTATAATGGGCAATGACAGTTGATAGTAAAAGCTGGTCTGCCATGTGATATAGACTTGGGAACTGGGAATGCCATTTGTAGTCACATGTGAGGCAGGTAGGTGGGAGAAAAGGTAAGTGGAGGTGAAGGAGATTCTGTGATCCATGAAAGTGCAGGATAGTGAGGAAGCTCAGTCCCTGATCTTTCCGTTGCAGATCACGTGAGGCCACGCCAGGGTATATTTTCATTCTCATCCATGAGATCACCAGTAATAATCCTAAAAGAAGTCTTCCTTTTATGTGCCCTTGTCTTTTTTTTTTATAATCAACTTTCCCAAGAACATGTTCTTCATGACTAAGACCACCAGCTTTATTCTAGTATCTTTCCTCTTCCTCTTTTTGGGTAGTGGAACACTGATCCTTAACCAGCCCATTGATACTTAGATATATGCTGAATTCCCCCCCCCCTTTTTTTTTTTTAGATTTTACTTACTTATTCATAAGAGACATAGGGAGAGGCAGAGACATAGGCAGAGGGAGAAGCAGACTCCCTGCAGGGAGCCTGATGTGGGACTCAATCCCGGGAATCCGGGATCATGACTTGAGCACTCAACCACTGAGCCACTCAGGTGTCCCTCCCATTTTTCCTTATAGCTACGAGTGGTCAAGTGATTTTGTGCGGGTAAAACAAAGGCACTCTTTTATATAACTTCACGGCAAATATTACAATTAACAAGGTAACACTGATGTATTTTATTATCTAGTCTAATAGACTTTCCCATTTTGCAAATTGTCCTAAAGATGTAATTTATTTAAAAAAAAGAAAATTTCAAATCATGCATTATATTCAGTTGTCTGTCTTTTTAGTCTTCTTTAATCTGGAATAGTTGGTTCCTTAGTCCTTGCTTGATTTTTCTGACCTTGACATTTTTGAGGAATAGGCCAGGTGTTTTTGTACAATGTCCTTCAATTCAGGTTTGTTTGGTATTTCTTCACAAGGAAATATCCAGTTATGCATTTGGGGCAGCAATACCTCCAAAATAATGTGTTCTCAGTGTCTCATATCCAGAGGCACCAGATGTTGATTTGTTCCATTATTGAATTTACTTTGATCTCTTGATTAAAGACGTATCGGCTAGATTTCTCCCCTATACAGTTACTATTTTTCCACTTTTATAGTTTTATAGCTGCTGCTATTGGAGGCTTGTCTGTGCAGCTGTTCCCTTTTTAATGACCAACAAATAATAAAGAAAGGAACATGCAAAGATAGTTTACTCTGTGAGGCTCTGTTAGATCATTTTGTTGAGGTGGTTGAGCAATCATTTAGAAACCTTGGCTACTTTGTTAAATAGTCCTTTTTAATGCTGTGCTACTGGCAGTAATAAAACAGCAAGAGGCCAACAGACCCTCACTAAACAGCCCTTTATCTTTATAAAAACTACTCTGGGCTAACTGTGTACTAAGTGAATGTGATATAAATATGTAGAAATAGAAGAGAAGCAATTACAAGAGGATGATTCAATAATCAAAAAGATCAAAATTAATAATATGGTCTATGCTATCCAAAAGGCACTTGATGGGAGTTTGCCTGTAGTACAGGTGGGTATAGACATACTTGAGGATTAACACTATGTCCAGTAATGACTGAAATTCTGGTTCTGTATGCTCTGAACCTTTTAAGACCCAAACCCCACTAGGGTAAAAAGAACCCATGAGAATCCAGCTCTTGATTCTTAAAAATATGTAACTATATTGGCAAAGCTCAGGCAGGAAGCAGTGCCCAGAAGGTATTTTGTTTTTAAATCCTTCATCTAAGTCAGGACAGAGACAGAAGCAAATGAGAAACATTACTCCATTTATAATCCAGCAAGTCTGACTCCTGTGGTACAGCATTGGCTACAATGATGAAATATGTCAGGCAAGTCCATTTAGCAGACCTCTGCCAGCATTGTACTGCACAAATCGTCTTATAGTCTAGCAATTTTTAGCCTAGCCAGCTATTCGAAGATGAAAAGTTTTAAAAGTTCAGCAAATATTAAATTCAAATTTCACAAATCTAATGGATGCAAATGCAAAAAATGCACTGTCAAAAACAATAGAACAATGTAATACAAGTGTAGCAATAACTGGACATGAACAGTGATTATCAAAGTACCTTTTGTATTAGAAAGAGATATATTTTAGGCCATTTGAGACTGTATTTATCTACCACAATCAGAAATATATTTTGCTGGTATGATCTTCCAAAACTAAGATAGACTTAGTATCAATATATTTTTTAAAATGTGCTAAACCTGTTGGGATTACCAGATCGATGCATGAGTCGGGCACGCACCGAGTTTCTTCAGCATGGCCAATACCAACTTGAAGAGCCTCGGTCCACGAAGATATGGATAAGAGTGTGGTTATGTATCAAAGGAATATATCGCAATTAGAAGCAATACCATTTGTCAACGTGGATGGAATGGGATTATGCGAGTGAAATAATCATTGGAAGACAAAGTGTATTTCATT
This sequence comes from Vulpes lagopus, assembly GCF_018345385.1. Classification (NCBI taxonomy): domain Eukaryota; kingdom Metazoa; phylum Chordata; class Mammalia; order Carnivora; family Canidae; genus Vulpes; species Vulpes lagopus. The sequence continues at coordinate 19,824,728 of NC_054833.1, forward strand.
CATTGGAATGATATAGTGAACGGAATATAAGAGAAAAGAAGTGGGATATCAGGAGGAGAAGACATAAACTCTATCGGAAACTATGGTGTTGAAGGGGAGGAGGGGTGTGGAGGAATGGTCGGCCTGAGTGGACATTGACGGATAGCCTGGTGTTTTCTGATGTTGGTAATTAACACCAAAATATAAAAAAATGTGCTAAGCTAGTCTTTATTTTCGACATCAGACTATTGTTTAGATGATCAGACTCATTTCTTTCAATTCCTGGATGCAATATGTGGCCTAAGGATTAATTAGACACTGTTGGTTGAAGTGAGATTTGCCACAAATGTTTTCAGATGACAATTTAGTAATATGAAACAACAGTCTAAGATTTTCATACCTATTGATGCTATATTTCTGCTTCTTGAATGTTATTCTAATAAGAAAAGGATTCCCAACATTATTGCTATTATTCAACATTGTTCTGAAGGTTCTAGACAATGCAATAAAACAAGAAAATAAATGAGTTTTAAAATTTGGAAAAAAGATAAAGATATTTAGGGTTTTTTTTTAAGATGGTAAGCCAGTATATTTGAAAATCTAAAATGTATGAAAGCCAGCTGAAAATTAATCTGAACTAATGAAAGAATTAGCAAAGTAATCAATATTTATAAGAACAATAGTAAGAAATCAGTTTATTTTCTATGACCAATAACTAACTGACTATATAAAGAGAAAGAGTAATTTATTGTAAAAATAAAACTATGAAATTCTGAAAAATAAACCTAATAAATACTTACCAAACCTATAAAGCTTAATGAAGTACAGAAAATAAATCTTAACAAATGGAAGGATAGATTATGTTTGTTTAAGGGAAGACTCAATATTTAAAGACAGCTATTTCCCCCAAATCTATATTTAAACAGTGCAACATCAGTTAACATAACAGCAGGATATTTTATGGAAAGTGATGAGTTGCTTTAGAAAATCATCTGGGGAAGAGGTTCAAGGTGGCAATGTAGGAAGATCCTGAACTCACCTCTTCCCATGATCTCACTGAATCAACAGGTACAAATGGAACAATTCCTTCTGAAAAAGACCTGAAAAGTAGCTGAATAGCTCCTTCACATCAGCAAAGAAGAAAAGAGTGACATCATGGTGGGTAGGAGAGGCTGAGATGTGATCTTGCCATAAACCCTTCCCCCTGCATGGTAACTCACAACTGGGAGGGAATTCACACATTTGGAGCTTCTCTCTAAGAACCATCAGGCATCTCAGCCTTTAAGACCTTCCCCAGAGAGATGAACCTCCAAAGCTTATGGCTTTGAAATCAGTGGAGTTCCATCCATAAGATGCAAAGGGCTTTAGTGAACAGAGAAACTGCTCTTAAAGGACTCATGGGCACTTATTCATCCTAGAGCCCAGTGCAGAAGCCATCGTTTGAAGAGTGTCCAGACTCTATGTGAAGGATACATATTTGCTAATCTAAAAGCATTCACCAGGGGGGAAGGAGTTTAATGGGATACTCTGAACAGAGGCACTGATGGGCAGCAGTTAGATTATTTGCTAATCTAAAAGCATTCACCAGAGGGGAAGGAGTTTAATGGGATACTCTCTGAGAACGGAGGCACTGATGGGCAGCAGTTTACTACTGCTAAATCTCATAGGCACCATTTTTTTTTCCCTTCTGATGGATACTATCTTTTACCCTCCATCTTTCTGCCTTTCTTCTGCCTTACTTAAGCTGGCAGGCACCATCTTTTCTTTCCCTTGGTGATGGTGAAGTGTGTTACCTTCACATTGTCTCTTTGTCCTGCTCCGCAATGCCAGTATCCTCTCAGAGGGGCAACTGTACACACATCCGGTGCCCCAATTTTTGTGACTGTCACTCAGGGGACACACCCTATGATCTCCTAGTTCTAGAGGCCAGAGGGTCCCATGAGATTGTAACAATTGGAGAGAGAGTTCTTGGCAGCTACAACCCCCAAGACACTGCAAAGACAGCAGATCAAAACATATCCCTAGTCTTTCTATGAAAAAAAAAAAAGCCTATTTACTTGTTCTGGAGCTTTGGCATGAAAGACAGGCTTCAGGTTTGCCTATGGAACTGCTCTAGGGAACATAGGGTGGGGAATGCCAGCTTTGGGTTCTCTTTGTGGCTTATTCAATGTGCTGGTGTCTCCCAGAAAAGAGATCATACACTCATCTGGAGCCCTTAGTTTTTGCAATTACTGCCAAGGGGACACCTCTAGATGTCATGGTCTGGAGGCCAGCAGGGTTACAATCACAGTCCCACAAGACTGTGTATATTTGCATACTTTTAAAAGTGGCAGGCTGAGGGTCTGGTTTCCTCTCAGCCTGAAACTAAGTGGTAGCTGAGATTCTTTCTCCCTCACTTTGGGACACTGACAGGTCTTGACAAATACTTATTTTTTTTTTAATTTATTTATGATAGGCACACAGTGAGAGAGAGAGAGGCAGAGACACAGGCAGAGGGAGAAGCAGGCTCCATGCACTGGGAGCCCGACGTGGGATTCGATCCCGGGTCTCCAGGATCGCGCCCTGGGCCAAAGGCAGGCGCCAAACTGCTGCGCCACCCAGGGATCCCGACAAATACTTAAAACTGAAAGTTATTGAAAATAAAATAGGCTGCTTGGACAATAACAAAGGTTCAAAAGACAACCAAGAGCTGAGGTAAAGTTGAATGACTAAGTTCTTCTACACAAGGCCACTCCTTCAAGACTGGGAGAGATGGCTGTTTTATCTAATACATAGGAACAAACAGAGAGAGCCAAGCAAAATGAGGAAACAGAAGAATATGTTCCAACAAAAGGAAAAAATACTCAATAAAGCAGAGATAAGTAATTTGCCTAATAAAGAATCCAAGGTAATAATCATAAAATTGCTCACCAAACTTGGAAGAATAATGGATGAATATGGTAAGAACTTCAACAAAGAGATAGAAAATAAAATAACAAACAGAAGTCACAGAGCTAAAAACTATAATAAGTGAACTGAAAAATATCCTGGAGGGGTTCAAAAGCACACTAATGATGTAGAAGAAAGGATCAGTGATTTCAAATGCAGGGCAGTGGAACTCCTCCAATCAGAAGAGCAAGAAGTGAAGATAGCTTAATGAATTTATAGGACACCATGAAGTAGATCAACACTTGCATTATAAGGGTCCCAGAGGAAAAGAAAGAAAAGGGAAGAATAATGGCTAAAAACTTCCCTAACTTAGGGGAGTAAATGGCTAAAAACTTCCCTAACCTGAGGAAGGAAACTGACATTCAGATTCAAGAAGCTTAGAGAATTCCAAATAAGATGAACCTAAACAGATCTACACCAAGATACATTATAATTGAGGTGTCGAAAGTTGAAGACAGAGAAAATCTTAAAAGGAGGGGCACCTGGGTGGCTCAGTGGTTGAGCATCTACCTTTGGCTCAGGTCATGATCGCGGGGTCCTGGGATCCAGTCCCACATCAGGCTTCCTGCAGGGAGCCTGCTTCTCCCTCTGCCTGTCTTTGCCTCTCTCTGTGTCTGTCATGAATAAATAAATAAAATCTTTTTTTAAAAAAGAATCTTAAAAGGAGCAAGAGAAAAACAACTTGTTATGTACAAGGAAACCCTAAGAAGACTCCGTAGATTTTTCAGCAGAAATTTTGTAGACCAGATGAAAAAGCCATATATATTCAGAGTACTGAAAGGAAAAAAAGAAAGTCTGACCAGGAATACTCTACCAAACGAAGTTAACACTCAGAATTGAGGAAGAGATAAAAAGCTTTCTAACTAAAAACAAACACCCAAAGTAGAAGTAGGGGAAAAAAAAAAAACAAGATCAGAATGGAAAGAAATGAAACAGAAGCTAAAAAGACAATAGTAAAATTCAATGAAATTAAGAGCTGGTTCTGTTAAAAGGCAAATGAAATTGACAAAAATTTAGTTAGACTCACTAAGAAAAAAAGAGAAGGCTCAAATAAAATCAGGAATGAAAGAAGAGATTTTACAATGGATACCAGGGAAATACAAAATATCACAAGAGACTATTATAAATAATTATGCATCAACACATTTGACAACCTATAAGAAATGGGTAAATTCCTAGAAACATACAAACTTCCAAGACTGAATCATGAAAATAACTTTAAAAAAACTGAATGGATTATTGCCAAGGAAATTGAATCATTAATCAAAAACCTTGCAACAAACAAAAGTCCATAACTAAATGGCTTCACTGGTGAATTCTACCAAACATTTATTTATTTTTATTTGTTTATTTTTAAAGATTTTATTTACTTATTCATGAGAGACACACAGAGAGAGGCAGAGACACAGGCAGAGGGAGAAGCAGGCTCCATGCAGGGAGCCCAACTGGGACTCGATCCCGAGTCTCCAGGATCACGCCCCAGGCCGAAGACAGGCGCCAAACTGCTGAGCCACCCAGGGATCCCAGAAATAGACTTTAAAACAAATTTCAGGAGTTCTGAGCATCAAAGTGAGGAAGATTCCCCCACACCCATAATAAATATCTTCGAAAAAGTTAAATAGCAAGTAACTTAGTTTAACTTGCTGAGCATCATATTGGGTGATTTCTTGCACTAGGTCCTAGAAGGCTATAAATTCACTGACATTCCCTGGACTAAAAAATATATATATATTCCCAGAAGGGAGGGTAGTATGGGGAGGAGAGTAGGTTTTAGGGTGAAAATAATAGTAGTTCTACCAAACATTTAAAGAATTAATAGCATCTTTCTCAAACTCTTCTACCCTATGTTATTTGCAGCATTATTTATAATAACCAAGATATAGAAGCAGCCCAAGTATCCATTGATAGATGAATGCATAAAGAAAATGTGAGATATATATACCACAATACAACGGTATATTACTCAGCCATAAAGAGAATGAAATCTTTCCACATGCAACAACATGGATGGAGCTGGAGCATATAATGCTAAGTAAAATAGTCACCCAAAGAAAGACAAATACCATATGACTTCACTCATGTGTGGAATTTAAGAAACAAAACAACAAGTAAAGGAAAGAAAAAGAGGGCGAGAGAGAAAGCAAAAACAGTTTCTTAACTATAGAGAACAAACTTATGGTTACTGGTGGGAGTGGGGGAGGGCAGTGGCGGGTGAAATAGGTAAAGGGAATTAAGAGTACACTTATCGTGATGAGCACTGAGTAATGTACAGAATTGTTGAATCACTATATTGTCCACTAGAAACTAATATAACACTGTATGTTTATTACACTGGAATTTAAAAAATAATAGTGAACAAATAAATAAGTAGGATGAGATCTTGCCATTTGTGGTAACATGGATGGACCTAGGGAGCATGATGCTAAGTGAAATAAGTCAGACAGAGAAAAACAAATACCATATGATTTTGCTTATATGTGGAACCTAATAAAATGAATAAATAAACAAACAAAAAGCAGAAAGAGACCCCAAAAGACAAAGAACAAACTGATAGTTTCTGAAAGGGACAGGAGTGAGTAGATGAACAAAATGGAAGAAGGACAGTGGGAGATACAGACTTCCAGTATGGAATGAATAAGTCATGAGGGTAAAAGGTACAAGGAATATAGTCAATAGTGTTGTAGTATTGCTATATGGTGACAGATGGTGGCTACACCTGTGGTTAGCATAGCATTGCATGTAGACTTGTTGAATCACTATATTGTACATCGGAAACTAATGTAATGTAACATGTGTCAACTGTACTTCAATTAGAAAAATGCATTGCTAAAAAACCTAGAAAAAATAACTTTTCCAAAAAACAGAAGAGAAAGCTTTCAAACTTATTTTATGAGGCCAGAATTACTCTGAAACCAGACAAAGGCACCACAAGAAAAGAAAATTACAATATTCTTGATGAACATAAATGCAAAGATCTTCCACAAAATATTAACAAACTAAATTCAACAATACATTAAAAGGATCATACACCATAACCAAATGGGATTTACTCCAAGGATGCAAGTATAGTTCAACATCTGCAAGCCAATCAATATAATATACCACATTAACAAAATGAGGGATAAAAATTATATAGTCATCTCAATAGATGCACAAGAAGCACTTGAGAAGTTCAACATCCATTTATGATAAAAAAGGAAACTCTCAACAAAGTGGTATAGAGGGAATCATATATCAACATAACAAAGACCATGTATGTCAAGTCCTCGCTAACATCATACTCAACAGTGAAAAGCTGAGAGCTTTTTCCTCTAAGGTCAGGAATAAGATAAAGATGCCCACTCTCACTACTGTTATTGAACATGGTATTAGAAGTCCCAGGGAGAACAAATAAGGAAAAGAACTGAAAAACCTCCAAATTGGAAAGAAAGAAATAAAACTGTTACTTTTTGTGGATGACATGACATTCTATATAGAAAATGCTAAAGACTCAATTTAAAAAAACTGCTAAAACTAATAAACATACTAAGTAAGATAATAGGATATAAAATATACAAAGATATGTTGCATTTTTATATACTAATAACTATCAGAACGAGAAATTAAGAAAACAATCCCATTCACAATTGCATCAAAAAGACTAGGAATAAATTTAAGGAGGTGAAAAATCTGTACATTGAAAACTCTAAGACATTCATCTAAGAAATTGAAGAAGGCACAAATAAATGGAAAGATACTTCATGCTCATAGATTGGAAGAATAATAGTTAAAGTGTCCAATCTACAGATTCAATGCAATCCCTATCAAAATTTCAATGATATTTTTCAGAGAAATAGGGCATATACACTCCTAAAATATGTATGGAACCACAAAAAAAAGCCAGAATAGCCAAAGCAATCTGGAGAAAACTATGCTGGAAACATCACATCCCTTATTTCAAAAAATATCAAAAATCTATAGCAATCAAAGCAATAGTCTGTTGATACAAAATCAGACACATGGACTCATGGAACAAAACAAAAAGCCTAGATATGAACACATACATATATGCCCAATTAATTTATGACAAAATAGACAATAATATATTACAGGGACAGGACAGCCACATGCCAAAGAATGAAACTAGACTAGTATTTGCATTTACACAAACATTTACTCAAAACAATTAAAGACCTGAAACCATAAAAATCCTAGAAAAATATATAGGTGGTAAACATCTTGACTTTGGTCTTGGCAATGACTTTTTGGATCTGACTCCAAATGTAAAGATAGTAAAAGTAAAAATACACAAGTGGGGCTACATCCACCTAAAAGTCTCTGTACAAGAAAGGAAACCATTAATAAAATGAAAAAGCAGCCTACTGAACAGGAGAAAATATTTGCAAATCATATATCTAATAAGGGGAAAATAGCCAATATTTATAAAGAACTTATATAACTCAACAGAAACATCATCATCATCATCCTCCTCATTATCATCATCATTACCATCATCATCTGGTTAAGAACGGTCAGGTTTTGCCTGGGTGACTCAGTTGGTTAAGCATCTGACTCCTGATTTCAGCTCAGGTCATAATCTCAGGGTCCTGAGATAGAGCCCTAGGTTGGGCTCTATGCTGGGCATGGAGCCTGATTAAGATTCTCTTTCTCTCCCTTTGTCCCTCCACTCCCCAACTCATGCTCTCTTTCTCTTTTTCTCTCAAAAACAAAATGAACCAACAAAAATGGTCAGAGAATCTAAATAAACATTTTACCAAAGAAGACATACAGATGAACAACAGGCAGACAAAAAAATGCTTAACATCACTAATTATCAGGGAAATGCAAATCAAAACCACAGTGAGCTATCATCTCCCACTTGTTAGAATGGCTATCCTCAAAGAGACAAGAAATAATAAGTGTTGGTGAAGATGTGGAGAAAAGGAACACATGCACTGTTGATAGAAATGTAAATTGCTGCAACTACTATGGAAAATAGTATGGGGGTTCCCCAAAAAATTAAAAATAAAACTACTATATGATCCAGCAACTTCACTTCTGGGTATTTATCCAAAGAAAATGGAACATATAGTTGATACTTGAACAATACAGGTTTGAACTGTGTGGGTGCGCTTGTACATAGAGTTTTAATAATACAGTACGGTAAATGTATTTTCTCTTTTTTATGATTTTCTTAACATTTTGTTTTCTCTAGTTTAATTTATTGTAAGAATACAATTCTACTCCTGAAACCAACATTGCACTCTATGTTGACTAACTAGAATTTAAATAAAATTTGAAGAAAAAGAAGAATACAGTGTATAATACTCATCCCTCTGCCTATGTCTCTGCCTCTCTCTCTGTGTCTCTCATGAATAAATAAAGAAAATCTTCTTTAAAAATTGGAATTACACACAATGGAGTACCTATTCAGCCATAAAAAAAGAATAAAATCTTGCCATTTTGAAAAAAACATGAATGGACTTTGAGGGTATTATACTAAATGAAATAAGTCAGACAGAGGAAGACAAATACCATATATTCTCACTTATATTTTAAATCTAAAAAAAAAAAAACAAAATAAGCAAGAAAGTAAAAAACCAAGCTTATAGATACAGAAAACAAATTTGTGGTTGCTAAGACAGGGAGTAAAATGGGCAAAAGGAGTCAAACAGTACAAACTTCCAGCCATAAAATAATGTCATGGGCATGTAATGTACAGCATGGTGACAGTAGTTAAAAATACTGTATTGTATATCCAGAAGTTAAATATACTGTATTGTATATTCAGAAGTTGCTAAGAAAGTAAATCTTAAAAGTTCTTATCACAAGAAAATAATGGTAACTATGTATGGTGGTAGATGTCAACTAGACTTATTGTGGTGATAACTTTGCAATGTACACAAATATCAAATCATTATGTTGTATACCTGAAATTTGTAGGTTATACGTCACCTCTAGTTCACTAAAAATACATGCATACATGTTAAAACCAAAACCAAACCCGAACAAAACAAAACTCCCCCAAAACATTTGGCTTATCCATTGTCAAATAAGCTCGAGTCTAGGTCTTGTACGTCAAAATTCACGTGTTTCTCACTATGCTATGCTGTCTTGCAGTGTTCCTTAGTATTATCTTTTATGTCAATGGTATAGAAGTTGTCAAAAAAAGAAATCCTCTGTAATTAGCACCAGGGTATGTGTTTCAAACTAGGTGATTAAAGAAAGCAAAGCTGTATCCAGAAATGTTTTCTTTATTTTGTATTTAAAATAGCATATCCCAAAAAAATAAAAATAAAAAATAAAATAGTATATCCCTTATAAAAACAAAAATTCTAAAATATAATTTTTAGGTTATAAAAATTACACACAATAATTTAAAGAAATAGATAAAATGTAAATAAGAAAATAAAAATCACCTAGATGCTAAAACAAAATCATCTGCAAAGTAAAAAAACAGGAATAACTATAAAAATTCTAAAAGAGAAGAACAATGAGAACTGCTCATATGGCATGAGACAGTGTAAATAGATCAATGGAAAAGAAAAACAGAACATTAGATAAAAATACAGCATGTGTCCATCTGGAAATTTGGTGTGTGAGGACAATGTCACTCCAAATGAACAGAGAAAGAAGAAAAAAACCTGAAAAAATTGTGTAGGAACACTTGGCTATACATTTGGTGAAAAAAAAACAAAATTTCTATCACACACCATAATCAAAGTAAATTTCAGATGCAAAGTCCTAAATGTTAAAATCAAAACTATAAATTATTAAAGATTTTTTTTGTAACAGAAGTGAGGAAGGCCTTTAAAACAAAACACAAAAGGTTTATAGATATTAACCCATAAAATTAATATCTCCTCTATTAAAAAGGTATTTTAAAAGTTAAATGACAAATTATAATTAGAAGAACATAAATAACAGTCAAGGAATTAATAACTATAATAAATACAGAGTCACACTGGTAACTAAAATACAAACAACCAATAATAGACAAAGAATATTAATATATAATTCACAGAAGAAATATAATAGTTTAATTAAACACATTAAAATTTGCTCAGATTTAAAATCAATTTAAGTTTTATAATATGTTCTGATGAAGTTATGTTGTATTCTTATACAATGCTGTTGGAACATTAGTCAGTGTGGTATTTTCATCACCATTTCCATCTTATGGAAATAATCTATTAAAGTGAGAAATATTCATTCTCCATAATCCTGCACTTTCTCTTTTTGTTATCTATTTCAGAAAAATTTGTTTTGTGAGACAATTTTAAGCACACAACAGAACACCTAGCACATAATGGGCACTCAAAGAAGTTGATTGTTTAGGGGAATTCATTTCACTTTTAGACACATAAGTGTGCAAAAAACTGAAAAATATTTTTCTCTATTACTGAGCTAAGGAGCCCTCAGTTCTTATGAATGGAAAAAACCAAACAGTCAATTCAAATTGATTTGGAGGTTTCCAAAATAAATTCAGTTTATTTTTGGTGAGCATTCAATGGATTTAGTTTTTCCTTCTCTCTTCATCTTTCATTCTCCTCATAGATGGAGCTTATTCACCATCTGGGCATCAATTACCTGATCTGTAGTCATGAGCGTATAACACAAGCTTCTATGAGATGTAGGATTCCTACAGGTGTTTGGTCATTGGGATCGTTTTTCCCAGCTGCATTCTATAGAACATAATTTCTAGATATTTTCTCCCATATAGTTGATGTGATGCCACCATCTTGTGTGGGTCTTTACCTTAAGAAGTATCATTATACTTGGAAACCAAATTAAAGGAGTACCCAGATAAGGGAGAAATGGTGTAGGAACTTAGGCCAGCTGGTCTCTAGTTTGAGGAGGAAGGGATCATTTTTCATCACTGGTCTTGTCTTTTTGCATCCTTCTTTCTCCACAGCAAGAAAGAAAAGATCTAGAAGGCAAGTCCAAGGTTCTCTCTTGAGAGAGAACAAGGAATAGACTGTATAGTTGGCTTGCAGTCTATGCCTTAAGATGATGGGGTAAATATAGTTTTTTAGGTTTACCTATTATTTAGCTTAGTTTCCCAGGATAGAAAATCAAATAGGAATTTGAGACTCAAGCCTCAGGTATGCAGAGTATGTGTTTTCATAGATTATTCTTAGTATGATGACTAAGACTCTGGAAATTTCCATCCTGACTATCTCTGCCCATGAACACAGAAAACAACAGGCTCCCTCAGGCTCTATACTATGATTTGAGGACTCCTTGTTTAGTTAGATGTTGAAGCAAATCTCTAATTTGGACTTCTGTTTCAGGTCTGGAGATAATAGGGGCTTGATTACATGATCTGAAAAGTCTTCTTTAGTTCTAAATACTGCACATCTAGATTTTATACAAAATGACATAATGGTTAGATGAGAACACTTTAGATAATCTGTCAAATTCATTGGTTTAAATTTTATCAACTTCTGGAGTAGTGATTCTTAGAGCTATAAATTCCTTTCCAGGGAGATTCTACATTCTTCCTTTCATTGATGAGTAGAAATTTCTTCAAAAAGAAGCCAAACTACTTGATTTCCAGCAAAATGAAGTGTGGGTTAATTACAATTCTTAAAGGCTGTATGCCGGCTTAAAAAGCTTTTATAAGGGTGACTTGTGAGACTTCTGGGGAAGATAGACTAGTAGGAGGACCCTAAGCTCACCTTGTCCCACGAATACAACTAGATAATAACCACAACAGTGTAAATAACCTAAAAAATGACCCAAAGACTGGCGGAACCCTCTACAGATAAATGTCTAAAAGAGACCACATTAAAGAACGTAGGAAGTGCAGAGATATGGTTAGAAGCTAAATGGACCAGTGGAACGGTCCACAGGAAGGACGGATGGCACAGGCACAGAGAAGGAAGAGAAACAGACTTTCACACCGTAGAGCCCAAATGAGGGACCTACACAGGAAAGACAAATCCCCATAATATTTGACTTTGGAAGCCAAAAGGGATGAATTTAGTGAGTTCTTACAATCAGCAGAGCTTTAACACCTAGAACTTTAAAAATCAGCAGGCTTGGCTCTGGGAGAGTTAGGAGGGCAAGAGAATACTGAATCCCCACTTCCCCTCAAGAGACAACAACAAACAGCCCCGCAGAGATACAACTTAGAAGCAACAGTTTTAAAAGTGCCTGGGGTATATGAGATGGAGATTTGTTTACTAATCTTAGAGCATGTGCTGGAGGGGATTTTGGGAGATTTCTCCAGGAACAAGGAGTTGGTGGATGCCATTTCCCTCCCCTGCCCCAAACATAAACACATGGACATCTGCAGGAACCAGCAGAGTGCCAACACTCACTACCTAACTTACTAATGGTTTTCTCTATTCCCACATTCTCTTGTAGACCTGCTTCTCCCCTGGACAGGCCTCTGCTCCAGGTCCCCTCCCATAGCAGACCCACCAAAACTTAACACTGCTGCCTCACCCCCATGTACTTTTATAGATCTTCCCCCTTCAACCTGACCTGCCTTGGTCCCAATGGCTACAGGTCCCCCCTGCAGTGGATCAGCAAAAAGCCTTGTAAATACTACATTCCCTGCCCCATCCAATATGCTCTGGGCTGGAATCTATCCAAAGCAGTGCCACAAGCATGGTAGTGAGCAAGCAACCCTAACAGGGGCCAGCACCACTCTATAGTGACCTGACTTCTGCCCCATGGAGAGGGACAGATAACTACATATGACCATCAGACTGAGTCTCCAGTAGTGGACTGGGAGCAACACTAGTTTGACTGCAGGCTCCACCTACGAACAAAAGCTTCTCAGGGCACTACGCAAGGAAAATGCCCTGCAGTTTGGTGCGACTTCATCTCTGCAAATGCCTGGTCTGACTCAACTTAAGCCCAGTGTGGCCCCAGACTGACCCATTGACAACACAGGGACTAAGCCCTGGCCACAACATGCAAAGAGAGCCATTGCATATGACTGGACTGAAGGCAAACACAGCTCAGTTACTACAGTAAAGTACACACACCACACATAGGAGACACTCCAGAAGGGCCAGGTTCTGATGAACAAAGGACATTGCATTGCAGGGCACTATAGGACCTCTTCTTCATAAGGCCATTATTCTCAAAAGCAAGAGGCATAGCTAACACCCCTAACACATAGAAACAGATATAGAGTGTTAGACAAAATAAAAAGACAGAGGAATATTTTCCAAATGAAAGAACTGGACAAGTTTAAGCAGGATATCTCAAGGAAATGGAGATAAGTAGTATACTCGATAGAAAATTTAAAGTAATGATCATAAAGATACTCATTGGACTTGAGAAAAAAAAATAGAGAATCTCAGAGACACCCTTAAAAAGAGAGATAGAAAACATAAAGAACCAATCAGAGATGAAAATCTCAGTAACTGAAATTAAAAATACACTAGAGGGGATAAATAATAGGATAGAGGAAGTAGAAGAACAGATCAGTGACCTGGAGGACAGAGTAATAGAAAGCAATCAATATGAACAGGAGAGAGAAAAGTAATTTTTTAATTTTTATTTATTCATAAAAGACACACAGAGAGGCAGAGACATAAGCAGAGGGAGAAGTAGGCTTCCTCCAGGGAGCCCGATGTGGGACTCAATCCCAGGACCCTGGGATCACACCCTGAGCCAAAACAGATGCTCAACCACTGAGCATTTGAGGCATACCTCGAATTTAAATTTCAAAATTTCAAATTGTCAAAGAGCCATAGGGGAATGAAATCAACTGGGAGTTTGATTTGATAGTGAATCTCTGTAATATCAAAGTAGACTTAGAATTTGAGAGATGAAAGGGACTTTTAAAGGTCATTGCAGTCAACAAAATCTTGAGAATATCGAGACCAGTGCAGGTCTTGGAGCCATAAATCCCGATTCTAATTTTCTGTTATGGTGCCCTGAGAGAGTTAGTTAATTTTTCCCCCATTTAGAAGACAGATTTTTAAGAACATTGTATGAGGAATCTTACCTACCAGTATTTGGCACCCTGTCCACAAAGCTAGCACCCATCCCTAGTGATTTTACCAAGGCCACATAATTAGCTGGGTATGGATCCACCCCCAGCTGGTCTTAGACTCTACCATTCAGTGCTCTTCCTCTCCACATTCTCCACTCTTAAAAGCTTCTTTTCTTTTCTTTTTTTCCTTTCCTTTTCTTTTTTTTCCCTTTTCTTTCTTTCTTTCTTTCTTTCTTTCTTTCTTTCTTTCTTTCTTTCTTTCTTTCTTTCTTTCTTCTTTCTTTCTTTCTTCCTTAAGGTCTAAGAGCACAGTATACGCAGAAAGCTCAAATGAGACATGACTTCTTTTTCTTTTAAATACAGAAGTAGCTCCTCAAAGAAACTACTATCCAACCTGAGACAACATTATAACTATTATATTGATATAATTATGATATGTATCATAGTATCACCTCTAATTGTCTGGAAAGACAATTGTAAGATCAGCAGGAGTAATTAAATTGGAGTTACATCAAGGCATGGTGAAAAGAGCACCAGAGAACTTGTAACATCACTCCTTACTAGTTGTGTGCCCAGATCCCTTCACTTTTTCAACTCTAGGTTTTCTCATCTGAAAAATGTGGATATGATTCCTGTCCCATCTATTCTACAGAATTCTTGTGAAAGGCAAATGAAATAAATCATGTAAATGGGTCCTGGAGATGATAAAGTGATGTTTAAATGTAATTTCATGTTATTTGCTTATGAAAATTCTTTGAAAAGTTAACAGCACAAATCAAAGACTGATTATTATTGAAATTAAACTTGTTTACTGTGTGCTTCTTTCGTGTGGGCACTCTCAGTATCTTTGGTTTATGTAATGATAAATCATAAATGTGGCACCAGATGTTCCTTAGTCCCTGAGTTCTGGGAAGCATGTCAGAAAATGTCAGGGGTGACCACTGAGAAGCATTCAGAGTGACTTAGTTGAGCTCTTGGTATCTAAGACGCGTAGCAAAGAAGGCATATGGTTTTAACTGTTTAGGGCTTACTTTATGAGCTAATTGGTATTTAATCCAATGTGCTTATTTGCAAAAGTCTCTATTAAGATACAAGACTTTCCAAATAAACATAAAAAATCCTTAAATGATAACTACCTAACCTCACATCTACAAAAATAGCATAGTTTTTAGTTCAATTTAGATTTGTTACATATTTTCCTCTTTCTCTCTTGAAAAGTATAGTTGAATGTAGTACAAGCTAATTTTCTTATTTGTTTGCAAAGTACAAATGAAAGTCTATACTACTGTATTTTCATAAGTGATCTAAGTTCCAGAGGAGAAGCAAAGTAAAAGTTGAAAGCTAAGAACAGACATGTGACAACATGTCCATCATTACTGAAAAATTAAGAGATTTCTTTCAGTTTGTAGAAAAAATTCATCTCCTGCAGATATCCAAATTGTCTCAAGACAGAAAAATTTAAATTCCAAATTGGCATTGCCTTCAAGTTTTATTTTGTCTTAAGTTACATGTCCTCTCCATTTAACCATTGCCAAATGAAGTTCAAATCTGTCACCTTCCTTTATTGACTTACATAGAATAAGATGTACATTTACTTTTTTCCTCCATTAGGGGTGAAGGGTATTGTGAGATGGCTGGAGAAGACATAAGCATAGTCTGATGCCATGGCATGGATTTTCATGGTTGTGCCACACAAAATTGTTTATTAATTTGTCTTATTTTTATAAAAATGTGATTAAATATATATTTTTCCACATACCCAAAAGTGGAAGAAGAAAAATATGCTAACTACATAGTTGACTTCTCTCTCTGCATTGGGCAAACAGATCAGGAATGTGTCATCAACCTACCTGGAGTCAGAAACTACTCTTCCTCCAGAAAATATACACAAACAGAAAATTTTTCATTCAATTGATGGATCCACCAGATAGCAATTGACTTAAGAGTCAGAAGCCCTAAAGAATGAGGAAGGCAATATCTTCTCTTCATTTTTTAAAAAGACCCATTATGTTCTCCTCTTACCCTGTACGTGCTGTGTGCATCAAAGATCAATTTTGCGTTAATGTCTGACAGATGGGTGCTTGATCAAGAATAGTGGGTTCCAAATGCCATTCAAGGAGGTTATAATTTTCCATATTCCTCAACATGTGAAAAAAAATAAATACAACCAGAGGGTGTTTATTTGGTAGAGTAGAATTTTTATTCCTTTTCATCCTCTCCTTTTTCCTTTGGGGCAGAACAGGACTTTCTTAATTAAGAGAATAACACCTGAAGCTATTCCATAGGAAGTGGCCAATATTGGCTAAAAGGGATGTGTTGTATTTATTTTTTTCTGCAGAAGCTCTACTCTGAGGAATCTGAAAGACCTCAGGCCTCCTCCCCCAAAGCACAGTAAGGATCTAGCCTTAGAGCCAGGAGCAATGCTCAGAACTCTGGGAACCCAGTGAGGCTTACGTAGGATAGAGCTGTAGCCTGGAAAAGGTGAACAGGGCTGAGGAAGAACTGAGGACTGTTTGGGGTGGTGAGGTGAGGACAGAAGGGGATGAAGAGAGAGATAGGGAAACCTCAACTAAGTTCTTTATGAGCTGAACAGCAACTTGAAAGGAATAGCAAGAAGAAAGTTGTATACCATTATACACACTCTCTCAATGTGTGATCATCATATAGTAAGAGAGTTTCCTTTTACATAATGAACTGAACTAGCACACCGTTCCAAACATTGCATTGTTGGTGAGATGTTGGCAACTTATTTCTTGAGGAAAATCAACCTTCGTTCAGATAGAATGTATGCTTTCTTCACTGGGAAATCCTTGCTATCAAAAAAAAAAAAAATCAGCTCAGTTAAATGGTGCAGATGGTTTGTAGACTTATAGTTGGACCTTTTTGAGTAGCACTGAACCAGAAAACATCTGAAGTAGCTGAAGTCAAAAATAGGAAACTAGGCTGGTCCTACGTACTCAGGAGCTATGGCTTTGGTACAGACATGGCCAAGACCTAGAACCACACCACACACAACCAGTCATGAAAATGGCATGAAGCAGCATCAAGAAACCCCAATCACAAAGATAAAAATCTGTTAAGGGGGTGGACCCTAAGTTCCTGAGGAACATGTGCTTTGCCAAGAAGTACAAGAAGGGCCTAAAGAAGATGCAGGCCAAGAACATCAAGGCCACAAGTGCATGGGCTGAGGCTTTCCAGGTTTTTGTCAAGCCCAATCAGGTCAAGCCCAAGATCCCAAAGGGTGGCAGCCACCAGCTCAATCAACTTACCTACATCTCTTATCTCAAGCTTGAGACACTTGCACATGCCTACATTGCCAACAGTCTCAGGCTCTGCCAGCCAAAGGCCAAGGGCAAAGCTCAAACCAAAGCCCAGGCTTCAGCTGCCACTCAGGCTCTGGCTCCCAAAGGTGCCCAGGCCCCACGAAAGCTCCAGCAAAGAGGCTTCTGTTAGCCAATGTGAAGATGGAAGCACTGCTGTGACCCCTGGCCTTCCGTCTGCATAGGACTGGTGTCCTCCTGTGCTATTTGTACAAATAAATCTGAATCAGGAAAAAAAATGAATAAATAAAACTTAAAATAGAGAGCTCAGGTTCTGACATTGGGTGAGTTGATTGAAATCCTATGAGTGCTCCTGGGTAAGTTACTTAATTTCTCACTTTATTTGATCAGTGGGAATAATCATGGTAGCATCTGACTGGGTCATGAACATCTAAAAGGAACAATTCCCTTGTGTGTTTTGGCAAGTAGTAACCACTCTATAAATGTTAGCTGCTAATATTACTTTTTCTTATTTGTTCATGACACATGTATTAAATGTAATTTATCTACATAAAAACTTCACAGCTTAGGTTCTTACCAGTACTGAGAATCTAGATCACGTGGATACATTGCAGTTGAGTCACTCTTAATACTTCTTCCACAGCATGCTGCTTGAGTGCAGTGGAAAGACTAGCATGAATGAATATTTTAAGTACAATGAAATGAAAATTGCCAATGTCTGTTGGCTGGAACCAGAGAGCACCAACGCCAAATGGTTAAAGCAAATGTGTTGACTCATGTAATTGGAAGTACAGAGTAGGGTCAGCTTCAGTGCTAACTTCATCCTGGCTTCTGGGTCCATTTTTCCTGGCAATCCTTTGACCCAGGCTTTCTCAAAACATTGATGTCACCTCTCGAGTGGTAGAGAGATAATAACATTTCAGATTTGACATTCTGCAGCCCACCAGGTCCAGGGAAAGAAAGCATAAGTTTTATCAGAAAAATACGAATGGACTTTCTCAGAGCTCTTGATTTCAATGTTCCCAACTTGAGTCACATGCCCTTTTCGGAACTAATTACCAGCAAAGGAATCTGATTACTCCTAGACTTACGAATCTCATAGGAAGGACCCTGAAGGAGAAAGCAGTGGTGTTTTCAATAGGTATGATAAGAAAAGAACAATAAAACCTTCCAGGAATTCCCCTCCCCCCCTTTTTTTACCTTCTAGGAATTCCTAAAGGAAAAATACCTACATATAGTCATACTATGTACTGTCAGACCTTGAAAAGCATTTAGAGATAATCTGTCCAAATTCTTCAGCCTATAGAAAAGGAACTCAAGGCAAAATAAATAAAATGAATTGTCCAAGGCTATCCAGCCAAAGGTGGCCCAGCTGTGACTCTAACTTGGGCATTATTATTTCAAATCTATTGTGCTTTCAACACCGGCCAGTTTTTCTGCCATCTTAACTAATAAAAACAAAAACAAAGCATGTAATTCTGATTGTTTGCCCATTGCTTAGGGATTCCAGCTGCTGATAGGAACCATAACCTGGACTGAGGAGAAAAGTAAGTGCAGTTTATGCGCTATAACTTGTTCATAATACCTTTCAGTTTCTTTAGAGAATGTAGATTATCTTTCAATAGTTCCGTCTTGTGTAGTTATTTTGCCCCTTATCAATAAAATCTTTAAAGGACATCCAATGTTCTGAGAAAGAAATATAGTACCTGAGAAGCAAACTGTATTAATTTATGATGACTACTGTTTTGTATCATAACCTCTTGTATCCAATTGAACCAGTTTTATCCTGGCTGGATTCTTTGAACTTCATTGTTTTGTTGTGCAGAATTATAAGAATATTAAAAAGAAGTTTCTTATTTTGAAGCTTTCTGCTTAATGCATTATTTCATTGTATTTGGAATGGATCCCAAAGTAACTCTTATTCTAGTGATCAACCTCACATACTGAAGGCTTTATCCTTAATTATTCTAAAAATAGCCACATACAGTTTAGTTGACTTTTTAAAATCCATATCTCTGAAACAATTTGGGGAAGGAAGCAATGCATACGGGAAGCCTCACTGGTACTCTGTTTCAGGCCAGCAACTGAATCTTTAATGTAAATCTTTAACATCAAATTCTTAATGTAAAAAAATCAGTCACTGGGCCAGCAGACCAAATGACTGGCCTGTGATCATCAGCCTCTTCCATTCTGCAAAATATTTAAGTGGGATTTTAGTGTTACGATATAAAGGCATACAGAAAACTTGCAATATCTTTTAAATATATAGTTCCATGAACTTTGTCTCAAATTCCACTAAGAAGGCTTCTGTCTTCATAGGGAAAAAAATGGCAATGTTTTTAAAAAGTATTTAGCTTGTGCATACTTAGACTATAGAACTGAAAAATTCCTTTCTTATGCTTTTAGTTATTTCCAATGAGTATTGTACCATTTCTAAATATTTGATGAAGGCAATAAAGTGGATTAGCCCTTCACACTTCAGTGGATTGTGGATTTACTCCCAGTTGGAATCATTTCTGTCCTAGGAATATCAAAATCAGTGACCTTTAATATGTCAATTTGTTTCTCCATCTGTCCCACAATGTAGATGTGAGGAATTGGACTAATGCTATTGAACCATGCTTTCCTCTTCTTAGATGTGAATGTGTTGATTCCTATATATTGAGCTTCTTTGGCAATTTTTCATGTGTACTATTTCCCTTCACTCAAGTAAAAGTACTTCACAAGGAAAGAGTATAAGGATAAAGTCTAAGATTTGTGATTCATTCCTAGCTCTTCTTTTTAGTTTATGTTTCTCTTAGTTTCTTCTAATATTCTGGTTCTTTTACTAACTCAAGTGAAATTGTCTATTTTTTTCTAGATATATAATTAATTCAGATACAGTGTTGCACCTGGAAAAAAGAATATCATAGGAAAATGTGTTCTAATTTTATGAATTGCCAGTTTTTTCATATGGGGAGTTGGACCATGTAGCCTATCTTAATTTAACCACAGTCTATGAAATAATGCATATTTGTCAATAATCAATGTATAGATTGAAGGGATCAGATGTATTCTTAATAATTTCTGAGATGATATTATGTATTTAAATTAAAGGGGATTTCAGCCAAGTAGGTCATTAACTTAAGGCTTTATTAATAAATCTTGATTTTATGTAATTATTTTTGAGCCTTATACTTTTGAGTGGGTAGATGGGAAGAATGACTATCTATCTGCCACTCTTTGCTTTCTGCATATTGTCTTCCTGAACTTAATCCTGATTGTGGTATATAATACAGGTTCCTTTTACCATATGCTTCAGAGACTGATGGCTATGTACACTGTACACCTTGAACTTACACAGTATCATATGTCAATTATCAATAACCTGGAAAGGAAAAAAAAAAGAGTGATAGTTTACTGTTTGGGTTTGAAACCCTAGTTTTGAAAATTAGATATCTCTGGGTCTCAGCCCTGGCTGTGCACGTCTCTTCTTTCTGTCTAGTATTTGGGTTTTGGTTTCTGATCTGGATAACTCCCTTAGCCTCCATACCTCATACTCAATTCAGAGGTAATCTTTCTAGATTATAACTCCTGATTCTCGTGAGGCATTTCAGTCTCTAAAAGTCATCATGCAGACAGAAGTTGTGTTTATCCATTTTGCCTTCCTCCCCTTGATGCCTAAGCCTGTCCTGCCCCAGTGATAGAGTCTATTATATCTCAAAGCAAATATGGATCAAAATTTACCAGAGGCACAAACTGGTGGTCCAAACATAAGACCAGCTCACCAGCATGTTTTTATTTGACTAGAAGCATGTTTTAAGAAAAGCTAAATATGTTCAGGCAGGGAATGGACTCTCAGGTTTTGAGTATGAGTTCCTGCCACTCAGGTAGTCTCAAATCACACTGTGTTCAAATAAATTGCTTGTTCCCGAAGATATTTGAAATTGAGATTGTAAAACCTGGCTTTTACCATTCAAATATTTTATGTTAACCCTGTTCTGTTTATTTTTTTTTGATTGGTTGGTCATGTGTTTTTGTTGTTTTGTTGTTGTTGTTTTTAGAGAAAACTTATTCTTCCATTCTTTCTAACCTGAGCTTTTCTGATATTATGATATCATCACTGCTTCCATACTTGACATTATTTTATTCTTGGTGATAACATAAAGGCAAACATTGGTGGCTGGACATAACAACCTCAGTTTCATCTTATGTACATAAACAGCTCTAATGCACTAAAGAGTGTGAACATGATGAGTGTTGCTGTTTACAACTCCAATGAATGTGCTTCTGGGTCAGTTTAGAGTGACAAAAGTGAAAGCAGTCCTGTATGGCATAAGTGTTCTTCCCATCCTTTAAAGAACAATGTGAAATTAATTCTTTGCTCTTTATTTTTGTGTATGTATTAGTTAGAATTGGATTTGGTTGCAAGTGATTTAAAAACAACAACAACAAAAATAATGATTCCTTGAACCAGACACTTTGTGTATTTTATTCTTACTTTAGGGTCTGGCAAGGTGGTCCAGAATTAGAATAGGAACCACAGATGCTCAGGCTCTTTCTAATTTGCTGCTTCTTTATTCATGAGGCTGCTTTAGCTCCAGCCATCATGTTCACATTCCAGCCAAAAAGAAGGAAATTAGAACAAGAAAGGGCATACTCCACCTTTAAGGACTCACACCAAAAGTTTTACACGCATATCGATTTATTTTCCATTGTTCAGGGTGCTATCACTTGACCATAAGTAGCTACATGAAAAGTTGAGAAAAAAATATACATGTCCAAATATACTCAGCATGTCTGAAGTCAAAGCCAAAATATCCTAGTCTCTAGGTTCATTATTTATTTTAATAACATCTATGTTTATTATAAATGATAAATCTTTGCTATGGATATTTTAAATGCTAAAATATTTTACATTGAGGGCTTACAATCATTTTAGTTTACTGTATTAATTTCACTTGTGGTGGATTTACCTGTTGAATTTTTCCATGAGTAATGAATTTAAGTGCATCAAATAAGGAACTCAGAGAAAACAATAAAGGAATGCCAAACACACAGGCTTCTCTTAGGGAATAGAATTATGTTGCTCATAGCTCTTTAGACATTCTGGGATCACATCAAGAGAGGTTTCAGAGAGCAAAAGAAAATGGGATAGAGAAACAGGGTTGAGCAATCTGCAGAGCAGGGAGGTGGCTAAAAAGTTATGGACCATCATGAAGGAGCTGGTCAAGAAACCTAAAGGAAGGACATTTCTGCTGGAAGACTTAAATTGGTAGCCCAACTCTGAAGCTAAAGCAGTGGTAGGCAGATGGTGAAAGCAGAGGGTATTCCCTTAAAACCTCAGCATGGTGTCTAGGAATGGCTGCTGTGGAGCCTTTTTAAATGTTTGCCAAAAAAAGGGATGACCTCGCTCAGTTGCTTGGGGCCTGCAGACCTATAGGATGTTAGCTTTGGCAACAAAGGACACCACCTGCAGAGCTTCCACTTCCCTACATCGGCAGAGAACCAGGGCCTGTGGCCACATGCATCTAACAAGAATCTGCAAGACTCTCCTCTAGCTGGAGACTTGGAAACTTCTGCAGAAAGCACTCAATTGTCCCTTCACATGAGGTCAAGGTTAGAACTGTGACCTTCAGTCCTTGATGCTTCCCCAGCAGCCCCGGCAATGCTTTAGTGATACAAGTTGTAGCTTTCACTCAATGTACAACAATGAAGCATAAGGTTTGGGCTTTACTTAGGGGCCACTTCTCTCCCAGAGACTATCTTCTCCTTCAGAAGTTTACTCATTATTTATCTGAGGGAATACAGAATAATTAGAACACAGAAGGGACTCCTGAGTACTCAGAGGAAAAAGGCACTCAAAATTCACCAGTGAAGTGGACTGAATCTACAAGCCCACATTCTTTTTTTTTTTTTTTTCATCTGACAAAATATTTTATTCCATGAGCTTTTCTCCTTATTTTTATTTTTATTTTTTTTTTAATTAACTTTTATTGGTGTTTAATTTACCAACATACAGAAAAACACCCAGTGCTCATCCCGTCAAGTGTCCACCTCAGTGCCCGTCACCCATTCCCCTCCAACACCCGCCCTCCTCCCCTTCCACCACCCCTAGTTCGTTTCCCCGAGTTAGGAGTCTTTATGTTCTGTCTCCCTTCCTGATATTTCCCAACATTTCTTTTCCCTTCCTTTATATTCCCTTTCACTATTATTCATATTCCCCAAATGAATGAGAACATACACTGTTTGTCCTTCTCCGATTGACTTATTTCACTCAGCATAATACCCTCCAGTTCCATCCACGTTGAAGCAAATGGTGGGTATTTGTCGTTTCTAATTGCTGAGTAATATTCCATTGTATACATAAACCACATCTTCTTTATCCATTCATCTTTCGATGGACACCGAGGCTCCTTCCACAGTTTGGCTATTGTGGCCATTGCTGATAGAAACATCGGGGTGCAGGTGTCCCGACGTTTCATTGCATCTGAATCTTTGGGGTAAATCCCCAACAGTGCAATTGCTGGGTCGTAGGGCAGGTCTATTTTTAACTCTTTGAGGAACCTCCACACAGTTTTCCAGAGTGGCTGCACCAGTTCACATTCCCACCAACAGTGTAAGAGGGTTCCCTTTTCTCCGCATCCTCTCCAACATTTGTTGTTTCCTGCCTTGTTAATTTTCCCCATTCTCACTGGTGTGAGGTGGTATCTCATTGTGGTTTTGATTTGTATTTCCCTGATGGCAAGTGATGCAGAGCATTTTCCCACATTCTTAAAAGATGAATAGGAAAGAAAAAAAAAAGATGAAGGAATAGATTAAATCAGGACAATCCACAAAATCCTAAAGTATCTTATCTCTCTCCCTAAACCAGAAATAAGAGATTAAATATACAGAAAATGTCCAGATCACATATAAAAATAGAGCTCTGACCCACAACCAGCAGCAACCTACCCAGGAGACCAATGTCCTATGTACAGTATAGACATACCTCAAAGGTACCGCAGATGTGGTTTCATATCATCACAATAAAGTGAAAATGATAATAAAGTGAGTCAAGTTCATGTCTTGGTTTTCTAGTGCATATATGAGTTATTTTACCCTATACTATGGTCTATTAAGTGTGTAATAATATTATGTCTAAAAAAAACTTATATATATACCTTACTTCAAAATACTTTATTGCCAAAAAAAAAAATCATCTGAGCTTTCAGTGAGTCATAATCTTTTTGCTGGCAGAGGGTCTTGCCTTCCTGTTGCTGGCTGCTGACTGATCAGGGTGGTGGTTGCTGAAGGTAGGGCAGCTAAGACAATGATGAAGTTTGCCACATTGAAAAACTCTTCCTTTTGTGACCAGTTTTTCTATAGCCTTTGGTGCTGTTTGATAACAATTTACCCACAGTAGAGCTTCTTTTAAAGTTGGAATCCATCCTCTCAAACCTGCCACGACTTTATCAACTAAGTTTGTATAATATTCTAAATCCTCTTTTGTTATCTCAACAGTCTTCATGGCATCTTCACCAGGAATAGGTGCCATCTCAGGAAACCACTTTCTTTGCTCATCCATAAGAAGCAACTCCTCATCTGTTCAAGTTTTATCATGAGATGGCAGCAGTTCAGTCACATCTTCAGGCTTCATTTCTAATTCTAATTCTCTTGCTGTTTTACCACATCTGCAGTTACTTCCTCTATGGAAGTCTTAAACCCCTCAAAGTCATTCATGAGACTGGGAATCAACTTATTCCAAACTCTTGCTCATGTGGATATTTTGACCTTGTGGGTCACCAAGGTTCTAAACGTCATCTAGGATAGCGAAATCTTTCCAGAACGTTTTCAATTTACTTTGCCCAGATCCATCAGAGAAATCACAATCTATGGCAGCTCTAGCCTTATGAGATGTATTTCTTAAATAATAAGACTCGAAAGTTGAAATTACTCCTTGATCCATTAACCACAGAATGGATGTTGTGTTAGCAGACATGAAAACAACATTAATCTCATTGTATATCTCCATCAAAGTTCTTGGGTAACCAGGTGCATTGTCAATGAACAGTAATATTTTTTTGAAAATTTTATTATTTATTTATTTATTTATTTATTTATTTATTTATTTATTTATGAGAGACACACACAGAGAGAGAGGCAGAGACACAGAGAGAAAAGAATGCTCCATGCAGGGAGCCCAATGTGGGACTTGATCCCGGGACCCCAGGATCACACCCTGGGCCTAAGGCAGATGCTCAACCACTGAGCCATCCAGGCATCCAGAGCAGTAATATTTTGAAAAGAATCTTTTTTTTTTCCTGAGTGTTATTAAGTCTCAACAATGGGTTTAAAATATTCAGTAAACCATGATGTAAATAGAGTATGCTGTCATCTAGGTTTTGTTGTTCCATTTATAGAGTACAAGAAGAGTAGATTTAGCACAATTCTTAGGGGATTTAGAATTTTTGGAATGGTAAATGAGCAACTTAAAAAGTCACTAGCTGCATTAGCCCCTAACTAAAGAGTCAGCCTGTCCTCTGAAGCTTTGAAGGTAGGCGTTGACTTCTCTCTAGCTATGCAAGTCTTAGATGACAACTTCTTCCAAGAGGAGGCTATTTGAGGTACATTGAAAAGCTGTTGTTTAGTGCAGCCTCCTCCATCAATGAACTTAGCCACCTCCATCAAAATTCTAGATAATTTTCTGCAGCTTCTACATCAGCACTTACTGTTTCACCTTGCATTCTGATGTTATAGAGATGGCTTCTTGCCTTAAACCTCATGAAATTCAGACTAGCTTCAATCTTTTTTCTGAAGCTTCCTTACCTCTCTCAACTATCACAGAATTGGAAAGAGTTAGGGCCTTGCTCTGGAATAGGCTTTGGCATAAAGGGATGTTGTGGCTGCTTTGATCTTCTATCCAGACCCCTAAAATTTTTTCTATATTAATAATAGGATTGTGTTGCTTTCTTATTATTCATGTTTTCCATGGAGTAGCACTTTTAATTTCCCTCAAGCACTTTACCTTTGCATTTACAACTTGGCTAACTGCTTCATGTGGGAGGTCTAGATTTTGACCTCTCTCAGCTTTTGAGTCTTCCTCAATAAGCTTAATCATTTCTAGCTTGTGATTTAAAGTGAGAGATGTGTGACTCTTCCTTTCACTTGAACACTGAGGGGCAATATAGTGCTATTAGTTATCTTAAGTTCAATATTGTCATGTCTCAGGAAATAGGGATAAAGACAAGAACAAGTGTCGGTGAGGCAGGCAGATCACATACATTTATAGATTAAATTTTGTCTTATATGGGTGCAGTCTTTGGTGCCCCCAAATAATTACAAAAGTGACTTCAAAGATCACTGATCACAGATAATCATGACAAATATAATAATAATTAAGGAATTTGAAATATTGTGAAAATTACCAAAATATGATGCAGAGACATAAAGTGAACACATACTGTTGGAAGAATGGTGTCCAAAAACTTACTCGATGCAGGGTCATCACATACATTTAATTTGTAAAACATTGAATATCTATTCAATGGTTGATATCATTGAGTATCAAATGTAATAAAATGAAGTCTGCCTGTAACCAGTCCAGGAAGCCAGCCTGCTGTAAGTCAAACTTGCAGGAAGCTTGATTCTGTCTTGAGTAACAATCCAGAACACAAAACAATGACTTTAACAATCAATCCCAAATAGTCAGGAACTAATTAATGAGAGCTTCCCTAGTTCTGTCCCGACCTCTAACTTAGGACTGACAAAAGAAAATCAAATATGTACCCCTAACACATCACATAGGATGCCCTACTTTTAACCTGTCTACTGCTTTGGTATGCCTGCTAGCTTCCCTTTATCCCACTATAAAGCTGTCTCCCTCTTGTGCCTGCCTTTGAGTCTCTCTGTGGTTGACTCTCTCATTATAGATACCTCAGAATAAGTGTGTTCTTCTTTGGCTGGTCTTTGTTTATTTTTTCTGTTCTGTTCACTTCACTATTGTTAAATAATAAAAATTCAACCAACTACATTTTAAAGATCTGACTTTATTAATCAATGCATGACTCAGACAATATCCCATTTAGCAAGTAAAGGGGATTGCCAAAGGGCTACAGAAAAGAAAAGGTTGTTAAAAGTATAGAAGGAGTGAAAAAAAGGAAATAACTGGCAAAAAAAAAAACAAAAACAAAAAAAAAACATTGGTTAGGCAAGGGCACCCTCCTAAGGGAAATGGAAGGGGTCTATCAGTAAATTTCCTGTACTTATCAGGAAGTTCCTATGTTGACTGGTCAAAAGTTCCATTTATGAAGGGTTGTAATTGCAGTTAAATCAGATATTAAGTCTTGGTTTACTGACTTCAGACCTTAACCTAAGTGACACCATTTTGGTTTTATGATTTCTTTCTTTCTTTCTTCTCTTTTTTTCTTTCTTTTTCTTTCTTTCTTTCTTTCTTTCTTTCTTTCTTTCTTTCTTTCTCTTTCTTTCTTTTCTTTCTTCTTTCTTTCTTTCTTTTAGATTTTATTTATTTATTTATTTTTTATTCATGAGAGGCACAGAGAGAGAGACAGAGACAGAGGCAGAGGGGAGCCCAATGTGGAACTCGATCCCAGGACCCCAAGATCATGACCTGAGGTAAAGGTAGATGCTCAACTACTGAGCCACCTGGGTGTCCTTGTGGTTTTCTTTATAACAACTCCCCTACTTTTGATCAGACTCTTGGCTTAACTGAGATATGTGATCAAAATTCAAGGCATTAGAGTTATGCTCAGTAATTTTGCAGCTCTTGTTGTTCCTTTGTGTGATATTCACAGATCATTAAATTTTTGCTTAATCTCTGTGATAATCACAGGTTACAACTTCAGGTTCACATGGTTTGAGTTGGTGTTTCTTTTTTTTTTCTTTGATGTTCTTCTGTAAGGAAGATCATTTATTTGATGGTTAGTGACTGCAAGATGCATTTAAAGCCTTTTTAGAGGCTATAATGCACCAGGAGGACTATTGTGGTTACTATAAACAGGATAATTTCCAATGTTTGAAGCCATGATCCCCAACATCCAAACCAGTCAGATCAAATAAGTCAAAGAAAGACCATGCTGAAGGAGTCACCTTTTATCTATTTTTTTAAGAGGAAGGGGGGCAGAGGGAAAGGGAGAGAGAGAATCTCCTTTTTTAAGATTTTTATTTATTTATTTATTTATTTATTTATTATTTATTTATTTATTTTTTAGAGAGAGAGAGAGTCGTGGGGGAGGAGCAAAGGGGAGGGTGAGGGAGGGGGAAAGAATCTCAAGCACACTCCTCACTCAGCACAGAGCCCAATGCAGAGTTCAGTCTTACATCCCTGAGATCATAACCTGAGCCAAAACCAAGAATCAAACACTAATGCAGGCACCCTGGAGAGAATCTTAAGCAGGCTTCACACCTAGCATGGAGCCTGATGTGGGGCTTGATTTCATGACCCTGAAATCATGACCTGAGCCAAAATCAAGAGTCAGATGATTAATTGACTGAGCCACGTAGGCACCCAAAGGAGTCACCTTTTAAACCAAGTGGCTTACTTGGTGATCTTATGTAATTGAGTTTTAACTTGCCCAGAAGTGTTAATCCAGGTACTGCAGGTTATGTTGGCCACAGCAGGCATCTCTGCTCAACTAAAAGATAATCAAGGACTATCCTATTATCAAGAACAATTTTAGCCAGAATGTCTTAAGGATCTTTGCTGGTCAACTATTGCTTTAGCAACAGGTTCTGAAATAATTTCAAGAATTAGGGAAAAGTTCCTGATCAAAGCATCATTTATTTATATTAATTCCTAACCAGGGAAATAGGAATTTACCAAAAGGAGTGAATCCCAAATCATGAGAGCTTCCTGATAAGTCCTTTTTAACTCAATGATGTAAATTTAGGGGAGTCGACCAATGAATTTTTTTAAGTAGGCTCCACACCCAACATGGACCTCACTGTGGGGCTTCAACTCATGATCCTTAGATTAAGACTTGAGCTGAAATCAAGAGGAGGTCACTTAACCAACTGAGCCACCCACGTGCCCTGAGATGTCTGTCTTTCTTTTTCTTTCTTTCTTTCTTCTTTCTTTCTTTTTCTTTTTCTTTCTTTCTTTCTTTCTTTCTTTCTTTCTTTCTTTCTTTCTTTCTTTCTTTCTTTCTTTCTTCTTTCTTTCTTTCTTTCTTTCTTTCTTTCTTTCTTTCTTTCTTTCTTTCTTTCTTTCTTCTTTCTTTTTAAGCAGGACCACCTCCAGGTAGTCAGGCTTTTTCTTTTTTCTTTTTTTTTAAAGATTTTATTTATTTATTCATGAGAGAGAGAGAGAGAGAGACACGGGAAGGGAGCCCAACGTGGGACTCAATCCCGGGTCTCCAGGATCACACCCTGGGCTGAAGGCGGTGCTAAACCGCTGAGTCACCCAGGGCCACCAGATGTCTTACTTTCTAATGAAAAGCTAAAAGGTGGAAGGTGAGGTGGACAGGGAGTGGGGGTGACTGGGTGACGGGCACTGACGTGGGCACTTGACGGGATAAGCACTGTGTGTTATTCTATATGTTGGCAAATTGAACACCAATAAAAAATAAATTTATAAAAATAAAAAAAAAGAAAAGCTAAAAGTACAATTAGATTTTCCTGTAGCCTGAAATAAAAGATTGCTTTAAATTCCAGAGGTTATCCTCCTTAGACTGGGAGATACAGATGAGGGTGTTATCTTTCCAGGCCAATGCCAGAGCAAAGGAAAGGAAAAGGAGAAAGGTTTCATGTTCAGTTAATGTATGAAGTTTTGATCTGTCATCTTGGGTAGAAGCATAAACTGATTGTCTTTTCATCAATTTGATTCAAAGGTTTCTAGTATCTACACAGGACCAGGTTATCAGGCTGAGACTTCCTTAGCTGTGTGATATGTACCCAAGGCTCAATGTCTTCTAGTTTTACAGCAGTATTAGTTATCAGGAATACTTGGTAAGGTTCCTTTCAACTAGGATGTCTTTCTTTGATGACATTTCCAGAATATCCAGTCATCATACTCTACACTGTGTCCAACAGGATCCTTTGAATTGGGATCTAGGGAAGCTTCTTTAACCTGTTGATGATAGGCTTGAGTGTAAGACAGAAGAGACTTATAGTAGTAGCTGGTTACACTAGCACCAGACAACAAGAGATCAGCAGAAGGATATACTGATAGAATTCTGAAAAAATCTGCAAGGTTTTTGTTAAGGCTCATGTAATTTGTCCAGTGAAGTGGGTGCCCTATTCACCAGAAATTATAGAAGATATACCCCAAGTAGGAAACATTTTTAAACATCCTCTCCATTGTGAGGGCATAGGAAAACATACAAAAAAATAACAAAAATATATTGATACATATTGATATCCCTTCTTTCTAGATATGTCTCCTAAAGCAAAGAAAACAAAAGCAAAAATAAACTATTGGGACTTCATTAAAACAAAAAGCTTATGTATAGTAAAGGAAACAATCAACAAAATGAAAAGGCAACTTAGGGGATGGGAGAAGATATTTACAGTTGACATATCTGATAAAAAGTTAGTATCCAAAATATAAAACTTCTGAAACTCAGTATCCACAAAATGAATAATACAATTAAAAATGGGAAGAACACACGAATACACATTTTTCCAAAGATGACATATAGATGGTTAACAGACACATGAAAAGATGCTCAACATCAGTAATCATCATGGGAGTACAAATCAAGAAATGTTGGGAAATATCAGGAAGGGAGACAGAACATAAAGACTCCTAACTCGGGGAAACGAACTAGGGGTGGTGGAAGGGGAGGCGGGCGGGTGTTGGAGGGGAATGGGTGACGGGCACTGAGGTGGACACTTGATGGGATGAGCACTGGGTGTTTTTCTGTATGTTGGTAAATTGAACACCAATAAAAATTAATTAAAAAAAAAAAACACAGTGAGATATCACCTCACACCTGTCAGAATGGCTAAAATCAACAGCACAAAGAACAAGTGTTGGCAAGGATGTGGAGAAAGAGAACCATCTCACACTATTGGCCGGAATGCAAACTGGTGCAGTCATTCTGGAAAACAGTATGGGGGTTCCTCAAAAAGTTAAAAATAGAACTACCCTATGATCCAGCAATTGCATTACTGGGTATTTACCCAAAGAATACAAAAATACTACTTCAAAAGAGTACATTCACCCTAATGTTTATAGCAACCTTGTCTACAATAGTCAAATAATGGAAACAGCCCACATGTCCATCAACTAATAAATGGATAAGGAACACTGGATATACATATATACAATGGAATATTACTCAGCCATAAAAAGAATGAAATCTTGCCATTTGCAATGACGTGGGACAAAAACAATTTTTCTAGGATTATGGACCTGACAGATTAGATATTGATGGTACACTATTTTTGCAATTTTATGGAAGTCTCGCCACAATGTTCACAATGTTCACAATGTACCATGGTTCACTCACCATGGTACATTTAAGATGACTCAGATTATAAATGGGATTAAAAATGGGACTTGCCAGGGTGCTAGGAAGAACCAAGTAGCTATGTTAGGCTTCCTGTAGCCAGGACTACTCATTAAATTTACAACCATTATTTACCTATCTTAATTTCTCTGATTCAGGAACAGATTATTGCCATGTTACAAGTTCATCAGGATGGCAAAGTTCTGGCAATGAGGGGCCATTTTTTGTAGAATCAGAGTAGACTTTATCCACATGTGACACAATCTTACAACATAAAGAAAATCTAGTATTACTTCCTATCTGACAATGTTTTCCATAAAATTAACCTATCGAATACACCTAAGTAGTCTAACAAATCCTTTTAAATGTTCTAAGTTTAAAAGACTTAATCAAGCCAAAAATCGACCCCCCCCCCCAATCAAAAAAGGAAAAGATGGAAACTCGGGTGGCTCATTCGTTGAGCATCTATCTGCCTTTGGCCCAGGTCATGATCCCAGGGTCCTGGGAAGGAGTCCCACATTAGGCTCCCCAAAAGGAGCCTGCTTCTCCCTCTGCCTATGTCACTGCCTCTCTGTGTGTGTCTCTCATGAATAAATAAATAAAATCTTAAAAAAAAAAAAGAAGGTAAGAATAGAAAAGAAAAATGTTTGTCTTTTTTCTAATTTTGCACTGGCTTACTCTTAATATTAAAACTTATTTATTTCAATCT
This sequence comes from Vulpes lagopus, assembly GCF_018345385.1. Taxonomy (NCBI): domain Eukaryota; kingdom Metazoa; phylum Chordata; class Mammalia; order Carnivora; family Canidae; genus Vulpes; species Vulpes lagopus. The sequence goes on from NC_054833.1 coordinate 19,856,993, forward strand.
TAGTTCTGACCACACATAAAATTCCTTTCCAAAAATTTCCTTTTCACAAACCATCTACAACTTTTCTTTCTTTCTTCTTCCCTTCCTTTCTTCTTTCTTTCTTTCTTTCATTTCTTTTCCTTTCTTTCTTTCCTTTCTTCATCCAGATTTTGTCCTGATTTTTCCCTCTTTAAATAATTGGCTTCACTTTAGGACAAAATTACTTTCTTTTCCCTCAAAAACTTTATTTCCATTTCTCACACTATTTCTTACCAAAACACACATCTTATATCCCTTGCATACAAAGTTGTTTCCCTAATTATGTAGTCTTAATTACATTTACTAGAATTTTTAACTCCTAGAAATCTTAATGTCTAGTGAAAAAAATAGTAAGTAAGCAATTGTTTTGCCAGTATTCTTTATCTTGGTAAATTTATGGACACATTTCATAAGTTGTAAAAATTATGAAGTACCATCTTTAAATAAAACACAAAACATATTTACTAAAAGATGCAAATTTATCTTCAGTTTTCTATAATAAGAAAGGCAAAAGTAGATAAACCCATGTTCAGTAATTAAGGTTTCAGTATTTTATTTATTTGGATTTGATCTTAATACTGAATGAATTTAACTTAACTTATCATTTACCCCAACTTAGCAAAACTGTAAGGTTTTAGGTTACCAAATAAATTTGGGAGACTATTTAAAATTTACCTAAAAATTTAAATTTTATTTTCACCTACTTAATTTACTTGTTCTTAACAATTATGCTTATGTTACCCAATAAAAATTTTATATGAGACAGACATTAAAATTAGTCATTCTTCCAAACTATTTTAAAAAGAAAAAAAATTATAACAGAAATCACATCAACTTATTTGACTTTCATAAACCTAGGTAAGAAAAAGCTTGAACTTTAATGCTGATAACTCTAAAGACATGTCTATTTAAATTAAACCGACAATCAAAAATTTTCCCAGGTCACCTGAACTTGAAAAACATTTGAGTTATTTTTTATCTTCTTGAGAGTTTTGGAATGCTCACTCTTTACAAGTGTTTGTCTTTAAACCAACTGAATAAAGCTTTTTACAAATTAATTTTAGCAATACCATCCAGAAATAGAACAATATCTCACATTGATAACATACACATAAAACACATAGATACAAAGATCCTATGGTTACTAATATTTATGCAGAAGATTTTTAAGATTTGTATTTGTCCCTGAAATTAATCTCAAGGAGAAGGTACTAGAGCTTGGGCATAAGAGCTCTTTTAGCAGTTTGTATTTTTAAAGTCCCTATCCTCCTTTTTTCCCCACCTACAGTCTCAGGTGATTGTGAGCCATGTTTACATTTTAAAGGCATAATAAGGTGTATAACTTCGAGGGACAGAGGAAGAAGTCCTTCCAAGAAGGAGCCAATAATGTACAAGTCATTCAAGATAAATAGGAAAAGTTTTGGGATTGGTAAAGGAATGGGTGAACTTTGAACTGTCTTTAGAGCTCCATATCTAGTTTTGTAAAGATTTGTAAGATAAGGATACTTGCTTTTAATTCCCCAAAGAACTGAGTTGTAAATAAAAATAAGCTCACACTCACTAATAATCTAGAAAATGCACATTACAATGAGACCTTCTTTCCTATTAAATTATTATTGTCTGTTAAATGGACGAGAAAAAAAAAAAAGAAAGAAAAGGAAGGGACAATGTGAACTTTTATTTTTCTCTCTCCACTGGGCTCTACAGAGATTTGGAAGTGCCAATTCTGGTAAGAATTTTCACCCTTTCCTGGCTTCTGCCAGTTTTTCCAAGGGCGTTCTCTGGGGGCTGTGGTATTTGCCAAAGCTCCCTCTTGGCTGTTTAAGGGAATAACATAGAAAATCTCTTTTTCTACAACTCTGGGAGTGACCTTATGGGGGCCCTTCTTTGAAGGTAGATATGGGAGTGTCTGTAAGGCCATTAATTTGGCAGACTTTGGTTTTTAGTTGTGTAGTCTTTTCAGAGTGGAAAAAGAATTGAGACAGAAATCAGCAAGATGAGTGCTCAACAAAAGGGGAACAGTGGGACGCATGTCAGCCTTATAGTTTTCTGTTTTAGGTACCTTTTACATCTTCAATTTTATATTAGCTTTTTGCAATGAAACTGCTTTGAAACTTTGAAATCTTTTGGAAGCTTCAGCTTGCCAATTAAAACAGGGTATCCCATTCTGTTTGCTTTCAAGTGCACTTCTTAAATGATCTTATCTAATTGGAACATTCCCATAATGGCCATGGTATTGCTAGGCTGTAATTCTCTGAGGGCTGGCAGTAGTTTGGTAGAACCTTGGCCACAAATAGAGTTAACCCACATTTCTGTCCAGCCATATCTAGCCGCAAATGGGATGCAACTCACATTTCTGTCTGGCCTCATTTCTGAGCCTGATAAGTACCAAGCCAAGTTCCTCAGGACACAAAATGAGCTTAGTAAGATTTTGCTGTTTTTGCTAGAAATGTGTAACTTCTAGGACTCTATATTCCTTAGACATAAAATAAGCCGGTATGCAATAAGATGGCATGCTTTACTCTAGAGTTTAAGGATCCCATTACCTAAGCCTTTGAGTTTCTAAGAGGTGAACCAATGCCTAAAAGGGACATGTCACATGGTGGGGGGACATGTTTTATAGTGAACTTCATTGCATGAAAGTTTTCTTGAGGTTGGTAGTGACCAAGTGTCAATCTAATCTTGGCACTTGAGGTAGTAAGCACTCTAACAGCACTCTAAATGCTCTACCCATGGCCACCATTTTTTGTGGCTTTTTGGCTTCTGAGATCCCTGCAGCAATAGTCTTTATCTGCACAAAACAAGGCAAACAGACATGTACACTTTCACATATCAGCAGTAACCAAGCGATGTTACTGCACACTGGCCACAGGAAGGGTCTGCACACACCACCACCAATTCCCGTGGATACTTGCTGAGGTTTTCCACCTGGGGAATTGTGGTCTGAAAGGCTAGGAGCTTGGCTCTGGGTAGACCCATCTATAAGCACAACTGGGCTTTGGACAAAACTCCAGTTCAAGTGGACTCTGGGCATACATGCCAGCTCCATTGGGCTCCGGATATAACTGTCTACCAGCTCAACTGAACTGCCCTATCAAGAAAAGCCAATTATAGTGGGAGCTCAAATGCAAAAAGAACAGAGCTCAGAGCCTAGAGGAACTCAGCCACAGCCCTCAGAAATGTCAAGAGAGACAGTAAACTGAAAGGGTTCATGGGTACCATGCCTGTGTTTCTCGTTGTCCCTGAATGCTGCTAGAAGTTCACTTTGGATCCCAGTGCCGTCACCAAATCTGTGAAATAACAAAAATTCAACCAAGTAAAATTTAAAGGTCTAGTTGGCCTTATTAACCAATTCATGAATCCAGCAGCATCCCAGGGGATCACCATAGAGCTTCAGAAAAGGAAAGTTTTTATAGGTAGAGAGGAGCGGAAAAAAGGAAATTGTTAGCAAATAGTTCATTGTTTTAGGCAATGTCTCCCTCCTAAGGAGAAGGAAAGGGTCTATCAGTAAATTTCCTATGTTGACCAGAAAATTCCCATGTCAGAAGGTTAAAGTTTCCATTTCAGGGGAAGTGGGGAACGGTGAGGGTGAAACTGCAGTCAGGTTACGTACTAAGTCTTGGTTTACTGACTTGGGCTTTTATCCTACGTGGTGCCATTTTGGGTTTGTGGTCTTCGTTTTAACACTATGTACTCTACAAAACTAATCTCATCAGCTCTCAATGCAGACTCCCCATTAAATAATCACCTTATTATCATTAAATCAGCTTTAAAAATTATTTATTTATTTGAGAGAAGGGAAGAGAGACAGAGGGAGAGAATCTTCAAGCAGACTCCTTGCTGAGCCAGGAGCCTGACATGGGGCTCTGTCTTACAACCCATGAGATCATGACCTGAGTCTAAACCAAGAGTCAGATGCTCAACCGACTCGACCATCCAGGAGCCTTTAAATTCCTCTTATTTTCCTCTCTCAGAGAGCCTTTCCCTCCTCCCCACCCATCCACATGATGCCCTTCCTTCAAAACCCTGCTACCTCCAAACTTCTACTGCAGACTAGCAGCAACTAACTAGTCTGATGTGTTTGGTCCATAGTCTTCCCATCACCTCCTGAAAGCATTTGGCATTCCCCTCTCTCTGGTGCACATTTGGGAACTTGGATTTATTTGGTTCTGCATTTTGTGTTGTCTCGTGATCTAATTTGAATGTTTGGCTGTCTTCCCGTAAAGCCCTGAAAATTCATTAAGGGGTCTCTCATAGCAGGGCTCTTCAAAGTAGGGTCCACAGACCACATCAGCATCACTTGGCACTTTTCATAAACGTGAAAGAATTGGAGCCTGCCCTAGACCTATCTAATCCGGAGCTCTCCAGGTGATTCACATGTACACCAGTGCTTGAGAGACAATGCCCTATAGCCTATGGCACTCTTCTTAGGCCATTGGAAGTGTTCAAAGAATACTTGCAGAATTGAATTGATTGCTTCCCTTTGAATGAACCAAGGCTTATAATAGAAGCACTGCCTTCCGTCTTCAAGGACTGAACAAATGCCGCTGAACAATACCTCTTTGCCCAGAGAACACAGGGCAAAACACACATTAAAAGGCAGCTCCTCCCCACGCATTCGGCTTTCACACACTTGAGAGACTTCAAGGAGCAGAGGTTTTTATGGTCTGTGATGAGTGAGTTAAATACTAGCAAATTCAGACTTAATAGTGGTGCCAAAGCTTCCTCTTAGATGGGAAGTTTTGCAGAAGAAAGAAGGCTAATGACCATGGAGAGTGCAGTTTCAAACCAGGGGCCAGATCAAAAGCCAGACACTCAGTGAATGAAGTCTCAGGAGCTTCGAGCTGCAGCACACAAGACGGGAGATCTCTCCCGCACAAATCCAAGGTACCCTCTCCACGTGAAGCAGTCAGAAAATTGGAAATAGTGCCATCAGGGCAAAACTGCCAAAACCAAAATCTTTTTCTTTCTCCCCAGACATAACTCCTAATGCAAAATCTAAGCTTTGTAAAAAGTTGAAACCAGTTGGAAAAGTTGAGGATGTGAAATTACATTTCAGGAGAATCTCGCATGCAGTTGGCCAGGGTGTGTAGCTACAATCACTATTAGAAGAAAATTGGCTGCAGAAGGCAGATCCTGCGTACCTCTATTAGCTTCCTTATATGGAAGTAAGGCTAGATGACTGCTTTTTTTTTTTTTTCTCATTATTTTTCAAAAAACACATGAAGTTGGTAAGAAAAAGAACATTTGAGGGATCCCTGGGTGGCGCAGCGGTTTGGCGCCTGCCTTTGGCTCAGGGCGCGATCCTGAAGACTCGGGATCGAATCCCACGTCGGGCTCCCGGTGCATGGAGCCTGCTTCTCCCTCTGCCTGTGTCTCTGCCTCTCTCTCTCTCTCTCTGTGACTATCATAAATAAATAAAAATTAAAAAAAAAAAAGAATCTTATAAAAAAAAAAAAAAAAGAAAAAGAACATTTGAGATTAGAGAAAGAGATTGTAGTCTTGGCCTTGCATGGAGATCTGACAACCACCAACTCTCCAGGACTCTCTTCTCACTTTTTTTTTTAATAAATTAATTTTTATTGGTGTTCAATTTACCAACATACAGAAAAACACCCAGTGCTCATCCCGTCAAGTGCCCCCCTCAGTGCCCGTCACCCATTCTCCCCCATCCCCCGCCCTCCTCCCCTTCCACCACCCCTAGTTCGTTTCCCAGAGTTAGGAGTCTTTACGTTCTGTCTCCCTTCCTGATATTTCCCACACATTTCTTCTCCCTTCCCTTATATTCCCACTTATATAGGACAGTGTTTTCTAAATAATCCGTGAGGTCTTTTCATAATGGAGGGCCAAGAGGGCCAAGGAATGGCCTGTGAGAGCCATTAGCTGGCTGCACTAAAGGATCCAGAGACAATCTAATACAAAATCAGGACTGCTGCTCCGAAGGGGAGTGAAGACACCCTTCAGGCCCCACCGGCCTCATATCATACACACCTAACCACATGACTATGCTTCCTATGAAGAGCAAGCTTCCTCTGAAACAGTCCTTGCTTCTACTGCACAGATTTTATATTCTTCTTAAAAATTAAACTAAAGGGGCACCTGGGTGGCTCAGTCAGTTAAGCATCTGCTTTTGGCTTAGGTCAGGATCCCGGGCTCCTCGGATGGAGCCCTGCGTTAGGCTCTCTGTGCAGTGGGGAGCCTGCTTCTCCCTCTTCCTCTGCCCGTCCCCCAAATCATGCTCACTCTCTCTCTCTCTCTCTCTCAAAGAAATAAATAACATCTTTAAAAAAATCAAACTGAAATTAGAAGATAGAATCTGAGGTTTGCTGTTGGCAATGCTCTGTACATAATGGCACTGGTGGGAAAAAAATGATAATAAAAGGGAAATACATAAATAGCCCAATAATTCCTCCAAATTCCTGCCGCCAAAAGAAAAACGTGATTAACATTCCACACAGTGATGTGAACTTGCCTGCAGATGGAAAGCCTGGTAAATACATAAAGCCACCTTAAAATGTGAGTCTTATCATGAAACCATCTCGGCAATTAGACACGATGCACAGAATAAAGAACTAAAAGCCAATTAGGGGTCCCCTGGGTCCAAGAGAGATTTCATAAAAAATTAATGCAGAGTAAAATAGAAACCATCTGAACTGCAGCTGATGAACACGTGCAATACACTTTGATCGCCAAGTCTCAGCCACAGAAGCATTTTCCACTATCATTTGTTAGACTGGAAAGATCTGTCATTTTCCTGCCTGTGCTAGAAGGCATCATTAGCTTAGAGAAGAAGTAGAGGGGGTCAGAGTGAGGATCATAACGGTTGTACTCAGTGGTTCTAACCTGTTCTGAGGAACCAAGGTGGTCCAGAATACAATGAACACAATTCCATAAGGCTGAGCAACGGGAAAGAGCTCTCGAGGGTGGAGTATCAGGGTTGAAGTGTCCAGGATGGATGATACATGTTGCTCTTTTCCTTCATCATCGCGTATAGGAGCTGACCACAGGCCCTTGAGGAAACAGCTCATCTCTTGCTCGATGCTGAATCCCCTACAGTAACTGGCAATATCCCTGGCCCAGACAGATGTCCAAAAAACCTATAGTTTATTGTAGTCTGTTGACTGACAAGGGTGGGTAAAGGTGTGACCAGCTCAGGTTCCTAAGCATTCTACGTGGTAGAAATTGACTAGAGACCAAATGGGAGTTCCGGTGAGGCTCTTTTGGGGCTTATGCTCAAGCACAAGGGAGACATCACAGAGCAATGGTCCTTCTGGCTGGCTCCCAGAACAAAGGTTGGGAAAGTTTTTAAAGGGACTGAAGTAGAAAAGAAGTGATGTTTAAGCATGTAGAGGTAGAGATTTCTTGATACCTGTGCACCTAAAAGTCATGTTTCTTTGCGTCACATGGCTCGTTATTACTGTGTTAAATCTCCACCTCTGGGCATGGTTGTGAGCATAATGAGAGAGAAAGTTGGTGAAAGGTCAGTACTGGGGCCCACCTCGGTGCAGACCTGATTTGGTTTCATTTTTGCCAGTCTTCCTAGTGGAGCACTTCCTTCAGGTAAGCATCCCACTTCTGCATTCTTACAGGAAGTGTTCCTCAAGAGGCACAGAGTTTCAGTTATCAATGAACTCTGGGCTTTGCATTCAGGGTTGAGGGGACCCAAGCCAGCCCCTGCTGGGTCTCAGAGGCACCCCACAGAAGGCATGGTGTCCACCAGGTATAGGCTAGCTGCCTCACTCTATTGTCTCCTGTTCATTCTACTTTAAAACTGTTGGAAGGTGCCTTCTTGCCTATGTCACCACTCAGAGGATAGATTTGGATAGCTGCAATCAATGGTCTTCGAGGAGAAGCAGGAGTCCAACTCCACAGGGACCTTGGAACATGTAGATCTAAAGGGAAATTTTGACTAACAGAGAGAGAGTGGCTTGACAGAAGTGTATTTTAGCTTAGACATTGAATTTGACTTAAAACAAAAATAAAAACAAAAAATTTCATTCAAGTCCCAGATGTATAACTTACCAGCTCTGTGATTATGAACACATCCCTTCAACTTGTCAAGCCTCAGTTTCTTTATTTGTGTTCAGAGGTATTGCAGAGGGTTGTTTTGAGACTTAAATAGCAGTCGTGAAAGTGCTTTGTATGGTATAAGTTACTAGCAACTAGAAGGTATTAATATTGCCAATAAATCTACAACTGTGTTTTTTATAATCAATCCCATTTTAAAGAGTAACAGAAGATACAATTGCCTTTTTAGTTGAAGACATTTTGAGGGCAGGATGCCTGGGTGGTACAGTTGGTTGAGTGTCTGACTCTTGGTTTCAGCTCAGGTCATGATCTCAGGGTGGAGAGATGGAGCAACGTGTTGGGCCCCTAGCTCAGTGTGGAGTCTGCTTGAGATTCTCTCTCCCACTCTTTCTGCCCCTCTGCCACCCTCTCTCTCTAAAATAAATAAATCTTAAAAAAAAATTTGCAGGCAAATGTTAAAAATCAAAATAATTTCAAATTTCTGTATCTTACTCTAGGCTGTTCAATGCTATGACACCATTATCCCCATACATAAATATAAATATATATATACACATATGTATAATACATGCTTTATGTATGTATAAACATATATGCTTATGTATGCAAATAAATGCACATATATCATAGAATTCCTACATAATAAAAAGATTATATCCATATGGGAATTAAAATATGTACAGTAATAATAAATTACATATATGCATATATATAGACACATATAGAGATCTTAGTACCATGGAAAACTATGTAAATTAATACCCTCACGGGACAAAAGACTTGAAAGAAATCATGCCACGTTAGTCTCAAGTTGATTTAATTAGCTTGATTGTGTTCATTTATGACATACTTTTTCTTTTCCTGTAGCACCATCTCCCTCTCAAAATGAGATGTTGCCTGAAGTTTCCAAGTTTATATGGTTGAAAGCAATGCAGGCGAGGAGGGACGAAGTTGGCAAAAGTGGGTCAGGGTATTTATCACCATTTATCACCAGATTTATCATAAATCACCAGATTTATCACCATTCGTGGATACCAAGCATCTGTGCTGATATTTCCAAACTCGACCTCCAGAAGCTATATGGTGCCCTCAGATTTATATATCCTCAGATTAGGGACTGGCAGTTTTTGCCAAAGTATGCAAAATGGGTTCCCAGGTCTGGAGGTATAGGACTCCCCTGTGCTGCCCTCAGTACTCTCTTCATGATTAAAACAAGTTTGATCTGATGGACATAAAAACCATGGGATAAGTGGTCCAAAGAAAGTGGGAGAGGGGGGATGGGAAGAAACCCTGTGGGTTAGAATGTAAATGGGCAGTTGGTTAGCATTTTGGGGAAGGGAATGGGCACATATTATTTACCTAAGGACTACTATGTATGAGTGAAGCAATTTAGGAAACACAAATCATTATTTACCCTTGCAGCTATTTGGAGCTTCCTTTTATGTGGCCCTCTGATTTGGAAACTCAACTTTAAATGAGTGGCTGACTGTTCAAGGCAAGAAACAAAGTAAAACCAGCTCTTCATACATAATTTACCAAAAGCCCTTACTTCCCATTTTTTTGTCAGCAACCCATATTGCTTTCATCGATCAGATAGTCTACTAACGTTAATTCATTAATTAATCAACACATATTTTGAATATATTGTATAATGCAGATTAGGTTCACATGAAAGACATTTGTCATGGGAGTGAAAAAGAAAGTCTATGAAATTTGGAAGTCTATGAAATTATTGAAACAGTCTTGTTGACTAAATTCCAAAAGACTAGCTTTTAATATACTTCCCCTGTCTGGACTGTATGCCTTAAAGGTGACATTTCTTATTCATCACACAGTCCACTAATAGAAGATGTTAGATAAATGCTTGTTGGACTAACGTGTTGCAGTTATCTATTGCTTTGTAACGAACAACCATCCCAAATCTTAGTGGAAATAACAGCCACTTTATTTAATTGCTCAGAATTTTATGATTTTGGCAGAGCTCAACAGAGTAGCTTGTCTCTGTTCCATGTGGCATCAGCTAGAATGGCTTGCCTGGGGCCAGAGGATGCATTCTCAAGATGGCTCACTCATGCAAGTGGTGAAGTGTCAGGGACAGGTTAAGGCTGACCTGTTAGGACACTGGGACAGCTAGGTTCTTCTTTCTTATCCACATCATCTCAGAGCCTCTACCTCTCCATGTGGCCTCTCCAAATGATCCCTCCACATGGTAGTGGAACTGCATAAATGTGTAGATAGATGATAGAGAGATAGAGATATATAGATACAAACTGTTTTTATTTAAGTTAAAAATAAGTTGTGGATAAAAACAAAAAAAATAACTTGTGGAAAATATTTTTGGTGGATCATGATATACATCCATACAGTACAGCTAATATTTCAGATGCTAATTTCACAATTTATCTTACCACTGTGATCGCAGAAATGCACTAACAAGAAACACATTTGAAGGAAGGACTCCACGCCCCGCTGCAAGCCTCCCTACAGAAGTTGCCGAGTGAGCACCAAAGAAAAGAGAACTTGTCCCCTTCTTTGGCTGTCTCTTGGCACCCACATATATGATTATGCAATAGCCTTTGGCCTGCTTTGGAAATTCATTAATCATTATCCAGAAGTTCTGCTGCGGGGAAGACCCTGCAGAACATCACGTCTTCTCCACTTGCAGCCTGTCTTTACTTGAAGGTCCTCTTCCAATTTCCAAATTTCAGTGTTTATCCTGTTTTTGCTCCCCTTCAGAAGAGTCTTGCTTGCTTAGTTCTCATGCTTTATCTCATCAGCAAGAAGATGTGTTACCACCACAGGGAACAGTAGAGCTGTGGGCATAGTGACTGCCATTGACTGGGGTGCCCCTGTGGGCTGGCAACCACAGGCCCTATTAGAAGAGTTTGATGAGATGGCCAGGCGGATCTGTCTCTATACCAACTTGGATGCCAGCTTCCAAAGAGAGTTGGGGACCACACCAAAGCTAGTCTATTCACTTGGTGTGCTCGATCCAAAATCCTTTTCTCATTTATCACGTAGTCCACCAACACTACGTGTTATATAAATACTTGTGGGAATAAAATGTCTCAGTTATCTATTGCTATGTAACAAACATGCCCTCCCCTGACAGCTTCCTTGTGTTGGAAGATTTTTCATTTATTTCAGTTAGAAATAGACTCACTTGTATTCTTGCATGCACAATGGCAACCTGCCAATTATCAGTCTCCTGAAACTCCTGAAGAACATCTGGACTGAAAATTGCTTCGATAAACGCTTATTATGGCCTTTTTCTCAAATATCTGAAATTTGGTTAAGTAGTCACTTCCCTGATAATGAGAAAGTATAGATGATATCAATTATTTGGAAAAACTAAAATATTCGGGGCACTCGGGTGGCTCAGTGGTTGAGCGTCTGATTTCAGCTCAGGTAGTGATCCTGGGGTCCTGGGATGGAGTCCCACATCAGGCTCCCCACAGGGAGCCTGCTTCTCTCTGCCTATGTCTCTGCCTTTTCCTCTGACTCTCATGAATAAATAAATAAAATATTTTTTAAAAAAGTTAAAATAGCATGGATGGGACGGGTTTGCTCAGGTCGTATCTGCCACCATTGGTAATGTGTTGGCTGCATGCCAGGGGCTGCACAGTGTTTTTACATGTACCCTCTTCTTTGACCTTCATAACCCATAAGGCAAACACTATTATGATTATAGTCTACAGGTAAGGAAACTGAGGTACAGATATATTAAGGAAGTAATTTGCCCAAGGTCATAAGTATAGCAGGGGAGGAAGCCTTGATTCTAGTTCCAGCTGCCATATTACACTTGGGGACACTTGCGAGATTCCTGCTGAACTTCAGCACACAAGCATGCACACGTGCACACACAGCTAGTTGATGCTCTAGTGATTTTAATGCAGCAAGTGTTGTTTGTAGTGCCTCCCCATTATCCCTGGGCTGCTGGTGGTTTTCCATTGCTATTATTCTTTTAATCAATATATTTGCAACAAATTTGTGGAATTACTATTGGGTTTCACTTCTGCTGGTCATTTTGTTCATGTGCACTGTTATGTTTCCATTTTAATTGCTATTTTTTTTCATAATACTTTGTTGTCACTGAATGCTTTTCCTCCTAAAAGGCGAGGTAAGCAGGATAGGTGGATGTGCCATCTCTTGCTTTGCTTCTGTGGTCAGTAAAGTCTGGGCACCACCAGAGTAAGGAAAGGAATCCCAAAAACCAAGCAGGTCTTGCCATGTGTCCATGCTATATGCTGGTGAGGCTGGTCATAGCTTCGTAAGGGCATCTCTCCCCGACTTTGGATGTCTCTAATTAATCAGCATTTTATAAAATCTCCCTTCAAGTTTGAAAGCCTTCATCTGTAAGAGATTTAGTTCTAGGTAACTTTTGTCATATTTTATAAAATGTAAAAATGTCTTGGAGTCTTTTAAAAGGTAAAAATGTCTTGGAGTCTTCTTAAATCTAGCCAGAACTCAGGAGACACTAGGAAGCCAATGGAGAGTGCTTCCTGAAACTAAACCCACCTCCAAGAGTCCACATAGCTGAGCCATCCCTTCAGCTATTCCTCCCTGTCCCTGCACACACACACAAATGGATAAACTCTCACAAATACAGTCAGACACATGAACTCACAAAGTCAATACACTCACATACAGGCACACACCCAATAATACCCTTATATACATACCTCAGACACATACCAGACACACACTCACAAATATCCTTACACACACACAGACACACACACACAATTATTTAATAGGTATAGAGTTTCAGTTTTGCAAGATGAAGAAATTAGAAATTCTGAAGGTTGGTTGTACAACACTGTCAATATAATGAACACTATTGAACTGCACACTTAAGAATGGTTAAGATAGTAAATTCTATGTTATGTATATTTTACCAAAATTAAAAATAACAATAAAAATAAAGACAGAGATATTCACTGTAAGCTCACAAGTGCATTAGTTAGTTTTTGCATTCCTCCATTTGTCCTTCTGGAGGATCCTGCCATGAGGAGATCGAGCCCAGCAATCTGCTGTTCCTGGGAAGGTAGATTAAGGATGATAGCAGAACGCTGGCAAGGGAGGGTCATGCCTAGGGGAACCGAAGCAACGAGAAGCATCTGCCATCTGGAACTGTCACTAGTGTGGATTTACATCTCTCCTAAAAGAAGAGGGAAAAGAGCGGTTGGAGGAACAGTCCTTTCTCAGAACCCAAGCCCTGTTGCAGAGGCATCTGTGATGGTGTTTTATAAATTCCTTCTTGTGGCTTTAAATGTCATTGTCAGACTTCATAAAGACTCCCCTGAGGCTTCAATAAGACGTGAATGGATGAAGAGGGCCACTCTCCTTTACCGACTGCTCACTCCACTGACTGGAACATGATTATAAACTTTCTGCCCAGCCTCCCTCCCCAGCCCCACCTCTTCTGGAGTGGAAAGTTCCCCCCCAATTCCTAAGGCTCAAGGTCACTGGAGGAGAAAGGCTTCCCCATGAGATGGACTTTGATCTTTTATGTTGGAGGGTTTGACATCTTTGTAGGAGGCCAGTTGTTATTTATATCCATTCTCTGTGCAACTACATCTATAACCAACAAAACCCAGGTCCTGTTTCTACTGGAAAAATACCCAGCAGGGTCCAGACGTATTTGTTTGTTTGTTTGTTTGTTTGTTTTTAGACGTGATGTTTTGCATGTAAATCAAATAGAGTTTGCTGGAAAAGTCATCCCCTGAGCAAATACAGTCTGCTTGTGGGTATTGCCAAGTAAGAGAGGCATGGTAGTTTATGTAGAGAGAAGAGTGTCCATACCCCAGAAATGAAAACTCAGACGGAACCAATCAAAGTAAGATAACTTGGAATCCTTCTTCCCATGTACCTTCTGTTCATCTATAGTTCCGAAAGGTTTGCTACATATTTCTAATGGCAGTCAGGATCCCTAAGTGACGAGTGTAGACATTCTTGCCCTGGCCCTTGAGTAGGCAATGAGAGGTTGATTACAGCTCTGTTTCAATCAACAGGACATTGGGATCATGGTCCCTTCAGTTATAGGAAAGTGAGAAAGTATGCCAGGGCTTATGCATGCCTATAGAATGCACGCCTCTTCAGAGGTCCCATCCTGAGCCAGTGAGGCCAGGGAAAGTGTGTATGGGGGCAGGGGGACCTACCCCTTGGAGTTTCTCCTTGCTCCAGGCCATTGCTATGGCCTCAACAGCAATGTCTGGAAGGGAAAGTGAGGGACTGGCCTCACTGGAGCTCTTTGCCCTGAGATCTACTCCTCACTTTGTCCTTGCTTTACTCTGTTTTGAGTGTGGGTGGGGGCTAGAGGAGTGACAAACTAGGAAGGTATGGAGAAAGGAGTCAACACAGCAGACCTGACACTGCTCTCCTTAGAAAGGCTTCTCTGCATGGATGGACCTTAGCTGGCATCTGGGAACTTGGACTTCAGGAGTTCCACTATTCCCTAACCAACAAGCATGACTCTCTGTGCCTGCACTGTTTGTACAATGAGGTTTATGCTGAGCACCTGCTTTCCTTCTTCAAGTCTGGAATTTGGTACATGCTCAGCAGAGTGCCTGTGCAACCAGCCTCCAATAACAACCCTGGGCACCGGGTCTCTAATGAGCTTCTCTGGTAGACAACATTTCACATGTGTTGTCACATTCGTAGCTGGGGATGTAAGCATGTGTCTGACTCCACTGGGAAGGGACTCTTGGAAGTTTGCTCCTGGCTTTCTTTGGACTTCACTCCATGCACCTTTTCCTTTGTGGATTTTTATTTTTATCTCCTCACTGTAATAAATCACAGCTGTGAGGATGATGGCCTGGTGAATCATCAAACCCAGGGATGATCTTGGGGCCCCCTCTCGACACAGGTGTAGTGGTGCCAGCTTTGTGGACTATGTTGCCCTGACTCCTCTATCAACTGATTTTCACTAAACTGAGCAAATGAGAGACAATGGAGGGAGAGTGGGAAGTGGAGGAAGAGATGAAGTGTCATTCTTCCCTCCATGCTGATCTCAGATTAACAGTGTTTCTGGTGATGACCAAATCTCAATAAGGTCTAGTCCCTGCCACATGATCCCAACCCTTGTGTTATGATACTACCACTCCTCTTTGCTGTTGCTAAATGTTGAGTTGACTTGCTTTCCCCTCTTTGGCTTCTGGTCTCTTCTATCACCTGTGTAACCAATCCCGTGTGTTCAATTCCCCCTTTAAAAAATACCTAATGTGGTTTTTGTTTTCTCAGCTGGACCCCACATGCAGTATTAAGGTATTCCTTAAATACCTATACTGTGTCACCTCCATGCCAGGCAAGAAACATTCAGAAACAAAAGACCCCACAGAGTTCAGAGTCTATTCATCCAGCTGTTTCTGCAGCAGTCACATTTTTCTGGCATAGCTCAAGTTTCCTCATCTGGCCCGAAAACTTAATTCTGATTTCTAAGCATCAGTGAGGAGAAGAGGCTCTGTAACATGGCTGGGCGTCAGCCACATGCTAGGGCTTGGTGCCCTCAAACATTCTCTTATTGACACTAATTGTTAGGCACAAGGAAAGCCATTATGTTTGTAATGCTTCTGGGTCAGTGGTTTGGAGAGGTTAGAGAACTAAACAATACATGTGCATAGCTACACAACGATTAGGGAGTCTCAGGCTAAAAGTGACACTGAGGTGGTAGGTGTGAGGATGACAAGCCTGTCCTGAATGCACAACATGGCCAGGAATCTTAGGGAGGCTGGCAGCTGTGCCACCTAAACTGGAGAGTGCAGAGCTGCCCTGCTTTTCCCCAGACCCATATGGACAAGGGAGTCTCTAAGAATCATGAGGACTCAGATTTTATTTTTGCCAGGAGAACCAAGAGAGTAGAATGATTTCCCTCTGGCACTCAGCAAAGAATGTGAAAAGGATGGACTTTGAGTAATTGAATGGTCAGCAGACTCTCCCAGGGGAACTCCAGTTGGAGTCTCTACCCTCATACAGTCTAGTGGGAGTACAGACAAGGAAACAGTGGCTGCATTGTATGAGGAGCACCAGGACAAGGCCAGCTCCCCCCAGGGCATTTGTGCAGTTTAGGCTGAGATCTGGAGAGTCAAGAAGAAATAGTCTTATGGTAAGAAGAGTGAAAGGAGAAGAATATGTTTCTGGCAGCAATACAAGTGGTACAAAGCAGTGAAATCCCTGGGGCTTGAGCATAGTGCAGGAGTGAGCCAGGAGGTGAGTAGAGTGGGGGTCCTGGCCAGCACGCCACAGAGAGCAAAAGAAATGGGGTTGGAGGGCAAAGTAGGACTGGCATTGCAGAGACCCAGTCAACTGAGATTTGGGATTTATCTTAAGAGCAAAGGAAAGTGGTGATAAAAGAGCTTGTGTAATGAATTTGATTTCAGATTTGAGCCCCTCAAAGCTCTGTCTCACTGCAGTGTGGAGAATGGATTGGAGGAATAAGATTGGAAGGGGTAGGTGGTTCTGGGGATTTTGACAACAGAGGATGATGTGGTGGTCTGAGCCTCCACAGTGGGAGTGGGAGTGGATGGGTAGATTCAAGAGATTTTTAAGAGGAAGAATAGAAAGTATTTGTTGAGGGATTGGATTTGGGGATGGGGGAGGTGGAAAGAAGGAAGTGTTGAGAACAACACCACATGTCTGGCTTAGCAACAGAATGCAGGGTGGTGGCATTCACTGAGACAGGGAGCTTCTGAGATGGACCAGGTTCTCAGGGGAAATTACACATCTCATTTTAGACATGATGAGTGTGAGTTATCACTGGGACATGCCAAGTGAAGATGGTTGGGAGGAAGTTAAATTGGGGAATCTGAGGTTCTAGAAAAGATCATGGCTAAAGACCTAGATTTGGGATGTGTCAGGATACAGATGGGAAATGAGAACGATGGGAATGATGAGCTTATCCAAAGGGGCAGCACTGGAGGAAACCCTCAAGGGTGTAATGCCCAGAATCCAGGGGGAAAAACCTGAGTGGGCAAGTCCAATGTCTCCAAAGGTTGAGTAAATGAGAACAAAATCTTGTCCTTTGGATTTAGAATAGACCATTGGTGACCTTGAGCTAGTTTTAATAGAGCCATGGGGGCAGATTCCAGACAGCAGAAGCTTGCAATGAAGAGGAGAGTGGCAAGGGATAGCTGGGGGCATGTAGGCCAAGGGAAGGTTTTAACAAGCCTTGAAGAGACTTGCCTTGAAGTTGTGTCAACATTGGTAGGAAGCAGCTGCCAGTGTGGGAGCTTGAAGATAGAGGAAAAAGAATGGATATGCAGGAGGGCAAGGCCCTGGAGAAGCAGGTTACATGGATCACAGGCAAAAAGACAGAGCCCTGTGCTCTTGGTCAAGGACAAGGGGGTGGCTGGAATCCTTTCCCACTTTGGTAAGAGAAAGAAAGAGGGGAAAGATGAGTAAGTTTGCAGTCAAGTTCATAGATTGGTAGCAAAAAATTTAGAGAATTGCTAACCAATGGCGTCTTTTTTTTTTCTCTCTCTCTCTCTCTATGAAATTAGATCAAGGGGCAAGGTCAGAAATTTGAAGACAGTAAAGAAGGTTAAAAATAGTCATGTCTGAAAATGGAAGTATTTAGAGATACAGAGACTCAGAAAATATATATTTCTTTTCTATTTCTTCAGTCATTTGAAGATAAATCAAAATGGTTTTCAGAAAAAAAACAAAGTGTTATTTTCTAATTTTTGTGACACTCAAAGTTATTTACTCATCTTCCCCAGGGCTGGGCCTCCCCTCCTGTGGGAAGTCTTGCATTTAGGTGGTGGCTGAGGCTCCCATGGATGTTTCAAGAAGGCAGACCATGCCTCTCAGCCTTATTTGCACAAGAAGGACACGTTGCTCTTGCTTGATGCTTGATGCGTAGTCACAGCTGTCTGTGACCTGTCTGCCAGAGGGCAAACTCACCCTTCAGCCAGGCAGCCAATCTCAGAATCCCCAGAGCTGGGACCTTGCTGCATGGAGAAGACCCTTCCAGCCCTCGAAGGGAAGGGAGGGGGCAGGTCTGAAGGCATTGGAGAGAGCCCAGAACTGGAGGTGGGGATGGGGAGGAGAAGCAGGGTGGGAGTCAGGGGGGCGCGGTGGGAGGAGGGGCTCAGGCCAGAATAACACAGAGGATGGAAGAAGAATGTAGAAAGTCCTAGAAGCTGCTCCGTTTGCTCCAGCTGTCAAGAAGGGGGAGGAGAAAACCCTGTGGGGACCGGGGGGAGGAGGTTGGGGCTGTTAGGAAGTTATTTAAGAGCCAACTTTCTTGTTTTTCCTGCGTCCTTTTGAGGAAGTGCCCCTGAGCCACACGGAGCCAGCCTGCACTAGGGCACCTCTGGCGGGGAGCACAGGTAAGCAGCTGCCTTTCCTGCCTCCTCCCTCCTGCCTCCTGCCCAGCCTCACTGCAGACCTGCCTGGGAGCTAGGAGCCCAGGGCCCTCTGCGCCAGTGCCCCTGCACCAGCCTTGTCCAGAGGCTGAATCTCTTGTCCAGAGATCCCTCAGGTGGCTGCTGGGGGTCTAGGGGGCAGGGTGCAGAGGCACCCCCACTTGTCCCCTGCCCTTCCTGGTCCCCATCTCTGCTCCTACCCAGCCCCACTCCAGCCCAGCAGGGGACTTCTCAAGTACTCCTCCAAGCTTCCCTGAAGGCCAGAAGAGGGGAATGAGGGACTTGGGAGTGCTCTCCCAGGGGAGCAGACTGGGGAGGACTGAGACAAAAAGTTAGAGAGAGAGAGAGAGAGAGAGAGAGAGAGAGCCAGGTAAGAACACTTGCTTGGCTTGGCTCTCCATCCCTAGGTGTCAGCTTTCCTCCTTCCAGTGCAAGAGCTGAACTTGAGCACTTGCCCCACCCCCACCCCAAAACCTGTGGAGAAGGGGGTGCTTCTGCCCTCTTGCACTCACACAGCAGGCCTGCATAGGCTCCTCTTACCTGGTAAACACTGGGGCTCCCCAACTCTCTGCTCTCTGGGTTCTCTCTCCCAACAGGCTACTGCTTCACTCTGTTCTCCCCCAAACTCGCCCCTCCCTCAGTGATTCTAAGCCCACCCTGGTTATTTTCCTCCAGAGGACTGTTTCTTCGTGCTCTCCCTCCATCATTAACCCTTTCTCCCTGTGCCCTCAGCTCACTAGAGACTTTGTGTAAATATGCCTGCAGGTATTTATGGAAACCTATTCAGACTTTATACTTCCAAACATCGCTGTCTCCTTCCCAGACCAAATACCTTAGAAAGTGGTTCATTTGTCTCCAGCTATGTTGCCTTTGCTCAACATGTTTCTAGAACAGCCTACTCTGGTTGCCTCTATAGTGAAGGCTCTTCATCTTTTGAGGGTGTGCTCAATTTTTGAAAAGAGCCAAATAACCAAGAGTCATGGCTGGGTGATCCAGGTGATCAAGATGAAAGCTCCATTTGGGCCAGAAACAAGGGCTCCCTTTATTTGGTCAGTTGGTCAACAAGTACTGATTGGGGCCCGACAGTGGGGTGTGTGGTGTTTGAGCTGGCTCCTTGCCTGTACAAACTCCAGAGGATGGGGAAGCAGGCTAGGAGCAAAGGCAGAGTTAGCACCAGGTACATTTAAAGAAAGGCTATTTATAGCCTTATTTAAAATTGCAATGTACCCTCTTCACCCACCCAGACTCCATCTGCCTTCTTCTGCTCTGTGTGGTCTTGGCTCCAAAGTACTTGCCACCCTCTTACACCCTTTTCTGTTTACTTCTGGAAAGTGTGTGCTCCACCCTAAACCTCACTGGACTGGGAGCTCTCTAGGTCAACAATCCTCTGTTTTAGTCTCTGATGTAACCCAGATGCCCAGATAGCAGCCTGGCACATAGTAGGCCCTCATTAAATCTTGGTTGCATTAACTTGCAAACATGGATGCTTTGGAGGATGCCATTTATCTGGACATGGTTGGATGACTTTATTCTTAAAAGTGACTTAGGGCTTCATAGGTCTGTAAGAAATGGACATAGGTACAGGCATACAACAATAAACATTCCTTACAAAGATGTTGCCTGTAGGGGTAATGAGGGAATAAAAAACCCAACAACCCTACTTTCTAAAATCTTTTACATTTCCCATTTCTTCCCATAAGCCCCTTTTCTTCTGCTTTCCATATGTTTTGACAAATAAGAAATCTCCCTGAGATCCTTGGGGAACGATACTCCATCATTAGACTAATCCTTACAGCCACTTCTCAAGTTTTATTTATGTGAAACTCAAAATGTGTTGCTCCAGTGCTATCCCACACAGATATGTCTGTTTCTCTATTTTTGAATCCTTGTCTCAACTGTAACTTGCCTCCCATTCCTTTTCTGTGTCTCCCTTTTGCCCCCATAAAGGAGCTTGTGAAGCTGAGAATGTCGGAGACCTCTGGGCCTGCATTTGGAGGCAGGAGAGCCCTGCCCCGCAACGCGTCCAATGCGGCAGAAGATGACCTCCCCACTGTGGAGCTGCAGGGGGGGCCGGTGCCCCGAGGAGTCAACCTGCAAGGTACAGGCACCACCACCTGCTCCTCACTGCAGGTGCTGGCTGGGTCAGCACCCTTTGTCTCCACTAGGCTCCCACAAAAGAGGCTCCCCTGTCAGTGTCTGGTATTAGAAAAGACTCCCAAGCCTTCTTTTGAGTGGTAAAAGGCCCAAAGATCCAGATTCTTGTCCCAGTTCTGCAACTTAATAGCTTTGTGATCCCAGGGAAGTCACTTTGTCTTTCTACCTCTTAGCTGTTTCCTCTCTAAAACAAGGGCATTGGCTCAGTGGATGCCTCTTCCAGTGCTCCTGTTCTGTTTTTAAAAATATTCTCTAGCTAGAAATTTCCACTTCTAAAATATTGTGGCTGTTTTGATTGTCTGGCTTGTGCCTCCTTCCCTCTCCCTCCTCCCTCGTCTTTCCATTGCTGTGAATTTCAGAGCTGGCGAAGATGCCAGACTCTGACAGTAATGGAGATGGAAGCCCTCTATTTCTCTCTGGTGCAGCCTGGTGAGCAGGTAAGGCAAGCTGCTTCCCCTGCTTGTGCCTGCGCTGATCCCCAGGGACCTGCTCTGGGAGTAGCAGCCAGCAGCTGACCTCCACTCAGCCCTGTCAGCTGTGATGGGGCCCAGGTGCCAACAATGGCTTTGGTGACACAGACACCATTCCCTTGGGCCACGACAGGGACATTCAGACTCCTGTCCCTGAATGGCATTTCGCATGGAGCACTTTTTGTCATAGCCCTCATGCACCAAGCCCACTTTTGCTCCTGAGAGTGCTGTGTGCTAAGTTTCGCTGGGAGGTAAACACCCACTTGCTGGGGTAGGTGCCCAGGATCACCCCGTGGTGTGTGGTTAATCCACTTCGTCAGAAAGAGACCAGCAGTTGAAAGCAAAGGGAAAGAATAATGCTGATTATTAACAAGTCCAGCAAATCAGAGAACTGCTCGCACCTTGTGAACAGGTTTGATTGTGTTATTACCCAATTGTGAAAACAGAGAGATATCTAGTATCTAGTACCATTTATTAAGGTACCACCCAAACTTGGAGGGGGGAGCTCACAGAAGGGTGTCTTCAGTTGAGTAGAAGGGTCCAGACATAATTGTGAACCTGTAGTTCTGAGCTATCTCTCCCAGTGGGGTGCTGCATTTTCTTCAACTCCCCCATTAGAGCCACAGAACTGAATTAAAAAGACCTTGCTAATCAACTCATCTAAATCTCCATGTTATCAGGTTGAGAAACTGAGACCAAAGCTAATAGTTGATGTTCACTCCTTCACTGCCAGGCTTGGGTTTGTGTTTTTCTTTTTTTTTTTTCTTCCTAAGAATGCAAATAAAATTGGAAAGCATGCAGACATCAAATTATCAAGCAATTATAAGCAAGGTATTATACCTTGGTGTATTCAGTTTTTAAAAATTATTTATTTATTTGACACAGCGGGAGATAGGGAGAGATAGAGAGAGTATGTGTGCACAAGCAGAGGGAGCAGCAGGAGAGGGAGAAACCAGCTCCCCACTGAGCAGGGAGCCCGATGTGGGGCTCGACCCCAGGACTCTGGGATCACGACCTGAGCCAAAGGCAGACGTTCAACCAACTGAGCTACCCAGGTGCCCCTGTATTGTTTTTTAGCAAAATTCCCTTCTGGCAGAGAAGATTCTGAGCCCTGGGGAATGGGGGCCAAGGTGCTGGAAGAAGTGGGCGGGAAGAGAAAGGGGTATAGGATCAGTGAGGAGAAAAGTGAACAGAGGCAGTGAGATGTAGCAAAGAGCCCCCTGGTCCAGGACTCAGAAGACCCAGGTTCTGGTTCCACATTTGTCACTCAGGTTGCCACCCATGAGAGCCTCAGTTTCTCCATCAGGAAAGTGGAGGCAACATCTACTTCTCAGTTGCCATAATTATCAAATGACTAGTGCCTGTGAGACCCTGATCTATAGGATGTGACCAGCAAATGCTCATTGATTCAGAATGTGCAAGTTGTCATTACCTACAAGGTTAGGAGTCCACTCCAGTGAACTCTTATTTCTAAGGGGAACATGTAACAGCCTGCAGGGCCTGTATATCTGAGATCTGAACAAAATGTGGCTATTACATCAAAACTACCAGAGAACTTAAGTAGGTAGACTGATTTAAAAAAAAAATCTGGGATTACTATGTTCTGTTTATTTTTGGAGGCACGGGTGGGGAATTATTTTGAAAAATCAGTCATCATTTGCTTGGCAATCATCTGTGTCCATGGCCCAAGTGGCAGTCTGGGATACCTATTATGGCCCTGGTGGAGGAATGGGAGTGTCCAATGACTATTTGTAGAATGATTGAATAGTCAATCACTTGAGAATTGAATGACTCATCAGGCCTAGAGTCATTATAATCTTAATATTAATTATTAACAGCAGATTCAGGTTTCACAAACATGCATTCCGTTTAATCTGTCTCCCACAAGTGAGCTAAGTGCTATGCACCTTGAGGATAGGGTCTCTACCCTGGGAGCATAGTAGGAAATCCTAGATGAGTAGAACAGAGGAAAAATACCGGCATACGAGCCATCTGATCAAGGAAGAACATCTCCTACTTATTCTTTACACTTCACATTTCTCTTTAGTTGTGCCAAAGGCCGGTTTTCTGACACAAAATACATCAATTTCTCCGGAGTCATCCCCTGCTAGGGCTGTCACGTGTGTCTAAGCCGCTGTCTTCTTGCAGTTTATGCAATGACCCGTAGGGGGATCCAAGAGGCTTGGAGCTCCCTAAGCCCCTGAGGACAGCTTTGTCTCTCAAAGCCCTAAGTTAAACTCTCCTCATTTGTTTCAGTGGAAGCTTTTTCCAAAAGTGTTCCTTCAGCAAGCTGCTCCTGCCAAACTGACTGAGAAGGCAGAGAGGCCAGAGGAGGAAAGGGGGGAAATGGCAGATTTTTCACTTAGTCCTGCGGCAGTCATATAGTCATATAGTACACACCAAGTGTATACCCTGAATTCACAAGCTTTTGTGAATATTTGGTTAGGAACAACTTTAGCCTAAATTTAAAATGTATAAACTCACTTAAGGTTCTTCCCATTCAGCAGCATGATATTTAAAAAATTGAAATATTTGAGGTGACAATGAAACCCCAGGGATGGGACCAACCAGCCAGTGGTGATGTTTGACATCCTCATATGTTTTTAGGACATTAAGGACCTACTTCTGAATTCAGGTGTAGCCGACTAAAGTATGTGAAAATCTCCTCAGATGACTGGATTTGCATCTCTTCCTAATAGACTGTTCTGCATGTTTGGGGATTGTTTCTGGAACTATCTCTACAGCTTTTCTGGGCTCAAAGGTTATTTTAGCAGGATGTGTAATGTTCTGGAAGATAGCCTTATGTTCTTGGTCCGGTTTGACTCTGTATTATTAACCATAGGTGGTCATTGCAGTGGTGACTATAATCCTTATTTGGCAGATCTAATGTGATGAATTCAAACTGGAAAGCAAGTCTGGATCTCTAAAATATCAAATGCAAATAATAATAAAATAAAATATCAAATGCATTCAAGTCTTTCAGGCTAATGGAGTCCTCTGCCGTTCTGAGCATCTCCTCCTTCCCACCCTTCCCTGTAAAAACCAAATCAACTAATTAAGTAGTTAACTATCAATTTCTCTTTTGTGCAGAGTAGACCTTTCTGGATTGAGGGTTTTTAAAGGAATTAGAGGGATGTCTGGGTGGCTCAGTGGTTGAGCATCTGCCTTCAGCCCAGGGCATGATCCCAGGGTTCTGGGATCAAGTCCCTCATTGGGCTTCCTGTGAAGCCTGCTTCTCCCTCTGCTTCTCTCTGTGTGTCTCTCATGAATAAATAAAATCTTAAAAAAATAAATAAAGGAATTAGAAAGGCATCTACTATATGATGAAGAAATGATGTTGTATAAAACCAATTCATTCTTTCATTCTGTTTGTGTAAAAGCATTTAACGATTATACATATGTGTCAGGGACTATGCTAAGTTCTCTCTGGAGATGCAAAGATGAGCAAGCCAATCCCTGGCCTCAAGCGGTTCTCCATCTAATAGATGAAATAGACACAGAAATATCATTGCAATTCAGTGCTACAAATACTGTCACAGAAATTAGGCCAATTACTGTAAAAGAACAGAGAAAAGAATGACATGGCAAGGCAGATTTCCATCCCTGAAGAAGATGCCAGTCTCGCTTCGTATTCTAGCATGTCACATGTCATCAAAGGATGAGGAAGGCTTTGTGATGAAAGGCCATTTGAGTTGAGTTCTAGAGGATGAGTAGGAGTCTTCCAGTGCATGAGAACAGCATTTCTAGCAGAGAGAACAGTACATATCAAGTAATGTGGACAAGGAGGGAATGAGCCTGGGAAAAGTAAGCGGGGACCTGTTATAATAAGTACACTGAGACCTTACTTTTCGTCTTTCAGATAAAGGAAGATTTGCAAAGGAATCTAAATAGCAAAATGACATAATCAGAATTATGTTTCATGAAGGTAATTCCAATGGTGAGGAGCAAATGGAGAGAAGGAAATACATTTTAAGGCTGTTGAGATACTTCTGGTGAGAGGAGAAGTAGGCAGGGCAGATTTCCATCCCTGAAGAAGATGCCAGTCTCGCTTCTTATTCTAGCTTCCTGTGAGCAGCCGAGCATTTCTTATACATTTTACAGCACAGGACATTTGAATAGCAACAGTTAAAAAAAAACAACAAACTGCTTAAGAATGTTTTTAATCAATCTAATTAATAATATTTTAAAATTTGGGGTATCCAAAAGAAATATGAGAGAAGAACTTTTATCCTGTTGTTTCAACAATAAACAGACCTACTTCCTTATGGACAGTATTTATTCCTACAGTTTGGTAATAATATTACCAAAGATTGCATGGAGATTTCAATTCACTAGGGAATTCCTAGCATATAAACCTAAACATTTAACTTATTTCAAGATTCCATCTGTGACAGGTATAATCATTCTTGGAAGAATATTTTTACGACCTAAGGAGAAAATAATCTACTTTTTTTCATATTAGGGAAAGGGTAGGAGGACAGAGAGGCAGCCGGCTCATGAGGAGAGTTTTTTTTTTTAACAGTCCATTTTCTGATGTGTTTGGAATTAGGCTAAATTGTGTTAGGTAGACTTTTTGAAAGCTGTCACTTTGAAAGAGCAAGTTGCCAACTTCCCAGTTACAATATCTCCCTAAAAAAAAGAAAAAAAAAAAACCAAAAGTAGCTTCGCAATGAGTAGCTCCATTTTGCCAGGAACTGGGCTTGGACTGGGAGAAGCAAATTCATTTCCTGTTTGTGTCAGATGGAGCTTGGATGATGAGAAGGCTCTTTCAATCTAAGCTATGTCTTGTTAATCCAATAAAAAAAAAAGCAGAAATCAATATGCCAACTTAATAAATATTTACTGAGTGTTTACTGCATGAAGAGGTACAACACTAAGCAAAATGGGCAATAGAAAGAACTGTGATATTTTTGTACCCTTGCTCATATTTTATGACCAACATCTGTAGAGCCCTTGTTATTACTAGATATGTAAACACCAAATACAAAGCTGGATCTGTGGGTGGCTGTCCATGAGCAATGAAAGAAATATTTAATCAGTGGTTTTGAGACCTCATTTTATTCCTTAGTAATTACCCCCTAGCAAATCTGGAGAGTTATCAGATTATACGAGAAGAGGCCAATGGAGCTATCATTTCTTTCTCCCACTAAAGGATAAAGTACCCTGCCTGTTACCCTTCCATATGTCTTATCCTCTTGACTACAGTCTAGAACATTAGTTCTTCAAGTCTCAGTGTTGCTTTTAATCTTCTGTTTTTTGGTCAAGGTTTTATTTTATTTTATTTATTTTTTAAAAGATTTCATTTATTCATGAAAGACACGAAGAGAGAGGCAGAGACATAGGCAGAGGGAGAAGCAGGCTCCCTGCAGGGAGCCCAATGTGGGACTCGATCCCAGGACCCCGGGATCATGACCTGAGCCAAAGACAGATGCTCAACCACTGAGCCACCCAGGTGCCCCTTATTTTATTTTATGTTTTAAGAATTTATTTATTTAGAGAGAGCACAAGCAGGAGGAGGCACAGAGAGAGAGGGAGAACCTCAAGCAGACTTCACACTGTAGAGCCCAATATGGGGTTTGATCTCACAACCCTGAGATCATGACCTAGGCTGAAATCAAGAGTCAGACTGAACCACCCAGGCATCCTTCAAGTTTATTTTTTCAAATGTTTTCCTTGGTTTAAATTCTTTTAATATGGACTTCTATTTTAAGAGATTACACAAGGAAATTTTACTTATCATTGCCTTAGATTTTCCCCACATTGGGTACCACTGTAATTTTCCGTGATATATATTTTTTCTTTTTTCCTGAAGGCACTGACCTGTTGGAGAAATATTGCAGTGGAGAGTGAAAAGATGACTTAGGAAAAAAATAACATTTTAAAAAACTCCATACTTAGAAAGAAGTGTTATCAAAATTATAACATTGTTGAATGCCTTTTTAAAAATCAAATTCTTAATGTAAATGTTAATTTGTGTTTATTTTATATATTATCATTATGCTATATGTAATAATATTATTTAATATATATTTGTTTGACAAATATGAATATATTATATATGTGTTTTCACTATGAAACCATAGATTTTTTTTGGCTTAGGTTTTATGTATTCAAAAGAATTTATTAGTACTCTTGCTTACCTTTTGTTATAAGCAATATATGAGTTATGCACTATCAAAGCATGGCATTTTTATTCCAGTCTGAAATAAAAGTGCTGGCCTGGAGGCCTCATGTTATAAAAACCCAGATCATTGTCTTCAACACTGTACGATATACAATATGCTATATGTAGTCTTGAAACGGATATACATTAAGAATGAAATTGTCTAATAAATGACATTTAAAGACTTGTATGGTTAATCCTATGATAAATAGAATATCCACCTTATGATGCATAACCAACTCCAAGCTCCAATTCAGGCATTACATTTGTTTAAAGTGAAAAGTGGCATACTTGCTGTGGCTTCTTTTCACATTGTCCTGGGTACAGTGATGATGAGGTCTTGTCCTCAAAGAGCTTATAGTCCCACAGATAAAATTACCTATATTAACATAATTCAAAGTGCCTAATTATAATAAATTTGTATTTAAAAAAGAAAAGCATATTCTGGGAATGAAGAGGAGAAAATTATTTCATCCACCTGTAAAAATGTAAGAAAAGAAAAGCAAGCCTGTCTTCTCCGAATACAAGGGATGCAGCATTTTCTTTCTTTCTTTTTCTTTCTTTTATTTTAAAGAGAAAGAGAGCAAGCATGAACTAGCAGGAGTGGGAGCTTGTCAGAGGGAGAGGGAAGAGAGAATCTCAGGCAAGCTCCATGCTGACTGTAGAGCCCAAGGTGGGACTCAATCTCATGACCTCAGAGCATGACCTGAGCTAAAATCAAAAGTCAAACCCCTAATTGAGTGAGCCAACCAGGTGCCCCAGGAAGGCAGCATTATCTCATTTAATCCCAACACCACCACCATTTTGCAGAAGATAAAACTGAGACACAAGAAGTTTGTATAACTTGTCTAAAGTCACTGCAATAGTAAGTTCCAGGGCTGGGATGTGAGTCCAAGGAGTCTGGCTCCAAAATCCACACTCTTATCCACTATGCTATTCTCCTCTCTTAATAATAACAATGCTAATATAATAAAAATAATTTGTGAGAATTTACTCGGTGCCAGACACCGTGCTAATGCACTTTACATACATTTTTAAAAATCTAATCCTTACACTAACCCAATAAGGCAAGCGTTTCATTGTCTTTTTAAAGATAGGGAAACTGATGAGAGATTAAATAACTTCTCCGAGGTTGCACAATTAATAAATAGTGAAGCATCTCCTGGAGCATATTCTGCAAAACATTTGATGTCCACAAAAATTAGTTCCTGTGGTCATTTAAGTTCAGAAAACATAGTACCTGTAGGAGACTTACAGTCTACATGTATACAAGTCTCCCATAAATCCTGCAAGAATCCTGACTGACTTCGGTTAATCCAGCCTTTTCCAAACTGGTTTAACCATGGAACTCTTATTTAACCATGGAACTCTTATTCTTTCAGTGCATATCAACATCCCACCGAAGTAGCACAGTGTTACACTACTTTGAGGATAGACTGACTTTAGCCAGACTCACTAGACATTAACCAGGTTTACTGGACAGGTTCATGGAACTAGAAAGCCAAGAGTTTCCATTTGCAATAAGGAGAAAACAAATGAATCCCAGATACTAAAAAATACTTGAATTTCTCCTTCCAGCTTTATTTTTCCCGTTGGCAAAGCTGCTTGGGAAGCCAAGGCGTAAAACTAATATACTCATTTTCAGGGGCACATTACCATGGGAGTGAAGGTGGGATGAGATGAGGCAAATCCTGGCAGTGCTCCAGGACCGGTGCATTCATTACCCACAGGCAGATTAGACACCCCATCCCTCACCTGGAATGCTACAGCAGCCTCTTAGCTGAACTTCGTGCCTCCAACACTGCCACCATCCATTCCTTTTCTTATTCTGGCACCACAAGCAGTTGAAATATATATAGTTTCTATTTCAGATTTTTCATGGGATCCCCAATGCAGTTAAAATCCAGATTCCTTAACACGGTCTCCTGCCTACTCCTCCTTTGTGGTGCCACTACTACACTCCAGCCAACCAACCATCTTTTAATCTCTTAAGTAAACCACACATTCTCTTGCGTAAGTCTTTACTCCTCTCTCCCTGAAGCATCCTTCCCCCACTCTTTTTTCTACCTGGATAACTTGTTCATCTTTCTAACCATTGCTTATATAACTCATTTCCTCCAAAAAGCTCCCTTAATTCCACTCCCTCAATCTGAGTTACAGGCTCTTTATATTTCCCAGATACTCTCCTTCACCCAATACCCTATACTGCTTTATCATAATATGTCTATGTCATAACTATCTGTTCACTTTTTACTGTCACCACTGTGCATTTATCTAGCTTGTATTTATTAGGCAGTGACCTAATCAACATTTATATTCATGCCTTGAATGGCAACATTAAACAACACACATAAAATTCCTAAAGGACAGGAAGTTGAAGAGAATATTAAATATATTGAATATATGTTTAGTGTCTAATATTATATTAAGAGCTTGGAACAATTAACCAAATTCAATAAGATGAAATTTAATATGAATACATGTAAAGCTTTAAAATTGAGCTACAAAAAAGAAAACCTTTGCATACATATGGCTGGCTTCTAGGAGTCTGGATTGAATCATACTGCACTGCTGGTAGAAGTGACATCAGAATGTATTTTTAAGGGTTTGTTGTTGCTTTTTTTTTACTCTATCAGATGCTTAATGTAAATCAATAATAAGATAAAACCATTCAGAATGCTAATGATACCTTTGACTGAAATGATAGAAATATACTATTTGTTTCAAAAGATGTAGCAGCCTCTGTTTTTCCATTGGAAAAACCATAACTAGAATAATACACTTAATTCTAGGAAAAATGCAACAAGAGAAAAATTTATAAAATGGAATACATTCTGGAACATGGTAGAGGGTTAAAGTTCTGGAAAAGAACAGTTGAGGAAATGGAGGATGTTTTAGTCAAGGGAATAGAGGCCTTTCTATACCTAAGGAGTGCCAGATAAAATGAGTAGAATGTAGTCTATATTTATCCAGAAGTCAGAATCAGGATACATGATTAGAAAAATTAAAAGGAAGCAGATGTCAGTTCATCTTAAGAGGGCTTTTCAAATAATTAAAATTGTTTAAAAATGGACTGTTTGCCTTGTGAGATAGTGGGTTTCCTGTTCAGATAAAGACAAAAAGTCTAAGCATTTGGGCTTTCAAGATGTTTCTTGCAGTACATGGCAGGTCTACCAGATGGTCTAAAAAGTGCTTTTGCCCTCAGAGATTCTGTGAGGCTATAATATCAGTGCATTCCTTCCATTGGTGCTGATGAATGGAGACCTGATTAAACCCATTTCTAAGGATTCTGTTTTTAGACATTTAAGCAAAACAAAAACACATTGTTGAAAGGCACAGTGCTAAAAGGACCAGATGAGTTGATTACTAACGTCCCTTTCGACTAAGACATTTATGAATCTCCAATTCTTTCTGAAGCTGGCTTAACAGTGGGGACTGTGACCTTAATAAGGCCAGAGAACTTAGGGGAAAGGCAGCTTGGAAGAGAGAGGTCTAGAGAACTGAACATCTTCCACCCACAGCATAGTGGAAGGAAAGTGCCCTTTAGGGGACCATGTTCAAGGCTCTGCTATGGGGTAAAAATAAAACTGTATCTTGCATTTTCTGAGAGCTATAATGTTGCAGTCAGAATAGCCCACTGAGCACCCCACCATGTGAAATATAAAATGGCTCCATCAGAGTTTTAATTAAGCTAGCCACAAGGAAGCCTATGGCCCCAAGCATAGTGCCAGAGCTGTTGTCTTGTTATGTCATTGAATCTTTGTAGAAATTCTCAACGTAATAGTATCCTCATTTGAAAGGTGAGAAAACTCAGCTTCCATGAGGCAATATTCCTTATCTATGTAATTAAGAGACCTGAGATTCAAACTCAGGATTACCTGGACTTTGAGTTAATCAAGAGTGTTTCAGGAACTTCTAGACTTTAGAATTAGAGAGTATCTTAATGAGCCGAACTTCTTGGTTTCGCCTATGAGACAAAAATGAGGCCAGAGGGGACCAAGTGTCCTGCACAGGATTCCTGTGTAAACACAAAGAAAGGCCTTGGAGTCTTTCAGGGTGATGCCTCAGCATGAGTACAGGCTGAGTGGCTGTGCTCTGTGTGCACTGTAGTCACAGCTGTGATGGCAAATCATGCAGCAGACAGAAATCAGGGTAGGAAGAAGGCTAATGTACCCCCACCTGCCTCTCTCCTTAATTCCTCTTTAGAACTCCAAATTGCATGCAGAAAATCTTGCGAACTACAGTGTTGGTGGGTAGAGTTGCCTCCATATTCAATGATCATTTGCAGAGGAATGCAAGAAAGGTAGGAGGAGATCTAACCTTTATCCAGTGCTATCATGTCTCAAATAAATGTATAAATGACACTTATCCTCCCAATTCCAAAAGCCAGAGGAAAGACCTATAGATTTTTGCATTAGACAAGGGTTTGACTTCCAGATTGGTCATTTAGTAGCTAGGGAAATGTGAAGCTTGTTTCTGCATGTTCAAAGTGGAAACAGTTATATCTCAATAAAATGTCAGTGTTGGGTCTTCACACCTCTTCTTTTCGTTCCTGACTTTGAGGAACCAGATCTACTTTTAGAATTAAAGAGGAAGGGTATTTGACCTCCTGAAGTAAGAGGAGAGCTTTGTATTAAAGGTCAACTTTGGACCTTTAGAACATCTCTTTGAGGCTTTGTCAGATTTAATTCCTTCCTTTTTAAAGATAGGAAAGTTGAAGTGGATGTTCCCTAGTTAGTGAAATAATGAGTTGCTAGTCATGATGGTAAGCACCTGACATAATGAAAGCCAGCATGAGCTTGGGAATGTGAAGACTTGAACTCTGGCCCTAGTTTCTCTGTACCTAGACCTATATGACCGGCATCATCAGCACTGTTCTGTCTATCCCAAGTGAGTACCCTGTGGTATGAAGTAAGATCAGGGAGGGAAAAGTCTTTAAAATCCTCTTTGAAGACAAGAATGTCACAACAGACTGACTCTTAAATCTATCAATCCCCTGTAAGGAGTTTTATCCAACAAACTTTGTTACCTCAATACTTGAGGAATCAGGAAAAACAATCTTGTTTTTTGTGTTTGCAGTTATATCAAAGTTACTCAGTGATGTCCCCCAATTGTTTTCTTTGTGTATAGACTATCTTCATGTTACAAATATTCACCTGTTCAAGGAGAGATGGGACACCAATAAAATGGACCACCACACTGACAAGTATGAAAACAACAAGTTGATTGTACGTAGGGGACAGTCTTTCTTCATCCAGATCGACTTCAATCGTCCATATGACCCCAGAAGGGATCTCTTCAGAGTGGAATATGTCATTGGTGAGTGCCACACGCAAGCCATGTTGTGATAGTCCATCTGTGTCATCATGTCATGATAGTCATGATACCATGGGTCGCATAGTAGAGAAGGATACAGATGTAATTGTGTTACTTCCTAGAATTACACTTTGACAATTGGCTGGAGCTGGGACTACATCCAGCTCCAGGACCGCTCTATGCTCTATAATGGGTCTGTATAATGCAAAATATCAATAATTTGGGCCTAGCCAGGTAAAGATCTTGTATAGTAAAAGTGAGTATAATTGGTACAAAACGTTAGTTAATTATTTTTTCCCAAATGGTTTTGGCATCCTCTAGTGTGGCTTTTAATTTATCAACTCTCCTCTCAGGATTTTATTGGTCTTATGTGCTAAAACTATTTCCAATTCTCAGTATACAATCTCTATATAAGCATTTCCCAAACTTTGTTCTGCTCTAATCTACTCTCATGCGATGGCTTATGAGAAAGATAGTCAAGTAAAGTTCACTAAACATTTTGTACTCTAATCTCCTTTTGTAGATTGACAATAGATATTAGCTTAACAGTTCTGGGAAGCAACATTTAACTCTGTTCAATTGGGTGTTTCCTAAATTAATTTGATCCTGGAACCCTTTAAATTATAGCGATTAACATCTGACACATTTTAGTAAATATTTGCCTAGAAATTTACAAATATAGCAAGTAAACACATGCACACACACAAAAAAACAAAGGTGGCTTAATATTAGAAAAGCTATCTGTATAATCCTATGTATAAAAAAAGTAAAAGAAAAAATCAGGCAATCAAATCAATAGTCACTGAAAGGAACATGACTAAATTCAGCAGCTTGTTTTTTTTTTTTTTTTAACGACTTTAAATAAAACAAAAGTAAAAGAAGTCTCCTCAATTATACTAAAGATTATTTACCCCAGGGCAGCCCAGGTGGCTTAGCGGTTTAGCGCCGCCTTCAGCCCAGGGCGTGATCCTGGAGATCCAGGATCGAGTCCCATGTCGGGCTCCCTGCATGGAGCCTGCTTCTCCCTCGACCTGGGTCTCTGTCTCTTTCTCTCTCTCTCTCTCTGTCTGTCTCTCATGAATAAATAAATAAAATCTTTAAAAAAAAGATTATTTGCCCCAAACCAATAAATTTTGGTATACTAAGTGGCAAAAAGTTAATTCAATTATAATAAGAAATTAGACAGAGATACTTGCTATCACCATTCTTTTTTTAAAAAAAGCATTGATTCAACAATTTTTAGCAAGTGAACAATTTAAGAGAAATATCTCATAAATATTGAGAAAAATAAAATTATATATTTTGCTCATGCTATGATTGTATATATAGAAAACCCAACAGATTCAAGGACCAAAGCACAATATTAATAAAACTTTGTAAGATGGCTAGATAGAATATAAATACAGAAAAGTCAATGGCCTTTCTCTTTAGCACTAAGAACTTAGAAATAAGAAAAAATATTCCACATATAAAACTTACTAACACTGTGAAATATAAAAATAAATTTTAAAAAACAAGATACAGAACACAGATAAAGCAGCTATTAAATTTTAATGAGAGACATGAAAAAACTTTGAAAAGGCAAGTATGTTTTTGGATGTGATATCTCAATTTTAAGTTTCCCCAAATTAGTATGTAAATATAATGCATTACCAATTGGAATCCCAAGGGAGGATATTATTTTGTCTTGAATAAAATAACAGAGTCCATTTGTAAGAGTAATTACTTGGCAATAATCAAGAAAATGATACAAAGAAGAATAATAGGGCATGGTTTTTTTTTCAGAAACATGTATCAGAACATACTATAAGAAATGTATTGTAGAACAGAATAGAGAATCCAGGAATCAACGTAGGTATATAAGATTACTTATTATAGTTGTTGGTATTGTGGAGTAAGAAAAGTATGTGGGCTTTTGTTTTTTTGTTTGTTGTTTTAATAAATTAAATGATGTTGAAGCGACTAGTATTTTACATCTCGGTATTTTAGTATATATATATTATATTAGATGTATGTATTATATATGCTACATGTAAGTAGATGCATTTAACATATTCTAATATTTATATTAGATGTATGTGTTATATATGCTACATGTAAGTAGATGCATTTAACATATTCTTATATTTAGTATATATTTATCTGTACATATGAAATTATATATATTATTTCACATGTATATATATTTGGTTTATACATGCCAAAATACCACAAATGACCATTTATATGAACAAATGACCAAAATATAACTATATGATAAAAATATCATGTATGAAGTCAATGGATAAAAGATAGAGCTGGAAAAATATTCAGAACATACATCAGAGATAAAAGGTTAACAATTTGTAAGAAGCTCTTACAAATTGACAGTCTGAAGACAAGCAAAAGAAAAATATACAAAGTGTATGAAGAGACAGTTCACACTACAGAAAATCCAAATGACCTATAATCCATATGAAAACATGCTCAAACTTACTAGCAGACTGGGAAAGTTGACAAAGTTATTTCTACCCAACAGGCAAAAATTTAGAAAAAAACTGTAATATCTGTTGCTGGCATGTATGTTGAGAAAAACAAAGATTGCTGATATAAATGTACGATTTCATAACCTTTTTAGAATGCAGTTTTGCCATATCTGTTAATGTTAAAAAGACACATGCCTTTGACCTATCAGCTCTATTCTTGGAAATCTATGCCAAAGATATTCAAAATCTAGTTTATAAAGATGAGTATTACTTACTGCATTATTTATAGTGACTTAAAAATAAGCAGTCCTCAGTAGTGGGATGGTGGAATATATTGGGATACAGTCACACAATGGATTGTTACTTTAAAAAAAAATGAATTAGACCTATGCCAGGTTATTTCAAGAGAGATAGTGGTGAGGAAATGAAATATGGAGGAGTACATATGCTCTTCTCCATGTGTGTGTAACTGTGTTTGTGCCTGGGTCTGCAGAGTATTGTGAGTGCAGAAAAGAGTAAGAAGCATATACACGTAGGTGATGACGTGCATCCTTGGTGGGAGAGTAGCCAAAATAAGGGAGGGAGAAGCTAAAGCAAAGGAGAAGCTAGTGAGGAAAAGAGGGGGAAAAGCAAGCACAATGAAATGATTATATGCGTGCATCTAGGTAAAATCATTGAGCTCTGTGGGAATATAAATATATATATTAAAAGTAATAACATCAGAAAAAAGGGTAATAACATCAGAGATAACACTAAACACTTCCTTTGGAAAAAAATCTCTGACTCCTGACTATTTGAGGTATATCGATTGTATTCATTTTCATTTAGCAGTAAAAATGTGTACATAAATGTGGGAAAATCAGTTGAAGCCAGAGTAGAAATGGAAGAGAAGGAAAGAAATCACTGAGTCAGAATAAACAACATTAGTACAACGTGTGGGTTCTGCATAGAACTATTTGCTATCTGAGGTGTGGACTAAGAGGAAGGAAAACTAAATTATTATTCCTGTATGTTAGGTGAAATGTAATAACCACAATTTCATTGCATTTTAGGGAGCAGACTATTATTGTTAATATTTTTTAGTAATGAGTACTCCAGGTGAGAAAGAAATCCACAGCTAATATTTTTCAAAGTATTTTAAAATCTGATGAAAATGTGGTTTTTTCCCCCCTAAGTTCATTTATCACTTTCAGGTGTGTGTGTGTGTGTGTGTGTGTGTGTACATGCACACGTGTTTAGACCCAATTTGATTAAAATGTGAAAGCACACTTTTATAATGCAATGATCACTACCTGAGTGTCAACAAATACATATTTGAAACTCTGTCTCCAGTTTTGCTCCAACTATACAGGAATTTTTTATATCCTTTAGAGCCAACTTTTTAGTGCAGTGAGAAGGAGGGGGGAAGGCTTTGTCCCTGATGGGGATTTGACTGAGGTCTGAGTCTCTTTCCCACAGACCATTCAGAAAATAGTTATAATAAT
Source organism: Vulpes lagopus (assembly GCF_018345385.1). Taxonomy (NCBI): domain Eukaryota; kingdom Metazoa; phylum Chordata; class Mammalia; order Carnivora; family Canidae; genus Vulpes; species Vulpes lagopus. The sequence goes on from NC_054833.1 coordinate 19,893,455, forward strand.
GGAAGTCTTAGGAAAGATGACAAAAGGAGTGTCAGATCGGGTTCCCAGTGAGAGCTATGAGCCACCAGGGGCGGATGTCCTGTCTTGAGTGGGAAGGTTGGGACCATGACCACAGCATCACCACAGTGAGCATGTGAAGTCTTCCCTTCTTTTTCCCAAAAGGCATTGTATTACTTTTGTTCCTTCACTGAAATGGTGGGAGAGGAGAAGCATGGCAAACTTACCTTTGAGGTAAAAATCTATATATTTTAAAAACCAACATGTATTCTAAATCCTTCTGAGAGCCCATAATGTGTACTTTCAGAGTTAAGCTGTATTCCAATATGTGTAGCCTGTAATAGGTGTTATTACATTTGAGGATTTTGTATTTCCAAATTTCTTGAAGAAACAAGGGAAGAAAAATAGCAAAATTCCACATTCTATTCTTTAGCGTATGAGAAATCAAACACATTTCAAAGGGCCTTAAAAAAAAAAACAATGATAGAGGATTTATCCAGGTTAGTATCTTTTTTTTTTTTTTGTCCCATGTCATTCAGGGGTTGCCATGACAACCTGAGATTTCACTACAGTGGTGGGACCAGGACTGAAAAAAAAAAAAGAAGGTATGGGATACTCATGGGGCCCAGAGATTTTTGTCTTAAAACGCAATATTTGTGAGGCACCTGGGCGGCTCAGTCAGTTAAGTGTCCAACTCTTGATCTCAGCTCAGGTCTTGATCTCTGGGTCGTGAGTTCAAGCCCCGCATTGGGCTCCATGCTGGGTGTAGAGAAGAAGGAGAAGAGACAAGAGTATCAAATGTGTGCACTGGAAATGAAATTAAACATAAAGTCCTATCCATGCAGGTGTGCCTCAGTTTCAGGAAACCTAGAAAGTGGAAGGAGCGATTAAAAAAAAAAAAAAAAAAAAAACAAGAAAGAGAATGCTTTGTAAAATTAAAGAACACATAAGGAATTTCTTTGAATATTTCAAGTGTTTACAATACAATTAGATTTACCAACAAAGATCAATTTACCTGCTTATTTAAAGAATATAACTATTGCATTGAGCAATTAAAACACAAAAGAAAAGTAACTTTACACTTAACTGTTTCCATTTTGCACTTGTTTCTTTATTATTGTTCCTTTCTCTTTCCCTGTGACTTTATGTAAGATGAGCTGGGATGCCTTAAACCCTGGAGTTTCCTTCCTTACTATCTTCAGAACCATAGGATTTATTTATAAGTGATCCTGCCTTTAAGTGGAACCTTTTTCTTTCTTTTTAAACATGTAAGTAAATAGGTTCAGATGGTCCCGGATTAACCCCTTGTTTGCTGGGTCCTCTGAGCAGAGAAGGTGAACAGGGGAGAATCAGAGCATCTCCTTAACCAGGACTTTCCACACCTGAGCTACAGATGGTCGCTGTGCTTTGATAACTGCATTCATTAGCTGCTGGCAGAGCACAGCCATCTCTGTGCGTCAGGTGGGACGTGTTAATGAATTTGAGGAGGCGAATGTGGCTGAAAAATGTGCCTGGTCTTCTACGGGGCCTTTGCTGTCTCTCCACCTCTGAGCCTAAAGCCACGACACATAAATCATGAAAGGAATGGAGCAGTGTTCATTGACAGGTTTTGCTAACCTGGAGCTGCAGCTGTGAAAACTTAGGGACAGTTTGTGATGTTACTATGCTCTACTTTGACATGGGCTCCCTACTTATCTGGTACTGCGTTGAGGGAGAGTCATTCTGACCAAAGATCTCTGAGCTGAATTCCTTACCAGCCATCCCCCCTCAAAGCAGCCCTACTGGATGGGCCCTCCAAGCGAATGATAGGGTTCATGAGCAAGTTCCTTGCTCCCTGGGCCCAATCACAGGAGCCCAAGGTTTGCAGGACAGCATCTTGCAGATTCTCTTGCCTTTTTTTTCAGTCCTGCCATGGCTCCCATGGCTCCCATGGCTCCCATGACTCCTGGCTTCGTATTTCTGGTTATGGCAGGAAGCAGAGGGGGAAGAATGGCATCAGCAAAGCCTGTTCCTCCCGTCAGCACAACAAAAGCCTTCCCAGAAGCTCCCAGCAAGCTATTCATGTCTCATTTGCCCCCCTGATCTGTAAGAGAAGCCGTGAAATTATTTCATTCTTTCAGTCAGAGGCCAAGGACAGGAAGCAGAGCAATTGGTAGACACCCAGTGTGTGTGCTTCCAGCTTGGCCATCCTGTGAGTCTGATGGCACACTGACATCGTTCATCCTGAGCCCAGTCATCTACAGGATGATATCAATTGCACATATTCTGCATTCTCAACCACATAAAACATTAAAATATCCTCAACACTTCAATATTTCTCTTTCACTTGTTTCTTGAATAGCGTTTCTCAAATGCCAGCTGGGGTGTCAGACTCTGATGTGTTTTAAGGGTGAGAGTGACATTAACAATTCTCAGTCGGGGGGTTCAAGATTGGAGAGAGAGCTAGAGCCTGGATTAGGGCAGCTGTTGTAGCAATGGAGAGGACGAGTGGGATTTGAAGAACATTTGGATGACAAAATCCACAGGACTTGTGATTGGCAGTCTGTGCAGGCAGAGGGGAGGAAAGAATCAGGTACAGCTCCCAGGTTGCTGGGTTGTATGCCTATGATGATAGAGGCTTGCAACTCCAAATGAGATAAAGAATGCAAGGAAATTGGGAAAAAAGATGACTGTGGGAAACAATAATAGTGGTTCCCACTGACAACTCACTCACCATCTAAGAAACTAGGCTGTTGTACAGAGGTTCTATGTACTTCCCATATAATTTTTTGGGCACCCTCTAGGCATGGAACTATGGTTATCTCCATTTTTTCAGATGATATGAGGTTTGGAGTGGTGTAAGTAACTTACCCAAGTCACATCTGGAGAGTGTGGGGGCTCCGATTTGAACCCTGACATTCTCTCCTAATCACAATGCATACTACCTCCACCAGCGAAATAGTGGAGGCATAACTGTGATTCGTTTTGTGTCTTCTGAGTTTGAAGTACTTGAGGGACTTCCAGATAACCATGTCCAATAGACGGTCTCTGAAGCTAAGGGCATCATTTTGGGTTCCATGCATCATGGATGGGCAAAATCATTCAGCCAAAGTAATTCAGGCAAGAAGCAGACTAAAGTTCAGAGTCTGAAGGGAAACAACTTTTAAGGAATCAGTCCAGGAGCTGGAGCCCCTGGAGGAGACAAAGAACATGTGATCAATAAGTAGAAGGGAAGTCAGAGATTCAGTGTCACTAAATCCAAGAGAGCTGGGTGTTTAAAGTAGAAAGAGTGACCAGCTTTATCAAATACAATAAGGAGATGCAGTGACATGAGAACTTCCCACTGGACTCAGCAGTTATGGGTGGGGGTGACACTAGTTGCTCAAGGAAAAACCAAATTTTAATGGGTTGAAGGTACATGAGATGTGAAAAGTGGACATAAAAAATGTGGACTAATCTTTCTGGAAGAGAAGAAAAAACAATTTGGATAGTAACTCAAGAAGAATGTAGGTTAGAGAAAGTCATGTTTTGGTTTGGGTTTTGTTTAAGGATTGAAGGTACTATGATGTTTATGGAGCCATAGGGGACAGAGCCAGTAAGCAAAGAATCCTGAAGATTCAGAAGAAATGCTGGGTGGCTAAAGCTGAGTGGTAGAGGAGATGAAGAAGCCTGGATTAGGGATTGTCTAGGAAGAAGAACCCCTGTCCTCTGAGGGTGTTGGGAAAGATTAAGAGCATGAATGTGTTAGGTAGATAGGAACTGATTGTCATGCCTGATTATCCCAAGTTTCTCAAAGACATAGGGGTGAGCAGTTGCAGCAGGAGCTGAGAGGAACAAAGAACAATTTCTTATACCTGAGAGCATCAATCAGTCACTTTAAGCTTTCTGTTCCCCAGTAGATTTTGGGGTCCAAAAGTCCAGATAAGGGACACCTGGGTGGCTCAGCGGTGGAGCATCTGCCTTTGGCTCACATTGTGATCCCTGGGTCCTGGGATTGAGTCCCCATCGGGTTCCCCACAGGGAGCCTACTTCTCCCTCTGCCCGTGTCTCTGTCTCTCTCTGTATCTCTCATGAATAAAATAAATAAAATCATAAAAAAGATTTAAAAACAAAAACAAAAAAAAACCCAAAAGTCCAGATAAAATCACTATCTGTGATTTTCACAGACAGAGCACAATTTGTCTGCCAAAGTATTTCTTGCCCCAAATCATGCAGCTGGTAAGATGTAGAGAAACATTTCTTAGCCTATGCTCTCTCTTACTATTTCATGCTGTGTATTAATAAAAATAGGCTACCCATTCCATCATTTTGAGGCAGCATTTATATGGGATGTCATTTCAAATTTTTCCTTCTGTGTGTTTCTGCATCGACGATAAGTGTGTTCATTTTTAAGCCTCTGTGAAGTGACAAATAATGACATCTAAGAAACTAGGACGTTTCCCAGAGTGTGTTCTCTATGAACACGTTTCATGTGAAAGACTTCTTAAAAAAAAAAAAAAAGGTCCATGGTCAAGTGCATTTAGGTCATGCTGTGTGTATCGTGCCTTTATTGGAGAATCCCAACACACATTAGTGTATTAAAGGTTCTGAGGATGCACAGGGTCAAAAAGCAAATCTTCTTTTAGCCTAACGTTTCCCAAAATTGCTTACTATAAACATTACTCTACCATGTTTTTATTTTCATTATACTCTTTAGTAAAATACACAGTTCACCCTAGGAGATGCTTAACTACTATTACAAATTACCTAAATTCTTCAGAATACCACAGTCTATGTCTTATGGTGACTTAAATTGTTATCTATCTTTTTCTTTTTTTGAAACTTTGGATTTTGTGCCAACTTTAAAATAACTCTATAAACTTGGCACTTATAATCAGTAACTTTCTCTTCATAAAGGATTTCTTTACTTTTTGTTTTTGTTTTTGTTTTTACATTTATTCCTTTACTTGCCAGATTTTTGTTTGGCTTCTGTTATCACAAAGTCAATTTACTTTCCTTTTGAATGTGTTTATCGGACTCTTACTGAGCACCTTCCATGTGCAAAGCACTGTATCGAGACTGGAGTAGTAGCATATGTTCATCCTCTGCTCTCAAAGAGTCTGGAGGGGACAGCCTGCACACTAGAAGTTGAGCTGAATGCCAATCTCTTGGGCACAACACTTGGAAAGTACACTGGGGAGAGAGGTTGAAGAGTAGTTGGAAGAGTCCCCTGGGAAGAGCTCAAAGAACAAGTAGGAATTGACCCAATGAAAGGGGAAACATATTCCCTAGAAAAAAAAAATGTGGAGTTCAGTTTAGAAAGAAAACTTGGAAATATATTGATAGCCTCATATGCCTTGATTCAAAGTTTAGATATTATTCTATGAACAGCCGGAAGCCTCTAGGGAAGAGTTTTTAAAAGGAGTCTATTACAAAGCACTAAGTGTTTTCTTTTTAGATAACTGTGGCAGAGCATGAAAGATAAATTGGGGGGCTAAGATTGTTGTCAGGGACATCAGTAAGAGACTGGAGGAGAGGGGAAGGAATCTTACTAATAGATGACAGGGTAAATGTGCAATACATCATCCTGTATGACTTTTTCCTCTTTTAAAAAAATTTACCTTTAAAACAGGAAGTAGTAAAATTGTGGTTGGTTGGTTGGTTTTTTGTGGTTTTTTTACAGGGTCAAATAAGACTCACCTGTAATAAAGTAATGCACTATGGTCTGAGGAGAAGGCACCTGCCTCGGCGACTGACCCTTTGCCATTCATATAGTCATTTCAGGGATGACAGATCCTCTGATAAAGGGCCCAGGAAGCAATATGGTGGATGGAGAAGGTTTGGAGTCAGGCGGACCCAGTGAGAGTCCCAGTTCCACCACTTGGAACAACAACAGAATCACAGATCCCCTGAATTACTGTCTCCTCACCTGAAAATGTTTACTTCTAAGAGCTGTTTATGGATTAAAGGAGATAATGTACAGGAAAGCACCTTCTTATTCTCATAACTATGGGAAGTAGGGATGGTAGGGATAAGCCTCACTGAAAATCTGGAAACCAAAGCATACAAGGATTGAATGATTGACCCAGGGTTGTGCAGGGGAGGGGAGGTCCCCTGTCCCCAACATCCCCTTAGATAATCAGAACCTTAGCCCAGTGGTCTGTTCACTTTTTTGGCCTTATAAAAGAAGGCAGACCCAGGGTCCCTGGGTGGCTCAGTCAGTTAAGCATCCAGCTCTTGATTTCGGCTCAGGTCATGATCTCAGGGTCATGAGATCCAGCCCCAAGTCAGGCTCCACCCTAGGCTTGGAACCTGCTTCCGATTCTCTCTCTCCCTCTCCCTATGCACACCCCCCATGCTCTCTCTTTCTCTCTCTCTCTCTCTTAAATAAATAAATAAATAAATAATCTTTAAAAGAAGGCAGACACACTGACAAGATTGTAATGAAATAGTAAAATTAATCCTCATTATACTGTTTGATAGATTAAACCATTTATTCTCCTCTAAGCTCCTTGATTGTCTACCTGTAAATGGAGACTTTTGCTGAGGCACTGGCTTAGCCTATCTCTAGGTATGGGTGACTCTTCAGCTTTCTATGGGATCAGTTTACCCACTCTTATATATCGCCCTGGTACTGCCCCCCCCCACCCTGGGTCTGAAGAGAGGGCAGTGAGAGAGAAGATGGCAGAGTGAGCCCTCAAAGACTTTGCAGTCAGGACGAGTGGCACTGAGATTCTCTGATGAAGGGCTATTACTAAGTAAGAACATGCTGTCAAAAAGGCAAATAGGAGGCCATTGCACTCTCTTTTCTCTCCTGCTAGCAAAGCAAGGATAATGACCATTGAACTTCCAAACAAAAATATCCAGTGTTTACAACATCCATGCTGACAGCTTAATTAATCAAATAGGAACCCTGACAACCCACAGGCCAAGTTCTGCTGGGAATTATTTGCCTACAGTTCTAGCTGAAGTGACAGAAACTGTTTAGTCTCAAAGTAGGAGGAATCGACATCCATATTGTAGTGAGAGACCTGTGGGGAGTCCCCTCGGCCCTGCCTTGTGACCCACATCCCATCCTGCGGAGCTGGAGTTTCTAAGTGAAGCCTAGGATGCTGAGGATAATAGAATTGCCAATGTGTTTTATAACATCAAGTATGCTATGTGGCACACTCATAAGACACTGTGGAGGTTGGAATGAAAATCTTACATAGATGCCTGACTTCCTCCTCCCCTTTCTCCCCTTTTTTATTCTCCTAATTTGCCATTGCCCTCAATGCCCTCTCTTTCTATCTTCATGCTGTGTCTTACATTGGCCTCTTTCACTTATGAGAATTCATAACCTTGACTAATTAGCACCCACATAATTGAAACTGTACAAGACCAAAAACTCGTGGTCTGAACTTAAGGATTATTCAGCATGGGCATTGCCTGACTTTTCCACATAATTTCTAAGACATTCTTATAGTATACGAAGATAGGGGTGAAAAAGGAGGGGAAAAACATTTAATGAAAATTAATGTGTCCACTGTTACACCTTGCTCTTAAGTCTCCAGTCTGTGAAAAGAGAGACAGTGCCCAGGTGGAATGAAAACCCACTGAAGAAAGGATAAAAATGGACTAATTATTCATAATCCATGCCCTCGCATTACTCTATGAGTGTGTTGCATGGACTGACAAGGGACTGACTGGAAAGCTCTTGGAACTCCTTAGTGAGAGTTGCTTGCTAATAAGATGACCCAATTACCAGGCTTATTTTGAATATTTCAACTATATAGGAAAGCTAAATCCTTATAGTATTCCTTAAGGCAGTACAACCTTCATAAAGCATTACTATAACAGCAGCCAGAGCCAGACAGGTGTTAGATGACCATAGGCAAGCTATAAATAGCTGCCCGTCTCTTTTGCTATCCTTTTCACCTTTTGTTTCTTCTCAATATCTCAGCCCTTCTGATGTTTTCTATCCTTCTTTGTCATGTCTCTTACTCTCCATCTCTGTCTCTCTGTTTTTCTATTTCTCTCACTCTTGTTCTCTCTCTTGCACACACATATACACAGTCCTATGGGTGAATGTTTTGGAATTTACCCATTAGGAAAGTAATGAGGGTTATCCTTAGAAGATAAGTATAACAATTTGGTATGGATTCACAGGGTTTTCTTTAGCCTTCAGGAAGCCTGGTTGGATGCTCTGAGGGCATTGGTCTATCTATGGCTGAAGTGTAGCTTAGCCACCTAGAGGTTCCTTTGCTGCACTGTTGGAGGTTCTTCAGGGGGGTTTGATGTGGTTTCTTTCATTTCCCTATTTCTTTTCCATTTCTGTTTAAGTGTCTTTATAATATCTCATGCCATGACTAGTTCAGTGAATTTCTGATGCAGAAACCTCCACCGTGTCTGGCACTGTATGAGATGCCATGGGGGATTAAGATAGCATTCTTGTCCTTACAGAGCTTACTATAGTTGGGGTGAGAAGAATACCACAATTAATAAACACAACTAGATAGTATAAAATCAAGTGCTAAACTGATACAATTCTTTACCAGAAATGTGCGACAGAGGCAAGCAGGCATTATGCTCAGCAGACAGAAAGGACCCAAGTTAGAGGTGAAAGGTGAGGTCTTGGAATAAGGCAAGTAAGTCTTGAAATGGACCTTGAGGAATTGAGAGTATCACAAGACAGACAGGAAGTGTGTACCCTCCAGGCTGGGAGGAAGGCATTCTTGGAAACCCAAGAGTGTATTTTCTACTGATGTACACATATTTCTAATGAAAAAAGAATCCTGAGCTGAATCAGATCTCACAGCTATAATTGGTTTGGGCACCACTGGTTCTAGAGGCTCCTGGAGTTTCATGGAGCTTGCAGTGGTATGGAGACGCATCCTGACAAGCCCATTAGGGATGTGCTCGCCTTATGGAGTCAGCCTCCAGTTATTATCTGTTTAGTGAATATTTCCACTAAAAAGAATTCAGAGCTCTTCCACTGGGTCTTCTGCTGGGTTTGTAGAGGTGAGTGGTGACATCTGGATTCTCCACACAGCAGAATCATTATCGCCCCTGAGCAATCCACTTCATCATGTCAGATGAAAACATGAGTCCTGAAAAACTATCTTTTGTCAAAGATCAGAATCTCATTAACATGATCTAATGCAATTAAGTCACCATTAGCTTTCAAGAGCAGTTTTAAGGGGGCTCAGTAAACAGTATAGGACTCTGTGCACATGAGGGCTCAAGAAAGACTTGAATGATATACACATCCCTTTACTAATTCACTCAATATCCCTATAAGGGGAGGAGAGAGAGAGAGAGAGAGCAATACCTACAATCCATGCTTTCCTGATAATCTAGAGATGATCAAATTCTCACACTTCAAACAGGGAAACCAAATATACTTTAAAAATAAAGACTTGCAGGGTGGAATGTGTAGAATGATAATAGAATGCATCACAATAAAAATAAATTTTCAGTCTCATTCATTCATTCATTCATTCATACATTATATTCACCAACATATGATTGCCACCTGCCAAGTCTGCAATCCACCAAATCTATAGTCAGGTAGAAAGGCAGCTGCCTATATGATGAGACATGAAAGGTTGTTTCAGCGATAGTATGTTGAACTCCTCCATTGCATTTACTCCTTCAAATTAATGCATAATATCTGAAGCTCCCCTGGAAAAATGAAAATGCTCTGTAAGAATGGATAATATTGTCCAACTGAACTGTTTGTAAATTTGCCCAAATTGACTCTGCAGGATAACTAGCTGGCACTCTGAAGAGAGCAATGTCCTGAGGAAACAAGATATTCCAACAATAAATATTGAGAAAAAATATGAAAAGCATGGGGAGTCAGGTACGAAGAGATGCAGGAGAATAGGGCAGCATGAGTTGAAAGTGTGTGGAATGAAAGAGTCTGAGGGTTGAGCTTGTACTCAAGGCAGAAACGGAGAGCTGAAAGAGGAGAAGTGCCCAGGAGTACTGCCCGCCAAGCAGTTAGTGTCAGGTGCTCTGAAAAGCGTGCCTCTCTAAATGTTTTACTCTGCTTTACATGCTCATTGTTAAAGGTGAAGCAGTCCAAAACTTAGTGCTTTTCATAAAATCACAGAATCATTAATTTTTGAGCACTGGAAAGTATCACAGCTATCACTTTGCCCAACTTACTATCTTACAGATCTGGAAACTACCCATAGCCAATAAGGTGTTCAAATACATTCTTGCACAAGGTCAACATAGAGTCTGATAGAGCTCAGTGGATCACAGCTAGGGTGACTCTAAAATGCATCCTCCAAGCCAGGACACTTTTGAGAGGGAAGGAGTGACTAAATAGATGAGATGCTAAGAAAATAGGCATAAGCTTGGGATGTTCTTGGCAAACCTTGGATGTATGATTGCCAAAATCAGAGCTGAAGCAAGAGGAAGCTACTAGAAAACTAGAGGGATGTAAAGAGGAAAAGAGAACAGTATCATGATGTTAAAAAATTGGAATAAATATCCAAACAGGGTACAGAAAAACCATTTCAGATAGGGAAGACATGACCAGCCATGAGCATTGGATTGAGTCGGGTGCCATGTTGACCTGGCTTTAGAAGTGCAGACTTGGGATGGTGAGTTCCTCCAGCATAGGTGAGGTCAAGCAGCAACATCCATTCAAGATGAGGAAGAAGAAAGGAAAGGAGACCCAGCAACAGGAAATGGGCAAACCAGCACAGAGTTGGAAGCAGGCCCCAGAGAGCCATCTGAGACATAACGTGGGTTCCTTTGCACCTCTGCACTGCAGGAGCGAAGAGACCTGAGCTACCCACAGGGCTTAGGGAGAAGTCAGGGACTTCTGCCCTCCAGCAGACAAGAATTAAACCTCTCTCCAGATCCCTTTTGGGGTTTTGCAAGATATTGCTACAGTTCTCTAGAACCCCTCAGGGTTCTGGGTGGCAGTGGCAGCCTTGGGTTCTCTGGATGTTTAATCAGATCACCTCAGAGAGTACTAGGACAGGAAAGAGAGCATTTACAGAGACTTGGAACAAATACAAGAATAAATGGGCCAAAGTCCACGAGTGTGGCTCAACCAGTGTGGAATTTCAGGTCAGGTCTGTAGTCATTCTCTGTGTATGTGGTCTAGCTACAGGAGGTAGTTACAATTATAATCTACCTGTTGCCTGTGAGGAAACTGAGACATTGATCTTGCAAATGTATCAAGAATTTTTCACTGCCTATTGGGCAGCTCAGAAATCCTTATCCTGGCATTTCCTTTGCACCTGCCTTCCCTGGCAGCACCTGGTCACCAAACATCTCCACAATACACCCCAATGAAATCAACTTTTGGCAACTCTTTCTAAAGGAAGTGGTCCCAGCTAACAGCTAATGGCAAGATTCTAATAAATCCATTCTTGCTAAAATTCAAATGTCAGTAAGAGTAATTATACTTCCCCACACCTCCATATTTATTCTTCATGTAAATAATTCTCTAACATTTTAAATGAATAAATTGCCATAATTGAATTCCATTTATGGCACACAATTTGGGGATGAGGATGGGTTCCTGTCTTTGCTTTCCATTCAGTGAACCCTATATCCTTCCAAGATCTTTTGAGATCCCAGGTCCAGCAGCAGTTCGAAATGCCAGAACCAGCCGGTATTCTGAATTTGAGTTCAACCAATTTCTCCTTTAGGGAAGGGACTAGATATGCGGAGTTTGTTTAAGGTATAGTCCTATCAGAACAGCCCAAAGCCTTTAGTAAGAGAGAGGGGATAGAGAAGAGAGGTAAGGCTGAATGTTTGTGTTCCCTCATCCATCCACCAAATTCCTATATCGAAGCACTAACCCTCAATAGGATGGTCTTTGTAGCTGGGGCCTTTGGAAGATGATTAGGAATAGATGGGATCATGACGGTGAGGCCCCAAGGATTTGTATCCTTTTAAGAAGAATAGAGATCAGAGCTATGTCTCCCCACCATCATCTGAGAACACAGCTGCCATCTGCAAGGTAATAGGAAGGTTCTCACCAGAAACCATATCTGCCTGTGCCTTGATCTTGGACTTTCCAACCTATAGAATGGTGAGAAATTAATGTCTATTGTTTAAACCAGCTAGAATGTGGCATTTTGTAAGGAAAAATACAAAGTTAATATATCTTTACCTCTCCATCCCCTAACTGGCTCCCAAAGAGAGAAGCAACATTTGATGTCCAGCATCTCCAAGTTGGTTTGACATATATGCTGCAAGTTCACCAGAAAATTACTGCACAGGTAGTCAAGAGCCCTTAGAATTCTGAGACAATTAGTTCCACAGAAAGAGACAAAAACAAAGTTTCTATGACTAAAATGATGGACATGAAGTAGTGGAGAAAACTATTTTGGCATTTTCCATCAAACAACTTTTTTATTTGTGCAACATATTTCTAAGTGATAGAAAATGACACACTGTCTCCATTACACTTCATTTCCGTCATTTCATTTTTTTCTAACTTTCATATTTGTGAAACAAATTGCTTTAAACATGTCAAAGACACTTGAGTGGAGTGTTAGCCAAATTTTAAAAATAAAGATGATTCATAAAGACAGCACTTGTGTTTATAACCACCAAGATAAAATTTCAAGAAAAAAAATCACAGTCCTGATTATTTAGGGCACAATTATAAGATAATCATCTTCAGAAGTTACAAGAAATCTCTTTTTGGTCTCTGCTTCATTTCCCCTAGATTTATATGTCACCATAAACCTGGCCTTCTGGACGCTCCATCATCCCTATTTCATTGATTTACTAAGTAACCTCCCCCGTATTGATTTCTTCAAACTTGGACTCTGTTTGCATTATTATGCAACAGGCTGAGCCCTTCAATGACATTTTGCTCTTCACTCAGTTCTGTATTCTCCTACAGCTGATGTTTCTTGAGGGGAAAAGCTATATTTTGCCTGTTGTTAAAGATAGGCTGTTGCCCCAGCTCAGAGCGATCAGGAGGGTATCCCATCAGCACATACTTTTGGAGAATTGATATTGGTGTTCCAAAGAGAGACAGCTCCACAAATATTGCTTACCTTAGGAAACCGGAAGACCTACATCATTGATGGTATTGGGGGGGGGGAGAGGAAGAAGATGGATAATTGTACAAAGAGTGGGTACACATGTTGTTCTGTTGTTCCAAAATATTTTTTCAGATTTTATTTATTTATTTGAAGGGAGGGAGAGAGTGCATGAGTAGGAGGAGAGGCAGAGGGAGTGGGAGAAACAGACTTGCCACTGAGCATTGAGCCTGATGCAGGGCTCAGTGTCATGACCCTGAAATCATAACCTGAGCCAAAATCAAGAGTCAGATGCTTAACCAACTGAGCCATACAGGTGCCCCGCAAAAGTTTTTTTTTTTTTAATTTTGAAACAAACTAGGCTGTACAGAAAATTTACAAGAACAGTACAAAGCACTTTTTTCCCTCAGAAACATTAGAAAATTGTTAATCTGATGTCCCATAACCAAAAACATTCTCCTATATAACCATCAAAATCAAGAAATTAACATTGTGAAGTTATGATCATCTAATCTTCAGATCTCATTTGAATTTCACAAATTGTCCCAATAATGTCCTGTATAGTAAGAGTGTCCAGTGCAGATCACATGTTGCATTCTGTTGTCATGTCATGTTTTGAAACACTTTCTTGGGCAGCCCGGATGGCTCAGCAGTTTAGTGCCGCCTTCAGCCCAGGGGCCTGATCCTGGAGTCCCAGGATCGAGTCCCATGTCAGGCTCCCTGTATGGAGACTGCTTCTCCTTCTGCCTGTGTCTCTGCCTCTCTCTCTCTGTCTCTCATGAATAAATGAATAAAAAATAAAATCTTTTTCAAAAAAAGAAACACTTTCTTGATCTTTCCTTGAATTTCATTACTTGACATCTATGAAGCATACAAGGCAGTAATTATGTAGAAGGCCTCTCAATTTGGGTTTGTCTTATGTTTCTTCATGATTACATCTGGTTATGTATCTCTGGCAGCAATACATGGAAGTGGTTTGCATTCTCAGTGAAACCTATCCGGTTACACATAATTTTTTACATTTCCCATTACTGATTATATTAACTTTGATCACTTGATTAAGGCAGTGTCATAGGTTAGTATTTTAGTCTTTCAGCCTGCTCTACAGAATGCCATAGATTGGGTGGCTTATAAACAATAGACATTTATTTCTCACAGTTCTGGAGACTGAAAAGTCCAAAATCAAGGTGCCAACAGATTTAGTGTTTGATGAGAACTGACTTCCTGGTTCATAGACAGCCGTCTTCTCATTGTATCCTGACATTGTGGAAAGTGTAAGGGAGCTCTCCTGGATCTCTTTTATAGGGCTACTATTCCCATTCATGAGGTCTCCACTCTCATAGACTACTTACCTCCAAAAGCCCCTCCTCCAAATACCATCACATTGGGGGTTAGATTTCAACAAGAGTTTGGGGGGTAGGGATACCAGCATTCAGTGTATAGCAGTTGGGTTCCACAGGAAGTAAACATTGAAATTAGTATGAAAGAAGTTGAATACAGAGTTCTCTTGGGCATACTTGGGCAGAGGAAGATGATGAGCTTCGAGCAGTCCTGACAGGCCACAGCTGGTCTCACAGGGAGTAATGGAGCTGGAACAGGTCTTCAGAAGCAGTTTTCTTCAGTATAGGCAATTCCCAAAGAAAGCTGACCCACTAAGGATCATTTATTGGCATCACTCCTAGCAGCTCTGGGCAGCACATCTCAGAACTCAACACAGTGGTATCTGTCAGATTTCCCTGCTGCAAAGCTCTTTTTTGTTCCCTTTGTAGTTAATAAGTACTTCATAAGAAAATATCTTGAGAACTCAATACTATCTATGGAATTTCTTCTACTCATCATCAAAATTTTTATTGATAGAATGATTGATTGATGTCCATATGAATTCATGATTTCCTCTTTTAATTAAATGGGTTACTTTAATCTGTTACTATCATTAGTTAATTTGATGTTCAAATTATCCTAGATTTTGCCAGTTGGAAGCTTCTCCAACTGGCTTCAGAAGACTTCCTTTCTTATTTTCTGGCACAAGATGTTTCAGGCTCATATTGTATTTTCCCTTTCCCCAGCCCTGAAATCAACCATTTCTCTGAGGAGCCCTGCTTCCTTTTAGTATAAAGTAATATTTAGAAATCATGATCTGGTTCCTGTGTGTGCTCACTGCTATTTTACCTCCTGTCAGGGTTTCCCAATCGAATCTAGGTTTATCTCACTTACTGTTTCTCCTTCTATGATGAACCCCACCCTGACCCATGACCTTAATAGTATTTCTCATCTCTGAGATTTTTAAAAATTTATACCCAAATAGACTTGGATGAGTATGGTGTAGGACAGATAATAGCATCACTCTTAAACTGACACCTCGTGAATCTTCTCAACATGCCAACTGTGTGTTTTCTGTCTGTGTTAGCTTTCTATTGCTGCTGTAACAAGTGACTATAATCTTAGTGGCTTAAAACAACAGAAATGTATTATTTTGACATTATGCATAATAATAATGACTGATCAAGGTGTAATGATACTCTGACCAAGCTCCTTATACTTAGTCTCTTCCCTCAGGAGGGAAGAGGAGTCATGAAATTTAAACACCAGGCCTGGGATCTGGAAAGGTCTTGGAAGGATACAGGGTTCATTGAATGGGAGGTGAAGATAGGAATCCATCCCTCTCTCCAAATTGTGTGCCATGAATGGAATTCAACTATGGCAATATATTAATTTATTTTTATTTATTTGTTTGTTTTTAAAGATTTTATTTATTTATTTGAGAGAGAGAATACAAGTAGGGGGAGGGGCAGAGGAAAAGGGAACAGCAGACTCCCCACTAAGCAGGGAACCTGACATGGGGCTCGATCCCAGCACCCCAGGATCATGACCTGAACAGAAGGCAGACACCCAACCAACTGAGCCATCCAGGGGTCCCCAATTTTTTTCATTTAAAATGTTAGGGAATTATTTCCATAAAGAGTGAACATGGAGGTAAAAGGAAGTATAATTAGTCTTATCAGATACTAAAATTTTAGTAAAAGTGGATTTATCATACTCTTGCTGTTTACTGTTAGCTGAGACCAGTTCCCTTGAATGAATGGCCAAATGGTTATTTTTATTGAGTATAATGTGGAGATGTTTGGCCACCAGGAACTGCTGGGGAGGCAGGCCCAGATGAGGTCCCAAAGCAGGATCCTCTGGTGAATTTGCAGCATGAAACTTCAGAGCATATGCCCTGAGTTAGGGCTTAAACTTTGTAGTTCAAGAGTAATGACAGATATTTTCAACAAAATTTCCTCATTGAGCCATTTTCCAAAGGCTGGGACTTTGGTATCATCATGGAAGGCCAACTTGTACAACTTTAGTCCACAAATAAAGAGATACTTGAAAATTACCTTTGTTTTAAAAATTTTAAGCAAATCAGTGGGCAACAAGTTGCCAGAGGAAATGAGAGACGATTGGAATATCTTGCAACATGGGGAGATGTGAAGATGAAAAATCGCCTTATTCCACAGGCATCTCTAGGCAGGGTTCCATTGCCTGGGATATGGTTCCTTTACATCCTTGTGTTTAAATAGGTCACCTTCATGGTCACTGATGTAGTTAATTTATGTCATTGTCATGAAAATCAGGCTTGAGTACAATTCTCTTTATGATGCTTTTAAATGTAAGCAGTGATTAACTCATGATGCAAATATGAATATCTATAGTAAACAGATGCACACCCATAGCTAAATGTACACCTAAACTAACAAAATGCAACATGCATGTCATTCTTTTTGCCCACCCCTCAAGTTCTATCTTTGTTGTTACGTCTTTAGTAAAGTCCTTCTTGACTCCACCATCGAGCCACTGCTCTAAATCTGTTACCCTCATGTGGCATTAGTCTTCTTGCTTGAATTTCAGTCTAAACTTGATGCTTGATTATAAACTCACTGCATGCAGAAAGTATATCATATACATCTCGTATACTGCCTTTGTAACTTCCAGGTGGAGTGATATTACTTTGCTCATAGCAATTTATAAATGTCTGTTTAAATAAATGTCTATTGAGTATGTATTGCTGATATCTACCTGCAGACTAATAACAAATGGACTGTATCTCATTGCCTAAGATACTTCTATGCTGATTTTTGCCCTATCAGCAATTGGTTTAACCTCTGGCAATGCAAGCTCATTTAATACTTGCTGTTATGAATATGAATACTTGCATATATTTGCATTCCAAAGATGGAAAAAATATTTTTGTTAGATTACCAATGATTTTTCCTTATTCCCCTCAGCATTGCCACTAAATTATTCATAAAAATTGATTGTTTCAGTGATAATTTCTTCAGAGGTCTATTTTGCTTAGAAGATACTTGGCTAAACTTTTGATCCTATCCTTGTTGGCTAATGACACTGCTTTTTAAGCCAGTTGCTATTATTTTAACTAAATGAGTCTTTCTCATAAGACTCACAGGCCTCAGTCTGCTTACATGATGGATACAACTCAAACAAATGGAGCTTTGGCTCCATACTATTACCATTTACTGGGGAAATTCAATTCTTGTAAAAGAGAATTTCTTATGGCATGCTTCCTGAGGCTGATTGAGGACAAGAAGGAGGTAGGCACCAAAGCTGCCAGCTGTCATGCATCCAGTCAGTGATCCCCACTTTGGAAAGTGTGTTTCCTTCCCCCTCCAAACCTGTATTGGAATTCTACAGCCCAGCTTGAGGGTGGCAAAACTCTAAGAAAGGTGGAATCATCCTTTGTCCATTGTGAATGTTACTAACAGTTGGAGTGAAAGGAGACAAAAAACTGATACACAATTTGGTTTATAATCGTGAAGTCCATCAAAGTACAATAAATTAGTCATTGTGACATCAACAGCCTAGCTCTCTCCTTGGTAACACCAGACCCTGGAGGATTTAAACCTCAATGTATTGGTAGAACAACAGAGCCTCATTTAAACTCTTACCAGGGAAGGACTAGAAATTGCTCTAGAAACAATTGTGACATAGATAAACTCTGTGCTTCAAATAGTCACATTTTTGTACCATCTTTCATGAGCAAGTTTCTCCTGTGTTTAACGTCCAGTTCTTTTCCAGCTATGAAACCAGCTTTTAGGAAAGCATGGTAAGCAGGTTTCATTCCCCAGAGAAGTTAATTTAAGCAGACTTCTCTGGGATATAAACATTTTAGCATTATCTCTAATTTGTTCTCTATTGGAAGGATTTTCATGATCCTTCATGCTTTTCATGAAAAGCAAAGTGGGAATATTTGGGGATGTCAAGAGGCCTTCCTACTCATCCTGATTGCTCTGCTACAGTCTTCACACAGCAGCCAGTGTGATTTTTTAAGAATAACTTAAGGCAGACCATGTGTCTTTTCTAGTGATTTCTTTTCTCAGTCAGAATAAATTCCAGAGTCCTGACAGCAGCCTAGAAAGCCGTACTTGATCTCCTGGCTCTCTCTCACCCTGTCTCCTATAGCTCTCTCCAATGGTCCCTCTGCTCCAGACATAGCAGCCTCCTCAAGCACACTAAGTATCATCTTCCTCAGGACCTTTGCACTTATTGCAATGCTTTTCTCCAGATATTTGCATGGCTCATTTCTTCACTTCTTTTACATCTCTGCCCAAATGTCACCTTACTGGAGAGTCTTACCTACTCAATATCTCCAAATCAGCAACCCCACCTCATTATTCTCTGTCCCTATAAGCTGCTTTATTTACTTTTTCATGGTATTTACCTCCATTTATATAGTATATATTTATTTGTTTATCGTCTTTTTATCTCCACTAAATTGTATGCTTCATGAACCTGTCTATGTTGACATCACTGTATTCTCAGTATTTAGAGCAGTGCCTGGCAGTTAAATGGTGCTTGGTTAATTCTTGCTGAATCAATCTCCGAATCATGCCATGTCAGCAGCCACCTTCTTAACTACCCACGTGGTCATGCTCAGAAATAAGAAAAAAATAGGTTTAATGAGTTTTGCTTGCTCCTGTGACCATCAGACACCATTTAATAATGAGAATTATAATAATATGTTCAGCTCATGCCATGCCTTTCACACACATTATAATTTAAACTCATCCTTTATAAGGCTAGTTTACAGATAGAAAATAGACTGAGAGGCTGATTAGTTCTCCCAGGCATGAATGCTAGGCCACACAGACCTGGGTTCAAATCACTATTCTGCAACTGATAGCCAGTTACTTGTGTTCTCTAAGCCCCAGGATCCCTTGATATTACACAGACATAAGTGTCAGAGCTGATGCAGACTATTCGTACAATACCTTACACATTGCAGAGTCAGAGTCGAGAGTATACCACAAAAACATTTCCAGGTTTTATAAGCAATGGAAGTGTAGTGAAAGGAATTGGTTACATACTGGTGAGAGAACAACTAGGAAGCCACAGTGAGGCCACCCATGAATTGGTAATGGCAGAAAATTGCCACAACACCTGGAGCTGCAGGCACATGATAGAGGAGGAGGTCTTACCAGAACCCAGAAGTAATCCCTGAGAGCTGGATCCATGGCAGGGACTGTCCAGCTCCCAGTGGAGCTGAGAGCCTTGGAGGAGATTCAGTGTCTCCAGAAGCAGAGAGAGGGGGAGGGGAGAAAGACCCAGGCTTTTACCCCGTCTGGCTCCAAAGCCTCTCATTGATCAAACCTACCCAGAAGTCAGAGGGCAAAGGAACCTGGGAATAGGGTTTTCTGTAAATCCAGGATAAGGGTTCTTGGAGGTAAGGACATTGGATCTGAGAACAACCAGGCGGCTGACAGGCACAGTAGATAAGCACAAACAGTAGTTGTTTTTCCCAAGTGGACAACCTGGAGCTCAAATCCAAATTCTCTGATTTCTATTTCTCCTGTTCCTTAGAAATTGGATCAGCATATAGTATAACATCCAGTGCTCATCACATCATGTACCCTTTATACTATGTTTAAAAATTGAATTTAAATTTTTAAAAAAAGCCTACCAACTTAAAAAAAAAGAAATTGGATCACAATATGAACAAATCTACAGTGTAGTATTATGTTCTATAACCAACTTCATCTAAGTCATAGAGATTTTCTGTTCATGATTTTTTTCTTAAAAACTAAAAATATTCTATCTTCTCTCAAATGAGGCAACACATACATGTGGCTAAGGGAATTTCCAGGAAACTAGCTTCATTGAGTAAGTCTGCATAGCAGTTAATCACACTAGACCTGATTTTTGGAGCAGACCCCTTAGAGAACACCACGCTCATCAAGCCTTGCAGCTTAGTCATGGCTCTTAGGGTTCGAGGGGGTGATGTTTCACTTGTGGCTGTATGCCCAACAACTGAAAGAGCACCCAGCACCTAGTAGGCACTCAAAAGCTCATGGGTAAAGAATGAACCGAGCCTAGGGTTAGCTTTGGCTCTACCCCTGTCACTCAGAACCAGCACCTCACACCTGACTAAGCTTCTATTGCTTCCTCTTGCTTCTACCCAAAACTGTCCACTTATCCTCCCTTTTAGATCTTTATCCAGAGCCAGTCATTATAACTCTGAGGACACCATCATGTCTCACCTGAGTACCTCAGCAGCCCTCTGCCTGGTTTTCCTCCATGCTTGTCCCTTCCAAACCATTCTCCAATCCTGCCACCAAAGTTATTTTTCTAAAGTACGGATCTCATGAGCCCACTTAAAAGTTTCTCAATAGCCCCTGCCCCATTGCCTGCCTGTCCTGGGACACAGCCTAATGCCTTTGCACAGCATCAAAGGTTCCTTTTGTTCTTACCCTGCCCAAGATAACTGCTTCTACTGCCATAAGAATTCCTTCATTCCATTCCCTTATGCTCCAAGCTTTCCTTATTCCCTCTGCTGGGAAGGCTCCTCCCTACCTTGGCCATCTATAAGATTATATCCCAAAGCCACCTTCTATGAGGGATCCGCTCTCACTCCCACAGCACTTTTAGCCCTTTCCACCTCTGGGTTTCCAATGCACCCAACAGCTATGATGATTATGTTTCAGAAGCCCTGCTACACCTTGTTCCTCACGGCTAATCATCCCAGCTACAGCTTGGCGTACTGTAAGCACATTTACAATAAGTGTCAATAAGTGTCAATTTTGTTGTAGGAGCTCTACAGTCTTATTTCATAGTTGGGGAAATTCTTATATCTTAAAGCATTGAGGTTTTCTCTGATTTTTTTCCTCATGTCCTTTTCCTTTTCTCTGTGTTGCTGGCAGCACCCTGGGCCAGGCTCTGGTCTTCTTATGTCCGGATTATTGCCTTACTTGGCCATCTAAGGTGTTTCTTCTTAATGCTGATGACCGGTCTGCATCAAGAAGTAGCTTTATTTTTTTTTTTTTTTGAGTCACTCAAACAGCCTGGTACAGTGCTAGCTATTTCACAAAATTTCACCTTACTCTGAAAAAAGATTTTAAAAGACGTAGGAAATATTGAAATAAAGGTGAAATAAAACTAAGATAGACAAGACTCCTTAAAGAGTATATCTTATCGTCAATTTACCAAACATTTATTGAGCACCTATGTTCCAAGCATCTTGCATGTCACTTAGTATGCAACATTGAACACAACTCAGTCTCTGTCCTCAAGGAGCTTTCCTTTCCTTCCCCTGTTTGCTGGAGCCACAAAATAAACATTGCCAGGAAGCTTTCTTCCCTTAGAAAAACTCTGAAAATATATGTATAAACTCTCCTACTGGCAATATATGAAATAGGGCAAATTCCTGAGGTCCTTGATGAAATGATTTGCTTTTGAACATTTGTGTTTTTCTCCTCTAGGTTGTTACCATCCAAGATTCCTGTGCCTATTTTGATTGTTTCTTTTTCCGTGGTGGTGTTTTTTATAGTTGGTACCTGATGTTTCAAAAGTTATGCAGGGACTTATTGCATCCTGGTCCCCCATACACTTCCATTCCATCCCAAGGCTGTTAAAAACAAGGTTTGCTTCCCTCTGCAAGACTACTATACTCTTGCTTCCAGCTCTACCACATGCCCCATGTTGCCACAGCAACACTTCCAGGGCCCATTTGGAAATAGATTGATTATTTTGAGCATGAGAGGTGTGTCCTGGGAAAAACAAATGAATCAAATGGAAAAAGGAATTAACATCATGAAATTTACCTTCCCAGCTGGAGACATGATATATTCATGAGTTCCCTAGAGATGATCCTCTTCTAAGAATTCACTATTAAAGAAAGTCTGCAGTTAGGTGGAGTCAGAGCTCAGCTTAAAATGTATTTATATGTGAATGAAAAACACCCTTTGAAGGAAAAGGTTTCGAACTAGAAATTTTCATTTCTTGTGAAGGATGCTTGGAATCGACAACTGGCTTGCTACAGGAATCTCATTCCAGAGCTTCTAAAGTTTCCGTGATGTTCTTAATGGAATTTGTCATCTGCAAAAGCTCAATTCAGTCCCACTGACATTTACTGTGCAGCTATTTGGTGCATGGCATTGTGACATTCTATGGTGCTATAAAGACAAGTAACACAATATTTTTATTTCAGTTTAATAAGGAAAATAGATATCTAAGTGAATAAGAAGTAACAGTTTTGTTTGGGGTTTTTGGGTGATTAATTATGACTTGAACAACCTGAAGTGTTTTGCTACTTACCTTTACTAAGTCTAGTGCAGATGGAGCACAACAATGGTCACTTGACTTATAGATGGCATGCCCAAGAAATGAGAAAAATAGGGGTATCCTGAGGTACAAGCTTCTTCATTTTAGAGCACCAAGGGAAAGCAACTGGCAGGCATGTCTTCTTCAGTTACAAGCATCTACTCCTCCTCCTTGCTGGATCTGTTCTTCCAGGTTCTAGGTATGAACAAAATGAAGTCAGAATAATTCTATTAGCAACGATATTCAACCATATTGACCAAATTATATGCTGATTAGTGGCCCTTCTGGACTATCTAGGAACCTAATTACCACATAGGACATTCTTTTGTCCTTTTTTTTTTTTTTTTGGACATTGTGTTTTGAATATAAAAATATTTCAGGCCATCAACTTACTAAAAAAATGAATTTTTATTTTTATTTTTTTAAGATTTTATTTGTTTATTCATGAGAAAAAATATTTCTCTTTCAAAGAGAGAGAGAGGCAGAGACACGGGCAGAGGGAGAAGCAGGCTCCATGCATGGAGCCCGATGTGGGACTCGATCCCGGGACTCCAGGATCACGCCCTGGGCCAAAGGCAGGCGCTAAACTGCTGAGCCTCCTAGGGATCCATAAAAAATGAATTTTTAAAATGCAACATGTTTCTCTGTGGAGTTTTATCTAAGCAGCACTTGGCATGAAGAGAGTTTTCTGATCTGTGTGATGAATAGTTGAGAGCTTTCTCCAAGGGCACATAGGGCTGTGTCTGAGCTGCAAGTGGATTTCTCTTGTCTATCATGTAAATAACACAAATATGATGAATCCATTCAAAAAGCTCAGGCCTGACAAGCAAATGTTAGTAAAAAATAAAATCTCAAGGAACTGAGTATGTTCACCCACTTCCTCCTGGTTCAAGGATGGAGGTGTACATCCACCTGTAGGTACATCTCTCTGTATTCACCCATGTATGAGTAAGGAGAGGGTAAGACTAAAGAACACAAGGGTGTTTGAATGTAGGCATATGGTTCAAGTGAATCTGCCTTACAAATAGTCTTTCTATGGCCTCAAAACTAATTTACAAATGAAAACAAGCATTTAAACCAAGAGCATGTGTTACTTTCTAGATGAGTTGGGAAGATGGCACCAATTTTAGATAAGTGTGAAAGAATGCAATTGGTAATTATATTTTTTCATGGTTGGTAGTCCAATTTCAAAGAGTATGTTATTAGAAACAAAATAAGAATCCTTTCTGAGATACTATATTTCCTGCTTCTATTTTTCTTGCTCAGATTTTTTAGCACAAAAGTCACACAATTTGGTGGGGGGATAACTATCTGGGCATTCCACACTTTCAACAAATGTGTGCATGGTGATCACCTGTGTAAGGCTGAGGTTCACATCTAGATTTAGCCAAGGATAGTTGATGGGCAGTCATGGATATTGATGGATGGGTGTTCCAGAGTGTAGCTTGATTGTGGTCTCTTAAACATGCTACCTCCTGGGGGTGAAAAGGGCTATTTAGTGAAATGAAATACTACTCTGTCACAACTCCCTCACTCACAACTCAATCATAGGAAATTCTTCCCCAGAGCTGTCATTGAAATCATTACATTCAGAATTAAACATGGTGTATAGAGCAGCCAACAAGACCCTGCAGTACTATTGACATGTCAAGTCTCCCATTAATAATCAGCTTTTCTATACAGTGAATATGAAAAGGTCTGTGAATCTGGGTTCTTTTTCTTCCCTTTGGAATGAATGTGCTCACTACCTGTTCCTGATTTGCTTCCATGTGCTGGTGTGGTGCTGCATGGCCTGACCATATTAGCAGTGTTGTTTCCCCTTCTCCCTTCTCCCTTCTCCCTTCAGTCACTGACGCCACTTTAGAAACATTCCTAACTCAAATCCATTGTAGCCCACGCCCCTCTATGCAAGATTCCCCTGTGGGTCTTCTTTCTCACTACTGATTATTAAGCCCCTAGATCCATGCTTTGTTTCACGCATCTCCTATCCACCAATGTATATCCTCTCACTGTCCTTCAGCCTCCTATCCCTTTAGATGTTCCAGCTTTATTCTTCTCTTTTCTTCATCTTTGTTTTAGAATACTTGTATTGTTTATTTATTGTTAATACTTGTATTGTTATTTTAGAATACTTTTCAGTTTAGGGGCAGCTGGATGGCTCAGTCAGTTGTGCATCGATTTCAGCCCAGGTCATGACCATTGGGTTATGAGATTGAGCCCCCTGTTGGACTCCACATGCAGCAGGGTATTTGCTTAAGATTTTCTCTCTTTCCCATTGCCCTTCCCCCTGCTTGTGCACTCACTATGTCTCTGTCTCTGTCTCTCTCAAAAAGAAGAATACTTTTTGGTTTAAAGAAAAATTACGAGGATAGTACAGAGAGTTCTTGTAAACCCTGCCTCTAAGTGTACTTGGCTAGCACAGTTGGTTAAGCATCAGACCCTTGGTTTTGGCTCAGGTCATGACCCCTAGGTCCTGGGATCAAGCCCCACTTTGGCTTCACACTCAGCAGGAAGTCTGCTTGAGGGTTCTCTCTCTCTCTCCCTCTGCCTCTCTCCTTGCTTGTGTATGCACTCTCTCCATCTAAAATAAATAAATATATCTTAAAAATAAGCAAGTAAGCCTGCATCTAGTTTTCTTCAGTATTAACATCATACATTAATATGGTATATTTGTCACAAATGATGAACAATATTGATACATTTTCAGCACTCTCCCCCTTAGTTCCATGTAGGCAGCATGATGTAGAGAAAGGAGAAGGTGTGTCACAGTGCAGAGATCTTGGTTCAAGCCCTGTCTCTACCTCCGTCTAGTTATATGGATGTCTTCCATGTAACAACCTCAAGGAGCCTCCATTTCCCATCTGCAAAAACTCCCTCACAGGAAAGGACCCCAGGAAATAAACCTTCATTTCTGTCACTTTATTTACATCTCTAGCTATATGAACTGGATTGGCAACTCTAAACCTTGTACAGTAATAAAATTGAACATTTTAGCTATGTCTAGTGAAATCGATAAAAAATTACAACAAGCTTCCTATGTCTTCAACACTGTCTAAGACTGTGAGGAATTTAACTAAGAGGTGTTAAAGAAACCAAATGTTGACCTAATAGTCGTACAGAGGCTTGTTATTAGTTTAGTGACATATTTCTCTTTGGAAGGAAAAACTAGGTGATAATATTTTCTTCTTAGGTCCCAGTCTTAGACGCCGAGTGTCTATAATAAATCACTCCTTAAATAAATAAAATGTAAAATTCTGTAAGGCACAGGTTGGCAACCATTTACTGTAAGGGCCAGATAGTAAATTTTTTAGGCACTGCAGACCATATGGTCCCTGTCACAGCTACTCTACTCTGCTGTTGCAGCACGATAATACTAGAATGGATGAGTGTGTGCCAGTCAAACTTTATTTACACAAACAGGCAGTAAGCTACCTTTGACCTATAGATCATCACTTGTAAATTCCTGATTAAGGCATGAATGAATGAAGTCACCATAAATGATTCAGAAAATCACAAGTTATGAGTGAGGAACAGGTTTCAGGTGATTCTTACATGATGATTCTGGAATTATTAAGGTTTTTTGCTTAGTAATGAATGATATCATGTTTTTTATTGATTGTGGGAGTGGGCTGTAGGCATCTTTTTGACAGAAAAATTAGCTCAAAATATTTGACAAAGGAATGAAGCAGATTTGGGTTCTATAGGTTGACTGTCAGTGAACACATCTTAGCTCCTGCTCTTAGAGCAGAGAAAGGATCCCTTGGAGGAATCAGAAAGCCTGAGACAATGGGGAAATATTATAACAATAACTGCCATTTATTGACCTGTCTTCCCCATCACCAACTCTGACCACTATTATCCCATTTTACAGAATATATGAGAGAGGACAGGTAAGTACAATGAACACACAGTCAGGGTCTAAGCCAGCTGAATTGCTCTCCCCTTAACCACAACACTTCCATCCACAAGTTCTGAGACACTCACATTTCTTCAGATTTAGAACCAGACTGGTGGCCATGGGGGTGGGGAATAACTTCTCCTTCCTTTTGGCTTCCTTCTGGCTGTACTTTCCAGTAGTTATTATGTTTATACACAAACAATAAATGGCTCCTGAGTTAACCCCTATCATGCACCAAGTGTAAAGTTTTCTTTCTTTCTTTCTCTTTCTTTCTTTCTTCTTTCTTTCTTTCTTTCTTTCTTTCTTTCTTTCTTTCTTTCTCTTTCTTTCTTTCTTTCTTTCTTCTTTCTTTCTTTCCTTTCTTTTTCTTTCTTTCTTTCTTTCTTTCTTTCTTTCTTTCTTTCTTTCTCCTTTCTTTTTTTTTAAGATTTTATTTATTTATTCATGAGAGACACAGAGAAAGAGAAGCAGAGACACAGACAGAGGGAGAAGCAAAGCAGGCTCTATGCAGGGAGCCTGATGCGGGACTTGATCCTGGGACTCCAGGATCACGCCCCAGGCCGAAGGCAGGCGCTAAACTGCTGAGCCACCCAGGGATCCCCAAGTGTGAAGTGTTCAATATATTATAAGATCTATTTTCTTTTCATTTCCAGAACTGAGAGACAAGGAAATGGAAGCTCAAACAATTAAATAGTTTGTGCAAAGTTACACTTATGGTGAACTGTGGAGTCAAAATTTGAACATAGTTCTCACCAACTCCAAAGCATTTTCCACACATACAACTGCCTTAAGGCTTAGTGGTTAAATTGTCAGGCTCCATAGCCAGACTGATTGGGTTCAGATCTCAACCTTACTACTTACTGGTTGCATCACTTTGGACAAATTGCTTAATGGCCATGTGAATTAGTTTCTTGATTTGTTAAATTTAGGAGAATGATAATAATTTCCCTCTCATAGTTTAATATAAGGAATAAAGCAGTAACAGGCAGATAATAAACAGCATAAATATTGGTTTGTTCCACAGACTACAAGCTCTAGGAGCACAGAAGTCTGTTGTGCTCACTGTTGTATTCCTAGCACTTAGAATAATGTCTGGCACATAGTAGGCAATATTGTTGCACGAATGAAAATGTTCAAACAAACTAGTTTTTAGATTAGGTTGTGACTGCATTCAAAGTCAGAATGAATAAACATGGCTCTACTTCTTCTTTCCTTTCTATGACATATCATGAGTTTTATAGGTAAAAAAAAAATTTTAAGATTTATTTATTTATTTATTTATTTATTTATTTATTTATTTATTCATGAGGGACACAGAGAGAGAGGCAGATACATAGGCACAGGGAGAAACAGACCCCATGCAGGGAGCCTGATGCAGAACTCAATCCCAGGACCCCAGGATCATGACCTGAGCCAAAAGCAGATGTTCAACCACTGAGCCACGCAGGTGTCCCTGATAGGTAAAATTTAATATAAGTCTTTAAAATCATAATAACACACATAACTTCAGAGATACTCTCCCACTTCATTGCTGCTTCTAAAGGAGAATTCTTATGTAATGCATTTTAAAATCCCTTGTATCCTTTTTTTAAAAAAATCTAAGTCTATCATTATCACATAGATTTTTACCTCTGAAAATTTATTTTTACTAAGCTTGTATTGTACTTAAAACTGTGTATTCTAAACCCAAGCCAGTATTTAGTGGCAACAGCTGCTGGGAACCCCTGTAATGAATGAAAAACGATCCCATTTAGCTGTTGAGATTGTGTTTGATGTCTACACTTTAGTAGTGATGGAGGCTCCAGAGAGCAACAATGCCTCCAGAGAAAAGGGCAGCCTCATCTCCTAGTTTGAACAAGCACAAAGAGGAGCATACACAGGAAATATAAAGATGGAGGTGCCTTTGGAACAAACAGCTCTTGCAGGATTCATGTGCAGGATTCACAGAGACTAAGCTCCATGTATTCTCAAGAATACCACCTAAACACTGTTGCACCTTGGCAGCAAACCATTTTTAAGACTTTATTGGATTTATGATAATATTCACCCTGAGTGGTGACTAACTGATACTCCTAACACATAGCAAAGCACTGGGGTTCTAATCTTTCTCCCTGGCTTGCACTATGTAAATTATTATTTTCATTAAGATTAAGCATCTCACAAAATCACACAGCAGTTAACTTATGCAACCACTTCCTTAGAATGCTCTGTCCTTGAAAATTTGCCTACCAAAGAATCCTTTAAGTCCTCACAGCACACACTATGTAATTGGAGTCCCAAATGAAGCATTGTTTGTGTTAGTTTTAATGTAGAATCCTTTACATGCTTTCTACAAAACAGTTAAAGTGAATAAGTTTTTCCCTTAAAGTTTCTTCTGCTTATAGTCAAAATAATTTGCAGATGTATTAGCCTTATTTGCATTTTTCTTCAACTCAAGAAGAATGAAATGTCTAACGCATTTTGGAAAAGTTAGTAAATAAAAGATCTACTCTACTTTAAAATATCTATGTATTTGATTATTCTGTAAACTAAACTATAAACTGTAAGCTAAAAAATTAAGGAATGCTATAAAGTTGAGGGTACCTGGGTGGTTTAATTGATTGAGTATCTGAATCTTGATTTCAGCTCAGGTTGTGATCTCAGAGTCCTGGGATTGAGCCCCACTCAGCATAGAGTCTCTTTGGGATTCTCTGTCTACTTCTCCCTTTGTCCCTCTCTTGTTCTTGTGCTCTCTGTCTAATAAATAAACAAATAAATCTTAATAAGAAAAGAATGCCATGAATTTGACTAGATAGATAGATAGATAGATAGATAGATAGATAGATGACTATTTTTCAGTAACCCGTTGGTAAAATTTAGGTTTGAGGCTAACACCATGAATTAATAATTTTGTCTAAAGTGACTACAATAAAGATAAATGAAATGTATCCTGAGATAGCTTATACAAAAGTGTGCTATACTGGAAATATGGTACAATTCCCTATTGCTTAATCTTCTATTGAAGTAACAGCTAAAATTTATTATGCATGAAAAATTATGGGCAAAGTATCTCACATGTGTTATTTTATTTCATCTTCAGGTAATATTACTATCTTCATTCACAAATCAAGAAAAAAAAAGGAAATAGGGATTTGTAAAAGTCAAGTAATTTGCCAGAAGTGGCCAGAGTAAGGGAAGGGCCTGAATTCTTGCCCAGAACATGAGCCTAAATCCCTAATGAAACTGGCAATAAACATGTGTTTCAACCGAATATGAAAATAGTCATACACAACCTATAAATATAATCCTATTATAGGTAACATAACAAATTGTATTCAGAATAAGCAAAAAAAGAAATTTGCCTACCCCCCCCCAAAAAAAAGAGCAATTCTAACTTTTTTTAGGGCAGAATTTCAGGGAGTGATAACTTCACAGCACTCCATAAGCTTTATTTTGTTTTTGCACCTCAGATTATGATTTCTACATCTTATATGAATTCATTAACCAACGAACAAACATTCCTTAAGTAAGGTTATTCTTTTTTTAAAAAAATCTAGACATGACAAATCTGAGCTTCAAAGAAGAAGATCAACTAACATGTCACATAGCACTGTAGCAGAAATGAAATTCAAACCCAAGTCTTATGATTTCGAGTATACTTAATTATTTTAACCTTCAGCTATAAGATGACAGAGTGAGAACAAAAATGGTTTGTGAAATCGACTCAACACTTCTTTCTACTCACAGGTCGCTACCCTCAGGAGAACAAGGGAACCTACATTCCAGTTCCTATCGTCCCGGAGCTTCAGAGAGGCAAGTGGGGTGCTAAAGTTATCATGAGAGAGAACAGATCTGTTCGGCTGTCCATCCAGTCTTCTCCAGAGTGTATTGTTGGGAAATTCCGCATGTATGTTGCTGTCTGGACCCCCTATGGCATACTCCGTACCAGCCGAAACCCAGAAACGGACACATACATTCTCTTCAATCCTTGGTGTGAAGGTAAGGAGCAAGCATTTTTCTCATTTAAAAAAAATAGTTCATATTTTCCCAATGCATCTCTTTTTGGAGGCATAGCAGAATTATTCTAGAAGATATGTCTCTTTCTTGTATACAATGCTTCCCATAGTTGAGAGACAGAAAAAAAATTGAAATTCATCCTTAATGTATCTGAGGACAAGGCTGTGTATATGAAGTTAATGCTGCTATACATTCATTCCAGGAAATAATTGAAGAATGCCTGAAGTTGCACAATTAGTTAACTGTGAGGCTATGTGTTGATGGTGTCACTTCTGTGTATGCTATTACTCTGTAAACAAAATAGGCTTTCAAGACTATTAGGACCTATAATCTGGCTTCAGAAAAATAGGATAAAGTTGATCCTTTCCATAGTAAAACTAACTTCTCTATCTCCCTAATTTAAGAATAGAAAGCCTGAATGTTGAAAGAGTCCTATATATTTGTGTATATGCAGAGTGTTCGGTGCAAATTTTAGAAGCCATAACTCTGGATGCATAAACATGTAACTTTAGTTTAATATAATACAATTTAATCTCTACTGCTATTCTGAGTTTTCCTTTCTGTCTGTTATAGGAGCTTAATCTAGTTATAGTCAAATAAAATAGGTCAAGTCCTAGGATTTCTCTCAATTTAATTTAAAAACTTAGTCACACAGTGTTTTCCCCCATCCCCATCTCTGCCCTTCTTTATCTGCCTTCTGCTTTCATACTTGATATGGAGCTAATTTTCAATTCCAGAGGCAGAAGCAAATATTGCAACAGCATTAATGGGAAAGGGTACACTTTTATATCTTAAGAAATAAGATAATGAAACTTATAAAAGCTGACCTAGGACAGGAGATGTTCCATATCATTGTTTACTTCCTGTGCATTGCTCTTCAGTATCTTCCAAAACGAGTCTACATTTTTTGCTGATTTTAAATGGTCATTGGTTGTGAGAGTTGCATTTGGATCAGATTGAGCTGCACTTACATATAGATAATAAATGCAAAACAACCTTGTCTACTTGTATATAACACAAACCTGGATCCTACTGACCTTTTCTTTGAATTATCAATTCCAGTAGTGTTGGCAGATGGTACTGAGCTAATCCTATACTCCCAACTCACCACCCCATCATCTTCTACCCAATAATCCTATCTCTGAGACAGATGTCCAAGGTTGATGGTAATAGGAGATGTTAATGGGGCCATGTGCTGCTCAAAGGTGCACTCCTGTGTACAATAATCTTGTCAACCAGATACAAAGCATTCTGTGACTGAAGGGATGTGGTGCTATTTACAGAAGTGGGAAAGACTGAGGGGAATGAAGGTGTAGAGACAAACTAAGATTTTGAAAATGTTAAGTTGGAGATAACTGTGGATACTCAAGCAAAAATGACAAGTAGGTATTCCATTCTGTGAATCTGGAGACAAGAATCAGAGTTATAAACTTGGGAGTCGTCTGCACCTAGAGAGAAAATATGTTGAGGAAAGAAGATATAGCATCAAGCCCTAAGGAGTACTAGTACTGGGGGGTCTAATAGAGAAAGAATTATCAAAGGACTGAAACAGAGGAGTATGTAGGACATGGCCTATTGTAAAAAATATATAAACATTCATATTTATAAAAGATATTTTAAACTAGGAATTTGTTATTGACTTTCTTTGCATTACAAAAAGAAAATCAGGTAACTTCATATGACTATCTAGCATCCTAAGGGATTTAGAAAATGATATGGTTTACCTCAACTTGTATAATCTCAAAAAAGGATTATATCACTGTGTATAATGGGTTATGTGTTTACATGTATTTCAACTTCCGTTGCCAGTTTTCCAGAAGTGAAAAGGATTAATCATGTTGAGTTTATAGGAGAGTCGTTCAGAAGGTGGATAGTCTTATAACTTTCTACCATCTGATCATTGCCTTGTTCTTAAGTTCTATCCATAGTGAGATGCTTCCAGTTTTCCCTGTTCAGAAAGTGTCACCTAGTCTAGATAACATGGTCCTGGCCCTCAATGGTGCATTATAGAAGGGAAGCAGAGGGCCCTCTCAGGTATCACTGAATAGACAAAGGTGAAAATGAGACTAGATAGATCAGTTTGGAAGCTGTGGCCCAGGACAAAGATGATGATGGACTGGACTATGGTGGTGGCAGTGGAGATGAAGAGGAGGGGATGGATTGGAGATGTATTTTGGATTTAGAACAGAAATTGCAGAGGGGTTGATCATGGGAGGCAAAGAAGAGAAAGGAGTCAAGAATAACTCTGGGTGACTGGTATCTGATCAACTAGGTTGGTGGTGGTGCCGTTTTCAGAGATAGGAAGTCTGGGGGAAGTGGAAGGGAAGACATAGGGGTGGAAGCAAGAATTACATTTAGAAATGTAAATTTGGTGGAATTTGTGGGATATCCAAGTGGAAACACCAAGTAGTCACTTGAATCAGTGAATCTAGAGCTCCAAGGAGATAGCTGAGTTTGGTATGCAAATACGGGCACCATCAGGAGCTAGCACAGAATTTTAAAGAGAGAAAAAACATGGATTTAGTATCATCAACAATTAGAGTTTAGACAAGGAAGTACAAGACTGAAAAGAAGTTAAAGGAAATCAGAAGAGCGTGGTGTCACAGAGCTGGATAATTGATTGATTCAAGAAGACAGCAACTGGTTCTTTGGAATGCTGCTGATGAGTTACTTAGGATAAGCAAAGAAAGTGGCCATACATTGTGGAAATATGGAAGTCACTGGGGAGCTTGGAAAGATTGCCTTACTGCAGTGATGGGAGACAAAATCCAGAGAGATAGGTACAGGCTACAGTGTAATGGGAAGTAAGAACGTGGAGATAACAGCTATTGCCATCTTCTGCAAGAAGACTTTCTACAAAACACAGATCATATGAAAGTCAAAGAAGAATTTTTAAAGATGAATAGAGTAGGCATAATTTTATGGAGATGGAGATAAACCAGGAAAAGGTGAGTTTACTGCCCAGAGAGAAGGTAATGGTCCACCACCTTGTCTACACATTAGAATTATCCAGGGGAGTTAGCTACTCATACCTCAGACATTCTGTTTGGTCTGCTGTGTAGTCTGGGCTTTAGGGTTTATTTTTTTGTTTTGTTTTGTTTTTGAGAGAGAAAGAAAGAGACCGTGCATGTGCTAGTTGGGGGGGGGGGGGCAGATGGAGAGGGAGAGAGGGAATCTGAAGCAGGCTCCACGTCTAGCACAGAGCCCGACATGGAGCTTGATCTCACCATCTTGAGATCATAACCTGAGCCAAAATCAAGAGCCAGCCTTTTAACTGACTGAGCCACCCAGATGCCCTTGGGCTTTAGGGTTTTTAAAAAGGTCTGCATGTGGGTGGAGTCCCGCATCCTGCGTGGAGCTTGCTTCTCCCTCTGCCTGTGTCTCTGCCTCTCTCTGTCTGTGTCTATCATGAGTGAATGAATGAAATCTTAAAAAAAAAAAAAAAAAAAAAAAGGTCTGTAGGTGCTTTTTAAAGCCAAGGTTGAGAAAAACTGACAGGGAATAAAGTCCTTGCGTGGGTAGAATTCAGAGAACAGATGAAGAGCCCTTGATGGGTGGGGCTGTCCACCCTCTACAGTGATAAGAGCAATGTGGAAGATGGGTGAAATGTGCAGCTTTTCTAGATTCAGTGGACGGAAGACAAGGTTGTTCCCATTTTGTGATTCTCTTTTTCCTGGTGATGTGAAAAGCAAAGTTATCTGTAGAGAACCAGAAGCAAGGAGAGGAATGCTGGAGGCTTGATAGAGAAAGACTGGGAGTTTGGAGGTGGGAAGTGGGCTTATTCCAGGAACATGGCAGGAGGGTCCTCTCTGCTCCCCAGAACTCAGGGAAAGCTACCACAGTCCCCCCAGCTCCTTGGCCTTGAGTGTCCCAACATTTCTGCAAATCTGTTGGGGATATCTCATGGTCATCTCCACCTCTCAGAATCTGATTTCTCCCAGTGGTGACAGCTGTGCTGCCTCTGAAACATCAAAAAAGGTCACATAAAACATCTTTGTGTTTAGACATTGTCTGTAATATGGTGTGGTGAGAGGAGGAAAGACTGTTTCTCAAACTGGGAGCACATCGGAACAGCTTGTGAAAGCCATTTCTGGGCAGTTCCCTCAGATCATCGAGTGGCCTGGTAGGGCCTGAGGATTGCATTTCTAACCAGTTCCCAGGAGATGCTGCTGCTGCTGGTCAGGGACCACACTTAGAGAACCACTAGTATACATAATAATCACAAAAAAATAATGAGAAAATATAGGAGAGTATACTTTGTTTAAAATTTCACCAACTCCTCCCTAAACCCAATCCCAGTCTCTCCCCACCTCATTGCTGCTTCTCTGAACCCTGCCATTCCTCCTTGTTCTCACGCTCCTCTCGCACCTTCTCTTAGAAGCTGACCATTGTTAATTCTCTCACACAGAGCAGTTCACCAAGCTTTTTTATTTTGCTATTTGGGTCCCTCCAACAAGGAAACTACTGGGGACTACACACTTTTCCAAGACCATTCCCTCCAAAAAAATTCTGGTATCAGTTCTTAAGACCTTTTTACATTCTTATATTAATACTCATTGAGAAGTGCCTCGGGTACTCCGTCAGTTAAGTATCTGAGTCTTGATTTCAGCTCAGATCATGGTCTCGGGGTCATGAGATTAAGCCCTGTGCTCAGTGCGGAGTCTGCTTGAGACTCTCTCCCCCTCCCTCTGCCCCTACTCCATCTCTAAAATAAAATAAAGTAACAAAATCTTTTTTGTTAATGCTCACTGAGATCTCCAAGAGAATGTTTAGGAAATAGGAGACCCCTTTACTTCATTCACTGTGGTTTTCCAGCCTGGAAGCTGAGTCATAAAACCCAAAAAAGCGTTCTGTGTGATGGACCCCACACACAACCCAGTATATTGTAGCCTGATAACCACCTACTTTTGTGCTTGTATGTGCTAATTCATAACAAGGGACTCAGAGAGATACAGTCTGGCAATTAGACAAGCAGGTAAAAAGAGAACCATTGCCCAAGTAGAAAAGATAACAAAGAGGAAATCATAAGTTGACAAAATAGAGCAAGGTGAGCAAGATGCTGAAAACACTGCACACTTGATGCAGAAGTGATATCCAAGGTGGCTTAGGACACAGGGCTGAAAATTATAGAGGCACATACAGTACTTATTGATAGAAGAATGTTCAGCTGGGTTCCTGAGAGCCCTTCAGCTTGCTTTGCATTCATAGGCAATTTATCCTCCTTAATCACTAAATCATTAATGGAGATCAATAGCAATACCACACTAGTGAGGGCAGGGGCGGATGCAGGAAGAATTATTGGTCAGTTTTTTAATTTAATAGTGCTAACCAGGCTTCAGATCCATTCTATGAGGGGGCTCTTTTCCAGGGTGTTAGAGAAAAAAATGTACCCAAAAAGGCAGCAGGAATGTGTTGGGCATTTATTGTGAATTCCTCTTATTTTTCTAACTGCTCAGGAGCTCTGAATTATGGGATGTATTTCCTTATTTAAATTCATGGTGCTCCAGATTGGTAGTCTAGCATTAGTGCCAGATAGTATATTCTGAAAGATTTAGATGTTCCATAACTAAAACTTAGTATTCTGGGTCTGTATTTTATTATTCTGTTTGGTTGGACATCAATCATATTCAGGGGGTCTTTCTTCTCTTCCTAACTTGTTCCCTCCCTCTCCCTCATTCCCCATTGCTGGTTTTCCCTTACTTCATTCAGCCTTGTATCCCAGTACCTAGCACAATGCCTGGTACATACTAGGTGTTTAATAAATGTTTACTGCATTGATTTAATAATTCTAAGTAAATGTTTTTTAGGCTCATTGCACCTACCATCACAGATAAGTTGTAAATGCAATCTCACATCTTCCCATCTTGAAAAAAAAAGTCAAAAACATATATGGTATGTGTGGGAGTGAATTTGTGGGCACAAGTGTATGTAGATTTCTCTCTCTTAGCATCTGACACCAAATTAGCATCTGGTATTTCTAACTTTTTATTCAATATGACTTTTGTATTTTCCTTTAAACAAAGAAATCAATTAAATTTGATGTAAAGAAATCAATAAGTTTCTAATATCTGGATACCTTTAATAGTAAATAAATATGACCAGCTCGTGTTTTACTATGATGTTCATTTCTATACTATTTGCTTTGTAATTATACATGGTTTTTTGTACCCTTTAGTACAGAATGGTGTAATACACCAGCTCTGGTATTCCGGGGGTAACAGTGACTAACACCCCTTTCTTCTGAAGACCCTTGTGCTCAGACCAGAATTTATACCCTCAGACTAGAGCCATTCATCCATCAGTCCACAAATATTGATGGTATATCTCCCTCCATAACAATGTAAGTACTCATGGTAGTATTATTTATTCATCCACAAATGAATAAGATTATGAAATAATCTTAATATATGAAATCATAATCTTAAAATATGAAAATAATGAAAATGATTAAGGATCAGAATTAGGCATTGGGAATATGGCAGTGAAAAATACAAACAGTGTCTGCCCCCATAGAGCTTCCACAAAGATTTCACAAATGAATTACTAATAAACATGAATTACAATTGTAAAAAGTATTAAAATAAGTCACTGCACAAGAACATATAATAGGAGCACCTGGCCTAGCCGGGGAGTGGGGAGAGATGGGTCAGTGGCTTATCTTTGTACCCTCTCCAGCCCCTAGAATAGTATTTTCATAGAATAGCAATCAGATAGTTGGTTAATTGATTTTTTATGAAGTTCTAATAAAGCTCATGTGAAAATTTTAAGCCCTTACCTATTCAAAACTTCTATTAAAAAAAACAGCATATATCACCCTTGTAAGAGTCTGAAACATTAAAGGCTCATTCATCCTTTCTACACCAAATCAGCATTACTCAGTATGGCATTACAATCAGAAGGGAGCTCAGAGAATGTGCAGTAGACATTCTTTCCAATGGCATGTAGATGACCCCAGAATCAAGGTGCAAAGCTGTTTATGAGATATTTCTGGAAGGATCAGAGTTGAGAGGGCCTAAGCCAGAATCACATTCATCTGCCAATTCTTGTGGTATATAATTCCTTTTGTAGTTGTTTATACTCTTCAAAGAATACTCAAAGCCAGTATCTCTCTGTGTTGTGTATTTCAGAAAGTAGGATTCTTCTCTCATTCAGTGTAGCATGGTGCCACGCACCAACTTAACGTCCAATGTACGTGCTGGACTGAATTGATAACCACCACTCTGAGAGTCAGAGAGAAAATTATGAGCCTCATATTTCAAGAGAGAAAACAGACTCTGTGGTGTTAGATAAATTTCTCAAGGTCATATAGAAAATTAGAAAACAAGCTGAGGCCAAAACTTGGATATTCGTACTTGGTCAGGATAAGTTCTTTTGTTTTTTTAAAACCGAACTGTTGGTATACTGTCATGTGTAATAAGAGAAACAAGAAGTAGGTGCCAGCCGAGAAGTTTCTGTGATGTTTTACAACATTGGAAAGTCCTGTCATTAAAAATAAATAAATAAATAAAAATGAAACCAGGTTGATAGCTATAAGATCAAACGACAGTTTTCTTTGCAAAAAAGAAAAAAATAATAAGCATGCCAACAAGGGCACAGGCTCCCTTTGAGGATATGTGCTAAGTAAAGAATCTCTGACATTTTCTTTGTAGAATTGCTTTATGAATAATAGTCTATCTTCTGAAGATATTTAAGTACCTGAAAAGTCCTTAACCAGCAAAACTAGCAAATTAGCACAAATCAAATAAACTTCCCAAGCTGGCCTGAGCTGTAATGTGATACAATATATTCGTAAGGAATGAAACGGATCCAATTGTTGAGGAACTACTTGACTGTGCTTCTTGGATTCATTTCTTTCCAGAGTTAATGGGTAGAAAAGTGGGCCTCAAGATTGGCTGTATTAGACCATTTTAGGAAGACGATGGCTTTGGACACTTACAAGGGAAAAACACAAAAGCACAGACTCTGGAAATGCCATTTTTTTCTGTGCTCTACCATTTTCCAACTCCCAGAGATGGGAAGTGGTTCCTCACGTGCCGATAGCACACACAGCCTGCTGGAGTTCTCCACCCCCTCTGATCTCCTTTGAGATGGAAAAGGTACCATGACGGTGCCAACTCGGAGTCACATTTGCTCTGCACATGAAGCCACTCCCTTGAAGAATTATTATATTCACCCAATCTATCTTGCCTCTTTCTTTAGTGATGCTCAGCCTTTAGAGAAAGGGGAGACAGGAAAAGCTATTCCTAATCCCCTCACTCAAAATTACTCCTTTATCTAAGGAGGTGACACGTTTTGCCTTTTTGAAAGGACCAAGCTGTTATTTTTTTTTCCGAAGGATCAGAAACAAAACCAAATTCAGATTTAAGCTGGTAGGTAGTCTCTTAGGAGAGAACTTATATGATAGCATCCCCGGCACTGTAGTTTTCTTTCACCCCTGAGTTCACTTTGCAGAGCTTGACTTTAGTGACTTTGGAAATGGGACTTACTTTAACTTTAAAATAGCATGTAAATAAGCAAAAGGAAACTTTGAGCCCAGGCAGTAATGAATAGCCCTCTTTCTCCCAAGGAAGTTATACAGATACTAAAATCAATAGGCTCTGCATTCATTTTTACATATTTGTTATAAATTCTTACTTTCTCTGTGTGTGGGGAGGCGAGTGGCAATTTCCAAGGGGGCTGAAATCAGCCCTACAAGTGAATCCCAAAATGGCCCAACCCACAATGTTGTTGTTATGCAGTTTTAAACTACCCCATTATTCCTATCAGAGGAATAGTAAAATAAATGAGGTCATTCTTCCTTACTACTTGCCTCCTATTACTCACCCTGGAAAGGTGCTTCTTTACAAGGCATGTGGAAGGTCTGTTCTGGTGGCAGAGCTGTGGGTAAAGCAGATGGACGTTTCATGCCACATTCACCAATGATGCCACATGGAATCTGTTTTTCTCTTGAGTTTAATTTGCCAGAGGTCACCTAGTATCAAGAAGTTGTCAATGGATCCTTGGTACTACTACTAACTCTTTAAGCTATTTAGACCTAGTTTCTCCTACCAGCTCTCATGGATTTGAGAGGTATAGCTCCCAATCCCCACACTTACACACACACACACACACACACACACACACACACACACTTTCTAACAGTTTAAGGTTAGAAAGGCAGGTTTCTAGAGCAGTGGGTTATTTGTCACTGTTTTTACTTTTAGTAGCATCCCCCATCTTACTAAGGTAGAGAGTTCACTTTTGCTTCAGGATCTAGTAAAACCTCAATATGCCTCTGAAACAAATCAAAAATTTGAACAAACAAACAAACACACACAAAACAACAACAAAAATTGCCAGAGGCAAATGATTAAGTTTTCCTATTTTTGTTAGCCTATCAAACATAGGGATTTTTTTTTTTTTTTAGTTTCCATGGTGATGTAATTTTTTTTCTATCCTAGCTTTGGACAACTATATTTTAAAGTGACAGATCTGAGTAAAAACAGGGGAAAGAAAGCACTGCTTTCCACCCTCAATCTTCTTTTAAAATCATAAATAAATTTAAAATTAAAATCAAGGCTTCCCATTTGACTTCCTTGCCTTGTTGTAGATTCATGATTATGCTCGCTGGTTCTGAGGTGAGATTTAATTCAGCCACTGGAAGGAAAAGGGTGGCCTAGTCTCAAGCTCAGAACTCCTCCTTATTCATAGTTTGCCATTTAAATTTGTAAGTTTCCATCAATAATAACCCAAAGCCCAAAAGTAAATCCTTCACTTTCTTCTTCTCTCACTCTCCAAGCTCCAGACATCCATCTCCAACTCTCAATCTTGCTGTAGGTATTTATTGTGCCAAGTTCCCAGGCACTCTGTGCTGGGTGCTGGGGATGAAGAGACCTGATCCCTTGGACTCAAAAAGTCACAGTCTACTTGGGAGACAGCTTAGTATTTAAGTCCTGGCTTCACCTCTTACTAGTACAATGGCCTTTACTAATGTCTTCCTTAGTTAACTCATCTATAAAATGAGGAAAATGTAGTGCCTTTCTTTTAGAGATGTTATGAGTTTTAATGAGTTTACTCTGCGTGCGTGTGCATGTGTGTGTGTGTGTGTGTGTGTGTGTGTGTTTACCATGCGGAGAAATTTCCTGGCACATGGTAAATACTAAAAACACACATTTTCAATTAATAACTAAATCACAGAACAATCTCCATTGGACAGAAGTGACCACAGCATCCATAGGACACTAAGGGAATGGGGTTTAATCTAACTTACACTGGGAAAAAAAGGGTGCAGGGAGACCTGAATAAGGTCTAAAAGGCATGGTTATATGGTGATATCTAATAATGAGGAAAATTGATACTTAAAAGATGAACTTAACCTCTTATTAAATAGGCAGCTTCACTAAAACTAGCTTTTTAAAAAACTTTTTTAAAAAATTTACTTTCTTCTAATGATGAAAGCCTTATAGAATAAAAATATTGAAAGCATAAAAGAACTCAGTGATCTACAAATCACGGACACTGCTAATGTTTTGGTGTATTTCGTCCTCTAATGCCTTTTTGAAATTTATTTACTTATTTATTTCTTTATCTATTTATTTATGAGAGAGAGAGTGCATGCATGCATGGGCAGAGGTATGGGGCAGAGGAGGAGGAAGAGGGAGAGAATGTCAAGCAGATACTGTGCTGAGCACAGACCTCATCATGGGGCTTGATCTCTCCACCCTGAGCGGAAACCAGGAGTCAGTAGATTAACTGACTGAGCCACCCAGGCACCCCTTAAAGCATTTTTGAATGGTTTTAATTTTTAACTGACAGTTAATTGAATACATTGTCCTTTTCAAATATGCACATGTAGTCGTATATATGGTAAAAAGTGATATTTCCTTCTCACATACTTCTGATCCTTGAGAACCTCCGTAGAATACTTTAACTGTGTGTATTGTTCTGGATAACTCTGCTATAATTTTACATATTAATGTCCATATATACTTCTACAGAGTTTGGATTTTTCTAAAACACAGGTGGCATTCTTTATGCATATTACTCTATATTTTACTTCATCGTATAATATATCTTACAGAGTTTTTTATATCAGTACATACATATTCTTTTTAATGACTACTGACTGTGGTTATACCATAATCAATTTGGTCTTTTGCTTACAAATACTTTGATTGCTTCCCATTTTCATTGTAGCATACCATGCTATATTGAATGTTTCACATAGATGTTAAACAATATTATTTCTGTAGAATGAATATCTAGAAATGGCATTGCTAGGTCAAAGTCAGTTCACATTGTAAATTTGCATAGATACTGCCAAACTACTCTTTACAAAAGGCTGCTGTAGTTTATAATGCAGACACACTATAAGAGAATACCAAATCTTCATACCTTCATTGACATCAGCTATTGCCATTCGCTTTAATATTTGCTAATACGATGGGCAAAATATGGTATTACATTGACATTTCATGGTTTAGTTCATGTGTCTCTAATTATT
Source organism: Vulpes lagopus (assembly GCF_018345385.1). NCBI lineage: Eukaryota > Metazoa > Chordata > Mammalia > Carnivora > Canidae > Vulpes > Vulpes lagopus. The sequence goes on from NC_054833.1 coordinate 19,935,384, forward strand.
GGTGAAGCTGAACATTTTTTATATATTTATCGAGTATTACATTCCTTGACCTGTTCATGTCCAGGACAATTTAGGTGAATTAAGGGTTGGCAGGAAGAGACACATGCAAATCTTTTAAATCTATTGATAAGTTTTGTGTTAGTGGGAGAAAAATATCTTACTGAAAATTTTTTCCCACAGGAATAGCCAGTTGTCAAAACATCATTTATTGATCAGAGCTATCATTACCTATTGATTTTTTAAATGCCATATTTATCATCTACTAATATCTAATATACATTTAGCTCTATGTATATATTTATTTATCACTGTGTCAAAATCAGTTTTCATTATAGCTTTCTTTTAGATGGCTATAATCAGTGACGCCTGGGTGGCTCAGTGGTTGAGCGTCTGCCTTTGGCTCAGGGCCTGATCCCAGATTCCCAGGGTCAAGTCCCACATCAGGTTCCTTGCATGGAGCCTGCTTCTCCTCCCTCTGTCTGTGTCTCTGCCTCTTTCTGTGTCTCTCATGAATAAATAAAATCTTTATTTAAAAAAAAAAGAATAGATGGCTATAATCATAGTAATGCTACATAAGAAAGAACCAGAAATTGTCACTGGTCTACAACAACAAGCATGTTATCTCATGGATCTGGGACTTGTCTGTTGTTGGGCTCATGGAGACTGGGCTGGACTGGCCAGCTCTGCTTTGGATGAGAGTAACCAGAGGGACCCCACCCCTCACCACAAAGCTATAGAGGTGCTCTGCTCCATGTGTCTCTTATCCTCTTGAGACTAGTGGGCTTGCTAGGGAATATTTTTCTCATGGTGATGGCAGACATGCAAGAGTATACGCTCAAGTATGCAAACACATTCCAATCCCCTGCCTATATCACTTTGACTAACACCTTTTAGCTAAAGTAAGCCCCAAAGTCAAGAGGGGGATGTTCTACCTTTAGGAAGAAGGATTAGTAGTTACATGGCAAATGCATGAATACAGGAACAGATGAATTGGGGCCAAAGTTCAATCTACCATGGCGGGGGGGGGAGGGAGGGGATGCGGGGAGTCCTCCCATCCTTCTGCATTTTCAACATTTTATTTTTGAGCTATTTTCATTGCATTGTCTTTTCAGATAAACTTTTAAATCAACATGCAAAATTCAAAAAAAAAACTCAGTGAATTTTTGGTTGGGTTTTCATTGGCTATAGAAACTAATTTGGGTAGAATCTATATTTTTACAATATTGAATCTTCACATGCAACTAGAAACATTTAAATATTTTTATTTATTCAAGTTTTCTTTTATGCCCTTTGCAAGGTTTACTTTTATTATTAAAACTTAAAAACCAACTCAAAAGCAGAAAGAGTAGTACAATGAGTATTTACATATCTCCCAGTCTCAGTAATTATCAAGATTTTGCTACATCTATGCCTTGTTAGTCATGTAACATTACTCTAGCCCCTATTTCCTGTTAAAAATCTGAGAATCAGATTTATCTCCAAGAAAATCATTTTCTTTTTGTGGTAGGGATGGGAACATAGAGCAAGAATACTATGTAAGTCATGCTATATGCTTCCCAGGGCATCCATCCCATAGACAATACATAATGTCTGGTTTTCACTCTTAGTGATGTTTAGATTTATCAGTAGGGTCAGGCTTTGTCAGTTTTATCCATCCATTATGAAATTCCTCACTAATTTTTAACAAGTGATTTCAGCCTAGATTCATTATTTCATTAGGGGTTGCAAAATGGTGATATTCTAATCTACCATCCCTTCTGCATTTATTAGCATCAATTATTTTGTTGCTTTGAGGTAGTATTCATATAAGAGTCTAGATATGTGTCTCTTACCTTATTTCTAAGTTATCGGAATAATGAGTTGGTTTTTAGCACCCTGCAAAGATAACCAATGAATTTTAAAAATTACTATAAATTTATGAATATTGACATTTTGTGTTTTAATCCTTTCCAGTGACTTATTTTTGATATTTGAATTGTCTTATTCTTGAACAGTGGGAACCCCTTTAAGTTTATTTGATTCCTTTGTCATGACTCCTAGAATCTTTCATAGCCTCTTTACTTTCTGGTAGGAAGAAGTATTTCAAGCTTGTCTTATACATTTCCTTACCCAGATTTGTAATGAATCATTTCTCTTAGGGAACCTGAGTACCTTCTGGTAAGGAAGGGGGGAGGGATATGAATGGTATTTAGAGACCATAATCCAGGCTCGAGAGACCCATGGCTACTATATTGGTTGTTTCTTCTAGTTCTTTTCAGTGGATAGAACTTGAAAAAGGGGTTTTTAAAGAGAAAGTGCATCATTAGCTATTATTGATATTTGCAACTTAAATTTATTTTTTCTAAAATCCTTTTGTTTGATATTTTATTATAATGGAATTAGATTTCTAATGATCATAGTATGCTCTGATTGAAACACTTTCATAGTATTGCAGGGACTAGTATAAATAGAAAAAAAAAATCTCTTAATAGTATTCGTTGATAAAAAATCATGGTGAAAGCAAACCTCCAAAAATGTATTTGTAGGCCATAGAAGAATAAGCAAATAATATGGGAGGAGATAACCAGTCCCTCCCTTTATGCATATCTTTTAAATGTTTAATGTTATATCTCCCTAAAACAGAGATATTTGATGGTAGTTAGAATGGCCATCTTTCCATATTTAAAAAATCACACTTCCCAGTGGGTGAACAAAATAGGAGTAACCTAGAATTTAACTGACTAAGCCTCTTCTTAAGTGAAGAGGTCTTCCAACTCCAGAGTGTATCATCAACTTGTATCATTATTTTAATGCAAATACAATTTAATTTTGGTGAAATGAGATTCATCCCTCAAAATGATTAGTAACTGCATTCACTGAATCTCACGTTCTTCATTGTAAATTATGAAGAAGTGAATGGTAGCTAGAAGATCAAAGGAATTGCAGCTACAGCTGCAGTGGCATCATATGTACTAGGAAAAATACCTATATTTTTTTTTATTTTTTAATTAACTTTTATTGGTGTTTAATTTACCAACATACAGAAAAACACCCAGTGCTCATCCCGTCAAGTGTCCACCTCAGTGCCCGTCACCCATTCCCCTCCAACACCCGCCCTCCTCCCCTTCCACCACCCCTAGTTCGTTTCCCCGAGTTAGGAGTCTTTATGTTCTGTCTCCCTTCCTGATATTTCCCAACATTTCTTTTCCCTTCCTTTATATTCCCTTTCACTATATTTTGAATTAAAAAACAAACAGTGGTATTAAATTTGCAATTTAATTACAAGTCAACTATCCCAACCTTTTAGGTAGCAAGAATACAAAAAAAAAAAAAAGTTAAGTTTTACAAAATATTTCCTAAGAGGTGCATGTTCTAATAAAATAAAAGCACTGAAAAATATCTTGCTAGAGTGAAGTTATCTTGGAAAAGTTATTACCAAAGCTAAATATTTTTATTTCACACTATCTACACTTAAAAAGAGCTTAAGAGACTAATTTCTGGCTAAAATCATCAAAGGATTTGTTAGTCAAGAAACAACTTAATTGCAAGGATGAACAGAGAAGGAAACAAAGAAGCTGCCCACCCCAAAGTTTATACTCATTAGGATTTCTGTAGTATTATTGCACTGATATATATCTCTTTTTTTAATAAATTAATTTTTATTGGTGTTCAATTTACCAACATACAGAATAACACCCAGTGCTCATCCCTTCAAGTGTCCCCCTCAGTGCCCGTCACCCATTCACCCCCACCCCCCGCCCTCCTCCCCTTCCACCACCCCTAGTTCATTTCCCAGAGTTAGGAGTCTTTATGTTCTGTCTCCCTTCCTGATATTTCCCTTAATATTAAAATGTGGTAATCATGAAGTTAATCAGTGCTAACGTTATTTTCAAATGAAAAACAAAACAAACCTGATGCAATCTGACCAAAAATGTGTCAATATACAGTTTCAACATTATTTTACAAGACACCTGCATTTACACAATAAGCTCCAGGCAGTATTTTCAAAAAAAAAGTTATTTGAATTTACCTTGACATGCTATAAATGACTAAGTTACACCATTTAAAAAGTATTTAATAATTTTATGCGTTAAATTTATTTATTCAATACATTTTTCTTTTCCTAAGTACTTTTTTCTTTCTTTTGAGTCAGAAAAAGACTATGTATATAAGTTTAGGAGAGGAAACACAGAAACACAGGTAACTTACAGAAATGTATGGGGCTGAAGAGACCAGCAACCATGTGAACTTCATTCAGGTACGATGCTTTCCAAGGATGAGTCAGTCCGATAGCCATTTTACAAAGATTTTATTTGTTTGTTTGCTTGTTTTATTTATTTATTTATTTATTTAGGGTTAGGGCAGAGGGAGAGAATCATAAGCAGGCTCCATACCCAGCGCAGAGCCCAACATGGGACTTGATCTCACAACCCTAAAAGCATGACCTGAGCCGAAATCAAGGGCCAGACTCTTAACTGACTGTGTCTCCTAGATGCCCTCATTTTACAAAGATTTAAAAGAAAAACTTCCTTTTGAAGTTAGATTTTTTTAATGCTTTCATTCTTATTCAAAATCAGTCCAGCTCTTACTCTGTAGCAGCAGGAGTTACAATAGCAAGTTCTGGCAGCTGCAGTACTAAGTATCATATCTCGCCTGCAAGTCATTATAAAAGAAAAATGAAAGAATGCCTTTCCCTCTGGATTAAAAAAAATTAATAAAACAATTGAGAAAAAATAGCACTAAATCTAAAATGATTTGCAAAGGAATATTATGTAATAAGTGGCTTGAAGTTAAAATATAAGGCTTCAAATTTTATTTCTTTGATTTTGCTTATGCATTTTTCTCTTACCCTGCAAATCTTGATTTCTAATGTCATTAACATGATTACTTATGTTATATCCATTTCAAAGTAGCAATATCAATATTATTAGTAAAAATATGCTTACTAAAACAGTTTACTCTTTTTTTTCATTTTGTTTATTTTATAGTTTTTCTTTACGTTATATTCTACAGGGGATATACAGTGGAATTACTCTGTTTTAAAGTAACTTGAAATGGTTTTCTGTGGTTAAGCCACTAATCTATTTACAGTCATGTTCATTTGTTTCATTTTGACTTTATTTATTTAGAAATTGCTTTGTCTTTGATTTCTATTTAGTTTTGTCTTATAACTTTATAAGACATTTATGTAACCTCAAAGTCAAATTACAAAACAATAAGAATACTTCATAGAGAAAGTCTAACTCCCAAAAATCCCTCCTACACTTTGGATAATAATTTTGTTAGTTTTTGGCTTATCTCTACATTTAAAAATACAAGCACATGCATGTATGTATGTAAGTATGTATGCCTACCTATTTACCTCCTTCCTTTCTTAAATGAAAGGTAATAAACTATGTACATTTTTGTGCACCTTTTTTAACCTAACAAGAGATCCTGGATATCCTTCCCTAACAATATATAGAGATTTTCTCAATGCCTTATGCAGCTCTTCATTATATAACATACTTAATTTGGCCATTTTTTTTGTTCCAGGAATTCCCCAATTCTTCTAGAGATGCTGATGGTATTACTTCTTGCTCCCCACCTTTAATATTATATAATTATCTGGAATGAAATATATACATATTCTAAGCCCCTTATCATACTCTCTTAAATTATATATATATATATATATATATATATATATATATATATATATATATATAGTATGATGAAAAGGCATGGAGAACATCTGGAAAGTTCAACATCTGCCTAAAAGACATTTTATTATAAGAAAATACAGAAAAATAAAAAGAAGAAAATAGTCAAAGATAAAAGAGAAAGAAATTCCCAGAGCTGAAGAAAGACTCACATTGTCAAACTGTAAAGGATCAGAGTATATAAAACCTGGCAAATGAAAAAAAGACCTCCACCTAGATGCAAACTTTTTAAATGTCAGAACTTCAAAGAAAAAGCCAAACTTTAAAGTCAAGTTAAAAAAATATTATCTGTAAAAGTATAAAGATAGATTGAAATTGTATTCTTGTGGATAAAAATTTATTTGTAAACCTTTGCAGTTCTTGGGTTACTACCCAGTTAAAATTGCTTTTATACATTTATCTTCTGTTTGCGCTTCCTCTTCTGTGAACTGGTTTTCCTTTTGCTTACTTTTTAATTGCACTTTGTGATTTTTTCATCAATTTATTGGAATTCTTTATATATAAAGAAAATTTGCTAACATTTTCTGTTGTTGCTAATATTTATCTGTTTGTTATGCACTTTTAAATTGTATTATATCTGAAATTCAAGTTCTCTATTTATATTTTTACAAAAAAACATTCAGGGTCACCTGGGTGGTTCAGTCAGTTGGGTACCCGGTTCTTTATTTCACTTCAGGTCATGATCTCAGGGTCATGGGATTGAGACCCGCATTAGTCTCTGTGCTGGGTATGGAGCCTGGTTAAGATTCTCTCTCTCCTTCTCCCTCTACACCCTCCCTCCACTCACACTCTTCTCTCTCTTTCTCTAAAATAAATAAACACATACATACATAAAATTTTAACTTTTTAAAAAATTTTTTCTATTATTTTTGTTCAGATACAACTTTTTCATCTAGAGACCAAATATTTAATTTTTTAATATTTAATTTTTAAATTTTACTTTAAATTTATTATGCTTTCCATTTTTAATTCAGATTTTAAATTAATTTGCCACTTATTTTGATGTACAAAAATATACTTTTCACAATTTTCTCAGCTGAATTTAATAATCGCTCCAGTCATCTTCCTTGATTTACAGTATTTTCTTTATCATATATTAATTTCATAGAGACATGCAAACAATAACATCTATTTCTAAGCTATTTTGACCCATTAATCTATTTTTATACCGATCATTTAAATTATAGCAACTCAAAATACAATCTAATTTCTAATATTTTATAGGACAAGGCCATAAACTTCTCATATCGTAATGAAAACATGTTAAAAACACATTCCCAAATGGCACTCCTAGACCTCATTGATCTTAAGAGGAGATTTCTAGGTCACTAACAGGCATCTGAAACCTACTTGACTAAGAAGTTTATTATTACGATGGTCACAGCAGTTAGGCCACTATTATAAAAGGATAAAAACAAAAGCGGCCCTTTGTCCAGGTGGAGGACTATGCATATAAATGGTCAATGCCCCTTCACACACACTCTCCTGTGATTTTTCTATTAAAAGTGTTCTTTTGTGCTTCTACTCAGAAATATTGACCTCAACCTCAGTTTCCACTTCTCTGGGTTTGTTTCACTTGGAAAAGAAGCTCTCACTTCAGTGTAGGGGCCATACTGTCCCCAGGTACAGACTGCTGGTGAAACAGTGGCATTCTCCCTCCAGACCCTGAAAGGCCAGAATGAAGCATCAGAGCTCACATCTGCAAGGGCAGAGGGAAGCCTGCAGCACATTTGTCATTAACTCTAATTTTCCTGGAAATACAAAATGGTTTTGGAATGAATGAGCTATTCCTGCGACATGCATGAATTTCAGACAACTGGCCTGAGTGAAAGAAGCTAGACTCCCAAAAAAGGACACACTGGAGGATTCTTTTTACATAAAATTCTAGGAAATGCAAATGAATTTACAGCGACAGAAAGCAGATTAATGGTTCCCTGGCAGGAGTGGGAGGTCAGAGAGAGAATCCAGAGGGAGGCATTACAAAGAGACTCAAGGAAATTTTTGCAGTAATGGATATGTTTATATTATTTTGATTGTGAAATTGCACACATATCAAGTGTGCAATTATTAGATATTAGTACCTACGTAAATGTGTGTGTGTGTTTACAGTTACATAAAACCAGGCAAATAGTAAGGCAAGAGGTAGAGAACAGAAAGAGGAAGATATAACAAAAGTACTGGTGAGAAGTTAAGAGCAAGGACTCTCCGAAGGATTTCTGGACTATATAAGCCCAGAATAAGGATCTAAGCTAGTTGGACAGAGCACTGCTTTGCAAACCTTAATGTGTGCATAAATCCCCTGCAGATCTTGTTAACTGCAGAGTCTGATTTAGTAGGTTTTGAGCTGAGGCCTGAGACTCTGCATTTCTCAGTAACTCCCAGGTGATTCTGATGCCACTAGTCTTTCAATGATTCTTTGAATAACAAAGGGATAGAGCACTTGTTCCCAGTTTTGGTTGCATATGAGAATCACTGGAGAGGTTGAAACAAACGAATAAAATTAGAAGGCAAACTTACAAACACACATACACACACACTCGATGCCTGGCTATTGCCCCCAGCCCCCATAAATTCTGATTTAATCAACCTAGAGTTCAGTCCAGGAGGAATTAGAAATTTTTAAATCTACCCAGATGATTCTAATGTGCAGCCAAGAGTGACAGCTACTCCAAAGAGAGTGATAAAAATCTTATCATGGAATGAAGAGGGAAGAACCCTGAAAGGGTAACAGGGAGCCAGAGGGACATAATAAACCATGTACCCAGTCAGAATCAAACACGTCCATATTCCAAACATGCAAATTTACCTGAGTATGATTTATACCTGTATATGGTCCTGCCTTTGTTAGTGATGCTTTTGTTGCTTTCATACCTGGTCTGGGAATAAGTACCAGGCCAATTACTAAAAGAAAGATGGGGAGTATAGCCTTCCTGAGATTATAGCCACAGGGAAGAAAAGTCCTGGTGGTGGAGGAAGCAGACTCGAGAGGCTGGTCAGACACACACACTTACCAGCACATCCACAAGGACTGTTCATTGGTAGGAGATGACCCCCAGCCTGCCTCCTCCTGTCAGTGACGGACCACACACCAGACAGGACAGACTATAGTGCATTCTTCTAATACATTTCAGACTTGTTTTAAAACTAATTTCAATTTAGCTAGTTTTCTATTAACATTAATAGCTTGGAAATTATTTTTTGATCTGTGATACAGATTCTCATCCGCATCACGGATTTCTGATTCTGAAACTACTAATGTCCCAGAATCCTAAAAATGTTTAATGAGACATGTCAATTTAATTGTGCTACTTGGAACTTAAAGAGCCAGAGTTTGTCAGCATTTTGCTAACAAATGTCATCCTTTACATGCTGATCTTGGCTACTGATTAGATTCACCATTGCTGAAATTACGTATCAGGAAATGAGCTCTCTTTAGTGAAACAAAAGACATTTTTTTTAATTTAGTTGATTAAAATGCAGCTTAGGACCAAAACAAACTTGCGAGTATCTAAAAATGGCCTGGTTTGGTAATGGTCATTATGTTTAAATTCTGACACAGAGGATGCTGTGTACCTGGATGGTGATAAAGAAAGAGAAGAGTATGTCCTGAATGACATTGGGGTTATTTTTTATGGAGACTTCAATGACATCAAGAGTAGAAGCTGGAGCTACGGTCAGGTGAGCCATTTAAAATTTGTCATTGTCAAGGACATTTTTCCTTAATATTTTTTTTTTTTTGTCACATGTATCACTACAAGGTGCCACATGTCGATCTCAGACATGCACAATTTCCTACTTTTCAGGATCTGAGACTCCAAGACAGCCCAGGAGTAGAGACTTAGAAAGGCAACTGCATAATTCATCCACTGAAAGCACATATCTTTGAGTATTACAATGTTACGGAGATCAGAGATTCTACGGATAACATGGCATTCTAGTGAGAAATGCTTGGCGTTCAGTACAGTGAAATCTCATTAGCTCAGACATTGTTCTTCAACATGGAATGGGCTGAAATTTTCCTTTTCTTATAAGGAAAAGTGTTTGATAATGCTGCAAAGGATACTGCAAGGTGTGTGTTCAACTCAAAGAAGTCACCTTTTTTGTTAGTATAAGATAGTAGAAAATTAGAAATTAGAATTAGAAAAGACAGTCACCATTTCATCAGAGGAGGGCCCACTGGACTTTCACCTCGAGACATTTTATCAGCTGCAATCTCAAATTACTGTCTGGATATAAAATAGCAAATGGCATTCCATTTAAGATATTCAATAATTCAAACTATTTCAGTTTGGTATTTCTAACAATGGAACAAGTGACTGATATTTCTACCATATTTCCATAAGAATGCATGTCCTGTGGTTCAGCAAAGACTTCATTAGCAACATGAGAAAAACGAGTGTGTCATTTCTCAGAGTTTTGGCTGAGATGATTGGAATTGTGCACCATTGTTCAGGATATCCAGGAGCATAGATTTCATGGAACCTGGCCTCATCAATCACATGATACTTTATTGGCTTCTGATGGCTTCTTTTGACTTCCATGTAAGCTTTCCTTGTATCCCTTACCCCTGCTCCAGCCTGGCCATTGGGACCTATGTCATTACTACTTCTTGTCTTGTCTGCCTGACTTTATGATCCACTCCTTCACCCAGACTACTGAGAATTGCATACCCAATGCTCAGGTTTGCCCACCTGTATTTCTGATGTCCTGCCAAACTAATCATCTGTGTGTTTTTCTCCTGTTTTTGGATCCCCCAAGCTCCCTGGTTACAAGGCCTCACTTCTTGAGTAACATACAGCCCATAATATTGCTTATTGTCTAGTGCTCTAATTCTTAATGTTTAGGTGTGATTCTATTTATGTCCCCAAAGTGACATTATGTAGAGAGGTAATAAGGAAAAAAGTCACCAAGGTGGGTAACAGGGAGGAGTGGGAAAGAGTCCCAAGCATAATCAGGGTACTCCTCAACCAGCATGCTGAGTAGCCTTTGGGTAGACACCCTTGAACATGGCCACCATCAGTCTCTATTGTCATTCAGAGTCCATTAATTTGAGACTTTCAGTCCAAACAAGCAGCCAAGCAATGATGCAGGGAAACAACCAGTTCTGTGACTATTTCATTACCTCTCCAATTCACTGCTTCGTGTCCCAGACTGAGAGATGGTACTTAATAAGAACCAGAATAAGAAGTTCTTTATATACCTGAAGAACTCGTGCCCTAACTTTACTGTATCCATTCCATCAGTTTAGGGTTCCCAGAAAGTTGGTATCTTAACTGGATTTAATAAAGAACTATTAATTAGCCATTAAGACTATGGTTTCTGTCACAAGTATTTGGGTGGATATGCAAGGTGTTTGTATTCAGGGAAATCTCTTGTACACTGAGGTACGGTATGGGTAAAATTTCCCCTTTTTGCCATTTTATTACTACTTTGACCTTGTTCCTTAAAAAAAAAAAAGGCCTTGTGTTGCATGGGGCCAGTAATTCTTTCTAAGGAAAATGAACTATGAACAGCCTTCTATGCTGCTCTCCATAGGACATCTTGAAACATCTTTAAGAACAGAGAGATCCTGCAATGGAACTGACTACCAGGCTGTTCCCTTGATAATATAATCTTTCTCTAGGCCTCCCCTCTCTTTGACCCTGAAGTCTATCTTGTTTTAAAAGAGAAGAAAACTTGGAAGGCATTTGTGACATGAGGTGTTCTGCTATGTTCTGTGCAAGGTATACAGGCCTCGAGTACCTCCCTGTGATACACCTGAGAGCCATTTATTTTTGAGAAGCATAAGGATTCAAGTAACCTTTGAAGTTTTAAGGTTTTAGCCTCACTTTGGTACATTGTTTATTCCTTTGCTTTGGGCACTAGAACCCACATATTAGAGAAATCTTCTAAATTAACTTGTACAATTTTCTGAAGAACTTCAGGTCCTATTCAGGGTCCTCAAGGACTCATGGTCCTTGAGTATACCAGCTTTCCAGTAATTCTGTTTGTTTCTAGATTGCTTTTAAGTTTTTATTCATTTTACTGAAAAACAAAAGATGATGTCTTCTTCCTTCTACTTTAATACTTCATATTAATGATTATGGGTGATTATGGGAAATACACATCTCTAAACATTAGGTTGTGTTTTCATTTTGTTTTTTGGCAAAGAATATCGGGCTTGCAAAGTGGATGGACATTAAGTTGTTTCCTTTTTTTTTTTCATTGGATTTTTTAATTTTTCCCAAATAGTTTGAGGATGGCATCCTTGATGCTTGCCTATATGTGATGGACAAAGCACAAATGGACCTTTCTGGTAGAGGGAATCCCATCAAAGTCAGCCGTGTTGGGTCTGCAATGGTAAGAAACTACTGATTACTAATGTTAATTACACATGTTATTTGCCTCAGTGTATGTCAATTCATTAAGAGTCATTGAAATGATGACTTAAGCTTAAACTTTTATTTGTAAGAGTCTTGAATTCCCTGAACTTGTCAAGTGCTATAAAACAAAATCTTATCTCCTACTGTATGTTTCTTTGGCTTCAGAAAAATGGTGATAGATGACATGATACAATAGGCCGCTTATTCTTAAGTCTCTTGCTTAGGAACTGAGGAGTGACCATGACAAAATGTCAAATACTATAATCTATCAAGCAAACAAACATCAAGGAACTCCAAAAAAAGAAAAAAAAAAAACGTGCAAGACACAGCGTTTCTCCATTTTCACACCCATAGAGAGAATAAAGAAGTAAATGACTCTAAATCTTAGCTTCTATTATAATGATACCTCACCATAGGGCTTTACAGTTTATGAAAGTTAGTTTAGCTTATAGTTTGTAGTTAATTCTTCATATTAACTGTGTGAAATAAGTTGGGCAGACATTACACATGCCATTTCATAAGTTAGGAAACAAAGCGATAACAAAGCCTTGTTAGTGACAAAGCCTCAGCTGGAACCCAAATCTCCTGCCTCCAAATATAGACATTTTCTGCTTCCCATGCTGCCCTTTGTAGGAGATCTTGAAACATATTCAAGAATGCAGAGATCCTACAATGGAACAGCTTCCAGGAGAGGAGATAGAATTATCAAGAATGGGAAGGTTGGGGGTCAGGTGAGAAAGTGGATTAAATGTGATGCCCCCCCCCAAAAAAATGTGATGCCCAGGTTCTGTGTGGTCCTGGACTGTCCTGACAAACACAGCACATAGATCCTACCTTTAGTGCATTAAAAAGCATACCAAATATGGTTCTTAAGTAGAATATTCCTAAAGAAACATTAAGAGAGGTGCTATTTCATACAAAGACTGAGCAAAAAAATAAAAATCTATCTTATCGTTTTCCTTAAGTTTTCTGAAAAACAAATTCTTTAGAAGAAATTTGTCTTTGAGTTTGATTTGAGTCAAATAAAATCAATATTATTCATGTAAATATATTAGAATGAGAACAATATGAAATATAATTTCTGGTTAGCTTATAAGAAGAAGGGCTTTTTTTTTTATTAGTTCCTAACCTTCATGTAAATTTAAAAGATCATGAGTGTAAAAAGAAGGCAAAGCCAATCTCATAAGACAGTTTTGTTTTCTGTTGTTGGTTCACATTCTATAACGGAAAGATGGTGAATTCTAAAGAAGTTAGGAATTTCTTTATAATAACTATTTATTACAATATACATTAGATCTGTAGTTGATCACTGCTATTGCTGCTTCCAGACAAAATTCCCATTTTTCTTTTCCTATGAAGTTACCATTGCAGGTTTACAGTGAGAAGAAAGCCAAAGCTCTCAGTGGTTGAATATGAACTAATGCCTTCGTAAGCATTCTGAAATGACACGCCACCAGCCTGAGCTTACTCACATATTATGCATATTTTTACTAATCTAAAAGTCACTGCCTAACACAAGCCAATGCAAGAGGGAAGTAAACACCAAGAAGCTAACCCAACACTTTCCGTGGTGGCATCTGGCCAAGTGGAATTGGTGGAATCTTGTGTTAAGCACACAATCCTAATGCAAATTGCTTTGAGTCTTATTAATCACAAAAGGCCTATGGAGTTCTAATTTTGAAAATCCATAACTCAAATACAATATTTAGAACTAGAGAGAATCTATAGCGGGTGGTCGGTGGGGAGGGATGGTTTGGTTTGATATTGTAGTTTTGGTTTGTATTTCCCCGATGTTGAGTTACGTTGAGCATCTTGTCCTGTCTGTTGGCCATCTGGATGTCATCTTTGGGAAAAGTGTTTGTTCATGTCTTCTGCCCATTTCTTAATTAGATTGGTTTTTTTTTGGGGGGGGGGGGTGTTGAGTTCGATATTCTTTATAGATTTTGGATACTAGCCCTTTATCAGATATGTCATTTGCCAATATCTTCCCCTGTTCTGAAACGTGCCTTTTAGTTCTCTTGATTGTCTCACCCTGGGCGTTTTTGGTGATATTTCTGTTTCCACCTCCACCATTGTTTATGTACACAAAATATACGTTTGATAGTTTTTGAAACCCTTTCATATCCATTTTCTCCCTTAATTCTTAGAAGAGCTTCATAAATCTTTTCAAAATCTATTCAGTTGTAATGATTTTAGAAACTGAAATTTTGAGCCTCTGAAAATAAATAAAAGACATGACACTTTTTAAAAAGCAACTGTTTTCTGGTCTTTTAGGCAATTCTGTTCACAAATTCTGGATATCTATCCTGAAATTACTGAGTGAAGCTAAACATAGACTGAAAGAAAAACATAACAAAGACCCCCTCAAATTTCTCAAAGCTTTGCCTTAAAATATGAGAAGATGTATTTAGAAAGCCCAGAAACAAAATGGTCTAAAGTTGCATGAGTCTGGACAGAACATTGATACCGACACAGAGGACCCTGTGCATGGTTTCTTAGGGGGCTGGCCTCGTCGGCTGAAAGAACAGAGACTGCTGCAGGGTGTTTTAGGAATTCTTCTTAAGTATCTCCCCAGCCTGGTCACTGAGGCTGGAAATTCCTTTCACAGGATACATATACTAGAACAGATGTACAGGGTGACATGCAAATTCTCTGGAAGGGGCAATGCATTGACTTCAGTTCAATTTCCTGGGATCAAATGCCACCAGAAAGGAGGGGGGATGAGCAGCCTGGAGAGGTCAGAGTAGGGAAGAGGCAAGAGCAGATGATTGAGGCCCCAAAGACAAATTTGCCTACTGTGGTCACGACAAAGTTTAACACAGAAGATTGGCAGGGAATTTGCAGGGAAGTTGGTGGGTGCACAAAAGTAAATGAGTATAGACAGTAACTCTGGTGTGCAAACTTTCTAATAATAATAGTGATATAAATCTGGATGTTAAGTGAAAAATCCCCAGATAAAAATATGTATTGTCCAATGTCGACATCTTGAACCCCCTTTGTCATGGGGATTTTAGCAGCATCCCTGGCTTCTACCCTAGAGATGACAGTAGTACATTTTACCCACAAGCTGTGATAACCAGGAATGTCATCAGATATTTCCAAATGTTCGCTGGAGATCAAAATCACCCCCAGTGAGGACCACACACTAAACCCCTTTGTGGTTCAGTTTCCTAGCTATGCAATGGACATAACCCTCTCTTCTCATCTGCATAGAGGATTTGTCTTCTTACCTTTTCCAAAACCTGCTGGTTTTCATTCCTCTACTGATGCAAAAGTGGAGGGGGCATCATATAGGAAGAGCTGGCCCATGTCAGATCAGACCCCTCAGCTCTGACTCTACCACTAACTTACTGTGTGACTCAGGACAAATCACTCAACCTCTCCAGGCCTCACTTCATCTTTAAAACAGAATTTTGTCTCTCTGCTCAAACCACATTTGTTATTCCCAGTGGTAGCACATATATCCTTTTATTCTTCAAGCCAATGTTCTTCTTTCTTCTGCTTTTTTTTTTTTTTATAAATTCAGTATCTTATTTTGTTCTTATTTTGAGTTGCTGTTACTTCACTTTGATGTGAAAACCAGAAAAGTTTATGACAATCTGGACAGCCTTGGGCTATTGGATTTTCCCAAGAGAAAGAAAGTCTAAATATCCTGTAATCTCATTGTCGGGGGATTGGGTCTGAGATATTATAACCTTACATAAGCTAACCTTTATTTAGGCTCTTCAGAATTCTGAGTGGTGCATTTTCCTAAAGCCACACTGCAGACTGATTTAAGAGAGAAAAAATTTAAATAGAGGAAATTAGAAAAAAGAAGAAACTTGTGCAAAGTCATACCTTCTCCTTTAAATTACATTGCTTGATTGTTGTTTTCTTTCTACCTCATATCTGATATGACAGTCCCCACCAGGACAATTGCCAGGAAATGTGCCAGGAAAATTGTAGAAGGATACTTTGTGCTGTCTGAAAATTTATTTTGTTCACAGGGCATTAATAAACCATTCCATTGCTGGCTCTGAATTACCGTGAAGAAACCAAGCATGGACTCGGAGCCTCTGTCAGACTATCTGAACAGTTGTGCTATGCCATCTGTGACAAAAACAACACAGTCCTGGGAAAGGGGAAAGGCAATGACAGTATAGTCTGACATTACTGCTGGGTGGTTACCTGTCCCGTGACTGATTGGATCTGGCAGCAAGAGTGGGCAGAGAGGTTTTCCAGGGAGACACACTGCTGCTTCAGTGGTCACTGTTGTGGGTACCACCAGCTTTTTCACTGTGAAATCCTTAATATCTCACCTCCGTTCAGGTTCCCTCCTTTGGGTTGAGACTTGATCAACAAAAAGTCTATGTTGAAATGCACACAGAACCAGTACATAAAATCTGCCAAGACTCTCCAGGGGTCTTCTAGGTGAAGAAGCCCTTGAGAATGATGTCACTTGAGGTCACGTAGCAAATAAATGACTGATCTGGAAAAGATAGTGTTCTTACTGTCAGATCATATTACCTTAGAAGGCCACTACCAACACATCAGTACTAATAATACAATTACTACATCGAGTTAAGTAGTTGTCTTTTAGAGAAAAAAAAAACCCAAGGGAATGACATTCAGAATAGGTGAATTTTGAAATAGGGAATAAGTGATAAAAGGTATAAATCAGAGAATTATTTTTTTAAAGATTTTATTTATTCATGAGAGACACAGAGAAAGAGGCAGAGAGAGAGAGGAAGAGACAGAAGAAGCAGAGAAACAGGCTCCATGCAAGTAGCCTGATATGGGACTCAATCCCAGGGCTCCATGATCACACCCTGAGTCAAAGGCAGACGCTCAACCACTGAGCCACCCAAGCATCCTTAAATCAGAGAATTCTAAATAGTTAGAGACATTGAGTGTCTGAGGAAAGAGTTCCCAAAGAGGATGAAGCATCCTCTTTGGGAATATTTGAAGCATCAAATATTGTTTGATGGTGGTATTGGTGGTTGGCAGTGGTGCCAGTGATGGTGTTGGTGATGATTACAATCATAGGGATAATTGTGATGGTGGTGATGGTGGTAACAATTGATGTGATGATGCCAATGGCAGCAAAATACTCAATATTAACTCAACATTCAACAGGTATTTGTTGAGAATCTACCAGTCTAGATATTTGCGTACATTTGTAGAGCTTATAGTCTAAAGAGCTTATAGTCTAAAGAGCTTATAGTCTAATAGAAAAGACAGGCTGATGAGTAGAACATGTCAACACAGCATGACATATTCTCTGATGAAATAAGCATAGAGTTGTGTGGGAAACCAAATCTCTCGAGCTTTGCATGTTTTCCCAGGACTAAACACTGACCTAACAAGTGTTGGGATATTGGACAAAAAGTAGAAGAATGGCTGATAAGGGCCCATAGCAATAATGAACTATGCTATTGTTCATGGGAACCCCTCTCTGTGGTGGAAATTATACCTAAAGAACCAGTCACCAAAAACACTGCAGGAAAATGTAGCTGGGGGTAATTTGCCCCTCAAGGGGCTTAATTCAATAATAATATTAATAACATTAATATTAATAACATAACATTATTGAGAAATTTTGGAAGGAAAGAGAGGAGAAACAATGTCAATATAGTTTCATATTTTAAAATTCCAGTCTTTATACTATTGCCAGCCTGGACTTTCCTGCTTCCCTTGAGATATGCACATTTATTTTTAACCCTGGTCTTTTGCTAATATCGAACCACAGTGCCATCATTAATCCCCATTAATACCTTGTTCTGACTGTGCCTTTTGGGAACTAACTCAAGATTGAAGTTTTTTTAGCCAATCGATGTTTGGTGTACTTTTTAGTGTTATTAAAAAAATCTTGGACTCCAGCTAGTAAATCAAACTGACCACAACTAGAGTTAGGTCCTGGAGTTTCTTAAAGCCCAATACAAGACGAATGACTGCAGACTTTGCAGACAAGATGGACTCCGGGGCTTCTTATCCCCTAGCATACATGACCATGGATAAACTGAAAATAGAACTATTTTTTACTTACCCATTTTGCTTCCACTTCTCTTTGTCCTAGTATTTGGACAGGCTTTTTTTCTTTCCATACTTAAATAAAAAAAAAAAAAAAACAGTACTGACATCACTCCTGTGATATCTTGCCAAGGAGTTCCAAAAGAGGCTTACTACAAAACCACGTTTTTATTTTTCTCCAGTTGCTGACTTTGGCATCTTACTGGAAGCTTCAAGTCAAGCAAACTTCTTCAAGCAACCAACTAGTACAACTACTCAGATTGCATTTAAAAATTCACTTGGGTTAGACATTCTACCCCTCTGCCATCCCAAATCTACTGTGAAGTCAGAGATAACAAGATAAAGTCTATTCCCTAATTATACAGACCAACCACAGCATAATTCCCTAACAGTTTTATTTTTAAAGAAATAAAATAAAAGTTTAAAAAGCACCGTCTAGTTGAGCCTTTGCTGATAGCAACTAAAAACGCCTTGATTCGCATGTACTAAGGACCCAGGTGCTTAATGGCCATTGTCCCCAATCATGCCACCACTGAGGAGCTTTTTCACCTTTCCCCAGAGGCACCTTAATTTTGGAAACTTTTCATCTATCAAAAAAGCATGACTATGTAATAATAATTTGTTTCCCCATTCTTGTGTCAAAGATTTATATAATTTATATAATTGTCAGTCAGAACTTCTATTGGTGGCTGTAGTCCCTTCTGATCACTACCACCAGACAATCCGTGAGAGCACATGTGATTTGGTGCCGCCTTTGTAAAGGTAAAGATACCACTTCCTTTTGATGTTTTGGAAGAGTGACAAGGGCACACATACCTGCATTACTAACTTAACTGAAGCCTAGGAGTTAAAATTTTCTAGGCTGGTGACCATTGCCAGAGGTAGGCTTCGTAATGGATTGGAGTTCTCATCCAGAGTTTCTGTGTTGACAATTTGTTTAGATTTCATATTTTAATTTTTTTCCCTTTACTTCAGGCCCAGGATAGCAGAAAAAGAACCCTCTGCTATTCTTTATAACTTCTCCATGGTGACACACCTCGATCAATGGTGGCAATTCTGGAGAATTTACAGATTAGGATTAATGAAAAATGCTATTGTAGTCCAACAGCATAAAATACTAAAATACCTATTCTAAATTAAACCCTTAAAATCGGAGTCAAGTTAATGGAATCAAGTTAAAATTGGAGTCAAGAAATGCCTCCTAAGCATGAGAGGCATTTCTACAGTTCAGAAATGACCGAGGCTATCAAACTCTGATCTTAAACTTAACATACTATCATAATATCACCTTATTCACTAGGGATTTTCATTTTTTGCTTTTTGAAGGATTTTTTTTACAGTTAATGAATACATTGGAAGTGGATGGGTAAATAGAATTTACCCAGCAACAATGCTTTCAGATCACTACTGAGAAAATGTATTTATTCCATAAACAAATAACATGCAAATGAAGAGATTGGCTCTCAGGAAGTTAAATCACTTGCCCAAGGTCACTGGTAGAACTGGAAATGGATCTCAGGTTGCTTGACCTCAGATTCCCATACACAATGTTATATTTCCCTGAATTTGTCCTCTTCCATATCACATGAGCTCCTTTTACAAGCCTTGTCTGATTCAATCCTTCTTTTTGAGGCCTGGGGGTCATGGGGAAAGGACAATGAACTGACATCATTTTTTTTCTCTTATGGTAAAAGTCAGCAAGGTAATGAAGTTTCCAATTGTGGGCAAACAGCTTGATTTCTCAATTATTAAGGTTGCTTTTCTTATGCCTGTTCTTCCCATATTTTTGGAGAAAAACAGACGTTTATTACCAACCATCTCTCGAATGTGATCATCGTAGTCAATCTAAAAGTCTGCTCTGCTTGAATTGCTTTCCTGGAATGAGGTTTCAATGCTGCACCTATTTTATAATCACATAGGCTATTTCTGAAACATGAGGATGCTTTTCAGCACTCTCCCCACTACCACAAAGCTGTGCAATCCAGGCTGCCCTGGTCTCCTGGGACAGCCACCCCCAGGGCTGATGGATACAATGCAGCAAAGTCTTTAGGATCCACCACACAGTGTTATGCACTTTGGGTTCCCTCCACACTCTTTCCTTCCCCTCCTCCTCCTGACAGCTTTCTCTTTTCCTTTTCCTACCCTGCCTTTTTGCCCTTCTCGTCCATCTATTACTGTCATTCAGGTATTTTGGACACTTGTCTGTACCAGCCCTACAGCATGTAGTATAGCAATGAAAAAAGCAGACACTCAAATAGCTTAAAATCACAGTCTCTCTCCCTCTCTTTCTCTCTCTCTCTCTCTCTCCCTCTCTCCCTCTCTTGCTTTCTCTATGTTTGGTTCTTTCTCTCATGATTATCAATTAGTAAAATATGTTTTAGCCAAAAAAGAATCCTCAGTTACTAAGGGAACAAAGTTAATAATCTCTAGTTGTAATGGTTTTCCTGAAAAATGAATCTAATTACCCACCCCTGTCAGAGCTTGTGTGGAGTACCTATACCAGAGGCCATTTGTATAACAGTGGTTTTATGCTTTACCGTATAGGTTAGGGTTGATTCCATGGGTTTTTTTCTTTCCTGAGGTAAAATTTACATATAGTGAAATGTATGGATATTAACTGCAAATTTCAGTGAGTTTTGATTGAGGTAATCACTATCACAAAAATACAGACATGATCTTCAGCCCAGAAATTTCCCTTGTGCTTTCTTCTAGTTAATCCACACCCCATAGGCAATTGCTATTCTGATTTCTTGCAACAGATTAGATTTGCCTGTTCTTAAACTTCGCATAAATGGATTCATACAGTATGTACCTTTTGGAGCTGGCTTATTTTACTCAATCAGTTGTTGCATGTGTCTTTAATGTGTTCCTTTTTATTACTAAGTGGCATTTCATTGTATTCTAGATCATAATTTGTCTATCCATTCACCTGTTGATGGCCATTTGAGATATTTCCAATTTGGGGCTATTATGAATAAAGCTGCTATGAACATTCTTGTACAAGTCTTATACATATGTTTTTGTTTCTCTGGGGCGAGTAGCTCAAGGTGGCATGTTTAGGTCATAGGGTCCATACGTGTTTAATGTTATAAGAACCTGCCGGTTCTCCAAAGTAGACCACTTACATTCCTGACAGAAATACGTGAGACCTCCAGTTTTCCACAGCTTCACCTTTTCTTGGTGTTTCAGCTTTCTTAATTTTAACCATTCTAGCAGTTATATAGTGGTATCTCTTTGGGGTTTTAATTTTTATTTCTCTGATGACTAGTGATATTGAGCACCTTTCCATGCATTTATTGCCATTCATATGTCTTTTTCAGTGTGATATCTTTTTAAGTCTTTGCACAATTTCTTTTTTTTTTTAAAGACTTTATTTATTCATGAGAAACCCAGAGAGAGAGGCAGAGACACAGGCAGAGGGAGAAGCAGGCTCCCTGCGGGGAGCCCGATGCAGGACTAGATCCCAGGATCCCCAGGATCACACCTTGGGCCAAAGGCAGACACTCAACCACTGAGCCATACAGACGCCCCTTTGCCTAATTTCTTATTAGATGGTTTGTCTTTTTATTATTGAGTTGTAGCTGCTCTGTATACTCTGAATATATGTGCTTCGTCAGATGTGTATAGAAGATATTTTCCCCCAGAATATCACTTGCCAATAAATTTTCTTAATAGTATATTTAAGGAACAGGAGTTTTAAGATTTTATGAAATTCAATTTTTAAACTTTTTTTAAAGAATCCACCCTAGGAAATAATGTTATTTCCATAAGGTCATGAAGATATTCTCCTATGATTTTGGGGGAGCTTAACAGTTTTAGCTTTTACATTTAGGTCTGTGATCCATATTGAGTGCCATTCTGTGTGGTGTGAGGTAGGGGGTCAAGGTTTAATTTTTTTCCTGGTTTATCTATTTATTCAAGTAATATTTGTTGAAAAGACTGTTGGGAAAACTTTCATTTATCACAGACTTTCATTTGTTAAAAAGACTATCTTTTCCCCCACTGAACTGCTTTGGTAATGGTTGAAAATCAAATAACTATATAAATGTGGATCCATTTCTAGACAGTATTCTTCCATTGGTCTATTTGTCTGTCCTTATATACCATACTATCTCAATTATTGTAGTGTTACAGTAAATCTTCAAATTAGGCAGTCCTCCAACTTTGTTCTTTTTACTATGTTGTTTGGTTATTCTCCTCCATTTCAACAAAATATCTGTTACATTCTGATTAACTCATTTGCCTTGATCTAAGAAATATTGAAAAGTGACTTGCACACACTTTCCACTGACACCATATTTATTCATTCAGCAGAACTTTTTTTTTAAAGATTTTATTTATTTATTCATGAGAGACACCGAGAAAAGCAGAGACACAGGCAGAGGGAGAAGCAGACTCCCTCTGGGGAGCCCACTACAGGACTAAATTCCAGGACCCCAGGATCACACCGTGAGCTGAAGGCAGATGCTCAACCACTGAGCCATCCAGGTGTCCCCATTTAGCAGAACTTATTGATTATTCACCCTGTGCTGGTACTAAGGATACATAATCAAATAGCATTGTATCTTCCTTTCTACAATGAAAGTAAAGATAATCAACCAATGACACAAGGCAATATGATAAATAGGAGAGCATTACAAAGCAAAAAATACTATGTGACCACAGAGAAAGGACAACCAAATCAAAGTGATAGATACAGATTTCTAGAATGAAGCCAGCTGAGTTGCAAAGAATTAGTAGGCATGCACCAAGTAAAGAAAGGGTTTGAATATGGAAGGGCATTCCAGGAAGAGAGAATGACATTTCTAATAGCACCAAGGCAGAAAAAAACTTAAGCCCACCACTGTGAAAATCCAAGATGATAATAGATGGCTTTCTTACTCTTTGGATCAAAATCCTAGCTATTAGAGGTGTTATAAAAGCTCCAAAGGGATCAAAGTTGAGGATCCAAGCAAAGGAGGAAATAGGGTTCTTGCTACTTTATTTCTTTCTCTCATGTATTTGCTCTTCTCCCTCATACTTGCCACCTAACTTGACAAATGATAAGGAAGACACAAGAAACAGATCTCTACATTCCTAGATCAATGAATTTTCAAATTTTAGTTTTTGGAACCACTTTTTTCAAGCAAGTATCACTTGAATCTGAAAGAAAGAGAGAAAGAAAGAAAGAAAGAAAGAAAGAAAGAAAGAAAGAAAGAAAGAAAGAAAAAGAGAGAAAGAAGCAGAGCTTTTGTCATTGAAGCTAGATGGTGCCTGAAGCTACCACCACCACCACTCAATCATCTCTTCCTCCACCCCCGACACAGTGACTGCTGAGCTGCTTTCCCAAATCCCTAGAGTGTCTTGGGCACAGTTTGACTTCCACTATACCACTTCCACCTACAGCTAAGATTGATCACCACTACATTGTAGCTGGGGGCTTGTGGTTCATAAAACCTCGAAAGAATTTTACTCAAGGAGTCATTATTTTCCTTCTCAAATTTAGCTCTCCATCTTGGAAGCTCATTCATGTTACCCAAAATTTATATCCAGTGGTCTTCAAGAAACTGTTACAGGCAGGATTAGGTATTAAAACTGTATTCTACAAGAGTTACAGAAATCCTAGCCTTTAGGAGAACATAACTTTTAACAGTGAAATTTAACAGAATATAATAGCTTTCTTTATGACAAAGAAAAGTTATTTCATCATAACCGCATACAATGTGCACACAGTATAAGAAAAATACCTTTGCATACTTAAAAAGAGGCATGAAAACACTGTAATTATATAAAACATAAACATATATGTTTCAGGAAATTGGAGCATTAAGAAATGTCACTATTTGCTGTTTTTCAAAATCAGGTGAAAATCGGTCCAATTCCCCAAGACCAAAATTGGAAAGAAGTCCAATAGTGTTTATGCTTTAAGGCCCTCCCTGTCCTTTGAATTGTACAGGAAACTAGGGCTTATTCTGATCCTGGGGTGGAGGTCGATCCAGTATGACCCCAGAACCCAGCCTTAACATCACAGGAGCTACTCTACTGGCAGTTCCACTTCAGAACCGAGCACAGGCTAGTCCTCCGGCAGCCACCCCATTCAAAAGGCTTCTCACTCAAAAAGCACGAGTTCCTGAATGGATTTCCCACGGTCTCCAGACCCTGATGGCTCAATTCCTGAATTGTTGGCCTCAAAGAGCATTGCCTCTACCTTTCCCCATATCTGAACAAACCCAGTGTAATCACTCCTCATGGGCTTCAGCCTGGAATTCAGAGATGCACCACCCCACTGAGCACAGAAGATATTTTAACTGTTCTCTCTCCTAAGGTACATACCCAGGAAGCTTCTAAACATGTATAAAATTATAAAGAAAAAGACATCATGTGTATATTCTATTTTAAGAATTGAACACTGTAACATCTTTCATATCTACTTCCAGTCTCTTCTTACGAAAGATCTTTTTAAATTTTTTGGTTAAAAAACTTATAATGCTTGGGGCACCTGGATGGCTCAGTCAGTTAAGTGGTTGCCTTGGGCTCAGGTCAGGATCCTTAGGTTCTGGAATTGAGACCATCCAGCTCCCTGCTCAGGGAGGAGTTTGCTTCTCCTCCCTCTGCTCCTCACCCTCCTCATGCTCTCCCTCTGTCTCAAATAAATAAATAAAATCTTTTAAAAAATTATACTGCTCTCTAAAAAAGAATTTAGACAATTCAGAAAAATTTAAAGATGAAAATCTTCTAAAAATCTTTTCTTCAAAAAAACCCCAAATTGTACCACCAGGAAATAACCATTATTAATATTTGATGTACATCATTCCAACTAGATACATAGATATTTAAGTAGATAAATATTGTTTTAAAATCATAAATGATATTATACTATCAATGCTAATTTAAAAAATGTTGCACTTACTTCTTACAGCTTTGTTAAGATGTCGTTAACATACAATAAAATGAGCAGATTAAAAGAACACATTTTTAAAAGTTTGATGCATCCATGAAATCATCACCAAAGTGAAAATAATGAACGTATCTATCACTACACAGAAGTTTCCTTTTTAATTTCTCCTTTTAACAATCCTCTGCTTTGTCTACCATCCCCAGGCAATCACTGCTCTGCTTTCTGTCATTACACATTGATTTATATTTTCTAGAATTTTACATAAACATTACATAAATCATGCAGTATGTACTCTTTTGTTTAGCTTCTTTCAAGCTTCTTTATCTTTAGTTTCATTCATGCTATTGCTTGTATTCCTCTTATCCATGAGTTGTGTTCCATTATATAGAAGAACCACAATTTGCTTATCCACTTACTTGTTGCTGGACATTTGGGCTATTTCCAGTTTTTTTCCCCTTACAAATAAAGCTAGGGTTATTCATACAAGAGCCTTTATATAAACATAAGCTTGTATTTGTCTTAAACACTTAGGAGTGGGATGGCTGGGTCATATGATAGGTTTTTGTTTAATCTTTAAGAATTTTGGCAGAATTTTTACTGCCAAAGTAATTATACCATTTTACATCACCAGCAGCAGTTGTTTGAGAGTCCCAGGTATTTACATCTTCCCCAACACTTGATATGATCAGTCCTTTAAATTTTCGACTTTCCAATAGGTATATAATATTATCTCATTGTGGTTTTAATTCGCATTTCCCTCTGAGTAATGATGTTGAGAATCTTTGGGGTTGCATTGTTTGCCATCTATGTATCTCCTTTGATGTAGTATTTGTTCAAATATTTTGCCTGTAGTTTTAAATTTTGCTCATTTTCTTATTACTGAGTTTCTAGTGTTCTTTCATATTCCGAATACAGGTCATTTATCACAAATGTGGTTTACAAACATTTTCCATCACTTTTGGACTTACCTTTGCATTCTCTAAATGATGTCTTTTAAAGAGTAAAAGTTCATAAGTTGATGAATGCTAATTCGTAGATATATTCTTTATAAATTATTTTTTCCTTTCTTTTCTTTTTTTTTTTTTGTGGTATTAAATCTAAGAGATCTTTGCCTAACCAAAGTTATAAAATGTTTTTCCTGTTTTCCTGTAGAAGTTTTATAGTTTTAGGTTTTATATTTAGGTGTATGGTCCATTTTGAGATATTTTTTATATGACATAAAGTATGAATCAAAGTTCATTTCTGCATATGACTATCCAGTTGTCCCAGCATCATTTGTTGTAAAGATTATCCTTTGAAGGATACCTGGGTGGCTCAGTAGTTGAGGGTCTGCCTTTGACTCAGGGCATGATCCTAGGGTCCTGGGATCGAGTCCCACATCGGGGTCCCTGCAGGAGCCTGTTTCTTCCTCTGCCTGTGTCTCTGCCTCTCTCTGTGTGTCTCTCATGAATAAATAAATAAAACCTTTAAAAAAAGATTATCCTTTGATCATGAAATTATCTTTATGATCTTGTCAAAAATTATATTTATAATTATATTATAACTATATTATATATTTCTGTATATAATAAACATATCATATATTAAAATATATTTTAAAATATTATATATTAATACATAATGTATATACTGAATATATCTATATGTTAAATACATATTAACTATTTCTGGAGCCTGTTTCCGTTGGTCTGTTTGCTTGCCTTTATGCCAAATGGTGTCATGCTATTCAATTTAAAAGCAATATGCTTAATTGCACTCAAATTATATTTAATTTTAAGTTTCATTTGATCTTGTTAAATTTTGCTTTCACAGAAATATAAAGCTGAATTGCAACAGAAGACATTGTTAAATGTCAAATAAATGTTTTTTCACTACAATAAATATTATTTCTTAACAGATCCTTCTAAAATTATTTAAAAACCATTAAAAAATAAATTAATTGTATATATTTACAGTATGTTTTAATTTTAAATGATGTCAATTAACTAGGAGAGACCAACACGTTAAAACATCAGCACTTCATTCTCCTTCTCCCTCCTAATTTTTTAAAAATGTTATTATCATATTATCAAGTTAAAATTCATATTCATTCTGACACTATCATTCCCAAAGGTCTTTAAACTTCTATGAGTTTTTCTCATCACTAGATTTTTTAAAAAGATTTTACTTATTTATTCACGAGAGACACAGAGAGAGGCAGAGAGAGAAGCAGGCTCCCTGCAGAGAGCTTGATGTGGGACTCGATCCCAGGACCCAGGGATCACGCCCTGAGCTGAAGGCAGGCGCTCAACCACTGAGCCACCCAGGTTTCCCTTATCATTGGATCTTTTACCACAGTGTCTTTGTTCCTGGGTTCTTTGTTTGATTCAGCCCTTAATTTTATTGATATCACTTTTTGAGTAGTTTGGTTTTAATGGACACTAAATTCACTGATATTCTTCATGTTTGAAAATGAGTGTTGGCTGCCTTTACCCTTGCAGAACCTCTTAGCTGTGCATGAGATTCTTGGGTCAACCTTACTTTCTCTCAGGACTGTGCAAATATTGATTGACTATGTTTACCTTTGAATGGTGCTGCAGAGCAGTTTAAAGGAAGCCTTATTTCCTCCCTTGTTGCTAATTTGCATTTTCTGCCTATATGACTGAACAATTACTTCTTTATTCTTAAGTTCAAATCGTTTAATTAATTAAAGCTCTGGAGCAATGAGAATTCTGCTTCAAATCACATTAGAGCACAGATTGTTTTTTCAAAGTATAGATTCAATTTTTCCTCAATTAGGTAAAATTTTATTATATTGTGTCATAAATATGTCTTCTGCTTCATTTGTTATCTATTTTCTTTTAGATTTTATTTATTTAGAGAGAGTGAGAGAGAGAGCATGATTGGGGGTAGGGCAAAGGAAGAGGGAGAGAGAGAGAGAATCTCAAGCAGACTCCCCACTGAGCTGGGAGCCCCTACAAAGGTCTCGATCCCATGACCCTGAGATCATGACCTGAGCTGAAATGAAGAGTTGGTCATTTAACTGACTGAGCCACTCAGTCATCCCATTGTTGGGTTCTCTGTGATAAAGATACTAATTATCCATATGTTCTATTATCCTTGTTTCCATAACTATTACGTCATCTCCAAATAACTTCACCTCTTTATATTTTTCATATTATTTCATTTAACTCAAGCTTTTCTTCTATGTCATTAATTTTATTTTTTATCAGCATCTACTGTTTCTTATAGTTTATACTTTTTACTTTTGGTTCCATGATGATGTGATTTGGTTCTCAGTTTGGTCCTTTAGGTCTATGATCTCCTAAGAAGTTGTGAGAACATTCCTTTATGTTCTTTAATTTTATTTTCTTCTATGTATTATCTTTTTCATATTCCGTCTCTCTCTCTCTTCCCTTCTCTCCCTCTCCATCTTCTTCCCTCTCATTCTCTCCCTCCCTCTCTCCCCTCTCTGTCTATCCCTCCTCACTTCTTTTCTTTTTATTCATGTCATACTTGCATAATTCTCCTCCAAGTGTCTTATTTGCCCTAATATAGTGTAGGTGAAATCTTGACACTTCCCAATTAAAGAGTAATTTGATTTTTCCTCTGAACTACAGTTTGAGGCCAATGTTTTTCATTCCATCTACTTTTTAGTACCCTGAGAAGGTTGGAGGGGGAGGGGAGGGGAGCTGAAGAGATGGCAACATCTGTTAGAGTATTCGGGGCTCTGCTCTTTCTTTTAAGGTTCTGCTAAATTTCTCATCTAATAATCCATCCTGCCTAATTGCAGGTGTATCTCATTTCCATTGGGGGTGGATGGTTGCACGGGTAAGTCTCAGGCTTTATGTCAACTCCCCACTCTAATCCCAGAGTGTTTACCTCTTTAGAGATGTAGATCATTCTTACCCATTTCTCCATGGCAATTGTTTCCACTGTTCTGCTCAGAAAAAAAAAATAATAATCAGCATTTTAATTCGACTAGTTTCTTTCCAGATTTTGAAATACAAATGAGAAGTTACAAGATTTTGTGGATTTGACAATAGGGCTTCTGAGAACTGGTGGTGAGGGTCAGGAGCTAGGCCATGTTGCCTATTTCAATCTATAATTCTCATTTTTTTTTCCTGGAACCAGCTTTGGAAGTTTACTGAATTATGTTATGCCACTGAGGTTGCTGATAATGACTTTTATGGGGACTAGTTCTTTACTTTTCCCATATCGTAGGTTAATTATGGTAAAACAATGTAGTGCAGCCTTAATGTGGTTGAATAATGCTCCCTGTCCAAAGTCGTAACCAACTTTGTCTCCTAGACCATCAATGATGTGAATCCAAGACATTTCATTCTGACACTGGTCAAACTCTGAGTTCATGACAGGGTATTAAAGCAGCCCATTGTGGCATAGAAAAAGAATTCATATTCATGCCCTTGAAATGTCCTCCAAATATATCTAGTTGTCTAGGGAGGGTGATACTAATTTAACCCTTTATATATGCCACTAAAGACTTACTTCTTTCTGTGTCTGGACCCCTCAGAAATCAATATTCTAATTAGAAAACAGTAGCTAATCCAACCAAATGCTAATAAATGAGAGTTGTGATTTATCTAGCAATAGGGAAACAGCTCAGCATTAACAATTAAAAGGTCCATAGAGGAGAGAGGGTTTTTGTTTTGTTTTGTTTTTTGTTTTTTGTTTTGTTTTTTAATTCTTCCCCTTAGCTGACTGAGGTCAGCCAGATGCTATTAATAGTCCTCTAGTTAATGGCTATCTGTTTGAGAATTGTCATTAAATCCATAGTTTAGGAACTTTTACCTCTGAAATTCATAGGCTTTATTCTATTTCCCAATGATAAGGATAAGGAAATGGTGTTGTGAGTTCAACTTGAATCTACCTATCCACAAAGACCAAATCACATCATAACCTACCAAGGCACTCTTCAGACTTCATTATAACAAATACAGAATTTAAAGTAACCAATGCAACTGTAAGAAATATTAGTGAAAAATATAGAGCCAAAATGGTTGACTAAATCCTGTTGCACTCCAGTCATTTCATAGAGTTATAGCATAAAGTTGAAGTTTACATCAAAGGCATGAGTTTGCAATTAGCTGAACAAGGCCCTTCAGAAATCTCCAAAGAATTACTTTTTCTACATTAAACAAATCAACTGAGTAGTTACCTTTACTTTAGCCTGAATGGACAGAATCAAGAGGGGAGGGATAGTATGTCTAAATCAAATTGAATGGTGACTTAAAGAACATTTTCCAGAAGGACCCTCTTTGGGAAATGCAACTCAGTACTAGTGCATATTTCAGTGGAGGGTTTGTCATTCTCAGTAGAAGGTGTTTGCACATTTTAAGTGTTTTCTTTTGATATTCTCTATTTCATCCAATATGGTCTACTTACATGATATCCTAGCAAGTCCCTGAACCTGCCATATTGTTTCATTACACCAAGCATTTGTTCAAACTGTTTCTACTATGTAGATGGCCTTGTCTGGCCCTCAACTGCTCAAGACCTAGCTTTCATGTAATTTCCTCTATTCAGCCTACTGCCATCACTGCCTTCCAACCTGATGAAACTGATAACCACTTCCTTTGGGCTTCCATCGTACCTGTACATCTTTCTGTCTTAACATTAGTAAACATTTACTTCCACTTGATTGGTTTCCTGTTCATATCTCCCCAGGAAGAAAGTCTAATATCTATTCAGATATATAATACCTATATGTTTGCTGAATATACAAGTGATTATTTAACCACTATTGAACATCTGCTCTTTGCCCATACTTGCTAGAAGTAAAAAAGACATAGATTTTTTAAAAATCTCTATTCTCAATGAGTTCATGACCCAGTGGGAAAGAATAGACTTCTATACAACTAAACTCAGCAAGCCTAAGATTGAGGTCTGGGCAAGTGTTTAGACTGAGCTGTTAATTTGCAAGGCAGTGAACACATAAAGCTCCCATATTGTAATATATCTTCTATGGTTTTCATAATCCAAACACACCTGCTTCAATCATATGTTTCACGTTGCTTACTAATGTCTTCTTGGCATAGACTAAACCTATGCCTCTCAAATTAACATGCACAGAAAACATCCCATGATTTTATTAAAATGCAGACTAACTCTGATTCAGTAGGTCTGTGGCAAGGACTGAGATTCTACATTTCTAACAAGTTCCCAGGGGATGCCACTATTGCTGGTCCATAGACCATGCTTTGAGGATCAGAACTCTAAACATGACAAGTCATGTCAGTATATACACATTGTTGAAGTGGCACCAGTTTTGGAAAAGCTCCCGCTGCTCCTTTCCTAGATAATCTTCGAAGTATAATTAAACATGATGAAAGTTACACTGAGAGAGGTAAGATTCAGTAGTGCTTCCTCCAAAACTGATGACTTGAAATGCTTACCTCTTAGCCTTTTCAATGGCTATACTCAAGAGGTCTTTGCTCCTGCACTTGAGCTCTGCTGGTACCAGAAGACTGTGGTCTGAGTATGTAGCAAGATTTTCCCAAATATTCAAGATTGCCATTTTTAAGTCTACCCCATATTTACACAATAATACCCAGGCCCTTCCTGTAAGTGGAGATATCTTTTAACAAAACTACAAGACCTTATCACCTTAAACAATCATAAAGGAAATACTTTTTTAACGCAACTTGTTTAAAACAAACTTTGTAAGGTATCCATGGAAATCTAATTTCTTATTAAATCTTAATGGTTCCTATGACATCTGTTTACTTTTTCAGTTTGTAAAAGAGTGTGTAAGTCAAAATTCGCGGGGAGCCCTGGTGGCTCAGCAGTTTAGTGCTGCCTTCAGCCCAGGGCGTGATCCTGGAGACCCAGGATGGAGTTCCATGTCGGGCTCCCTGCATGGAGCCTGCTTCTCCCTCTGCCTGTGTCTCCGCCTCTTTCTGTGTGTCTCTCATGAATAAATAAATAAAATATTTTTTTAAAAAATCCTTTTAAAAAAAGTCAAAATTCACTAGACCATGAGACTTTGGACTCCCCCATTCTACCTATACATCTTTTTCATGTGTCAGTTTTGAACTATCCTTCCACAAAAGCAAGATCCCTATTTGATCCCTACTTGGGCTGTCCTCTTTCACAAGTGCTCTTTCTCTTTCGCTCACTACTCCAACCAGACCAAGGGTCCCTTGCATATCTTTCCCTAACTATGTAGAGAAGACATTACAACTCTTCTTGGCAGCTATCCAACACTACCTTAACTACAATAATATGTTATTTGAGAGGCAATCTTGGTTATTTAGTTTTCTCTTGCACAGGTAGTTATTGTGTCACTTTCCCTGACAACACACCAGTGAATGGAATAGTAGTAGAATTGTTTTTATCATGTAGGACATTTGGAAGGCACTGGATGCCTTAGCTTGCTTGATGTCAAAGTAGGAGTGAACTCTTCTAAGTGTTCTTTGTTCCTTCTTACCACTCATGGTCTCATTTAGGTTAATGCCAAAGACGATGAAGGTGTCCTTGTTGGATCCTGGGACAATATCTATGCATATGGTGTCCCCCCATCAGCCTGGACTGGAAGCGTTGACATTCTGTTGGAATACCAGAGTACTAAGAGTCCAGTCCGGTATGGTCAGTGCTGGGTTTTTGCTGGTGTCTTTAACACATGTAAGTAGCCAATTGAGTTACATTTTTTTTTTAATGTAAAGGGAATTTTACTTCAAGACATTTTATCTATAAACTGTCAAAGAGACCTAGCAACCCCTGTTAGCTCTCTAGAATTTATAGATGGCTATTCTGGGATGTAGTCAATGCATAATTAAATTGTACTGGGCCAAATATGCTCATAGTTTCTCTTTGACTGCAGAATCATTATAGAAAGAATGATGGACTACTTCCTACATAATCCATCATTCAACACCCAGAGAAATGGGGGTCCCAGGGGCCAAGAAATTATGTGAGGGAAAGGATACACCGTTTTCTTTTCAGTAATCCATCCACATTTTTAAAAGATTAAGTTAACAAATTTTAAAATAATAAAAGATACATACTGCTTATTTGTAATTGAAGTGTTATAAATATGTTTATTAGCTTATTGTTTACCACTGAGTTTTATAAATATATGCACTTAATTTTTACCCTAGCTGTGGGAGGGATTGTGACAGGTGGTTTCATCTCCATTTTTACATGGGAATCTCAATGCCTCTGAGCAATTAGATATCAGAACTTAATGAACAATCTTTACTCCCCACTTTCCCTTCTGGTTTTTAATCTACGCAACATCTAATCTATAGAGGAAAACATATGGGAACAGAATTATTCTCTTTAGCTTCATGCATCATTTTTTGAAATGCCATTTGCCAGGCTAGGCCTAGACAATATTATTGTTAATTCAGTGAATATTTTTAAAAATACATTTATTTCAGTATGTCTTCATCATTGGTAATGATTTTCATTCAGTTGCCATTTCTACAGCCTTGGAAAAAATATTAAGCTCAAGTTGAAGTGTCCCTTCTGCTTGCTCTTTAATAAAGAATGTTTTACCTAGTTAGCATTTTTCTTTTAATCAGAAAATCAAGGAGGGGTTGGAGGCTGGAAGCCAGGATGAGGTCATTTTTTATAAATGATCATGAAGCCTCTCAGTTTTAGCTCAAAGTGTGATAGTCCAAGATTAGTCAGTGATCCAAGTGGGAAGAAATTGTAGGTCTTGTATTGTGCTTTTTGTTTTTCTGTGGTGTTAAACTGAGTAAGACTATTTTCTTAGCCATTTGGGTACCCAAAGACAAAGGAATATATTTCTTGAGAGTAGTAAAGGCCAGTATACCCGTTTCCTAGAGTGCCAGTCTCTGAGGTCCTAGATAGAAGCTGAACTTCTTGATGGGCTAACGATTAGAGGTAGCTCCCCCTCCCTCAAACCCAGACTATATAGAGGATGCTCAATAGGAGCAACCACTCCTAGGAAATACTTCCAGGAAAACAGAAAAGGTCCTCTGCCTTGTGTTTTCCTGCTGCCTACAATTTCAAGACCCCAGTGTAATTCTTTAGGGCTTAGAACCAGATAAAATAGTGAACACTTCCGATCTATTTATGCTTTTTGTATGAAAGTGTCATTAGCCTGTTCTTGAAAACAGGCTTTGGTGGTAAGCTAAGAAAAGACAGAAACACAATGTGAAGGAAAGCATGGTAAGAATAAACCCTAAGAGAGAAGTTGGAAGGAAGGAGGCACTGGTGGCCCAGTGTCAGGCTTCATCTGTCTTAAAATTATGAGTTGGGCAAAGTCTGGAATGAGTCTGATTCTGTGAATTAGTGATAAGCCAGAAATAGAGCTAGAGTGCCAATCATCTTACTGGTAAAGCTGTGACTTGAATGGTCTGTGAATCAATATAAGAAGAGGGAAGTAGGAAGGAGGTGGTGGCTGCCATCATTTTTGTTCAGGGTATTAAGATTAAATCAGTTAGTGAGGACACTTGAATGCTACCAGACTTGAGTTTGGACTTCCAAGGTTGTTCTATTGAAGGAAGTGGATTGCTTTTGGTTAAAAATGCTAAACTACTCTGAGAAAAAAAGGCAAGCCAAGCCATTAATCTTAAAATTGTCAGCTGAATTATTTTCAATGAGCCCTGATGTCTGGCATCCTGGGAGCCAGAGAGGGCATTTGGATTGAGTTTAATCAATAGGTACATATGGCAAGAGATGCATCCAGGTAATTTATTATCTAGCAATTAAAATGAATCTGTAGTGTCACCCTCCACCAAGTGTCACGAGAGCAAATTCTAGCCAGGAGAGCAAACTCCACTGAGGACCTCTGTTGTAACTTCCTATTAGCTGAGATTTTTTTCCAGTTAAATTTTTTTTTTTATTAGAGGTAGAATTTAGTGAATCAGCAGTTGCATAAAACATCCAGTACTCATT
Source organism: Vulpes lagopus (assembly GCF_018345385.1). NCBI lineage: Eukaryota > Metazoa > Chordata > Mammalia > Carnivora > Canidae > Vulpes > Vulpes lagopus. The sequence goes on from NC_054833.1 coordinate 19,970,180, forward strand.
ATGTCAACTGCCCTCCTTAATGCCCATCACCCAATTTTTCTTTCCCCGTACCCCTTTCTCCTCCAGCAAACTTCAGTTTATTTCCTAGAGTCCAGCGTCTCTTATGAATTGCCTCTCTCTCAATTTTCATCTTATTTTTCCTTCCCTTCCCCAATGTTCATCTGTTTCATTTTTTAAATTCCACATAGGAGTGAAATCATATGGTATTTGTCTTTCTTCAGGGTGCCTGGTCTGACTACAGCTCAGGTCATGATCTCAGTGTCCTGAGATTAAGTCCCACAACAGGCCCCACTCAGTGGAGAGGCTGCTTGTCCTTCTTCCCCTTTTGCTCCTCCTCTTGCTTGTGCTCTCTCTGTCTCTCCAATAAATAAATAAAATCTAGCTGAGTTTTTTTAAAATTTTATTTTCAGGAACATAGTCCCATTAGATGGACTAAATCAATACTATATTAATGATTGTATGATTAGCAACTAAACAATTAGAACCTCATTATTGGGATTTTATTCCTTTTATTCTATTTATTCTGAATGATCACACAGCAAGGTTTCTTCTCTCCATAGTCCTGAACTTTGACAATAGTCCCCCTTCTTCGGTATGGGACATTTGAGGATAACATGTGCAAAAGGGCTTTCCTTATTGTTCAAGAAGGAAGCCCCTTATGAGAAGGAATTGTTCACTATGTATTTATTAAATTTTGGTGATGAGCTTAGTTATGGTCTGTCCTTTCCTGCAGTTTTGCGATGCCTTGGGATACCAGCAAGAGTCATTACCAATTACTTCTCAGCCCATGACAATGATGCCAACTTGCAAATGGACATCTTCCTGGAAGAAGATGGGAACGTGAACTCCAAACTCACCAAGGATTCAGTGTGGTGAGTTTGATTTACAAGGGCACTTGCTGATATCAAATTAAAGTGACATTACACATTTACCACAAGACAGACTGGCTCTAATGTTTCTTTCCCTTCTATTTTAATGACTATTCAATACCATAGGCAGAAATGTCTGATTGGGAAAGATTGTTTTTAGCAAATGAATGAGAAATGTTACTGAACTGGCAGTTTGCATTTCTAGTAATGAAGATCGATCATTGCATTACAACAGCAGCCACCAAAAAGGTCATAGTTTTAGCTATGCCTTTAGGCTAGAGCCCGTACTAGTTCCTCTCTACTTAGTATAAGAATATTATTGGTGAATGGCAGAGATAGGGGAGCTGAGCATTCTCTATGTCAAGACTATAGGAGTAATATAGCTAGCATTTATTAAGCATTTACTGTGTACCAGTGTCTGTGTGTAAATGATCACATCTTATTCTTTTAACAGCTGTATCATGTGGGTGCTTATTAGTATCTCCACTTACAGAGGAGGAAACTGAAGCCCAGAGGGGATTAAAGTAATTTGCTCAAGGTCAGATATCTGATAAACTGAGAATAAAATCAAAGTGATTCTGACCCTTAACCACATTATTTTTTGCCTTGCAGTATGGGATTGCTCTTTTTTTTTTCTTTTTAAGATTTACTTATTTATATTTGAGAGAGAGCATTCAACTGAGGGAAGAGGCAGAGAGAGAGAAAATCTCAAGCAGACTCCCCGCTAAGCGTAGAGCCTGACCTGGGGCTCGAACTCACAACCCCCAAGGTCACGACCTGAACCAAAATTCAAGAGTCAGATGCTCAACCAACTGACCCACCAAGCCACCCTTGAAATTGCTCTTTGAATATAAAGATGTGGTTCTCTGTGATTTGTGACTCCATCTTTTAAACAGGGATAGCAATGGGAATAAAGTTGAAATTGTCACTAATACCAACCACATAGTTCTTATACTGCCCTGAGCAGCTGCATCACAAGCTGGCTATGTGGAGTTTTAAGATCCCAAAGAAATTTCCTTTGTCCATGGGACCCAGTCAGTCCAGAACAATATTCTAAAAATCCAAAGGTAAAGGTTATTTATGAGGGTAGGTATGGGGGGAAATTGCCACACATTGAACTAGTTGGAATAAAAATGTGTCTCCTATGGATGTTCTTTATAAGTAATAAAGCTAAAACACTGTCAGTTGCAAGAGCATCCAAATGGGGATGGGAGGAAGTACAAGCTCATTTTAAGAGAAATTAAAAGTTAGAACTGTCTTAACTCCCCTGTGTTACAGAAATGGATCACAGTTGTAAGAGCAGTATTAACTTGCCAGTACTGGTAAACGCTCATTGGAGGATGTGGAAAAAAGGAAATCAGGGAACTAGTAGCAGAATGCTACTATGAATAAAAAATAGCGCAGTTCATTTCAAGGGAATAAGCTGAGCAATGACAAGCAAGAGAGTACGGACAAGACCAAACCTCCCCTCTGTAAATTGAACAGCAATTTAAAGCATCATTTAAGCCCTTGGAATAGCAGTATAGCAGCCCTGCATGTATATGGAATGACAAAAACAGACGAAAATAGCCACCCCAAAAGCTTGTCATGACAGTCAAAAATGGCAAATGAGAATTATTTGGTATTCTGTATTGTGTACCTTTCCTTACACACACACACACACAGAGAGAGAGAGAGAGAGAGAGAGAGAGAGAGACATGCAATGCCTTTGGAGCCAACTGCAGTTCGAAATTATGCCTCCTTTCTCCTTAATCTAAATGCTTCCACCATGAGTCCCCAAGGGCACCCTAACAAATAACCCCATGAATCCCCAAACAAAACTGATACCAAATTGTGAAGCTGATAGATCTTGCTCTTGGTAACCCTCTTGTTTTTCAGTTTCCTACTCTGAATTGCTTTCTCTGTCCCTGTCAATCTTTGCTCCCTCATTGCCTTCCACAGTTGCCCCATCACTCTGGGACTATGTTCCCTGGTCTGGGAGCCTCATTTGTCCTCCATCATCAGACCACTGTCCGAAGCTCCTTTTCCCTCCCCTTGCTTGGTGCCTGAGTGGGTTTTCAATAGATGATGACTGATGTCTAACAAGCTGATGTGAACCCAACTTGGCACATGTCTGACCCAAGGGCTCCATCAGGTTTGAGTCCAAAGCCTAGCTCTGCCACTGAGCATCTGTGTGACCTTGGGCAAGGCACAACCTCTCTGTGCCTCTTTCCTCCTCTAAAGTAGAGGTGACAATTTCCTAGTTCACTCAGCCCAGAGCTGAGCATAACAGGTGCCTAATGAATGTTAGCTGTCATTATTGCCTTCATTATTAGCCACACAGCTGGAATTGCTTGGAGGCAATATGTTGCCATCAACCTAAGCACATTGTAACAGTCAGGGAAAAGAGGGGTGTCCCATGTCCTCAGATGACTGTGCCATTTCTATACATTTGAGTTATTTTTAAAACAAAAGCAGAAATTTGTGTATTCACCACACACACCCCAGAGCAAATACTAGTGGACCCTACAAACTAAAGATGTTCCATAAAACCAAAAGAACTTCTAGGATCCCCCCTGACTGAGAAAGCTGGTGGAGACTTTCCCTAGACACATCTTTTGGTACATGGTCACCACAACTGCACCTCTGCACAAGCTCTGGCTTAGACAGTGACTCACTGTGTGACCTTGAGAAAATGACTTCACCTCTCTGATCTTCTTCTTCAGTAGAGTGAGGGCAACCCATTTCCTGATGGGGTAGCTGTAACAATTAAATGAGGTCATACAGGTAAAGTACTTACCATAGTGCTGGGCCCAGAGGGAGTGTTCCTTGGTGCCTACTAATCAGATCAGATTAGTAGTGGCCACCAGCAAGAAGCAAGAGCTGTCTGAGCTATAGGTTGGTGAGCAAGGGAGAAGGCTGACAGAAGCTGAGGGCAAGGAGGGCTGAGGTGATTTGGTGGGCATCAGTTGATCATTGAGAGGCCACTACAACATGGCTGGCAAAACACAGCCTAATGAATTTCCTAGAAGGGGTCTCAGGAGCAAGTGGCCTTCCCCAAGCCCCCAGACTCACTTTCCTGCACAGGCTCCAGACAGGCAGACTCTCCCCAATTCCCTCCTGGTTTGTGCGTGGCTCCTGCCCTCCCTGCCCTGGCTCCTCCTCTCTTTCTAAAGGCAACCAGAATGACTTCTTGGTTTCTTTGTCTTGTGCCTCTACCATCTCTTTAACACTGAGGTATCCTGGATGGTACATAATTAGTGGTGAATTAATTTGTCCAGCTGAGTCTCTGTGACCCAGGGCGTTGTCCTCCCCTTGACTCAGCCAAGTCCAGCATGGCCAAAGCAGAAGTAAGCCAGTAAGAAGGATTCAGAGAGAATGAACATGCAAGAATGCTTTTGAGGGCATATGATGCTCAACACTCCCCAAAGCTAAGGGGGACAAAGGGTGAATTTCAGCCCATACCCTCTTTTCCCCTTAGCACCACAGACCATGGAGGAGGGCTAACTGCTTATGTGCCTGCTTCCTGGTTTGGCACCTCAGTTCCCTCCGTTGTGGATTTCCCCTCAGAGAGTGCCTCACCTTGCAGGGAGCAGCAATTTTGTGGAGTAACCACCCTTAATATCCATAGAGGGAAGAGTCTTCTTAGCGATTCAGGAGAAGGAGGGGCCAAGGAACCTTAGAGGGTACAGCTGGGCAGAGTAATTGGACCTCACTGTAGCAAATGAAATTCTGAGTGGACCAACCCAAGGTAACATATCCTTCAAGGGGCAATTTAAGCTGCCTGCCTCTCATGTGCCAATGGATTTTGAATTATGTGCAACCTCTGGAGGAAGGCATCTATGAATCACTGCAGACAGTTTAATGAAAATGCTTCCACAATGTTTAGCTATAGTGCAAACAGTGAATAGGGATACGAGGGCTCATTGAGAAGGAACATGGCTCACCCCAATGTGCAGGAGTAAACCGACAGTTTGGCCTCCCCTCGAAAGAGCTCACCTCATTATGTGACTATCACAGTGGAAATGGAAACAATTTTAAAAGAGTTGGTGGCACTTATTAGTGTCTTGAAGGTATTTCACTTGAAAGTCTCTTCTAAATGAAAGCATTATCCTGTGTCCTTTTTGCTAGAGAGGATGTAGTCAGATTTGATGATTCTGGGTGAAAGCACTAAGCCCACCTCTTGGCTGGCCCCCACCAGACTGCAACCCCCATAGGGGAAAGCAATGTATGATCTAATTTATTTTCCTTTGTTTTGCCAGCATGTAACAGGGTACAGAGCATAGAGCAAGGACTTCATAAATGGAATTGGTTGGAAGACATTTTTGATGCTCATTTAACTGACTAAATGTCATGTAATCTATTTAACAAACACTATTGTGCACTAATATATCCAAATACCAGATGCTAAGGATTCAAAGAGAAATTACAGTCACCACCCTTGGGGAGCTTGATCCAATGTTCGTGGGTGACACAACCAGATGCAGAACTCTATAAAAAATATAGGATGGATTGTAACATGAGCCAGGGGGCGTGGGGATGAAGGGAAGGGGCTTCCATCCTAAGTCCCAGGGAGCAAAGGGAAAGGCTGTTCACATGGGAAGTAGCCGTGGACTCAAAGCCATTATCCCCCCTGCAATCTTCTGGTTGTGCTGTTCACAGATGGAATGCCTAGGAAATGACCTTGACCCACAGATGAAACTCAGGGATATGTCTATAAGAGTCAAAAGCATTGAGATTAGACAACCAGAGATCAATCTGCTCTAAGGACATGGCAGGAAAGAATGAAAGCTCATGCAGAGTTAGCCTGTAATCTTATGACCACAGTTGTTGAATATCAAAACTCGTTCTAACTCACCTTCCAGCCCCTTGCCACCTCCTTCCTTTGCACCATCAAGAACATCTGGCTCTTGCCCACCTTCCTAAAGGAACTAATGCCCCCCAGGCTGTTAATTCAATGAGGAGCAGGCAAAGTTAATATTGTTTAGGGGTGAGGATGCATCCCTGCTCTCCACCTATCACCACCTCTCCTACTTCTCTACCCTCTAGGCACTGTCTAATCCCAAGGGCACAAATGACACACGCTTCTGCCCACCCCACTTGAAGCTCCATTGTCAGGAGATGAACAACTTCTCTAGGGATGTGAGCAGGATGGAAAGGGGCATAGGAGGAAGAGACTTAGAAGCTGGACTAAAAGGAGTCAGAGGATCTAGAAAGCTATTGGCTCCAAGGGGAATCTGGAACATTGTTGTCTGTTGAACTCTCTGAAACTAAGAGAGCAAGGGGTGGGTTTGTCTTAGAGGACTAAGGGGGCTGAACAGATATGTGTACACCCAGGCCCATAGCTGACTGGTCAGCTTCTCAAATTCTGGTTGATGAGCCAATTGGCAGATGTAGAAAACATCCTAACTCAGAGCTTTAAACATTTTATGTGATACCAAAGATAATTGTAAGAAAGGGCTAATACTGCAACAATTAGCAAGTCTTTATTTCCTTTTATTGCCTTTTCATTTAAAATTAAGTAGGGTTGATTAAACTGGCTTTTATAATTTAATTTTTTAAAACAATTGTGAACTAGCAAATTTGTATTTATCAGTTTCAACTCAATGTTGAATTAGTCAGTGATCCAAGTGGAAAGTAATCACAGTTTTATTTTGTTTTTCCCAGGGCATCATGGAAAAACACCAAATCAAGTCAAACTGTTCTTGAAATTTTGTCCTCCCCCTCTCTCTCCATGGTGCAAGGCAATATGATTAGCTCTGCCACTAATTAGCTGGGTCACATTGGGCAAGTTGCTTGATTTCTCTGGACCATAATTTTCTCACATGCAAATGTATGAGTTTGGTCTTAATGAGCTCGAGGGTCATTTCTAGCTCCCAAAAAATTTTTAATAAATTTCACTGTTCTTCCAATAAGGCCTTTTCTTCCATAAGCAGCATGTTCTACTACCTGCCCTGTTTGAAGACCTGCTCACCTGCACAGGGCCAGCTAGGATCCACCCACTCACATATAGGTGTTGCCTTGCAAACTGACTTTACATCAGCTCAGAAGGAAAAAAAACAAAAACAAAAACAAAAATCACACACCACAGAAAAATTTTGTAGTTGTAATTTCTGGCCTCAGTGTATCTGGTCCTTTTAAAAAAATTCCAACTTCTTTCAGTACTTGTTAAAAAGAGTACAGTTGTTATTGTTTTATTTTTTTCACTCCAAATGCAAAAAACTCTGCTGTAATGGATAGTCTTCAATCCATGAACAAAGCTCTTTTGAAGTAAATTTTAGAACAGAAATTAAATAACCTTTACACTTGGGAGCCAGCACTAGGTATAATACTGATCCTAATTCTCATTAGTCTCTGCACTCAGCATAGGGATTTGACCATTGTAGGCATGTTTTTGAAACTTAGGTGGATCCAACTCCAACTAGTTGGACTTTCATGTTCTTAAATTATACTAAGTTTTAATCACTATATGAGCAAAAAAGAATTATACAAAAATGAATTCCAAGTAAAAAAAGAGAAAATTTTCTAAATATAAACCAAATGGTTTAAAGATGCTTAAGGGTTTGTAAAATTAACCTGTGGTACATCCAGCTTACCAGTTCTGAACACTTACCAGAGATACTTCTTTTCAAGTAGATTATCTTGTTAACCACATTATTGTCAGCCAAATTGTTTTTGAGGAAATCTCTAGAACAAGATCATGAGCTCTGCACTAGACAAGTAAGCATATATACTCTGAATCTATACCAGAGTCTTGAAGAAAGGATGGAAAAAGTTATTTGCTACCTCCAAAGAATAAAAATAGTTCATGCTTATGGAATGCTTTCATTATGCCAGGTCCTAATCTAAGTGGGTAACATGCAGTAACTCATTTTACCTCTTTAACAACCTGTTAGGGTAATTGCTATTATTGCCCCCATTTATAAATAAAGAAACTGAGGCACAAAGTAATCTAACCATGGTCACCTGCCAATAAGTGTCAGAGCCTGAACTACAGACCCAAGGGGGTTGATCCTAGAGCTCACATTTTTTGTAACACATTAATTAAATATAATTCACATATCAGTAATTATAAAATTGTGTTGCTGGGCTTATAATATAGAAAGATGCAAATTGAATTACAATAACAGCACAAAGGACAAGGGGAATGGAACAAAATTTTTGTATGCAATTGAAAGTAAGTTGGTATTGATCTGAAGTAGAGTCTCAGAATGCTAATTATAATCCCCAGAGAAACCACTAAGGAAAGACATATCGTGAAAAAAAAAACAGAAAAAGAATTAAAATGGTGTATTAGAAAATATCTTTTTACCCAAAGTAAGGAAGTAATGAGAATAGAGAAAGAAAGAAAAAAAAAACACAATACGTATAGCAAGGAATTTGCAAAATGGCAGATGTAAGTCCTGCTTATCAGCAATTAGACTAAATGTTAATGGATCAAATATTAAGAATTGTTTTATGGCCTAGCATATGGCCTATTCCAAAGAATGTTCCATTTCCCCTTGAGAGATGTGTATTTTGTTGTCGTTGGGTGGAATATTTTATAGATACCCATTAGGTCTGGTTGGTTTATTGTGTTGTTCTAGTCTTCTATTTCCTTGGTAATCTTCCACCTGCTTGTTCTGTTCATTACTGAAAGTGCAGTATTGAAGTCTCCAACTTTTATTTGTTAAGTTATTTTTGTTTTGCTTGTTTTTATTGAGGTATAATTGACATATTAGTTTCTGGTGTACAACATAATGATTGTATATATTGCAAAATAATCATCACAGTAATTCTAGCTAATATTCGTTGCCACACACAGTTCCAAAATTTGTGTGTGTGTGTGTGTGTGAGAGAGAGAGAGAGACAGACAGACAGACAGAGACAGAGAGAGAGAGAGAGAGAGAGATGAGGACTTTTAATATCTCACCTACCAACTTTGAAGTAACTGTAAGTTTGTATCTTTTGACCCCTTTCACCCATTTTGCTTATCTTCTGCTCCCCACCTCTGGGTTGAATTGTTAAATTATCTATTTTCTCTTCAATTTTGTCAGTTTTGCCTTTTGTGTATCTTGAGGCTCTCTTCCTAGATGCAAATATGTTAATGATTGTTTTTTTCCTAATAGCATTACCCTTTAATCATTATAAAATGTTATTCTTCATCTCTAGTAACAATATTTGTCATAAAGTCTATTTTGTCTGATATAAATATAGCTGTTCCAGTTATCTTTTGGTTCTATTTGCACAGTTAATGTTTTTCCATCTTTTTTACTTTCAACCTATTTATATCTTTGATTATAAAGTGTATCTCTTGGATACAACAATGAGTTTTGTTATTCATCCTGCCAATCTCTGCCTTTTGATTTTAGTGTTTAGTCCACAAATGTTTAATGTAATTACTGATAACTAGAGCTGATATCTGCAATTTTGCTATTTCCTTTTTATATGCAGTATGTCTTTTCTCTTCCCCTCTTCCTCCATTACTTTCTTACTTTGTGTAAAACTATTTTTTATAGTATACTATTTTAATTATTTTTCTGTTTCTTTTGACACCATATTTTTCAGTTTTTTCTTAGTAGTTTCCCTGGGGATTATAATTTAAAACCATGATTTGAAACAACTTAGTTCAAATTAATACCAATTAGTTTCAAAGGCATACAAAAACATTGTCCCATTCCCCCTTGCCTTTTGTTCTGTTATTGTAATTCAGATTGCATCTTTCTACATTATAAGCCCATCAACACAGTATTATAATTACTGCTTTATCGAGTTGTCTTTAAAATCAGAGGGGAAAAGAATTCAAACAAATACACATTTATACTGTTTTGCCTATTTCCTTGTTTTTGCCTTCTTTTGTGAAGAGTAGTTTTGCTCGATATACAGTTCTTACTTAACTTTTCCTTTCAGCAATTTGAATACATCATCCCACTAGCTTCTAGCTTTCATGGTTTCTGATGAGTAGTCAGTTTTAATCCTATTGATGAACTCCTGTACATAATGAATCACTTTTCTCATACTATATTAAAGATTCTCTCTGTTTTCAGCTTTTGACAGTTTGACTCAAGGTACTTCAGTGTATGTATATCGCTTTTAGTTTATGCTTTTTTCTCAGATGTATATATTAATGTCTCATCAAATTTGGAAGGGTTTTAGTTATTTTTTCAAATATTCTTTCTGCTCCTTTCTTGCTTTCCTTTCCTTCGGAGATCTTCTCTATGAATATGTTGGTATACTTGATGGTATCCCACATGTCTCTGGGGCTCTGTTCATTTTTCTTCATATTTTTTCTTCTGTTATTCAGACTGGTCATTTCAATAGACTTATCTTAAAGTTCACTAATTCTTCTTTGTTTCTACTCAAATCTGCTTTTGAGACCCACTCATGAATTTTGAATTTTTCACTCTAGCTTTTATAGGTTTCAGGTTCAGAATTTCTGTTTGATTCCTTTTCATAATTGTTATATTGTCATTGATGTCTTCTATTTGATTAGACATCATTCACATGATTTTCTTTAGTTATTTGAACATTTTTATAATACTGATTTAAAATCTTTGTCTGGTGGGATCCCTGGGTGGCGCAACAGTTTAGCCGCCTGCCTTTGGCCCGGGGCGCGATCCTGGAGACCCGGGATTGAATCCCACGTCGGGCTCCCTGCATGGAGCCTGCTTCTCCCTCTCCCTGTGTCTCTGCCTCTCTCTCTCTCTCTCTGTGTGTGACTATCATGAATAAATAAATAAAATTTTAAAAAAATAAAAATAAATAAATAAAATCTTTGTCTGGTAAACCCAGTGTCTTGGCTTCCTTAGTAACAGTTTCTGTTGACTGTTTTGTTTTTTTTTTTTTTTTCCCTATGTATGGGCCATACTTTTCTGTTTCTTTCTGTGTCTTCCATTTTTAAAAAAGTGCTAGACATTTTAAATAGTATAATATGATGACTATAAATCAGATTTCCTGCAGAGTCTGTTGTAGATGTTTGTGTTGTTACTGTTACTGCTGCTACTGTTTGTTTGGTTAGTGACTCTCCTGGACTAATTCTGTAAAGTCTGTACTTTTTATCATGTGTGGCCACTGAAATCTCTGCTGGGTTAGCTTAATGGTCAGTTAACAGTTGGATGGCAATTTCCTTAAATATCTTGAATTAACAAGTCCTCAGCCTTACCAAGGAGTTCTCTGTGTGTTGAGAGAATGTAAACTTTCAAATCTACTGTAGCTTTTACCTCTTGCTTGAAGAGTAACTCAAGGTCAGTCAGAGGTGAGAGATTAGAACGCTCTTCATGTCTTCCCTGGTGTGTTCACAGCCCTGCACATGTGTGTGACCACCTAGACTTTCAAGAATATGCCAGAGTTGTTCAAAGTCCTCTATGGGCATCTCAGTCCTTAAGTTTTCCTTTTAGGGTTTTTTTGGGGGGGAGCCTTTAATATCACCAATTGGTGTCACCCCTTAAGGCAGCTGTGATGTTAGACAGTTGCTTCTAAATATTTTTGAAAAACAATCTTTGGATAAAGATATTTGCACAGAGTGAATTGTGAACCGAATCGAATAAAAAGAAATCCTGAGAATGGAGCTTTTCAGAGAACTGCCAGACAAGTTAGTGACAATTCTTTGGAGATGGTGCTTTTAGAGAGTTCTGAACCCTATTTTCTCCCCATCATTGGTTGCTAAGTTGCAAGTTTTTATACCATAGTTGTGAAGCTGTTGGCTTTCATGACTACCATGGAGCTTTGGAGAGAGGGAGTGGGAATAAGGCAAAATCAAATGCTACAGTAAAGCCCACTATTCTTAGTGAGATCCATCTTCTGTTGTTGTTGAATATGTGTTCCTCAGATTATTGTCTTTAGTTCATTCCCAAAGTTCTGGAAAAGTTGGCTTTGATCATGTTTGCTGGCATTCTCATTGTTTTTATGAAGGAACAGTTTCTTGGAAGTCCTTATTCTGTCATTTTAGAAATGTTTCCTTAGAGCACACTCTTAACCACTACATAAGTGATTCCAAATTAGGAGTCTACCACACTCCTACAGTTTTACATTTTGTAGTAATATTTTAGTATCTAGGATCATTTTCCTGACATATACCTTTTGCAAAACGTATTATTTTATGTATATCCCTTTATTTCTCTATTTCATTTATACATTATAGGGCATTATATTACTCTTTTATAAATTGTATATAAAAAACTATCAGTGGATTTCTTTTTTTTTTTAGTGGATTTCAATACAATAAAAAGATGTTATACTTATTTTAAAACTAGGAAGAGGCATTGTTTTTTGAAGGTTGAAAATCCCTGCAGTAGACTCTCTTCCCATTCCTATCATACATAGTCCTGTAAGCATATCTCCAAAGAGGGCCTAAAGTCCCTATTCTACTCAAGACCTACTTGAAAGAAAACAAAGAGGGAATTTGAGAGGTTAAAAAAAATCAGAGGTTACTACAAATACCTCTAAGGAAATGATAATGGAAAGAAAGTAGGAGCCATCTGATAAACCACATAGAAAACTCTAAGGTATTTTCTATAATAAGAAAAATATCATGTTTTGGTTAATCCTAAGTTCTACCTATGAGAGTCATCATATATACCATTCAAAATTTGCAAGTTTTTAAGTAATTAGAAGCTAATAAAATATACACCACATATTGAGTGTATTAATTTCTTTTGGTGATTAATAAGACCTCTAGAAAAACCCTATATAATTAAGAGCTATCAACCTTAGAATATTATACTCATAAATAGCTTTATAATGCAAAATGGTGATTTTTGGTACCTATTGAAACTGTTGGCTATATATTTTTTAAATCTCTTCAATAATTATGGATAAACTTGGCCAGAATTTATTATAGACATTTTTAATACATTAGAATCATCCAAGACAAATATTCTCAAAATATATTTTTTTCTTCATTTTCAGGTAGGATATCAACTCCTAATTTGCTATTCCAGAGAGAGTAGTAAAGTAGGACAGGGTTTTATTTTCAAAAAGAGCATAACACAGGGAACCCAGTAAAGTTACAGAGAACCTTCTGCTAAGAAGTAATGGCAAGTGTGGTTCATATGGACGGGTATAATCTACTTCCTGAGCATTTTAAGGATTGTTTGGTTTGTTTTTGCCAAACTTAGTTTCATTTTCTGTCTTCCCCTTTTTCTGGCATCACAATAAAAATAAAAGTAAAATAGATAATCAAAAGAGGGGAAGCTACCAAAAGAAGAAAAAAAGAAATCTGCATGATCATCCCCCAATTAAAAAGAAAAATCATTGCAGTAAAGCTGCTATAAAATGCTCTCAGTAAATATTCAAGAAATCAGTACCTGGAATCTTAAAAAGAGAGTGGAAAGACCACTCCCAGAAAACTTTGTAAGTAGAAACAAACTTCTTAGGTACTATGGTATAATATATATAATTGGATACATCTGGACTGGCATTTATCCAGTATGTACTGGTAGGAGCATAAAGCATTTCGACTGAGTGTCCTTCCTAATTGGCTGCAACTTCCAGATGAGTCATGTGTATTAATTATTTGGATTATCACCCCTTCCATAAATACACCTCCTAGTTTCATTTTGGGAATAATGGCACACCCTCTCAGCCCATCCCTCGTCTTTAACCCCCCACCATTGGGGTGCCTCATGTTACAGAAGACTGTGCCTAAACTGATTTCTCAATTAGCATTGGAGGACCCCCTCCCTGCAAAGACAGGCAAAAACAAACACCTGCATTACTTCTCTTTTTTCTAGGTGGGCAGTTGGTTTCCACAGCGGGGTTAGCCTGGTCTCCACCTGATTGGACCTCTAATCTCTGATGACCCCAGAGAGACTTTAAATGCCCCTTCCTGGTTTCAGCCTTCCAACAGCCCCTAACAATGAAGAGCTACATTCCTAAGTAGTGTAATGCTCCCAGCTCCATAAAAGATTCCTCCACATGCCTCCCATTTTCTGGACAATTCCTTTTTGTTATGTTGCTTCATTCCCTTTCCTGACAATTTTTTCCTTGGTCCAAGCTTTTATTTCCATTTTGGAATGTCTTGCTCGACAAGCCTAAGAATATACCAACTTGTCTCCACTTCTTTCAACAACTCCTATCGCACTCCATGCCCACTATTATTGTAATGGCCAGAGCTCAACAATTTCAGGGTGTGCTGTCTTTTTGGTCACTAATAGCATTGTCTGTGTTAAGATTATATCAAAAGGGCACAGGAAGTGGGCCTGCCCCCATCTGCCAATTCACAAACAATTTGCAAGATAGCTAAGTAACTTTCTTCCACTTTCTGCCAATACACAATTTGCAAGATAGCTAAATAATTTTCTTCTACCCACTTTTTAAAATGAAAGAATTTAAAGATTTGGTTTACTCTTGAAGTTGGTCCAACACATCTCCCTGAGGGCTTTCACTCAATCTTATTTGTCTTTTCCCTTGAGCCATAATAAAGCTGCAGAAACAGGGTTACAAGCCCACATCTCTTTCTAGGGAAAGAAACGTGCCTGGACAAATTGTAAATGAAATGACCCTGTGGAACATTTAAGCAGTTAGCCAAGTTAAAGGCAGTAAAGGACTCCTTGCTTAAATTATCCACTTTATTGTCATTGAACACCTAGCACGCAGTCCCCCAAGCCCATCTGATCTCAGCTGTGTTCTCTGTCCACTTCGCCATCATCCCACAGGCACTTGCAACTCCAGGTGTGACCTTAGTCAGTGGTTAAGACCAGGGAATTTTGACCTGTGCTTTATTTTCTTTTAATAAAAAAAATAGTCCACGTATGTGTGTAGAGGGGTGGAAATTAGTTCGTGTTTATTACAAAAATTTCAAACATTGCAGAAAAAATACAAAAGTCAGAGTCACCCATCTTCTAACTGCTCAGAACATTTCCAGCATCTCCTTAAGTATCCTTTCATATAGCTCTTTGCATATTGTACTCATTCCTTATTGCTGCATAACAAATTACCAGAAACTTAGCAATCTGAAACAACACAAGTTTATTATCAGACAGTTTCCCTGGGTCGGGAGTATCGGAACAGGTTAACTAGGTCCTCTGCTCAGAGCCTCAAATAATAACTATCAATGTGTTAGCTGAGGCTGTGGCCCCATCTGATGTTCAGGGCTCTTTTTAAAACTCATTTAGGGGACACCTGGGTGGCTCAGTGGTTGAGCGTCTGCCTTTAGCTCAGGTCATGATCCTGAGGTCCCCAGATCAAGTCCCACATCGGGCTCCTGTGGAGAGCCTGCTTCTCCCTCTGCCTAAGTCTCTGCCTCTCTCTCTGTGTCTCTCATGAACAAATAAATTCTTTAAAAAAAAAAAACTCATTTAGATTCTTGCAAGGATTCAGTTCCTTCTAGCTGTAGAACTCATGGAAGCTTCCATCTTTTACAGGGCCACTAGGAGAATGTCTCTGCAGCTTCCGATCTCCAGCTTGCTCTGTCCTTAATCACTAGACCCAGATTTAAAGGACCCACCTGATTAGGTTCCACCTTGCTAGCTCCCTTTTAATTGACTCAGAGTCCACAGATTAATTATCTTAATTACATGTGCAAAATCCTCTTTGCCATGTAAAATAACATAATCACAGGAGTGATACACCATCCTGTTTATAGGTTTCACCCACATTCAAGGGAAGGAAATTATACAAGGGTGAAGGTCATTTAAAATTCTGCTTTCCACACATACCTACATACACAATGAACACATACGCTGTATGTGTTCTGTGGTATGATTTTTAACTTAGTATGCCATAAGTTTCTATCCTGCCTAATAAATGTAGATCTGCATTTTTATGGCTGAATAATATTCTGTTTTGTGTTTCAAAACAATCATGTATTGGACACTTAGACTGTTTCTGATTATTTCTTCTTGCAAATTATGCAAGGATGAACATTCGGATGTACTCATCTTTGCATCTGTGTGGTTATATGCTGCACATAAATTCCAAGGAAAGGGGTTTACTGAATCGAAGGATAAACCAAACCAATGCTGTGACGCCTTGCCTGCTCAGCAATGCATGGTGCATTTTTCTAGGGAGGCTTTGCCTTTGGTGAAGATTCTGTGGTTCCTTTGTATGAGTTCTACTGAGTTATTAGCATCCTTGAAAGAAGCTCTAGAAATCACTAGCTGTCACTGCAGGAAACCTACAAAAAGTAACATAAAGCAGAGATGTGTTCTTCACTTGTCATTCCATCGTTATTCTCCCTCAAAAAAAAAAAAGTTATTTTCAACTTGATTAAATAGCTCTCAGTGAAATGGGGGCTTTATTTTAATTTCTACACTGCTTCTTTAGAAAGAGGCAACAAGACAACTAGATCACTTTGAAGGTTTATAACTTTCTTTTACCTTTAAAGTGGCACTGTACATTTTGATCGTATAGGGGCAAGTCAGGTTTCAATGAAGGTGCTGAGAAAATAGAAAACCATGAATCTTAATAACAAACAAACAAAAGTTTAATTATACCTGCCTTGGATACATCCTATGCTTTCTAGTTGTCCTTGCCTATCAATCAAGCAATTCCTCCTCAGCACTTCCTAAGGGCTAGCTCTAGGACTGGGAATCTGATGGTGAGCAAGACAGAGCCCCAGAAGTGAATCACTCCTTCCATGAATGCATAATGAAATTATAAGATGAAAACAGAAAGGCTATGACAGATCTACATAAAGAAACTTTAAAATAACCTTTCAGGAAGCATATATATTTCCCAACTGCAGACAACCTTGTGGTAAATGGAATTCAGAAATGTCCCTAAATATTAGCCCCTTTCACAGAAGGCTTTGAAATCAAAAGACAAGCATGTGTACCCAGAAATATTCAACATCCAGCCAAAAGGGAACCCTCATGGCATGAGAGGCACAAGACACATTTTTAAAAATATTTTATTTATTTATTCATGGCAGACACAGAGAGGCAGAGACACAGGCAGAGGGAGAAACAGGTTCCCCGCGGGGGGCCTGATGCAGGACTTGATCCCAAGACTCCGGAATCAGACCCTGAGCCAAAGGCAGATGCTCATCCACTGAGCCACCCAGGCATCCCAAGACACATTTTCCTTGGCCATTCCTGAGCAGAGAGAATGGCATGATTAAAAACAAACAAACAAAAGAGCCCTTGGCTTTGGAGGTAGGTAGCATCCTCCCACTCTGTTCACGATGAGCCTGGGAGCCCAGCCATTGGCTTTCCACCCATTGACTAAGGCCCAACCCCAACCTTGGTTCTCTATCTGAGACCTGAAATGCAATGCTTGTTTATTTTATTCAAGGCTAACCTTGCCCAGGATATTTGAATTTAAATAAGGAGATGCTGGCACCCATTAATCTAGGGTGGTAGTGTAACAGTGAAATCCTAGCCGGAGCCAGAATTGCTAAACACAGGTTGCCTACACGGATTGTGTAGGAAGCAGGACTATGTCCATTTGGATTGCAAATGTTTCCTTGCTGTTTTTCTGGATCTCTCTGCCTAATGATGCAACTTTCACTGTTCTGAAGGGAGCCTAGCAGTCATCTTTAAGCTCATAGTGACCTGCCTTCCAGCTTCGGAGCAAAGATACAGGCTCTCAAGCAGGAGCCAACCTCATGCTCCTGTCCAACACCTCCACACCTTGAACCTGATCTACACCTACACTTCCCTTCCCTATAAACAGTGCTTCACTCCCCACACCCAGGCATGATATGACTCTCAACCTCATCCTCCTGCATTCTTGGGAGTTGAGTCTCCTTTGCTTCCATATCTCTATTCTCTATTCCCACTCCCTGTTCATCAGTTCTTCCTCCATAAGCATGACAATCTCTTCTAATGTGAAAATAATCAAATTACTCTTCCCTGCGTTGCATTACCTTCTGGCCACAGCCTTATCTTCTCTTCTTCCCTTCACAACCTTGATCATGCTGAGGGGAGAAACCTACACTGCATGCCTCTGTTCCCAAGCACTCCTCATCCGGCTCTGCTCCCACTCTCTTCCACCATCCATCAAGATGCCAGCAACTCATCCAATCCTGAGTGTCACATGTGTATATTAAAATGACTCTAGGGTTTTGTCTCCTGGGTTTCTCACTGGCTTTTGAGATCATCAGCCCCAAAATTTAACTTGTCACCCACCCAACACACACTCCCCAACACAAACCATCTTCTCTTGTTCCTTCATTAAGTCCCGGTAAATGGAACCATCATAATCCCTGGAAATATGAAAGTCTTCACACATCCAGATCCCTCACCTCCACAAGCCTGTACCCACCAGTGGTTCCTGGTCCTCCCCATGGGGGTGGAGGTCAACTCAGCAAGCTCCCCTAAAGCATAGCTCATTGTTTAAGAGCACGGGCCCTAGAGCTCTATCGCTAACCAGCTGTGTGACCTCATGCAAGATTCTTAACCTCTCTGTGCTTCCGTTTCCTCCTGTGCAAACTGGAGACAATAATAGAGGTACCTTTCTAATGGGGTACAGGAACATCAGATGTGCTAATATACATAAAAATTTTAGAACAGTGCCTGGCACACAGTAAGTGCTGTGCATATTTGTCAGTTTTGTGATTCCCTGCCTACCCTCACCTGCCATCTCTCTTCCCCCGTACACACAAATATGCAAGCATGCTGCCCTCACGCCGTAACAAACAGCATGCAGTCCCCCAAACACACCGTGTGGGCTATTTGGTGCCCACACAATTTTGTTCTTACTTCTCTTGTTGACTTTCTAAACTCCCACATCTTTCAGGACTTAGTTCAAATATCACTTCTGCTGTGAAGCTTTTCTTAATATACGAAGAATTTTCCCACTGAGACCCCATTGCACCACAAATGGATTTCAACTGCATCACTTCTATTAATTATTTTTAAAACTTTGAGACTTACTATTTTTTAGCACTTACCGCATGCCAGGCACCATTTTAAGTACTTTACACCCATTATCTTGTTGAAGCCTCACAGCAAACCTATAAAATGTTGTAACTATTGATTTACCTGTTCACTATTCCTCCTACATCATGAGGGTCTTCGTGGGCAAAAACCTAAGTGTTGGTCATTGCCATGTCCCCAGCACTTAGCCTGGTGCATAAAGGGTACATAGTGAAATTAATTCCTCCGAATTGAGCCAATGAAAGATGAGCCAAACTCAGAGATGGGAACATGTACGAATTCCTGACGTTGAAGGACATTTAGGCAAAGGATGAATGGTAGTTGGATCTGAAATTCATCAGTGCTATAAACAAAGACTGCTATAACTACCTCCTCCCACCGTTAAATCGTTATTGCTATATGAATATTTTCTATAGTGCAGACGGGTTAATGTGCTCTCATTGGTTTCTGTACTGTCATATAATTTCAGGTCTTTCCAAGGACATAATAATACAATTCATGATGACATTTTATTCCATGCTCTTGCCTCGAGGGTCATATGCAAAGTTCTGAAAAGTTTTGCGTGGCCCTCGGCTTGTGGGTTGCCCACGTTTGATAAAGGGTAAAGAGACATCACCCTGACACCCTTCTCTTCTTGTTGGACACCAAATGGAAATTTGCCACAAATTAGAGACAATTATAGTCAGGAGTTAATGTTATAGTTTCTATGGCAACAGCCTAAGCCTGGAAACACAAGCATTTTATTGCTTAATTGTTATGAAAGATCTGCTTTTTATAAATCTAATATGCATAAATGTAAATATAAATATAAAAGAAATTCAAAGATACATATATTTCAGTTTCAATTAACTTTTCTTTTTTACCTTTTTAGCACATAGTACTTTCTGTTTGATTAGGCAGGAGAGGATGGTTAAGATCAAAACTGTTTAATGTGCTGGGTGGCCTTGAAACTGATATTAGCAAGGAAGAGCAATGTCCAGCCACCAAATTTCTCCCTAAGGGTGCCAAAGGGAATGTATCTGCCCAACAAATTCAAGTCCAGGATATCTCTCAGTGTCTTCAGTTTGGTTTATTCCATTCCAGTAACTTGTAGATGGCATATTCACAAGAATTCTGGCCATCTTTTGATGGCTTGGAGCGCTAAATGGAATAGAAAGTTTAATTAATGCTACTGAGGTGGTGTTTTCTCAGGAACTACCACTGCTGGAATGAGGCCTGGATGACAAGACCTGATCTTCCAGTTGGATTTGGAGGTTGGCAAGCTGTGGACAGCACCCCCCAGGAAAACAGTGATGGTAAAACTGCATCCTCCCTCAGGGAACTCATTTCACTGCCATCTTTGTTTTGCAATTAGGATTGTATTTGATGTGTGGGCAACACTCCCATTGGAAACCAACATCAAAAGTATGCTTCCTGGGCACATGTACAGTATTAACTGCCTGTCAATCAGCTTAATTTCATTTCAATGGTCGGCTTTCCCCTGATTATTCTATAACTGGTTAAAAAAAAAGCATAAAACTTAACATATATAATTCATCTACTCTTGCTTTGATAAGCAGTTTTGAAGACAAGAGAAAAAATATCTGTGTAGGCACTTTTACTAGGCTCTAAAATATACCTCAGCCCTGTGTGATACACGGTGATAAGATATAAGGCAGCAGAGAAAATAAAGAACTCAAAAAATAGTTACAGATCATCCTTTAAATTGTTGCTTTTCCAAAACCTGATTTCTTTTTATGTTGTGTGATTTCTTCCAAAACTTAAGTATGTGGGCATTTGTCATCTAACTTGCTGGCTATGCTAAGCAATGAGTGGCAGCTATGACCTCCCCCAGATTTCATAAAATCACATCATAGGCCTCCATTTCTCTTTAATATGATGATAAAAATCAGTGGCCTGGGGACATTATGTTTACTTTCTCAGGTGTTGATATGAGATATTGGCATGTGTATATATACACATATATCCATAAACATTCATTACTTATTCATAAGAGACTCATGCTTTATTTATGCTGGATTTTGAGGGAGAATGTTCAACACTTTTTGGTGTCCTGGATTATGCATCATGAGGAGATATCAGAGATGACTTATGGCAGTTAATTCCTTATTGACTGGAGATAGCTGGTTAAAATGTAAAAAACATTGTAAAAGTAATCATGTGTCTACTGACTTCCTGAATGCATGTTGGGCATTAATCAATAGGTTGTTAATGTTCAAATTCCCCAATTCCACACATGACAAATGTCCATAATGTCCAAAAACAAAAAACAAAACAAACAACAAGACAGCCACTGGGGACACAGTACATTCCAGCTACCGGTTGTAAATGGATCAATCCTATGTGAGCAAAGAGCTCAGCACAAAGACCTAGAATATGTGTTTATATGTGGGAGAACAGACACAGACATAATGATGCCCTGTATTCTTCTCATGGCTTCAAATATTGGTTGAGGATGCATTTCTATCAAAGCCCTCTTCATTAAACACATTGATCGTTCACTTTCTCTGGTCATGGGAAGCATCTGGGCTAAATCAATGAGGAACCTGGGAACATTTGCCTCTACAGAGCCTGTATCTGTATCTGGACATAATTGAAGACAACAAACTCATGCTCCCCCTTCCTCTGTGTGATGCAGGGATGTATCGGTGTGGTCCGGCCTCTGTTCAAGCCATTAAGCATGGCCATATTTGCTTCCAGTTTGATGCACCCTTTGTTTTTGCAGAGGTAAGTAGTAAGCTGCAGAGAAGTGTCACTTCCTTCCCCAACCTCTTAACACTTGAAAAATAAGACACCAGGTTGTTACTTCTAAATTTCCGAAGTACGTGGCATGTTTCACGTCTGCAAGGTCGACTAAACATCATTCCAACCTCCAGGTTCTTAATGTTAAATGTAGTTCTTACTTCACATTTTTCTTTCCTTGATGTTTTGAGATTTTTTTCCTTGAAAAGCAATTGCGTTGCTAACCTTAGTTTAGTTCTTCACACCCATGAAATAGGTATCAACTGCTTCTGAGAAATTAAGTGACTAAATGAATCCCTCAACTAAAAATTGGTGGAGACAGTCCATGAATTGAAATTTCAGAGTATACTACTTCACTCCAACACTAACCTAGCAGCTCATGTAAAAAACAAAATCCAAACACACCTTAGCCATGGTTTAGTCTGGGAACTGCAACCCATTTCCTGCCACTCCAGGCCATCCTCCTCCAGGTCAGTGGGAATCACCAGGGAGGTAAAGCACAGCTGCTGGAATACAGGGGAGAGGGAATGGCAGCTAGAAGGCAGCATATTTGATGAGTTGACGGAGACACTTTGGTGAAGGGCCCGAATTTCTGAAATATTTGGATAGGGGCTAAGAGCAGGTGAGGCAGTTAGAGAATACTCCAAGGAGATCTATAAAAATCAAATTAAATATAAAAGGTTTGAGTAAAGGAGAAGGCTGGGAGGCTGCTGAGGCCAGGGGGTAGACTGCAGAGAAATATGTGAGAGGCAGGATTTACCCAGAGTATGGTTTCGCCAATAAACACACTGAAGTAATGTCTGTCGTATACAGAATTCTTATTATATAATCACTGTGTCTACCATTTGAGGCTCTTAGTCACCCTTAAAAGTTGGTATAATGATTCTTCCCATTTTACAGAAAAGAAAATTGAGACAGAGGGGTTAAGTAACCTTTCCATAGTCATTGAATTAATAAAGAGTCATCCTAAGATCTAGAGCCAGGCAAGTGCCGGAGCGCTCATGCCAGTAACCACCATACTCTACTACTACTCTGGGATGAATATATACTTGTCATAAATATGTGGTGGGCACTGACCTATGGGGAACTCTGAAGCCTGTGCCCTTAATAAACTAGATTCTTTAAAAAAAAAGAAAAAAGAAAAGAAAAGAAAAGAAAAAAGAAAAGAAAAGAAAAGAAAAGAAAAGAAAAGAAAAGAAAAGGAAAGAAAAGGAAAGAAAAGAAAAGAAAAGAAAAGAAAAGAAAAGAAAAGAAAAGGAAAGAAAAGGAAAGAAACTAGATTCTTGAGACACCTGACTGGTCTAGTCCGTTAAACCTCTGACTCTTGGTTTTGGGTCAAGTCATGATGTCAGGGTCCTGAGATGGAGCTCCTAGACAAGCTCTGTGCTCAGTGGGGAGTCTGCTTGAGATTCTCTCTCTCCCTCAGCTGTTCCCCCTCATGCCCTCTCTCTCTCTCTCTCTCTCACACACACACACAAAAATAAACAAACAAAAACGAAACTAGATTCTTGATGTTAGTGGCAGTCCATAGCACATTGAAAGTTAAATAACAGTAGTACAAGAGACTCTGTGGAACTGTCAAATGAGCAATGTAGGTGATAAATGATCTGCATTTAATACATACAGAGTCGTTAATTGAGAAATATGGGTCAGGAAATGAGTAGGACAATAAAGGCCATAAGGCATCATCCAGAGTGGGGGATGACATGGGGACATGTCATAATGACATCTGTGTGATAGCCACGGTGGATGGGCAGACCATTGTGGGAGCACACGGAGGGGGTGATTAGTACCTGAACTGCGTCTTGAGGGATAGTTTGTAGTTATTCAGGCCAAGTGGGTAAGAAAGAAGCGAGTGGAAGGAAAGAATTTTAGGCAGAGGGGACAATATGAGCATCTGAATGGTGTGGGGAGGTGAGGAGGGATGTTACAAGCTGTACAGGCTCACAAAAAGGGATGTGTCGGGAGTGTCAAAGATGAAGACAGAGGCAACTGGACATGGGACGTTATGTCCTGTGAACTGGGTACTGCCTCCTATGAAAGAGTCCCCACAGGGGAGACACATGAGCCCCATGGAGCTGGGACTTTAAAGTGGTGGCCCCCAAGCTGGGAGGTCAGTGGGAAGGCTGCGCTTGCCCCACACCTACCCCAGAGGACATAGCTTGAGCTCTCCAAATGGCAAGAGCCAGGAAGGAGAGGCAGCATCGGGAACTGTTTAGGAAGTAAAATAAGCATGAATATTCAGACAGCAAGATCAGGAATTTGAAATACACGAAGGGGACAGTATTTCCTCCACGGAGACTACCTTACAGTTGCTGGAAGCCTGGGATAGACAGGCAGACTGTATTTTGAATTTCATCCCCTCGATTTCACTTCGGGATTTGGAGATTTATCCCAACCTCCCCAGCTGCCAACTGATAGTTTATGATGCTAGGAGAATCTCTTAATGGGAAATCGCTCTAAAATTCACAGAGCCTTGTTTTTATATTTTTATTATGCTTTGTTGCTGCAGAGAAAGGCAGAGGGAACAACCTCCCTCCAGGAGCAAATTGCCTAATAGCTGCTAATGCAAACGCGTTTTGCTATTATTAAATATAGATCGGGGTGTTATGCGTGTCATCGGGATTCACAGATTATAATTACTCCTCTCTCAGCCACTGCAGACTTGTCTGACAGAGCGCACGATTTGCCGCCTTGGCATGGGCTGAGCCCCGGGGCTGAGCCATTTATAAGAGATGCTCAAGCTGTTGAAAGTGTATAAGGAGTCTCTTCTCAAGGGTGCCCAAAGTAGGACCGCATGGGGGGCATCATATTTAAGTTTAACAAGAGTGTCCATGACTCAGGTTCAGACCGCATCCTCCCTTGCCTTCTCCATCCTCTGGCTGCGTAAGCCTGCCTGTCGCACCCCCGGCAGGCAGCCCAGTGTGCCTTTTCTTGCCTTTCGCTGACTTTCTTGGTCATTCCTTACTCACTTCCGGGCTGGATTAAACATCATGCTCACTGACGTTTTTTGATCTTCACAGAGCCATGGTCTCCTTTAGTGAAAGCAGAATCCAAAATAAGAAGTGAAGGGGAGCAGAGGATACAGGCTTCCAGTTATAGAATAAGCCACGGGGATGAAAGGCACAGCATAGGGAATACAGTCAATGATGTTGTAATAGTGTTGTGTGGTGACAGATGGGAGTCGCACTTGCGGTGAGCACAGCATAGAACATAGAGAAGTTGAATCACTGGGTTGTACACCTGAAGCTTATGTAACATTGTGTATCAACTACACTCAAATTAAAAAAAAAAAAAAAAAAAAAGCTCTCCTCTACCCTCCACCACACTTTGCATGTCTGGCCCCTCCTTGGGTCCAAGTCTCTGCTCTGGTCACCTCCTCAAAGACGCCTTCACTCACCCCACCCCACCCCCATCTAGCATCACACTCCCTGCCTTCTTGCTTTTATCCTTCTACTCTCCCTTAGTGTTATTCTCTCTCCCCCTTCTAGAGTATAAACTCCATGAATGTATCCTCATCACTGAAAACAAGTTCTGTCATGAGGTAGTCACGAATAAATGTTGAATGAATGAGTGATGGGTGGATGAATGAATGAATCAAGCAAGCAAGCAAAAGCAGATGCAGAGTACATTGCTAAGAACAGAGTCTCAGAGCGATGGCATCCAGATGGTACCCTCAGGTGCTGGTCCCGGCAGGAGATGAGGCACAGGGACGAAGCAGCAGAGAGCGCACACGGGGGCCTGACCACGTAGCCAGCGACTGAGCCTAAAGGAATGGCAAGCACAGGGTAGAAGGGTGGCAATTGTGCCAGAGGGCTCATGGACCAGGCCAGTAGCTGCTGCCTCTGTGTGCCCTCAGAGGAGCACCACTTTCTCTGCACAGCCTATTTTGTAGTTATCTCTATTTTGGAACAAATGAACAAAGCGAATTGTTCTGGACCCTGAAAAAGAGTTTCCACCCTTAGTGGTAAAGAGCATAGCTTCTACCAGCAGTAGACATACGCTAACATTCCAGGGGCACAAGCAGAACTCTGTGGAGAGGAGAACTCAGCCTGCAGCCCCAGCCCACCTTTACTGAGCCCTGAGGGCTCAGCAAACCCCTCGGCAGAAGCTGAATACAAGCACCTGTGTCTAACAAAGAGGCAAAGGTGCAGTGTGCTGAAACGAGCACCAGATTTCATGTTGGGATGTCCTGGTTCTATGTAACCACAGTCTCTCCAAATATAGGGGTAGGTCAGGATGGCCCCAAAGACTCCTTTTCATTCAGCCCTAAACAATAGGGCTTTCTCCGGAAGTACTGGTCTACCTTTTAACCCTGTAAGATTGGCATTATTAAACCCCAGCTCAGGGACATGGAGTAACTTGCCCCCAGTCACACAGTATAGACCCAATATTCTTTCCAGCATCACCTGCACTCACAACTCTCTATCATAGACATGCAATTGGCCTTGGGTGGGAGCCTATCACCGTTACTCTTTTAAGCTCTCCGGGGCTCATACGCAGCCGAGATGGAGGAGTGGTGGCTGAAACCGAAAAGAAAGCTTGCCAATGTCCATTGGAAAGAATCCTTTCTCTCTACACCCCCACAACATACATATGCAATAGCCATATCATATGTGGGCTTCTCCTCTCCTCGCTCCACAGGGGACAGTGCTGTCGAGCTGGCCTGAGGTTTGAGCCCACGTAAATCCCCTAAGCTCTATGCTCAAGGGGAGATGATGATTTAGTCACTTTCATATTTAGCCTTGTCTCCCTGGAAAACTGTAAACTGTTGTAAGGGCTGTTATTAAGAGGATATTTATCAGCATTGTTGCTATAATTTGCAAGTGGAGGAGGAGGCTGTTTGTGCTTGCATGGCTTCCTCCAGAGGGAAAGACAAAATTCTCAGGAAGCTCATTTAAAGTTTCCTTAACTTTTTTTTTCCCCCAAAATGACAGATATTCCTGGTGTCTACTCTGTCATTGCCTGTCCTGATTCCTGATTTTGTATTTTGACCTTGCATATCCTATGGCTAGTGCCACGAAGCTGTAGTTCTGCTGAAGAATGAGGTCACCATTTATCACCCTTCATGTTTCTGTGGCCCATGCATGGAACCTCTTGCACCCCAAGCATGAAACCATCTCACCACCTCATGGTGGAGCTCATGCTCCAGCAGGGTTGTGTGGGAGAAGCAATGCCCTGTGAAGATCAGAGAATGGGCCAGCCCAGAGCAAAGGTCAGGGAATATGCTACAGGCCAGCCCAGGATTTCATTCTCCAGCAGCTCCCAGCTCTGACTACAAACACTTTGCTGACCCTTCTTAATGCATTTGGCACCCTCCTCTGTGACATAATAGTATATACCTCACAGATGGTTGTTGTTGTGAGGTTTAAATTAAATAATTTGTAAGTGCCCCTGAAACCTTGTGATTGTGCCCCTGAAACCTTGTGATTGTTCAATAAATGTTGGCTACTTGCTTTCACCTTACTAGCGGTCAGACTCCATGTAAATTCAGAATATTTTGTGAGAAAGTAGAGAAAAGTTGCTCTTTTTAACCTCAACTTTGAAAGTTAGGGTTTTATCATCAAGTTCCCCCATTACCTAATAAAAACTATTACATTTTTACTCAGTTTTAAAGTTTACAAGTCATACTCACATAGCTCCTATGTCGTTTGATGCTGTCTCACTGAAACGTTACTATGAAATTGGCAGGACAAGTATAACTATTTTCATTTTATAGGAACAGGAACTGAAGTTCAGAGAGGATAAGGTGGCTTTCTAAAAGTACACATTCAAGATCAGAACCCAAGGTTTTGCAGCTAATCCAGTGTGTCTCTTACCTACGGTCTCAGAACTATGGCCATGGCAGTCCCTCTGCCTGCCATAGCCTTCCTCTCGCCATTTTTTTTTTGTTTATTCTTTTTAGCTATATTGGGGTATGATGAATGTAAAATATTGCACACATTTATTTTTTAATATTTTATTTTTTTATTCATGAGAGAAAGAGCAGGGGTGCAGAGGCAGAGGGAGAAGCAGGCTCACTGACAGGAGTTCAATCCCATGATTCTGGTATCATGACCTGAGTGGAAGGCAGGCGCTCAACCAACTGAGCCACTCAGGCACCCTATTGCACATATTTAATATATACATCTTGATGAGTTTGGACATATGTATACACCTGTGACACTGTCGCCATAATAAAGAAGCTACACATGGCCATGATCTCCAGCAATTTCCTTGTGTTCTTTTGTGAGCTTTTGTCAGTTGGTTGGTTGGTAAGAACACTAACATGAGACCGTTTAGTTCATTAACTCCTAAGCATCTTCCAGCTTTCAACTTGACTATTACTTCCTAGCTACCACCAGCCCCTCATCATGCCCCATGGCCCCAGGTGTTCTCCTGGTATCTTCGGCATCTGCCCCACCACCCTGCCCCATCCGGGTGTTTGATAGAATTATTTAAGAACTTCTTTAAAAAATAATGGACTTAGGGTTCCACTCAAGACCTCTTCAGTTGGGCATCTATTCTTTTTAAAGTTTCCCAGGTGATTACTAGAGAGTGTAAATCCTACAAGGGCAGTGACCAAATGTGTTTTTTCCATCTTTATGACTATAGCACTACAGCATCTTGGCAATACTATTAATTTATGATACTATTATTGCTTACTGAGTGTTTGATCAATGCCAGGTAGTATGATAAGTAATTTACAGACATCTATTTCAGTTAATTCTGCTACCCACTCTGAGGAAATCATTATTATCAGTGTATTTGAAAGAGTAGGGACCTGTAGCTTGGAAAACATTTCGTGAACACATCAGAGATTGTTTTCACTCGGAGCCCCTGATAATGCACCGTAGTTCATGTTTCCTACCTGCTCCCATGCTAATAAATGGGATTCCAAGAAAGTGGTTGTAACGGATATAATAAGAGACTCTGGGGGAATCAGCCTTCGGGCACATATTTAGACATCATTTCTAGAAAGTAGAGTCATAATGCAGAATGTCAGAAGAACGTGGGGTCAGCCAGCATGGCCCCAAGGGGCTGTATCCAAATCCCACAAATAACATGGTTTAGTTGCTGAACCACCAGAAAATTGCCTAAATTTTTCCTCATAGCCTAATCTCATTTTTCAATTAAAATGCTTTTGACTGCAAGTAACAGAATTAAAATGACTTAAACATGAGGAGTTTAACTATAATTTTTCTCTTGTAGATAATCCTAAAGTGGGCGGTCCCAAGATTGGCTCAGCCATTTAACAGCCTCGTTAAACCCTCTTGTGCTTCTTATCTCTCTACTCAGCCATCTTTGCATGGTTGGCAGTGTTTCTCTTCACTGTCCCGGGTAGGCTACAGACTCTCCAACCATCACTTCACTTCATGTGAAAACATTCAAAAGCAGGAAGGGAAGGGCAGACTCTCTTCTCTTATAACAGAGAAGAATCCTTCCCAAAAGCCGCCCGGCAGACTTCTTCTTCCCAAAAATAGGTCACACAGCCACTGCTGGCTTAAAAGCAATCTGGGAAAACAAGTAACAGGTGGCTCTTTCTGATGAAGTGGAATTCACCAGCAAGAAAAAGGAGAGAAAGAAGTGATTGATGTTTAAACAATCAGTAGTCCAAATACTCTTCATTTATAACACTTAAGGGCTAGAAGAAGCTAGATTATCCTTCCGATTCATTTTTAAAGCAAGTTTAACCCTGTGAATTCAATGTTGTTGAAGAAAGGAACATGTCAACTCTCGGGATCCCAGATGTCTATACCACTGAGATTGATTTTGATGACAAGGACATCAGATGGTGGCTCATGCTCTTCTCTCCTGTTTTTAGGTCAACAGTGATCTCATTTACATTACAGCCAAGAAAGATGGCACTCATGTGGTGGAAACCGTTGATACCACCCACATTGGGAAATTGATTGTGACCAAAGAAGTTGGAGGAGATGGCATAAAGGATATTACTGATACCTACAAATTCCAAGAAGGTAACTTACTGCCACCGAATGAAGGTTTCTTTGCCCATATTTGTTTAGTACCTACCCACTGTCACTATGAAATGTGTTCCGGAGAATACACTAAAAACTTTCATGAGGGAGACACCTCACACCCACTCCTTGTAGTTTCCTTTGTTTGTTTGCTTTATGCAGAATTCCCCTTCACATCGCTTGTGAAAACATTTTGGTTTAAAGTCATGTCTATTTTAATACAGTATAGAATGTGTTCTTATTCACAATGGAATTATCTTAACTTTAAATAGTAGAAAACATTGTATAACTAATGTCATTTTAGTTCAATAATAGAAATATGAACGACCATTCACATCTGTTTACAAACTATGTTCATGTACATTGTTCCACTGAATTATCACAGAAGTCCCTTGGGATAGATAATACAATCTATCCTCAACAGGACCATGAGATCCCACTAATTCAGGCCAATTACATCACAGGCCCATTTCCATGATAAAATAATGTGAATGTTAACAATGTTTATTGCGTAGACCGTTTCAAAGGGAGCTGTTGAGTCCAAGCCCATTTCAGTCAGTCCAGGGACCTACTTTA
The DNA here is from genome assembly GCF_018345385.1 of Vulpes lagopus. Classification (NCBI taxonomy): domain Eukaryota; kingdom Metazoa; phylum Chordata; class Mammalia; order Carnivora; family Canidae; genus Vulpes; species Vulpes lagopus. The sequence goes on from NC_054833.1 coordinate 20,000,102, forward strand.
TGTCTGGAATTGCATTTGGTGCTGGGGATCCCTGCTGTGAGCAGGACCCAGTTTCTGTTCCTGGAAAAGTGATAGGATCATCATTTGGAGGAGGGAGGTAGGAGAACAAAGAAGAAAGACACTCAGTCCAACCAGAAGATTCAGAAAAAGCAGAGCCAGGTAAGAGGAACCACAGATTACAGTTAAAGAAACCTAGACAGGGGCTTCCAGGCATCGGGAACATGACCAAAGACATCCTGGAGGTGTGAATAAATTGGGGTGTTTAGGGTCCTGTAGCCATTTCTAAAATACCCAGTCCAGAGTGCCAGTGTCCGGAGACAAAGCTGCCCAAGGTCAGTAGTGGAAAGGAGGTAGAGGAGCTTGGATGTCTTGATGGGGAACATGGAGTGTATTTTACAAATGATTCACCAGCAGAGGTTGTTAGGAGTGGCATTTATTTTAGTGAATGGATAGAAATGACAAGTAATTAGCATATACCTAAATATTCATCAGTATTCCTGAAGTGCTAAGGAGTGCAGAATTTGTTTTAAATATTTTAGACAGTCTCTCTGCTCTTATTTTAAAAAGCAATTTGCACTATAAAGAGAAAGTTTGCTGAATTGAGAATTCTCGTGCGCTGTATTAGAAATTCAGGATTTTTGTCATCTGAACTAGTGAATCTTTGCTGTATTTCTGAAATGGTTCATTCTTTTCTCCTGTTGGTTACCATCCATTGCACAACATAGATAGAATTTTTTTTTTGGCTTTTTCCTGAAACGAGAGTTTAACAAAAACATAAGTACAATAAAACCAAACAAGCAAATAATGCCCTCTTGTTATAATAAAGTTACAGGCAAAAGGATTTGGAAAGGAAAAATAAAAGTTTTTTAGAAAAAGAGAAAGAAAGACATCTGGGTGGCAAGCGTCTGCCTTCGGCTCAGGTCCTGGGATGGAGCCCCGCATCGCAGCTCAGAGGGGAACCTGATCCTCCCTCTGCCTCTGCTGCTCCCCCTGCTTGTGCACTCTCTCTCTCTCTCTCTCTTTCTCTCTCTCTCTCTGATAAATCAATCAATCTTTTTAAAAAAGAGAAAGGAAAAGAAACTAGCTGCAACATTCCCTCATTTATTCATTTGTCCACTCAACAACTTGCTCTTAGCCATGCACCATATTCAGAGTATGGTTGTGTAGGGATGAGATATACAGTCCTGCCTTCCTGTCTAGCTGGAGAGATGAGCAGGAACCAAGCCGTCACTGAGCTATGCAGCAGGTGCCCAGAACAGGGCACAGAGAAGGGAGTTCCAAGCCAGACTCTGGATTCTGAAGGACATTTGGGATGGGCTTGCCGAGACAGAAGGAGAAACATGCATTGGCCAGGTGAAGCATGAGGAAAGAGTTCTCCAGAAAAAGGCAGCCCAACAGGGATTTTGGATAAGCTCCTGGTGTGGAAGAAATCCTAAGCAGACAGTGTAGACAAAAGGGAGGTGACCCTGCAGGGAGCCATCCAAATAAGCAGCTGTCTCTTCTAAAGCACACAACAGAATGACATTTTCATTAGCTGTCTTCCATGGAGGTGGCGGTGAAGGCCAAATCAGGGCCCGCTGTCAAAAGAGGAAAGACCAAAAAGCAGTCCACAGAAGAGGAGTCGGGGCTTGACCAGGGGTGGACGCCTGATTAAGATAAATGAAAAGTGCCAACTCTGGATGAGGAAGATATCTGAGGTTCAGGCTTCCAGAGTTTGGCAAGAAGGCAAGTTTGGCAAAAGGTGGATAGTATGGGAGTCTGGTCTAAGCACAAGAACCCCTAAATCTGCATAGATAGTTATAAGAGACACCCCATACTGTTTCTGGGCTGGAGTTTGATCCCAGGAGGTTAATTAGCCTCTTAATCAAGAATGGCAGCTGCATTTTAAATTCTGACTCTACGAATGACCAAGTGGGGTGCTATTTACAGAAGGATGCAGAGACCGTGCCTGAATCTGGGGGGAATCACTGAGTGATTATAGACGTCGCCACGGGCCCCTGGGAAAGGCTGTCGGCATCCGTGGTCATGCATTTGTCACTCTGATTCTCATTATTGAATCTCTCATATAATTTCTCTATCCATAAATGCTGAATGTGGCCACTAAAGTGTGGAGATGAATAAAAACATAGAGAAGAAATTATTACCAGATTCAGGAATTAACTATTTTAATTAACTAAATTGTGGAAAGATCATTTTTCACATGGATGAACTAAAGCTTAATATTAATCTTATACCTTTTTTTTTCAAATATGTAAGATTAGGAAACTATAAAATTTTGAAAACCAGAATTCTTAAAACTTCTGCAGCCATCTGTCTTCTTTTATGATGGTGTCTGGATCCCATTTCCTCTTTGTTCCATCAATTATTCCCTCTGTCACTTGTATTTCCATCTCTCCTTCCCTATTAGCTCCTTCCCATTCACTTTCAAACAGAATCAAGTGGGGGGAAAAAAAACATGCACAGCTCTTTTTCAGCCATATATTCCCCACCAAATATGCCCTGTTCTTTCTTCCCACTGGCCTTCACAGCCAGGCATCTTGAAAGAGCTCTCTGCCCTTGGTGTCGCATCACATGCCTTCACCTTTCGTTTCTTGCCTACCATCCTCTGAGTTCTGCTACCAGCTGTAGATCCTTGAAGCTCCTCTTCTCGAGGCTGCCAGGACCACCTGATTGCCATGTTGAATAAATGTTTGCAGATCTCAGCTTGTCTGAGTTTCCCCTGCCTTCTGATGCTACTGCTGGGCCCCGAATCTTGAAATTCTCTCTTCTCTGTGCTCCTGTGCCATCACTTCTCCTGGTTCCATTTCCATCCCAACCTATTTGACTCTTTTTTCTATCCCCTTCTGCAACCCTAAGCTCCTCTTTTTTCCCCTCACCTCTAAATGTTACTTATTCTAGGCCCAGCCCTCAGGCTTCCTTCCTACCCGCTCTATGTTCTTTCTCCACGGCTGGCGTTATAGTCACATCTCTAGGGATCACCTCCAATCAGTGTCTCTGGCCCAACTTCCCTATTCAGTTCCACATTCCCCTAAGTCTCTTCCAGAAACCTGAAATCAACGCTTCTGGAATGCACCTTCCCTCATGTCCTCCCTTGCCTGAATCTGTTGCTCCCACTTCAGACCCCAGGGAAGAGAATCACAGCCCCCCACACCCACCCACCCACCCCCACCCCCACAAATTTAGCAAATCGAGAATCAGTCAGGCAGCAAACCCTCTAAACATCCCCCTTTGAAATAGTTTGAATTCATCTCCTCTCTCTATGCTGTGGCCACCCTCTGAGAATTCAGTGGTACCGGGCGTGGAAAGCCCTTAGCATTGTGCCTGGCACAGAATAAGTGTCCAATAAAGTTAGTTTCTGCTCCTGCTAGGAATTCTGTTGTTACTACGATACTACTACAGTAAGTCGGGGCATGAGTACTTTCTCCAGGCTAACTGCTGCAACTTCCCATTTCCACCTTTCCTCCACATCTTCTCTTTCCCTCCATCTAACCTGTGCATCGCTGCTAAAGTGACATATTTAAAATATGTCATTTGTGCCCGTTACTGCACTGCTTCAAAGTCCTTGCTCTCTGTTGCCTTGAAGGGCATTTCAATCAGAGCTCACCAAGCTCTGCTATTTGCCTTTTGGGCCCCCCTCCAGTGCACCTCCTGACCACATCCACAGGCGTCCCAAGCACCAGCCAGGAGAGCTGTGAACAGTCCTCCAGAGACCCAGGCTGCCACTTTCTTCTTTCCTTTGCTCTCACTGCAGAGACAAAAACCTCTCCAAGGAAACTTCCCTGGCTCCACGTGGTGTTGAGTGTCCCCCCCCCTCTTCCCTGACACACATGCAAATGTCTGACCCAGCTTCTGTGATGGACACATGCATAGTGATCCCTCTGCACTTGTCCCTGAGACCTGTGAGGGGTGCACTGTGCTTCTCATCTGAGCCTACCACAGTGCTTGGACATCATAGTGTCTCAAGTAGCACCAAATAGTCAAATGAATGGTACTGCAGGTGGCACTTGCACAGGTGAATTTAAATGCACATCACACATCCCAAACTGAACTATTTAATATCTATCATGAAGATGAAAGTTTTGTCTCTGGATGAAAGCGAAGTGCTTTTCCAAACCTTGATCCTTCAAAGCCTCTTTGCCAGGCTGGTTGTAGGTGCTGGGGACATGGAGATGGGTCCCAGTGGGGAAAATAATGTCATACAGTGTCAAATGCTGGGAAGAGGACAGAAAAATCAGGTAATATGTTAGTGAAAGATGACAGGCCTGGGCTTGGGGACACATTACACAGGGTAATAGAAGGGGGGCTCTCGGAGAAGGTGACATTTGAGCTAACACCTGAGCAATGAGAAGAAACTTAACAAACATAAAAGGGCATTTTCATTACATCCGGGTTCACGGAAAGATGCTTTTGACCTTGCTCCTGGAAGCCACAGAGGAACCTCAGAAAATATAATCTGGCTTTAGATCATTCTCCCACAACACTAAATTCATGGCCCTGAATTATGTAAGATGTCAGAGCATAAAGCACAAGTGCAGAGAGACGGGAATTCTGCAGAGCTCTGGGGAAACCCTGATGTGCCTGCCTCCTTTCTGGGCCTGTGCTTCTTGAACAACTGCCTGGCAGCTCCTGCTCCTGCAGGCTGGTCCCCAGAGGGGAGCCAGGGGCTCCTCTGTCTATGACACAATATAAAGTCTCTCGTGGCTCACCACAAGCCTACCACTTGCCCCTTCCCCTCCTCTGGGTCAGCCCGGCCTCTCTCCCCGCAGGTGGCACCTCTCTGACCAGGGCCTTACTGCTAGTGTTCCCCTCCTGCATTTTGTCTAAATGCATATCTGGTCCCCATCCAAAGTGATAATCAATAATGCTCTCCCGAGGAGCTGTTGGCCAGGTGCTTTCTGCTAAAATACTTACTGAATTTTCCTTGTCATAGCCCCTCCTTCCCGTGATAGGGAGATAATATCTCCCTCCTATTGATCTGCAAACATGTGCTCTAGCCAATGCTTGTCCTAGACCAATTGTTCCTGGCACACTCTTGCAATCTTGACAATCAGAGAAATTGTTAATACACACACGCATATTCATGTTTGTTTGCAACAGCTCCTGGCATTTTCTGTCTTTTCAGAGCACTAGTAGCTGCCAGTTCTTATGCATACACTACCTCTAAGCCTCCTAACAACCCTCTGATGTCGGTGCCTTCCCCCCCTTTTTTTTTTTTTTACAAACAAGGACTTGGATGGTAACAACAGTGTCTGCCTTGTAGAGTTGTCCAAGGATTAAATGAGACAATGCCCAATATGCACTTCACCATGATACCTATCACCAAGCTCGCTCTCCGTGATAGCTGTTGCTATCAATTGACTTCTTCATCTGCATTGCATTTCATGGCTAAGTAAAGTAGAAGACATTGTCTTAAAATTAATGAATTTAAAAGCTCATAGTTTTATTTCCAAGTGATTCTTTTTTTGCTAGCCATTCCCATGACTAGTTTTTACAAGTCCAAGAATTTGCCTCTGTGTCTTCCTCGATGCACTAAGATGTCCCCAAAGGTATTCAGGTGGTAAACAGAAGAGAGACTCTCTCCATACCTCCTCAAACCCTGTGCCCTCAGCTGAGCCTTTTGTCCAGGGCTCTGTAAGGAATGTCAGCCCAGCATGGAGCCAGGGCCGAGCTCTGAGGCCTGACTTGTACCTGTATTTCTTGATTCCACACCTGCACAAAGCTGCTGTTTGATTCTTCCAGGGCTCACCCCTTCTCCTGTCCCTACCTGCATCTCCTCCACCACCACTCTGAAAATCCCACAGAAGACCTTTTCCTGAAAACAGCACACACATCTCAACTGCATTAGAATTTTGGTGTGCCACCAGATGCCAATAGGTGTCCCTCAAAAAAAAAAAAATGTGTTCCATGTCACATGAGTTTGGGAAGTCTTGTGTTATCTAAGCCTCCTCACCATGCTCAATCTCGGAGCATCTGATGGGCTATAATCAACGCAATGAACATTTGGAGGCACTAGACAACCTGGTGCTCCCCAAGGGAATGTGACCTTAGAGCCCTTGGGCAGGGAGGGCTTATTAAGGACCTGCCAGGTCTGAGTGTATGGGGCAGTGCACTATTTGGGATAAAGGGATCTCTACACTCTGCCGGGGGGCAGATGGCAGCAGAGGAAGGAGGAGAAGGCAGGACAGTAGCTACGCAGGGGTCAGCTCAGCAGGAGCAAGTGGGACAGGCCCCGGTGGAAAGAGAGACAGATCTTATCAGAAAGATCCACGAATAGGAGAAAACTCATATAGCACAAGGTGGAATGGCAGGAAACAACTATTGCCAAACTCTTTGCTTAGAAAGCCTCAAATTCTAGCTAGGATTTGAGGAGAGAAGCAAATTGACAACCTATTTGTGTCAGCTGCCGCCTATCATGCCAGGGCCAACCACAGAAGGAGCAGCAGTAGAAAGACCACCCAGAGAGCAAGCCCCTTAGTACCCCCCTTTCAGATAAGCCCCGGCGATGCCGCCTAATTCTTCAAGCCAGACAGGTCATAGTTCTCTGGAAACCTGATTTTGCAGAATTGGTAACATAGGAATAGTGATGAAACCTGTCTGGAAGGGCAGTGGCGTGGCTTATGGAGGCAACCTGACGAGGACACCGCACGGTGCCCGGAGCGCAGTGTGTTTATTAATTTCTCTTTGATGGATTGTGTTTCTTTCCCCCCATCATTATCTCTGCATCTTTCCTAGGCCAAGAAGAAGAGAGGCTGGCCCTAGAAACTGCCCTGATGTACGGGGCTAAAAAGCCTCTCAACATCGAAGGCATCCTTAAACCGAGGTCGGATGTGGACATGAATTTTGACGTGGAAAATGCCGTGCTGGGAAGAGACTTCAAGCTCACCATCACCTTCCAGAACAACAGCCCCAGACGTTACACGCTCTCAGCCTATCTCTCAGGCAACATCGTCTTCTACACTGGGGTCTCCAAGACGGAATTCAAGAAGGAGACATTTGAAGTGACACTGGAGCCCTTGTCTTGTAAGCTAACGGAGGGGGGTTCTTCTCCCGGGGACTTTTCTCTGCCTCCCTGTCTGGCTTGGTGCTGTCACTCAGTCATAACTTCCTGTCAGGGGTGCACAGGAGGCTCAGCCGGGTAAGCATCTGACTCTCCATTTCAGCTCAGGTCATGATCTCAAGGTCTTGGGTCGAGCCCCGATTCCAGCTCCACACTCAGCAGGGAGTCTGCTTGGGATTCTCTCTCCCTCTCCCTCTGCTTCTTCTCTCTCTCTCTCTTTCAAATAAATAAATAAATAAATACACCTTCCTATCAGTTAAAGTTCTGGCCCAGAGCTCAGGAACGTGAACCACATAGGGGAACCTCCTTTCTCCAGAGGAGCCTCAAGTTTCATCTTCATCTCTCATGCATAGAAGTGAACAAGGAAACTTTCAAAGCCTAGAGCCCCAGGAGTCATGAAAATGAAAGGTAACTTCTTGCTACTCAAAGTGTGGGCCAGAGACCTGAAGCATCAGCATCCTCTGGGAGCTGGTTAGAAATGCAGACTGTCAGGCCCCACCCCAGATCTGCTGAACCAGGATCTATGCTGTAACAAGATCCCAAGGGGATTTTAGTGCCCAGAAAGGTTTGTGAAGCATCTGTGTCAGAAAGCACACTGGCATCCCTTCCTGCAAGTCGGGTAAAGTTTTGGGGGGCTGCCCCAGCAGGAATGATGTGTTTTGCTTTACCATTTAGAAGGTAAGAATTGAAGCTCTGCATTCAGGCCATTTCTGAAAACTCACCTGCTGATATATTGGGATGGGGGGAGAGCCCATCCTTGGGAGAGGAGACTGGAGACTCAGGATGCGCTTTCAAGAGCCTCTGAAGGGCTTTGTTCTCTCTGCCACTTCTCATGGGATCCCTTTCTTGTCCTTATCCTATCCATCCTCCCTTGAATATTTGCCCTTCCAAAGCATCTCGTCACTATAAAAATGCAGAATATTTTAAGTAGGCTTGGGCTCATCAAGCCTCAGCTTGCATTGAGGATTGCAATTTTGGTCAATCTCGTATCTTGGAGTACTAGCATGTAAGGGGCACAAAGGATGGTCACATAATTGGTAAAATGAGTTAACTAGGAGAAACTAGTCTCCAGGTCATGCATATCAAGTTAGAGCAGGCTGGAAAGGACCTGAACACTTCAGGGCACTGGATTTCTGTTGACCTGACATGTGGCACAGTAAAAGAAAAAAAAAATTTAAAGGTGTACAAATAATAAGCTTTACAATGTGGAGGCAAGCAAGACTTGCCCCCAGGATGACCAGCTCACACATCTCAATTGTTTTCAAGCTTTCTGGAGTCAGTGGCTATCCCCAGCTGCAGTGAGCACTCTTGTGAGGCTTTAAAATGATATTCCCAGAAAAATGCAGAACTATTCCTAAACATCCTAATTCTAAGAAACGTGCCCACCTTAGGGGAACAAGTCTCCAGAGCTACAGTAATGTGACTAACAATTAAGAAATCACCGTGGGGAAAAAAAAAGAAATCACCGTGGGTTTTTGTTTTTGTTTGATACTAAGAGATCTAGCACTTTTCCTATCCCTCAAGGTAGGAAAGGTACTACTTAAAGACAAGAGTAGTGGGTATAAAGGCCTCAAAAACTGAGCTTTGGAATTAGACAAATCAGGCTTTTAAGTGTGACTATGTCACCTTCCAGCTGTGTGTCCCTACACAAGTTACTTAAGCAATCTGAGCTCTTCTCTGCGTGAGAATAATACCACCCATCACAGGGTTGTAGATTGGTTCCCCAAACCTTTATTGTGAGCTTAATGTCTAGATGCTGTTTTGTGCTAGAGACACAGCAATGAACACAACAGAAACGCCAATCCCCATGGGGTTTGTGGTCTTAGGGATAGGGCTGGACAAATAACAAAGTGCCATTTAGTATAGTTACACACATAATAAAGAAATATAAAGCAGGGTAAAGGAAGGAGGGAATGTGGATGGGGATGGGGTGGTCAGGAAAAAGCTCTCTAACGGGGTGACATTTAACAGAAACCTGACAGAAGGAGCAAGCTTCACAGCCAGAAGAAGCTGTAAATGCAAAGGCCCTGAGGCCAGAGCATGTTTGATGTGTTCGATGAGTAGCAAGGAAACCAGAGTTGGGAGCAAAGGTGGCAAGGGGGAGTGGTAGGTGGAGACCACGTAAAGAACTGTAGGCCCTTGTAGGGACTTTGGCTTTGATTCCAAGTGAGCAGAGGAGCCATTAGAGGGGTTGAAGCAGAAATGAGGCATGATCTAACTTAGGCTTAACTATGCACCGTCCTTTCCCACCTCACAAGAGTCCCATCTCTCTATCTCCTCCACCTTTTCTCCCTAATCCAATAAGAAAATGGGCTTCTATGAGCTAGAGGGCTGGAATGGCATGATACATCAACCCTCTCAGTCGCTGACCTCGGGACAGCTGACCAGGTGGAATGAACTGTATGCAGATTGCAGTTTGCAAGCTAAAATAAATTGCAAAAAATAAAATAAAATAAATTGCAACACATTGCAGAAAAGCCACTTGATTCTAGACCTTGCTCAAGCAGGTCAGAGTACACTCCTAGGAGGCTCTATTGCAAAGAAAGTTCTCCAAGTAGAATGGGAGGCGTACTTTCCAGATTGATGATTAAAGAGAATGTGTGGGCTAGAGTCAGCTTGGAAGATTTGAATAACTTAAACCTTCCAGTACCTTCAAAGGTGCTATCGTTTCCACCTGGCTATATTTAGTTTTCTTTGCTTTTTGGAAAAAGAGATGAGGCAGCTCCTGTCTGTGTCTCCCTCGGCTTTCCCCAGACACAGTAAATGATATTGGCAGGAGCCCAGCTCCACCACTCATAGAATGAAAACCTATTCTTCTTTCTCTTGCCACGTTTAATAAACTTTATCTAGAACAATTTCTTGTGCAGTGGCAAAACACAGCACTTACATAACATACTATTTCAGGAGCACTGTTCTCTTGGGCTTGGAAGCACAGCCCAGTTTCCTTAGTGCTATGATTTAGAGAATGTTCCACCCCAGAGAATAATGTCCTGGTGCCAACATTATAAAGGTAGCAAAGGCCTCTGTTAAGATTGGTAGAAAGAAGTCAAGCATATCTCGCCAGCCTCAAGGAACCCAGTGGTCAAACACAGCCTACCCCATCCCACCCCCACCCTGCCCCGGTAATAATCAGAGGAAGTCTGGGTTTTTATTGCTGCTGGAGGCAGCTAGAGACAAAACACATGTTCTTCAATGCATACCATTTGCCACTCCATCCTTTCAGAGTTCAGGTCATGAAAAACAGGCCCCTTGGGCTCATCTGAGGTTGTACCCAGTCAAGGGATGGAGTCTTATGTGTCTGCACGATTAATTGCCAGGGGAGCCACGGAGGAAGTAGGATCCAGGCTTGGGCCCAAAGAAAGCAGTATGAACAGGTCAGTCAAAAAAGCAGAATTGAAGGGCCAAGGTTAAGCCAAGATCCTCCTGTCTCTGGGAGCTTCTCAAAGTGGAATATGCATCATGTGGACATCTTATTCAACAGCAGATCCTACGCTGGGGTGGGGTGTCAGAGAACCTGCATCTCTTATGAGCTCACAGGTGACGGTCTGCAGACCACACTTTGAGCAGCAAGGGCCTGGATTGGAAGGGCCATACCTTCCACGTGAACCAAGACTTCTACAGAGCCGATTCTGTGGGGAGCCTCCTGGTTGTTGGAGCAGTGCCTCCCCACCCCAGCTGCTATTGAAGTCAACTGAGCAACTTTTAAAATAATGCCTGGGTCCCAACCTCCAAAAGTATGATTTAATTGCTCTGTGGTAGGGTTCAACAGAGAGGGTTTTTAAATGTCCCCGAGTGACTGTGATATATGGCCAGGATTAAGAACTCTTCTGTTAAAGGGCTGGAGGCAGTCACAACACGTACTCATCTGTGAGGAGACGTTGAAGCAGATGTTGAGCATGGCCTGATGCACCCTTGCCTGTGGGCTGACAAGTCAGGGGACCTTCTCTGAGCTCTGGCTCACCCTACACAGTACCTTGTCCTCATTTCAGGACTGCTGCTCCCTGGGGACTATCCCCTGCAGCTATAGACCATGGGAATCTCGCCTTCAGTAACTTCCACAGGGAGGAGGAATCTTTGGCAAAAGGCAGACATTGGACAGGGAAGCAGTGGCGGAGATGTTCGATTCGTGAGCGTTTACAGAGCCTGTGTTCCATGGTTGGGGATGGAGGTGTGAGCCACCCATCTCCCTGCTGGGTCGGCTGTCAACGCAGCGCTAGCACCTGGCTCTGAGCAGGCACAGCAGGTGCTACACCATGGCCACGGCTCAGCCTGCAGAAGAAGTTGGCCCTTTGCTCTTGAATCCTGGGCAGTGGGCAATGAGAGAGAGAGAGAAAGTGGGCAGTGCAGCGAACAGAACCTCACTATTGTACTCAGAGCCACAAGATAGTATTCCCGCCCTCGGCCCAGATGGTGAACGGAGGAGAGCCTGGACCACTCCCCAGACTCCAAATGGCATCCTCACTGGCCTGTCCTCAACACAGCCAGCATCAGTGACCTGAGGAAACAGGCATTTGGCAGAGAGGTCTTTTTAAGTTGCAAATAAGAAGGGGGTGGGAGAGCTGAATGCCTAGGGTAAAAAAATAGTTTCAAAGGCTTCTTTTAAACAGAAAAATCATGTAAGATTGGTACAGAAAAAGCTGGGAAGAACATGTGGAGCACTACAAGGAAAAGGTTTAGGTAGTTGACAATTTTGCTCAAGGGTGGCCCACGACCTAGGGGAGATGTTTCTTGTTGCACGAGGGGAAGGCACGTGGACTGCTGGCCTGAGTCTCACTGTTCCATATCTGGCATCTTGGAATTGTCCCCGGTCAACTCAAAGCAGCCACAGGTTAAAACCTCTCGGTCCTTGATTTTAAACATCTCTGTCATGGCTTTTGCATTTTCACAACAGCAAAAGCACTGTTTGGAAAGAATTGACACGTTTTCTCTAGTAAGGCTTTACTGAATATTAAATTTCTAGCACATTCTTGTTTTACCTAAGAAGCAGGAGACTTTGTTGTGGATTGAGTCTGTTCCATTCGCCCTTCCTCTTTGCTGTGGTTCTGGTGGATGCTGAGCTTCTGTGGAAAACATGGGGCACTCGAACAAAGTCAAGCAGATCTAAACCAGGTCCTAATGCCCTGTGTGTTTGTTTCTCTTCCTGCCAGTCAAGAGAGAGGAGGTGCTGATCAGAGCGGGCGAGTACATGGGCCAGCTGCTAGAGCAAGCATACCTGCACTTCTTTGTCACAGCGCGTGTCAACGAGTCCAAGGATATTCTGGCCAAGCAGAAGTCCACCGTGCTGACGATCCCGCAGCTCATCATCAAGGTCAGTTTTACCATCTCAGGCAAGAGAGAAAGAAAGGCAAGTTGTTGATTAGACACCCAGGCTGAGTGTGTGTGCATATGCGTGTGTGTGTGCGTGTGTGTGTGTGTATGAATGTGTGTCCTGCTCAAAAAAAGGGAGGGGGAGCTAAGATCCTCCTGTTCTTTGAAAGAAGTAAACTGCCCTATATATAGACACACACATATAACACTTTTCTCTCCTCTCCAGATTTAAATATATAGATGTGGCTGCAGATATAAATATAACCTGTGGGTATAAACATACTTGGGGAGGAAGATAAGGATGTGTAATGGATACAGATAGAATTTCAGTGTTTCCAGAGTAAAGTGGGTCAGGCATGTCATGAAATGGAAACCACTGGAATAATCTCCCACCTGCATTTGGGACTGTTGTTCATTGAGATATAACTGTATACAGTAGGATGTACACATTGAGATGTCAGCTTGGTGACAGTGAGTTTTTATATGTGTCTACACCTTGCAACCACCAGACAGATGAAGACATAGAGGATTCCCAACACTCCAGAAAGTTCCCTCATGCCTTTTCCAGCCAATAACTCTTTCCCCCCATCACCAAGATAACCACCTTTCTGACATCTATCACCATACATTATTTTGCCCATTTGGCTAGTAGTTTTAATGTTGTCTCTCCATTTACCACAAGAAATCTTTAGCCAAATGGTTCAAAGAAACTTGGCAGAAGAGGGCTGAGGATGAATGGAAATGAAAGCCAACTATAGCAACCTGTTGGCTCCCTCTTTTCAGGACCATTGACAACATGGGTAGCCACACCCTGAGACACCTTCCTGTCCTGTGAGCAGAAACCCAGGCCTCCATCCATGTCCTTGGGGTATGACACCTTATGTCAGCCTTAATCAGGAATTAGAGGCCTTCCCAAGTTGCTGGAGAACTTTGTTTCCCGAAGTATTAGCATAGATCTTAAGCTTCATTCTTCTAAAGTGACAAAGTTTACCAAGTTGAGCATGTTTTAAATGAGGTGACAGGGGTAGAGGGACAGCAAGCCTTGGATGTTAAGAATCATTTGCTGTGAATCATTTGTAAAGCTAATGACTGCTGTGTGGCATTCGGCAGGGCAGCTGTCAATGGGCCTAGCACTGTGCAGATGGCACTTGACTACCGTGTAATGAGTCACCCCAGGCCGAGGCTCACCCAAACACAGACAAGTCATGCCCATTGAGACAGAGAGCCCAGGTCCTTCATTTTGAGAAAGGCGTAAGTCATCACAAGGGCTTCCCTCTCAGGCACCGCCCACGGCCCATCACAGCACCATCCAATAACAGGCCTTAGAGGATAATTGAAAAATTAGGTCGTGCAGGGTCTGCTGGCAGAACAGGAAACAACTGCAAGTAGAGGGTAGCATAGGACTCCTCCAGAGGGGCCAGTAGTGCTGTGAGAATTCAGTAGTGTAAGGTGCTGGTACTGTAACCAGCCTCCCCCAAACAATGACAGGTGCTCCCTGGGAGGCCTGCCCCACCTGAGGCAGGGCCTGCATGCTCCACTTCATTATGAACCAATGACCTGTCCCTCTGAAGGGGCCAGGAGACAGCCCCTCCAAGCTACGGGATGCTCAAGCCACAGCATAAGGTAGAATTTAATTGCACCACTGACAAAAAACCAAATGTATAAAGGCAACTAATACTTTTCATCTTTTAGACATTATTGATGTGAAGGATTGTTGGTTGTCTTCTGGATTTACTTAAGGAGCAGTGAAAATCCTCTGGGGGCAGAATGGAAATGCCCTCTGCCACACAAATTGAGTAACCTGGGAAGGGGAACTGTCCTTTAAAAGTTATGTTGTTGTTTCTTTTTTTATTTTTATTTCCGTAAAAGTATGGAGGATGTTGTTCCTGGAGGAAACTTATTTAGAAGTAGGGTCATTTGAGCAGAACTCCAGCCTGAGTGAAATGGAAAGCTTGGCTTCTGCCCAGTACTGTTTATTCAGGAAAGGAGGCAGGAGCATCCTCACCTCAGCTGCTCCTAAATCACTAACCCCATTAATCAGACCACCCCCAAGAATGAACTACATCCAAAGGAGGGAAGAGGTGCTCCTGGATAAAGCACCTCACACCCTAAAAGCCACTTGGATGGCACCGAGCTGTGAGGGGCTCTGAGTCCAGAAACTCTGGCTCCTGGGCTGAGCTCCTGAGATGCTGCTTGGCCTACTGGAGATATGATCTTCCTGAGAGTGACTGAGGAAAAGAAGGAAAAGAGGAAAAGAAGACAGAGAGAAAATGAAGGAAAGGATAACAGGGGAGAGGAAAAGGAGAAGATAAAAGGGAGGGGAGAGAAAAGGGAAGATGGTGGAGGAGAGGAGAGAGGAGAGAAGAAGGAAATGGTGGGAGAGAAGAGGAGGGGAGGGGAAGGATGGAGGGAGGAGAGAAGAGGAGTGGAGACAGGAGGAAAGATGGGTGCTGAAGAGAAGGGGAGGGAAATGGGAAGGAGGAGGAGGAGAGAGGCGGAGGGTAGAAGATGGGAGGAAAGAGGGAGAGAGGAGAGAAGAGGAAAGAGAGAGAAGCAGAGGAGGAAGGAGAAGGGAGGAAGGGGATAGAACTGGGGAAGGAAGAAGGGATAGGAGGAGAGAGCAGAGAGGAGAGGATGGGATGAAAGGGGAGGGAAGGGGAAAGAGAGAAAAAAGAAGAAAGAAAAGGGTGTAATCAACTTTTGCTCAGAAAACCTCAGGGAGAAGGGTTGAATGACTTGTCTAAAGCAGGAGTTGGCAAGGGAGTAAAGGCCATGAAAGCACAGAAGCCCAATGGCTCAGAGGTCCACAGTTACCTGGGACCCATGTTCTCAAATTCTAGGAAGACGTTAGAACCGTCTGTCAATCTCTTTGAGCCTGGGTCAGGCCCACAGCAGACAGACCCTCTCTCTGTGCTGGTCACTGTGATGAATGTGCTGGGCACGGGATGACCCCACGTGAGAGATGAAGGGTTAAGAGGACAGGACCATCCCGCCCGTTCATTTTGGGGCAGGAGAGGTATGAGACCAGCACGTGGTGATGACAATGACGGCAACTAGGAGCCATTGAGCTCAGGATTATTGTACTTCTCTTGAATTTTCTTAGTTAAGCCTCATGACCATCCTAGAGGTGGGTATTATTGGAGTTCCCATTTTACAGATGAGAAAACAGAGTGGATGGTAGCATCGCAGTCGAGACATGGGCTCTGGGACCAAACGCCCTGAGGTCAAAGCCCACTTTCTCGCGTGTATGAGCCTGGACACATCACTGAATCTCTCATAGCAACTGTTTTCTCATCTGCAAAATTGCCATACTCACCTCATAGATTGTTGTGAGTATCTAATGAGCTGATGGATACCTAATGCCTGATAGACAGTCAACACCGAGCATGTGGAGGCCGTTGTTAGTATGGTCACTATTCTCTCCATGAACGACTTGCCTGTGATCATGTGCTGGTCAGGGGAGGACTGGAGTCTTTCTGACCAGAAGTCCATGCAGATAACCCCAAGGCTATACTGCTCTCACGTGGGAACTCCCATGGAAAGTGTGGCTTTTTCAGGGAAGAGAGATCACATCAGGTTGAGGCACCACAACTCAAGTTGGCAGAACAATAGATGATCCTCAATGAATGGATAACATCTCAAGCTGCAGACATGGGCGCAGAGACCACTCCAGAGCTAGGAGCAAGTGGGAGCCAGGGCAAGGAGAGAGATAGACAGCTTGTGGAAAGAGCGAAAAAGCCTTCCCCGGCTGGAGTCGAGGCTGGCAGCAGGAGATTAGTGAAGATAAACCTCTGTCCAAGGCACTGCCTTCTTCCGGGAGTCCCCAGCCTAAGCCTACTAGAGTGGCCTGACAGCCAGTGTGCTGCTGTCCTAAACTTGCTCCTCTTTTAGAGCAAATAACGGTCAGCTTGGAGCAATATTGAGCCCTCATGTCTGAACCCATGTCACTGTCAACCAAAGCAGTTAGGGTCATCGGACACGTATTTCCATCCTAATGGACCCTGTCTGGTACCGCATTTGTCCCTGTGAAAACAAAAATTGGGACTTGGTTAAATTGTGCTCCCAGTTAACTATTCTCAGCACCCACCATGCATGAGTCATAGTGGATGATCTTCATGTGGAAAATGGCAGAGAGAGAGACACTCATTAAACTTTAATGAGCACGCCTCTCTTTATTTGTGCTATCAAAATATTTTGATGAGAAAAGTATGTTTTATTAAAATCAGACACAGAGTTTTTCTCATGTGTTAATCGTTGTAAGAGTCAAGAAAAGACTTCTCCATTTTGATTTTTAGTGAACAGCTACTTTTTTTGGAGAGGATGGAGGCACAGAGAGACTCTGACTGGTCTCCAGGCTAGAGACTGGCTTGCCTGCAATCTGTGGCATATAACATGGGAATGGTCTTCTGGTGGGTTTCTCCCCTTCTCAGTTAGCAGTGAAGGTTTCAGTTTTCAGGTCCTCTAGCCAACTAGAGTGAGAACACCAGGAGGGACACTGAGAGTCCCTACTGCAGAGAAGAAGAACATAGTGGCTAGAGTTGGATCTCCTGAGCTCATAATCCTACATGGGCTGCTTCAGGATCATTATTCAACCTCCTCCTACGTAAGATGGATCCAGTAAGAGTACTGGCCTTGTTAGGTTTCCAGGAGGGATCACTGAAATAATCCCCATAAAGAACCTACGGTAATCCTAGTACATACTCAACCACTTGTGCCTGGCCACCATCTTTCTTTCTTTCCTCCCTCCTCTCCCTCCTCTTTCTTCCTCTCTCTCTGTATGTCTCACACACACCCTCTCTTTGAACCTCTGTGTCCCCTTTTTCAGAATGAATAACACACTAATAATTATTCTTATCCTTCAGTACAATCATATGCAAAACTCAAAGTTGTGAGCATTAGCATCAGTGATGCTTGTGAGAATGCTTAGCCCATACCAGGACCTGGTAATGAATGTCCCCTGCCTCCCTCCCTGCCTGGTCCCATCCATGCCTGAGAAACCAGCAGGCACACCCCTGAGGATTGCTCAGGGTAGCATGTGGCCCTCTGGCCTATAGCGAACATAACCTCACCTGGTGGCGTCGACTCTGACCACAGGGTGTGCAGTGTGTGCACTGTTCTCTGTGGAATGTTCGTGGGAGGGAGACCACTCTCAAATGCCCATGAGACTGAGAGAGAAGAGGCATTCACGTGTCCCTCAGATGACCTCCATTCAGTACCTGAGAAATAAACTCTTCCAAGTGTCATTCTAAAACAGCTCATTAGCATTATCACATAGAACACATCCTACAGCCTTTGCAGAACATCACAAAACAGTGATGGAACTAATTTTCTCATAGAAACTAGGGACAATTTCGCTAGGAGAAAACATAACCACTTTCTACATGTGTGATTAAGAAAATTACAGGGATCCCTGGGTGGTGCAGCGGTTTGGCGCCTGCCTTTGGCCCAGGGCGTGATCTTAGAGACCCGGGATCGAATCCCATGTCGGGCTCCCTGCATGGAGCCTGCTTCTCCCTCTGCCTGTGTCTCTGCCTCTCTCTCTCTCTCTCTCTCTCTGTGACTATCATAAATAAATAAAATCTTTAAAAAAAAAAAAAGAAAAGAAAATCACAACCATGATCCCTGTATTTATAGCAGCATGATTTACGATAAGCAAGATATGGAAGCAGCCCAGGTGTCCATCGACTGATGAATGGATAAAGAAGACACGTGTGTGTGGGGGGGGAGGGGTGTTCGTATGTGTATACGATGAAATATTATTCAGCCATGAAAAAGAAGGAAATCTTGCCATTTGCAATGACATGGATGGAGCTAGAAAATATGAGTGAAATAAATCAGAGAAAGACAAATACCATATGATTTCACTCATATGTGCAATTTAAGAAACAGAACAAAGGGGAAAAGCAAGAGAGAGACAAACCTAGAAACAGTCTCTTAACTCGAGAGAACAAACTGCTGGTGACCAGAGGTAAGGTGGGTGGGGGGATGGGTGAAATAGGTGAAGGGGATTAAGGAGACCTATTGAGATGAGCACTGGGTGATGTGTGAATTGTTGTAAACCTGAAATTAATATCACACCATGTGTTAACTCATTGGAATTAGAACGAAAACTAAAAATTTAAGATAAATTTAAATTACAACCAAGAGCACACATTTTTTTTTAATTTTAAATAAAAAAATTAAAACTTAAAAATTTAAATTTAAAAAATTTAAAACTGAAATTGAAAAAAATTAAAAAATTTTAAAAATCTTTTAGACATTTAAAATGAGAAAAACATTTTTAACTTTTTAAAAAAAAATTTTTTTAATCTTTTAAAACATTTAAAATGAGGAAAATTTAAATTTTTTAATTTAAAATTAAGAAAAAATCTTTTAAACATTTAAAATGAGAACAATTGACTGTTTCTGAGCTTTTTTTTAATAGCATTTTGACATGCCTCACTGCTCCCCCACCCCGAGGTAGGCCCAGGCCCCACCGGTGTAGGTGTTGGCCAAGAGCAGCATGAGCAAGATGATAGCATGCATGTGCTCCTTGCTGATTTGTTCTGTTGGCTGAAAGAGTTTTCTTCCCTTTGATTCTTCCCTTTTAGCCACTCACTCTTTTATACAACCATGTATTCAATTCACTCAACAAATAGTCATTTGGTGCCCACTTTGTAAATAAGTTGTAGCAAGTGCTTAAAAAAAAAAAATCACCAGAGAAAAACTCAACACCGAGAACATTTTTATTGACTTTTTCTCTGAAATGGGGAGAAACTGCTGATTTTCCTTCTAGCAGTGCCTGCCCTAGGTCAGCTCCAAAAGTGCTGCCGCTCTGTTCTCGCGTGGGTGGGCTCTGCAGTGCCACAAAATAGCAAAATTTTGTTCTTTTGTTCTTTTTTGTTTTGGCTGAGTAATATTCCATTATATATATATATATACACATATATATAAAGCCTACGAAGGGAGGTGATTCACAGACATCAACAGGCAGAGTGTCCAGCAGGACTAGCACTGACTGGCAGGGGCCCCAGCACTGTGGGCTTGCAGCCTTGAGGGTAACACAGGTCACACAGGAAACATCCCCACCGCACCGCCCCCCCATCCCCTCCCCGGGGTGTGCCAAGACCTTCCTCGGGGCCTACACCTGCACTGCTGCAGACTGCAGCCTGGGAGTGGGGGACGCAGAAGGGGGACCAAATCCAACCCACTCAGTACTTGCCACACCATGCGGGGAGCAGCATCCACCCTGAAAAAGAGGTGCCCCTGCATAACTTGCCCAGATAAACCCCAGCACCGGTGTCACATTCACATCTGCTCTGACTTGAGACACATCAGCTGTTTTTAACCGGAGCTCACCCTCTAACTGAGGTTAAGTGTCGAATCCTCTTCGTTCCCCCTCTGCTCATGCCCCCAGAGCCACAGGCTAAACCAGAGCAGAGCGAGGCAGAAGGGTGCTGGGGAGAGAGCCTGAGCCCTGCTCCCCAGCATCCCAATTCATAGGCCTCTATCCTGCAGGGGAAGGTAAAACCGGGAAGCCACTTGGGGAAGGAGCACCCCAACGACAGCCACTGGGTAAACTGTGAGACTTACCTGCAGTTTCATTTTGTTCTGTGACAGCCTACACATCTGAGACTTTCCAGCCAGGAAAAAAAAAAAAAAAAATGAGAACAAAGACTCTGTGTTCTAACCGTCCCCTGAACCCTGACCCATTTTTCCCTCCTGTGTGTCCAAGCAAGTATGTTTGTCTCTTCCAGCCTCCCTTGGGTCGCATGTCTGAATCACCAGGACCATAGGTCACCAGGGAGACTGGGACAGGGCGTGGGGACCTGGGCTTTTCCACTTCTCTTTCCAGTGTGGGTGGAGGCTGGCAGCTCCTCTCCTGGTGGCTCTTTACTCCATTACCTGAGAAACCGTATCCACATCACTCTGCACAGGAGAACTTACGGGTGAGGAGGTTCTCGTGCTCATGCTGGCAACATAATATTCTCCCTTTAAACATCAGGTGCATTTAGATTCAATAAATGCCATGATTGAGACGCTCGGCCAGGTGATTTCACACATAATATCTCATTGAATCCTCCCAATAATGGCACGGGGAATCAAAGCCCAGAGAGTTCAGATGACTTGGCCCAAGGCCATGCAGCGGCAGCCCCTGATCTTGACCCCTGAGTCCAGTGCTCCCTCCGAGTCCCCAGCTATGGTCACTCACTGTGGCCCAGCCACTGCACTTGTGCCCTTGGCACTGTTTTATCAGTCTGTGGAGATAAACAAATACATCAGTCTATGGGGACCCATCTTGAGGGGTTCTGAGCAGGTGAAGCCTGTGTATCCCCAAAGGGTCCCAGGTGGGGCATCACCAGCCGTGACTTTACTTGCTTTGTTTGTCACAGAGGAGCAGGCACCGAATGTGCTGCATCAGCCAGAAGAGCATGTCCTAGAGGATGTCTGTGAGCCCTGCCACTACAAAGTGTGCATTTGCAGCTCCCTGCTCAGCACAGCTACCGAACAACCTGTATTTGAGAATGAAAATGAGAAATCATTGCTAACTGGGGAGCCTAGAATATAATTTTCTCTATATATTTCCCGTTTGTTGTTTTTTAATCTTAAAAAAGAAACACAGTCACAAAGTAAAGCATCAAAAATAATTAATCTTATCTACCTTCATATGATCCCACTCAGTTTGGGCTACTGGTTATTTTTAAAAACGATATTTCTATCTTTACCTTAAATAGAAAATCCTATTATCATTGAGTAATATATCAAGGTCCCAAGGCTACCTTGTCACATTTTACTCTGGTGTAGGAATTGGATTCTTTCCCCCGTGAGGTCGGAAACAAAGAGTTGGGTTACACATATATTTTCAAATTTTGTTCGGGGTCAAGTTATAATCATTGTGCTTACCTGGAAGTTTAGTGGTATAACATAAGGTAATACTGCGAATGATTTCTTCAGTCGATTTCAGAAAATAAAGAAGCTATTTTCATCAAAAAAAAAAAAGTTACTATTTTTGCCTCTCTGCTGTCAGAGATGACAGTGTCTGTAGTGTTTAAAGAGGAATGTTTTGGAGTTGGAAAGACCTAAATTTGTATCTGGGTTCTTCTAGTTTACTAGCTCTGTAACTTGGGTCCTTTGATTACCTTCCAAGTGTCAGATTGACATCAATTGAATGAAGATAATGAAAATGTTTGCCCCTGAGCCCATAAGGAGGGCTGATGAAACAAGATAACGTAAGTAAAACATGAGCAGAATGCCTGCATTACTAAGGAAATGCTAAAAATAATGTGAGGTGCTATTATCACGGTTACTAATCAGAGTCCGTGTGGGGGGTGTGGTTAAGCAATGACTCTGGCACCAGATTGTCTGCATTTAATCTCACTTCCCCTATTTATTATCCACATGAACTTGAACAAATTACTTCTCTGCGCCTCAGTTTCCTCTGTAAAATGAAGACTCATAGTGTCTACCTCATAGGGTTGTGAGGATTAAATAGTCAATATAAGTAAATCACGTAACAGCACTGTCCAATAGAACTTCCCGTGATTATGGGAATATTCTAAACCTACACAGTCCAATATAATAGCCACTAATCACAGAGAGTTATTGCGTACCTGAAATGTAGCTAGTATAATTAAGGAGCGAATTTTTAATTTAATTTAATTTAATTTAATTTAATCTAATTTAATTAATTTAAATTCAAATAGCCACCTGTGGCGACCATATTAGACAGTGCAGACTTAGAACATCGCCTGACGACCAAAAAACCATTCGTTTTATGTAGTAAATGCTAAACCAAGTGAGTTAGCTAGAAGCAGTGGTGGTGCTGGTGCTGGTGAGCACCGTTCACAAATAAGAAATAAGAAAAAAAAATTTATTTTCCAGTAATACATGTAATACATTATTGATGGCACTTGAAGTAAGGGCCACGAGGTGAAATAATAAATTGTGTGAATTATATTGCCACTGAAATTCGTTCTTTCTCAAACTTTTTCCTTCATTTCAGTTTCAGTATTGAACATGGTTACGCATATTATAAAGCATATACTCCACGGGAGAGATCGTGTGATTTCCTAAAAAGTAATTGCTTCCAAAAGTTTACATGTATGTGCATGTGCACCCACCAGTAACTTTCTCTTTCAAAAGAGAATCAAAACAGTGACTCATTATCGGGAAGTAGTATAAAGGACAGGAACTTGGTATGTCCATATTGGTGAATGCTGTTTAACTTGGAAAAGCATCATATTTCATGTCAGTACTTAAAACCAGATATTTTAAATGGGATACTGAAAACAATTAGGGCCATCAAACACGTGGAAGAGATTTTGATGTCATGAAGGATGACCCACACTTTAGTCTTTTGTCTGGCTCTTCTCTGGAGTACACAGAAAAGTTTCTTCCTGAACGAATCTTCTCTGGATTGCTCAAGGATCCCTCTATTTAACTTTTTATAAGAGCGAGACAATCAGAAACAGAACTACAATGATATGAATTATTTTTACAGCATTAAAGAGAAGGGAACAGTGCAGATTCCTTAAAGAATTGGATTTGGGCATTTTCATCACGATGGTCTTCTCAGCATTTGGCAGGTATCACAGCAAGGTGCCTCACTTAAGTCAACACATGCTGTGAAAATACTATGTGTACGTTCCATTTTCCTCAAAAGAAGGGAGGAAAATATCTCCACTTAATTTCCCTAAACAGAAAACAGTGATGTTAAAGGTTAGGCAGGCTTCTATACTTGGTTTGGTTTGAGTCTTTGGGGTTCGTTATCATCTCAGTAGTCAGGCAAGGGGAATTTACATTCTGGGTGCAGGAGATGCATGTCAGGAAAGGGAAACTGAGTCTTTGTCAACTGCAAAAGCAACACTCTACAACGTGAGAAGAGACCTCTCTTCTCAGCCTCCCCACCTCTCCCCGGCCTCCTGCCCGCTCAGGATCGGGGAAGCCCGGGCAAGTATTTACATGCCCATGGCAGCAGCTCGATGCAAAAATAACATCTAAACCGAAACTGGTTAGGCATGATGCATGAAGTTATGTGAGAAGGCTTAATCTTCAAATCATGGCCAGATCTAAAGCCCACCCATGAAGGGCTAAGCACAGGGGCCAGCCTTTCAAACATTAAGTTTCCCCAGCAGTGTCAAAAGTGACCTGGAATCTTTCTGTTGAGCTAGTCTTGCCATATGGAAATGACTCTTCAGCTGGAGCCCATGGGTGGGAGGAGGCCATCAATAGACTTCGGACTCTGTAATGAATCCCCTAAAGCCATACGTGAGATGTGTATGTGTCTTGTATTTGTCACTGTGTGTATCTGTGTTGGGGAAGGGTCAGTAGCTATTACTAGATTTTTTTTTTTACGTATATATATATATATAAAGGGCTTCTGTCCCTACTTGTAATAGCATTCCATGAAGACAGTAGATGATTCCAAAATATTTCCCCCTCTGAAACTAAAGTGATCAGACTTTTTTTACCAATAGCATCTCTGAAGCAGCCCCTACTTTCTCCATTTCAGACAGTTTTTGCAAACATTATCTTATATTTTTAAAAATCTGAAAGTGTTCTGAAATTTTTTTCCAACTTAGGAAAAATATGTTGGCCACACTTGAGAATTAAACCAAGAGTACGGGGATCCCTGGGTGGCGCAGCGGTTTGGCGCCTGCCTTTGGCCCAGGGCGCGATCCTGGAGACCAGGGATCGAATCCCACGTTGGGCTCCCGGTGCATGGAGCCTCCTTCTCCCCCTGCCTGTGTCTCTGCCTCTCTCTCTCTCTCTCTCTCTCTCTCTCTCTCCCTCTCTCTGTGACTGTCATAAATAAAAAAAAAATTTAAACCAAGAGTATTCAGAGTATTCTAATAATGCACTTCTGTACTTCTAACATCTATATCGATGGAGTCAGGACATCTGGGAAGAAAGTGAAAATTTCAGCCTGTCTTCTAAAATGTTTTGTCTGCATCAAAGATTTTCAACTGGGGAGCAGTTTTCTAAGTTGGTTCCTAGAAATCAGCAGGAGTGCTTAAACTAAACTTATTATAGGCTCTGCCTGAGATTCTGAATTAATTGCTTGGGAGTGGGCCTAGACCTCCATGATTTTAAAGTTTCCCAGTGGGCTCTGTGTGCATGGAAGGCTGAAGACCACCGGTGAAGCACTGGACACACTGCTTGGCATATGATCCATGCTCTCTTGGTGACACCTGCTGCAGTCACCACCACGATCATTGTCTGCTCCACCCCTGATCCCTCTGACCCCTGTGCTGCCCCCATACCACCCAGCAGACATTAATTTGAATGTAATAAACAAGGAGAATTGGCTGCAATTTTCATTTTTCTCATAGATTTTTAAAATCCCACAGACATAAATTTAGACGCAAACTGTGTCTTAAAGGGTAAAGCCATAAAGATTTATTCTTTACTGTAATCAGTAAGTGAGAGTCTTTTTCTCTGGGAATTGTCCTTCCTCTTTGCCTCTGTTCATAACAAAGGCTCACTTCCATCTGATTTTTTTCTACAGTATATTCTGCTTAAAGAAATAGGGTATGATAATGGCTGAGTTGTTACATGGGAAACTCAGTCAAGAAATTCCATAATTAAGCAGTTCATCTAATTTCACAAGTACTTATTTGCTGGGCGCTGGCTAGATACGGGAGTTGAAAGTGCACTAAAATATAAGATGAGTAAAACAAACTACCTTGAGCTCTGCTATTCCAAGCACAGTATGAGCTATCAAGTATGGAGCTTTTGCCTTGTGCCCTACAGTGTGTTTGTTGCTTTATGTGCATTATCCCATTCTACCCTTTTCTTATGAGGTAAGAACTATTATTATTATCTTGTTCCCAAGTTATGTCAAGCCTATACAGATCCATCCAGCCAGCACACATAGCTCCAAAACAAACAAACAAAAAACCCATAGTCACGTGGCTGTTTTCCAGCTCATTGTGTGGTGTGGAGAAAGCATACCTACCATTCCTGGCACCTAGTATACACAGTCTAAGAGTAAATAATATTAGCATTTCACATCGATGACCCCATAGGAACGTCAGTCCAGTCTCTGAGACAGGAAACCTGAATCTCAAAAAAGTTGAGTAGGTCACCCAAGGCCCCACTACTAGTTAAGTGCTGAATTGACATTGAACTCTGGCCGCCTCATGAGATGCTTTGCCAAATACCCGATATTTCTGAGACTTGTCATAGATAAACTAGCCAACAAACGGCCTTACATTCTCCTGGACTCAGATGTAACTGCAGATGAGAAGGGTTTTTTTTTTTCTGCCTATTTTAGTGTTCAGATTCCTTTTCTTCAAGTTCCACGGTGATACTCCCTCATTGGCCTAATGAGGGCCATACTTTTCTTTCTAGTGTGACTAAAAGTAAGAAGGCTCAGGCCCCCTGGAGCATTCTCTTCCTCTTGAACTCAGGAATCCCCTGTATCCTGGCAGAAAATTTGAGTCCTGTCCAGAAGCAGAGTTTGCCTGGCCACCCTCACCACGGAAATGTGTTGCTACACCAAATGCACTTCCACCTCCTGCTGATAAAGAGCAGCTGGTGGTCATGGCTATTAACCTGAGCTCTAATTAGGGTGGTTTTTATAATGAGGAAAAGAGTGTGATTCTAATTAGTAATTTTCCATCTTTGTCTCAATAGGTATCCCCCAGTCAAAGCAATCAGCTATCCTCATCACACTGGTTCCTTCACCAAAAAAATAACCATTCTGTTAAACCAGCAAAAGTGAAAATGGCTGAGGACACAGGAGAACAGAAAAGGTTTTATGCACTGCTAATGAGCTGCATTCTCCACCCCCCCACCCCCCCCCCCCGCCAACTTCTGTCTTAGGTCCGTGGCGCCAAGATGGTTGGTTCTGACATGGTGGTGACAGTTGAGTTCACCAATCCCCTGAAAGAAACTCTGCGGAATGTGTGGATACACCTGGATGGTCCTGGAGTGATAAAGCCAATGAGGAAGATGTTCCGGTAAGGAACATCTCAGTGGGGACTGAGAAGGTGACAAGTGATGTGGGATTGTGGGAAGAATTAGTGTTCTCTGTCTTTTCCAAACTTACATCTAACACCCAATGAACATGTCTGTGAAGCTGCCGCCTTCTTATTCGCCATTTCTAGGAGTCCTGGGGTAAAAGTAAGGTTGGTTTGACTGGCACTTCCATCATTTAATCATTAAAACCACCCTAATGAGGTAGGTACCATTATCATCTCCCTTTGGGTAGCAGAGGCTTGAGAGGTGGACTGGTTTGCCCCAAGTTTCATAGCTTACAAGAGAGAGGTACCCAAATTCAGACTCAGGGAAGCTGATTCAGAAACTCAGATTCAAGGGTGTCTGGGTGGCTCAGTCAGTTATGTGTCTGCCTTTGGCTCAGGTCATGATCCTAGGGTCCTGGGATGGAGTCGCAAGTCAAGATCCCCACTCAGCAGGGAGCCTGCTTCCAGGTCCTTTTTCCCCCTCACTCATGCTTGTCTCTCTCTTATGCTCTCTCTCTCTCTTATGCTTGCTCTCTCTCTCTCTCTCTCTCTCTCTCAAATAAATAAATAAAATCTTTAAAAAAAAATAAAGGAAACTGAGTTTCAAGTATTCTACTGCACTATCTCCTCAGGTGTCAATTCTACTAACGTCCATGGAGTACCTACAATGTGTCAGGCAGTATGCTAAAAGATGTCCCTTATCAAGGGCTTTCTCCCAGCCCTGCCTCCCAGATTTCCCTGACACAAGCATTCTACAACTGTTGTTTTCAGGAGAATAAAGAGGAGCCTGGGGCACCCTGGGTGGCTCAGCAGTTTAGCACCACCTTCAGCCCAGGGCATGATCCTGGAGACCCAGGATCGAGTCCCGCATCGGGGTCCCTTCATGGAGCCTGCTTCTCCCTCTGCCTGTGTCTCTGCTTCTCTCTCTCTCTCTCTGTTTCTCATGAATAAATAAATAAAATCTTTAAAAAAAAAAAAGAGGAGCCTAAAGACTTGCAAACTTGGTTCTCTATTTAGGGGACCAACGACTGCTTCAGGCTCTGTGATAATATGAATGAGACTGCTTCCTCCACACCTAGCGCCATCACATTGTGCCCTGCAGTTTCCTAGCTTCTGTGACTTCTGCTGACAAAGAGTGTCACCCAGCAAGATAGCCCATTCCACAGTTAGGTAGCTCTCCTTATTAGAAAAAATTCTACCTTTTTAAAAATATTTTTGTTTATTCATGAGAGACACACAGAGAGAGAGGCAGAGACATAGGCAGAGGGAGAAGCAGGCTCCCCCCTGGGAGGAGGGAGCCCACTGTGGGACTTGATTCCAGGACCTGGGATCACAACCTGAGTCAAAGACAGATGCTCAACTGCTGAGCCACCCAGGCGTACCTTTTGATCCCACCCAGAGATCCTAATTCTGCCATTTGGATCAGCACAGGATAAAGCTCATCTCTTTTCCGTCTGGTGCCTTGCAAATGTTTGCAAACAACTGTCACATCTTCTCTATACCTCTCCTGACCTCTAATGTGTCTTTAGCTTCCCCTCCTCCCCCACATACTCTAGTTTGTCATTGCGCTCCTTAAAGTGTGACACCCAGAATGGATCCCAATCTTTGAGGCTTAATACTTTCATTTCTACCACAAATAAATCCCTGTCAGCATCAATCAATCTAGCATATTTCCTGTGGGGGTGAACTTCTGAAACATAGAAGGGGAGGTGGATGGGCTGCAGAAAATGCTGGATGACCAGCTATGTTAGGAATCTCCCTATTGCCCTTTCTGGAAGCTACCCCCTCTGAATCTGTGGGACCAGGCCAAAGCCTACTTCACCCCTTATGGGATGTCTTTAAAGAACAATTTGCCCACTAAGTGCTTTCTGCATTTCTTTCAAATTACAGTGCTCACAGCTTCTGCAATCCCATTGTCTAAGAGACTCCTGCTGCCAGTGAATACCATAAACAACAGAGAAAATAATTCGAGTGCGTTCTTAAAAAATGCAAGCACAAAACATAACCCTTCCTGTGCTAATAGGAAAGTTGCAAGAAAAAAAGAATTAAATTAGAAATCATCCTTAGTGAGAGGGAGAGGTCAGCAGTGATAGCCCTGCTTTCGTCATAAACGACAGCCTCACTCACCCCTTCTCGCACCTTCCCACTCGAATCAGATGCGAGAATCACTCAGGCAAAGTGAAACACGTTTCTTCTTCAAAACAACCCCCCGCTGCATCCAATTTTTCCTTCTCAAATGGTAACCCCAGAAGCTTCATCTGAGGGTATTGGAACCTCCTACTACCTGTACACTTTGGCTGTGCCAAAAATCCCACCTTGATCACAAGCCAATGCATCAAAAGAGACAATCTGTGTTAGAAGAAAGGTTAGTCCTCACATGGTGCAATGGCCCACCATTTGGGAGGCATGGCACTCCAAGTGGGTTGAGTGTACAGGGGCTTATTGTTAATATCTGACATTGGGATAGGGAGAATTGGAGGGAATCATGGAAAGGATGGAAGAGCCCAGTCCTTACATGGACACAAGGCAAATTCCCCGCCCACACTCTTCCTTAAGGTAGTTACGTCCAACACATTGGTCTATGTCAAATAGGTAACAGACAGAAAGTGAGGTTCTCAATCTCTTATAAGAATCCAGATCCAGGGGGTGGACTTCTCCAATACATGGGGTAGCTTTATTTCTCGGAGACTGTCAAAAATTGGAAAGAACTTGAGAGAGAAAATATTTGCTATCTAGGGTGGGCTCAGGACTTTGACGATAATTACTACTTTCTCTGTCTCTCCTGACTCTAGCACACACATTTGAATCCAAGACCTGAGCCAGCCAGCACCCACGTCCATATTGTCAGATAATTACAAGCATCCAGGGTACCCTTGGCTGCCAAGATCTGATCTCAGAGTGGCAGATCCATATAACAACTTGGACCCTTAAAAAGAGCAATTGTGTAGAAGCAGAATCATTCACAAGACTGAATTCCTTCCCAGGATACACATCTTGAATAGTCAAGGGACTTGCTACCCCCACATATTCACCCACAATCCTGCCAGGGCCCTAGAAGGCAAGGGGTATCAAACACAAAGCAGGGGGCCTGGAAGGAAGGAGCTAGAGAACAGGGAATTGAACTAGAAATGAGGAAAGCAGTGATGTTTCACTCCTTGCTCAGGGGATGAGCCAACTGTGCTCCGAGATGCTTTACCTTCCTGCCTTCTGCCACCACCTCCCACCTATCTCAGATGCTTGAATGTGCTGCCCCCACAGACTCTCAGCTTTCAAGTTTCTGCACTTGATAATTCCAGAACATCAAATAATTCATCTTCTAGATTCATTTATCTCTTTAAAAAATTATCAGGTTCAGTAAGTTATTCCAAGAGGAAAAGTTCCCCGACTTTGTGATTTTGTTTTAAATTTTGAGTTTCTCAAGTAGGACAGAAGCTGAGGGCTAGACACATGGAGAACAACCCATAGATAGTTGCAGTTTATTGTAATAATAATCCCATTTGCCTGCATGCATTCAAGATGATAAATGGCCAGCGTATCTTGATAGCTCAGCACATTAACTGAGAACCATTTATCACAACATCTATCCCCAGGCAAATAGGATTATTCCAGTATCACTCCACTTAACAATATGGGTGAGTGATTCTTTCCTCTTTCTGTACATATTTCTCTATAAGTCAATGCATACTTAGATATGCATGTATATCTTCACGCATGAGTATCTTTGTGTGATGCTCTTGAGTAGACATCTATACACGTATGAGATGAATGTATGAATATCATTGTGGGGCCAAGTTTATGAGTAAGAGCCAATATCAAATGAAGCTCAGGGATTATAGTTTCTATTTGAAGTAGTCACCTGCATTACATGGCCCCAGGCCAGATCCTTAAGACAACTATTTTGCAAAGTGTTTCTGATAGATCACTTGGGGAAACCAGGGAAGAAAGAATGAATGGATCAGAGCAAAAATAACCCAGCTCTTGAGAAATAAATGTCTTAAAACATGTATTCATGTTGAATTAATCACTGTAAATTAAGGATAGAGAATTGTTTCTCTGCAAACAGGCAGGAGGAACTTACATTCCTAGTTGCTTTGCAGAGAGTTCAGGCAGAGGAAGCAACAACCACAAAGATGATTGTGGTAATAATCATAATTAGAGCAACGACAGTGAAACATATCTAAACAACACTTGGCACTTGCTATATTTTACCATGCTCCTAAATGTGTACAAATAGAAATTCACCCCACGCTCTCCACAGTCTATTCAAAATTCTATAGTGTCTGCCTTTTATAGGTGAGGAAACCCATGGTGAGGTCAATGTTTTTCAAACCTTGAATCATAAAATCAATTTACTGAGTTTGAAAAATACCTATATAGGTTATGTGTGTGTGCTTTTCACCCAAATTGGCCTTTATATAATGGACAAAAATAATTTACAGAACCACATTTATAAAGAACAGAAGAAATTTATAAAGAAAAGAATTAGTAAGTACCAAATTAATGGAGACATTTAGACCAGCAGTGACCGTGTCAATGTCTGGAGCAGTTCCACAGACAGGAGTCCCCAAGGCTTTAGATGCCTTTTCCAATTCACTGGGCATAGGTATAAGAGTTTGAAAGGGATTTCAATACAGTGTCTAGATTTCTAAGATTTGGGGCATTTCCCCTCCCTATCCCAGAGGACATACACCCATGGACAGCTAAAATACATATTGTTTTAGCTCTATTTGAGGAAATTCTGGGTTCTAACTTTACATAGAATAGGTCAAGCACAGGTATATAGCCCTGTATTTCTCCCTACACTTTGGCTGTTGTTTAAAGTAATGCGTGGGATGCCTGAGTGGCTCAGTGGTTGAGCATCTGCCTTCGGCTCAGGGTGTGATCCCAGGACCAAAAGATTGAGTCCCAAATTAGACTCCCTGCAGGGACCTTGATTCTCCCTCTGCCTATGTCTCTGTCTCTCTCTGTCTCTCATGAATAAATAAATAAAATCTCTAAAAATAAATAAGTAAAGTGATCTCTATGGCCCTGGCACCCAAAGACTGAGGCCTGTGAATCACTCCAGACTTTTCTGGCAGTTCCCCTTCCTTGTAATCACTCCTAACAGCACCCCAGCCTGGACCTACAACACCCCCAGCTCCTTTGGTCCCTCAGTCCCTCCACAGTACTTGTAGGAAGTGCCCTCCACTAGGGACGTATTCACAGAATTCCTCTACACAGCATGTTCCTCATTTCTGAGCATGAACATAATCTTCATGTCCCCCAGCACATCTTTATTCTTCCATGGCTGGGCCATCAGGCGGTGACCATGGAAGATTCCATAAGCCTCCTTAGGATCTCAACTTCCCCGCTTGTAAATGAGGTAGCTGGACTAAGTGATTCCTAAGTCCTTTCTAATTCTGATGAGCTGTGCCTCAACAATCCCATGAAAACAGGTCCCTTTCTGTCTCAGACACTCATTATGGTCTCCCTTCATCTACCTAATGCCCTCCCAGAGAAGCACTAGCCCAGAATCCCCCGCAAGGCCACCTAGCACATGCCCTCCCTGCAGATCAGAGAGCAGAGACCAGGAATCCTCCACAAACAACACTGCAAGAAGCTCTTAGTACTGAATAAAAGGGCATCCTGCTTATTAAAAACAAAGCAAGCACAATGGCCAGAAAGGTCATCTTCATGGAGTCTATAGTGTGAAACACAGCATACAGTGGTAGAAAGAGCATGGATTTGGGAATCAGAACTACCTGGGTCCAAATCTCCTCTCTCCTGGTTCACAACTGCGTGATCTTAGAAAAACTGCTTCATTTGTTTATCCCTCCATTTTTCTTAACTATTCAGTGTCTCACATAGTACTTGCCTCAAGGGACTATCATGCATGTAAAACTTGCACGTAACTTCCTCTTGAAGCTTCCATAGAGTAATATAAGTGAAGCACTCCAGAGAAGCCTTAACATTCCCAACCCTGATTGATCTCAGTCATTCAGTAGGAGTCAGCTTGCCCATGAATCTTAGGAAAACCTCAGAGTATAGGCTGCAGAGGAAGAGAAGAATACCAGAACCATTAGAGGCCAGTCCTGTTATCAGGATAGAGACAAGTGAGTCGCAAAAAGGTGCATGGGCAAAGGAACCCAATTTGGTGGTTAAACAGGATTATGAATTATAGAACATACAAATACTCCATCATTTGGCAGAAGATAGGGTTATGTTCCAGATCTTGGGCCTGGGAACAAGGTCTATCCCAAGGGGATTGGCAAGAACTAATTAGAATATCAGGACCTCAGGAAAGGCAGCTGGGGATTCAGATAGGAGTCTAATCCAGGAGGGAACCAGAGTGGCCCAAAATGAGCCAAGAGAGACCAGTCACATCCATGAGGCTACTGTGGAGGGTAGGGGACAAGCTAGACTTCAGTTGACTCATGGCTGGTGGAAGGCTTAGCCCAACTTCACCACACATCAGCTGCATCACATCTACTGGGTGGCCAGTAGTTGATGCATCCAAGTGGAAGGAACTGGCACATCTCTATTCTAACTACAATCAACTGAGAGAAAGAAAGCATGTGACTCAGGCAGGGGTTCTCACTGCTTCCTAATCAAGGTGGGGAATTGGATCTGCCTCTCTGGAGAGTAAAACCTTTCCTCTCCTTTCCATCCTTTCAGTGAAATCCAGCCCAGTGCCACCATACAATGGGAAGAAGTGTGTCGACCCTGGGTGTCTGGCCCTCGGAAGCTGATAGCCAGCATGACGAGTAACTCCCTGAGACACGTGTATGGCGAGCTGAATTTGCAGATTCAGAGACGACCTTCTGCATAAATGCATAGGGGGCTGAGTTGAACCTGGGCAGTGGGCTTCTTGTAGTCTTGGCCAAGGAAATTCTAATGCAAAAAATAGCTCTTGCTTTATCTTAGTTGTGAAGACCCAGCCAGGACTACACAGGGCCCCACAGTGAAGATGCCACATATTTCAAAAACTACTTTTCGGTGTGACTATTCAACATGGAAGTTAGTTTTTAATCATTCCACCTTCCAAGGATTCTGAGCATTAGCTTTAATTAAGCTCTAATTAAGTTCTCATAGCTCATAAGAGTAAAAGTCATCATTTATCATCACAAATGGCTGCAGCTCCAAATATCAGAGGACTTTCCTTAACAAGGGGATTTGCTCAATACCTGGCCTCATGTAAAACAAGACTCTGATCTCCCACTCAGCCTTTTGGAGGTAATATACTCCCCAAAAGGGAGAGAAGCACATGATTTGGGCCCTAGAATTCTATTCCCCTTTTTTTGGAATCAGGGTCTATGCTCTAGGGTCAGAATATTTTTCCCAAATATTGAGAACAACATCATTTTTCTTCTTGGCAAAGCCAGGGCAAGATCTTTCATCTTGCACCTGCGGCAAAGCAACTGCCTGCCAAATTTCACAGATTTACCTTGTGAGAAGATGTGGCCCCATATTAACAAATTGCATTTGTGGGAAACTTAATCACCTAAGAGGAGATAAGATAGCAGGTGCAATACTCAGATCTATTAAATAATGTAGTTTTATGGTGTGTTCTATAGGAGGTGTCACACTGTGGCCTGATCAGCAGGAACCAATATCCTTTACTCTAATACTTTTGGGGCCACAGGACTCGAAAGTAACAAGGCTGACATGGGACAGGAAAAATGAAGAATTAGTCTCTTTATTATTAGTGATTATACTTCATCTGTCTCTCTGGGATCCTCTCTTTCATACAATGATGCCAGCCCAGGTACCTTTTTAGAGATAGAAAAGCCCTGTGAGTTGGAGAATCTGGCAGATTTAGTAGCCAGACATGTGGAACGATGGGCAGCCACTAATTCCCTATTGTCCTCCGTATCACTCATGTTGAGACCTCAGCTCCAGACTCAGATACTAAAAGGTAATATGGACTCCATGGTGCAAGTAGCCAGCGCTAACACAGACGGGATGACAGAGGATGTTGACAAGGTTCCAACAGCCAAGGCTACCTGCTATTTGCAAGGCTGATTTATGATCAAAATTATCTATCGATATGCCTTGGGTATGATTCTTAGAGAAAACAAAAACAAAGTGGAAAAAACTAGAATGGAATTTTCTGATCTACATAACCACATTTCTAAGCCCTTGAGTTGGTTCTGGGCACCAGGGATCCATGAGGGTGGGTGGTCACCTCCTTATGTGCATCATACCTAATTTCATTAAGTAATTAATAATTCCAGCATTTGCCAAGCCTTCCAATACTCAATTTTAAAATGAAATGCATTTTGCTATACTATTAAACTGGCTTAATGTAGTATATCCTTATTAACTAGAATGTAATCAAAGCTTCAAATAAAGTTAATGTGATTGTGTTTGCATCTGCATAGAAGTGAACACTTTTAATTTTTATTACAACACACTACCAAGCACAGGTGCTCAAGAAACCAGCCTTCCTTAGCAGTAGATGACCCACCCTGGCTAGGAAAGCAAGCATTTTCCCTTTAAAGGAAATGACTTTAATAGGTACTCATGCACAGTTAGCTATCTTCACTGCTCTCTTTACATTTTACTAACTACATTCATCAAAGGAGGAAGTGTATATATATTTAGTTCAAAAACAGCTTCCAGAAACTGCAAAAGCTCTGTAGATACTTCATGAATGATCTCACAAATCATTATAGTTCATCAGTAGACCAACTAGCGTGGATACCTATCACAATGAAAACATTTTGTGGTCTTAGAACAGGGATGGAAAATACATGGCAAGTGTGTATGGGAGATCCTACATTCATGGCAATACCACTGAACAACTGCCGCTCAGATAGGGCCTCAGAATTCTCCTCAACACAGTACACCAGGCAGCTATTACCAACTGATTTAGAGTTGGCACTCAAAATAAAACCTATTCATCATGCCTAAGAGCCAGCCCATCCCCTCTGACAGCTGGGATTCTACACTGTATAATAATGCTGTGGCTCTAAAAATCATTTTATCAGTGGTAACAAGTAATGAATCTCAGCACCAGGGACTCTGAATTCCAGTTTCTGCCTCTGCTTGTCCTCTACTCTATGGTTCTGAACAAATCTTTGTGTTTATAGCTTCAATGATCAAAGAAAGGTAATAATACTTACATTTCTACAAGATTCTTCTGGGGATATATAAAGCAAAACTTAACAACAACACATGCAAAACTATCTACAAAAGTATATAGATGATAGACAATGAGATAGGTAGATAGATGACAGATAGAGATGGAAAGAGATTTATGAATATGTATATACATATATTTTTTCCAAGTAATTTCACTTCATTAACCTTGTAAAAGAAGTAAAAGCAAACTTCCAGCTAGTTGATAAAGAACCTCAAAAGGTCTAGGAAGCCATGCATCATGGCAAATCAAGCTGTGGATGGGAGCCAGCAGTGAAATCAACCCTGAAATCTTTTGTCTCTCAAAGTTTTTAAGAAAATTGAATTAAAATCAACTTCAAGGCTCTTCATAAAGCTGCAGTATAACAACAAAAATATGTACAAATTTATAATAAGAATATGAAAGGAAATGGAGTTGCCAGTCTTGTTGGCAAAGTCACAAAATTCCAGATATAAAGTCATCATTTATGAAAATCCTTCCAATATTAAGTTAATAGTCAACCAACCCAACCATCCATTCATTCATTTCTGTCTACCATCCATCCATCCTTCTACCAGCCAGACAGCCAGATAGCCTTGCAACCACCTATCCACTCTTTATCCCCTCCATCTATTGAATTATTCATGCATTAATTAATTAATTAATTGTGCAAGCATGAATTCAACAAGTATTTATTGAACATTAGGCATCATACTAGATTCTAGGAATTCAACAATGAAAAGTCTTATGGTCCCTACCCAGAAAGAACTCACATCCAGAGGAAGCAACAGGATATATAAATAGATAAGGTACAAGGTGATACTATGTTAATAGAGGGATGCCCAGCATACCATGGGAATAAAGACAAAAAAATACCTGAAAAAGCCTCCCTTAGTATTTCCAATAATAGAAAAGAAATTTAAATTGAATTATGCAAAAAAGAACAGGAAGTAAGATGGATATCATTTGACAAAGAAGAGCTCATGTAACAGCCTAGAGAAAAGAAAGAGCATGACCTTTCTGGAGAACTGCATGGCAAGATGGTCAGTGTCCAGCAAGAAGAGTCAGGGCTCTCCATATTCACCATAATGACTCATGAGATCATTCGTAAGGTATCTACAGAGATTTCAGTCACAGAAGTGCAGGTATGGGTCAGAGTTGGAGCACTTCCAAGAATGAGAATTTGTGCCTTCTGCCCTGCATTGTGGTGAAAGGCTAATTAGAGACTGCTAATAAAAAATAAACTGGATCAGAACTAAAAACTATAGTGTGTGGGTCAAGGAGGGAAGAGGCCAAGAGAGTATGGGGTGGAATGCCTAACTCAGGTCAGTGAGGAAGGTATAAGATTGGGAACACGGCCACACTGGGGTCTAGGAATGGGATATGAAATGTAGATACAAGTAGATACAAAGTGAGAAAGGTAGCATGTCAAGGGGAGCTGTCCATTTCAAAGACTGATACAAGTATGTGACAATCTCCTTAAAGTTGAAATTTGAGCAACCAAGTAATTACCGTTCCCAGAGACTGATGAAGACTAGGATCTTATTCCTAGGGCCATTTTCATTTCTGTCTTGAAGGCAAAGCTCTCTCTCAGTACCCAAGAGAGCCAACTGCTTCTACAGACACTTCTTTCTACCTTAGGACAAATGTTTCCTTCCATTTTCAGCACTTTGACTCACTTGGACTCAGTTTTACCTTCTTAGTCTCGATAGAAGAATGAAAACAACACAACAAAGACATCTTTTGAGTGTATCTGTCAGAAATCACTCTATTAAGAACAAAAACATGAATAAATGAGAAGAAAAAACAAAGACCTCTGTTGCAGCAGGATGAGTAACTAGGAGTTGTGCTTACCTCAAGTGCCAGGAGTTACACTAAGCATTTTTTATCTCTAAAGACAATGGCCATTTTTAAAAAGATGCATGGTCAGCTTGCTACTGATACAATTAATGGGCTCCCATTAATTTTCACACTAATCATTGTTCTAGGGCTTAAGTAATTATCTAAGCAATGTTTCACCAGCCTGAAACTAATTCACAGATAAGGGGTCCTAATGACTATTTCCTATTAGTAAAAAAGCAAGCACCTATAACACAAAAAGGATTCTTTCCTCTTCTTTTTGGTTTGAGCAAGTTTAGAAAGTGGAAAATATAGCATGAAAAATAATTACAATCAGACTTAGAATTTGTTACCAAAAGGGCATAGATTATAGAATACCATTAAATTGTTGCCACCACTCCACCTTCCCACTCCTCAACTCTAGGCAGTCTCTGTGACTGCTTTGATTGAAGGAATGTGGTAGAGACAATGCTACCAGTTCTAAAGCCCAGGCCTTGAGAGACTGGTAGCTTTCACTTCTTGTCTCTTAAAATCATCTCCATAGAAAGCCTGAGCTTCCACGTAAAAGCTCAACTACTTTGAAACTGCCATCCTGGAAAAGCTCCCTGTTAATGCTCTGGTTAACCATCGTAATGAAACTCAGCCTTCCAGCAACCTCTACCAAGGCACCAGACATGATAATAAAGCCATCTTGGGCTCCCCAGTCAGCCATCCACTAGATGAGTACCAGCACCAAGTGACTTCAGTCACTTAGAGCAAAAGAATGACTCTACCACACCTTGCCCAAATTCCTGACCCACCAAACCATGAGATATGATAAAATGGTTGTTGTTTTAAGTCACTAGATTTGAGGTTGTCTGCAATAAAGTAAGATAAAATCAGACTATTGAGCCCAACAATCTCAGAAAGGAGAGCAATGTACTGATTAAGGCTCTTCTTGTTTTGAGGAAATGCTGTTTTTGAACTTCATCTTTTCTTTCCAAAAAAATGTAGAATGATGTATAGTTTGTCATTACTCCATATATCTGAGGAGACCTAATATGTTTATTTCCAAGTCTGTGAGTTTAAGTTTGCCAGTTCCTTGAACTCTTCTTTTAAGCTATGGTTTTCTGGGATCTTCATCAGCTTCATTGAGGTTTGGTTAGATGTCATTAGGGGTAACTTGGAAATGGGAGAGAGAGCACGAGGAGAGAGGATGACACTACTCTCTCACAGCGGCTTAGGAAATCGGGCCATTCCATTGAGAACCTCACAGCGATGTCAGATCCTCTACTACCACACATACCCTGCCTCCCCATGAGTTGAAGTACTAGGGAACAGTCTGGTCATGAGCCTACATGACATCGTCTTCTCCCTGAACATTCAAAAATGCCTTGATTTGCACATAGATCTACCTTGATCTAACTATGTGAAACAAAATGGAATAAAGAAACTTATTTTTATATCAGTTTTACCTAAACCCAAAGTTTGTGGCCCCTATTACCTATAAGACCAATAATGGCCTGAAACCTGAAGTTTCCAGTTAAAGATGAGTCAAAACCTAGCCAATTGATGGCACTGACCCTAGAGAGCAGTCTTGCCCTCTAGAAATGTGTCCTCAGGACTTACCAGTGGTCATAATGAGTAGCCATCCTCTGCCCAACCTCTCATCTACAAGAGCCTTTATGCCACAGTGGGGTCCCATATTTTTAGCAGTCTTTTATCACAGCATCCCAAACCCACAGAAGGCTCATATCCAGGGGGTTCTCCAAGATCCCCAACAGAAGGCACTGGGAGTTAGTTTCTGTTGAACCCTTGTTGCTCTTGCCTGTGCTCAGCAGCACTACACAACCTTCAGAAAGTGGAGGAGCATCTGATTTGCCATTCTATACCTTTTCCTCAAAAGAGAGCTTCCTAAGCTTAGCGGAATATGCCCTTATGTTACAAACTATGGCATTTAATAAGAATTCTGAATAGCTTCCTACCATAATGACATCTTTATTCTCCTGTTCTTAATGATATTTAGCATTTACTTTTTCTTTACTGTTTCTGGGGCTAGTATCTATGGCTAACATTACCCATATTTCAAATACGGACATCTATATAATATGGGGATTTTCAAGTGAGAAGTTGACCCTCCCACCAAGTATCCCCCTACCCAAACCAGACCTGTCCAGGCTGAAGCACCCATGGTATTGCCCTGGTGGTGCCAAACTTGCTTTTTTGCACACTGCTTTTACTATAGGTACAAGGCCAAGCTCACAAGTATTATTCTTTTGTCTTGGCTATAACAATAAATTCAAAATATCTGGTTCTAAAAGAGGAATCTAATCATTAAAAGAAATGCTAGGTATCTCCAATAATATCCCAATTATCTTTATTGAGCATGTAATGCTAAAAAAAAAACCAATATAGATCAACGAAGTGTTATTACTTATATAAAATTTAAAAATAGGTATAATAAAATAAAACCTCTCTCTATGATGAAAACCAATAGGCTTTCATGATATCTTCACTAGTAATGATAAGCAGAAAATGACAGTTATTACCTGGGAAATGTTAAGCTAAAAAAAAAAAAAGGTCCTGGGTTCACCTAAATAATCTAAATATTGAAAACATGATATAAAAGTGTTCTACTTGCACAATATGTTTTCTTTAATCCTGGTTATCTCCTGGGATGCCTAGGTGGCTCAGTGGTTGAGCATCTGCCTTCAGCCTTCAGCTCAGGGCATGATCCCAGGTCTGAGGTTCGAGTCTTGCATCCGGCTCCCTGTGAAGAGCCTGCTTCTCCCTCTGCCCATGTCTCTGCCTCTCTGTGTCTCTCATGAATAAAAAAATAAAACCTTTAAAAAAAATCCTGGTTATCTCCTTAAAAATCTTAAAAATTTAAGCACAGCTGTGGTATCTATGTGTTTTAACTAGTGCTAATGTTTTGTTCTGTTAGTGCTCCATACATGTAAAATAATAACACATGATGAAGTCCTGGCTGTGTATAGCTTTTCAAAAATTAATACATTAGATAATTAGGTATTCAAAAGGTTACCTTCACTGTTATTATTTTTTCATTAGTGTTATTACTAATAAAACATGCTGTTTAAACCCCACGGCACACCCATTCCTGTGCTGAATTGAGAAGCAGCAAAGTCCTGCCAAAAATAGAGATTGGTCTGGGGTGCTGCTGGCGAGAGTGTAGACTTTGAAACACTACTTGGCACTATCTACTAAATCTGAATACATGCTGTGACTCTGATTCAACTCCTAGGTGTATTTCCGACAGAAATATGTACATATATTTACCAAAAGATAGGAGTGTTCAAGAATGTTCATAGCATTCAAAATAATAAAAAAAAAATTTTTTTTCAGGAATCCAAGTAAGCCTTAAGTGGGTGCTCTGGCTTGAGATTTCTCACAAGGCAGCAATTAAGGTTAGCTAGGGCTATGGTGTCATCTGAAGGCTGCTTTCAGCTTATTCACAGGTTCTCTGCAGACCGGTGTGCTGAGGGCCTGAGTTCCTTGCTGGCTGTGGGCTGGCGGCCTCTCTCAGTTCATTGTCCTTCCATCCCCTCCACAGGGCAGCTCACAACTTGACATCTGGGTCACATCACTGTAAGGCAAGAGAGCAAGACAGAAGCCAAAAATTTTTTGCAACCTATCCTCAGAAATGACACCCATCATTTTTGTCATATTCTGTTAAAAATGAGTCACTGAGTCCAGCCTACAGTCAAGAGAAAGGAATTACACAGGGCATGAATATCAGAAAGC
Organism: Vulpes lagopus; assembly: GCF_018345385.1. Classification (NCBI taxonomy): domain Eukaryota; kingdom Metazoa; phylum Chordata; class Mammalia; order Carnivora; family Canidae; genus Vulpes; species Vulpes lagopus. The sequence goes on from NC_054833.1 coordinate 20,041,092, forward strand.
AGGAATCAAATCAAATCATTGGGGGCTATCTTGGTTATTCCTCAATGAAATTTGCATAAGAAAATTATTCTCAAAAGTACCAAGATGAAGCCATAGGTTCTTGTTACATGAGATTTTTTTGTTTTATGTTCTCCTCCTTTCTAGGACTAAGAAGTTGTCCATGTATACTAATTGAGTTCTAATTAAGTTTCTTGGGGCTCTTTCCCCCTTAACAGAAGACATCAAGCTTAAGGATTTACTTCATGAAAGACTGCCATCTGACCAGATCCAAATGAGCCTTTTGACCAACTAGTCTACTTTCTTAGCTAAGAAGGTAATAACTGGGTGCCAGAAAGAAGGAGTTGCTATTTTCACTTCCATACCACATAGATACAACTTAGTAAAGAACCTAGAAAACTAACAGTCTTCACCATTAATATTCAGGCTACCTCAGCTGGAGTTCACTTCACTGTATATGAAAACCAATAAATGCAGCAGAGACTGTGAGGCAGACCATATGTTAACACGTAGAAAAATAATACCCTTTAATCTTAAAGTTGATTATCTCTTTTCATCTCTGCTGTGCCTTGGCATGGCTTCCCTGACAATTCATACCAAATGTTGAAGGAAGTTGTAGTATCTGGCTGACCCATCACGATGATTGCCTTTGCCAAAAATGACTAACAGTTTCAAATGATTAAAATAGATCCCATTTAGGCAAGCATCCACTTTTCAACTTATAAAAGAAGGTCTGTGGTTCTGGTATATACATCGCTATGTTTATGGTACAGGATAGTCTGTCAGTAAGCATCGTTGAATGAATGAATGATCATAATGGCCACCTAATGGAGTAGGAAAAGAGTGTTACTCTCCTTGCTACTTATAGTTCAGGCTAACCCTGTCATTTTGGTTACTCTCATTCAAGCACTTCCCATATGCCACTAAAATCCCAAAGCACTTTGTCTCTAGGCAATTTGTTTTCTTCTAGAGTTGGCCAAGCATTAAACCTAAATAATATAAAAGAGAATAGGGATCTGAATGCAATGAGAATGAGAACTCCATCACTGAACACAGCTCATTTGAACAAAGCCCATTGACTGGAAACAGAATATCCTGACTCATTCTAATCTGCATTATCCTAACCAAGTTTTCCCAGAACCCTATCTCCCATTTTCCCATGACAACCACCCTCAAGACAATAATCAGAGTCAGAAGTAGCCTTTTTCTCTACTCACATTCCTGCCAAGGTGATTGTAAACAGTTCCACAGATATTATTAATCACTTTAGAGCTCCTTAAATTTCTGAGACTGGGGTTCAGGATGAGGCTGGGTTTAGGAACATAGAGGTGAAGAGAACAGAAAGGAGGGAAGCTGAGCTTCCATTTTCTATCTCCAAACTGGGTGCCATGTGCTCATCTTCCCACAATACAGCTTCTCGCCATGGGCCAAACAACCCCTCAGGTAGTGCCGAGTGCCAATCTGGACATGCCGAAGCAGGGGTTGGGCATCCGGTCCATCTGTTGGTTTTGGTTCCACAAGGTTCTGAACTAGACAAGAGAATGGATAATATGATTTATAAAATCATTTCCAAGTCTAAGGATCTACTATTATGAGACTGTGAATTTTCTATAACACCTAACATTTCCACATCAACATTCTGAGCTAAAACAACCAGTGTGTCATTCAGTCTTTCTATGACCGAGATGACTGTCATGGATTGTGCTTGCAGCATGTGTCCAGAAACAGAACTTTGTTACCTCTCTCATAACTCATAACTTGGGCTTCATGAGCGCACTCTTGTAACCAACTGTTTTTATCAGATAAGGATAATATGCTCTTGGACTGCTAGTAATGAAAATGGTAGTATAAGAAAAGACAAGGACTTCCCAGTTTATTAGCTGAGTTCCCAGGCTTTTTCCACAGCACCTGAGGCCCAATTTTAATGACAATAGCCTTCCAATTAACCATGGATATTAGTAAAAGCAAGTAAAATAAAAGAATGGAAACAAAGAGATATTAAGAACTCAGCAATTAATAAGAATCCAGCCTCCAAAAATATTAACTGCATCAGCAGGTTGAAGGAGGTCAAATTTTCAAGAAATAGTACATACATATTGGAGGCATAAATTCATTGGAAAACACGTGGTACTTTGTGTTGCATAGACCCATTGCAATTTGGCTGGGAAAGGGGGTCCTTTAACATGGGAAGTGTTAGGGACCCCTAACTAGGAAGGGTAGGCTAGAGTGGTGAGCCAGAATGAACACAACAGTAAAGGACCTAAGAAGGACCTGAGAGAGCCCAACGGTGGGCACTACAAAGTAGGGAGACAAGCACTGAGATATGAGAGCTACCAAATTATTGCCCACTTCACAGCTCTACATACACTTAATATTGCTCCTCCTTCCCTCCACACATCCCCTCCCAAGAATTAACAAATTTCCTCATTCTTTGGCCTAGGACCTTGGGAATCTCATTTTTCTTTATCCACCAGGGGGTGGTAAAAAGTCTTCTACAGTGCAGAGCTGAGCTAGACTGTTAATTTTGAAGTCTCACCTTTACATCTATAACCCTACTAAAAGTCATAGAAAATTGAGATTGTCTGGTTTGTAAAAAAAAAAAAAAAAAAATAGCATTAAGGACCGATGATATAATTGCCACTTTCTGTGTGCCTCATCCTAAAAGAACACAGGAAACCAGCCCTGAAAAGAGTGGTATTCGAGCTCCACTCTTGTGTCTGTCCCTTTGCCTCCCCTGAAGTAATTTTCAGGGAAAGAGAAAGCCTGTAATTCCAGATGCAGAGATGTCTCACTTAGAATGAAAAATAGATGTCCATTATTTCCAAATTCTTAGGGTGTTAAATGCATGAGAACTAAGCTTTCAGCGAAATCTGAATTAACAAAAATGATGTTGTGAGAAAAGAGAAATTTCTTATGTCTCCAAAGATGAAATGCTGACATTGTATCTCCTGATAGTAAATGCATTGGCACTAAGTCCTGAGAAAGGGCAGGAGGGGCTGAGCAGGCTGGAAACTGACCATGACTCAGTGCTGCCTCTTTTCATAGACTTCATCTCAGATTCTCAGTAGCTCTCTCCCTTTGCCTTCTCCTGGCCTCAGGGAGGATTCCCAGCATCTTTGCCTCCCCAGTGCATCCCTTCTCTACTTTGACTCATTTGTGTGTGCCTGTGAAAACCATTCGATTTTGGAATTCTAGGAAAGAATAATGAAAGTAGATGCGTGACCTCATTGTGGCTACCTTTAAATGGATCCAAATTGAAATGTGGGCAGTGCTGAGCACAAAAGCAATATTAACTATAGATTTAGATACTAAGAAAGCTTAAGATAAGGACAATACCCTTTCTCTCTTAGAATGTTATGAGGTTTAAAAAAGCGGTAATATACATGCCAACAACAGCATAGTAATAAGGATTGCTTAAAGTCAACATGGCAACCTCTCAAAAGCAATGTCTTATGGGAAAGCTGCTTACAGAATAATCAATTATTATACCTTTTAATCAAAGTTTAAGAGCTTCCAAAGTAATACTCCACATTGCATATGGCTGCATATCCACATAGAACAAAGATGAAACATTCATGAATAGCATAGATGCCAATTTAAAGGTTGTGGTTACGACTAGCAGAGATCCGAAAGAGGGGCATAGAGAATTTCAGTCTGGGTTGTGGGTGCACAGATATTTCTGTATATTTGAAATATTATAATAAACAATTATTTTGAAATTTAAAAAACAATAAACTTTCTCTCTAAAGATGCAGTCACTAGGGGATCCCTGGGTGGCTCAGCGGTTTGGCGCCTGCCTTTGGCCAAGGGCGCGATCCTGGAGTCCCGGGATCGAGTCCCACGTCGGGCTCCCGGCATGGAGCCTGCTTCTCCCTCTGCCTCTCTCTCTCTCTCTCTCTATGTCTATCATAAATAAATTAAAACTAAAAAAAAAATTTTTTTTAAAAAGATGCAGTCACTATTAGAAGGACCTAATTTCACTGACTTTTATGATAATTTCCCTTTAATTCTACTACATTTAATTCTGTATCTTAAATATGAAGGAAAAGGAAGGATGTGAAAAGATGAGTGAAAATCTATTTCAAAGTTACACAATAAAGATATGCTTTTTGATGATCTCTTGATGGTCTAAGAAGCCTACTCTATCAACCAATAGTGATGGTTTCACTATATTTTAGTTACTAGAAAGCAGTATTGTTTGAATCTTAAAAGGCTAACTCATTATCTACTCTTTGGTAAGTATTCATCTCAAGGACACTGCCACTAGCTACTAAGGCTTACAAATGCAAAGTTACACTTTCTGATTTGCAAAATAAAGTATCTTTCCTGCTGAATAACCTATGTAAGGCTTAATTAACCATTCTGTAAAGACATCCAGGTAGGATTAGCTAATTCATACAATTTGTCTAACTTCTCTGTTTTCCACATCATTTACATAATGCTTTATATGCAACAAGTTATCAATTAAATGTAAATTGAATCTAATTTCATGTTCATTTGTTGAACAGGTTCATAATCTACATGAAAAAGACTGCTTAAACTCACTTCCTTTACACCAACCTAAAAAACATGCCTTTTTAGTTCTGTTTCTTCATATTCTTCCCAAAAGCTATAGACCTACTGAGAATAAAAACTGTTAAGGTCAGATTCTCATGGTGTCACAAAGCGACAGAGCCCAGGAAATATAAGATGAAGATTGAAGGTATCCAATGATGTGTGTGTACAGAGCAGAGACTCCCTTGCAGCCCCTGCCCAGGCAGACTAACCAGAAAAAGCTAACAAAACTTGAGCTGCTTCAGGCCCTTCCAAAGCCCTGGACGGGTCCTGGCTTCATTGTCACATGGCCATAAATATTGTAAAATTTAGGAACGATATTTTAACAACATTCAGTTAAATTAGCGGTTTTCCCCTCTGTCATATCACACTTTTTGTTGGACTATCCACAGGCCTTTTGCATATGCATATAAGAGAAAGGGGAATTGAGAATAGATTCATTCTGTATTTGGTTGGATACCCTTGCATGGTTCCCTTCCCTCTTGTGTACAGGGAAATTATCAACAGTTGTCTCAACCTAAGAATGACTTCTAGAAATATTGCTATCTCTTCCTCACAAAAGGTGCAGGGAATAGAAATATGCCGTGGTATCACTATGACTTAGGGTGCTCCTCACTGGAAATATGTGGGAGAAACAAGGTTTCAAATGTAAACAGCTGGAAGCTAGTTTGTGTACTTACAAACTGAAAGTTCACTTCTTATCAATACCAAATGAAAAAACCTCTTCTCTTAGATATACACTAAATAATACAGCATATATAATTTTAAACATACCACATCTATTTTGAGAGAGAATAATATAAAATAAAATTTTGAATTTTTTTAGATTACAACACACAAGCAATTATGTCAGCACATGGACGGACTCACATGTTTGTGCACCCCAAAGTATCAGCTCACATCTTAGCAAATTTGATGTGCCTAAACCTAATGAAGCCTGGTAGTTCCAGATGAAATACCACGAAAATTTTCACTGTTGCAGTGAAACAGGCTGAAGAAACAAGTATTCCAGTGACAAACTCCCACACATATTCACCACTAAGTCATAATGTATGTCATAATGGTAATTTGACTACACAATTATACAACTTAGGTATAACGTAGGAGTGATTTTAAAATGCATTCAAATTGCTCTTGTTCATGCCCTACTACCAGATAAATTTTGAGATATTTTCAAAATTCTAGATCATACTAAGATTCAAATGTGACTGGAAGGAAGAATTCTAGTGGGAGCCAAAATGTAAACTAAAAGAGAGAAGACTTGTAGAAGTTTCAAAATGTAAAAACCTTCTTCAAGCATTTTTATTTGCCTTGCTTCTTCAAATCATTCTTTCTTCTGGAACAATTTAAACAGAATACCTTTAGGTGGGGCAAGCAAGGTGGGGGAGTGACAACCTCGCAGCATGGGGCTTTACAACCTGGGCAGGATGAAGAGGGTACCACATCTGGGGGGAATGATGGTAAAACAACACGGGCTCTCAGAGCCTGAATAGGGTGAGGGAGAGGTTTTCATGGAGTGGGATAATGACAGCAGTCAGGGAACTATACAGGATCAGAGCCCAAACAGGATGAGGAGCAGTCTTTATGGGAGGATGGCATCAGCCCAGGATGGACTTTTGTAGCTAGAACAGGTGCAGAACATGTCCATGTAATGGGAAGGTGGTTATATCAGCCAGCTGGCACATTCCAGTGGAACGCATACTAGGTAGGAAGGTAGCACGATGCAGATTGTCAAAGCCTCAAGTCAAGTAAGGAAGTCATCCTCATTGGAGAGAGCAGTAGTGGCACCCCAAGACAATATTATAGCCCAAGCCAGGTAGGGGAAGTGTCTTTGAGGTGGGAGGCAAGGATGGATAGGGGCCAGTATTGGTGACAAGAGACTGGTAAGTAATTATATTGTAGATAGTTACAAAGGGAAAATATTATAATGTATTCAATACTTGTAGAATTGAATCAAAATAAGAAGTATTGGTGTGAACTCACATTTTTTATATAGATAGATGATAGATTATAGATAAATAGATAGATGATAGATAATAGAGAAATGAATACAAATATGCATATTACATTTGTAACATACATACTTATATTCTCTCATTCTGTTCACTGTTACTTTATAGCAATGAGACCACCTGACACTCACATCATGGTTTCTAAATACCATTTTCCACAGAAAGGCACCAAAACTTTTTGAAAAAAGGCTAATTCTGAGAGTAGGACAGGGAAAATACAAGATAAGCCTGTGGCAGAAAGCCTTGTGGCAGAAAGTCAGGAAATGCTCCAAGAATGGTAAAAATATGTAAATGGGCCATGAAAGCCAGCTTGAGGAGACAACTACTGATTAAAGCTGGCACAGTTTCAGCACTAAAATAATAGTAACAGATTATAACCAGTTGAATAAACAATATGTCCTTGCTAATGTAAATAAATAAACGAACAAAAGTATCTATCTTGCACCAACTCAAGAACATAAAAGGAAGAGTTCCACTGGAAAATAACCATTTAAACATAATGCTTAGGGAAATAAGCCAAACACAGAAGAACAAATACTATATGATACTATTTATATGGGGAATCTAAAATAGTCAAACTTGTGGGCACCTGGGTAGCTCAATCAGTGGGTTAAGCATCTGACTTTTGATTTTGGCTCAGGTCATGATCTCAGGGTCATGGGTTCAAGTCCCTGCATCAGGCTCTGTGCTTAGTGGGGACTCTTCCTGAGATTTTCTCTCTCCCTCTTTTTCTGCCTCTCCCCATGCTCACACTCTAAATAAATAAATAAATAAATAAATAAATAAATAAATAAATAAATAAATCTTTTTTAAAATAATTTAAAATAAAACAAAATAGTAGAACTCATAAAAATGGCAAGGCAGTTACCAAAGCCTTGGGGGAGAGGAAAACAGGGAAGTGGTAGTCAAAGGATTCAAAGTTTCAGGTATGCAAGAATGAATAAGTCATAGAGATCTCCTGTACAACATAGGACCTATAGTAAATAATGCTGTATTGTAGACTTACATACTTGTTAAGGGAGGTAGATCTTATGTTAAGTGATCTTAGCACACACACAATAATAATAAATAAAGCAGATGGGAGGAAACTTTTGGAGGTGATGGGTGCGCTTATGGATTCCGGTGATGATTTGATGGGTGTATACTACCTCTAAACTCATCGAGTTGTATACATTAAATATGCACAGTTTTTTGTATATAAATACTTCAATAAAATAATTTTTCTAATTTTTTAAAGAAAATAACCATTTGACAACCATCAGAGTGCATTTAGTCAAGAAATATCAATGGGTACTAAAACTAGTGGGTGAAAGTTTGATAACCATTTGTTATTTAAATATTTAAATATTTGATAACCGTTTGGATATTTAAATAGTCTCCCAAAATTTGCCCACAAAACATGTATTAATTATAAAAGGAAAAAAGTAACATTGGAGAAACTTGGAAGACATCATCTTAATCAAGTTATTGATACTAGCATCACCAATAATGGGGCAAATCAAAATCACTGCCACTTAATAATTCAATGAGACAAAAACAGCATGATTACTATGATACTGTTGTCATAAAACCATAATCTCAATGTAATCATGAAGGAATATTAGCAGTATTTAAAGGATCACTTTCCAAAATAATTGGTTCATAATCATCAAAAGTGTCTAGATCATGAAAAACAAGGAGAGATTAAAGAACTGCTCTAGATTGAAAGACTGTAAAGACATGATCCTTTTACCATAAAAAACATGATTGAGATCATTGCAGAATTGGAATGGGGTCTGAGCATTAGATAATAATGATATATCAATATTAATTTTATGATATTGATGGTTCTACTGTAGTTATGTACGTAGATGCCTTTGTTTGGAGGAAATGTATTCTAAAATGTTTAGGCAGTGGTGGGGCCTCATATCACCAACTTACATAGAAAAGCTTAGGGAAGGGAAATTTTTGCATTTTACTTCAAGTTTTCTTTTAAGTTTGAAATTCTGTCAAACTACAAACAAAAATGTCAAAAACTCTTACATTATTATAATGGAAAAAACTGATAATCAATTTTAGGAATATAGGGAAAATAATAAGAATAGTCAAGAATATACAAACAATAAAATGACAACAAAAATAAATAAATAATATTATGAGAACCAGTACACTCACAACCAGGAAACAAAAATTTAAAAACAAAGATAAATAAAACTCAAATAGAAGATGATAGGAAGGGTAGCCCAGGTGGCTCAGTGGTTTAGCACTGCCTTTGGCCCAGGGCGGGATCCTGGAGACCCGGGATCGAGTCCCACATCGGGCTCCCTGCATGGAGCCTGCTTCTCCCTCTGCCTGTGTCTCTGCCTCTCGTTCTCTCTCTCTTTCTCTCTCATGAATAAATAAATAAAATCTTAAAAAAAAAGATGATAGGAATAGTTAGTAATGCATGCAATTTTACAGTCAATGAATCATGTATGAAAGTCAGTGGCAGCTTCATTTGATGAATTTGTTGATTTCAATTTATATTATGATCTTTCCAAATGACCTGTTATAATAAGAAACAATTTCATTAGACATTATTTATTTAAAAAGAAGTCTTGTCTTTGTCCTCAGCTCTTGGGAAATTATCTCTAAGTTTTGGGGTTTCCTGGATGGTAAGAGGGTCTTTCTTAGCTGGAGGCCTTACCACACCAGATAGCTCAACAATGTGATTTATTGTGGGGCCTTTGGGCCTCCTGCTATCAGCTTGACTTCCAGAGGGGCTGGAAACTAAGGCCAGTCACACAGGTGTTCAACCACATCTATATGGCCAAACCATGATAAAAATCTCTGGACACCAAAGCTTGTGTGAGCCTCTCTGGTTGACAATACTCCATATGTACTATCATCATCATTTCTGGGAAGAGTTAGGGCTGTCTACAACTCCTCTGGGAGAGACAACTAAATGTTGGTGCTGTAAATCCCCTGGATTCTGTCCCAGGTGCCTCTTGCCTTGGCTGATTTTAACCTGTATCCCTTCCATGTAATAAAGTATAACCATGAGTATAACAAAACAAACAAATAAAATAACGTATCCCAAAAATGATTGCAAAGATCAATCAGAATAGACAATGAAATTTAGAATTGTTCCCTTAAAAATATATTTTAGTAATAAAAGTTAAATTTTCAAACTATTATGAGATCTGGGGTAGCCTACTACAAAACTAATAATTTTCTTATTGTCTTGTCATCGTATTATTCATTTTGTTAAACTACTTTCATCAAAGCAAACATTACTTAAGACAAATGGACTGGAAAAATACATTAAAAATCTCTCAAAAGCTATAAAAATTCCACAACGGACAATAAGGATCTGTTTGCTTGGATTACATTTGAATAAAAGAAAAATATATAGAACCGATATATTAATAATAGAAAAGAAAGAACATTATTTGGAGGAGCTATAAGAAAAATAGCAATTATGTTACTTACAAGATAGAGCTTTTCTCTTACATAGGTTATGCTGAAAATAGCATTCTTCGAGTAACAAATATGATTGGAATTGTCAAGCTAATTATTAAATTTTATCCACTTTTCGTGATCACTTACTTGGAAAAAGGTGAATAAAGAGAAAAGTGACTGATTTATCCAAAATATTTCATAAAGAATTATTTGAAATCATGGAAAATGTGTATAAAATTAAGTCATAAGTTAAAACCACTCTGTTATGGTAAAGTCTACAATATATGTAACTAGTGCTGATTAACTGGAGATTATTCTGTACATGTATTTTAGTCTAATATGCTATGAATGATTTTTAATATTTTTACTAACTGAAAACCATCTGTGAGTTTATTAAATGAAATGAAACAAGATCTGTAGGATTATAATTTGCCACTGGACAAGTTTTGTGATCTGTCAACAATGAAGCTGTTGTGAATAGTGAGAACAAAGGACTCCAAGTTATTTCTCAAAACATTGGTAAGGGACTTCAACTTTTGATCATGACAGAAAAGTGGCACTACACTAGCACTTCATCTAGACAAAATTTAGGAAACAAGTATTTCAAGATGTTGAATATCTGGCGGTACAGAACTATGATCCTTGAGAGAAGAAAAACAACAAAATGAGCTCAATAAACTACATTATCTCTGCAGGTTTCTGCCTCAAACTTCTTTTCAGGTTTTAGTGCAAGAAGTTTCAGCTCAAATAAAACACAACAGTCTTGCTGAGCTGAGGGTTCAGAAGATTGGAATTTAAGGCTATTGAGATGTCAAAATTTTGCAGAATAAGGAAGGCATCAGATTCAAGAAAGCTGTGAAAAGAAGGGGCTTCAAAAGTCAGCATATGAGTCCTCATGAGCTCTTCCCTAAAGAGTAAGCTGTGTATGCCCAGGCTGAGACTCCACAGGTCAAGAAAAGATGACTACTAGGGAAAAAAAAACAACTAATCAGTAAACAAGTCAGTTACTAGGGCCCTCCCAGGGCTAAGAGATAGCTGAAAATGAATATAGCCTTCAGTGGGGACCCCAGAAGGATTATGATTTAGAAATAGGGCTAATCTGGTCCTGAAATAAAGATACTCCTGACTCAACCTAACAAAACTTAAAAACTGGACTGAGGGGATCCCTGGGTGGCGCAGCGGTTTGGCGCCTGCCTTTGGCCCAGGGCGCGATCCTGGAGACCCGGGATCGAATCCCACATCGGGCTCCCGGTGCATGGAGCCTGCTTCTCCCTCTGCCTGTGTCTCTGCCTCTCTCTCTCTCTGTGACTATCATAAATAAATAAAAATTAAAAAAAAAAAAAACTGGACTGAAAAGGATCAAGTTGACCCTCAAGATAATTAATTACCTATAAAAAATATTAATGTTTATTAAACTAGACAACAAAGTACACTCAAAAACACAGCACCTATCTGTTTATAGCATTATTTACAATAACCAGATTATAGAAACAGCCCAAGCATCCATTGACTGATGAATGGATAAAGAAGATGTGATATATATATATATAATGGAATGTTACACAGACCTAAAAAATAATGAAATCTTGCTATTTGCAATGACTTGGTTGGAGCCAACAAGTATTATGCTAAGTGAAATAAGTCAAATCAGAGAAATACAAATACCATACGATTCACTCATATGTGGAATTTAATAAACAAGACAAATAAGCAAAGGAGAAAAGGAGGGGAAAGCCAAACCAATACACAGACTCTTAAATATAGAGAACAAACTGATGGTTACCAGGAGCTAGGTGAGAGGGAGGGTTAAATAACTGACGGGATTAAGGAATGCACTTGTGGTGAGCCACCAGGAGATGCATGGAAGTGTTGAATCACTATATTGTACACTGGAAACTAATATCACACTGCAAAACTGGAATTTAAATAAACTGGAATTTAAATAAAAACTTTAAAAAATACAGCATCTATAAAAATGTAGCAACCATTATACAACGAAAATTTACTAAACATGCAAGGAAACAGAACAATGTGACCCATAACCAGACAAAAACAAATTAGTCAACATGAACAGACTCAGAAATGACAGAGATGATTATAACAATGAACAATGACAAGAACATTATATTAATTAATAACAATATGGACAAAGACTTCTAAGAAAATTGAGCACCTTGCTGGCTCAGTCAGAAGAGCATGCGACTCTTGATCTCAGGGTCATGAGTTCAAGCCCCACTTCCCCCACTGGGGGGAAGACATTACTCAAATAAATAAATAAACAAACTTTAGAAAGTTAAAAAAGAAACAATTTCTAAGAAAGCATATACATAATAAAAGAACAAATAGGGAATCTTAATAGAAATTAGAAAATATTTTTAAATAATGAAATGGAAATTCTTGAACAAAAAACTATATTTAAAAACAAAATTCACTGGATTTGTTTGATAATAGCTTAAACAATTGACTACAGGTCAATAGAAACTACTCAGATTTAAAAAAATACTGAAAAATTAACAGAGCCTCGATGACATATGGAAAAAAATCAAGTGGTCTAAAAGATAACAGAGTACCAGAAAAAAAGCAGGAAGTAAGGGAGAAAGAGAGGACAGAAAATGTATTTGAAGTAATAATGGCTTAAAATTTTCAATGTTTGTTGAAAAATTGAATTCCTGTGTGCTTATTCAAGCTGTTCAACAAGTATCAAGTAGGATAAACAAAGAAACCCACACCAAGGCACATAACAATCACATAGCAGATAACTAGTGATAAAGAAAAAAAAATGTTAAAAGCAGCTAAAGAGAAAAGGCACATTACATACAAAAGTTTTTTAGAAAAGGAAAGCAACAATATAAGGAACTTCCCCCAACCTGAAAAAGTTCACACTGAACATAACATTTTATGGAAAAAGACTGAAGTCTCCTCTGATGACTGGGAACAAAATAAGTATATTCTTTCTCACTACTTCTAATTAACATTGTAAATGGAAGTCTTAATCAGAGCAACAAGCAAAAATAATAATGATAGGCATATGAGATAATTGAGAAAAAAGGAAGTAAAAATATATTTATTCATAGATTATATGACTTCAATGTATAAAATCCCAAAGTTGCTGTATAAAAACTGCTAGATCTAATAAGTAAATTTAACAAGGTCATGGGATACAAGGTCACCCCTACATATTAGAAGGAAAATTTTGGAAAATCAAAGATTTTAAAATTCTATTTATATTCACATTTAAGCATAAATATAAATCTAACAAAATAGTGCAAGACTTCTACATTGAAAACTTAAAACATTACAGAGAAAAATTTTAAAGACTCAAATAATGAAGAGATATACAATGTTCATGTTTTAGAAGTCTCAGTGTTGTGAAATATTAATTATCTTCAAATTAATCTATAGATTCAATCCAATTATAATAAAAATACCAGCAGGTGTTATTGTATAAATTGAAAAGCTGATTCTAAAATTTATATGACAATGTAAAGGACTTAAAATACCCAAAACAACTTTGAAAGAGAACAAAGTTGAAATATACATCTATATAACTAACTATGATAAGCAAGATATTAGTGTAAAGATAATTGTATGGATAAATGAAATAAAATAATATAGAAATAGCCTCACATTTACATGATAAATCAATTTTTGACCAAGGCACCAAAGCAATTCAATAAAGAAAGAATATCTTTTCAATAAATGATGCCAGAACCACTGGATATCCACATGGGGGGAAAAAACGAAACTTGACTCATACCTCACAACATATACAAGATTAATTTGGAATGTATCATAGACCTAAATGCAAAAACGAAAACTGTAAATCTTCTAGGGAAAAAAAAAAAAACATAGACTATCTGGAAGTTTCACCTAATGTTAAGCACATGTATATTCAATGGACCAACAATTCCACTCATACATTACTTTCTATGAATAGTACCTAGAAATCATTATATTTCTTACATTGTTTTTAAATAGAATGATTTCTAGGTATTTATCCAAGAGAAATTTTTAAAATATGACCATAAAAAGAGTTGTACACGAATGTCAACATCAAAACTTATAGGTTGCATCAAAAGCAGTTCTAAGAGGGAAGTTTATAGTGATAAATACCTGTTGAGGGAAAAGAAAGATTTCAAATAAACAATCTAATTCTACACCTCAAAGAACTAGAAAAAGAAAAAACTAAGCCTAAAGGTAGCTAATATAAGGAGATAATAAAGATTAGAACAGAAATGAATAAAATATAGAAAAACAACAAAGAAGATCAACAAAACTAAGAATTGGTTTTTGAAAAAAAAAATGGGTGAAACTTTAGCTAGACTTACCAAAAAAAAAAAAATGATTCAAATAAATAAATTATACATGAAAAAGATGTTATGACTGATACTACAGAAATTAAGATCATAAAAGATTATTAAAAGCAATTATATGCCAAAAAGTTGAGCAACCTAGAAGAAATGAGTAAATTCCTAGAAACATACAATCTACCAAGGCTGAATCACGGAGTTGTAGAAAATCTCAACAGACCAATAACCAATAAAAAGATTGAATCAGTAATCAAAAACTTCCCCCTACTCCCTAAAAAAATTCCAGAACTAGATGGCTTCGCTTTTGAGTTGTACTAAACTTTTAAAGAATAAGTAACACCATTTCCAAACTCTTCTTTAAAAGTTGAAGAAGAACACTCCCAAACTCATTTGACAAGACTAGCGTTACTCTGATACCAAAGTCAAATAAGGATACTACAAAAAAAGAGAACTACAGGCCAATATCCCTGATGAATATAGATGCAAACAACCTCAACAAAATACTACCAAACTTAACTCAATAGCACATTAAAAGGATTATATACCATGAGCAAGTGGGATTTATGCCCAGGATGCAAGAGTAATTCAGCATACACAAATCAATAAATGTGATCATCACATCAACACAATGAGGGATAAAATCATATGGTCACCTTAGGTGCAAAAATGGTGAAAGTTTGAAAGCTATTCCTCTAAGATCAGGAATAAGACAAAGGCACCCACTATCACCACTTTTATTCAATATAGTACTGGAACTCCTAGCCAGAGCAATTAGGCAAGAAAAAGATATAAAAGGTATTCAAATAAGAAAAGAACTAAAACTGTTTCTGTTTGCAGATAACACGATCTTGCATATAGTAAATCTTAAAGACTACATACACACACACGAACCTTTTGGTAAAATAAATGAATTTGGTATAGTTGCAGGTTACAAATCAATATACAAAAATCAGTTATATTTCTATATAATAACAATGACCATCTGAAAAGGAAGATAACAAATCCCATTTACAATAGCATCAAAAATAGTAAAATACCTAGGAATAAATTTAATCAAGGAAGTGAAAGATTAATACACTGAAAACTATAAAACCTTTATGAAAGATACTGAAGGAGACGCAAATAGAAAGATATATTCTGATTATGCATTAAAAGGGTTAGTACTGTTAAAATGTCCGTTTTACTCCAAGCCATCTATAAATTCAGTGTAATCCCTATCAAAATTCCAAAGGTATTTTTCACAAAAAGAGAAATACAATCTTAAAATTCATATGGAGGCACAAAAGACCCCAAGTAGCCAAAGCAATTTTGAGAAAGAACAAAGCTAGAGGCATCATGCTTCCTGATTTCAAACTTTATTATAAAGTTATAGTAATCAAAACAGTATAGTAATGGAAATAAAAATAGACACATAGACCAATGAAAGAGAATAAAGAGCCCAGAAATAAACCCATGCATAGGTGGTCAACTAATATTTGACAAGGAAGCTAAGAATACTCAGTGGGAAGAGGATAATGTCCTCAGCAAGTGGTACTGGAGGGCAGCCCCGGTGGCTCAGGGGTTTAGCGCCACCTTTGGCCCAGGGTGTGATCCTGGAGACCCAGGATCTAGTCCCACGTCGGGCTCCCTGCGTGGAGCCTCTACCTGGGTCTCTGCCTCTCTCTCTCTCTCTCTCTCTCTCTCTATCTCTCTCTCTCTCTCTGTCTCTCATAAGTTAAAAAAAAAAATCTTAAAGAAAAAACAAAAACCTGGTACTGGAAATGAAGTCCACATCAAATGCAATATGATAACATGGTTTGACTGGAGATTTCTTTGCCTCATCTCTGACCCTTAAGTGTATAAAGTGTATACATATAAGAAATTTAAAAATTGTCAGAGAACGGGAACAACTAAGGAAAAATAAAGTAAGTCTATCTTGTTTCTTGAAAGTAAGTCATGGAAAAGTTTGAGGGAAAATCAGAGAAAGAAAATATTAAGAATTATTTCACCATTCCTTTTTTTTTTTTTCAGTGAAGCACTGCACATTCACCTAAACCCAGCACTTTTGTCTTTAGAAATAACTAATGTTAAAAAAAAAAAAAAAAGGAAAGGACTAGTGTTTGAGATGAAGGAATAATTCAGTAATTTGGTGGGACTCCTGCTGCCTTCCATGAATCTATGAATTTAAAAAGAAAGAAAAAAGGGACACCTGGGTGGCTCAGCGGTTAATTGTCTGTCTTCAGCTCGGGCGTGATCCCGGGGACCCAGGATCGAGTCCCATGTCAGGCTTCCTGCTGGGAGCTTCCTTCTCCCTCTGCCTGTGTCTCTGCCTCTCTCTCTCTATGTCTCTCATGAATAAACAAATAAAATCTTAAAAAAAAAAAAAAAAGAAAGAAAGAAAGAAAAGTTTCCTAAAAAGAACCAAAGGGACTCAGGAAAGGTGAGTTGTAAAATGGGAGAGATGATTCCAGAAGGGTGTCAAAGAGCAAAAGAAAAATCTAATGGCTTGATTCTATTAGGAAGTTGATCCTAAAAAGATGAGCTTTGTGAGAATCATTGACCCATTAGCTACAAGAAGGGGAAAATATAAAAATAGCACATATTTTTATAAAAAGGTGGAAAGCATTCAATCTCACCATGTGACTGTGAAGGGTGTTTAGGATTGGATGGAATCTTGAAGCTTGGAGAACCAAAGCACAGAGGATACCCTCCTAGTTCCCTCACTGTGATTTTATACAAAAGGAATAAGGAGAAATGTGGGCAGAAGTCTTTAGGAGAGAAACAGTTCAGTTATTGCAAATAACTTTAACCACACAGGAGAAAGTGTCTTTACGGCAGTAAGATCATCACAATATTTCCTGCAAGTGGTGTGGTGGACTGCTCATTAAAAGAGCTCCTAAGAAGATATAGTCCCAGTAACCTTCCTGCTTTTATTACCCATGGAGCACAAGTTTGTCACTGCTGGTGCTTGAGGCAGTACAAAAATCTATGGTGAGTGGATTATAAGAGTTGGCCAGAAATATAAAGTAGCATTAAGTGTGTTAGATACTGGCATGAGGCCATGAAGAAAATGCAGAAACACTCTCATTCCACTTCATTGTTTCACACAGCGTGATCAGAGTTCGAGGGGGGAAAACACTCAAACTGGAAATAAAGAGATTTCTCTTTTCCTGGATTCCATCCAACTGCAGTGTCGAAGTGGTCCTTTTAAGTGGTCCCCAAGGACTGAACGTTGCAAAGTTGGTGCCTTCCATTCAAATTCCTTGCACACACGGGGGTGCTCATTTTGTCGTGTGAACACTGCACATTGTTGGGAATTGTTTCAGGCATTTTTAGTTGTTGAACAAAAGTCCTTTGACTCACAAATTGGCTCCTGATGTTATCAGACTCTCCTCCAAGTACTCCCTGTACTTCAAATCTGGAATCATTAACGTTAATTTGGAAAGTTCACTGTTTCTCTGCAATACTCTAGGTTGTCTTTGGAAAATAGCATGATTTCATGGCCAAAAAAAAAAAAAAAAAATCCAGACAGCTGTATTTTGAGGTTCTTTTACTCAGTGTGTCAACTTCTCCCATTTTTCTTTCGAAGTATTCATTGATGTGCTTGAGGGTAAGAAAACTTTTCCTCTTACAGATTTGCTAACCGTCTTAACCACTTAAATATGAAAGTTATTATCTGCAATGAAAAAGACACTTGTTACAAAGAGAAAACTCATCACTTTGTTGTGTTGGCCTGTGATGGTCTTAGTAGGTGGGCAGATCTAGTCCACACCATCTTCCTACCACAGTTGCAATATTGTTGAGGAAACTCAGAGAATCATATTCTGTTGGTGAATGGGCATCCTAAGGCCTGTTCACTTTCAGAAAACTCTAATAATTTATTTGATGGGGCCAGTTCTATAGCTTCTACGAACATGGAAAGCTGTCACTCAAAATGACCCATAGCCACTTATTCACTGGACAGTCGAGGCATGAGACACAATTTCTCCTCCTCTGGCCAGCAAATGAGAAGGTCCTAAGAAGATAAACTATTTTTAGTTAGCCCAGGAATCTCCATAGGGGTTAGTGCTCTTCTCGTGTTGACCAGTGTCCTGTCCACTGGAAGTAGATAAGAAGTCATATCACCCCATCATCGAAAGGTCAGGAGGGTCTAGAGTAGTCCAATAGAAGTCTACTGCAAGCCACATATATAATTGTGTATTCTCTAGTAGCCACATTAAAAACAAGAAGAGACAGGTGAAAATAATTTTATTAATATATCTTATTCAACCCAATCTGAAAGAATACATAAATCAATAGCTTTGTTTTCTATTGCAGCTATAACAAACTGCCATGAATTTAGTGAACTAGAACAAGACAGATTTATTATCTGGAGATCAGAAATCTGAAATGGGTCTCATGGGGCTAAAATTAAGGTGTTGACAGAGCTGTGTTTCTTTCTGGAGTCTCTAGGGAGGGATCCGTTTCCTTGCCTTTGGATCTATAGAGGCTGCTCACATTCCTTGGCTAGTGGCTCCTCTTCCATTTTTGAAGCAATGGCTGGTCAAGTCTTTCTGACACTGACTCTTCTGCTTCCCTCTTTCACATTGAAGGACGCTTGTGATTACTTTGGGGTCACCTGGATAATTTAGGACAATCTCTTTCAAGTCAGTTCATTAGCAAGCTTAATTCCGTCAGCAATCTTAATCCCTTTGCCATGTAACCTAACATATTCACAGGTTCTAGTGATTGGGACTTGGACACCTTGAGGGAGGGGTGGGTGCAAGTGAGGGAACATTATTGTCCCTGCCCCAGTCAATATAAAAAGTGTTGGGATATTGTTTTACAGTCTTATTTTCATACTGTCTCCAAAATCTTCCAAATTTAGTGTGTGTTTTGCACTTGGAGCCCATCTCAATTCCAATTAGGCACATATCAAGTGTCCAACAGCCACATGTGACCAGTGGACACTGAAGCAGGCAGCAGAGGCATAAAGCAATGGTTCTCAACTTGAGCTATACATTAGAATCACCTAGGGAGCTTTTAAAAATCTCCATTCTCAGTGCATACTTTATTCCAAATAAATCAGAACATAGGCGTCAGTACTTTTTAAAGCTCCTGAGATGATAATTCCAATGTGTACCCACGATGGAAAATCTCTCGTGTGAGTGAGAGTAAACCTCATTCTTTCTGTGTTGTTGAAACATTTCCTCTCTCTCAGGAACCAGAGCTATTTCCCTGGTGTCAAAAGTTTGGTGGTTGTGCCATCTTGGGCATTCAAAGTGGCAGACCCCAAATCAGTGTGTGTGTGTCTCTGTGTGTGTGTGTGTGTGTGTGTGCATGCAGGCACGCATATTTGTATCTCTGTATGTCTGTGTGTGTGTCTGTGTGTCTGTACAGATGCAGTATGTGTGCACTTAGCTTTCAGCATTTGAAAATATGGTGCTCAGTTTAACTTCTGAATCCTCTGATTGGCTCTGAGAGCCATTCATACATGTTTCTTTGTTCACCAGATACTTACTAGATGCCTGCTGCACACCAGGAACTACACCTTCATTCTGGCAACTTCCACATATGCTTGGTAGGAGAAACTTTTATAGAACCATAAGGTCAAAATTTCCATCCCATAGTGCCTATTGGTTCTTCTGAGGACACAGAACACACATACTCACACACACATACACAGAAATGCATAGTTTTGATAACACAGCATCAGTAGCATTGCTGAGTTAGACCTGGGCAGTTAGATTCTATTCCTGGAAAAATCTGGATAAACCCATCAGAGAGAAACTATGAAACCTTAAAAGTGACTCTGCCAGTAAGTCCAAATGATGTAATGGTCCCTGACCCTGAAACACAAAACTTCCTCAAAGTCTCCTGTAAACTTTTTCTCTCAACCTGTGTGCCTTCCTTTGTGTTGTTCTCTCTTTTGTGTATTTCTGGGTCTCCTTTCTTTCTCAGGAAGAAGGTCCCACACGATCCAGGCTTCTTACCTTCTCTTCTGCTCTCTTAGCTTACTAGATGATGCCTGTTCCCTCAGTCCCTAATTTTTCTTCAATTGTCCTCTCCTACCATTTAGTATAAATCACATCAAATGCTACTGGAATGCTCTTTCCAAATAGAAAGCTGTCCTCTCTCTCTTTCTTCCTTTCATACTTACACAGAATAAAATCTAAACTTCTTATCATCTTCCACTATTTGTCTCAATTACATTTGCCTCTGCATCTCCCTCTGCCCTCCTTCATGGCCAGTCCTCCAATGAACAACTCTGCTATTCTGTGAAAAGATCTTACACTTTGCTCAGGATTCTTCTAAGGATTCTCTCCCCATTCACATCATGGTGGACCTTCCACCCACACTTCATGGCTCTTCTCAACAAATCCCATATAACTGCCCCTACACTGTATACCCAATGATGCAATCTACTTGGTATGTTTCCACAAACTTGTGTCTTAATTTCTGTATTAGTTAGGGTTTTTCAGATAAATGGAACAAATAGGATGAATATATACAGAAAAGAGATTTATTTTAAAGAATTGGCTCTTGTTGGTTTTTGGCAAGGAAGTCTAAAATCCACAGGGTAGGTCAACATGCTGGAAACCCAGGGAAGAGCTAATGCTACAGTTCAAATCCAAAGACCATCTGCTATAGAATTCCTTCTCATTAGAGAGGAAGTTAGTCTTTTGAACTCTTCAGAACCTCAACTGATTGAATGATGCCCACTCATATTATGGAGGGCAGTCTGCTTTAATCAAGAGTTCACCAATTTAAATGTTAATTTCATCCAAAAAACACCTTCACAGAAACATGACAGAGAATGTTTGACTACATATCTAAGCACCATGGCCCAGCCAAACTGACACATAAAATTAATCACCACCAACTTCCGTAAATACCTAGAAGGCAAAAATTACAATATTCTCATCACTGAACCCCATCTTGCCTCCCCATCAGGGCATGCCATGATGGCTTACCCTTGGCAGGCCCTCAGTAAACATGCACTGAATTGACTTCAACCAAAGCACACTTACAGGCCTTGACTGTGTCTGGTGCTGTGTCAGCACCTGAAAAGCAAGAATTTGTTAACCAGACTAGGTCTGTGAGGCCCTGTCCCTCCAAAGACCTTTGATGTTTTCTTCTCTATCCTCATGACCCTTGACTAACTGTAGGGAAAAATGGGGGAGAAATCCCTCAAATCAAAGTAGTTACATATATTCTAAACCTCTCTGATACTAATGAAAATGTCAAAATCACAACATGGAGGCACTGGAATAAGCAATTAAGTCAGCCCAAGGATATGAAATAAAGAGTCACTTCAATGAGATCCAAGTAGCCAATCTGGGAACTGCTACAGGTTTGCAGAAATCATAGCTCTCTTGACTTTCCGGCACAACAGGCCAAGGCCCAGGATGGCACACAAATATATGTTTGCACAGACTCATAGGACAGAGGTCTCATTAGTGAAGAATGGAACAAGAAAATAGGGGACCCCTGCCCTCACCACATCATAGCATGTCTGGTCTGCAGCACAGAGCTGAATAAGCAGTTGGCCTGACAACTAGAAAGCTCTAGGGGATTGTAGCCGGTGAGAATCAGAAAGGCAAACACTGCCAGATTTCCCCATCCATGGAATGCCTTACTGGAAGAGATGGAGCTTTGAGAAGTTCATTTCCTTTTTTCTCTTCCACTAAGACCCGTATGGTTTTATAATGGCATTTTAAGCTAGCTGTTAATGTGGGTAATGTAGTTTGGGAAAAGCAAAAAGGCCCAATTATAAGAATCAATATATTGTGTGAAGGGAGAACAAAAGCCTCTATTAAATATGAAGCAGGGCTTCAATTCCAACTAGAAGTAGGCCAAACAGGGAAACCAAAACCATCGCGTGAGATTGATGTGAAAGAAGAGTGTCTCTGATCTCAGCTTGTTCATTCCTCCTGCCTGGAGGAAATGCTGCAGCTTGAGAGGGCAAGTCGGTGGTCCCAGGCGCAACCAGCATCTGCACAGAGCACACAATACATCCTTATATTTCATGAACAAATGAATGATTAAAGTAGGTAACGGATAGCCCAGTCCTCCCTTAACCATTTCTTTTAGGCCAGTGCTTTCAGAGTGTGGTCCTTTAACCAGCAGCATGGGCATCAGCTGGGAACTCCTCCATGACAAGGTTGCCTCCCCAAACCTCAGCAGATCTACAGAATCAGCAACACTGGGTGTGGAGCCCAGCAATCTATGTTTTACCAAGCCTTGCGTGCAGTTCTGATGTGCACCCCACAAGGGTGAGAACTTCTCTGCTTTACGCAAAGCCCCACATTTCAATGAGGAGATCCACCAGTCAAGAACCATGCGTTCTGGGATCCCTGGGTGGCGCAGCGGTTTGGCGCTTGTCTTTGGCCCAGGGCGCGATCCTGGAGACCCGGGATCGAATCCCACGTCAGGCTCCCGGTGCATGGAGCCTGCTTCTCCCTCTGCCTGTGTCTCTGCCTCTCTCTCTCTCTCTGTGACTATCATGAATAAATAAAAATTAAAAAAAAAAAAAAGAACCATGCGTTCTTAGCACTACAGGAATAAGGATGAATCTGACATATTCTCTATCCTCAAGGACTCTTTTGAAACCATTTCTTGAACAAGTGACACTTCCAGAAAACTTTATTCTTCCCTCTCATTGTTCCTTCAATAATAGCTGCAATCCCACTGTGGCCTGGTGCAGTCCTGGGCCCTGGGTAAAATCACCCGCAGGACTCAGCATTTCTCCAGGCCTTCTCAGAAAAGTAATCGATTTGGGTTATATGGACTGTCTCATTTCAGTAATTCAAATACCTAGTTCAGTGTCAAATCACACAACACCATACGCTATTCTCTCCTTTCCTCCAACTCTGTCTTGCTTCAAAGACGAAATGGGTAAGGAATGGCAGGAATAGTCACCTCCTTTATTTGCCAGCTAATTCTTCTGTCCCTCCCCCATTAGCCAAACTGTCTCTGTCCCTGATTCCTCCAGGTAGGGAGGTAGAGGGATGGGGATGGAGGAGAAGTGAGAATAAGAGAGGATACCCCCAGGGGAATCCTCCAACTTCAACCTCTCGTATATGGGCCCTGCCTGGCAACTTGTAATTCTTCACTCAGCCTCAGCACCTGCTAATCCTAATCTTCTTTTGGGACCACCCTCATCCATACGGGCAGTTCTTGGGTAGGATAGCAGAGTTACCCCCAGATTGGCACCAGGCACTATTACTTTCTAAGCAAAGCATTCACCATTGGCCAAGCATCTCTGTGAGTGATGCTCATATCCAAATGAGTCATCTTTCTTCATTCCTAACCAGGCAGATGGAGTCCAGGACACATTTCAGCTTCAATGTCTGAGTCCCACATACTCCATGAGACAAAGATCAGCTCCTCCCTGCCTTCTCTTGATGCCTCTGTTATGTAGCTTCAGGAAGGAAAATACTGCTTTCTTAATGTATAACCTATTTCCCTAAATTCTTAGCCTCCAGCTACATAAGCTGGGAAGTGAGTGATGGGTGAACAGTGACAAACTGATTTTCAGAAATCTCCGTGGCCAAGTCCACATGGATTTTCTCATGCCTCACTTTGAAATGAGTGCTCGGTTGGCATCTAGGTCTGTGGAGTCTCAGCAATTGAGACTGTGCTGTTTTGACATCCTCTTAATACTACACATATAAATAACTAATATTTATCTGGTGCTTCCCAGTTAATAAAGTGCCCCCTGATGTAATAAGATATGTAATAGCTTTAGTGGAAACCCATAAGATCCATATGAAACAGAGATAGGACTAAAGTTTAGAATTTTGAAAGGGAGAAAGATCATTTTCACCGGGGGGGGGGGGGGGGGGCGGAGATCGGTAGCCATTAACAGCTACTCATAGCAATCATAGCAATACACGATTTCTTTGATTTATCAGGAAAGGCACTTCCCAAAACTTCAACAAATAAGCCTTCAGGGTGGCTCTATCTACTACTCAGACAGCTCTTGCCTGACACAGCCTCCTAGCCTGGCCTCTTGCCTCTCCCAGCTACTCTGATAACCCTGCTTCCACCACTTCATCTCCTTTTAATACTTCTCAAAACTCAGAATTTACCCAAGGCTCCGTGTGAGGACCTATTAAAACAGACACTAAACTATCCATTTGGGAGGGTGGAGGGGCCATACTGATAGGTAAGCAGTGGTCTCTTCTGACTACATTTTAATGCTGCTACAGGCTGAGTTTTTACTGCAGAAAATGGGGGAATTTGTTCCAACTGGGAGCTGACCACACCCATTCAGCCTGGATGCTCTCTGCCACACTCTGGCCTTCATGGCCTGACGGAACCTTGACCCAGCCAAACCCTACACACCTGTGGAACAGAAAGTCCCTAGGGATTTAAGTCTGTTCCCCTCCTTTCTGGCCCATTCCAACTCATTGCCTCCTGCTGACTAAATTCAAACGAAATGTCTGACTCACCCAGAATTCAGAAGTAGTTTGTTGACCTGGTTCTGGGGATGCTGAAAAAGTTCATCTGCCCGTCCACATGTCAGGTGCCTCACCTGTAAACCAATCTCTAACGTGCCATAATCGTGATCTACTGTCAAGTAGACGTCAGCAGAAACTAATGCAGAACTTCTATACTTAACCAGAGATTTCAAATATTGATAAAGCTTGCCCCTCACTGCCCAGGCCCTGGCCAAAAAACATTAAGTATTTAGGAAAATGCATAAAGCTAATTGCTAAACAGCACTCTAGAGCTGGGCTCTCCATAAGGGACCAGTAATGGAGCATGTAAATAATTTTACAGCACAAATTACACTGCCTGCAATTGTATAGTATATGTTCTCCATAATGCTTGTAAATGGGTTGACCACACTTCCTTCCTTCCTTCTTCACCACCGGCTTACTACTTCCCTGGAAGTAGTTTTGAATATCTGGGATAGCCGATACCAAACTCTTAATTCCAAAGATACTGATATTTTTCTGGGGCTTCTGACCTTCTCCTACATTTACACCATGCCACTCCGCAAACACATTCTCTCTTGCCTAACTTGTCCCATGCCCCTACTTTCACTCTCCCAGTCACATAAATACCATTTTCTTCAAATTTCAGTTCTCAGCCATGATCTCTCTCCATTATGACCCAGACCTCCTATTTTAGGAAACTTCCCTTCCCAGAGGCTGCCAACCCCAGCCTCTGCCCTGAGCTCCAATCCAAACTTTCTAAGTCCCTAAATGGAACCTGTACTTAAATGTTCTTTGGGCTGCCTGGCATACGACCCCCTTTCCTACTTGGGGAAACTTCCAACAGCTAATGAGCTTTGGTGGGGGACAGAGGCTGCATCCCACTGGAAAGCTGAAAAAGCCAGACACTACTCTCCTAGTCAACCTTGCAGCCAGCCATGGTGTGAGGTCTGCACCAATCAGCTGTACTTGTCCTGTGCTTCAGGTGCTTGTGACATATTAAAACAGGAACTGAGCAGCCTGGCGGAACTGCTGACTAAAGCAGTGGCACAGAGGCTGAAGGAAGCAGAACCCAGCATTGGGAAATCTGCAGCGCATGCTGCAGGGTTCAGGGCTCAGAGGCAGTGCTGGGGGGTGACTCCTGGTAAGAGGTGTTGTTCCAGGATGGGTAGCTCTGAGCCCCATTCTATAGAGCCCCTGAAGACTCTGCAAACTACCCAAGCTTTTTTAGAGTTTCTTTGCTACTTAAATCAGTGTAGGTTTTAGTTGCTTCCCAACTGATACAGTTTCTTATCCATCATCTTGAATTCAACTGCTCTAAAATTGAATTCCGCTTTTTCCCCCCTAAAACTTGTTATTTACTGTAACTTTCCTTTTCTTTTCAATGACATCATTCTTTTGGTCGCCCAGACTGAAACTTCAGTTATCCTTAAACATTCCCACCCATTCAGTCATCAGGTGTTACCGATTTCTCCATGACAATGCCTTTCTCACCCATTTCTTCTGTTTTTTGTATGACCAAAAACCTACACTTCTAATTTAGTCTAACTTTATCTAGTGTTGTATTAACACAGTGAGCAGTGTTCTAACTGGTCTCCCTGCCTTGGAGCTTTCCCACATTGCATTTCTGGTGCACATCACTTGAAATGCTCATAACACTGTTTTCTTTGTGTCAGCCCCTGTTCAGAAACTCATGGAAGCCTCCCTAATGGCAGAGGAAGTTCCTAACGTGTTCAATGCAACCTAAAAGCCTGCTGGCCCTTTCCTCCTGGGTTCTTTCTTCCATACATGCAGTTTCTATTTTTGTCCCATATCACAGTTCACAGATTAAGAGCATAGCCCTTCCTTGCATTTCTCCAAACATTCCAAAGTGTTAGTGAGCCATTCAGACTTTGGAGATTTCAGAAGAAACGTAGAACAGGAATTCACCCTGCACACCCCTAAGCAAACATGCTAGAAATCTGTATATATTAGGTCTCTGTGTGCAAAGTGCTTTCTTGGCCATGAACACAAAAACACAAGTTGCTTCTCTTGTGCTCTGTTTATCTCCCTGCATGTTTGTCCATCTGCAGAGTGAGTCTAGTAATAGAACCCATGTCACTAGGGTTGTTATGAGGAATAAATAGGTGAGTGGTCATGAAGCCCTTAGCCTAATGCCTTGCACTGAGCTTGTTTCTTATTATTGCCCCTGGATTTCCCTTGAGCCAAGCTTCCTACTTCACTATGGCAAATTTGAGTTGGGTTCCTGTCCCCTTGCCGTGAAAGATCATAAAAGACATAAAAGACACAACCATATGAAGTAGGTTTACTTTCCTCAGTTTTATAAGGATTAGTGAAGCCAAGCAATATCCTTTAGCAGTCTAGTATATTCGTGTTTGGCTTTCAGTGCCATTTTAACCATGGGAAATTGGAAAATACCTATTTTCTAGTTATCACAAATAGTTGGCAACTTAGCTTTTTCTGGAAAAAAAAAAAAAACCAACAGTGTAATTCCCTGAACAGCTGGTTCACCTTTTTTCCTTCAATAATTTTTAACTATAGTATGTTAAGCATATAGAAAAGTAAAAAAAAGAAAAAACAAAAACAAAAAACCCAGACATCTTGGGTTTACTTCTAAAATGCTTATGGTTTATTTTTCACAATAGATCTTTAATTCACCAAGAATTTGTTTTCCTGTAGCATAAAAGGTAGGGGTTTAACTGCATCTTTTTTCCATATAAATAGTCCATTGTATCTATATCACTTACCAGGAATCCATCCTTTCTCCAATAATTTATAATACCCTATCATTTAAGTCACCATATATTTATGAGCAGTTTCTAGATTCTTTATCCTGTCACATTATTTGAGAATCCTATGCTACTCCTCATATCCCCATCTATTGTAGTTATGATACCTGTGGAATGTCTTTATACCTCTTCTATCTCCCTTTTCCTTGCTTGGCTCCCATTGCTTCTGCTTGTACTTTACTACTCACACTACTGCTCCTCAAAACATTTTTTACTGTTCTTAGCCCTTTACTGTTTCATAAGAATTTCAGGATAAGCTTATTGAGTACCATGAAAAAATTTATGAGAATGTTACTGCTGATGAGTGAGATTTTTATTGGAATTGTATTGAGTTTATAAATTGTTTGGGGAGAATTAAAACCATTACAATATTGTCTTCTCATCCAAGAATGTGGTATGCTTCAACATTTATTTACATCTTCTGTTATGCCTTAGAGTAAGGTTTTTAGTTTTCCCATAAAAGTGTCATATTTTTTGTAGCTGTACTACTGATAACCTCACCATTTGGGATAATATTGTAAATGTTATATTTTTTAAAAGTACTTGGTCAATCATTCGGTACTGCTGCTTAAGAATGCTTTTGATTTCTGTATATTGATCTGTATCTAACAACGTGGCTGAATGTTCTTATTAGCTCACACAGTTTACCTGTGAAGTTTCTTGAACTTTCCATGTGGACATTCATGTCATTTGCAAAAAAATAAGGGTTGCTTCTTCCTTTCTAGGCCTTATATGTTGTCCTCCTATATCTGGCCTTATTGCTCTGGTAAGGAATTTCAACCAATGTTCAGTAAATGCAGTGATGGCAGACATCCATATCCTGTCACCAGCTGATTCTAAGGAAACCTTCAAATGCAATTGCCTTCTACTCCTAGTTTACTAATGGTTTTTATCATGGATGGCTGTTGAATTTTAACAAATGTTTTTCCTACATCTTTTGAGGTGACCATATTGTTTCTTCTTTAATCTGTTCATATGATAGATTAACACAATGATAGATTCATCGTGTTAGATCACTAATGTTAGATGATTTGTTCCTTCCTCACTTTGGAGTGCTAATATTTTACTTAGAATTTATCCGTTTATGTTGATGAGTGAGAATTGCTTATAACTTTCCTTATTCATAACTGGTCACTGCCCTTGACCAATTTTTGCAACATCATTCTCATAAAAAGAATTAGAGAATTTGGCTTCCTTTTTTTTTATTCTCTGGAACACACTGTATAAAACAAGTATTATCAGTTCCTTGATATTTGTTAGAAATAACTGATGAACACAATTTGGGCTGGTGTTTTTAGGAAAATACCAGAGAGTTTTGCAGGGCGTTAGTTCTGGTGGAGCTGGTGTCCAGTCTCATTTCACAAGAAGACAAACCACAGCTAATTGAAACTCACCACATTCAGACCAGGGACCAAACATTGCCCACAGCAGGCAAGGAGAGCCCTTGAAGATGACTGGACTGAAGAATAAACAGCCAAAACACAACAGCAGAGCATACTCAGCACACACCAGAGACACTCCATAAAGCACCAGGCTCTGGGCACTACATGACTTCTCCATAAGGCAATTACTTGCAGGAGCAGGAGACATAACTGGCCCTACTAACACAGAGAAGAAGGCAGAGACTTAAACAAAATTCAAAGATGGAGGAATTTATCCCAAATAAAAGAACAAGATAAGGCCACAGCCAGAGTTCTAAGCAAAACAGACATAAGTAATATGCCTGATGGGGAAGTTAAAGCAATAATCATAAGGATACTCACTGGGTGTGAGAAAAGAAGATATCAGTGAGATCCTTAGCACAGAGATAAAAGAGTTTTAAAAGAATCAAATGAAAAATGCAATAAGTGAGATTAGAAACAGGCTTGATTCAAGGCGCCTGGGTGGTTCAGTCAGTTAAGGATCTGCCTTTGACTCAGGTCATGATGTCAGCCAGGGTCCTGGGATCAAGCCCCATGTTGGGCTCCCTGCTCAGTGGGGAGCCTGCTTCTCCCTCCCCTTCCCACTTGTGCTGTCTCTCACTATCTCTTGTCTCTTTCTCTCAAATAGGTAAAATCCTAACCAAAAAAAAAAAAAAGGAAAGAAAGAAGCTTGATGCAATGAACAGCAGTCTGGAAGGAGCATAGGCATGAATTAGTGGCCTAAAAAACAAAATAATGGAAAATTATGAAAATGAAAGAGAGAAAGACAAATTGTGCGACACGAGAAGACTTAGGAACTCAATGACTCCATCAAATGTAATAACATTTGCATTATAGGAGTCCCAGAGGAAGAAGAGAGAAAAAAGGAGGCAGAAAATTTATTAAGAAATAATGGTAGAAAACCTCCCTGATCTGGGGAAGGACACAGACATCCTGGAGGCACAGAGAACTCCCATCAAAATCAACAAAAGCAGGCCAATACCAAGACATACTGCAATTAAATTTACAAAAATATAGTGATAAAGAAAAAATCTTAAAAGAAGCAAGCCTTTTAGAAGTTAAGAAGTGCTTAACTTAAAATGAAGACCCGTAAGGGTAGCTGGAGATTTCTCCACAGAAACCTGGCAAGCCAGAAGAGAGTAGCATGGTATGTTTAAAGTGCTGAATGGGAAAAATCTGTAGCCAAGAATAGTCTATCCTTCAAAGTTATCACTCAAAATAGGAGGAGATATAAAGAGTTTTCCAGACAAACAAAAACTAAAGGAGTTCATGACCACCAAACCAGCCTTGCAAGAAATATTAAAAGGGACTCTTTGAGTGGAAAGGAAACACCAAGAGTGATAAAGACATAAAGAATCAAGGAAAATCTCCAGAAACAATGACAAAAAAAGTAATAAAATGGCAATAAATACATATCTATCAATAATTACTTTGAATGTAAATGGACTAAACACTCCAATCAAAAGACATAGGGTGTCAGAATGCATAAAAAACAAGACCCATCTATATACTACCTACAGGAGACTCATTTAGACCTAAAGACACCTGGAGATTGAAAGGGAGGAAGTGAGAAACATTTATCGTGTAAATGGATGTCAAAAGGAAATTGGAGTAGTAATATTTATATTAGACAAACTAGACTTTAAAATAGAGACTGTAAAAAGAGACGAAGAAGGGCATTATATAATCATAAAGGGGATCATCCAACAAGAAGATATAATAATTGTAAATATTTATGCACACAACATGGGAGCACATATATATATATATATATATATATATATATATATATAAACAATTAAACAAAGGAACTAATTGATAATAATACAATAGTAGTAGGTGACTTTGACACCATATTACATCAATGGACAGATAATCTAAACAAAATAAAGAAGGGATCAGTGGCTTTGAATGACACACTGGGCTAGATGAACTTAATAGATGTATTCAGAGCATTCCATTCTAAAATAACAGAATACACATTCTTTTCCAGTTCAAATGGAATATTCTCCAGAACAGACCACATAATAGGTCACAAAACAGGCCTCAACAAATACAAAAATACTGAAACCATATCATGCAACTTTTTTGACTACAATGCTATGAAGTCAACCACAAGAAAACATTTGGAAAGACCACAAATACATGGAGCCAAACAATATGCTAATGAACAATGAATGAGTCAATAAGGAAATCAAAAAAATAAATAATAAAATACATGTAAACAAATGAAAATGAAAACACAGCAGTACAAAACCTTTGGGGTGCAGCAAAAGCAGGTCTAAGAGGGAAGTATAGATCAATACAGGCATATCTTAAGAAGCAAGAAAAATCTCAAATAAAAAAGCCTAATCTTACACCTAGAGGAGCTAGAAAAAGGAACAGCAAATAAAGTCTAAAGCCAGCTGAAAAAGAGAATGATAAAATTAGAGCAGAAATAAATGATAGAGAAATGAATGAAAAAAATGATGAAAGAGATCAATGAAACTAGGAACTGGTTCTTTGAAAAAATTAGTAAATTGATAAACCTCAAACCAGACTTATCAAAAAGAAAATAAAAAGGACCTAAATAAATAAAATCACAAATAAGAGTGGAGAAATAATAACCAACATTACAAAAACACAAATCAATTATAAGAGAATGTTATGAAAAGATATATGCCAACAAATTGGATAACCTGGAAGAAATGGATAAACTCCTAGAAACATAAACTACCAAAACACTAACAGGAAGAAGTAGAAAACTTGAACAGACTGATAACCAGCAAAGAAATTGAATAAATAATTTTAAAAACTCCTCATAAACAAAAGTTCAAGTCCAGATGACTTCATAGGAGAATTCTAACAAACATTTAAAGAAGAGTTAATACCCATTCTTCTCAAATGATTCCCAAAAAATGGAAAAGGAAGGAAAACTTCCTAATTCATTCTATGAGGCCAGCATTATCCTGACACCAAAACCAGATAAAGACTCCACTAAAAAGAGAACTACAAGCCAATATCCTTGATGAACATGGATGCAAAAATTCTCAGTTAAATACTAACAAACTGAACCCAACAATACATTTTTAAAAATCATTCACCATGATCAAATGGGATTTATTACAAGGTTGCAAGTGTGGTTCAATATTCACAAATCAATCAAACCATATTAATAACAGAAATGATAAGAATCATGTGATCATTTTAATAGATGCAGAAAAAGAATTTGACAAAGTACAGCAAAATCAAGAATGGATGCTTGATTAAAACCCTCAACAAAGTAGGTTTAGAGGGAATGTACCTCAACATAATAAAGAAAAACCCAAAGCTAAGATCATTCTCAATGGGGAAAAACTAAGAGCTTTTCCTCTATAGTCAGGTACCAGACAGAGCTGTCCACCCTCACTACTGTTATTTCACATAGCCTGGAAATCCTACCCACAATGATCAGACAACAAAAAGAAATAAAAGGCATCCAAATTGGCAAGAAAGAAGTAAAACTGTCACTATTTGAACATGACTTGATACTCTATATAGAAAACCCAAAAGACTCCATCAAAAAACTGCTACAGCTAATAAACAAATTCAGTAGTCACAGGATACAATACCAATGTACAGAAGCCTGTTGCATTCCTGTACACCAATAATGAAACAGTAGAAAGAAAAATTAAGGAATCAACCCCATGAACAATTGCACCAAAACAGTAAGATATTTTTTAAGATATAGGTAAGAATAAACCAAACAAAGAGCTCAAGGACCTGTACTCTGAAAACCATAAAACACTGAACAAAGAAGTTGAAGATGACACAACAAAATGGAAAAACATTCTATGCTCATGGAATGGAAGAGCAAATATTGTTTAAATGTCTATATTACCCAAAGCTATCTGCACATTTAATGTAATCCTTGTCAAAATACTGAAAACATTTTTCACAGAACTAGAACAAACAATCCTAAAGTTTGTATGGAACTACAAAAGCCCCCAAAAAGCCATAGCAACCTTGAAAAAGCAAAGCAAAGCTGGAGGCATCAGAATTCTAGACTTCAAGTTATTTTACAAAGCTGTAGTGATCAAAATAGTACAGTACTGACACAAAAATAGATCAATAGAACAGAATAGAAAATCCAGAAAAGAACCCACGACAATATGGTCAATTAATTTTTGACAAAGCAGGAAAGCATATCCAGTGGGAAAGATAGTCTCTTCAACAAATAGCATTGGGAAAACTGGAAACCAACATGCAAAGAATGAAACTGGACCACTTTCTTACACCAAACACAAAAATAAAATAAAATCGTTTAAAGACCTAAGTGTGAGACATGAAGCCCTAGAGAATACAGGCAGTAAACTCTTTGACGTTGGCCGTAAGAACTTCCTTCTAGATATGTTTCCTGAGGCAAGGGAAACAAAAGTAAAATAAACTATTAGGATTTCATCAAAATAAAAGCTTTCCCACAGTGAAGGAAACAATCAACAAAACTAAAATGCAAGCTACAGAATGAGAGAAGATATTTGCAAACAACATATCTGATAAAAGGTTATATCCAAAATATATAAAGAACTTACACAACTCCATATCCAAAAGCTGCATAATCCAATTTAAAAATGGGTGGAAGACATGAACATTTTTCCAAAGATGACATATGGATGGCCAACAGGCACAAGAAAAGATGCTCAATATATCATCAGGGAAATACAAAATTACAATCAAATACTACCTCACACCTGTCAGAATGGCTAAAATGAATGACACAAGAAACAACAGGTGTTGGCAAGAATGTATCCTCTCACACTGTTGGTAGGAATGCAAACTCGTGCAGCCACTGTGGAAAACAGAATGGAGTTTCCTCAAAAAGTTAATAGAACTACCCTATGATCCAGCAATTGGACTACTAGGTATTTACCCAAAGACTACAAAGACACCAATTCAAAGGGATACAGGCATCCTGATGTTTATAGCAGCATTACCTACAATAGTGAGATTATAGAAATAGCGTAAGTGCCTAGATGATGAATGGATGAAGATATGATGTGTGTATGTACACACATACACAATGGAATATTATCCAGCCATAAAAAGGAATGAAATCTTGCCATTTGCAATGACATGGATAGGACTAGAGAGTATAATGCTAAGTGAGAAAGACAAATGCCATATGATTTCACTCCTAGGTGGAACTTAAGAAACAAAATAAATAATCAAAGGGAAAAAAAAAAGAGAAGCAAACCAAGAAACAGACTCTTAAGCATAGAGAACAAACTGGTGGTTACTAGAGGAGAGATGGATGGCGGCGGGGTGGGGGGGAGGTTACATAGGTGATGGGGATTAAAGAGGGCATTTGCTGTAGTGAACATGGGGTGTTGTATGGAAGCGTTGAATCACTATATTGTACACCAAAAACTAATATTACACTGAATGTTAACTAACCGTAATTTAAATTAAAACTTTTTTTAGAAAAGGTCTTTTTTTATTTCTACTGTCATTTTTGTGCTTCATTAATCTTAAAGTTTTGTCTATTTTATTGAGGGTTCCTTTTCCCCTCCAAAAGAATGATTTTTGACAGAGTTGGTCTTCTCTGTGGAAATTTTCTATTTCTTTAATTACTGTTCTCATCTTCATTGTGTTTTTCTTGGATCTATTCTGTTCTTTTTCTAACTCCTTAAGCTGTATACTTACTTTGTGAATTCTTCTACTCCTTCTCTTTTTAATTTATGTGCATTTAAAGATAAAATTTTTCTATAAATACTATTTGATGTACAGCAAAGTGGCAGTATATAAAAGTAATTAACAGAAATCAGTTGCATTTTTATACACAAACAATGAGACAGAAGAAAGAGAAATTAAGGAATCAATCCCATTTACAATTGCACCCAAAACCATAAGATACCTAGGAATAAACCTAACCAAAGAGGCAAAGGATCTGTAACTCAGAAAATTATAGAACACTCATGAAAGAAATTGAGGAAGACAAAAATAAATTGATAAGCATTCCATGCTCATGGACTGGAAGAACAAATATTGTTAAAATGTCCATGATGCCTAGAGCAATCCATACATTCAATGCAATCCCTATCAAAATACCATCAACTTATTTCACAGAGTTGGAACAAATAATCCTAAAATTTGTATGCAACCAGAAAAGACCCTGAATAACCAAAGGAATGTTGCAAAAGAACACTAAAACTGGTGCCATCACAATCCCTGTGTTCAAACTCAATTTCAAAGCTATAATCATCAAGTCAGTATGGTACTGGCAAAAAATAGACACATAGATCAATGGAACTGAATAGGAACCCAGAAATGGACCCTGAGCTCTATGGTCAACTCATCTTTGACAAAGCAGGAAAAAATATATCAAAAAAGGCAGTCTCTTCAATAAATGGTGCTGGGAAAATTGGACAGCCACGTGCAGAAGAATGAAACTAGACCATTTCCTCACACCATGCACAAAAATAGACTCAAAATGGACGAAAGACTTGGGATGACTGAGTGACTCAGCGGTTGAGTGTCTGCCTTTGGCTCAGGGAGTGATCCTGGAGTCCTGGGATCGAGTCCCACATCCGGCTTCCTGTATGAAGCCTGCTTCTCCCTCTGCCTATGTCCGTACCTCTCCCTGTGTGTGTCTTTTATAAATAAATAAATAAAATCTTTTTAAAAAATGAATGAAAGACCTAAATGTGAGACAGAAATCCATCAAAATCCTAGAGGAGAACATAGGCAGTAACCTTTGTGACCTCAGTTGCAGCAACTTCATACTAGAGATGTCTCTAAAGGCAAGGGAAACAAAGGCAAAAATGAACTATTGGGACTTCATCAAGATAAAAAGCTTTTGCACAGCAAAGGAAATAGTCAACAAAACTAAAAGACAATCTGCAGAATGGGAGAAGATATTTGCAAATGACATGTCAGATACAGGGCTAGTACCCAAGATCTGTAAAGAATTTATTAAACCCAACACTCAAAAAACAAATAATCCAGTTAGGAAATGGGCAGCAGACATGAACAGACATTTCTCCAAAGAAGACACCCAGACGGCCATCAGACACATGAAAAAAATGCTCAACATTGCTTGGCATGAGGGAAATACAAATCAAAACCACAAAGAGATACCACCTCACACCAGTCAGAATAGCTAAAATTAACAAGTCAGGAAACAACAGATGTTGGAGAGGATATGGAGAAAGGGGAAACCTCTTGCACTGTTGGTGGGAATGTAAGCTGATGCGGCCACTCTCAAAAACTGTATGGAGGATCCTCAAGAAGTTGAAAATAGAGCTACCCTACAACCCAGCAATTGCAGTACTGAGTTTACCCCAAAGATACGAATGTAGTGATCTGAAGGGGCATCTGCACACCAATGTTTATAGCAGCAATGTCCACAATAGCCTAACTATGGAAAGAGCCCAGATGTCCACTGACAGATGAATGGATAAAGAAGATGTGGTGTATGTACAATGGAATATTACTCAGCTGTCAAAAAATGAAATCTTGTCATTTGCAATGACATGAATGGAACTAGGGAACATTATGCTAAGCGAAATAAGTCAATCAGAGAAAGACAATTATCATATGATCTCACTCATGTGGAATTTAAGAAACAAAACAAGATCTTAGAAGAGAGGAAAAAATAAAACAAGATGAAATAAGAGAGGGAGACAAACCATAGGAGACTCTTAATCATAGGAGGCAAATTGAAGGTCTCTGGAGGGAGAAGGATAGGGGGATGGGGTAACTGAGTGATGGACATTAAGGAGGGCATGTGATATGATGAGCACTGGGTGTTATATAAGACTGATGAGTCACCACCTCTATCTCTGAGACAAATAATACATTATATGTTAATTAACTGAATTTAAATTTTATGGAAGTTTAAAAAATAAATAAATATTATTTGATGTATAGCCTTGAAGTTTTTATAAAGGGGATTATGTTGTCATTCATTTCTAAAGATTTTTTAATTTCCTTTTTTTTTTTTTTTTTTTAGATTTTATTTACTTATTCATGAGAGACACAGAGAGAGAGAGAGAGAGAGGCAGAGACACAGGCAGAGGGAGAAGCAGGCTCCATGCAGGACGCCTGACACAGGACTCAATCCGGGTCTCCAGGATCAGGCCCTGGGCTGAAGGCAGCACTAAACCACTGAGCCACCCAGGCTGCCCAGGTTTTTTAATTTCCATTGTGACTTCCACTTAAACTAAATCATTTCAAAGTGCAGTTTTTATTTTCTCCATGCTTAGGGTAATTAATATCATTTGCCCATTTTTAATTCTATTGCATTGAGATGAGAGTATTGTTATCAGGTATCTGTATGATATCAATTTCTTAGCATTTTTGAGACTTGTTTTATAGGTTATTAAATATCCAGTTTTATTGTAAATGTTT
Organism: Vulpes lagopus; assembly: GCF_018345385.1. Classification (NCBI taxonomy): domain Eukaryota; kingdom Metazoa; phylum Chordata; class Mammalia; order Carnivora; family Canidae; genus Vulpes; species Vulpes lagopus. The sequence goes on from NC_054833.1 coordinate 20,078,365, forward strand.
TACATGTGCTTAAAAAGAATGTGAATTCTCTAAATACTGGATACATGGAACCATGTATGCAGTTCAAATCTTTTGTGTATTTATTGTTTGTATACTTGATCTACCAGTTTCTAGAAATAATATTAGAATATTTGACAAATTCATCTATTTGTTTCTATCTTCCTATAATTACAAAAATATTTACTTTATATATTTAGGAGATAATTTGTTAATTGCTTACAAATTCAGAGTCATTCTACTTTTTAGTAAGTTATTCCTTTTGTCTTTGAATACTGACTATTTTGACTATTTTTATCTCAAATAATGCTTTTTTCCTCTAAGTAGTACATTTTTTTTTTAATTTTTATTTATGATAGTCACAGAGAGAGAGAGAGAGGCAGAGACACAGGCAGAGGGAGAAGCAGGCTCCATGCACCGGGAGCCCGACGTGGGATTCGATCCCGGGTCTCCAGGATCGCGCCCTGGGCCAAAGGCAGGCGCCAAACCGCTGCGCCACCCAGGGATCCCAGTAGTACATTTTGTCTGATAATATTGTTGATCTGGCGTTTTTGGTTAGCATTTGTCTGAAACATCTTTCCATCTATTATTTCTCAACATTTTTTATCTTTAAGTTTTACATGTGTATTTCTGGCACACAGTGTATAGTTGGATTTGGTGAGATTTCCTTAATCTAATCCAAGAATAACTAGTTTTAATAAATATGCCTTATCTTTCAGTTCCACATTTTTATAATTATTTAGTTTTCATTTATTTCTATTATCTTACTTTGTTTTCTACTTAAACATGCTTTTCATTTCTGTGCTTATTTTGATCTTCTATTCTTTATTTTCATTATTAATTACATTTTTAATGCACTATTTTCTCATACTGTATTGAAAGTTATACATTCTATTTCTAACATTCTATTGTTTCATTTTAAATGTGCAATTATTCAAAAAAAGGGAGACAAGAGTTAATATTCATAACTTCTACCTGAACAATGTAAACATTTTAGACCATTTTTACTCTTACCCTTCCATCTTCTCTATTATTATTTTTTTAAAGATATATTTATTTATTCAGAGAGAGAGATAGAGGGAGAGTCAGAGACACAGGCAGGAGAAGCAGGCTCCATGCAGGGAACCCGATGTGGGACTCGATCCGGGTTCTCCGGGATCACGCCCTGGACTGAAGGCAGCACTACACTGCTGAGCCACCGGGTTGCCCCATCTTCTCTATTATTGTTTCTATTTTCAGTTTCACATTAAATGTGTTCCTCTAAATAGTCATGCTAGTTCTATTATGTTTAATTATTGTGGTGGGGAAGAAAGTTTATACTTAACTGCATGTTTTCCAATTTCTTTATTCATCATTGTTTTTATATACCATTCCTAACTTTTGAGTTTAGTTTCTTTTCCCAAAATTAGTTCACTTTGTGAGGATCTATGGGTTGTAAATCTCCCAATTTTTGTCTGAAAGCTCTCTGTATTTTTTTCACATGCTTAAGTGGTTGTTTCTTTGCACATAGAATTTTAGGTTAACCTTTATTTTCCTTTGAGCCTTTGAATTTCTTATTCAATTGACTTCAGACTGCTATTTTCCTCTTGAAAAGTCTGGTGACAACCACTATTGTTCTTTGACAGATAACTTTCTCTGGTTGCTTTAAGATTTTTCTGTAGATTTTTATATTATGCAATTTCACTCCAGTGTTTCTATGTATGAGTTTATTTTTATTTAGCCTGCATGAGACTGAATTTCTTAAATCTTAAGGCTTATTGCTCCTCAATTCTGGTAAAATTTCTACCATTATTACCCTCTTTGCTTCATTTTATTTATTCTTTTTTCTTGAAATCCTATTAGACACAGCATACGTCTTTATTTTATTCTCCATGTCTATTAGCTTTTCCTTTGTGCCTTCCATATTTTTATCTATCTTTTTTTTTGGTATTCTGAGTATTTTTTTATTTTTATTTATTTAAAATCAATTATCAACATATAGTGCATTATTAGCTTCAGAGGTAGAGTTTAGTGATTCCTCAGTTGCATAGAACACCCAGTGTTCATCCTATCATGTGCCCTCTTTAATGCCCATCATCCAGTTACCCCATCCCCCTATCCTCCTCCCCTCCAGAAATCCTATTTGTTTCCTATAATTAAGAGTCTCTCTGATTTTGTCTTATTTTATTTTTCTTCCTTTTTCCCTATGTTCATCTATTTTGTTTCTTAAATTCCACAGAGGAGTGAAATCATATATTTGTCCTTCTCTGACTGACTTACTTAACATAATACCATCTAGTTCCATCCACATTGTGTCAAATGGTATTCTGAGTAATTTTTAAAATATTATACATTTCGTTAATTGTCCCCTCAAGATTTTCATAATTGTTGTTAATCATATACAAAAGTTTTATATTAAATGGCTATCTCTTTCAATTCTAGAACCTGAATTGGTACACTTTCATCTGCCTGTTTTTTTCTCAAATTCTTGGGGATTTTTAGGATGCCAATTGCTTTTTCATATCTGTCCTTATTTTTAACATCCTTAATTTATATTCTCTCTCAGGTAATCTGTTACCTTAAGTCCTTGAGAATTCTAAATCTGCTGTCTATGTCTACTGACTCTTGCCCATAGTGAGTTATTTCCTTACCAATTTTGTAATTTTTATGTGGATTCATTTTAATTTGGACTTCTTTTTCCTGTGGAATGTCTTGTGGTCTGGGCTATGGATGCAGCCTTCCAGAATGATTTGGGGTTTGGCTCTGACACAACCCAAGGGGTATCAGCATCCCACGATAAATTCATATTAATATTTCTTGGTTTGGCCCAAGGTTCTGACCACAGGAGTAGTGAAATTGGAACCCCAAACCTGTTTGATGTTCAAGTTTGGGTTTTAGAAATCTCAGAGGAGACCTATTTTTACACTCAGTACCCATTAGATACAAACAAATTTTATCCTGTTCTGATATACTTTTAATGGAAGATGCCACCCTTAAGATGTTCTCTTCAATTCCAAATATCTGCCTTACACAGGCCCAAAGCTTCATCTCTTGTACCCAAATAGACAATGACACACAAGTACCTAGGTTAACAAAACCCATATAAGATCCCCACCTCATCCCTAGGACATCACAGCATCCGTTCATACCATATCACTCTTAATTTTTACTTTCCTCTCTTTTCTGTAACTGAGGCTTTCTTTTTCCTTTTTGAGATATTTAAAAGATTTTTTGTCAAATATTTAACCACTTTTTCTAAGTGTTTATAGCAGAAAAGCGTCAGATTGCCTTAGTTTATCATATTACCAGAGATAGAACTCCCTCATACATATATCTTTTTAGTTGCAACCATCTAAAAAAAACAATTACAGAAAAATTGAGACTAACCCATAGAAGAGCTATGTCAACAGTTTTTCACTCATAGTCCTCTACTAATCCTTGCTTTTTTTTTTAAATCCTTGCTTTGTTTAGGTAAAATCACTTAACCACATAACTTTCATTAGGAAGCAACAGGTACATTCCACGTAAATGCCAAATTGTTAAAAAAGAAAAGAAAAGAAAAAACCTGCAGGATCTCATTTGAAACAAACTTCCTAAACAAAACTTCTAAGGAATAAGTTAAATGAGCAAAAATCCCTTTGAGAAAAATAATTTTCTCATTGCCAGATGTGAATTAGTGGTAGAGTAAACATCTAGGAGTCATTGCAATAATTTCAGTAATTGAAAGATACAGAAATGAGAAAGTATGGCATGTCACCATCATGAAAGATATTAGAGGTGACACCTAGTGATTTGGACAGAGAATTCTTGACTTTTTATGTTAAAATACATTCAGCAGGACTACATCTTTCTTTGACATTCCCTAAGCATATACCAAAATAACAAATTTTTCATAAGAAAAATCAAACAAGTCAAAAGAATATTTTATCCCTCCTGTCAGACCATCTAAACTTTACTTTAGTGTTGAGAGAACCTTGAGGTGATGAGGGGTCCCTTAGGTCAGACCTGCATAAAGCCTCTTAACAGCACTGTCAATAGCAACATAACTTGAGCTGCACATGCAAGTTTGAGTTTTCCAGTACCCACTTTGAGAGAACCAAGTGAAATTAATTTTAATGATATATTTTATTTAACCTAATAGGTCCAAAATACTAACATGTCAACATCTAATCAATGTAAAAAGTATTAATGAGAAATTTCACATTTCTGTGATAATTCCTTGAATTACAGTCAATAATTCATACTAACAGCACATCTCAGTTTCCACTAGCCACATTTCAAGTGCTCACTGGTCTCATATAACTAATGGCTACCACATTGGACAGCACAACTTTAAAAATTTACTTTTTTTAAAGATATACTTTTTTCTACAAATATATTTTTGCAAGTGCTCTATTATTTTATTAGAATAACCATTAGAAGCGAAATTTCTGGTCAAGGAGTATTCCAATATCATATTTTAGCTTATTGCAAAATTGACCTCCAGAAATGTGTGCTAATTTAAAATTCCACAACAATGCAATTTCTCCATGATAGTGTTCAACTGAAGTTACCAGTGAGAAACAAAGTTGGGAGTGTCAGGATATGTTACCTCTATTTAAAAATGATATTTTCCCTAACTTTAAAAAAATTAATTCTTTCACAATGTATTAAAAATATTAGTAAAAAATAAATTACTTATAATACAACAACCCAGGGATACCTGCTATGAATGTTTAAGTTTCTGTCTTTACAAATTTATGTCTCATCCCTTACTATATTTAAATAAAAATGCTTTCATGCTGTTAAAAAAAAACACAAAAACACAAATTATAAACAAGTAAAATCAAAACACAAGTACGAAAGAGACTTTTAAACAATAATAGTACACAATATACAATTCTACATTTTAAAAATTGAATCATAACAAAATGGGCCATTTATGCAAAAATAAAAGCTGCCAAAATGACTCATGAAGAAAGTGAAACTAGGAAGATTAATGACTTTGGAAATTTATGGAAAGAAATACCTCCCCAAAAGGCTTCAGGTTTAGAACGTTTTACAAATAAGTTTCTCAAACTTCTAAGAAATGCTATTTCCAATCTTTATAAGCAATTTTTTAGAACCTAGAAAGGAAGGAGGGGAGAATACAAATAGCTTCAAAAGCAAGAGACTGAAAAAAGTAAACTTTGAATATGGACTGCCTCCTAACATGTGTATCCACACTAATATTCTATATAAATTATTCATAAAAATCATAATTATATCCTATCTATTAAGTTCAGAATTATTTTTAACTCTTGGTAATAACCTGGCTCTCACTCTTGAGGACTGAGTACTACTCAGATATAAATTTTGCTATCAACAAGATTTCTCTCTATGCTGGTCACCTGACACACTGAAGAAAGAGATTGTTCAAGTATGGCTTTTACTGAGGAATAAATTAGTTCAAATTTATACTCATTCCAAAAAAATTATATGGCTTCTTTTCCACGATAGTAGAAATCTAGCAAGGTCTTTCTTTCTTTCTTTCTATTTTCAGAAGCTCTGAGTATCTAGTTAAAGTATCCAGTTTTGTCTAGTCAAAGATGATTAATCAAGATGATCGAGTCTTTTCCCATTTCTTTCTCTTCTCTAAATCAGACTGTTTCATAAAACTCCCTGTGCACTATGTAATAATTCACTTTAGTTATATGACAATTGCCTGCAGAACATAGATTGTTTGTGTCCTTCTACAATGTCATTTGTCTAACTCAAATATTATTTACACCCAGTGGGTAATATATGGCATCAAGACTTCACAGTAATCTTGAAATGTCCAGCAGAAGAAATAACTCTATTTCATTGACTCTAAAGTTGTTCATTATGCCAAGTAAAATTAAAATCTTTTGTAAAAGGTACACTGTCCCTGAGTATTATAAGAGAAAATACTGTAATGGATGAAATTATCTACCCTTGAAAAAAATCTTTAAAGATTAGATTGCTTTTACTTCAAAAAGCATTTTATAAAGTTAATATTCTATTTTGAAATTTTAAAATAATCTTATCTTTTATACGTATAATAAATATTTAGTCTATTAATGCTCCAACATTGTGATAATATATGCTCTTTGAAATCTAGAGATGAAAGACACTCAGTGGAGCAATTTATATTTTTTATTATTTTTTGACTTATAGTGTTACTGTACTACTTTTGCTAAGAATGTTTTGAGACACCAAAAATAAAATTCAAAATAAAAAGAGATAGGAAGTCCTTTCTTTTTTGCTCTTTTCCACCTAACGATAAATCATGGAGATCATCCTGTGCAAGTAGATATAGGTTTACATTTATATTTTTATTAATTGTTCAGTATTCCTCCATAGTGTGGAGTGGTCCTTAAAGAGCACTTCCAGTTTTTCACTATTACAAATCATACTGCACTGAACAAAAGAACATGCATATGTTTTTACAAATGTAAGCATAACCTGACAAAGACATTTCTAGAGGTAGAATTGCTGATTCAAAGGACATAATGAAATTTTGTCCTGATAGATACTGAAAAATGGGTTATAATAAAGATATATAATGGTAAACAATATTAAAGCTCAGTAAAATATAAGAAACAGTAAATACATTGCTGAGCTAGCATTTACATGCACACACACACACACACACAGACACACACGCAGAAGGCAAGGAATCTACAAGGGAAAAATATCAATGTTAAAGTGAGAATCTTAGATTAAAAGAACATCCAAACTGGCTTTTGCCCTAAAATTGACCTTCAAATCCTGGTGATCTTGTGCTTTCATTGTGAGGGCTACATGAATCATGGGAAACAGCAATAAAAACCATTGTCCAACCAAAGAAGGAATTCAGAGAAGCTCTAGGACTCCCAAAGGCCTAGAGCTTCACTGAATGGTGAAGAGGGAAAAACCATCAGCCAGAAGCTTTTTTTTCTTGCCTCTTGTACTAAATACAAGGCAAAATAAATTGCCCTAAAAATTTGTAACGAGTTGGTCCTCATATAGTTTTGGGGACCAAGTTCATACAACCTGTGCAATCTGAAAAGGCTTCAAATGAATCATTTAATTTACTGTAATCTTGGATAATTAGTGCTCCAGGAAATAGCAGAAATAAATGCAAGTCCTCTATGAAAAAATGTAACTTCAAAGTAGACCTCAAAGAATTTCCAAAAAGAAAATTGCAAGGAAATGAATTCATAGCCCAAAACTATTTATCAAAAGTAGATGTGGTGAATAAGCACTATCAGTGATAGCCCACAGAAAGAAAAGTAAACAGCAAACTCAGAACCACTAATACTTCTGAACAGAAAATTAGTTTGATATGTAATATGTGTCTAATATGTAATAAATAAAATTGAGGCTCAAAAATATGAGCAAAAAATATAAGATATTAAAACAACCAAATGGCTTAAAATAATCCAATAGAACAATTTGAAATTGAAAACTGAGAGATGACAAACAAAAATATACACACAATTGAAAATAGAACTCCAGAATCAGACAGGTCCAAAGAACCACTTTCAGAATGCACTCTGGGAAGACTAAGAGTTTAAAAATATAATACAGAGATTAAGAAACATGGAGGACAAATGATAAGATCTATCCTACATCTAGTTGAAATTCCAGGAGAGACAATAGAGTGATATTGCTTGGAAAGCTGACATTCACAAAGATTATGACAGAATTTTGCAGAACTGTTGAAAGTTTCCGAGCCTCATATCTATAACAATTAAATAATATCAAGCATGACAAATAAAAAGGAATGGACTCCTTAATCACATTGTCATGAAAGTGCAGGGTACCAAAGACAAAAGGAATGCCTCTGAAGCAGCTAGAGGGAAAGACATTTTACCCAAACAAGATGATTAGATTAATGGATGATTGAATACACTGAAGAAAATATCCCCGATAAGTTAAACCCAAAATACAGAGTGCAACCTGGAAATATATTTGCAGTGAAACTGTCTTTCAAGAAGACAGAGAATGATATAGACATTTTTCAAATAAACAAAACTGAGAGAATTTGCCACCAAGAAACTCTCACCAAAGGAAATCATATTTTTAAGAAAACCTCCATATTTAAAAAAAAAAGAATTTATTGTCTAAGGTACTGTGTAAAACCAGTATTTTAAACTACTAAATAGAAAGGATTATTCCAGGACTAGCACAGATAAGTTTATAAGTGATTTAAGAATACTTGGGCTTTAATCCAAAAACTGAAGTATTTCAGAAATATTTTTATGATTTGGTTCATTTAAAGCTATAGAATGGAATCTCAATTTGAAATTTAAATTTATACTTTACTCAGTCAAAATTTGCTTAGCGCAGAAAAATTTTAAGTGTGTATGATCTACATTAAGTGTATACATGATTTTCTACATTGTGTTAAGTGTTGGCTGCCTCATTTAACAATGAGAAGGACATTCTAAGGTTTATCAAGATGCAACACACCTAAAGAGCCTTTTTGTTACTCCCCCAAAAATGCTTTTATCCTGACAGTTTCATAAACATGGTATTAAAATCCCTATCTTAAAGAGATTTCTGAAGCCTAAGACCTTTTTAAGTATCCCTGTATCCTTAGGGACATAGACAAATTAGATGCTTAACTATAATCTTTATGTTATTTTTTCTATACACTATTCTTGTCTCCTAGGCTTTAAGCCCACTGAAGACAAGAATCATTCCTGATTGCTTTCTATATCCTAATTTAGCATTTGTTAGATGTTTATTGAAGATGATAATTTTCAACTCTTTCTGTTCAAACCAGTTCAATACCCACAATAATCCCATCTTTATCCATGGAATTGCCCATGGACGATCTATAAAAATATCCCATATTTTGCTTCCATGAGTTCCAGCCTTCAAATCCCATCTACCATGTCAAATCCACTAGCCTTGCTGGTCCAACATGGAAAGAGTTTAGAAGTTATCCAAACTCTCACAGCAACTCTCACAACTCCACCCTTACAACAAAATCTGAACGAAATGAAAATCACCTATTTTTCTTAAATCCTTCAGAAAATTGAGATTGCAGGGCAAACTATTGCCCCCCAAACTGGAGAAACAGGTGAATACAAAGAATCACAACTTCCCAGGAGCAGAAGCCACTACTGGATCCTGGTGGGAACACTTTAAAAAATAATTGACTGTGATCCAGCAATCAATCCAGCAATTGACTATGATCCAGCAATATCTCTGAAAACAGAATTTCAAGAGATATCTGTGCTCCCATGTTCATTGCAGCATTATTCACAATAGCCAAGATATGGAAATAACCAAAGTGTTGGGTGAATGGATAAAAATATGATATATACACATGACACAATGGAATATTATTCAGCCATGAGAAAGAAGGAAATTCTTCCATTTGCAGCCATGGATGGACCTTGAGGGCATTATCTCAATAAAATAAACCAGAGAGACAAAGACAAAATATCATATGATTTCACTTATATGTGGAATCTAAAAAAAAAAAAAAGTCAAACTCAGAAACAGAATAGAAAAGTAGTTGTCAGAGTCTGGGTGGTGGGGGAAGTAGGGAGAGGCTGGTAAAAGGGTATAAGCTTTTAGCTATCAGATGAATAAGTTCTGAGGATCTAATGTATAACATGGTAACAATAGTTAACACAGTAGAGTTGACCCATGAACAACAAGGGTTTGAACGGCATGGGTCCACCTAATGAAGATTTTTTTTTCAAGAAATATTCTACAGCATTGTTAATGTATTTTCCTTACAATTTTCTTACAAACATTTTCTTTTCTCTAGCTTACTTTATTGTAAGAATAGTCTAGAATACATAAAGCATACAAAATACATGTTAATCAACTATCTGGTAAGGCTTCCAGTCAACAGTGAGCTATTAGTAGTTAAATTTCAGGGGAGTCAAAAGTTATACATGGATTTTGACTACACAGGGGCTCAGCCCTCTAACCTCCATGTTGTTCAAGAATCAACTATATTGTATAATTTTGCCAGGGCAAAAAAGAAATTTGCTAAGGCAGTTCTCACACATACACATATATCACTGTGTGTGTGTGTGTGTGTGTGTGTGTATACACACACACACAGAGAGAGAGAGAGAGAGAGAGAGAAAGAGAGAGAGAGGTGTGTGTGTTAACTAAAAAAAAAGTATTACTGGAGAAGGAGCATAAACTAGCTTAAGAGTACAAATTCCTGGGTGTGAAACCTAGGGAGACCCCTCTCCCACCTTTCTGTGAGCTTTACCTCCAAGAGCTACTCAGGTTCTCACGGTGAATATCACACAAAAATCCCCTCATCCTTTAGGTAGGGGAGGGGAAAGATAACCATTTTTAAATGTTCCCAAAGCACTCTTTACCCTTTAACAAATATCTGCCCTCAAAGGAAACTACTAAAGTTCAACTGGCTTGAGTTTTACCAGAGTCTGACCAACCTGGAGAAAGGGAAATATTCAAACTCAGAGTCCTCTAGTCTTCCTGTCTCACCTGAGGTGGGAAGAAAGCTGAGAAGTACTTATGAAGGTCATAGCCAGAGGCACTGGCTCACCAAAAGACTGGAGACCTAATCATAAGATTATAGGACACTTCCCTTCGCTCCATGCCTTACCACCACATTAATATAGCTTTGTGTGTAACAGGGCATTCAACTGAAAGAACCGTGTTTGTCTTTGTTAACCCTACTTACGAAGAAGTCTCTAGAAAAATTCAAAGACAATGGAATACATGGAGAAGGTCACTATCTCTACCACCTATAGCTGCAGCAAACAGTAAATACAGCCTAACTCTCAGCCAGATAAACATAAAACCTCACATGAAAGTTTTATTTACCTAAGTTTATTTTGATACATCATTCCCAGCTTTCAACAAAAAAATTATAACACATGCTGAAAGGCAAAAAACACAATCTAAAGACACCAAGCAAAAATATGAAACAGAGCAGAAATTTTGGAATTATCAGACTGGGAATTTAAAATAACTGTGATTGATATGCTAAGAGCTTTCATGGAAAAAGTGGAGACACACAAGAACAGACAGGCAATGCAGAATGGAAATGGTAAAATGATAACACAAGAGATGGAAGCTCTAAAAAAGAACAAAATGAAATGCTAGAAATTTTATATTTTAAATATTTATTTATTTTAGAAAGAGAGAGTGTGGGGGCAGAGGGAGAGGGAGAGAGAGAACCTCAAGCAGACTTCCCTCTGAGCCCTGGAGCCTAACTCTGGGCTCAATCCCACAACCCTGAGATCATGACCTGAGCCAAAATCAAGTGTCAGACACTTACACTACCTGAGCCACCTAGATGCCCCTAGGAAATGCTAGAAATCTTAAAACTTCATAACAGAAATGAAGAATGCCTTGCTGGGTTCATCCATGGATAACACAAGCAAGAAAATCAGTGAGCTAGAAAATACATCAATAGAAAATTCCAAAACTGCAGCACCTGAGTGGCTTAGTTGCTTAAGCATCTGACTTCAGCTCAGATCATGATCTCAAGGTACTGGGATGGAGACCAGTGTCAGGCTCCATGTTCAGTGGGGAGTCTGCTTCTCCCTCTGCCCCTGCCTCCCTTGTGCTTGCTCTCTCTCAAGTAAACAAAATATTTTTTAAAAAAATTTTTTTAAAGAAACTTCCAAAACTGAAATGCAAAGAAAAAAAAAAAAGGAATAGAATATCCAAGAACTGTGGGACAATTACAAAAGGTGTAACACACATGTAATAGAAATACAAAAAAGAGAAGAGAAAAAGGAACAGAAGAAATATTTGAAGTAATAATGCCTGCAACTTTCTAAAATTAATGAAATACATCAAACCACAGATCCAGGACAATCAGAAGGCACCAAGCAGGATAATTACCAACGAATCTACAGATGAGCATATCATATTCAAACTTCAGAAAACCAAAGACAGAGAAAATATTCCAAGAAGTCAGAGGGAAAAAAACACCTTCCCTATAGTGGAACAAGGATAAGAATTAAATCAGACTTTTCTTCAGACACCATGCAAACTAAAGAATGGAATGAAACATTTAAAGTATTGAGAGAAAAAAAACCCCACCAACCTAGAATTCTATATCTAGTGAAATTACCCTTCCAAAGTAAAGAACAATAAAGATGTTTTCAAACAGACCCCCTGGCCTCACCTGCTTCCTGGTCTCTTCCCTCTCTCACCTTTGCCACACCACCAGCTTTGACTGCCCCACCTGAGTCTCCACTATGCCCCCTCCAGGGGCAGTCTGGATCTAATTGGTGCCACAACTTCATAGTCTTTTGTGAAATAAGCCACAAAAAAAATTATCTCCTGCTCAGCTGCTGAAGAATAAGCAAACAAGCATTTTGCATCATGGGGGGCAGACTCTTGCATTCCCATGTCAACACACACTGCCAGATCCTCTGTGAGTTCTCTCTCAGTGGCTTCATCTTTCCCTTCAACCTCATTTCCACTGCTCTCCACCCACCTTGTTTAGCTGAAAAGTCTGTATATGTCTGAACCCCAAATGGAAATCTGGGGATGGACATTTTAATGTGACAACCAAATGTGACAGATGGACTTAGTTTGAGTCCTGACCTCTCCCCCCCCCCAAATAATTATATTTTTCATTAAGAACAGTATTAAATGGTACCAAGAAAATATTAATTTTGTTAGAGGTGGCAGTGACATTGTGAATATAAGATAGTATTTTTTAGAGATGCATTCTGAAGTATGTAGGGATGAATGGCAGGACAAATGGGATTTGCCTGAAGATATTTCAGCAAAGAAAATGAAGGAATAAAAGCAAATGTTGAAAAATGTTGATATTTGTTGTATCTAGGGAATAGGCATATGAAAGTTTATTTACTCTCTTTTTGTATTTGAAATTTTTCATAATTTTCCTTCATTCCATTTCTACTACTTCTTCAGAAAATGTCTGTTTCCATTTAATTATATGTGAATAGGTGCCAGCACAGGGCTTATTTACCTAGCTCAAGCTCCATTCATTAACTAGACAAGATCTATCCCAGCCAAGAACCATTACAAAAATAACATTTCAGGGACACCTGGGTGGCTCAGTGGTTGAGCGTCTCCCTTTAGCTCAGGTCATGATCCTGAGGTCCTGGGATTAAGTCCCACGTGGGGCTCCTCACAGGGAGCCTGCTTCTCCCTCTGCCTGTGTCTCAGCCTCTCTGTGTGTCTCTCATGAAAAATAAATACATTTTCTTAAAAAATAACATTTTGGGGATTCCTGGGTGGCTCAGTGGTTTAGCACTTGCCTTCAGCTCAGGGTGTGATCCTGGAGACCAGGGATCGAGTCCCACATCAGGCTCCCAGCATGGAGTTTGCTTCTCCCTCTGCCTGTGTGTGTGTGTGTGTGTGTGTGTGTGTGTGTGTGTGTGTGTGTCTTTCATGAATAAATAAATAAAAATATTTTTAAAAGAATAAAAATTTAAAAAATAAACTCGCTGGTATCTAAATCTTTGCCCATACTGGTTATTATGATAAATTTATTGAAGGGTTATTCCTGGGTCATACTGACTGTTTTGAGAGAGGTGAAACCAGGTACCTTCTGTTCAGTAGTGGACAGAGTGCCTTTCTCACCACACCCTTACCAACACTGGGTTTTTAAACAAGCCTTTTATTTTTTTTATTTTTTTTATTTTTTTTATAAATTTTATTCATTTATTCATGAGAGACACAGAGACACAGGCAGAGGGAGAAGCAGGCTCCGTGCAAGGAGCCTGATGTGGGACTCGATCCCCAGACTCCAGGATCACGCCCTGGGCTGAAGGCAGGCACCAAACCACCGAGCCACCCAGGGATCCCCTAAACAAACCTTTCAAAAGTGCCGTGCAGAAAGACAGAATTTAACTGCCCCTGGTCAAGAGGGAAGGACATTCAAAGCAGCAGAAACAGTTTCAACAAGGCAAAGAGGTGAGAAACTCCCCGATTTCTTTAGTTCTGTCTTACAGAATTCACTCACTGAGTAAATCTGTATTTGCACAGAGCCTCTGTATTCCAATGAATATTAATGATGTCAGCTGTTAAAAATATATTAGTAGCTAATTAAAGCTTTAGTCCTGATAACGTGAGAAGAAATGAAGAAGAATCGCCTCTTTGAAAAAGGTAGCAGTTCTGGGAGGTGTGGAGATGACCCTTGTGCAGGTGCAGGCTTTCTGGAACATCTCAAATCTCCCAGCCTGCCCCTTTCCTCTTTCTTCCCAGCCTTGCCCCCACACTGCACTCTGGCAAAAGAACCTATGTCTCTGAGACTCCTAACTCTGGGAAACGAACTAGGGGCGGTGGAAGGGGAGGAGGGCAGGGGGTGGGGGTGACTGGGTGGCGGGCACTGAGGGGGGCACTTGACAGGATGAGCACTGGGTGTTATTCTGTATATTGGCAAATTGAACACCAATCAAAAAATAAAATTATTATTAAAAAAAAAAGAAAAGATATGTGAGAAATGCACAGGTGGTTCTACAGAAGATACCACATATCATATTGTGACTTTCTTGGTGTTCATCGAATGGGCTAGAGCAGAATGCAGAGAGCTGTACTTATACCATCATCTGTTCCAGGTTCTTGGCAACAGATGCCAGTTGCATAGCTTTTGTCTGAGAAGAGCATCCCCTTCCCAAGTTTCATTACAAGATAAATAAAAAGGCCATGTTGACTTGCAAAAAAAAAAAAAAAAAAAAGAACCTATGTCTCAATAAGTCATCGAGCCAATGACATACAGCATTTTCTTTCATCATTTACACTTTCATAAGGTGCTATGGTCCCTGGCACTTCCCTGGTAGGAATTAGTGAGATCTTCCAGAAAAAAATCAAGAGGCAAGTTCTCCTTTAATAAAGACAAAGTCACACTCCCTGAAATTCAGAAGACTTTTCAGATTTCAATAATGAAATCCCCTTCTCTGGGAGTCCTAATGTTTGCCATGAGGAAGGGATGCCTGTTCCAGGTTAATTGGAGAGAAAGGATGCTTCCCCTGGGTCGTCACTGCAGCTGAATTAGCCCTGCGCTGCAAAGCCTCATTGCTCCGTGTTACGCTTCAAAAGCCCAAGTTCTCGGCTCTAAGGAACTGCTTCCCTGCTAAATACCCCGGTTGCTCCCACCTGCTAGTCAGCTGCTGCATTTGAACATGAATGATGTGGGAGAGGAGGCCCGGGGAGCGAGAATCACCAAGCCCATGAGCCAGAGTAAGGGCGAGAAGTGTCCTTCCCCGCTGCAACGCCCTCTTATGATGTTTTCCAGGGGGAAGGGGGGGTCCTTTGGGGAAAAAACGGGGTACATGGGGTCACTTAAGCAGGACCTCCGCGAGCAGGTTTCACCGCACTGCGCACAGACAGGCTCCCCGGGATGCTGCAGCCCTTGCGCAGAGAGCTGACCTTCCTGGTCCTGGTCCGCTCCAGCCCCACGCTCCTTACTCAGGCACAACCTGGAGGGGGCGGGGATGGAGGGGGACTTAAAACCAGCATACTTTATTCTGGCCCCTTAGCCATCAAAGTCATAGTCAAGAAATTAATACGTATCTCCCTGCAGAGGGGAAAAAAGAAATGCAGCAAACAAGAACAATGTTGCTAAAAAGAAAGCCAAGATAAAGAAGAATAATGTTGCTAAAAAGATAAAGGAAAGGAAAGGAAAGGAAGAACCCCTATTTTTCTTACTCCACAAGTGCACTGCTATGGACTGGTGACTGTATGATAGAGTACATGTTTTACCCTTAAATGCTTTATATGTGTGTCTCATCTACAAGCCATGCTTTCATGTATAAGCGATCTCTCAGGCTGTAGAAAGAGAAGAAAAGATAAATTCTTAAAGAAATGTTAAATATACATCTATGCTCTATACTGTCTTATATTAGTATGTTTTGTTGTAATATAGGGCATAGCTAATAGTATATAATATACACATAAATATATACACAAGGACAGAGATACAGTGCCCTCTACTGGATCAAATTCAACTTGATTAACCTCTCCCTTGAAGTAGTTAATTTAACTTTCCTTCAAGTGACTATCAACATCAGCATGTAAACTTTAATGTTAAGTGATTCTTCATGTCAGGTGATTCCTCTCTGGTTTATACCAGCAACAAGCAAAATCCCCTTGCACATGCTATTTGTCTTAATGATGCTTGCTCACTATGCCTTGAGTTGCAATCCTTGGTGTTCAAAAAGATTATCCATGTTTACAAGCACACTTGTGTTACTATCTGTGGGTCTTTGGAAGATAGTGGGCAAAGCAAAGTAAAGAGAAATTTAACTGATGAATTTCTTCGAGCTCTCCAAGCAATTAATTCAGACTATGTACTTCCCAAACCAAAAATAAGCTTATTTATTGTGTGCTATTTTAACTAATCAAATGTAATTTTAAGAACCAGACCCACAAGGAGTCAGGCACAGCATCCATGTTCAAAAAGCTGGGCAATTTGAGATATTAAGCAAATTGAGAAGTATTGGTTTAAAAGTAACATTATATGACAAATAATACAGAAACCATCATTCTGGATAGTTTATTCTTGCGTAGTATGGAGATTCCATGGAAAAGACCCATCTGCTCCCAAACAAGCTGGTAATAAAATCTCTTATGTGGATTCTTGAAAATTGCAAATAATAATGGATTTAGGGAATTCACAAGAAATGATTACTAATAATAGGAAAGGTTATTTTAAAATAAGAATAGTTTCAAAAACTCCATACACTACAATTTAACTTGTATGGGACACTGAGGGACAGCTGGAAGGTGGAGGGATTCTTAAAATGCTGGCGATACCATTGCACTGAACGGTATTCTCCACCATTGTGCTGAAAATGTCAAGGTTTCCTTTTCCTGAGGAGACCCCAACTTCCCCTTGTCCTGACCTGAATTGTCTCCTGGCTACCACGAGAAAAGACCCACAAAGTCAACCTCCCACAGATTTTCAGAAGCCTAGCAGAGCTTGTTATAGAAGTTCATAACCCAGCCAAAATAAGCCAGCTGGAAAATCAGATGCCTGTCTCCTTGATGCAGGAAGTTTAGAGAAGATGTCAGGCTGATTGCAGTCCCATCCCAACCTCTGCTACAAAGAAATACAGGAGAGGAATTTTCTAGAGCCTTGCAGCCATCCCTATAAGTAACATGGAGGAGAACCTTTTGAGGCCAGCCCCCCCCCCATAAGAAAAGAACCATGGTTGGAGGTGATATTTGACCCCCTGCCCGGGTTTCCCAGGGAGGTTCAGGCAGCCCTGTGGGATATTTCAGCTCTACGAGTCAACCATCACATGAAAGTCTGGACTTTACTAAGAAGCTTGCTCTTCTCTTCAAGGTCAGAGATAAGGAAAGGCCACAAACCCCACCTGGGCAGTGGTTCTCACTCTGTAATGAATATGAGAACCCCCCTGGCAGGCTGGGGCAAGTCTGGACTCCACAGCTCCTCGCAGGGACTCTGGTTCAGCGAGTCTGGAGAAAGGTCCAAGAATCTGCATTTTAGCAAGGCCAGGGGACTCTGGTCCAAGAGGTCCTTGGACCATATGCTAGAAAAGCTGCCTGAGGAAGTGAAGAGATATATTTAGCCAAATGCACTGACATCTTCAGACCTTCTCTTTATGAGCATCCACCTTGTGCTGAGATCTTCATGAAATGCAAAGTCTCTTGTATTCATTTTTGTCCTTACTTAAATAGCATTATAATAAATACGGCTATTACTTTGAGGTGGAACCACACGACAGTAGGCACAGCAGGGTAGACACCCTAAGACACTTCTTAGTCCCAGGCTGGCACCCCATCGTGCTTTTTTACTGTATGTGCCAGTGGCAGCACGTGGGTTTTCTGCTCCCTTCTGAAAATTGCCTTCACCTCTTCTTCTGTCCAGTCTTCTCCCTGCAGCACCGTGGAATAAGCAATCCCATTGCTTTCCCTCACCTGTGCCATCTCTGAAAAGTTGCATAAGACATTTTGGTTTTTTCCTGATGGTTTGTTACAAGCAACAATGAGGAAAGGACAAATGGGAAATAAACATGGACGTAACATTAAAGAGAAATTTCACAGTCTCATCTAAAAGTCACTACCCAAATTCAGTTTTTCTTTTTAGCAGCTCTTGACTCTGCAAAACATACCTGTTTTATTTCTTCTTCCCTCCCTCCCTTCTCTCCCCCTTCCTTATTTCCCTCCCTTCTATTTCCCCCCTCTTTCCCTCTATCCCTTGCACAAGCTTGCATGGAGTGCCCACCATGTGTTAGGCACTCTGGGCATGATGGCAAAATCCAGTGGTTCAGTAGAGCTGGGACACAGGGCGAGTGTTGGAAATCGGACTGGAATGGTAGGAAGGGTCAACTCAGGAAGGGCCACGTAGATCACAAGAGTGAGCAAGGAGTGTATCTTATAAACCATGAATACGTGACCATCTAATGACTTCTGCAACCTACAAAGTTGGCAGTTTTATAAGTCTGTTAATTTAAGGTCCAAACCAAGTAGGGGGTGGAACAAAGACAAGAGGCAGGTCCAGTAATGATTATCCTGGGAGAGCAGACATATGCCTGGGCTGGCAGAGGCACCCAGATGGTCACTCTAGCCGTAGGGTGACCTTGCTCAAGTGGCAAAGTCCGTTGCCTCATGTCTTCTTCCCCTTGATGAGAATGTCTTCATCTGTAGGGTTTTTACCCACTTTAGTATCTAAACACCGTTAGTAGAACTACTTGGGAGCAAAACCCAGATGTACTGCTGCCTTTAAATTTTTTTTGTCTTCCCAAAGAAAAGCTCTCCTGGGCATTTTCTCCATTTAAAAAAACCAGTGGCTTCTTAAAAGGAAGGATAGACTTTTTCAGTACATCGTTAGTGATGCTGACCACAGTATGACTTACTAAATCGATCCTTCTTTTTCCAATTCTTCAATAATAAACCATAAGGATGGACTTGGTACATGATCTAGGAGATACAAGGTATGTGATTTCTTAAGAACAATGAATCTCTTGTATGGTTTGTTTTTTTTTTTAAAGGTTCTACATTTTATATTAAATCAGAGGTTCTGGGCAGCCTGGGTGGCTCAGCGGTTTAGCGCCGCCTTCAGCCCAGGGCATGACCCTGGAGACCCAGGATCGAGTACCGCGTCGGGCTCCCTGGGTGGAGCCTGCTTCTCCCTCTACCTGTGTCTCTACCTCTCTCTCTCTCTCCCCTCTGTGTATTCTCATGAATAAGTAAAAATAAAAATAAATAAATCAGAGATTCTACATATATTTTCTTGGGGCTCTAATAGTTCTTACCTAATGTTATCAATGTCATCCGGAGAGCTAATGGGAGAGCCAGTTCCTAGATCTGATGGTGATGCTGCGGGGGGTCGTGAGTCATTCTTGGGCTGCAATGGCACAAGGGACCTTCCTGCTGCCACGGGGGCTCAGTCATTTTTCTACATATGGGCAACAGCAAAATAACAAATTAAGCAAGTATTTGGTATTGTTCCAGGATTCAGAATGAAATATCTTTATCCAAGGACTAAAGAATCTCAGTAGCAGACATATTGTGATGTTTCCCTTTTCAAGCTCTTAATCCTTTTTGCCAGCGAGGCCAGATGTATACTAAACGAACGACATTAGCCAGATCCCACTCAGGGTCGTGTCAAGGAGGAGTTCAGCTCTGGTAATGAGAAAATACGACCTCCTCCCGCTCTCGCTACAAAGGGCACTTGGTCCTGCTTTGACAAATACTTTTTGTAAGGCTAATTATAAGAGGTGCTCTAGAATAGTGATTCACAAACAGGATCGTGTTCATTTGCATTCATTAGGTCTGGGGTGGGACCTGAGATTCCATGTTGCTAACAAGCTTCCAGGTGATGCCTACGCTGCACTTCCACAGACCACGCCGTCAGTACCAAGATCTAGAACATATTCAGAAACTAAAACAGCAGCATTTCTGAGATAGTTGAGCAGTGACCGAGATATCAAGCCAGAAAAAATAAGATGTTGAATCATTCCAGAATATCTGAGATGTAAGGTTATCTCCTTTATACCCAATAGCTCTTAAAACCATAAGTGGATTATAATCATCACAATTTCTTACACAATCGTTCAGATGAATCTGATTTTGGATTCTCACCCAGGCTACTCATAAGCAAACTGATAAGAAAGGGGGTTTATTTATAGTGTTGTACTTGCTCACATTGGCATGCTTTTCCTATTTTGTGGTGAGCATTCTCCTTCCTCTTTATCGTCTCTATTCTTCAATCCCACCTCCCACCTTCATCTGAATTAAATACTTCTCAATCCTGTTTCCTAATCCTCCACCTATAAAAACATTCATTCAGGAGGAAAATCTGACTCCCTCATCCTCACATAAATAACGACAGCTGACTGAGGTGTTAACCTCAGCTAAAAAAGGATGACTGTCCAGGAGTAGAATTCCAAATACCATCCAGAGGAGAGAAACCGGTACTTGGGAGTGTGAAGGCCTTTCCAGCAGTGATCTGGGGCTGACCTAAAAGTGCATCCCCACACACCTGAGTCCACTTCTAGACTCCCTTGTAGCCTTGGATCCCTCACACCTACCCCCAGAGAAGCATCTATCCCCAGAGTGGCCTAGAAGCTGGCCTTGGGCCACCATAGTCTAAGCAGGTCCCTAGACAACACTTCAGGATGCCCTGTTGGGTATTTTATTCCTGTTCTTTAATTCAGATATTACCTAAATGGGAATTTTTTTTAATCTCACATTTATTTATTTATGATTCCAAAGGCAATGGATAGAGTTTTAAAACAAAACCAAAAACCCTCTAAGTAAAAATCTAACTGCTCGGCAGCATCAAATTTTGCTATGACTAAAAGGTGAGCCCTCTATTTATTCTTCCTCTTTAGGTGCATTATGTTTGTCGAATGCCTACAAATTGGGGGAAACAGTAACAAATGGCAAGCTTCCATTTCCTCGCTTCTCTTCTCTCTGTGTGTCCTAGAGAACACTCCTCTGTCTTAGCTCAGTGGAAAAGTACAATGATTCTTGTAGCACACGGGCTGGAATTCTGGGGTTAAATCCTGGGGCTGAGTCACTGGGGCCAAACTAAAGACGCTTGCTGCCATAGGTTGCCCAATCTGTCCACCATGTCATTTATGAAGTAAAGAAAATATTGAATTAGGGGAGAAGAGGACTCTGAATCCAGATGTCCAGCCGGTGAAAAGATGGGTAATGAGAAAACAGAGCTGACCTCTTTCAGCAGAGCTGGGAAATGGCAGGGGATTGCAAGAAGCAGCTGCTCACTTTTGGCAGCTGCCGTGAAGGGCAATGTTACGGAATGTCAGAAAACAGCATATTTCATTGCGGCTTCTCTATTGCCCTTTAATGATTCAGGAGCAGAGCCATCTTTAACGACACTTGGCATGCTGTCTGCTTTAAAGGCAAATAAAATGTCCTCATTTCATCCGCCTTTCCAGAGGAGAATTTGAAACTCCAACTGGAGAGAAAGAGAGAATGGTCAAAATGTGTCCTTCCCGGGTACCGCTTGAATGAATATCAGTTTGTCACCTAGAAGGACCACTTTGCTGGTAAAATAATTTCCTCATTTGCTTGGAGAACATCTGATAAGATATTTTTAGACCCCCATTCTCCCACGGCATCTAAATACACTAAATGATATGGATCCTAATTTGAGGATGTAATACCAAGTTAAAGCTGCAAAAACTCATAGCTCTAACCAGGGCTCTCCTATTTGAACAGTGAACAAACTTCATTACTTTACCATCAACTGTAACGAATTCATTTAAATTAGCTCTACCATTAAAAATTCCTCACCACAAAAGTCACTAGATGAGGCACGTTAAGATGTTTCTTCAAAGTTCAGCTTTGGACACCTAGCACAAATAAAGAAGAGGACCTAGTGATTATCCAATTGGATCCAACTCCAAGAAAACTGACTAACGAGTTTTGTTAGGCAAATTACAACTTTTGGTTAATGTTGACTCCGATTCAACAGCAAAATCTCAAAGACTGTTTAATAATGACATTTATGTCATTATGACACAAAATATAAAGTGTGTTGTGTGAAGTCCATTGTGATATATGAAATCATTGATTTTCACCCAAGATGCTATGATTTGGAGATACCTGGCTTGTCAATATCAATTCTGAGGTACATCACACATCATTTGTGATATTTAATTATGAAAGTACTTGGGCTTTTAAATAAATTGCCTTTTATAGTGGCCACATTTATAAATTGTCTCTGTGTATTTGTGTGTGTATATGTGTGTGTGTTGGAGCAGATTCGAGATAATCCCTAATATGTCATTATTCACATTCATATTCCTGAGTTTTGAGGGAGGGAGAGAGAGAGAAAAGGGTGATATTAGAGAAATAACTATTGAATCAAAACCAAGCAATTGTAAATGCCATCAGTAATGACATCTAAATGGATTCTTGTAATTACCCATTTCATTCATGGAGAACTCTCCCACTAGTCTGTTCTTAGCTGGTTCATCCCAAAGGAAATCCAGCTGTGGAACTGCTCTCACAGTCTACCACATCTGAGGGAGAGTCAGTCAGTGGGCTCCAGAAGCTTCCTGGCCCTTCTGAGCAGGTAAGGGAAAAGAAGCCCACCAGGAAACCAGACAGTCGTCCATGTAATTATTGATGGGACCCACACCATCTTCTAAAACTCATCAACCTAGATTTTCATTTTAAAAATACAAACATAAAATATCTGAGTCATCAGAAACAGTTGGCTCCCACTAATACTGAGTTAAAGCGAAGAAAGGACAAAACTTCTAAAATATTCCAGATTGGACCCTCAGTGAGATTTGAGAAATTCAAGAAGACAAAACAAGATCATCAGAGGAACAATATGAGAACAAGAAAAAGCTCTTGGGACTACGAAATAAAAAACAGATGGTATGGTTTTTCCACCTACAAAAATCCATGAGGGCCAAAAGACCTTTTAAAGTCATACATTTTGGCAAGTTGTTAAAAGATAATTATAGCATTTTTTTAATCTCCCTGAATCCCTCTGCCACCATAAAAACCAGAAAATAGAATCGCAGAACTAAAAAGCCACAGATAACATCTACATCAAAACTAAAATATATGATTCTCGGGAACCTCAAATAGGAGCAGGTGGGGACAAATAGAGCCACAAGATCTGTGTGGTTATTGGCAACTGGGAAGGAAAGAAGAGGGAGACCATAGAGTGGCCGTTAGCCTCAGAACACAGGAGCCCCACAACTGCCAAGAAATTTATATCAGTCATACTGGCCTTCAAACATAAGCTGCTCTGAACATGCAAGAAGAATTCAGGGAATGTTTTCCCAGGGGCCCTTCCTGGAATTCTACAGGAGAATGAGCTGCAATCCACCAAGTGACTACAGATACCCCAATGATGACAGCACTGGAAGAAAGACAGGCAACAGAGGAACATAGTAAATGACACCATTGGATTCCAACAGAAAAAAATCAAAGCATGATATTTCTATGCTATAGAAAAAAAGACTTGAATTCATTGAAAACAACACACAGAAAAAGGGATGAGGGTAAAGCTATAGGTTCAAAGACACTTATATGACATATCAGATAATCACAATGTGTTGGAACTGATTTGTATCCTGATTTAAACAAACTTTTAAAATAATTTAAAGACAATAGGGAAAGGTAAACTCTAGATACTTAATGATATTAAGGGATTGTTGTTCATATTATCTAGGTGTGATTATGGTATTATAGCTATACCTCTTTTTTAGAAAGGTATCTTTTAGATATGTATAATGAAACATGATGTCTGGTAGTTGCTTCCAAATTACCTGGAATTGGTGGGGAGCAGGCAGGTGTTATAGATGGAATGAGATTTGGCTGAGAGGCAATGGACATTGGGTCTGGGTTAGGGGGAGCAAAAGGGTGTGTTGTATGTTGCCTTTAGTTTGGTATATGTTTGGAATTTCCTATAATAAAAGTTAAAGCAAACAAAAATAGATAAATTTATAAAAATCGGTGGCAAAGTTTTATCCGCAAATAACCAATTAGGTAATCTAATGAGAGAAGAAGACACCTTTCTCAATAGCAATACAAAATGCATAAAATACCTAGAAATTAGCTTACGAAATATAAAAGACCATAGTGAGAAAAGAGCAATTACAAAATGACTTAAAAACACAGATCTTAATCAAGAGACATTTTATGCTCCAAATGGAAAGCCAACACTTAAAGGTGTCATTTTCCCACAAATTTATCTATAAATGTAATGCAATTCCAATCTTTCAACAAATTTTTTCAACTTGACCAATCAGTTATAAAGTTCACCCAAATAATAAAACATACGAAAACAATGAGGACATTTTGGAGAAGAATTCAGAAGAGAGGATATTTGTCTTACCAGTTAACAAAACACATTGCAGTACTGGAGAAATTAAAACAGTGCAATGCTGTTGTGGCCCAGACAAATCAATCAGTGAAATGGAATAGAGATTTTAGAAACAGACACAGGCATTTATAAGAGTTTATTATAGGGTAAGATGGTATTTCAAATCAGTGGGGAAAGGATGGATTATTCAATAAACACCTGTTGGGTCAATCGAATCTCTTTTTGAAAAAATAAATAATGTTAAATTCAAAGCTCATGAAAATATTTTTTGACATTATATAACTGTAAAAATTAAAACTAGACATAGGAAATATGAGAAAATATTTTTCTAATTTTAGAAAATGGAAAGCCTTTCTTATCAAAACACAACAGCTTTAAGAGAGTGATAAAGTTCTCTGTGTACAGATATGGAAAGAACTCCCAAAATGTACTGTTAAATAAAAAAAAAAAAAAAGATATAGAATGATGTGTATACTCTTAGACCTTTTACATATAAAAGGAGGAAAAATAGGCATTATTTGTATTGCTTCTTACTCAAAAATAAACTCTAGAAAAATACACATAACACTAATAATAGTAGTGTCTATCACAGCTGCTGATTAAGGGAACTGAATGTGGGGGAGGGGCCCACAAGTGGGAAGAAGATTTTTCATTCTACAACTTTGTTGTCTTTATTTTTAATTTTGGAATTATGTAAATGTCTCTATCACATATTTCAAAAGTGGCAGAAATAAATATAATGAAAAACTGAAATGTTTTCACAACAGATATCACAAACAAATTGCATAGATGAGTACAGAGGAGGAAGTGTTTGTCCTCTGGATGACAAAGTGTTAAACTCCTTAATAGACTTAAAGCTCTTTAAATTAAAGAAGAGGAAAAAGGAAACACATGGAGAGAAACCAACAAATATATAAACAATTGACTCCCCCAAAAGGTAGGCCACCCCCCATTAGAGAAATGCTGAGGAGAGGTATTTCTGCCTTTCAAATCAGCAAGATTGGTGACACCTCACGTGGGTGAGGATATGAGTAAAATAATACTTCGCAGCACCGGTGGTGATAGTATCTGCCTCGACCTGTGTGTAACTCGACTCTTGCCACTTGAGCTGCTCCTGCTGAAGCTGCTCATGACTCCCATGCCATTAAACCCAGGACCACTTTTCAGTATGTGTCCTTCCTGCCACACCTTTACGGCTTTAGCTTGCAGGACACCATACTTCCATTCATTGATCCATTAAAAATATTCATAGATGCCCAGGAGTTGTGGTGATCCCTAGAGAGTTAAAAAAGGGAGCAAAACCTTCTTTCCGTCTCCATGTTTTCTCATGCTCTGGCTTCTCAGCTGCCTTCAGCTTTCTCCACCCAAGCTTTAAGCCTTAGAGTTTCTCTGGGACTAACTAAGCCTTCTCTCATGCAGTGTCTCTGCTAGGGGATTTACTTCCCCAGCCTCCAGCACTAATTCAACCTCATACAGAATGCCCCCTTACCCCCCATCCACTGTTTTGCTTTCCATGATTTTAGTTGCCCTGGTCAACTGCAGTCCAGAAGATGATTTTCAAGTCATCGAGATTTGGCAGAAAATCCAGACGAGTCTGACACTATGTCACAATGCCTATGTCATTCCTCTCACTTGATATCATCACGTGGGCCTTTTATCATCTCACATCATCACAAGAAGCGTTGAAAAGAGTACAGTGAGATATTTTCAGAGAGAGAGATCGCCCTCACACAATTTTTATCGTGGCCTATTGTTATAATTATTATATTTTATTATTAATTATTGTTGTTAACCTCCTGTGCCTAATTTATAAATTAAACTTTATCATATGGATTATGTATAGGAAAAAAATAGTATATATAGACTTTAGTCCCATCCATGATTCAAGTATCCACTGTTGGCCTTAGAATGTATGGCCTTGTGGATACAAACCACTTTTCTGTACCGCAGATGCACAAATTTTCACTCGGATTTTCCACAGGCCCTACAAATCTGACAGTCAAAATGAACTCATGATTCTACTGCCTCCTCCAATGTGATCTGCCAATATTCCCTCATTCGGCAAATAGAACTCCCGAAATTTAGCCCACCATGCCTGCCAGAAACTTCCAAGACATTCTCCATGTCTGCCTCTTCCTCAAACCCATGGTCACTCAAGAGGTGGGTGGTTCCTACTTGACCTTATGAATAGATCTTGCATCCATCCACCTCCTTCTCCACCATCACCCTGGTCCAAGGCACCATCATCTCCATGGTAGGAAAGAGCAGTACCTTGTTCCTTCCCAGATCTGTTCTCATCCCCTTTCCATCCATTCTTCACACTACAGCCACAGAGGTCTTTGGGATGCAGATTAGATCATGTCACCCGCCCCCCCCCCCCATTACACCCCTCCAATGGCTTCTCATTGCTCCTAGGGTAGAATCCAGGCTTATTGCCAGGCACTGCAGTAACTGGCCCCTGCCTGCCTCAGTGGCCTCCTTTCAACCTACTCTGCTTGGCAGTGATTGAAAGGACATGTTACTTCTGCGTGTATTGACACAGAGACTCATCCATGCTATGGATAATTGACTATGCTCACCATGGTGGGCACTGTATAATGTATAGAATTGCCAGATCATCACATTGTACACCTGAACCTAGTATAAAATCTTGTCAATTATACTTCAATAGTAAACTTTTTAAAAAGTAGGATAACAGGCCGATCCTATTTTTAAAAATGTATATACATATATAAATATATCTAAATATGGTATATATGTATCTACACATAAATATGTACTTAAATACATAGCTATATACATTTATAAATCCAGTATGAGGGCCTCCAATATCTTAATAGTGTTTTATTTGTAAGGTGTGCTTTTTTTTTAAGATTTTACTTATTCATTCATGAGAGACACAGAGAGAGAGAGAGCCACAGGCAGAGGGAGAGGCAGGCTCCATGTGGGAAGCCCGACGTGGGACTCGATCCCGGGTCCCCAGGATCAGGCCCTAGGCTGAAGGCGGTGCTAAACCGCTGAGCCACCTGGGCTGCCCTGTAGGGTGTGCTTATATAGAGAAGTCAACTTTCTTCATTACACACTTTGTCTTTAGATTATGTGGTACACATGTACTACTTTATATAATAAAGACAAAACACTTAATTCCATTTAAAAATTTACTTTGGGACTCTACATTTTCATAGTGCCTCTGAATTGTGATTTTACAGTCAATTCTGATTTTTCTGTTGACCTGAGAAAGAATGTAGCAATGGGTAAAGAAACACGATGACACCTCCATCAAAATCTTCAGGGCACATGAGTGCCTAACCCTAACCCTAACCCTAACCCTAACCCTAACCCCTAACCCTAACCCTAACCCTAACCCCTAACCCTAACCCTAACCCTAACCCTAACCCCTAACCCTAACCCTAACCCTAACCCTAACAAGGCTTTCTTTATGTCCAAGTCTAGATGTTTTACAATAAACAAAATATTAGAACATGTGAATATCAGAACATCTTTCAAACTGGAAAGATTTCTTAAGACATAATTGAACTCAACATAACCTAAAATTGTAATTTCTAAAATAGGATTAACAAACCAAATTTAACTATTTTTAGAGAATGAAAAAAAAATAAGCACAATGATTTAGAAACTGAATCTGCTAAAATGATTATGTAACAGTTATATCAAGAAATGAAGGTAGATGCTATGGGATGAGAGGGATGCTATGAAAATACTGGGTTGTCACATACCGACAGTTGTTTCAAAGTCAAAGATGGACAAACAGGATCATACAAATGATATTAGCAATAGTATTAATCATAGTAATGAGTTGAGAACTGATAAATCCACATGTTGTAATTTTTGCATGAAATAATTTTGTTCTTATTTTTTAACAGAACATACTTTCTAGTTTTTTAATATTGCTTACAGAGTGACTACCTAGAAGCATCAAGCCTCTTTTTAGAAGTTCAATTGTTTTCCAAAATTAAATAAGCCATATTTTCTTTGTAAAAGCACAAGTTTTGAGATCTCAAAAAGGCTGATTCATTATTCACATGCTTATACAATATGTTTTATGAATGCCATAAAATTGTAATGTTATTTGCTTTACTTCCCTGCAACATTTCCTGGGAAATACATCAAAATCCAGAAATATGCATGGCAATGTGTGGTGCCCATGAACACCCACCGTCATGTGAGCACAGTGAGGTGAGGAGAGGAACTTAGGAATGCTGCTGGTCTGACCGAGACCAGAGGCCAGAGCTACGCATCTGGCATCCCAGTCTTAGTACCCATTCCATTGTTGACTTCTGGAAAGCCAAAATTCTACAGCTCCTTCCCCTCCATCAAAATATGGTTATAATGCCACATGGCTACATCAAAGCACTCACTTCTAAGATCCTCAAAAAGAAGACATGTCAGATAATTACCTACAGAGAAGTAGGAAGGTTGTGCCCAGAGAGGGGCCCTTGATCCAACTTGCTTAGGAACATGGTGGTGAAGCAGCTCCCCATAGACAGAGTGGAAAAGTCACCATAGATATCTCATGCTCCAGATACTAAGACCACTTGTCCACCTGTCAGAACACCTACAGTGATGACAAGTGATTGTCCTGATAGCTAATTTCCATACATCTTAAGCAATGTGACTTCAGAGCTTAGGAAGGGCAGAGTCATTTTTTTAAATCCCCGTCTGCTAGTATTAACAATACGTTTATGAAATAAACATAAACATTGAGCATGTGTTTTCTCACAGCTGTCTGTGTCATTCCTCCGCTGATACTCCATTCCTCCTGAAAATGTCATGGGCAATTGTTTTGTTACCAACACAATCTATTTCCTATCTCCTCCAGCTGCTTGTAACTCCTGAGAGAGAACAACACAGGGAGAATATATTTTGTTTACTTCTGTGTGTGCTGTTTTTAAAAACGAGGCCCTTTCAAGCACTGATGGTGGGAGATTTTGTTTGCACGGCAGTTATTCATTTATTTGCTACTCTCATGCCATCTCTCTTAGCTCCTCTTCAACACATGTGATGTCTATAAACAGCCCCCCTGTAGCTATCTCAAATCTACTAAGACATGGACTCCACTCAGCAGCACTCCTGATAGCAAATGCAGATAAGGGATCCCCAAAGTTAGGATTCAGTCTATACACAGAACCATTCTAGACTGCATTTTTAATCTTCCTCAGTCTTCAACCCTTGTCTGGCTCAGCTCTCTTTTAATGATCTCTGAACACTCCAAAATAATTTGGTCATTGGGGTGGGCTGGGCACAAGAAGGTCCAAGGCAGCATCATGTGGTCTGTCGCACGGTCCAGCCTCTGGGCTCTGCTCAGCACCCAACCACAGACCGTGTGAATCCCAACCAACTCCAGTTCCTCACATCTTCAAGGCAGTCTGTTCTCCGTATGGAGCCAATTGAGATACTCAGTCTTCTTACACATAGACCCTTAAAAATCCAAATTCTGAACTTCCACACATTTCCTGATCTCTGAAATATGCCCCCCTGAGACTGAAAGGAGGGAAACTTCTACAATCAACATGCCGTCCCAGAGATGTTCATGGCAACACCCGAAACACAAATCTCTCCCTTACTCCAGCCTCTTTTCAGCCTTGTATGTATGGATTATTGTCAGCCCCAGGGTTGCCACAGTGATCTGAGGTATCTAGAGCCAGCCTGAGTCACAGTTCACTTCTCTTCTCATGTCTTTGGCCATGGAAACACAGAACAACCTGCTCCCTTAAACTGCAGAAGATGGAAGGAACATTCTCTCCACATCTCTCCTGCTTGTGTTGCCCACCCATTCATATGCTTACTGGTGCGGGATGACCCGGCAAGAGCCCCTTTCCATCTCAAGGGTACAGTGAAAGGAACCATTGCCTGGTTTATAAAAAAAAAATGTATAGTTTTAGCTACCCCATTTCTCAGTCTTCAGTTTCTTCATCTGCAAAATAAAATAGCTGAATTATAATGAATGCTTTAATATCATTTCCAGCACCAACCATACAGAAAGTTTCCAGGTAGAGATACTACTACATGTGGTCACAGGATCCATTTTGGGGAACCTACTGGCCATAATGTAACCTGATCAAGTCAGCTCAGTTTCTGCATTGACTCCAAGCTCTCTGTTATAACACTTTGTAATAAGTAAACAATTATTGTCTCTATTGTTAGATTTTTTTTTTGCCGCATATCTTTAATGCTAACAGATGTTCATAGTTTCCAATTGGAAGCACTACAAAATCTTGATATCGTCAAAAGGAAAATACACTCAGTTTAATTTTGATAGACTTGACTATAGCCTTTGGAAAATCAGTTCCGTCATCTCTCCCCATCCCACTGGATATTCCAAGCATTCTGAAAAGCAGATCATTTACTGCAAATACGTTATAAACCTGTACTTCCGTCAGTGATACTATTAGAACATTCTGGCATTCTGGACTTATGTTTTTTAAGACTAGTTTTTGTTAATATTCTTTTCCTTAGCCAAATGTCAGGAATGATTAAACATTCATGAGAAACTCATTTTGATCCTTTCCTATAAACTGTTAAGTCTTGATAAGTCTAATAACCTTCAAATCTAAAGTACTGAAATATGACCTGTCTTTTCCAAATGTGAACAAAGTACAAAAAGCAGGGGAAGAAAAGCCTGCCAAAGGTTATAATGGGTCTGAGAACTCACGTCAGATGGGGCCCTTGTATGAAGAGCTCTGCAGAGAGGCCTTGACTTTGCGCCATATCTGGGCATTGATTGAAGGCTGAGACACACAGCCCCACCACTGACAGCCTCATAATTGGCCAGATCTACCATGCTATCAATCTGATCTGGTTTTAGTCTGATTTAGTCTGAAGGGACCAGGCCTTTTTATACCTGTAGCAGTCAGTCATCAACTATAGAAGGTTATCTAGCAGGGACAGAAGGTAGACTCTCCCCTTATATGTAGACAAGGCTCTTGTTAATGGAGGGGAAAGCTCCAGAAAAAGCTGGAGTAGTGTGTTGTTAGTAGACAACATGGGTTGGAGGCACCAGCACAAGGAAAGATGGTGTGAGCAGAGCACCAACAGCATCCACTCTGCAGATGTAGCCAAAGACTACCTCCAGTGCTAGGGGAAGAGAGGGACAGTCGTTCCCAAAGCAAACGTTGTATGCAAAGTCATCAGAGAGCCTGAATACTTCAGAGTTTGGAATTTTTCGAAGGAATTTTTTGAATGTACGGAGAGTCAGTAACAATAAATTGGCACCCTTGGAAACTGTCAAATTTCTTTCATTGCTTTATTGATTTGGAAAATATGTATTGAATGCTTCATATTTGCTAAGCTAGATGCTAGACTTAGATGAATAAACCTTGCCTCTGTCCTTAAGTTGCTCACCACCTAGTGATGAGGACAGACACTTGAACAGATGAAGATGGCTGACTTATGTGGGGAGGAACGGTAGAGATAGGGGAGCACCCCATAAAGAACTGCTGCCTTATTTTGTGTGTTACTCTGTTTCAGGTGCTAGAGATTATTGCCACTGCAACCCTTATCAGCTGAGTTTTCTTATCCCCTAAACCATATGAGATAAATGAGTCCCAGGGAAATTAGGTAACCTGCCCAAGTTCACACAGCAGGTAAGTGACATGTCTGATTTTTCTGACTCATGTTGAATTCCCAAGCCCCAGCTTCTGACGATACATGTGCATTGCATGTTAAGCTGGGAGGTAGAGAGAAGTAGGAAAACAATCTCTTAATTACTTAACCTCTAAATCCCAAATTTGGAGAGTCAACTGGGAAGAGAAAATGGGATGATTTCTGGAACTGGGTAAAATCAGTCAAAAAAAGAACATCTTTTTTTTTTTTTTTGCATTTTAAGCAATTGGTATATTTTATAAGTAATCTTGTGAACTGCTACACCATGGTTTTGAGAAAGAAGAAAAATAAGGTCATGTGCCAACCTGATATGTCTTATCTGCTGAAGCAAGGTAAAACTCTCATGTATATTTTTTTCTCTAAAATAAGAGAGATATATTATCACTGTGGCTATCAAAGTGTCTGTGAATGCAGAAATACTCATTATTTATATAGCAACATAAATGCATGCAGCAATTTACTATACATAGCTTCTGCTGAAGAAACAACTCCCTCCCCCAAAGAGCTGAGAAGAGTACAATATAGAACAATACAATGCAGGAAAAACATAAAATCTAGACAAATAGAAAGTAGTTTGTGGTCTTTATGGCCAGAAAGCTTCATAGAACGGATATCATTCTCTGTTTAAAATATTCAGCGATGAGACCCTATACATTGTACTTGTAAAATATGGATTTGCCTCATCATATCTATCATTTTTATGCATCTCAGGAAACCAATGAAACTGTGTTTCAAAATAAGCTCATTGAGAATCAAAGTTGAAGAAAGGGCAGTAGTTTAGGGAATGTAGTTAAGGAGTGGATAGAAAAGACAAAATGTGCAAGAGCTAAATAAACTAGTGGGACTACATCAATCCAAAGAGCTTCTGGATAGCAAAGGAAACTATCAACAAAACAAAAAGGCAACCTGCTGAGTAGGGGAAGATTTGCCAAGCATACATCTAATAAGGGGTTAGTATTAAAAATATAAAAAGAACTTATACAACTTAATGTCAAAAAAAAAAAAAAAAAAACACCACACAACCAGATTAAAAACTAGGCAGAGGACCTGAGTAGACATTTTTCCAAAGAAGGCATACAGGGACATGAAAAGATGCTCCGCATCACTCATCATCAGAGAAATGAAAATCAGAACCACAATGAAATATCACCTCACTTGGCAGATTGGCTAGTACCAAAAACACACACACAAAAAAAATAACAAATGCTATCACCCTCATATACTATTGTGGGAATGTAAATTGGTGCAGCCACTCTGGAAGACAGTATGGAGGTTCCTCAAAAAGTTAATAAATAGAACTACTATATGGTTCAGCAATTCCACTTCTGGGTGTTTATCTGAAGAAAACAAAAACACCGGTTCAAAGAGATATCCACACCCCTGTGTTCACTGCATTATGTACAAAAGCCAAGACATAGAAACAATTTAAGGGTCCATCAATAGATGAGTGGATAATATACACAATGGTATTACTCACCCATAAAAAAGAATGAAATCTTGCCATTTGTGACACATAGATGAACCTAGAGGGTACTGTGCTAAATGAAGTAAGTCAGACAGAGAAAGACAAATACTGTATGATTTCACTCATATGTAGAATCTAAAAAACAAAGCAAACACACAGAACAAAACACAAACATACTAATAATTACAGGAAACAAACTATTAGTTACCAAAGGGGATATGAGGGGTGTGAAATGGGTGAAGGGGATTAAAAGGTACAAACTTCTAGTTATAAAATAAAATAGTCCTGGGGATATAATGCATAGCATAGGGAATAATCCAATAATATCATCATCTTGTGTAGTGGCAGATGGTAACTACACATCGTGGAGATCATTTCATAATGTATAAAAATGCGGAATCACTATGGTGTGCACCTGAAGCTAATAGGAAATTGTATGTCAATTATATTTCAGAAAAAGAATAATGTATCAATACTGCTTTAGTAATTGCGACAACTGAACCATACTAATGGAAGATGTTAATAATAGGGAAAACTGTCCAAGGGTATGTTGCAATTTTCTGTACCATCTTCACAATTTTTCTGTAAATCTAAAACTATCCTAAAATCAAAAGTTTATATTTAAAAAAAGAAAAGACAAAACAGGATGTAAAAGTTAATATCATGATTAATAGATATGATTTAGACACTTTTTGCATAAAAGACTATAGATGGTCTGTCTCATAGAAATGTGTCTATGGGTTGGGCAATAGATTGGAGTAGGGTCAATATGGTTCGATGCAAGTTATTTAGTTTTATCTGGGGCCACGTGGTCTACAAAAGCAAGCCACAAATATGGGCTGTGGATCACAAAAGCAAGTGGCCCAAATTGTGGCCTGAGGGACAGAGGTCATTGCTATTTTGGGCAAGTTATTCAAACTAGCTATGGTAATGATGATGGTAATGATTCAAATCAGCTATTATTGTAGAGTTATTTTTAAACCAATAGCACTAGAGTTAGGTAATTTATGTTATTTAAAATGGTATGAATGTGTCATCAAAATACCCATTGGCCAATTAATAATAGGGTGGCCATATACTTTATTGTCTAAGCCAGGACACTTGTGATGTGAAAAAGAGATACTATTAATAATCACCCCATACAATACGGGCAAACCATGACTGTTTCAGGCAAACCTAGAGCCACGTACAGAATGAGGAAATGGCTGGGTTATCATGAAAAATCTGTGAATTTGAATCCTCTTTATTCATCTTCAGCCTTCAAGGAAGTCAGTTACCCTCCAGGAAGTAGGATAAATACAAGACTACATTCCACAGAGGCTCCTGGATAGCAGCCAGAATTAGGTTTCAAACAAGTTCGAGCAGTGAGTTTGTCCTTATCACCTACTGCATTTCTTAACCAGTTTTACTAACTTCAAAGGAGCTTTGAAGAAAAAAGAAGACATCTTTAATATGTGTGTGAAAACCACAACATAAAGGGCACATTCAGCAGTATTTCTAGTATTTCATAGCTCAGGAAAATACTACCCAGTGAATGTGAGTCAACATTTATCCACCCAGCAACTCTCTCCACTTTTCAATAGAAGAAGTCATTATTGGCCTTGTGAAACTATAGGCCAAGATTTCTTAACCTCGCTACTATTAACATTTTGAGCCAGATAATTCTTTGTTGTGGGGGGCTGACCTGTGCATTATAGGATGTTTAACAGCATTCTTGGCCTCTATTCCTGAGATGCCAATACTACTCTCCCTGTAATTTTGACAACCAAAATATCTCCAGACATTGTCAAGTGTTCCCTATGGGGACAAAAATCACCCATATTTGAGAACCACTGGTATAAACCATTACCTTTTTTCTTTGCCATTACACCTGCTACCAAGTTGGCCCATGCCCTGAAAGTCTACAAATCCTCACAACTTTCAGATGAAAAGGACTTCAGAGGAAATAATCCTCTCCTCCACGTGTTTGTTAATCATCTGTATGTTGGCCCATAGTCACCCAGATTCTGCTTGGCTCACTTCCTCATGAGATAATCTATTTAATGCTTAGGCATTTTGAATATGAGGAGGTTTATTAATGCTGAGCCAAAAATCAGCTTGCCTGTGATTACCTCTCTCATCCTAACTTTACCCAAAGGAGCTCCATAAAAGGTGTCTCCTCCCTCTTCCACCACACAGCCCTTCCTCTCTTCTCAGAGAAATTTTTATATTTCTTTCCACAATACTTCCCTTAAACAACCCACCAGCTTATCTCTCTGCCTCAAGACTTTCCAAATAATAAAAATGATGGAAGAGTGAGGATGGAGGATGATAATGATGGTGTGATGATGCGGATTATGATAGCAGTGAGGATGAGGATGATAATGGTGGTGGTGGTGATGAAAATGGTAATGGTAACGATGATGGTGGTGATGATGGTGGTGGCAATGAGGATGACGTTGGTGGTGGTGATGGTGATGATGGAGATGGTGATGCTAATAGTGGCAGTGATGAAGATGATGATGGGGATGACAATGATGATGGTTGTAATAGTGGCAGTTGTGGTGGTGATGATGGTGGTGGCAGTGGTGGTGATGTTAGCCATAATTTATTGAGCTCCTTTTATATGGTGGTGCTCACAATTTATGTTTATGTTTCACAATTTATGTTTCACAATTTATGTTTATGTTTCACAATTTATGTTTCACAATTTATGTTGTGGTGGTGATGATGGTGGTGGCAGTGAGGATGATGATGATAGTGCTGGTCGTAATAGTGGCAGTTGTGGTGGTGATGATGGTGGTGGCGGTGGTGGTGATGTTAGCCATAATTTATTGAGCTCCTTTTATGTGCTATATGCCCTTTATCCATCACAATGCACCCCGGTGTACCAAGTGTAGTAACCACCAAAATGAGGTTGGCAGATTAATCTAAAATATAACTTCTATCAAGTCACTCCCTAATTCATGAACTTACCTTGGCTTTCTACTGCACAGTCCTCTCCCGGATTTCCAGAACTCTTCTTAAGCTCTCTCTACTTTTGGAAGTCAATAAAATTCTTCTCTTTTCCCCACTGAGAGGTTCCAATGCCATCTTTCTAGTCTCTTCACACCCTACCACACACATATAAACCTATAACTACCCACAGCCTGATTCCTATTTCCATGGCATTTCCTCTTACCACCTCTACACTCACTCAAATATTCCTTTTCCTTCAAGGAAAAACAATGCGTGTAAATTTCCTCTTAATTCACTTCTGTTCACTCACATTTTTTCAATACCTCTTGGTGCCGAACACTGTGCTGCCCACTGAGATGCAGAACTCCCAGCCTGACTGTCAGATACCTTGTGATGAAGACAAGATTGAGCCATCAGTGAGACTTCCTAGGCTTCCCTCCTTCCACTTCCGGCCCTCTCAAGACAATTTTGTCCAGATTCTTTCCCTCCATCACCCTCCGGAGAGAGTTCTATCTTCACCAGATTGGCTTTTGCAGCCTTGTGAAGCAGGATTAAGGGACGGATAGAGAAAAGAAAAGCCACATAGACGTCCCCCCCAACAAAAAAATTAAAAAGCTAAGAGAAACAAGAAGGACAAAAATAAAAGGTATGGGTTGGGTGTCAGGAAAGTTAGAAGTGTTTTGTTTGAAAGGCTTTAGAGCAGCCACTGCTATCAGGAGCACTTAGGAAAGAGAGGACGTAGACTTATGAAGAGTGTCACTGAAGGTTATAACTTAGATCACCTTTCGTGTTCTTCCTGAGACACAAGAAATATTTCTAATTATTTTGAATTATGAGATTGTGCTTATTTGAATGCAAAAGCACAAAAAAGCCTGAGCTATGTAGTCCTCAGTTTATACTTGAGTTATATTTATAATCTAAACTGGGACTTTGGTGAGTAAAAAGGAGAACTATTAATAGTTATTCTGGAATAACAGACATAAACAGGCCAAGCTGGGCAAACCAAGATGGCCAATCACCCTAGTTGTAATCATCCTAAAATGTGGCAAGCGAAGGGATGAGGCATTCCCAGGACATCTCTGGGGCCCAGAGGATGAGTATCTTATCCACTAAGTGGCAAGAAAGAGGTGAAAAAAGTCTTTCCAACTACCTGAGCCTATAGTGAACTTTTTCTTTTCTGAATTAAACCCAGCCTGCATGGCCTGAATAATAAGAGAACATCCTGTCTCTCGTTATTCACTAATTTTTTCTAATGATCACAAAGAATAAAAAAATTGAGAAGCATCAATCTTTCATATCATTAAGGGAGGAAAGAAAAGAACCTCATTCTTCTATATCTCTCACAATGCTAGGCAGCATAGGAGATCCGAAGAAAAAAGAAGGGTCACAATAAATACATGTTGTTTGAGTGATCTTATTCCCCTAGACTGGGGGCTGTGCATCCACTTTCCAATTATTTTGTAATGGCCTCTGAGCAACATCAGAGGTGGGGCAGAAAGGGTAATGTCAATATTTACAGGCAAGCAGGCAAACATTTCTATCTCTGGGATCCCTGGGTGGCGCAGTGGTTTGGCGCCTGCCTTTGGCCCAGGGCGCGATCCTGGAGACCCGGGATCGAATCCCACATCGGGCTCCCGGTGCATGGAGCCTGCTTCTCCCTCCGCCTGTGTCTCTGCCTCTCTCTCTCTCTCTGTGACTATCATAAATAAATAAATTAAAAATTAAAAAAAAAAAAAAACATTTCTATCTCTGATTAATAGAGAAGAGAGTGAACTAGAGTCTCATTTACCAAGCTTCCCCAACATCCCCAAACGTCACTTAAGAGTCCATCACATTTATACACCTACATTACCAAGCAGAGGTAAACTCTATTTGTCTCAACTCTGAAAAGGGAAAATGCGCATTACACTCACCACTACTTTCCTCTCTCCACCCCCATCTGCTGCTCCCGCATGACACTAGTTGGCTTGAGTAAAGAATTCCAAATTCTCTTCAGCAACCAGTAGGGAGGGTTCAAGAAAAAATGTCTGTTATCTCTTGTACACTTGACCTCAATTTAATGCAGAACACAAGATGACAGGAAATCCACTACTTGGGATACAAGTAACTTTCTGGCAGTGGGGGAACACTTTGCTGCAATGTCATCTGTTTGGGCGGTACCCAGTGCAGATGGCATGGAGGGAGTTGAAAAAAAAATTGATGAAGTGTGCTGCCGTTAAGGCCTAGACTCAGGCAGGAATGCCACGAACAGGGAAGTGAACCTATACTGGCCAAAGTGGGTCTTTTGATTTAAATGTCAAGCTAACATGGACTTTTTTGCTGGTGAGTACAAAAATGTTCTCACCTGCCTGACCTGATGTGGTACCTTCTGTGACCTGTCAGCTCCATTACAAGATGGTTTCTTGGGAACCCAATTTCAATGACATATTATTACCTAAGGCATATTTCTAGGACACAACCAGTTTTCCTGATGGCTAATATTTATTTATTCATCTGTGCATAAGATAAAACTAAAGCATCATAGGAAGGAAGGGGGTAGGGATGGAAGGAAGATGTTTCCTCACCACCAATGTCAGACTGAAAGAGCATCGTCAACAATTCATTGGATGACACAGAATGACAGAAGCTTATATAAACTACTGGTCAGATCATGTCATCCCCACCTTCTCTCTACTTTATTCCTTGAGAGACATAAAGGCAGTCCAAGAAGACAAAGCCTATTTTCCAACACTAATATTATTAAGGAGTTCTACTTTAAGCCAATAAAGTACATACAATGATAAAACCACCTTCTACTTTTCCATTAAAATGCCATCACTACCATTATTTAACAGAGACTATAAATGTCCCCTCAACTTCAGGTTCAACTCAAGGCAGATTATAACTAGGAACAATCTGTCATAAATTTTGGGTATAATTTTATCCTGTTTTGTGACAAAACACCAAACAATTAGGCCACAGGGCACAGGGAGTAAAGCTCAATAAAGTTCTAGGAGTCTAAAGAGTAGTCTGTCCTTTTATTTTGCTGCTAATAAATATTTTATTGTTGTTTTGAGAACACGTAAGTGGAAATAGCAATTTCCTTTCTGTGACTATCCTAGAAATGATAGTTACTTCTTGATGAGCGGAAACAAGACTTTCCTTTCAAGTGCTTGCCTGTGAATAAAACTTTACTTAACTATGCAGCCAGTATGCTCCTAAAAGACTGAGTGAGAGATGATTTCACTTTAGCTTTAATCATATATCTAAAAAAAAATAAATATTAGACTGGGCAGCCTTTGTTAAGAATACATTTGTTCCCATGGCTAAAATTTTCTGCAATTTACAGTTCCTCGTGATTTTGTAATTTAGAGATCAGTTCATGGGGAAAACATCCAAATCCATTTTCTAAGGCACTTATAATTACTGAAATGCCTTGTCTTTCCAACAATGCGAGAAAATATTGTATTCTACAAAGATTGATTTCCTTGAAAATGGGAGTTGAACACAAGCTTTATTTTTTAGGATTTCATCATGTTTGTGACAATCCCTTTAAAAACATATTATACATTTGCCTGCTTTCTTAAACAAAATGTGATGTGCATAAACTGCAGTCCTTAGTTTGAAAGGCTGCCATGACTGATTCTAGATAGCTCCAGAGGGAATGACTAAAATCAGAAGAAGAAGCAAGAGACCTATTGAATT
The DNA here is from genome assembly GCF_018345385.1 of Vulpes lagopus. Classification (NCBI taxonomy): domain Eukaryota; kingdom Metazoa; phylum Chordata; class Mammalia; order Carnivora; family Canidae; genus Vulpes; species Vulpes lagopus. The sequence goes on from NC_054833.1 coordinate 20,118,291, forward strand.
CAATACTTGAATCATCATAGGTGCATCACTCAGACGAACTTTTGGATTTGCCATAATCCTTCTGGTTTCAAGTTTATAAGTCTGGGAGAAAAAAACACCAAGCCTGAATCCCAAATACTCAAGGACCCACCCACCGCCACACAAGCTTACAAAGGAAATATGCAGAGGGGTATAGCAGAAACTCTGTTTATCATAATTAGGCAGAGGGGTAAACTCAAGCCCCATAAGGGCCAGATAGGTATTGTTAAATAAGAGGAGTATGTTGAATGTAGACCAAAACAAAGTTGTAGACTGAGAGAGTTGGGGAGCACACGGTCCATCTAGTGCCGGATCTGTTACTCAACTCCATTTCACTGGGCCAAACAAGATTATAGGCTCCATTGTTGCCAGCTTTCCAAACTGCAAGAGAACCTAGGAATCTAGATTTTTATGTGACTATGTAGAATGAACAGAAGGTGTCTCAGGTCACGTGTAACCTGAGGGCCATCTTTTGTCAACACCTAGTAAAAGGCATTGGATTAAATCTTTATGTGGATACTACTTAATTCATATAAATTAAGTTGCTGAGCTGAGTTAAGCAATGTACAAGGCCCTGGAAATTCACTTTGTGCCTCTGGACCAAGACCTAGGTTAGGAGTCCATCAATCCAAATCAATTGGGTTGGTTCAGTTTCTTACTGTCCCACAAATCCATCTACTTCTTCCCATACCCACGGCCACCACTGTCCTTTCTTATCTGCCTCCTCAATAGCTTCCTGCATGGCCTCTTTACCTCCTTTCTGGCCCCACTCAGTCCACGCTGCAGAGAGAATCATCACTGCATTCAGATCATGTCTCTACTCTCCCATAGCTCTGCCTTCCTTGGGACCCATATGTGGCATCTTATTGCCCTTAAAAAACAATCCAAACTCCTTTAGATGACCTGCAAAATCCTACCTGATCTGGCCCCTGCCACTGTCCAAACCCACCTTGCACTTTCTCCTCCACTATACTCCACCTTCACTGGCTGGGCTCTGTAAGACTCTCCTACATGCAAGTAATAGAGACCTCAATTAATACAGACATCAAGTTTACAAGTTTTAATTTTTCCTGGAATGGTCTTCCCTTGGTCTTTGCCCAGCTGTCTCATTTTTTTCTTTCAGGTCCCTTAATAAGTATCAACTCCTCAGAGAAAACATCCAGGATCACCAGAGTAATTTGAATTGTGGCCCCCAGAAGGGTATGTTGAAGTCTTAATCCCAGATACCTGTGATTGGGACCTGATTTAAAAACGGGGCCTTTGCAGATGTGATCAAGTTAAGATGAGGCCCTGCTGCAGTAGGGTGAACCCTAAATCCAACGCCTGGTGCCATAAAGAGAGAGAGATTTGAAGACACAGACACACATGCAGAGGAAAGATGGCCGTGTGAAGATAGGCTGAAACTGAAGACAACTATGGCCAGAGGCCAATGATAGCCAGCAACCACAGAAGCTGGGAGAGAGGCAAGGAAGGAGTCTTCTCTATTGCCATCAGAGAGAGCATGGCTGTACCACACCTTGGTTTTAGGCGTCCAGGCTCCAGAACTCTGAGACAATATGTTTCTGTTGCTTTAAGTCACCAAGTTTATGGTACTCTGTTATAGAAGCCCTAGGAAACTGATGCAATCACCCAATGTCACATGAGTTCCAGGTTCTTCCTTCTTACACTCGGAGGAAGTGAAAGCATTTTCACATATTGGAGTCATTCATTGGTGTCTTTACCTGCGCCTCTCCCACTAGACCAGAAAGGGCATGAGGCCAGAATCCACATGCATTTTGTTTGTCTCCATAAACTAATATTACACCTGTCTTCTAGAAGACGCTCTACAAAGGCTTCTTTAGTTCTATGCATGGCACTTTAATACTTCACACTGTTTGGGGCTCTTAAGATGTATGGGATTGATTGTCCTAAAATCAAATAGTCCATGTTGCCCAGGCTAGTGCCTACTAGTCCTTCTGTTCTCCCAGAATCATGGATTTATAGTGCTGGGAAGAATCTCAGGAATCAACCAACTCCCACCACCAGCAGCCCTCACTGATTTTTCAGTTGTGAAACCTGTGCTTTCTGTGGATACCACCAGCTGTCACCTCCTACAGCTGTCAGTCTCTTCCTGCTTCTGAGCAGCAGTACTAGATTGCCTACGACTGTCTCGCCTCATGGTCCAAAGGTGGCTTTCCCTCACCTGCAGAAGAAAGCGTGTGGCTTGTAACAACTAGTCACTGCTCAGTGACACTTTTGTTTAATTAGGATAATAGAAATTTAAGCCTGGAAACACCCTCTTTACACACCATCTGAGCAACACCATCCCCTCATTTAATTGACTGTCTCAGTTATATACACATTAAATGTAGCAAGGTTTATTGCTCTGAATTACCCATTAACCACTCCCAAAGAGTTTCCCTAGCTATTCTGAGCATTTCCCAAAGAGCCACCTCAAATGGGCCAAAACCATGCCCCTCAGATTCCCCTGCTCACACACAACTCAGGGGTTGCCTGAGCCTGCAGTGGCATCAGGATAGCCCTTGTGTCTCTTCTGCCTTCTCTTGAGCCCATCTCCTTCATCCTGAATATGGGGCACCATTGCTCACTACAGAGCAGATACTGCACTACAAACCTTTAGTGAGACTTTCTTGAAGGAAATAATGGAGTAGTGGAAGGGAAGTAAAATATATGACCCAGAAAACAACAGGCAACCACAGCCCCAGCTCATAACCTCCAGAGGCTCTGCTTTGCTCTAGCCTGTCTTCCCATGGTCAGAGGAATGTCTGAGTTTCCACCACAGGTGGAAGCAGGCAGGCATCCCCATGCCCCAGAGCCCTGGTCCCGTGGCCCTCTGGCCATAGGGAAAGCGAGAAGCCCTTCCTTTAGCTCAGTGCACTGGGATCCAAGACTGATTCCCTTCAGGGAAGCACCACCCTCAGCAGCAGCATCTGCCCCTTGGACTAGTTGTGAGGGCTGCTGTAGCAAGGTGCCACAGACAGGGTGGCTTCAAAGACATGTGTTGTCTCAAGGTTCTAAGGCTGTTTGTCCAAGATCAAGGTATCAGCAGGATTGGTTCCTTTTTTTTTTTTTTTTTTTTTTTTTTTTTTTTTTAGGATTTTATTATTTTATTTATTCATGAGAGATAGAGAGAGAGAGGGGCAGAGTGAGAAGCAAGTTCCATGCAGGGAGCCCGATGTGGGACTGAATCCCAGGACTCCAGGATCACACCCTGGGCCGAAGGTAGGTGCTAAACCGCTGAGCCATCCGGGAAACCCGGGATTGGTTCCTTCTGAGCACTGTGGGGGAGAATCTGTTCTAGGCATCTGTCCTAGCTTCTGGAAGTCTGCTAGCAACCTTTTGTAACAGGGAGAAACTGAGCATGTCTGACTCCATCTTGCTTGTTTTCCTTGCTGCTGTGGGAAAAGGAGCTTAGAAACTTCTGCTTAGCCCTGCACATAGGCACGTTAATCATCAAAAGAATTTTGCTTACAGCTGAGATTTGCCCAAAACTGCTTTTTCTGCCCAAAAACTACCTCACTCAAGGAGACAAGGAAGGAGACAAGGTTCTGAGCAGAGTATACACATACACACAAAACTGATGGAAAACAAGGAAGAGCTTCATTAATCTGGGCAAACACTCGGCAACTCATAGGAAACCACAAATAAAAACTTGAGTAGCAAAGATGGCTCAATGTGAGGCCTAACTGGGCTTCCCACTTCCCACTCCAAATGTAGACCTGGGGGCCACTGTACCACCCCCAGCTGGCTCTAGAAGGAGGGGAAAGCAGGCTGCAGAACAAATTAACCTTCACAGCAGGTTGTCCAGGGGTGGACTACAGGCCAACCTGTCAGAGGCTCCTGGGAAACAAAAGTGCTTACCATTCAGCATAAGACCTGACCTAGCACAGTGACCTGACCCATGCTGGAGAGGTGACTCAACAAAGCCAGGCTCTGAGAAACCAGCAATCAAGGCAGAGAGACAAAAGGTGTTGTACTAATGCTCCCCTGAGTGAGGGGGATAAGAACACTCCATAGTCTAAAACTGAAGTCTAAAAGGCAGAGAAGGTTACTACCTTCCTGATTCCATGCCCCACAGGGAGCTTTTAAAACATAATGCCACGCTTTCCATTTCTCGACAACTCCCATGCGGAAAATATCATTATGCCCATTTTAAAGACGAAGAAGCTCAAGTCCAGAGAAGTAAGTCATCGGACCGTATTTTTTACAGCAAATAACTTCAGGAAGAGAGCCAGAAGTGAAATATCCCATCAGTCTGTCTGACTCCGAGCTGTGACCTGGAATGTGATCATTTCCATTCTGTGTGAATAAATGATTTATGATGATCAGGAATTTACTCGTTGTAATTGGTGAAGCTGGATTCACTGTTTTTGCAGGGCTAGATGGAGTGACTCTCCAAAGTGTATTACCACGTGTCTCTTTATGCCAATAAACTGAAAAGAAGTCTATGCAAAAAGTCTTTATAAAGGTTGTCCTGGAACCTAGCATCACACCAGGATGGAGATGGGAGAGAAGACGTTGTTGTGGTGGCTGCCGTGCTGCTGGCCAAGCTCACCCCCCAGTGTCCTCACAAAATAATTGACAGCATGAGTGACCAGCCTGGCCTCAATATCAGGACTGCCTCTGTGTCAAAGCACCACACGTTCTCAAAGACATAATCACATTTTTTCAGTATGATAGTTGAAAAGAATACATACCTGACAAAATGACACTTCCAACAGATGCATTCATTGAGCTCTTAAAACATTACAGAAGACAGGAAGACAACACCCAATGTCTGTTGGAAAAAGTGACTGCTCTTTCCTGTATGGGCACAGGATCCTGATGGGCAGGTGAAGCTTTCACCCTCCAGGGAAAGCCACTTTAAAAGTGTCAATTTTAACGCTTCCAGGTGTAAACGATAATGATGGGATCAAACCATATTCCATTGAAATAAATAAGGAAGAGCTTCCAAAGTTAATAAGTTCTCCCCAAAACAGCCAGCCAGTCTGGTCCTGCAGCAGGTAAAATAACTAGAGAAGGTGAAGGCTGACACCTCAGGCTCTCCACTGCACAAAAGAGGGGGCTCGGCCTGGTGTGAGCTCAGCAACCCACAACAGGATGGCCAGACACTCTGACCAGAATAAGCCACAGGGAGGGTTTACAAAGTCAAAGGCTAACCACCAACCTGAAGAGCTGCATGGGACGTGGTAGACCAGAGGGAAAATGATGCAAAAATAAAAACTTTAGTAGCTGCATAATGCTTCAGACTTTAATATTGGCCAAATATTTAAGAAATCTTTGTGAACAACCTGTTGAAAGCAAAAAGCCTCTAATTCTAAAGGTATCGAAAAGTAATCTAGAATACTTTCAACCCGTCAAAGGTAGTGCTGGGGAGATGTCTGAGAAGTTTGATCTGAGTTTAAGAAGAGTCCACTTGGGGCATCTGGGTGACTCAGTTGGTTAAGCCTCTGCCTTTAGCTCAGGTCATGATCCCTGGGTCCTGGGGTTGAGTCCTGCATTGGGTCTTTGCTCTGTGGGGAGCTTGCTTATCCCTTGCCCTGTGCCACTCCCCCTTGTTTACACTCTGTCTCCCAAAAAAATAAAATCTAAAAACAAAGTCCACTCATTTGTCTTATTTTTCTTTAAATCTTATTACAAATGCTACTTATATCTTATTCCAAATATATAAAAGTAAGTAATTCTCATTTAATGAATATTTACTTTATTAGTGCAATGCTTTATTTTTTTTTAATTAAAAAAAAAAAGTCCTGGTTAAAAGATGGCACTGTGAGCTCAACCATATTTTAACTCTTCATGCTAAAAAGTTGGATTGCAGAGGCAGGGCCCCACCACCAAGTTGAATTGTGTGGATGGAAGTTTCTGTGATTTGTTTTTGTGTAACCACGCACCCCGAATTGCACACACATACTCAGGCAGGCTAAAAACTGTTGTGTGTGAGACTTGTGCTGGATAAGTGACCTCAGGACCCTGATTAGTTGACATTAGCTGGCCTCCAGATCAAAACTGGCCCTTTTGTTCTGGACATCAAGAGCTACAAATCTTACCATGTATCTCCTCGGGCTGCAGCTGGGCTGGCCCCCTAGAATGGAATCCAGAAGGGGACGCAAGCACACCTAGCCCAGGTTTTTTGAATAAGCAAAGACATGACAACACAGAAAGGCAGCTCCCTCCAAACCCTATGTAGGCAAACAAATGTTCAACTTCAGACACCCATCATTGGTCCTATAAATATGGCCCTGATGGGGATGGTCAGTAGGAAGTGTCAGCTGAGAGGAGGACACCAAGCCCCTCCATCCAGACTCCAGCATAGCTGTCTCCATGGGGCTTCCTCAGCTGATGAGGTTGGATGTTGTAAGTGCCCGATTTGATGTAACTCTCTTTTTCTCCTTTGCTGCTTACTATTGCCCTCATCTCTGCATAGATTTCCCTTTCCTTCCTTCTGCTTCTGTTAGGTTTTTATAATATCAATTAAGTGTTTTTCCCCTTTGAAAGTGAGAGTAGGGCTGCTGTGAATCTTTTCTTCAAAACACGTCCATGATGCGCTGAGGAAAAACCGTACAATCCATGGTAAATGTGCCCTGTGGACCTATGATTGTATCAATGACATAAGTGTCACATCTCCCTTTGATCACTGAAATATGCTGCTTGTCATTTTCATACAACATAGCCAGCTACTTATTTCTTCAAATGCAAGGAAAGTTGGATGGAAGAGAAAATAAGCTGCTCCAAAAATCTGAGATCTCAAGCCAGAGCTCACGCAAGCTTGCAGGCAGAACTCATATCCCTCGTGATGTCCAGAAACCCTCCAGCACTCAATTTACTTAAAAGTTGGGACGTCTGGTTGGCTCAGTCTGTGGAGCATGTGACTCTTGATCTCAGAGTTGTGAGTTCAAGCCCCATGTTGGCAGTGGAGCCTACTTAAAACTTAAAAAAAAAAAAAGAGGTCCCAGGTTGGTTGTGTCCCAGTAGACTAGAAGAAGTAAGACAAATACATACTAGAGGAAGTCACCTTCCTTACAGCATCGAACATTCCAAGCATACAAAAATTTTAGTATTTAGAATATTAAAATGTGCATCAACAGTCCTATTTTTAGGTGAAATGTGTTTCTATAGTGATTCATAGAACAAAAGTCTGACTCTATGAAGACTATATGTGGACCAAACGTGCTCTGTTATCTTCATTGTTCAGACATGATCAGAGTCACTGGGGACACCATCAGATGATCAAGAGAAGATGGAGAGAAATATAATATAGCCCACACTCTATATGCCTTTATTAGGACATGTCGAATGTATGGATCAGCAAAATGCAAAGCAGCCAAAGGGAGATGCCTGTGTCTTCCGTGGAATCAAGTCAACTTTAGAAAAGAGAATCAAGATGATAATTCTTAACTTTTGAATAAGTGGATGTCAGGATAAAAATCTCCTGTGTAGATATAGCTGTTATTAGTTATCACATCAGATACAAATCCATTTTCAACGCTAAAAAATTAATAGTTTCCTAAGTGTAGGTGGGAAGGTTATTTACAAGTGATATAAAATTCAGAAGCCAAATGTGAAGATATGGACAAAATTGAGTATTTGAAAATTGTAAACTTCCCCATAGCAGAAGACATCATAGACAAAGTTAAAAAAGAAAATAATATGGGGAAATATTTAAAATATGAACAGAGAAGACAAAACTTATATCCAAAGTGCATTTGCCTTAGTGAAGAAGACCAGGTCTACTGGGCTTTCCTGGAGAATATGGTCAGGTGGTAGGGCCTTTGGTCTCATGTAATAAATTCCTTCTAATACACACACCTCCTTGAGGCCTCTGATTCTTTATTTGCTGCTCTGCCAAGGCAGTTCTGGTATCTCAACCCAATCAATTAGGCCGGTACTATGTGCAAGTTTCACAAAGCCACCCCAGTGCCTGTCAGCACTGGCTCTGGGACTCCTTGCTAGGATCTTAAATCCCTAGCAAGTAAAGTCACCCTCATCAACTTTATATTCCACCCTCCCCGTTCACCACTTTCAATATCTACTTCCACCTGTGTATTGCCAGTTCACACTGTTACATATTTTTCATGTCTTATGATTCCTTAGGTGTGTATATTTTTTGTCCTGGAGTAGGAATGATATTCCCTACTGAGGTTATACTGCACCCTGACCCTAGTTGATTATTCCAAAGGCAGTGAAGTGAAGAAAGTCTACAGGTTGAGAATAATACACCTGCCCTGGTTGAGGTTTTTGCAGAGTCTCTAAGCTTTTCAAAGGGAGGCTACCCTCTTCTGCATGGGGAAGGGAAATGCTTCTGCTGACCTGGAGGGTTCAGAGTAATTTCAAGTTAAATATTATTGGGCTCATCTACCTAAATGTCTCATCTCAGGTATTAAGGCACCCTTCTTTCCCTATCAAGGTCCTAACTGTCACATAGGAGATGGTTCAAGCCTCTGCATTCACTCTGGTAGCTCTGACCCTTAAAATTAAATTCTGGGCCTCATTTTCAACACATACTGAAATAAGGCTGCTGAACATAAGGGTCTCTTTAAATAGTCAGCTGTTCAGTGCAGTAGCAACTAGCCACAAGTGCCTAATGAGGACTTGAAATGTGGCTCTTCCAAGCTGAGATATGATAGCAGTATAAAATACATACTTGATTTTGAAAACATAGTACAAAAAATGTAAAGTAGCTTATGTTATATCTATTACAGGTTGAAATTACAATATTTTGGATATATTGGGTTAAAGAAAATATATTATTGAAATTAATTTCACCTGTTTCTATTTTTTAATTTGTGGCTACTAAAAGATGTAAAATTACATATGTGGTTTGCATTACGTTTCCGTGGGATAGCACAGCTTTAAATGCTTTTGTAGGGGCTCTCAGGCTTTCATAGTGAGCCTTGAGTTCAGAATGAGCTAACAGCATATTGTTTTCACTAGAATTTCAAAGTTGCACAAAAGTCAGTCAATTTCAATTTTTATTTTTCAAAATGCATAGAACTTTATAGCACAAGAAGTAAGCCTGAATGTGTACAAGTTTTTTAAAAATTATTTAGGAAGTTGAGGAATCCAAGATAGAATGCAGAATATGACAAAAGAGTCTAACTGTATGATCAATCTATGAAATGACCTCACTGAAGGGAATGGTGCGATAAGATGTTGACCTCAGCAACTTTGAATGGAGTAGAGTCTGTAAGACTCACAGTAACAAGAACTGTACACAAGCACTGTACTCAGGGTGATAAAATTGTTTCCCATGGGAGTACAGGTTGACAATTCTGAGACACTATATGTGTATACTAGGACTCAACAATTAAGTAAATAGATTACAGATGGTGGGAGCCATGATTCTCACTGTTGGAGCGGGAAGTTATTGAGAAGCAAGGGGAAGAGGTCAAAATGATCTATATAAGGGATTAGAGCTGGAGACATTAGTATGAACTCACATTTGACTTAATATAGACACAGATGGTTACATAGCAGAATATTTATAGATCTGTGAATATACACATGTATTTTAGATGTATCTCCTTGCTAAATCAGGTTAAAGAGAGCCCAGAAGCATTAACACCTCAGTAGCAACAAGCACATATAGTACTCAGATCTTGGTTTCTAATACAATTCTCCAATAAAAGGAACCAGAGCTCCTTGAAGAAATAGCTGATTCTAGGACTGAGGTAGAAAAAGGATAAGATTTATGGAATCTTTTTATGTAGCATTTATGTGCCAGAAAGCAAAGAAGTGCTCCAATAAAAGAAAAAGGCCAATAATTATGAAGTATGCTAAAGGAACACAGGACCAAAATGAAAGAGTTCATAGCAGCCAAAACTGGCTACTATGAAGTTGAGTGATAAAATAAATAATGTTAAATAAAATAGTATCAATTAAATAAGTATTAATTAATTAAAAATTAAATAAAATTTAATACATTATTTAATTTAATAAAATTTTTAAAAGTTACAAAATAAAATATAAATAAAACTGTGAAATCATAAATGAAATATCAATGAGCCCACACTGAGGTAAAAAAGAATAATTGAATAAGGAAATAAATGAAGGAGAAGAGACAAATATCCATGCAGAAAAACTACAAATAATTTATGTGGATACTCTCAAGGAGGTTGAGCATAGCCCACACTCCTCAAGCATGGGCTATGTATACTGGCTTCTTGCCAAAGAGGACAGTAGGAAAGGAGAACAAAAAAAAAGCCATTTTATAGTGGAGAAACCTAGAAAGCACTACGTCAGCCAGGTGATCAAGGTTAACATAAACAGTGGTTAAGTAAGTCATTGTCTTAGTTCAGGCTGCCATAACAAAATACCGTAGACGAGTGGCTAAAACAACAGATATTTGTTTCTCAAAGTTTTGGATATTGGAAAGTCCAAGGTCAAGATTCCAGAAAGGATGGAGCACGCTAACCAGCAGACCAGCTTCTCAGACTCTTCCTCCCTGCGCCCCATGCACCCACAGGCTCTGCATCCAGCCCCTGGGCTCCTCGCCTCTCCTCAGCTCCCAGTGCAGATGCAGCCAGCAGGAAAGTCGGGCTTTGCAGCCACCAGCCAGCCTGGCCCTCGTCTTCCCTTCATCCAGCACAGCCAGAATCCACGATTCTACCACAAGTGATCATCAGATTTTATCTTCAGCCTCAGCCCCAGCCCCTGACGTGGGTGAGGGAACTCGGTGTCCCAGTCTAATAAAATTTACCTGCCTCTGCAAAAAAAAAAAAAAAAAAAAGATTCCAGAAAGGTAGATTTCATTCTGAGGCCTTTTCTCTTATCTTGTAGGTGTCTACCTTCTTACTGAGTGCTCACATGACCTCTTGCTTATGCACACTTGAGGAGAAAGAGTAAGATCTCTGATGTCTCTTTTTATTAAGGCACTAATCCTATCATGAGGGCCTCTCCCTCTTGACCTCATTTACCCCAAATTCTTTTCTAAAGGTCCCATCTCCAAATGCTAACACACTAGAGCTTTGACATATGAATTTGAGGGGGACTAAACATTCGGTTCATTTCAGCCATGTTGATAGTGTATCTTTGATATGATGTGATAAGAATAGCACTTTACAACCCCAGGTCTTATCCTCAAAACCTTTTCACTACAGACTAGTCATGAGGAAAATATAAGACAAATCTCAATTGAAGAACAGTATATAAATTACCTGACCAGTACTCCCCAAAACTGTCAAGATCATCAAAAACAAAGAGGGACAACTGGGTGGCTCAGTTGTTTGAGTGTCCAGCTCTTGTTTTCAGTTCAGATCATGGTCTCAGGATCATGGTCTTAGGGTTGTGGGATTGAGCCCCACACTGAGCTCTGTGCTCAGCTCAGAGTCTGCTTGTCCTTCTCCCTCTGCTACTTCCCCTACTTGCTCTCTCTATATATATCTCTAAAATAAATAAATAAAATCTTAAAAACAAAGAGTCTGAGAAACAGCCATAGCCATGAGGATCCAAAGAGATATGACAACTAAATGTAATCTCGTGTTCTGAATGGATTCTGGAACAGCAATGAAAATGAGGTAAAAACAAAGAAAATCTAAATAAAGTATGAACTTAAGTAATTATAACAAATACACCATATTTATATAGGATGTTAACAATAGGAGAAACCAAGTGAAGGATGTATGGATACTTTCTATATTACCTTTGCAATTTTTCTGTAAATCTGTTCAAAACTAAAACTTTTCTTAAAGTTAAAGTTTATTAAAAAGAAGACTCTTCGGGATGCCTGGGTGGCTCAGTGGTTGAGCATCTGTCTTCAGTTCAGTGTGTGATCCTGGGATCCAGGGTCAAATTCAGCATTGGGCTCCCTATGGGGAACCTGCTTCTCCCTCTCCTTCTGCCTGTGTCTCTGCCTCTCTCTCTCTCTCTCTCTCTCTCATAAATAAATAAATATTAAAAAAAGAAGAAGAAGAAGACTCTTCTAGATATTCTTCCACAGTAGTCTTCAAGAATAATAATTGAAATTAAAAACTTACTGTATAAGTTTAAAACAGTATAGATACAGATAAAGAGAGAATTTATGAAATGGAAAATAGAAGAAAATATGTAAAATGACAAATGGTAAAACAAAAGGAGGGAAAATATGAAAGGGGAGAAGACATTTAGAAGATACATGGAGGTCTAATGTATGTGTACTTTGGGAAAAAAGCAATAAGTGAGGAGATACTAGCATTGAAACACAGATTCAAGAAGTCCTAAGGAGCCTAAGCAGAACAAACTATCTAAAAATTCATCCACACTGAAATGCATCCTGATAAAAATTCAAAAAGCAAATAAAAATGGCTAAAGCAGGTGGCACATAAACACTAATTGTGTTCAAAAGAACAACAATTAGGAATGATGACTTCTCAACAGAAACAACAAAAGTCAGCAGATAATGAGGTATTTGTAACATTCTGAAAGAAACTGACAAGCTAAAATTGTATACCAGAGGAAAATATCTTTCACGAATAAAAGTGAAATAAAGCCACTTTCAGACAAACAAGCTGAAATAATTTGTCATTTGAAATTTTCACCAAACAAAAATGATACCAGCTGGAAGGTCTGAGATGCAGAAAGGAATGAAGAACAATGAAAATGTAAATATGTGGATAAATATACAGACAAATATAAACAAATGCTGGATGTACAAAGCAATAATAATGTCTGGTTAAATTTTAAACATAATGAAAATTATGATGCACAGAAATGCTGCTACATAAGTTGAGATAGGCAGCAACTGAGTTGAAGTTTCAAAATTGTTTTCTATCAAAGAACAGCACAATGTATATGAGACTTGTATAAATCTAATATGCATAGGCTAATTTCTAGGGGACCTAGAACCATAATAAATAGCATATAATTTTCAAGATAATAAGGGAGGAAATGAGATAACGAAACATAATCCATCCAAAAGAAGACAATAGAGGAGATAAAAAGAAACATAGCACACATGAGATAATTAGAAAATATATAAGGAGACAGTAGATTTAAACCCAAATGTATTGGTAGCTAGACTAAATGTAAATTAACTAAATGCTCCAATTCAAAGGTAAAGATTGCCAGACAGGACTTCTTTAAAGGATGTGTTGTTTACCAGAAAACTCTGAAATAGAAGGATATGGGGTGCCTGGGTTGCTCAGATGGTTAGGCATCTGCCTTCACCGTGGGTTATGATCTCAGGGTCCTGGGATTGAGCCCTGCTCAGGCTCCTTGCTCAGTGGGGAGTCTGCTTTTCTCTCTCCTCCTGCCCCTCCACTCTGCTCATGTTCTCTCTCTCACTCTCTTTCAAATAAATAAATAAAATCTTAAAAACAAAAAAGGTGGAAACTTAACAATCACAAAAGGTTCAAATTACTAAGAAGATATTTAAAAATCAAATTTGTAGGCATCTAGTAGCATAGTCCTCTACAAAGCAAACATTGGCTGAATTTTTTTTTTTTAAACATTGGCTGAATTAAAAGAAAAAATAGACAAACTAAAAATCATCACTATTTTCAACACCTCTCCTGGTAACTCTTAAAATGAATACATAAAAAGTCTATATGGATATGAAATATTTGAGTAGCACAATCAAAAAAGCTTAGCCCAATGGACATTTATAAAATATTGAAACCAAAAATTATAGAATATATATGTATATATTTCTCAAATTTCTCAAAGAACGACTGAAATCATGCTGCATAGTCTCTAACTGTATTGCAGTTCACCTAAAAATTAATACTCAAAAAGTAACCAGAATATCCCAGTCCTAAGAAGATGCTGAACAAGCAAGGCTGTTAGCCCCCAGCCCCAAGGTCAGCCTTGAGGAAATCAGAGAGAAAACTCTGAGAAAACTTGACGTGACGGGTTGTTCTGAATGTGTGGTGATTGAATGGTGGCTGTGGCCAGTGGACCAGAAATCCCAATACGGCTGAGGAAAATGAAATTGGAAAGGAGCTATTGGCATTCTAGTCTTGCTTCTCCCTTGCTCTTCCTAAAGAAACAAATATATCTTCCCTCTTACCTCTTGAGACTCTTACTTCTGGTCCAAGTGTCCACTAGAGCCAAGCAAAGGTAGTACAGAACCCTATCCTAATGAGGAGCTGGAAAAAGAGATTAGGACTAATGAAGGATATTCGTTTTCCCATCCTTCCACTTCCAAATCCCCAAGGCTGGTAAATTAAAATCCAAAAACAATTTCTCTAATATCCAGATAATAAGAGTTCTAAAAAGAGGGAAATAGTTTAAAGGAGAGAGGAAAATAGAGATAAAGTTCCTGGAATTAAAAAATTAGGAAAGAAAGATCCTGGCTGGAAAAGGCCACAGGGTGCCAGCAAAGAACAGTAAGGAAAATGCTCAACTAAACATATTTTAGTGAAATTTGAGAATAGCAGGGACAAAGAAAAAAAATCCTAAAGTGTAAGTAAATTACAGTGGTTTATCTACAAATAAACAAACATAAGGTAGATAGATACTAGATTTTCCAACAGCAATACTGAATACCAGTAGAGAGTGGAGTTACATTTTTAAAGTATTTAAGGAAAAGCCTCATTGTCTTTCAAATACAAAAAAAAATAAACATCCTGAAATATACAAAGTTTCAAAAGATGGCACTAAGATGCATAGTGGAAGTCTTGGATGAATAATTTAAATAAAGGAAAAATCACTTAAATAATGCTCCAAACATAGATAAATTAAAGGTGATTAAACACCTTACTTGAGTTATTTTCAAGATTTTATTTCTTTATTTCAGAGAGAGAGAGCACAAGCAGGGGAAGAAGAGGCAGAGGCAGAGAATTTCAAGCAGATTCCTCATTGAGCACACATAGGGCTCAATCTCACAACCCCGAGATCACGGCCTGAGCTAAAACCAAGAGTCGAAAGTTCAAGCAACTGAGCCACCCCTTAATTGTGTTATTTTAAAACAAACAAAAACAAAAGCTAAGGCTAAAGTAAAATAAAATAATACATCCATTGTAATAAAAACTAAAATTAATTAATTAATTAATAATAATAAAAAATAAAAACTTAAAATTCCATATTTTAAAAGTCTATATAATATCTAAATGTAAAACTGCAAAATTCTTAGAGCATAACAGAAATTCTTTGTGACTAGGGTTCAGTGAAGAGTTCTTGGACATAATCCTAAAACCATTATCCATAAGAGAAAGAAAAATGGATAAATTGTATTTCATGAAAATTAAAAAACTTTTGTTTTGCAAGACTGTGTTCAGAGGATAAAAATAAAAGCCACCAACTGGAAGAAAATGTTTGCAAATCACAAATTCAACAAAGGATTCATATCCAAAGAAAATTCATATGCAAAGAAATCTTTAAACTCAACAGTAAGAAAACAAACAATCCAATGAGAAAATGGGAAAATGGCTTCAACAGACACTTCATCAAATAAGAAACAGGGATGGCAAAGAAACATTTAACAACATATTCACCATCACCAGGCATTTGAATAATGCAAATGAAAACCTGATTACATAACACTACACATCTATTAGAACAGCTAAAATTAACATACTGATGACACCAAAAGTTGGTGAGGTTGCAAAGAAACAGGATCTCTCACACATGCCAATGAAAACGTAAAATAGTCTGGCCATTTGAAGTCAGTCTGACCATGTCTTTCAAAATCAGACACAGAGGAGTATCTGGGTGGCTCAGTCAGTTGAGCACCCCACTCTTGATTTTTGTTCATGTCCTGTCTTAGGGCAAGACATGTGAGAGAGGAGCCCACATGGTGCTCTGAGCTGAGTGCAGAGTCTGCTGGAGGTTCTTTCTCTCCCTCTCCTTCTGCCACTCCCTCTGCTCACATGTGAGCATGCATGAAGTAAATAAATAAATAAATAAATAAATAAATAAATAAAATCTTAACAAAAAATTCAGATACAGATATGCTATACAATCCAGCAATCACATGCTTGGGCATTTACTCTAGAGAAATGAATGTTTATCTTTACATGAAAATCTATACAAAAATGTTCATAGCAGCTTTATTTGTAATAAGATTCCAAAAACTGGAAACAACCCAAATGTCCTTCAATATGTGAAAAGTTAAACAAATTTTGGTACCCCCATAGATACTAATGGAATACTCTTCAGCAATTTTAAAAAAAAATGAGCTATTGGTACAACCACTTAGATGGCTCTTAAGAGGATTATACTGAATGAAAAAAGCCAATCTGTTTATACAACATTCTGGAAATAGGAAAATCATAGAAATGGAAAACAGATAAGTGACTGCCAAAAAAGTTAGGGAAGAGGACAGGGATGTGACTTAAAAAAAAAAAAAAAAAGAAAAAAAAAACCAATGGCAGCCCAAGATTCCTTTGTGGTGACAGAGCTACATCTGAATTGTGGTCGTGGTGATATACAAATCTGTACATATCATAATCATAGATTATACACACACACACACACATATATATATATACAAAAGAATGAGTGCATATAAAAACACTGAAATCTGAGTAAGATCTTTAGCTAGTTTTATCATGTCAATTAATATTCTGGTTTTGATAATGTGCTATGATTATGTCACCCTCAGGGGAAACTGGGTGAGAGTATGAGAACTCTCTGTACTATTTCTGCAACTTCTTGTAAGTGAAATATTTCAAAAATAAAGTGTATTTCTAAAAGCCTATATAGTATCAATATAATAGGGTTAGGAATAAGAGGAAACCAAGGGATAGGAGAATGAACAAAATTTCTTGTTTTATTTGGGAGAATATGTCTATGTCAATTAAAATATTAAAGAAATAATTAAAAAGAAATGTAACTTGAAAATGAGATACACTGAAATATAAAAATAGTAAAACAAGCCTAAAGATATCACTAATTACAACTAAAGTAGATGGATTAAATACATCAGTTAAAAGATAACTACTGTCAAATTGGGCTTTCAGAAAATCTATTTATATGGTAATTACAAGAGAAACTCCTAAATACCAGAGGGGAGGGGAGTGGAGAGATCAGTTAAATAGGTGATGGGGATTAAGCACTGCACTTGTACTGATGAACACTGGGTGACGTAGGAAATGTTGAATCACTATATTGTATATCTGAAAATAATATAATCCTGTATGTTAACTAACTGGAATTCAAATAAAAACTTAAAAATCCAAAAACAAGAGACAGAGAAATATTCCTATAGCAAAAGGACAAGCCAAGGTTAAAATAAAACATGAAGAAAACAAGACATAACAGGTGTCTAAAAACAAAATCTGGACTAATTATATTGACATCACATAAAATAGACTTTAAGCAAAAGGATTATTAGATACGGAGGGGATTGTCATAAAGAAGGACCTGAGGAGCCAGAGGTAAGGCACAGGCCCATGGCCAGAGGAAGAAAATGAGGACCTGGGCACGGGTGGGGAAGCAAGGGGTACTGGGGCCATGCACCGATAGGGCTCCAAGATGAGAATGCCGGGCAGGGAACAGCAGTGGGGGACCAGCCAGGACATGAGGCAGTGAGTGGCACAGGGAGGGCGAAGGAGACAGCCAGTATGGTTAAGATCCCTTAGGCTGAACAAAGAAGTGAATGTTTGGGCAACTAAACAACATGCTGAGGATAATGTGAGTTAAGACTCTCAGTATATTTACACATATGTGAAATGGTGCCCTGTTGGTGTAATGAGATTAAAACTCACCAGCAACACCTTCCTGACCCCCCTACTTCATAGAAACGGTAGGTAACCTTATCTTTTAGAGGAAAACAACAGGAAGAGTTCCAGTCCACCTAGACCAGTTTGCGCTCAACCACCATCTCCTGCCCACACGGATGGGCCATGGAGTGTCTGAAAGTTATATCTCATTATAATGTTAAGATCCCTGACCTAGGAAGACACACCTCACCATCATGACACACAAGGCATGATTAGGCGTGTTTCCTAAGTACGTACTCGCAACCTTATGCCCACTTCTACATGCAATGACAAAGCTCCCTTTTCTGAATATTCATCCTAGCGCTAAATGAAAGAAACCCACTCATACCCCCCACCCCCAACTAGGGAGTCATGGCTTTGGAAGTTATTCTCCGTGATCTTCTTACTCATTCTAAAATATCTTTGGAGGGGCCGGTCTAGCTGGTGTCACCTAGCTGAAACTCACCAAGGAGGGAACTCACCTTAGTTCAGTTACATAGGGAAAGGGGGGAGGATAGAAAGATTCTTATACTATTGGACTGATCTTGGAAGTATCGATATAAATTCATAGGTTAATACCATAGTTTTATAATATGTCTGTACAGACCATACAGATACAGGGGCAGCCCTGGTGGCTCAGCGGTTTAGCGCTGCCCTCAGCCCGGGGCCTGATCTTGAAGACACAGGATCGAGTCCCACGTCGGGCTCCCTGCATGGAGCCTGCTTCTCCCTCTTGCCTGTGTCTCTCTGTCTGTTCTCTCTCTCTCTCTCTCTCTCTCATGAATAAATAAATAAAATCTTTTTAAAAAAATCTTTAAAAAAAAACCATACAGATACAGAAATAGAGATGTGTGCGTGTGGATATGTATGTGTGTGTGTGTGTGTGTATATATATATATATATATCTTCTAAGGAAAGTAGAAGCAACCACACACTAGCAGCAACAAGTACTACCAGAGCTTGGTAGTGAAACTTAAAAAAGCAGAGCTTTTGGAAAAATGACTAATTCCAGGGCTGGGTCAGGACATGATGAGCCCAGAATCTCTTTTTGTGTCAGAAAGTAAGAATTCTCTCAGTGAATGATGAGGGTACATTGAAAAGACACAAAATCAGCTTGAAACGGCTCCTACCAGCTAAACAGGGAACAATTTGGGCATTAAAATAAGAAGGGTTTCTAGCACAAAAGAATAAAATAGGAATCCATAAGTTCATACTGATTTAAATGAATGAATGAAGAAGGAAGGAAGGAAGGAAGGAAGGAAGGAAGGAAGGAAGGAAGGAAGGGAGGAAGGAAGGAAGGAAGGAAGGAAGGAAGGAAGGGAGGAAAAAGGAGGAAGGAGGAAAAAAGGAAGGAAGGAAGGAAGGAAGGAAGGAAGGAAGGAAGGAAGGGAGGAAGGAAGGAAAAAGGAAGGGAGGAGGAAAAAAGGAAGGAAAGAAGGAAGGAAGGAAGGGAGGGAGGGAGGGAGGGAGGGAGGAAAAAGGAAGGAAGGAGGAAAAAAGGAAGGAAGGAAGGAAGGAAGGAAGGAAGGAAGGAAGGAAGGAAGAAAAAAGGAAGGAAGGAAGGAAGGAAGGAAGGAAGGAAGGAAGGAAGGAAGGAAGGAAGGAAGGAAAAAGGAAGGAAGGGAGGGAGGGAGGGAGGGAGGGAGGAAGGAAGGAAGGAGGAAAAAAGGAAGGAAGGAAGGAAGGAAGGAAGGAAGGAAGGAAGGAAGGAAGGAAGGAAGGAAGGAAGGTTCTTCCTTAGAGTAAAATGCCAACTAAATTTAGAAGAAATGAAAAAGAGAATCACCACTCAGCAACCATCACAGAGGTGGATGATTTAGACAGGGGGGCCCATGGATGCTAAGGCTGTTGTGTGGAGGTATGATGAGGACTAGGAAATCAGCAAAGTCTCACAATACTTCCCTAACAAAATACTAATCAGTTACAACGGGAACATGGAAACTGTAAATTTCCGGGAGAGAAACCTGGCTGACATCAACATGACCAAGTAATCCAGATTAACAGCAGCAGTGGTGGCATGGGCCAACATGCTGTCACTCCAAAGGAGGTGCTTTGGGATCCCTGGGTGGCGCAGCAGTTTAGCGCCTGCCTTTGGCCCAGGGCGCAATCCTGGAGACCCGGGATCGAGTCCCACGTCGGGCTCCTCTGCCTGTGTCTCTGCCTCTCTGTGTGTGTGTGTGTGTGACTATCATAAATAAATTAAAAAGTTAAAAAAAAACAAAGGAGGTGCTTTGATAAGAACACAACTTGTTTCTGAGGTAGTTCTACGGTGATTGTACAGTGCGCATGCAGTCATCAGAATCATGAGATTGACCATAGTGAGATCAGCCTATAATCTTTAAAACCCTCAGGATGTGAAAGACATGGAGAAACTGAGACTTTTGAATGTTAAGCCAGTTTGCTTGAATTCCTGGAATAAATCACATATGATTTCTCACCTATGACACGCCTCTTTATGTATTTTGTCCATCTTTATTTTAGAGAGTACGTGTGAATGTGTACATAAACTTTTAAAAATTTGGTTTGAGAGTGGCTCAGGCTCAGGCAGGTAAGCCTCGACTCTTGGTTTTGGCTCAGGTCATGATCTCAGGGTCATGGGATGGAGTCCTGGGTGGGGCTCCAGGCTCAGCAGGGAGTCTGCTTGAGATTCTCTCCCTCTCCTTCTGCCCCTCTCGCCTCTCTAAAATAAATGAATTAAATAAATAAATAAAATCTTTTTTTAAAAAAAAGATTGCCTGCTCTTTCACTTAAAAAAAAATTGATTTGAGGTCTTTAGTTCTTGACACTCATGTTTTGTGAGTTTATAATTTGCTCTTTTATTTTACTAAGGTGTTACTTTACAAATAAAAGTTTTTCATTTATTATGGTCAAATTTATCAATCTTTTCCGGTTCACGCTTTTTATGCTTATTTAGGCTTAAAAATATCTACATATTTCACTTAGTATCTTAAAGCTTGGTTTTCAACATGTAAGTTCTCAATCCACCTGACATAGATTTTTTTTGTAAATAATTATTTTGAAATAACCGCAAACTTAAAGAAAAACTGCCAGAATAGTACAAAGAATTCCCATACCCCTTCCCCCGGTTTCCCCAGTTATTAATATTTTACTGTGTTTGTTCCATTGCTATTTATTTATCCACATTATTGCCATTCGTTTTCAGAGGCTTTTGAGGACAAGGTGTCTCCCTAAACACTGCAGTATGCTCTCCCCTCTCAAAACAAAACAAAACAAAACAACAAAAAAACAAAGGACATCCTTCTCTGTAATCAGCATTCAACTCTACAATCAGCAAGGATTACAATGTTGTAATCAACATTGGTACAAACTAATGTCTAGTTCACAGACCATAATGAAATTTTGCTAACTGTTCAACAATTCTCTGGCCTTTTCAGTTTACGATCCTATCTAGAAATAAAGGTTGCATTTAGTTGGTATGTCTGTTCTGGCTGTTTCAACGTGAGTGGGAACCATATAAATGTTCACTGTGGGATAAATCAATGGCTTGGGTATTTTTGTTTCATGCATTGATCTATGTGTGTATTTCATAGTAACAATGTTAATTTTTTAATGAAATATTTAGTTTTAAATAGAAAGCTAATCACATCACTATTTACAAACATAGTATTTGCTTCCAGAATCCAAATTTCTGCATAAATCCTTTCTCAGTCAGCCATATACGTAAAGCCCAGAAGTTTAAACTAATTTTGAAGCAGTGATTAAAGAGTGAAAAATCACCTTACCAAGTAGCTGATGCCAGGAGAGATCCAAACCTCCCACTATGGATTTATATTGGAATCCCTACTAACATATTGCTATGAAAAATTCATCCCCTTCTTAATGTATATGGTCACTTAAATATGGTATAGTTGTCCTCATTCTAAATAAAAGAGCTATATACATTCATATTTTGACCAAAGGTTTTAGATGAAGGTGTTAAAAAAACAAAATTCAACTCAATAAATTTGAAGATTTAATTGGCTTTATTAAGCAATTCATGAACCAGGAAGCATTTCATCTAGCAAGTTGAGAGACGCTCTGAGTTGTATAAAACTGAACGTTTTTATAGGAAGGAGAGCGGGGCAGTAAGTTATTAGCAAAAGGAAAGAAAAGGTTGTTTCTGGTAAGGTCTCTTTCCTTTGGTGGGTGGGGGGAAAGTAAGAGGCTTTATCATGCAGATTATCTCACCCCCCTTTGGTGATAAGACGCGGGGAAGGATGGAGAGGGTCCCAGTGACAGATTAGCTAATTGTTGCCGACCAGAAAATTCCAGATTGATTTGCTTAAAATTCCACTCCTTAGAGGGATTGAAATTGCAATTAACTCTTGGTTTGCTGTCCGGGGGTTAGTGACTCCACCTTGGGCCTGCGGTTTTCTTTTTAAAAAAGGTATAAAAAACGACAGACTAAAATTTATGATTAAATCCATTTCAATATAGCAGAGGATTTTAATTTCTGACCAAAAAGCCAGAGGTAGAATCTTCCAGTGGCCCTGACAACTGCTCTGGCAGATAATTTCCAAGAGATTTTTTTTTTTTTAATGGCTGCTTCTGGAAAGTCCACTTAATGATGGACTGGTGGAGAGAGATGGGGAATGGACTGGCGTGGTGCTTGGCCCTGTTGCCAATGCCAGAACATGGTGGAGCGCAGGCTCTGGCCCCCACGAGGTGCCCACGTGTATGTGGAACATATGCACGTCCGCTTGCTGAGATGGTGGCAGCAGCAAACCTGAACTGAGGGAGGAAGTTGATGCCAACCAGGGTTAAAATTAAACATGGTCTCGTTCTGGCAGTTTTAGGAATAAAAAGTTTTGCATATTTATGCCTTAATTATGCAGACCTACTTTCAGGGGTACCTTTGGCTCCAGTTGATAGGCAGACCTGGACAGCACCAAGGGATTTCCGCTCCCCCCCCCATCCTTAACTGTGTTTGTTTCTTTAGCATTAAGCAAAATTGCTTATCCAAAGGAAATATGCACTTTGCAAGAAGTTGGCCTACAACAAGCACTCTTGCATGGACTTTGTTTTGTGGGGTTCCACATCCCCACTCCCCAGCCCCTTCGACGGTATTCTAGAAAATCTCAGGTTCACAAAATGCCAAAGATGAAAATCGTCCTGGAGGTCATCTCCTAGTTCCATCTGCGTTTTTCACATCAGGAAACTGACACCCAGAGACGTGTGGGTACCAATCACGGTCATGCCAACACTGCCAACATGAGGCCCAGAACCTGGGCTTCCCGGCTCTCCCTGCTCTCTCGCCTCAAATATGATGTGGGATGGACTTTTCGAATCAAAGGGGAAAAAGGAGGAAATGTCATCCAATGACACTTTCGACCATTGATGTTGCCCAACAGCGTGCGTTGGCAACCATGGTGTCACTACCCTTTAACTAAGGAACTAGAAAGAACCAACCTCGCAGAGGGCCCTCGCTGCAGAACGACCTGAAACCTTAAAAGAATTTTTAAAAAGCAAAAAACATCGTGTTAGCATCTCCTCTCAGCCTTACGTGCGGGACTAACTGTGCTCTCTCACTTCTGCACTTTGCAAAGCGACTCCACGCCAGCGAGGGAGGCAGGGGCGCCAGGGAGGGAGAGGCCCGCGGGGGTGCCCGGGGGAGGGGTGGCGCCCTCGGAGACCCTCCCGGGGAGCCCCAGTAGGGCGGCTGTGCGCACGCGCGCCCGCACCCCGCAGTCTCTCCTCCCACACCCCCACCGCCCCGAGGTCGGGATGACGGCGGATGCACCCCAGGGCATCCTCAGAAAACGAGCTTTTGGAAGATCCGAAGTGGGTGGGTGCGCAGGAGGGAGGCAAGGAGGCTAAGAGCAAAAATCTGACACCGACCCCAGCTGGGTCTTTGCAGAAGTCTCAGCTCCGAGCAGGCGGGGGAGCAGACGACTGGGCCCTGCAGGGCGCGCGGGACCCCGAGGGGCGGGGCGAGCTGTGGGCGGGGCCGTGGGCGGGGCCGTGGGCGGGGCCGTGGGCGTGTCCGGGGCGGGGCCTGCCGCCGCTTCCTCGAGGCCCCGCCCCCGGGCCAACCTCCCGCCTTGCCATTGGAGGGTGTCGGGGGCGGGTCCGAGGGACACCCTCCTCTCGCCACCGGCCCCCGCCCCGCCCCCTGCCTGCCTACGCTGTGGGCCCTTCCAGGAGCCTCTGAGCACCGGGAAAGGGAACACCGGGGCTGCCACCGAGCTCCCGGACGCTGCAGAGGCGGGCCCCCAGCCACCCCACCCGCCGGCCGGTGACGTCACCGGGTGGAGCTCCGAGGCCCCGCCCCCGCCCCGGGGCCGCGCCCCCACCTCGCAGCCTGCGGCTCCGGCGGGGCGCAGGGAAGCGTCCGCCCCGTGCAGAGGCTCCGCATCCCAAAGTGCTGCAGTCAGTCCCCGCGCTCTCCACCGCACGTCCCACCCGTCTTTTTTTTTATTTTTTAATTTTTTTTGCCCCTTTCTCTGACTTTGACTCTCCAAATGGCTGAGAGAGTGTTGGGGACCCGGAGATGGGAGCGCAGATGGCACGCAGCCCGAAGAAGTCCATTTGATTCCATAGCTCCTTCACCCGTTTGCATTTCTACTGCCTATTTAATATCTTGGTATTTTTCGCGTGTAGTTTTTGAAAGATTGGTGGGGTGGGAGGGTCGTTTTCTTTTTTTTTTTTGTTGTTGTTGTTTTGTTTTCTCTCTTCGGGGACTTAAAGTTGACCGTTGCCTTTTTTTTTTTTAGATAATTTAAAAACACAAAAAACAACAACAAAAAAACGGATTTAGTCATCTTTTCGTGCAGAAGGCAAGGAAACCAAAGCCTGACGCCCTTTAGAAAGGAAAGTAGCCCTGTTTGGGTTTTTTTTTGTTTTGTTCTGTTTTGTTTTTTTTCATTCTTAACGCAAGCTGTCGTCGTTAGCACCTTGCACGGAGCACACACGCAGCTGCAGCACTCGGTTGCAGAGTAGGCTGCGTCTACACAGGGTCTGTGCCCGCGCATCCAAAGACAGTGCAGGTGTATGTGGATGCGGGTGTGCGTACGTGATGTACGTGTGTGCGTGTGTGTACGTGTGCGGGGGGCTCAACAAATAACCCCAAGAGGCGCATCATGAATCAGAAAGAGCCCCGCATACTATCAACGGCCTAGGAAATTTCCTAAAGCTCTGAGAGTTAGCGCATCTCTAGTATCCGGGACAATCCTCTTTGCAGAGAGGCTCATTTCTCCGTGCCCTCCGGTCCCCCAGAACAGGTGCCGCTGTGTCTCGGGTCTCGCCCCCTGCGGCGTCAGGGCAAGCGAGGATGTGGATTTGGGGGGGGACCCCAAGCGCGCGGACCAAACCCCCGGGGCCTGGGCGTGTGCGCGCGCTCCCGTGCGCTGCGCTGCGAGCAGGCGGGCACGGGGGCGCTCGGCTGGAGGCGTGCGCGGGTGTGTGCGTGAGTGTGTGCTCACGCGCCCTAGGCTGCGCCCGGAGCTCAGCCGAGGCTCCGGCGAGAAAGAGGGGAGGCAGGTGCAGGGGGGCAGGAGGCTGAGCGGGGGTGTGCAATTAATAGAGCTGCTTTAGCTGTTTCCCCTCTCCGGATCTGGCCCGTTCAAATCCCACTGCACCGTACGGAGAGGGGCTGGATTCTCCGTGGAGCCGATGGAGGAGGGGGAAGCAACTTGCAACAACCGAGTGGGCGCGCCAGGACTCCCCGGCTCCAGGCGGGGAGGGGAGAGGGAGCCCCCGTTCCGCGCAGGGAGGAGGCGGGGTTGGGGGGGCCCCCCCCCGCGCGAGCAGCGAGGAGGCGGGGGTGACCGCGGGGACCGGGAACTGGTCACCCCCGGGAGGCGAGAATTCGTTTGGACCGCACATTAATTGGAGATATCTGATTAATTCCAGCTCCTGATGACTATAAATGGCGATTCTCTACCAAGGTGTCTTTATTTAAAAAAAAAAAAAATCATTCCGTGTCATCCCCCACGTCAGGCCTGCTCGTGGGCGTGAGGCTGTACTTCCTCCGCCCCCTCCTAATGGAGTGAACCATTCCCAGCTCTTCCCCCCTCTCTCTCTGAGCCTCTCTCTCTCTCTCTCTTTCTCTCTCTCTCTCTCTTCCTCGCTCCCTCTCTTTCTCTCCTCCCTCTGCCTTCCCCGTGCATAAAGTCTCCGTCGCTCTTGGAACTTGTTGGCAATGCCTATTTTTCAGCTTTCCCCCGCGTTCTCTAAACTAACTATTTAAAGGTCTGCGGTCGCAAATGGTTTGACTAAACGTAGGATGGGACTTAAGTTGAACGGCAGATATATTTCACTGATCCTCGCGGTGCAAATAGGTAAGTGGCCGCCGGGCCGGGCTTGCGGCTGGTGGCAGGCGGCAGCCGGGCCGGCCCGCGGCGCCCAGGGGGACCGACTGGCCCGCGGCTGCTCCGGGGGTGCGGAGAAGCCGGCAAGCCCCCAAGGGTGGGGGCATCGGCTCTTAGGGACTCGTGCGTCCCGGGCTGGCTTTTCTTAAAAAAAAAAAAAAAAGAAAGAAAGAAAGAAAAAGGAGAGAGAGAGAGAGAGACTCCAAACGTTCGCCAGGAAATGTATGCAGCTGGCCGTTTTCAGGAGGGGGCTTTTCCCCTGGTTTTTGCACACCCCCCCCCAAACCCCAAAGCGCACGTCCATTTTTGCTTCCCTTTCTCGGGGTAGACCAGGTTTCCTGCGCTCTGGGGCAATGCATTGGCCCCTGCGATGCTGCAAGGTATTATTTTGAAGGGTCGAAAGGTGAATGCAGGAACAAGATGGCTAGGCAGCTAGAATGGAAAGTTTATGTGCAGAAAGCAAAGATATTTCGGGGCTCAGACTGCTGCATTTAGAACTTTGTCATTCACCCGCCCCCCTACCCCCCATATTCTAGCTGCAGCGTTTGCACCGGGCACCGCAGACCCGGCTCGGGGGCAAAATGAGAATGATAGGGAACCTCAGACTACATCTTTTAATATGTTTGTCACTGAGGAGGTTGAATATAGCCAAATAGACATGGATATAATTTTCTATGAATATTTGTCCTATGTGGAAAGCCACATAGGTATCCAATTTTATATATATAGGAAAGGGTTAAGAAGTGTTTGCAATATGTCACATGGGGGGGTTGTTATTTTTGTTTGTTTGGGGTTAATTATGACCGATTTGTTTAGTCCCCATTTTCTGTTAAGGAATGTTGAGTCCTAGTTACACTGTTTTGGGGCTTTTAAAAGTTCACATTTTTTCCATCCAGAATGAGGAATTCGTGATGGAAGGAAGGCAGCACTAGAAACCCCACTTCTGCGATGCAGGTTGGAGCATTAATTAACCTGACCTAAAAGTGATAGTGAAGTAGATTATTAATAGAATGGACAAGAGAAAAAATAGAAACTCTTCAAACGGGTTTTCTGGAGACGAGGGAATTGTTGCCTCCTATCATTTCAGGCTGTAGCATTCTTTACAGACAAACCCTTGCAGTATTTGGGTAGGAGGATGCTTTAAGGAATGGGGCAGCAGGAAATGCATAATATTTTCCCCAGGAGAAATGTGGAGGAAATAGGGTTTGGACTTATCTATACATTAAAATGGATTCTTTTGCAGTGGTTTTTAAATGTATTTGACATGATTTTGTGTATGCATATTTTTTTGCATGGGCATTATAGGGATTTTAGACTGTGTGCAGGATGTTGGTATTTTCCCTTAAACCTAGGAAATGATTTGATATTTTGAATCTGGTTCTTTTGAATCTTTGACATCAGTGCAAAGAGATTCAATAAAATTTAAAAATTCTAATTGCAGCAAATTCCTTAAATGTGGGGAATAAGTGAATGGGGCATTTTGCAATTAGCCTGCAAATTTTTAGAGAGCAGGAGACAGCAGTTATCTTTAATATAGGGATTTTAATCCGAGCAGGTTTGGGGCTCTGTTTCCTGGAGGGAAATAACCTTACTTAGGAGGGGTTAAAAAAAAAAAAAAAAAAGAGCGATTGTGCATGCGGGATATGCTTGGAACACATTAACCTCGGCCCGCAAATGACCATTTGTTGGCTGTGGAATTGAAATGGAGCATGTTTGTTTCCGAATGTCTGCCCTTTCCCGTACCAGAGCCTCAATCTTTAATTCATGGCTGGGAGCTGTCCCAAATCATTGACATTTGGCAACAAAAGTGGGGGGTTGGGAAGGGACGGGGAGACGGAGAGGGTGGCGGACAGAAATGAAGACACGCGGGAGGAAGTTTGAAATGAATGAGAGGTTGAACGAATGAATGAACGGATGGAAAGGGCACAAGACGCGGACACCAGGGAGGACAGGAAAGGAGCCCAGGTCGCCCGCCCGAGCCCCGCGGAAGCCGAGCTCAGGGAGGACAGCCAGGGTCGCATGGGCTGTGTGACCTGCTCGGAGGCACGAGCCTCCAAACACGTCCCGCGCGCAAGCTACAGTCCTCCCACAGCCAACTAGAGACGAAGCAGTTATAGTTGCAAAAAAAAAAAAAAAATTTTTTTTCACGACTTCTTATTTTACACACGCACACACTCACACATGCGCGGTGTGGAGGGTCTTCTCCTCCAGCAGCTCCCGCAAAGAAACCGTGACGGGAGCGCTTCCCGCCCCCATCGAGCCCCGGGTCCCCCCTTTAAAATATTGTCCGTGCATCTTAAAGGCTACTTTCTCGCCACTGAGTTTTAGGGGTGGAGATAAAGGGTAAGGTGAGACGGGGCGCTGGGTGGGGGAGGGGAGGATGGACTGTATTTTCCTTGGTTCTGGGGCTGCAAAGCTGCATTTGTGGCATGCATGACAGAGGAGGACGTGTGGGATTCGTTTCGTTGTGACCGCATCCTAGTAGAACAAAGATCGGCTTATTCTATCTCAATGTTCTATTCTACGTTGCAGTTGCAAGGGCTTTTCATATTTGGGGGTGGGGGTGGGGTGGGGAGGGAGATTCGTGAAGGTTTACGTATCTGCTGGAGCCGAGGTCGAAGTTAACCTTAGTCCCTTCCCCAGAGCTTCCCGTTCCGGATTAGAAAGCGCAAGGCCCGCCTAGCTCTTCCTGCAGCAATTTGCAAACGCGGAGCTCCCGGAGGCTGCTGCAGGTTCGGTCACCTTCCCTCTCGGTCTGGTTCTGGCCCGGCTCTGGGGACCAGCGGCTGCGGGGTGGCGGGGGCAGCGAGGTGTCTAGCCCTCCTTGGAGACATTCACACACAGGCCGTGGAGGCCAGAACACTGCCCAGGAGGGAGCGGGCGCTCGGGGTCCCGGGCACTGGAGGCCCCAACCCTCTGCTCCCCTGTAGCCCCAACAGCTCGGATCAGCGGTTCCTGCGCCCCCCCCCGACCCCCCGCCTGCTTTTGGCGGAGGGCAAGGGAGCGTTTAGTCTGTTGGGTTGGCCTTGGGATGGGCAGAAATGGCCTTGGCAGCGGCAGTCCGGCGCCGTGGGGCTTGGCCGCCTGGAGGCCAGGAGCGAGGACTTCGGTGCGGCTGGGGTTACCTCCCTCCTCCCGCGCCCCTGCTCCCCGCGGTGGCGGCCGCTAACCCACCCGCCACCCCCTCCCCCTGCCTCACCCCCTGGAGGGAACCCGGAGCTGGAAGCGCAGAGCCCCGGGGCGACTGCCACCTGCGCCCTGCAGGGTTGGGGCCTGGAAAGAATGCGTCCCACCCGCCGCAGGCCGTTTGGGGACTTTGGTTTCTCCGGGTGTGCGGGGAGCTGAGACTCGGACAGAGGATGTGGCCGTGAGGATACGGCCCCCGGCGGAGGTAACCCGGGGTCACCCGAGCAAACACAGCCGAGACTCCCCGCCCGGCCCGGACTACCCAGACCAACTCATCACCCCCCGCCCAGTCTCCGGACACAGAGGCTGCTCTTTCCCCAGGAGGGGGGGGGGCGGGTAGGGGTGGAGGTGGGGAGGGCGCGTGCCAGTCTCCCTAGGAGGGCGATCCTACTCCGCGGGAGGCAATCAGCTTTACAATGAAACAACCCGCGTCGATGGCTGCTGCCGGCTTCCAGAGACTTTATTAGTGTAATCAATTCAGCAGTGTTGGCTGAGCACCCACCAAGCCCCCGCCCGAGGCTTTCTGGCACGACGGGGCCTGCGGTCCAGCTGCGCGGCCGCAAGCTTTGCCGCCCCCGCACCCCTTCCGCGCCCCCGCACTCTGCTGTCGTTACACCCACCCCCGTCACCTCCGAAATGCAAAGATTGCGCCGCGAGAGCCAGGACGGGCTTGCTGGGGAAGTGTTGGGAAACGAAGGAGGGAGTGAGGAGAAAGAGAGAAATAAAAGAGACGGGGGAGGTGAGAAGAGGGGGCGATGGAAACAGAAAAAGATGCTGAGCGAGATGCGGGAGGGAGCTGCAGGAAAGGGATGGACTCGCCTCCCCCTCCCGCACCCGCTCACCCGCGGACAGTCGTCACCCGACAGTAGTTGGAGGCGGGTCAGTGATTCTCGGGCCCCAGCTCCCATTCACCTCTCACCCTGGGGCCCCGCGCAGCGCTGCAGGGCAGGCAGGGTCGCGACGACGCTGCTGACCGGTGTCCCCTCCTCCCCGCAGCGTACCTGGTACAGGCCGTGAGAGCAGCGGGCAAGTGCGATGCGGTCTTTAAGGGCTTTTCGGACTGTTTGCTCAAGCTGGGCGACAGCATGGCCAACTACCCGCAGGGTCTGGACGACAAGACGAACATCAAGACCGTGTGCACGTAAGTGTCCTCTTTGGCCTGCTAGGTTTTTGTCTGGGGGGCGCTGCTGAGGTCAGAGAGGGCTGGCCGGCGGGCCTGCGCTCTGAAGTCCCCGCCAGCGCGAATCCGAGCCTGCTGGGCTTTGGGCTCTCGCCCTCCGGCTTTGGCCAGGGCCTGCGCTGCCCAGGAGGATCCTGTGGCCTGAGCTGGGCAGAGGAAGATCCTCCCCCGCGGGGGCCAGGCCCAGCCCTGCGCAGCCTCACCCGCACCCAGGCACGGGAGCTCAACGCCTGGACCTGGAATCCGGAGCCAGGGACCAGAGACAGCTGCTCCACTTCCTTGCTCGACTTGGAGGCAGTCTTCATTCTTTTTTTTTTTTTTTTTTTTCCTACGTGAACTAGTGGACTGCTGGGTGCTCTCCGAAGAACAGTTGGTTCAGGTTCAAGGAGCGTTTTAGGAAATACTAGGTTTGCATAAAGGAAAAGTCACTCCCCTGTTGTTGTTTTTTTTTTTTTTTTTTTTTTTTTGTCCATTTCCCCTGATAAATCCCCCTTCCACTACACACCAAGAACAATTGGGTGCAGGCAAGGGAACGCGGGTCCCTCTTTCTCTTTCTAAGAGAGAGGCTGAAAGGATATTTTGTTTTGTGCTAATGGTTTGGCCCAAGAAAAGTTATGTCCTGGGCATCCGGTGACCATCCTGCTGGGCTTGTGGCAGATTGGAGGTTTAGGATAGCCACTCTCCTTGCCGCCCCCGCCTTCCTCTCTGCTTCCACTTGGTATCCCCCAAGCCAGGGCAGCTAAGGGCTAAGAAGGAGTTTATGGCCAAGTCCAGTGGCTTTTCCCAGAGCTTGGCTGGAAAGCACTGCTCCCACTGGCAAAAGGAAGTAACTAGCTTAGAGCCCTACTGTGGTAGACTAATGACATTTTAGCTGCTACAGACCTTAGGAGTGCCTCCAGCTTCTGCAACACACACACATACACACGTTTTATTTTACTTTATTTTTCAAAAAGAGCTGTAATTCCCACCCCTCACCCAGGAATGGCCCTTACCAAAGAGCCAAGGAAGAGGTGTTCCTTGTTCCCCATACGTTGAAGAAATGATTTTCTGCACCATCATTTCGTTACAGTGAAGTCCCTGTTCCCGCCCTAAGTCCTGGGGAGGGGATGTTGATTTGTTTAAATGATGAGTAAATAAATGGGGATCGATTTTTCCAGACCCCGTCCTAAATACCCTGGTATCCACCAAAAGCTAGGGCAGCTAAGTAACTGGTACCTTCCTATCAGAAAAGGGACAAAAGGCTGGACCTGGATTGCACACCCACCTACTTTATTCCAAATGTCTGATGATAGGTAAGCCTCTCTGACACTTGACAAAAGGTTAGTTGTAGATCAGTCCAAATTTTCTATCATTTGTCAAAATTCAGTTATTCCAAGTTATTTTAAATTTTTTTTATTTTTATTTTTTTTTAGCAGGACTTGGTCCTGGAGGATGAAGTGAGGAGGACTCTCCCTCCCCGCTCCCCAAAGGCTGCAGGCCACTGCTGGGTCTGGGCTCCCACTTCATTAGTGCTCAACACTCTGCTGAAGAAAACCCCCCCTCTCAGTTCCATATCTGCTCTTTTCCACTCTATTCCTCTTCCAGGAGGGTCCTGTCCCCATCTGGGCATGCCTAAAGGATGGAGAGATTTAGATATCCTTTGGGAGGTGCAATGACTGCAAAGGGGTGTCCCTCCACCTCTTAGTGTCTCTAAATCTTGCTATTTATTATAAATTGAGGAACCCGGGAGCCCTGTGCTCAGGCTCCCCAGGCCTCGTAAATTAGAGACTCGCAAAGGTGGTTAGAAACCAGCCGGAGCTCAAGGCAATCCAACAAGCATTTCTGTCTTTGCTATCAGCCAGAAGATGGGGTGGGAGTGGAAACCAGGATAAATCAAACACGGCGCTTGCCTTCAACGCTCTTACAGTCCAGGCTAGCGAGCAGCAGGGAGAGGTAAGAGAAAGCACCACGGCACTGCGCGGAGGGCGGTCGCTGGTGACCTGGCGCCAAAGGCCCGGGTGAAGGGAGCCAGCCCGGAGTTAGCTAGACGCACAGATCGACCCAGTGCCGAAAGGAGACAGCGCCCCGGGAATCGATCACGGGTTGGAATTATATTTAGTCTCGGGATCTATTTTGGGTTTTCGGAAGAAAGGGGGACAATAAAAAAGGACAGGTTGGTTGAAGGTTGTGGGGGCGGGGCTAGGAGCTGAGCCCGGGGTGGGGGAGGGAGGGGGGGGAGGAAGAGGCTGAGGAGGAAGGCGCGGGGCTCCGGGCAGAGGCGGGGAGCGGGGGCCCTGGAAGGCTGGCAGCCCTTGGGCACCAACGCCGCACCCACCGGAGTCGCGGACTGGGGGGCTGCCTACTACACCGGGAAGGCCCTGGGGGGTGGGGTGGGGGCTTCCTGGGGTCTCAGCCCGCGGGAGACCTTGGAGAAGGAGAAGAGGAGGGGCCGGGCGCACGGAGACTGGCCCGAGCAGGTGGTGGCTGCAGAGCTGACCCCAGGGCACCGACACTCACCGACCGACTCGGGGCGGGGACAGGCAGGCAGGAGTCTCCGGACCGACTGTGAGCCGGGGGGACTGTGCAGAGCAAGGCCAGGGCCACCGAGGGCCGCAGAGGAGGGGGGAGAGGAGGAGGAAGGGGAAGTGAGGAGCCGAACAGAGGAAAACCGAGGGGAGGGAAAAGGAGGAAGACAAAGAAGGGAAGGGGAAAGGATGAACGGGAAACAAAAGGAAGGGAGGAGGGAGAGTGCGGGCGAAGGCGAGGGGATACCGCAGCGAGGAGGGGGGTGGCACACGGAAGGGACCAGGGGGAGGAGATCTGAGAAGCCAGGCGGGGAGGGCCGCGCTCTGAGCGAGTAACCCATCTTGCAAGCTAAGAGGCATTAATGGGCGGCAGCTTGCAAGGCTTAGCACTGTTTTCCTAGCTTTCCCCGAGGAGGACGAGCAATCTGTTTGCGCAGGCCGAGGTGCCAGCGCGGCGCAGCGGGTGCGGCCCGGCTCCCGGCTGCTGGGTCCCCGCCGGGAAAGGGAGACCAGACGCCGCCGGGGCGGCCTCTGCCCTCGGAGGGTGGCTTGCAGGGTGGGCCGAGGTGTGGGGAGAGCCGCGCTAGGTCTCGGCGGTGGAGGGGAGGTGGGAGGTGGCGCCCGGAGGGGTTTGCAGAGGCCGCGAGGTGGAGGGAGGCGCAGGGGCGCAGGGGCGCAGGGGCGCAGGCCCGGGTCCTCCCCGCGCCCCCAAAGTCAACCTGCTTCCGTTTTGTTCTATTCCTCGCCAGATACTGGGAGGATTTCCACAGCTGCACGGTCACAGCCCTTACGGATTGCCAGGAAGGGGCGAAAGATATGTGGGATAAACTGAGAAAAGAATCCAAAAACCTCAACATCCAAGGCAGCTTATTCGAACTCTGCGGCAGCGGCAACGGGGCGGCGGGGTCCCTGCTCCCGGCGCTCCCTCTGCTCCTGGTGTCTCTCTCGGCAGCTTTAGCGACTTGGCTTTCCTTCTGAGCGCGGGGCCGGCTCCCCCCGTGCGCCCACCCACTCACTCCATGCTCCCGGAAATCGAGAGGAAGATCCATTCGTTCTTTGGGGACGTTGTGATTCTCTGTGATGCTGAAAACACTCATATAGGATTGTGGGAAATCCTGATTCTCCTTTTTGATTTCGTTGGGTTCCTTGTGTTTCATTTGCCAAATGTTACCAATCAGTGAGCAAGCAAGCACAGCCAAAATCGGACCTCAGCTTTAGTCCGTCTTCACTCAAAAATAAGAAAACGGCAAACCCACCCCCATTTTTTTTTAATTTTAATTTTAATCTTTTTTTTTTTTTTTTTTTGGCACAAGAATCTCAGGAACGGCCCTGGGCCACCTACTATATTAATCATGTGAATACATGACAAATGATGGGCTCCTCCTAATAAGAAAGAGAGGAGAGGAGAAGGCCAGGGGAATGAATTCAAGAGAGATGTCCACGAGGGAAGCATATGGTGAATAACTCACGCTCACGTCTTTCTTCCACAGTATCTTGTTTTGATCATTTCCACTGCACATTTCTCCTCGAGGAAAGTGAAAGGACAGATTGTTGGCTTTGTGGTTTAAGGATAGGAGGGAGAGAGGGAAGGGATTGAGGAAATCTCGGGTGTCTAGGTAAAGGCTTCCAGAAGAATCGCTGCTAATGTCACTGAGAGGTTAAGCTTTACCTGCTGTTGTCGATACATCTTTCCAAGTCCACTGCCTTTATTTCCCCTCTTCTTTTAGCTGTTACACATACAGTAATACTGAATATCCAACGGTATAGATCACAAGGGGGGGGGATGTTAAATGTTAATCTAAAATATAGTTAAAAAAAAGATTTTGACATAAAAGAGCCTTGATTTTAAAAAAAAGAGAGAGATGTAATTTAAAAAGTTTATTATAAATTAAATTCAGCAAAAAAAAGATTTGCTACAAAGTATAGAGAAGTATAAAATAAAAGTTATTGTTTGAAATGGGGGTGTCGTTTTGTTTCCTGCCCCAAGCCTGCTTTCTTGGCCCGGTTGCCCCGCGGTTGATTACCTGTAGGGACCCAGGATGCCGGAGGACGGATGCACCTGTTGGCAAGCGGGTCGACGGCCTACGGTCTTCCAGCAGGCCCTCTTCGACTAGGTCACTTTGCCACTTTTTCGAAATTCTGTTTACTTCAAGAAGAGAAAGAGGAAGTTTAATTTTTTTTTAATAAATAAAAAGCAGAGATCTTTTCTAGAGGAGGTTTCAGGGGGAATGGGACTTGTGCGGGGTGGGGGTGGGGGGGCTTACAGCTCACCTAGACCCAAGGCCAGTCCCCAGCCTGTGGCCCCCGCCCCAGGCGGGTCGGAGCCCTAACCCCGGTCCGCGCAGGCCGGGTCCTAACCACGATTCGCCTTTTCCTCTGCGGTGGCCGGACGCAGCTTGCGGACCAACCACCATTAAGGGCTCCAGCAGAGGGGCCGCGGAGAGGCTGTGGTCCCTGGCAGGGCTCAGGTGAATCCTTTCATAATTAATAAGGCAGCTCAGCTGACAAGGCGAGGAGACGGGGCCCTATTGATCTGCAGTCGAGCTGCTTCCCCCTGTCCTATTTATAGGCCCCGCATGGCCTTAGAGAGAAGTAAACACTGGAGAGTGCACGGAGCAGGGGAGACCGGGGTCCCAGGCCAGCGGGAACTGGAGCAGGAATGGGGGAGGGCGACCCGAGCGTGCGTCTCTGGGTTCAAGGAAATTGAAATCTGGTTTCCAGGAGCGGGGAGGCTGGGAGGGAGCTGCTGGAGGGGGTGGGGGTGGGGGTGGTGGGGATGCACTACCAGCGGCGCCAGGCCGCGGAGGCTGCGGCGGGTTCCTGCGCCCCCCGAGGGCGCGCGGGGGGCCCTGAAATGCAATGTGTAAACAACCGCTGGAGTAACAGTTCATAAATCAAAGCCGGCAGGTCGCAGCCCAATCTGCATTCCCCCCACGGACTGAATTCCAGCAACACATGCGCCCCTGCGCCCCGAGCGCTCCCAGCATCTGGGACCGCGGCAGGTGCGCGCGCGCGCGCCGCGCCCCGCCGCTCCCGGGAAGAGCATCCTCCCTTCCTCCCCCGTGCACCCCCCCCACCCGCCCCTGCACAGATCCCCCGTTCTCCGCCACCAGCAAAGGAGATCCTCTCTGCCTGCGCCGAGCGGTCCCCCACGGGGAACGCTGGTTGTTTGGGAAAACAGCGTTTGGTTTTGATCATTTCGTTCCAGTGGTTATTTTCGCCCCGAGTGTCAGTGGGATGGCTCTAACCCGAGCTCAGTCCCCTGGAATTCAGACGAAAACGTCTGAGCCTGTTTTAAATACGAAATCTACTTAACGAGGGGGAGGAGACCAGGGGAAAGAAGGAGGGGCTCCTACTGTCCTTCTTTGCCTGCGGAGCTCGCAGCCTCCCGCGCGGATCTTTCCCGGGGGACCCCGGAGGCGCCCCGGTGCGCACCGCTGGGCCCCTGGCTAGCCCGAGGGAAAGGCGCGCAGGCTCTCCGCAGGCTTTCGGGGGAGGGAGATTTCTGCGGCGGGCGGAGAATGCTCCTCCCCGAGCAGCGCCCCAGGGGTTCCCACCTGGAAAGGTGTCTCCCTCGAGGTCCGGGAGGAGGCAGGAATGGGAACGCGGGCTCGTCTGTGCTCCCTGCAAGGTTCTCCTCAAGGAACCCGGTCCTCCTGCGGCCCCAGCTGCCTCCCTAGACGGAGGGCGCCCCATAGCCACGACCTTCCACTGCACCTGCCCCCAGATCGCCCTGGGGGTGCCTGGAGAAAGCGTGTTGGGTGCTAGGCCGGCACCACCTGCACGTGCGCTGGGAGGGAGCCCCAGGAACGCAGGGCCTCGAGTCTCCGAAACACGGGCTCCTTAGAGAACATTTCTTCTTGTTGCGGTGATTGTTTAGATTATTATCGCGCCGTCTTCGACTATAATTTGCTGTTTAATCATGATGACATCTCCATATGTTAGTTGATGTTGTTTTTTCAGCAGCAACGCGGTAAGCCCTGTTCCCAGCTCAGAGAGGTAGTAACCTGGGTGCCAACACCCCTCGTCCAGACTGGGGGTGGGGAACCGAGTGGGTTTCGGGCACTAAGGAGATGGTCACACCGGCCTCCACCCGCAGCAGCAGCAGCAGCATCCCTAGCTCTTGCAGGATGCGCTCCCCGGGGCCCACCAGCGCCGGCTCTGAGCCTCTGAGAACTTGTTGGGATTGCAGGGGCGCCCTCCTTCCGGGCACTGCCTGCCCAAGCCGATTCAAGACACGGAGGCCCACTAGAGTGTCATGTTTGGGTATCCTCGTGAAAATATCAGGGAGGTCAGCTCCAGAGCCCGTGGGAGGAGGAATTAGAGGGAACAAGGAGACAGCAAGAGGAGGAGGACCTGGAAAATGGGGAGGCACAGAAAGAAGGGGAAGAGTCAGCAGATAGGAGAGAGGGAGCTGATGGTCTTAAACACAGAAGGAGATGATGGAGAAACTTCGAGGTGGAGTGATAGAGTTGCAGAGGAGGCATGGAGGATAGAGAAGAAATTGGGACTGATTTTCATTCAGCACTCTCAGAAAAGCAAGTGGGCACAAGAACCACCGTGCAGATTCTCTTTCTGTAGATCCAGAGATGCTTCCACTCCAGAGGGAACCTGAAGGATAGGGCCATAGTCATCACCCGAGCCACTGAGCCACCCACCCAGCCAGAGCCCCCGGCTGGGCAGGCACTCTCTACACACCTGAGCCCATCCCTGGGGAAATTAGATGGCTGAGATAAGATGAAGCCTTTCCCCTTTCCCCCCTCCTGAAACTCCTTCAGATCCAGGCTGAGCTGCTTCTGGGAAGGTCTCCAACTGGTCCTCTCCCTCTCCCACTCCCCCACACAAGCAAGGCTGTGCGCCCCAGCAGCTCCAGGCTGGGCACTGGCAGCCCTGGAGGCGTCCACTCTCTGGAGCCATTTACTGTCTGGTTCCATGGGACCAAAGAAAAGGTCCACTGTCTCACCGGTCCAAAGCATTGCTTCCCTCCTCCCTTGCCCCTGCTGTGAAAATAATGTGGGGTGGGGGGTGGCAGTGAGGATGCCAGCTGTGTGGCTGGAGCAAGACGCACGGTTTACTGCCTGGCAAGCCCTGCCCTCTCAAGCCACTGCAGGCGGGCATCAGGGAACTTTGTAATGCTAGTTTATTCCCTCTTCCCCCAAGGAGAAGAACAGTGTCTCTCGGGGAAGTTCCTGGGTGTTGGGGCCAGGGAACCTCAGCGGCCAGTCCCAATGCAGGAATAAAGAAACCCTGCCCTGCCCTGCCCACTTGAGCCCCGTGGGGTGAAGACGTAGGGTAACATTCCCATCCAGATGTTCACCCTGGAAGGACATGGCCTTTAGGATGAGGACTGCCAAGCCAAAAGACCTGTTGTCAGCTGCATAATCTTGGGTGTGTTACTCAACCTCTCTATAACTCAGCTTTCTCCTCTGTAAGATGAGGAATAATCATACCTACCTTGTTGGGTTGCATTTTATTTTAACAAAGGGAAAGCGTTTTCCCACTACGTGCCTCTTAGCTAATGTTGGATATTATTTTTGCTTCCTCCTACCTCTAAACCAGTTTAATCTGATAAGTCTTGATGAATTCTTCAAAATAACTCCTAGTAGAAAGCCTCACTATGATGGGTAATACTTTAGGGAAGTTTTTCTTCATAGTCCAGCAGCTTAAATTCCTCTTGCTGCAAGCTACTTAGTGCCCCACCCCACGCTGGCCTTCTCAGAGGATGCTCTAGATAAGTTCCTTGAAGTAAGTCTGCTGCTCCAGGTTGACTGTGCCCCCAGACCCTCCAGCCACAATCCTCCAGCCTTGGCTCTCTCACTGCCTGCAAACCCCCAACGTGGAATCCCTAGATTCTCCCAGAACTGACCAGATTTACCTTGGAGCTTCCTCGACAGCGGAACTTCTTCCTCTTCTCTCTGCTGCCATGTATATGATAATAATTTATTATAAATTAATATTTATATTAAATTCCTTTCCACAAATTAAAACAAAGTATTTATTGTAACCATCAAAGCAATACATTGATGCATAGAATGAAAACAAATTAACCCACCCTGCCCCAGTAATAGATGGATGTGTTTCCTTCCAGACTTTTCCCCATGCATTGAAAACATATTGGCATGAACCTATACAGAGAGTGGAAAATTTTCCCCTTCCCTTCCCTTCCCTTCCTTTCTCTTCAGAGGGAGAGAGAGAGAGAGAGAGAGAGCACCAACAGGGAGGGGCAGAGGGAGAGGGAGAGAATCTTTTTTTTTTTAAGATTTTTTATTTATTTTTCATGGAGACAGAGAGAGAGAGAGAGAGAGAGAGAGAGGCAGAGACACAGGCAGAGCGAGAACCAGGCTCCATGCAGGGAGCCCGATGTGGGACTCGATCCCAGGTCTCCAGGATCACATCCTGGGCTGAAGGCAGGGCTAAACCGTTGAGCCACCAGGGTAAAGAATCTTTTTTTTTTTTAATTTTATTTACTTATGATAGTCATACAGAGAGAGAGAGAGAGAGGCAGAGACATAGGCAGAGGGAGAAGCAGGCTCCATGCACCGGGAGTCCGATGTGGGATTTGATCCTGGGCCTTGAGGATCATGCCCTGGGCCAAAGGCAGGTGCCAAACCGCTGTGCCACCCAGGGATCCCCAGGGTAAAGAATCTTAAGCAGGCTCTACACTCAGTGGAGACTGACATGGGCTTGAGCTCATGACCTGAGTCAAAAATCAAGAATCCCATGCTTAACTGACTGAGCCGCCCAGGTGCCTCCAATTTTTGTTTGTTTTTTTAACAAAATTATGATATATGTTTCTCTTGTACCAAATCCTTAGAGATCAATAACTAAACAAATGACTCCTTCTTTTAAATAGTTATACAATATTTCTCGGGATGGCCATACTACAGTTTATTTAATTCTCTACCCATTGATGGACATTTAGGTTTTCCTGTGTGTGTGTGTGTGTGTGTGTGTGTGTGTGTGTGTGTGTGTTTTGTCCTACAAATATTGTTATAATAAGCATTCTTATGGGATCCCTGGGTGGCGCAGCGGTTTGGCGCCTGCCTTTGGCCCAGGGCACAATCCTGGAGACCCAGGATCGAATCCCACGTCGGGCTCCTGGCGCGTGGAGCCTGCTTCTCCCTCTGCCTGTGTCTCTGCCTCTCTCTCTCTCTCTCTGTGACTATCATAAATAAATAAAAATTAAAAA
Source organism: Vulpes lagopus (assembly GCF_018345385.1). NCBI lineage: Eukaryota > Metazoa > Chordata > Mammalia > Carnivora > Canidae > Vulpes > Vulpes lagopus. The sequence goes on from NC_054833.1 coordinate 20,158,292, forward strand.
AAATAAGCATTCTTATTCAAAGAGCCTTATGTATTAGTATTTTTGGTTTTTGATACAACAGATTCTGCCAAAGTTGGATTGCTGGCCAGAAAGGTATGTGTTTGTGTTTACTTTTTATTTTTAAAATGTATGTGCTTTTAATTTGAAAAAAAAAATGCTGCTGGATTATTTGTTCAAAGTGTATAGAGTGCTCATTTCCCAGCATCATCATCAACACTATTTGTCAACACTTTTTAAATTTTTTTTCAACCCAGTAGATAAGCTGGTAGCTTTCTGGAAGGCCAGCTTTTCTGGGCACCAACACTGATATGTCTGGGGTCCTCTAGGGCCCTGATAGTCATCAGAGCTCTGGTCAGGAAGACAGCTAGATTTTGAATTCTCCTCCTCTTCCTCCTCCTCCTCCTGCTGCAGGCAGCCACTGTGGCCCTGCAAGTAGCGACTTTCATGCAAAATCAGATGTAATTAGTCCTGGAAAATTCTGACTCTCTGGCACTAATCTAATCCACAGGCCTCCGGAGCTAAGGACATATGTGCTTCAGGGCAGGTTCAGTGAGTGATTGTGGGTGGGTGGAGGTGGGGTTCAGCCATGGGTGCCTCCCACCACTACTTCCATTAGGAGCTATCCTTGCTGCCAAGCCTGCTCTGTGAGTCGGTACTGAGTCTTCACCCCCCTCGCCTGTCTGCCATAGAAGGTGAGTGAAGGAAAAGGGCAGCAAAGGAAAAGAAAATTGTAGCCCCTAGGAAGGGCAGCAAAGATGGCAGTTGAACTTTTCTTTTCCTTGCCCAGTAAGATGGAGAGGCTTCTTCAGGTAGGACCAATTCAGAGCCAGCGGGGAGGAGGTCTGAACCATCAATAGATATTTGGTGTATAGACACCAGCTCATACGCTGTCCCTTCTCTGCCTGCACCTCAGCCTAACTTTATTTTTATTTTTTTTAAAGATTTTTATTTATTCATGAGAGACACAGAGAGAAAGAGGCAGAGACACAGGCAGAGGGAGAAGCAGGCTCCATGCAGGGAGCCTGACGTGGGAATCGATCCCGGGTCTCCAGGATCACACCCCAGGCCGAAGGCAGGCACTAAACCGCTGAGTCACCGGGGCTGCCCTCAGCCTAATTTATAAAGGAAGGGAAAAGAAATGTTGGGAAATATCAGGAAGGGAGACAGAACATAAAGACTCCTAACTCGGGGAAACGAACTAGGGGTGGTGGAAGGGGAGGAGGGCGGGTGTTGGAGGGGAATGGGTGACGGGCACTGAGGTGGACACTTGACGGGATGAGCACTGGGTGTTTTTCTGTATGTTGGTAAATTGAACACCAATAAAAATTAATTAAAAAAAATTTACTGTCATTGAGCACTTAGTGAATACTAAGCATTATGCTAAAGCTTTACAAACAATATCCCATTTCTGCTTTGATTTCTGTAGATTGTATTATCCCCATTTTACAGATGAGAAACAGAGGCTTAGAAAGAAAAGAGGTTAATAATTTGCCCCAAAAGAGCAGGTAGTAAGGAGCCGCCTGAAAATTTGAGTAGTTATCTCTTTAAGAAACCTATTTTAACACTTCACTTTATCTGTTACTATTTTGAGCCAAAAGAGAAAGAGCACCAGTTAAAAAACAACCATAAAGCTCAAGTCCTGTGATAGAACAATCTCCTGAAGATGCTATGCTCTGATTTCTGGAACCTGTGTATATGTTAGTCACTGGCAAAGTGGGAAGTAGGTGGCTAATAGGCTGATTTTAATAAGACAGGGAGATTATTCTGGATCCCTCTGAGGGGCCAGTGTAATCACAGGGGCCCTTAAAATTGAAAGACAGAAGCAGAAGAGGACTGAGAAAGGAGATGAGGGGACTCACCATTGTTGGCTTTGATGGAAGACACAGCCCAAAAGCCAAGGAATTCCCGTAGTCTCTAGAAGCTGGAAAAGGCAAGGAAAGGATTCTTCCCTAGAGTCTCCAGAAAGGATTGCAGCCCAGTGATTTTACCCCAGTGAAACCATGTCAAACTTCTGACCTATAGAACTCACTGTAAGAACATAAATTTGCACTGTTGAAGCCCCCAAGCTTGTGGTAATTTGTTACAGTTGGAAGTGGAGAAATAATGCAAGTCCAATTTGCATCGGACTGATGTCCCTGAATACATTAACGCATATCCAGAGAGCCTAAGCGTTCAGGATGTAGGTTTGCTGGGGCCTGCTCAGGGCCCTTCTTTGTCTGGGTGGGCGGGGAAGGGCAACTTCAATTCAGCATAAGGCAAAAGGATATGGGAGGAAGAAGACATTAGGGAATAAATTTCAAAGACCAAACAAAAAAATTATGTTGATGTTTTACAGTACATTGGCATAAAATATTTTTCATTATTTTTCCCCCTTCCATGCCCTCTGGTAGCGTCGGAACCTCCTATTTGCTTCCTTGTCTTCCAGTAATTTAACAGACGTTCTGGTGAGTTCCTTGGGTCTGTACTGGTCACAGGCCTGCTCGATATGAAAAGTTCATTGCCACATTGATAGATGGTTTGGTGGCACGTTCATGAAATGTATCACCAGGTAGTTATTCTCCTGGTAAATCATAGCAGCTAATATTAACTGCATAGCTTATCACCTGGACAAATTGTGGGTTAGATTGATTTTTAATGGTGGTGGCAATCCCGACCTCTTGCCCATTACGCAAACGGAGCACGGAGAGAAGTGGGTCCAGTCTCCATGGAATGCCTGAAATGAAGCCTCTGCTGTGGGTGTTACAGGGAAGGGGGTGGATCAGAGAAAGTGAAGCCGGATCCGCTGCAGGCGGGCACTGCCTTCCCCTTGGAGAGAAACTCCTTTAATCGTCCACACTCGATAAAGAGGAGAAGGCAGAGAAGGACACACTTGTCCATCTGGGTTCATCAAGTCACAAATTGCCTTGTTTACATTAAGACACCACCGTAGGAGTCTCTTCCTGATTAAGACAGAAGCAAGCCGAAGCAAGCAAGCTAGCAGGTAGGGGCAGGGAGAGATAATTAGCTTCGGCCTGCCTAGGGGACAGCGCCGTCTTTCCATCAAATCCAAAAGGTATTCATGCATATTCACTTCCATCTCTACTCATAAGTACATACTCTACTTTACATATTCTCTACTTCATATATATATTCTCCGTAAGATAGACACACACACACACACACACACACACACACACACACACACACACATGCACACACAGCACTAAGAGCCTTGACCTTATTCCCTCTGATTTGCTCTTGGATCTTGCCTCTTATCTACTCAATTGTCCTTGCCATCTTGTGTTTCATTATCCAAGTGTTCCATCACCCCAGCTCACAAATACACTCAGGGCTCTCGTAGCCTGAAGGATAACTACCCCCCCCTCCCGCCGTCCATTCTATTTTCCACTGACCCCTTTTTCCATCAAGTTCTTGCAGTAGAGCCCAAGCCAGTGCAGACACTCAGTAAATTGGGAAGAACACGGGGAGGTAGTTTTCTCCTTTTCTTCTCTGCCAGCTTTGCCCTCACTGCCCCCACTCTGGCCTCCGGAGCCCCTGGGGACCCAGGCTCTTTCCCACCCATTGCAGACCCTCACTGTCATTGGCTTCCTCCATTGTCCTCGTTGATAATTTCTATTTTACCATACAAAAATTATTTTATTTTAAAATTCACTAAATAATCCACAGTTGCCGTAGGAAAGTTAGCCACTGCAGGTGACCCCAAAAGAGACAAATTTAAATAGCCATAGTTTCTCCAGCCAGTGATAAGTACGCATTTTGGTCTTGGTGTCTCTTGTATCAATCTTCTCCTTTCTACATGGGGTGATAATGTCATTTCCCTCTTCAAGAGGTTCCTCTTCCTTATCATTGCTGAGTGATTCAGGCTCCCTGCATGGCACTGAAGACTCACCAGGATTTGGTCCCTCTCATCTTGCCAGACTTCCCCCACCCCCATCCCCAGATCCTCAAGTCCCCAGCCCTCCAGGCCCCACATACACTGCAGCCACATGTAATTCTGTGCCAGTCCTTGCACTGTCACATTCTCTCCCATATTTTATATCTTTGCTCACTTAGGTCTTCCAGTCTAAAATATACTCTACTTCTTTCTACTGACTTCTATCCACCTGGGGATACCCTACTCCTTCTTCAAGATTCTGCCCAAGTTTAGCCTTTCATGAATTCTTCTCTGATCCCCAAGTCAGAATTATTGGGTTGCCCCTTACTGTTCTTAATTTTGCATTGTAATTAGCTATCAATGGGTCTGTTTTTTCTTAAAATTGTAAGTTCCTTCAGGTCAGGGAGTATGTCTCATTAATCTCTGAATCTCCCACAATGCTTTGCACTGTGCCTGGCACAGATGATATGGGATAAAGACCATTTCTAGCCCCTCTTGCCTCACACATTTGTCATTGTTCATTCTAATTTTGAAAGGAAAGAGAGAAGTATGGCTGATGTTAACCCTTCTCTGGGCTGCTTCTAGTTAATTCATTTTCTCCCTCAGAAACTCCTCCCTGGCACCAGTGTTTACCCTTGGGAGAGGAGAGGCATACAACTGACGGATGCATGCCATGAACTATTGTATCTTTCAGTGGTAAGAAGCAAAGGAATAGATGTGCCCATAGCACTGTAGATAAAAGGGAATTCATGAATGACGGCCACAACAAGAGGGTGGAAAGAGAAAAGAAGCAGCTCCTCCTAGGTACATGATTTCCATGCTTCTCAGAACAATTTACTCAACATTTCATACTTTGTTATGGTTTTTTTTGTAGGCTAACAGGGAAATGTGGAAGACCCTTCATCCCTTCCCTCTTAGCTAAAGAACTCTTGAAATTAATAACTTTTCTGCTCTCTTGTTTGAAGAAGAGAACCTTTCATGATTCATCTTCACTTGGATTATATACTCAGCTCCTCACGTAAACCCAGTGACTATGCATGCAGTAGCTAGCCTCCAAGGTGACCTCCAGTGATCCTAGACTCCTGTCTACACACCTGTGTATAGTCACTTTGCACAACAAACGGGGGTTGGCCCTATGTAACCAATAGAATATGAATGAAGTCATAATGTGTGACTTTCAAAGCTAGGTTATAATAGGTATTGCAGCCTTCTCTTTAGTCTCTTAGATTACTTGTGTATGGCGGCGTGGGGTAGGGGGAGCCAGTTTCCCAGCCATGAGGATGCTCTAGCAGCCCTATGGAGAAGGCCACATAGAAAGGGACTACATCAACTTGCCAATAGCCAACACTGACTTGCCAGCCATCTGAGCAAGTGACCTTGAAAAGTAGATCCTCTAGGGACAGTCAAAACTTCAGATGACTGCAGCCCCAGCTAATATCTGACCATAACCTAATGGAGACCCCAAGCCAGGACCATGCAGTCAGGCTACTCTAAATTCCTTGTGTACAGAAACCAGGAGAGAAAACAGATGAGTATTGTCAAGCCACTGATTGAGGATGCAATAGATGGCCAATAAAACGCATCTGATACTTCCTTTCATTTTATTCTTTAGTGTTTGCTCACTTGTCCATATGTCCAAATGAATCTTGAAAGATTTTTTTGGTGGGACCCAAAAGAGAAAGGACTTTATCTATTGAACTGTTGTTTAATGAGTAGCAACATACTTTGAGGGGAGTTTTGAGTATCTAAATACTTCAAACAGTGATTCTTGTCACGGTGAATCTGGTCCCATAAAGTGGTTTGGGAATGTATCAATAAGTGTCTAAACAGAAAACGATCTAGGCATCACAAATAGAGGTAACTTAATATAAGAGATTGGTTAAAAAGCATTAGAAAGGCTGAAAGAGTAAAAAGAGGTGATGTTACCCAAAGATTAGTAGTAGGAAACCGCCACAATACTTAGTTCTGAAGGACCTAAGAAGGGAAAATGACATTACCCAGAGCCCATGACCACTTCAACACTGAGGCTGCTGTTGCATAGCTGGAAACACTGCAGCAGAAGTTGGAGGGGGGGAAATTTGTTTCAATTTTTCTTACCACCCCTCAATCTCCTGCAAAGCCTCCCTCCAGCAGAAACAAAGAGGAAGCAGTAGGCAAAGGATTCTGGGAAATGTAGTGTGCAAGCTTCCCACATGGACGCTAGAGAAAAGTTATAGATAGGGCCACTGAAGAGCTGAGAGCCTATAGACATTACTTGTCACTGGGAACAATATCAGAGTTAGTGGAAATTAAGATGTGCATAGTTGATTAGGTTCTACTCAAAAATAAGATATCCAACATATGGTAGTCATTTGTGATTAGAGAAAGAGGAATTCAAATGTACCCACATTCATCTTTTAAGACACATTTCGGTAGGAATAGGTTCAAAACCAAATTCTTCAAAAGAGCTGCCACACCAAAGCCCTTTTATTAATTGCAGAAGAGCATAGCGAATATAACACTCTGGGCGTGCAGTATAGACCAAGCACTATTGCAACTGCTTTCTGATTATTAACTCATTTATCTCTCACACATCTCCATGAGGTCAATCCCACTGGGATCCATTTTACAGGGAAGGAAACTCAATCCCTGGGTAATAAAGTCACATAGATGGTGACTAGCAGAGGCAGGGGCCCAACAGAGTAGCCTGGCTTCAGAAGCCATGTGCTTGACCACTCCGCCATACTGCCCCCTTGTGCCTTCCTCACCTTGCCTGAAATTGGGAGAGGGGGAACTAATCACTGGTTACACCTCTCCCCAAAAATATTTCAAAGGATTAATAATATTCAAAGGGACAAAAGACAAAGCCTGTAGATACCCAACCCCTGAGCTATGGGGCTAACTTTTGACTCAGTTTGTCCAAAAGTTGACTCTATTAGAATGTGACCTATTAATTCTTTTAGAATTGGAAAGGCCATGTTATTGAATTATCCCAGGGCTCCCTAAAAGAAACTTCTTAGTCTGGAAATATCAGACTCAAGTACAGAAGAGGATTGATAACCAGCACCCAGGGAGAGGGCCTGTGAAAGAGAGAGCCAGGTGCTTGGACAGTGATAAAACTTCATGCAGAACACTGCAAGTGGGGTGCTGCTTTCTGTCACCTATACCTATGCAAAAACCTGAAGATGGTACTGCCAGCAAGCTTGTCTCAGCTCTTTCCTTTGATAGAGAGATAGAGAGGAGGAAGAGATTGGTTCTTCAGACATTGTGTCCTAACATCTATGACTTATCTTATTTTTAAAGAGCTGGTGATTTCTATCATTTTGAAATAATCAGTGACATCTTCATCTTCATCATACCTTGAGAGAGACTAGCTAAAGGGAAAGGAGATGGGGCAGGAGGTTGGGGGTATGGAACTCATCATGTAATAGCACCAGATCCCCCTGTCAGTCACCCTTATTTTCGGAAGATTTTGTTTCTTTCTTAGAGACCATGGCGGAGGTGGGGAGTGGGGTCCTGCCTGTTAGATTTTAAAAGGAACAGAAGGGCAATGGTGAATATTTCTCAAATAATTTTAGACGGCAGACCCACTGTACCTGGTGCCGCTGAGTCTAATCGTGGAAGTATTAATAATTCTTCTGAACTAATGCGAATGGCCTGAGGAGAGCAGAAGGGCAGCCTTCATATGTCTCTGGGCTCTTTAGAGCAATCCCGTGTATCGGTTTGCATCATACAAGTTTAGCCAAAGTGAACACAATTCCTAACCTCCAGGCGGGGCTTCTGTAACAGAGAACATTGACATGGAAACTTACAAAGGATTCTACAGCTGTGACTATAATGTAAGAGATTGGTTTCCATGCAATTTATGGAAAAAATGTTCATTATTTTATAGTCATCCCATGTACAGGCTCATATAACAAGCAAATCGGTTTCCCTTTGCCTCACTCTTGGCCAGAGGAGAACAATAGAGTACCTCAAGTAAGAAGGAAAATGACCTATTTTCTTGATGGCCATGTACCTGTGTGTGGTTCTAAATGGAGGCACGAGGAAAGAAGAATTAATACACAAAAGTTTTCCTCAAGATGAATGGCTTTTTTTAAAGAATGTGTGCTCCTTGGGGCACCTGGGTGGCTCAGTCAATTAAGCATCTATCTGCCTTTGGCTCAGGTCATGATGCCAGGGTCCTGGGACTGAGCCCCACATTGGGCTCCCTGCCCAGCAGGGAGTTTGCCTGTCTTTCTCCCCCTGTCCTTCCCCCTGCTCATGCTCACTCTTTCTATCTCTCAAATATATAAATAAAATCTTAAAGAGTAGTGGTTCTTTCTTTTCAAGGAAAGAGCTACTTAAAAACCACCATCTCTGCCACTGCCTTGCACCACAGTGAGGGATGAGCCATCTTCTCTTGCTCAAAGCACATGCAATATGTAAACTCTTCCCTCCAAACACCCAACTCAGGGAGGTGTTAGCTCCAAAGCTCACACTTACATACCCCAGAGTAGCCTTTTTGGTTTTATCCTTCTCTCTTTAGGGTCTTTTTATAATACAGCTGTTAGCGCGAAAAGAAGAAAGTTGGAACTGGTTCAGCAAGCTCAAAGAGCTCACTACTGACTTATACAGACGATGGTTTCTGAGCAGGTGCTACAACGTTATGAAGAGGGGTGAAAAATATCAAGTCACAGATGTTTGTCTGCTACAGAGAAGGAAAGCAAAGAGATGGGAGGACCCACCAGGGTTTGGATCTTAATTTGCTGTTTCTATAACATGCATGTCCCTACTTGACTCTACATCTGCCTTATTCTCTGACCTCACCTCCTCCCAGCTCTTTCTCTGCCCCGGATGCCATAAGTTTATCAGCCTTAATGCTTTTGTACTTAATATTTCCTCTGCCTCTCTCCAAAATCTTTGCATGGAAGGTTCCTTCTTGTCACTTAGCTTCAACCTCAGGATCACCTCTTCATAGATACCTTTTCTGACCTTACATCCCAAGTGAGATCGCACCCTCCCTTGAAAATTCTCTAGCAAAAAGGCATGATCACATTGTCTGGTTGTTTTACTTATCGCTCCTATCGCTTGTAACATTGAATAAATTTCTGCCTAACGTGTAGTATCTTCTAAATTTTGATGCCCTAGGCAAAACTGTGCCCTAGGCCTCAGGCAGATAGACAGTCTGTGTAGGTTTCTCCCTCTTAAACATCCTGAACTTCACCTCTGGGCCTCCCCTTCCCTGCATTTGCATCTCTACAGTTCAACATCCAGATTTTATCTCTACCACTTAGCTCGCAGTTTGGGGGTCTTGGTTTTAACCATAAGCAGGTCTCAATATAACATGGATTGGCACATGCTAAGCACTTTTCAGAGAATTGGGTGTGCTGTCCCTGGGACCAGCACAGGTGGTAATTGGCAATGGTAGGCTGGCCTGGTCTCTTCTGGGTGAGCTTGGTGGTGGAGGCAAAGGTCGGTTGGGATTGGCCAACTCCACCCAACCGCAGTCAACACCCCCAGAAATCAATATCTGGTTATAGTAGAATGGTCCAGATGGTTCCTGGCCCAAAGCCCCTGTCCAGCTGTCATCTGCACAAACACAGAATATGGAGGATAAGATGGTATTTACATATTAATATTCATTTTGTGGGAAACCATACTATCTTAGAAATAGCTCAAATGATTATTTTTTTTAACAAATATCATTCCTCTGAGAGATCTCTCTTTCTTTGTAATACAACATATGTAACAAACTGCCACTTTCCTAAGTAAAACCAAACCTTGGCCCTTCAGAGTTGGCAATGGAGGAAGAATTTCTACATGAGGGAGGACCTCATCCACTGGACTGGCTTTTCTGTTCCAAGAGATTCATTACTCCCTTAAGGGGCTCTATGAAATTGCTTCTGCTACCACCAGGCTGGCCTCACAGGGGGCGCCACCAACCCTCTTTGAGAATTTACCCTCCCTCCCCTTCCCCAGGGGGCTTTTCAAACTTGGCTGTAACTTCCCAATCTCCTAGGGGTGGGGGGGGGGGGTTGGTTTGATTTTTGAAAATACAGATCATGCATGACCCTACTATCTCAGTCCTACAGTATATGAAAGCCAAACAGGGAACAGGCATGGTCATGGACTTGGCAAATGATTCTGGCCAGAGCCAGGGGGATGCTCCCTAAATGTGGATGTACAGTCCTTAAACTCATCCTTTAGTTTCCATTAAACAGCAGGGACAAAACAAGATCATTTCAAAAAGATGTTAGGAAAGACCCGGGAGAGAAACATCCAAATAGATGAGCAAGATTACAGTTTTCCACTCTGGAGTTTTCTAGAGCACCAGTTTCAAAGAAACAGTATTCTAGAAAGAAGTTAACGCCAAAATTAAAACACATGAGAAGTTTCTGTAGTTAAATGAGTTTAGGACATGCTACTTAAAAAAAAAAAAATGACATGCTACTTATTTGCTCCTAGTCTTTTTTTTTTTTTTTTTGCTCCTAGTCTTGACAGTCATGATGTTACATTCCATTTTGAAATCTCCTAAAAGTTCTACAGTAAAGAAACCCATTGGGTTTGTCCAACTCATAACTTCCGAAATGTATGTTATTGCTGAAACACAAACACAATGACTGAAGACATTGTGAAGCACTTCTAGATTCTTTCAAAGTCCATGGCAGGGCTTACGGAGTGCCTTGATGGCTCCCACTTCTCCGCTTGGCCCAGCTAGAGTTCCCGCTACCTAAGGAACTTCCTTATGTTGGGGCTGATCATTCTGTTCTGAGGAAAACCCACCCCTAGACCCAGGGCCACTCCACAGGCCACCATATCAGAATTCCATACAATAAAACTTCTCTCTTCAAGAGATGGACTGTACAGTAGCAAAGAGGTTTTTGTCTTAAAATATGAAATAAATGCAGCTAATTGTCCATCCAGAAGAGTAGAAATTAAGGCTTCTTCACAGCCTGCTGTCAGCTCATCAACCCAAGATTGCACAGGTAAACGCAGGGTTCGGTTTGGCCTGTGGCTGAGGATCATCCAGATTCTTGGCAAAATGGAGCAGGAAGCAAAGTTTATCACTGAGGCAGCACCTCCCAGTTCCCTCCTCCTCCTACCTAAGAGGGACCTGCCCCATTGGAAAGCATCTTCTCCTGAGTCTTCTTCTTGCTCTCCCTGCCAGGGAGCTGAGGGGAAGAAGAAAATGAAATCTATGTGACAGGGCAGAGATTAGAAACAGAGAAAGTGAGAACAGAGAGAAAAACAAGCTTGCTGAGACTATTGGGTGAAACAGAAGATATGCATCCAGGGTTCCTGGTTAAAATTTGGAACACTTTTCCCCACAGATCAGCACTTCTTAACCAGGGACCATTTTGCTGCAGACGACCTTTGGCAATATCTAGAGACAATTCGGATTGTCGCATCTGGGGAAGGGTTGCTCCTGGAAGCTAGTGGGTAGAGGCCAGGGAGACTGCTAAACATCCTACCATGCATAGGACAGTCTCTACAACAAAGAATTTTCTAGCCTTCAATCGCTAGAAAATAGGGACAAGGTTGGGACATTGCAATACCCCCCGTGATGTATTTGGTAATCTAGTTTAATAACTCAGGCATGATGACTTAAATAGGTTTTCTTGGTTGTCTTTAATATCTTGATAAAAATGTCTCCACGAGATATTCTTCTAAGCTCTGCTTGGTCAAATAACATGATTACGTGACTTATACACAGTAGGTCCATTTCCTTCATGAAGTGGAACAATATTTTGAACTTGTTTAAATATAATATACACCTTCCACCTAACTAGGATATGAGCTTCTAGAACATTGCCTGGTCGAGAGTAGACATTCAATCAATATTTGCTCAATGAATGAATGAATTCAGATAGTTGAGAGCTCCCTGGTCATTCTTATAAGCAGAGCCCATCTCATGCATATGCTTCCACACCTACAGCACCTGGCTCTGATCTTCGCATACAGAAGAGACTCAATCCCGACTGCTGGATGCATGAATCAATGAATGTGAATGAATGAATGGCAAGCAGTGTCAATATCTCTGTGGCATGCTGTGAAAAGCGAATAAGCATGCATGCTATTTTAGAGGATGGTTAAGCATATGGTGATTGTAAGGGCCTTGCCACCCCATGCTCCAGGTTTTCACTGGAACATTCCCCCAGGGAGTCAGGTGAAAAGCGTAGACTTAGCATTAGAAACAGTTCATTCTTAGCAGAACTCCAAGCCCAGACTGAGAAAGCGATTATTCCTCTCCCTTCTGAACCACTTTCTAAGAATGCTTTGGCATTCTGCCTTCAAAGGATGAATGCCTCGTGTGGTCTAAGCTAGTAATACAGGGAATCTAATGATTCAAATGTCTAGAGTAAGGGGGAAAAAAGGAGAGAAGAAAAAGGCTTTATGACAGTCTTTTCTGCTCTTTTCTATGGTTAGCATGTTGATTGTTAAGAGCTGTGAAGATTTTATAAACGTCCTTTCCTGGGTGCTATATGATGTCAAGCCCTGTCTTCACCCTGTGGCTCCCAATTTCCTCTCCTGTGAACACACCTTCAGCTTCATTTTTCCTCTGTGATAAATATTTGCATGATTAGCAAGTCCCTCATTAGGGATTATAGTCATCCTGGAGGTGCCAGCAAAGAAGAAAGCAACAATTTTAGATGAGGAGAATAAAAACAAGAGAGAAACCAGTTTGCAAACTACCCCAATAATGTACTAGCAGTGTTTCCCGAGAGCCAGATCAATATGGGACGGTGTATTGTGTCTAGTTGTCATGCCTCCTTCTGCTCCTCTAATCTCAGATGCTTGTACTCTCAAGGCACATCCACTTAGTTAATTGGAAAGCTTTGCATAATTATTTTTGTACATAAAATTGAGTTTCCAATGGAATCATTAGCAGCCCAGGATTTTACTCTTGAAACAATGCCTATTTACACCTAAAGTGACAATGGAATTTCAACATGTAAAGCACCATAAGAAGACTGGTCACCCTAAGTTACATCCAGAATGCTTACCTCTATTTTACTATTCAGATACTTACACTGTGTAACCCAATGGCATCTAATCCATCTTATTTGTGTTGTGATGCTGATTACATGTGATAACTTAGGCTCTCACATGCTGATGCACAAGGACAGACCAAAGGCCAAAAATGACATTTAACTTTGGCCTTTGAAAGGCCAACACCAAAGGCAAAGAACAGATTTTAGTAAAGAATGAGGTGGTAGTCAATTTTGTGCATTTACAAGGTGTCTGTCAGAGGTGGATTTACCTGAAGCTAAGAAAGTTTAAGCTCAGACACTAATGGGTACTGCTTGGGAGCAACCTGGAAGAGCCCTTGGCAACATGTTCTCATGCCCTACCTCGCATTCTCTCAGCCTACCTTTTAGTCCAGCAGTGCAATCACCTTCATGCATGTGGAACTTTGTAGCACCACACACCTCTTTCTGCCCCAGGGCTTTTCTAACTCTGAAGTGAGAGATGTTTGCGAGAACTCTACCTGGTCAGTACTCACACACATACAGTCAGAAAGTGCGAGAAAATGAACTTTCTATGAGCAGCTCTTGACCAGTGGAAGATGGAAAGCTGGTGAGTTAAATACTCCCCTCTTCCTTTTCTTTTCTTTTTTTTTTTAAGATTTTATTTATTGATTTATTCATGAGAGACAGAGAGAGAGTGAGACAGAAGAGACAGAGACAGAGACACAGGCATCAGGAGAAGCAGGCTCCATGCAGGGAGCCCGACGTGGGACTCAATCCCGGGTCTCCAGGACCAGCACCAGGCCCGTGGCTGAAGGTGGTGCTAAACTGCGGAGCCACCCGGACTGCCCTCCTCTATCTTTTCTTGGTTGAAAAATTCTGATACACATTCTACACAGTTTCTCAAAAGTTCCCAAAAACACTGGGATACATTTACCCCTGAAGGTGACCAGAATAAGAACTCATCTTTGCAAGGATCCAAGAAGGGAGAACCTGGAGAGGGAGAACAACAACAACAAAAATCAGTCAAAAGAAAATTATGATAGAAAAGTTAAAAGACACAGTCTTCACTCTGAAGCCCACATATTCATCTAATGAGCACTCCAGAAAGAAAGAACAGATAAAACAGAAAATTGCAAAAGAAAATTTCCCTAGCTAAAGAAAAGGTGAGTTGTCAGATTGGAAGGGTCTTTCCAGCAACTTCTCTAGAGAGAAGAAAGCCACTTACCTGTAAGGAAAAGAAACAAATCAGCATCACTCTTCACATGGCAGTGCCACACGTTAAATGGCAACACCAAAAAATAAATAAATAAATAAAAAATAAATGGCAACACCAATGCAACAAGAGAAGGTGGCAATATTTTCATTGTGTTGGAGGTGAAACCCTTTGATATCTCTCCCTCCTGAATATAGAGCTGTCTTTCCCATGTTCCCTCCCTGGTCATTGTGGAGGTCTAGAGCTCTGCCAAGCTCTGCTTTCCTATCCTTACAGGGCCCTACACCAGGACACTCCCCATAGAAGGGATTTTACTTTCTTCCGAGTGTGGTTTTGTCTTTGACCTAGAATCAAACATATGTGTTGGCTGCATAACCTGAGGGGAGGTTTGACTGCTGGACTATCCTCTCTGTTCTCTTATAGCGATTTATCAGTTGCTATAAAGACTGCCCCATGGTTCCTTCCTTCTCCTTCCATTCATTCTTTCTGATCTTGGGAAAAAATAGAGTTTTCTTTTTATTTTAATACAGGCAGGATTGGAAAGTAAGTGAAAGGTTGTGTTCAGTTTGTCTTTCTCCCCTATCATTTCTGTGTATTCTAATTCTCATAGACTATAAAAAATTATGTCATAAAATACATATATACATATAAAATATCTATATATACTAAAAATCACATTATATGAATTACTTTGTTGTCTCTTTTTCACTTGGCATTATGCTTTGAACATTTCCCTATAGAAAAACTCCGTTGCATTTTTTTCTCAAATATAAAAGAGAGACAACTCCATGGGCATATTTAGCCTGTGACCAGAAATAGGAAATAAAATTCAGAGTCTATTAATTAAGGGAATTGAGGGTGGGAACCTGAGTAGCTCAGTCAGTTGGGTCAGGTCATGACCCCAGGGTCCTTGGATTGAGATTCGTGCTGGGCTCCCTGCTCAGCCAGGAGTCTGCTTTTCCTTCTCCTCGATCATGCTTTTTCTCCTGTTGCTCTCTCTCTCTCTCTCTCTCTCTCTCTCTCTTTCTCTCTCAAATAAATAATATTTTTAAAAATTAAAGAAATCGATAAATGTGGGATATGTTATTTTTCTTCTTCAATGTCAGATCTTAAAACACCTGGATATTACACAACCAAAAATTGGTGAGGTTACCAATGTATTTGTTAATTTAGCTGTTTTGAAGTCCAGTTATTTCAGTTTCTTAATGGCTAAATTGTATCAACTCTGTGAGGATTCAGTGACTGGAAGGGGAAACATGTATTCTTGTTGGATATATATTTTTTAAATCTATGGTTATACTCATAACATGAAGTAAAGATGTAAGGAAATTGCACAAGAGTTCTTTTTTTAAAATGTCCTTATGGAAAAATAAGGATGCAAGGACTGCGTAAATATTTGAAAGTCAAGGGAAAGAAAGTAGGCGAATAAGAAAACTCTTCCCCCTCTCCTGGAGATTTCCTTTTTCCTTTGAAAAATGTAGGGAAAATTTATGATGTGGGCCCTCTCCAAAGGACCCAACAGAAAGAAAATAAACATATACAATAAGGAAGCAAGTCACATTATAGTTGATGATGCTAAGGGAAAAAAAAAGAGTGAGAGGAATAAAATTATGATGTTGAGCCTTTGCATAAAGCTCAGTGGGGGAAGTCAATAATGTTCTTTGAGAATTTACTAAAATATAAAGGAGTTAGCCAAGAAACAGCAATAGCTGAAGCTCTTAAATATCAGAAGTATGAGGTTAGAGGCTTTATGGGGTATCTTTTTGGTTCACAGAGGAGCTCACTCACACCTATATCAAATGAATACTTTTGAAGTAGGCAAAATAAGGGCCCTCCTACACCCAAAGATGTCTACCTCCTTTTAAAAAAATTGTAATTATTTATTCATGAGAAACACAACAAGAGAGTCAGAAACATAGGCAGAGGGAGAAGCTGGCTCCCCGTGGGAGCCTCACGCGGTACTCAGTCCCAGGACCCTGGAATCATGACCTGAGCCAAAGGCAGACACTCAACCACTGAACCATCCAGGTACCCCAGATGTCTACCTCCTATACCGGAATATGATATGATACCTGGATTATGCAAGTGGCCTGAATTTAATCCCACCCATCCTTAATAGTGAAGAACATTTCTCAGCAGCTGTCAAGGACACAAGAGGGAAGGAGGAGATATTCAAAGCATGGGAGAGACTCAATATCATTGAAAGTTCTGGAGATGGAAGAAGGTGGCCACAAGCCAAGGATTGCAGCAATTTCTAAAAGCTGGTAACAGCTCTCAGGGAAAGCAAGGAAATGGAGACCCTAGTTATAAAACCACAAGGAACTGAATTCTTCCAATAACCCAAATGAGCAGAAAGTGGATTTCCCTTGGAGCCTCCAGAAAGGAACGCAGTTCACCAACACTTTGGTTCGAGCCCAGGGAAGCCTGTGCTGTTCTTTTGATCTACAGGCTGTGAGATAATACATTTGCGGTCATGTGAGATACTAAATTTGTTGATGTCACTAAGTTTGTGGTGGTAATTTGTTATGATGGCAATAGATAATGAATATAACTTTTATCAGATAATGTCTGCTAAGTAGGTCCAGATAAAATCAAATATTCAAAACTTGAAGTTTCCACAACCTTGGATATCTTAAAGGATGTCTAAAAATGGAGAAATTTAATTGTGCGCCAACCAACTCTATGGCACCTTTCTAAGAGTCAAGACTCAAGGGCAGAATTTGAGGGTGATGTTTGCCTCTGATGGGGTCATGAGTAAGAACTTCTCTGTGGAGCCCTTGAGCAATCTTGAGTCTGAATGTTCCTGCTTCAGACATCTCTGCATCATCTGCCCACACAGAGGTTATAGTCCAATCTTTTTTTTGTGTGTGTGGAAAGACTAAATTTTTAAATGGAAGCTCTGCTGAAAATAGAATCCCATTTGATTGGAAGCTTGGATGCATGGCAATGCTACTCAACATACTCCAGGGCTGAAATGTGTAACCACTTTATGTCCTGGTTGGATGAAAGGAAGAACACAGATTTTAGAAAACATGATTTTATTTCTTTTTATCAACTGTTGATTTTTTTCTTTTGCCCTTTGAGTGTTTAGCCTGGACCAAATGGGGAGATATTAAGTTACTTAAGTTTAGTGCTTGGAAGCGATACTTGCAAATATTTTGATTAGCAAATCTGTTAGATATTGTCTGGATAACCCAAACTTTAAATTTAATGTTTCAATTTAAAAAAATCTATGCTTAAGTTATACCAAGTATATCCATGCTATATGTGAAAATTATGTTCTCTAGACAATGGCAACTCAGATTTAGATCATAGTTAAGGACACAAAGAAAATTTTGTTATAATAAAATATTTCCATGGCCCACAAAGCTCACCAGAGTAAGTGGGCTTGGTTGAGAATGTTAGCTTCATCCTTCTTCCTTTTTTCTTTCATTTATTCATCAAACATGTATTGAGTCCCCACTGTGCTATGTACTATGTTAGTGCTAGAAATTAAATGATAAACAGAATAGATATGTTGTTGTCCTAACAGGGCTTAGAATTAAGAGGTCATCCATGCATTAAATAAATAACCGTGTCGATATATAGAAAGACACTGAAATAATTGTTTAAGAAAAGTGTATAGTAGGAAGCTATTATGGACTGAATATTTGGGTTCCCTCAAAAATCATATGTTAAAATCCCCACTGGGGATGGTATCAGGAGGTGGGGCCTTTGGGTGGGAATTAGGTCATGAGAGTAGAGCCCTTATGAATGGGACTAGTGCCCCTTTACAAAGAAACACAGGAGATGATTTCTTCTTCTCAGCCATGTGAGGAGACAATGAGAAGACAGCCATCTGCAAACCAGGAAGAGGACTCTCAACAGACACCAGCTCTTGATCCTGGATGTCCAGCCTCCAGACTGTGAGAAATATATTCTTGTTATCTAAACACCCCCAGTCTGTGATGCTCTGTTATAGCATCCTGCACCCATCCAGATGGGGCCCTAGAATGGCTCTGGAGGTTGGAGAAAGCAGTCTAAAGAAGTAATGCTTAAGTTGCTCTGTGCAAGATAGGTGGGAGCTAGCTGAGAAAGAACAGCTTGTGCAGGTCCTAAAGCACTGAAAACTAAGGGGGTCCTGGTTAGCAGGGAGGGAGGAAAGGATAGGCTGGAGGAGAGGCAAGGAGGGGAGTGGGCAGGGCCAAGACTATGCACTTCATAGCCCATGTCAAGGGTCTTAGTCTTTACTTAAAAACCAAAGGGAAGCAACTGAGGGTTTTACATAGAGAAAAACCATCTTATTTTTGAGTTTTTAAAAGATCTTTGTGGCTGCGGGAGATAGGTTAGGAAGGGGTAGGGTAGGCAAGAATGGATTTGGGGCAGAATGGTGGCCTGTCGCCATAGGATGAAGGGGAACACCAGGGAAGAATGAGTGTCAAGACCATTCCAAGCTCTGATATGGGCATTGGATGGTTGGTGGGCCATTCACCCTGGAGGACCAGATATGGAGAAGAGGTGAGGCCAAGTTGGACATAGTGACTTTGAGACTCCAAGTGGAAATGTTGATGGGTCACTTGGATAGGAGTCCCAAACTCAGAGAAAATATGCCTAAGGACCATAGCAAAGAATGCTAATTAAAGCCATGGGTGCAGAATAAGTCAACTGAAAAGCATAAAGTGCTTCAAGTCATCTTTGAGGAAAATCATAATTGAAAGGCTGGATAGAGGAGGATCCGCTCTGACAAAGGAGGCTGAGGAGAAGCAGCCTGAAGGTTAAGAGGATACCCGGGAGAGTGTGGTGGTGTAGAAGCCAAGGGCAAGAGTGTTTCCATGAGAATATTGTTACAGAGGTCTGGCACTTCTAAGTATGAAACTGACTATTTGGTTAAAAACTGCTAAAATGTCTAATTAGGATGATGACCTGAAAATGCTCATTAGGACTAGCAACCTGAAGGTCCCAGAGCTGGAAGAAAGGAAATGGGGAGAGTGAATAAAATGTGTCTTTGATTGTATCCCCACAATGCCAGACATATAGTAGGTGCTAAGTAACTATCCTATAAAAACTTTTATGTCAATAATATATATATATATATAACCCTATAAAATAATACTTGAGAGATTCATTAAATTAGTCCACAAATATTTATTAAATACCTATTATGTGCCTCGCACTGTTGTGCATGGTTGAGATACATCATTGAATGAAAGTGATACAGATATTCTGGCCTTTGGGGAGTTTACATTCTAGAAAGACTGGTAAGCAGTGAGGGAGAAAGATAATGAACAATAAATATGTTGTATAGTATATTAAAAGGTGACGAAGTGAATTCTGTGCAGAGGAAAGGAAACACAGAGTGGGAAGAGCAGGATGGGGCATGTTAGAGCTCAGGGTTATGATTTGTGATAGGATGAGCAGGGTAGATCTTCTTAAAAAGATGATACTTGAATAAATACTTGAAGGAGGTGAGAAAGAAGTCTAGGGAGAGTTTTAGGCAGGGGAACATCCAGGTGGGCTAGTGCCTGGTGTGTTTGGGGAACACAAGGGCAGTATGGCCAGAGTGGTGGGAGGAGGAGTGTGGGGTGAGAGAGGGTGGGGATAAGGCCCCAGCAGCCCACATAGAGGTACTTGTGAGCCCCCAGCAGCAGGACTCTGGCTTTTACTGAGGGAGGGGGGGCAGGAATGGGGAGCACTGAAAGGGAAGACTTAGCACTGACATGACCTATGTTCCAAAACGCTCGCCCTGACTGTTGTACTCAAACTAGGGTAGAAGCAGATAGAGCAATCTGCCTCAAACTAGTGAGAAATCTTTTTGGCCAGGCCCAGAGATGGCATCTCTCTCATCCCATCACCTCCACTGGCTAGAATTCAGTTGAATGGCCCAGACATGTGGCTAGGAAGAAAAGGAAACAGGTTCTATGAACAGCTGGCCCCGTCCGTGCCACCAAAGGCTTACAATGATCTAGGCGTGAGCTCCTGATAGCAAGAAGCAGAGTGTTATTAGTGGAAGTATTAGGAAATTATCAAATTCTGGATATATTTTCATGGCAGAGCTGGACAGAATTTATTGGAAGACTGGATGTGGATTGTGAAAGAAAGGAGTCCAGACTAGCGAGCCTGAGCAACTGTACAGATGGAATTGCCATCAACCAAGTGAGGGTCTGTTGCTGATGGAAAAGGTTTTAGAGGAGAGGTCAAGAGTCCAGCTTTCCTGTAGGATAAGAGAATTTTATTTGGCACCCAAGGGAGACAGCGAGTGCACAGTACACAGTCTGGGGTTCAAGAGATCCAGGCTGGAGATGGGAAATTGGGATTATCAGTCACTACATGAGTGGTTTAAAGTCTAGAAAATACCTAGCCAGAGAAGAGGATTGAGGACGGAGCCCCAGTGCACCCTGACATTAAGAAGTAGGGAACAGAGGAGGGACCAGCAAAGGAAGCTGGGAAGGAGCAATGAGGGAAGAACATAAGGAGTCCTGGAAGCCAAGAGAAGAAGGTGCTTCAAAGACAAGGGAGTGTAAAAAGGCAGTAAGTGCTGCCGGTAGGGCGGGTAAGACAGGCACTGGGATCGGCCTCTGATGGGGAAGAAGGAAGCAGCAAGAATGGGACAGGAGCAGAATGTGTTTAAGAAGTGGGAGGAGAATCAGGTACAGCAAGTGTAAGTAAGTCTTTTAAAGAGTATTTTTTATAAAAGGAAGCTAAGAAATTTGGTGGCTATTGGAAAAAAATGGGTTCAAGGATAGGTTTTTTTTTTTTATCTTGAAGATAAGACTTTATTGCCCAGCCATTAAAAGCATTCAAACATATATTTTTCTACATAACTTATTGTGAGGTGATCAATGTTAGATAAAATATTCATTTTCATCATCGGCTTCAATTCATGTGTTCTTGACCGATCTTCATTTTTCCTTCCATTTGAATGCCTTTGAGGCAATGCGGAATTTTTATTTTGAAGGGGGCCTGGAGAGGCAGAGGGAGAGGGAGGATCTCAAGCAGGCTCCACTCAGCACAGAGCCAACTCAGGGCTCCATCTCACCACCCTGAGATCATGACCTGAGCCGAAATCAAGAGTCAGAGGTATAACCGACTGAGCCACCCAGGGGCCCCTACAGTGAAGAATATTTAACCGCCATAGTTAGAGACTTAAACATTCCTCTGCAGCTCCCTGCATGCTTGTCACATGAGCTGTGCTCCTAGTGGTTTCATCACAGTCATCCTCTGTGAGACACTTTTGGAAAACATCAGGATAGCCCTCATTCATCTTCACTTCATCGACTCTGTTGCACCTCCAAGAGCCCGGCGAGGTGCCCTCCTCCTTCAGTGGCTGCGTGGAAAAAGAGGGAAAGGTATTTTTAATGAGAGAAGTCACAAACAGATCTTATGTTGATGTTAATGATCCTACAGAGAAAAGAAAATAATGATGTAGCCGACGAACTTCTGGAGTAATGTGCTTGGGTTAGCCAGAGGGGATATCGTTTAATGTGAAGTCATGGGATTAGCTTTAATATGAGCGTGGTCTGCTAGTCCAGAGTCGTGAATGGGAAGACAGAGCCACACTCTGGGGCGGAACAGAGAAGAGACAGAGTCAGAAGGCAGGAATTGGCTTTATTATTCCCCCAGCTGGGTAGTCCTCCAAAAATAGTTACCCAGTGATGGGTGTTTTTTTTTTCCTTTAGTTATTCTTTTACTCCAGATATATAAAATACGTATTTTGTACCTTTATAATTTTATCAATATCATTCATAGTTGTCTTTTCCAGGCTTATTGAGTTTGACATACAGCACTGCGTGAGTTTAAGGTATATGACGTCATGATCTCTCTTGCACATACTGTGAAATGGTTACCATAGCAAGTTTAGTTAACATCCATCATCTCACGTTGATACCAAAGGAAAAAAAAAAAGGAAAAAAAGTATTTCCCTTCAGATGAGAGCTCTTAGGATCTACTCTCTTAACTTGCAAATACACCCTACTGCGGCGTTAACTAGTCGTGGTTTTCTACGTTAACATCCCCCATATGAGATGGGTTTTTCTGGGTTTTTTTGTTTGTTTCTGTTTGTGTGTATGTATGTGTGTGTGTGTGTGTGCGGGGGCGGGGGGGTGGGGGGTGGGTAGTATTATGAGCTCATGGATTTTTATATACTTGATGTGTTTCCATTCATGCCAGCTCTATTCCTTTTTAATTCATATTGTTCCACCTTTAGGCACTGGGGGACCTTCAAGTCTGTCCTTGTGACATGATGTCAGTCATCTAGTCATTGTTTCTTTTCTTTCTGCCCTGGAAATGGCCACTTTCTAAGGAGCCCTGGTTGGTTTTGGTGGTAGGGGGTATGTAGAGACCACATCCCCAGAGCTTGTAGTCTTACCACCTATTTTCTAGGTCTGCTTGCCCCTCTGTGGGCCCACTACAGGCAGCCTTGTCAGATGCCTCTCGTAGAAACCCAGGTGGCACATGTTCTCCTTCCTGAGATAAATACCCTTCAATGAACTTTGCTCCCAGGACATGGGCCATTCAGGTGAGCCTGGAGATCAATGCCTTTTGCATCCATTCCCGTGTTGCAATCTTCCCACGTCTTTCCACAAACACTGGAACAGAGCCAAGCAGCATGAAGTTTGTGCCCATTCGCACCTCTGTATCAGGGGTGGGCTGAGCCAGGAGGCAGGCTGGAGCATAAGCCCTCAGAGGAGCAGTGGGAGGAGCCTGCTCTCAGGTGGGCATGGCATGCCTCCCACCTTCTTCCAGGCAAGGACACTGGCCCCATCTCGGCATTTGCTAGCTGAGTGATTGCAGCATGTCATCCCTCCTACCAGCTGCTCATTCACAAAAAGAGACCACACCAGCCTCACAGGGTCCTTGTAAAGATCCAGTGAGAAGATCCATTTTAAGCAACTGGCTCAGGACACTTAACAGACAATAAATAACCATTACCTGCCCTTCCCCGTGTCACTTACCCTCTGTTATGCAATCAGATGGCTCAGAATTGAAAAATACTGTGTCTCTCTGAAAGTGCTGCTGCTATTTTTACCTGTCCCTTCACAAAAGGTCACAGGTATGTCCTGTTGTTGGGGAGAGGGCAGCCCTGACTCACTTCCTCCCCCACTGCTGCGCCTGCTGGGCCACATTGGATGGGACCAGGCTGTTCACAGAGAGCTGCCCAAGGAGTCCTGCTCCTTGACATTCAGGAGGGATTTCATAAAATCACGGTCTTTGCGGGAGGCTGGGCTGACTTCCCACTTTCTGATTTGCTCATGCTTCTTTACCTCCCTGGCCATCCTCTTCCTGAAATTGACCACTGCTCCTCCCAAAGTTAGCCAGGATTAGCAGGTAGTTGATAGTCAAATTTGAGGCTGACATTTTTGGGCTTGAAGCAAGTGATAAGACTCCTTCCTTTAAAAGACAAGAATGAGGGGTGCTTGGGTGGCTCAGTCTGTTTAGCATCTGCCTTCAACTCGGGCCATGATCCCAGAGTCCTGGGAGGGAGCCCCAGGTTGGTCAGCTCAGTGGAGAGTCTTCTTCTCCCACTCCCTCTGCCACAACCCCTGCTTGTGCACACTCTCTCTCTCTGTCAAATAAATAAATATAATCTTAAAAAGAAAAAAAGATGAGAATGAGTATACACCTGTGGTCTACAACCATGACTGCATATTGGAAGGACCAGAGGAGCTTAAAAATACTTTATTATTATTATTTTTTGTATTTTTATTGGGTCCCATCCCAGAGACTCTGGATCATTGATCTGAGGCATAGCCTGGGCATTGGGCTATTTGATAAACTCCTCAGGTGACTCTGCTATGCAGCAAAAGATGAGAACCGACAGAAGGTAAATGCACACACAGGTGTCTGCTCCCACACAAGTGTCTCTTCAGCTGGGAGCTGCAAAGTAAAGTTTGCCTTTCTCTGATTCCTAGAGCTCTCCTACTGTGACTCTGGGTGAGGCGAAAGATGGAGCACCCACCAAGTCACGGAAGGCTTGTGGGCCATGCCCTGAAGTCTGGGCTGGACCTTGCTGAGCCCCTTGTTGAAACATTTTCAGTAGATTGGCAGCTGGGGTCAGGTCTGCTTTGTAGGAAATAGTGTCTGGCAGCATGGAGAGAAGGGAGGGGAGTGGGGATGCTCGGAGGAGGCCAGGACACCCCTGGAGTCTCCGTGCGAGATACAAGAGCCTGAAACAAGGCGAGTCATGGCAGATGGCAAGGGCATGGGGAGTGAGAAACAGAGGGCTTCACCTGCTCTTTCAGGTGGGGAACACGTGCCCTCTATGTGCCAAGCCCAACCTCCCCATCACCTCTCGGCATTAGGGCCTTTTGTATGCAGGCCTCATCGTCTTCTCGGAGTTATTTCTTAATCAGCATGATGAGCCACATTTCTTATGCTTTTGTTTGGAGCCAGGCATGTGGCTAAGAACTTCTCACTTTACCATTAAGAAAACTGAGGCTTAGTGAGGTTCAGTGACCTGCCCAAGGTCACACAGCCAGTAAGAATTATATATATAATGTATATAGGTTTCTGACTTAACCCCTACACAGCTGCTCTCTCCCCTTCCTACCTGTGATATTATTTTTTTTAAGATTTCATTTATTTATTCATGAGAGACAGAGAGAGAGGCAGAGGGAGAAGCAGGCTCCATGCAGGGAGTCCTCAGGATCATGCCCCAGGCCAGAGGGGGCACTAAACCGCTGAGCCATCCAGGCTGCCCCCTACCTGTGATATTCAAATGCCCCCTCCCTACCCTTCCATCCCCCACCCCCTCCCCACCGAGGCCATATCATTTTAAGTTAAATCTCAGAACTGACCGTACCCACAGGCTTCATCTGAGTGTCCATCCTGGTCATTCCTGGCCAGCCCAGCCTTGGAGTCTGGTTGCCCACACCAACAGGAGGATCCAATCTGTATTTACATCAGGTAAGTCGGCCAACCTCTTAAAATAGTTCTAATTTATAGGATTTCACCTTGTGCTACCTCATAACTAAAAATACCCCCTAATCCCTTAAGTTTTCCACATGCTTAGGCATTGAAGCCCCATAACTTTCTTTTCAGGTGAAAAAAATTAAAAATAGTATTGGTAATGAATTTAACCTTTTGAACAGGCAGAGATTTCTGTATAAGACAGGTTCCCAGCACACCTAGAGAAATCTGGAAGGCAGGGGATTTACACTTTCAGAAATTTTATGTCAACACTGTTGGAAATGCTACCTGGAATGATGGCCACAATAATTGGAAATAACTTCTTAAGGCTCTGTCAGTTTCCAATAGTGATCTTTTTTTTTTCTTTTCAAGATTTTTAAATTTATTTAGAAAGAGATTGAGAGAGCAGAAGCACAAATGGGCGGGTGGGGGTGGGCAGAGGGTGAGGGAGAGAATCTCCAGCAGACCCAGAGCTGAGCGTGGAACCAGAGGTGGGGCTCCATCCCACAAACCCTGAGATGACAACCAGAGCCAAACACAAGAGCCAGGCACCCAACTGACTGAGTTGCCCAGGCACCCTGCAATAGTGATGGTTTACTTCATCTTCTTTACATATCACGTGGTTGTGATTAACATTTAGTGAGTACATAATTTGGGGCAATGCTGAGCTAAGGATTTTCCTGGATTATCTCTCATTCTGACATCACCAATTTACGCATAAGGAAACTGAGGCTCAGAGAGGCCAACTTGCACGAGTTTCCAAGATGGAGTGGAACAGAAACTACATTTGAAACTGGGTCTGTGTAACCCGAACACATGCTCATAACCATTCACTATATTGTTAGGGTTCTCGATAATAACCACTATAGCCTAATTTGTGTACTAATGCTGGCCACATTACACAGTGCACCTATTGGCAACATTTTCTCTGAGTTTTGCTTTAAAAACGTGTATATTGCAGTGGTTTTCCCCATAGAGACTATGGTAATATTTCTATTTAACTCTGTTGTGGAAATGACATCACTGGTGTGTTTCAAATACATTTATTGTCGGTCATGGTTAATATTCAAAGGGGTAATGATTGGGAAATCATTTCTTGTCAAGATCTTTGCACACCAGCTACGTCTCTGCTTGCTGTGTGGTATGGTAGGGGTGTCAGTCCCCTGGGCAGCCTGTGGCAGGGGTCCACTTAGCCTTCAACTCAGTGTGGGACACCAGGTAAGTGCTTTCTTTCTCTGGGTCTTGGTTCCTAAGATAAAAAGTGTCTTGCAGCTCCATTGTTCTCTGATTCTCTCTGGACAGCTGCTGGTAGGACACTGGTGACTCTCGGAAGGTTCCTCTGGCTCTATGATTTTACAGTATTATTGTTGGATATAGTATTGTCCTTTTCTAAAAACAGGAACCAATCTCTATTTTGCACAACCTGTATCTCCCAGTCTATGGCAATTACAAACATCAACCTCTTGTTAAAACAGTCGATTCAATAAGATGTTTCTGAAAAAAAGTAAAATCATCAGGACTCAGGCATTTGCATCCTCTGAAGAATAGGTAATCCAGTCACCTGACCACCAATCCCCCTGATAAGCCAGCTTGCAGTGGCAGGGTTGGGGGGTGGGTTGGGGAGGGGGACACCCAAGAGCATTTAGTCATGACCAAGTGCATTTAGAAATTCTGTTCATCATATGGCCTTGCCAGAGCCACCTGCTGGCCATATTGCTCTCTCTGTGTAGTTGAGTGTTTTGGAAATTAAAACTTCATCATCAGTTTGAAAGAGCTCTTTGGTGATTCTTGGGGTGCCTGGGTGGCCCAGTCAGTTAAGCTTCTGACTGATGCTTTCAGCTCAGGTCATGATCTTAGAATCATGAGATCAAGCCCCTCCTCAGTGCAGAATTGGCTTGAGATTCTCTCCCTCTTCCTCTCCCCCCTTTCTCCCCACCCCACCTGCTCTCTCTCTAAAAGGAAAAAGAGAGGGGAAGGGGAATAGAGAGTTCTGTGGTGATTCTTTTGGAAAAACTAAGAATTATTTGGGGATATGGATATAATTTCCTCTAGCTCTATTTGGGGAGAGAAATTTTTGTGTGCTAGATCTTATTTAAATATGGCAGTTCTGTGATTTTGGTACTACAACTGTGAGCTCCTTTACCAGATTGGGACCCTGTGGGTAGGATCCATATACAATCTCATCTGGCCCAGAGTAAGTTCTCAAAGACTGCTTGTTGAGTGAATGAGTACATGAAAGAATGGTTAAATTCCAGCATCCAAGAGGGCTTTAAATTCAAATTTCTTGACTTTTACCTTATAAGGATCACTGAGTTTCTATGGGGGCCATATATAATTATCTCCCTTATGTTACATACACATTTTATATGTTTTATAGGTTCTTCTAATATTGAAGAAGATGGGACGAGAGTAATGGTTTATGGTTGTTAAGATTTTCCAGTAGGCTTTGTGATTAGAGTGTATGACTTTCTTTTGTATAAAATAATATGTGAACAGAGGCAAGAAACCACATAAGAGAAAAATAAATGCCAGAAGAATTTTCCTTCTTCATTTAAGTAGAACTGAATGAAGAATTTGTTCAGGTTTTACCATAAAGATGAGTCTTGTAAAAACTTCAGTTTGGTATTCTGTTGGGTTTAGTTGAAATAACATACTAACCCTAGTAAATTTTTTTAAAAATACAGTCTTCAAGTAAAACAACATCTTACCTATAAATATGATTCTTCAGTTTGGATAAATGAATGTAAAGACAGGTCAACTGGTGAATCAAGTTCAAGAACTAACATTATCTGGATAAATTTTTAAAAGTTGCCCTCTGGGGTACCTGGCTGGCTCAGTCACTGGAGCATGCAATTCTTGATCTCAAAGTTGTGGGTTCAAGCTCCACCTTGGGTATAGCTATTACTTGAAAATAAAAAATCTTTATAAAAAATAAATAGAAGTCACCCTCTGAAGGAAATTCTTGCACATGCTGCAATTTGGATGAGCCTTGAGGAAATTATTCTCAGTGAAATAACTCAGTCACAAAAAAGACAAGTACTGTGTGATTCCACTTATGTGGGGTACTTAGAGTGGTCAAAAACATAAAGACAGAAAATGTAATGCTAGTTGCCAAGGGCTGGGGAAGGGGGAGGGAGTGTTTAATGGGCATAGGGTTTCAGACTTGAGAAGACTCATGGGGATGGATGCTGGTGACGGTTGTACAATGTGAATGCATTTAACACCACCGAACTGTATACTCAAAAATGCTTAAGATAGTAAATTTTACGTTACATGCACACAATAATTACAAGGTGAAAAAAAGGTCACCGTCCAACTTGGTCAGTATAGAGTGACTTCTAGAACTTTGTGTCTTCCTCATTGCGTGGACAGGATGAGTACATTTTCACTTTCATCAGGTTGGGCAGAAGCATGGAATGGTGATGGTTGCTCTTTGAAGTTTAAACATGGCAAGAGGGACATCTGGGTGACTCAGTGGTTGAGCGTCTGCCTTCAGCTCAGGGCGTGATCCTGGGTCTGGGGATTGAGTTCTGCATCAGGCTCTCTGTGGGGAGCCTGCTTCTCGCTGCGCCTATTCTCTGACTCTCTCTCTCTCTCTGTCTCTCATGAATCAATAAATAAAATCTTTTTTAAAAAAGTAGAAGAACTCTGTCAGGCAGCTGTGATGATTTGCTATGGCCTTAGGGGGGATGGGAACATCTCCCTCCCACCCCCAAGAGCCACACACTGAAATCATGGGTAGCAGCTGCCCTTGGCTTTGAGACACCCTCTTGGGAACCACCTGCTTTGGGGCTGCAGGCAGCTGGAGTCTGGGGAGCAGCTTCCCTGTGATTCCTGCTCTCCCAGATTTCCTGAGAGCAGACTTCCTCAGCCCTACTCAATAGTCATGTACTTCTTTGGATTAAATCTCTTTTTACTTGAAATACTTAGTGTCTCCTTTTCTCCTGAATGAATCCTGATTGTTAGACTATTTTCACCTTACTGGACCTTTCAGGGAAAAGTGAGATTTTCAGGTCTGTGTTGTCTAACCTCACTTCTGGGTGACCCTGAGTCCCAGGGTTCTGGTAGTCTTGGAATAGAAGTGGGGAGGCACTGTCCAGCCGTTGCGGGTAAATGAAAGTTCTCCCTGGGCAAGCCCAAAGCATGGGGTCCCAGGGGGAGAGTAGGAGGAGCAGTGTGTGTAGGTGGAAACCTGGCAGTTTATCAGAAATAATGGTTAGTGGAAGAATCTTTTCAGAGAGTCTAGTTGGGGAGGCTGGCTGTGGGGCTGCTGAGTCAGTTTTCACAGACACATTTCTCTGGCCATTAGAGGGCATGTGTGAGGAAAGAGACCCAAAAGCTGAGTAAATATATTGTCTTTATAGAGGAATGACATCACGCACAGATTTAACTTGCTTTGACTGAACTGGAGCCATGTCTTCTATATAGAATTAAAAGTACTATAGACATGCCTGGGTGACTCAGTTAAGCATCCAACTCATGGTTTCAGTTCAAGTCATGATCTCGAGGTCTTGGGAACAAGCCCCAGGTTGGACTCTGTGCTCAGCATGGAGTCTGTTTCAGATTCTCTCTCCATCTCCCTCCTGCTCACTCTCAATCTCGCCCACTCTCTCTCTCTCAAATAAATAAATACATAAAAACTTTTTAAAATGCTATATCTAAGGACTTATGGTAAATTGAATTATTTTTCCTATTTCCTCACTCCTCAGTTGTGGTGCTAGACAGCCACATTTGGCCATGGCCTCATGGTGTGAGAAATATACTTCCCTGTCCCTTGACTTTGGGCTTGAGCATATGACTTGCTTTGGCCAATGGGATATTAACAAATGTTGATGCAAGGAGAAGCTTAAAACACACTTATGTGGTCACTCTCTTGTGCATCTGCCATCCCATGGGAAGAATGGCAGCCAGTGTCTCTCCAGCATGAGCCCCAGAGAGACTGCAACAGACCCAGAAGCACATGAGTGATACATAAATGCTTATTATTGTTTTCCAGGGAGAGTTTGGGATTGTTTGTTACCCAGTGAACTTGTGGTAATGGCTACCTGATACAGTTGAATATGTCACATCATAGATACTATTCCTTATGGAATAACTGAATACTTTTCAAGGATAGCTTTGAACACATTCAATTTTCACAGTCAATGCACTGACTTTAGACTCAAATTCATGCCAAGAGGAGATTCCATCCCATCTTCAAAGACAACTTGGTTTCTCTTGTTGGATGAGTAAAAATTGTTTCAGGTTGCTGCAGTTCATATCCTAGCTGACCTCTGTACCTTCTAGATAATGAAGAATAAGCCTAGAATTGATGTGGAGCAAAACTAATTCTGCATTTACAGGCCCACAGAAGTCTCTTTCTTCTTCTTTTTTTTTTTTTTAATTTTTTTATTTATTTATGATAGTCACAGAGAGAGAGAGAGAGGCAGAGACACAGGCAGAGGGAGAAGCAGGCTCCATGCACCGGGAGCCCGATGTGGGATTCGATCCCGGGTCTCCAGGATCGCGCCCTGGGCCAAAGGCAGGCGCCAAACCGCTGCGCCACCCAGGGATCCCCCTCTTTCTTCTTCTTATCAGCATTTAAAAATGGTGCTTTCAGATAACTTTATAATTATGTTCATTTTCCATTTTGCTTAGTGAAATTTACACAGCAGAGAAGTGTCTTTAAGAATGAACAAACTAAAAAAAAAGGCACGAACAAACTGAGAAGTATACATGATCATTCATTTGGCACTATCTTCTAAAATTTCACACTTCGAGGATAAGCAAAATTAGTATAATTTTCTTCTTAAATTGCTTACTAACATTGTAAGTGAGCCAGTGCAAGAGAAAGGAAATTATAGCTTTCAATGGGATACGACAAGGCAAGCCTTTGAGGGTTTTAGTGAACACAGTGATGCTAACAGATGCCAACCCTACCGACCCTACTGATTCCCCACTGACGGCTCCTTGAAAGTGACCTGAACTGTCTGGCTCCTGAGGGCCCCTTTGCTTATAACACCAGACTCTGGGTGGTCAACAGGTAATATTTCAGTCACGAAATTTCTACACTGGCTTTTGGTACCCAAGTTGAAGGTCTGTGGTAAATTATTCTAGCAGTTGTTTCTTAAGATGAAAAGTCTTCTTTCCATTGGGTAGAGATGAGGGTATATCCTGGTTGCTATGGTTACTCAAGCCCCTTCTTTGAGTTTGGACAGCACCACCTGGTAGCCAAGAAAACCAGGTTTATATGAGCCCCATACTCAAAATATTCCATCTGGGGGAGAAGCTGGATTGAGAAGCTTCCCAGGCTGTTTCTTACTGTCTGGGTCAAGGACAAACAAGAGGTACCTCTGAAGTAGCTTGCTTAGGTACTTCTGCATTACCTGGCCCAGCTCGACCCCGCTGGGCCCTGCTTTCTGTTTTCTCTCCAGATCTCGGGTGGACAAAGGCAAGTGTGGCGAAACTCACGGGACAGCCTGGGTCTGGGTCCCTGCCTCAACACGTTATTAATTGAACATAGGCAGGTCACTTAACTAATTTAGGCCTTACCTCATCATCTGTAAAATGGAGGCAGTCACAGCACCCGCCCTATAAGCACAACAGGTGTGCAAATTCAACCACGTCATCCTGTAAAGGGCCTGGTATGCCGTGTGTTCCCAGCTAATGTTAGCTGCTATAAGAGAAATAACACTTGCTCTTATGAAGGCTGCTTCTGCCATAAGGTAGGGCCCCTCTCAGGTGCGGGAGACTTTAAACACAATGACAGCAACACGATAGTCCCCTGCCCACCACCTCACCCTTCCATCAGCTCCCAGAGGCTCCAGGTAAGGTGGCCCAGTATTTAGGGATGTGGCACTCGGCATCCCCAGGCTCCCGTGGACCCTTTTACCCTGGTGAAGACTAGGGGGTCACAAGCCCCAAAGCTCGCTCTCCGCCCCCCTGCAGTGGGTAGAGGGGACTGCTTACCGTGGCCCCACACAGTACCAGCCACAGCTGATTGCCGAGGAAGAGAACCACGACGTGGGGCGACATCCCCAGCCTGCAGGGGCTGGTTTTGATGTCTTATTTCAGATATGTTGAAGCTGCCCCAAGCTCCCCCAGGCTGCTCTCTCTTGTGGTTTGACACAGTCGTCTGTCACTGGGTACATGCCGTTTGGGGCTGCTGTGTGACAGGCAGGGCCATGTCATTCGTGAGCCACACAGTGACACTTACTCTGAAATGCACCACATGGAAAAGCCCGTGCACAGCCTGCCTTTCATTTCTTTGCTGCGTTCAGCACCTGCTG
Organism: Vulpes lagopus; assembly: GCF_018345385.1. Classification (NCBI taxonomy): domain Eukaryota; kingdom Metazoa; phylum Chordata; class Mammalia; order Carnivora; family Canidae; genus Vulpes; species Vulpes lagopus. Next base: position 20,190,464 of record NC_054833.1, read on the forward strand.
CCCCTTTCTTAGCTCCTGACATCGGAGTTTGGAAGAGGCACATCTGCTCTTCCACTCTGCTCCAAAATGCACTGTTGAGAGGTTTCTCAGCTCCTTTCAAAAAGCCCTAAAAGAACACCGGGTCTTGTGGGGAGTGGACAAAGCTCGTGGAGCGCAGTGTGGGGAATCTCCCCACAAGGCTCTGCTACATCTGGGAAGACGGACTTTGCTTCCCCTGGCTCTTGTCTTCACTTTCTCAGACTGCATTGCAAGTTGTGCTCACCTGCCCCTTATTTCAAAGTGCAAAATGCTGGGGTACGAAGCCCTGCCACGGAGGGCCTGACAACTGTTGGAGGAGCCACCCAGAACATGGCATGATAAACATCCGGATACAACAGTGGAGGAGAACAGGAGAACAGGACAGACAAGGATGTGCCTGATTCTTCCTAATGCACCTCATGCAGATGCGTATGGGGAGAGGAGTTGGTCAAGAAAAGAGTACCCAGGAGCTGACCATTAAGAAGGTTCTCAAGGGACACCTGAGTGGCTCAGTGGTTGAGCGTCTGCCTTCAGCTCAGGTCGTGATCCCGGGGTCCTGGGATCAAGTCCTGCATCGGGCTCCCCACAGGCGACTTGTTTTTCCCTCTGCCTGTGTCTCTGCCTCTCTCTGTGTGTCTCTCATAAATAAATAAATAAAATCCTTTTTTTTGGGAAAAAAAAAAAAAAGCTTTTGAAAGAATTCCCCAGGTGGAAGAAAAAAAGAGCAGGGTGGAGACAGGTAAAAAAAAAAAAAAAATTCAACCTGAAAGGGGAAAAAAAAAGCATGAGAAAGTCTGGGGCAGGAGAGTCTGGGAACGGAGACTCCAGCACATTCTCTGGAGTGTCTGAAATCTGGGATGTGAAAAAGGAATGATATTTAAAAGGCCGGTAGGGCCAAAACAATGAAGAAAAATACATTTAGCGAACTTTTGTGAATTATTCCTCTGTATAGTGTCCTCAGGGCACACCTGTAAAACCAGCGATTGTCCCAATTTCATAGGTCAGCAGAAGGGAAAAAGAACAGGAGAAAAAAAAATGGAAACAATGGGTACTTTTGCCTGTTATTCCATTTGTTCCATGTCTCAAAGGATGATTCACATTAATGTATATAAAATAAATTGGTCAATAATTGGTGCATTCCACAGAATGTTATGTTTTGCTTTTATCATACACTAAAATAAACACTTAAAAAAATAATGGACATACCCCTTTCTTTTCCTTCTTTTTTTTTTCTTTTCTGTAGATGAAGGTCAACAGTAAATCAACCTAGAAATGATTTTTTTTTTTTTAGATTAAAAGCTCAACTGTTTCTTCCTATGGGAAGAAAAGGTAAATAAAGTCAGAAGACTGAAATGCCTTGCCTAAGTTATGAACATAAGATACCTAATTTCCAGTCCAACCCAACAAATTCATTTGTAAAATGTTAGGAATAGAAGATAAGTCACCTTGAGGAGCCCCATTTTATAGATGGTGAAATTGAGATCCTTCAAGAGGTGAAATGAAGGCATATGGCCTTAAAATTGCCAAAGAGGCAAAACTTAGAGAACCCCCTCAGACAGCCAGTGTCGTCTACGGATACAGACTTCCTTACTCCTGATCATAGCAAGAGAAGCAGCTCATGTGCTATTTGAAGGCGGTTGGTGGCACCATCTTTGCTTGCAAAGGGCAGTGTCATTCTGCAGAAGCTCAAAGAGCACCCCTCCTAATAAGCACTTCTTGGAGACCTTGGCTGGAGAATTATGACCCTACAGGATGGTCTCAGCCTTCTGCCCAGTACATGGCAGTTCCTGTGTGCCACATTCTCAGCTAGCCCAGGGTTGAGGACCCCCTGTCAGTGAACCACCCCTCCTTAGGGGTAAATCAAACTCATAGAGTCACCTTTTGGGCCCCAAGCTATCCACCTGGGATGTGTGAGTGGCGTGGGGGACGGAGGCCTGAATCTTCCAAGCCAGGAACAGGCAGACATTGTCACCTGCCTTACGTGACCCAGATTTCCTTTCTCCCCTGCAACAGAATTTATATCTCTATTTCCTCTTGTTCCTGTGTGAGTTTGGCTCTCTGCTTTGGTCTTTTAGCTCCTTAGAAATGTGGCCTTAGTAACCGAGGGGGAACGTCTGCTTTCACAGTGTGTATAAGTGACACAATGAGGCAACGTAGCCTGATCACCAGCCCTGCAGAGGCGTTTAACTCACACGCCCTCCACAAAAAGCCCCTTTGCAGTACACAGTGGGATTACTAGGAACAGATGCTGGACAAGCTCTCAAAGAGAAAATAATGACAGGGAAGAAAGCTTGAGAATAGCAAGGCAAAGAGAATTGAGAGACATATACACAGAAGAGTAATAAATAGCACATATCAAATATTGTTCTGGGGAAAATCTATCAATCCATGTATCCTACAAACATAGATTGATAACCTACCACATGCCAACACTGTGCCCACTCACATGCCTGACTGAGCTAGGATTGCTGCCCCGACCTGACTCATTCAAACTGAAATCCTATAATTGAGAGGAAAGAGGACCTAAAAAGCCAAATCCTCCAAAATGCCAAATCTGAGCAAATCTGACTGGCTGTGCAAATCAATCAATCTCTCTCCTCCGAGACCAGTCTTGTCCCTTCTCTTTGGCTAAGGGTATCCCAAGATGCCTCACTTCCATCCCTATCAAGAATCATCTCACTGCACACTTCAAATGGAGAAGAAATCTCCAGAATTATGGAGTTTCTTTTTTTGAACAAACCTTTTATTTTGGAATACTTTCAGATTTTTAGAGAATTGCAAATTTTCCCTAGACCCCTCATCTAGTTTCCTTGATGCTCTTGTCTTACATTACCATCAGTATTAACTGAACTCCAGACTTTAATGCCCTAGTTTTCCAATTACTCAGGCCTTTTTTTTGTTCCAGGACCTTCTCCAGGATATCACACTACATTTAGCAGGATTTTGTTTTGAGGCTCATGCGTTTGTAGAGAAAATTACTGAAAGTAAAGGAGGCCGTTGCTAAGTGTTTAGAATTACGACTAATAATTCCAAAGACTAGCTCACATTTCCCCCATCTTATGTTTATACAACAGCCTAAATAATTAGCTGAGCTAACAGTCATTTCTAAAAGAAGGTTTTCAGATTTTTTGTTGTTGTAATTGCAAAATGTGTTTTCTACTCTTGGCTCCCCTTGGCCCAGAAAGAACTGCTGCTAACTCTGTTTAGTGGATCACAGAGATTTCCCTTCAGGGTCAGAATTCCTGTTCCCTTGGAGTTCCACAAGTTTGGAGGAAGAGAGGATTGTGTTCATGTTCCCTAAAGAGCCTAGTGGAAGTTTCTCTTCTCTAACTAAAGTCTAAGAAAATGCAGCCTCCTAAAAACTCACACCACAGTTGTGGGGCTAAAAACAAGCCAGATGCCCAGTTAAGAGCTAGCCTGCACTTCTATAAAGTGTTGTTACCACTTGTGTAGCAACTTTTTCATGAAAAGATTCTGGAATGGGGATGGTGGGAGGCAAAGATCCATGTGCAAATTCAGAGACAGGCATACTCAGGGCCCCCACGCTGTATGAAGGGTTCTGGAGTGACTACCAGACTTTTCCTTGGAGCACACTAGAGTGAAAATAGTTACACTGCTGCATTTCTGATGAAATCTGCTAGTTCCCAAAAGATCGAGTTTCAGATGATTCATTTTTGCCACAAATTCTGCTTTCCCCTCATTAACCAACATATTGGCTTACTTATCTCTTTAGCAGAGAGGAGGATTTTGAGGTTGATGGCAGTGACAGTTGTCATTCATATTATTGCTCAAGTATTCAGTGTTTTGACACAGAGTGCATGCTTAGTAATAATACTATTTAATCAAGAAGGATAAATAAAAACTTAGAGGATCACCAAATTAAAAAGAGCTACTTTGAGGGAATGGTTTGTGTCTTGTCGGCTATGGGCAGAGCATGGAAAAGGAAGAGAGTTGAGAGAAGGGGTGGAGAAGGAGAACATTCACTTTGCAGGGATGTATCTGGACACCAAGACTCTAGGCACATCTTTTTTTCTCCTTCGGGAAGCACTTTCCCCTGTACACTTTTATTTCTGATTTATAAATTTTTGTCAGAGAAAAATTTAACCTCAAGAAACCATCTTTTAGGACCTCATTTTGTCTTTCCCCATAGGATAAGAAAAAAAAAAAGACTTTATGCTTAAAAAAAATGTTTTTCTAAACAAGAGTGAATCATGTTATTTTAATGACGACCTTCAAAATATTGTTTTTCCTCATTTAATAAATTATATTCTGCGTTTCATTCTTTAAATGAATTATGCAATTATTTTTTAACAAACTACAAAAGCATCTGCATTTTTTATTGCATATACGTTAACATACATTGAAATTTAGCTATCGGTTATAGCATTAAAATAGATAAAATAGGTTTATTTATGTAATTTTGTAAATTTGTTTCTCAATAGTAAGAAAAGGGAAAGGATTATAGATTACTATTTATAAGCTCTTCGCCACAAATATTTCATTGCAGGGCACATAGTAGACACTTACATAAATGAATATTGTGGTTCTTGGCTCATCTGCTATTACATCGTATAAAAACAACTGGATTGATTTTTGGGTAGAGGATATGCTTGGGATAACATGGCTTAAAAGGATGTGTGACAGACAACATTCCGTTTGGACACCTAAGCTATACTGACAGAGAAAGGCAGATACCCGCCCAGATAGAGGAAATGGGTCAAATTAGATAACCTCCTGACCACCAGTCAGAAGTGACATTTATAGACTAGGATGGACTGAATTGGAAACATAGAAAAGTAGTGGTTTCATGTATGACCCCCAAATTAAAAATCAATGGAACAGATGCACCCAACTGCACAAAGTTTTGTGCAACAGAGCTATTTCTGACCTTAGGAACCCAGAGCTGCTCTTGGGTGATGAGTAGCAGAGATTTATTTATTTCATGAGAAATTCTTCTACACCTTCTTATAGAATATAATTCGTAGATAGATTCTTCTTTACAGTATGAGGAAGCCCACCCCTAGACCTCAATAAAAGAAAAGCCAGATTGGATAAGTTCATCGTTTAGATGTTTTGTTTAGTATTTGAGGTCCTTAGAGACATCTTGATATGTTGTGAAGAATTTTGATCAAATGAATACAAACTTCAGACCCAGTATGGGTTTCCTAAAGGCAAATTTTTGGAATATCATCCTTATGCTCCTCATCACTTTGTTGAATTTCTCCATTAGTTTCCAAGGCCTTCTGTCTAACCAGTGGTCTGCTGTGTGAATAATTCAATAATATTTGACTAATATTACAAACAAGTGAAATTGTACAATAGTCAAAAGTTTCAAGGCTGCTAGATGTCTGAACTGAGCAACAAACCAAGTGCCAGAATCATGAGCAGACTTCTCTGTACTGGCCACCACATATGATCACTTGATATGGGCTTAGCTTCTCACATGGTTCCAGCTATTTATTTGTGAATGAGAAGCACATTTAATATGTTCCAACACTGAAAAGTAAAAAAAAGCTATAAAACCTTTCCTTCTGACACTATAGTCTAATTCTTCTTCCCGTAGACGACTTATAATTACTTGGTCTCTAACAGAGATATATTATGACATGTAAGTAAATATATATTATATATTTATTTAACTTAACAATACATCTTGGAGCTCAGATTGTATCAATTCAAAGAGATGCCTCATTTCTTCTTAATGTCTGCAATTCAATTCAATTACATACATGTACTGTGATTTATTTCTTTCCTCTTGATGGACATTTAGGTTGTTTCCAATCTCTTGCCATAAAAAGCATGCTCTAATAATGAATAACTTTGTATCTTGATCATTTCTAACATTTCCAGGTATTTGTAGGACAAATTCCCAGAACTGAGAATTGCTGATTCCAGGACCCCATGCATTGGACCTTTCATAAATATTGCTAAGTTGCCTTCATTTTAAGATTATACAAATTTTGACACCTACCAGCTATATCTGGTTTGATTTTAAAGGCAAGATATATTTAAATAATTTAATTGGTTAATTTTCTAAAAATGAAAGGGAAACAGATACCATGACCACTTTGGGCATTGTAAAGCCAATTGAGGCAACTCTGCTGAGCACTCAGCAGAAGTCTATACAAGCTAACCTCAACTCTGCCACCAACTGCAATGTGACTTTGGACAAGTCTCAGTTTCATCTAGGAATGGATGCATCAGCGGGTTTCTGGGCCTTCTGGCTTCTAGTGGGAGTCAGCCATTAGGAGGCTTATCTGACACTCAGGTGTCAGACCTAGGCTGGTAGTAAGGAGCCAAGAGAAAACAGATCAGGGCCAAGCACTGAAAGTGACTATGTCCAGGGAGGCACCGGGAATAATAAGAGCTAACATGTATGTGATGCATTCTATGAGCCAGGCCCTGATCCAAGTGCTTTTCTTGTGTCAATTCACTTCATCAATACTAGAGATAGGTACTATTACTGTTCTTTTACAGATGAGGAAACTGGGGCTCAACGAGGTCACTCAAGCAGTAAGTGACAGAGCTGGGATTTAAAGCTGTGAAGTCTGACTCTAGGATATAAATCTCTGAGAGAATCAAAGGGACCAAAGGATTATGACAAAATATCAGAAGTCTGGAAAACATTTGATGTGCTATCTTCTTGCATGGGGACCTATCCTAGCATGTAGGAAGCTACGATGTAGGTGTCTCTGGCAGGATGAAGAAAAGGGGAGGTAAGGAGATGGATTGATGGACAGATGAATTCAGATGTACTCTTCCTTGGAGGTTAACGTAAACCTGATCTTCAACTTGCAAGTGAGGGACCTGGCCTCATAGTCTGGCAATTTATAGTGGTGTCATTCCAATAGTCTGTGGGAACCAAACACCAGAAAGCTGCTGTATCTTGTTTCATCTACTAGCATCTGAGAGATGAAAAGTGAGAAGAGCCAGACATTATTTCCCCAGCCAGGGATCTTATTACTTAGGTGCCTACTCGTTTGTAGGGCTGTTTGAGCACACTGTCCTAAACTCACAGAGCCTTGGAGATTAGAAAGACTGCTGGAATTAGGACCCACCATTTAGGGCTTTTACAGAATGCTTGCAAACAAAGTAAACAATCCAAAATAGTCATCCTTCTTAACTTAAATCAGGAAGATTTAAATCTGTGGGCGGGAAAAAAATAACCAATTTATTTTAAAATTGCTCTTTTTTAAAAAAAATTATCAGGGCAAGTGTCTTACTAATCACTTGATTAGTAAGAGTTATATTACTATTATAAGCCAGTTTAGACAGGAAACAAAATTTACCAGCAAACCATTTTTTCTTACCAGAATTTATCTCTCAATTAAAAAAAAAAAAGATACTGTCTTGTTTTCCTTCATGCATAACTTCAGGAAAATGGCTTCAATATTTGGCTAAAATTATGGGTGCCCATCCAGGAAGGTAGCCCACTCATGAAAATGCCCCATCACCTCATCTACCCCCAGAAACAATGGCATACTTTGCTGGCGGGTTGTGAATTGAGGAGCTTAGAAGAGGGGTCTATGGTGGACGTCATCAAGGAACTACATGTAGGTATATTCCCTGCAGTGAATTCCACCAATGAATTCACACCATAAACCCCTAAATAATCAGCATTTGGATGTCTGCTATACTAAGGACATTGGCTGTAATATCATTTAAGCAAGAGGCATTTGTCCCTTTCCTTATGTCCCTCTTCCTCTGGGAAAACCCAGAGACCCAGAGGAGAGGGGTAGGAAAGGCCTCAGAGTCAGAGAACCTCCCTACCCCCTCCATTCCAAACTTAGACTGTAACCTTTTTCGTACTCCAAGGTCTTTATGCTGAAAGTCCTCTGTCACTGAGGGGAGGGGAACTGAGATTAGATTTGAGACTGGAGTTTTAAACCGGATAACGTTTTTAATAACAGAATTTTGTTAAATAATTATGGAATCTGCCCAGTTTTTCAATATGGAGCAGAAAGGGGAAATTTTGCATAGCTTAATTGGGCAAGCACAGGGTGGGGGAGGACAGAAATCCATTCATGTTTTCACTTTTCTGAATTCAGACTATTTCACAAACCCGTTATGAGTGTGAGAACTGCAGTGACAGAAAGAGAGAAGGGTGTCATGAGAGCAGATATGTGAAGGCTCAGAGAGATTGTAGCATCTTTAAGGAGTAGAAAGAACCTCCATAGGGTTGAGGCTCAGAGGCTAGGACATGAGGGTTGGGGTATGCCTGGGAGCAGGTGGGGAGAGATGTTAGCAAGATAAGCAGGAAGCAGATCCTAAAAGGCCTTGGCAGCCTTAAGCAGGAAGCTGGTGTTATCCTAAAGGAAATGGGTAGTTGTAGAAATGCTTTAAAGCTGGTGGGGAAGTGAGCAGCAAGATGAGACATGGACTGGAAGAAGGGAAAGTAGAGGCTGTTGTGCTAATCCAAGCAAGAGACGATAACCAAATGGCCCAGGATTGTGGTCAATGAGAGTGAAGAGCATTGCCAACATTTGAGATATATGTAAGAAGCACAATAAACAGAATATGTAGTGAATGGTTGGATGGTGGATAGTAGGATAGATGGAATTCAGGGTTAAGAAGAAGATAATACTCAGATTCTACTTTACCCGATCTTTAATTGATGGCGACAGGTGGAACTTCCTGGAAATGACCCATTTCTTAACTTAGACCCTCTGAATACTGTCCAGTTATCTCAGTCTTTAAAATATCTACTGCCCACATCCTGAGTGGAAAGCTCACACCCCAGCTAGGCAAACCAATTGTAGGGGACCAACTAAAAGGCAAAAAGCCTAATTCAGTATGAGAGGGATTATATCAATTAGCTAGAGCTAGAGTAATGCTGAATAACCTCCCCAAACTCAGTTCCTTAAAAGAACATTATTTTTATTCTCCTGGAACTGTGAGTTGGCTGGGGCAGTTCATCTAGGCTGGACTGCAGTTGGTGTATTGTTTCAACTGTCCATCTAGCAGAGTCTGGCTAGGGTGGTCCTGCTCCACGTTCTCATTCTGGGCTGAAAAGGCAGCAGCTACCTAGAGAAAGTGCGTCTCAGAAAGATGGTGGAAACAAGAGACCAAGCCCTGTCAGGTGGATGCTTTTCAAGCCTTTGATTACATCATGTGTTCACGTTGTATTGATGTTGACTGAAGTAAATCCCAAGGCCAGGCCGAAAGCCAAAGGTCAGGTAGTGTACTTTGCTCATAAAGGTGAAGGTGGGTCAGGAAGGACTATCACTGGGCGGCATAAGTGATGATCTACTAGAAGGATATAGTAGAAGTGTTTTCTTCTATGTGACTCTACATGATACCTGATTATAGGTTGTAAAGGTAGATGGGGGAAATAAATGTACTACCTCAAGCAAGATTGCTGTACAATGAAACAATATCTAAACTCAGTAGGGTATGGGAAAAAATTCCAATCCCACCAAGAATTCCCATTATTTTATAAGTTAGGGATTGCAAGACTTTCCCTAAAAGGATTTGTTATTCCTTTCTAGATGTTAGTCCCAAATTCTATTGAGTTGCTACCGGGTGAGCAGTGGTACCTGACTTATGAGCACATGGACCCAAGGGTTAAACACGCGGATCACAGAGAGACCAAACAGAAAATACACGATTTAGCCATTTATGAATTTTCTACCAGATTATAACTTCAGATTCAAGTAACAGCATAAATATTTAACCTGTTATTCAGCTTGGACCGTTATTAACCACTATCTAATATAATTCTGGTTTTATCTTCCAGACTTGAGGTCAGAAACCTTCCAAGGTAAACGCATTCTTTTCAGTGCGTGGCTCCAACATGGAGGCTTTGAAGAAGTTTTCTCATAAAAACCCTTGCCAGTGACTTGCAATCTGCAATTTCCTCTGTCTTCTGTGTTAATAACACTGTTCCCTTCTTCTGCTGCCTTAATGAAAGTTTCTTATATGTGACTGCAAAGTGTCAAATCTCACAGAAGCCCTCGGGACAATGTTTTAAAAACGTTTTAAGCCTGTTGTCTGCCTTTTAAAATAGGTGAGATTTCAAATCAAATTCCAGTTATCTGGCTTTTCTCAAGATATTGGAAGATCTGGCTCCTCGGGGCCCTGCCGTTGTAGATTGTGACAACTGGCTGGGGCTGGGCAGTGCTGTCCCCCTGCAGGCTGGGCCCCTCTGCCTCTGTTTCCACAGTTGGCATGGCCCCTGGAGGCCGGACAGTTGTCACTACTTTTCATCCTTGTGCCATCTTTGCATGAATGATGGTCGCTCTCTAATCTATGTGATTTTTTTTTCTCTGTGCACAGCCTCCTCTTGGCCAAGAGAAGTTAAATTGATCTGTCTCTCTCCTCCATCTTCCCTGCAACTCATCCATATATCCTTCCTAGGTGAGAAGGCTGCTCTCCTGCATCAGCATAAAAGCCTGTGGTGGCTGCTTTTCAACCAGAAAATATCTCCCTGGCCATCATCCAACCATCTCTCCCCACCCTGCTTTGTGGCCTCTAAATCTCAGTGTATTTTGAATTATTTTGCATAGAACACCCAAGTCTCTAAAGATTATCCTCCACCCTAGTGCCTCCAATTTACATCAAATGATTTCAAAGTGTCATGTTTTCTTTAGAAGACATTTGGAAAACCACAATTTTTAAGCAAAATTATATAATGATTTTTTTTCACACCGACTTCACAAGGCTCACCCCCCCCCCCTCTGAAAATGTCTGAAGAGTTCCCTACTGAATAAGGAAGGGCCTACGATCCCCCTTGGTGACCTTTTGTGATTTCTTCAAGCTATAAAAACCTTTAAGTCTTCTTTTAATTAATTTTCCAAAATGTTCCAACTCTCTACCCAAGGATCTCAAGGTGGATTCAAGAACAATGATAAATGTAAGCACAGCACATCTCAGTTGCTAACTAAATTCATTCTTAATCATAAAGTGAAAGACCAAATCAATATAATTTTAAGGGAGAGTAAAACAGATAGTGAAAGGTTAGCATCCTGTCTTGCTTAGAAATAGAGGCAGGTGGGGACGTCTGGGTGGCTCCGTGGTTAAGCGTCTGCCTTCGGCTCATGGCATGATCCCAGGGTCCTGGGATTGAGTCCCACATCGGGTCCCCCGCAGGGAGCCTGCTTCTCCCTCTGCCTATGTCTCTGCCTCTCTCTGTGTGTCTCTCATGAATGAATAAATAAAATCTTGAAGAAAAAAAAAAGAAGAAATGGAGGCAGGTATATTTTTTTCTGCATTGCCTATAAAGGAGTGTGTAAGTGGGCTCAGCTTGTCCATTGCGACACCACCTCTGGGAGCCCCGGGAGCAAACCAAAGGCAATTCTAGAAACCCACTGAATCACACTGACATGGAAGACCTTAGACTCCTTTCAGGCAGAGGTACAGTTTAAGCAGAATAGACTTAATCTAGCTGTTTAGACACATCCCATGCTCCCGAAGAATCTATTCCTGGCTCTGGGCTTCATTATAAATGTCAGGACACCATATAGTTATGGCTAAAAAGGCACTGTCATTAGAAGTCCCTCTTCCAGGACATTTGCAGCATTTTGAATAAATTACCCTTTGGGATGAAATTTCTTCTCGTCATAAAGGTAAATTAGTATGGAAAGCTTAACAAAACCCAGGTTCTCTTCTCCTTTTGGTGGGATGAAACACAAGGTGGAAATGAACGATGACTTCCATTAGAATCTGGAAGGCTTTCACTGCCAGAGCCCATGTAGGACATTCTTAGTATTTGCAGACTCATTGTGGATTTTATTATCAGTCTAGCAGTAGGTTAAAAGCAGAGGGACTGTCAAAGGCAGAGAAGGGAGAAGGAAAGAGAGGGACTGCCTCTGTTACCACAGTATATATATAGTCATTGACTTTCTCAACATTCATGAGTGCTGGCTAAGGTCAAAGGTTGTTCCCTATAGGGTCAGAGTTAAAGCAGGAGATCCTCTACCTTTATAACTAGCAAGACTTGTTGAGTGTTAAAGGGCTCCCTAGGCAAAAGTATGCAGAAGGAAAAGCCAAAGTTCACACGCCAAGGTCAGGAGGGTAGAGAAAGGACCACGGTCAGGAGTCTAGAGGCAAGAGTTGACTTTACTGGGGAATGAACTGGAACAAAACTGGTCGGTAAGGTGCTGATGGGGTGGAAGTTGCCTCAGCTGGCCCAGAGATACAGAGTTTGATGAGGTTTTCCAAAAAGGTCTTCAGGAGTGTGAGAGCGATGAAATTAGGACCAGGCTCCACAGCCCCGCCTCTCGTTAGCTGGGAAATACAAATGCCCAGGCATTGGTGTCATCGACATGATCTGAACATCTTGTCTGTCCCATGAGTCAAAAAAGAGTCAGTGTTTAAAGACAGGTGGCCTTCTGCATAATTGCCTGGATATTCAACTGCTTTGTATTTTTTTTGGTTTGGGATGGCAAACAATTAGTAACCATAATGGTCACATATAAACCACAATAAGTGCTTTAAATTAAGAAAGGTTTTTGTTGCAAACTTGAATGTTTGAAATATCGAAGGCTGTATCTTACTTGTCCCCAGTGAGTGGGTGTGGAGAGCTGGGGGACAGTAGCTCCCTGTTGACATCACCCTCAGCAGTGTGGGCTCCTTACTGCCAAAAAAGAAGACTTCCTCCTTCAACCCCAGAGGCTCTAATTCCTTCTATATTCTGACTCCTGCCTTCCCTGCATGTGTGGGTGAATGCTAAGTGCCTTTGACACTTATGAATAGGCCTGTGTTAGGAATGAATCTCTAAGGCTTTTAAAAGCCACCCGCTGAACAAGTAAAAGTTGTCTTTCTTACCCTGATAGAGATTTTCCAACTTTTTAATAAGGTATCAAGGTAGAAAATGGGCTGTACTTTGAGCCACCACACTGGCAATGAACAATCAAGGATATTTCCTAACACATTTATAGCCCAAATAGACCCTTCGGATCTCCCAAGTGTTGTATGAATGTTGACCCATTGGATCTTTGTAATCTCTGCAATCCAGGACGGGGAGAAGTCAGCCCCCTCTGAGGCTCTGCCTCTCTGAGGTCCAAACTATAGTTCAAAGATTCCACAGCTTAACTGAATTTGAACAAAAACAACTGAGCATCTTGCCAAAGAAGCAAGGAAAGGGGTTGGTTGGCATATACTCCCATAACTGCAGTAAAAGTCCTCTTTAAAATAGGGATCATTTGGGTCCTATTCTTGTAAGAAAGGTGGAGTGATATAGATGAAAGCATTTAGAGGCTGCTTACTGTAAAAGCCTATCTAGAACAATTCAGGGGAGATCATAATTTGAAATGCTTTTCTCCAAGTAAATATGTATTCTTTTCAGTATCAAGTTGCTGAAAATTCTACAGCAATGATGGTCTGCCCTGCTCTGATATAAGTATTTCCATGGTCACAAAATGCATACCTTGAAGTCCTAGCCCGCAAGCTAATGGTATTGGGAGGTAGGGCATTTGGGAAGTGCTTACATCATAAGAGTGGAGCTCTCATGAATGAAATGACTGCCTTGTGAAACAGACTCCCACAGAGATCCCCAGCCTATTCTTGTACATGAAGATACAAGGGGAAGTCTGCAGTCTAGAAGGGGGCCTTCATTAGAACCCACCCTGTTTGCATCCTGATCTTGGACTTCTAATCTCCAGAGCCCTGAGAAATAAATTTCTAAATCTCTTTTTTTTGTATCTACCCAGCATGTGATATTTTGTTAGAGTAGCTTGCAGGGAGTGAGACATGTCCCTTGGAGGATACTGGTGTTACTGGGCCCTGTTAATAAGGATATGTATGCTTATAATTTTTTCCAGCTTTCAGCCAGTGTTCAAGCCATGGCGTGAAGCTCATTCAGGAACCAAGGTTTTACCTTTGCTGAATTACTAAATTCACACTGTCCAGGGAAGAGTCACATGAGGAGCCCCGGGTCCACCATGGCTACCAGCCAAGAGCTAGGGACCTGGAGGGAATGGCTTAGCCTTTCTCTATCCCTCACCATGTGGGAAAGGTTCAGACCTCTTTCCAAGGGTCTCCCTTGGTTCCTGATTAGCACCAAACTGCCACTCAAAGCAGTGTTGAGTCCCAGTGCTATTTTTTTCTGGTTCCTCCACCATAGAACAGCTGTTCCTATCATCCTGGGTTTCTCACTGCTCCACACACCAGGCTCACTGACCAATAAGCTTTGCTAAAGCTCCTGGAATACTTCAACTTTCTGTAAATACTGAGTCAGGTTCATTCTTGAGGACTGAGCTCTTTCTCTGTCCTCAATACCTTTCTGCCCTGACTCGGGGCCTCACTGAGGCTCCTCTCTCCTGTTAACTGTTGCTTCACCTTGCCTTGCTCACCTGTTGTGGAATGAGTGTTTGCTGAATGTGAGCCACCCCAGTGAAGTTCAGTCTTGCCAAGTATCTGAGCTCACACAGTCCAGGGAAGGAGTAGATGAGGAGCCCCATATCCACTATGGCTATAAGCCCAGAGCTGGGGAACCTATCCATGGTCTTTCTCTATCCCTCACTATATGGGAGAGGACTTAGGTCCTTGATTCCTAAATAGCACTCTAGTTCCCTTGAAAGAATGGCCATGACCCCTGACCAGTCCTGAAAGGCTCTTAGAAAACAGACCTTGCTTAAGTCAAACCCCAAGGGAAAAAAGCCCTTGTGTCTGCATTCACGGTGGCTTTATTCTTTACTTTATTTCACAGAACATGGGCACCAAAGAAGCCAAAGGTCCTCAGTCTTAATTTCATTCAACAAACTTGCTGAGCCTCTATATGTCAGAATCCATCTATCATTCGACTTGGACACAGGTTGGCTGGGGAATGGAAGAGAAGAAGGGGGATTCAAGAATGACTGCATCATGGTTGCTGCATTCATGGACCTTAAAATGAGCTTGAGAAAATCACACCAATAGCCGAGTGCAATAGAAGTCCCATGAATATAGATATTATAATAAAATTGTCATTGGGTCACAGGGGTGGGAGAAATCCTCCTCAATTGGGAGAACCACAGAAAGCTTCTTGACAAGATGTCATTTTCATTGAATGTTTAAAGATGAAGAGAATATAATAGGTAGAGCTAGAAGTGAAGGGAATAATGTTACACGTAGGGCCAAGAGAATGAAAGTCACGTGGGCACCAGCAAGGTATCCTTGTGTCTCAGATCTTGGGCAAGAAAAGGAAGGGTATTAGTGAGAAACAAGGCTAGAAAGAAGGGCTGGAATAGGAAAGTGGAGAATTATGTTCAGAGACAGGGCCCTCTGGCTATAAACCAGCCACCTAGGCCTCATGCCCTGTGCCCATGGCCTAGGAGCCCCCGTCTTCCTGCCGCCTCCTCTCCTGCCTTATTAGAAAGTAAGAGCCACATGCTCTTTCCTGCTTTCTCCCCAGCACTTTCTGGCAGTTATGTTTAAAAACAATGGGCAAATGGATTTATTTTCTTATTTTATTTGTAGCTCTGTTTCTTTCTGTAGATCCATATCTCTGTCTGGCATCATACTCTTTCTGCTGTTAAGACTTCCTTTAACATTTCTTGTAGCTAAGTCTTCTGACAATGATGTCTTTTGGATTTGGTTTGGTTGAGGAAGTCTTTATTTTTCCTGCATTTTTGAAAGGTATTTTCACCAAATATAGAAGCCTGGTGTCATCCCATTGCCTGTAGCTTCTTGTTTTTTGTAGAGAAATCTGCAGTAATACTTATGTCTTTCTCTACTGGTAATGTGTCTTTTCTTCTCTGTCTGCCTTCAAGATTCCTCCTTTGTAATTTTGTTTCCAGTAGCTTGAATGTAGTGATATTCCTATATGTGTGGGTGTTTTCTCAGCTTCATGGGTTTCTGAAATGGTGTCTGTCATTAACATTGGAAAAATTTTTAGTCCTTAGTCCCACTATGTGTTTCATGTTGGACCTCAAGGATAATCTTAGTGTCTCTTCTTGTCTATTCTATTGAACTAGCTCTGACTCCAGTGATCTTAGGTAATCTGTTAACTAACCTACCTTCAGCATCTGGCAGACGTGGCCAGCTTTCAGTGCGTATTGACCAGAACTTCAAAAGGAAGACAAATACATGCTAAGTATCTGGAAGTTTACTTTGCTGGCAGTATGGGAATCATGTGCAATTTCTGAGTAGGAGAGAAACCTGACCACAACTATAGTTTGGGAGGATATAATTCTGAATGCAGAAAAAAGAATAAGTTATAATTGGTAGAGACTGACAGTAGGAATAATAATTAAGAGGCTGGTACAATCATCTTCTTAGGATGAGAATCACAGAGGAAGTGGACAACGGGTTCTTCTGGGAGGGACATTCCATGACTGTACTCCTAACAAAATTCTCCAAATTAGTAATGAACCATTGTTATGTAGAACGCTAACAGGAGTGCCAACAATTGTTCTATGATTGAAAATAGATGGAAACTTCTGTGTAGAATGAAGTTAAACAGGTTTCTAAGTTACAGACCCTTCCAGAGACTTTAATATGCAAATGCACTCTGACCATATCTAGAGGTGGGGTATTACATGCAGTGTTTCCCCAACTTACTGACCAAAGAATGCTGTTCTCATCATGCCTCCAGTACTATGTTCTGTGTTTCATGGAACATTAGTTTGGGAAATCCATTTCAACAAAACAAAAACATTTGAATTCAGTATTAAGGAGTTAAGGAGAGGGAGGAAGATGTTGACCACAGCTATAAGATTTAGCTTGAGTAATTAACCAGATGATGAGGAAAGCTGAGCTAGGAACATGAGAGGGGTAACAGACTTGGAAGGAAAAAATGAAAAATTCACTTGGGGGCATGAAAACACATATGCTGAAAAGGAGAATGATTCTTTGATATTTCCTACAAGAGTGATTCATCTCTGCATAGGAAATTTCCAACTGATTTAATAAAAAATAAGCCTCACATCCTCTAAGGCCATTAACTAGAGCAAAAATCTATCCATGAGTGGAGAGCTAGGTTCCAGAGACTTGGTTTTAGTCTCCTAAAATTCCCTTCCCCTGGGCCTCTCCATATTACTGCAACCACCAGCATGATGACCTTGGGAAGGACCTTGCTCACCCTAAAAATAAAGCCTTCATCCAAATTAGGAAACATCACATTCCCATTAATACCCAACAGTATGGCTGAGATAGAGCTGGAATTTTACTAAGGGCATTGGCTTAACAAAATGAAAGAAGTATAGGTAGTCACAAGACACTGGCAATCCAGCCTATGCACTATTGCTTCCTCACCTTCCATTTGGAGCCTACTCAGCTTGCCCACTTTCCTTCTCCTATGAAGGCTGTCACTCTCTCACTCACTCAGGAGCAACCTAGAAAACAAGCCTATGTCCAGTTCTAAATTCGAGAAGTGGACACCAATGTGTAACATAGTCCCTGACACATACTAGGCACTCAATAAATACTGTCCAATTAACCCACATTGTGTTTAGAGAGAAGCAGAGTTCCTTTTCCTGTTCCCAGAGGCTTGTCTTCTCCATTCTGGTTTCCTAGACGAGGACCAACCTTGTCTTCATATGATCAACAGCATGACAACCACATTAGGATGCAAAGCACAGCCACCTCAGCTTTTACTGGACATGCCCAGTGATCACCTGCAGATAGGACTATTGCCTGGCACGTCTGCCTCCTGCAAGGAATGGCTTCAGCCTTGAAGAGAATCAGTCTGTAAGTACAGGGTGATGAGCTGGAGGGGAGCAAGACGTGATTTGTATGCTGCTGGCATTCTCCAGGGTGTATGGAGGACAAAGTGTGATGGGGTCCAGGGACACTAACGGGACCTGCCAGTTTTCTTCTGGATGGCAATGTCCAATCAAATTTGGCACATGCTGCAGAAGGATGCAGGTGGCATGTGGTATCTCCATTTGGAATGAGGTTTAAGAGAATCAGGAATCAGTCGGTGGGTCCTTCTGTGGTTGTGTGTGAATCGAAAATCTTGATGAGCAGCTCCATAGAAGCCGCTGGGAGCAATATGCTAAGTTATCTGGCCTTCTTTTGACTGTTCTTGGCCCCACCTTTCAACCCAGAGTTTACTGCCTTGCAGCCCGCTGCTGAATCAAACCTTCAAAGAGTTCTTTTGTAGTTGGAAAGGTATTCTGTGTTTATGTAAATTAGTTGTCAAATATTAATTACCTGAGAAGTTCACACAAACTTTCAGATTTCCAACTTCTCCTGAAAAATCAAGAGCTATAACTACTCAGGCCTTTTGTCAGCTGCTCTGAGAACGGCTGCTCCTGGTAGCTCCAGGTGTTAGTCTTCAGTCCATACCACACCCTTTCCCCCCCTGCCTACTCTACCCCTGTGACCTACCTGCCTGGTGACCAGAAGCATCAGAGGCTGAGACTCCTGCATTACACAAGGGCCTGTCATCTGCTGGGAGATGTGGGCTACATTTGTGAAATCCACCTGTAGTGCCAGCAGTTCATAAGGAATTCTGTGAGGAGCCGACTATTCTGGGACTTTCTCTCCTCATATTTCTGCAAAGCATGTCAATACACTTGTGGCTTGCAAATCCAAAGAAAGCTATTCTTTAGCTGTAAGTTTGGTTCAGTTTACTTCTGACTACCATCCAGGCAAGTTCTATGCAAGGCAAGCAGCATTGTGTATGATTGCATTTGAGACTGCACCTATGTGCCAAGGCGTTTGGCTGACATGTGGCTGGCTCTAGCGTGGTCCCCAGTGAATTCAGGAATATGATTTAATGACTCATTTTCAACCTCACTAGCAATGTGAATGAGATTTGGCAGGGAAGGCAAAGCTAAGTAAGACAATCCAGGCCTTTAGGCGGGGGCTGTGGGAACCCCCTTTGTCCCCGGGCTTGGTGAGGCAGGATCTGTAGAGAGGAACATGAGGGATGGGCTCAGGAGCGGGAGACCTCAAGGAGAAAGGCATAGAAGCAATTAGGGGAAGGACCCTTAAGGAAGTCCACTAGCAACAAGATTTCTTTATAGCAGATGTTGCAAACTGGCTAACAGGGGACTGAACTTGGCCTACAGATATGCTATAGCTGGCCTGCATGGTGTTTGTTTTAAGTTTGAGCTATTAAGAATATCGTGTAATTTTTTTAAGTCCAGATTTTTAGTTCTTGGGGGTAAAAAAAAGAGTTCCAGGAAAGATGTTGCAACACAGTCAGTAGGCGTTCCCACGCAGCACAGAGCACCGGCGCTAAGCAGAGCCTGCACCCTCGTAGACTGCGTGCTCTGGCTCGCGGGGCCCCAGGATGCACGTGGCCCGGGCAAATGTGCTCACACCTGGCTCCCTTCGGTCATCCCCATCGCCTGCCTGCTCCAGACAAGCATGTGGGTTGGGACTCTGCTGTCTAGGACTCTGCTTTTCTGGGACTTTGCTTTTCTGCACTGAAACTTGAACACACACACACACACACACACACACACACACACACACACACCAGACATCAAATCAACCCTGAATCTAGTCCTGGCTGAGCCACCTTCTCCCCAGTAGCCATGGCCAAGTCTCCTCAGGTCAAACCCTGAGCCTCCGTTCTATCATCTACACAATGAAGAGGTTGTATAGAAAAACTTGGGTCCTTCCCAGCTCTAACAATTAGGATCTGCACAGCTGCATACAACTGGGCAGGGGGAAAATTATTTAAAACCCAAACTAAAAAAAATAAAATAAAATAAAACCCAGACTAATTCAGGCTGAATTTGCCTTCGAAAGTGAGGGAAGGAGGTATCAGGGGGTAGCGACTGTCAGCAAGGGGGAGCAAGAAGTGGTGTGGCCCATTGGGTACCTAATGAAAGGCTCGGAGCCCAGTGGGGTGTGTAGGCTGGAGAGAGGCGAGTTGTTCTCAGTAAGAAATGGGGAGAGGCTGAGTTTGCAGAAGTGGCTGAGGCCTGCAAGAAGCGTTCCCTACTCACTTCTCAGTTGGTAGTGTGTTTGGGGTGCCTTCCCCTCGGCCCCCACACTTCAGGAAAGGCTCTGTGTGAGTGCGGGCTTTTGTGTGGCTCTCTGGGTCCTCCCAGTGCAATGCAGCAGCTTCTCTCACAGGTCGGAGGGCAACGGGAACCTTTAAACAGAACGAATGCAGGGGAGCAGAAGCAATGGGCGAGGTGATGAGGAAAATGTAAGCCCCCCCCCCCACCTTCCCCTCTGCCCAGGAGAGCTGGGGGAGGACATGGAATTTAAACCTCAGGGATGAGGTTCCTTCCCTGCAATCTGGGACACCAGGCATGTGCATGTTATTCTGCTTTCTCCATGGGCTCTCGTTGCTCTCCCAGGGCTGGCAAGGCACACCTCAGAGCACCCCAACTTCTCAGATGCAAAAATGGGAAGCCGTCAGGTGCGCTGCTTTATTTGCTTGGAGGCATCTGGAAGGAAAGACTCCCAGCAGCCAGAGCTGTTTTCATTGAAAACCTTCCCCCCCCAAGCCCCCACCTCCCCACCCCTCCCCCCCCACCTCCCCCTCACCCCGGTGTGCCTCAGAGCTGATGAGAGTCCCCAGGTCCTGGCTGGTAACCCGCAGAGAGCTGCTGAGGAGCCAAAGCAAAGCATTTGTCCAAGGGCCATCATGTGGGAAGTCCTGTCTGCGGCCTTCCTTCCTCTCCAGGGCTGGAGCTCTCACCCACAGACACACTGGCTGGTGGTCCTTTGTAAACGTTTCTTTCCTCAAAGATCACTTGAAGGGAAGACGCTAGTTACGGGGCCTGTGCGGGTGTTGGCTTTGGTTTTGCCCACTTTTCACACTGTCTCCTGCCTCTGTCAGGGAGCACCACTCTTACGCCCTAATCCCCAGGGGGCAGGAATTGGGTCATTTCCAGATAAACTGTGGAAGTGCCCGATGTGGGGAGGGGGAGCATGATGAGTGGGTGTGTCGTCGGGTGTGGGTGCTCTGGTGCGCGGAGGCACTTGCTCCTGCAGGAGTTGTCAGTGCCTTTCACTGGGGATGATGGCCTCACATGGCCCAGCCTTGCTCCTCTCCTGCCCAGGGCTGTATCCAAGCTCTGGGGCTTAGGCCGTGTCAGAGAGCATTTTAGGACAACAGTCTATTTCTAGGCCATCCAAAGGAAGCCAGAGAGGTCCTAATCAGACTCATTCATTCTAACAACATGTCCCTTGAGCAGCCTCTACATGCTAGCTTCGGGGGAAAAGCAGTTAACCTGAGGGAGGCAGTTCTTTCTCATATTGAGCTTACACTCTTGCAGACTTTAAATGACTAATTAGATGATTTGCTATTTATAGCAGCCATTGTTAGTGATATAGGGAGGTACCAGAATATGAAATAGCATATAAGAGGATGACCTAATTTTGGGCGTCGGTGAAGGTAGCTCTTAGGAACTACCGTATTTCATGAAATCGAAGATGTCACCAGCGGTAAGTCACACCATTATTCTGTGTACACTAAGGAAGAAGAATGCTTCCAATTACCTAGGACAGAAGGATTTCTCATGACTTACAATATTTATTTCATTTTTAATTTGACATAGGCTTTTGTTACCTATCATTTTGTGCATAGATAGGAGAGAAAATGTAAGCAAAATAGGGGTTTTTTTTCCCTAAGGATTTTATTTATTTGACAGAGAGAGAGAGGGAGAGCCAGAGAGCACAAGCAGAGGAAACAGCAGAGAGAGCAGGAGAAGCAGGCTCCCCACTGAGCAGGGAGCTCGATGCAGAGCTCAATTCCAGGATCCAGGGATCAGGACCTGAGCTGAATGTAGACACTTAACCAACAGAGCCACCCAGGCCCCCCAGCAAAATAGGTTCTTAAGGAATTCTTACAATTTCTTTATGTTGGGTCCATTTCTTCCTAAATCATCTTTAACTCAGAGTTGATGTCTCTGGTTTTCCACACATTCTCGTCCTTTGTGCCATCGAGAGCATCGGTGCTGTGGTATTTCTTAATGGAATCTAAAAAAGAGCTGAAAGCTATTGTTGCTGCTCTTTGAAGTCAAATTTGCAGCAATATAGAGCTAACACCTTTTGCCTCCTGCTTGGGAAATATTGCAAAACAGGTGAGATCCACCATTTCCTCCCTTCTACCTCATGCCCTACTCCTCTGATTCCCAAGAGGTAGGAGTGCTCCACATTGTATTTAGGGTTGGCTGCCAAACCTCTGACCCCATGCTGCAGGTTTTGCTGCTGGTGCTGTTGATGTGTGCACACATACATACAGGCCATGGACAACTATGTCCTACTGCTGCTGACTGCCAGCCAATGCACCCCAATTTTGGAGTTGTTAAAATGTGGGATACACACTTTCAAACCAATGAAACATGGTAGTTTTGAAGATAAGGTCTTATGGCTGAATAAGAACTAGCAAAGCAAAGAAGGGACGGAGACAGGGATGCCCTAAAGGGAGGAGAGCACATGCAGTCTCAGTGGTGGGTAAAGTGTGGTACATTCCAAGAAATCAGAAATGTGGGTGTGGCTGATGCCCAGGACAGGGGCAAGGTGACAAGAGATGAAGTTAAGTGATAGGTAGGGCTTGTCTCTACCCACAGGAGACTTCCTTACAAGCCATGTAGGGAGCATGGAATTTCATCCTGAGAGTAATGGAAAGCCTTTGAAATGTTTTGGGCAAGAAGTGGTTACAGGAGGGTGAAAGGCAGATGCATTACAGGGAATCTATACAAGATCTTTCCATCTGGAGTCTGGAGAGTGGACTGAGGGGGGCCTGAGTAGATGTGAAAGGTCAAGCATAAGCTCTGGCAATAACCCTATAGAGAGCATGGGGGCTTTGTAATTGGAATTTGTGGCTGGATCTAGATTAATTGGAATGGAGGTGATGAGAGGGAAGGAGGAAGAGGTCCGTGATGACTTCTAGGCACATCTCATGAGTCAGCAGACACTGCAGCAGGGCCAGGTCTGAGGGTGGAAATAACACTAGTTGATTCTGGCCACGTTGCATCTGCAGAAGCCCTGAGACAGCCAAGTGGAGACATTCCGTGGACAGTAGGATACATGGGTCTAGAGCTCATAGGCTGGACGTCTAGGCAGGAGAGGTGAATTTAAAAACCATCAGAATCTGTCTAGCAACTACAGTGATGTGAATGGAAGTGATTGTTCAGGGAGAGGAAGCAAAGTGAGAAATGGAAAAGGCTGAAGGCCAAGTCTTGAAGAACTGCAAGCTCTGGAGTTGGGCGGGGAGGGGAGTAAAACTGTCAAATGAGAACAAGGAGGAAGAAGAGAAACCAGGACAGTGTATCAGAGGCCAAGGGATGAGCACTGGCTGGGAGGTCACCTCTAGTGGCTCTTTAGAACTTGGGCGTCCACATACCTTCCTGGCAGAGTGTGGCTTCCTCCATATTCCCAGTGTCTCCAGCATTTCCCTCTCTTATAAGGTAGTTTACTTCAAGCGCGCTCATCTTCATTTACCTTTACATATACCTACTCATAACCTCTCCATTGCGTATCTCTAGCCCAGCTTTCCAGCAAGCTCATTGGATAACTGTTGAGTGCTCCTGAGAAGAGAGAAAGGAGAGAGAGGACAAAGGGAAGGAGCAAAGGAGAAAAAGAAACAATGTTTATTGAGCACCAACTCTGTACTGTCATTATGCTCGTCAAATACCTACAAAATGGTGCAAATGAGTGTCACTATCCCCATTTTAAAGGCTCCAAGAGGTTAGATAATATGAGTAAAGTCACACCGATCAAATACTGTATATACAGAGCCAAACCTCCAACTTATGTCTATCTTCTTGGAAAATACTTTTTGAGGGGCAATCCCTTATAGAAAGCTCATGTGTGCTTATGAAATGCAAGCACATTAACTCTAGAGCCAAACTGCCATAGTAAAGGGGAAGACTCCAATGCAAAAAAGAGAAGTGGTAATAATTGACAAATGGAAGTCTAAACATGACCCTGATGGATGACCTCCATGAATAAATTAGCTCCTTTCTCCTTGTTTAGTGATATTGGTGGGCTAGGGGTTAGTAGAAATATCTGTAGTGTGATAGATCTATTGGTGGCAATTACAAGTGAGAAGTCTCCGCTGGGTCTATTTTAATGGGAACACCATTTGGGGAAGTTAGCGGTGACAAGCCAATTTATTTCTCCGCTTCACTTGTAAGCTCCTTTCAGCTCAGTAGGAAACCGCAGTATAATATGGCCCAGATTCTCTTCAGAATAGCCGGGGTCCTCATACTTCTCATTAAGGTGCCTCTGGGTAGAGTCTGAGGAAGGAAGAAGGGCTGTTTGAGAGCACCAGTGAGCTGTCACCACCTGGAGGAGGTACGACTTTGTGCTAAATAGTCTAGAAATAAAAAAATAACAAACATTTCTATAATTAGCCTAAGGGGGCCAGATCCGGTCTCTCTAGTCCACCATACGGGGTGGCAAAGTGTGAGAGGAGAAAGTGGTTGTGATCCATGAGGCTGCTTCCAGGGCAGAGCAGATAGCAGCTTTGGCCACATGTGCTGAGCAGAGGGGAAGGGCAGGGTGGTGGTTGTGTGACCCCGTTACTTGTACATACATCTAGATGATCATTCCTGGCAGTGCCATCTGGACTCTCTAAGATAGCATCTGGCAGGTAAGCCTAGTTCTGGAGGATCACAGTGGACAAAGTTGTGTCAGCCTCCCAAACCTAGGTTTGTTTGTGGCATCGTGGCATCACATAATTCAGGAGGCTGAAATGACAGACTGTGGCATCTTCAGAGATTCTCGTGTCCACGTTCAATTGAGCCTCTTTTGGATTAAACTTTACAGGTGGGGGTGAGGGTATAGAAAAAGATGGAAGCGGGAATCTGGGACGCCCGGGTGGCTCAGCGGTTGAGCACCTGCCTTCGGCCCAGGGCATGATCCTGGCTCGAGTTCCACATCGGGCTCCCTGCATGGAGCCTGTTTCTCTCTCTGCCTGTGCCTCTGCCTCTCTCTTTCTGTGTCTCTCATGAATAAATAAATGAAATATTTAAAAAATATATTTAAGGAGGTGGGAATCACCTGATAAGTGTCCTGTATCCGCCTGGGGGGGATGCACTTCAGGTGATTCTTCTTCTCTCTTCCTAGCCCCTCTCACTCTCCAACAAACCCAGGTGTGAACACCAAGAAACGCAAATGAAGAGAAGCTGCCAACCCAATAGAGCTACAGCCAAACGATCCCAATTGGGTTTTATTTTTTGCCAAACAACTTGAGAATCTGAAGAGTGTGCTGAGGTATAGCACTAAGTGGTTGCTAAACTGGTGTTTTCTTCCTGGGTTCACAATTTTACTACATTTTCCAGACCTCTGACAGTTGGAGGGAGCCATGTGATATACTCTAGCCAATGGTGCAGCAAGTGATGCACCTACGGGGCGGAGGCAGTTGAGAGCAGGTGTGCCTTCTCAATCTCTCTCTGCATTGGCCTTTGTCAACTGGTGAGTGGTTGTCAGGGTTTCCTGGAGGCCACATAGTGAATATGGCTGGGCCTCAGCTTTGAAAAAGTTTGGGTCCCTGAATCACTGACCACAGTGATCTGTAACAAAAGCAACCAATAAACTTTCATTGTACAGAATCACTGACATTTTGGGTATCATCTGTTATAGCAGTTGGCACTAACTGGTACAGTTGCATAGTGCAAGGTCATGAGCTTTGCATAAGCCTCCTTCTTCCTCACTTCCTGAAGTCTTTCACAGCTTTTCAAAACTCAAAGTTGTTTTTTTGTTCTTTGCTTTTAGTTTTTTAATGAATTTGTCAGGGACAAAGCATTTTGTGAAACAATTATTAATGGGAAATCAATAAAAGGAGCTCAAACCAATGTAACAACTTGGTAATTAATCATTCAAAATGAAACATTGGCTTCAAGGCCTGATTTGCCATTCAATAAAATTATGGAGGTTTGTTTCAAAAAACCAGTTAACATTTTAAGGGGAAGAAGTGCTCCTTGTTTTTGGAGTCTGTTTTCAGCTCTTGAACTGTCCAACATTCTGTACCAACTCTTTGGAATGCTTGTCTCATGTGTCCTTTTCTGATGAAATGTCATGAGCTGCCCTTTGACATTCAGCATTTCCCAAACTTGGCACCAAGAGGCTTTGCTTTTGTTCACTGTAACACAATTGTCATCTTTTCCCCAAAGTGAGATTTCTGATTCTCTTCCTCCCAGCCCAGAAAATGGATTTTCCTCAACACTTCTACCCTGATTTTGAGTTGTGGGCTTGAAGGTAATGTCACGGGAACCAACAAAAGAGTCAGAAGTCAGAAAAAATGAAAATACAGAGACTTGTCTCCAGTGAGTTCTTGCAATTGTGGCTTTACTCAGCTTTCCTCCTGTTCCTGAAACTTCTTCACTCTCCTCAGTCTCTCCAAATCCTGCTAATGCTTCAAGGTCTGGCTCACTGTATGGTTTATAGGATTCTCCACATGAAGCCTCATTGGGTTAAAATTTCTAAGAGTGCCAGGAACACGTTTGGTTTTGTCCATCATTTCTCCAGCACCTAGTGCCATAACTGGCATTCATCAGATGCTTTTAAAATACATGCTGAATGAATTGATGGCTTTGAATAAGTGGATGCATTTTGGGTCTTTTGCCCATCTCAAGTAACTGAATTACCAGGAAGAATCTCAAAGAAGAGATTCGTTTTTCTCAAAACACACAAGGTCTATACCTCATAATTTAGCAATTAAGTGCACTTACTGCTCATTTTGACAATACACAGAAGATCATTTGCTTTATGTCACTTTGGCAACATTTCTAACTTATTCCAGGGGAATAATAATCACAAATGACAGTGTCCATGACAACCTCCACCCAAAATCATAAAGTAGATCATTATATTCTTGCATTAACAAGCATTGAGGTATGATAAGCTTTTCATTATCTTTCTCTTCTTTTATATATTTTGATAGAAATATCCATTGACCTACATGGCATTCTGTGAAGAACATACATGCTGGGTGCGATAGGTGGAATATTGTTCTCCTCCCCTGAAGATGTTCATGTCCTAATCCCCAGAACCTGTGAATAAGTTATGTTACATGGAAAGGGGGAATTAAGATTGCAGATGGAATTAAGGTTGCTAATCAGCTGACTTTAACATACAGGAGATTCAGGGGCACCCGGGTGACTCAGTTAAGTGTCCAACTCCTGATTTAAGCTCAGGTCTTGATCTCAAGGTCATGGGACTAAGTGCCATGTCAGGCTCCTCACTCAGTGATGAGTCTACTGGAGATTCTCTCCCTTTCTCTCTGCCCTTCCCTCCCCTCTGCTCTTCTTTCTCTATAAAATAGATGAATAAATCTTTTTAAAAACATTGGAGATTACCCTGGATTATTCAGGTCGTCCAATGTATTCACAAGGGTCGTTTAAATGTGGAAGATGGAAGCAGAAGAGTCAGTGTCATAGTGATGCAGTGTGAGAAAGACTCAACTCTCATTGCTGGCTTTGAGGACAGAGGGGACCAAGAAGTGTGGACAGCCTCTGTAAGTCAGAAGAGGCAAGAAAATAGATTCTCTCCTAGAGCCTCCAGAAAGAATGTAACCAACCCTGAGGTTTAGCCCATGGGGACCCATTTTGGAACTCTGATCCCCAGAAGAGTAAAACAATACAGGCATACCTTGGAGATATTGCAGTTTCAGTTCAAGATCACTGCAATAAAGAGATTGTTGCAATAAAATGAGTCAAATGATTTTTTTTGGTTTCCCGATGCATTAAAAAAGTTATGTTTACACTATACTGTAATCTATGAAGTGTTCAATAGCATTGTCTAGAAAAAGTACATACTCAAATTTAAAAATATTGCTAAAAAATTGCTATCCATCATCTAAGCTTTCAGAATAAAAGCAAGAGGTAACTAATACACTGGAGGTTCTAAATAAAACAGACGAGAAGGGGTACAGATGCATTTTTACAATTTATCAAAAAAGATAGAATAAAAGTATTTATTGTTCTCATTTTGTCCATTTGAGCTTATATTTTCCCTCCAAATATTCCCCACTGGCAGAGACCGAGACTTATGCTTTTTCAGTATTCAGCACAGGACAATACAACACAATAGAAGGTGGCCAGTAAACAACTATAGGTTAAAAATACTCTGTGGATAGCAAATGTGTTCAATTACTCAGTGAAAATGAATTAAACCAGAGTTCTTCCAGGAATTTTTTGGTGGTAAAGAGAAAGCCCACAATTTGAAATAGCATGATAATATATATGATGTTCTCCTAGAGATTTAAAGGTTGCCTGGAGGTTTAAAGGCACTAGATCTTGGAGGAAACAGCCAGATCTCCATGGCAGGAGGTACAAGCCTGGGGTGGAAATGCCCTTGACAGGGCATCCCATTAATTTCCAGCTCTTCACCGACCTGGTCTTTGGCAGAGCTGATAACAGGTAACTGTGTCTGACAGATGTGAGTTTCTGCTCATCTCCTCTTCCGTTTGCAGGGGACATGTCTAGGAACAGAGGAATATCAGAAGGTAGGCAGGGGAGGGAGAGGGAAAAGAGGTGATGAGCCCAGACTATTTTAAACTTTGTAATTGGTGCCAGAATGGTCAAGAAGAGGCATGCATTTTATATAATACCCACACCTAAAAGAGATTATTTTCCAAAAGGAGAAAGAATTATTAGCAAACTCAGGGTTTCATGAAAAGGTGAAAAAGTTTCACTTGTCTTTTGCAAGCATTAATTAATGAACCCAGGCCATTTTTCCAAAATGAAAGCTATATACAACTCAAACACACTTCTGGACATTTATCTGTTAATAACTTGAATGTTAGCCACCACCTGGGTTTGTTGGAAGGATGAGCTAAATTCCTGTTCTTGAGCTGTTTAAATAGTGTCAGGCACATGGTAAGAACCGTGTTGATTCCTACCATTACTGACCATTATTGTTAAATCAAAGTAAAACACCTTACTGGGTGTTACACTATATGCTGGCAAATTAAATTTAAATTAAAAAGAATTATTCAGAATGCAGGATCAGTAATAGAACATGATTCTTTCCATCTTTGGAATGATATAGCAGACTGTAAGGAATCATTTGGTGGTGGACCCACCCTGAATTCATGCAGTTTCCCAGCCCAAGAGAAATAAAAGAAGCTAAGTTAGCTGAGTTCTGCGTGGAGGTGGGGCAGCACCAGGGGCAGTGGCAGCCTGTGCCACCAGGCCAGAGAGCCTCACTGAGCTCCTGTGCCAGTGATCCCACACGAGGAAGCCACATGGCTGTGATGTGACTCCCCATACGTCTGTCTCTACATTCTCCACAGCCTACAAGGAATCCAACTCCAGTCGTGATAACTATCTGTTAACCGAGTGAATGAGCTAGACAGGTCACGTGCACCCACACCCCCACCCCCGAACCTCCATGTCCCATTCTGTAAGATAAAAAGAATGCACTTCAACAACTTTTAGAGACTACCCCAGTGCCTTCTCAATAAATTTTTAAAAAGGATCAGAAATTTTAAAAAAGAAAGATTAGTGAAAAATAGTAGGGGAATCTGTGCTATGAAATGAAAGTACATTAAAACAAGGTCACTATCATCTGTTCCTCTCTCGAGCCAGCTCTCAGACTTTGGGGGACACCACATGACAATAAGTGATGTATTCAAGAAAATGATTCTAACTCGGGTGCCTGGCTGGCTCAGTCGGTAGAGCATGTGACTTTTATCTCAGGGCGGTGAGTTCAAGCCTTGCATAGAGCTTACTTAATAAATAAACTTAATTTTGAAAAACTGGTTGTAACTATTTTGGGTCAGGTGCTCTGGAAACAGGTCTGAGGTAGAGAAGTATATTGTGGAGTGGTCTCAGGGTCAACCCCCAAAGGGCGTAACGAAGTTAGGGTTAGAGGGAGGGAGGGGTTGAAAGCCTTGCAGTCACAACAGGGGCTTCGCTCAGTCCCACAAGTGAGCTCTGGCATGGTCCTTCAGAGGTGTCCCAGCTCGGGGCAGGCAGGCTGGGCCTTCACACTGCCCTGCCTCCCTGCTCCTTTGGCCAGTCACTGACCAGTCATTGGAGCTGGCTGTGCATTAGAAGAAAGGCGCACAGCCTTGGAGGAGGTGGCTATCTTTGGTTGAGGATTATTGCCAGAGGGATGTAGCCACCCACAACCACAGGAGTTGGAAGAATGAGAGCCACTTAGTGTCTTAAAATAAGACATATTTATTATCTCATCATTTCCATGGGTCAGGAGTCTGGGCATAGCTTAACTGGGCCCTCTGGTCAGGTTCTATAGGCTGTAGTCAATGTGTTGATTGGCTTGCGTTTTCATCTGAAGCTCCACTGAGGAAAAATCTACTTCTAAAATCCCTCAAATTGGTAGCAGAACTCATTTCTTCATGGCTGTATGACTGAGATGGCCTGGCTTTTGGCTGGCTATTGCCTGGAGGCCACCACCCCCACACGCTGGAGGTTATCTGCATCCTTTCCACATGAGCTTTTCCAACATAGTCAGTTACTTCACGAAGCCTTTAAGGGTCTTTCACTTCAGATGGGGTCACTGCCTATTTCAAGCACATTCAGCTGGTTAACTCAGGATCACCTTTTTGATTATCTCAGAATCAACTGATTTGGGACCTTAATTATATCTCAAAATCCCTCTGCTTCTGCTGCATTCTATGGGCTAGAAGCACATTACATGGCCCATCATGCTCCAGGGAAGAAGAGATTTTCCTAGGGCATGAACATTGGGGTCTGTTTGCCACAGTTCTGAAGGGGAAATCCTAGTGGTGTACTATATATCCACTAAAATAAGTATAAATCTGGTAAACAAGATTCTAGAAGTGCCAAGTGATTTTAGACTAACCCATTTTGCAGGCAGCTTTAACTCTTTGGGGTTCTAACAGCCAACAGAGATAATACCAAGGTCTGCACAGCAGCAGGGGCAATATCACCTAAATCTTTACCTCTCAGTGAGGCAGTTGCAATAAGGTGTGTGTTAGCACAGCCCTTTGCACATAGTGGGATCCCATATATGCCTATTGAATAAAGTTTGGTGGGAAGGGCAGCAGTGTTTTATGCTGTGAGGGATTGTTAGTCTCCCCGGTCTGAATCTTCTGTTGAATGTCTAACCACTCATAAGTGGCCAGATTGTCAAGAAAAATAATGACTAAGCTTGACTGCCTGTAAAAGTCAATAGGAAAGTGTCCCTTTGGTCAAGTGAAAATAGCAAGGGGAAAAAAAATCTTCCCTACACTATATAAATTCACTTTTATTAAAAAAATTTTTTGTATGTAGGTTGCATTTACAAGCTTTATTTTTAAAATAGAAACAGAGTAGAGGGAAAGATAAAAGTTTATCTAAAGATGCAAGACAGATCCTACAGGAACCCCCAACTACCTGGAATTTTGGTGTGGGGACAATTCCAGGTAGTTGGGGACAATTCTAGCCATTGAAATGATGTGGCTGATGGACCAACCAAATAGAGGAAATTGTTTCAAGCAAGAAGGGAACCATCTGCCTAATTCTTTACATATCTCATTTAAGGTCGGTACATACCTTCATTTTACAGAAGATGAAGCAGTCCTTGCCCTAATGTGGTTCAGAGACAACTGTGGGAGCCAGACAAGGAGAGGCCATGCTGCGTAGGGGCTACTGGTCAGAGAGGAGCACCTCACCCTGGGCAGAGGAGGCTTCCCAGCAGAAGAGTCTGAATGGGCAACGCATCTTAGAGAGTGAAAGGGACATGAATAATAATGATTCCAGGACAACAGGCATAAACTGGGGCCATCCTGGGCAGATCATCAGGCTACCTGTGAGGAACTCAGCTCAGTTTAATGCTAATTAGCTGCGGAGTAGAAACAGAACTTTCCCAGGACTCCTGGAAGCTCCTGTATCTGGGTGACAAGGAGGAAGGAGGCCCTGCTTCTTCTCGCCTGAGTTACCATGGAGAGTGTGAGCTTTGTCTAAGAAGAGTATTGTCACCCAGCAGGACTTTAGACACCTTGTGTTCAAGAAAAGTCTGTTCTCTGAGGATGAGAGGAGCAGATAATAAACATTAGGCTCATTAAATGCCCGGATTTTAAAAAATTCAGAAACATTTAATTCTAGAAAGCTCATTCTTACTTGCTCTACACATTCTTCTGCCCAACCCATGAGCAGATGTGATTTTGTAGGGATTGACTCCATGGCTGCTGATATCACCAGGTAGGGAATTGGACTGAAGAGCCCCCAGGTTTGCAGTGAAACTAGTGAAAACGGATGCATAATGCATGAGAACCACCCATGTGGAGGGAACACACACCCTAGACTGTGTACTGAGAAGTACTAGGAAGGACTCTACCTAACTAGAGGACCAAGGGATAGCTGTTGCCTGCAATTGAACTAATGAAAAAGAAGGCTGTAGCCTAATCCATTCAGCTAATGCATTTGAAGACAGTACTAACCCAACAAGACAGTCTGTCATATAGAGTCTAAAAAAGAAGGGAACAGCAATGCACATGGTGATGCTCAGGTGCTCCTCCATCAAGGTCCAGGGGAGGCAGCACGGAATCTTGCAGAGTGGAATACCATGGCTACACAAGTGGTTTTCTTTGTTAAGACACAAGGGTTTTGACAAGGCTTGAGTAAAACTCTCTTGCCTGGCATGAAGCCTCCTCAACAACCTATTTCCCCTTGTTCTGAATTCTTCATTTATCAAAACAACTCCTGAGTGACCCCCTGCATCTACACAGAGATTCTCTGAGTCTCTCAATCTACTGACAGCTCATCAACAAGGTCAAGTTGATGAATTCCTTCACCATCATTCTCTGGAGTTTCATTCAGGTTGCTGTGCACATCCACAGTTGTTTCTTTTCATTGTTGAGTAGTATTCCATGGTGTGGATGGACCAAAGTTGGTTTAACTATTCACTTATTGAAGAACACCTGGGTTGCTTCCAGTTTTTTGGCTCTTAGTAATAAAACTACTATAAATACTCATGCAGAGGGCTCTGTGTGAACATAATTCTGCATTTTCCTGGGATAAATGCCCAGGAGTGAAATTGCTGAGTTTTATGATAGTTGTATGTTTAATATTTAAAGAAACTTCTGAACTATTTTCCAGAATGATCTCCACCTATTTTTGATCAAGATCTATAGTTAAGCTGGCGTGCCCCAATATAAAGGCATAAAGTGTTTTGTGTGTTTTTGTGTTCTTGTGCATTTTTGCTCTTAGACCTGCATGCAATATATATTTATCTCCCTTAAATGTTATTTTGCTAATTTCATGCCAATATTCCAGGTCTTAAGATCCTTCATATCTAATTTCTCTCATCCAACATGTTAACTGTTCTTCTTGAATACATCTTATCTATATCTTTTGTAATCATGTTTATTGAAG
Source organism: Vulpes lagopus (assembly GCF_018345385.1). Lineage (NCBI taxonomy): Eukaryota > Metazoa > Chordata > Mammalia > Carnivora > Canidae > Vulpes > Vulpes lagopus. The sequence goes on from NC_054833.1 coordinate 20,223,604, forward strand.
CCTTCTTCACTCAGAGCTCAGAAAAAAGGCTAAATAGGACTACACCCTAAAGTATAATACTGGAGACAAATTCTCCATGGTGAATACACTTTAATTCTTATTGATAGACATTTTCTTTTCTCAATTAATAGAGACTAAAGACATTAATAAAAATGATTTTCATCTTGGTAACTTGCTCTTTTGATCAAAGGTTGCAGGGCTCATTTAGGGCATCAAGATTTTTGGAAACATGATGATAAAGATGATGAAGATGATGGTGGCAGTGATGGCGATGACCACAGCTAACATAATAGGTGGCATTCTCACTAGATGGCAAACTCTTCTAAGACCTATGAGGTTCTGTGCCACTTTTGTACCTGTATCTAGTTTGTGAATAATTATATAATTCATAGGGACTGGAAAAATGGGTATTCTTTTTAGATATACTGTATGGCTGCCAGACACTTTAATCATAAGTTTTACTTGGGATTGTGTCTAAATTCTTGATAGGAAGGAAAATAGGGTGCTATAAAATCAAAGCCAAAGAAAGTTAGTGCTTAATTATCTTTTTATTGTAGGTACAACAAGGCTTGAGAAGCCTGATCACCGTAATTTCAGTCACCATGTAGTATATCCTGAGATCATTTTATATCTCTGCACTTTCTCATCTCAGCTTAACAAAACATGACAGTTTAGAATGATTAAAACTAAAACCTAAACTTCAATAAACAAAATACTTTAATTTTATTTCTTTATCTATGTATTTATCTATTTTTATTTTTATTGATTTATTTTATTGGGCTCTCTTCTGAATCTCAAGAAAACCACTGGGTTAGAGATACATGGTAGAAGAAAGAAATATGCAATATAAAGAAATCATTATACAATGCCAAGAGAGAACAGGGTATAATTGGATTTATGCTGTTAAGTGGGACAGGGAGAAACAGAAGCTATATCATACTTTGAGGAGTGATAATAACAATTATGCAAATGTAATCATTTTATTAATAACAAAGCAAAAAAGTAATAGGAAATTCTAAAATGTTGAAAACTGGCCTGGCCTAAGAATCTTTTGGTAGCAATTCAAACAGCCCTGGAAGGTGAAAACCTGTACTATATTAGAAGAGAGAAGCAATAAAAGGCAAGACATTCCACTCACGTGGGGGCATATAACCTTAGTTATAAGCAAGAGTCATTCTGCCTCACGCTATAATGATATTCCAGAATCAGATGGATGAGTCAGTCCCAAAATGGGATTTTTAAAAAAAAACAAATCAGATCTTGAAGGAAGTCTTGGTTGAAATGTTCATTTACTTTGTTAAACCCAAATAGTATTAGGTAGCAGCTATACAGACTAAACCAATTGTTACACAGGAAGCACTGCGCTGTTTTTTGATATGTAACTTCAAAGCAATTGAAACCAATAAGTCAGTCTGAACACAACATAGAAGGTAGTGAAAGGGAAGGGGATATTAGTGATCGAGAACATAAATGATGTTAAGATGAAAAGGCTCTGCTAGTTGATTTATTATCACACTGAAGAGCAGTTAGTAGTCACGTGACCTTGGGTGAGCTTCACTTAGCATCTCTGAATTTCGTTTCCTGTAAAAATGGCAATTAAGATAGCTGTATGGAAAAAATGCCCATCTCACTGTCTTGTGTAGGATGCAGGGTGCAAATTATAGTTTCTTTTGGTCACTTACTGTGTTATAATAATCACAATTACTTATTGAGCATTTACTATGTGCCAAGAATGAGTAGTATTTTATTGTTTTATCAAATCTTTATAATTCTATAAAGAAAATGAGAAAAATATTTTTCTCATTTTCCTTATGGAGAAACTGAGGCTCAGAAGCTAGCGGAAGTAGCCAAGCTCCCCAGGTAAAAGGGGGCCAAGCCCAGACATGCAGAAATCAAAGATGTGACCACCATACTGTATATACTTAGTATGTATACTATGTGTGTATGTATACACACACACACACACACACACACACACACTATGTATTTATACATAGAATTAATTGGCTTACAGTAGAGTAGAAATAAGAAACTGGGTTGTCCTGACTGGGGTACTGATATCCCTGATTTCAGACTAAATGGTCTTGAACTTCTCTAAACTTATTTTCTTTTCCTTTTCTCCAGTAAAAAAAAATATATATTTATTAATACTTTATTATATTTTATAAACCCATAAGTGGTGTTTTAGGAAAAATAAAATTTTAAAAATGTGACACAGTCCCCATTCTAAACAACAGCTGTCCCACAGCACCCTACCCTCTGCCTGCTATTCTTCTGAGCACTGAGAGTGCATCAGACCAAAACCTCTGTCCTCATGGAACTTCCTTTATTTTAACAGCTCGTTTGAGATATTATTTGAATGCAATAAAATTAACCTATCTAAAGTGTATGATTCATTGATTTTTAGTATATTTAGAGTTGTGCAAACACCACAGAGTTGAAGTTTAGAATGTTTTCATCACTCCAAAAAGAAATGCTATACTTATTCACACTCAGTCAGCCTCCCCTATTCACAGCCACAGGCAACCTCTTCTCTACTTTCTGCTTCTATAGAGTTCTACTGGGAGCATTTCTGTATCTGAAATAAGTGGTCTTTTGTGCCTGGCTCTTTCACTCAGCATAATGTTCACAAGGCTCATCCGTGTGATGGCATGTATCAATACTTCTTTTTAAAGCCTGAATCAGGGACATCTGGGTGGCTCAGTAGTTGAGCATGTGCCTTTGGCTCGGGTCATGAACCCAGGGTCCTGGGGTTGAGTCCTGCATCAGACTCCCCACAGAGAGCCTGCTTCTCCTTCTACCTAGGTCTCTGCCTCTCTCTATGTCTCTCCTGAATAAATTAATAAAATCTTAAAAAAAAAAATCCTGGATAACATTCCATTGTAGACGAAGACCACATTTTATCCTTTCATCACCTGATGGACATTTAGGTTATTTTCACTTTTTGGCTATTCTGGATGATGCTGTTATGCATTTTGTATACAATTTATTTACAAGTTTTTGTGTGGACATGTGGTTTTGTTTCCTTGGAATGGAATTCCTGGCAGCAGAATTGCTGGTGATGTGATAACCCAATGTTGAATGGTTTGAGGAACTTCTAAACTGTCCTCCAAAGTGGCTGCACCATTTTACATTCCCGCCAGCAGTGTGTGAGGGTTTCAGTTTCTCCACATCCTTGCCCCTCCCAGTTGGTTCCTGACTACATGTTGTTTTGTGGGCATCACACCAGGAATGCTTCTTCACCCCATGGCAGCAATTCCCTCCCATTACCAGTAATTACATCTATTTTGTAGTTGTTGTTTTAGTATTTGCAGAAACAACTTTATTTAACTCCCAGTGAAGACGATAGTACCAACCCACCAGAAAACACCCTCTTGTCAGAAATTCCATGCCCATAGGGCATTCCTCTGAGCTTAGAATACCAATACTAATACCAAAGAAGTAGTATCTTCTCAGATGTCTAAGTTTTAGTTCTTCAAGGCTACTACTCTAAGTTTCTAAGTTTTAATATTTCCAATCTCTTCTCTTTGTTCTATTGGCCCTAGGGTTGGTAGCTGCTTCCTGGAGGTGCTTCTCCATACTACTTTAGAGTATGCATTGCATCTCTCCAGTAATTTATATAGTAATGAGTTAACTTTATATATGAAATTCTCTCTTTTTTTTATTCTCAGATAAAATCTTTATTCAGGTCAAGAAGTATACCTCTATAATGTAAAATAATTATAAAATAATTTTAATGGATCATACAGCTAAATTAAGGCATCAAAAAATTCTATATTTTTTGATTCCCATTACATGAAGGAGTACCTTGTTTGGGAATTGCTTATTGGACAATAAGCAGGCCCAGGACAGTGGTTCCTTAGAGAAAAAAAGGAAACAAGGGGTTCTCTATCATTTCCTAGCTTCTAACTTATAGGTTATCTCCACTCCATGGCTCAGAGAAGAGGAATCCAAGCAGACTCTATTGTTTTCACTGAATTGAGGAGACAAAGATCCTTGGAGATCCTGAAGCAACTGGAATTTTGCAGAACAGACTACCAGGATGGAAGGAGTTACACAGATAAAGAACTCACAATCTTCACAACGGTCCCCTTTAGTCTTTGGCTATTACTACTCTGGGCATACATAGGGGGAAACTCCATGAAGCCAAGCAAAGAAAAACTGTCAGAGAGCTATAAAATGAACAATCCTTGAGACTAGAAGATATTTGAGTTCCAAGCAGCCTAAGTGAACTAGATGAACACTTGGGCCATTTCATTAGAGACCCCAGAAGGGGCACACTTTGATAATAGGATTAAGTTATCCCTAGAGTATTAAAAAACTACTCTAGATATACCCTAATAAAATTTGAAAGCAAGCTTTGAAATAACCAAGCTGATTTGCAAGTTACTTCACTGATTAAGTGCTGAAACAAACTGTAGCACTCTTTATTTATTTATTTATTTTTTATTTATTTATGATAGTCCACAGAGAGATAGAGAGAGAGGCAGAGACACAGGCAGAGGGAGAAGCAGGCTCCATGCACCGGGAGCCCAACGTGGGACTCGATCCCGGGTCTCCAGGATCGCGCCCTGGGCCAAAGGCAGGCGCTAAACCGCTGCGCCACCCAGGGATCCCTGTAGCACTCTTTAAAGGAAGGCAGCAAACCAGGAGAAATATCAGTCAATAGAAAACCATGTTACTCTAGATTCTATAAGAAGCTGACATCAAAACAAGATTAAGTGTACAAGGATTTTATTAGGGGAAGTTTCTATGTGCAGGAAAATGGGAAAAGAGCCAAATAAGGCTGGGGAGGTGTCAAAACACAATTAAGTCTGATCCTGAAGGAAGAAACAAGAAAGAGACTGTGAAAAGAGTGAACAAAATCTCTGTGACCCACAAGAGAATATCAAGTGATCTAACACATGTATAATTGGAGCCCAGAAGGCGATGAGGCAGAGGAGGGGTCAGAACAGACACCTGAAGAACTAATAGCCAAAAATTTTGCAAATTGGATGAAAGCTATGAACCCACAGATCCACGAAGCACAATAAATAGGAAGACAGAAAGAAAACCCCCTTAAAACAGGACAGAATCAAATTTCTGTAAAATAATGAAAAAGAGACAATTGTAAATGCAGCCAAAGAAAAAAGACATATTTTATAGAGAGAGTAACATAGATAGGGTTTGAAATATATTTTTTTGTTGGATCCCATGCAAATCAGATGATAATGGAATGGCATCTTTAAAGTTCTGAAAAAAAAAATCTGCCAAACTGGAATTCTATCTCTTGTGAAAATATTTTCAACGATAAAGACAGAGTAAAGATTTTTTCAGAAAAACAAACAAAAGAGAGACTGTCACCAGTAGATCTTACTACAAAAAATATTAAAGGAAGTTTCACTGTTTCACTGCAAGAAAAAAAAGTTTCTCAGGGTGAAGAAAAATGATACAAGATTAAAACTTGGATCTACATAAAGGAAAGAAGAATGCCAGAAAGGAAAATGTAAATATAAAAGGCTCTTTTGTTATTGTTCTTAAGTCTCTTTGCCTCTCTTTGTTCAAATAATGGGTGCAGTCTCTGTCTCCTGGCTGAGCTGTGACTAATAACTGATATGACAGCCCTATTTTTCTTCTCAAATATGTCCCATCAGTCCAGAGGGCTCCTCAAACCACATCCCATTGCTCCCTGTCATGCCTCCCCATTATTCTTTAAAAAAAAAAAACAAAAAGAATACACTACAAAACAAAAATAAATCTCTTTCTACTGACTGCTTACCATAACCCAAGCACTGCTTTTCTCCCAGAATTTTCCATAAAATCCAATCTCTTCACTATCTCTTATCTGATCCCTACAAGCTTCTTGGACTGCAGCTGCTATCTTTGCCCATTTGCTGTCCTCTAAATCACACGGGCTTTTGGGTTCCTCAAAAACATGGAGAGTGTTTCCACCTCAAAATCCTCTTACACTTTCCTCTACTTCCATGGAATGTTCTTTCCTCAGCTGTTTACATGCCTCACGTCTTAATGGGATCCCTGTTTGCAGACCACTTCCTGAGAGAGATTGTCTCAACCTTTCTCTCAAAGGCAGCAAGCCAGGGCACCTGGGTGGCTCAGTTGGTTAAGCATCCAACTCTCTTGATTTCAGCTCAGGTCATGATCTCAGTGTGGTGAGATCAAGCCCCAGGTTGGGCTCCACATGCTCTCACTCCCTCTCTCTCAAATAAATAAAATCTAAAACAAAAAAAAAGGTAGCAAGCCTCCTTATCCCTCCCCCATTACCTTCACCACCATTCACTTTCTTGGGTTTTATTTTTTGCTTTTTGCTTGAGTATAGTAGACATATAATGTTACATTAGTTTCAGGTGTACAATACAGTTTATATAAACAACAAATTTCCATATTTTGCAATGCTCACCACAAGTGTAGCTACCATCTGTCATCATACAACTATATCACAATATCATTGACTATGTTCTTTATGCTGTACCTTTTAGTCCCATGTCTTATTTATTCCATAACCAGAAGCCTGTATCTCCACTCTACTTTATCCATTTTGCCCATCCCTCCTCCCACCTCTCCTCTGGCAACCAATAGTTTGTTCTCTGTATTTATAGGTCTGATTTTGATTTTTGTTTGTTCATTTCTTTTTTGTTTTGTTTTGTTTTTTAAATTCCACATATAAGTGAGATCATGTAGTATTTGTTCTTTTCAGTCTGATGTATTTCCCTTTGCATAATACCCTTTGGGTCCATCCATGTTGTTACAAAAAACATGATCTCATCCTTTCTCATGTCTGCATAATATTCCACTGTATATGCATGCCACATTTTCCTTATCCATTTGTCTATCAATGGACTGTTGGGTTGCTTCAATATTTAGACTTTTGTAAATAATGTATCCATAAACATCAGGGTGCATATATCTTTTTTTATTTAAATTCAATTAGCCAACATATGGAACATCATTAGTTTCAGATGTAGAGTTCAGTAATTCATCAGTTGCATATAACACATCACATGCCTTCCATAATGCCCATCATCTAGTTACCCCAACCTCCCTTCCAGCAACCCTCAGTTTTTTTCTCATAGTTAAGATCCTCTTATGGTTTGTTCTCCCCTGCTTTTTTCCCATTCTGTTTTTCCCTCCCTTCCCCTATGATCTTCTGCACTGTTTCTTATATTCCTCAAATGAGTGAAATGATATAATTGTCTTTCTCTGATTGACTTATTTCACTCAGCGTAATACCCTCCAGTTCCATCCACATCAATGTAAATGATAAGATTTCATCCTTTTTGATGGCTTTTTCATATTCCAGTGTGTGTGTGTGTGTGTGTGTGTGTGTGTGTGTGTATGTGTGTATGTGTGTGTGTGTTACCACATCTTCTTTATTCGTTCATCTGTCGATGGACATCTCAGCTCTTTCCATAAAATGAACTATTGGGACTTCATCAAGATAAAAAACTTCTTCACAGCAAAAGAAACAGTCAACAAAACTAAAAGATAATCTACAGAAAGGGAGAAGATATTTGCAAATGACATGTCAGATATAGGGCTAGTACCCAAGACCGTTTTTTTTTTTTAAGATTTTATTTATTTATTTATTTATTTACTTATTTACTTATTTACTTATTTATGAGAGACACAGAAAGAGGGGGCTGAGACACAGGCAGAGGGAGATCACGCCCTGAGCCAAAGGCAGATGCGCCTAACCACTAAGCCACCCAGGCATCCCTAGTACCCAAGATCTATAAAGAACTTATGAAACTCAACACCCAAAAAACAAATAATCCAGTTAGGAAATGTGCAGAAGACATGAATAGACATTTCTTCAAAGAAGACATGCACATGGCCAACAGACATGAAAAAATGTTCAACATCATTTGGCATGAGGGAAATACAAATCAAAACCACAATGAGATACCACCTCACAGCAGTCAGAATGGCAAAAATTAACAAGTCAGTAAACAACAAATGTTGGTGAGAATGTGGAGAAAGGGGAACCTTCTTACACTGTTGGTGGGAATGCAAGCTGGTGCAGCCACTCTGGAAAACAGTATGGATGTTCCTCAAGGTATATATTTTTTGAATTAGGTATATATTTTTGAAACCCCATCGGGGTTTCCTGGAATACACTCTGTATTCCATTTGGGATTATTCATGAGAAATGACCCTCCACCCTGGGGTCTGATCCAACAGCTGATAACTGCACAAAGCGGATGGCTTGGCTCTTCATACCTCTTCCACCGTGTGAAGAGCCAATGACCTGGTAGCACTGAACACCTTATTCATCACTGTTTATACCCTTCACTTAAATATCCAGTGTACAGTGCATATTATCTGCTCAAGAAACACTTGTTGAATGAATTCACAGATAGAACCCTGCATTTCAAGAATGACGTAATATCGAGCACCAGTTAGGATTCAGTAGAGGTCTTGTGAGTCTCACAATGAAAGCTACATGAGCAGGTTGGTTTCATTGTGACTTCATTGTCATCACTATATAGATTGTAATATTTAGCATAGAGCAGGAGGCAGTTTTTTTTAGTGCAATGTCTGAACAAAATTGGTTTTTTTTTTAAATTTTATTTATTCATGAGAGACACAGAGAGACAGAGAGAGAGGCAGAGACAGGCAGAGGGAGAAGTAGGCTCCATACAGGGAGCCCAATGGGGACTCAATCCCGGGACTCCAGGATCACGCCCTGGGCCAAAGGCAGGTGCTAAACCACTGACCCACTCAGGGATCCCCCAAAATTGGGTTTGGGACAAAGTTTTTCTTTTTTAGGGACGCCTGGGTGGCTCTGTGGTTGAGCATCTGCCTTCAGCTCAGGGCATGATCTCAGGGTACTGGTATGGAGTCCTGCATCGGGGTCCCTGCATGGAGCCTGCTTCTCCCTCTGCCTGTGTCTCTGCCTCTCTCTCTCTCTCTCTCTCTCTTTCTCATGAATAAATAAATAAAATCTTGAAAAAAATTTTCAGTAAATATTAAAAATGCTCTCCCTAAAATTAGGGGTCTAATTTAGGTGTTCATAAGAAAAATTAGAAAGGATAGTTCTGTTGGCCTCTACTCACTGGCCTTGGTTATTAGCCTGGATGCTGTATTTTGCCTGGAGCTTGAGATTTTTGACAGTGAATTATTACCTGCCAGATGTCTCATAAAAATAAAAAGAAATGATTATATGAAGAAACCCAAGACCTCGTCAGCCTTTGAAAGCAGGCATTCATGTCCTTTAAGGCACTGCCACCCTTCTAAGAGAGGGTTGTGTAAGATGTGGCCCTTTGAATGGCCCCGGCGTGGCACAGGGGTAAGAATGTGGGCTCTGAAATCTGACTCTTCATTACCTGCATGAGTTGAAGTCCACTTATCTCTCAGCATCTCAGTTCTGTCACCTGTAAATCTGATGAGTGAATGTAACTAACATGCCCAGAACATTCTCAGGCCCACCATGTTTGTTGGTTTCACCTGGAAGAGTGATCTCTGTCTATGTCAGTCATGGTTCAGTTTTAGGACTAGAAACTTACCACAGCTATTTTTTTAAAGATTTTATTTGAGAGAAAGAGAGAGAGAGAGTCAGTAAGGGGAGGGGCAGAGGAAGAGGGAGTGAGAGAATCCCAAGCAGGATCCTTGCTCAGTGGGGAGCCCAATGTGAGGAGGCTCGATCTCATGACCTTGAGCCAAAATCAAGAGGTAGTGACTGACTGAGCCACCAGGTGCCCCTTACTGCAGCTATCTTTAAAGAGAGAGAATGTAATGGAAGGGCTGGAGGAATGGCTACCAGCACATCCCCGGGAGATGGCTTTGAGAACTGGGTTCAAGAGCACATAGCTGCTGACCTGAGTTGAAAGACCAGGAAGCCATGCTGCCACCACTGGGAAGCTGGGAGCTGAGTTGGGCCACCGCAGCTACCGGAATGCCTTTCAATATCCAGGAAGATGAGGCTGGACATGCTGCAGCAAATCCCTCCCTATTATCCTACTTGTTAGCAAAAGCTGCCATGTAAACAGGAAAATGGCTTCCACCTCATTCCTGCCTTTTGAACCTGTGTCTGTGACAGCCAGCATCAAAGAGGGCCCCTCATGATCCCTGCTTCTGGTGTCCACATCCTGGGGGAGACCCTTCACCACAGCACCCTGGGGTGTGGTGATTAATAGGCTGTATGATTAATAGAACTCAGCAGAAGTGATGGTGTGTCATGTCCAAGATTGGGTTGTAGAAGACACTATGACTTCTGGCTCTTGCTCTCTTCCTCTTTCAGGTGCCTCACTCTGGGGGAAACCAGTTGCCTTGTGTTGAGGACACTCTTGCAGCCTTGTAGTGAAACCCATAGGATGAGGAATTGAGGCTTCTTCCCAGCAACCATGTGAGGGTGTGCAAACAGCCCCTCAGACCTCTCTAGGCCTCACAAGAGACCCTAAGCCAGAACCGCCCAACTAAGCTGGCCCCAACTCCAGATCGCAGGAGAGAGAATAAACGTTCGCTCTATCAAGCAGCTAGGGTTTGGAGTCCTTTGTTACTTAGCAATAGGTAGCTAACCGGCATCCAAGTGGGAGGACTCGATTCACCTCCCGACCCCTAGCTGCAGGGGCCATGCAGTGTAGTTCCAGCCTCCTGGCCGCAGTGCAGAGCCCCGCAGGAGAAGAGGCTGGTGCTGATGGTCCCGTCCGCACACCGTGCACCACAACCACTTAATACCAAGGACGCCAGTGTCATCCTGTTTGTAAGCAGCTGGGGAGCAGACGACCAACATATTTCAGACAACTCTGGCTCTTTGGAATCTTGTCCATCTTTATTCACCTTTCACAAATCAAATCCTTTTGTTATGATCGTTGTCAACCACCAACAGTGATTCTCCCCTCTTTGCCTCAATTACACGGAGAGATCAGAATTCTTTCTGTAGGGCAGGGAGCTTTCCCTAGGAGCGTCTCAAATTCCCCACTCAGTGGAGCCCATGTCTCTCTGGGCTTCTGATAAGGTACAAACACCACAGTGAGGAAATAAACCCACACGAGTCAGCAGGTTAGAACATGAAGCTCTTCTGAGGACCTACTTTGGTTACTGTTGATCAGTTGATGAGCAAACCTTTTGAGCTGCTCTCTGCCACCGTGCCTGCCTCCTGACCGGTGCGAATGAGCAGCTCCAGGAGGTCTGGACTATAGTATTTGAAATGGAAGCTCTTTTCCTTCGTGGTTCTCAAAAATGCTTCAAGGAAAATGTCTGATGCTTTATAAAAAGCATTATCTTTGAGGGGTCCCGCACCAGGAGAAGTAACTGTGGTGGGAGCTAATTGCAGCAACAGAGATGTTTGTGTCTTTGTTTTCCAGATGTCACAGGGACCATTTAGCAGAGAAACGGTACGATAAGGTGGGGACCCCTGCTTGGGAGAGTGAGGAAGGCTGTGTGCAGAGGCAGTAGGGCGGGCGATTCCCCTAGGGTGGCAGCAAGGGCGCAGACCATTACCACTTCTTTTTGGAGAAATTATAACAAGGCTTAAACGGAAGGAAAAAGGGGCTGTGCACATGTCGCATGTCGCAGAGTAGGTGCTGTGCATGAGCAGGAGACCTGTGCAACAAAGGATTTATGCAGTGGCATTTGTAAGAGTCACACAGGGTGGCAGGGGGCAAGAGCGCTTAATTTGTACTTAGCGCTTGTATGTCTTTTCACATAGAGCACTGTGAGAGGGGGTTTACTTTTTTATGAAGGAGGGCTTTTGTTTTGTTTTGTTTTGCTTTGCTTTGCTTTGTTTTTTGAAAAGCAGTAATATTATATAACAAATATTATATAATTTCCTGGCCCCCTTAGATTTTTGTTGTTGTTGTTACTACTTAAACATAACCCAAAACACACAGATGCAGGTCAGTTTATCAAAAGGCCATGGCTCTCTGTCCCTAACCAGTCTGTGATCTAATTTCACACAATCCACACACATCAACACTCTAAACAGCCTGTCGGACTCAGAGTCTTTGATTTCTGCAAGTCACCTAGTGACAAACACCCTGACATGTTGTGTCCTGTGGTCCTGCCCACTGGTTCAACTTCTGAAGTATCGCTTTCTTAGGGTAGTGGTGAGCTTTGGCTGGGGAGCGGGGGTAGCAATTTGATTGCACTTGGACTCCACTCTGTTCTAAACCTGGTGGACTATGGAAAAATCATAATTGCTGGCTTCCTAAACTTAATATAGTTAAAGGAGGGGCACCTGCGTGGCTCAGTGGGTTAAGCATCTGCCTTCAGCTCAGATCATGATCCCAGGGTCCTGGGATCAAGCCCCACATCCCGCTCCCCGCTGAGCATGGAGTTTGCTTTTCCTGCTGCCCCTCCTACCACCTGGGCTCTGTCTATCTCTTTCTCTCTCTCTCACATAAATAAATAAAATATTTTTTTAAAAAAGATAAAAACTGTTGCATGACACTAAAGTAGTGAATCCTTATCTTCAGTCAGTTACGCATTGTACTTATTCTGGTCGATTCTTTGTTCAATTATGAAGGAAAAGAACAACACTGGAGACTATTATTAAAAGACTACATGTGACAAGGAGGTGTGATTGGAGAGATTGTGATTTTTCAATCTCCAGGAAAGGAGCCACATGAGAAGAACTTTGTTAGATTCGCAGAAAACAACAGGAACACATTATATGCAGATACAGGGACCATCACACAGACAAACTCTCTAGGAGCAATTTGTTCACTGCCACACCACAAACTGAGCACCCTTGATCCTTTTTTTAAAAAAAGATTTTATTTATTTATTCATGAGAGACACAGAGACATAGGCAGAGGGAGAAACAGGCTCCATGCAGGGAGCCCAACGTGGGACTCGACCCCAGGACCCTGGGATCACACACTGAGTTGAAGACAGACATCCAACCACTGAGCAACCCAGGTATCCCACCCTTGAGCCTTTTTGGATATGGGAATCCTTGTTGCAATTAATAATTATAATTTAGAGGTGATTTCCGAGGATGGTCATCAAGATGCCAACCATCTTTGGCATCTTTGTATTCTTCCCTCTTTCCTTGCTTCTTTGTTTCCTTCCTTCTTTATTCTCTCTATCTCTGTGTCTCTTTCACTCTCTCTCTTTTTTAAAAATATGAACATCCCCTTCTTTACGCACACATTCACAGACATAGCTATAGGAGTATATGAAGATCTAGATATGCATATGTGTCTATATAGCAAGGTTTTCTGCTTGACTCTGTCCCCCTCCAACTGGGGCAGTTATTTAATCAGTGAAAGTTGAGAAGCTCTTTGGTGATAGAAAAATATAGCTTGTGGGCTGAGAGAGGAAAATCATATAGCAAACATGGTCCAGAATGATGATCGCTGTGTCTGCGATGGGGTTCATTCTTCTTTCTTGGCTCAATAGGAGGCTGAATGTGAATACTTGAGGCATGCAATCTTCTGGAAGAGAGCTGAAGAGAACAGATCTTTCAGAAATTCAAGGGGCCTTAAAGACGGACACATTTTCTCTATGTCTTCTATTAACTCTTGTTTTATTTTTTAAATATTTTATTTATTTGAGAGAGAGAAAGAAAGAGAGAGCATGAGCAGGGGCAGGAGCAGAGGGAGCAGGAGAAGCAGAAGCAGGCTCCTCCTTGAGCATGGAGCCTGATGTAGAGCTCGATCCCAGGACCCTGAGATCATGACCTAAGGTGAATTCAGATGCTTAACCAACTGATCCATCCAGGCACCCCTTAACACTTGTCTTAATGATGAAAGAAAATCAGTGTTTTTGCCTTTTGATGAAGAATTTCTTGCCACGGTAACATTGATCAGGGGAAAGGTGCTACATACGCACGCACGTACGCACATGCATGCACACAATTCCATGTGTAAAAATGTTAATCATGGCCTCATTTAAATGGCCAATAACAATGACAAAAAGTAAGCAAAAAGTAGAGCCCAAGAGAGTTATAGCTAAGAAAGTTATGATGTCTATGAATCATTCATGCTATCTTAGGCTCTTTGGGGTCTGAGATAAGCTCAACTCAGTGGGAATAGAGGAGCTATACAAAAGTGTCCTTGGGGTAACAGGTATGACAATGACAAGCAAAGACCAGGAGCTGGGATTTGGCCAGACCCCAGGAGACAGGAACTGATTCCAAGGTAGTCCTAAGGCTCTGGGAATACGAGGTCAAGGATCTTCACTGTACTGTTGTATCATCCAGGAATGTCTGCTACCCTCCCCTTCTCTGTTCCATTCCCAAGTTCTTCGAAAAGACCAACGTCTGCCACCTGGAATCTCCTCTCTTCTCTTCACTTTACAGCTTCTCCTTTGTGTCAGACAGAGTTCCTGCTTATTGATGTTATTCACAGTTTCTGATTCCTTTCATGACTTTAATTTGCCTCGACTCATCATGACACTATTGTATCTTTCATTTGAACTTTAGCTGTCATTGGTAAATGAGAGATTCTATGTTTCCACTCAGTACTTTAGAAGAGAGAAGATGACCTGTTCAGCAAATAGGGATGAGCCTCTAAGCCCCAGGCCTTCTGATAGGGTGCTGATAAGCCTGTGAATTGCCTGCTACGGGTGAGTAGTCTCCAGGAAAGGTGGGTTATTACAAAAATAGAAACACAGTTAAGTGGGATGTCTCTCCAAAACAGACTATGGCTGAGCAATTTCCCCTATAAAGGACTTGAGACGTGGGCAGGCGCCACAATCTGCATCTCTAGGACCAAACTGATGAGCGCTCTGAGAGCATAGCAATTGCCCACAGAGTGTCTGCATGCACTTCTAACAGGGATTCAGAGTCCAACTTTTTTTTAGCAATATATATCAAATAACTTAATGTTCATAGACTTTGCTTGATCATTTTACTTCTAAGATTTTATACCAAGGAAACAATCAAAGATAAGCACAAAGATCTACATGTAAGAATCTTCATCAGGAGGTTATTTAATATTAGGAAAAGTATTTAGAAAAAGAAAAAATATTCAAAAAGGAGATAATTAAGCTATGCTATATATAGGTGCAGTAGAATAATACGCAGGTATTAAAATGATGGTGGGGACGAATATATAATATGTAGTAGGGATGTTCAGGATGTGAAGTGAGAAAAACAGATTTAAAATCATGGTGTCATAAGAAATATATTTGGTCTTTGGCCCCAGTTTCTGGCATGGAGCTCCTAAAACCCTTGGAATTTCCTCAGTGATAGGGCCATCTTTTGTTATTCATGAAGAGCCTCTTTTGGTTACACCAGAGTTTATTGGAAGGGGGATGGGACTGAAAAATTGAGCTCTATAGAAACCCATAAACAATGACATGTGGTAAGCTTCCAAATCAGTGGCCACATCCACGTGCTGGAAGAGTGGAACTCCCCATCTCAACTGGGACAGAAGCTCCGAAGCTCAGGACTCTTCCAACCTCACCCTATGTACCTCGTCATCCAGATGTTCATTTGTATCCTTTAAGAAACTGCTGTAAGTAAAGTGCCTTTCTGTGTTCAGTGAGCCATTCTGACAAATTATACAACCTGAGAGGGGGTTGTGAGAGGCACTGTTGTATGGCTATTTGGTCATATGGAGCTAAACATGGAGCTAAAAGACAGGAAGTGAGGGTGGCCTCCCTTGGGACTTGGACCTGGCCTCTGGAGTGGAGGTGGTCCTGCGGGCTGAGCCCTTAAACCTCTGGAGTCTGATGCTGACTCTGGGGAGATAGAGTTAGAGTCGTAGTGAACTGTAGGACACCTGGTTGGTGTCTGGAGAATTGGAGTTTGGTGTTAGAAAACACCCTCCAGGGGATCCCTAGGTGGATCAATGGTTTGGCGCCTGCCTTCAGCCCAGGGTGTGATCCTGGAGTCCCGGGATCGAGTCCCACATCGGGCTTCCTGCATGGAGCCTGCTTCTCCCTCTGCCTGGGTCTCTGCCTCTCTCTCTCTCTCTCTCTCTCTCTCGGATAAATAAATAAAATCTTTTAAAAAGAGAGAGAAAAAACACTCTCCAAATAGTAAAATGTAGAAAACATTTCCCAATTTTATTTATAAACACACAAACAAAGCCAAAGAGCTATGCAACAAAAATTTAATTATGGTTATTTCTAAAGGGAGAGATGTGGATGCTTTTCCTAAAATTTTTTTATGATGAATAGCTATTACTTTTATAGCTGGAAACAATTTACCTTTGCAATTAAAGTTTACAAAGAGTTTGTGATAACCCTCATATATAGTGTTAAGTGAAAATGAGAACACAAAATTGAACATTGTATACAGTTATAGCTATGTCAAAACTATGGAGCTAAAAGTGGGGAAACACATTTCAGGGTAGAAATGTCTATCTCTGGGTGAGCCTACAGGTGACTCTGCTTTCTACTAGAGCATATTTTGCTAGCTTTTCTAAAATGGGCTTATGTTGATTTTAACCTGTTTTGGGTTTTTTGGGGTTTTTTTTGTTTTTTTGTTTGTTTGTTTGTTTGTTTGTTTACTTAACCTTGAGGACTACGGAGATTAAGAGATCTCTCCAAGGCCACAGCAGACCAGCTGGGACTGGGGGGCCAGATAATCTGACGAGGGTGCAGTGGACACTGCGATGTGCTACCCAGATCCCCTTCAAAGAACAGCATTTCCCAGCTGCCAGAAGTGCTACCACAAGACAACCCACAAAGGTCAAAGTGCTTATGCTGGAAAGAACCACCTTGCCCAAGGTCACCCACTCTTTCCAGGGCAGCTCACACCCAATTATGGAGAGTCACAAAGGACTCCGATTGTGGCAAGTCTAAGGGGCTATTCTGGTCCACAGTCCCCTAGGGAGTCCCCTGAGGTCTCGGTTGGAGCTGTATCACAGCTTGATGCCTTCCTCTGCCCAGTCCTGCTTCCTCCCTCTCCCTTCCATGAATGTGGCCCACCAGACTCCCTCCTAATAAACATCCTGCACAATAATCTTTAGCTCCGAGTTGGCTTCCCCGTGAAGCCAGCCCATGACAGTAGCTAGATACCAGGAGTGGTTTGAGAAAGCAGACACTACGATAGATAGTGGAACAGGATCATCTGCCATCTGATTGGGGATGAAAACCCCGTCACTCGTGGAGGTGGAGTCCAGACTCCCTGGCATAAGACAGAAGTACCATTGCTGGAATTTTCACCAGGGGTGAAATGGGACGACATGTCAGAGGTAGGGGACGCATCAGGCAATCGAGAAATACGAGTAAAATCATTGCTATAAGGACAACAGAATTGTGCAGCAACCGCTGAAGTTGACTGGCTTCTGGAAAAAGAGAAAGAAAAGCTGGGAGTGATTGATCAGCAATGAGATCTGAGTGTGAAAGCCAGAGGGCCTTCTCAGAAGCATGGAGAGAGACTCTTATCTCTGCAGTGGGAGACCGAAGACAAGGCAAGGGACTGGATCTGCAGGGCGGGAGAGCTTCAGAGAGGCTACTCCTCTGAACATGTCACACCTGTGGTGCCACAGCCAGGCCCTGGCTGGAAAATAATGGGACCCTGAGGTGAGGACATGTGGGTTGATGCTGCTGAGAATCTTGAAAGCCCCGACTCCACTGACCCCTCTGAGCCTACAGAAGAGCTCCTGCTCCCTGGGCCCTTGCCTGAAGGTACAGACGCCTCTCCCCCATAAAACAGATGCTCCTCTCGGTTCCACCCACCTCCACTTCTGGCACAAGTCCCTCGAGTAAGGTTAAGGCACAACATACCCCAGCCAGGGTCATGCTGGGTCTGAGAA
Organism: Vulpes lagopus; assembly: GCF_018345385.1. Taxonomy (NCBI): domain Eukaryota; kingdom Metazoa; phylum Chordata; class Mammalia; order Carnivora; family Canidae; genus Vulpes; species Vulpes lagopus. The sequence continues at coordinate 20,241,255 of NC_054833.1, forward strand.
GGAGGAGAGGGACTATCCTCAAAAGAGCAGTGGGACCCGGCCAGCTGGAGCAGCAGGATAGGCGCATATGCGTGGGACAGACTTGGAGTGTGCTGGAGCAAGGGTGGGGGCAGAACAGGAGGCTTGGTGCTGGAAATGTCATAAGTTTGGGAGCACTCCTCTGGGATTCAGGCTGCAGCACCCAGGGGAGGGCCCCAGGAGATGGTGCAGACATGCTAGTAATGAAAAAGTCATAGCTGCACTTAGTGAGGTACAACTGCCAGCATCTCCATGGCATATGGCGAAGGCTGTTCAGAGGAATGTGCATGCTCAAGTGGATATACAGTATGAGGCTGCAAAACTCAGCAGAGAAATATGCTCCAAAGGTGGGGAGGGCAGGGGATACCCTGTTTCCCAAGACACTAAAGAAGGCACAGGTGAGATGGACTTCAGCTTAGCGGTGGCTCTGCAGGGATCCTGCCACAGAACTGGGCTCTCCGACAGGAAAGGGGGTGAGGGAACTCTGCAACAACAGAGGCCCCATCACGGCCTGTCACATCAGGAACGAGGAGGAGGCAATTAGCAGAGTGAGCGCCCAGGTCAGAGGGGCAGCAACGGGTGCCTGACCAACAGGGAATGAAGTCAATAGTTACTAAAACATGGGGCCCCCAGGGGCAAAATAGATGGGTAGCTGGGAAGGACATCATTCCATCTGTGCAATCAAAGAAATCAAATGGACGAGCTGGACAGTGCCCCAGTTTTGCTCAGTTTCTAGACCTGATCCAGATTTTGGATCCAGAGCCAACAGACTGAAGAAAAGTCTGCATCCTCAGAAAAAAGGAAGGATGGGAGGAAGGGAGAAGGGAGAGAGGGAGGGAGGGAGGGAGGGAGGGAGGGAGGGAGAGAGGGAGGGAGGGAGGGAGGAAGACTCAGGCAGCCCTTGCAATACCATTGAAAGTATACATAATAATGATTTCCCAAGTCTTCCCTAAAGAGTCCTGTAGTCATCTACCTGGATAACTGTACACTGGAGAAAGCCAATTACAGAAATCTTTTGAGGACCATTGGACACAGGTTCCAAGCTGACATTGTAGAGCCACAACGCAATGCCATGCCTGCCTACCTTAATGAGGAACATGGCCGGGCTGAGTAATAAATGGAGCCCTGGCTTAGGCCCAGCTCACTATGGGCCCACTGGGTCCACAGACCCTGCCCTGATGGTCATTTCCCTGGTCCCTGAGTGTCTACTTCGAAGACATACTTGGAAGTTAGCATAGCATCCCCACTGGGTCCTTGGCCTATAAGGTAAGAGCTATCACAGTGGAAAAAGCCAAATGGTGCCTCTGAAATCTCTGCCCCTCCCCAAGCCAAGCAGGTAAATAGGGCGGGTAAACTTTTTCTTTAAAGGGCTAGGTAAAAACTATTTTAGGCTTGGGGCACCTGGGTGGCTCAGTCAATTGAGCGCTCTTGACTTTGGCTCTTCATGTTCTCAGGGTCGTGAGACTGAGCTGTGTGTGGAGACTGCTTAGGATTCTCCCTCTGTGTCTTAAGATTCCCTCTCAAAAACAAAAAAACAAAAAAACAAAAAAACAAAAAAAAAACAAACAAAACAAAAAAAAAAAAAAAAAAGATTCCCTCTCCACAAAAGGGGAGCCCTCTCACACCGTTGGTGGGAATGTGAGCTGGTCCAGCCGCTCTGGAAAACAGTACAGAGGCTCCTCAAAAAGTTAAAAATTGAGCTACCCAATGACCCAGCAATTGTGCTATGAGGTATTTATCCAAAGGATACAAGCGTAGTGATCCAAAGGGGCACCTGCACCCCAATGGTCATAGCAGCAATGTCTACAATAGCCAAACAATGGAAAGAGCCCAGATGTCCATCAACAGATGAATGGATAAAGGAGAGGGGGTATATATACAATGGAATATTGCTCGGCCATCATAAAGATGAAATCTTACCATTTGCAGTGATGTGGATGGAACTAGAGGATGTTATGCTAAGTGAAATAAGTTGATCAGAGAAAGACAATTATATGATCTCACTCATGTGGAATTTAAGAAACAAAACGGGATCATAGGGGAAGGGAGGGAAAAATCAAGTAAGATGAAATCAGAGGGGGAGACAAACCATAAGAGATGCTTAACTCTAGGAAACAAACTGAGGGTCACTGGAAGAGAAGGGGGTCGGGGGATGGCGTCACTGGGTGATGGGCGTTAAGGAGGGCACTTAATGGAATGAGCACTGGGTGTTGTATGCAACTAATGAATCACTGAACTCTACTTTTGAAACTAGTAATACACTCTATGTTTAAATTTAAATCTAAAAAATTCTCTCTCTCTGCTCCTCCCCACCTCCCTACCCCACACACGCACACGTGCTCTCTCTTTCAAAATAAATACTTTAAATACATTTTCAGACCAAGAAGCAATATCCTCCACTCCTTGAGCAACTGTTCTCTGTTCTCCCCTCCTTAAAATGTAAACATAATCTGTTTTCTTTCCTTTTTTTTTTTTTTAACATTTTACACTTAAAAATATAAAAACCACTCTTAGTTTTCAGGTTGTACAAAAACAGACAGGGGCCTGGAGACACTGAGGTATGGTTTCTAGCATGTTCAGGAATTTTAGAGCAAATGCAAGTGGACTGAGAACTCCTCTAGGATGTCCAGTGAAATACAATTTTCCTTCCAGTCCCTGGGACAGTGGACTGTTGAATCTCAGACACATCGAAAGCTTATTTAGTTTTTTTCAAAACCAAGAAATTCATCCCCAGCAGAATAAATTTATATCAAAAGTATTTAGCCTGGGAATCTGGTTAAATTACATATAAAGTTTTGCATGCATGGGTTTGTCAGCCAAGGCTTTCTCCGCATGTTCAAAGACTCTCTAAGAACCTGGGTGTGATGGGGCCACACCTCGTCACAGCCCAGACCCCTGGCCCCCCGGGACTGAGGGTGAACATGGCTTGGCTTCCCCGCGGAGGACTCACCATCCACACAAGGCCTCTGGGCTGCCACCAGCTCCTAAGGGCTTCGGGCCTCCGAGGGATGAAGGGGAGAAACTGTCCCAATCGATGGACCGTACGGTTCAATAACTCATTTAGCTGCCCAGGCAGTAAAATAAATAAATAAGAAGCTGGCTGGAAGTAGAAACTGTCCATGCTCGGTGCTTCTCAGAGGCCAAGTGGATGGGCTTTAATAGCTTCAGTCGGCACAGGACACAGGCAGACTGTCCCAGCAGTGTGCCCTCCGTTTCCTAGGTAACCGAACTTGAATAAGACGATGGCTGGAACCGGGTACCAAATCAATTTGTTGGAGGCACAAATGTGGGAAAGGCGAACTCCACATAAAATCTCAGACTGTAGCACCCCACGTTTATTATCCTTTCAGCCTGTGTGTATCTACTGCTCCGTCACCTCCCACCCAGCTCCCAGCTTGGCCGGCCCTTCCCTCCCGACTGCAGAGACCCTCCACTTGCACCCCACCCCCCAAAAGAAAATCACCAGTTCCAACTGCGCTGTCTGGATCAATAGGAGGCTTCTTTCCATCAGATGAAAAAAGCCAGAGGCAAGTAAGCAAGGGGAAAGGTCTTTAGTGTTACTAACCTCAGTGGTGGGGGTCCTGTCTAAAGCAAGGATCTAGAAATTGCTTTGTGATGCAAGGGTTTCCCCAGAGGGAAGAACATTTCCAAGTACTCCAGCTGGTGGATCTCCAATTCTTAGCCTTGGCCTGGCTTCAGTCTCAGGGAATTACTGGCTACCACCTTGGCTGGCTAAGGCGTGGATAGGAATAAGGAAGGACCTTCCCCGGGCGACTTGTGCCGCTGCCGTGCTAACACATAGCGTCCTGTGTAGTCACGGCCTCATGATTTCTCGGGGCCATCTCTTCTGCTCTGGGTTTAGTCAATAGCAGCGGCCCACAACGTGTCTGATGAATGAACTACTGAATGGATTTTAGTGGAGATAGTGGTGAGAAGTTCCTCAGTCCTGGAAGAGTCCTTGTAGTTTTTGTTTCTTGTCACAGCCTCCTTTCCACCATCAGTCCTTAGTTCCCAAATTGACGGAGAAGGGGAGCACATTCCCCCAGCCCTGAACCCAGAGGGCCCCGAGGACAAAGCATTCTCCCCAAATTTGACACAGACTGGCACTCCATACACTCTTGCCAATTAAATTGCACTGATTATCAGGCAAAATAATCTGACATGATTTTAGAATCAATTTTGGGCTTCCGCCTTTTATATCGGTGATTTAATTATTCAAAAAGCTTTCATTGAGTGTGTCAGTCGGGATACGCAGGTATTAGGGCCAAAGAGTAAATATTTTCTGCTTTCCAGGCCATGCTGTCCCTGTCCCGTGATATTGGCGCATCATGAAAGATCGTTAAATTCTACCCCTGAGACTAGTAGTTCAGTATATGTTAACTAAATTGAATTTAAATAGAAAAATTTTAAAAGAATAATGAATGTAAATGAATGGGTATAGCTGTGTTCTAATAAAACTTTATTTACAAACACAGGTGGAGGGCCAGATTTGGCCCACGGGCAATAGTTTGCCAACCCGTAAGCTAGGCTAGGCTATAGTGCTAAACACCACCAAAATCTCCGAGGCTGAACACACTGAAAGGTTCTTTTTCCCTCATGCTACGTGTCCAAGTGGATGCTGGTGGGAGAGGGGGACGGTTCTCTGCTAAGTTACTTTACACCATTTTATGACACCACCACCCCTATGTGAGGCTTCGCTGCTCCCCACAAGACAGCGGAGGGCCAGTGAGCCAAGCCCTGGCAACTAAATGTTTTAGCCCAGAAGCAACACACCATTTTCATGTCTCAGTCTGGAGCTCATCACTTGGCCGTCGCTAAATTCTAAAGTGTGGAAAACCGTAATCTGAAATTAGAAGGGAACTGAATGTTAGTGAATCATAGTAGCATCCACCACACTGAGCATTTGTGTGTGCAAAGTCCTATTTGCAACTAAGATGAAGCCCTGGCCTGAGGCTGGATGAGACCCATGTACCTTCACAAAGAGAGGATGCAAAGCTATGGTGATAAGTGAGTCGTGTCTACAGCCCTTTAGCTACAGACTCTGTAATTGGATCTAAGTGTGATAAACACACAACACACGGCAAAGATATCAGGGCGACTGTTCTAATGATTTACACACTCAATGGACAGTGCAAATTCAGATGGCCTGTATTTGGACAAAGGATTCCCCTGGCCAATCCGTGCCTCCAGCCCACTTCCACACCGAGGAGTTCCCTCCCCCAGAGAGAATGAGGTGAGAAGGAGCAGAAAAGCAGAAAGCAAACACAGCCCTCCAGCAGTGTCATCACGCCCACTTCAGAAATAATTAAATAATTACCAAAAAAAGTGTAGAAAGTAACCAAGGACAGACCAAGCAAATTTTACACTACGCCAGCAACTGGTACCACTGGGTTCTCCTTTTGAACATCCAAGTATAACTGGTCAAATTCATTTCCTAAGTAGGAAAAATGCTGGAATAGGAAAACCTAGAGCGAGGCTGTCCGTGAAAGGAAAAATAAAGAGACAAGCACAGGAGCCACAGGGTGCCCTCGTCCACTGTGGCTTCCAAGCGTTGGGGTGTCATCAAGCCCCTGGGCCAGCCCCACGCAAGGGGAACTCATGGGGTGGAAGTGGCTCAGGCCTTTGGGGAATGGTTTACCTGCTTAATGAAACAATCCGTTTTGTCAGTTCCCAAGAATACTTACCTTCCCCCTGGAGACTTCCAAGAATTAATTAATACTAAATGCTTGTCAGGCCCTTTGCCAATGTTAAGGATTTGTTTAGTCAGAAAGGCTAGAGGAAGAACAAACAGGAGAGTTTGGCTTTATTTTATAAATCCTGCATCTGATGGCATGCAAAAAAAGGGAAAAGACCTTGGCATGTGGAAAACACACGGAAAGAGGTCCTCCCATTTTAAAAAAAAGTGTCATTTCCACACCATAGAGATTGCAGGTTATACACTTGCATGCACATAGCCAGATATGATAGATAGATAGATAGATAGATAGATAGATAGATAGATGATAGATAGATAGATAGATAGATGATAGATAGATAGATAGATAGATGATAGATAGATAGATAGATAGATGATAGATAGATAGATAGATAGATGATAGATAGATAGATACACAATATATAGTATCATCAGAATATATATATATATTCCACATTCTGATGATGTACGAACTACTAGGTGTACAGCCAAAGATGTGGACTTTGTTATTTCCTCTAAGACCCATTTCTCGTATCTGCAATAAGCCACAACATGTGGCCATCTCTGGGGATTGTTTCTTGGAGCAACTGAAATAGAGGACAATTCAAGGTTGCCTGTTGTCTAAAGGAGGCACGGAGGCAGCGGAGGCCTCCCCGGAGCTGTCAGGCTGCAGAGTCTGAAGGAACAGTCCCCAAGGCTACCCTCGCTTCTGACATCACCTGTAAATTCAGGATGTTCTGAAACTACCGCCAGTTTCAAGAGGTCACTGGAAGGGCTCACGGAACACACTGACATTTGTTATGCTCATGGCTACGGTTTACTACATGGGAAGGGAGAAGCAGCCAAAGGAAGACACACAGGGGACAGAGTCCGGGGGTCTCCCGACACCAGAGCTCTACTGTTCTCCAGAGGTGACAGTCTCCCAGCCTCAAGGGGTCACGATACACACGGAGTACTGCCAACCAGGGAAACTCCAGAGATAGTCCTGGGGCGTCATTACAGAGGCATCATTGGTTGATTGATCGCGCATAGAGCTGAACTCAATTCCAGCTCTTTCTCCAAGGAATTTGGGCTGTTATCACACGGCCTGAGGGGCCCATCCCGAGTCACCCCATTAGGATAAACTAAGGACCCACTATGCGTAACAGAGACTCTCCTATCACTGAGGGAGTTCCGAGGGTTAACGGATACCTTCCAGGAGCCAGGGACAAGTCTGATGTCTCTTGGGGAGACCAAATTCCTTGCTACACAGATCCCAAAGGAGACAAGAAAGCCCCCCCTCCCCCAAGAGCTTTGCCTGGGAAGTTTCTCAGGGACAGAGATCTAAGCGGCAGTGTCAGAGTTTCAAGGGAAAATGATGACGTCCCCGTGGGAGTAATCCGGGGATTACCTATTTCTCACTCCTCCTGCCTTTCTGGACCGCATCGTGTCCCAGAACATGACTCCAGACCCAGAATCTCTCCTCCTCTCGTTTGTCCACTTACGAATCTCACTTACCCAGAGTTCAGGGTCTTTTTCAAGCTTCACATCCCTTGGGAAGTGGGGCAGTTTTTAAAAGGCTGCAAGCAAACAGAACTCTCATTAATTGCTGGTAAGAATGCAAAGGGGCGCAGGCACTTTGAAGGACAGGTTAAAAAAAAAGAAAAATAAAAAAATAAAAAAATAAAAAATAATAATAATAATAAAAGAAAGTTTGGCGGTTTCCTACAAAACTAAACATCATCAGGGCTCCTGGGGGGCTCAGTTGGTTAAGCGGTGACTCTTGATTTTGCGAGGTCATGATCTCGGGGTGGTGGGATGGAGCCTTGCATCTGGCTCTGCACTCAGCGGGGAGTCTCTGCTTCAGGATTCTCTCTCTCCCTCTGCCCCTCCCCCTGCCCTCTCTCTCTAAAAAAGATAGTTAAAAAAAAAACTAAACTGGGATCCCTGGGTGGCGCAGCGGTTTGGCGCCTGCCTTTGGCCCAGGGCGCGATCCTGGAGACCCGGGATCGAATCCCACATCAGGCTCCCGGTGCAGGGAGCCTGCTTCTCCCTCTGCCTGTGTCTCTGCCTCTCTCTCTCTCTCTCTCTCTCTCTGTGTGTGTGTGTGACTATCATAAATAAATAAATAAAATTTAAAAAAATAAACATTATCTTACCATGCAATCCAGCAATTAAGCTTCTTGATATTTATTTATCAAAGGAGTTGAAAACTTACGTCCATACAAAAAACCTGCACACGAATGTTTATAACAGCATTATTCACAATTTCCAAGACTTGGAGGCAACCAGGATGTCTTAAAGTAGGAATGGATGAACAAACTTTGTCACATCCGGATCGCATGATATTATCCAGCACTAAAAAGAAATGAACTACTAAGCCATGAAAACACATGCAGGAAACTTCAATGCGTATCACTAAGTGAAAGGAGCCAATCTGCAAAGTCTGTATAATTATATATTATATATATATTATATATTATAATATTATAATAACTGTATAATTCCCACTCTGCGACACCCTGGAAAAGGCAAAATTATGGAGCCAGTAAAAAGACCAGAGGTTGGCAGGAGTTAAGAGGAAGTGAGGGATGAATAGATAGAGAAGATTCGGGGGGCGGTGAAACTATTCTGCCTGGTACTATGACAGTGAATGCATGTCGTCCTATATTTCCCGGACCTACAGAATGTGCAGCACCAACAGTGAACCCTAATGTAGACTCTGGACTCTGGGTGATAATGACGTGTCAACGTCGGCTCATCAACTGTAACAAATGCACCAGGTGGGTGAGGGATGCTGATGGTGGAGGCGGCTGCGCACCTGTGGAGGCAGGAGGTCTGCAGGAACTTTCCGTACTCTGCATTCAACTTTGCTAAGAACCTAGAACTGCTCTAAAAAATAAAATCTAGGGGCACCTGGGTGGCTCGGTCCATTAAGCATCATTTTTCCGCTCAGGTCATGATCCCAGGGTCCTGGGATCGAGCCCCACATCAGGCTCCTTGCTCAGCGGAGAGACTGCTTCTCTCCCTCTGCACCCCCTCACGTTCTCTCTCTCACACTTTGTCTCAAGTAAGCAAAATCTTTTAAAAATGAGTAAATAAAATAAAAACAACTAAAAATAAAAATAAAATCGATAACACACACACAAAAGCCTGCAAATTGTTTGCCATCCTCCCATCAATAAGTAGGGGGTTTATATTTCCTCCTGTTAACTGTGGGTGCGCTTGGACTCTCCCCGATGTCCAGGGCTGGCCAGAAAAGACGATGTCGCTTTCATTTTATTTGTGGGGACACTCTCGTGTAGAGCCTTAACAGCCAGTAAGAAGCCTGAGTACACTGAGGCCAGCACGCCGTGTACAAGCCCAGGCCACCCAGAGAAGCCAAATGTGGCTGTTCCAGCTGCAGCTCCAGCTGATGCCCCAGCCCGGGGGACAGATGTTTCATCCTCTAAGTGTGGACACCTCCTGATGATTGAACCCCAGCCAGGCCTCCTCCCAGGCGAGGTTCCAGGCGGGATGGAGCAGAGACAAGCTGTCCCTGCAGAGTTCTGTCCAAATCCCCAACCCCCGGGGTTCATGAGCATAACAAAATGGTTTCTTGGTGTTTAATTTTGGGGTGCTTGGTTACACAACCGTAGTAACTTAAACATGAAGGTTGCAAAGAGGAGTGAGTAGAAGAGGATTCCAGAACCCATCTGTCCAACTACTCACAGCCCCTGTGACCTTGTGAAAATGATTTCGTCTCTTGGTGCCTTGATTTTCTTTTTTTATAGAATGTAGATCCCAGTAGTACCTACCTCAGGAGGGTCACCGTAAGCTTTCAGTAACTAAGAATACTTAGAACAGTGTCTGACATACAGTAAACCCTCTGGAGAGGTCAGCTCCTTCTTTCGGTCCCAAGCCTTCTCTGACCACGCCAGCCCGTAGGGGTCTCTTCCCTCATGGATCTCGCACTGCTCATCTCTCCCCAGGGACACTCGGGAGTTATTTAAGCGTGTCTTCACTCCCCGGCTGGGTGGCTGCCATCTCTGCAGCAGGGACCAGCACGCACTTGGCATCCCAACGGCACTGGGCACAGAGCTTTGTACAGAAGAGGTGTTCTACAAGTATTTGTTAAAAAACAAAAGAAAAGCAACGCAGTCAAGTGTCTGCCCAGCTCTCATTGTCTCATTGCTGCCCCAAAATATTAGGGACAGGTGGCACTGCTACATCCTCACGTGGCCAGACCAAGACCATCCCTCTTCCTGCCAATTCTCATCTTCTTTTACTGCCTCACTTACTCTCTAGAGTTCCAGTCTTTAGAAGACTGTGGTTCAATGAGTTCCATTCACCTCAGTGTCAAAGTACTTAAATCCCTTAATGTGTTTCCTGAGAAGCAGTCGCTTGGATCAGGGAATCACGCACATGGAGATTCCCGGTGCTACCCAGAGCTGACCTGGGTGTGGGCAAATGGTCGCTGACCTGGACCGCTGCTGGTATGAGCATTCATTGATGTAAGCCTTTTGGAAAGTAAATTGGCACTATAGATTGGAAGCTGTGAAAAAAAGTATACCCAATTCTGAGAATTTGTTCTAAAAAAATAAACTGTGCATGGGCAAAAGGGCTTAGTTTTGTGGATCACAGCATTATCTGTAATAGTAAAGGGAAACTGATACAACCAGATGCCCAACAATAGAGACTGCTTAAATATATCACGATCTATCCACAGGTGGCATGCTATTTCTTCATTCAGCAAATGTTTAACAAGTGCCTAGTCTGCCCCAGGCATGGCTCTACAGGTGAGAGAAATGCAGAGAACAATGCAGACAGAGAGCCTGGCCCAGCAAAGCCTTCCTGATAGACTGGGGAGAGTGGGTAAAGGCAACAAACATTACACATTTTTCATAAAAGTACAACATTTGGCATGTTGGAGGGTGATACTGGCTGTGGAGAAAAAGCAAACAGGGCAAGAGGTTGGAGAGTGTGAGGGGGGGAGGGTTTGGGTAGGAGCTAGAACATATTAAATAGGCTAGCCAGGGACAGTCTCACTGAGAAGATGACATCTAAGTAAAGTTGAAGGAGGCAAGGGGAAAGGTCATGCAGATATGGGGGTACAGAATGTTCTGGAGTGTTCTAGAAAGAAAGAACAGAAAATGCATGGCCCTAAGACTGGTGTGCATTCAAGAAACAGCAAGGAAGTCACTACGGCTGAAGGGATGTGAGCAGGAGGGAAAGAGGTACGTAAGGTGAGGCAGATAGTGTAGGACCTTGCTGATCATGGTAAGAACTTTGAAATTCAGTCTATGGGGGAGGATCCCATAGAGGGTTTGGGCAGAGGGGCAACATGATCTGACTCAGGTTTTTTCTTTTTCTTTTTAAAAAAATTATTTTTCATATATATTTTTTATTGGATTCAATTTGCCGACATATAGTATAGCACCCAGTGCTCATCCCGTCAAGTGCCCTCCTCAGTGCCCGTCACCCAGTCACCCCATACCCCCATCCACCTCCCCTTCCACTAATCCTTGTTCGTTTCCCAGAGTTAGGAGTCTCTCATGGTCTGTCACCCTCTCTGATTTTTCCCACTCATTTTCTCTCCTTTCCCCTATGATCCCTTTCACTATTTTTTATATTCCCCATACGAGTGAAACCATATAATGTTTGTCCTTGGTGTCCGTTGAAAGATGAATGGATAGAGAAGATGTGGTCTATGTATACAGTGGAATATTGCTCAGTCATTAGAAACGACAAATACCCACTATTTGCTTCAACGTGGATGGAACTGGAGGGTCTTATGCTGAGTGAAGTAAGTCAATCGGAGAAGGACAAACATTATACGACTCAGGTTTTTAAATAATCACTCTGGTTGCGCTATTTAAGACAGACATAAGGGAACAGGTCAAAGGGGGGAGATCTATTGGGAAGATATTGCAATATTCTGAGGATGCCTTGGACCCGGGTTGAAGCAGGAGCAAAATTCTAAATCTGTTGTGAAGATAGAGCCAACAGAATTTGCCAACATACTGGATCCAGGGTGTGACCAAAATCAGAAGTCAAGAAGCACAGTCATTCTAAATCCTGTGCAGAAGGAAATGAAAGACAGAAAATATTCAGAATATATTCTTAATTGAAGAGTCATGGTTACAAAACAATGTTGTTCAAAACGATTCTATTTTTGGAAAAGAAAAAATATATATGTATATATTCTAATACAAAAAAAGGCTTGAGGATGTCAACTGAACTTTGAGAAGTAGTTACCTCGGGAGCAGCATTACTGGCAGTTTTTATTTTCTTCTTTTGCCTATTTTTAATTTCAACTCTCCCAACATGAAAACATATTGCCTTTTAACTCCTATAAATAGAATTAAGTCATTTTAATTTGCCCCTGCTCCCCATCCTCCTAAATCTGGTTTTGTCCATACAGGATCCTTTTCTAGGTAACTTCAGGGTTTCCTCTGTTTTCCTGATGGTAATTATAGCTACTTAAGACATTAAAGCTCCAAAGAGAGAAGACAGTAAAAATTCAGAAATCCTTGTATTATTTCCCAGAAGCAATCTCATGAAGAAGAGGAGAGGGTCTGTGCCTCATGAACTCAGAGTTAGCAGATGCTTGGGAAAATTCTAGTGGCAAAATACAGTAATGTTTGAATTTTTGAGTCAGGCCACATTATTTAACATAAAGAAGTGTCCAGAATGTTATCAAGAATGACTGGAGACACCTGTTGGAAGCATGACTGCCTTACTGCTGAGGCTCTGTCTCTTGCTTTTTTTTTTTTTTAAGATTTTTATTTATTCATTCATGATAGAGAGAGAGAGAGAGAGAGATCAGAGACACAGGCAGACGGAGAAGCAGGCTCCATGCAACGGGAGCCCGACATGGGATTCGATCCCGGGTCTCCAGGATGGCGCCCTGGGCCAAAGGCAGGCGCCAAACCGCTGCGCCACCCAGGGATCCCTGTCTCTTGCTTTCTGAGGAGAGGCAAGACGTGCATGGGTGGGAAAATGGGGACAACATGGCACAGCTCAGACTATTAGCCTGACAGGTGGGTGGAAAGAAGATGAAAGAGTGTGCTGGAACATTCCGGGACTTCTGCCTGGAGGTTGTGGAGGCTGACCTCAGGTCCAAAAAAAAGAGAAGGGAAGGATGAGAGTAGGCACAGAGAACAAAGGAGGACACCCCAGATTAAGTAAAGGGTTTTTCTATAGTTATCCAGTAAAGAACAGCCTCCCCAGAAAGAGCCCCTTAGCAATGTTTGAGTCTCCTCTTCATATGAGGCCCTATTACTTCTGGCATCTGTGCACCCAGGCTCTTTGTCCATGGAAAGTTTTCCATCTTCCTAAAATAAAACTCTATTCAAGTTAGGATTCTTTAATCCTTTTTTTTTAAATGATGGTTAAAACAGAAACTTATAAATTACGTGCTTGATGATATTGATGTGTTGAAGAAATAAATTCTTTAGCACAATATTTTTAACATTGCCAGTCTCCCAGTTAATGACTTAATAAATGACTCCCACTTTTGGTCTGGGTAAATATTTCTCTCTCCATTATCATTTATTCCCTTATGAGAGCCATAGACTGCATCATAAACTCAGCATGGAGAATTGTTCTAAGTCTATTTTATTCAATATTTAGTAGAAACTACCTTATAACATCCATTAGGGGAGATAATGGATTTCTTTCCTTTTCTAGAAAGTCTGTACTCCTGTGACAGTCATAAAATGAGCATTTTATACACTCTGGACCTGAGTCTACCCAAGTTCTCAAATTGTGCAGATTTGGAAGCAGACATGAAGGCAATTCTCTGTTGTTCTGTAAATATCCAGCCTTTGTCACTGCCTTCACTGTAGACAGAAAATACGTCTGCTGGTGCAAGATTGGAAGACCAGGAAGGGGGAGGGGGTCAGTGTGGATGAGTGTGTCTGGGAAGGTTGGAGGAGGTCATAGAGAAGATGTGACCACCAGCAGACCTGTGAGCTGGACCCAGGCAATCAGAGCTCCTCCCCTCCTCCCTTGTCCTTGGAATATGGGTTCTGCTTGCTTTTCCTGCTCCCAGAGGCTGCTCCGAGGACGTAGCCTTGAGATAATGACATGGCGTTGAGAGCACCTGCATGGCACACGTGACTGAACCCAGTTAAAGCCTCTACACAAACCTTTAACATGTGGGAGGCAGGTGAGGGGATCCACTTACCGTGCTGCCGCCCAAGACAAGCTTCATACGTAATTTCCCTTTGCCTAATAAAAGCGCCACCTGCCAACCTGGAGTGACCTGCGTGTTTTCTCCAGTCTCTCCCTGCCCAAAAGAGAAGCCAGTTTCAGATTTCAGATTCCCACCTCCCTCCCGCCCAGGAAACTCCTAAGGGGGTTATGAACCAACATTGGGTCAGCTGGTAAACTGAGTCAGTGACCAGCGACCAGACATGTATGACACAGGCTCACATGGCATTGGGTTCAGATGTTTTTCCCTTAATAGCAAAAGCAATAGCATCAACCACAACAGATACAGTCCCTGGAGTGCCAAGTCATACCTGCTGTGCACTGAAGAAGTGTGATCTGCTGTGTGCTCCTTAAAGGCGTAGAAGAATCCCACCATGGGAAGGTTGCAATATCCCTCCTCGCTTCCACCCAGCCCCACACACCTCTCTAGCCCTCTTCCCTCCTCTGAGCTGTTCCCAAAGCACCTGTCACGAACCTAACTTACTAAATATTCGCTTACTGTATCTTGCTCAGTGCGCGTCTCCCTTCCATACAACGCAATCTCCATGACCGTTTCATACAGTCTGGCTCCCCCCCTTACAAGCACAACATGTGTACTCCATAAATAATTAGAGAAGAATCCATAAATTGTCCCCCACTGCCCGGGAAAGCACCTAGAACACAATAAAATGAATGAAGGGATTCACGGGTTTACACATTTTACATCATTTAATCCTACATGATGGGTATCATTATTCCCATTGGACAGAGAAGAAAATGGAGACACAAAAAAGTTCAGTGGTTTTTCCAGGATTGTGAGAGTGGTGAATGGTGGAGAGAGGATGCAAAACAATTCTGTGGAGTGTCAAAGCTCATATAATTATGCTAGAGCGAGCAGGGTTGTTTAAAGTGGAATTTGGAAACAGATCCATTGAGAACGCGCAGATTTACAGATGTATACACGTACGTTTCATTAAAGCTTGTAAACACTAGAGGCTCAGAGACAAAAATCTAAAATCTGGCCCACGTTCTCTTTCTTTAATTGAGGCATAATTGACCTGTAACGTTATATTAGTTTCAGGTGTACAACATAATGATTTCATATGCATTGCAAAATGATCACAAAAAGTCTGGTTAACATCCGCCACCATAGATAGGTAGAAAATGGTTTTTTCTTGTGATAAGAACTCTCAAGGCCTACTCTGCTGACAACTTTTCCATATGCAATACAGAATTATTGACTACAGTCACCTTGCCACATATCACATTCCTCAGGACTTGTTTATGACTGGAAGTTTGTGACTTTCTACACCCTTCACCCATTTCACCACCACTCCCAACCCTCACCTCTGGCAGCTACCAATCTCTTCTATCTATGAGCTTGGTTTTTTTGTTTTTTCTTCTTTTTTTTTCCCCTTAAATTTCACATAAAAGTGAGATCGTATGGTATTGGTCTTTCTCTGTCTGACTTATGTCACAGCATAAGCACAGCTCTCAGATCCCTGCATATTGTTGCAAATGGAAGATTTCCTTGTGTTTTTATGGTTGAATAATATTCCATCATGTATATGTATCATGTACCACAATTTCTTTATTCTTTTATCTCTATCAATGGACACTTTAGTTATTTCCATGTTTTGACTATTGTAAATAATGCTGCAGTGAACATGGGGCTGAAGATAAATTTTCAAGTTAGTGGTTTCATTTTCTTTGGATAAATATCAAGAAGTAGAATTGCTGGATCCTATGTTAGTCTGACTTTCAATTTTTTGAGGAACCTTCATACTGTTTTACATAGTGGCTGTGACAGGGTATATTTCCCCTAATAGTGGTCAAGGGTTTCCTTTTCTCCACAACCTCACCAACACTTATCTCTTGTCTTTTTGAGAGTAGCAGTTCTAATTGTGTGAGGTGACATCTCAATGTGGTTTTGATTTGCATTTTCCTGATAATTAATGATACTGAGTGTCTTTTCATGTACCTGTGGTTTCCTTCTGCTATTTTTAAATCAGATTGCCTGGGGTGTTTTTTTTTTCTTATTAGTTTGTCTGAGTTCTTTATATATTTTGGATATTAATGTCTTCTCAGATACAATTTGCAAATATTTTCTCCCATTCAATGAGACTACATCACGCTAAAAAACTTCTTCATAGCAGAAGAAACCTTCAACACCAGTAGAAAAAAGTTGAAATAGAACTACCATATGATCTAGCAATTCCACTTCTGGATATTTATCCATCCAAGAAAATGAAAACACTAACTTGAAAATATATTTCCATCTCTAGCAAACAGGAACATTCTGCTTTGCTAAAACATCCCAGAGAATGAAACCAGTGCAGAATTTCCTCTTAGGGTATTGCAGTGCTATGCCATTTTGATTCAAATGCATATTGCCTTAGTGCTTCCCCACTGGAGCGAAATCCTCATCCTTCTGGTCCTAATGTATGGAAACAGTAAGAAGTTGCCATCATTTTATGATATCCTTTCACATACCTCAAGGTAGCTAATAGGTTTTATATGGGGCCCATGATTAATGGGAATTAAAGGATGCTGAGAATATATAAAGCAATTCTTGGGACACTTGGGTGGCTCAGTGGTTGAGCATCTGCCTTTGGTTCAGGGCCTGATCCCGGAGTCCTGGGATCGAGTCCCGCATCGGGCTCCCTGCATGGAGCCTGCTTCTCCCTCTGCCTGTGTCTCTGCCTCTCTCTCTGTGTCTCTTATGAATAAATAAATAAAATCTTCACAAAAAATAAAGCAATTCTTATTTGTAATGAAGTGTTCATTACATTTGTATATGCCTCCTTTGGTAGACATCTGGAGTTGTGCTGCAATATTTTTTTTCTTATATTTATGGGTTGAAACACCCCCGACCTAAGAAAAGATCTCCTGAAGTCCTAACATCCAGTACCTCCGAATATGTCTCTATTTGGCCATAAGGTCATTGCAGGTATAATTAGTTAAGACGAGATCACACTGGGAAAGCGTGGATCCTGATCCAGCATGGCTGGTGTCCCTATAAGACAGCCACATGGAGATGCACATGGGAGAGCTCCATGTGATCCCAAGGCAGACATTATGCAGTCACATCCTGTGAAAGACCAAAGAAGGCCAACAAAGCACCAGAAGCAAGGCAGGATTCATTCCCCTACAGTTTTTGGGACAAGCATAGATCTGCTGACACCCTGAATTTGGAATTCTGGCCTCAAGAAGCACGAGATAATAAAGTTCCCTTGTTTTAAGCCACCTGGTTTGTGGTGCTTGTTATGGCAGCCTTAGGAAACTAATACAATTATCTAAATGGTTTCTCTTTGATCAGCTATCTAGCCTGTACTGATCTGGATGAAACTGTCTCTCCACATTTCACCCATTTCCTCCCGTTTTGAGAGACTTTGGAAGCTTCTGAATGAAGAGGCTATTTTCAGAAATCGTAATGAAAGTTCAATTTTGGATGCATTTAATTATAATTTAAAAATGAGTAGCACTTGTTCCAAAAAGATCTATCCTAAATCCATCGGGGATTCAAAGAGGTACCGAACTCCAACGACTCACTACTGCCACAGTCCTTAATAGATACCCAATTCTCTCTAAGAATAGCAAAGCATTATTCTAAAATTAAAATAATCACTAAAGCTGGGTGACAGAGTGCTTTTATGTGGGCCTCTACAGGCCTGGCTATGCCAGATTTAATTAAGGAGTTTTATTTGCATCAATAAATTATTATCCAAGGTAAAATTAAAGTTATTCGATTTGTTCACACTCAATTTCGTTTAGGTGTACAATTAGTGGTTTAAGTCTATTGCAAAATAATTCAGCCAAGAAATCAATTTTAGCACCTACAAAAAGCCCAACCAAGCTATAATTACAGTCTTCCAAATGCTAATTGCATACAGTTTTGGATAGGAAATATACATATATATCATCGCACTGTTTACCACCAAAAAATTATACTTGCATAAAACATGGGAAAATTATCTTCATTATTTACGATCCTCTAAGGCTAGGATGTTCCTTTTAGAGCCCTTTTGGATAGGTCCACATTGGAAATTATCGTCTTCCTTGGCTGTATATGTACCATTTATTCTTTTGTGCAGTCAGAAGCTAAAAATGGGCTGGAGCCGAGAACCCCATAGAAGGGAGACACCAGGGATCAAAGGAGAAGCTGAGACCTCAGGGCAGAGCCTGGGTTTGGGGGAAACTTCTGTCGCCTGTAGTGTCAATGTATTCTCATCTATAAGAAAAGGTCACAAGTTGGGGGATGGGCAGCTAATGGAATAATTGATGAAAATGATGTTCATATTTCATAATAGGAAATTAGATGCTCCAGGCAGGCCATAAGGTGACCATACTTGATGAAAAACAGTGAGGAGTAAGACGGCATTCAGCAGATTGTTCTGAGAGTCTTAATGGCCTCTAGAGCATTCTGTATCTAAAAATACCGGATGAATTATTTGCAGCATATATGAATGCAAAGGTAGTACCCATTTGAGCTGGATTTGCTATTTTGACAATATTCTCTTGCTATCTGCCAAAACCACACTCACTGTGACAATGATGCCGTGCATTTGCATAGCAAGTCACTGTTTACAAAGGTCCAACATGTGTATCTCTCCCTGGGAGGTCTATTTGCAAGTGATTATTACTGCCACATCTGTTTTGCAGTTGGAGAGGAAACCAAGTGAATTGAAGAAGAAACAGGACTGGAGAAAGTGGGCGGTTCAGCCAAGACCCCAGAGCCACTCTGGTATCATATTTTGACATTATACATATTTGACATTTGCATTTCACAAGCAGTGGCAAATCCTACAATGAGCAGAAATTCGTTATTTTATTTACTGTAAAGAGTTACTTGGTATAATATTCACGTGCTACACTTCTTGCCTGGGACTTATGGGGGAGAAATTTGTTAATATCTTAGCACCTCAAAGAACTGTTCTCCTGAGCATTGGGATGGTTACCTATCCCAGTGCATTATCCCTCTGGAAAAAATGGATGTATGTTCTTCTGGGCCACTTTTATTTATAATGGCACTTGTGTGTCTCCCCAAGGTGCCCAGGTTTTGAGAAGGAAAAGCAAGGATCGATTCAGAGAATAAAAATAGGAAAAGTAAAGGGAATATGTAGAACTGAGAATAGGAAGATGCCAGCTTCCCCTGACACTGACCCCTGATTGGTTTACTCATGGAGAATTTCATGGGACTCTGGCACTAAGTTTGGGAGGACAAGGGGACAAATGCAGTGCATTCAGGGAAAGAATGATGAGCAGTTAGGAAAGAGGAGTTCTCATGAGGAGTTGTGGAAGGAACTCTAGGTGTTCAGTCTTGGTTGGAGAGGTCTTGAGGAAATACCATATGCGCTTGCTATGATGTGGAAGGCCGATATGTAGAGCGGTAGGAGAAGTTGTTTGATGAATGCTCAGGGCATAGTGAGAGCACTGGAAAATAACACCAGGAAGGGTGTCCCTGGGTGGCTCAGCGGTTGCGCGTCTGCCTTCAGCTCAGGTCATGATCCTGGGATTGAGTCCCACATTGGGCTCCCTGCAGGGAATCTGCTTCTCCTTCTGCCTGTGTCTCTGCCTCTTTCTCTGTGTCTCTCACGAATAAAAAAATAAATAATCTTGAAGAAAAAAAAAATAAGGAAAAGAACATCAGGAAGGAAAATTCCTTTCAATTAACAGTTACAGCAGACAAACAATGGTCAGGGTGTGCTGTAGAACTCTCCATCCTTGGCTGGAAGTATCCAAGCAGTGACTGGATTGTTGTCCCAAGGGGCACTGTTTGGTTCAACCAAATGGCCCTGGGGGCTCCTCTAGCTCTAAATGCTGATGGCCCTATGAATAAATTCTGCTTGGCTCTCATATTCTATTTCTTGTGTTATTCAGTAGACTTTTGTGTCCTCTCTGTACCTCACAGTTTGTACACATTTAATGAAGTTTTAATGGGTGAATGGATGAGTGTGAATATTAGCTTGGCAGCTAATTATGAAAACAGAATTTCAGGCTTTAAGGAGAAAAGGAAAAGGGAGCAGTCCAGAAAATGTTTCAACCTTTTTTTTTTTTTTTTAATGTTCCAACCTTTTAAAGCAGGTCTAAGCTGGAAATTACCAAGAATTGTTCTTGATTTTTAAAAATACCCTTAGCAAACTGGAAATAAAAAATTTCCTAAAATGATTTTTTTAAAGTAGGCTTCATACCCAGTATGGAACCCAACAGGGGGCTTGAACTCACAACCTTGAGATCAAGACCTGGGCTGAGATCAAGAGTTGGATACTTAACTGATTGAGCCACCCTGGCACCCCCCTAAAATGACTTTTTAAAAAAACTATAAAAATATATAACATCCATCATGCTAAACAGTGAAATATTAAAAACATTTTCTTTAAAAATCAAATAAGACAAGGATGCTTGCCATTGTCATATCCAGTGAACATTTAAAAAAATATTATATTTATTTACTCATTAGAGACACAGAGAGGGAGGCAGAGACACAGGCAGAGAGAGAAGCCGGCTCCTTGTAGGGAGCCCAATGTAGGACTCAATCCCAGGGCACCAAGACCATGACCTGAGCCAAAGGCAGATGCTCAACCACTGAGCCACCCAGGCGTCCCTCCAGTGAACATTTTAATAAAGGCTCTATACTGTGTGATAAGACAAGGGGGAAAAAAGGATAAAGAACACAGAATAAAAAACAAAACTGGTAAAATTCCCAAATGATAGGTTTATTCCAGAAAACCCAAATTAATCTGATATAAAATCAATATACAAAAGCCAACTGTATAACTATACATCAGCCATTAACAGTAAAAGAAAAACAAAATAAAAACTAACAATTTATAAAAGCAACCAAAAAGGTATAGCTATAAAGTACCTAAGAATAAACAGGTATAAAGTACCTGAGAATATGACAAAAGATTAAGGGACCTTTAGGTAAACATTTTTAAACTCAGAAACTTCTGATGGAGTGTAAATTGTTCTAACCATTTAGTAAACTAACTTTATCTAATAAGGTTCAACATATGCATACTCCATGACCCACCAATTCCATCCTCAAGGATATACCATAGAAAAACACTTTTTCATATATACCAAATATATATACTTAAATCTTCATAGCAGCATTGTAACAGCAAAATTTAAAACCAATGTTCATCAACACTAAATATTCATCAATAATAAGACAGATAAGTATATCATGGCATGGTTATTCCATGAAATACTACTCAGCCATGAAAATGAATGAATCACAGCTACATGTGTTGGAATAGATTAGTCTCAGAAGTAAAACATGTATGAAAGAAGCATGGGGCCAAAGAACACATAGAATGTGCAAAAAAGGGCACATTAATTTCTTATTTATAGATAAATATGATGTGATAAAGCTATGATGAAAAGCATAAACTTATTAAAACAAAACTCAAGGGGGGGGCCTGGGTGGCTTAGTCAGTTGAGCATATGCCTTTTGGTCTCAGTTTGGATCTTGATCTCAGGGTGGTGATTTCAGGCCCCATGTTGGGCTCCAAGCTGGTCACAGAGTCTACTAAAAAAAAAAAAGAAATCAAGATGGTGAATTCTTCACAGGAAAGAATATAGCCTTATTATGAAAGACCTTATGGTACCTTCAAATCATTAACCTACTGTTAGTGCTGTCTTAGTGTGGGAGCTGGGTAAAAGGGGGTTTGTTCTACTCTTATTATTTTTATTTTCCTGTGTGTCATGTTTTTCAGCTCTGCAGTTTTGTTTTTTGTTTTTTGTTTTGTTTTGTTTTGTTTTGTTTTTTTATTTTGGTAAGGAAAATGCTCTTGAACCTAGTGTGATATTTATCTAGACTTGTCCATTCATTCTATTGATGGTACTTTACTGAACTACATTTAGTTCTAGAATGACCAAAAATACAACTGGAGTGTCAAGGACTTCATGTTTTAAAATGAAAAGATTTAGAATTGGGAGCATCTGGGTGGCTCAGTGGTTGAGCGTCAGTCTTTGGCTCATGGCGTGACCCCCGGGTCCTGGGATTGAGTCCCACATCGGGCTCCCCGGAGGGAGCCTGCTTCTCCCCTGCCTGGGTCTCTGCCTCTGTCTCTGTGTCTCTCATGAATAAATAAAAAAATAAAATCATTTTTTTTTAAAAAGGAAAAATTAGAATTGGTTTGAGATTATATAGGAAGCATGTTATCACTCATATTTAATATTTTAAGGTCTATCAAGACCTTAGGTAGAACCTAGGTAGTATCACCATAATAACATCACTGGTTGTAACCAATGGTCAAAGTGAGGGATTATTTGTAAAATAATTGAGATGAGTAATGCTTGGACTATGTCATCAGGCATTGCTCACCTTATATGTGGGCCACATATAAGCTACTCAGAATTCTTGGCTGTAAACGGCAGGAAAAAGATTTCTCAGAGGCTGTGAAGTCACTCATGGGACTAGTGGGGAAAGTCTGGACAGCCAGGTTGGAAAACCAGACATGGCAGGTGGAAGCTTGGGAAGGTCACGGGTCGGGAGTCAACTTGTTAGGGCACCCCAGAATCTGCCACGACTGCTCCCAAGCCTAAAGCGCCCCTGTGTCCTCGCCCCTCTTACTCCACATTGCAGGTCCCTGTTGGGAGCATCCGGGGCCAGGTTTAAGCCACACACTAAGCCATTTGCTGCCACGATTCAGAGTGGGCACACTGATCTTTTTGACTCCTGGATTCCATAAACCTAGAAGTGGGGTACAAATGCCAGGTATGACAGATGAATGAATGAGTGAGAGAATGAATGAATGAATGAATGAATGACTAGAAGGGGAAGGAAGAAGGAAGGAGTAAGAAAGGAGAGGAAAGAAGAAAGGGAGGTTGAATTTATCTGCAACGCTCATTAAAAATGTTGGCTTCTGGGACCCCTGGGTGACTCAGTTGGTTAAGCATCTGACTCTTGACTTCGAATCAGGTCACGATCTCAGGGTGTGGGATCAACCCTGTGTAGGGCTCCACGCTCAGCAGGGAGTCTGCTTGGGAGTCTCTCTCTTTCTTTCCCTCTGCCCCTCCCTCTGCTCTCACAGATTCTCTCTCTCTCAAATAAACAAATAAATAAATCTTTCTAAAAACCTGACTTCTGAATCCCCATCTAAGACGACTAAATCTGAATTTCTGAAGTTGGTGGGGAGGGGAGCTCGACAGAAAGCTTCCATTTATTTAGCCTGTCCATCAGGTGATATTTTTAAATTTGAGAATTACTGGCATAAATAATGCGTTCCATGAACTTGCTTACTCTTTCTGTGACTTTGAATGACTGATTTTTTTTGTTTGGTTTGTTTTTTGTTTGTTTGTTTTTTGTTTTCTGTTTTTTGTTTTGTTTTGTTTTGTTTGCTATTTGTATGTTGGGACACGTCCCTAAAGGGTTCCAAATTTCTTTTCTTCTCAATTGTGTCTTTACTAATTTATTTGTCTCTGTGTGCATTTCTTGAAGATGCATAGCAGCTATTTCAATTTAAGAATGAACAACTTAAGAAAAAAAAAAAGAATGAACAACTTTAGGATTTGAATACTTAGAGAGAACCCCAGGAAGATAAATCTCCTGAGTCTTTAAAATATACAAGAACTGTTGTCGCCTCACCAGCAATGCCTGTATACCTGGCACTGTTCTAAGCATTTCACATTTCTTATCTAATTTATTCTTCTGTGAACTCAATATCCCCACTTTACAGATGATAAAATTGAACCTTCAAATTGTTAAATAGCTAACCCGAGCTAAAGAATGGAGTAGCAGGGTTTTGAATCTAGGTCATTTGCTCCATAACCTCAGCCACTATTTAACACCAGCTCCGTAAATGTTGATTTCATCAGAGGAAAGATAAATTTAAATTTTCATTTATTGGCCATAAATAAATCACACAATAAAAATAGAGCAATATAGGGACCCCTGCGTGGCTCAGTCAGTTAAGTGTGTGACTTTGCCTCAAGTCATGATCTCAGGGTCCTGGGATCGAGCCCTGCATCGGTGGGGAGGGAGTCTGCTTCTCCCTCTCCTTCTGCTCCTGCCCCTGCTCATGCTCTCTCTCTCTCTCTCTCAAATAAATAAATACAATATTATTTTTAAATAGAGCAAAATAAATAAAGACTTAGCACCACTAAAATGGTCTCTTACTCTAGCCTTGCTAGATCTGCTCTCTTGTCTCTGCTGTCAGCACATTAACTAAACAAAACATTAACAAAAGACTGCTACTAAGTCCTGTGAGCTCCCAGGTCCACCTGGTCTGATCGTCCCTTGCCTCTCAGCATGGCCAGCTTCTCTTGGGCTCCAGCCCACCTTTAGCAAGGAGGCTTACTTTTTTTGGAGCTGCATCTTATCTCCTGTCTTTAACGGAGCAGCTCTCTCCTAGAGGGGCACAAAGCAAACCTGATCTTATATAATTCTCTATAATCCCTCTCTTACGGATTCAGCCTGGGTTGAATGCTGTTGATTCACCTAAAAGAACAATTTAAATCAAATCGAGTTTTTTTATACACCCTACATACTAAATAATTATGAATAAAAACATGTTAGGGGTCAGAAGAGGCATATTGATTGATAAGAAAATAGGTGTATGGATGGAGCAGTGTGGCCCGAAGATCTGGTCATCGAAAGGCTCACTGAGTGGTTCTCACCTGCTCAGCGTAGGGGTCAAAAAGAGGAAAACACGAGGTGGCCGTTGCCCACTCTAGTACCTAACAGGCACTTCTTTGTATGGAACAAAGAAGACAATATATGCAAAAGAGCTAGACTGACTGTTCCCATAAACAGATGGGGGGAGATGTGGGCTGGATTACAGAGTTTTGGGTGATTCACACATAACTGGTTGAACAAACATACCCAACAGAGCAGATTAATGAACAAATGTCACCTACAGTGAGATCTCAATTGGCTCAATCCTCATCCCATTCTTGTCCAACATTTTTATAAATGATTCAGATAAAAGAGGGATAGTGTAATCGATCAAATGTATGTTATCACGAAACTGGGAATGACGGTCAAGATATTGAATAACAGAATCAGAGTCCTCAAGCCCGCACTGTTCCTCTGATCTGCACACAGTCGGGTGATGTGTCGATGTAGAGGGAGGAGATGTGCTCACCAAGCCCAAGGTTGTACTTACCCTTGGTGGTCCTGTGAGGGCAACACGTCCTAAGGGAATTTTAAAGTAGAACAGACTCTAGGCAAGGTGACCAGGAAAATATGAGTGGAAACCAGTATAACTAAGGGCAGATGGGCAATCTAGCTTAGGAGAGGTAGCCTAGGATTTCTCGAGATCCATTGCCACACATTTAAGGGAATACCTACGAAACAAAATAGGATTTTGAGGTAATTCTGTAGCATTCCACAAGGCTAAGGTAAGATAAGACAGAGATTGATAAAAAAAAGAGAGAGAGAGAGAGAGAAGAAAGAAAGAAAGAAAGAAAGAAAGAAAGAAAGAAAGAAAGAAAGAAAGAAAGAAAAAGAGAGAGTTTGACTTTACAGGAAAGAAAAGGAATATTGAGGGGAGCCTGGGTGGCTCAGTCAGTTAAGCATCTGTTTTCAGCTCAGGTCATGATCTCAGGGGCCTGGGATCAAGCCCCAAGGCAGAGTCCGCGGGGAGTCTGCCTCTCCCTCTCTCTCTGTGCTCCCCACCACCGCCATGCACGTGCTTTCTCTCTCAAATAAATAAATAAAATCTTAAAAAAAAAAAAAGAAAAACAGCATTGACTTAGTAGTTATGTCAATAACTACTAATACTATGTCAGTAGTTATGTTTCGTTAATGTCAGAAACTGTGCTTAGCACTTCAAAATAACTCTTCTAATAAAAAAAGAAATAAGATACTTAACTCTTTTTCCACTTCATGTGTTGGTCTGTTTATCGAAATAGCAAGCGACTACCAAACTTAGTAGCTTCAAATAGCCATGCATTATTCTTCTATCTCAGCTGTCCGTTGGGTCAGGAGCTTGGACCGGAGAGCACAAGGAGAACTCACCTTCGCTCCATGATGCCCGGGGTCTCGGCTGGAATATCCTGAATGGCTGGGGGATGTTCACGCATCCCTCTCGGTCTCTCCATCCAGCTTCCTCACAACATGGTGGCCTCAAGAGGGGTGACCCTCTTGGGTAGAGCTCGGGGCTCCCAGAGGCAAGGCCAGGGCTTGCCCCTCCTCTCGGGTCCAGGCTAGAGTCTGGCAGAGGCCCTCCGCACAGTGCTGCTCTGGGGGCAGTCCCAGGGTCTCCCCCTATTTGGGGAGAGAGAACTGGAAGGGGTGGGGAGAGGCGGCAATGACCCATCACATGGAGGCAGAAGCACAGGATCATGGAAACTGGCAGAGCCGGGACTCCAACCAGATCTGACCAGTGATCACCCCGCTTGGTTCGCTCAGGCCCTTGGGGGTCCTCCCAGGTGTTCTCCGAATGTGCATTTTCTGCCCCCCCAGCCTTGCTTCCAAGCTCCAGGCCTTTATCTCCAACTGTGAGCTTGCACATCTTCCATTTGGATTTCGTGGCAGGAGCAGACGTGAATACTAAAGTCATCATGAGTCCCCTCTCCATCCCAAACGAGGCCCACAGGAGCCCTGGACACCCCCCCCCTCTCCCAGTCCCACTGGCTCAGCAAGAATCTGTCTCGCCATTCCTCTCATTTCCTGGGTCCCAGTCAGCCACCCAAGCCTGTGGGTTCCCGGGCACCACACGGGAGGCTGCTCAAGGACCTGGCCCCTGCCCTTCAAGAGACTCCCCCTCCCCAGGCTCGCCCCACCCCAGCCAGGTTGCCCTGCTGCTCCTTTGCTCCCAACCCCAAGCATGTTCCTGCCCAGATACCGTCTTGAGAGGCCACCCTCCCCAAAATAGCACCATCCCTTGGCCCGTCCAGCCCCAAGGCTCATTTTTGCCCTCCTAGTGTCTGTCACTACCTGGTACCACTGTGTCAATCTGCTTATTTACAGATTGTCCCTGACGATCTGATTGTCCCTGGCTCTCGCTGGAACAGTGCCGTTCAATAGAAATACGAGGTCAGCCACTACGTAACTTGACATTTAATAGTCGTCACATGTTAAAGGCCAAAAAGAAGCATGTGAAATTAAGTTTAATAATATATTTCATTTAGCTCCAGATATCCAGAATATTATTATTTCAACACATAACCAACAGAAAAAAAAAAAAGGATTTTGAGTTCTGGTGTGCAAGCTTTCCGGGCATGTCTCCTTGACACTAGCCCCATCTCAAGGGCTCAGCGGCCCCAGGCCCAGCAGCTGTGCTCGGACGGTGCTGCTCTAGACGTTAAGCTCCAGGGTCACGGCCTCATCCTTTATTCACCTCTCTCTTCTCAGTGCCTGAAACAGTGCCTGGCACTTAGCAAACGTTTGTGGGTTGCATGGATCCAAGAGAGTACATGCATCCCTCGGTTTTGCTTCTGTCCCTCCCACTCCAGCCTGGTTGCTCCTCCCCTCACCTGTGGCAAGAGCTTCCTACCTGTCGGCCCCTGCAGGAGTGGCCCGTAGCTGTTCCTTTTTCCGCCTGGGGTGCTCTACCTTCATCGCCAGTTGCAGAAGCCACTGGAAAGAGGCTCTCTGAGGGAGCAGCCGGTGCTGTGCCTGTGCCTGCCGGCCGTGAGGGCAGGATTAAAGCTAGGGAGGTTGTAAAATTTGCCCGATTGGGTGGCCCCCACTGACAGGCACCTGCTGACAGCCTCTTCCCTGCTCGGCCCCTGTGCCTGTCCAGCTCTCTCTTCCCCAACCCCTGCCCTCACCCTTAATCCTGAGCTCTGGGATTTCTACAGCTCTTCAGTGTAACTGAGGTTGGGAATGCTGACATCGACCTCATGCTTCTTTTTTTTTTTAAAGATTTTATTTATTTATTCATGAGAGACACACACACACACACACACACACACAGAGAGAGAGAGAGAGAGAGAGAGGCAGAGACCCAGGCAGAGGGAGAAGCAGGCTCCATGCAGGGAGCCTGACGTGGAACTCGATCCTGGGTCTCCAGGATCATGCCCTGGGCCGAAGGCAGCGCTAAACCGCTGAGCCACCCGGGCTGCCCCGGCCTCATGTTCTTGAAGGAGAGAAGTGACGGTCAGAGGCCTGTCGGGTCTGCACAGGTGCCCACCGGCCCCCAAGGGCCCGCTGCCTGCCTGCTTGTCTACTGCTTCTGCGACAGCTCGGTGCCGGCCTGCTGCCCCAGCTCGTGACCTCGGCTGACCGTTCCAACCCTCTCGTCCCTGGATGTCACAGCGAGGTGTGGCCCAGTGGTCAGCTGGCTTTGGGTTCCTCCTTTAGGATTCTTTGTTGCTGACGGCATTACTGAGATACAATCCACACACCATACAACCTCCCCTTTTAAGAGGCTGAGTCAGCAGATTTCGCTGTATTTACAGATATGTGCGAATGTCGTCACAGTTCATTTCAGACATTTTTCACCACTGGTGAAAGAGAAACCCCACACCCTTTAGTCATCAGCCCCATCTCCCCTCCCCCACAGCCCTCGGGAACCAGTCATCCACTCTGCCCGTCTAGACTCCCTGTTCTGAACCCTCCCTGAGAATGGGATTACACAGTACGTGGTCTTCTGAGACTGGCTTCCTTCACTTAGCACCAAGTTTCCAAGGGCCCTCAGGTAGCCTACCTCTTCCTCTTTGTGGCTGCGTAATATTCCACGGTATGGACCTGCCCATTCATCAGCTGACAGACATTTGGATGCTTTCCACCTTTCGGCTATTATGAATAACGCCGTAGGAACACTCGTGTACAGCCCCCCACCAATTCTCCCTGTATCTTGCTGCCAGATTAATCTTTGGCAAAAATGGGAGAGCAGATCAGTGTATGTACTGTCCTGGCGCTTCCCGGGTCTTGCCTGTGGGGAAAGTTCAATGCCTTGGCCCATCATAGCTGGAGCTCCCTCCATTTCCCTCCACCGCTTGCTACAGAGAGGCAGTGGAGGGCCAAGGTGAGAGCAAGGGCTTTGGAATCAGAGGCCACACGTACAATTGTTAGTGGGCTACGTCAGACACGAGGCCAGCCTAGCTTTGGGGTTTGGGGAAAACAGGGATGATTCTTTCACTTTGATTTACCATCTATCAACTGGGCAACAAGCCAATCAGAGATGCCAAGGGCTGTGCTGCCCAGGGCTACCCTCGGCCTCCCACAGAGATGCGTGGGCCCAGAGGCCAGCTGGCCAGGCTGAGCAAGCCCACTCCAGGTGAGAGGAGAGTCCAGCCTCTCACCAGCTGGAGAGGCGTCACGACAGCACTCGGGATCCTCTGCGTTAGCGTCACGGTCACACACATCTGTGTTCGACCTCTTCCTGCCTCATTGGGTACCACCGTGCTGGCTCTTCTCACCGGTGAAAGGGGGTAATAACAGCACCAACCTCATAGGATTCTTGAAAATGCGTGGATATATGTTTAGCCTGGGCCAGAACGAGGAAAGTGCTCCATGCAGGTTAGCGATGATTTCTTCCCAAGGCAAACGCTTTTATCTCCGACCTGTGCTCATCCCCTCCTCATACCTGGCACCTTGACTCTCTGGTTAACCAAGTTCTGGCTATTTCTTTTGGTTTTCTTTTGCTGCTGTAATAGCAAATGAACATACACTCAAATGTAATAGATTAAAACACACAAGTTTATTATCCCAACAGTTCTGGAGGGCAGAAGGCCAAAATTGGTCAGAGTGAGCCAAAATCCAGGTGCTTGTAGGGCTGCATTTCTTCTGAGGATGCTAGGGAAGAATTGTGTCCCTGCCCTTTCCAGCTTCTCGAGGCTGCCCACAGGCCTTGGCTCACGGCCCCTTCCTCCCTCTTGAAAGCCAGCAGTGGCTGGTGGAGTCTTTCTCAAAAGGTGTCACTCTGCCTGAGTCCATGGTCACATCCCCACTGACTCTTCTGCCTGCTTCCTCCCTTGGGATTTCCTTGGCCTACCAGGCCAATCTCCCCATATCAGGTTAGTTTATTAGCAACCCTAATCCCCTCCGTGACCTAATCCCTCCCTTGCCACAAAACTGCTCATTGTTACAGCTCCTGGCATCAGAGCTCAAGCATCTCTGGGGAGCATCATTCTGCCCACCACACTATTCTTCAGTGTTCAATTCTGGTTGCCCCTTGCTACTCAGGTCTTCCTCAAATGACCCAGTCCTCTGCCTTCTTTCCTGAATGCCCAAAAAACTTGTCCTCTGTAAGCTTCATTTTACATAGCTCTTGTGTCACCATGGACTGTTCCCTAAGTGTAACGTAAAGTCCAGAAAGGCACAGACCGTGTCTCACCCCCTGAGGGAGACAGCGTGGCAGAGCAGAAAGGCACAGAACTGAGAGCCAAGGGCCCTTGCTTCCATTCCAGCTCCTGACAGGGAAATCCTGGAAAATTCTCTGAACATCTCAGATTCTCATTTTCCTCTCCGCAAAATGGGGTTCATCCATAACTCTGGTCTTAGCCATTGTAAGACTCAAACTAAAGCAACATAACAACAAAACAACAAAACGACTCGATTTAAAAAAAAAATGGGCGAAGGACTTGAATAGGCATTTCTCCCAAGAAAACATACAAATGACCAAGAACATGAAAAGATGCTCAACATCACTTATCATTAGGAAAATGCAAATCAGAATCACAGTGAGACATTACTTCATATCCAGTTAGGATGGCTGTTATAAAAAAGACAGAAAATTGTAAGTGCTAGCGAGGATGTGGAAAAATCAGAACCCCAATGTGCTGCCAGTGGGAATGTAAGATGGTGGAGCTGCTGTGGGAAACGGTATGATGATTCTTCAAAACAGCAAACATTAAATAACCATATAACCCAGGAATTCTACTTCTGAGTGTGTGCCCAAAATAAGTGGAAGCAAGGACTCGAACAGGTGTTTGCGCGCCCAGGTTCACAGCCGCAAGAGCCAAGCAGTAAAGCAACCCAAGTGTCTATCAACAGATGAACAGATAAACAAATGTGATGTGTACATACAATGGGATATTATTCCGTCTTAACAGGGAAAGAAACTCTGGAACGTGCTACAAAGTGGATGAATCTTAAGGATATTATGCTAAGTGGAATGAGGCTGTCACAAAAGATGAATATTGTATGATTCCACATATGAGGTCCCTATGTCAGGCTCATAGAGGTAAAGAGTAGAAAGGTGGTTGCCAGGGGCTAAAGGGTTGACTGGAGTTAGAGTTTAATGGGGACAGAGTGTCAGTCTGCAAGATCGGAAAACTTCCTGGGGATGGATGGTGGTGATGGTTGCAGAACAATGTGAAGGTACTTGATGCCACAGAACTGTGCGCTTAAAATGGCTAAGACGGTCCATTCTGTGTTATGCGTATTTTACCACCACAACAAAAAAATGAAGCAGTGAAAGTGCTCTGGTGGCTATAACATGCGTACAGACTTGAGGTATTCCTGATATCCCGTGACCTCCTCACCATATTCCTGTGCGTATTCCAGGTCCCAACAAACAGTTGCTAACGCAATGCAGAGAGTCCGCCGGGGAAATACATCCTCCCGTCCCCTCCTTTTCCAGCCCACCTGCAGACGTGTATAGTTGACCCCTTACCTGCCGATGCCTTTTAAACTATAAGCAATCTGAACACTTTTAATGTGACAAAACGTGAAAGGGGATGCAGAAAGCAAGGAAGAGAGAGAGGTGTGCATGTTGTGCATTCATTGATTTGTGTTCATAATCCAATGATGTTATTGTTTTAAGTCTGCTGGAGCTGGTTCCACCTGCTGGTTTCTTTTGACGACCTGAATATGCGTGTGCCTTCTCCATATGCTTTGGAGTCAGCACACACAAGCTGTGTTTGTCCCTTGCCTGACTTTATGCAGTAGAAGCAGTGGGAGCAGAGGACACAGCATGTAGCCCAGGGAGCCCGAAATCCCGAGCCGTGCTGCTTGCAGGGTACGTAGGGGCTGAGGGAAGCAATAAGACCTAATAACCTCACCCATTCTCCTAATTGCTTTCTTCTCACAAAGAACCACACCAGCGGCTCCAGTGGCCCTTGGGGAAATCTCTGCTTGTTATGAGGCCGGTGGGCAATCCTTCCATCACTGTGAAATGCTGGCAGTTTGTGTCAACAAATCCAATTTCCGTCAATCAATAGACAACCCACCTCCCAGCTCTGTCTTCCCAGCCCCACAGAGCTGAGAGCTGGCTTCCCCTGTCCAGCCCTGCCCACAGGGAGAGCTGCTGGCTGGATGCAGAGGATGTGCAGGCAGTGGGGTCAGGCTGGTGGGGGCAGAGGGCCGTTGACAGGGATGGTCCCACTGCTCACCAGCAACACACTGTGGTGCACAGTTTAGAAGTGTCGGCTTTGTGCAAAGAGTCCCAGGTACGAGAGAGCTGGCTCTGCAACTTTTGGTTGTATGGCCTTTGGCAAGTTCTCCAGCCTTTTGAGCTCCAGGCTTATTTCTAAGGCAGGATGGCAGTGGTGCCCACCTCTGGAGTTGTTTGAACAAATGCTGCAATGCATGCAAGGCACTCAGCCCATCTCTGGCCCACAGTCAGTATAAAGAGGGAGGCGTTGGTGATCGCTAAGTCTTACGAGCCAGATAGGGCTGTACATGGGAGCTACTGTGGATTTTACAGTCCTCAGTAGCACCATCACCATCACCATGGTCTTCTTGAGGATTGTGTGGAAATCAGCTCAGGATTCTACAAGTGGAGTGGGAACCATCCCATGTAGCTCTACCAGTATGGAGGAGGACCTCTGACCACTGGTTCATGAAGGTGCACTTAGCAGAGATGCTCACTGGATGTCATCCATGTTTGCAAAAAAATCCAAACTGCACTGTCCTCATCAGAAGCCTGGCACCTGGCCTTGGGAGGGCCATTTGTAGGTGTTTATGCCTAAGGAGGTTTGCTCCATTGCATGGCACAATGTCAAGTAGGGATGGGGTTTGTCCTCAGACATGCCAGTCCAGAGAGCAGGGCAAAAGGACCCCTAAAGGCAAAAGGCTCCCTGAGATTTCTGCATCTTCCCTGGGAAGCCAGAAAGAACAAAGCTCTCCCCCCAACAAAGGAGCCCTCTCACACATAGGGGAGGGTGCAGCTTCATTGGGTGCTAGAGGTCCTTGCTGGGCAACAGAGGGTTAATGCAACTCTACTTCTGGCCAGCTGGCCATCTCACCTAATAGATTGGGGGTGAGACCCCTCCACATGAGCATGTGAATTCCTCAAAGGGTAGGCGGCAGCAAAGCCCCTCAGAGCGGGATGCACAGGGGCAGGTACAAGCTAATCAAGCAGCTCTGGGCTCTCTACTCAAGATCCGGGAGCACAGGATTTATAACTAAGCAAGGATGCAAACACCCCCACCAGCAGAAAATGGCTAGAAAGACGGACCTTGGAGTGCAATTTGTGCTGCCTGCTGCTGTTCCTGTTTTGCTTAATTGGGAAAGGAAAGAGTAATTAGAGGTGAGGTTTCCAGATGCAGAATGCCCTAATATTTATGGACTTTCTACTCTGAGGCAGGCACTGTGAGAGACCCTTCCACGTTTATTATTTCATTTTATGCATCACAATAACCTTGCCTGGCTGGTATATTTATCCCTCTCTTCTCTCTCTCTCTCTCTCTCTCTCTCTCTCTCTCTCTCTCTCTCTCTCTTTCTAAATGAGGAAGCAGAGGCCCAGATATAACCAGAAAGCTCAGGGACCTGGCACAGAGCAGGTGCTCAGTAATGAGAGATTAACGGAGACTTACCCAGGGTCACAGTCAGAAGGAAAGATTCAAATGCAGATTCTAAAGGTCCAGGCCACTCCCGAGACCTCACGTTGTTGCCTCCCGCCCTGTGAAAAGAATTCCAGATGGAAGAAATAAAGCTTTTTCTAGGGGAATCTGCAGCCAGACCTCCATGCAGCCCAAGGGGAGATCCCTCCAAACACTTAAGGTAGTGCAGCGATTTGGAGGAAAGATTCTGAGTTAAAAAGAAAACGAGCTGGAGAGAGAGAGAGAGAGAGAGAGAGAGAGAGAGAGAGAGAGAGAACGGCCCCAGGTCTGTAAAATGTGTTATATCTGCTATGAAATTGGGCTTTTCTCACGTGGCAGTGGGTCAGCCCCTGCTTCCTCTCTGGAATTTACCTTATCGTGATGACAGTGAACACAAAAAAGAACAAAAACCAGGTGGCCTTGCATGCTTGGGAAACTTGGGATTGAGACACGTAAGCACAGTAGGAAGAGTCATTTCTTCTAGAGATCTAATTGCTGGATGGAAATGACAGAAATCTGGATTGCGATTCCACCCTAACAGGCTCATACACAACCTAACACGCCTAAAGCCAAACAAATTGGCTGCTGCCCCCACCCATGCCCACCACTACCAAGGAGAACATGGCTTGCATTCTCTACTTGGGCTGACAGCATCGTCAAGTCCACACAACCTCTCAAACTCGATGCTCGGGATGCACGCTAACCCTCCCTCCCTGGTCCAGCAGGCCGCCTACTGCCCAAGTCTCTCCCTAACGCGGTCACTGCCCGTGATGTCTTTCTTCCATCCTCATACAAAAGCTCCGAGGCAGCCTCCCTGATTGTATGTAGTCTTACCCTCCTTTGCCCATCAGTGGTTCCACAGAGACCCCTCTAAAATCCTAATTTGTCCGTGGCACTCCCCTGCTTACCACTTTCCATCACTCACCAGCATTGAAGAATCTAGAGCCCAGGCTTCTTAGCAGGCTCTGAAGACTTATGCATGATCTTCACAGATGGATGAACTGGGTCGGCCTCCACAGCACCCCCTGTCTAGGTAAACAAGCACGCTGAGAGGGTTCATTGTAGCTGTCAGCTGGGCTGGGTCAGATGTATTCGTTTGCTTGGGCTGCCATGTAAGACGTAGGCTGGGTGGTGGCTTAAACAGCAGAAACGTATTTCCTTGCAGTTGTGGAGGCTGTAAGTCCAACATCAAGGTGCCACCAGGATTGACTTCTCCTGAGGCCTCTCTCCTTGGCCAACAGACGGCCGCCTTCTCCCTGTGTCCTCACATGGCCTCTGTGCATATGCACCCCGGGTGTTCTCCATGTGTCCTGATCTCCTTTTATAAGGACATCAGTTAGACTGGATAAAAGCTCACCCTAAGAGGCTCACTTTAACTTAAACACCTCATCAAGGGCCCTATTCTCAAATATAGTCATATTCCAAGGTACAGGAGGTTAAGACTTCAACACAGGGATTTGGAGGGGACATAATTCAGCCCGTAACAGCCATAGTATCCAGTTTGGGTTTAAATGCCACTTTAGATGTTGCTGTGAATGTGTTTTTTAGATGTGAGTAAAGCAAATTACCCTCCATCACATGGGTGGGCCTCATCCAATCAGTTGAAGGCCTTTAGAAAAAAAGGACTGAAGTTCCCTGAGGAAGAGGGCAGGCTGCCTTTGGACTCGAGCCACGATATCATTTCATCCTTGGCTCTGCAGATTTCAAACTTGCCGGGCCCTGCAATTGCATGAGGCAAGTCCTTAAAAAAAATCCCTCCCGCCCTCCCTCCCTCTGTCTTCCTTCCACGATCCTTTGTGTGCTATCTCACAGTCCAAGCTGGCTGCCTCAGCTCCAGGTATCGGGTCTCCATTCCAGCCAGCAACAGAGAGGGGAAGGGACATAAAAGGAAACACTTCTTCCCTTTAGAGACACCGCCTGTGTGTTGAACATGGACATCTCATTAACCAGAACTTAGTCACATCCAGTTGCAAGGACACTGGGAATGTGGTCTTTATTCCAGAAAACATATACCCAGCTAAAATCAGAAGGTTTTATGCAAGGGTAGAAAGGGGGCCATGGGTGTGGCATTGCACCATAATAGGTTTGCTACAAATTCCAGCTTAAGTGGGTGCCAAGAGGAATGAGTTATTTAGAAATTAAGAGAGTAATGTGGGCAGGGGCTGGCAGATAAGGCTCTATGGGGGAAAGGGGCTGGGCGAATGTGAAGGAAGGGTTAATCGGCTCCGGCAGGAGAGCATCCCTGCAGCTTATCCCAGGGGGAGCTAAGCACTACTGCGCTGACGGCATGACACGTGGGGGGCTCAGCCCAGGGCCGAGGGGCCGCCAGGCAGGCTCTCTCCTCAACAGGCTTGCAGGCAGCAGCTGCCAGCAGGGACCACCGCCAAGGCCAGGCCTTCAGCGCCCCTCACTCACTGAGGCCGGGCTGGGGGGAGCCTGGGGGTGCAGGAGGGTCGTGGGATTGCATCCATCTCCTCAGGGCAAGCCAGCCAATGGGCGACCTCGCTGATGCTGTAATGCTCCAGCTCCGCATTTCATTGGCCAGCCCTCTTTCTGGGCTCAAACTATTTATTCGCCCCCCCCCCCCCCGGAGAAATTGCAACTAGGCATAAACAAAATACAGAGGAGAAGGGCCCGGCCGGTTGGGTGGAAGCGCCCCCCCCATGCAGTGCCATCCGGGAGGACAGAAGCAGTGACAGCTCCCAAGCCAGACAGAGATGTCTCCCCGTTATTTATCTTTGTTTTCACAGTTTTACGATTCCTGTTTCTTACTGTAGGGTCGCTCAGAGCTTTTAACACACCGAAGTGCACGGTGAAGCCTCCACAGGGATATGTCCGTAAGTAAGTAGCATTTCCTAAACCTGGATGGTCTGAGTCTTCCAGTCCCAGAGCATTGCACAAGGGCCCAGCGTTCCACAGGACACATTCTAGAAAATGCTCCTATAAGGACTAGGTCACTCTGGGATCCCCAGCTTGTCAGGAAATCATGCTCCCAAGGCCTCCTCACTGGACTGTTCTCCTGCCTTCACACTCACCTTACCCGGCTTTGCTCAGTTAGAAGGTTGTGGCTTAAATAAGGCCTGAGCAGCAGCTCATGGTCACTGTGCCCCCAGCTGGGGGCAGGGGGGGGAGGTGAGAAGTCTGGGGTTGGGGGAGCTTTACTTCCCCTCCTCTGCGCCCCTCTGCACCCAAGTGTGCATCCCAGGTGACCAGGATCCCGGCCAGTCAGCACTGACTGAGGCCCTTCTCAGCACCAGCGTCCTCAGGTGCTGGAGACACAGGTCCTGCTCTCAGGGTGCTCCTGGGAGAACCCGAGGCGGAAAACAGAGTAAGTCACTGCAGTATAGCGTGGCCACTACAAGAGCGGGAGTCGTACCAGGTATGGGGGTGGCTCAGAAGAAGGGAGCGATCACTCACTTTTGGAGGGGGCAGCTGGGAAGAGGTGTGGCACCAGGGAGAAAGGGAATAGCAGAGGCCAAAAACAGAAGTCAGGGCTTGAGGTGGTCAAGTGCCACCTCTGCCACCTCTACACAGTTCAGGGCCCTTGAAAGTGTTCTCATGCCAGGAAACCAGGTCTGCCAACCAGGCTCCCAGGACAGGGGCCGGCCTCGTCTATGACTGGGAGTTAAAGGAATGCCTGCTGCCTGTGCAGAGGGTCAGCGAGCCTGGGCCGGTGTATGCTGTGGCCAAGCCCACTCCTGGTTTTCTACTGCAACTGCTAGATTCTGTTCGATGCCGCAGAGGGAGTTTCGGTCAGGTGGTAGCCACATGGTTGGAGGCAGCAAGCCTCTTAGTCTTGGGCTGGGTAAGCAGATTGCGCGGTGGTGGGGCAGAAGCATGGGGGTTGGCGGTGCAGCGAAGTTATGGGGCTGAAGTGGAAAGAGGAGGCTGAGGACAAGAAGGAGCAGAGACAAAGTAAAAGGGGGAGGAGAGAGGAGGGAAAAGAGAGTACAGCTCGATGCAGTGCTGGTGCCTGGGGATTAGGAGCTTTGCATTCTGGTCCCAGCTCCCCTTCTTACTACTGCCTTTGTGACCTTGGGCCGGGCATCTCTGCTCTGGGTCGGTTCACTTTTCTATAAAAGGAGGCGGGAAGAGTAGCTGTGATCCTTAAAGCTCCCTCCTTCTCTAGTGTCATAACATCCTCTTTTCTGGAAGGTCCCGTACCAACTGCAGCTGTTACCACTGTGAACAGGAATGGGCAAATGGGTGTAAGATGGCACAGTGGTCCTGATGGGGGGGGGGTGCTAGCATCCTAGGCTGACTCACATGGTCCAGGGTGCAGCCCTCTCTCCCTCCATCTCTGCTTTCTACCTGCAGAGGCCCCAGGGCTCAGCGACTACTGTAATAGTCTCCTCCGATGCCCCTAATGGTCCTGCAGCAGCTTCTGCAGGCTCTGCCTCTCTCTGCTAGCAGCTGGCTGTAAGTTCAGAGGGAAAATGAGCTCCCAGCTCTTGGGAAGGTGAAATCAGGCTCCAAAGTCAGCCTAGGACAGTGGAAGGGCTGCAGTTTTCTCTGGACATGAGGCCTATGTGGGGCCCATACATAGGAACTCTCGCGCACTCCTCTACCCCCATAGAATCTAAATTCAAAGAGAAGGCTCGGCTTCTGCTCTTCATGTGATGCAGCACCCTTTCCTGCAATTGTTGTCATACTGTGTTTAACTGAGAATCCTGAGCAGCCTGGGTGGCTCAGCAGTTTAGCGCCGCCTTCAGCCCAGGGCGTGATCCTGGAGACCCGGGATCGAGTCCCACGTCGGGCTCCCTGCATGGAGCCTGCTTCTTCCTCTGTCTGTGTCTCTGCCTCTCTCTGTGTGTGTGTGTGTGTGTGTGTGTGTGTGTGTGTGTGCGTGTCTCATGAATAAATAAATTAAAAATCTTAAAAAAAAACTAAGAATCCTGTCTTACATGAAAGTGTAAACAATAATTGAATAATTATTTCTTGAAATACATATGGGTTAAGTGCAGTGTTGTGAACTTGCTACACGCACTGATGGACCAAACAGACTTACTTTCTGCCTTCGTAGAGTGCGTGCGGTTTAGTGGGTGAGGTCACCCATAAACAAATAAATATTTGATGAATACTTGTGATCAATGCAATGAAGGAAACAATGTGGGGATGTGTTTCAGTTGATTTGTCAGGATGGATTTCCTGGGAAGGGATGCTCCTACCTCTAATGTGGACCTGGTCAGTGGGAAAGCTGGGGCTAGAGCCGGGCAGAGCCCTGAGTGGCTAACAATGAAAGAAATGAGCAGCCCCCACATGCAGATGGGACAGTGGGAGCCCTTGCCTAGTGGGAGACGCTGGCCTTCTCTACAACACAAGCCAAGGCAGCAGCTCCCACCCATGCCCCCAGTGGCCTGCCAAACACCAAGCTGTAGTTTAATCAAATGTAAAAATTCAGAGATTTTCACACAATCAATATACATTGAACATTCAAGATGACCAACCCCATAAAGAAAGCATCAACAAATTCAACAAAAGAAAGAACTTAAAACTGAGGAAACTGAGCTACTAGAGTAATCAGAACAGAAATGTTTAAATTCATATATGTAATATCTTCAGAGAGATAAGGGAAGGGATCTACGTATCATGTATCAATTGAGAAAAGATGGGTATGACTCCAGAGCTGGCAATTATGAAAAGAACTAATGAGAGATCTTAGAAATGAAAAATATCAAAAATTATTCTGACTACGGTGTGGAGAATGAACACAAGGAGGCAAGATGCATAAGTAATCCAGTAAGAGATGACTGTGGCTTGGCTAGGATGGAGGCACAGGAGAAAGAGAAGATTGGATGAACCCAAAATATATTTTAATGAAGAGTCTGCAGGACTTTCTAACTTGCTGAAGGTTTGAGTGTGAGATTGAAGGAGAGGGTGCACTCAGGAATGATGTCTGGAAAAAACACAGAACTGCTCCTTGCATAGACCAGAAAAACCTCTTTACCCTCCGTGTGCATCAAAATGAGTTGCACAGCTCATTGTACAGTCCCCAAACTACACCTTTGGAGGTTTTCTCTTCTCCTTGTCCTTGACCCAGAGGGCTTGGAAACAAGGGAAAAGAGCTGAGTCCAGCACTGAATGTGGCCATTACGTTTGTCATCTTTGGTGCCTCAGTTGATGGAGAAAAATGTGACTATTGTAGATTGAGTGCCCTTGACAGCAGTCTCTGGGATGGAGTTTTTCACACAGAATGTTGATTAAGCAGTCAACACCCGTGAAAGGGAGGGGAAGGAAGGAGGATCAAGCAGAGAAAGAAATTGAACCAAACCCAATGACAGCCTTGGTCAACCCCCTGGGGGCCGTGGGAGCTCATATAGCTCTTCAGAGTTGTTCCAATTTGGGCTGGAGTGACCAGACCATTATGTACCTGGCACCCTCCGTCATTAGATTTGGGCAGCACTGTCCATTGCTGGAACAGCAAGTCCTTATTGAAGGGACGTGGGTGGCACTTTACAATGCTCAGCACAGTGATTAAGGCCACAGAAGCTCCTCAAGTGACTTGAGATGCAGCCTCGTGTATATCTCACTGTGCCTTGTGTGTACCTGCTCTGAGGTCATTACTAAACATATCTCCAAATTTTGGGGAAGTCAGAGGTTCAAAGGCATGGGCAGTCCTAATGAAAGCCAAGAACACCATTCATTGGGGTAGGAGAAAGGAATGGATTTATAGATGGTCAACATAAAGCTGAAATCATTTCACTTAGGGCAAGCTGTATAGTCGAAGCATGAATCTTGGGAAATTCATATTCTGTAATCCAGAGCCTACAAGTTACAATACCTTTGAGTTGCCACATCATTCAGGGATTCTATATCATACCAAAGTCTGCTTCTGTGGTATTTTGCCTTATGCATGTAAAAACTGAGACAGGAGGCAAACAATAATGTGTACCCAAAGGTGCTCTCCACTATTTGGTTCAATAGGGCCTGGAATTTTTGAAATTCTGAAATAAAGTGGTTTACTGGGTGGTGTTCCCTGGAGGGAAGTGAGGAAGGAGGACAGGGAGAAGGAAGCCAAGCAATATGCAAAGTCAACAAAGCTCAATGCTTGCAGGGTGACTGGCTCATCTCCAGACCAGAAGTCTGGACACCATGAGCCCCTCCACCCACCTGTCATCAGGTAGGGGCTATGTCAGAGGGACAGACATTTGTAGGCACTTCTTGTTCTCTCTGCAGTCAGGCAAAACACATTCCAGAAAGCAGCTCTCTGACAAAGAATGGAGTAAAAGCAAACTGGGAGCTGAGGGACATGGAAATGGAGAGGAAACTTGAGGAGACAGAGCAGAATGGACACTGCCACATCTGCCAGGAGTAAGTTCCATGGTTACTTAGCACTTACTGTGTCCAAGATTATGCTGCATATCGTGGAGACAACAGAAGTCACCAGGCTTCATGACTCTCATCGGAAACAGACATCTGGTCCCTTGACATCTAAAACCAGCATTAAGCTTCCTCATCTCTCAGAAATGGCTTCCTGGGATGATAGCAGTGAGCATGAATGAATGTTTAGAGGCCAAAGTTACATCTGGAAAATGACTGCCTTTTCAATGCACTGTATTCATAATGAGAATAGCCACAAAGACAATACTAATGTGGCTGAGTCTATTTTAATGCCCACCACACCTATATTCCTGGAATATAGTAAAGTTTTCTATTCCAGAACCCTGAATCCTGGTAGATTGGATCTAGCCCCCTTGGGTCCATTCTCAATAATGTTGCTGCTTCTGGGTCAAGGCAGTGAAAGCAGGTGTGACTTTCCTCCAGAAACCTTAAAGTCTACATGCTGGAGACAGTGACCGCACAAAATGGAAGGGCAAGGTCCTTGAGTCCCTGGATCACAGGAGAGCCACCTGACCAGGATCATCGACATTGGACCCTTGTTAGGGAGAAATAAACCTTTGCTAAGCCATGGAGATCCTCAAGCTGTGAACAGTTGGCTTGTTCTATTACAGTTAAGAGACACAACCAAAGAAACAACAACCTGTCAGGTAGCATCCTGATTTTCATTTAGTAGGTGAGGTAACTGAGGCTCAAAATGGTTAAAAAGCTAGCAAATGGCAGAGCTAGATTTCAAGTATATCTTTTAATCCTTATCCTGTGTTCACTGTCATGTAAAGCTTCATGTGACTATTTTCGATGCTTTCCCACACATTGGCTTTGATGGGGTAGAGAGGAGAATATGGAAACCCTGGGTCTCTTGGGTGGGATATGGAATGGGGAGGAAAGACACAGAAAAGAGAGGTGCCCCACATCAGAAGTCAAGTTTTGGATACCTTGCAATTTTGCTAAGGGCTTTGCCACATGCTCACATACGGTCTGCCCCCAATATCTCACTGTAATGAAGTTGTTTCTTCATGACAGTATGCTCATTTGCCTCATGTGATTCTAATGACTACTTGCTCCTGAAGAGAAGAAGTGAGATGACCGAAGGGTCAAACTCCGAATCCCCAAGGCTGTGCCCCTCAACTCCAAGTAGAGAGAGCAAAGAACCTCTTGTTTCGTGTGGACATCTTGCTTGCCTTCTATTCTGCAAACCACCCCTTTCCTTCTTAATAGAATACGGCTTTGTTCATTCTCATGCAAGTTACCAAGTCCTTCAGGGAAGTCTAGGCCATGCATGTTAGAGTTCATGGCCTAAACTAAATATGATGGAGTGACCTCCCTGTCAGATGATTGGCTTAGGCATTGACATGGGATGCAATTTTGGCCAATGGGCCTAAGCAGAAAATCTGCTGATGAAGTTTCTGGGAAGTCTCTCTTTAGAAAAGAAGAAGAAGAGGAAGAAGAAGAAGAAGAAGAAGAAGAAGAAGAAGAAGAAGAAGAAGAAGAAGAAGAAGAAGAAGAAGAAGAAGAAGAAGAAGAAGAAGAAGAAGAAGAAGAAAAAGAACAACAACAACAACAACAAGAAAGAAGAAAGAAGGAGAAGGAGAATAACAACAACAACAACAAGAAAATGTTTGCTTCTCTGTCTTTGGGCTTGAGTGTTTGTATTATTCTGGAAACAATCATCCATTAGGAGAGCAGTCTATGAGGATAAGCCAAAACATTTAGGACCGCAGAGTAGAAAGACAGAAATAACCTGGGTCTTTAAGACATTCGCAAACTGGTGAATTAACCAAACCTGGAGTTGCCACCCCTCTGGACTTCTTATAATGTGAGATAATAAACTACTTAATTGTTCAAATCATGATGAATTAGGGTTTCTATTACTTGCAACCGAATGCATCCCAAAGGATTCAACTGACAGGTCTCCATACGCTCTATCAGGGAGAACACAGGAAAGAGCATCTAACTCCCACAAAGCTTTGTGGCTCAGTTG
The DNA here is from genome assembly GCF_018345385.1 of Vulpes lagopus. Classification (NCBI taxonomy): domain Eukaryota; kingdom Metazoa; phylum Chordata; class Mammalia; order Carnivora; family Canidae; genus Vulpes; species Vulpes lagopus. The sequence continues at coordinate 20,284,106 of NC_054833.1, forward strand.
GCTTTCTTGATAGGCTTTCTTAGCTTCTCCCCATGCGTCCCCTCCCATCCTGACATATAATAAATCCTTCCCCGCTTCTCTTACTCATGATTCTGCTGGTCTTAGCCCTGCTGCCCGTTAGAGGGAGCGTCCACTGAATTACCACACCACAAATCCTCCGGTTCCCTACCCAGTTGCCCAGCTGCCCATTCTTAGGGCTGCAAGCAGGAAAAGGTGTGGAAAACCACAAGTCCTGGCAATGCCTCATAAAGAAATGGTGACGGTTTTCTAGGGTTTCCTTAGGTGAATAATAGGAAGGAAAAGAAAAGAGGCTCATTTTTTCTAACATTAATTAATTCACATAAGGTCTCATTTTACATCATTTTAATTATTTTTCATTGAATTCATGTTCAAAATGGGGGAAAATAAGTTCATTAAAATAAGTCATGAGGACCCTGGGTATAACAGCATGGAGCATTTAAACAGGGTAGAAAATTGGAAATCTTTTCCTTCTGCTCTGATGCATGGTGGGGTTTTATGAATTCCTAACTTTTCTCAAACATATCCCTTTTGCAGAAGCAAGGAAGAAACAGACTTGAAAGTATTAACTCTTTCAGGAAGCCTTTCCTGAGACTTCTTTTTTTTTTTTTCTTTTTTTTTTCTTTCCTAAGACTTCTTACCCTGGTTTGCCCCCCTCCTCAACCACTAGCTAGGCCCCCTGCCCCAGAGGGGCACTTTGCAGACCTCTGTCTCACAGCTACGGCCTTCTCTGACATTAGTATTTTAATTTTTTTATTTCCTCCACAACACTGTGAGGTTCTTGAGGCCGAGACCTTGTGCTATTTCTTTATCCTTTGGCAGGATACTTGGCATACAGTAGGTGCTCTGTGTAAGTTTACTGATTGAATGAAAGCCAGGAAAATTTTTCCTAGGTCTCATTTCAACTTAACAAACGGCAAGTGTATCTATAGGTCACTGTGTAAAATGAAAATTAGAAGGGAAAGTCCTTTACAGTAGTATCGAAGAGCTGTGGAATCTGCTGTATATCGCAGGGTGGTTGGTAGCACACAACTAGCGGCTGGGCCAGTCTCTGAAATGCGGACTTAGGACAAGTGTGGCTCCTTGTGAATCACGCGTAGGAATACGGAAATAGAGTCTTAAAGCACATTCAGTGCCACAGCTGCACTAATTTGGGGGCAGGGAGGTAGGTGCTACCAGAAGTACTTTTGTGCTATGTTTTGGCTTTTCAGGTTGTCCCCAAATTAAGCAAAGCATTTTTCTTAGGTGAGTTGACACCGATTCTCCAGATACCTTCCCTCTGACTCATACGCCCTCCCCCATTCCATTTTCCCTTTCTCGACCAAGGCCTTGTTAGATGAAGTTTCATCTGTCCATGAGTCCTTGGTGATGTGCCCACTTACATAGCAAGTCCAACTGCAGGACTACAGACCCTCTATGATGCCCCACTTGTGTCTTTCCTCATTTGTCCACTAGCCACTGTCCTCCTCATTCTACTCCCCCTGTGGAATAACCTGCCCGTCCCCACTTGCATGAAAAGGGACGAGGAAAAGGCAAAAGTCTTCATATTTTTTAAGAGGTGCTTTGTAGCTGGGAAAATTTGAGGCTGAATTTCCTCATGCTCGGATTTACCTCCCTCTTCAAATTTGTAAGAGCCTGTGTGACTTACCTTTTTCTTTCCTTTTTTTTTTTTTTTTAAAGATTTTATTTTTAAATAATCTCAATACCCAGTGCAGGGCTTGAACTTATAACAGGAGATCATGGGTCACAAGTTCTACAGACTGAGCCAGTCAGGTGCCCCCTTGTAAGACTTACTTGCAAGAAAGCCCAATATTTGGATTTCCCCATGTAGGTTCAAACACTATTCATGCCATGAAAGGATTTTCCCGTCTTCAAAGGACTTGTCCTTAGAACTCCTACAGATCAATAAGAATAAGTTAAAAAAAAAAAAAAAGACAGTTAACCAAATAAAAAAATGAACAAAATGCTTGAACAAGCATTTCCTTTAAGAGTTAAATGGATGAGGGGATCCCTGGGTGGCGCAGCGGTTCGGCGCCTGCCTTTGGCCCAGGGCGCGATCCTGGAGACCCGGGATCGAATCCCACATCGGGCTCCCGGTGCATGGAGCCTGCTTCTCCCTCTGCCTGTGTCTCTGCCTCTCTCTCTCTCTCTGTGACTATCATAAATAAATAATTTTAAAAAAAAGAGTTAAATGGATGATAACCTAGAAATCTATGCTCGATTGAGGCTAATCAGGCAAATGCAAGTTAAAAGCATGATCTAATACCAGTAGATACCTACCAGTCTAGCTAAAATGAAAAAAACAGAAAATGATAAGTGTTGGCAAGGATGTGGACCGACCAGAACTCCTTTATGCTGCTAGCGAGAGAGGGAATTGGTATAATCACCATAGAAACATGTTTGACGATATTTATAAAACTGAATAGGGCATTCATGGGTGGCTCAGCGCTCAGCAGTTGAGCGCCTGCCTTCGGCTCAGGGTGTAATCCCGGGGTCCTGAGATCGAGTCCCGCATCGGGCTCCCTGCATGGAGCCTGCTTCTCCCTCTGCCTGTGTCTCTGCCCCTCTCACCCTCTCTCTGTGTCTGTCGTGAATAAATAAATAGAATCTTTAAAAAAAATTTAAAAACTGAATATACACATAAGCACTGACTCAGATTCCACTCCTGGGTATATACCCAACAGAAACGCACATGTATATCCACCAACACTCAGGTAGAAGCATGTGCCTATCAGCACCATTTGCTGCAGGACGAATCTGGTAATTATATAAATGCCAATCAATGGCAGAACGGATGTATATAAATTGTGATATATTCACATGACACAATATTCTAGTGATGAGAATGGATCACAAATGCATGTCACAATGTGATAAAAACTGATGAACGCAAATGTTAAGCAAAAGAAGATAGACACAAAAGAATGTATTCGAGTCCTTTTAAATAAAGCAAAAACCTGGCAAAATTAACTTATGTTCTTAGAAATCAGAAGAGTGGTTATCCCAAGGGAGTAAGTGGCAGGAGGGGAGCACAGGGAGGGGCCTCTAGAGTCTTGATAATGTTTTATTTCTTGATCCAGGTCCCTGTTATATAGATGTGTTCAATTTATATGTGCACTTTCCAGCATGTGCATTAAACTTCAAATTCTTTAAAAAAAAAAAAAGATTTTTTTAAGTATGATGAAATTTACAAACGTTTCAGGCCACGATGGAACTTTCTAGAATTATATTTGCTATCCAGAATGAAACACACCACCTATGTTCCATTGGACTGAGGGTATTTTCCCTCCCACCCTGTCTTCACTAGTTCACTAATTCTGCAAGGGTAGGGAATTGAGTTAGGATTTTAGGGAGCAATATCTACGATCCATGCAATTTCTACGTTGGATCATGTGTGGATCACATGTCTTCAGTGTTCTCTGATTATTCTGGGCCCCTCCACTCCAGCCGAGACCTAGGAGACAGAGGCCATTTCACATCCTCTTTTCTCTCCATCCCACATCTTCCCCAGTGCCCTGCGGCCCTGAGGGTTCTTCAGAGGACATAGCACCAGGCAGGAGAGGATTCCTTACCTCTCTAATCCTACCACTGAACAAGCAGAGACAGGACGCCTGTCCCTGATGAAGCAAGCACGTGTTATGTGCCTGGAATCACCTCAGTCCACCCCCACACTCCCAAACCTATGCCCATTTTACAGAGGAGAAAACTGAGAAGCATCACTCAAGAGGCCACATCTTTCAGCAGTGATGGGCTGGCAGCAGGAGCCAGATGGCTCCACGACCACACCGTACTTCCTGGGGTTTTCTAGAGAAGCCTCACTCTGCAATTTTAGTTCCCCGAAATGGCTACCTTCTTCCTGCAAGTAACAACCTGGGCTGGCGGGCCACCCCTGCCTGGCCACCGTCGGGGAGCTCGGATGTGCCCTCCTCCATCCCAGGGCCTGCAGCCAATCTATCAGGACTCACCTACCAGAGGCTCCGGCTCTTTGCAGATCCCAATGGGGCCCAAGTCAGTGGCACCCGATGGAGCCTGCCTATTCTTTCTCTGCAGGACAGGAAGGAAGCCCCGGGGTTTTGCTGGCTTTTCTGTAGCAGGCGGATCGTGGAAACTGTGCGTGATCGGCACCGGGGAGGGTGTGCTCTGGGTGCGTGGGCCCTGCGGTGCGGTCAGGGCCGCCGCCTTATGGACAGTGGCCGGCCGCCCAGATTTCCCCCGGCAGCCCGGCTGCACGCGTCCCAGCCCAGCCAGGCGGGGTGCACCTGTGCACCTGCATTGGTCCCAGCGCTCACCGCTGCAGACAGAGCACTCTGTCCTGTGCTGCGGCCACCACAGCTCAGATGGGGAAATGAGCCACTGGTCTTAGGCTCTGCCCCACTGGAATTTTCTCCAAGCCTGCTCTGCCCAGACCCAGGGACAGCAAACTGTGACCTCCCCTCCCAGTGCTGCAGCGTTGTCATGGAAATCGGTCACAACAGCCTCGAGGGCACGGTCTAAACCAGCACAGCTTGGTGGAGAGCGTGGACACCCACGATCACTCTGCTCAGGGTCCCCAGACTCCACTCTCTGGCCAACCTCCAATGACCCTTGCTTGCACTTTATGCCTCCCTCACGCTTGGGAGACACACTGTTGCGTGATCCCTGCAAGAGTGACGGAGCTGCAGTTTGGCCAGGACCTTAGAGACCATCTGCTGCTCATTTCACCAATGAGGAAACAAGCCCAGAGAAGTTAAGTGACTTGCCCAAGGCCACACAGCCCTGCAGAGAAGAGGGATGAAGAGAATCCAGGCCTCCCAAGTTGATGACCACCCTCGCTCCACTGCTCCCCAGAACATTCCAGGCTGTTTTTCTTTCTTTGCTTAAGGGACTCCCCTAAGCCCTGCACAGTTTCAAGAGTGTCTGGAATTGACCTCTTTCCTTTGGGGAGGCCGGTGAGGTCTGTGAAGGGACCCACCAGGGTCGACGGCCCTAAAGGAGAGCAGGCCCCAGTGCCCAGGCTGCTCTGAGAAAAGTGGGTGGAAGGTCAGCATTGTTCGGGGAGCAGCAGGGAGCATGAGGGGGACGCGTGTGCAGTAATGTCCCGAAGGGCGGCCCCGCAGTCGGAGGCAGCTGCCCTCAGGCTTCGGGACAAGCAAGGGGCTGGCAGGGGGGAGCAGCAGATGCCCGGCTCCCCTGGCAGCACTGGCGCCGTGGCCAGGGCCAGGAATCCTGTGCTTAGCTCAAGGCATCAGTTGAAATGAAAAATCCATCACCCCTGCCGCCGGGAGGGCTGGCAGGTGGCACATCTGGGGCAGGAGGGGCAGGCGGCAGCTTGGCGAGCGGCCTCTTGCAGCCACCTCTAAGAGTGTCAGCGGTGGTCAGGGTAGGGCCGCACGGGGCTCCACGGCTGGCCCCAAGCCGGCAGCCGCTGCCCCCCTTCTTCTCTTCCCATCCCCCTCTTCCATTCCCTGCCCTGGGCCAGCCTGCCCTCCTCTCACCCCCTCCAGACTCGACAGGCCTGTGTCCCACTTTCCGAAGGACCTGCCCGCGACGTAACTGGCCGATGCAGGAGGATGACGGTGGTGGCTGCTGATTTTCAGTTTGCCCATCCCCGGATAGCTTCCCAAGTCTATACCAGCGCGCCCAGCCTGGGCCAGGCTCCTTGCTCCCGTGAGGACGGTGCTCTTACTTTTTAAAAATGTTCTTGTCTTATTACATTTGTGCTCCGAATTCAGACAGAACAGACCTGAGCCCCGGCTTTGCCCTGTCTTCACCACGTGTCCTCCAATCCTGTGTCCTTGTCTGTAGTATGGGGATGACAGTGTCCGTCTCATGGCTTGTGGAAGGATTGAGTGAGGTGATGTGCAGGAAGTGTGCAGCCCAGCATTACCCCAATAAGTGTAACACATCTCGCCACCATGTAGGAAGCAGGTAGGGCACATTCCAGCATCAAACTGCTAGCTGCATCAGTGGATCCTAAGAAGTGACTGGTCCAACGTCACAGGGGGTTTCAGGCACGCCACGCTGGGATGTGCGGACACCTCCCTGAGCCACCTCCTCGGTGTCCCTGATTTTAGTGGGTTGTCCTCTACTCTTTGGAGGGTTCAGAAAAATGCAAAGTGAGCTCTCCTTGCTCACACAGTCCTGACTGCCAGCAGCAATCTCAGAATAAAATCTGTGGGTCCGACATTCCGCAGGTTTGCCCTAGTGATTTATTTTATAGGTAAAGACGTTAAGGCCAAGAGAGCTTAAGTGGCATACCTGGGTCACACAGCTTGTTCTTCCCCTGCCCCCACCTCCATCTCTGTGCCTGAGGTGCTGTCTCTTCTTATGATCCAGGGTGTCCTTACCTCGCCCATTCCCAGATCCTGGGAAGGGAGCTCAGGGCCCTTGTAGGCCAGGACCCCCGGGCACAACGAGGCCCTCCTGAGCCTCCTCCCGCCCTCTCCCAAGTTGGCAGGCTTCCGTGGTCACATTGCCCCATCATCCACACAGTTATGGCTTCCAGTGGCTATTCCTCTGCTCAGGCCAAAACGTGTCTCTCTGTGAACTCCACCCGGTAGGCCGGGGGTTAGGAAGAGGCCCCAGGGAGTGCCATGCCAGGGGAGGGGGGACCAGGGACTCAGCTCATCTTGGGGGGCACACAGCCCAGTGAGCCACCACCCAGTGAGCGGGGACGACAAAGCCCGAGAAGTCGCTGCTGCAGTGGGCAGAGCCTGACCTTCCCTGTGGCCCCAGCAGGGCCAGAGCCACAGCCACCCCCCCCATCTGCCAGCTGTGCTGACTTCGCCCCCTGGTTCTAGCTCCCCAGTTGCAAGGGCAGGACGGAGCGTTCTAAGCCTCCAGTCAAGTAGATGCCGCCGCAGAGCGTGGCTCCTAAAGCAGCTCCTGGGCGGGGGCGGAGCTCACGTTCACAGCTGTTTGATGTTCATCCTCAACGAACCCAGTCCAGAGCGCTCACTCCCGTGTCCTGGCCCCCGAGCGGAGGAAGGCAAGCGGGCAGCAGCCTGCGAAAGCGTTTCCCCTCGGGCCAAGACTCAAGGCTGGTTGAGCAGGGGTTGGTTGACAATGTCGAGGGTACTTAGGGGTCTGACTCCGGCTTCTAGGAACCCTCTCAAATATTTTCAGGCCTCAGGTGGAGCAAAGCATGTGTCTCCTCTCAGAGGAATTCCCACAATAAGCTTAGGAATCCAGTTACCACCTTCGAACAGGCCCAGAACACTGCCGCAGTATCAGCCCAGCTCCAGTGCCGCCAAGCACAGCTGCCCCGTCACGGGAGGAGCTCCAAAGGTGGAGCTGCGATGACCCCGCGGGGGCCCCTGACTTCCCAGTGAGCCAACGACCGTGCGTGGGGGAACCGAGGGCCTGTGCCGAGGCCGGGCCGGAGCCTCGCTGCTGAGCCGGGAGGCCAGGGGTCCCACCGGTGTGTCCTGAGCCTCCCTGTCCCTCTGCTGTCTGTTGGTGCTTGGGGTGGCGGGGGTGGGGCCCCGACGGGGAGTCCGTCCTGCCCCGGGGGCACCTGCACGAGCCCTGATGCTCCCGCCTCGGGTGCGGCCTGAGATGTCAGCACATAGGCTGTGCTCATTCCAGGTCTTTACCTCTCTCTCTCTCTCTCTCTCTCTCTCTCTCTCTCTCTCTCTCTCCTGTTCCCTCTGAGAGGCAAATATTCTAACAAAGACGTGAGGCTGGAATGAGGCATTAATTTCAATAGTCACTCAAAAGCAATTGCCTGGGAAATACTCATTTTCCCATTAAATGCTGCACAGCCCAAACCTCGAGTGACTCTCCCCCTTCCTCTCCTCGCCTCCCCGCCACCCCCCCGCGCCCTCCAAGCCCTAAGCCCCTTGCCCCGCTCACAACAGCCCACGACCTGCAGACCTACAGTCACAGCCCGAGTGGATAAATGACTCCGTCTGGCTAAAAAGTGACCTCTAGACAGCCTGCTGGGCACCCCACTCTGAGGCGGGCGGAGGGGCTGGAGGGGCAACCCCAGCAGACCGAGCGTCTCCTAGGAGCTCAGAGCAGGTGGCTACCATGTTAGTGGCCCCCCACTCCGTCCTGGGGCGCGGGCGCTGGAGGCCCACGGGGCGAGGGGCGCACCCCGAGGGCTCTCCTTGGTGCTGAGGTGGGGCTGATGCGTCGAGCTGCGTCCCCAGGTCCCTCCGGGCCCTCCACCAGGCAGGTGGACGCTCTCCTGGTGGCAGCTGCAATCCCGGCGGGTCAGGCTCAGAGCCTGACAGACACAGTGGGTGACTGAAGTCTCCCCGGCTGGGAGAGAAGCCCCGCGGTCTCCCCGCACCCCCAGCTGAAGGCCCTGGGCCTGCCTGTGCGGCGCAGCGCCGGGCTGTCCCCAGTGCCCCCGTCTCCCCGACCCGGCCCCTGCCTGGCCTCCCAGCCGCGTGTCTCCTCCTGGCTGCCTCGCTGCGAGGCCCAGACGCCGGCTGATGAAGCTCCCTGCAATGCGACTCACAAAACACGCCCTCTCGGGGGGGATTCCAGTTATTATTATTAAAAATAGGGATCCCTGGGTGGTGCAGCGGTTTGGCGCCTGCCTTTGGCCCAGGGCGCGATCCTGGAGACCCGGGATCGAATCCCACGTCGGGCTCCCGGTGCATGGAGCCTGCTTCTCCCTCTGCCTGTGTCTCTGCCTCTCTCTCTCTCTTTGTGTGTGACTATCATAAATAAATAAAAATTTAAAAAAATATATTATAAAAAATAAAAATAAAAATACGTGTCAGGCGCCCTCGGGCTCCATGCCATCTGCTCTTCCGTCCGTGTGAGTGCCACCACCAGCACCAGGACGGAAGAAGAGCAGGGGCCCCGACGCGCTGGGTCACATCCCTAAGGTCACGCAGCTGAACTCTGAGCATCAGGCCCAGGTTGTCACGGCTTCGGGGCCCGAAAGTGTGCTCTCCTGGCCGGACGGTCCGTCTGCCTGCAAGGCTCAAGGAGCTTCATCTCCGGCGAGGGAGCTTCGAGTCCTGGCAGCGAGCAGCTCTCGGGGGCAGGAGGCTGACCCTGCAGCCGCTGGCACCTGCGGCCTCCCCACCCGCGTTAGGGACCGGGAACCCACAGCAGCAACGGGCAACAGTGCGGCGGGTGCTCAAAAACTTCACAGGAGACTCCTCAATCCACTCCCAGGTGATACCCAAGGGAAACAAAATCAGGGTGTCGCAGAGATCTCAGCGCTCCCCTAATTCACAGAAGCCAACGTATGCGGACAACCTACGTGCCCTTCGAGGGATGAATGGATCAGAAAATGCGGTCTACACCTGCGGCAGGACGTTACTCAACCTTAAGAAAAAGGGAAGCCGACCCTTTGTGAAGACACGGATGAGCCTGGAGGACACTGTCCTGGGTGAAATCAGGCCGACCCCGAAAGATAAATACTGCGCGATACTTCTGGGGGTGTCACATCGAAAACAGACTCGGGGCACCTGGGGCTAATCGGTTAAGCAGCTGCCTCTGCTCGGGTCTGGATCCTGGGGTCCCGGGGTCCTGGGGTCCTGGGATCGAGCCCCCTATCGCCGGGCTCTCTGCTCAGCGGGGAGCCTGCTTCTCTCTGCCCCTCACCCCACGACTCCCTCTCAAATAAATAAATAAAAATCTTTGAAACAGTCAAACTCATAGAAGCCGAGACTGGAATGGTGGTTGCCGGGCGGTAGGGGGAAAATGGGAAGACGCGAGTCAGAGCCGAACCCAAAGCTTCAGTGACGTGGGATGACGTTCTGGGGAGTTAAAGTACAGCACGTGACCCTAGCGGGCGACACGAATCACATCCCTGACACCTGCCGGGAGCGGTGGAGCTCAGCGCTCTCACCACGGGGGACAAGGAACGAAAGAAACGAAACGGTAATTATTCGAGGTGACAGGTGTGTTCATTAGTTTGACGCTGGTGATCGTCTCACGACGTCTATGTATATGAAAACGTCAAACTGTATACCTTGAATATATGCAGTTTTACAGTTTTTATTTGTAAAGTGTACCCCAGTAAGTCTGGGGGCCAAGGAGAGAGAGACCCCGAGCCAACAGCTCCGCGTGCGTATGAGCCTCAGCTCCCTGACTCCCCCGGGGGACAGAGGCTCAGAGGGCTCATAATGTGAGGCCCCATGCCCTCTCCTCCCCTCTCTTCACTCTCTTTTCTCCTCTCCTCTTCTTTTTCTTCTCTCCTCCCTCCCCTCCCCTCCTTCCCCTCTCTTCTTTCTCTTCTTTTTCTTCCCTCCTCTTCTCTTCTTTTCCTCCCCTCCCTCCCTTCCCTTCGTTTCCCTTCCCTTCTCCCTTCCCTTCCCTTCCCTTCCCTTCCCTTCCCTTCCCTTCCCTTCCTTCCCTTCCCTTCCCTTCCCTCCCTTCCCTGCCCTTCTCTTCTCTTCTCTTCTCTTCTCTTCTCTTCTCTTCTCTTCTCTTCTCTTCTCTTCTCTCCTCCCTTCCCTCCTCCCTTCCCTTCCCTCCCTTCCCTTCCTTCCCTCCCCTCCCCTCCCCTCTCTTCTCATATCTTCTCTTCTCTTCTCATCTCTTCTCTTCTCTTCTCTTCTCTTCTCTTCTCTTCCCTTCTCTCCTCCCCTCCCCTCCCTTTCCCTCCTCCCTTCCCTTCCATCCATCCTCCCCTCCCCTCCCCTCTCTTCTCATATCGTCTCTTCTCTTCTCTTCTCTTCTCTTCTCTTCTCTCTCTTCTCTTCTCTTCTCTTCTCCCCTCCCCTCCCCTCCCTTCCCTCCTCCCTTCCCCTTCCATCCTCCCCTCCCCTCCCCTCCCCTCTCTTCTTCTCTCCTCCTCCCCCCTCCCCTCTCCTCCCTTCCATGATGGACTTTAATGCTCTCGCTCTTCTCCTCTCTGTCCTTGGATGGTTCTGGGTCGCCCTTTGCAGGCTCAGGTGCCACCAGGCTCCCGCATCAGCCTCCACACATACGTGAACTCAGAGACGTGACTACTGTGATTCCCTTGTGCCCACATGGTCTCCCCCAGGGCCCAGGTAGCGACAGGGTCTCGCCCGCGTCCCGCCCCGAGGGAAGGCTGGGCCCGGGACTCCCAGGCGGCTGGAGTCAGGCAGCCCGGGGAGCCCGCGGCTGCTGGAGGCTGCTCTGCTCTGTCTGGGTCCCGGCCCTGGTCCCGTTTCCTTCAGAGCAGGAAAATCAAAGAGCATTGAGAGCGCCCTGGGAAGGCTGTCGTCCTCCTGCTGAATGCCGGGGTGTTTGGAGGGCTGACCTTTGTGGTGAAGTAGCGTGTCTGGGCCAAGTGATGCTTCCTCTCTCCCTGGCCGGCCGCTCCCGCCTGCCTCCTTAGCGGAGCGGCAAGGAAGAGCGATTGAGCTCTGTGATCTGAGGGATCCCGGGCACCCCAAGGCAGCCACAGGGCCACAGCCTCTGGACACCCCAGCCTTATGCTTTCCACAGCCTCCCACTGCGGGCACTGTGTTGTCTAGAGGCCGATAACACGCAGCTGCGGGCCCAGGGCCAGGAGGCGTGGGGCTGGGTAGTTGGTGTAGGAGTGCGAGAGCACAGCCCGGGGAAGCAGAGAGCCCGGGCTTCATCACCATGCTCCGTGCGACCGTAGGGAAGTCGCGGCCTCAGTCTCCAGCCGCAGTTTCTTCACCTGAACGATAGTGTCAACTTCGCCGGGTTAGTGTGACAGTTAAACGAGACTCTTAATAGGAGCCTAGGGATGACAGCATCATAACCAACCCCCCACATGTGCTTCCACACTGACTGCAGACCACGCTCTGTGCTGAGCGTTTCATTCTAACTATCCCGTTTGGTCATCCTAAGAATCAAATGAGGTTAAGTATTTATTACAATCCCCATTTTACGGATGAGAAAATTGAGACTCCAGAAGGCTTAGGACGGTTTCCAGAATCCCCGCACAAGGGCACACAGAGAGCAAGCAACAAGGAGCCCTGGATACCCACCATTCTCTCCTGCCTTTTTCACCTGGTTGCTTAGGTGGTGGCTGGTGTTTGACGGAACAACTGTGCCTCTTGTTGTAAACTCTGCGGCCCTTCCCACGCCCACGCCCCACAGTCTTGTTGTGCACCACGCGGTAGGATACATGCGCTTTTTTACTTTTCAAAATGAAGAAAGCAAGACATCGCAGAGTTAAGTCACACACAGCTAGCAAGTGGCAGAGAGCAGAAGAAAACCAGCATTTATGAGCACCTGCTGTATGCCAAGGGCTGTGAAGGTTTCAGGTTCCTGTTGTTATATGATCTGCAGGGTAGTTTCAGGAGATGTTGGAATTCCCTTGATGTCTCATGACTGCCCTGGAAAGAAGGTCTGATTATTTCTTATCTTATTTTACAGACGAGGAAACTGAGGTCCAGAGCATTTAATTAGACTCTAACGCCTGTTAACAAGGAAGGAGGGGTCCCTTTCTGCTTCCCAGGAACTCTGATTCCCACCTGAGGCCGAGGCGGAGATGAGTTCTGTGTTCATCCCGCATAGCCCTGCCCGCACCCCAAATCCCACAGATGGGTCAGGGGAGGCTCCTAGGCACCGGCTTCCCAACTGAGCGAAGGGCGTGGGTCAGAGAGAGCTGCCCCTTTTGTGGGTGGCCCAGCAGATCTAAATGCCATGCTCCTTGCTCATGCTCCTCCACCCCCTGCCCCCCTATGCCCAGTGAGCCCTAGGAGGACGGGGTGCAGCAGGTTCGGGAAACAGCCGCACACCTTGCATTCCGTGTCTGGCAATGCCAGCAAGGGTCTTCTGCTCTCTGGGTGCCTCCCCTGGAGCGAGACACAGCGCTCCCCGAGGAGACGGGTGTTGGGTGGTGTCTACAAGGGTCCTGAGGAGCAGATAGGGTTGCGGGTGAAGGCTGAGGCCTAGGGCAAGCCGTCCACTGGCCCCTAAGGGGCCCCGGGGTGGGTGCTGGCCGTTATCTGCAGCATCAGACCCCATCCTTTGGCTCACTTCCCATATGCTCACCTGATTCAGGGCATACATCCAGTTCATGAATGTTCATCGATTTATACATTCGATTAATGGGCTGCTGAGCTAATGAACAAAGCAGATAGAAACGCTGATAGTCCAAGGGGACATACGAACCCCTAACAAGAATTTCTGAGGTTTTCTGTCTGCGCAGCCAACAGATCCCCTCCGGTGCAGCCCCTCCAGGCTGGGGCCACTGCATCGGGCGCTCGACCTTCTCAGCAGGAGGCGTCCAGCGAGGCGTGTGGAAGCGCGGGCTTCGTGGGCCGAGGGAGGGGGTTCCGGGCCTGGGGAGGGACCTTCCTCCTTGAAGCCTCTGTTCCTTCACTGCTGCAATGCGGTGGACACGCGTCAGGGCCACGGCTGACGGGGGGACAGCTGCAGGGCAGAGCGTGCGTGGGGACGGAGTCGCTGTCGGATGGGCTCGCTGCCCCTTCCTGCCCTCGGGACATAAGGAAGTGGCTTGGGGACCCAGATGGCAGTCCCGAGGACAAGGTTGAAGGAGGACGGACTGGTGGCTCAGGCGAGAAGTCCAGGGCCCCCAGCGCTGGCGCTCGCAGTGTGCCCACACCAGCACCAGGACGGAAGACAGAGCAGCGGCCCCGAGCGCTGGGTCCCATCCCTAAGGTACGCAGCTGAATCCTGATGCATAGGCCAGGTTGTCACGAGAGCTTCGGGGCTGAAAGTGTGCTCTCATCCTGGCCGGACGGTCCGTCTGCCTGCAAGCTCAAGGAGCTTCATCTCGGCGAGGGAGTTCGAGTCATGGCAGCGAGCAGCTTCTCGGGGGCAGGAGGCTGACCCTGCAGCGCTGGCACCTGCGGCCCTCCCCACCCGTGGTTAGGGACTGGGAAACCCACAGCAGATCGGGCTACTGTTGCGGCGGGTGCTCAAAAACTTCTCAGGAGACTCCTCAATCCACTCCCAGGTGATACCCAAGGGAAACAAAATCAGGGTGTCGCAGAGATCTCAGCGCTCCCCTAATTCACAGAAGCCAACGTATGCGGACAACCTACGTGCCCTTCGAGGGATGAATGGATCAGAAAATGCGGTCTACACCTGCGGCAGGACGTTACTCAACCTTAAGAAAAAGGGAAGCCGACCCTTTGTGAAGACACGGATGAGCCTGGAGGACACTGTCCTGGGTGAAATCAGGCCGACCCCGAAAGATAAATACTGCGCGATACTTCTGGGGGTGTCACATCGAAAACAGACTCGGGGCACCTGGGGCTAATCGGTTAAGCAGCTGCCTCTGCTCGGGTCTGGATCCTGGGGTCCCGGGGTCCTGGGGTCCTGGGATCGAGCCCCCTATCGCCGGGCTCTCTGCTCAGCGGGGAGCCTGCTTCTCTCTGCCCCTCACCCCACGACTCCCTCTCAAATAAATAAATAAAAATCTTTGAAACAGTCAAACTCATAGAAGCCGAGACTGGAATGGTGGTTGCCGGGCGGTAGGGGGAAAATGGGAAGACGCGAGTCAGAGCCGAACCCAAAGCTTCAGTGACGTGGGATGACGTTCTGGGGAGTTAAAGTACAGCACGTGACCCTAGCGGGCGACACGAATCACATCCCTGACACCTGCCGGGAGCGGTGGAGCTCAGCGCTCTCACCACGGGGGACAAGGAACGAAAGAAACGAAACGGTAATTATTCGAGGTGACAGGTGTGTTCATTAGTTTGACGCTGGTGATCGTCTCACGACGTCTATGTATATGAAAACGTCAAACTGTATACCTTGAATATATGCAGTTTTACAGTTTTTATTTGTAAAGTGTACCCCAGTAAGTCTGGGGGCCAAGGAGAGAGAGACCCCGAGCCAACAGCTCCGCGTGCGTATGAGCCTCAGCTCCCTGACTCCCCCGGGGGACAGAGGCTCAGAGGGCTCATAGATGTGAGGCCCCCTGCCCTCTCCTCCCCTCTCTTCACTCTCTTTTCTCCTCTCCTCTTCTTTTTCTTCTCTCCTCCCCTCCCCTCCCCTCCCTTCCCCTCTCTTCTTTCTCTTCTTTTCTCTTCCCTCCTCTTCTCTTCTTTTCCTCCCCTCCCCTCCCCTCCCTTCGTTTCCCTTCCCTTCTCCCTTCCCTTCCCTTCCCTTCCCTTCCCTTCCCTTCCCTTCCCTTCCCTTCCCTTCCCTTCCCTTCCCTTCCCTTCTCTTCTCTTCTCTTCTCTTCTCTTCTCTTCTCTTCTCTTCTCTTCTCTTCTCTTCTCTCCTCCCTTCCCTCCTCCCTTCCCTTCCCTTCCCTTCCCTTCCCTTCCCTCCCCTCCCCTCCCCTCTCTTCTCATATCCTCTCTTCTCTTCTCTTCTCTTCTCTTCTCTTCTCTTCTCTTCTCTTCTCTTCTCTTCCCTTCTCTCCTCCCCTCCCCTCCCTTCCCTCCTCCCTTCCCCTTCCATCCTCCCCTCCCCTCCCCTCTCTTCTCATATCGTCTCTTCTCTTCTCTCTTCTCTTCTCTTCTCTTCTCTTCTCTTCTCTTCTCCCCTCCCCTCCCCTCCCTTCCCTCCTCCCTTCCCCTTCCATCCTCCCCTCCCCTCCCCTCCCCTCCCCTCTCTTCTTCTCTCCTCCTCCCCCCTCCCCTCTCCTCCCTTCCATGATGGACTTTAATGCTCTCGCTCTTCTCCTCTCTGTCCTTGGATGGTTCTGGGTCGCCCTTTGCAGGCTCAGGTGCCACCAGGCTCCCGCATCAGCCTCCACACATACGTGAACTCAGAGACGTGACTACTGTGATTCCCTTGTGCCCACATGGTCTCCCCCAGGGCCCAGGTAGCGACAGGGTCTCGCCCGCTCCCGCCCCGAGGGAAGGCTGGGCCCGGGACTCCCAGGCGGCTGGAGTCAGGCAGCCCGGGGAGCCCGCGGCTGCTGGAGGCTGCTCTGCTCTGTCTGGGTCCCGGCCCTGGTCCCGTTTCCTTCAGAGCAGGAAAATCAAAGAGCATTGAGAGCGCCCTGGGAAGGCTGTCGTCCTCCTGGTGAATGCCGGGGTGTTTGGAGGGCTGACCTTTGTGGTGAAGTAGCGTGTCTGGGCCAAGTGATGCTTCCTCTCTCCCTGGCCAGCCGCTCCCGCCTGCCTCCTTAGCGGAGCGGCAAGGAAAAGCGATTGAGCTCTGTGATCTGAGGGATCCCGGGCACCCCAAGGCAGCCACAGGGCCACAGCCTCTGGACACCCCAGCCTTATGCTTTCCACAGCCTCCCACTGCGGGCACTGTGTTGTCTAGAGGCCGATAACACGCAGCTGCGGGCCCAGGGCCAGGAGGCGTGGGGCTGGGTAGTTGGTGTAGGAGTGCGAGAGCACAGCCCGGGGAAGCAGAGAGCCTGGGCTTCATCACCATGCTCCGTGCGACCGTAGGGAAGTCGCGGCCTCAGTCTCCAGCCGCAGTTTCTTCACCTGAACGATAGTGTCAACTTCGCCGGGTTAGTGTGACAGTTAAACGAGACTCTTAATAGGAGCCTAGGGATGACAGCATCATAAACCAACCCCCCACATGTGCACATGTGCTTCCACACTGACTGCAGACCACGCTCTGTGCTGAGCGTTTCATTCTAACTATCCCGTTTGGTCATCCTAAGAATCAAATGAGGTTAAGTATTTATTACAATCCCCATTTTACGGATGAGAAAATTGAGACTCCAGAAGGCTTAGGACGGTTTCCAGAATCCCCGCACAAGGGCACACAGAGAGCAAGCAACAAGGAGCCCTGGATACCCACCATTCTCTCCTGCCTTTTTCACCTGGTTGCTTAGGTGGTGGCTGGTGTTTGACGGAACAACTGTGCCTCTTGTTGTAAACTCTGCGGCCCTTCCCACGCCCACGCCCCACAGTCTTGTTGTGCACCACGTGGTAGGATACATGCGCTTTTTTACTTTTCAAAATGAAGAAAGCAAGACATCGCAGAGTTAAGTCACACACAGCTAGCAAGTGGCAGAGAGCAGAAGAAAACCAGCATTTATGAGCACCTGCTGTATGCCAAGGGCTGTGAAGGTTTCAGGTTCCTGTTGTTATATGATCTGCAGGGTAGTTTCAGGAGATGTTGGAATTCCCTTGATGTCTCATGACTGCCCTGGAAAGAAGGTCTGATTATTTCTTATCTTATTTTACAGACGAGGAAACTGAGGTCCAGAGCATTTAATTAGACTCTAACGCCTGTTAACAAGGAAGGAGGGGTCCCTTTCTGCTTTCCCAGGAACTCTGATTCCCACCTGAGGCCGAGGCGGAGATGAGTTCTGTGTTCATCCCGCATAGCCCTGCCCGCACCCCAAATCCCACAGATGGGTCAGGGGAGGCTCCTAGGCACCGGCTTCCCAACTGAGCGAAGGGCGTGGGTCAGAGAGAGCTGCCCCTTTTGTGGGTGGCCCAGCAGATCTAAATGCCATGCTCCTTGCTCATGCTCCTCCACCCCCTGCCCCCCTATGCCCAGTGAGCCCTAGGAGGACGGGGTGCAGCAGGTTCGGGAAACAGCCGCACACCTTGCATTCCGTGTCTGGCAATGCCAGCAAGGGTCTTCTGCTCTCTGGGTGCCTCCCCTGGAGCGAGACACAGCGCTCCCGAGGAGACGGGTGTTGGGTGGTGTCTACAAGGGTCCTGAGGAGCAGATAGGGTTGCGGGTGAAGGCTGAGGCCTAGGGCAAGCCGTCCACTGGCCCCTAAGGGGCCCCGGGGTGGGTGCTGGCCGTTATCTGCAGCATCAGACCCCATCCTTTGGCTCACTTCCCATATGCTCACCTGATTCAGGGCATACATCCAGTTCATGAATGTTCATCGATTTATACATTCGATTAATGGGCTGCTGAGCTAATGAACAAAGCAGATAGAAACGCTGATAGTCCAAGGGGACATACGAACCCCTAACAAGAATTTCTGAGGTTTTCTGTCTGCGCAGCCAACAGATCCCCTCCGGTGCAGCCCCTCCAGGCTGGGGCCACTGCATCGGGCGCTCGACCTTCTCAGCAGGAGGCGTCCAGCGAGGCGTGTGGAAGCGCGGGCTTCGTGGGCCGAGGGAGGGGGTTCCGGGCCTGGGGAGGGACCTTCCTCCTTGAAGCCTCTGTTCCTTCACTGCTGCAATGCGGTGGACACGCGTCAGGGCCACGGCTGACGGGGGGACAGCTGCAGGGCAGAGCGTGCGTGGGGACGGAGTCGCTGTCGGATGGGCTCGCTGCCCCTTCCTGCCCTCGGGACATAAGGAAGTGGCTTGGGGACCCAGATGGCAGTCCCGAGGACAAGGTTGAAGGAGGACGGACTGGTGGCTCAGGCGAGAAGTCCAGGGCCCCCAGCGCTGGCGCTCGCACCGTCCCGTGGGTGGGGTGGCCTCCTTGGGGACGCCGGGGGGCTTTCACTCCAGGGAGAAGTCCACAAATGGAAACACACGTTCATAATTTCGGTTTGATCTTCCTTTGGGTGTCTTACTTGCAAAAGCCTCAACGTCCCTGTGGCAACTTAGAAAGCAGAGTGAAGGGCAGCCCGGGGGGCTCAGCAGTTTAGCACCACCTTCAGCCCAGGGCGTGACCCCGGGGTCCCGGGATCGAGTCCCACGTCAGGCTCCCTGCATGGAGCCTGCTTCTCCCTCTGCCTGTGTCCCTGCCTCTCTCTCTCTCTCCCTCTGTGTCTCTCATGAATAAATAAATAAAATCTTAAAAAAGAAAGAAAGAAAGAAAGAAAGAAAGAAAGAAAGAAAGAAAGAAAGCAAGCAGACTGAAACCAGGGAGATAATTCTGGAGGAGTAGAAATTTAGTTTTGGTCTGGAATAGCCTCATGACGTGAGACCTGTGCTCTCTCGGAGTCAAGTCAGCCCCCCCACCTGCCCTGGGTCAGTTAGCAGGAGCCACACCACCCTCATGAGCCCCCAAAGGGCTGGGATGTAGCCCAGCTGCAAACTGCACCCTGTCTCCCAGGAGGCACCCTGCTCAGCCCCAGGAGCAGCTGGAGGGGGATGCCTGAGGCCGCTGTCAACGGCCCGGCCCAGCCCGAGTGGCTCCTGTGGCCCTGGACAGGGCGTTCCAGCGACTAGCAGCCCAGGGCCAGGCCATCCCAGTATGCTGCCCCTGGAAGGACCGCTTTCAAACTGCCACCCAATTAAAGCTGCATTTCCACGGGGGAGGGAAGCAGTGGGTGACGGTGGGAAGTGGGGACAACTGGTCACCCGGGCAGTGGGGCTGCACTGCTTTTTCCTCAGAGGGGCTGGCGGTTCTGGCCCCCCCGGAACCACAGCACAGTCTCCAGCATAGGGTACACGGTATGCCCTTTAGGGGCAGGTGTCTGGTTCCACGGCAGCCGGAGCTGGAGCTGGGCTACAAGGACGCTTCCCTGGTGCAGGCCTGGATCACAAACACGGGGCGGCTGGGATTGGGGGTGGGCAGCTGGGCAGGGCCATAGAGCCCCCCTGCTAGTAACCCACACCCCTCCCACTCCTCACCTGCAGTGGCCCTGGCCCTGCCTCCCCCTGCAAAGTGAGGATGTTCACAATACCACCAAGTTGCAGGATCTTTAACTTTCCCTGGGCCCAGGGCTGCCAGGCTCCGCTCCTGCGCAGGTGAGGACAGGATGCATTCATTTGCAAAGGACCAGCATAAACCTCTGGCGGAAAACAAATGCAAGTAAACCGCAGTAAATGGGAGCAGCTTAGGAAAAAAAAAAAAAGGACAAAATCCGCTGGGGACCCCGTTGCCATAGGAACTGGCGTTCCAGCTTGCTTCCGATAATTAATGGAGGGTTTTGCTATTACAGTATTCTTGAAACTTCGCTCTCCCCTGTGCTGCACTGCAGCATGCAGCAGCGGCTCCCCATTCATAAATATTTCATTACCACCGGCTGCTGCGTTTCATCCAGATCGGCTGGGCCTAATCCACCCCTCCCCGAGCTCCTGCTGTCCCGTCCAGCAGCAGAGGCCTCTCCCTCCTGCTCCCTCGGGCTCAGGCCTTCACGGGGTGGGGGTGGGGGGTGCCCTTGCTCCCGAGCTGGAAGGGCGCCGTCACCGTGGCTCTGTTTTCAAATCCTGACATCTCGTCCCTGGGCTTTGCCCCCCTTTTTCCAAAGGTCGTTGGGACCATCCGTGAGGCGTGGGTCGGGCTCAGAGCCCCGCCGCCCCCTCGATGGAGCCCGGGAGGCCCGGGTTCTGCACAGCGCTGGCTGGGCTTCAGCTCCCTGGGGGGAAACGGGGCCCCGCGTGGGTCAGAGAGAGCGAAAGGGGCCGCGCTGCCCCTGGCCGTGCCCAGAGCGTGGGGCTGCGGGGCCAGCGCTGCTTGGCTCTCAGGTGCCCCGTTTTCAGCTGGATGAAATCCCATCCACGTGATGTTATTTTGAAAGAAGAGCGTTTGTGTTCCTCGGGACTGCCTTGGCCAGGAGCTGCTTCTGGAGGATTCGGTGGCAAGGCGGGTGCCAGTGAGGGCCCTTCCCTGGGGCCCGGGGGCCGGGGGGCGGGGGGGACACGGAGCTGGGCGCCAGGGGGCGCCCTGGGCTGGAGGGGCAGCGGGGCAGACTGACCTGCAGTGAGTGTAGAAAACTAGACTAGGGCTCGCCTCCCCCAGGACTCAACCGAACCGGCCCCCCCTGCATCTCCTAGGGGCGCTTTCAGGCTCAGGGAGTTCGCTGAGGGCGCCGCGAGCCTTGCCCTAGGAAGAGGCCCAGGCTGGGGGTGACGTGGGTGCTGCGGCTCCTCCAGGCCGGGCAGCAACACCCGAGAGGGCAGCTGGGGGCAGGGAAGGCTACTAGAAGCAGCACTGGCCTGGGGGTGACCTGGGGACACTCCCCTGGGCTCCGGGCTCCTGGCCCTTCTGCCTCCGCGAGAGGATAAGCCCGGGGGGCCGCTCCCTGCCAGCCCCATCCTGCACAGCCCCCGGCCTTGGTTAGAGGGTCTTTGCCTCCGTGCGTCTGCCCCCAGCGCGCCCTGGGTCATGGTGGCCTCCCCTGTCCAAGCCCCCGAGGCTGCAGGGATCGTGGGCACAGATGCCCGGGAGGCCACGGGCCGCAGGCGGTCCTGAGCGAGTCTCCCCAGGGTCAGCCTCTCTCCGTGTTCCCCTGGCAGGACACAGGGTGCAGGCGGGTGCGCGGACCCAGGGCCAGCGTCCGGTGAGACGGGGCCCGGCAGGAAGAGCCGGAGGGGGCCGAAACTGGAGAGATCCAACCGTGCCCCGAAGTCCCAGCAAAGGCGAAGGGGCTTAGGGAAGGTGGGACTTCTGCATGAAACGGGGATGAGAAGCCGAGAGCCGGGCAGCATGGGGCGCAGAAGGTCCAGCCAGCAGGTGGGAACGTCAGGATGCTCCCTTGGGGTGACCCTCCGCCCCGGGTGCCCAGGGGTCAAGCCAGCAAGGCATGAAGGTGGGTAACGTCAGCTACTCTCACTGCATTTCTCTTATAGCTTTTAGCTCTTTCTCCAAACTCCGTCCTCATCATGGGTGCTGGCTTGATGGGTGCTGCCGAGGCCCAGATGCTCTCCCCTACAACCCTCAGCCAAGCCAGTGCAGACGCCGGGCCTTAGAGACACTTGCTGCCCTGAAATTCCCCCAAGCTGCCTCCGCAAGTCCAGGACTCACTTAGACAGAACTTGCAGCCTTCTTTTCCTTCTGAGGGGGAAGCTGGTCCAAAACTCAGTGCTCCAGAAGCCCCAGACGCCTTGGTCCTACCTAACATCCCTATCTAAGTCCAGGGCGCTAGGGTGTACCCTCACCCTCCTGACCCTGGGGACACTTGCTGGAATCCTGGCCTGCTCCGGTTCTGCCGGGTCGGCCTTCAAAGTGGGCTCCAACCAGCCTCGAGGAGCCTGGACCTCTCTCTCCTTGCCTGCACCCGGTCCTGGTGGGAGGACCCTCTGCACAGCCCGCTCACGGGAGCCGCCTTCTGCAATTTCTCTTTCTGGCCACTGGATCTGCTCCAATTTCTGGAACAAAAATTTAACTCCCCTGCCCACACTGCTCACCACCTTCATTGCCTATCTTTTTTTTTTTTTAATTGTGGTAAAATACACATGACAGAAAAAGGACCATCTTAATCATTTTAAAGTGCACAGTTCTGTGATATCAAATATCTTCACATTGTTCTGCGACCATCGCCACCATCCATTTCCAGAACTTTTTCATTTTGCTAAACTGAAACTCTGTCCCCATCAAACACTAACTCGCCCTACCATACCCCTGCCCTGGTAACCACTCATCTACTGTGGGTCTCTAAGAACCGGGCTACTCTAGGAACCTCATTAGGTGGGATCGCATGGCGTTTGTCCGGTTGTGACTGGCGTAGCTGTAATTTCACTGGGCATGTGTTCTAGTTCTTGCCACGTTGTAGCACACATCAGAATTACCTGGGATCCCTGGGTGGTTCAGTGGTTTGGAGCCTGCCTTTGGCCCAGGGTGCGATCCTGGAGTCCCGGGATCGAGTCCCCCGTCGGGCTCCCTGCATGGAGCCTGCTTCTCCCTCCTCCTGTGTCTCTGCCTCTCGTTCTCTCTCTCTCTCTCTATCATGAATAAATAAATAAATAAATAAATCTTAAAAAAAAAGAATTTCTTTCCTTCCTATGGCCGAATGATATTCCACCGTACGTGTCCCCCACATTCTGCTCGCCTGCTCATCCGTCAATGGACACTGGTATTGTCTGCACTTTCCGGCTGTTGTGAATAATGCTGTTATGTACATGAGTGTACAAATATCTGAGTCCCTGCTTTTACTTCTTTGGGATGTTTACCCAGAAATGGAAATACTGGATTGTATGGTAATTCTACACTTAATTTTTTTTTTTTTTTAGAAACCCCCAGGCTGTATTTTATGGCAACTGCCCCATTTTACATTCCCACCAGCAGTGAACAAAGGTTCCAATTTGCCCATGTCCTTGCCAACACTTGTTATTTCCTGTTTGGGCTTTTGTTGGATTTTGTTTTGCTTAAATACTCACCATCCTCATTGGGTGTGATAGCGTCTTGCTGTGGTTTGATCCACATCGCCCTCACGACTAGGGCTGTTGAGCCTCTTTTCACGCACTTGTTGGCCATTGAAGAAAGAGCTCTTCAAGTCCTTTGTCCATTTTTCAGTAAGTGTTTCAATAAGTGTCTGTATTTTTGTTGAATTACAGGAGTTCCGCGTGTTCCGGAGCTTCGATGGCAGGCCCCTTTGCTACAAACGAGCCCCAGCGACCTTGGGCCACACACCTACAAGAGTCCTGTGGAGTCTGGTCTCCACAATCACGTCTCCATAACTGGGATCAACCTACCTGCCCCCCGGGAGCTATCGCTGGTCTCCCTCTTTGCAAGGAGTGGTAAGAAGCATGAGCATTTTCAGGTTCAGGTTCACAGTGGCTGCCCTTAGACGGGATGTGTGACCTGCCCCTTCCTGTTGGTGCCTGGGCCGTGCTGCCGTCGGGTCCCAGCAGCTCTTCACAGTGACTTGTGGGCATTGTCCACAGAGCCCTTCTATCACGTTCCCCGGGGCAGAGCCAAACATTTCACAGTTACAGCTTCCAAGACTCGGCAGCCCCTGCACTTCAGAGAAGCTTCCAGGGCAGGGAGAAAGGAAGTGTGTCCGGGAGGTGCTCCTTCGGTTCCTTATTGCTACTGGGATAGGAAGCCCCATTTGACCTCCCCATCCCGTGGCGCTCAGTGCTGAGTCCACCCTGGGCTGCGCCACAGGCTGCTGCTGGTCCCCAGCCTTTCCTGACACCTTCGCCTTCGTCCCCGGGGCCTTTCCGCTCTCCAGCTGCAGGGGGGCTCCGGGAGCATGGGAGCAAGAGAAGGGGGAGACGGCAGGGGAGAGAGAACAAAGTCAGAGAAGAGCGGGCAGACTTTCTCTCTGCCTCTGCTCCCCCGGGGAGGGGCCCCAACTCCACACCCCCAACTCCAGGCTGGGGAGAGGTGCACCTGCTTCTCGCTCGGGTCTGAATGTGGGGGATCCAGGCTGCTGCCGGGGTGAGCCCCAATGCTCAAAGTCTGACTTTCAAGGAAGATGTTTTCCCCAAACATGGAGGAGATCGGACGCATTTGTGGGTCAGCTCTGCCATCGGAGGGGAAGACCCGCATCCTTCAGAGCAAGCCCAGGGAGCCAGGAAGGGAGCAGGGGGGCAGGAGGCAGGGACAGGCCGTGGGGAAAAGGGAGAAAGCTTCATGAACACCACACGTTGTTTGGAGAGCAGCTAGCCCAGCACCTGGTGTATATGACTCGCTTAAAGAAGGCCCATCGTGGGGCACTCGGGTGGCTTAGAGGGTGAGCGTCTGCCTTCGGCTCAGGGTGTGACCCCGGGGGTCCTGGGATCGAGTCCCACAACAGGATCCCTCGCAGGGAGCCTGCTTCTCCCTCTGCCTGTGTCTCTGCCTCTCTCTCTGTGTCTCTCATGAATAAATAAATAAAATCTTAAAAAAAAAAAAAAAAGAATGCCCCTCTCATCAGCAACTAAGGCCGGCTCCACTAAGTCTTTGAAATGGAGGATTTCTACAGCAGCAACACCCCCTTCTCTTGGGCTCCCACCCAGCCATCTCCACCCTCATTCCTTCATTCCTTCATTCCATCCTCATTCCTCCTCCTCATTCCTGTGGCCTTTGAAAAGCTCCAATTTCTCCAGGTTGTAAAGAAAAGGGGATGCTGCGTGGGTGGGCAGACCTCCCAGCCCCCTATCCAGGGAGTGTCCCTCAGCCTTTGTCCATCTATACGTATGTGCTGGAAGGAAGTTCCACTGCTTAAACACGAGGGGGTAAACCACTGGCTTGGAGACCCCCTAAGGACTCCCCCCGCCTCGGACACCTTGTGGTCCCACACTGCCCCAGTAACTGTGATAGGTGCCCCCCATCCCTGCTAGCCACCAGGAGCTGGCCAGGTTGCACGGAGGAAGGAGTTGGCCTACATCCCCTGTCCGGACAGAGCAGGTCTTTGTCACACCCGGAACGGTGCGATGCTGTTCCATCAACTTGGAATTGGTGGGCACGCCAAGGGGCCCAGGAATGCTGTAATTTGATAGAGTGAGACTTTCTGGGGCCTGGTAACAATCTAAGGAAATGAGAGGGCGGCGGCTTGTCACCTCACATGGGAGATTTTCTAGAAAAATGAAACTGATTTTTGGTCAAACGGAGACCCGAGGTAGAACTATCTCACAAAACATTAACAGCTGGTGACGTAATCATTTCCCTTTTGCACTCAAGGCCCCCAGGTGTCTAGGTGGAGAGGCTGACTAGAAATCATGGAAACCCGGGTCTGGCCGCAGCGTCTGAATCAGTGCTTCTCAGCTCCAGCTGCACATTGTGATGACCTGATGGGTCTGTTTGGTTCTGATGTCCAAGCCCCACCCTTGCCAAGTCTGATTTGAATGGCCTGGGTGGGGTGGGTGTGGGGATTTTTTAAAATGCGGACCAGGTGATCCTGATGGGCGGCCAGGGTTGAGAGCTGCTGATCCAAAGCAACCGCACGACCTCCACCAATCTCACGCTTTGGTATTTGCCCAAAGGAGTTGGGTAAATACTTATGTCCAAGCAAAAACCTGTGCGCGGGTGTTTGCAGCAGCTTTATTCGTACAGGCCAAAGCTTGGAAGCAATCAGGATGGCCTTCAGCAGGTGAAGGATAAACTCTGGGCCATCCGGACCATGGGATATGACCCTGCATTAAAAAGAAATGAGCCATCAAGCCGTGAAAAGACACAGAGGAATCTTAAATGCACATCACTAAGGGAAAGCAGCAATCTGCACAGCCTACGTACTGCATGACTCCAACTCTACGACGTTCTAGAAAAAGCAAAACCACCGTCCATTACCTGTGGAGCTAGTAAAAAGAGCAGTGGTTGGCCGTCAGGGGTTGGAGGACCAAGGGGTGAATAGGCGGAGCCAAGACGAGTTTTAGGCCACGACACTACGCTGTGTGGGACCATAATGGTGGCTCCATGTCATTATACATTTCCCAAACCCACAGAATGTGCAACACCAGGAGCGAAGCCTGGTGTAAAGCCTGGACCTTGAGGGATGAGGATGACGTCAGTGCAGTTTCCTCAATCGTAGCAAATGGCCCGCTCCGGGGGGATGTTGAGGATGGGGGAGGCTGTGCTTGTGTGGGGGTGGAGGGCATCCGGGAAATTTCTTCACCCAACTTCGCTGTAAACCTAAAACTTCTCTAGAAGAAGTTAATCCCTTTTAAAAAGTTGCCTACTGGGATCCCTGGGTGGCTCAGCGGTTCAGCGCCTGCCTTTAGCCCAGGGCGTGATCCTGGAGTCCTGGGATCGGGTCACGCGTCGGGCTCCCGGCATGGGGCTTGCTTCTCCCTCTGCCTGTGTCTCTGCCTCTCTCTCTCTCTCTCTCTCTCTCCATCATGAATAAATAATAAATAAAATCTTAAAAAAAAAAAAGTTGCCTACCTTAACCGAGGACGAGTCTCCTCATGTGACTCACCACGTTGACCTTTCCCATTAGTAAAATATAAGAGTGACATATTTTTAAAGATGCAAGTCAGGCATGTGTTGACAGAAGTGAAATGTCCCTCCCTGGTTGATGGGGCAACAATAGAGTCCTTGGAGGGAGGTGCTGAGGTAGGTACACCTTCCCCGCTAATCCTCAGGACCAGGCTCAGGGCCAGCCCTCAGCAAGGACTTCTGAAGAGAACTGGCTTCAAAGACACTGGGGGTGGGGGGCACCTGGGTGGGTGGCCCTGTTGTTCAGCATCCGACTCTTGATTTCAGCTCAGGTCATGATTTCAGGGTCGTGAGATCAAGCCCAGAGTCCGGCTCCCTGTTCAGCGTGGCATTGGCTGGAGACTCCCTCTCCCTCTATCCCTCCCCCTACTCGCTCTCTCTCTCTCTCTCTCTCAGATAAATACATAAATCTTTAAAAAAATAAAAAGACAGTGAGGATGCCCCAAATTAGCTACCCTCGCATCCATGTTATCTAGAATCCTGCACCCAGAGATTCACCCTCCCCTCCCAGGTTTTATGTGGCTGATGTTTCCGGGTGTGTCCATGTGCAAAATGTGAATAGTCAGGCACCCATCACAGCTTGGTTATGCGTCTTGCTGGGAGCAGGATGTGACAGGAGAGAGTCGGCAAGGGGGAGGGTGAAGACCCGGGTTGAGACGGAGGCCTCCCTCCCCCCACCCCACCCCGCATGACTGCTTCTAGGGGCAGCTCTGCAGGAGGGGCTTGCAGTAGGCACGGCCACAGGGCTCCAGCTGGCCCAGCTCTCGGCCAGTGTGCAGAGGCTTGCTAGGTCCTGCCTATTCCGGCCAGACCTGACCCAGCGCTCACCTCTGGGACAGGGCACCCGCGGCGGCCCCGTGGCAGTGTCCAAGAAGGGGGTGGGACACCCCGGAGGCCGAGATGACGTGCCTGCAGGTCTGAGTTCCATGCACGGCATGTTTCACTCTAGGGCTCCACACTCAGGGCACAGGGGACGAGCTCAGAGATGCTTCCCCGTCCGGCTGTCACCCAGGTCCTCTGAGGTGCCAGCAGGGCACTGGATGTGGGTGGCAGCATGGGTCAAAGTGACGTTCACTCTTGAAGGAAACCTGGACTGTTTCCTACTGGGATGTGGTGGGAAAGAGCTGCAGGTCCAGAATCAAGGGACCTTCCGTTTACGAGCCTGTGGTTTTATTCCCTTGGACCTCATTTTCTCCATCTCTAAGCCAGCGCCAATGTGGTGCCTACCTCCCTGGAGGGTTGCACGGATCAGGTGGGGTGAAACCCTTCAAAATCTTACCTTTCTGAATATAAGGGATCATGATCTGCCCGATATGACAGGGGCCCTTTGAGGGAAAATGCGGTTGGGGTTTCACCCAACACAATTCGCAGAGAAGTCGAGGTGCAGAGCAACCGGTTAGACGGGCGGTCTGCGCCCAGGCCACGGATGCCATCATTCTTTTGGGTTCCACGGTGCCTATCTTAGGGGCTTCCAAAACAACCAACCCTTTGATAGTAAATCTCAAAAAAAAATTAATTTCACATTATGCATTCCCTGAGAAAAGGAACTTTCTTTTTTCCTAAGCGCTCCTTATCGCAAAGGAAAATTGTGTTATCAATGATTTTTAAAGTGCTGGTTCCGGAGTAGAGCCTCGGTGCTAGAATCCCTGAGGCTGCTGCCCCTGGAGGGGCTGCGCTGGGCTGCCCGGGACACCGGCCGCAGGCGCAGGACGCGGGAGGCCAGAGGGCCCCCATCCCCCCGACGGCTCCCTTTGCTTCTGCTCTGCGAACACCCCTCGGCTCCCCCAGAAGACACACGACGACGACGCCCGCGGGAAGAGGCTCCTCCGACTTGGAGAGTTCACAGTTTCAAGAAAGCCGATAGGAGAAACAGCCAGTGTTGAAATCCTGGCGATGTTCTTGGGCTTTTTCTTTTTCTCTCCTTTCTCCCTTTCCCCATTTTAACTGTTAAAATCCATCTCCGACATCGCACACACGCATGAAACCAACAGTCTCTTATCAGATCCCAGATCTGTCAGCGATGTCTACCAGCCGCCTGGAGCCAAAGCCTCTTAGCACATGTGTGACTTGAGCTGCAAAGGGGCTGGGACAACAGCGCAGGCAGTTTGGTTCTGGCACCTTCGTTCCCCAACATTTGCTCATTTAGAGCACGGCAAGCAGAGATGCCTCCGTTCTCGTCGATCTCAGTTCCAGGGGCTTCCCCCTGGCCTGCGTCCGTGTCCTCTCTCTGCAGGCACCAGGGACCAAAGTCACGGCACCGCCCCCACCTGTCGTGCAAGCCCAGGTCTCCACAGGGTGGGAAGAGCTAGGAGGCACAGGGAGGTGCCTGACCGGGGTGGGCTGAGCCGGGGAGGCGGAGGGCCAGCATCCCTGGGGCAGGGTTCAACCCCACGCACCAGGGCCGAGTGCTTTTCGAACCTGGGTCCTTGTCCGGCCGGTCCCTGGGCAGCACCTGTGGCTGGCAGCTCCGTGAGGCCTGGAGTCCAGGCCCATCCCACTGTGCCTCTCTCTCACACACGTCTCTTCCCACGACTTCTGCTGGAGAGAAACACGAGACTTAACAAAAGTTTCCTGAGAACAAGTGTGGGGTTAATCCGTCTACATATTCCTGGGTCTGGCCTCTAAGTCCCAATATTAATAAGAACCACTCATGGGGCATCTACCAAAGGCCAGATACTTTATAGAGACCTTCTCGTGGATATTAATATATTTTTTAAGAGGATGAGTGGAAAAAGCTAGAAAGTTAAGGAAACTTCCCCAGGTAGCCAAAGTGCCAAAGCCACTTTTCCCTCGACTTTTTTATTACAGTGATTTATGAATGAATACGTCAAACGGATGAACGAAATGAATGAAGAATGAATGACCGAGTGAGTGAATGAGTCGATCTGTGTTATCCCGTGTAGTCATCGGCCTCTGTGTCTATCTGTCTGAAGCCAGAGAAAGGACATGACCAGAAGGAGGATCTTGGATCTGCATGGCAAAGGCAGGGGACCCCCCCCAACCCCGCCAGCTCTGGCCACCTCCTTCCCCTCCTGTAGCCTTCATGCCTGAGCCCCAGGTCTATGGGGGTACATGGCCAGAGTAGAGATTTTTTAGACTCTGCAACATCCAGGGGGGAGACCAAGCAGGGATCTCTCTCTCTTTGCTGGTCAGAAAAGAGGCCATTTACATTTAGTGGTTCATACCACCAAGCAGAAGAGAGGGCACTTCTGGTGCTGGCCCCATCCTGCCCTTCTGCGGTATGGTTGCCCCAACCAGAATACCCTTCACGGCCGTCTTGACCTGATTTAACCTGCATAGCATGAGGTAGGAGAAGAGGGGAGGGCAGAGGCCGGTGAGTACCTCTCTGGTGGGCCCATCTGGCCCCGAATCACCTCCCTCCAGTCCAGGTGGAGGGCAGCAGTTGGCAGCAGTTGAAAGGAGAGGACCCAGGTGTGCAGAAATCTGAGCAGAAGAGTTTCTGTGCTGCTCTTGCCCATTCCTCAGGGTGTCCTCAGCCACCTGGTCACTCCTCAAGCAGGACCCCTCCTGTGTCTCAGCCTTGTTCTCTGCCCACCCGTCACCCTCCTTGTCTTCACCCTTAGCAAGTAGAGCCCTGAGGCTGCCTTTGAGAGAGATGGAAGCCTGGTGTGTTTGCAACTGCCACTTCTGCTGGCATCCCATGTCACAGATGGACACACAGACAGCCCTCCAGAAGGACGGGCCCAAGAGGAAGGCTTGGTGAACAGGGCAGGAGAGAGCTCGGTCAGCCACGTTTCCTGAGCTCTTACTACATATCCATCCTTGAGCGAAGCTCCGAGAGGGTTTGAGAAGAGAAGGGGATGAGCCAGATTTAGTCTCTTGCTGAGCGGATGGACACTGTTTATCCCATGTTCGAAGGGGACCTGGGGTTCATTTTAATCAGGTGTGATTAGACCCGCAGACATGAAGATGGCCATCATGAAGAAACAAGTTTGTAACACAGGAGCCGCTGCACCCCATGCCAGGCCAGACCGGGTTGGTCCAAAAGCAGCACTAGTGGGAGAAAAACATGGGCCAGAGTCTTTATTGCCATTTCCTTGGGTTGGAACAGGCAAAGAAAGGCGGGTAGGCTTAGGACTATTTAAAAAAATTCAGTGGACTCTGGGCCATCTAAGCTGCCCCTGGTTGTCTGGTAGCTGGCTCTGGGGTGATTAGGGCAGGTGGGTAGTGGCCGGCAGTGGGAAAGCCCATAGAAGATATAGCTGGGGTGTTCCTGGATTTGTTGGTTTATATTTGGAAGGTGAACTCTGAAGCAGACGTTGCTATCCCTAGGAATTAGCTAACCCCGGGAGGGGCAGTCCCTCCAGAGTCAGCAAGGCCTGAAGATGTCAAAGCCTCAGAATACACAAAGTGAAAGGCAGTTAATACACCCAAGCTCCTGAGGACCCATGGGGCAGAGGTCTGCCCTGGATGCTGGATATCCCAGAAAACATAATAATGTTAAGATGTAAAAAAATACAAACTTTATCCAGGATAGCTCCCTTTCTATTTTTTTTTTTAAAGATTTATTTATTTGTTCATGAGATACAGAGAGAGAGGCAGAGACACAGGCAGAGGGAGAAGCAGGCTCCACGCAGGGAGCCCGGATTCTGGGATCACGCCCTGAGCCGAAGGCAGACGCTCAACCGATGAGCCCCGCCCCCCACACCGGGCGTCCCAATGACTCCCTTTCTAGATGGAAAACCAGAAACACTATGCTTCTGTGGTCATCCATGGAGACATCCCATCATCACCATCCATCACCCTTTATTGGTTCTGTTGCCATTTACAGGGGGACTTTAAGTGCCAGTGCTGTGGCCCGACCCTGCCATCCTGCCTGTTGGTCACCCCCGCCCCCATCCCCATCTCTCCACCCATACCTTGGCCAGCTCCCCTGGCTCCAATTCCTCCAACCCACCAGGCTCCTCCCTGGCCTCTTGGCCTTTGCAAATAAACTTCCCTCTGCCTGGTGTGCCCTCGGCCTGCCCACCACTCCACCCAGCGTGTGTGTACGTGGATATGTGCGTATATATGGACATATACAGAGATACATTATAATGAGTCCGTTCACGCAATAACTGCAGCGGAGAAGTCCCAAGATCTGAGGCTGGCAAGCTGGAGACAGGAGAACCAGTGGTGTGATTTTTTTTGCTTAAAGGGCAGAAGGACACTCATGCCCCAGCTCAATCAGGCAGGCAGGTGAAATTTCCCTCTTATTCAGCCTTTTTGTTCTATTCAGGTCTTCAGTGGATTGGGTGAAGCCCCCCACATTAGGGAGGGCAATCTCTCTACTCACTCTCCCATGTCACATGTAAGTCTCGGCCAAAAACACCCTCACAGACACACCCAGAATGATGTTTGACCTGAAAGCCGGGAACCCTGCAGTCAAGTTGACCCTACACACAAGATTAACCACACTGTGCAAACATCCCACGGACCCTTAGAGCTTGAAACGTCCAGAACCGACCTCAATACCAATCCCCACCCTCCCCACCCTGCAACCCCGAATGCTGCCCAGACCAGCACCACGTCAGCCTCTCACTCTTTCTCCGCCGGGCTCAGCCACCAAGCCCTGCAGCCCACGCCCTAAGGCACCTCTCAGGTCCGTCCTCACCTCTCCCATTCACAGTGCCAGCCTTCTTTGGGTCCCATCAGTTGCCTGAGTCTGGGCCACCGCCTGTGTGGTCTCAGGTCTGCAGGTCTGCCTCCCGTCTTGTCCCCACACGGCCACCCTGTCTCTCTGAAGTAGCTGAGATCTGCTCATGGCGTGCTCGGGCTGAAATTCCGCTCCTGGGCCAGGTGCTCCAGGGGTTTGGGAGGCCTCCTCCATCGGGTCTGTCCTATGCTGCGGCTCCCACTCCTTGGCAACAAACCCCTTACAGAAGTCGGAGCCTCCAGCTCCCCACAGCCAAGCACCTTCCCAGGGCTCCGCAGGTGAAGGAAGCCTGGCCTCAGTCCCTTTCATGAGTCTCCTGATCATGAACCTCAGGGTGCATGGGAGGCATTGTCCCCCCAAGGGCTGTTCATTCATTCATTCATTTGTTCATTTAACAAACATATTCTGAAACAGCGTTTCGTGGCTAGAACCGTGCTAGACACTGGGGTATGACAAGCAAGAACACCTGATCTGCAGTTAGGAAGTCGAGACGTGCTGTACGGACTCCAACGAACAATGCAAGGGTGGGTGGGGAGGAAAGTGCAGAGGGCCATGGTCAGTCCCTGCGGTTTTCCAGATCCAGGAGGTGCTAGTAAGAGGAGGGAGCGGAGGAGGAAGGAAGAAGGAGCCGAAAACTCAAGTCCATACATGACCCTGCACACGGCTGTTTACAGCAGCTTTCTTCCTAAATGCCAAAACCTGGAAACAGCCAAGGTGTCCCTAGGCAAGCCGGTGGATGGATGAACTCTGGTGCACGCAGACCGTGGGGCATTATCCAGTGCCACAAAGGAGCAAGCCATCGGGCCACGAAAAGACACGCAGGACGTGTAAATGCCTGTCACTAAGCGCAGGAGGCCACTCAGAACAGGCTCATACTGTTTGGCTCCAACTCTGTGGCATCTGGAGGGGGAGGACCATGGACACAGTGACCAGAGGGGTGGTTGTCGTGGGGGTGGGGGGCCGGGAGACAGAGGAACAAGGGGAACGTGCAGGAGTCTTAGGGTGCTGCAAACACTCTGGACGGTGCTTCAGGGACGGCGATCTGCGGAGACCCACGGCCCCAACGACGCCAGGAGTGAACCTCAACCCAGCGTAAGCCATGGACGTTGGGTGGTTTCCATGTGCCCGTGGAGATTCATCGATGTAACAAGCATCCAGCTCTGGTGGGGGATGTTGATGGTGGGGACGTCTGTGTGTGGGGAGGGGGCAGGGGGGTCTCCATCCTTCCCTTTCAACTTTGCTATGAACCTCAAACTGTTCTAAGAATCAAGTCTATTTAAAAGAAGAACAAAAGGAAAAAGGCAGGGGGAAGATGGGTTCTGCAGGAAGATGTTCCACACTTTCTGAAATTCTCCCCCCTTTTTGAAACACAGTGGCACTTACGAGCCACCAGCTTCCTAACCTGCTTCCTGGCCCCCAGCTCTGGGGACAGCGGTCTGTGATCCGTGCCTCTGACTCAGTCGTCCCCCAGAGGCCTGAATCCCCTGGAAGCTGCTCTCTGCTCCCTGTGCTGCTGGGCTGGCTCCCCGGGCCCCACGGGAGGTAAGCGGAGCCCTCGGCATCCGAGCGCAGGTGCCCGGGCCTTCCCCGTGCCCGTCTGCTCTGCAGGGACCTCTGGGTTCCAGCTTTGCCCCGTTGTCCGCTTCTCTGGGCTTCTCCCCCACCTTCGGTTCTGCTCTCTTTTACCTCTTTCAACAGCGCCCCTGCCCCCATCTTCTGGGGGGAGCCTCGTGACACCTGCGCTCACTCCGGAGTCCCCTGGGGTCTCCCCGGACCTTCGGGTGACAGACCCTGTACCGCCGTGGCCTGGGAGGGATGGCGCAGGCCGGCTGCTTGGGGTCTGCTCCCCTGGGGCTTGACTATGCAGAACTCGGATAAGAGAAATCGGATTCTCTTGTCAGTGTAATTTTTAACGCAGCCTTTCTTTTTAACATATTTTTATACATTCTTACATACAATTCTTACATATTTTTACATATTCTTTCTCTTCCCCTGACGTCTAAGGTATATGCTCAGGCCTACTGATCCCACGATGGCATTCTCCTTTCTACGAGATTCTTACTAAAGTTCAAAAGTTAATTCAGATAGTAGTTCGTTCCCCTTATTACTTCCTTTTGCTTTTCATTTCATGGCTAATTCAAAATTCATTTGAAAATATCGTGAAATATTTAAGATGCGCACAATGTCTACAGAATAATTTGATGAGCCTCTGTGCATAGAGAAATAAAACACCACCCATACATTCGAAACTCTCCGAGGGCCAGTCCCTGGCTACAAGTTGTACCTCCACACAAACAGGAAAATACTCCCATGAAGTCAGACCTTCTCATCACCACGCCTTCCTTTTCTTTTCTTTTTTTAAAAGATTTTATGTATTTATTCATGAGAGACACAGAGAGAGGGGGAGAGAAGCAGAGACACAGGCAGAGGGAGAAGCAGGCTCCATGCAGGGAGCTTAATGTGGGACTCGATTCTGGGACCCCGGGGGTCACGCCCTGGGATGAAGGCAGATGCTAAACCGCTGGGCCACCCAGGGATCCCTCTACCATGCCTTTCTGTACGCTGTTACCATATATGTGGGCCTCCCTACATGTTACGCAGGATTGTTTTTTCATGGTTTACAGTCATTGTAAATGAGTCTCAGTACATGTAAGTCTTATGCAGCTTGCTTTCCTTGCTCCACACATTTTTTAGATTCATGAATGTTAATACATGTAACACTGGCTGATGCATTTTCCCTGCTGCCTAGGATTCCTTATATGAATATATCACAATTCACGTAGCCATTGTTTTACTGATGAACATTTCTAATTACTTCAGTTTTTTTTTAGCTTTTCTTTCTTTTTTCTTTATTCTTTTTTTTTTTTTTTTTTTTTTTTTGTAATTCAAGGAATGCTGCTATGAACATTCCAGAACAAGTCTTCTCATATTTCAATGTGGGTGCATTGTCTTAACAGATTTTTCTAATGTCAAACCATCTTTGGATTCTGGGGCTAAACCCAACTCAGTTACAATGTATTTTTATTTTTATAAGTCACTGGATTTGGTTTGAAATTTGAACGTGGATGCCTGTGGTGCAGGTGGCAGGTTGCTGAGCCCAGTGTCAGATAATCCTTGAAAAGCCTCTTGTAATTTGAGGGGCCGTGTATAACCAGCCCCTTCCTGACTGTTCTGACCTTCCCTTCCTCTGTGCAGCCCTCCTCCTCCTCCCCCCACCCCCCTCCTCCTCCTCAGACACATGCTCTGCCCCGGCTCCAGGCCTTTTGCTTCCAGGAACAGAGTTGCCTCACCAGAGGCCCCGCTCCTATGGCTGGGTCATCGCCAGGCGGCCCACCTGCCTCTCCTCCTGTCTCTGAACAGTCTCCACCATCTGCTACCAGAGTCTAAACCCTGCCAGTGTCGGCGCCCACCTCCCCATCCCCAGGGAGCTGCAGAAAATGCCACCTACACGGCCAGGTGCTTCTTGGCAGGTAGATGTTGCTCGTGCCGAAGGGCCCAATTTCGGGAAGAGACACAGATCCCATCTTACTGTGAGATGATGGAACACATGGAGGAGAAGAGCATTTTCTTTCTTTCTTTCTTTCTTTCTTTCTTTCTTTCTTTCTTTCTTTCTTTCTTTCTTTTTTTTTTTTTAAGATATTATGTATTTATTCATGAGAGACACAGAAAGAGGCAGAGACACAGGCAGACGGAGACGCAGGCTCCATGCAGGGAGCCCGACGCGGGACTCGATCCCAGGACCCCGGGGTCATGCCCTGGGCCAAAGGCAGCCGCTCAACTGCTGAGCCCCCCAGGTGCCCCGAGAAGACCATTTTCTTTCCGAGGACTGAAGGATTTGCGAGGAGGCCAAGGTGGCCGAGTCTATTTTGAGACCCGGGGGGAGGACAGTGGGGACGGGCCTCCCAGGATCTGCTCTTCTACTCTCTGCACTTCGGGTGAAGGAGCAGCCGCTGGGCTTCATGCCGGGGGGCAAGTGGCAGGGCCCACTTCCAGAGGAACTCCCTGTGGCTTTTTTTTTTATTTTGTAGGAAACCCTAATTACTTGGGGAAAGGGAATTCAGAGCCCCTTGAAGAAACACAAAGGAAGAAAGAACGAGGCAAGCGTAAAAGAACTGCCCCTGCCACTTCTGCTACCCGAAAACCTGGGCATGCCTCTGGGGAGGGCTAACCCCCAGAAAGGAGAGAGCCCCAAGAAAGAGCCCGTGTGTCTGGCCAGAGAGGCCCACGGGCAGATGCATGGGATCCCTTTGCCCCCGGCACGGCCGAGGAGCAGCAGCAGTCAGATGCCACCCCACGGGCCAGCAGACCCACTGTGTTCAACCCCAGGGCCAGGGATGGGAGAAACTCTGGGAACCAGCCCACTTATTCTTTCCATTTGCCCGAGGGGAGGTTCAGAATTAGAAATGCATTACAGAAAATGTGAAGAGATCTACGTTTTGCACTCTCAGTCTCTCTCCTGCCACGTCCTGTTAAGGGGTGCGTCCTGCTGTATCTCCGTGCCTTAGCTCAGAGCTGTAGCTAAGGCTGTTGCTGGTTTGGGGCCTCAAGATGCAGACAATGCACTTGGGAGGAAGCAGCAGCTCCCCGGATTCCCATCTTGCAGACTCACACCCCAGGACCACCACCGACCTACCGAGTGATCCAGCTCTGAGGCTCTGCGAGCCCGTCTTTTCAGGCTGCAAAAAGCCAGTGGGGACGTGGAAAATTCCAGCCAGGAGCAGGGCTGGTGGAGGCTTCAGAGCCTTCCCTGAGCAGCCGGGAGCAATGTGTCCTCGGGCCCCAAGAATCCCCGCAATAATGAGTCTGGCAGCAATGGGGTCTTGCCGGGGATGAGGGGTATGAGTGCGAGACCCCTTGTTCCTTGTTTCTCCATGACCATAACGATCATCCTATTATGCCTCGGTGCGTGTCCCATTGGGGCCCCATGAGGCATGTGTGGCACAGACATTTGACACTCCACGGGCTGTATGTAATTAGACGCCACAGAACACACTGGTGGTTCTATTTTATTAAAGAAAAATGGAAATAAATTCACCCCAGAGAAAGGATCAAACCATGAAGTCATACAGAAAAGGGAAGGGACCAGAAGGTTCTCTGCGTCGTGCATGGTGCTGGGTCTTCAAGTTAACAGATAAATGGTCTTTTAAAGCCATTTTCTTTTTTCTCTCTTTTTTGAACTAATTCTATCCGACCATCCAGCACAGACTCAGAACTGTGAACCCGGAAAGAGGGGACACGTGGAGGTCGCCTTGGTAACTAGGGCCTGTGCGGGCTGGAGCTCCTGCCCCTGGCGGATCTGAGCCAAGTGCGTCCGCATCGCTCTTGCCTCTCAGCTCTTGCCATCTTTGCCTGGAGGCATCAAGAAAGGTTTAGAAAGATGAGCACCAAACACCCCCGTGTGCAGAGGACCATCTCTGCCTGGTGACACAGCCCCTGCTTCTCCCTTAGGATTTTCAAATTTGCTCATTAGTGTTGGTCGCAAATCGGTCTTTTTTTCCCTACATTATCCTCAAGTCTCTGTTAAGAGCATCAGAATTT
Source organism: Vulpes lagopus (assembly GCF_018345385.1). Lineage (NCBI taxonomy): Eukaryota > Metazoa > Chordata > Mammalia > Carnivora > Canidae > Vulpes > Vulpes lagopus. The sequence continues at coordinate 20,321,550 of NC_054833.1, forward strand.
TTTTATATATACATATATAAAAGTACACTTTGACCCAGAATCTGGCTAAATAAACTAATTCACAAGATGGAAAAGGTTGCGGGATGCCTGGGTGGCTCAGCGGTTGACCATCTGCCTTCTGCTCAGGGCGTGATCCTGGGGTCTTGGGATCAAGTCCCACATCAGGTTCCCTGCATGGAGCCTGCTTCTCCCTCCACCTGTGTCTCTGCCTCTTTCTGTGTCTCTCATGAATAAATAAATAAGATCTTTAAAAAAAAAAAGATGGAAAAGGCTGTATGTCTGAAGATGTTCGCTGTAGCATTTTTTATACGGGTGGCAAATAGGCAGCAACTTACATATAAATAGTAGGGGGGTTGTGTAATTTGTGTATATGAGAAATACACAATTTTGCAGTCAACTAATTATAACTGGCAACAGAGAAATACACATCTCACAATCTTAAATTTTAGAAGAATACTGTTATACATGTGGGAGGTAAAAGAAAAAAATATATATATAGGCACAGGACAGAGGACTAGGAGGCAATGCACAGAAGAGTATTGTTGTTGTTTTATTTTATTTTTTTTTTTTAATTTTTATTTATTTTTGATAGTCACAGAGAGAGAGAGAGGCAGAGACATAGGCAGAGGGAGAAGCAGGCTCCATGCACCGGGAGCCCGACGTGGGATTCGATCCCGGGTCTCCAGGATCGCGCCCTGGGCCAAAGGCAGGCGCTAAACCGCTGCGCCACCCAGGGATCCCATGTTGTTTTAGATGAGTGGCTCTAATCATGATTTCCTCCTGCTTTTGGAATGAATAAAATGAAAAGCATCCTTAACTTCTCCAAATATAAATCAATAGCATAGTTATTTTATTATTATTTTTTGAGAGTAAGAAAGTATGTGTGCTTCTGAGTGGGAGGTAGAGGAGGAGAGGAAGAAGGAGAGAGAGCATCTTAAGCAGCTCCAAGCTGAGCATGGAGCCCGAGGAGGGGCTCAAGATCAAGACCTGAGCTGAAATCAAGAATCTAATGCTTAACTGACTGAGCTACCCCAGCGCCCCAATATCACAGTTATTTTAAAAGGTCTCCTATCAGTTTTTTTTTTCTAACTAAACCTGGTAGGTATGGGGCCAAGTGACTCAAGGAGGTTTAAAGGATGAATTTTTTCAAATTTGCAAGATCTCTTTTCACCTGAACAATAAATTTGCTTTTTTATCCCTGTTTTGTTTCTGTTTCTTTAGGTAAAATGCTTATTTTTCTTATCTAGTCATTTTATTTAATGGTGTCTCTCAGGCAATCTTTGAATCTCTAGGTAACTATTTTCCAATTGACCCTCTGATCCTTGTTGCATCAATTACGGCTCCTCTCTCCCCACTGCATCTCAGAAAACCATTGTACATACAGACAGAAAGTATGTTGGAGTTCATCTCCTTAGTGTTTCTCAAACTGGGGTCAGTTGCAGGTGGGGAGATATATGAAGAAGATATATGAAGAAATATTTCATTTCTTCAATCTACTCTGGGTTGATCGTTGTATAATAGCCATAAGCATAAACAGTTATATTTAGTTTTATAATTATACATATCTAAGTGTCATTACAATAGACACACTTTTCAACACTAGGGGAGCATGAGAATTTTCTTTGTGAGGGACCAGCCCTTATGAAGACTTCATGTGTCTTCAAGTGATAAGGACCTGGAATGCAAGGAAGGAGAATAACTGGGTCCTGCTCCCTCTGGAGTGGGAGACAAGAATCTGTTCAGTGTGTATCACTATCCCACGTGGGGTTTAGAAGTTCCAGCTGGGACTAGCCCATAAGACTTTACATCACAGATCTGAGAGCTTAGTGAGGGTCGTGGTTTCCCAGTATCATCTCTATAGTGATCAAATTTCCATAACCAGCCTGCACATCTCCCCTGACATCTAGATTTATGCACCTGACATCTCATCTTGGACATCTTAAACTTGGCCCAGCTGAAACAGCACCCCTGGTCTTTCCCCCTGACAGGGACCCCCTCCTTGACCAAAACTATAGTCAGGCAAAATAGCAAGAAGCCACTTAGATTAGACTTCCTTATCTGTTTAAGTCTGATCAGTGCAGTTTTTCTTGGACACCCCCCCATATTACCCAAATGTGTGTACTTCCAGTTTTCTCCATCAGCCACGCAGCTGCTTGAACCACAAAACCCAGAGGCCATCCCCAATACCACCCCTTCCCCTGGTCTTTGCATCCAAGCAATCCGTCTTGAATCCCTTCTCCCTCCCTCTCTCCCACTCTAGTCCCAGGCACCATGGTCTCTACCTACATGACTGCAACATCCAGCTGGTCTCCCACATCCACTTTGGCCCCTTCCAATCCATTCCGCACATTCTACAGTAAGAGGGAAACTCCTACAGGATAAATGAGACCCTGGCAGTCTCCTGCTTAGGCCTTCTAAGGGCTTCCCATTTCTCTGAGTTTAGAATCCAGACTCCTTACCTGATTACAGAGCCCTATAAGGTTGGCTGAAGCCCTTCTCCTCAGCCTCATCTCTTTGTTACATACTTATGTGTCTGTTTATCTATCTGTATGTTTTTTTTCCCACTAGAATGTAAGCACCATGAGGGTAGGACCATGTCATTTTTGTTTGCTTTCGTCTGTATATACCTGTAACCATGACTGGCATGTATACATTCTCAATCATAATTTGTTAAATGACTTAATTTAATCTTGGATTAAAATTGACTTTCAGATCTAAATGTGAGATAGGAAACAATCAAAATCCTAGAGGAGAAAACAGGAAGCAACCTCTCTGACCTTGGCCGCAGCAACTTCTTACTAGACACATCTCCGGAGCCAAAAGGAAATAGAAGCAAAAATGAACTATTAGGGCTTCATCAAGATTAAAAGCTTCTGAACAGTGAAGGAAACAATCAACAAAACTAAAAGATGGCCTATGGGATCGGAGATCATATTTGCAAATGATATATCTGATAAAGGGTTAGTGTCTAAAATCTATAAATAATTTATCGAACTCAACACCCAAAAAACAAATAATTCACTTAAGAAATAGGCAGAAGACATGAACAGACACTTTTCCAAAGAAGACATTTAGATGGCTAACAGATACATGAAGAGATGTTCAACATCACTCATCAGCAGGGAAATGCAAATCAAAACCATGATGAGAGCACCTCACAGCTGTCAGAATGGCTAAAAATAAAAACACAAGAAACAACAGGTGTTGGCTAGGATGCAGAGAAAGGGGAACCCTCTTGCACGGCTGTTGGGAATGCAAACTGGAGCAGTCACTCTGGAAAACAGTATAGAGGTTCCTCAAAAGATTAAAAATAGAACGACTATTCTACTATGCTGGGTCGTAGGTCCCAGCAATTGCACTACCAGCAATGCATTTACCTAAAGGATACAAAAATACAGATTTGAAGGGGAACATGCACCCCGATGTTTATAGCAGCATTATCAACAATAGCCAA